>NC_133759.1:13052500-15552500 GCF_036562045.2 Rhinolophus sinicus | reverse complement strand
TATCACTCCAATCTCTCCCTCCATCTTTACATTGCCTTCTCCTCTTCTGTCTGTGTAATCTCCTTGTGCCTTTCTCTTATAATGACAATTATCCAATTGTCATTGAGTTTAGAATTCATTCAGATAATCTAGAATGATCTCTTCATTTCAAGATCCTTAATTTATTCACATCTGTAAATACCCTTTTTCCAAATAAAGTAGCATTTACAGGTTCCAGAGATTAGGACATCTTTTTTCCTTTGGGGGTAGGCATTTTAGCCTAAACATTCCGTTTTGTTTTGTTTTGTTTATTTTTTATTTTATTGCAATGAGGAAAACTCCAGAATAGTGTTAAAGAACAATGATGATAGTAGTTGTACTTAGCAAGAGTGCTGGTCTGTAATAGTTTGCATTAGAAGAAGAAGAAATCTATTCTTCAATCTTTATGCCTTTTATTTTTTAGTAATTTTATACATTTTTCATAAGATATTTATTTGATCTTTCCTTTAATTAAAGCCTCATTCAGATTATATTTTCCTACAATTTATTTTCCTATGAATTGACACTTATTTCACATTGTGTTGCGATGGATTGCATATTCTGTTAATGAAATTATCCAAATAAAGAATTTAAAGTTGAAATCATTTTATCATTACTGGACTCGATTACATACTTCGCAGAAGTTTTCGATCTGAGACTTACAAACTCTACCAGAACAACATAATTAATATGTAACTAAAGAATCTTGCAACTTATTACTTTTGCTCTGTTTCTTTGTATCTTTTTTTTATTACAATTAATGAAACTTTTCATGTGCCTGGTAATTTTTCTTTCTTCACTACTTCTTCTCTATGTTTATCCAGAAGGAAAAGCCTTTTCAGAAGTTCCCCCAACAAGCTTCCCATTATGTCTTATTGTTTATAACTGGGTAACGTGACTCCCATTCCCATGGCTACAAGAGAGATTTAGAATATACCTGACAGAAGGCCAAAAGATTGTCATGATTGTCTTAGATAATTTGATTTACCATCTGGAGCCTTTCCACCCTGAACAAAATCAGATATTTAAAAAATATCCAGGAGTCTCTATAGATACAGTAATGGTATTAAGCACTTAAATTACTTTAAAAATTTATAGCATGATGTCTGGATTTGAGGGTCAAATATTTAAATAAATATATTCATTCAATAATCAATGGAAACACATGTAGTATTTATTAAAAGATAAAATAATTCTGTTTTTGACCGTATAGTAGACTTAGTCTTCAAAAGTTAAATGTGAACATATTCTGCAATCTGATAAATTAACTCTGAGGATGTATCCTTGAGAAACTTTTGCACAATTAGTACAGTGAGATATATACCATTATGTTCATAGCATCATTGTCTAAAATAGCTGAAAAACAGAAGCAACAAAAATGTCTAGTTATGGAAAAATGGTTAATTACACAATGGAATATTATATAGCACTGAGAAGTAATGAAACATGGTCAAACCTTAGTAATAAAATATTGAGTTCAAAAGGGCATGTTCAAGAAACTACATCCAGTATGAATGTATTTTTGTGTCTTAATAAAACTCTAAGAAATAAATCTGAACAACATATTGATTTGAAATGAATACATATGTGGGGTGAAGCCATTTAAAAAGGAGCATGATGAAACAAAACTAAGGTAGTAATGAAATTTAGCAGTGAAGCTTTGGGATGGAACTTTGGAGGTCATAGGTAGATTTCAACAATACTGATAATATTCTAGATAACACTCTAGATAGTGCAAATTTAGTAGATTGAAAATTGTTTGATTATGTTGCTTTAAAATTTCATATTTATTTCATAAATTATTTTGTATATATCAATTATTTTTATTTTAAAATATCAAAATATAATGAAAAATATTTTTCCACAACTCAACTTTTGGTCCTTTGATAAAAATCATACTCCATGGTTTTCTTACTGACAGATAATTATGCCTGAATACTATATAAAAATAAAAACAGAAACTGATAAATAGTGAAGAAGGAAAGACAAACTCCATAAAAAAGATAATTCAGTTTTGCCAATACCATATTGGGCTTGATGCAGTGAGTAGAATAAGAGCCACGTCCATGTTTTTGTGAGAAATATTGGATTTAATAATTACGCAGGAAACATGATAGAGTTGCTAAGACCAACAAGGAGGGGTGTATAAAATGACGTAACATAGAAAATTTGAAGGCATCCATTTTTCTAACGCAACTTTTTCAGTTACCTAATTGCCAATGAGTGGTACAAGATCCTTTTGTTGGCCCACGTGCACAGTCTAGCCTGAAAGAAAAGCCCCAGTTTCAGAGCCCTCAATTTAAATATGAACAGCCCTTTCCTGATAAGTAGAGATTATTGAAAGACATTTTGCAGTATACGTCAGGGAGCAAACTTCCAGAACAGTCAATTCCTGAAGACCGGGTACCTAAAATGAACATTGAGCAATCTGCAAGGCAGTGACAATGAGAGTAAGAATAATTAACAATGAATATTATTCTAATGACACCTCACCAAAAAAATCCAAAGAGTATGGATCCAGGTCACACCACAGCAGAAGCTGTGAACCATGCAACCAGAGAATCAAGGACAGTGACAATAATACCCTTTCAATATGTTGCTTTAAAACACAATATGTTGTGTTTGCCGCCATTTTCCACCAGGCTCTGGTCATGTTCTACTTCACTTTTAATTAATGGTCTTTAAAATTTGACCCTATTGGAGAGCTGCCTGTGTAGACATATTAATCTCTACCAGTGTGTATTTGTCAATGGAACAATTTGGAGTTTTTCATTCTGTGAATTAGTCCAACCTTCTTTACCAATTTTTCCTTTTATAGATTCAGACCATGGAGATTGCACCCATTTACTTCTGAATGTTTGCATCTTTCTCTTTGAAATCTACAGGAAGACATGTAAAAGACTGACTGTGCTCAATACACCCTATGCCAAGGTTGCTATAACATCCTTTTTGTTAACTAATTCCCCCTAGTGCATAGAATTGGGCCTAACATAGGCTTTTTCTACTTCTTAAGGGATGACATTGTGATTGGAGCACATCAAGAATGTATCAGGTGTACTACTTTTAGGCAAATGAGACTTCGAGCAATAAAAAAAGTGTTTGAGATCCCCCTGACCACTGTATCTTCTCCTTGTGTCAGTTTTAGGATCAGCACCAGGAACCCAGCATCCATCTGGCTGAAAAGTCATTCCCTCAGGGGTCTCATTGTGTGGCCCACTCTATTTCCACCTAAATATTCTCTATCCTGGTTCAATAATCACTTAGCAGGTGTATATATCTTTTCAACTCATAGCATTACTCTCCCTCTCCTAAAAAATCTGTAGCTTCTGGACAAGCTCTACTTATTCACTGCTTTTTTTTTTCCTATCATGACCTTTTTCCAGTCATAACTAAGTGTCACAAGGGATATCATATTTAGTTATGCAGCGTTCTTGTTTATTACTAGTGTTCATCCAGTTATGTTCTCATTTATTTTGGTGCCAATATCTCCAGTCCTCTCCGAACATCTTGTTCCTGGCTTCATTTTACTTAACAAACTCCTGTTTAGGTTAGTAACTTCTTTTGTTCTCTAGAAAGCAGGGCAGGTTATTCTGAAACACTTGTTTTTTTCTTTTTTTTTTTTTCTTTTCTATGCCAGAAATTTTTTACATAGGTAGGACATCCCCAAGTAAAATTTTAAAATATTTAGATTTACTTCTTACTTTCTATTCAAGTAAGCTGGTTAGAATGCAAGAAGTATGGATGACATTGTTAAAGAAATAACACTGAATTTAATTTAGTTTTAAAGTAACTAGCAAAACTTAACATTTAAATTTAGTAACAAATTGAGATGCACTTCGTAACTAATTGCAATATTCCAGGATCCTGACTATGGTCAATAACCACTGATCAAAAAGAAACATTCTTAAACGTTTTTGTCTTAAAATGAGAGACCAGCTAGGTTTTTATCCATCCTATATTGGTGAATAGATCCAGCAGGAAGATGTACAAAATGCTTCAAAAAGGCCTGAGAGATGGTTCCTCTGTTTATACACATGTAGAGAGAGGGTTTAAGTGTCTACTGTTACCTAAGCCTGAGAGCTGCTGAGATAAGATGCTTTACTTCTATTCTTGACAAACTATATTTCCTAAAATCTACCCCAGCCAGCGTGGTTGAAACAAATATGCTTGTGTTTCAGAGAAAAATACCCAGCTTTCAATTTCATAAGGAAGATGAGGTATGTAATCAGTGTAGAAGCCAAAGGGGAGACAGTGACAGATAATGCAGTCAATCTACTTAACACCAATTTTGACTTCCTTTTCCCAGTCCTTGACTATAGAAGATGGAAAGAGAACTGTGTGACTTCCTAGGCTCCCTCACATCTAGACGTGATTATGATGAGACATCATTCTTGACAAAGGGATCGAAGCAAGAGAATCTGAGGATGATATCCCCTTCCTGGCCTCAGAATCAAAACTTGGTAGATAGCTTTTTCTCCTTTGTCTTCCAATTTTCCTCTTTCTTCCTTCGTGAAACTCGATATTGAGACCTGCTGCCCATATATGGCTGAGTAAACTTCTAACAGACAAAGTCTCTCTGAGAGGACAACAATAAACTCTGAGGAATGAGAGGCAGCAGATTTTGGAAGGTAATTGATCCTTGATTTAAAGGACTAGCATGGCTTGAGTTCAACATTTTTCACAGCTGGCATTCTGAGAGCAATCAAAAGTCAGCCCTGGATGGCAACTATAACTGATTTAATTAAAAACCAAACAAACAAACAAACAAACAAAACCATAGGCTTCATAATTAAAAGGACCACTGGAAAGTAAGGAAACATTTCTGGGAAGGACAGATCCAGAGAGAAGGAGCCCCAAATTCTATTTCTAAACTCTTGAAATCTCTAGCTAATCCCTGAACCACAAATGTACAAAGCAGACTGTAAGAGGTCCAGTTAAAAAGACAAAGAAGGGCTGGTCCAGTGGCTCAGGTGCATAATACCAGCATGGGCCAGGGAGCTGTGTCCTACACAACTAGACTGAGAAAGAACGGTTTGAACCGGAGTGGGGGGGGGGAGGGGGGAGGTGGAAGAAGGGGGAAAAGGAAAGAAAAAAAAGATAAAGATATGATCTAAGATTTTAGCTGCTGATTTTAATACTGTGTGCAATTTGAGCCCTATCAAGTTAATTACCTGCTTAAACAAAAATATCAAGACCGTATTCATTGGACCATAGCAGAACACAAAATCTCCACAATGTAACATTTACATGATCCATGACACAATCCAAAATTGATTGATATAGGAAGGTGCCAGAAAATATTACTCATTCTCAAGAGAGAAACAAAAAAATCAATGTAGGCCAACCTCCAAATAGCCCTGATTTTGGAATTAGTAAATAACTTTAAAGCAGCTATCATAACCAACCTAAATGAGCTAAAGGAAAATACACTTACAATGAATAAAATGATAGAAAATCTCAGTAAAGAAACAGAAACTGTAAAAGAATAAAATGCAAATTCTAGAACTAAAAATAATATCTGATTTTTTTTTTTTTAAATACTGGATAAAAGTCTCTTTTAATTAGGTATATATATTATATATACACATATAATATATGTTATATATATATTAATTATATATATAATTAAAAATCAATAGATGGTTTAATAAGAACACCAAACATATTGTAAAGAAAAATGTCAAAGCTACATATGAGCAAATCATATAGAAATCTGTGTAGACAGATAAGAAAATTTTGTAGAGAAAAAAGCTCTAGCTCAATACACAAAGTCCCTAGTAAGATAAATGAAAACAAATAATGCAACAAACCCTGAGATTTTATTTTTTAAAAGATCCAGTTGTATGGTTTCAAATGAACCTTGACTACAATATAGAAAACACACACATACAATGCAGAATATTTGAAATGAGTGTAATATATTGAAATGAGTGCACATTGTAGCCAAAAGTTCTAGAGTGTATATTAGTGAAAGACAAAATAGAATCTAATGTAAAATCATCGATAGATACAAAAAGTATGCTTAATTATTTAAAAAAGAACCATCTATCAAGAAGACACACTATTTGTAAATCTGTATCTAACAAAACATAATAAAAATGCATAAAGCATAAAGTGATTGAAAAAAATCAACAAATCCATAAGAATAATCAAATATGTTAACACAGTTCTCTCAGAAGCAGATGGATCAAGCAGATAGACTTGAAAAGATAATAGCATTTAAAAATATATAAACATTTTAATTTTACAAGTCTGAATTAATAGATTTATATAAAACCCTCTACTAAATAGAGAATATGCATTGTTTTCAAGAACACATGGACTATAAACAAAAATTGTTCATATGCCAAATCCTAAATAAGATCTCAGCAAACGCAAAATCATTGACTAAAATGAAATAAAATTAAAACCCAATAGTAAAAATTGGACACTCCCTGAAAAACAATATCTTTACAAACTAAAATTAAAGAGAAAAAAATGCATTAAGTAGTCCATGTGATAAAAATGATTTTAATGGGAATTACAGTATAGAATTAAATGATAAGAAAGACCTAATAATAAAACTTTTGTTATGAAGCTAAAATGTATTAAGATGAAAGAAAATATATATTCTTAAATGTATATGATAGGAAATAAGAAATATAAATTTTTTTGAAATAGTAAAATTTAATGAGCTAAGCTTTCTCCTTAAGAGGCTATAAAGCAATAATTAAACAAACTCCAAAGTAGTAGAGATACAAATGTAGTAGTTACTGAAGTAGAACGTATAGATTTTTTTTTAAGCTCGTTTTTGGGAAGAACTAATCCCCAAAAAAAAAAAAAAAAAATGCTAGCAATATTAAGTAAAAATAGGAGACATGGTATAATTAAACAACTTTAGAAATTAATGATGCCATACCTAGAAATAATATGGATATATACTAAGGGACATCCAAAAGCCAACTGAAAAATAGAAGAGATCATAATATTCATACTTGGGAAGACAAAGGAAAGATGTCAATTCTCTAGTCAATCTATAAATTCAAGGCAATGTCAATAAAAATACCAGTAAAATGTTCTATGAAAATGTCTAGGCTATTTCTAGAATTCAAATGAAAGACAAAAAGTAAAGTTAAAAAATATAGCCAAAATAATTATTAAGAAGAGGAACTCTCACCACCCTCCCCCGCACAAAAAACAAAGGTGTGTGTGTGTGTGCCTGCGTGCATGTGTGCGTGCGTGCGTGCTTGTGTGTGTGTAGTGATGGAAGTGTTAACTAGATTGTGGGAATACTTTCACAATATATACGTATACCAAATCACCACTATGCACACTTTAAATGTCTTACAATTTTGTCAATTATACCTCAGTGAAACTAAATTAAAAAAAAAGGAAAATGGAATCTTGGTTAGACAATATCAAGAGTTAATAGAAAACATTAGTAATTAGAATAGTGTGGTATTGTTCAGATGAAGAATTAGTGCTATCACCTCATTTTAGAAATTTAAAAATTAAAAATAACTCAGGCTTTAGAGTGGAAATAACTTATTTGAGTCTCACAGTGATTTGATAACTGATTCAGGACCAAAATTCTGCTCTCCTGAATTCCAGGCCTGACCTCTGTTTACTGCAGTACATGTTACTGTCTCATGTGGTGTTAGACTAGCAGAGAGTTTATGAATCAGGGAATCTAGGTTGTGCTGTGACTAAAACAATCCTAAAAATTCAGTTGGTTAAAGACAGTATTTTTTTTTCTTGCTTAGTTTATATGTCTGACATGAGTCAGTGTTGAAATCTGCTCCACACAGTCACTCAGGGGCCCAGACTAATAGAGTCTGATCATCATGTAGCTAGACTGTCTGGACAGTTGACCTCATCTGTGGCCATGTGGAGGGTCAAAAAGAACTTAGAGAATTTCATGGAGGCTTTTCATTGCCCCAACCCCAAAATGTCATGTGTCAGTTCCATTAACACATCACTGCTGCGAACTTGTCACATGGCCCTGCCTGACTGTAAAAGGCTGCAGAGTGAGATGTCTTATCTCTCTAGGAAGGAAAGAAGAACTGGCTATGAGCCCTGGACTGCACTTACATGGAATAAAGTGAAAGTGACTGAATTGTTAGGCTGATGATTCTTATGTGATTCTTTCTCTCCCATTGAGGCTTCCGGTTTGTTTGTTTTTTTAATACATTCCTGAATGTCTGTGTCTGTACCCTCATCTTAGGAGTTGAAGGATAAATATATGATAATGTAAGTCAAATCAGTGGGTTTGGTTCTGTGTGGTTAAAATGATAAACAAAGGAAGAGAATCAAAACAATGATTTGGAGGCTTGTCCACAGTTCCCAGGGGTCTGCTTTATTTGTGGAAAAAAGAAGGCAGGCGTGCAGTTTACCAAATTTCAACTTTTTAGCCTAAAATGATTTATTCATCTTCCTCAAATAGTTATCTTTTTTATAGGGAAAAAATATGTGTCAGGTGTCTGTGTTAAGGGAAAAATCTAAAGCAAAAATATCATTAGTTAACACGTATGATTTTTATTTAATTCTCTTTCTGTAACAAAAGTTTTTGCTGTAATTTAATACAATTCAATTAAAAATATACATAGAAAAGTGTCTTATATGTTTTAATGGAATATTTATTTTATAATCCATATAATTTATACCAGGAAGGCAAAAGATTAGTAATCAAAACAAAAGATATTTGAAGAGCAATTCACATTTTAAGGATTTACCCTAAAGGGATAATCTTCCAATTAACAAATCACACCTACCAATAGCTTTCACTTATGTATAACACACACACGTTTTGTATTTAATAGGCTACTATGCTGTCATTAATATATTGATACAGTCAATGTCATAGGAACAAACCCCATGACTTATTCTCAAGTACAGAACAGAGAGCCGATTATAAAGTAACATGTATTTTGCAATCCATTTATGCAAAATATAGCTATATATTTATGGATATATATGCACAGAGATTGGCTAAGCACAAAAGTGATGGCTGTTTGGGTGGTGATATTTTAGGAGATTTTAATTTTGTTTCTTTTTAATTTTGATCCTTTCTCCCCCCCTTTTTTTTCCCACCAATGTGTAGCTATAGATTTTGCAAATATACATTTATTTTCAAAAGAAAAACAAATTTTTTAAAGAGTGGCTTTGGAGAACAAGTCCATACATTCACGCAAACTTATAAATATGCATATTCCCCTTTTTGAGGATATTGGCCCACAACTGGGTTTACAGTAAGATCTTAGTACTCTTTTGAAATATTAAAATTGTGGATATATTTTACCCTTTAACCATACACACACACGTATGCACACCATTTTAAGTTATGAAGAACAGTTTAAAAATATAAATGTCTTACATTTCATTAGAGATGGATTGTAGTTGTTGTATTCTAGTGCCTAATTCATAGACCTTTTAATATTATCTCCTTGTTGAGAAGCCACGTATACTATTCCAAGTTCTGAATAACTTGGTAACCTTTGTCTTCCTTTGTGTGAAAAAGGGAACAGTGTCCGATGTGGAGGAAAATGCTGTATCTCAGGAACTGAAATGTAAAACAGGAGACAGCATCACACACAGTGCTTTGGCAAGTGTTAGTTTATGCTCTGATTCATCCCTTGCATTTGGGGGAAAACATTTACCTCTGTTCTCCCCATGTACGCTTCTGATGCTTCTGTTTTCAATTCTGGGCTCATTTGCTAAAAATGATAAACATCTTTTGTGGGTTCCATAGGAAGTTGAGAACACTTCATGCTTCAGAAGGTCCTGGAGGGGGCTGCTAACACAGGCCAGGTAGAGAGGGCCTGCAGGACGTCCTGCCTGCACACACCTGCTCTGCAGTCAGATAGAGTTCCTGCATCTGTGTGCTCTGCTGCCTGCCGCACATGCCTCAGCTGTGCCAAAGCCGCGGGTCCCTCAGGGCAGCCAGTGCAGGGAGGAAAACAACGCGATACTCTGGGGGCCAGAGGGACAAAACCCCCAAATACTAAGGGTGTGTCTAAATGCTGGTATTTCTATCCCAAGAGATGAGGGAAAGGCATATGCTATTTAGTCAACAGCCCTTCTTGTCTTGTGATGCTCAAATCTTTCAGTGACAGGTTTCCCAAACCTCTCTTTAGTTGTTTCCTCCTATTTCTTCTTATTGTCCTTCCTCTGATTTAGCTGCATCTTCATGAAAATACTACACACATTCATGTTCGAGGAAATGTCTTGTTATGCATTCTCAGCAAAGTATCACTGTGTGGTTGTGCAGGCCGGTGTTCATTTATGGTCTGCCTGTGAGAACACCGAGGGTTCGTGGAGGTAATTTTCTTATGCTGCGCACAGCAGACTACAGAGAAAACATGGCTGCCCATCAAGGGATCTGTGCCATGAGAACATTTGGTTTCTAGTCTCCCAAGTCCTCTTTGTTTTTGATCGTGACATTTCTTCATGCTCAGATGCATACGTGATGTAACATTCTTTGTTGATGTTCTGAAATGTGTTTTAGAGTTATTTTGGCTCAGTACAAAATAAGAATGGGGAACTAAACTTTTCTGGTTGAAATGCTAATCCTTTTTTCCCCTTCTTATCCCCCTGCCTTTCTGTACCACGCATATTTGTATGGCTTTAAACCCAAGACTGGTATTTAATAAAAACCAAGATTGTTTTGTTGGGAACAGGGCAAATGAGAAGTCTCTCTAGGGGATCTGTGGGCCTTTATTGTGGTGGGGGAGAATGCCCTAAAGAGGAGTTCCTCGCAGCCTAATTGTTGAGGAATGATGGAAGTTCAACAGCATGGAAATTCTACTTCTCGCTTCAGCTGAAAAGGTGCTTATAAAGGTAGTTGGGCGATTTTAGCAATTTGCCTTATTTTGAAAATCCAATTTGGAAGCTTCATTAAAGGGCACTAATTTAGTGTCTTAGGGGAATATGTGTTTAAGGGAGCTTGTCGAGACAATCTTAGATGTTTGCCAGTGTGTAGGTGAGCTCAACTCCCCAAGCTGGGGATACCTGGTTACATGTAGTCTCTTTCATTTCAAACATGATACCGAATAAATTCAAAAGCACCCAGACCAAGAGAATACCAGCACCACTTTCTCTTCCCACACTACTACCAGTTCCCAGCCCTAACCTTAGTTAGGATGCTTTCAGTGCATAAATACTTCTGTGACTGGCATTTTGGATCTGTCACCCAGAGGTCCAGTAAGGCAGATAACAGTTTTAGTGCGTTTAGTGGTGGTTACTATATGACAGGTCAAGGACCTTAAGGAATGATAACTGTTTCAAATCATTTAAGGAAATACAAACACTTTCTGAATGCCTAGAAGAATCATTATTGTTCACTGCCTGCCTAATAATCCCAGAAGTATATTTCAGTTTTACATTGGGACACAAAACTTAAAATTTGGTTAGCTGAATGTTAATTATCTGCATGGCCTCAAATAACCTTAGCCTTCTCCAGTTCCTACTTTGTTGACAAAATATTATGAGAAAAGGTAGAAAAAATTTAGTTGAAGCAAATTAGTGTTATTCATCTTTGGGGTGCTTTCTTTTTAAAATAAAGGTTAAAATCCATGAGAAATTGCAATAAATGTCATCAATTTTGGCCATGCACTATCAAGATATTGAAACATTTTGTCTTGTTCTTTTACGTAATCCCTGAAGTTTGTACTAAGAGTACTGTTTGAGTTCCCATCCCCCTGCCCAATGGCTATGAATTTCTAATCCAGTTATAGCCTTGAGTTGCTTTTTTTTTTAGTGAACTCTCAGAGTAAAATCTGATTCATTCTAGGAAGAGTTTGTGTTAAGAGCAAGATGTTAAGGTTCCCTGTTAGTAGATCACCCATCCATCCATTCAAGAGATGCTGATATGTACTGTTATCCAGAAGGAAAACCAAGTATCCTGACCCTCATCCCAGGTAGTCCCAATTGTGTGAATTTATGGCATAGCATAACTTGGCATAACAATTTTCCCCAAAGAAAAGCCGTTTTTTAGGACATAACTTGAAATAAAGGAAAGGGAAAAGAATCAGAAATACTTTTTATTAACTCTCTCTTGACTTCTAGATTGCTGGAAGGAAGAGAAAAATGCTTGTCAAAATGCTTTTGGAAAGCACTGAGTAGAAATAGATCAACATAAGGGTCTTGAATTCCTTAGGCTTCATTTGCTGAAACCTCATACACACGGCAGATTCATTCTTATTCTAGCAATCGCTGATCCCCAAGGGAGACAATTTCTAGTATTTGGAAAATACAGTAATTACCTATTCATCAAGGACCAGTACCCTCCTATCCTAATTTTTTTCACAGAATTTTCTAGAGCTACACATATCATCTGTTTGATATTTATAGTTAATATCTTAGCATAGATGAACATGGCTACAGATGTTGAAATTACATTTCTACAAAAAGTGGAAAGCACATCCTTTAATAAATCTGTGTATAATGTCTGTCATTAGAAATGGATGTCAATAAATGAGTAAAAGGATGTGGAATTTTTCAACATACGGTTTATGCTAGTTATTTATTTGTTGTCTATTCATGGGATTACTAATTGCAGCTGGTAAAGTTGATTTTCTCCTCTCTAATTTATTACGGGATGGGGCGTTCATTGCACCAAATCCATAGTTATTCAGCATCTACATTTCAGAAACTGAATTGCTGGATACTGTCAGAATGAGCTTTGGAAATCCCATGCAGGCGTGCACAACTATAATTTTGCTTCACATTAATAACAACCTAGCAAAAAAGCCCAGAATCAAATGTCTTGGTCTCAGCTGGGGGCAGAAAGCCAGTGATATATCTTGGCTGGTGACCTATAATGTTGGAAAAGTAAGCTCTATATGCACTCAGGATGGGTGGGCGGTATTCCGGAAATATATTCCCATTCCTCCATGATTTTTTTTTTTTTTTTTTTTGTGTGTGTGTGTGTGGTAGTGTGTGCCCTGAGACAATAAAAATGAAAGACAGAATTACAGATAATAAATTTAGCACATCTCCAGAACAAATGGGAAATGCCGCGCTTTTATTTCTTCGGATGTCAACTCTGTTCCCTGCCCCACGCCCTGCCCTGCCTTGGTTTCTGCAGCACCTCGGTGATTCTAAACCAGCGCTCAGGTGGGCAGCGGTCCGGGGGGCAGTCATCCACAAGGACTGAACTTGACGCTGCGCGCCTGACTTTTGGTCTTGCTCAAAGCCGAGAATCTCTAAGAGCTCTGAGGCTACGGATTCATTTGGGTGGAGTGAGGTGTTATTGTGGGATAGTCTCTGCAGAGTTGGCCTGGAGAGTGAGCACCCGAGCAAGAGAGCTGAGCAAGGCTTTGCCAAGTGTCCGAGGAGTCGCAAGGCACCGGGGAGCGGTACGCTGGAGGGCTCCGGCACCGGGGGCGGTGCACGCTGGCTGGCGGGGAGCCGGGAGGCGGTATGGAGGGGCAGGGGGCAACGTGCCAGTTTTCTCTCTGATTAATGATGCTCACGCGGCCGCGCGTGGTTCATGCGCTTTGTCTCTAGCCGTGGGGCTGGCGGAGAACAGCCAGGAGAATGCATGGCACCGCGCGCGCCAGGCACACCCGGCAGGTCCCGGCGCTCCGACTCGGCCAACTCTGGCCTCGCCCGGTGGCAGAGAGACCCCGGTGCCCATAGGCACTCAGCCGCGGCCATCTCCCGGGTGTGGCCGGTCAGGGGACTGGAGTCTGCAGCCGGACCAGCTGCGGGGCCACATGCCACACTCGCTTTTCCTCGCGCCGGGACGGAGACCGGACGCAGCCAGGGCTGCGGAGAGGAGCCAGGCACCGCCCCCGGCAACAGTGCCAGCCGCGTGGGAGGGCAGAGCCGGGCAGAGGGTCAGACAACGGAGGCGGGGAGACAGGGGACGCGGAACCGGAGGACGGACCGAGGCTGGCTGGCTCTGGGTGGGACTGACAGAGTGACTGAGCCACAGAAAGCAGTTAGACCGCTTGAGACAGGGAAGCCAGCAAGAAGAGAGGGAGAGGCAGGGGAGAGAGAGAGAGAGAGAGAGAGAGAGAAAGGAAGCGTGCTCTCTCTCCACTCCAGACGCCCTCCTCTGTCCGAGCAAAGCGGCTGAGGGCACTGAATGGGAGAGGGAGAGAGATGCGGGCACAGAAGACTGCAAAAGGGACCCTGTATTACTAGTGGGACTGAGAGATGAGGAGGGACAGGCAGACCGACTCACTCACGGACTGACAGCGAGAGTGGCAGCTCCCAGAGCAGAGCGCAGGAAAGCCAGAATCCCGCGCTGAGCTGCCAGGCTGCGAGACAGACGGTCAGACAGACAGAAGTGCAGAGGAACAGACTGGCAGACAGGAGGCGGGGTACGTTCATTCCCTGCAGCCAGCCGGGTAAAGAAGGCTGCGGCGGCGCCCCCTGAGAGCGTCCGGAGCAGCGATAAGCAGCAGGGGCAACGGGGTCGCCAGCTGAAGCCACCAGTGTCGCTGCAGTGGCGTCCGCCACAGCCTTGCAAGGATCCCAGCCGACAATGCAGAAAAGCTCCTTTTGAACTAGCAGTTAAATAAATCGACCAAAAACAAAATTCCAAGCTAAATCAAACAAATCCAGCCAAATCAATCACTGAGAAACAATAATATTAATAAAAACCTAATTAAATCAATCAAGGCACCAAGACGCTGGGGGGATATCCACTGTTCGGTCAAGGTAATAATCAAGGTCTTCCGACGTGAACATTGTCCGCCTTTTGTGATTCTTTCTCTCTCTTCCTTTCTGCCATATACCTGTGCTTTTCTTTCTAATTGTTTCTAGTCTGTATTTCTCTTTCGTGTTTGTAGAAAGCTGTTGTCATATTTGTATTGTGTTTTTATGTTTCGTCAAAGGAGGGGTATACTCCCCCTCCCCCAAATGAGGCAGAAATGGAAAGCTGGAAGAGACTTGAAAAAGGCATTTCTTTCCATCTGAGAGGTCTACAGTGATTTATGTCGGTATCAAGGTAGAAAGTTCCAAGGGCTCTGTTTCATTTGAAAGAGAGAACTCTACAAGGGGGCAAAAAGTTGTAATCTGTTTGTTGTACTGGTAGGACTTGGGGTCCTGACTCCCAAGGGGTTTAGGGAGAAGAGCTATTCCCATTTTATTTTCACATGTTTGGAATCTGTGTTTCATGGCAAACTCCAAGTTTAATGCCTTCTGTGGCAGGTTGTAGATATAGTGGTAGAATTGAGTTGCATTAGACAAGTGCTTAGAAAGTTTCTTAAGAGAAATTGACTCACTCAATGTTTATGCACAGAAACAGAGCTGGAGTGGATGTGGTGGCTGTGGGCTGCTCAGATTCAGTACTTGGTCACCTCCTGAAGATACAGGATAAGGGCAGAGTCCTAGCCTCAAAGGAAAAGCAAAAATGGAATTGAAAGTTAGAGGGATGGGGAGCTAGTTAGTACAATGCAATCACTTTCATGAGAATATGTTTAAGTGCAGAAATCAGTTGATTTCTGATTTTTTAAGTCTACTGGTATGACACTTCAGCTTCTCTCAACAAGAATGACGTTCCCCAAAGTTGAAATGAGTCTGTACAAGATTTTGCTCCAATGCTGACTAAAATCAAATGATTCCTACCTCCTCCTCATTCACTTTGGAGATCAAAATTGTTATGATTGTTTTGAGAAAACAGTGACATGGAGATGACAGGAAATCATTTTTTTGTGGGGGGGGTGGGTAAAACTTAGAAAACCTTTTGACACACACTTTAAAATAAATGCACCTGTTCCTTTGATCCTCTGTATTTGTGTCACCACAGGGCTTGCATGTCTTAATAGGATTTTAGTTAATGTTACTTTCTCAAAAGGCAGTCATTTGCAAGCTGAGAGTTCTAGCTATGTTTTGTTCAAATAGTCGAGTAATCTACTATCTCACCAGTAATTGCTTCTGCTGCTCTCCTAATGTGGATCCCATGTGAGAAATTATGTATGCACTCTTTTCAGGTTTATATGGATTTTTAAGGTATGTATTTGTGTCCGATCCTGTTTTTCCTTTTATATCGCGTTCTTTTTATCATTTCAACTAACAGAATATTTTTCAATTTTCTGGAGAGTTTAGTATACTCTTTACGGAGTACACTTTCTTATCACAAAAGATACAAAAGGCTAACCTATTACTATCCTTGCTCATCAATGCTAGTATTTGTTTGAAAACAATTTGGTTTAAGTGCAACTTCTAAGGCATTTAGACTGCTATGCATACATGTCAATGTACCCTGTCTGGATGTGGTTTATTTTATTTGATTAATAATATAAACAAGTTGCTATAGATGAATGCCTGTTTGACAGGATACTTTGTTTAGGTGAGTCATATTTAAAGAAACTTATACAGCTCCAGTAATTGACAGTTTCTCAGTGACTTAATTTCACTCTGTGTTGATTTATGTTACAATGTTCATCTCAGACCTGGACAGGGTTGTGTGTGCTATTAGATTTGCAAATTGCTGATCTCCCAGTGACTTTCCCTCTGAGATCCCAGCTGACTATAGTTACCTTGAGAACTGTGGGTTAGCCCTGTTAGAGCATGCTCCACTGGGGAGTTCAGTGCAGTCTATTTTTAATGCTATTTAATGAAGGAGCAAGCACCTCACTCAGCAATAAAAGAAGCATGATGGAAGACAGAGCAGTGCGTGGTTATGGATACTGGAGAAGGATATTTGGAAAGGTGCAGACTGGCTGCTGGATATGGTAATTTTAATTAGTTCTAATATATTGTACTAAGAAAAATCAATTAATTTCCATGAGAGATTTACACATGAAGAGTTTGATATGTTTTCATAAATCTCTTCAGTAATGCTTAGAAAGAAGACTCAGTAATTGGAGTGCCTTGAAACTTAAGGGAGATACTCACCGGGGAGTTCCTGCATAAATATAATTTTTAAGACAAACTGTCAGATTCTTGGGTGGTGAGAAGTGCAGAAATGATTTCAGATTTTTATAATATTGTTCTAGTGAAGGGTTTGGGGCATGTAAAATATTTTGGGCATAGAATAACTAACATCTTTCTAAGGTATTATAACTTGAAGCTCTGCCTTGTGATTTTTTTTTCTTCATTTTCCTTTATAAACTTGGAGTCTAAGTCCAGAATTGTGGCAACTAAGTAAAGCAGGAAGTTTTGATTGAACTCAATAGAACATTTGAGTTGTTTTCTCTTCTTGCTTCAGATAAACACGAAAGATTATGTTACTGAAGATTAAATACTTTAAAAATGTAGATAGCAGAGGCAGCATGGATAATTTTTGGAATGTAATGAGGGGGAAAATATCTTAATATTACAGTACATAAAACATAAGAAGCCATCTGTCTGCAGTGTTTGCATATATGCAGAACACTTGCCTTCTGGTACAACATGAGAATGGTCAGTCAGAACAGTCTCTGTTGTTCAGTTTCATATTAATAACATACTATAATCAGGTTATGTCTTTGTTCAGAGTGCAACTGATTAGGCAAATGCCTAACTGGTTTCAAACTTAATAAACATAAGAGAAAGTGAGAAGTTTTTATTAAGTGGGAAAGTGAGTCAGATAATTATTGTTCAATAAAGCTGTTAGAGCAATGTCCAAAGTTGTTCTGGATTTTGCCAATTTCTATCCAAAACAATAAAAACTACTAAGGGAAATACATCACAAGGAGTTACTGTTATTTGTTGTTATTGTTTGTGTTTTCCACTTTGTACATCTAGAGGGGAAAGTAAACCACACTGGCTGTAATATTTCCCTTAGTGGTCATCTATCTACCTTTCTCAAGATTCTCAAGTCAGTAGGCATTCTCATCTGAATTCAATGTGTATTTTGTCCGTGGACAAGATAATAATAAGCTACATGAGTAGAGTGTGGAATGAGTCAGCCACTGAAGACAACAATACACAACGTAGCCAGAAATGAATATGATTGAATTCTCATTAGTATGGGGAGACAGTTTAAAGTCCATAAGTTTGGAAACTGCAAATGAACCATTTGTATATAAGCTAGTTTAATTCTGATCTGCTTTGTGACAAGATCAGGAAAGAATATGGGGCTTAAAAATGATGTCGACACTGAAAGCCATTTCTTCAAATGGTAAGTACTGGCATCATTCTACCTGGTACCACAGGGTTGTAGCATGTTTAGAAATTTGTGAATCTCTAATCAGAAAAAGAATTGGCTTCCTTAAAAATGCATTATGTCACCTGTATAGTCCTGAACATATTTCGAATCAGTGATGATGAACTTATAAAATATATACTTCTTGTCTTTAGACAAAGGATCTTTATTTTTTAGAAAATCTGTGGTTTCAGAGGCTCTGTATTTCTGCTGACTTTGCTTTCTTTTATTTTTAATTCTAACATTTAAAGTTAAATATGATAAATGATTTCCAGCAGAGATATAAATAAGTGCTGAAGAACAACTGAAGGTAAAAAAGAATATTAGTGAGATAAACTCGTATATGTGACTAGATTTGTTTGCTTCTGAGTGTTAGTTTCCTTTAAGGTGTATTAATGCCAAGTTCTAATAAATTGATATTGTTCAGTGACTCGGAGTCTTATAATTCAAATTAATTTTGCTCATTTTGGATTAAACTTGGCCCTGGTTGTTTGAAGTATTTATTACTTAAATTTACATCATAACCATTTTATTTCTGTGAGAATTAGATATGAGCTGAGATACAAAGTATTAAATTGTCTGTAATATGCTTGGTAAGGAATAAAGTGCTTGAGACAGAGAATCAAGTTCATTCAGCAATTTTTAATGTTTGGTAGCATTGTTATCTGTGGTCTCAAAATCCTCTATAGTCTGATGACATTTTCTTACGGCACAAAATGCCCATATAACATTTTGAACGTGCCTTTCCCTAAAATTACTGGGGCATAGCTATGCCCTGGGCAGTAGTTATTCAGGTAAACTAAAAAGTGAATTGAAATAATTATTTTGGGCAATTGAAGGGATATTGAAAAACAAAAGGATTGACTAAAATATACCAAATTGACTCTCTACTTACAAATTGAATCCTTGGTATTATGTTATGTTCTTTTTTTTATAGCTGCCAGCATAGATCTTAGCATCGCCAGGTAGCGTTTGCTAATCACTGTCTACGGCCACACTAAATCAATATTTTAAATTCCTCTACGTACATTTCCCCAGGAAATTTCTTCTGGTTGTTTTTTATAACCCCCGCTTAATAGACATGTCAATGCTACAGGTTATATAAGATTTTTCATAAGTTCTATAGTCAAGTGATATCTATTAGCATAAAATCACAATTAAATTGCTAAAGATTTAGTCCAAAATTGTCTCATTCAAAGTTCATATTCATAATTATTCCTTAGTAATAAATTCATACAACACTTTTAAAGTACTCTACAATTGTTCCTTTTATCTAGCAACAGAAAATAATTTTCTCCAGATAAAGGGGACAGGGGCCCACTAATCATTATCCCTTTGAAAACCAGGCCTCTTACCACATTCTCATATTTCATACTACTTCAAAATGATACAGCAGTTCTTACATTAAAAATCCATTGTGGATAACACACAAAATATTAATATTCTGTTAATAAAATTGCTTCTCTAAATAATAACATTGGTTTTAAGATAAATAAAATATGGTTTCAATTGAGAGGAAGAGTTCAAGATTTTTAACAGGAAAACAATTACGTCACTTCTTATACCAAGTGTCGTGGCAAATTTTGTAGAGATTTATTTGGCCTGTTGTGCTTAACGTTTCTACACAGAATTGCATAACGTAATATACAGTCTTTTTTCTACAGATTTTTTTCATTGAGACATATTCACAAAGCTTATCTACCTAGATAAACCCAGTAATCAATCCCTGATACCCACACAAGCTAAGAAATAAGGCTTTGTAATAGGAAAATCCAGAAGAACTGAGGGACTTCTCAACCAGATTGAGTGCTGTAATTCTTAACAAATATGCATTCTTTTGCATTTGTATTATCGTCGGTTGCCTCTTTATTACACACTAAATACTTGAGATAAGAACGAGGACCATCTAATAGGGAAACGGAAGCCAGAGGAGTGGTGCTGATATATTTAGCAGATTTTCTTCTAATTGCCAAGATATAATACTTACTTTAGAACATTCTAGTGTATAGAATCATATCTTAAAGGGGAAAAAAATTCATGCATGTTGACATACTTTGATCTAGTCAAAATTTGAGAACCAACAATAGTTGAGGTAAAATGTTTCAAGATCTTCAGAGAACAAAGTGGAAACATCAATTTCTAAAAGTTTGCTGGCCCTGGGAGTCCAACTAGAATACCTCTTGACATGTAAATCGGAAGGCCCAGCTATTATCTAATTGTTTAGTAATCTGAGTTTCTTTCAGATGATCTCACCACTGTTACAGAAATCTAGAAGAATCAAGCTATGGTTCAACAGAGAGTGAAGGAAGGGCACAAAACTCAATGAAATTCGGGGACTAAACATAATTGTTTAACTTTTATTTGCTCATAAACGCAATAAGAAAATAAAAAGCTATCAAATTGCTTTAACAGCTTTTATAAAAAGTTGTATAACAATGTTTCTAAAACCTCAAGGTGAAATCCTCATGTGAAGTTCTCTGCACTGACATGTTTTTTCTTAGCACCATGATAATTAATATGTATGTAACTTTGGTAGAAATTCCAGAATTGCTGGCATCTGACTTAATTTAATCATCAAAAAGCTGTTGGACAGAAAATATGTAGATTCCATATGAGTATGTGATAGAATCAAGATTTTGGCAGCATTTGCAAGCTTTAAATACTCATAAGGTGCTTCTTTAAAACACTTTTTTTTTTTAATGAGAGTGTTAAAAAAGCCTTTTGATGGGAAATATGGCACTTTATTTTCATTTTTTGGAGAAAGAAGATTAATATTTATAGTCAAATGATGACTCTTTAAGCCATTGCAGCACATAGTTAGGTTAAAATTACTATTAAATTCCGTCAAATAAATTAATTGTCAGAACTTTGTAGTCATATCTATGATCTCATTTATTTTATGTGGATTATAAGAATGATCTAGCTAACATTTTTAAATTACATAGCTTTATGTTTGTTTATTTTAAATTTAATTAGATATGCTGATATTGAACGAATTTTAGAAAATTATCAAACATCTGTCATAGTACTCAAGATGAATTCAAAAGTCCCACTGCTAACAATTAGTTGGTATTAATGATTCTTCATTTGTTTCCACTCCGGTGCTGATTTAACTTTGGTCACAGCACATATTTCCTTTGTGAAGATTAAAATCTTACTCCACCCCTGAAGTTTCCACATAATCACTAACAGAATTCTGGAAGAATTAAATAATATAGCATGCAATCATATTGTGTGTTACATGCTGTTGCTATCTGCTTAAGCACAGTTAAGCACTCTTAACAACTGGATGCTTTAATTATTATAATTATTGTCCTCCTCCGGAACTATGAATGACTTAGTTTTCAATGATTTTGAATTATTTTCCAGTGTCAAGAGGTGAGAGAGCATACCTAGTTACATGTGAGAGAGTTTATATATTTAAAAAAAAAAAAATATATATATATATATATATATATATATATATATATGTACATGTATATATATGAATACATATTTTAGGAAAAGGATGTAAATATCCCTTCAAGAGGGATATTATTTTATCACACAGCTGATCATAATGTCTGCATTATTGGTCAGAAATAATGTGGGAAGCCGTGGTCAGGGACATGCTTTGAACTCAGTGGAACTTTGGATCAAAAGTCAGGTTAAAACTAACAGAGGGTTCGTATAGGTATGCTAGGAGCTAATGTTAGTGGGAGCAGGTAACTGGTGTTTGTAATGAAGGAAGTCTTCACTAAAGAGATACATGGTGCTCCGTGGAATTCTGCAGGTCCAAAAAAATGTGCAAGATTTGAAATAAAAGCAAAGGTCTGGGAACACAAGGCCTAAATATGGTGGTGTATCCAAATCTCACTTCTCCAAAGCTTACCTCCATAAATATGCAATTTAGCCCCCAAACTACTAGTCCTGGTGTTTGGCTCCTAAGTCTGAATAAATAACGGATAGTGTGACTATGGCCAAGACTCTGAATCTCTCTGTGTTTCATAGTTTCTGCGGATTAAATTGTGTAGTAACACCAGTCCAATCTAAAGAAATTACTAGTTACTTTAGCAATTTGATTAATTTCTCATTGCTTCAATTTTCTCATTTATAAAGCAGGGTAAGGCCTACTTAAAGGATTGAAGCAGAAACAAGGTACCTGGTATAATTCTTAAAAAGAAACCATCATCTTTTCATATGGAAAACTTTAGAGAGAGATTTAACCTGATTATATATATACATATACATATACATATACATATACATATACATATACATATACATATACATATACATATACATATACATATACATATACATATACATATATGTATGTATATGTATACATACATATATATGTATATATGTATACATGTATATATATATATATATATATACACATAAATGAGACAAATCTCCCTTTATTTTTTTTTTTTTAGTAATTGTCAAGTTCTTTTGTTTCCACCCTATAAAAATTTGAATGGTTAAAATTGGAAATTAGCTTTACTCTTTCTGTGCCTACGAAATATCAAGGACCAAGCCAAGGCAGTAACGAATGCAGGAGGTGTGCACTGTATAAGAATAAGGATGTTTACTAAGGCCATTGTCTTCTGTCAGTCTCCAAGGGAAGGAGTAGCCCAGTTCAGATTTGTCTAAAAGAGGAGCATATATGTATTGTTTGTCCAAAACATTTTAATTGTGTAATTTCTATCATCTAAAAGAAGTGGCTACAGAACCGGACCGTTGACTAGAATGGGGTTGGAATGGATCCATGGACACTGGGTGAGAGCCAGTAAGCAGCAGATTTGGAGTGGATGGGAGATGGAAACAGTTTTCAACTTCCTCTGAGATCTGAAAGCAAGCAGAGCTTTGGGCTTGCTGATGGGCTCCCTGGCACCCCCACGGAGGCTCCCATTTCCTCTCTCTAAGCACCAGTGAGCTGTTTGGACTGGGCAGCTGATCTGGCCTCTGACCCTTCAGTATTTGTGCCTTAGTTTCACTGAAATGAATCATTTCTGCATCTGTGTGAAAATGACCACAGGATGGGGAAACTACTCTCATAATTGGGGTTTAATTAGATGATTCCCCTAAAGGGCAATGGAGTACCGCGAGTGGTGTTCAGCGCAGAAGAGGGCGAGCCATGCAAAGCAGTACATTATTCAGAGTCGCACTTTATTTTTCAATTGTAATTTGAAGATCAGCCATTCTTCTCAGGGATAGCACAATCAGAAAGTTATCCAATGGAACTTCTCAGAAGGTACCTGAGAATAAATGTATAACCTTCGGTATTCTAATATTGGCTGAAACAAAAACAAGGAAAGCATAGACAGATTATATATACGGAGGATGCCAAAAAAAAAAAAAGTATACACATTTTAAGAAAGAAAAACTATTAAAATTGTAATACTCGATATACACATATACCAATAACGAAAGACAAATACAAGTCACATTTGACTTCTGCAGTTACAAGAGGTGTTCAAAGTGGTTACCATCAGCATCCAGACACTTCTGATTATGGTGAACTGCTGCTTGAGCAACATTGACCAAAGTATCCACTTGTATACATTGTTTTTTGGCATCCTGGTGTGTTTGTACATATATATATATCACACACACACACATACATATGCATATACATACATACGTATGCATACATACATATACACATATATGTATATGTGTGTGTATATGTGTGTGTATATATATATATATATATATAAAATCAGCATAAGACACATGCTTAAATACAAGTCATTTAACTCACATTAAGAAAAAAATAATTTAGCCCCAAAGCATACTTCCTAATATATTTTTCTTTACTCTTCCTTAGCAATTCTTGTTTACATGTGGCAGATATTTAATCAGTTTCTTGAGTTAAAAATTGAGTTTTATATTGTTGATGGCATCTAATATTCAGGATTCAAAATCAGGATTCAGGATTCAAAATCAGCTCTAAGTAAAGTTTTAATTGTATTTGTTTCCCTCAAGTTTCCGCTTTCGTGAGTTTGACATTCACCTTTCTGAAAAAGAGAACAAAGAGATGCCCTTATATGTAAATTGCAACTGAACTGGAGATTATTTTGGCTCTTACAAAGACGTTTCTTCAGAGCTCAGGCAATGGCTGGGGCTTCTACAGGAATAACAAGGCCCCTAAAATATTCTGCTTAAACTGAATACATAGATCACTTTTCCATCTCCATGGAGAGGAGAGGAGGCAAAGCCAAGTTCACAAATAATTTCGAAATCATTGATACGTGGAACTGGAGACAACTCATGTTTACTGGATATATGCCTTTAGCCACGGTGAAAGTGGTCCAGGATGCCGGGAAAGAATCTACTTCTCTGAAGGTCTGGGCAAATAGGCAGTGTTGGATGAGAAGGCTGGGGTGAGGGAGGCAGGGAGGGAGAAATAATACAGATAAACTGGGGAATTCCAGACCCCTCTTCCTTCCTTCAGCAGAATAGCTTCAACTAACCTATAGGAGAGTAGCCCTTCTCCCTGTTATGAGGGCATAGTGATAGGATTTATCAGGGTTAAATGGCAAACCATTTAATCCACTCAGGACCATTGAAAACTGGATTAATGTTTTACCCCTATGTAAAAATAATGTAGTCCAAAAGGAAGGGATTCAGCTGATTAAGGATGGAGTGGGTTTGCTTACCTCCTACATTTTAAGATATGCTAAGTGTGGTTCTGATTGATTGAACTTCTATTTATCCATCTACTTCCCAAAGAAACCCAAAACCTGGCACCTTAATTTAGAGAGACGAGGTGCACATTCTTTTTTTCTCTGAGACCGTAATAGGCTTTCAGAATACATAGAAAGCAATAGATTCTGACACCGCTGGTATTCTCATCAGTAAGCCAGAAAAAAATGTATTCTGGACCACACCGTATCAAAGTAGAGGAATTTCTATGCATGCAAATTGAGGAGAACTGAGTTCTTGTCCACACAAGCAAGACTTGTCTTTGCATCAGATATCATGATTATTCTTTTGTTGATTTTTGTTTCTCAAATATTTATTGAGAGTTTCCTATGTGTCAGGTCACATGCTAAATATTTGGGAAATTGGCTGTGTAGGATTTTTAGGCATTTGGGAGAGATAAATGCATTTTAACAGTTTGAACAATGAATTGCATGATTGAGACTATGAGGAAACTCCAAAATGATAGATAGAGACAATATCTTGGATGATACAGCAATATGAATTAATTTTGACAAATGAGAAAAATATTTCTTTACCAGTAAAGTGAATTAGAAAACATGATAAGGAGTATGCCTAAAGAGTAGAAACCATATTGTTTCCAGAAAACAAACATGGAAGAATGAGCACCACTGGTAAATTGCTGGGGAAAACTTATGTTGTTGGTTAGACCACAAGCTAAAACTCAGTTGGGAAGCTCTCTAACAAGAGAAAGGATATCCTCTGATTAAGATGGATGTATATTGACTTGGGGTGAGCCAGTCATATTCTCTTTTTTATTTTCCCCATGTTCTCTTTTTTGATTTTATAAAATCACACAATGACAATATTACTAAAGCTGCAAGCAACTGATACAAATTTAACTGGAATTATGAACTACAAAGTTCAAATTCATATTAGATCACCCCAAAATATCTATTTAGAATTAAAAAGTAGATTTTTCTACAGGCAAATTATTCTTTGAGTTTGTTGTGAGATTCCACATTTGTGTCATAAGAAAGGAAACTACAATCATTTCAGGCTATTATCAAAGTCCTTAATAGATTAAAAAATAGCACGTGTGATGAGAAGGAGACAGGATACATATGGTTTTGTAGGGACACTTCAGAGGAGTTAGATTTGATCTGTAGGTTACCTGAAGGATGATTTATTTTTTTTCCCCCAGAAAAGGATGCAGTTCTTTTCATTGGCAGAGATAAATATTTAGGTATTTGGAAGCAGAGCGATATCTGCATACATTGCCCCAGACCTGGTTCATATCTTGGCCTGAAACATGGAGAAAGAATCTGCTTTCAGAAGTTACCATTAAGCAACAGAATTACACCAGATGATTGCTGAAATCTTTTCTGGTTTAATTTCTGTGATTCAATGGCCTTTTTTGTTTAATATTTATGGGTCAGTTTTATGTTGCATTGCCTATAAATTTGGGTTATACTTTTTATTTTCAGCCTTGAAAATAAACATTAATGCTACCAAATACGAGTGAAATGATTAGAAGGGAATTTTATCAAGAATAGTTGGCTAAGTAAAGAGCATATGGGGTCCCAGACCAGGGTTCAGATCCCACTCTGCAATTTAGTACATTTCTTAAGCTTTCTAAATTTCAGCTTCCTCATTTCTAAAATGGGATGGTTGTAAGATTTAAAAATGAAGTGCTTAGCCCAGTGCTTAGTATTATTTATTTATTGTTTCCCAGTGCTCACATTATTTTGCTTGCTCGTCCTTTGTTTTGTCCTTATCACAACCCTTGCTTGATGCCATAGGCCTCACACAAGTATATCATCCTCTTAAGATCCCTCTCAATCGTGAGAATGTTTTCATGATGTGATGAGTATTTTGTTCACGCATAATTGGAGTTCATTTTCAGCCCAGCCATAGCGCACATGATAAGCACTTCCAAGCCAAGGGTTCAGTGGACACCTAAAGTCCAGATGACTTTCTAGAAGATGCTCATCTGCGTAGATAGTAGGGTTTGACCTTTTATAAGCTTGGATGGGCAGTAGGAACCTTGAAAAAGAGATTTGGGCGTGGATAATTTATTATTCCGTGTGGACACCAAATTCCACACAGTATTTCATTAACTACTAGTGCTGACTCATGTGGGGTAAGATTGTGGCTCTGATGCCTATATTTACAAAGTTAACTAAGCTTCCTTCTAGATTTGTCTGGGTAAAGCGTAGAGAGTTTTCAGTCTTAGCACTCTTCCAGGAGCAATTTGCAACTTTGAGAACTAGAAATGATTTCAAATAAAGTTGTAATAGACTTATGATTTGTACACTTTGCAGATAAGCAATAATTATATCCAGCAGAAGGCCATTTGTATAATCAGAGATTTACCCAGCAGATCTAGCAAGAGAAGAAAGCTCTAAAATCAATTTTTCTAAAATCACCAGAAAACATTACCTCATTGTTTTGACCTGGCTGTGAAAATAGATTGGTTTTGATGTTTTTAAGAAAGGATGAGGTGATATCACTTGTGTTGTTGTTTATAGATTAGATCTTTGGGCTTAGGCAGGGATCAAACAATGTACACTGTTAGTCAAGGAATTCATGGCTGTGAGACGGAACCAGACCTGAAAATTTGAAAGCTTGATGTATTTTACTCCAAGTCTTGGTGAACTTACCTAATGTTTTGAATTGGTAGAAAGTCAACTTTTGGTTATTCCCGATGAAGTACACTGATAAACGGTAAGAAAAAAATCTAAATGAAAGGAATGTGATGATTTTCTGCACTTTTTAGGAAAGCTACCCAGTGGCCTTTTGTGGAGGAAACCTGTGCTTATTTCTGTATTGATTTGGTCATTAGTGCCATTTGTTGTGCTCTGCGGGAGTTCCTTCCCTTGGCTGGCTGGCTTCTTCTGCCCTCTGAACTACCTTGTTTCTCCAGGCAAAAATTCTTATCAGTATAGAAATTCAAGATTTCTGTATCCTGCTGTATCATTTGGTGAAGCCACAGGGACAGTGGTGATGATAAGGAAAAATCAGCATTCCTCTACAAATTCTGAATTTACCTTTGAATCAATTTTGATCAAGTGCAGCTTGTGGGGTTATTTTGGAAAAATAATCTGTTTTATTGTTTTGCAGCGTAAATATTAACTGATATTTATGAACTGCCTCTCATGTGAAAGGGACTCATGTGCCCATTTGATATCCCCACTGATGTGCTCTTGGCAGTGGTCACAGCCGTGGCAAAATTTCTGTTGCAGCATACTTGGGGATTCTTATCTAAGGAAAAAGAAAGATGTTTATTTCATCCTTCTTTTATTTTTTCCTTTGTAATATGATTTACACTGTAACATGCAAAAGCCATATGAAACACAGAGAATTAGATCTAATCTGGAGATCAGGATCAGGATGTGAGAATCAGGAGAGTGGAAGGATGTGTGGTGGGGCCGTAACAAAAGGACGTGGGAATTCACTTTTGAAATCGGTACAGCATAGTTGGAAATGTGTGTGCAGGCCTTTCACATCTATGCCGTGGCTTCCATTTGGGGCAAGGATGGATTCTCAGCTCCTGATGTCACCTATCCTGGGGGCACCCTTTCTCCTACTGTCCCCATTGAAGGGCAATAGGCTTGAGGTCAAAGTGACTTAAGTTTGAATTCCTTCTCTGCCTCTCACCGGCCTGGCCAAGTTAATTAACCATTGTGAGTTTCAAATTTTTTTTTGTTACAAGATGTGGGCAAAAATACTTCCTTCACCAGTTATCATGTGTCAAATACTTGCTGCATAATAGACATGTAATCTCCCTCTTTGCTTTCATTTAAAAGACTATTTATCCATTAAAACATTGAAACCTAGAAAAACATGTATAATGGAATTATGTATATATCAATACTTGTTTTAAAATGCTATGAGGTTGTAGTTAAGCGTCACAAGTATTTTATCTGTCCATGGGTTATTGAAAAGGAAAAAAAAAGAGACATAAAAGATTTGGGGGGATGGTGGGATTCTTTTGCATTGGGTTCTATAAGGTGTAGACAATACATATCAAACAGTATAGGAAAAGAATTTAAAAAAAAACAAAACTACACTGCATCTAAACCTGTATCTTTTCTTACTTCTCAACTTAGTCACTTAGTTAGAAGCAATATTATTGACTTAAGGGACCCAATGGTTCACACTTGAGTAGAAATATTCAGAATAAGCAACTAAAAGAAAATGTTAATTTAAAAAAATTTGAGTAAATAAATGAAAAAAAAAAAAAAAGAAAGGTTTTGGAGATACCAGTTGAGTGATGAGTAGTTTAAAGAAAAACTGCCTTTTTTTTTTTTTTTTTTTTCTAATAGGTTCACAAAGTTTGGGCTTTCAGAATCATGCTTAATGGCACTCTTTTGTGATTGTTTCTGGTGAAGGCATATTTTCTTGCTCTTCAAATATGTATTGTAAACTATCCCTCTGTTAGGATGGGGAAAAGTGCTACAGAGGCGGATTTATTTACAATCCGCCTCTTGTCCCACGAGGGAAGAACTAATGCCAGGTAGATAAACTGATTTTCAGCCTCCCTGCCAACACATATTTATGTAATATACTGAGATAGAGGATGAAGTGATCAGTTTTTACTAATGTTTTCCCTCGAATTATCTTCTGGAAATCTTGAATTAGAATTAGCCAGTGTGAGCTTCTTCATAGACTGTTTCTCCTCAACTTGTTTTCTACCAAGCAAACCCCAGACACCTGGAACACACACACACACACACACACACACACACACACACACACACACTCATTCTTTGCCTGTGCTTTCCATGTGTTTGGCACAGAGGGTGACGGTTGCTTTTGGCAGATGTACAGGATCAAAGCAGCCGTTTTAATCCTTCTACCCTCAGGGAGTCAGTTTCTCAGATAAAGGAAGTGGTGAGGTTAACAGAAGTTTCAGCCCTACCCTGAAACAAAAGTCAAGTGTACTAGTAGTAGGATAATAACCTGTTTATTCATGATTTGTCAAAGGTAGTACCTTTGTTACAATATTTGGACAAAGAAATTTAGGGACTGTGATGATTAAATGTTCTTTTTGTTTATTTATTAAATGTTTAAGTCCTATTTTGTGACTTGAAGCAAACAACCAAAATAATCTTAGTTGTTTCCTCATTTAGCTAATTAGAAGAAAGGGACATCTTAGCAATATTGTTTATAGGTAAATATAATGATGTATTTGATATTAATATATTTTACATTATATACAGAGAACATATTGCTCTAAATTTCCTATTTTGTCTATTCTATCATATGAATTAGCTAGGTTTACTTAGATAAACAAGAGATTACCTACAATTTTATTGTTGGGAATATATATACCTATTCTTTGATAAATATATATGTATATTTTCATATATACATTTATAAATACATATATACATACACACATATTATATGTTATATATATATATATATATATATATATATATATATATTACATATACATTCTCAATCTGGTTATATTATAAAAAGAGTAATCCATTATTGTGAGGTCAGTGATGGGGGGACCTAAGCTTGCTGCTTTTCTCCTTTATTTTCCCTCTGAATTCACTTATTTCTCTGCTAACAAGCAATATCCCATTAAGGACAGGGTTACAGAACAGAGTCAATGAAGAGAGGAAACTTGCATTTACACTTGTTCTCTGTCCATCAGCATTGATAAAATGGCAAGATAGAAATAGAGGGTAGGATGAGGAATTTATTGTTTCAAATGAGGAGTTAGGGATTTCAGGTTTTGATCCCATAGCTCTGCTCCAGTGACCAAAATGAACTATACTGTCTGTCTTATAAATGTCACTGGGTGATCGGGGACCATATTTTAACCAAATGAGCCATCCTTTTCCTTCAGTGAATGCTATTATAGAAGGAAGTAAATGTGAGTGAGTGAGTAGTCATCTCAAAGGGAAGTTTCGGACTCTGGCATTCTATCTTCTGTAGGGCCCATCCCTAAAGCTGGGGTTCTCAGATCTACACATGCATCAGAAATCAACGAGAGGGTTTTTCCCAATGCAGATTGCTGGACTCACCGCCAGAGTTTCTGAGTCAGCGGATCTGGGGTGAGGTCCAAGTATTTGCATTTCTGACAACTTTCCAAGTGATGCTAATGCTGCTGGTCCAGGGACCACACTTTGAGAACCATGGATCTAAAACATAAAACTCCTTGTCAGAATGTAGAATTGGCATGATTGATGTGTCCTAATGTGAAAGATTAAAGGAATACTGTAAAATTTCAAAACAAACAAACTTGGGAATGAATTTTAATTTACTTTAATTTAAAAATTATTTTTAAACATAGCATCTTAAAAGAAGAGATGAGAATTGCAAATTCCACTAGACAGAAAGAGTTAGGAGCCTCCGTTTTGGATGATTACAGGAGGATGCAAGTTTCCCCTCCCCTTGTGTTCTAAGAGCTTCTAGTGTAGGATTCTAAAATCCATGGAGATAGAATAATTTGTAATCCACAAGCTTGGATAGTCTAAGGGTCAAGAAAAATGTATATGTAAAAATTGGTGAGCACTAGTGGTGAGCACTAATACCATGAACACAAAAACCTGTAGACATTGGTGTATTAACAGTTTTATTTATAATTACGTAAACTGGAAGCAAACTAAATGTCCTTCAAAAGGTGACTGGATACATAATGGTGCACCAAACAATGGAATCTTACTCAACAGTGAAAAAGATCCAACTATTAATGCAACAATTTGGTTGGGTCTCCACGGCATTATACTGAGTGAAAGAAGCCAATCTCAGATCATCACGGACAGTATGATCCTACTTATATAAAACCTCAAAATGATAAGTCCGTAGTGCCATAGGAGGACAGATTTGTGATTGCCAGGAGATATGTCAAAGGGGTGGTGTGATTGTAAAGGGATAGCATGAGTTAGTTTGTTGGGGTGATGGAACTGGTGGTTACACAAACTTATACATGTGTTAATTTGCAGAACTTTACAGCTCCCCTCCCTCAAAAAGCCAAATTTACTATATGATAATTTCGTGTTAGCCTATAAATACGATCATTTAAATTGTGTTTGAATCAGAATAATACTGGATTTGTACAATTATATGAGGTTAAAATATCAATTTATTTACATAAATAAGAATGCTTTATCTCAAGCAAAAGCAAAAAAAATGGTCTGCAAGAGGAGTTTCCTTCATAAATGCTCCTAAAGTCATTTACTGCACCCAGAGATCCTAGCAAAAGTTTGGATTGGGAAAAATCTGCCTGGCACAGTTATTACCTGTGGCTCCTCTGGCACCCCTCTCCTAATTCATTATTTGTCCTTTTCCTTAGAATCCTTTTCTGTAAGCATTGTCGCTTTCAAAATGAGTTTCAGGAGCAGATTTGTTCTTCTCATTCATACCAGCTGAAAAAAACTGTTGACAACTTTGAAACTGTCATCCAGATACCTACCACATATAGGCATTAGCTCTCAGAAATGGCCATTCACCCACAGCATGGACAGTCCAGTGATGGCTTCCTCAGAGTGTTGGAAGGAAGCCAAATCCATTTTGAAGTAGCTATACTTTTTAGAGACTAAGGTCTCTAGAAGTGTCTAGAAGTTCTGAGCCTCCAGAAATGTTAGCAGTTCAATTCTAGCCAGAGTTCTAAATAGTTAATATCAGTAGATATCTGTTGAATGGATGCATGTTTTGTTTTGTTTTTCTCAGTGAGAGGTAGTCCATCACTAATACATATACCGGGGGTGTCAAAAAAATGTATACAAGTGGACACTTTGGTCAACGTTGCTCAAGCAGTAGTTCACCGTAATCAGAAGTGTCTGGACGCTGATGGTAACCACTTTGAGCACCTCTTGTAATTGCAGAAGTCTAACATGACTTGTATTCATCTTTTCTTATCAGTATACTCATATATTGAGTATTACAATTTTAATACAGTTTTTTCCTTTCTTAAAATGTGTGTATGTTTTTTTGGCATCCTCTGTATGATGCTATGTGTGAAGTACTCTGCTGAGTGCTTTACATATATGAACTTGTGTAATCCTCACAACCATTTGTGAAGTCGGGGCTCATATTATTTCCATTTTCAGATGAGGAAACTAGGCACAAAGACGCTTAGTAACATGCTCAGAATCTGTGGTGGAATCAGGCTTCCAGCCTTGGACATCTAACTTGAGTCCAAACAGTTAACAATTAATTATACACCTCTGTGTTCTTTTTTTTGTTGTGTTTTGGTTTTGCCTATACTTTCTCCTTTTATGACAGATTGATATTTTTCTTAATGATACATTTCAGTTTACATACGATCCACCAACCCTGAGACAATTCATAAACTCTTATACAGAACTACCGTGTTTCCCCAAAAATAAGACCTAGCCAGACCATCAGCTCTAATGCGTCTTTTGGAGCAAAAATTAATATAAGACCCAGTCTTATTTTAATATAAGACTGGGTATAATATAATATAATATAATATAATATAATATAATATAATATAATATAATATCAGACCAGGTCTTATATTAATTTTTGCTCCAAAAGACGCATTAGAGCTGATGGTCTGGCTAGGTTTTATTTTCAGGGAAACACGGTAATCTTGTAACAGCAACTGGACAGTCCATACAGATTCTAGTGTTTGAACCAGTCCCATGGGATGCCTCCCAGTGAAGTTCCCCATGGGGGCACATGTGTGGGTAGAATCACAGCTGTGGGCAGTGGGAGAGGGTCACGGAAATGCCGGGGGGATAGCTGAAGCACCGTGGGGCTATTGGAGTTGCGTACATGTTGGCAAACTCCACAATATGATGTCTTCTGTCTTATGTACTCTTAGATCTTAGAGGATTTGGAAGCTGCTCTCCTGTCGGTCAGGACTAAGTGCTTCTGGGTCAAATCTGAAGCTTGTTTAAGAGATCTCCCACTGGCCTTACGGAGTCTCTTTTTCCAACAACCTTGGATGAGCAGAGAAGATTTTGACTGGGGAATGTAGAGAAGACCACGTCTCCTCGCTCTTTCTCTGCTTCAGCTTGTGGAACAGACAGGGGAGATTAAAAAAAAAAAAAATGCAACCCAAATCTTAGAGAGGGTTTCCTTAGGTTCAGCACTAACTAGTTCCTTCTCTCTTTTTTTTTTTTTTTTTTAAGCAGTGGGCTGAGGTTACAACACCTTAGGGCCTGCCCTCTTCCTCAAAGAAATCTCCAAGGCTGAATCCTAGCATAGTAGTCAGGGTGAGACCTCATGAAATAGTCCTTCCCCAGATGGGGCAATTTTCTGACATGGACCAGAGGTCATACATGCGGTTTGTAATAGCAGGGTCTTTTGTAGCTCATTTACTTCTCAGTTTTAAGATTACCACAGAATCAAGCACTAAGTTTTTGGTTGTGGTGGTGGTGTATTTTTGTATTTTCTGGTGTTTTTTTTGTTTTTTGTTTTTTTTTTTGTTTTTTTGTATTTTATTGGGACATCCAAGGCAACTTTGCTAATGAAAAGTAATTGCATATTTCTGGCTAACGGTAGCAGAAATGATACTACCTTATGATAAAAGATGTAGTTATTATGTGGTTTGGCATCTTTCTTGAATAAGTACCCATGATTTTATGTGTGGGTATTGCATTCACTCCTCATGAACATATACCAAACGCATAGATTGAAAAACATTATGGGAGACATTGGACAAAGAGAGCATGGGTTTTTGAGACCAACATTTGAATAATATCAGTGACATTTACCTTTCACAGGGGACCTATGCTTTCTGAACCTCAGGTTTCTTCCCTCTTTTTTTCTTCCCTTCTCCCTCCCTCCCTCCTTACTTTCTTCCCCTTTCTTCCCCTTTCTTTCTCTTTCTTCCTCTCTCTCTCTCTCTCTCTCTTTCTCCTCTCCTCTCTCTCCTTCCTTCCTTCCTTCCTCCCTTCCTTCCTTATATGTGTGAATGAGATTAGTGGTAGTGAGGGTTCAAAACACTATGTGTAAATTGTCCCTTGTGGCATTTGGCACATAATATGATACATGAAAACATGATAACTGTTATTTTTTTATAGTGTGGGTTAATGTATCTGTGTTTGAAGTTGAATTAAATGTGACAACTTGGGAATTTGTGATCATCATTATCTGAATACCAATTTTATGAATTACTTTAAAAAAACCCAATATGAAGTATCAATTTCCTTTGGCTACAAAGGATGCACCCAAGTTTCTTCTCTTAGTGACGTATCACTAAGTTTTGTGAGGAAATAAAGTAATGTAAACATGAGTTTAATTTCCAGCACAACTTAGAGGTAAATATGTGTCTATAATGCCACACTTCATGACTTTAAGTACCTGCCTTTTAGACAGGTTCTTTCTGAACTGACCCCTCTTTGGCCCCCAGGCTCTGGTGTGCATGACGAGACTTGTGCTGGGCTGAACTTCAAGAGTGAGTGTACAAATGTTATATACACTATGCATGGTGAGAGGCAGAGTATAGGCCAATCTCCTGCAGCTGGGAAGAGCAATTAGCAGCTTCATGAATTAGGGTCTTGTTTACACTGTTGTCCAAGATAATCATTTGTTTGTTTTAACTAAGATGCTGTATCTTCATCAAAGGCATCAGTCCTCATATTTAAATGATAAGGTCTTTGAATCTCATAAATAATGTTTGGATTTCACAGCAGGAACCCTGTTACAGCCCCTATTTTCTCTTCGCGGCTTTGGTAATCAAGACATGCATTACGTATAGCTTTCAAATTATTCTTCAAACAGTCATGAAAAAATTATGTGATCTTTTCCAGCAACTTTTTTGACACAGATCTATTTTTAAAAATCCCTGTTAGATGAACTGCCAGCACATATGCATACATACATACATGTGCACAGACACACCCCACAATCACTTGCACCCACTTAGGTGAAATAAAATTTTACAAAATAAGGCATAGCCTTACCAAGAGTAATATATTCTAATTTTTATCTACTGTATTCTTTTTAATTCCCCTCCATCCATTCACTCCATTCTGTGTTCTGTTTATTTCATTTTAAAAATTCAAGTTACAACCAATGATTTGACTTCATGATTTACTAATAGGTCACCACCTAAACTCTGAAAAACATTGATCTACATATAAATTTACCTATGGTTCTATCTTCTCTCCTAGGACATATAGAAAGGAACATATCTGGCGTTACTGTCTTTTTGTTCTTCAGCTATGTGTTATCTTAATATAATGATCAAAACATATCAGTCTTTGCACAGAGTAAATGCTATTTCGTATCCTTCTAAGACAATAATCAAATCTAGTCACTTAATCAATACTTACTGATGAGTCAGATAAATTATTTTGGAAATCATGGATGTAAGTCATTATTAAACTATATCCGGTTTTCCCAGAAGAGGGATTTCTTGAATAAGGTCAGTATATTCCTGGAAAATGTTTGCAGATCTGAGTTGTGTTCTTTATGTAGCCACAGCACACAAGGTCAGTATATTTTCTTACGGCATAAGCCTTAAAAACATGTTTTAAAATATGATAGAATTGATAGAAACAGTTAATATTTTAATTAATTGTAGAATTAGTATACTTTTCCTGATCAAGATGATTAGAAGACATTCATGGAATGCTTTTAGAAACATTAACTTCCTACTATGTTCTTGGTGGTTCCTAGAGACCCAGAGATAAGCAAAGCACAGTCTCTGTCACTGGGGAACTTACAGCCTGACTCTCAGATACCTCAGGACTCTGTGATAAGTGCTGAAATTGAGATGTGTGCCCTGGTAGAGGGCAACGTGAGCACAGAGGAGCAATACACCATGGAGAGTGGGGAGACAGCCAGGGATTTGTTAGGGAGGATGTGACTTCTGAATCTCATCTCCTTGGTTATTATATAGGTTTAAAGCAGTGATCCCTCACGTGTGGTAAAATGAGTTTCTTCTCCAAAGGAAGAATCCTTTGGAGAATGGAAGTGGCTGAGGTGTGGTCGTAACTGATGGTGGGACTTTCTGCTTTATAGGAAAAGTATTCTACTATTCGGGAGAAGCTTAGTCAAGAAACACATGGGTACATGATGACACCTACATGCGTAAAGATCCATGTAAGTTCTTGTAATAAAAACATCAGAGAGCTGTTTTGTGACAAGTGTCACAGGTGTGCATTGCACCATCTGCTGGCATAGGGAGAGTATGAGACACATTGCCAAGGGCCACGTCAGTGTTCTAGCCCTGACAAGCCTTTCTGGCATCATTCTCAGGGATTCTCAGGTTATGGACCTTGATTTACTTCGTTTTCCTTATTGACCAGGTTCAGTGCAAGAGGTAGTTTAATAAATAAGCATAAAGCACCACTTCTAAATGACCGAAGATTCATTTAAATGTTTACAATTCAATAGTTATTTTTCATTCCCCTAGGCGGACACAGCGGACTGCTCTATTCACACATTGGACAATGAACAGGATACCATCTATAAATAAATGGTGGGTCCCTCCACTAGAGGACCATTTGCTCTGCCACATCTGTGCTTGTTCTTGATGTCAGCTTCTGACTCTGGTCTGATTCTTCCAGATGTCTGAACTCTGCCTCTGTGCCCTTCCCCTGCATGCACACCCTAAATACACATCCCCACTGTAACCTTCCTCTTGCCCTCTCATCCCATCCTTGCCACTGGCAGTAGCTTGTGCCCTCCTTTCTGATCCCTGCTGTCCCATTCCTGGAAAAATGTCTGGAAAGACAGAGCCATACTTGGGCTCTCAGGGAGGGTTAGAGGGAGGTTGCTCCCAACTCTTCAGTGTGTGTAAACTACAGGGTAAGATCATGAAAAACTTTATTCTTAAAGTTCACTTCTTAATGGGTAATTGTCAGACTCAAACAGAGAATTAGTAACTGTTGACTGAGGACTTTGCGTAAATGTTTTTTTCTTTCTTATTTGAAGAATGTACCACTCTATTCATCTCCCTGGATGAGAGGGAGTTTTCTTTGAATCATAAATTATCTAATCAAACTTTTTCCCCTTGAAAACTAATGAATTACTCTATAAGGATTCCTTTGGAATTCACTATTTCGCATGCTTACTGAAAACCAGAGGAGATAAGTTCTTGGAAAGCTAAGTAACTCATTTTTAGCAGATTGTAATATTATTTTTTTTAAATTAAAGTTTATCGGGGTAACAGTTGTTAGTAAAATTACATAGATTTCAGGTGTACAATTCTGTAATACATTATCTGTATCTCACATTGTGTATTCACCACCTAGAGTCAGTTCTGCTTCCATCACCATATATTTGTTCCCCTTTACCCTCATGTACCACCCCCCCACCCCCCTTACCCTCTGGTAGCCCCTAAACTATTGTCTATGTCTATGAGTTTTTGTTCCTTCATTTGTTTGTCTTGTCTTTTGTTGTTTTCAGTTTTATATACTACATATCAGTGAAAACACATGGTTCTCTTATTTTTTCTGTCTGACTTATTTCGCTTAGCATTATAATCTCAGTAATCATCCATGTTGTTATAAATGGTATTTTATCTTTTTTATCGCCGAATAGTATTCCATTGTGTATAAATACCACAAGTTCTTTTTTCATTCATCTTTTGAAGGACATTTTGGTTGTTTCCATGTCTTGGCCACCATAAATAAACCTGCAATGAACATTGGAGCACATATGGATTTATGAATAAATGTTTTCAGATTTTTTGGGGGTAGATACCCTTGAGAGGGATTGCTGGGTCAGATAGTAATTCTATTCTTAATTTTTTGAGGAATCTCCACAATGCCTTCCATAGTGGCTGCACCAATCTGCATTCCCACCAACAGTGTATGAGGGTTCCTTTTTCTCCACAGCCTCTCCCACACTTGTTACTATTTGTGTTGTTGATGATAGCCATTCTAACTGGGGTGAGGTGATTTCTCACTGTGGTTTTTATTTGCATTTCTCTGATAATTAGTGATGTAGAGCATTTTTTCATGCCTATTTGCCATTTGTATGTCCTCTTTGGAGAAATGTATCTTCAGGTCCTCTGTCCATTTTTTTAATTGGGTTGTTTGTGTTTTGATTTGTTTTTCTTTGTATGTTTGTTTTGAGTTGTATGAATTCCTTGTATATTTTGGATATTAGCCCCTTATTTGAGGAGCTCTTGGCAAAAATCTTCTCCCATTCAGTTGGTTGCCTCTTTATTTTATCCATGGTTTCTTTTGCTGCGCAGAAGCTTTGTAGTTTGATATAATCCCATTCATTTATTTCAGCTTTTACTTCCCTTGCCTTTGGAGTCAAATTCATAAAATACTCTTTGAACCCGAGGTCCATAAATCTAGTACCTATGTTTTCTTCTGTGCAGTTTATGTTTCAGGTCTCATGTTTAGGTCTTTGATCCATTCTGAGTTAATTTTGGTACATGGTGACAGAAGTCCAGTTTCATGCTTTTGCAAGTGGCTTTCCAAATCTCCCAGCTCTTTATTGAAGAGGCTCTCTTTTCTTCATTGTGTATTTTTTGCTTCTTTGTCAAAAATTATCGGTCTATATTTATGTTGGTTTATTTCTGCGTTCTCAGTTCTATTCCATTGGTCTATGTGTCTGTTTTTCTGCCAATACTATGCTGTTTTGATTATTGTAGCCCTGTAGTACAAGCTAAAGTCAGGGAGTGTGATACCTCCAGTATTGTTCTTTTTTCTTAAGATTGCTTTGGCTATTTGGGGTCTTTTGTGGTTCCATACAAATCTGATGATTTTTTTGTTCTATTTCTTTAAAAAATGCCTTTGGGATTTTGATGCGGATTGCATTAAATCTGTATATTGTTTTGGGTAATATGGCCATTTTAACTATGTTGATTCTTCCAATCCATGAGCATGGAATGTCTTTCCATTTCTTTGTGTCTTCTTCAATTTCTTTTAAAAATGTCTTATAGTTTTTAGCGTATAGGTCTTTCACATCCTTGGTTAAGTTTATTCCTAGGTATTTTATTCTTTTTGCTGCAATTGCAAAAGGAATTATTTTGTATTTCTTTTTCTGAGATTTCATTGTTAGTATATAGGAATGCAATGGACTTTTGTACATTGATTTTGTGGCTGGCAACTTTACTGTATTTGTTTATTGTTTCTAATAGCTTTTTGGTGGAGTCTTTAGGGTTTTCTATATATAGCATCATGTCATCTGAAAAGAGTGACAATTTAACTCTTCATTCCCAATTTGGATGCCTTTTATTTCTTTCTCTTGCCTGATTGCTCTGGCGAGGACTTCTAACACTATGTTGAAAAGCACAGGTGATAGGGGACAGCCCTGTCATGTTCCTGAACATACAGCAAAAGGGCTTCAGTTTTCCACCATTAATTATGATATTAGCTGAGGGTTTGTCATATATGGCCTTTATTATGTTAGGTTTTTCCTTCTATACCTATTTTATTAAGTGTTTTAATCATAAATGGATGTTGTATCTTGTCAAACGCTTTTTCTGCATCAATTGATATAATCATATGATTTCTGTCCTTTATTTTGTTCATGTGATCTATCACATTGATGGATTTGTGTATGTTGAACCATCCTTGTGTCCCTGGGATGAACCCCACTTGGTCGTGATGAATAATCTTTTTAATGCATTGTTGCATTCGACTTGCTAGAATTTATTTAGGATTTTTTCATCTGTATTCATCAGAGACATTGGTCTATAGTTCTCTTTTTTTGCTCTATCCTTACCAGGTTTTGGTATCAGGTAAGGATAATGTTGGCCTCATAAAATGAGTTAGGGAGTGTTGTCTCTTCTTCAATTTTTTGGAAGCATTTGAGTAGGACAGGTATTAGATCCTCTTTGAAGGTTTGGTAAAATTCACTAGTGAAACCATCTGGTCCCAGGCTTTTGCTTTTCGAAAAGTTTCAGATGATCCATTTAATTTCCTTTCTGGTGATCCATCTATTTAGATTTTCCAGTTCTTCGTGATTCAGCCTAGGAAGACTATGTTTCTAAGAACTTTTCCATTTCTTCTAGGTTATTGAATTTGGTGGCATATAGTCCTTCATAGTACTGTTGGATGATCCTTTGTATTTCTGTGGCATCCGTGATAACTTCCCCTCTTTCATTTCTGATTTTGTTTATTAATGTCTTTTCTCTTTTTATCTTAGTGAGTCTAGCCAAGGGTTTGTCAATTTTATTAATCTTTTCAAAGAACCAGCTCTTTGTCACATTAATTTTTTCTATTGTCTTTTTGTTCTCTATTTCATTTAGTTCTGCTCTGATTTTTATTATTTCCTTTCTTCTGCTGACCTTGGGTTTCATTTGTTCTTCTTTTTCTAGTTCTTTAAGGTATAACATGAGGTTATTTATCTGGGATTTTTCTTGTTTCTTGTGATAGGTCTGTAATGATATAAATTTCCCTCTTAAAATTGCTTTTGCTGCATCCCAAAAATTTTGGTAGGATGTATTTTCATTCTCATTTGTTTCTATGTATCTTTTGATATCTCCTCTTATTTCTTCTTTGACCCAGTCGTTCTTTAAAAGTATGTTGTTTAATCTCCACATATTTGTGTTTTTTCCTGCTTTGTTTGCAGTTGATATCCAATTTCAAAGCCTTGTGATCAGAGAACAAGCTTGGTATGATTTCAATCTTCTTAAATTTGCTGAGGTGTGTTTTATGTCTCAAAATATGGTCTATCCTTGAGAATGTTCCACTTACACTAGAAAAAAATGTATAGTTTGATGTTCTAGGATGAAGTGCTCTATAAATGTCAATTATATCCATTTCATCTAATGTGTCATTTAGGGCTGCTATTTCTTTCTTTATTTTCTGTTTGGATGATCTATCCATAGCTGTCAATGATGTATTTACTATACATCATTGTGTTTTGGTCAATTTCTCCCTTTAGTTTTGTAAGTAGTTGCTTGGTATATTTCAGTGCTCCCTGATTGGGGGCATAAATATTGATGACTGTTATGTCTTCTTGTTGTATAATCCCCTTTATCATTATGACATGTCCATCTTTGTCTCTTGTTACCTCTTTTATCCCAAACTCTGTTTCATCTGATATCAGTATGGCTACACCTGATTTTCTTTGGATACCATTTGCTTGGAGTGTCAATTTCCACCCTTTTACTTTGAGTCTATGTTTGAGAGGTGTCTCTTGGAGGCAGCATATGGTTGGGTTTAGTTTTTTGATCCAATCTGCTACTCTGTGCCTTTTTATTGGTGAGTTCAGTCCATTTACATTTAGGGTGATTACTGATATGTGAAGATTTCCTATCATTCTATCTTTGGTTTTCTGGTAAGACTGTGTTTCCATTGTTTCTTTACCTTTTTATTGTCTATTATTTCTGTGTGGTGGTATTCTATGATTTTTCCCTCTGTTTCTTCTTTTATTACATTACATATTTCAGTTCTCGATTTTTTTTTTATGTAAAAGGAAGTTTTGATATTTAGAGTATTGCATTTTCTTCATCTTGCTTACGTTCTCCATTCCTATATTCCGGTTCAGGCCTTTACTCTCCCCACTTTTATGGTTTGGTTGCTGCAAATTATCCGTATTTATGCTGGTCTAATAGCTTCATTCAGTATTTCTTGTAGTGCACGTCATGTGTTAGAAAATTCCCTCAGTTTCTGTATGTCTGGAAAGGTCTTTATTCCTCTTTCATATCTAAAAGGATATCTTTGCTGGATATAGTATTCTTGGCTCATAGTTTCTCTCTTTGAATAGTTTGAATACTTGGTTCCACTCCCTCCTGGCTTGTAGAGTTTCTGCTGAAAAATATGATGATAATCTAGTGGACTTTCCTTTGTAAGTTAATGTCTTTTTTTTCCTGGCTGCCTTGAGGATTCTTTCTTTGTTGTTAATTTTTGACAGCTTCGATATAATGTGCCTTGGAGAAGGCCTCCTGGGGTTGAGGTAATTAGGTGTTCTGTTTGCTTCTGGGGTTCAAGGATCCAGTTCTTTCCACAGTTTGGGAAGTTCTCCTTGACTATTTGTTTGAATATACTCTCTGTTCCCTTCTCTCTTTCTTCTCCTTCTAGTAATCCCATTATTCTTATAGTGCTCTTTCTGATGGAGTCAGAAAGTTCTTGTAGAGTTCTTTCATTTCTTTTAAGTCTCAATTCTCTTTCTTCTTCCATCCGTGTCATTTTCAGATTTCTGTCTTCGATGTCACTGATTCTTTTCTCCATCTGGTCAACACTCCTACCTAAGCTGGCTATTTCATTCTTCATTTCTTTTACTGAGTTCTTAATCTCCAGAAGTTCTATTTGGTTCTTTTTTAAAATGTCAATCTCTTTGGTAAAATGTTCATGTTGTTCTTTGATTGTGTTTCTGAGTTCATTAAACTGCCTGTCTGTGTTTTCTTGCTTCTCGTTGAGTTTTTTAAGAACTGTAATCTTGAATTATCTGTCACTCACTTAAGTCACATATTTCCATGTCTTTAAGTTCATTTTCTGTAAACTTTTCATTTTCTTCCTGAGCTGTATTGTTACCTTTGTTATTCATGGCAATTAATGATTTATTATTTATCTTCCTAGACATCTACAGGAGTGGGTTCTGCAACAGGTTGATAGAAAGAGGTCTTTCTTTTGTTTTCCAGTAGATGTTGGTAGAAAGTTTTATTTTCTCCCCGACTGTAGCCTTTTATTCTCTCTCACACTGTAGTATTATATTTTCTCTGCATTATTCCGGCTTCTCACACAATGGGTGGATTCTCTGGAAGGTGGGCTTCTCTTCTGTGAATAGTTTGCCTGGGTCATAGGGTGCTGCCTCCGTGGGGGATGTGGAGAGCTTCTGAAGTTCCAAAGCTCTTCCTGCACCAGATTCAGAGTCCATGTGTTTCAGCAACTGTGGGGACAGAGCCAGGAGAACAGTTTCCTGGCTCTCGGCCTCACGTGGAGAGGTGCTGTCTCAGATGGTAGATGGCCATTAGCTGTAGCTAGTTGGCCATCAGCTGTAACCAGTTAGCCATTAGCCACTGATATAACTGACATGGCTGAGCTAGCAAGCACAGAGTGCAGTTAGCAAGAGGTTGTTTGTTGGTAGAGAAGTGCGGATTGCAGTTAGCAGCTTGCAGTTGGTTGGTTGGCAGAGAAGCAAACAGTGGATTGTGCATTGTGTGCAGCCTGCTTCCTGTATCTCCAACCCAGCCACCAGAGAGAGTATAATGGTATGAGAGTAGAGTGTACCTCTCATGATCCATGGCTCCGTTGGTGTTCCTTTTTGGTCTCACCATATCCGGCGTTCTTGTGGGGGGAGTAGGAAATGAGACCCTGCATTACAGCAGCTCTGTTTATTCCTGTAGGGATCCACCCAGAAAGGGTACAGGGGCAGGGTGGGTTGTGAGAGGTGGCCCAGAGCAATGCCGATGACCACCACTACAGCCAGTCCTGCTTCCACGGCTCTCTCCCCTTTGCCAGAACTAGTTGGGCTATGAGTCTGTGTCTGCGAACCACACACTTCTCAGAACTGCAAATATTCTCTTCTTTTGATCTGACACTGCTACTGTTCTGCTTCTAGCACTGGGCAGGTGGGGGCGGGGCAAGCTCTGGGAGGGTAAGGAGGGGGCAGTTAGTCTCAGTTACTAAGGCTTCCGTTCTCTGCGGCAGTGAGGGCTTAAACCACCGTTTTCAGCCTTCTTTCCTCAGTCTTTGCTCCAAGGTTTCTGCCATGAGCATTGGATTCAGCCATGTTATATGTTGTCCCTTCAGCCCTGTGGGCCATAAGCAGAGCCCTAGCAGTCCGAGTTCTTCCCTCTCCTGCAGCTGCAGTAGTTCAGGGATGCAGTGAACTCAGAGCACCAAGCTAGGTCTGCGTCCTGTGCCCGCGCGGCCCCATCTCCACACTTCTCACTTCCCTCTTCCCCTGCTCACACAATTTGCCCACCTTTAGATGATATCAGTAGTGTGCCTCTTAGTCTTGCCTGTCTGCAACAAAGGGAGTCTTTTGTAGGGTTATAGTTGTTCAATTCATTGTAAATTCCAGGGGAGATTTCAGGAGGCTCACCTCATGCCTCCATTTTTATGACATCATCAAGGACTGACTGGTAAATTTTTTGAAGGCAGGTGCTGGACCATATCTATCTTTGTACCTCTCATGATTCTTAGCAAAATACTTTACACCTCGTAGTAGGAGCAGCAAATAATTGTTTATCGACTCCAATGGCATGAACAAGGCCTGGTTATGCACACGCTAATGCACACATGGATTGTCTGGACAATTAAAACCAGACCCTCCAAGAGACCAAATGTTTTCTACTTTGACCACTTTAAATACAAATCTTCTCAGCCTTGTAGGACATCAAATACTGAATACAATTTAATATTGTCTTATTGATTCATTGTCATAGTAGGAAAATCAGTAATCGAGCTGTGCTCATGAGAATAATGATTCATGCTGTTAAAACTTCACCTCCCTCAGTCCTATCCACAAAAAGAAGTAGTGAACCATGGAACATAAAGAGGGAAAGAGAAAAAGTGACTCTGTGAGTCCTTACTGGTAAAGATCATGGAATACTGCTCAGGGTATAGGAGCACAATATGTATTAGCTGTTTAAGCTGCTCCTTTATTGTGCTGATGCATATACTCTGTATGGAGGAGAACAGAGAAATCAGAACACTTGCAAATGTCTTATGGCCAGCTACGAAATTTAAAAAACAATATTCGAGTCTAATTAAACTCATTATGTCCTGCCTATTCCCCAAAAGAGTAATTTAGGTGAACAACAATAATACATATTTCCTGGAGTGAACATGAGGCATGGTTGTTACCTTTTTGCTTGTTGTGTCCTCTTAAGGCAGGTTTCTTGGTCCCAGATGAGTCCCCCAGATGAGTCTCAGTTATCCCATCTGTATAACAGAAACAGTGGCTGTAATTATTAGTGATTGTGAGGGAGTAAATGAGATAATTTGTGTAAGCTGCTTAACATTCTATAGGCATTTACTAATATGTCATATTTTGAATGCCTGCTATGTATCGAGCATGGTGTTAGCTGCTGATGGTTTTGAAATTACATTTGGAGACATAACTTTCAGAAATGCTTATAAGTAGACATACATTAGATTTGAGGTTGGGGGACTATGTAAACTAATAGTGGCCTCTGAGAGTCGGAGGTGAAAAATAGGATCACATTTCATGTACAGGTGAGAATTTACAACTTTCAGAAGAGTCATAGATTTTTTTAATTGACAAGATTTAGTATGTGGTTCCCATCAGCACCAGTAACTCAGAAACATGGAATGCCATACCAGGGCATATTGAACGTACAAGTTTTAATATCTTTACAAATATTGCAAGATTTGGATCAGTAATGAGGTGTCAGAGGTCAGAGAAGGTGATTTAGGAGTATTAACAAGGGTTTTAAGCCAAGCAGTGATTCTTAACCTGAGTTTTATTACCAATATAATGTGATTTCATCCTTCCAAAGAGACGTCCTGAAGTGTCCCAGGTAGGGTTCCGGGAAGCAGGTTGTAAGATGGGGGCTTAGTGTGCAGGATGTACTAAGGAGTGTCCCTGGCACCGACACCATGAAGGACAGAGAAAGGAGCAGGTGAGGACAGAGGAAGAAGACCAGCTATAGTTCAAGCCAAAGGAGGAGAACAGCCTTGGCCAACTCTGGGGGGCACCCTGCACCTAGAATCATCTTCAGAGCGTCTTGCTAAGATTGGGATGGCCAGACCTTATACTCTCACCCCCATCAGTTATTGGATGTGAACTGCCCTAGAAAAGAATGCTGCACTGGAGACCCAGCTCTCTGCAGCTGAAATAGTCATTCAAGAGACAACAGTCCCTCCTTGAAAAGGCATCTGTGTCTACCACTGAAGTGACCACAAAGGTACAAAAATTTGCACCGTGATGCCCTAGAGCAGGGGTGTCCAAACTTTTTTCAGTGTTTTTTACCAAGGGCCATATGCAGTAAAATACACAGACAGCCGGGCCACTCACTCGAGGCGAAGTACGTATTGCCTCACCTGGTTTATTTAAGTAAACTAAATATATTTTTGGAATTTGCTTCGGGCCAATTAACAATGGATTGGGGACCACAGTTGGCCCCCGGGCCGCAGTTTTGACACACCTGCCCTAGAGCATTATGTATCTCGACACACACACACTTGTGTTGAGTAAAAACTGCCATGCATCACTCCAAGGGAGAAAAGCCGTAACTAGATGTGGGTCAGTTTTTCAAAGCTGTGGTCTTTAAGTGGTTTTCAAACCTCTCACATTCTCCCTGGAAATAATAATCACTTACAAATCAGTGTCTCTCCCACCTGGACTAAAGCTGGTTTTGGTGCATAGTATTTGTATCTGAAGATTATTTAATCCCAGAGAAAAAGTTATACATTAATCTTTTTATTGTGGAATTCTTTTTCAAAACATGCACAAGTAGAGATAATTGAGTGACACACCCCCGTGTACGTGTCATGGGGTGTCAACAGTTCTCCCTTCTCATCCCAGAGGAATTTTTAATAGCATGAAACATAGCCTCTCATCTTGATCTCAGACAGATCCGGACAGATGTGTCCTCAGAGGAGGGTGAGATTTCACAACGTTTGAAGTCAGGAACATCTCTTAATAGTGTTGACGTGAGTGCAGTAAAAGCCATCAGAGCCGTGGTTCTGGGAAGGGGCCTACCTTCCCCCATGAGCCTGTGGAGCAGCGCCCAGCCAGCCACTCACATTTCCACTGTCCTGGCTCCACAGCCCAGCCGTGAACACTGGATTTGAACCTGGAATGTGTGCTGATGCCTGAGGCTGCCACCATGTTTCATGGCACTCAAGAAGGCCACGCTGAGTCACAGGCCAAGAAAGTTTCAGGACGTTTGCTTCATGTTCTTAATCATGTTGTGTTGAGGGGCCTCCTGGAAATTGGTGAAGGTGCTCAGCCTCCTGTGTTCTCAGCAATTTTTCTGCCCAATATAAAACCATACTTAATATTTCTGTTTAGGAAAGGCATATCTTAGGGAGATTCTACAGAGAATATCTAAAGCAACTTTGGGGATCTTGTTTGAATGCTCCCTGTGACTTGGATGTCCAAATCATTTCTGACTCCTTTGCAAGTTCAAGTCCGGGGGTGAGGTGGGGGTGGGGGGTTCTGCCAAAGCATTCAGGACGGTATCCCAGCTCTGTTAGCATGTCTTCGCCAGGCTTTGTCCTGAGCAGAGCAGTCCTGGCATGCCCAGGCGTGAATCACAGTCCACTTTACCCCTGCAACTCGAGCAGGAATGTGTTGGTTGTTTGGTCCCAGAGCAGGTGGCGGTGGGGGTTGTGGCGGTTGCATTTCCTCTTTGAGGTGGGGGCTCAGCTGTTTCCTTGGTCACATGCCCCTAAGTGCCTGGAGGAGGCAGGAGGCCAAGAATACAGCTGAGACTTGAGCGGCAGCCAACTCCCAGCAGCTGCTAACTCTGTTCTCTGAGCTGGAAACAACCCCAGGCTGCAGTGTGGCCTGATCTGGCATTTGGGGAGGGGCCTGTGAAAAGCATCACTTGCACATTCTGAGTGATCAACTGGCCTGCCGTATGTGTTTGTGTGTGTGTCCTAATGTAAGTGAAACTTCTTTGACATTCAAATTACATGAAAATTTTAGGTCTGTGAAAAAAGCAAAAGACTCCCTCTCTAGGGATCAATGGATTTGCAGATCATAAAAAGAACTACTCTAAAAAATAAAGCTGAGGGTACTATCCTAACTCAGAATGTATATGTTTAACAGAAGCACATTTTGGTTTATATTTCGTCTCTCTACATATGCACAAAAGAAGCTTGGAAAGGATATTGGACTAGGAGCAAGAAGAACTGAGTCGTAGTTGCTGCGTGGCCTTTACAAAGATAGGTGTGTGACTTTGGACATCATCATTGGCCTAAGCTTTCACTTGTTTGTATGTTTTGTAATATGCTAACTGAAGACCATACACTTCTCACAGCAGATTATAAGAACTTGGTTTTATTTTTGACAAGTAAAGTAGTTAAAATAAGGGGAAAATTCTGAGCAAAATGCTATCTATACATGGACACTAAAAAATTATACGATCAGTACTTAGATATATACGTCATTATGCATTTATTACTACATAGCAATAATTAGTAGGTCATTTAAAATGGCTCACAATAGCGTTGTTTTATGTAATGTAAACATCCATTTGGAGATAAGAGATCATTTTAAATACCCAGGTTCTGTTATTCCCTATATTAGAGAAACAAACAAAAAATTCTCCAGGTAAACATCTCGAGCTCATGACTCTATCCTCCTATGCAAAAGCACTACTATTGATGAACAGCCATTTAATGGACTCCACCCATTTTTTAAAAAAATTAATACAACTTCCCCCTCAAGTCTGGGTCTTCCTAGAGTTGGGCAGTAGTCTAGTCATCTTTGCACCCCTGTTCCTACCAAGGTTCTTATTAAGAGTATGTAGAACAAATGAAAAGGTATCCAAATCATCCTGTTCATTACAGTTTTGAAAGGAAAAATGATGATGTGTGTTGTCATAGTTTAAAAAATAGCCAAATTACTGCTCACAGTGTGTAACAGCTCAGCCGATCCTTGCCCATCTTCTCAGACCCTTAGCTCCAACCTTGCCCCTCAAAGAACACTGGTTTAAAAGTGACAAACCTATATGGGGGCTTCTCAGTCAAGGGAATGAATAGATAGTACATACGAAGAATGCTATAAATGATTACAGACATCACTCATGTACCCTTCCCTGAATCCAAACATACTAAGCAGAAAGGAGTCACATTTCTTTTAATGAAGTTATAGGGCCTTCCCACAGGCTACTAATTTTCCCTGACACTTGTTGGGTGATTTTTTTTTTTTGTAGAGAGAAGTGAGCTTCAAACACAGAATTCAACTCAGTGGCTCCACATAAAAATATGCTTGAATTCTTAAGAAATTTTAGCCCAGTCTGACTTGTAATTGCTCTTGACTTTGTTTTTAATACTTTGACTCATTTGGGTTTGGATATTTATTCCAAGCACAAAAATCTATTTTAGGATGATTTAAATGTTTATATAACTAGTTTCAAGATTGTTTTAGCATTATTAAAATAGTTTTTTTTTTAAGTTTTGTTACATAATTTGGTTTGTGTATACAGTGTTGTTCTTTTATTTTATCTTTGACGTTTACTTAAAACATATCTTTTCATAGACTTAGTTCTTTGTATTGCCCATTTGATTAAATGTCCTTATTCTTTATTTTTGGTTCTGTTAACAATTCTTTATCTTATCTTTACTTTCAATATTTTCTGCTTAAATGGATAATTACATTGCAACCACCAACATGCTTCACAGGGCAATTAACACTGCAAATAGCCAATTTTAATTCATTCATTATGTTTTGGTCTCGTCTCTATGTTTACTCTTTCTGATTAAAAAAGAAAAAATAGGTTCATTTGAGAATAGTTGAAAAATCTAGAGTAGGCACGCATGCTCAGATGCCCCTGTGGTTCTACCCCATGAATTTCCACTGACATCACTTTGGCATGCCTTTATTATTAATTGCCAGGGCATGTGATGACTGCTGTCCTTGCTCACTTCAAAATATTGTGGTTCAAGTTGAAGTCCTGGGACCAGGCTGTCAGAATTTAAACTCTGGCCCCACCATTTCCTAGAGTGAAATCTTGGCTATGATACTTCAGGTCTCTGTGGATCAGTTTCCTCCCCTCTAAAATAGGACATCTAAGGGTTAATCCTTTTAGCCTCTATTTTTTAATCAAAATAATGTCAGGCACAGAATGCATAGCCAGTAGATGAATTGGAATTGTTTTAAATTGGCTCTGTTTACACTAGCACTTAACTTTATGTAAGATCACAAATTGTTATAGTAAAAGTAGCTTTCTTTACTAGTGTGATTGACTGGCAGTGATAATGATAATGAGGAAATAATTGCTAGCTGAGACAAGAGACCTCAGCAGTTTTGCTTTACTAGTCGCCATAATCTCATGACTTGTTAAATCTATGTATTAATTCATTAAATAAGTGCTTCATCAAACCATTACTGAATGCCAGGTGTTTCAGTACCATAAAAATAAGGATAGGCCCTGTTTTTAAAAACTTATGGGAGAGAGAGAGATAATTTACAGATTCTTCTTGAAGAAGTGCCAGTCCCTTCGGCAAGGTCTATTGGGAGTTGGGTTTCACTTGTAGCTCTGCTCACTCCTTAATGCATTTTGGAAAGGTGCTGGGTTGAAAGAAGAGAAAAAATTCTATGTAAGATTCTTTAGAGTTAATGGAAGGAAAATGTAATCTAATCTGAAATGGGAAATTATAATGCCCCAAAACGTAATTTATAATGAAATTCTAAATGGTACTGATACAGCAGCACTCCAAAATAATGCAAGCTAGCGAAGGAGCAATCATTTTGACAATATCTACGTTTTTTAATAGACACTGATTTTAAAAAGGCAGACCTTTATATGCTGGGATTACAGCAGTTGGGTACCACTAATGGTGACTGGAGCATCTCTATATCATCTCTGACTTTGTTTTTATCCATTTTGGAGAGAGTAGTACTAAACATAGACATGTTCATTTCTGCAGGAGCATTATCTCTACTAAAAATAAAAAAAGAAATAAAAAAAGAAATAGGAGCCTAAAAGCCTTTTTTGGGGGGAATGCTGTATGTATTACTTCTAATAAATATTGTATTTATTGTTTCCTTAACATATATTGAGAGAGAGAGAGAGAGAGAGAGAGAGAGAGAGAGAGAGAGAAATGAATGTGTATCTGTAAAGAGGCTATATTAAGATGGTTAGAGACTATATTTTACATTGACCATGGTGAATATAATATCAACAACTTATTGTCTGTCAGAAAACAAATTTTTGCTCCAGTGTTTATTTCAAGAACAGGCCACATTATCTTTTAAAACCCACTAAAATACCTGCCCCCAAAATTCAGCTGTAATGTTTTCAGGAGAAAAGAAAATCAACAAATAGAATAAATTTACTCCTAATTTGCATATATTACTTTCGAAAAAATAAAATGTGAAAATGGTGCATCTTAACACCTTTTAAGAGAAAGTTCCCTAAAGTTTTTAACCAGTTTTTAATAATGTTACCAGGACACAAAATCTACAACTAAGCTCAGGCCACTCAACCTAGAGAAAGAAAGCCAGGTGATAAGGTAGGCTTGGTTTATAACCAGAGCATTTTCTTTTTTTGAAGATTTTATTGGGGAAGGGGAACAGTGTGTACTTCCAGGACTTCTTTTTTTCCAAGTCAAGTTGTTGTCCTTTGGATCTTAGTTGTGGAGGGTGCCATTCAGCTTCAAGTTGTTATCCTTTCAGTCTTAGTTGTGGAGGGCGCAGCTCAGCTCCAGGTCCATTTGCTGTTGCTAGTTGCAGGGGGCGCAGCCTACCATCCCTTATGGGACTCGAGGAATTGAACTGGCAACCTTGTAGTTGAGAGCCCACTGGCCCATGTGGGAATCGAACCGGCAGCCTTCGGAGATAGGAGCATGGAGCTCTAACCGCCTGAGCCACCGGGCCAGCCCGCATTTTTAAAATAAAAGTCTTCCAAAATTGGCTGACTGAATTCATGCATAAATGATACCGCAGGTGGGGAGCATTTTAGATAGGAAGCATATTCTTTTGGTTTTTCAATCACTTTACATTTGGCACGTTGGTGAGCCAGTGGATTGCCAGCAGAGGGGAGGAATGGTTTTGTTTTCTGCTCCTCAGTTATTCTCCCAGCACTCCTGCTGGAATCTCTGAAGTTTAGAAACATCGTGACCTGACCTGGAATTGGCATCTGTGGACGTGCCCAAGCCCCCCATCTGTGGTCAGGCCACAGAGTTTCTAGCAGGGAGCCAGCATGCCAAGAATTGAAAAGCACCTGCCAGATTGTAAGGACAGTTTTGGACCACAGAGGATTTCAAACATCTCTCTCTCTCTCTCTCTCTCTCTCTCTCTCTCTCTCTCTATATATATATATATATATATATATATATATATATATATATACACACACACACACACACACACACACACATATATATATAATTTATGTATCTCTCTATATATATTATTTATATATATTCTTAATATTTACATTATGGTACTAACAATACTTTCTGAGGCTAAAAGTAGGCATTTCTGCTATCATGCTTAGAATTCTTTGGTACTTATCAATTCAGATTACTTTTCTTGTCTTCATGTACATGACTTTTGAGAGGCAATGAGATCCTATCATGTTCTTTAATTTCCTTATATCTTCTATTTTTTTCCTCAGTGAAAATGTGTAATTGTTTGAAGTGCCAAACACATTTTCCTATATACCAAACTTTAATAAATACAGGGAAATGCTATTCCTAACATACTATTTACCTGTAATGATGAATAATCCTGTCTCTGCTTAGATGTTAAGAATAATGAGTGAATGGCTCTTTTTGTCTTCTTAGTTTTCATCAATTTGTGAAAATTAAATGTTGTTGCAGACTTCATCCTGACTTTCTCCAAATATTGCGTGTTCCACTTTCACATATTAATTTTGCCAGGTTTTTATTTTTTTACAGTTGAGCTGGCTAGCCCCTTCCTCCCTCCTTACCTCCCTCCCTTCCTTTCTTCCTTCCTAACTTTCATTATGAGTATGATTTCTTTCTTACTGTATAATTTTTCCCCGTGTTTAGGCCTTGAACTTTTTATTAAGGAGTCCATATTCAACAAAAAAGATTCCACTTCTGAGCGTGTCTTGGTATATGTTATGAATGCAACTACTGACTTCTTTCTTATCTATGTTTAAAATCTTGAAAGTATCACAAATAAGGCAGCAGCTCAAAAGCTGACTATTGTGCATTACATAAGATTGACAGATATTTCATTTCTGGGATATAGCAAATCATAAATTTGATTCTTTCGCAGATAATTTCAGCCTGGCCATTTCCATATCTCTAGCCTGGATATACACTCTTGCAAACTTTTAATAACTGCATTCACCTACGTTTCCCTTCTTTGGTGCAATGCCAGACGCCCAGCCCCCATCCAGGGATCGGGTTGTCCTGCTTTGGTGTAGGGTTGCTACATTCCGTTTGATTTTTCAGTGCAAGGTTGTACATTAGAGACATCAAAGTGGATGCGTTAGCCTCATGTCTTTCTTCTGAAAATGTCAGTTTGCTCGAGGTACACCAGCAGTTTTCTTTCTTTTTCTTTTTTTTGAAGTCTCTTAAAAGCAAGCATGCTTCAATATTATTTTGTTCTCATCACTCCACACATGTGCAAATCTAACAGCCCCTTCTCGGCCCTCTTAGCTTAGGCATTATAGAATCCATGAATAAATAACCTGACCCCAAATCTTCAACTTCACCATCAAGAATCCCCAGGGAATTCTTGTACACAACGTGGTACTCCCTTCCCTTCAGCAGTGATGGCATTATTCAGCCCTGGAACCCCAGGCCCATATTTCCTGTCACCTAACTCGAGACTGACCTTGTGTTTCCTGAATTTCGTCAATAGTTTCTTTCAGTTCCTGCATATAGAATGGTTTGAGAGCCTGCTTTGTCTCTTTCTTTAGCACCAGGTTAACTAACAGGCTCTAATAACTCGCAGAGCTTCCACAACGATGGTGCACCCCTGAAACTCATATTATAATATTGTATGTTAGCTATATTTTTAATAAAAATCTTTTTAAAAAATAAAATAAAATAAAACTTTTAATGTTCTGGAACAAGATGCTGGGTGATGGCTGCACAATATTGTGAAAATTATAAATGCCACTAAACTGTATACTTAAAAATGGTTAAAATGGCAAATTTTATATTACATATATTTTACCACAATAAAAAAAAAAAAGATTACCAAAATGGATTAGCTATTTAAAAATATAGAGAGTTATAAAAAGCAAACACCCATGTTCCTTAACTGGGGTTTCTCAGAATTAAAGGTCTTCCTGGAAGGTTGGAACAGGGTGCACCCAAGTAGGAGAGTCCAGCAAGGCCTTCACCTGCAAGACACTTGGTATATGTTATGAATGCAACTACTAGCCTTGAATGCAGCTAACTCTTTAACTGTCCCTTCAAGCAAGAATGTTTTATTTGAGAGAGAGAGAGAGAGAGAGAGAGAGAGAGAGAAAAAGCATGCTTTATGTGAGTCAGACTTGGCACAGGGAGGTGGGAGGCACGTCATCGTGCCTGGACAGCATTTTCAGGTAGAGAACGGTCATGCAACTGCAATTCTGACACTGAATGGCGGCAGGCAGGCCAACTTTAAACTACAGTCCCTCTCTTGGAAATGACCAACCACATGCTCCCTTCAGGTTACTTTCCAAGCGGGGCATCTAGGGTCCAATCGGCACTGGCACAGATGGCCCAGACCTGGAGTAGTTCCCAACACCATCAGGCACACACCAATTCATATGTCTTAAGGAGGAAATTACCTTCTGGCTTAGCCCTGGACACTGCAAAACACACATCCCACGCCACCAATGTGCTGTTAGGTTGCTAAAAATGTTTCCCTCCCAGAAATGTATCCATTTCTCCTTTCAGCAAACTGGTATGGATTTGTTCCTGCTGTGTGTAAGCACTACCAGAAGTCTGAGCTACACTGGCCCAAGGGCCCTCTGTTCAGGGAGTCTGGTGCCCACATTCATCATCTGGAACATTTCTTTAGAACTCTTATGTGTAAAGCAGGATACAAACACAAGAGAAGCCCTTGATGGCTTAGAAATAAAGGCTGAGACAGTGTTTTGCATATTAGCTTTCATTTCCTGTACACTTATTCTACCTGTAAATTCTCTACCTGTGTCTCTGTAAGGTCTCTGCCTCTTCCAGGAAAGGAGGCATCCTATGAAGCACTTCAACCACCGCTTTTGTTAGCACTTGAGGTCCTGAGCTCAAACCCTTTCCCCTCAGTGCATTCACACACTCAGTGTGTGTGTGTGTGTGTGTGTGTGTGTGTGTGTGTGTGCGGTGGTTTGTTGTTGCTTTCTCTCCTATATCTACCCTTTGAGTAGGCTTTATAGAGATTTCATTGTGTGAAGAACAATTCCAACATAATGTTGCTACCCATTAGGAAAAAAAGAATCATGGCAATGTCCAATGAATTCATCCATCCTTCATTTCTAGTTCATCTTCTGTCAGGAAGTCTGAGGGTAGTAGGAATTATTTATTGAACACTCTGTTCTCCTCTAGCAAATGCGTTGGTCTCAGCACAGTGACTTCTGCGTTTTCATGACTTCTTTCTCAGGGGTGTTGATATGAAATTTTGTGTAGCCCTCATTCGGCAGTATAGAGAATGGGGACACACAAAAGATGGGGGGAAAGCCCCTGCATTCAAGAAGGGGCATATATGAACACCATTGTACCTGAAGTGGGTGGCATTTCATCCTGAGGGGCAAGATGACACTTAGGTGAGGGCTCTGATAAAGTGAGCACTTGGAAGAAACTTTGTGTAATAACAAAAAAAGAGGAGCATTTGGGAAGAATGAGAGGCTCTAATTCTACATATTTTTTTTTTTTTAGCCTAAAAATGTTAGCAAGGTCTAGATGTCTGGCCAGTTTAATTAGGATAAACCATGCTTTTTATCAATGCCATTACCTACTGAGACTGAAGCTCAGACACTACCAACAGCCTGAAGAAATTCACCTACACAGGTATCTTCAGTTCAGGAGTTCAGGACTCTGCTTGTCTTTAGTGAAAATGTCTTTCCCATTGCTCATTTTCTGTTAATTACATCTACTAGTTCCCTACAGTTTGCCTTCAAAATTAAACTTTTCGAATAGAAGACATTAAGAAAAACTTAGGTTGGCAGTGGTGTATATTGTTTCTAAGATATGCTTTAGTCTTCTGATTGCTTTGTTTTGAAATCCCTTTGTCTGTTGAACTCTCTAGTTAGATTGGTGACTACTCTGGGGCAAGCATCCTCTCTTTCCTTTCTCTAGTATGTAATCCAGAAGGCCACAAAATGTTCCACACAGTAGATGCTCAAGAAGTAAGCTTCGGCTCTCTCTCTGAATGGACGGACCCACTACCATAGAGCTCAGCCAGACCAAAACCTTCTTGAGAGCCATACATCCAGAAGCATGTCATGGTTTTTCCCTTTTAGTGGCCATCCGGTGGCGTCTTTTCTCTTAACTGCTGCCACATTGCTTAATAAGTCTCTGAGTGATTAAATGTCTTGGCTTTTAGGTGGAAAAAGCAGATTCACAGTAAAGTCACCCACCCATCACCGATTAGAATCCAGTTAGAGCGTGGAGTCTCCTCTCATTCACTGAATCAAGAAATCCTGCTGTGTGTCAGGCACCGTTCTCGGTACTGGAATTAATACAGAGGTATACTAAATAGGCAAACATCTCTATCACAGTGTAGTTTATGTAATTGTGAGAGGAGAGTGATTTTTACTACTTGGTTCAAATTTTAAGCCTTGTGAAAGGATGACTCATTGCATTGCAAGACCTGGGGGAGCCAGTAATGAGAGGAGCCAACAGCCAGCTGACTTAACACTAAAGAATAGGACAAGCAGGCAGCTTGCTTGCTGTCTTCCCCGCTGTGAGCTAGTAATGAATGGCACCGTAGATATGAGGATAAAATGCAATGATCTATGCAAAACACTCAGTCCAAAACATTCATGTCATAGTAAATACTCAATAAAAACATTGATTGGTGTGGTTGTTGAACGCTGTACAAATAGCAATATCAATATGTTAATACCCCAGAGATATCCAACATAACTAGAAACTCCCTCTATACCCGTGCCTCTTGAAATTCCATGTAATATACTTGGGGTGGCAGCGTACATCTATTTCTGCTAAATCTCTCTCTCCCTCCCTTTTGGGAGTGGAACACACCTCCTGTAATCATAGACCCTTTAGACCCCATCTTGGCTTTTTATTTTCAGGAAACACCCTTCAATTCCTTTGCTCCACTGGAAAATCTTTCATTCTTCTGCTGTTGGGGGGGGGGGGTAGGTGGGAAGCAGAGTTGAGGTCGTGGGTGGGTCATTTAAACGTCAATGTTGATTCCTCTTGATTAGGTTTAGTAATGATTGCTAATAGTAATTCTGAAAAGGCAACATTAAGGCATGAAATATTCATATGCTATGGCACCAAATACGAAGCATTGACATAAGGGAAAACAAAGACACCGTAGCAATGGAAACCTCTTATTTCCCTGATTTACATATGGGAAAAAAACAATTTTTTTCACCATTTCAAAAACCTGACAGAGTAATAATTTATCAATTTATCTTCACTTTTATTCATTTCGTCTAAATGTCTCTTCCTTTCTTCTCTTCTGCAAGAAAGGTTTTAATAATTCAAGCATTTAGCTCCCACTCTACCACCTATAACAGCATCACATTTAAGTTTCATTGTTTTTGAAATGACAGATGTTTCTTCCACTTCTTGTAAGAATGAAGGAGGAAAGAGTTCATGTCAGAAATGCTGAATTAATTTTTTTTTTGAAATGCCTTTGCTCTTCATGATGGGTTTTTATAACTTTTAATCCTTTAAAACAGAGTTGAAAATATGTATTTTGTGATAAATCCTCATTCCATTACATGGTGTCTCCAATATCAATAATTGAAAATAAATAATGGCTTATATTTGTGGTGTCTCTATCAAAAGGACATTTAAAAATATTCTTTGAAATGAATTGAACTGAATTTAGAATGTAGAAGTTGTAGCATCAGTGAGATTAATAATACTCAAGCAAAATTATTATTTCAGTTACTTATCCCTCCCATACCTAAAAATAGTGTTGCTTGTTGCAGGAGGTCAGAATACAGTGATATGGAGGGGAATATTTACAATAAATATGTAATTCAGTGGGGTTCCTGGAATATCTAACTCTTTCAGAACATTTTTGTTTTAGAAAGTTATATGGAATCATTACCAGCAAGATGCCAGCAGTGTTATTTAAATTCCTGGAAAATTTGTTTAGTTACAGTTGAAATGACAAGAGAACTCTTCATTTGAGATCCTGGCATTTTGCTTGAAGAGTAGGGCGACACACATTTCTAAATATTACATGTATTCTGGCACCAGTATAGATCCTAATTGTTCCACATGAAAAAAATTGCAATGCCTTTCTGCAAACCCTGTGTACACTTTATCTGGGAATCTTTTAGGAATGTGACTTCCTGTGTGACCCCTGGAAAGATGTGTACTATGAGTTCTCACAGTAGAAGGAAGAAATTGTACATATAGCTAGCAGATAACTTTAGGTCATCCTGATAGTTATAGCTTATGGGCTTTCAGGATTTTCAAAGAGAAAGACCAAGCACAATGTCTAGAAAACCAAATGTGTCCATCCGATTTTTAAGATAAAATCAGAGAAGAAACACACATACCATCATCAGAAGGTATATTTGTGCAGTGTCTGTGCAGTATTTCCTGGCTCCTGAAAGAGGACAGAAGATAGCGGTCGAGTGAAAACCAATGTGTAGAGCTGTCTTGCAAAGTCCTGGGAATTACTTACTTAGGAAAGGTGAGCCTGGTCTAGGTTTCTAGGAGAGCAGTCAGTAGAGGAATATAGTGTATTAAAAATAGCTCTGATCCCCAGTCTAAATGAAAAGGTTTTTGACCCAGCTCTGTCACTCTATGGCAGTGACCTTGTACAAGTCACTGGACTTTATGTCAGCTAGACACGCTGATTTCAAGGTTCTTTGCAATGCTATAGTTCTCTAGGTACTCGCACATACATATATTTTTTAAGTTTGCACCAGCCTGGAGGTCGATGATACTACTCTGTGTATGGAAAAATCATGCCTAGACTCTTGATAGAATGAGGTAGGAAAGAGAAGGTAGTGATTAGCCTTCATGGGTTATGAAAATTGAGGCTATTTAAAAATCATGGAATTATTCACAGTGGACACACAGTCAAACCAAAATGATCCTCAATGTTTTCTCAGATTATTTGGATTATTTTGTAACATGGTAGCAGTGCCATGGGCCCTGTGCTCCGTGGCACTAATTTCATTGCAGATTCTCCTTACCTGCAATAAAAAACTACACCAAAAACTGGGCCAGGGATGGGACAAAGCTGCTGATCAGCTTCTCCATTACATTCGGCTCTCTCACCCAGTTTATTGACATTGATGTTTATAGTGCAGCAAGACTGCACCCAGAGTAAGCTTTGGCCATTAAAAATGACAGTGGTCTTTTTCAGTTAGCAATGGCGTCTGTTACCTTTTGTGGATGAGAACATGTTGGTCATGCATGCCCTGACTTGGGGAGAAGTGTAGTGGAAGGTTCTCTGACCATCACATCCTAATCCTTTAATTCATTGCAGTGTCCACATTGCATGGTTAAATAGCAAAGCTTATTTTGCCAAAGACTAAACTACTAAAATGATGATGAGTATACGGAAGGTCCCATTTGTTTTGTGCCTATTAAAGTACAAACCTGGGCAGGTTACATGCACAGAACTTGTCTTTATATGAATGTATTACCAGGGGAAATTTTGTTAAGTAGTACTATCATTTTATGCCTTTGATCTGTTTGTATGTGTATTAATTTGTTTACTCTTGATTTATATCATATTCAGGGAGAAAAAAATATTATTTTAGGTTCTTTTCTGTTGTGGTAAAATATACATAATATGATATTTATCATATTAGCCATTCACAAGTGTACACTTTAGTGGCATTAAATACATTCACAATGTTATGTAACCATCACCACATCTATAAGCACAACTTTTTCATCATCCTCAACAATAACTCTGTACCATTTCAACAATAACTCCTTTCCTGTCTACCTCCAGCTCCTGCTAAGCTCTATTTTACTTTTTGTCTTAATGAATTTGCCTATTTTACATGTCTCATGTAAGTGGAATCATACAATATTTGTTCTTCTGTTTTTGGATTATTTTGCGAAACATAATGTTTTCAAAGTCCATCCATGTCATAACACCTATCAGAATTTCATTCCCTTTTAATGGCTTAATAATATTCCATTGTATGTTTATACCATATTTTGTTTATCAATTCTTCTGTTGATGGACACTTGGGTTGTTTTCACCTTAGGTCATTATGAATAATGCTGCTATAAACATCAGTATATAAACATCTGTTTGACTGCTTTCAATTATTTTGGATATATATCTAGAGTGGAATTACTGGGTCATATGGTAGTTCTATGTTTAAAAAAGCAGGTTCTTTTTTTCCCCTAATTCTAACTTTTGTAACTATACCAAGCAAGGTCAAATTCTCTTTCCCTGAATATGCTTTAAGCATTTGGAAATAGCTATTCTGTCCTTCCTAAGTCTTCTTTTGTCTAAGCTGAAAGTGATACAACATTTTTTGTGTTTTGGAGCCCAAATGTAAGATCTTATACCAACCCCTGCTACATTTCACTTTATTACTTTCACCAATTAGTTCATTCTATGGGGATATCCAAATATTTATCTAGGATCCAGTGCATTACATACCTCTCCCAAGTTTATATATTCCTGTCTTTGAGATACACAGAAAACATGGAAGAATTATAAAAGCAGAAGTCATCTTTATTTTCTAGTTCATGAAAAATAAAAAAGAGGATGGTAAAGATAACATTTTTTAATCCATTTTTTTTAATTTCTCATGTGGACCCATTAGAAGTATTTAACTTTTATTAATTTTTAGGGGGGAAAAAAGAAGGTTTTATAGAGATTGTATTAGTTGACCTGAATATCATGTCATAATGTAGAATATCTTTGAACATAGTAGAGGTTCCATAAAGACTTGTTACAGGAATTGAAACATTGGCCTTTATCTTTTGGATGTTTCTGTTGAGATCAGACCTGTCTTTGTTTTAAAAGCACTTGTGATTATTGTGGGGCTGTTCTTGTGCTCAAAGTTTTGACATCAGCTGTTTCCATTACTGTGATTCTGCTAAATGTAGATGTCGGTTATGTTTGTGTCCAGTTTACAATAATGGTTAGAGAAGAAAAATTGATATTCTACATATGAACTACTATATGTTTATAAATTGCTTAGCTTTTAAAGCTCAAATAAAAATATTCATGTAAAATATTTCTATCCCCTAAGACCCTAATATGAAAATTCCTTTTTTCAAATATCCTGCTGGGTGCTTCCTTCAACACAGTTGTCTGGTAATTTTGGCATTTGCATGGGTGACTCAGGAATCTTCCAGAATGCCTATGCATTGGGTTGACCAAAAAGAATTTAATTAAAAGGTAGAGTTCCTGGTTGAGTGTTTCTTGTACATGTATTGAAGACGAACATTTCCTTTGGGAAATTAAATTTGTTTGAAAATTTCTTATTGATGTTTTTTTGTCACCTGGGTAAATTTTCAAACTTGCTGAAGATATTAGACTGTACATTCTGTTCATGCTATGGTTGCTCTCATTTCTGAAAAAATTACATTCCACTAATTTTCTTATTTTTACTCTTTTAATTTAATCTTACATATTCATAGTATTTTTAAAAACTTTAACAGGATAACTGTGTTGAGAATAGGATATGCCTTGGGTTTATAAGGTGTTGCAGCTTTTAAATTCCATATGCAGCAAATGACAAATCACTAATTCACCACAATTTGTGAATGGCTTGCATTTGCAGCACTGCGATAAAAAATTTAAAAAAAAAAAGGAACAGTACATATGGGAGAAACATTTTAGTCATTCAAGTAAGTATTCTTGATTGTGTTGTTTCTCCATCAAGTACCTATCCTGATGTGGGATAATGTTAGTCATCCTGAGTTAATTTTCAGTAAAAAGATTGTGAAGAAAGTGAGTAATAAAGTGACCCGCCCAACTTGCTAGTAGATTTCAACTTTCATTTCCCATTTTAACTGTCCCCTGAGAACTAAATAATTGCTGGAATTTGAATCAGGTCCTAATTTTCTTTCTCCACATGATAGAGCAGTGATTAATATCTGTAACACACACACACACAATTCGGACACGCGTATTTTGGTTGGTGCTGATGAAAAACAGAGTATTTAGTATTTTGCATTGTGTCTTTCTCCTCTCTTTCTCTTTCTCATCCCTGAAATCCCATAATTGCTACTATTTTCAACTCTAAGCTGAATAAATAAGAAACAACAAAAGTATAAGGTGAGATGATAATTATTTTCCTTATTGTAAATTGCTGACAGCACTGTTCATCAATTTCCTATAGCTTGTTTTGCAAGCGATTAACTGCCTTTGCTAACTGCTATCCTGTATTATGGCTAAAGTATTTTCACTGAAAGAACTGCAGCAACTTTTATTTTGTACATCTGTGTAGAGTCTCCTCTTTCTCCCTCCACCCCTCCAACTATAGCAATTGAAACTTGGCCAAAATATCTATTAACTAAAGGTTGGATAAAAGGTACTTGTTAAACATAGTTTTGCTTCTTTGTGAAAATAGGAGAAATTGGAATAGATTAAGAATAAATGGAAATGGAAGAGTCAGGTTAGTTTGGTGAACAGAAAGCTGGAGTAGGGTTGATTTCCTGGCACTGCTTTCTTAGCAAAGAGAACAATTTTAATCAGTTACAAAAATATTTGTGATCCATATGTTCCTCTCTGCTCATTCCCATATGCCCATATTCACTTTTATCTTGGTAGATGATGACTTTATGATTCAGGCATGCAAGAATAATACCTCGCTGGCTTTAGAGCTCAGTGCTATTTCAAAACGTGTCCTGGTAATTACGTGCACACATCTATTCAGGCTGTTCGCGCTTTGAGTTGGTTAACTGGATATCAGTTTGTTTTTTTCTCTTTCTTCATGGAGAGAATTACCTCTTGCATCCACCTACTGGGGCTGGAATAATGCGACCAGGTTTAGATTTGAAAACTGCATTGCCATTCACCTTTTGGATTAAAGGCCAGTGTACAAAGATGAGTATCAGGAAAAGGAGACAAAAAGGTTGTGATGATCGTTGACAACGTCATTTTCTTTGGGAAAAAAGAAAACAGAATCCAAAAAGCATTTGGTAATTACTAGTGCCTTTACTAGTGCCTATTCTAAGACATGTTAGATAATGGCTGGTTATTTAAACAGATTGTAATTTTAAGACATGTTGACTTTTATTTATTATTGAGTGTTAGTCGTAGTAGCCATGGAGAAACTGGTCAAAATTGAAAAATTAAAATTACGGTGTATTAGTGATTCAGTTTTTTTTGTCCTAAATGCATGTTTGCTTTTCTCTCGATAGCTACATCATTTCTAGCAACAAAAGAAACATATTTTAAAGCCAAATTATCTATTATAATAAAACATGAATAAAGCTAGAAATTATTGATTGCATAAGTGATTGCATTTTCAAAAGTCGTTTTTCCCTTGCACAACAAATGGTGTTGTAACCCAATATGTTGTTAATATAGCTGCAGTAAAATCCGGTGACGAACCAGCTGTGCTCATTTAATCTTGGGAGGGGGGCTGTGAGGGAAGCAGAGAGGGTTTCTAAACTTCAGACTAAATAACTGAGATGCAGTCAGTGTTTGCAAAGATGAATATATGATGGATGCGGTGTGCATGCTGTTGGATGTAGCAGGTGGGCAACAGGGTTGGAATTGCAGCGAAAGGAGAAAGATACAGCTTGGTTTTGGCAAATGGTATTAGGGATGGGTCTCTATGTTTACATTCAAGCTGTCTTTGCCTCTGCTCCGTAGGAGTTGTGAGAAAAGAAAAGTGCACATTGTAGCGTGGATTGTTTTCAACAGGCTCAAAGTTTGCAAATCTGCTGAATCCCTCTGACAGTGTGTCTTCGCTGTCAAACAGAATGCCCAGCTGGCGGTGGCAGTCCTCCTGGGGAGGGAGGGGGTCTAGATAGACTGTGCTCATTGTGCAACAAGAATATTAGGAATGCTTCTTCCCAAACTGTAAGTGGAGAGGAAAGAGCTCTCTCAGTCATGCCACTGTAAACATTCTCTTTCTTGTCCTTTTTTTTGTTTTTGGTTTTGTTTTGTTTTTTTCTTTTGTAGATAATGCTTCATTAAATCAAAATATTTAAATACATTTCACTAGGATAACTTGCATAAAGAAAGGAATCATGGAAACAGCATTAAGGTATATTGTATTATTATATGAATCTATAATTAAGACAAAGGCTTTGGTTTAGAAAGGAGGCAAGATATTTGCTCATAGGTGATCTGTATTCTCATTGAGGCAAACACACAAGCTTGTTTTTTTTTTTTTTTGTAATATAAAGTGCGAGATTTCTCTAAAAAAGGTTAAAATTGAAGTGAGTAATCTTCGGTGCATAATGCAATTGTTAATTTTAGCTTCTTGCGTGGGTGCCGTTCTGACTTGAACAGCCGGCTGTAGCCTTCATTAGAGAAGAAGCAGGCAGCTTGAGACAGGTGGAGCTGGATCAAGCTGTGAACGTGATTTTGCTGGAAGCTGGTCATTAGTTTTAGAAATCCGGTCTTATTTCTTTCGTCCTTCACCCTACCATGATTATTGCAATTATTATTGTTGACTTTTCGTCTTTTTTTCAGGTTGACGATGTGTCAAACTGTGTAAGGGAATCGCATGGACATGGGCATTCCGAACTGTTAATGGGGACATGGGACTCCAGTTGTCTCTGATCACTTGTGTGGATTTTCCCCGTGTAGAACGACAGAAGCCGCTAGTAAGTGGCCAAGACCTACAGCAGGAATTCTGCACCAAAGGTAAAAGTCTCATTGTCTGGCTGTCATTTCGTCTGTATCTCTTTATTATTATTATATAAATGTGCCTGTTTGCATAGAACATTTCATTAAGTGTAACCCAAACAGACAGAGTCTGTATCAGGGACCCAACTGGCTTATAGTTTGTAAAACTGAACTCAATTTGTTCATTCCATTTTAAATCTGTGTGTTATTGAAATGCTCTGCAAACAAGTTAAGGCAACAGGAGTCCCATCTCCACCCCCTACCCTACATTGAGAAAGAAGCTGTTTGCCATCGGGAAACGGAACTTTTTCTTTTGTTATCTACACCCATATTCAGTGTCACTGAAAGAAGAGAAATCTGTCAGAATGCACTGGATGGAATAGCCTGAAACCTCCCTAAACCTAAAAGCCTTGGTCCCTGGTCACTCACAGACTCAAACCACCATCCTTTAAGAAAACTTTTCATTTACATTCCCACAATCCTTTGCCAAAGGATCCTGTGTTTTTTAAAGATATCATTAGACACCATGTGTTCTGTCACGGTAGATTTTAGCAAATTTACAAGAGAAATTGCTGTGTTTTAGATTTTTCTCATACTTCCTATATCCAGTTAGAAGTAAGTTACTGAATTAGTAAATGGTAATTAAACACTCCCAAAGAAACAGTGGTCAAATTGGGATTTATCCAATACGAATCATCACTGTGAGAAATAGGAACAGAAACAGAACCATCATTGCTTGGGAATTTTTGTGGAAAAAACTGACTTTCTAGCCTACAATGTCTTCTTTTTCTCTCTTTTTTCTTTCATTCTATTTCTTTCTTTCTTTCTTTTCTTTCTTCTTTTCTCCTTTTTTCTTTCTTTCTTTTTTTTCTCTCTTTTTCTTTCTTTCCTCCTTATTTATTTTTGTTTCTCACATCTTAAAAATATGGAGGAGAAAGTAAATGCTAAATTATTCATGGGCCTCATTTGACAGCACATCAAAAGGGGACCCATCAGGAGCTTTATGGCAGTAGGGGGAGAGATAAATAAATAACAGGTTTTATCGTGGAAAAGCCACTTCTAGTGTCTGTGGAGTAGCGGAGTTCAGTTGGGATAGCTTCATTAGAGCTGCCTGCCAGACTCTTCCTTCTGCAGGACCTGGGCAGCGCCAGGAACTGACAGGAACTGGGAAGAGGCCTTGCACTTTTAATAAACTAGCTGTCAGTTTGCAGCCTGAAAATGTTGGCCCTGAAAGGTTTATTGCCAAATTTAGATCCATATTTGTAATTGAATTCCTATCTCCTAAATTGATTTTTTGCCCCCTAGTTGAATGTACTGTGTTCCTTATACACAGAAAAGCACGTCTACAGTTAAAACTTGCAAATAATTTTTGAGTCATCTGAGAGGTGCCACAGAACACCAACACCAGCTCTCGACTCAGCAGTGGAGGGGCATCTGTTCCAGAGTTAAAGAAAGACTGTCTTTTGCTTTTCTTTTGTTTCTCTACTTTAGTCGGGCACAGGGACTGTTAGATGTGTGGGAGTTATGTGTCTCCGTTTAACATTTGTTGACCCATTTTGATGGCAAGGTGTATTCACAAGTGTATGTGTATGTGTGTGGCGAGGGTGTGGTTAGGGCCACCGACTCTGCCTCTTGCGTTTGCCTTGGGTACTTGATGTGATCTTGTTTTATTCTCCTGTTGTATAAAATTGGCAGGGATGCCTGAGCCTCTCATGTGAATGTGACTATAAAGGGAGAAATGAAATATCTCAAGAACAATAGTAACTACTTCAGTCGGTACTGACTTTGTTTTCTAACATCTTAACCTCGTAGGGCATCCAACGTTGCTATTTTAATTTGCTTCCGAGAGAATGTCTGAGCAAGGGGACCTGAATCAGGCGATAGTGGAGGAAGGCGGGACTGAGCAGGAAAGGGCCACTCCAGAGAATGGTATTGTTAAATCGGAAAGTCTGGATGAAGAGGAGAAGCTGGAACTGCAGGTGAGTCTGGAAAATGACTGTTTCTCATACCATTGTGTACAGTTCCTTTCATTTTTAGACTACTTTGAAGGTTCGTTTTATTTATTTATTTTTTTTTTAAAAAGCGAGTTTGACTAGTAAAATGAATAGAAAACCCATAAAGTTAATCCTCTCCTTTCCCTGTTATTACTTTTTTTGACAAACCATCCTCGAAAATGTCCCTTGAAATGAAAAATATCCAAAGGATGTATTGAATGACTGAATTTGCACACAGCATCTAATTTCCAGTATTAGTACTGCACCCCATACTAATTTCTAGACCACCTGAAGGAGTTTGTGGAGGGCTTCTTCCGAGGCAGCTTTAGGCTAGCAGAATTTTAAAAATGGATTTGCTACTCTATAGCAAGATGAAGACCCAGCTCATGCCGGACTAAGAAAAATCCAAGACGTGAGCTCGCTTGATCTTCATGGAGAGGCTAAGGTTCAAATCTTGTTAACAAACAGGCCTAAGCCCTACAATTCTGTGAGAGAGAGAGAGAGAGAGAAACACAAAAGTGGGAAGGTGGGACACTGGGAATGACTGACCATACTGAAAAAGTGACATTATTAAATACACCATGAGTTATGAGAGAAGGAGATTCTGTAGAGGGAAAACAAACTGTTTTTGCAAATAGCCTGTATGGATTTTCTTTGAATGAAACTACAAAAGTGTTAACTCTTTTTACATACCAGTGAGCAAGAGCAGATAACCACTTAATGGCCCAAAGCCATCAAGGTCTGTTTTTCCCCTCTCCAATAGCTGCCATAAGGAGAGAGAGAGCTAAAAGTTAAATAAATGATCAAAAGTTTGGGGGAGTGAGGGAAAGAGTGCTTATAATACACTTTGCTGTTTCTGTTGATTTCTTGACTATAGTGACACATTTTACTCTCTGTGTCTCTCTCTCTGGTGTTCATGTACTATTTGTTGTTGTTTTTTTGGTTTGTTTGTTTGTTTTATTTTGCTTTATTTTATTTCTGACATACAGAGGCGGCTGGCAGCTCAGAATCAAGAGAGAAGAAAGTCAAAGGTAGGGTTCTGGATATTCTTTGTAGGCCCGATATCACAGATATCGATTCCATATTTCCCATCTGAGTTATAGGATGTGCCAACAAGTCAGATGGCTGTATGTAGATGTTGTGATGGACATTGGCTGTACTGGTGCTGTCTGCTTTTAATGGGGCCGTGTTCACATCACATCTGTCTTCCTTTCTCGCTCTGTATGCTCTTTCATTGGAGCATGTAGGGTCCACATAGCTGCACGTGTATATATTCGATCCCATTTGCACATGTACAGATTTGACAGTGCATTACAAAACACCTGGCTGCTTGTTTTGTTTTCATTTTAAACAAAATTTGGAGTGAATGCTTTAGTCTCCCCAGTTGATTTCTGCCTTGAAGCACACAGCTGCTGGTGTTTGGAACACATTCTTCCCCTTTTTAAAGCATCTTAGTCAAATCCATCCCAAACTTAGTTTTAGTAGACTTTTTTTTTTTTTTTGTCATCTTTTTCTTCTGATATTTTCATGAAATGACAGCAATTCATCCTTCGTATGTTTCCAATGTGATGAGCACCCTGTGCTGAAAGGGTTTCTTAAATTCATCCATTCACATCCCCCCTCACCTTTGTCCACATCCACACAGGGGTCTGATGGTTTGCGCTGCCGAGGTAGCTAGCACTGAGCGGCTGGCTTGAAACTCAGTTTTAAAATCTAATTTGGGGATGTCGTGTGAAGGTGGAGATGATTTGATGGCCCGAGAAGGCTTTCTGTTTGTTTTCTTTATTTTCTTTTCCTTTCCTCTTTTTTTTTCCCCTTCCCAGTCAGGAGCAGGAAAAGGTAAACTGACTCGCAGCCTTGCTGTCTGTGAAGAATCCTCGGCCAGACCTGGAGGTGAAAGTCTGCAGGATCAGGTACACCCCCGTTACTATCATGACTTGCATGAACGGGGTCCACCTTTGTATGCATGGGTATGAATTTGGCATTAGACAGTGTCTTGGGGGAGAAAGAAATAGTGAAAGAAAGAAATCATTGTCTGGCTTCATCCTCTGTTTATAAGACATTGGAAACTAGTGTAACAGTTTGTCACAGAGTGTCACGTTTGTTTTTTTCCAGACCCTCTGAAAACTGCAAATGGAAAGGAATTCAAAAGAATTTAGATTAAAACTTAAAAAGTAAGCCCGGTAGAGCTGAATTTCCTCAAAGGCTCTCTCTTGATAAGACTGAACCAAATATAGTTCTAAGTGTCCCATCTCCTCCCTACGGGAGATTGTTACCTCTCCCCTCCCCAAAATGCATTTGCCTATAAGAAACACAACCCTGGCTCTTATGAAACTTTAGAAATAGTGAAAAAAGGTGCATTGAGCTTTGGAGGAGCACTTTTAATGGCCTTTGGGTGGAGAATTCTCAATACTGGAAAAATTGTTCAGACATGAATCTGAGCTGATGGTGAATTTAAGTTAATATTGTTAATATATTGCTGTATATTCTTACACTTATTTTTGCTCCTTACAGCAAGACTATTAGGCTCTAAAAATTCAAATACCAACAAAACCCTTTCGTGACAAAATGGGAAACTTCACATCATCCTTATTTTTGTTTGCCTTTTAGGCATCATATTAGTTTTTATTAAAATAGTCTTGCTGTTGATATTTCCCTTCTTTTATCAGAGGCTGAGAGCAGTCAAGGCTAAAGTAAAATGATTTATCTGAGCCCAGGGGAAGGAAAATTGATTAAGATATCATTATTTTTGTTTGGTCTTGTTTTGCTTTTCTCTCTGTACTTTAATTGAAATACTTTAAATTCTCCTCATGGATACAGAGCGCATTGAGAGCACTTTCTTTAAAAGGACCAAAAATAAATCCCTTATAGGTTTCATCCTGAGAGCATTTTTTTTCCTAGCCTCATTTTCTTAACATGCCACTCATGTCGTAAGGCGTGGACAGGCTACCTTTCAGTAGCCACCACTACGTCTCATACACAAGCTTTCTTTTCCTTGGGTTCTGAGAACTGTGTGGCTTTTCTTCAGCATTTTGTTTGTGCTTCTATTTTTAATGGAGATTGAAAAGGGGGAATCATGACTATCACGGCTGGTATTATTCAACGTTGACGGAAGGCTTATAAGGTACTGCACACGACCTATGTTAACTCTGCAGAATGACAGACTCTGGGAGAAGGAATGCCCCAGTTGTTCCCCCACTCCTAATGCCAGGCAGAGAAGGACAGCCTTGATAGATGTCATCTGTTTTTTATCCCATTTGACAAAGTACCAGGAGGAAATTTTTTAAGAGATCATCTGTATCATAGTGCCCGTCCCTGGACCTAAGTCTAGTTTCTCCATCCAATTGGTGCAGAGAAATAAGATGCAAACGGTGCTTTGTTCCTGCCGGTTCCAAGCTCAGTAACCAAGACTAGCTTTGTAGGAGAGAATTAGAGCTGCAAGCTTCTCTTTGGACTGCCCGAGGGGTGGTGGGAGCAGGGGGGACTCCTAGAAAATACCCAGACACACACATAAGCAAGTGGCCATGCTACGACTCTTTTAGAGAATAAAGAAGCAGACCTTTAAGTTTATATGCACAGCCTTCATTAGGTACCACTGGCACTTACAAAGTGTGAGATCTGAATCCCAGAGAACACTGGCAGAAGTATACAGTGTATGGATTGTATTGCTTCCCCGATGTTTGTATATTCACAGTATTTGGAAAATTGCCTTCATTTTCCTGTGTGGGAAAAACTTTTGCTACCTGTATTACTTGATCTCAGACCCATAGCTGATGGTTCAGTCTGTCCTTCAGTTAAAGGAGTTTTGCTTTTCTAATGTTTTACTCTTTACCTATCAGTGTATTACTGCAATTTGAATCATTCTTTTACTGTTGTTGGATATAAACTTATCCTGTACCAATGTATTTATTAACACCTGTATTTTATTATTGAGCATATCAATAAAAATATTAAAAAATAACAGATTGTTTTTTACCAACTCTATAGCACTTTTGTGTGTTATTTCAACACCATAATGTGTATGTATGTATAGAACAGATAGGCATTTTTCTAAGTATAGTATTTGTCAACACATGGCATGAGTTTGTCCATTTTTTTGAAGATGATAGCCTCTGCTCTTGCATTTACATTTCCAAGCTTCTTTGATTTTAGATTCAAACTTACAGAGGCTAGATAGTTCAATCAGTTTTGAAGAAGCAATGAGACCACTTCCATGGCCTGGCACTCTGTTTCTCCTGATCAACTGTCGAATTGATTCTTCTGCACCCCTTGCCCTATCTTCTGAGCGAGAAATGTTCCAGCTGTTTCCATAGCAAGTAGAAGCAAATCATAACCCTAAAATCTGCCTGAACATTTGCAGACTAAGACATTTCTGTCCCAAATCAAATGATAAAAGGTCCTATAATCAAATTACAGTCAGTTTTACATATTTAGTATATATTCATCGCCAAGATAAACATGTGAAAGTCAGGAAATCTGCTATGACTAAATCTTTAACATGAGAACGTGTTTCAGTTCATCCTGTATATCATGTGTCTTTCCAACCATGGTGACTTTTTATTTCACCCAGCAATTCACAATGCAGCCCCTCCCCCAAAAAAGAAACTTGGCTTTGGAGGACTTTTATTTTATGCTTGTTAGATTTAGCCAGGTTTACCAAGAACCGTTTTGAATCCCAGATGGGCTATAGTTTGGGGATTTACAAGCATCAATTTAGTCACATGTAGATGAACACTAGTTTAGTTTTCAGTGAGAAACACTATTAGTCACTGGAAATATTTTTTTCCCTACATCATAAATTTTAATGTCACTAGTGAAAGAAAGCTTTCCCATCAAATGATCTCTTACATAAGAACAAGTGGGCTTAATGTTGGCTAATTTGTCATAGTTTTAATCATAGCATAGGTTTTTCATAAAACTGAAAAACATAATTTGGCTCATTCTTCTTCAAAACAGTGAACATGCTCTCAACCAAATGGCTTATATACGAGTTAATACAAAATGATTCATTTTCGGTGCAAAATAAATAAACATAAAAGTGGATTCAGACCCAATACTATAAATGGTCACTCTTATATCAAGCGTCAGTTCAAGAGAATCTTACATTTTGGAAATGATTAACTGATACTAAAATTAAAATAATATTAAATATTTGTATATAATTGGTGGAAAATATAATTCTGCTCTGTACCTTTTCTAAAAGGCAATGCTTATTGCAACTATATATATGATGTTTTATTAATGGCATTTGTAAACAATGTATGATAATAATCTATACCTAAGATTCCTGTAATTATATAGCCTGGTTTTTCTTTGCAGTAAAAATCATTGTTGATACAGTTCTAAAATAGACTTTTTATTGTAAATTGACTATTAAGGCCTTTATGTCTGTGATTCGTAATCTATGTCTGTTTGTGTTTGTGCCAATTTCTTCTTATAAGGAATTATAGAAAAGAAATGTAGAAGCCTCTCTTTTTTTGAGACATGACAGTGGCTGTCATGCAGGCTTACCGATCAAGAATTTTTTCCTGGTGTTTAAAAATAAACCTGTAGAGAAAATAAGAGTTGCGATATACTAGAAAGTAACTTGCTGAAATTTAATATTCATGAGGCAAAGTTTTAGTACTGGATGTTTCTCATGACCTCCCATTGACTTCTGAAGTTTAATTCACCTTAAAGGGCAATTATTTTTCTGACAGGTTTAATTTTTTACCATTTAAGAAAAAAAAATCTGCACCTGGCTTTCATTTTCCTGTACTTAATAACCTCTATGCAAAATGGAAACCAGACAGAGATTATTAAATCTGGCCCTAAATTATTATATTTTTTCCCCAACAGGAATCAATTCATTTACAGCTTTCCAGTTTTCCCAGCCTGCAAGAGGATGATAAATCTAGGAAAGATGACTCTGAAAGAGAAAAAGAAAAGGATAAAAACAAAGATAAATCCTCTGAAAAACCCAAGATCAGAATGTTATCAAAAGGTGAATGTGAAAATGTTTCCTTAACTTATTCAATTTGGGCACACAGAGTCGCAGAATACAGTCTAGATTTACACACATATTCACCTTCCACCAAACCGCATCTAATTTTGTGTTTGTGTGTGCGTGTGTAAAAGATGTGAAATTGATTTTTTCCCCCGTTGATGGCGTCATTATTTATGTAGCCAGAAAGGTTATTTTTAAGATCACATATTTTGTTGGATTTTCATTTGAATCTCCTATTTTCAAAGATGAATGTGTACAAAGCAGTGAATATAAATCTGCTCTTGATTCAGGTTTATTAGTCCCATTAATTTGGATTGATGGGAAATGGTACACAGTTTTATATCTTAACTTTCATGTTTATTATTAAAAGACAGTGGATTAGCAATTCTTAGTCCATAAGTGATGTCATCCCCAAACCACAGATGGATGTGTCAATGTCAATGAAATACACACAACAGTTTGCCTGGCACAAATGAATTTGGTCTCTGCAACCCATATACTGCCACATAATATCTCGCTTACAATATACAGACTTCTACTTCAATGACGTTTTCCCAAAAAAAGTCATTGCTTCTAAAACTGCAAACCTAAAATCCAGATTTTTCAAATTGTTGCCATACATGTAATTGTACAAAACTAAAAGAAAAAAAGAAAAAGAAAACAAAACTAAGTTAAGTTGAAATGAAGAGTGCCATGAATAAATAGCTTTGCAGTAGACTTTTTTTTTCCCTTCAATAACTGAGAAAGACTAGGGCATCCAATCAGCTGAGGAATGATAATTAGTTCTAATATGCTCTATAACCTCGTATCTGCTTATAATAAGTGTCTTTGCTGCTGAATATCTAAAACCCAATGTGTATACAAGAGTAAAGAAATACCGGTTCCTAAAATGGTTTTAGAAATTAAGCTTTAGCCAGCATCAGAAGATTTGAAAGATTTGGGAATATTTAGTGTCCTCCTATGTTTTGTACTGATTAATATTTAGATAGTCTTAGCACAGAACTTTGATTTTTTTTTGCCTCCTCTGCTTTAAGAGAAAAAGGTTTCCCTGGGATCTCAAACTCTGAAGAGCGCTCTCTGTCCATTGAGAGTACTTGACATGTGGGGGTTGTGCCCTTGATGATTTAAAATACAGAATGAACATGTGATATTTGACTCCACCCACCACCCACCCAGACTGTGCCCACTTACCCTCCTATGACAGTTGGATCTTTTCACACTCAGCCTCTATTGGGTGTTCCCAATCCCTGAATCTGATTTTCATTCTGATATTATACTGTCAGATTGCTAGTTTTGAAATATGTATCTTTCATACCAATAGCTTCACCTAAAATTTACCTGAGCAGGAGGGAAATGGGAAAGGTTGGGAAAACCTTTTCTACCCCACCTCCCCACCATCATTCCTGACAACTCCATCCTGCTATTTGTTTCAGATTGCAGCCAAGAATATACGGATTCTACAGGCATAGACTTACATGAGTTTCTGATTAACACATTAAAGAATAATTCCAGGTAAATTATTAAATACACCTCTTATTTTTAGAAGAGTGAAGTGGAATATTACAATCAAAGTCATTAATCCGAACACTCTAAGTAGGGAGTTGTAAAGTACAGATGTCTTAAATTATCTCTTGTATTTTCTCATTTCTGTTAATAGTTTGCATGTTTAGTGTTTATAGATAGTCTTGATTCCTCGGTAGTTACCCAGTGAATAAATTATAGTTAACAAATTCTGTTTTGCTAGTCACAAAGAGATACTGGTAAAGGAGAAAAAAAATCAGTATCAAATAAACCAATTATGCATTAAATGCAGTTATAGAACCATCTAATTGGGCTTTACTTTGTTCTAGTTGCCTATTAATTTAAAATATGCAATTTACTTGATGTGTTTTATGGGCCTAATGCCATGCATATCCTGATTAACGTTAAAACTACAAAAGTTTTAATATGATAAAATTCTTAACAAATGAGATGAGAAACAATTTTATGTAGAATCAAACCATGTGTATTGGACAGCATATTCCAGAGAAGAGTTGGATGCAGGTTTGTAGTCACATACATGAAAACCATCTTTTCCGTACATCCAAATGGACTTTTTAGGTCTTTGGGAATGGGAAGTCCATAAAACCTTTACATTTTAACATTTATTTTGCAGGGACAGGATGATACTCTTGAAAATGGAGCAGGAAATTATTGATTTCATTGGTGACAACAAGTATGTGAAATTGCAATGCTGGTTAATTTATATGATACGTCGTAGATTGGTATTTGGGTTTAATTATTCATTCTGGAAAGATTTAGGGATAGATAAAACATTATTTAATACGTTTGCTGATTTGTTAAATGAAGATTCTATTGGATTTAGGAGCTATATACTAATGAGAATTGTTGTTTGGACCATGTGTGCTTCTGCTTGTTAAATTCCTGACAAAATGGCTATAAACAGGGGGCTACTGATTAGCATAGAGTAGCTATAACAAGAAGCGACCCTTTTCATTTTTATTATAGTTTTTTAATGGGCTCCAGCTGGCTGCAGTCAGTTATGCCTGGAAATAATTGCGCTGCTTTCAGTGTAAACCGTGTAATGACGCATCTCCAGATAGGCATCTGCAGTCACATATTATGTCATATCATTTGTCCTGTGCCTGGCTCCGTTAAGGTATCATGGACTAAATAGAATACTTTCCAAAAGACATTAAGTTATCTTTGGTGAGAGTAATGTGCAACTACAAAACAAAGATATTTATTGTAGCTTACTGAATAAATCTATAAGTGGAAAATTTCTCTGTAAATGAGAACATTAAGTGATGCCAGAGATGAAATGGGTTTAGTGGTTTGAATGAAAGAGAAATGATATTGTGTGTGTACCTGTAACATGTCTTATCAATCCAGAAACAAAAATGCTGATTCCACAGTTTGTTTGTTTTTTGTTTTTTGTTTTTTTGTGTGTGTGTGTTTTTTTTAACTTTCTTTCAGTAATCATTATAAAAAGTTCCCTCAGATGTCATCCTATCAGAGGATGCTTGTCCATCGAGTGGCAGCTTACTTTGGGCTGGATCACAACGTGGATCAAACAGGAAAATCTGTGATCATCAACAAGACCAACAGCACAAGAATGTAAGCCTTATCACCGTATTTACTTAGCATTTTCTTTTTCTCTTATGGGTTCATTTATAAGAGCACAGTGTAAAATTCAAAGTACATGACATTTAAAATGTGCAGTGTTATTTACCTCTTGCTCTTATCAGCAGTAGGGTGGCATTTATCTGTAGAAGATTATCTGAGGACCAGGCAAGTTTACAAAATTCAGGCAATAAAGTGGATTTATTCCCTGATCTTTAACATAGCTCCTGAAACATAATTTATTTTCTTCCATCTGTACTCCGTGTGATTACAAACAAAACCATGAACGTTTTAGGTCAAAATATAGCTCAAATTAAAAATAACAGACATTGTAAAACAACGATGATGTACGCAGGATAATTGTCTGTTTCTTTCCTTTTCTGGTTTGTAAACATTCATCTTATTGTGGTTTCTAGAGTAACAAAAAGCGTCAAACCTGGACACAGAAATCCTGCCTCTAAGACCCAATTCTTTTACTTACTAGTTGTGTGACCTGAAATAAGTCATTTGAAATCTGCCATCTCAGTTTTTTTTTCACTTATAAAATGAGCATTTTGAACTAAATGATATCTAAGTTCTAGCTCTAAAAGCAGGTGGTTGTTTTGGTCCTTAAAATACTTGTTTTGCTTCTTTCTATCTTGGTATCTTGTCATGGTCCCATTGAGTCGCCGAAAGCATAAGCTACGTCGTGATTTGTTTTGGAAATTTGGAGCTCTGTCTCTTGAACCCGTGTACCTTGTGAGTGTAGAGTGAGCTACTTCTATAGCAAAATACATGTTAAATGGGAAAACAGTCCCTATGTGAGGCATTCTCTGAAAACATTTGTGAATTACAGTTTCCTGTCCCACAGTGTGCTTGGTAAATTGTGTAAATTGCATAGGTTTTAGGAATTCTGTTTTAGTGAAGGGAACTTTTGTGTCAAGCAGAGCAGCATGGTTAAACCACTCTTTATTTTCTGCTCACCAGAGTTTGGGACAAGTAGGGATGGAGATGAGGCTCTTTCTCTACTCAAGGCTCAGTCTGTTCAGCAGCACTAGAGTGAAGGTCACAGTGGAGAGAACACAAACGGAGATCTGGGACCTGCCTTGGCTATTATCTCAGGGACACTGAACACTTCACTTCTCTAGGCTTCAAATGACTTATTTATCTGCAGGAGGGTTTGAAGTGCATAATGTTTAAGAGCCCTCGAAGCTTCAGAATTATTGGGTCTTGTGGATGTATTCTATTGTGCTGGCAAATAAATTTTAAAATTTAGCAGCTTTCTGCTTTACCTGATGGTTGGCACATGTGCCTCCTCTTTTGAACAGTAGTAGGAATGAAAAGTCACTGTCCTTTAATCTTTCACATCTTCACTTTCCATCAAATATTTCTAGTTATTGCTATTGTTGTTGCTAATTCTCCATTCGAGTTTTTCCATGACTTTAAGATTCCACAATGCCGGAGCACACTGATTGTAAAATAGGCAAGCAATTGACTATTTCTTTTTAACCTCTTTTTTCCTTCTTTCTGTATAAGGCCGTAACAAGTGGAAAAGCCCGTAGATCAAGTAGATTGTTAGTAGAGATAGTGCTTTAATTTTTGACGCACACTAATTTTACAGTCACATAGTCATGCATAGTTGTACCAGTGTTTGAGACCTGTTTTCTCATAGAATAGTTCTTGAGAAAATTGAGCATTGTGGGAAGATTCTTGGTAAATGTTGAGTGACCGCTCTGTATGTGTTCTTTCCAATACAGTAGCCACCAGCTGCATATGGTTATTTCCATTTCAATTTAAATTAATTAAATATAAATAAAATGTCAACTTGAGTTCCTCAGTCAGGCTAGCCACATTTCAAATGCTCATGTTAGACAGATCATACATAGAACATTCCCATTATTTCCGAAAGTCCTATTAGTCAGCTCTTCTCTAAATCCTTGTGGTAGTTGCAAGTTTCCAGGTACCACTAGAGAATACAGTTGGTCCCTTCAAACTTTTAAGCCTTCTAATTTCTGCGACTGAGCTTGGCTAGTACAGGCATCATGTTATCACATTATTAGACTTCTTCACTTCACTTCCAGGGGAGCAGCAGCTTTTCAAAAATGTTATGGCCAATTTCAAATAGACCCCACATGTTTGTGCCTTCAGGAAGAGCAAAAAGAGCTTGTGCAAAGAACACCCTCAGGTGAGGTGGCTACAATGGAAAGCCTGGGCTGGCTTGGTCTCTGCTTTGTTTCTGCTCTTGCACACCATCCTTTAGCCCCCGCTCTGTGAGTCAAATCATGCCTAAACCAAAAGGCAAATAACTGTATGTCATAGATGTTCCAGGTGTTTTCTGAAAAGTAGAGCTTAATAATGTTCAATTGATAGCTGGCAAGTCCTAACTGTTCATTTCAACCACGTTTCTGACCACCCTCTATTTGAGTGGCTCTTGCTGGGTAGGGTGTGAGGGCTGTTATCTTTTAGGACAAAAGAAAAGGATGAATTAATTATCCTTTTTCAAATAGTAACAAGTCATATTTACAGGACCTGGATCACTGTTAGCAGTTTTAGAAAAGGAGAAGTGTTGTTCTACATTTGATATTAAAGGTCTGTTGCCATGTTCTTTTGGAGTCGAAGCTCAAAATGGAATGTTCTCTTCAGAATATTCTATTTAAGTCCTAGGTGTCTTGGTTTTCTTTGGTTCCCTGCAAATTTCAAGAGTTGTGCTAGCAGTGCCATTGACACATGAAGGTTGTTGGGACCATATTAATTTACATATTTTTTTGGATGGAAATGTCCATATATATAAAGGAGGGAGGCTGAGATGGAAATTCCTCAGATGGCTCCTCGTGGGTCTTGTGTTTTGGGAATACCTTTTCAATGTATAGAGTTTAATGAATGCTACTCCAATCAAATACATAAAAATGCATATTTTAAATGTCATTGTAGCCTGGGAGAAATGCAGAACAATGTAGATGGAGGATGCAGAAACATATGGGTGGAGGGTTACAAAAATAAAATAAAGGGATGAGGGAGAGAAAGCACTTTTTCATGTAATTTTTAATTTTCCTTTCTCAATGACACTGCATTGGCATATAAAGTGACCCTCTGACATGGACGCCTATCAGCTACATGTTGACCGGGGTTTATTTCCCACAATCCCTGTATTTCTAGAGTGTAGGCAGTTCAAGTAATTGTAGGTTGTGACTTGAGAATATTAAGTTTTGCATGGAGAGAAAATAGTTTCACATGAAGTTCAAAATATTTAAATCATGATGACACATTGGGAGGATTATACAGAGGGTACCAAAAAAAATGTATACACATTTTAATAAAGGAAAAGACTGGATTAAAATTATGCTGATGGTAACCACTTTGAGCACCTCTTGTAATAGCAGAAGTTAAACATTACTTGTATTCATCTTTTGGTATCAGTATATATTGAGTATTGCAATTTTAATACAGTTTTTTTCCTTTCTTAGAATGTGTATACATTTTTTGGCACCCTCTGTATATACATACATATATGTACTGCACTCACCTCCAGTATTTTCTCTAATATCCTCAGTTATATTTGTACTTTCATGATGGAAAAACTCTGTCTGTGGACAGACTTTTCAGTTAGTTAAGTGATATAATCTCTTACATATAACATTACCTATTGTTTATTCATTGCACTGAACACTTTCCCTCTTATTTCATGCATGTTACTTGATTTCATCCTAAAAGCATACTTACAACCTAAGTAATTAGAGCCTCATTTTACAGAAGAAGAAAATGATGCACAAATTTAGGTTCAATTTTGGATTTTCAGAGAAGCAGTGATTAGCATGGCTGGGATCGAAACCAGTGTGTCAAATGCCAAGAAAATTTTTCTTAAACAATCTAATTCTCTTTAAAGCAAAAACATCCAGAACATCTTGAGCAAAATCTTCAAGAAGACTCTTTGGATGGGTAGGGAATTTCAACTCTATTAAGTCTTTTGTTGTCTGATAAGGAACAACAATTGACAAAAAGATATGATTGCAGATTAACTCAGTGGTATCAGTAAATAACAGATATTCGCTACTCTTTGATAGTTCTTGCTTGATTTTCTGTGTTTAACGCCGTTACAAGAGGTGATATTTGGGAGGGGGTGATATCCATTCAATTTGAACCTTGCTTTATTCCATTTCAGTCTTTTTTCTTTCTTGAAATGAAAAAGCTACATTTATCACTAATGTCAGTGTAGAAGATGAAGCATAGAAGAACCTATTCATTGTGTCATTCCAAAATTATTGCTATAAGGAACCCAATTGTCCAAATCCAAGGTGTTGCGCCATAGCCACAAGAGCATGGGGTCGGGTTAAGGATATAATAGTCCAGAGAAAGCAGGAAGTAACTGTCGTGCTTATGTGGGAGGTATTCAAAGAAGGTGCCTTCATCACAGCAAACTGATGCATTTTAGAGAATTAGCTCAGGCAAGTCACTTTACCCCTGCAACACTGCAAGCTTGTTGGTTCTAGGAGCTAGCCAGGGTACAAACAGGTGAATGAACGTGACCCAAAGCCTCGCAGCACACCTATTGGTCCACAAATCCAATCTTCATGACTAGGGACACCTCTCATTAGAATTTGCTGCTTTTTGTTGTTGTTGTTCTTGAAATAATGAAGTTTTGAGCTATGTTTTTCAACCTTTAGTTCCAGCTCTCTTTCCTCCATATATTGTTAGAAATATGTTGGATTTTCTAGAATTTTTCAATGTTTTCTGTTGGAATTCTTTGGTAGCTGTCATATTAGGTGGTGACACCAAATGAGCATCTTGGAAATCTGGGGTAGAGGTATTAAAGTCTGTGCTATTTAAATGCTACAAATATAAGTGTCTGTTTTTATATAAGAAGTTTTGCTCTTCTCTTTGTCTCTCTTTCTGATCTCTGTTGCTTATTTTTCTGTGAGGTTAGCTGGTTGTTCTTTTATTCCATTTTTTTCCCCACCTCCTTCTCTTTTTCTTCATTCTAGAGCAAGGATATAGGCTTGGGGTATATTATTTGGAGACTACAAAGTGTCTACTTGCACAAGTGTTTTTCAGGGGGCCAAGATCAGTCACAGGCAAAGACCCATGTGCGCCTGACTGTCTTGGCATGTGTCAGAGTGACTGTTTAACTAGTCCCAGATAATTTTCATGTTAAAAGGTTGTCATCTCTTGAATATTTTTTCTTTTGTCTTTCACATCCACCCACTATCATTGCCTCAAATCCCCTACTCTAAAGGTACAGAGCAAAGAAAGGAAAGAGCAAATCCACTGAAGGAGAATGGTTACAGGCCACAGAAACCGTGCAAGGAGAATAGTGGCCTAAAGGCAAAGGTTTGGGGTGACACCTTGGAAGTCCAGTGCTCAGGAACACAATGCCTTAGTTCCTGAGAAGTGTGGACCTGGGTATTTGCCTGGAATGATGAGTGGTATTAATGACTCCAGTGCTTTGCTTGTTTGTTTGTTCCAGGAAGGATGATTAACAAAGCTGGTATTTGGTACATCACAGGCACCATGAAAATGTGCTCTAGTACTAAGTTAGGCTTCTCTCTAAGTGAAACAGTTGAGCCCAGTTGGCTTTACTGAGTTTTTGATGTGATGCGTAATGACTGCACTAAGAGGCAGGATTGTGGGACCCTCCACTGTCTCAGTGGGCAGACCCAAAGGGGCGTGCACGTCAGTATATCAGAGTCAAAGACATCTGTTCTGCTGAGTTTCCTGGAGAGGCAAAGGTTTAAAATGAGAATCACTGGTTTTTGACCCTTAGGCATTCCACTCCCTGCAGGTGATTAATTGCAGTTCTACCACAACAAAACAAACTAAAATTTCCATGATTTCCTCCCACATTTGTTCTCTTTCTTTTCCTTTGGCTGGGAGTGTGAGTAGTACCGTGAGTGAGTGGCATCCTGAGGTGGATGCTTGCTTAATAATCCTCTGAAGAAGACCAAGTGCCTCTTGGAAACCCACGAGTGGTTGGTTAACATCCTATCATTTTTAAACATGGCAAATTTACTCCACATTTTTTTATACAAATAGCCTTGAAAACCGTCTGACTTGAAGTCTAAGATCAGAAGCCTAAGAATTGCATTGCTCTTAGGAAAATCATCAAATTTTGTTTACTGAACAGACAACCTGGTCCTTTAATCAATATGAGACTCAAAGTAAAACTTTTTTGTTAACATTGGTCAAACGCCATATCGCTTCTCTCAAATATTATATTTTCTCATATTATTATTCTCAAATGCCGTAGAGAACATAAGCTTCTGTTGATGAGATAGGTAAATCATAGAAATATGTTTTGTGAGGAAAGAGTAAGTTTGTTGTATTCCTTTCCCCACTTGAAATTATTCATGAGCTTTTAAGTGTCAAATGTATAATGTACCACTTAATTTTGGAAATGAAATATGCATGTACCTTCTGTAACATTAGTATCCTTTAATATATTTTTTTCTTTTAAAAATATTTTCCATGGAGTAATAAGACTTTTAGATTATTGACTTATTTATTTAGCTCACAACATTCTAGATAGATAAAACTCGACCATTTTACAGGAACGAAAACTGAGATTCATGTCTTGGTCTTACCTACTCAGTGACGAAAGACCAAGGCTGAAATCCAGTTCTCCTGCCACTCAGCCATTACTCTTCTAAAGTTAGAGAAACAAGAACTAATGTTAATAGAACCAATACTCTGAAATGATAAAAGCAAGAAGAAACCAAAACACTATTCTTTCACCAGTATCCACTGATTTCCTTACAACATCCTAATTTGCATGTATTTTCAAAATTGAACAGAGAACCCAATTCAACAATGTGTGTACTAAGAAGAATGGCACCAACAAAACTCCAGAACCACAGAACACACTGGGTGAAAAATTATCCTGGCATACTTGAAAGTGAGATAAAACCCATGTTCTTAAGCTGTCAAGCAAAATGTATTTCTCAGATGTTCAGTATCATGCTTCCAACAAAAGAAATATAGACTATGGAACATGTCCATCTTCTGTTCATAGTTTATTTGAAGAGCCAAGGCTCTGTGGTGTGGTCAGGACTCTGTGGTGTGTGTGTGTGTGTGTGTGTGTGTGTGTGTGTGTGTGTGTGTAAGTGTAAGTGCATAATGTATAAGTACAAGAACGTGTGTAAGTGTATAAATACATTTCATTATCTCTGTGATACAGTTTGGGACAGTTTGGAGAAAGCTTCACTATACCTACACATACTATCTGTAGTATTGCCCTAAACATACAACAGTTACTGAGGAAGCAAGATGACTATATCTTGTTCCCTCCACCTGCAACTATGCTTGCTGGAGGTGGCAGACTTAGGCTTCCATCCCGAGGGCTTCCTTTGTTGCTTCTAGATCCATCCTCAGAGGTGGCAGTCATTTTAGTACTTGTACCTTGAGGAAAGTTTTATGGCATACTTGAAGGTGAGAGCCTGGTTGTATGTAATGAATAGTGGATTTTCTTGTGTCTTGTTAATCTTAAGATTTCTGATATGAAGAGGCAATTATAATATTACCATGGCTTTTTAAAGAAGAGATAATTGGGGCAAGGAGTAGTAAAAGAATTTGTTGTTTATTGGTTGAAGGTGTTTGGTTTCTACTAATTTGTATACGTAAATGTAAGACTGTAACTATTGATACAAAATCTTCAAACAATAAATTGGAATCTACCAAGAGAGTTAGACTCCTACCAAATATACAAGTATTTTGTCCCACAACCAGACTCCTTCCAACCTCAGCCTTTCTAGAGTTCACACTTTATAACCCCTACTTCCCACCATCTGGCCTTTAAACCAGGAATATGAAAAAAATACATTTCTTTATACACACAAAAATTATCTCGTACCTCTATATCAATAAAGTGCAGTGATCACTCTGAACCTTCTCAGAAAGTAAAATACTTTATTTTCATATAAACTAATATGGAATAGTTTTATACACACCATTATAATATGTAAGTAAAAAGCCTTCGGTGCCAAGAAACAACAATCACATTCAGTAGTTTTCAAAGAAAATGTTACTTTATGAAAATTGTTACTTGCTTATTTGGAACTGATGAATCAAACCATTATTTGATTATAGTACACATTGGATCTATTCTAATTAAGGTTAGCACTAATGTAAATGTTAGTTCAAAATTTGTTGGTGTACTCTTAGATTTGGGCTACTCAATAAAATGTGAAAATGATAATAATCGTTTATAACGTTTACTGAGTACTTCATTAGTGTTTGGCATTGGACTTGACACTACTTGCATTATCTGTATCTCATTTAATCCTCCCAAGCACTTAAGGTAAGTATTATTACTTTCCATTTTTTACAACAAAACAAACACTTCTCTCATAGGGATGTTAAGTAACTTGTGAGAAGTCACACAATCAGTAAGCTGCAGAGATGAAAAGACACAATAATGTGTTTTGAAAAGACAAACTTTTGTTAGGCTTGCTTATCATCATTTGTGTGTCAATTGTTTAAAACTTAGTTTAATTATTAAATTATTGCTGTGTTAAATTTAGTGTGCTAGTTTCCATCCATTTTATGTAAAGCATTGGGTTATATGCTAAAATTCATTGTGTTTTAGGGGGGAGCCAAGCTTTGAGTATTTGGATATATTAATGGCATTGCCTTTTAATGTTCATATAACATTGACATGAAAGAATGGAGAACTCAAAGACAGGAAAGTATCTGTACTAGCCCTGTTTTCTTATTTTTCATTTGTGGAAATTCTCAATTTATAGGCAAACTTGCAAAAATACACCTGTTTTGTTAAGCTAAGTATATTGATCTGGTGTGTATGATTCTTTGGTGTTGCTCCCAGTACATGCTCAATGCAGTTCAGAAATAGCCAAACTCACAAACAAACATAATATTCCAGATCCTAATTGCATGTGACTTCTTTTTGTTTTTCAAATTACATGTTTTCTCCTTTTTTCTTTATCCCTCTTATCTTTTTCTAGATCATTCTATTTTGGATTTCCCTGTTAGAGAGGAAGAAAAAAGGTTGAGATTGATTACACACTCCCACTTATTATGATCATCATATTATCATTAGTAAATGCATGTTTCTATGCATGTAGATCAAGAAGAACATAGCAATAAAGAGGACACTTTTTCTTTTTGGCTTGTTTGTTTACATATATTGAAAGGTCTTAATACGATAAGCCAAGACCAGAAGTAGGAAGCGCAATTAATCCTGGTATTTTTAAAAGTAGCAGTGCAGCAGAAAGATTAAGAATTAGTTTGACAAAATAAAATGGCTAAATGTTCATTTTAGCTGATTATAAAATAATATAGGCCATGAAAGAAAATTTAGAATATATTCAGAATAAAAGAATATTTTAATTGTACATAATCCAACGATTTAGATACAAACCATTTTTAAGTCGTTGAATTTGTTTCCTATCTTTCTAAACTAATAGCTTTTGTTATTTTGTGGTTATAAAATACATCTTTATATAATAATCACAAAAGTATATCTATTCTTTTATAACTTGTTTTTCTATGTTAGTAAATAGTATTGGGTATCGTTTTACAAAGCTACATATTACATATGGAGATATTTTAAGTTATTTAACCAGTCCACCATGGATTTTCACTGTTTCGCTGTCTTAATGCAACTCTTACTATTTGCTATGGTTTCATTCTAAGACATAGAATCACTTTGTCAAGGTGGATTGACATTTTTAAGGCTCTTTATGCCCACAGCCAGTTTGCCAGAGCAGTGGTGCCGATTTAAGAGATGTCTCACAGACCCTTGTTGTCTTTGAGTCTTCTTCTTATAATTTTGTTGTTGTTCATGAATAACGTTATTTTAAAGGAGGGCCAGCTGTTTCCTATGTTATTTTGCATGTCTGTTTACATATACAGTACACAATCAAAATAGAGAAGAATAAAATGAATTTTTCAAACATGTAGATAATTGAGCACATAAGTTTGAAAGATGCTAATAAAGGAAGCTTGGTAGCACTGCCTATATTGGATTTATACCATATTAGTCTCTTTTAAGTAAGTCTTAAGCCAGTCTCTTTAAGTAAGTCTTACTTAAAAGAGACTAAAATGGTATTAAATGACGAAATGATAGTGGGAATTGTGAAATACTTCAAGAAGAAAAATGTTTGGACTTTTTTTTAAAGAAAAAACATCATTTATAAATATTTTCATTGAAAATTTTAAAGAATTAAGGGAACAGCAGTGCCACTTAGAGTCCTCTAATATGTTTGCCTACTAAAATATTTTTGATAGGTGTCTTATACCCCCAAAATATTTTATTCTGTTGCGCACAGCAACCTTTATTGGTTAAGACGTTTATACATATTGATGACCATCTTTCAGTTATCCAGTATGGAATTCAAATACTTTGTACCCCTCCATATTTAGTAGAATTGAATTATTCATTTATATCTGTGCGGGAGAAAGGGACTGGGAGGGATTAAGCTTAAACTATTTGGAAGATAAGTAATAAATTTAGTCTCAAACTGGCAGTGCAAATAAATCATGGAAAATACTTTCATGTCCAAAGATTTAAAAAATAATTATAAGGAGTGATCATCTATTTTAAACTTCAAGAGAAAAAAAGTTTAACTAATATTGGAATTGATTGACCAGAAGTGTTTGATTGTCTTATACAGCATTGCATTCAACCACACTGCCTCTCGATTCATGAACTACATCTAATAAGGAACAATGGGGAGTTAATTTTAATTTTTGAAAGGTTGGATTGGGGATGCCCGCGCTGTTCACACATGAACAATGAGTTTTACAATAGATACCTGCTACAAATTGCGGGAAAACATTTTTCTTTTTTTTACCTTAGAAGAGGAAACTTATGTTTTCATTAAGAAGAAATGTAAAATTCATTTTCTCTGCTTTTTGATGATGATCTAGAGAAAGCTAGCAATGATAACTCCTGGGCAAAAATCCACCAGAAAAAGAAATTTAGGCACATGTGATACATGGCCATAAGATATGTAGTAAACCCTAGTTATCATTAATTTAATAAATATCATGATGCTTTGTAGTTTTGAGCAGTTTTTCCTTAGAGTTTCATCCTTATATTGATATGTTAAAAGTAATTCATTCCATTTTTCAAAAGTGTCCATAATATATTACTTTAGTTCTAATCATTGTATGGCTAAGAGACAACATTGCTATGATGTTAAATTAGTGATAAAAAGGATTTTTAAAAGCCATAATATAATGGTGCATTACTGGTAATTTTTAGTTTAATCCTATGTAATACTTCAGCTGTATGCTATAGTTTTCATGAGCTTCAGCTGCAAATTTCTCTTTAGCTCTACACTCATAGGTAATTCTCTATAACATCAACCTGGAAAAATCTTGTTAGGTTTATTTTATTCCTTTTACACAATCTTCAGATGGTTACTTTATAATCACTCAAAATATTTTTTGGAAAATCTTGAAGGGATTAATAATTTTGACTATTTCTAGAGTTTGAAAAAATTTAAATGCGATATTAGAAAAGCAGTTATGGAGAAAGCACTTTGCATAATTTATATTAGTAAGAAATATTCTTGCTCTAAATAATATTGACATCATTGATTAGAAAAAGTTCCTCTGACTATTCTTTGTTTATGTGATAGATATATTTTTCCTATAAAAAACAAATAAACCAACACTATGAAGAAACTCAAATGAAATTTTAAAAGTAAGGTTTAAGTAACTCCCTCATTGCTGTAATGACATTTTAAACTGAGAAGTTCTCAGACTAGAAAGCTAAGATTCTCATTCCCATTCTCTTCCCAAGATACCATCAAATTTTAAAAACTTTTATTTACTAACGATTATTTTTAGTCAACATGAAGCAAAACATAAATTTGATTTTTAAAGAACATGTTCTTAATGCTTCTAAATTTAAATTTATGTTCCTACTAACCAAACTCTCTATTGTTCTGTTTTATAATTTAAAAATTTGTTACTACATATCTTATTCAGTGACCCTTTGACATTCCCTTAATTACAGTGATTTATATACAATTGTACTAAAGTTTTATTCATCTGTACATTGATTCACCTATTCTTTTAACCAATGCCTCCTCTATGTCATGTACTGTTGTAGACACTTATATAAAAAATAAGGTCCCTACCAAATAGAACTTACATTCCAGCTGCAGTCAGTATGTTGAAATCGCACGCTAAATGATTTTCTTCTTAAAGGAGAATTTAATCTAAAGCCAATTCACCTTATGTTCACAAATCCAAAAGTTCACATTCCCAGACCATTTTACTTCTAAAAAATCAGTTACAGACTATTAACAATAAATAAAAGAAATATACGTAAATTGAGCAGCAAGTAAATCATTTCATTTATTAGAGTTTATTAGATTACAGACCTTGGGGATATTAGGAGAGACTTAATTAGCATTGGTACAATCAGCATTTGTATTTAAGTTAGTATCTTAATTTTACTTGCTACATAAAACAACAATATAACTAAGTACTGGTTAAAAATATTGGTGTGCTTAAATATGCGTAATTCCAGAATTATCGTTTACAGTGACCTCCAACTATTCACGCTAGTATTGTAAGATTTTATAGTATAAGTAATTGAAGTGTACTGTAACTAGGCTACACCACAATATGTTTAATTTCTATGCTGTAAATGGTCTTTTTACTGTAAAGTACAAGTTGACTGTATTCCTTTAGTGTTCTGATTTTAAAATGTCATTTTTGCACTTCCAGATTGTTACATTTTATTACATTTCATTTTTGGTGGAAAACGTTCACATTGATCTTCAAGATGATGTGATGCAGGGTTTTTGTTCTTTATTGTAAGGTTTGAGAGCCTCTGGCCCACTGTATCCTGTATAAGCAGAGGGAGACTGAATCACATCTCTACAAGGATGTGAATGGATTGATGTTTGTGGCTTAGTGGACAAATCTATAAACTCAGAGCCAAAATGATCACTGAGCAATGGTTTCTTTATCTGTAAAAGAGGCAAAAATAATTTGCTCCTCTTACACCAAAGTTTTACTGTAAGGATTGAATAGGATAATGATATCACTGCAAATATACACAGTTCTAGAAGCTATAACTGGTATTATTCCAGTGTTTTGTTACTGTCTGTTCACCAGTATTATTATAATTTATGTGCATGTGTGAGCCTCACCAAGATTTGAAATATACACTTAATTTTTTGTTTGCAAAGTGCTATTTGCTTATATTGGATCTGTAAGGAAATGATGAGATTCCCTTAATTACTGGTCACCCATATTAAACAACAAACTGAAGAGGCTTCCCAATGACTGAATGCATAATGAACCCAGTAGGGACAGAAAACCCACTGGGCTTCAGAAGTAATACATCAGATATGACAGACACACTTTAATGAGATTCATAAATGACAACTGCTTCTAAACCGAGGACAAATATTTCAGCACATCCTCTGGGGATGACCCCAAACCCAAGTCATTCATTGAGTTCTGTGGAGTGCAGTGACGATTGTGGGAAATGAATAAGGAAGGGGAGCCCTTTCCTGTAATAACACAAAATGAGTAAGAAGACCTAACAAAATCAATTGACTGATCAATAGTGTGTAACTGCTTGAAGGATTTTCCCCATGCTAATCAGTCATCAAGTTGTTTAAATGAAATATCTCCAGTTTCTCCAATTACTGAACTGATTTACAAGACATGGTCAAAGATATCAGAACCTCCTGGAGCCAGATTCCAGAGCAGCTGTCATTGGAGAAAGGTGGAAATAATTTATAAATGATCCTCTCTCACCACAGATTAAGACCCTTGAAAGGGAAGATATGATGGGAGGTGTTCTCCTGGTTTCCCGACGTTGGCGAATTAGTGTGTTATTCCCAAGTTCTAAAGATGTATATTTGTTCTACAATATGGGTGGGGACTTAATTAAATTCAAGAGTGATTGAGGTCCAAATAACTATAGAAAACGTCTATACATTGTATATGTACAGACCTTTAAAATATTTTTTTTAACTCATCCATGGTGCATAGTATGCAGCAAACAAGACTCCGAATTCAAACCAACCGAAGGTATAATAACCCCTGTGAAGGGACTTGGTATTACCTACCTGTATATTGCTAGTGATTCTGGTATCAAAACCACATGTAAACTTTTCTTTTTTTTTTTCTTTTTTTTTAGTTGAATGCCACTGTGGGGGAAAAACAGCACTAAGAAATAACTTTACACGGGGGGGAAAACTATTTTATTGATATGTTTTACTTTGCTGGCAGACCAGAGCAAAGGTTTTGTGAACATTTAAAAGATGAAAAAGGTGAAGAATCCCAGAAGCGGTTTATCTTGAAGCGAGATAACTCTAGTATTGATAAAGAAGACAATCAGGTTGGTTCTCAAGTTTGAGAGTGGCTGACATTGTTTTTGAAGGTGGGCTGACTGATGTCCTTGTTGTTCCTCTGTCATCCCTTTCTCCCTCTCCCAATTCTCCCCTCTCTGCCTCTGATACTACTGTCCTCTCTCCAACCTCCTGGCCCGCCTTGCCTTCCCCTGTGGCATTCAATGGGTAGCAAAAAACTCCATGTCCTGGCCGCTTTAGCAATGGCTCTGTGTTGGGCTGCATGGGTGGTGCTTGGCGCAGTTCCTGCTGCATGTGTTGGGGGGTTGGGGTGCCACAGGCTCGGCGCTGTTGGGAAAAGCTTTGTCAGTCGCATTTCCAGATGTCTGTGTAACTATGGCAGTCGTTCCACTCCCTACAGCTTTGTCCTTCAGTTGTGCACAAATTGAGCTGGATTATCAAAACGGACCGATGAGCAACTGGTGTAGCTGTAAAGAACAAACCTTGTTATGGTGAGGACAGGTGGATTTTGCAACTATCCTAAAATAAGTCTTCACAGAAAAGACTCAAGTCCATGTTTTAGTCTCCTGACCCTTCTCCTTCCCATGTTTTATTGTCCGTGTAAACCGTCTGCTTGTTTTGCATGAACCGTAGCAGAACTTTCTCTTGATGTGTATTTCACTTGCGGTCAACCATTATGTTGTTCTAGAGTAGCCTGGTTCACGGCCTCTGTAAGGGTAGAGATACTTCACTAAATCTCTTCTCCAGCTGAGGGTGGGGGATCCTGGGCGATTAGGAAGAAAACAAAGTAAATGGCAAAAGAAAAAAAAAATTTAAATGAGAATAAGAACAGTAGAAAGTCATATAAAGGCCATTACAATCACACTTTGTGTCTCTGACAGTCAAATAGACTTTTTTGAAAATGACTTTGCTTTCGAATTCGTAAGGGTAAAATAATAAGCATCTCACTCAAGTTATTATTTTAATTATTCTCAGTGAGTCACTGCAAGCCAGTATGTGCATCTCTGACGCACTTTTGTTTTTCACCTGTTCATCATTTGTATCTCGTTTCCTCCCACCACCACCGACAGCACCACCGAGCTGTATTACGGCTCACGTTGACTTCTGAAACATGTGCCTTTGTTGTGTACTTAGTGGGTGTTTGTTGAATGAATGGATGAACGTGGTTAGGGCAGAGCATTTGGTAAAGAATGGCAAGAGTAAAATGGGAGGGTAGTTGAGATGCAGGATGTGGTTCTGATGAAAAGATGAGCAGTCCTCATGCTGGGTTCTTTGAATTGTTACCTTAGATTTGATGTTGACTGTAATCAACAGACTTTAAATTTAGTTACTACTTTTATGTCAGATGCAATTCCCAGAATCAGTCATTGAGTGAATTAAAAAATTAGGATACAGAGAAATAGTGTCCACATCTTTCTTTCCACCCATTACTTTCTGCACTCCCTTATTCTGTTTCTCCAGTCCCCAAGTTTCCAAAGCCATTTCGTCCCTTAGCCACCTTGATCTTGCCACTTCCTCTTTTTTCACCAACATTCTTCTTCCTTCTGAGGAGTCAAAATCACACAGATTAGCAAAGGAGAGAGTCCATCACCGGTGAACTGTCACATAGCTGAACTAGGTGAACCTGTGAGGCACATCCAGGTCTTTCATTCCAGAAACACCTGTGCTATTTGCATACATCAAGGAAGCAACCAAGAGCAGTAAACATGGCGTTGCTTGTCATGTGCACACGGCACACATATCTCCTACCACGGCTTCCTTAGGGACCAGAAGGTGTAAGACTTTTCATGCACCATATGTTTAAGTGAACATTTATTATTCTCAGCTGACAGTTGCTTAACTGCAGATTTCTAACAGCTCAACTTGGATAACCCTCCTGATTTCTTTTTTCTGTTCAGCAAAACAGAATGCATCCATTTAGAGATGACAGACGAAGTAAATCAATTGAAGAGAGAGAAGAGGAATATCAGAGAGTGAGGGAGAGAATATTTGCACACGATGTGAGTAGTTGTTTTAATTGCCTCTTTAGTGCGGTCCTTCCATCAGCAGTAAGGCAGCCTCCTTCCCCAGACAGTGAGCTGGCAGGGACCAAGTAAGCTGGAGCCAGGGAACAAATAGAACTGCAGCAAAGTAGAGGTGTTTCTGGAAGAGGACCTGGTTCAGGGAAGTGATGGAAAAGTAGCCAGGGGTTTTCGTATATTCCTAGGATATGACCTTTGTGGGAAGAGAGGTATAATTTTGGTCAGTTAAGTCGCCCTCAACTACAGGGATTTGAAGAAATGTCTTCATGTACCTGTTAGCCATCAGATGCCACATTGTTGCCTTCTTAATACCAACACTTCGCACAGGAATTACAAGAAAACAAAGAAGAATCTGTTGATCACACACACAGAACTTTCTGAATTCATAACTGTGGGCATTTTACTATATCAAACTTAAATAATAATACTCATATCCCCCCTCAATTTCAGACCAAATTAGTTCTGTGAATGAACAGTTTTCAAGGGAATAATGATAGAACAATTTCTTTTGTTTAAATCACAACAAATAAAATGGGGTTGGGATTTTTTTTTTTTTTAAATCACTTTACCCAGTGTGGTGAAAATAAAATGCAATTAAATTAAATCAAAATTAAAAGGTGAAAAAAAAAAAAAAAGGTGGCTTTAAATGCAAGAAAATGAAAAGGGACACGCTGTTGCCATAGCTTTTCCATTCTAAGAAATTATCTGATAGCCTCCTAAAATGTGGGTTCTTCCCTCTGCAGACGTAGAGGTGTGAGCCATTTTGTGTGGACTCATTGTGACCAACACTTTGGGCCTTCCTCAGTCAGGTGGGGCATCTGACCTCCTGTGGTGATTTGCTCCTGGAGACTACTGCAGAGTCCTAGGCTTCGTGTATTTGGAGGAGAGCTGCTGTCCTTAGAGATTTCAAGCTCAGGCTGGTTTGCCTGATCCTCCAGTGGGGCTGGGTCTTTTAAAACGAAGCTGCAGAGGAAGCAACACTCTGTACTTCTTTCACTTATACGGGTTTCAGTTATCTCTTCTAGACCCTCTCTGCCTTCCTTGGATACATTACAATCAAGTTTTAGTGATTGAATTATCTGGCCCGGAACTCTGGAATCAGGCAAGTGGGAGAGCGGGAGACGGAGGTAGCCATAGTTGGATGGTGTTCGAGTACAATTCTAGAAGGTGCTGCACAAGTGTGGACTACTTAGGTTTTTCTTATGGTCAGAATTATTGGTGGTGCAGCCTGACACACACAGGCCTTTAGTTGTGTTTGCCGCATACAAGAAGGAAGCAATGAGAGGATCTGTGCCAGTCATGGTAGCGTAAGGATGCCTCCTGTGGACTGGACGGAACATGTTCCTGTCTGATGACCTTCATGGAAGAGACTTGACTGAAGGCCAGTTTATTGTTTATTGTCTCTCTTTCTCTGACTCTCTCACACAAACACACCGACATAAACACATTTCCCCTCTTACTCAGGTTTCGGCAAGCCATATAATGGATGAATGAGTCGTTGTCTTCAAAAGCAATTATTAAGGACCCAGATAATGCACAAGCAAACAACATTGTGCTTCCCTGCCCCAAAGTCATGACACATTGTCAGATATTCAAGAGCTAGGTGGCAGAAAGTAACATCACTGATGCCTGTGTGTGGGGAGGACAACATCTGTGTGGCTGTGTTTTGTGGATTCTCGTGACTGCAGAAATGTCATTACAGGGAGCAAGGGTCAGCATGACTTCTTTTACATATTGTATTTCCATAGGTCCTGATTAAGGAGATGAACAGTAAAGGCCCTAGGTTCCAGGTTAAAGATGGGAGGCAAGTGTCACTGTTTAAAGCCTCTCAGACTAATGCTGCAGTCACTGTTTTTGAGGTTGTTGTTTGTCTTTTTGTTTAAGTAAAAGCAGATTTAAATCTGAGAAAGCTTCAATGCCAAACTCATTGCCATAGCCTACTCAGTTCATGAAATCCTTTGGCAGCCTTCTTTAAAAATGCTGTGACTTTTTCTCTCTGCAGGAGTAGGGGTGTGAGCTCCTTTGAAAGGCAACATTTCCAGCTTTAGTAATTCAACTGGGGCACTGACCTCTTTAAGATACTACTTTTCACCTGATCATCTAGGGCAGGAATTTTTCAGTTGGCATTCTGTTCCCAGAGTGTAATCATAGAAGGGTTTCCAAGATGAAGTAAAATCCCTGATATGAACTGCAAAAATACTATGTTCAGGAGCATACATGCATTTGTCTAAGGAAAAGATCTCTAGTGTTTATTAATTAGAAGTTTTCATGACCTTGAACAGGCTAAGAGCCACTCTCTAGAGGGAGAAAAAATGCCCAGTGTCTTTCTACCTAGTCCAAAACCTCTGTAGAGACCATGCCACTGGTATCCATGTTTCAGCTACATAACAAATAATCCCCAAGTTTATCAACTTAAAACAACAACAACAAAATGCTTCTTATCTCACAGTTTCCATGGGTCAGGAATCTGGGAATGGCTTCTCTGAGTGCCACTGGCTCAAGGTCTTTCATGAGGTACAATCAAGCTGTCAGCTGGGGTTGCAGTCACCTGAAGGCTTGGCGGAGTGGTTATCTGCTGCCGAACTCACTCACTTATTGGAAGGCCTCGGTTCTTTGCTGACTATACACAGAGATCTCAGTTCCCACTATGTGGGCCCATCCGTAGGCTGTTGAGTGTCTTCAAGACATGGCAACTAGCTTCCCCTAGATCAAGTGATCCAAGAGAGATAGAGAGGGCCCCAAACGGAAGCCACAGTCTTGTCTAACCTAATCTTGGAAGTAACATGCCTTCCCTTCTGCTGTATTCTATTGGACACACAGACCAGCCCTGGTACAATGGAAGAGATGCTATACAAGGTTGTATAATAAATACCAAGAGGTGAGGATCACTGGGGGTCACCTTGTATTAATGGGATGTTACTATATCCTCCTCTACTGACACAAACTCAAGGGCATGACAGCAAGATGAACTTTCATGAATACATTGAATTAGCAGTAACCACGCCTTGGATAAACCTCATTGGCTACGATACTGCCACTGCACAAAGGTGGTGAATACATTTAATAACAATTCTTCCTAATCAGTTACATAAAGAGAGGATACTTTAGGGAGCTAAAGTGAAATTCCAGATTCGCAAATGATCATTACTACTGCCTAGATTGTTGAGGTACACAAGATAATCATTAAATTATATTAAGTCAATTATAAAATAAATGCAAAGAATCCAGCATAAGGAAATTAAGTTACAAATGTTTAATCTTTTTCTTAGTTGGTCTTTAACTTAGCTGGTCTTTAAAAAACTTAGATAATAAAACCAGCTTTACTTGCTAATTATTAAGTAGTGGAATCATTCAAATAGGTTCAAATATTGATATTCTTAAGTAGAATCATATTTTCCTACTGAAAGTTACAGTAAAAGTGACAGAGAAATACTTTTTGATATTTACACTCTAGCAAAACCCAAATTTATTTTAAAATTAGATGTTCTCTTGAATATTTTGCAAATGTATCTTGGTGTCTAAGGTGTGTGTGTAGGTATGTGTGTGTGCCCGTGTGCGTGTTTTTGTATGTAGGAGCCCAATCAAAATATGCAGATTACTTTGGGATATTCTAGAAAAGAATTTCAAATATAGTTTGAGAATTTTGGTATCCTGAGATAAGACAAATTTATTTATGATTTGAGAGCTAAATTGTTGTCAGAGCCCACAATTTAGCTCTTAAATCATAAACAAATGCATTTTTGTAGTCAGAAGCGTTTGAAATATAACTTGTGTTTCCTTTGGCAAGAATTTCAGCTTATTTTATGATTAATCCTATGCAATGTTGCTAGTTTCGGGAAAGTTGATAAAGCAATATATTTTAAAAAGACATGTTTTGCCTGGAGAGTAATTTCTGAAGGATATTTATGTATAAATAGGGACTCAGAGAGGAGCTCATCCAAGGTCTCCTTTTGCCTGTACTGGGATTCTTCCTCAATGAGAACTGATAAGGGCATGAGGTACCACCTGGATTGGGGGTGGGACGTGGGAGAGAATTCTGTAATCCATTAGGCAGAGTCGTTTTTCTCCTTAAAAAAAATAAAATAAAAATGAGCCCTTTATATCTGAGAATGCGTAAGTGACAGCTTTGAATACCACATTAACTCCTGTGACAATTTTATCTTCCTCTGCTATTAAAATGTGCAAGTTATTAATACTACTTTTTTAAAAAAAAAAAAGTTTATATTCATCAGCTGCTGAATCATGGCCCTTCACTATCTCTATCTTTTTATGAAAATGTGGTGGAGGGTTGATGAGATGATTCTTTATGACCTTTCCACAAAAATCAGAAAAATACTTTTTGAGATATGTTTTGGGAAATGTTGTCTTTGACTTGCAGGTGCTCTATTTTTTAATTCAAAGAGTTCGGGCTGCTTAGTTCTTCCCCAAATGCTATTCAATTAATGAGTTTGAAGAGGTCAGCAAGCCTTTGATCAACGCCTTCAAAGTAGGTGGTAGAGTCTCAGTAATTCCAATACCCAGCGAGATCATTAGAAATGTAACTGACCTCTTTCCAACGACAAGCGCTGAGATGTAGCAAAGAATTGAATTCATAATGTGTCTCTGAGACAATCTCATTTTCTTTCACATACCATGACTTAACTCAAGCCAGTAGTAAAACCAGACTAGAGGAAATAAAGACAGTAAGATAGTTCATATACTGTGGACATAGCTTCACAGGAATAATGTCAGTGGCACACTATTTGTGCTTATTTCCCTTTATAAAATTAAATGTCAACTAGGAAACAGGTATTTTCCCAAAAAGCTTTTTTCTGAGTTTACTAAAGTGTTTGCTTTTTGTTAAATAATGTTTTGGCACACCTGATATTCAGGATGCATTTAAATAAATGCACGAGGTTAAAACAGAAATGGTTCTCGAGATGCCCTCACTGAAATGCTCAGACCACTGAGAAAAATATTATGTCCAAATCTAGCCCTTTTGCTTAGTGGAAGGAAATGATTTATCCAGTAAAAGGTAACGAGAAACCAATATCCTGCTTGCCTCTCTGAGCCGTGGTTACATTAGCACCATCTTTGAATTTAAGAATTCAATATTGAAAAATCATTATTATCTCTTTAGTTTTATTTTATCTTCAAATGGACCTGTGAAGTTTCTGTTTTTTCCCTTTAGCAGGTCACTTATTCATCATTTAGAAAATCTGCACGATAATACGTTGTATATATTTATGTTTAGAAACTCTACTTTGAAAATACTTTTAATTCCGAAACACAGTCACTATATTATAGGACTATTGTACCATATTTTGTTTAGACTTCTCTTTTTCTGTTTGTTAAAATTTAATTTGATCTCCCTTTCCTCAGCATGTAATGATAATGGAATCTTATCTTCCCTACATTGTGTATTACACACAAGATAGTAGAGAAATGAATGCTAAGGGGATGGAAGCTAAGGAGAAAGTCATTTGTTTTTTGTGTGCGTGTGTGAAAAACTAAGAAATCTTAGATGGAGTTTGACATTTCTTTTTCTAATTAGCTTCATTTTGTTTTCACTTGTCTTCTGCCACTCTCCCCTTAAGATTGATGGCATCTCTTCAGTTTTGAGAGTCTTGCAGTCAGTCTGTTTATTTCATGAGAGTTTATCATTGCCAGGAAATAATTGTGGCTTTGCAGCTCTCCCATCCTCAGGTGGATCGTGCCAAGTTTGCACGCTCTGCTTTGATTTGAACCTGTCATTTTGGCTCTTGTTGGTGGCTGCATCTCGGCAGCCCCAGAGGAAATCGCTAGTTCAGGATCTGATGGTCACACGTTCCTCCAGCAGTTTCATTCACATCTCTCTTCTGACCTTGATGCTGAACAGGCTAAATCTGTTTGAAACCTGGAGATGCTCTGATGGAAAAGTACCGTGTGCTGCATGAGAATGGTTTCCATTTCTAACTCTAACCTATTTTTTTTTTCCTTTTTTATTTCCATTTTTTCTAAAAACGGCACATATTTTTCTTAATTCTTCTCCCCTTGGAGGGGAAAAGTAGTTTTAAAATCAGGCAAGGATTTGGGATCCCTCAGCATATCCAGAACGTCTGATACAATGCCTTTGTTTTATTTTTCAGTCAGTTTGCTCCCAGGAAAGCCTTTTTGTGGAAAACAGGTAAAATGAAATTTGCTTTTTTGTGTCTTTAGAGGAACAAAGTCTGTCATGTGTGTCCTGTATATTCATAGGTATATATACCCCATATATAAGTGCATGCTTGAATATATATATAAATAAATACATATATCTATGCATGCACCCATATATATATACGCACATATATGTGTTATTTTACATGTATATAAACTATTTTGGGGGGAAAAAGCTTCTCTCAGTTTCTTCCAAACATGAGTTTAAATATCTTCTTTATTTAAAGTCTCAACTTCTGGTTTGTCCTAAGGTCTAATTCCTACTACCTTCACCAGGCATTAAAAAGTATACATGCTGAGACAACGTAGGAACTTGCAGTTTCATTGGCTATTGAATAGGCTGTTAAAAGTACTTGAATATTTGGTATTATTAACCACATATTGTGCCCCATAATTATATGTAGCTATACCAATAATAATTTGAATAATATTAAGTTTCTCATTCTAAACAATCTATCAGTCTTCACAAAATGCTTAACTTGGATATCTTATCTAAACTGGCCCAGATTTAGCAATCTACCTGGCTTGGGAGTTAGTAATGATAAGTGAGTGTTGTGAAATGAGTGGGTTATAAAATTTATACAAAGCCCTGAGCATAAGAGCAGAAATTTTTCAAATTTAACATATACTTCTAAAAAAAGTTCTAAACTGACATACGTATTAAAATGCTCCATTGATTTAATTGCAGATTTTTAAGGGGAATTAAGGAGTTCCACATTTGCTGTGCGATCACATTTAAGATGCATCAAAATGGGCAAGTTGGAATAGAAATATGGTATCCATTAAAGAAGTGATGGTTAATTTCATTTCAGGTGTAGGCTTAATGGGTGTACCCATAAAATTGATTAAAATGGAGACCATTTGGTTAAATTCTGGTACTTAGAGAAAGTTTAAACTGGGCATTATAGATAATTGTTAAAAAAGAAAAAATGCCATCATTCATATTAGCAATTAGAAACCTTCAAGTAACCAAATCCCACAATGGAATAAACTTCTTTTAGAAGAAGACATGAAATTAGAAAACAAGTCTACATGAGGCATTCAAAAGCAACCTTAAAAATCCATGCAGATTCAGACAAATATTCCTTATTTACAGTAAAGTTAAGAATCCATAAGCATTAACGTCTTAGGAATGATTCTGAACCATTCCAAAATTCTATATCCTTACCAAAAAGATTAAGTGAGCATTTATTATTTAGTTTAATGGGAAATCTTATCCCCTAGTTCTTCTAGCCAATTTTTTTCCCTGCTTTACTCTCTAATCTTTTTCATTTACTTAGGTTTTGTATAAAAAGACTGCTAATGTACTTAAGTGTCCCTTCTATTCAAATTAGATTATATTTGTCCAATACAATAATTGGTCACAAACATGCATTGCATATATGAACAAGTTTTAATGTTCCCCAAAAGCAAAAGTCTGAGTAAATTTCTTACAAAAATAAATATGTTTCTTGGATACCTGTCTCTGGAATTCCAATATTTCACTATGCTCAAGAAATAAAGAATAAGTTTAATAATGCTCAAAGAAATAAATCACAACTAATATACTTAGTTAAGTATGCATTATATCTATATCAATTTATTTCCTTATCTTCTCCTCTTCCATTCGCTCTCTGTCCTCTTCCTTTTCCCTTATCTAGCACCAGTGTTTGATTCCTAGGGTAGTGAAAACCATGCTGCCATTAATTTGTTATGGCAAAATTCAACATCACGCAAACCAAACAGTATATGGGGTTGATTTGCAAGATAAGTAAGTGTGCTATAGTAGAGTACACATCTATTTAGTGCCCTTAGGTTTTATATCATAAAAATCATGTTTTTCATTTCCGGTAGGCTCTTGGAAGACAGTAACATATGCAATGAGACCTATAAGAAAAGACAGCTCTTTCGGTTGGTATGGTTTACTTTTTTAAAACTGTGTTTTCAGATTAAGTGGCAAAATCAATGTTCAATATAATTGTATTAGTGTAAAATATCTCTGTTGATGAAATAAAATATGTTTGGTTATCTCTTTGTAAAGCTTGTTACAGAGCTAATGTTGAAGCCACATTGGATAATGTAAGCTATGGGACTGGGAGACCATTATTTTGGATACAATCCGTTAGGGTTCTTCCTCTGATTTTCCTCAAGGGTTAACTTTGGAAGCACACTGATTTAATACTCACAAATCAACTTTGATGAATTTCAGAGTTAACATTTCTCTGACAGGTTCCAATTGTATGGACATTCCCAACACTGGAAACAAATCAATGATAACTCTATTTGAGTATTTGTTTTTTAGCTACTGCATCTATCATAATATTTCAAACAGTATTTTTTCAAGCATAGATTTTATTTCTTAGGAAAGGTATGGGATTGCTTCCAATTATAATGAATTACTTAAATCAAGATATATACATATTTACACACATACACACACACACACACACACATATATGTTTACCAATAATATTAAGGTATATAATATAATATTATAACTCGATAACTATAATATAATAATAATATATATTTTTAAGTTATGAACTAGGTGGGAAGCTCCATGAAAGCAGAGGGATCATACCCATTTTCTCACTACTCTATTAAATGTATCTCTATGAAACAAAGGATACACAGTGCTGTATATATACTCAACACCTAATACATATATTTATATGTCAGTGCTTTTATGACTATTACGATTCATCTGTTGTAGGAAAGATAAAACAAACAAACAAACAAACAAAACTCTTGCCCACTTACAAGTAAGAAAATATCAAGAAAAATAAATGATGTGTGTGCCTAGAAAGTATCTTTTTGCAGTAAATCTGAACTTAGGATCTAATCATTAGAAAAGGTACAGTAATTTGTTCCCTTTACGCTTTGACAGAAACACAAACTGGATTTTTTTTTAACTCCCTTCATATTTTTAGGTTTAACTACATAGTTTAATGCTTTCCTCTTCTATCGTTAGATACTTTTCACACTTAAAGATTAAGAAAATAACTCTGCATTTTTCTCTTGAAAGCCCAAAGAAAGACTAGATTTATTAGTACTCTTGCATTCATATACCATGACCTGGTTTGTTCAGACAATATCGATAAAATATGGGTTCTTGCCCCACGTAGGCCCATTAGTTTTACATAGCCCCAAGTAAGGTCCCTCACAAGAGCTACCATCTACTCAGATCAGCCATCCCAAATATGGACACCATTGCCCACCCAAATCACCAAACATAGAAATCCAGGAAGATGATATGGCACAGAGCCATCCACACAATATAAAATTAATTCAAAGTGCATAGCATACCTCATTTGGGCAAAAAGAAAATGCCATGCTCAAACAACAAGGAAAATAAATGTTATCAGTTAATCAGCTCAGAAAGAGAACTTAGAGCATGTGCTTTATGAGTACTCTAAGATCAAATTCTAGTTACATATAGGAGGGCCAAGTCCTCTTTATGACTAGACATCTCATTACCATTGTCTTCTTGGTTTCCAATAGGAGGACTAAGGAGTGATGGAAAGACACTTGGGGATATGTTTATGATGTTTATGATTCCACTGCCAAGTAGACGTAAAACTTAATTCTGGATCTCACCTTACAAGTGTTAAAGAAAATAATCAACAGAACATTATAAAATATTGTTTCAATGTTTAAATGTCTAGAGGTCATAAACTAGAATTAGATGTGTTGTTTTGAATCTCATTAGTGGGAAACCTCTAAAGCAGCAACTTAAATTCCCTCTTTTAAAATGCACAGATCGTGACTTAGGAGGATGATTGGAGCTGATTGAGTAGAGGGAGAAGAAGTTAAGGAAATCTTAGGTTGCCTTATTGGCCAGCAGATGTGGCACAGGTCTAGAGGAAGCACCCAGTGTTCTAGAAACATCTCTGCCAGAGTGAAGGGTGTAATCTACAGCACACTGGTTTGCACCCAGAAATAGTGGTGGACACCTCCTTTGTAGAGAAAGGCCCAGCCAAACTGACAGTTAGAGGAAGTCTGGATTCCACCTGTAGAGGTGCAGCGTTCATGGAGGAAAGGGATAATTGAAGCAGAATTAGTTCACCCCCACGCGGAGAGCTTCCTTCTGACGCATCCTGTACGCTGAGGTAGGGACTATCCCCAAATATTTTCCTATAACAAATATTCCATATTAGCTACAAATGAGATCATTGTCGCATCTCTTGTGCATTCACAGTTGCTAAACAATGATTTAGCCAGGTTTTGTCAAATTCATCAAAATTATATGGGAAAAGGATGATGTTAAATTTGGAGATTGAAAGGGAAACAATCAGGAATCGAAAAACTGCTAACCTTTCTAGCAGAAAAAGGTAGTTTTCCTCCAGGCTACCTCTTCTGGCTTTCTTGATATTTAAAGGAGTTTAAGAACTAAAGTCACGGGGCCATTGGTGAGTGTTTGATACCTCCTACTACACCGTGTCTTTTTTTAGATGGTCCTTGTTTCTAAAACCAGTCATCCTATGGTACTGAGAACAGAGTGTTTGTAAGGAAACATTGACAAATGACCGCAGGGCACTGAGTGCTTTCGTTTTGTGAGTTTTCTGTTCCACTTCCTCCCCTCACTTTACAAAGTTCTATCACAGATTAGCTATTTCATTTTTATTATCCCTTAGGTCCCTTTACCTTCTTAGGTTTTCATGAAATAAAAGAGAAAAGTTTAGTAAATAAAGTTGAAGTAAAACCTAAAATTTTCTGTGTATCCTCTATGCAATTTGATTGGTGAGTATTTCAATCAGATACACAAACGTCTAATGTCTCAACAGTCCATTATTGTCTTTAGGAGAATATTTATTTAACAAAGCTAAATGATCACATCTGTAAGATATGGATGAAGATCTGAGTAGATCATATTGCCCAGTGATATGAAATTAGAGGTTATATCTGTTGTCCCTGATTTATGAACCCTTTATTTATTTACAAGCTATGAGACTTAGGATATTTTAATGACCCATTATTTCCAACTGCAGAAAAATCTTTGAAAACATTAACTAAGTTACTCGTTAAGCAGATTGGAAACCAATGAAAATGCAAATTTTATCAACTTTCTCTAGAAAAGACATGCAGTTTTGCACACTGCTTAGAAATTCGCTGGAGTCTTCAAAATCCACTCTGGCTATTGGCTCTCTTCCAATAAGTTCACTTTTTCTCTATTTGAATTTTCAACAAATGTGTTTTGTCACCTATGGAGGTTTTTTGTTATTTCCATTGATCCCTTTAGAAAGGTTCATGTCAGTGTAGTGTTTATACTGTTGTTATCACAAGCTTTACCATGTGAAAAGGATTAAAAGGCTCTTTCCTCTGCCCCTGAAGGTTAAACTCACTGAACATAATTCTCACCATAGCCTAACAGTAATTTCTGTGATTTCTGTGCTGTCTGTCAAAGCCTTGATGAATTCAGATACACAGCTCATAAAAATTAGAAAATAAATTAATAAATGGCTTCCCTAGAACCGTGTGCATTTTACCATGGTTCAATTATTTAATGCTGAAGGGAGAGACAAAAGTCTTCTTCTTTGGTGGAAGTTGCTTTTAGGATCCTCTGCGATCATAATTGTTTCCAAACATTGATTCATTATTGATTTTGTTCAGAATTTATCCCCCTCTCCTCTCCACAACAGAAGTGAAAATTTATATTTTATACCGTGGTTTTCTAGTGTCTCCTTCATTGGCAGAGGGATCGTGTGACATTTCTAGGTTTATTTTTTGTTTTTTCTGTTTGTAACGAGTGTTATGTGTGATGTGTATCTGTCTGTACATCAGTGAGGTATTTATCGTATTGTTTGTGAGGCAGCAGGTTTCATGGAAAGAGTTGCCCAGATGGGCCTTGTGTAGACGACTCTTCCAATAAAGGTCCCATTCTATGTCCATACCGTTCATGGAAGCTAACACTGTCCCTGTGCATCTTTCTGATGGTCATGCTCCAGGAGCAACAGAGATGGCTCGGGGAGAACGTCCGGAAGTCGGCAGAGCAGCTCTGAGAATGAACTCAAGTGGTCCGACCACCAAAGAGCCTGGAGCAGCACAGACTCTGACAGCTCCAACCGCAATCTCAAGCCCACCATGACCAAGACAGCGAGTTTTGGGGGCATCACGGTGCTGACCAGGGGTGATAGCACATCCAGTACCAGGAGTACCGGGAAGCTGTCCAAAACAGGTAGTTAATACTGAAGGGGATAAGTCCTGTGGTATTTCCTGAATTCTACCCAAGCTATAAGGTCACTATTCGCTCTGACTTCGAGTTAACTACTAACATTAATTAGGCAGGTATAGATAGAGGTCAGAAAGTGCAGCTTAGATACCAGTACTGCTTCTTGCTGTGTGCCTAGGTCTAATTATTAACTTCTCTAATCTCTAGTTTACTCATCTAGAAAATATAGGTGATAATGGAATATTACTCTAACCCCCCTCAGTAGATTACTGTAAGTTTAACTTCAATTATTTATATAAAAATGGTTACCAAGGTACATGGCAACTATTTTACAAAGTTTAGGATTTTTTTTTTTAATTTCATACCTTGATTTATCTCTTAAAACCACATTGTAAGATAATTATGATATTAGTAGTTTCCATTCCTGCTTTGACATACTGTTGGTATGCTCCTGGGGAAGTGAATTAATCTGTTTTTGTCTCAGTTTCCTCATTTGAGAAATGGGAATAATAATAGCACCTATATTGAAAGGTTATTAAGACCAAGACTTAACATACACAAAGCAATTCAAACAATGCCTGGCAAGTTACTAGCCCTCAATAAATACTAGTTCTTATTTATTTTTATTATTACCATTTAATATTTTCATCCCTCCTTTGCAGATAAGAAAAGTGAGCCTCAAAAGATTTAGAGTTTCCATGTAGTCAAATTCCAGCACCTTTTTTTTCCCTTTTTTTTTCCCCTCTAAGTGAATAGTGATCTTTTGAGGTAGGTAGTTCAAGTGTGCACGGACAGTCTTTGGGAGGTGCATGGGGATGAGAGATATAGGAGAACCATTCACTTGAAGCAACTTTAAACACATAGAGACATCAATACTGTGGAGTTCATATTAGTCTGCAAAATACCCTAGTGGTCTGCCATTACTAGCTCTTCTGTCTCCCAAGAATCCCTCACCATTGTTTTAAATTATTTTCATGTGTTCATGATTCAAATACCTCATAAAATCCCAGGAAGGTGACAGAGGACTATTCAAGAGCACTCCGTGAACTTCAATTTTTAGTTTAGTATGTGTCGTAATTGTGTTGGTTTGGTTTTGATTTTGCTTCAGAAGTTTGGAGGCCCTGATTCTCAGTGAGGGTGGGGGTGAGAGCTGTGATTCAGTGACAGGCCGTGGATGTCAGGTTATACTGGTGGTGCATTCACAGCCTGGTATTGCTGGTGAATGGGAGGCCAAAGTCAGGTGGGGGATGGTGAATGGACAACACCAACCAGGGGTTAGCCATGGGCTATCTAACCTAGACTATGAATAGTTTCCCAACCAAAAGTCACATTCACTCTAGGGCAGGGACTCTATGAAACATAGACTCATTATGCTAATTGTTTAACATAATTATGTTGTTGACAAATGCCTCCTGAGAAATGATCTCATGTTTTCCTACCTAGGCAGGAAATTAATAGCATTTAGTCACAGTCACTACTTTGTATATCTTGCTTCTTGGAAAGATCAGGTGGGCTCACATTGCCTTCTGTCATTTTTGTTCACCAATTGGAGAATTCTTGATTTCTTACTCTAATTAATTGCTCTTATATCCCACTATTGCATCAACTGAAGTCAAGAAAATCCACTGTGGTGCACGTAAGCTCTTGTAAACTAAGAAAGGTTAAATAGTTTTAAATCTCCTTAAAAGTCAAAAACCAAGTACCTTAAATGGCTTACTTAAAAATTCCAACACACCAAAAGAGCGCTTATGATTTTTAAATTAATCATCATTCTCCATGTGCCAACCCCCAATCACTTCCAAAGCAAAGCTTTTTGGAAACATTTAACACACTTTAAGAATGCTAAAATGCCATTTTCTTTGAAGAATGATTAGAAATTGTAAGTGCTTCAGACTTTTTTTTCTTTTAATCTAAGTGTCTCCATTTGAAAGCTTGTCACGGTGCAGGAGTGGAAAGCAAAAAAAAAAAAAAAAAAAAAAAATTAAAGGAGATCAAGATAGGTTGTCAAAACAAACACAATTACCCAAGATGATTTTATGAAGCAAAGCTGTCAGTTTTGCTGTCGTGGAGCTTCAGAACAGCACAAAGTTTCCATTTTTTTACCTCCTTGTTCACAATGGAATTGCAAACTTTCTTTTGACCTTTCAGAAACCAAGTCTGGAGTTGTGACATTTAAGCTACTCTTCTTCTCCTCTAATTACATAGGTTCGAGCTTTAAATAGATAATAACAACCTTTTTTAGGTGGGAAACATGTTTCCCTATATTTTGGAAAAAGCGTATTATCCAAGTCTGAACCCACAAGCACATTTCTCTTGGCCTGTACTGCTTTTCCCCTATTGTATCGCCCACACTGAGCCCAGTAATGGTCACCTAACAGGTATACGTCCAGCACACACCTATGGAGGGAAATGATGTCATTGTGTCATTACATCCTCCTTGTAAAGAGAACTGGAATGGTGGAGCTTGCGCTGCAAACTCCGCTGTTTCTCAGTAGTGGCGCTGTGGTTGAAAAAGAAGACGATGACATCTATTTCAGTCCACACTGGCCAAACTCCATTGTTTTACTGTCATCCTTCCCTCTTGATCTGCCGTGCAGGGGTTCTCGACTTTAACTTCATGAACGTCACATGAAGCATTTCTTGAAGCACAGACTGCTTGTTCAGGAACCATGCTTTGAGAACAACTTCTCCAGGGAAATAAGACACTTTTCTGTTTTGCTTTCATAATTTTACCTGTCCTGCTCTTTTGTTTTCTGAATGCAAGGGTATTCTTGTTTTTGTTACCTTTCTTGTCTACACCCTAGAGTATTTTTGGAACCAAAGTAAGATTCCTCATCTTGCTGCCACTTCCTATTCTTCATGTTTACTTTCATCACTACAGCAAATCATCCTGGATATTCTCTTCTTCATTGTAATTTCAGATCTTTAGGTTATTCTTCTTCACTCTGACCCTTGCATCTGTAAACATTTTCTTGAATTAAAAAAACAACAACTTATAGTTCAGAGTCCTTATACAAGAAAAATTGCGTTGGGTGAGTTAAACAGGCAAGGAAGACTTTATTCATAACTATTGCAATTGGAGTCAAGACTATTACAATAGGGGAGTTTTGCTGAAACAAAAGGCAAGGGAGTTTTTAAGTGAGCTTGTGGTAAAGTACTGGAGGACATTAGAGATGTGATTGGTCAGTTTGATTAAACCATGTGTGTTTGCTAATGGGGTTTATCTAAGGCAGGCTCTTACTCTACCACAGAAACTGACAGGTAAGGGCAGGATTTCTTGATGATTACATTTCAAAAGGATGGCTCCCAAATGCTTAAGTAAGACATTCCTGGCTTGTAAAACTCATAAAATTCTGGGAGAAGATTTACATCTTAAGGGAGCAAAAAGGGAGGTAAAGGGCCTATGTCAGGAAGAAATTTGTCTGAAGTCTAGCTGAGCTGAGGGGCCCTCTAAGGCCACCATCCTCATTATCACTCATCATTTAAGTTGGTGGCTTATATTTTACAAAAGAGGATGTTGAGGTCTCAGGAAGGAGTCACTTCCTGAAGAAAACACAGCTAGTGCTTGGCAGAACTAGAACCCAAACTCAGGATGCTTCCTCCCTCGAGAGTGACAGGCCCCCATACTTGAAGCAGATCTGCCCATGCCCTTCCCCTTCTGCCCTGCCCCCTTCCCAGTTTTCCATTTTGTTTTGTCTTATGATCTCTTTTCTAATCTTTTCCCATTTTCCGCTTTTCCTTTTTCTTGTCTCTGTCTTGAGTGTTCACCTGAGTCTCTCACCCAGCCTCCCTACACCTCCCACAAGCTGCCTCTTAGGGTCCAGCTTTAACTTCTGAGCATGCCTTTGAGAGTAGCATTGAATTTCCGTGCTACATCTCCGAGAACTAGGCACAGACCTGTTCAGGGCTCTGGGCCCCACCTGGCTCTCGTTTCAATGACTCTAGGGAAAACATCGGACCTACTGGCTTAGAGTGTGTCCATGGATTCATGTTACCTCAGTTTGACCTCAGACTCCACTAAGTGCCCTTGGGAAATTTACTTAACATCTCTGAGGATCAGTTCTCCTCTTCAAAATGAGGGTACTGTGAAAATTAGATTGGATCGTTCATATGAAGTGATTAGCACAATGACAGTGCCCAATATTTGCCATTGCTGTCATGAAGTCCCCGAACAAGGAAACAAAACAAAACAAAAAACCCACTTTAACTCTCTGCACCCGAACTAGTCAAGTTCTCAAATATCAATTTTATTTTTTAAAAGAATCTTTGAACAATTCTAATCCTGTGTCTTTTATCACCATTGCTAACATCCATTTTTGATCAAGAATTTCAGTAATGCTGGCTGTGTGTAAAATATCGCTTTCTCTGATTATGGGTGCTTGGTGCTTACAAGCTGATCAAAGCTTATGATAAATCAGTCAGAAAGGCCTGTTCCTGAACTTGGTGACAGGGTGACTGCTGAGCCACCCCTCCACGGAGGTTTGACTTTGTCTCCACCTTTGCAAGTGTTGAGATTTTAAGCTAAATTGACTTCCTTTCTTCCTTCTTTTAACCTGTGGGATCAAATCATTTGCATTGTATTTACATTGTCTCCTTATTGTTCCTATTGAAGCAGCTGATTTTCCCCAGCTGATAGGAGGGACATTTTAAGTCAAGGATTGATATCCATCTTCTGAAATCAAAATGAAGTCACTCGTTGAGTTCCCCACCCCCAACACACATACCCATGCCCGCACTAGCTCACCCCTCAAATCAGTTAGGATGTGCCTCACTGGACCCAACTCTTTCTCACTGTCTATCTCCTGGAGATGGACGTAGTCACTTGTGTACAACCTTACATGTTTGGGGACAGGAAGTTTTATTGTATTATTACCATTGTTGCTGTTGTTGTTGACTCTGTACTAGTGTCAAACTTGGACTGTCACATCAAATCACATGGGAATGTCCTCAAACCAACTCTAGTTTGCATTGGCGCTGTGACTTCAGTTCAACCTCAGGTCATAATGTCAGTTCAACCGCAGTCTCAGGATTACTCTTAGCATTTTCAAATTTATTTTTCTCCCCATATGTTATTCAGAAGCCCATTAGTATTTAAACCAGGTAGATACAGCAACTTGAACTGACCTGAAACTTTATCATTATCAATAATCAAGTCATGGAAAAAAGCAAAGATTCTCAACTGAGAACACTTGTGGCCATCCATGGTATCTACATATGCATAATTTCAGGAGGCAGTTGGGTCATGGTTAAATCTAGATTAGTCTGCCAAGATCAAATCCCAGCTCTGTCATTGTTTAGCTATGTGAGTTGACTTGAGTTATCTAACCAGTCTATGCTACAATTTCCCTATCTATATAGGCAGCAACAGTACTTGCTATTAGTGTTTATCCAAGTGCTCACACATACTAAGTGCTCAGGAAATATCACTGTCCTCTAAAAGTATCACTCTTCAATGGCCCCTCTTCTCTGTAATTGCATGTTGTAGTCCTATTACTTATTTTAAAAGACTTCCAGTTTAACTGAAGAGCACATTTTAGAATCTTGAAAACAATGTTAACTATTCCTTATATATATAAACCTTCAATGACACAGAAGAATGTATTTTTAATGACATAAATCAAGAGTTATGGGCTAATAATTTAAAAAATTCCCTGTACTACATTCTTGCAACCTATGATATCATCCAAATCATCTATTAGTTTGAATTCACAGACACAAAAATTTTGCTTGGTGTGTTTTCTCTCCAATGCTTGGGTTCATATTCAGTGCCCAGAACAGACATGGTCAAGGGTGCCAGAGCTGCTTGGCTCTGGTTACAGTGAAGAGTGTCTAGTATCTAATGGACATTGAATGTAGCCGGTGTTTCTTTGTCCACAATAGAGGGAAGGGAGATGATCAGGGCTAGATTCCATCTTGGGGGCTTCTGCATACTGATCCAGTTACCTACATGTTTGAGAAATCCACAGTCCACAAACATCCCCCTGACTTGACTCTTCTGTGCCAACTGGAGGATGCTCAATCATTGCCATAAAGGCCAAACCCTCGTTGGTCCACCTCTTGGCTGTATTAATGACTTCTGTGAATGTGTGAAATAGAGAGCAGAGCCTAAGCACTCCCAATAGAAATGATCCAATTCTGCTCCCTTCTGAAAGAAGAGATTATTTCTGACTACGCACCTTCAAACTGAGCCTTAGGGACATTGAAGAACCAGTACGTTAAAACCATCTGTGTGATCAGCCCCTCCTAGGCCTCCTCCTTACACTGTAGTCTCTTTAACTTCCATCCTAGTCATTTTATCCTCATGGCTCCAGCTCAGGAAGACATTTCCATGGCATTCGTTACTCACCGTGATGGGAGTTTTCAGGCACTGAGTTCAGGACACCACTTACCAATTCATCACCTCAGGGGCACGTGAGAAGGCCGAAAGGAAATACTCATTCTTAATCTCTTTCCTTTTAGGAAATTGACACAACAGAAAAATATGTAGTAAATATTTCAGTAAAATGTGAGCCCAAAATGTGGGAGGGGCATGAGTTAATCTCCTCCCACAGCACTCACCTCACATTCTTTCATGATGGAAGTATTTAGAACCAGAGTGCTTGAGTGATGTGTTGCTTTGTGTCTCTGGTAGGTTCTGAGTCGTCCAGCAGTGCGGGTTCCTCAGGATCACTGTCCCGCACCCATCCCCCTCTCCAGAGTGCACCCCTGGTCTCAGGTGTTGCAGCCAGTTCTCCTGGCTGTGTACCCTATCCGGAGAGTGGAATTGGGGGCCAGGTTGGTGCCGGCAGCACAAGCTACATCCTCCTTCCCCTTGAAGCTGCAACAGGCATCCCGCCCGGAAGCATCCTTCTTAATCCACACACAGGTTAGTATATTTCCTCTGCTTTGGCAGGGCCACGAGACCAGACTTTAGTTCTTGTGTTTGATCTTATACATTTACTAGCAAGTTTTCTGAAAATTCCTGAGCAGGAGAGCTTGGTGCATGAACTGCTATGAAAGGTCTTGGTTTAGGAAGAGTAGATCTATAGCTATAACCAATATATCTCCATATTGGTGTCAGTATTGATATAGATATATAGATACTTCCCAGAAATAGCTACTTTTCTCTCTGTCCTCTCTTCACTGACCATGGTGTGTTTCATGTATTCCCAAGAACTAAGATCAGAGATTGTGGAGTGGTGAACTGGGATATACTAATTAAAACTTTGTTTCTCAGAATAAATCCATGGATAGCCTGTTGTGATGTTAAAAGTGTTTTTTGCATCCATGATATTTCAGAAACTTGAGATTTTTAACTGGGACACATAATGATCAGTAACTATGGAAGTTGCTTTCTTCCCTGGCCACTTCACCAAACTCCTACTGGAGATTAAGGATTACCAGTGGTGAAGAGGATACAGAGAGCAAATTCTTATGTATTTTAGAGATTTTAAACCTAGACTAGTTTTGGTGGGGTTTGGAAAATTGCTAACTTCATGTTGATAGCTTCTTCCATGATGAATGGCCATTGGTTCTTGATTTTTCAGTTTCTCTAGTGGTCAGTTAATCTCCGTGCTGATTGCAAAGGACACAGAGCATTGAGAAAATAGACTGATGAATATCTGCTTCATGGGGGAAACGTCTCAGTGTGATTAGGGGGTCAATGTTCCATGTCTCCAAAGCCATTTGGCAATATCTGCAGACATTTTGATTTTCATGACCTAGGGAGGAGCGGGCTGCTACTGACACCTAAGACGGTAGAGGCCAGATCCACCATCCACAATGGACAGTGCAGCCCCTTACAACACAGGATTCTCCAGCCCAAAATATCAGTAGCGCAGTGGTTGAAAAACCTTGGATTGGAAGGTTTGACCTTGACTAAGTCCCTTCCTTAGAAGCCTTTATAAGTGATTGGAAAAAAAGTTGAATTGTCTCAAAATATATCTGAGGTTTGCCTTAGATTATTGCAGAGTATTTCTTTGATTAGCTAAACTTGAACATGCGAATCTCATAAACATGATCTGAGTCAATCTTCTCACATGTATAGTGCTACTAGTAATTAGGAAATCCAGAAAAACATGAGAATGATAGTAAAATAGTTACTTGAATAATTGCCACATTTTCATGAAAACATATGGCACATTCTCAAGGCATGGTGTTTGATTGAGACATTTTGAAAATGCCATCAGCTTCAGGGAAAAAAAGGCATAATCATTTTATTGAAAACCATTTGAAAGCTTTCTGATTAGATACTTCTAAGGAGAATATTAGATCGCTTTCATTTTATTTGGATCATTGTAAGCTCTATAAAGGAAATTAAAAGAAAACCAGAATCATATTCATTACTCTGGGCACTGATCGAAGTATGATACGACTCTGCTGGCTTAAATTCTTTCACTTTTAATAGAGATGAAGGGCTTGCAGACAAAAACACACACTAAGCATTAGTTATGAGCAGTTTGTTTTAAGCAAAATTACAGAGTGCTTCAAAAAAGCTCAACAGAGTATTTTTCGGGTAGAATGCAAGAATATTATTTGTAATCATAGTGTGGCTGTGCATCTGTATGTGTATATTATTATCTGCAATCTTGTTTACAGAGAAAGAAATAAAGTACTGTCTGGTGCCAAGTCCCAATTCTTATTCATTGGATGGAGTGGTTTAGAGGCGTTATCAAAATATTTCCTTTGAAAAAGGATTCTCACTAAGGAACAGGATCTAATAACATTGTCAATAGCTGCACCATACATACTTCTCTGATCTGACAAATGCTACACATTAAAATAGCCCTAGTCCAAAAGAAAAATGTATTACTATGTTGTGTACTGTGGCTGAGTGGTGAGATGTAAGGTGACTATGATGTTTCTTCTCTTACATAACGTGGTTTGTTTTTGTTTTTGTTTTTTTTAATTGAAAATATGCAAATGCATGTGTGTATACATGTATGTGTGTGTATGTGTGTCTGTGGTGTGCATATGTTCGTGTCTGTCTGTCTATCTACTATCTATCTATCTATCTATCCATATCTGTCTATCTGTCTGTCTATCTAATCTCTTATCTGTCTATTAATTCTTAAGCTGGAAATGTGCCTCCTTTGGTCTGGAACTCATCTTTCTCTGCCATTGCTGTGAACTCCTGAAATCCATACTTCTCATCTTCTGCCAAATACATGGCTTTGGTGTTAGGAACCAAGAGCATTGATTACTTTGCTTCTCTGTGTGAATGTTCCTTGTGTTTATTTCCTTTTTGTCCAGCATATTTATAAGCTCCTTGTAGGGAGGGGCCTTACTTGGCTATTTTTTTTGCTTCCCTAGAGTGGATAACAAAGTAGTCTTAAGTAAATTATTAGGCTCAATAATTATATATTATCGAAATACTATCTACTACCCATTATATATGTTGATATGCATGGGGAGCAGTTTTTCATCTGATGGCTTATATTTGAGAATGTGGCAGATGTGTAACTTGATTAATAAAATATCTGTCTTAAGCAGGAATAAGACAAGCAATGATTTGAAAATACTAAGGTACCTACCAGTCCTGTCTACTAGATGAAACACAAATGAAACTCCCTTGGTCAGCACAATAGCCTTGGCTCTTACTATGGACTAAATATTTGGCTCCCTGAAACCAACCCCACCCACAAATATTCTTGCAGTTCCGCAGGCACAGCCTTGACTTTTTGCCTCTCCTTGGACTGGGCTCTCAGCTGGTCTATTTCTAACTCAGGACCTCTGACCTGTTCTTTCTTTGCTTTTCAGACATCTGGATGAGTGGGTTGCTGCAGAGGTTCTTTTTCAAAGTTATCCCTCTGTAACATCTTCGTCCTTGCAGGGCAAGCCTGGGTTTGATGCTTGAGTTTGATCTTCCTCCAGCTGTCTTGGACTCAGCCTCCTTTTGTAAATTTTTAGCAGAGAGTTCATCTTTGTTTGGCTATTTTCTGTTAAATCAGTGCTATCCAGAGATGCTAGCAGGCTTTGGCGTCCCTCAAGTACTTGTTGATGCCCGTATATGTTGTGGTTCTGTTTTGCTTTGCCTTCATCTGGTACAAATGCATAAGTGTATGATGTAAGAGCATGCCATCTGCAGAGATTTCACTCTGAGCAGCCTCGTAGGGCTGGTCTGTTCCAAATGGCCCTGACGGGCTTCCATGACCCTATACCTTTTGTTTTTCACAAAACTTTTAGCATTTATTTATTCAAACTGCTTCCACCTTTTTTTAAATGCACCATAAAGTTTTGATGCACTATCTATAAAGCATATCTTTGCAAGATCTGAATTCACCCTTGACTATCTGTGAACAATAGTGCATCAAACAATAACTTCCTTGTAATTCTGTTGATCGCTTTCTAAAAACTAAGAAAGGCAAATCTCTTTTCCTCACCCACTCTCTTTCTTTTAAAATAAATGCCCTTTGCCAGGTACATGGCAGAAATGCTTTGGTTGTTAGGAACCAAGAGCATGTGACTACTTTGCTCCTTGTGTCAACTGCCCATGGGTTCAGTGACTTGTTACCAGCACATTTATAAGCTCTTTCGAGGGGGTGCTCATACTTAGTTGTGTTTTTGTTTATGTTTTGCATGCTGAAGGGTAACAAAGTCTTAGTTACTGTGCAGATAATCAATAATTCTATGTGAGTAAAATAAAATCTGCACATTAGACGTGTTGATGTGGAAAAGGGAGAAGTTCTTCACCTAATATCATGTATTTGAGAGGAATGAACTCACTGCATTAAATCCTTCTTTCTGCCCTGGCTGAGCTCACAGCACCCTGGCTTACCTCTGTCTTTGCACCCTCTTCACCTATGCCAACACACATGCCAGGGGGTGCTGGGCACACTAGTGTATTTCCTGACTTCCAAGTTGTATAGTCCTAGGGCCAGCTAGTTTTCCTTTCCCCTTTGGTCTTCAGCAACTGTCATTCAAACTAATTGCTTGTATTCAGAGGTAATTGCATCTGGATTTGTGGTAAATGGTAGAATATTGAGAGGTGATCATTGCCTGATTTGAAAACCAATAGTTACACAGCATTGCTCTCTTAGGAATTTGTTTTTGGTCTCTTTCCATCTTATTTCTTTCATTTTCCTCAGTTATTTTTACCTCTCCTTGGTGAGCATAAAAATCAAACTTTTCAGAAGAACCTGCAATCTCCCTCTCCCTAAGTAAATTCTTAGTACTTTATATATGCAATTATTTAGAAACATTTCTTTCTTCCGCTCCACAGCATATTAATATTTCAAACAGGAGATCTAAAATTTATCACAAAGAACATCTGAATATTGTGTGGTTACGTTTTTTCACCCTAACTATGGTCATTTTTTTCACACTCCTCTGGGGTAAATTGAAAGTCATGTAGAATATAATAGATTCTTTCTTTTAGCTTTCCATCTTTGTGTGTATGTTTGTATGTGTGTTTGTGTAAGTACAGAGTAAGACCCATTTTTAAATGATTTCACATAATGTCGCTGTGAAGATTTTTTTTTTAATGTTAGGTATTTAAAAGTTTTATCTTTTTAAGACACAAATGAAAGCGGGGTGGGTGGGTGGGGGAGCAATTAAAGATTAGAACACTATATGGGCTGATAAATTTTTGAAAATTGGACTATTTTTCCATCCTTTCCCAAGTTACTGGTTTTTTGGAGGAAAAATGAATTGCAGATTTTAAATATAAAAGAAAGTTATTTTTACAAAATTAAAAATATATAAAACAATATTAATTGATGGTAATAGGAAAACAAGTGTCTATGAAGAATATTAGGAAAAAAACACCACTAAATTTAGTCATTGTTCTGTGACCATAATTCTGGCACATTTGCTTTTCCATCACAGCACACTGTGATTGGTTCTGAAACTGTTACCAGAACTTCCACAGTTGTGGCAGGTATGTTCATGAATATGCAGCATCTAAGGTATCCTGTCGCATACCCACAAATATCGTTTGGCTGGAACTTTCTGGTAATAGTGGGGAATGCTCAGCTCCCATTACAGTTCCTAACTGAGCTGAAGTCAAGTCCATCACTCTTTACCTGTGAGCATTTTGTGTGGCTTCACTATAACCCCAGCATTTCCCTCCCCAACCTGTTCCAATTTACTTTCTTAATGTCATTTATAAAGGGCACAGGTGAAGTGCATGATCTACACACATCTGACGTGGAGCCTTGGTAAATATTTACATCCATGAACACCTGTGTAAACATCACCCAGAGTAAGACAGAAAACATAGCTAATCTCCCAGTAGCTTCCATCAGGCCCTCTTAGAGATCCCGCTATTCTGATTTCTGGTCCGTAGGTCAGTGCTGCTCGATTTTGAATGTAGTAGAAATGGAATTATACAGGCGCCACCCTCTTGGGACTGGTTTCTTTCAGGTAGCATACGTTAGCTAATTTGCTTAGTTCCTATTTTATATCAGTCTGTTCTTGTTGTTGAATAGCATACAGTTCGTTTTTACTAGAATACTGTTTCCTTTTTGGTCAGTTTTTACATCTTCCCTCTCTGTCCTGTTCGTTTTTGGTGCTAATTTTCCTCATATTACTGGTGATCTTCGGTTGTTCTTCATCTACATTACAAAAGAACAAGGCTGATTTCCTTGCCCAAGATGTGCCGCTTACCATGGGTAAGAGTACTCATGTAAGTCCTGCTTACTGGACACTGTAAGGACAGGTGTGCGCTTGGGAAGCACTCAGCACGCTGGCGCTGCCATCTCCTTGATACCAAGAGAGGGGAGGTTCTCCTCTGAGACCCTAACCCCATGCTGGGCGTCCTTCTCCTCCCAGGCATTTTGCTCAGGTTCCTAGAGAATATCTCCATGGTTTCCACTTGGGGACACACATTCCTACCTCTCCCTTCCCCATAGGGATGTGGGGATTATAGAAGAGGGAAGAAAGGACTCACAAACCATCCCACAAACACAATCCATTACTCCATATTCTGATCCTGCTCATTCTTTATCTACCAATCCTGGGTGTAATTCCACCTTGACACATGGCCCCCACCTCCCCTGACTTATTGCGCATTGAATAATAATTTTCAGGGATGACTGGACTTTTTTCGTGGTACCTCCTTGGACCAGGTACCCATTATGCAAACTTGGATAGTTCAGTTATTGGGTGTAAATGGCAAGTCAATGGAGTTTGCAGTCATATTGACCAGAGTCTTTTCCTGGTTTGCTCACTGTTTTTTGTGTTTCTGAATAAGTTGCTCGGTCCTTCTGAGCCCTAATTTTCTTGTCTCCGAGGTGAGATGAGGTTGCATACCTGTAAGTTGTTGGAAGAGCTAAGATCATGCATGTCAGGTGCTTGTCACTGTGCCTGCCACATTGGAAATTGATCTGTCCTCTCCTTTACCTTCCCTTTCCGCCCCCTTTTCGCTCTTTCATTTGCTGTCTCAGACTCTTCTCCTTGCAGTTCCTATAACCTTTTTGCTGGGCCTCCATTTCCTCTTCTGAAGCACAGGGAGGTGACAACTTCTTTCCTCATAGAGTCATGATAAGGTTCCAATAATACTAGTTTGTAAACTATCAAATACTCCCCAAATAGTAGTAATTATAATAGTGAACTATGCTATTATTTCAAAAGGCAAAATCATGTATTTTGCTTCATCATTATAAGACGATCCTGGGATAGGTTTGTTATGCATCACCTTTAAAATCTTAACCCCCATGTACTCCTAATTATGTTATTCAGAGAAGTGTGAGTGAATGGATGTGATATGTTTTGTTGTATAAATATTTGTAGAAATGATAATGATACTGAATTGGGGACGAGGTGAGGAGAAGCAAAACAAATGTATTGGAAAATAACGTGTAACTGAATGTAGCTGGAATTGCATAAAAGGAAAGCAGCCCCCTCTCAGGGTACATTATCTCGCTGATGGCTGTGAGGTACCGGGCAGCAAAACACAAGGCTTTGTGAAGATTGCTTCTCCACAGGCTTTCTCCACTGGGTGCCACTGTACACGGATGTACTTAGCTTTGGCAAATCTCCCTGAGGTGGTAGATTTATTTGCTGCCTCTTAAATTGCTCAGGGCTTACACTGTTATCTGATTTAGCTGGATGGGTCAAAACCAGTCAAGTTTTCACATGAGCGAAGGTTCTCATGTCCTAGATTTCCACCGCCCTGTCCCTCTACCTGAGATTGCTTTTCAAATATCTATCAGAGGGGTTCTTTCTGCCAAAGGAGAGGCTGAGACACACCTGGACCAAGCTATGATTCCATTGCAGGCCAGCCCTTTGTGAATCCCGATGGGACCCCTGCAATATACAACCCCCCCACCAGTCAGCAACCCCTGCGAGGCGTGATGGTGGGGCAGTCCCAGCAGCAGCCACAGCAGCAGCCCTCACCTCAGCCACAGCAGCAGGTCCAGCCGCCACAGCCACAGATGGCAGGCCCACTGGTCACTCAGGTAAGGAGCTGCTTGGAAAGCAGGGAGGAGAAGGGCTCCGAGACGAAGGCTGCAGAGTCCTCAGGACAACAGCACATCAGAGAGAGGGGATATTTTCCATCGGTGCCACCTCCATTTACTCATAACTACAACCTTGCAGCCTAGAATCCTCGGTTGCAGGTTGACAGGATTTCATCTGGAGCCTTAAGTTTGGGTAGAGATGAGTGGCCAATCCGATGACTTGCATGGTCAGAACATGCTACTAGGAAAAATGAAAGACAAGTTTTTCTTAGGTCTAGATGCTATTTTTATGTCTCAAGGAGCCTATCTTGGGAACTGAGCTCATGTTCCTACCCAGGGCATTGTACCAACTTGCTCACCCATTCCCAACACAGACCAAGTGTTCATGTTTGCAAAGAGTCGGGATTAGTCTTTATCAATGGGAAGAATAGAAATCAATTCATTGCAAAGTGGCCTGGCTGTTCATACTCCCCTTAGAGAGATGTCGTGCTGCCCTCCTTTGCCTCAGGCGACACATGGAAATGTCCACAGAAACCTGAAGTGTACCAGATAGGTTGCTGGAGTGATCCTTGATTTAAATATATGTATATATTTTCCTCACTTCTGAGACCTTGGGCAATATTTTAGACCCTGAGGATCTAACCAATAACAACATGAAAAGTATCACAGTACCTTCTTAAAGGAATGGTCACTGAGCAAACGAGCCTCCGTGAGGCCTGCTGGGCTCCAGTCCACCTGGTTTTGACTTTCCGTTGGTGGCTGGTCCCTCTCTCTGAAGTGCACAGAGCTAAGAGGACCAGTAAGGGGTGATGGTGGCGTGCTTCACATATGGCAGCCTTCCTGTGGGATTTCACCCCCCAGTGTATCCCTCTTACCTGATCGGCTTTTTCTTTCCTCCAGTCTGTCCAGGGGCTGCAGGCTTCTTCCCAGTCAGTGCAATACCCAGCAGTCTCTTTTCCTCCCCAGCATCTCCTGCCTGTGTCTGCAACGCAGCAGTTCCCCCTGGTACTGTATTACATGTGTGTGACTTTTGAGAGCATGTTCATTAGTTTTACTACCTCCCTGTACTAGGCTGAATGATGCTGGGTGGGTGCCCTGGGCTGACAATGAGGGGTATGTGTGTGCGTGTCTCATTCCAGAACATTGCAACCCATCTTCCATATCATGGTTTTCTTTCTGTCATCTGTTCCATGTTTCGTGCTTCTGCCATCTGGTGCCCTTTTATTTTTAAGAGTTTCCCAGTGAAGCAGGAATTGAATGCCCTCAAAATTAGAAGTCAGAAACATAGAGACACATGAACTTGGTGTGAGGGTTTGGGAAATATCTTAAAGTCAGTGTTGAGATGGTAACCATCATCATCCCACTGTCCTGATATAGGTGTTCTCACATCCCCATCCCCTAATTCCTCCTTCATTTCTGTTCAATGTACTAAGTCCTTTTGGATAACAACGGTGAGCACTGTCCCTAAATCTCATGCCAGGCCAGTGAACAAACACCGCCTGGTATAAAAATGGGACCCACCCAGCCTGCTGGTGATACAGGTACTGCCTCCATCTTTGCAGCAGTCCTGGGTAGTGAGGAACACAAGTGCTTCTGCCTCTCCCAGAAGACAGATCCTGTGGTTACTGCTGGGAAGAGCAGTTGACCCTTCAGGACAGAACACCAAGCTCTCCTCGTCTCAGTGCCATCCTGAGGAGCCCAAGCCCTTAGCGAAAAAAAACCCTAATTTGATTCCATTGAAAGAGGGAGATTTGGGTCAAATTGTTTGCCATCTCTGATCCTCAGGATGATTAAATCTGTTTACTCTTGTTACATTCTCTTGTTCTGGATGGCGAATTCCTTTATTTTATTTTTTCCAAAGTGTGCCACTCCCTGCTTCTCCTACAATGACAAGCATGTGGCCTGTGTCTGTCTCTGTGTGCCTCTCCCGTTACTAAGCTGATCTCGCTGATTTCCTGCTTTATTTCTGTGTCTTGCAGAGAGAGGATGTGGCAACACAGTTCGGCCAGATGAACCTGAGCAGGCAGTCCTCAGGAGAGACGCCTGAGCCCCCATCTGGCCCTGTTTACCCGTCATCCCTCATGCCACAGCCAAACCAACAACCCAGCTATGTCATCGCCTCCACAGGCCAGCAGCTCCCGACCGGGGGGTTCTCAGGCTCTGGACCTTCCCTTTCCCAACAAGTTCTCCAGCCCCCACCCTCACCCCAGGGATTTGTGCAACAGCCTCCACCTGCACAGGTAAGCATGCTTTTTCTCACACCTGTGACCTATAGCTGAGTTGTGGTATACTTTGACTTCTATATTTCCATGGAGAATATTGTCAGGTCAATCTGTCTTGCTCTTCTGGTCCATACTGATGTTCCCCACCTGTAGGAGCTGGTCTGTCCTATTCATCCATTGTGCAAAAAGTAGATGTCATGAAATTGACCCAACAGTCCATGATACAATGGGGGAACATCTCATTTTCCAGACTGCTGGTACGGAGTCCACATCAACACAGCCCCTTTCATGTGATATCCTGCTCACTGCATTGCCCAGGAAATTGGAGAGCCTTGGAGAAGCAGAACTCCTGCTCCTGGGGAATTTTCAATGCTCTCTTGGCTGCTGCTCTGGAAATTCGTTCTTTCCTTTCTTATTGATTCAGAGCATTTTCTGGAGCTAACTTGGTGCTCTAGGCAGGAGCTCCTCTGTGAATGTGAAGGAGGAAGCTAAGCCGACATCCACTGTCCTCTCCTTTCCCTCGGGGGAAGCTGAGCTCACTTGTACCCTCACAAGTAGCCATAAATCATATTTAATTGACTCGAGCATGTAAGACACCACAGATCACTGATTTTTACTGTCTTCTCAAAGACTGATTATGTGTTACTGTTCTCCACCAAACATGGCCGGTGCTCTCCTGGGTATCCCTTGCAGAATATTGCAAGTGATTACTGTCAAGATGTAAAATGCACAGAGGCGTTTTCTGGTCCATTTTCAAGGCACACATATCGCAAGCATATTCCATCCTAATTATGAAATATTGCATTGGATGAGCTGCTTAAAGTACAGTGTCACCTTCTTATCATTTGTTTCACTGCCTTAACATCTTGAGTAAATTATTTTCTTTTCAAGCCATGCAAAACCCTCCACCATGAAATAATTTTCACTCAGTTGTTCGTTTTATTTTGAGTGGTTAATTAATAGTTCATCTTTAGTTGCCTTCTCGGTAATGTTTCTTCACTAGTAGGATTTAAGATGTGAAAAATAATTTGAAGTTATAGGAGAAAGGTCCTCATACATATATTAATTATTTTGCTAATGAGTTAAATGTGTTAAGCTTAATTATTGGGAAAATTGTTCAGCTCTTTTAGCCTCAATAGCATCTAAGCATTCTTTTACCCACTTCTGTTGTCAAAGAGAAGAGTTGGCAGAATATTTAATCGAAGACTTTTTTAAAAAGTCCTTCTTTGATGAAGGAATTTCAGTATTAGTGGACTGTAGGACAAAAGACAACTCAGAATCCCTGGGATGTCTGCAATAGAAATGCTTTCATTCCATTTTTAATAGATGTAAAAATAGAAAGGGGGGAGGGAAGACAAAAACATATGTTCATGATTCATGATCAGTTTAGACATCCATGAATTTCTTTTTAAAAGAACCACAGATTGAAGTATAGGATATAACCCATAGTGATTTTCAATTTAGTAAACATTTTAAAACTTGATTATTCAACTGTGGAACAATGAGAAGAACTTGTGAGAGACAGATCTTGGGCATCCAAGGAAATATGTTAAACGTATGCAAAAAAGGAACTATTTAATACCCTTGGAGGTCAAGTGTGTCTGATTTGTCATGTGTGCTTTCTGAATGCTGACTGGAAGGTGAAGCAAGAAACACATGGACAAGGCAAAGAGGGATTTGAAGAAGGGAAGTGAGAGAAGGGCTTATTGTTTTTGTTTTCTTTTTCCTCTCACTTCTTTATTTCCTCTCCTAATCCACTCACTTTTTGGTTCTCTGCATTTTAACATAGTTATTTGAAAACACATATTTCCTCCCTTTTAGACTATTCTCACTCCTTTGTCCCTTCCGTTCTCTCCCTTCCAACCTTTCGTATTGACCCTTCAGAGGTCCCTCTTAGCTCAGCCCAGCTTCCTTACTCTATGAGGCGGATGAGAATGAGTCCAATGCCATTTCCCACTTGCATCGTATCTTGGGAGCTGCAATTCCTGAGGGCTGGCTGATGATCCACCTGGAGATGCTGGGAAGAAGTGACCAAATCTCAGCCACCTTTTGTCAGGGTATCAAAGAAGTTAAAACTGGGAGAAAAACAAGATTAAAACAAACATAAAAACAGTACTAAAAATGAGTCTCTCCCCACCCCCACCCCTCTCTCAACTAGGAATTGCACTTTTATCCAAACCATTAGTTCTCATCAGGAAACATTTTCAATTGTTTGAACCCTGTCCCTCAGCCCTGAAGATATCATCACGTTTCATACTAAATATAAGAGGAGAGAGCAGGGTTGGACAACACATTTAAGAGCTTACACTGAATCAACAAACAATCTCTTCCTTTGTTCCAATAAAGGAACAAAATGCGATTCTTCCTAAAAGTCCTACAAATATAACGCTAATGAACAAATTAGATAGTACTTGTTCTTACTGTTAATATTGAGAAACACCTGCTGTATAGAATGACAGTCATCTTTAATAGCATCACGATTTGCTGGAGCATAACTAGAACTTGTTCTTACTCCAGAATCATTTTGGTTTTTATTGTTATAAATTGCCTGACAAAGAAAGGGAGAACCAGTAAGATCAAATAACTGTGAACAATACATATAATAAATTAGTTAATTGCAACAGACTGACCTGTATTGGTTTCAGACTCATTCAGCTGTTTACCCTTGAACATCCATATTGTATGGCTGTTCCGATATTCCGATAGTCAGAATTGTATTTCATCATCATTCCATGGGATTGCAATACCACAGATCCATACAGGCCACGTTACCTGTCTTGGACCTACTTTATCCTGAGGCCGAAAAACAGGCTACGTATGTTTCAATAGCAAGATTGAAATTGAAGAGTGTTTCCTATTTGACATGAGCAAATCAGAAAATAAAATAGCCATACAAATCACAGTTCTCAAACAGGTGGCTCGTAGTTTTATTCTATGAATGCACTACTTGTAGGCTGCGTCCTGGTATGCCTCTGTTTACACTTTAAAGAAGATGACAGAAGAAAAGTCAGAGGCCTAGAAATAAAGAATGTTTAAGATTAGTGAGAGAATAGCCTGAATATAAGTGACCTGAAGCAGGCAATGAAGTCTGTCCAGATCAGGAGCTATTTGATTTGAATCTTACTGGAAGTAATTAGAATATGTACAGCCATTCTCAGTCATCACACAGGAACAGGAGGTGACGTAGACAATATTTTAGCGTATTTCCCTTTTTTAGGTTGAACATAAATTTCTTGGATCCTGCCTGTGTGCCAATCACGCTGCAAAGTGCTTTGATAGACGTTACCATATTTCCTAATTTTATTCTTTGCTTCTTTTAGGCCACAGATCAGCAGTTTTCATGTCTCACCTGTGTTTGCACCAGAAAAACAATTCCAGTTAGATACGATATTTAAAACCACCATAGTTTTCTTTTGTGTGTGTGTGTTGTTGATGACTATTGCATTCACTCATTTCATTTCAAAAACACAAAATTCAGTGTTTTAAAATAACCACCATTGTATTGCTCATGACTAGGTCAGCAGTTTGAGCAGGACTGGGTGTGGATGGGCCATCTCTGCCCCATATTGTACTGGCGGGGACAGTTTGACTGGGGCTGGAACATCCACGAGGGCCTCACACATGCCTGGAATGTTGCTGTAGCCTGCAGAGTGGGGCTCCTTTATTCTCCACCATAGCCTCTTCCTCCAGCAGGATTCCCTGGACTTCTTTTCCTGGTGGCTGGGCTCTCGTCCTGCAAAAGCGAAAGCTGCAAGCCTCCTTAAGGATCAGGCTTGCAAGTCTTAGAAGTCCTCATTTCTGCCTGCCTCGTGGCGTTGGTCAAAGCCAGTCACAGAGCCAGCTCCGATTCAAGAGCTTAGGGAATAGATGTCACCTCTTCATGGGAGGAGGAGCGTGAACACCCATAGGCCTGGAGGAAGATTTGGGCAGTTATGTTTCCAATCTACTCCAATCATATTATGTCATAAGATGACAATATGTTTTAAAAAGTTACTTAATGCACAGTTGTCACTCCCTGCTGTTTCTCCCTTTCTTCCGCAGATGCCCATATATTATTACCCATCTGGTCAGTACCCTACCTCAACCACGCAGCAGTACCGGCCCATGGCCTCAGTGCAGTACAGTGCAGCTCAGCGGGGTCAGCCGATGCCACACACAGCACAACACGCAGGTACCTGGAGTCTGTCTCCCATTTTCTCTTCTAACCAAGTTGTCTTTGCATGTAAATCTCTCCGCTGTCCTCTCTGGGTGAGTATTCAAGCGTGGCAATTTAAACCAGCTCATTTCCCTTACCCAGAGAAGATAATGGTGCATTTGATTAACTCTCTGCAGAGAGGTAACAGGTACAAGAAGGTGAAGCCCCCGTCACTCCAGCATCCCAGGCATGCATGCTAAACACAGTGTCTGTGAATTATTGTTGCATCCTCTTTCTTAGTTTATTCTGAAGCAGAGAGCCAACCCTATCCCTATCTTCCTAGTTCATACTTTTTTTTTCCTTCAACTTAAAGAGAATTCTATCCCTGGTGCCTAAGGCTAGGGGATCACATTAGGTTGTTTCTAATAACCTCCTACAAAGCCCTGTCTGTAGAAGAAGGTCACTGACATTGCAGCCTGTGTCCCGGTGGCACTCTGACTCCATGGCTCACTTTCTCGAGGGCCACACGTCTGCAGCCCAGAGCTCGGCAGCCACTGTGCAGTGGGAAGGGGGGCCGATGCACTGTACGAGAGTGAGTAGCAGGTCTCACAGTGAACCGGTCTCTTTCCCTACTGTGTCACACTCCTAATGGGACGCCGGTACCCAGAGGGCCACAGCAAACCAGCAGGGCTCACTGACGCGTGCTAGGGACAGGTCTCTGTCCTTCCTGCCGACCACACTGCAGGGAAAACTGCTAACTGGCACCCCGAAGACCGTCAGACGGGGGGACCCAACCTTCCTTCAGTAAGTAGGTCCTGGTAGGGCCTGTGTTCCCACTACCGCTCATCAATGCCTTGTCATCTATCTGCAGTTAACTGATGGATGTGTGTATATAATATGTACAGATATAAGTGTGTGATGGATACAGAAGATGTACCATTGTTAGAAGCTATGACAAAAAGCACAATCCTTGCCAACGGTTAATACCAATAAGAATACTAATGCTGACACTGCTAGAATTTTGTCAGATTGGAAAAATAATGGAATTCCTTTGTATTTGTGGATAGCTGTCTGTTCTTTCGTTCACTGCATGGCCTACAGTCTAGGCGAGAAGAATGAGAGAAACGTTTGGGAGGCAACCCGACGTTGGCTTGTTTCCACACCATATTAGTTTGAGAAAGAAGATAGTTTGACCTCTGAATTGACTTTACGCTTTTACAGTAATAAGAACACAAAAGGGTTTCAAATTACTAGTGTGTTGTTGTTTTTTTTGACAAAAGCGTTTGGTAATATTTTCTCTGACTGTTAGAAAATGTCATTATCTCTATTATTTGGTGGTAACTGTGCTATGCATTTAGATATATGCTATGGTAATGTGTTGTTTGCATTCTGCCCTGTCTTATTTTCTTCTGCCAATGTTTATCAAAGAATTAATTTATAGTCTTCTAGCTGTTGGTCCAGAGGTGATAACAAAGTTTTCCTTTTGGTTTCCAATGCCTTTAGAAGAAGAAAGATGCAGATATCTACTGATAATATAGTTTAAATTTAGTTTAGTGTCATTGTTTGACAGATTTCTAAAGAGATATTGCAGTCTTGCATTAGAGTATAGTTCATATACGGTAATGTGGTTACAAACATGCCGGAACCCACTAACCCTGTAAACTCTGGGTCTCTTGGAGGGGCTGAGAACATTGAATGAATGTGTTAAATGGGCAGAAGAATTAGATTAGGAACAGGCTTCGGGTTTCCCATTGATTCTTCTCTACTAACTTCACTTATGAGTGTCAACACAAGGAAGAGTACATGTGACATGTTTTACTCCTTTGAAAAACATCCTGGGATAATTTAGGGGTGCAGAAACACCCCCTCTCTATCTCAGAGAGATCTAACAGGCCTCAACTACATTCCGTGGAAACTGGTGGCTTTGACTGGCCCTATGCTTCTGCCTCACCACGGAAATGCCACCCTCGAGATGAGATAATGACATTGCAATTAGAAGAATGCATTCTAAAGCAATATCATGCTCAAAATAGAAGCAAGTGCTTCAAGTGGTAAGGAAGTGAGTGGCCACTAATGTGGTCTGTGGGAAGAAAAGAGAAATGATACATGAACAATATTTTCTCCAGAAGTCAAACATCAGGATATGCATGTGGACTGAGACTTTTGAGCTCCTAGTTTTTGACAACCACAGGTGATATCAGACCTCAAATCCAATGCAGTTTCCACTGCAGTGTTGAATTTACTGAATGTTTGGAAAGGCAGATCACGTCCCCTGACCTCACTGAGAATAATCTCTGCTAATAAAACTCAGGTAACCCAGCTCATGCAATGTCTCTATAACAATGCATGGAGGCTCTTGGCCCTACAGTTGGCAGGCATTTTGCTGGGTTTAGTGATACAAACAGGGACTTTCAAAAGGGACATGGTGTAATTATTTGGGGGAGCAACTCTTTGTCAGTGGACCATCTCATAGAGGAGAGAACCTCTTTGGATAACTGTAAAAGCCATATAGTCTAGAGGACCTTGAAAATAGTTCCTCTCTAAGATGACCTCTGGACCATTGTTCACATGTCACCACCCCACAGTGCTGCCTTGCCTCGCTCTTCCTCCTGTTTCCTGTAGCCTTGCGTCCTGGATCTGACCCTCTCCCATCTTCAGCTGGTACTGACACCAGACTGTATCACCGTAAACTCAGCTATCCCAGGATTAAGCATTATAATGGGGCAAAATTATGTCAGCTATAGCCATCTGAGATTTTAATCCCAATTTGCTTCTTGGCACTGTTCTTAATCTTTATTTAATCGCAATTGAAAAGTGTCTCTTTCTTCTCCCTTCTTGGCAGCATTGAAATCTCTGTAAATTACTATATCTTTCCTAGGTCTTAAAATTATACACAGTGGATTTTTAGAAAGTGAATTGGATATTCTACAATTGACTAACTAGGACACTTGAGTTACATTGAGGCCCAGTAAGGGGCATAGTCTTCCTCCTGGTGATTTTGTACTCTTTACCCTACTAATGGGTGATAAAAGTACTAAGCAGGTGGCAGAAGAAGCATGTGCTGGTGAGATTATAAATAAAGGCCATTATTTTAAGAAACTTTGGAAAAATTGAATAGTAGCTTTGCACAGCGGTATTTGAATTTTGTAGCTACATATGTGAGGAAAATAAAAACCTTTAGTATAGAAATGTCTCTAATGGAAAAAAATTGTTTATTGTCAATTTGACATTATTGGGTTCCCCCAACGGGGGGGGGGGGGGGGGCAATGTTCTTTATAAGACAATTGTTGATAATCCAGCGCTACATAGAAAGGCAGTTAACAGGTTACAGCCAAAAAACTATGGTGTTCAAATCATTCTTGCTTTGAGAGACTTGAAAATGAGAGTGTCTTACTTGAGAATAGATTTTCCTCAGTGATCAGATATTGATATGAGGTGCTGATGAACACACTTTTCAGTCCTTAATGTTTAGGTTTATTTTAATAGTCAATTCTCGTATCACTTTTAGTTAATACCTATGTCATTATGGTTTTACTCTTGATTAATAACATCTTTAAGACCACAAAAATGTTAGCCATAATTATATCCACCATGAGTTCAAGGTCGCTTATGGACTAGTTGCTAAGTATTTACAAACATTGCATTGTTTAATCCCCACCACAAATTTGCAAGGGAAATACTAGCTACTAGGACTCCTGTTGTACAGACAGGAAAACTGTTACTCAGAGAGGTGAAATAAATCACTTTGGGTCCCACAGTTGATCCAGTTGGGAGGAGCAGCCAGGTTTCATGTTTTTAAGCCTGAGTATTAATTAACCATTTTATGGTAACAGCATAAACACAGTTACTGGTTTTGCCTTTATTGGCTGGCATGGATAATCACATAGAAACTAGCATTTTGGAACTAAACCAGTGTGCCCATGTTACAGAGGCAGATAACTAATTTATTCAACTGCATAAGTTGGCTTAATAGCAAAACACATCGGGAACCCTGGACTTTTGCTTCCTGACCCACCATGGGCTTCCATATTATTTTGCAGAGCAAGTCATTAACAAATGGCACAGAGCAGCTGAGATATGGATGTACAGGTTACACATTGGAAAGGGATTTAAAAAAAAAATTCCTATTTGATGGTGTCTCCAACTCCAAATGCCCTTTTCAGTTTGACTTAAAAAGACATATATGTCGCTTCATTCTTGGCTCTCCAAAGTCTTGGACATGTCCTAAATTCAACAAAAATGAATTGGGAGGTATCCCTTCCTCTTCTATATTTTGGAAGAAATTGTGTAAATTTGGTGCTTTTTTCTTGTAATGTTTGATCGAATTTTCTAGTGAAACCATTTGGGCCTGGAGATTTTCAGAAGCATTATTTTTTACTTTTTATTTTAATATAATTTCTGGAGCTTTTTAATTGTGAATTCAATTCATTATGGACTGTTCAGATTATCTATTTCATCTTTGCTGAGTTTTGGTAGTTGGTGGTCATTGAGGAATTGCTTGTTTAATTTGTGAGTAAAAGGCTGTTAATAGTATTACTTTATTATCCTTTTAACAGCTGCAGGAGATGTTGTGATGTCCTATTTCAGTTTTGAGACTGGTGGTTTTTAAATTCTCTCTATTTTTGCCTGTCTTGCTAAATTGACCAGTTTTATTGGTCTTTTCAAAGAACTAGCTCTTTGTTTTTCTCATTGTTTAATTATATCACTTCTGCCCTTATGTTTATTATTTTCATCCTGCTCACTTTGGTTTTATTTTGCTCTGCTTTTTGTAGTCTCTTGAGTAGGAAGTTAAAGGATTGATTGGAAAACTTTTCTTATTTCTAGCGTGAGCACTTAGCGCTATAGGTTGCCTTCTCGGCTCTGCTTTAGCTGTGTCACTCACATTTTTGATAGGCTGTATTTTCATTTTCATTCATTCATATCTACTGTTAATGCTTTTGAGTCTTCTTTGACCGATGGATTATCTAGAGGTGTATTGTTTCATGCCAAGTGTTAGGGGATTTTCCTGTTGTATTTCTGTTATTAATCTCTGACTGATTCCATATTAGTCAGAGAACATACTCTACATGATTTCAATTCTTATAAAATTGTTGAGGTTGGTTTTATCGCCCAGGACATTGTCTGTCTTGGTGAATGTTCCATAAGCTCTTGAAAAAGCTAGGTATTCTGCTGTTGTTGGGTGGAATGTGTGTACATGTCAGTGAAATCCTGATAGTTTATTTTGTTGTTCAGATCTTCTATATTTTTGCTGATTTCCTATTTACTAGTTTTATCAGTTGCTAAGAGGTAGGTATTTATGACCACAATTATAAGACTTCCTAAAGTCCTGAAATGAATCTCAAGGCAAAGGTTGCCCCCAGTACTCCCAAAGAGCCGGGATGGCGGAGAGACTTTGAATTTCGTTACAGCATGCTATTATTTGATTCCTTCCCAAGTAAATAAGAAATGTTGCATTCCCTAAAAGAAGTTGGAAACATTCCATAGAAACAGTCTAGAAGATAAAGGCCCTCTGTCCATATATAGCATATATATAGCTGTTCCTATAAGCGGCTGCCTGTATCTCTCCCCTACCAGACTTTCAATACTGTTGCTTAATGCCAGTAATATTACTTTAGGTTTAGGTAGAAAAGTAATGTAGATAAGTGTTTAACCAGGCAGTCCAACAGTTCTGTTTTCCTGATAGATTAAAAGATTCCATATTCTTGAATGTCATAAAAATACGACAATGGGAAGATGAAATGGCTGCAGAGTAGTGCAAGAAGTGGGGAGATCACAAAACTGGAGTGAACCTTAAATTAGATTAACTTAATAACTGCAATAAATCATTTGGTGTGGATTCTGAAAACGGTGGAAATGCATCCCACCTCTGCATTTTACAATCCTTTTTCTCACCCCTACTCCCAGTTATCTGCTGAATGATTCCTTTTGGATAAAAACCAGTTTCACAGAGCATTTTCATGAAAATGTTTTACTTTTCAAATTGTAGTTCAGAAGGAAACCATGGAAAGGAAATCTTTCAAAAATGCATCATATTGTAAAATATCACACAGCTTTTGTGAAGCTTCTTTAAACTTTTTACTTTACTTTTAGTCTGTTACTCTCCGTCTCTGTGTTAAGTAAACGATGCTCCAACTGCTTTGCAAGAGTAGAGTTGGAATCTCTTGCAGGAGACAATAGTGGAGGTCTTTGGAAGTTTTTGAGCTTCTTTCCTCACTCTTCACCTTTATTTAACGGAAACTTCCCTTGGACTTTGTCTTATACTTGGCTCAACAGCCATCATGAGATATGAATAGTATAAATAGAAATGGAGTTTAAACACTCAGTTTTGCTAAATAAGGAAATTGAAGGTCAGCCTCCTGCCTCATGTGGAATCTCTCTTGTCAGAGCCAGAAAGGAGGCTTGTACTACTTCACTATTTACAGATTTAGTAACAGATGCAGATTTCAGAAACTCAGCTGGCTTCCTCAGGCTGACAAAGTCTAACTTGGGAGATTTTGCCCTTGATTATGTGACCTCAGTCCCATCTAACACATGCAGGGTTGTAAGGAGAGCACACAAGCAGTCATGAAAATAATACCCAGAGAACTTGGAGATATGTTATCACCCCTCCCCATTCATGAGAGAGAAATCAGAATTTCCCCACCCCTCAGAGTATCATCTTCCCCTGCCCTGAAAGAAAACATGGAAATAAGCCTTACAACAGACCTCCTGTTTTCCAGCTAATCACAGAGAAGAATGATGGATGCAGATAAAGAAGGTTGCAATTAATTTAAAATATATGTACATAAAAGCCATACAGAAGAGTAGTGAGGGAAGAGGAAACCAGGTCAGGGAACTTTGCTCCTGTTTGTTTTATTTTGCTAACTGATAATGGTCTAACAGCATAATCCAGGAATCCGCCTGAGACACTCTAACCTTTAGAATATAGATTGCATTGATTCAAACTTCAATTCTACATATCCAAAAAGCCATTTGTGTGTAGGGAGTTCTTCAGCAAACAATTATAAAGTTAGAGAGGGTCAGCATGTCAGAAATGCAAGCTCTGTAACAAGCCATTAGATTTTTCTGGTCCTCTCTGGAACAAAAATCCAAAATACCTCTTATGTCATTAGGTAGAGCAATTCAACTCCCTCTAGCCCCTTCTACAGGTAAATCAACTCTAGGCCTCTGAAGATTCCTAACAAGAGCTTATAAATGCCATGCCCACCCCCTCACATGGTGTGGGTGTTGGGGGAGGCCTACTGTGGCCAATGCTCCTCAAACTTTACAGTATATAAATACCACCCAGGATCCTCTACAGATGCATATTTTGATGCAGTAGTCCTGGAATGAATCCTGAGATTCTGCATTAGTAGCGTGCTCACAGGTGATGCTCATGGGGTCTACCATCTTGAGAGCCATGTAATAGACAGTACATGTTCAACCACGCTGGCCTGTGTATAAGTCATTGCAAAGGGAAAAGACATATCCAAATTTACTCTTTTATTTGACATTCTTTTTTATGTCAGGCACAAATCTAACACTTCATAGTCAGCATACATGATCTTATGAATTATAGCCAGTAAGTATTTAGTATTAATTCATTAACATGTACAAATCCAAATTTTGAGTTAGAAAATAAGTACAGCATGATTCTACTACATAGCAGGTGCTCATAAGCATTGAGAGAATGAATAATACCTGTGCCTATTTTCATATTACCTTGTACAGGGAGCATGCATGTATATGTCCATGTACATGTGCGTGTGCGAGAGAGAGACAAGTTTAAAAGGCTACATAGAAACCTCTCAGCCACCCAATTCAAACATTATTTAGAGCAAAGCTGTAGGTAAATGTTATGAAATGAAGTAGAAAGGCAGCCTACCAAACCAATCCACATCAACAAATGAATACACACATTTTTCAAAGTTCAAACAGCCAAGGAATATGTCACAGAAACTTTGGGCCACTTTCAGGGGTACAGTATGTTTGGATTTGTGTATGCTTAGCAAGTTGCGAATGTTGATGAATTTAAAGTAATAATGCTCTCATCAAAACTCATTTCAGCTGACTAGGTTTGAAAGTGTTCAGATGGCAGGGTATGATTAGGTCCTGGAAATCTCATATCACCCTTTGTTCACAGCGGCCATTTCCTTCATCATTTTCTTTCCTTCTGAATGCGTAGTAATGGAATGGACTTGGTTACATCTCTGGCAGGAAGGTATAATTATATGTGACACGCATATATTTGTAATAGACCAAAGCCACAGTTCCTTTCCTGATAGGTCTGCATAGAATTTCGATAAATAAGAACATGTTTAGCTTTTTGTTTTTCTTTCAGGAATAATATTTCTGTTGGAATAAGCATGTTGTTTATATTAGCAGCTCCTGGTAAGAAAGAAGACGATTGTCTCTTTAATGTTCTGAAACACATTTGGGATGGGGCAAAATGTACCTTAATGGAGTCTATAAATTTGTTTAACCAGAGCAATTGAGTAAAGTTGACAGTGAATTCTGTGTTTTTAGCTTCAGTCATTAAGCAATCAGTGTCAGTGTAATTGAGAGGGGTTTTATCTTAAGAAACCTTTTCTCTTTCTTTGTTCTTATGATATTCCTCACCTTGAATCCCCCACCCCCACCCCCACCGTCAGGTGGGCTGGAGATGAGGAGAAAGAATACCAGCGCTAAAGAAAGAATTTGGAATATACCACTGTAACCAATAAGATACATTAATTTTATAGTGGGGTTTTCGCTTTTTATCTTAAGTTGCCTTTCCCAAATTCAATGTTTTAGAAAAGACTTATTTGTCGAATTGTTCTTCATATAATTTCCCTACATTTTAATAGTCAAAACCCCTAATATTTTATATGTGTGTGTATATATATATATATATATATATATATATATATATATACATACATACATAGATATGTGTATATATATATTTATTTAATTTGAGGAAAATACACTATCAATAATCACTCAGAAACAAGGCAAAAATTGTTACACTTGACAGCTCTGAGGAAGCAATTTATACTATAGGTGTCTGCATTATTATGTTACTAAAAGCAGAGGGGGTGAATTAGCTAAGAGTTACATGAGGATTTAATTGTCTATTTTCTGTTAACATCAGTGGAAGTCACATGGATAAGTCCTTGCAGAACATGCTGTTCTGAAAATATTAGTCTAGAAAAGGTTTCTATGGCAATGTTCATGTGTTTCTTTCATTAATTGGCCTAATTATCCCATTTACAGAAATGGGAATGAGAAGTATTAAGATGAGATGATGAGAAAGGTTAACCTTATTGGGAGCAATAATTGCTATTTTTAGGCCAGAAAAATCTTACAAGTTCCCAAAACAGTATAGACGGCAAGGTTCCCTCTCCCCTAGGAAGTTATCATGAAAGGGATTTATTTAACACATTTGTAAGACTTGCTTTTGATATATCTTTTGGTGTTTACATATCCATTTGTTATGCAGTTAAGCACTACTGGTTTGGGTAGCATTTCTGCTTTTCTGTAAAGATAGGAAGTAAGACAGATGCAGCAATATTTCTGTAACGGTAATATGCAATGGAAAGTGGAAAACAGTAGCTTTAAAAAAAAGAAAGAAAGAAAGAATGGAAGGAAGGAAGGAAGGAAAGAAGGAAGGAAGGAAGGAAGGGTTGGATAAGAGATGGTAAGGAGAGAAAGGTGGTGAGATAAGCATACAAATTCTGTTTTTTCAAAACTCTGACATTCCTATGCAGTTTTCCTAAATAAGAGAATCTGAATGCTTTAGAAAAATCTAAGGAACCCAAAACTAGTTATTCCAAGCTCGCAGGTTTACCTCTTGATTTAACTGAACTAAATTAAGAAAGGTTAAGATTATTTTTTATTTTGTTTTCTCCCTTTTCCTCCTCCTTTTATTTCTTGTTAATTTATTTTCAACAATTTCTGCAGTCACGTGTCACTTAGCTCTATGAATTACCCCATTTTCAGTCCCATCTTTCTTTGGAAGCACTTTCTTCTTTTTTTTTTTTTTAATTCCTCATGGTCTCTTCATTTCTGTGTTCCAACTTTGAATGGACAGCAATGTGCAAATCACTGAATGTAAAGGACACTACCTCAGAAGTAAGTAGCCCTGAAATGTGCTGCTCTTTAAAATTATTTCTTCTTCCCACTGTCTTCAGATGGGGCTGTGTCCTATAAATTCAGCCAAACCAATCAGCATGGGTGCTCGGTGCTCACTCTGTCCTAGCTTACCCCTTTCCCAGACCATCAACATAAGAACAAAATTTTAATCTCTCCCTTCCAGCTCTGAAATGCCACGGGCCCTTCTGTCCTAATGAGTGGCACATGAACACTGCAGTTCTGGAGCCAAGCAACAATGACTACAACCCAGGAAGGCTACAGGATTGTGTGTGCCAAGTAGAGTTAGTATAATTATAAAAGACACACAGTGACTCACAGACCTTTAGAGCTGATGGGCGTCTCATGCCTACAAGTAAGGTCACTAATTGATTCAGTTGTTACAGCACGTTTCCATGGCAGAAGCATTTTTGCACATCTGTCCCTTGGAAGATCATGTTAGCAACATGCAAAAGCTTTCACACTTATGCTCTTGTCCAAATTCCTGAAGCCTTGCCAGGCCACCCTTTTTGGTTTCATCCAGGTACTATTCAGAGTTGTCACCTTACCTTCCTTGACTGCAGTAAAGATTTTGATGCCCTTCCAGGACTGCCACCAATCCCTAATTGCCTGATGACGTCTTCTCCTTATTCCCACATCATTTCCTTGAAGGTATCTAGAGACTCATTAAAATTGCATTTTTGATGTTCTCCCAGATGCTCTTAATCTGTTGTTTTGGGGGTTTTTTTGGGGGTTTTTTTGGTGTTTTTTTTTCAGTAGGTCCAGCACCATTGCAATTTTTATGAGCCATTCTGGGTCATAACTATTTCAAGAATTTAAAAAAAAAAAAGTGATAGAAAGAGAGGCCAGAGTAGTGCCAAAAATTCAGGCTACTACAATGGAGTACACACTTCGAGGTATTGTTAAGACTATATGGCAGAATCTTTCAAGTTTAGCTCCAAGGGGGTTGCATGCATTTTTTTCTCAAGCGAAACAACTTATAAACAAATATCACTCTAATCACTCGTCTATACATGGACAGTGTTGTCCAGAGTGGGTGGTAGTCCATGACAGAGGTCTGAAGGTGTTAGGTGTTCTTTAGTGAATCTTAATGGAGACCTTGATTTCCCCAGCTGAGACCGACTAGACCGATCTGGTAAGAAAGGCTTAGCTTTTATCAGGAAGGTGATTCAAGAGAGAACAATTCAAGAACAAAAGATAAATCAGAGAGAAAAGCTCCTGCCCTGCTGAAAATTGTGGCAAGAATTAGGAGAAAGAGAAGATGGTCCTAATGGTAATTTTTATTGTTTTATTTTGAGTATGTAACTTTTTATAAATTATGAAACAACACAGTACTTACAATAAGGGATTTTTTTAAAAGACACACAAACTTCACACTAATACAACAATGAATTTTTATTTTTGCCTCTTCTTTTTCTGCCTTTGAGCTTATTATAGACACATACCTGTACTGTAAGTATAGATCATGCCACTTATTGATATAGCATCTTTATTTATTAAAACTCATGATTTAACACATGCATATAAAATTGATGCTTCCAACATTTGTGTGACACACTTTTTTAAGAAGTAAAACTGTATTTGTAGATGATATCCATATTTATCTAAAAATTTCAAGACAGTCTACAAAATGACTAGAAGCAATAAGTGAACTTAACAATGTTGCAGAATATGTGGACGACATAAAGGAATCAATTGTGTTTTACATACACTGGCAGCCAACAAATGGGAAATTTAAAAATTCAATTTGGAATAGTGTGTGCCACAATTTTAATAGCAGTGATTAATCACCCCGCTCCCAACCTTGTAGGTCCAAGGAGGGCCTTAAACATGGCCTCCGTCTTGCGGGACCACTCAGGTGAGCCCCAGACACCCCCAATATCTTGGAGAGTAATAGCAATGACAACATGAAATGTTTCTCAATGCAGTCCTTATGCTAATTTTCCTCTCCAATAAAAAAAGCATACGTTGTGGAGGAACTGAAGCTTTCCAATTTCTCATTTATTTATCTTCTTCGACTTCCGTACTCAACAAAAATTTCATAACAAACTGTCATTATTGGCTTTGCTGCTTCTCTCCCCAAACAGAGAAAACTCCACAAAAGTTTCAGGGTATTTTTCCTCCCTCTGTCAATTGCTTTTTGTCTTTTTAATTTCCCATCAGTTGAAAACAACGCAATTCAAGGAGCTCACACTCTTTTTTTTATTTTTTTATTGATGCACATTGTTTATTATTTTGGTTAGAACAAATGAGTGTGGGTTCCTCATTGTATAATAAACAGTCACTAACCCTGAGAATTTTAGTACTGCTCCTTTTGTGTTTTATTTTTTTTTACTTTTTTTTAATTAGTTTCAGGTGTACAAAACAATGCGTTAGACATTCCACTTCTCACAAAACTGAATAATATTGTATGTCAACTATAATATATATATATACATACATATATATACATACATATATATATATGCATATATATGTATGTATATATATATATATATATATAGTCATGGGATATGGAGTACAGCATAGGGAATAGAGTCAATGGAATTGTAATAGATATATACAATGTCAGAGGGGCAATAGATTGGGGGAGGGGGTTACCACTTTGTAAGGAGCTCACACTCTTTGAGTTCCAACTCTACCTCAAGTGCCTCTGGGAATACGCCACACAAAGGAGGTTTCCTTGGCAACAGGAATGTTGAAAAAAAAAACCATGGAAACGTTGGCTCCCTACTTCCTTCCCTAATGCACCCTGCACTGCTGTTTGGCAGGCATGGAAACTATACTTGCTGGGCATGGAAACTACACTTGAGACAAGAGTCACTGCTCTTGATTGGTTTAGCCTTTGACTATAAGACTCCACTATCAAATACTTGCTCTATTTCCCCATTAATGAAACACTTCAGCTGTGAAATGGGCATTTTCTCATTATTGCCTGTAGCTAGTCTTTTCTAGACATTTAAATAGAAATGGAAATTGGGTTTGAAGAATTTGGTGTGTGTGTGTGTGTGTGTGTGTGTGTGTGTGTGTGAGAGAGAGAGAGAGAGAGAGAGAGAGAGAGAGAGATTGTCAAGATGAACTGAATTTAAATAACTGGTAACACTTATTTTTACATTTGTTTTCAGTCTCTGGAATTTGCCTAAAAGGTATTTTTTAAACTGTGGCAGGACATAACGTCACGTTGGATGACTTCTGTGAAAATTAATGTATTAATTTGGCAGAACTTATGACTCACTTATTTAGTACGCTTCTAAATAAGTCCCTGTGAACTCAACAAATTTTCTTCTCCTATTAAAATTGTCAAGACAAATATAGACATGTGAATTTATAGATAGGTGAATCTATGAAGTCTAATTTCAGGGACTTCATTCAGCACATAGGAGATCAAGTTATGCGATTTTAAGCCCTAAGCTCTCACTATGCCCCAGGAAATCAATCAATAAACCCATGTCAGTGGGATCCAAAGCTCAACCTTTACCCAATCCCCTTTATCCCTCTTATCTGTATTTTTTTCCTTCTTCAGAACAATGATAGAGAATATGAATATATAGTTGTCGATTTCTAAATTACCCCGCTACTGAGCTTATCAGTTACTAAGGGATACTTAGTGTACTGGAGGCTTTTTCTTCTTTTTCCTGGTAATTGAACCACCTGTTCAATTTGGACCTTTAGGAATTTAAGAGGTTGCCAATAGTTTAATCTCTTATTCGGGAACAAGTCTTTAACATAAGTAGGAAAGAAAAGAGAATTAGTTTCTCCCTTTTTTGTGTATGTAATGTAAACAATCAAAATTTATTTTCTCACAGTTCTGGAGGCTACAAGTCCAAGGTCAAGTTGTCAGCAGGTTTGGTTTCCTCTCAGTCCTCTCTTCTTGGCTGACAGACATCTGCCCACTCTTTTTTAAACTAAAGAAATGAAGAAAGATATTAAGAAAGCCAGTGTGCTTTCCCAAAGCATTCTTATAATGTCAACAAATCCTCACACTTTAGATTGTCTTAACTGCCAACTAGAATGAGCCAGAACAGAAACAGCAATCCTTCCCATTTTGTTTCTTCCCATTTTGAGCCACTCTAATGTTGCAGGATTTCATTATGCCTTCGGGAGCTAGGTGGCATGTATTAAACATCACATTGTATCTGCATGTGTGTTTATAAAAGGAGAGTAAAAACCTAAAAAAGACATGCCTGGAGTTACTCAAAAGCTTTGAAAGACAGAGTAAAAAGACAATGAAAAGCTTTCTTTTTCTTTTTTACTTTCTTTGTCGTGTTTATCGTTGGTTTGTGGTAACAGTAACTGACTATAAATGATGTGAATGGGGAATTCCAGCTCTCAGTAGCCAGGGCGCACTCTTCCTGTTTCAACTCACACTGGTGGCCCTCAGGGTCTGTGGTATTGTCCCAAAGACTGGCTGCTTGAATTCTGTTCCTTTGCCTGGTGGTGACAACCAGCCCTTGCAGGACGACAACTGCCATCTGGCTCTTTTGCTGGTTGTGTTGGTTTTGGAGGATGTGAGCATCTCCAGGGAAGTTAGAACCTCTGTGAAATCACCACAGATGGTTTTGTTTTGGAAGCTAACAGGCCTGGGCGTAGAAGTACGAAGTAGAAAAATAAATCAATTGGGACTTTGATGTCTATGGGTCTTCAAGGGACTTGAAGTAAACCTCAATAATTTATTAGAACTATACTACATACCTGGAAGAATTTGGAGGCATTTTGAAAGTGAATTGAAACTTGCAAAAACCCCATCATGGACCTGTGGATATTAGAGTCTTCCTCCAGAAAGGTGGTGATGTGATATAAATTAGCCATGGGAAAAATGCATGTTCATTTGATTCCTAAATCACTGTTTCTCAAGAGATGTTCCACCTGCATTAAGATGGGGAGGAGAGCTTATAAAACATGCAGATAACCAGAGTTTTCTGGATTGCTGAGAGTTGGGCACCACCTCTCCCTAAGGATTACTCAGTGTCTCTCTCTCCAGTCTCTTTAAAAAGCTTTTTTTTTTTTTTTAACTAACTGTACTGACTCTAAAGCTCAAGCAGATCAGCTTTTCCAAAATGCATTCTCAAGCAATTAGCATGCCATTAATAATTAAGAATCACTGGCCTAAAGATAATCTACTTTAAGAATTCTTCTGATATTTATTTCCTTCCCTACGTTCTAAAGAATTCACGTAGGCAGGATACCATCAGGTTCAAATTGGGTACAAATTTATTTTCACATTTTCAAAGGTGTCCATCTATCAGGAATACTATCTGATCCAGCAAACGTTTGTGTTCTCTAAAGATATGTTCAGCGATGATTAAGATTGGAAAGTGGCTGACTGGTTAGATGGAGGCGAGGTACATGAAACAAGTGACATCTGGCCAGCATTTTTGACTAGTTATAAGGCAAAGCTCCTTATAAACAATTATATGACCTCTGAGCCTTCCCGGGGCTTTCTTCATCACGGACTAACGTCACTCACATGAAGACAGAGGCTTTGTATTGGAGAACAGCCTTCTTGCACCCCCTCCCTGTCCTTTCTGTGCCTTGATGCCCATGGAGATGTCCCCTTGAGGCTGTCAGCAAAGTTGGTGTCCTACTCTGTTATTTAAAGGGTATATTTTAATATTCTCTGAGGGAAAAATCATCTGAGTAGAATTAAGAACCAATGTGATTCTTTATTATAAAATGATGGAAAGGGGATGCTAAGATATCATGGAGATATCTTATCCACAACATCTTATCATGGAGCTGCCGATGGGGAAGTACAGTGTGTGGAGTGGGAGGCTGGAATGATTAGCACTACAGCCACCGGTGATGTTAATGCCGTGAGCAGACAGGTTCGTTCAGGGTATATGATGAGTCTGTCTCTACAGATGGAATTTCCAAGTGAAAGCAGAACACCAGTTTTGCAGCCAGGCATTTAATTCAGCCAGTGTTTACTGAGCCCCTACTAGAACCAGTGATATCTGGTGACACAGACCTGGTGCCATCCCTCACTGAAGTTACTGGTACCTCCCATACAGGAATCCACTCAAATCTATTGAGATTCTACAACACATTTAAATAACAAAGAGCTTTCTCCAAAAGCAGAGCACTCAACACCAAAATCGAAAACTTGATATAACTGCATACACACGCGCACGCATATGGACTACTGTGTTTTCCCGAAAATAAGACCTAGCCAGACCATCAGCTCTAATGCGTCTTTTGGAGCAAAAATTAATATAAGACCTGGTCTTATTTTACTATAAGACTGGATCTTATATAATATAATATAATATAACATAACATAACATAACATAACATAACATAACATAACATAACATAATATAATATATAGTATAATATAATGTAATACCGGGTCTTATATTAATTTTTGCTCCAAAAGACGCATTAGTGCTGATTGCCTGGCTAGGTCTTATTCTAGGGGAAACAAGGTATGTATTATTATTCTTACACTCAATTTTTTTTTCCGAAAGTCAGTTGTTATTTCTTCACGTATTTATAAGCTAAATTACAGAGATATTCTCTCATGGAAAATATTCTTTTTTTATCTTGGTAAGCAAGATAGACTCCACCTTGAACTCTGTAAAAATTATATTTCTGAGGCTGTTTGGGAAGTGCTGATATTATTTCTCAGATTTTACTTATTTGCTCTTCTACGTAAAACCAGTAATATTGGCAACTGGCATTGCCTATACCAGGTGTGACACTGTTCAGGTTATTAATATATTAGACCCGTCATCTGATGCTTTCAGGTCCTCATATATTTTCTCTTATTATAATGTCTACTTATTTCTGACAAATATTGGATCCATAAAGGTTAAAAGGCTGGGAAAGAAAGCATCTTTGACTACTTACTGCTCACATCCTTGATACCAATAGTGTCAATAGAAACCTCACAGAGCAGCCACACAGGCAACATGTCTTGAACAAATGACACAATTTCCTAAAATAATAAGACCAAATGTTGGAGAGGATTGTTCTAACCGTATAATTTAACCCTAATTTAAGGACTTTTCTATGTTACGGTTTTTGTAAGTCTTCAGTTAACATTGTATTGATGGCCAGACGTTTAAAACCAGATTTGGCCTCTGGAGCCAAGTAAACTATAAAACTATTCGCCAACATTACTCAATTCTAGTGGGGGAGTCGTGCTTTAACCACTGTCTCTCAGTGACTTCTTTTACTAAATGCATTGATTCTAACGCTCGGATAGACCAGGTTTTCTGAGTCTTAAATATGCTAGGCTTTTGAAATAACGACTAGGGAACTGAATCAGAGGCCTCAGTAGGGGACACAAATATAGGATCAAACAATTAGATGTGATAGAGGAAAACCCCTAGACATAAGTCTAAGATTAGTGTTTCCGTGTGTCTTTTCAAGACTCTGACGGCACAGCTAGGATTGGGGAAATCCCTCAAACATTCTGTAATATAATTCAGTGACATACTTGAGGTGCATTAAAACACCAGTGATTCTCATTAATAGTTCTCCCACTTGCATCATTTCTGCCTCTCTGGGCATTTCTATTCCAACTGGGCTCTTGGTGGAAGATGGCATTTTTACATGGCCTTAGGACAACTCCTTAGAGAGTCAGAACCGTGTTATGACTTGAAATTCTGTCAAGGACTGCAGAGAACTGCAGACAGTGCATCTGATAAAGTTATTTAAAAGTCTTGATATGTGTGTAACATCCACCGGTCTCTCAACAACATGCCTCATGAAGGGTGAGGAGTTAGGAAATGGCTGCCTTATTCACCATGCTTTTCATGGTGCAATTATAGCCATGAAGGAAAAGACCTATTATCTGATCCCATGGAGACTGGACAATCACCAAAATGGTAACCCAGAGGTTCTACTTTTGACAATCGCAAGTCCTTTGGGAGGAGGGGGAGGGTCACTGTAAAATCTAATAAATTTTACAGAAGTGAATACAGTACATTAATCGAGTTTGAAGTCAAAACTGACTTTAGTAGCAATTAGAGGCTTAGTAGGGGCCTTCCCGCAGTACCAGCATGGAAATCATGTATTAACTAACATCATTTCCAAATTTTTCATCACCTTCTAACATTTGTGGAAACATTAAAAAATTGTTCACCAACAGTAAAATTTTGCTATGAATTACTTTGTAGTCCAAAGATTTAAAAGGGAGTGAATTGCTAAGGATGACTAAAATAAAAAGATACATTTTAAAAAAGCTTCACTTGTTTTAGGAATTAAATGTTAGTCTCTGTTCTTGTCCTGTAGAAGAATATGGTAAAAGTTTTAACTTACATTGGTAAGCTAAAAAAGATGTAAGTTTGATGAAAAATAATAGTATTAGCCATGTGAAATCTCTTAAACATATATTTATCCAGGGAAATTATAGCTGTATTATATGCATACATAGGCATGATAAATAATACCATTTTCAGAAATGCGTACTTTTAAGATTATGTATTTGATTTTAAGAGCTGACAGCTTGCATTAGAAATATCCATTGTGAATGACATAAACTGGTATGGCAACAGATTTTAACAGTATTTTTTTCCCTCATGTATTTTTTTTTTTTTTCTCTAAGGCTGATGTGTGCCCCTGACCTTCAAAGTTAAATTTGGATCCTTATGCGCTTTCTTCCATACATCCCTGTGGAGAGATATCCACTTAGGGTACAGTAGGTGGATGCCAGGAATTAGCCTCAGAAAGTGGCACACCTGCATCCCTAACTCCACGTGACCCTCTCAAGCATAGTTTTCTTTGGTTACAAAAGAAGAGGGTAGTAAGAACACAGAATTACTGAGTAAAAATGGGAGGGGATAATGTTTTGTGGGGATTTTAGTTTTCCATTTGCATATATATATACGCATTTTGTTTTCTAAATGGTCGTAGAGAGGGAAATGCAAGTCTACCACTTCTACTAAAAGTACAGCTGTCTTGTTTGTATATGAAATATAGAAATCCATAGATACAGGTAGAGGGGGGAGGGAGGGGGAGAGAGAGAGAGAGAGAGAGAGAGAGTCTATAGAGGATTTTTAACTACTTATTGAGTTATGGCAAGGAGTTTGATACTTAACTATTTCCAAAACCTCTTCAGTTCTCAGGATCTGAAGTACTTCTCTATGTTGTGTTGATTAAATGCAAAGTAACAACATCAGAATTAAAATCCTGAAAATTACATTATTGTCTCATGTATGTACTATTGCTGAAGGCAAAAAAATTTTCACTTAGGTGAATTTTTTTTTAAAAAGAAAATTATCCTTTTAAGTAATTGAACTTATATTTTGGATAGAAATTTTGCGTTAGAGATTTCACTTCCCCACGTTACTAGAATATATGCACTGAACATAACATTGCCTCTTCGTACCCTAAATATCTCAAGACTGCACTGCTTTTTCCTGGTTTATGTCTATCAAAATGTCAAATTCTAAGCAGGATTTCCTTGGAACCATTTTTTATTCTTCAACTGTGATTTGGGTTGAAAGAGTAATAACAAAGCTTGTTAGAAACATGTCTGACATTGATTCTGAGGGCCAGCTAAGCCGCTTAGCTAAGAACGAAAAGCATGGGGTTTAGTATAGAAATGTTGTAACACGTAGTTAACTGGGTTCTCTCTTTTGCTCTGGGTCTTTCAGTTTATCGCATAAGTGAAGCATCAGTGTAGTGAAAAATCAATCAGCAATTCTTCTTGTCAATTGGGCATAACTGGAATATAATTTTGCATGCTTTCTTGCCAAGGAACAAAGCTCATCCATTCTAAGAAAAAAAGAGATGACATGAAAATGTAAATGAAAGTAGAATGCTTTCAATGTTTATTAAATTAATTGAACGTAAGTAGTTTCCTCCTACTGAGATCAAAATTGAGAAAGATGGAGAAGATAAAAATTAATCCTTTAAAATCAATTGGCCCTCAATAATTATCACATATAAATAATTTATTCTGTATAATGGAATGGTTAGGAATAAGAACTGGGTTACATTACCTGGCTTCAAATCTCTGTCATTTATAGCTGTGTGACCTTGGAGAAATTAACCACGTTGCCTTAGTGTTCTCATCTGTAAAATGAAGATAATCCTGGGACCAGCTCATCAATGATTGAGTGCAATAATGAGGGTAGATTACTTCAAGTGTTGGCGTTAGTAAGTGCTTGATACATAGATAGCAATGACTGATTAACTGTAGCTCTGGGTACTTCATGGAGCCTGCAGAAGAAATGGACGGTGATTGTGAAGACTTTCTATTCCTATGGTACCTCTTTTCTGCTTATGGGGAGTAGCTAATAACCGAGGAAGTGAAATGTTCCATTTAGTGATCTTCCATTAGAAGTTAAACTTTCTGGGTTTCAAATGCTTATCACACAACTAATGTTTTTATTCTTTAAAGAGGAAACTGGGCATCTTGGATTCTTTGGGAAAACATAGGCACCTGGTTCTGCCAAGTTGCATTCTGTAAACAATTTGTAAATCTCCACAGATTGGTAAATCTCCATCATTGTAGTTTTAATGGTACACATGCTTAAGGTAATGTTGAATGCAGTATGAAGGTGCCAATCCCTTTATTAATGAAAACAAGAGAAGCTTTGTTTATTAAAAAAAAAAAAAAAGCACTATCACAAAATGAAACAAGCAGGCACTAATTTGTTTCTTTGCCTACCCTCGATGCCATTGCATGTGAGGGATTATCATGGAAAACACATTCTTGCTGTAATTTGGAGCCTTTAGGCATTTGATGTGCCAATTGCCTTCACTTGGATCTGGTCGGTAATTTATCACTGGAGTGTCCTGCCCTGCTCAAATGCGCCCTTTGTGGGCAGAGGCAAAGCTAATACACTTTCCAAGTGTATTTGAATTGCTTCAATAAATCACAGCTGCCACTGTAAGCAGTTTTATCATTTGCCAGAACAATAACTTATCTTCATGCTTTATAGACACAATGCTCTCCAAGACTTTTATTTGTGTAAATTGTAATGCATCATAACCCATTTCCTAAAATGAAATTAGGAAGCTCATCATATAGTGTGTGTGTGTGTGTGTGTGTGTGTGTGAGTGTGTGTGTGTGTATGGAAGTATTCCAAGGAAATCGTGTAAGCTCACAAGAAATGGGGCGATTTTTATCCTGTTTATTTTATAGCAGCAATTTATTTCTTTATTATTACTATAATGATGTGGGCATTAAATGCTTGCAATTGGAGTTAAACTTCATTTAGCTCTTTATTGCTCTAGTGTGTAGGTGAAACCAGCTTGCAAAAAAGGACTAATCAGTAATGGTTCTTGTTGGGTCTGCCTTGGAGGAGATGGAGAAACCCAATGTTTAACAAATACCCATCTCTATTGATGACTCTATAGACAGCCATTCCAATAAATCCAGCTGCACAATCAAATTTGTGCTCATCCTGATCTCTGGGACTGACTGCCAATTTCTCCTTTATTTCACAGTGAAAAAAACCCGAATTCAAACCTGATTTGAATCCGTAGACTCCCGAGAGGGAAAATGTACTACATAACAATATTATGTCTGAAGTTGCCAATGAAAAAGACAATCTAATTTTAATACTATTTCAGGACTCTCTTCAGAATGATGGACAATAAAGTGTGTTCTTTTTTTTTTTTATTGGCTTCACTGGAGAACTGCTAAATATTTATAAACTAATTTGCCATCACTTCTTACATAAGAAAATACTTTTGTTTGTAATGCCTCAATAGTTCACTCCAAGCAGAGAAAACAGTGTCTATAAAGAAGCCAGGTTTTATAATTAAAAACTAATTTATTTGTTTCAAAGCCAAGTATTTTCCCATGCATGTTACAATATTTGAATTTGCTTTAATTCTTCCTGTCTTTATTATCAATAGGGGACTTACATGTCCTTGCATGGAAGTTTCGATTTTTCCACCCATCACTTGAAGTTTGGAATGTTGTTTATTTTACAGCAAACTACCCACTAGCTATTATTAAGAACTTCATAACCCCCTGCTTTATGCCTAATTACAGTACCTCTAAGCCAGTGTTCCCCAACTTCTAGGTAGGGGTCCCAACCTACCCCTTAAACGATCCTTGAAACTCAGTGTTCAAGTCAGTCATAACTCGCCCATCGTCCTGAGTTTGATCAGGATGCACCCCAGGATTTTAACCTCTTACCCCCACTTTTTATACACTTTCTGGCTCCCCCGGCTGCCACCTTGCCTCTCTGATACCTAACCCAGGCAAACCCACTCTAGCTCCAGGTTCGTACCTGCTCGATGCCACACATTCGTGTTGGGGAGGGGGGGGGGGTAAAGGGTGGAGATAGGACTCAGATTCTTCACTGTTATAAGTATGTGGAATTTTGCCTCTCTCTGTCCCACAACCTCTTTTTCCCAGGCCCTCCTCACCTCATTCCCTTTCTCTCTTTGAGTCCGTTTAACGGAGCTGGTTTCCTATTTGCCAGCATGGATTCAGTGGGCAGATTCTCCTCCAGACAGTTTATGTGGATGGAGAACTGTATCACTTTTTGAAAGTCTTACTCATTGTCCCAAAACAAAGGAACATTGCTGAACACTGAGCTATTAGTGATTCCAATTATTTTTAAAGCTACCACTATTTTATAAATACCCATTTGAAAAAGAAAAACAACTGATATTTGGTTTATAACAATATCATTACTGTTAACGTTAGGCTGGTGCAAAAGTAATTGCGATTTTTGCAATTGTTTTTAACCTTTTAAACGGTGATTACTTTTGCAACAACCTAATAGCAGTGTATCTTTGAAAAAAAGAGCTATACAATAAAAAATGGTATGCGTTCATGGATGATTGTTTGGAAATTTAATTGACAATGTTTCTATGTGGCATCCCATTCATAAAATTCCTTTTTAGTAAAAATTCTACTTTAGAACATTGAGTTTTACATTTTTTCAAGTGTTTAGTTGAGCATGACTCATTCTTTAATTTTCTTTTCACTGAAGGGCCAGCTGAGTCCTTTAATAAATTATTAGAGTATTATAGTATTATTATAATTATTTTATCATGAAATGCTTGCAATTTATTGTCATATTGTCATTGTGTTCTTTACTGGTGATGTTTTTCAATATCCTAAGTTCTTGTTAAAGGCATAGTTTACTAAAGAATCAGGGATGTTATGAAAATGAGAAAGGGCTAGAATAAAGGAATTTCTCGTTTGAGGTATCAACCTATATTAAGCCCAGATGGAAGGTGAAGAGAAATGATTATCAATAATCCTTGAAGAAATTACACACCCTCTGTCTTTCTCTCCTCTAGGTCTTTGTGTAGCTGTATGATTATATATTTAGATCTTGAGAAAGTGAAAATTAGCTCAGCCTGAGAAAGTGAAGCTCTGCACAGCCTTTCTTCAGGCTGGAATAACAGAGAATAGCAGAAGCAGTGTGGATGGGAAACATGTCCCTTTAGGGCCTGTTGGAGCTACAGGGTCACAGCAACCCCCTTATTTGAGTGACTACTGCTCTTTTTTAAAAAATTAAATTTATTGGGCTGACAATGGTTACTAAAGTTACATAGGTTCCAAGTGTACAATTCTGTAATACATCATCTATATATCACATTGTGTATATGATGATGGAAGGAGAACTGACTCTGAATGGTGACTACCGCGCTCTTATTCACGGAAAAATCTTGTCCTCTAAAATAATGGACAATCACATTTTTCTGTTTGAAGTTATATCAGTTATGAATGAGACATCCTACTCCTGTCTAGATGACCTATATCACCATCACATAGGGGAGCAGGCTCGATTTACCTCCCATGTACAGTTTCAGATAGGGGTCCCAGGACAAAAATTCCTCATTGGTCTTCAATTTGTGGTTCCAAAAGATGTAGGCCCCTGGGTCCACCTCGCAGCCCAGATAGGATGTTGACTCTTTGATACAGCCAGGCCCTGCTTTAAATCTATTAGAATTCTGCTGCATTTAAAATCCGTGTGAGGTTCCTATGATATTTTCCTCTGTCCTTTGTTGGTGACACACCCCGTAGTTTCTCTACACTATGGCCTACTTCATTGCAATGAGTAATAATTTGTCAGAGTAGAGTTTTAGTCTTAGGATGATGGGGCTAGAGTGCCCTCTGTACATCCATCCAGGTGACCATGGTGATAATTTGGGGCAAACTTTCTTTGCTTACCTGCCTAGAAAAGTAGGCATGTCTGTCACCAAAGCCATACCACCCAGCCAAGAGACAGAAAAGGCAATTTGATACGGAAACATAGTGTGGGAGTCGGAGTAGAGGCATTGCTTAGAAGAGCATTTGGTAGTTTGGCTTGAAAATTCACAAAAGTTTACCCCAACTGCAAAAATAAAAAGTGTACAGCTTTGTGGGGGTGTGGAGATAGGTAGCCCACAAAGAAGAGGTTTCACAATCCAAGAGACTCACTCTTCAAATTTGCTATGTTGTCACAGTTAATAAAACCCATTGCATCTGGGCAAATAAAATAGCAGCTAGAAAGCTGCTGGACCACAGCCTATATTAACTGCAAAATCTGAAACATGCTTTTTTTTTTTAATCTCTGGGATTAAAACCAAACCAATTTTATATGATGCTTTTCTTCGAAGTGTAGCTCCACATTGGGCTTCTAAATTCTCTTAAAGAAAAAACACCTTTACTCTTTTCGAGGTCTAAAATTTCTCCTTTTAGTCATTTCTTTTCTTTTCAGCAGCTTGGCCTAGGAAAGAATAGCTTGGTTTTACCAATGGCAGTTTCTTGAAGGGTATGTGTTAGTAAGATTAGTCCACGGCTCAGTATTCTGTCTTGGGAACTACTGTTTGATGCTTTTATAGCTCGAGCTGCTTCTCCTCTTGGAGTGGTAGCCTTTTATCTCCATGGCTTAGGGACAGAGTATTCTGAAACAGCAGGTGGTGCTTTTTACCACAAACAGTCAATGTTGTTTGTGGTAAAACAGTTGCTGCCATGTTTTTAGAACTCTTGAAGGGTGACCTGGACAACACTCAGCCTTCAGAAGTGAGGACGTATTTCATTAAGAGTTTTTACTGGTGGGCAGTGACTTTGCCAACTTCAGCTTATGCCACAGTTGCTGAACAACCTTTCTAAGCATGGGAGAGGGCCTGCAGGAGAATTACATACAAGGTTAAAGTCATAGGAGCCTATATTGTTGACTGCATTCCTGTGCAACAATTCTTTATGCCCTAATAGTTTGTGTCATCTATGTGATTTATGTGACAATAGGGGGGATATGTGGGGGAGTCACTGCTCTTACACATAATTTTGGCCAGTGGATAGCTGTTTGGTGTGACAAATAGAGTTAATTCAGCATCAGTAAAGACCCAGGATTTTCAAAGTAGACCAGAAGAATGCCTGTCGATATTGGCAAAACATCCAGTCTTGAGTTGTGGAAGCTGGAGGAATTGTCCAGTGCTGTCATTTTTCACCTAAGAAGCTGAGGTATTGTGAGTTATGCGCCGTGCCTAAAGCTACAGCGTTCATTTATGTGACCTGAGGCACCTTTGGAGAGAATTTCCTTTCTCTTTCTTTTTGTTGGAAACTGCCTGTCCCCCAGAACTGGAGTCACACTTGGTGAGATGGGAAGTCGGAAGAGTTAAGGATTACACTTTTTCCCAGCTGGACTTCAGTATTCTTGGCCCTATGCACTTTGGTTTTCTTCGCTGGTTTTACTTCTTGGCCTCTCAGTTCCACTCTAAATCATCTAGGTGAAATGCTACGTAACACAAGACAGTCAAGCTGTGTTCTCTAGCAACATTCATTTAACAACAACAATACATTTATTAAGCATCTGCTGTGTGCAGGCATTGTTAATGCATGGAGCATCTGGGGTAAGCCAAGTGGAAACAATGAAACAAGGATAAATAACACAGAAGCAGTCTCTTACTGGGGTTTTAGTCAAGAAGAAGAAAAGTGACTTTTTAAATTACATGAACACATATTAGGTTGGTGCAAAAGTAATTGAGGTTTTTGCAATTATTTTTAACCTTTTAAACCGCAATTACTTTTGCACCAACCTAATATTTCTAAAGGCCTGTTGGACGACACTCTGTTCAGATCAAGAGGATTTTTGTGGTTGGTTTGTTTTCTCCCAAAAGATATCGCTGTAGACTGATCTTAACAGATTCCAGAAAAATCCAATTCATATCAAGCAAGATTTTTTTTTTTTAAGAAACTTAATATTTGGTTCAGGCTCAATGGTATCTTTTTAAGTAGCAAATGTAGCTGTTCTTTGAAGCCATTAAAGTTCTAATTTTGGCTGCAGTTGGTTATTGCACCTAGTCAGAAATGTAACCTTCCATGAATTTGACAAATTTAATTTGAAACATTTGGGGCCATCTGTTGAAGTATCTAATATCAGTATCAGCTATTCTTGGGAGTGGAATAAAAAGGAAAGATATTTAAATGGGAAACATCTTCCAGAGCTTAAAAAGTTCATGTCAGAAGAATCACTTTCTTAATTGCCTTCAATAAAGCAATTCTGTTTAAACTGTAGAATGTTAGAGTCAGAAGAGATCTTAAACAGATCTAATTTAGCTCAGGACCCTACCTTTTATAGTCACGTGGATCACAGCCCAGGGCAGTTAAGTCAGTTTAGTTTTTAGGAGCCATACAACTCAATAAGTCATAGGCTGACCTTCAGGTTGTCAAACAATTGGTCAGTGATCAGTACAGCAATCCTTGTTTCAGAGATTGGGTGTGTTTTCTGCATTCAGAGGTGAGGCGGCGTCCTCCTGCAGCGTCCCCACAGTCTCAGATTCTCGATCACATCTCCATTAGAACTTTTTCAAAGCCAACCAGTTTTATGCCCAGTGTTATGAACTCACCTCTACAAGATATAGTCCGCCTCTCTTTTTATTCCACTTTATTTTGAGCAATCATCTGTGTGCTGATCACAGATTTCTTAGTTGCAGAAAAATGAAAGGGCTTTGGATGCCTGAGAACAGCTGCCCAGGCTTTGCCCCTTGATTTCAGCCTCCCAGGGCAGGGCCAGCCAGAGCCTGGGTCAGCTGCTCTTCCAGAATTGCTCTTTTGAAACAGAGCCTGACATGATTAGATTGCAATTATTTTTGCCTACAGCAGGCTGTTCCTCATAGATATTTTGCTTTTTATTGACGTGAGATAAAAGGAATTTTGTACTTTAAGAAATGGCTTTCTTAGCTGTGTCTTCAGCCTAAGCATTGAGTTTCTTGTTATTCATAGGACTCAAAATTATGTCTTAAGAAATTAATAAAAACTATATCACCTTGAGGATAAAGCTTATTTTTAAGAGTGTGTTGCCTCTTGAGAAAACCCTGGGGTTGTTGTGCTCTTAGCAGGAAGTGAATTTCTAACTTCGTTCATTTTTTTTGAAGTTATAAATAAAAGCAACTTGAGCGTTTTCCATATGCCAAGCAGTGGGCTTACATGTGTTATACCACTTAATCCTCCCCCAGGCCTATGAGACAGTAGTCATTGATTGTATCACCTTCCCCATTTTACAGATGATGAAAATAGAGCTTTGGCAAGGGGGGTGGTAACTGCTGCAGGATCCACACAGAGTCTGTCTCCCAAGGCTGGGTCTTCACTACAATATACTGCCTCTCATGACTTGACAATTTGTGCTTACAAAATAAAACAGTAATGATCTTTGCTTCCTCCCAGATAAATGTTTTTACTGGTTTTTAGGATGAGAAATTTGCATCCACTGAGACTTCATTAGCTATATAGTCATGGGTATTAGATATCAAATAGCAACTCTTTCACACCTGGGCAAAGCAGTTGTAATTGTCTATTTTTAAATTGCTCAGCGATGTCCTTCATCACGATCTTGTTAATAATGCCAGGCCGCTTAGGAATTACTGGTCGTGAAATTTCATCATATAAGCTTTCCAAGGGCCCTCACCTGCTGAAATAACTAACGGTCCGTAATTAAAATTGTATTCTCCAAAGAAACAGCTCTATGTGTTTTTAGTAAGTTAATAATGAAACTAATTATTGTGCTAGGCTGCCTGGTTTGGCTACATCTATTTAATATAGGCTTTTGTAGCTTTGTGTTCCCTGGCAGCGTTATGAAGGCACAATGTCAGCTAAGCTGATGTTTCTTTTGGGAGAGTCTGCCAACTCCATTTCAATCAAGCACTTTCGTAAGACAGTATCTGCCCTGCTTTGGCTGTTCGAGACAGTTATACTGATGATGAGGTACAAAAGCCTAACAGCTCAGTTAGTGTTTTTTTGTGATTGTAACTGAGGTAAGATGGAGAACATCCCCCCCAAAATGTGCTTTCCGATTTAATAACAGAATAAAAAGGATTTCCCATATGACAAGCAATTTAAAAAGCATAGCTGAAAATATTAATAAGTGAGAAACATTTTAAATGGTGTCCTTTATATTTGGGGATGTCTGTATCAGGACAATTTCCCTTCAATATTAAATTCACAAGGACCTTTCAAAGTAAAATCTTGCTTCTGTTGGCAGTCCCTGTTGGTTCAATCACAGATGCCTGAACTTGTTTAAGTGACATTAAATTGCTCTTCATCGATGCAAATTTATTCTTTGAGAATTCCTCAAGCCCTCCCTCCCTCTCTTCCATTACTTTTTAATACTGAGAATCTTGCTGGAGGAGTATATTGAGAAATGGACTCCATTTGAATTGTCTTATATTTGAATGATACAGAATGAGAATTACTCATCTTTCCTGCTCAATCAGGAGTTTTAAATTCTGAATTTTGTGACTGCATTTCTGGAGTTCCTGAAACCAGGAAAATGTTATGCAAAATGTTTTTTATATGTACCTGGGTACAATTGATTAGTAAAAGAGTCCAAGACTTTCATCAAATTTTCAATGTGATCCATATTTGTCTATAACTGTTAACTGTCAGTGCCATTGATCAATAAACTTCCCAGTGGCGTCTATTGTTTCATTGTCCTATTCTCCCCGTTTCAAAGGTTACTGAGGAAATTAAGCAGCATTTCCCAAATCATAGACTTAAGTGTTTCTGGAAGTTCCTCTTGTGACAAACAGTAAATATGTCAATTTAAACAAGATTAATACTTTCAATTATTATAACCACTCAATCCCACCCCCATCACCCCTCTTCCACCCCCCTCTCATCCCCCCCAAAAAAGAATTCTGAAGATGCTCTCTGGGTGGGAGGCTGTTAGTAGAGATTAGAAGAGCAAGCATACCATAACTCAGTTATTCATTTATTTCTTTTGGCACTGTTTTGAACCCAATTATCTGCCAAACTGATTTAAATAATTTCAATTCTAGCCATACATTGTTTAGCACATATTCATAATGGACCATTGGTTAAAAACAGAAAGAGAAAGAACAAATGTCGCAATGCAATTTATGAGGAGCACAAAAGAGAGTAACAGTTTTCTAAATTCAGTTAATAAAATCTTCACTAGTTTCCTTTAAGAAAGGTATATTTATGTATAAATGTACATATGCACATGCATGCAAGCACATGTACATTTAAATTACACATATATATGTGTGTAAATGTATGCACGTCTGTGTATGTATGTGTATATATAATGTATCTATAATAATTGTCCAATTATCTCAACCCACACACATATGAGAGCAAAAAGGAAGAATATTAATAATTACACTAGAGAAACAGGCATTAACAGACACATACGATCACCCTATATATAACTGCAATATTTGCCTCCATCATTTAAAAAAAAAAAATCCAGGAGGGAGGTAGATTTTAATCTCCATTTTATGCCCCTTTGGATAATGTATATTATATAGAAACTAGTGTTTAAAAAGTCAATACATTCCAAAGTTTGAAAGAGGAAAATGGTGACATTTGTATGCAGTTTGTCTTTTTGTTTAGGAGGGGTAAAGGCTATATCTACAGTGTGTGTAATCTACAGTGTGTGTTTTTGTGGATAAGTGCTTGCAGTGAGCAGTGTGAATCCTTTTGTCTTATCTCATCAGTTGGAAACAAAACACAAAATCCTCAAAACCAGCCAGTTAATTTTTAATGCAGAAAGTGGAACATTTCCAAACATCAAGTTAAAAAGCACTTTTTAAAAATCTATTTTGGTACTTCAACATGTCCTTAATTTAAATGTCCATTTTATTATTCACTTGGTCCCCAAGCCCAACATTTCAAACCATGATTTTTATTTTCTCACATGGTTAAATAGAAAGCAAATGAAATATTATGTGTCATTTGTTAAAGGGGGAAAGTAAAATGTGTCCATATATATCATGAATGTTGTTAAATATTTCATTTGAAAGAATACTATAATATAATCAATAATATGTTAATTGAAAATATTATACTTTTTCTTGAAAATCACTTGCTTTATCATCTAGCACAAAAATAGTGCAAAATGGTCAGGTTAGAAATACTCGTCAAGTGGAAGATGCTTTGTGCTTCTGTGAGGCTCTCAGGGGTTTCAAGGTGCTGGGGAGCATTCTAATAGTCTAACAAAACAGGAGGTGGGCCCTGGAGAGAGCAGCCAGCCTGGGGAGCAAAGCAGGAGGCCCTGCTTTGCATCTTCTCTTTGATGCCATGACAGGGGCCTCCATTTAATAAGTCACCAAAAAAAGGCTGAAAGGTGCCTGCTTGAACTCAGGGTGCACTCAGCACCCCTTTGCTCTGAGATGGCTTTAGATGAAGGGCAGCTCTGCTTTTCCTGAGTACTCTGATCAGGGCAAGCAAATGTAGCCTATGGGAGATGTAAGCATAGCTGTGATTAGGACACTAGAGACAGAGGGGGGAGTGGGTTTGTTTCTTGTATCAGAACAAAAGGAGCTGCACATTTCCCTTAGTCCTTGGGATTCGACATGGAGGAGAGCCTCTAACTAAAGAACACAGCACCCCCGGCTGGCCTAAAGCTACAGCCTAGAAATGGGCGTTCCACCAGGGATTGAGTCTGGGCCCACATACCTTCCAAATGATTCTTGCCTGCACCCAAACAGTTGCTCGCCCTTCTGACCAGCTTGCCTTTGGCACTCCCTGCTATGCTGGTGCTTTGCCTACCTTCGTTCAGAGCTGCTTCTGCTGCTTTTTGCTTCTAGAAATGGCACTTTCCACATAATCCAAGGACAGAACAGCATAGTCATTGCATCACCCATGGTCACATCCATGTGGATTGCGCTTGGTTTGGAGAAAATGTGAGGAACTGAAGCCTGAATATGATCAGCTAGAAGGAGCAGTTCAAAGAATTTTTTCTTTTTTTTTGGGGGGGGCGGGGGTAAGGGAGGGTGGGCAACAGGGTAGGTAGAGTCCATCCTGGTACTGTTGTCAACACCCAGTTTGTTTTTCATTTAAGGTACAATTCTGCAGAGATGAAAATACTATCATTTATGTAGCACCATGTGGTGGAAACAAATGTGAACTCTCATGTAGGTAGAAAATGGCATGTGCTGAAAGACGGATGAGTCACATGACCCTATATCTACTTGACCTTCAGAAAAGCCCTGGGAATTGGGAATTTTTAGCCCCCAGTTAATAGGCAAGCAAAACAATGCTCAAAGATTTTAGATAACTTCCCCCAGTCACAGAGCCAGTGGGTGGAAAATGGCATTCAACCTCTTTCTTGTCTGTCTGATTATAGAGTCTGTGATTTTTCCATTAGGAAGCAGAAATTTAGATTTAACCCCAGAATGCTTATTTAAAGTCTCATTTAAATATTCCTATATAGTAGTTCACATTGATGATTGTTGCTTTAAAAGTTTGAAAAATTATGGCTAAATATACTAAACTGGAGACTAATTGATGACAGAGCATTTTCTAAACCAAATAGGCTTGAGGAATGGAAGATCAGTTAGGGTCGTTAGAGAAATAAACTAGATTCCTCTTTTCCCTTTTCCATTTCCCCTGAAATATTCTTTGCCCATTCTTATCCGTTTGATCTCAGCCATCTGGATCTGCAGCCAGAGAAGGAAAATGTCAAATGCAACAAAATGAGTAGTACTGCTTGAGTTGAATCATAATTTAACTTTTTTTGTCTTTGCCCTACAGGATATTTAAACAGTAACATTACTTTATAGTACCTCCTAAGTTATTATCAATTCCCTACAAATGTTGCCATTTCCTCAAAATGGAAAGGCAAGCATTAGGGCAAAGAGTCAAATATTCTGCCCTAATATCTAATGACATAAAAATTTGCGAGTTAACATTTACTTAATTGCTGAAGCAGTCATGCTAAGTGCATAGTCTGACATATTATCAGGTGTTTAAAATGGATCATCTCTGAGGGGGGAAAAATCTATAAAACCAAAGGTAGCACTCTGCTGAAATTATTATCCAACTATCTTTAAAATCTTCATTTGAGCAGGTTGGCTTGCAGGAATACAGCTTGCAGGAATGTATTCTTGGAATCGTTGAAGGGAAGGGACATGCTAGCTATTCTGTTTGCCTCTTCTCCCATCACATAGTCATTCCTGATCCTTCTCTTCTGACCCCCACACACTGCATCTCTCTGTTTCCTTTGCCTGTGGCTTCCAAGTGTGTTTTACTAATGGAAGGTATCAACCGCAAGAGATCAGGGGGCAGAAGGTTAGACCGATGGTGTCTCTTCAGACTTCCCCCCTGCCTTGGGAGTCAGTTGGTTCTCCACATGGCCCCTTTAGCTCTTACTGGCTTCCGGTAACACTGGCTCCTTCCCTAAGACTTTCAGGCTAAGGGGAGAAAACCATTCCCCACCATTATTAGGCTGTGGGTATCTACCTTGCTTGTGGGCACTTAACCTGCCTACTCATTTGGCAATGCTCTCTTTATTGATAGCTCTTCAGATGAATCATTTGAGTGGAATTCTGTGGCCTGCCAGAACCAAATGGTGAGAGAAACACGCAGAACACCAGCATCTTAATTTTGGCACTTCTGGGATGCATGGTTCTAAACAAGCTATTCAATTCCTGTGCTTTATTTTCATGCTCTGTAAAATGAGAATAATAATTATATCCATGTCTAAAGTGCTTAGCCCAGTAAGTACAGTAAGGCAGACACAATAATGTTAGTATGGATGAAGAACGGAGAATGCTTGCTCTTCCTGGATTGAGTTAGTGCAAATGTGGTCCATACTAACCCACTATATGACTTCCTCAGAATGTTGCCTTTTGGTAAATAACTGCCAATATCTATATCTGAACATTGGGATACAGTTAGCCCTCTAAACCTCAGCTTCAACACCCAGAACCTCTTGGACCAAGAGATCTCCAGAACCGTTGTGCAGTCAGGTCCTGGAGGCTTAATGGGGAAAAAGAAGAGATGTCGTAAAGCAAGGAATACCAGGTGTATGCTGTATGCTGTATCAGGGAAAGTAGGTATGGTCCAGGTCTCTTGGTACTTCCTTACTTTTTTTTTTTTTTTTTTCGACCAAATGAAAGTTGAGGCATAGTCACACGAGAGTATAACCATTGGTTAGCAAACTCAGTGATGTCCTAAAAACAAAACATGAGGCTACAAAAATCTGGTTTGGTTTCCTTGATGCCTTCCCAACTGCTAACAGATAGGTTTGAGAATGCCGAACAGAATCTGTTTCAGATGCATTTTTTTTCCCTTCCCTCTCCACTCCCTTGTTCAGCAACTTCCCATATTCCTTCCTCTTTCTCCTGTTTGGATCTATCCTTCCCCCATCTCCACAGCAACAGGTGGAAATAGAAAAGTGGGCCACGCCCTCTTGATCTGCTGTTAGAAGGAACTTTTTTTTTTTTTTTCCAGAGGCAAAGAGGGTAAGAGAAAACAGTTGACATCTGGTCGACATTTTCTGTATTTTGCTGCGATCGGGACAAACTGTTTCCCTTCTGCCACCCCGCATGTCTGGGCATGGCTTTGGGCGCTCTGTTCTGAGTACATTGTTTCTTCATTCTTTTCCTCCAGGTTTTTGTTTGTTGGTTTATTTTCTATTATGTGACATTGCAGGATTTTTGTAGGGTGAGTGTAATAGGGGCAGTTTCTTTACCAACATCATCAATAGGTCTGCTTGAGGTGCTGAATGTAAAATACAAGACTCAGCAGAGACATGCTTCCTTTTCCAAAGGACTGTAATCTACCTGGGTGGGAAGCAGGACCTAAATAAGGAATAAAATGTAATTCAAGTTCCTAGAAGGTGGAAAGTGCCAAGAACAAGGGCAGGGCAATTGCACATATTGATTGATCATTGCTCAATCACTAGAATGTGTCTTGCAAGTTGGATCTTAGTTCACCCTTACACTCCTTGAGAAAAGGACTGTCCCCATTTTGCAGATAAGGAAAATGAAGTCAGAGAGGAGCGGTCGCTTCCCACAGTGTGTGTTTGCCAGATTCCCATCACCCTCTCTAAGAGAGGGAAAATGGGTGGATTAAATAAGAGGAATTCAAGGCGGAAGTATTTATTGAGAGCCAAGGCCCCGCACTGATTCTCAAAATGGGGTCCCCAGACCAGTGGCATCAGCATCACCTGGGAACTCGTCAGAAGGGCACATTCTCAGGCCCCAGCCCCAACCTACTGAATCAGAACCTGGGGTTGGAGCCCAGCAATTTGCGTTTTAACTGGCCCTTCAATTTGTTCTGGGATAGGCCAAGGCTGAGAACCTTTGATCCTGGGAGTAGAGCTCCAGGGAGGGGTGGGGAAGCAGTCAGTCAGAGGTGGAGACAAGATAATGAGGCAGGATGGAGAGGCAAACAGAGTGCAGAGCTCTGAGAGGGCAGCATGCAAACCTTGCTGGGTAAGGATGTGCCTGGATTAGCATTCTCTCAGCAGTACTGCTAAGAGTAGCCCTGTGTCCCGCCAACAATTGAACTTGAGGCCTCTTCCAAGTTCTCTTAGACCCGATGTGTGTTTACCTTGGCTCATTACACTGAAGACAGCAGCCATGCATTTGACCCAGAGGGCTCCCTCTGCCTAAAGGTCGAGAGAGCTGGTTCTGCTTTGCAGGGCTGCTTCTATGAGGCCTTGAAAGGAACGTCAGGCAAGAAAGGTTGTGACTATCTTAAAATGCTCGTGCTCCATTTGGGTGCTTATAAAGCATTTAACCATGATGAAATATGAATATTATCCTTAAATGCCTTAGGTTGAAAGGAAAAGTTAACAAGTGAATGATCTGAATCATTTCTCTTCCTACCCTGGAGCAGACCATTAAAAATAAAATAAAATAAAACTGTTCTGTCAACAGTGGAGACAGCCTGCCCTAGAGAGATGATGGAAAGAGCCTTCAGGACAGACCATTTGTCCTTCAGTTTTATTTTCACTTTAATTATTGTGTAATGGGATTTAAGTGTTGACCATAGCTTCCAATTCCAGACAGCTGAAAAGATAAGCACATTTTTGTATTTGTGCGGACAAGCCTGAAGACTTCTGATTGTTGTCTCAATCCAGATAAAAACCATACTTTTAAATAATAGTTTCCCTCATGGTGAGATTAAAGATATTTCTTATTGCTGTTACTAAGAATAATCATGAGTTGATTATGTAGGTAAACAGAAAGTATCTCTTTATTGTTGTTTGGAGTTGTGACATCATCTGGTGCCCAGAGGCTTTACTCTGGGGCCATCTGTTGGAATATTGATGAAGTGACAGAAAAATAGGGAATCAGAAGTCATGTTCCCCAAACTCAAGCTATAATGAAAACTTTGCAAGTGTTTATCCCCAAATTCTCTTTGTAAAATATTGATTATAGGTAGACTATGTAAATTTTTACCAAGGTCAGTTTTTTGTTTTTTGGTTTTTTTTGTTGTTGTTGTTTTTTCCTTGTTTTGTTTGTTTGTTTTTGAATTATACATTATATAATCTAAAACCAGTTAATTACTCTTGGGTTGTAATGAAATGCAAACAAGTTGACTTTTTAACTTTCTTGGCATTCTAAAATTCAAAACTGACTGATTATATAGATCTGGACCTTAAGGAAAAATCAGAAGAAACTAAATCCTGAAAGCATTACTGCTTAGCATTATATATATATATATATATATATATATATATATATATGTATATGTATGTGTATGTGTATATGTATATGTGTGTATATATATGTATATGTGTATATATACACATATATGTATATATACATATATACATATATGTATATATACATATATGTATACATATGTATATGTATACTGTGTTTCCCCAAAAATAAGACCTAGCCAGACCAACAGCTCTAATGCATCTTTTGGAGCAAAAATTAATATAAGACCCGGTATTATAGTAAAATAAAATAAGACTGGGTCTTATATTATAGTAAAATAATACCAGGTCTTATATTAATTTTTGCTCCAAAAGACACATTAGAGCTGATGGTCCGGCTAGATGTTATTTTCGGGGAAACACGGTATATTCAAAGAACATGTATCTGCAATATTGCAGGAAACATCTTATTGATGCTTGTTTCAGTTTCTTCATGGAAATTTCATGTCATTGTCTCCTTCAGTATATAATGTAGAACATGGCATCATCTCATTGGATCCTGTCAATTAATTTTGAGTGGAAAGTTACTGTGGCGCCGTGAGCTTCTCATTCATCTCTAATCAAGACTTCCTTCAGTTATTGCAATTCCATGTGAACACTGATCATATTCATCAAATAAATAAGAGTGTCTTTCCTTCAGATTCTTGTCAAAAGTTCTCCTGGGTAGCTTCTGTTGCCTTCCCCAAATTATGGCCTTTTTTTCATGTCTCCTCACAAACTCCCGGAGCTGTCTTGTCTTCAAACCAGTTGGCAGAGAGGAAAGATCCAGGAAAGTTTACTGCTGGATCAAATGAGGTGTATAATAGTGCGGAGGTGACACTGAAAGCTATCAGGTGGTCCAGAGAGAAACATGTTGACTCTCTGTCACGCAGATCCCAACCTTCTTGGTCATATACATCTCTTGATGTTTCATATGCTATGAATCATGACATTTTCATAGATTTTTTTTACTCTTTTCCATATTTTTAATCTTTTCCTCTTTATTTTCCTTTCTAAAATATAAAAACCTTTATTTCACATTTATCCCATGTTAAAACAGCAACAAAAAGAAAATAATAAAATCTAGTCGATCCTGTGTTTCCCTCTAGCTCTCTGCCCAACATTCGGACTCACTGTCAGGCCTCTCAAGGGAATCCCTTTCCTTCCTTTTCCTTCTTATCTGGTAGCTTTACCCATGACTGCCTTTGCTTTTGTCGAGATCACCAGTATATTTTTGAACCTAGGGACTACTTTCTTCTCTTCCTTGGCAGTTCTGCAGCTCTACTCATTGTTTCTCCTTCTCATTTCTCCTATTCAGGCTTCTTTTTTTTTTTTTTTCAGACCAGTATTTGAGTAACATTGTGCTTTGGGGCTCCATCTGGATTGTCTTCTTAGTCTGTACCCACTCATAAGTATATTGGCTCTATGAGCAGGGATGTCCTGATGACTTCAGGCTGTTTGCCTGTGCCCCAGAATTATTTTGCCCTTGTGGTCACTGATCATCTCCATTTGGTGTCCCTCTTGCATGTACGGCTAAGGCACTACAGTCAACTCTCTTACCAATCCAGAACTTGGGATTTATTCTCGGGTTTTTTCTTTGTGTTGCACCCTCTCTGCCATTCATAGATGCCAGTTTCTGACAGTTCACATCCTAAGTATCTCTCTTATGTGCCCTTTCTCTCCATTCCTACCACCCTTGCCTTAGTTCATGTCTCTGCCCTGAATTATTGCTATGTCCCTTCCCCAAGCCCTAGGAGTCTCTCTACCTCCACTTACGCAACCCCAAATTGACTCCTGAGGAAACTTTATGCAATGGTTATCCATCATTATATTGTTCTGCTTATAAACCTTACAGGGCCCCCTAAGTCTTTCAACATCAAATTCCAATACCAGAAATGGTTTTCAAGGCCCTAGGATTTGAGCCTGGCTCCTTTCTATCTTTCTGTCCTGCCTTTCCCCATTTCTCGCCCGCCGTCACCTCTGAAGACTCTAAACATATTGTTTCAGATCTCTGGGCTGTTCACATGCTGGTCCTATGTTTATGCCCCCTTTATCCTGATTATTCCCACTTCACGCCACTCCATCAGCAAACACCTGCTCTTCTTCTAATGCTACATTCAAACAATCTCCTGGAAAACCTCTCTCACACGCGTCCCGTTTCCCCACTCACACCAGACGTAAATCTCCCTCTTCAGTGATCCATGAGTCTGAGATATGTTCCTATCCTATTGTCATCCCAGTGTATTATACATTTCTATTCCTATCTCCACCAATTGCATTAGCTCTCTGCATGGATCTTATAGTCATTTTTACACCAAATGTCAAAAAGCAAAGAGTAAATAAGGCTTGAAGAAAAAAAGAATAAAAAGAACAAAATTTAAGGAACTGAAAATTTGATTGTTGGACATTGAATTTTGGTCAGTGGTGTGCCAGAGCGCTCTCATTCAGGTTTACAAGAGCAATGTTAAAAAAGGAAGGGAGGGAGGAGGGAGGGAGGGAGGGAGGAAGGAAGGAAGGAAGGAAGGAAGGAAGGAAGGAAGGAAGGAAGGAAGGAAGGAAGGAAGGAAGAAAAATTAGGAATTTTGCCGGCTGATTGTTAAGCCATGTGTAGCTTGAAATTGGCCACAGTGGAAATATTTACACCAGGGAAATAAGCGCTACATATCAGAGATTTTATCAGAGTCAGTTTACCAGCAGACAGCTGATATTCATGATTATGGTACCGTCAATTCATCCAAACTCCTGTCCATCAAACATGTGATACCTCTAAAAATCCTAGATGCCAGTTTCTGACAGTTCACATGCTACGTATCTATCTGATGTGATGTGCTCCTTCTGTCCATCCCTACCACCCCTGCCTTAGTTCATGTCTTAGTCTCTGCCCCGGATTATTGCCGTTGCCTTCCAATACACTCTATACCACGAGAACTGTATCATTGTTAAATCTACCACTGGAATAATGTTTGGGTAAGAACGCTGCCAGTCTGAAATTGAAAGATAGTTATCTTTTACTACTTGGGGAAAATAATGTGCAGTGATTTATTATATAAAGGGGACATGTTGTTTCACTATTTGTTGCCTATGAAGTAGTTTTTCCTGTTGTAGTGATAGGTAGATTTGTGCAGATTGAATCTGTGACCGTAGCACTTATTTTCAAAACAGTTGGCCAAGGCCAGGTTGCACCCTGTAGCTATGTGACAGTGACAGTTTTGGATCACAATGGTGTTGACCCCATGACTTTTGACATCGTGATTATCCTGTTCTATCCAGCAGATCAAAAGCAATCCACCAGGGGGAATGTTATCAGAGCGATCTCCATCCTGACTTTGCCCTAAGCTTCCTCTGGGGAAAAAGCTCCTTATGTTGCCTCAGCAGCAGTTCGCTGCCACCCAGCCTGGTTTTCAGCATGTCCATAATTAACACCGGTAGAGGTGCAAGAATGCCACGTTTTCTTCTAAGCCACACAGCCTCATTAAGAAAGGAAAACATTTGTGAGCCTTTCATGCAGCTCTTCTCCCTCTGAGTTGTTGAAGTTCTCTGGCTGTCAGCACAGCACTATGGGCCAGGAAAGTTCAGAGAATTGCTTCAATAATATGACAGCCTCTTCCATTTAAAATGGAATTCAATGCCAGCTTCCCTCAGAGGCATTCATTGAAATTCCGTGCATGATCCATTCCTCAAGTCATTTAACAATGTCTCTCATGTTTGCCCTGATTTAAAAAAAATAAAAAAGAGAGAGAGAGAGAAAGAAAACCAGCTTTGTAGTTGCGATAACATGGATCAGGACGGTATAATTGCAGTGAAGAGGCCCCCGAGCTTGCAGTAATAGGATGGTTCATCTGATGTGTATTGCCATTAGAAAATGACCCATGCGTGGATGTTCTCAGGGGACAGTAAAGAGGCTTTTAAGAATTACACTCTGTGCAGTATGAAAGCTAATGAGCAAAAGAGCAAGTACGAAGGAAAACTACGGCTTCAGGAAGCATGGTTCCACTTAGGGCCTGTCACAGCTCTCCTCAAATGCATTGGGATGGATTGGTCATTGCTGGGACACATACTGCATTACCTCCATCCCCAAGCAGACTCCCTGCAGGTCATTATGCATCTGTTCCTAAGGAATTAAAACCACTGAATAATAAATGGTGGGGAAAAGAAAGAAGATAGATGCAGAGACTACCATAAATAAAATGAAGGCAGACTTGGGCACAAAGATGAAAGAAGTCCTAATGGGTGTTAAGAAAAAAATAAAAAAAGCAATTTCTTGTATTCTCCTTTTAGAATTCTTAGGACCATGTCATGCTGTTTTACTTCATGTCTAAGAACAGAACAGTATCTGATTATGATTTGCAGGTTAGGTATTTGTATCCTATATCTTAATCTTTGAACGTGTTTGAAGATTAGGAATGGCTTCTAACTCAGCTACATGGCTTTCTCGTTTTAAAAGTCCTCCTTAGAGTTTGAAGTCCTGTAAATTGGGAGGTTAGCAAGAAGACAAAATGCTTCAAAAGATTCACACTTTGCTTTGCAAAGTTGACCCCACTTGGCCCACATCGTCACACCTGGGATTTATCACCTGGGACTTGTATTAGCGTAGGAAAGCTCTGTAAAGGCTAGTGAAGTGAGGTGCCTGCCTTAGTGCCCAACGACCCCTGGTTCTGGTAGGCGTCAGTGTAAAGAGAACTGTTGGGGCCGTCTTCTATTTTACATGAGGGTGGGGTAGCAGGCAAGGGGCATCCACTACCCCAAATCCACCTCTCTGAAGCATAAGGTGGTGGTTCTGCTTTCAGGAAACCAGAGAAATATCATCATATCATGCTGTCCCCACCCAAGGCCACCAAAGAGCTATAGGTAGATGAAGCTAGAAAGGACTCCCTGTGTTAGAGTCAGTATTCTAGGAACAAAGTCAACCTGGGGAACAAATCCATAGTGTTCGCAGAATTAGAAAGCATAATGATAGCAGTCTATAAACTCCAATAGTACAGCCTGAGTGGCCTGGGGGGGTCTTCATTTCTCCATCTGCCATCCTAGTTTGTTCTGCAGAGTCCCTGCGTATCCTTTCTCCCTTATTTTTATCTTTCAAAACTATTAACACTACTTTTGTTTCCAAATGTCAAGTGACTTTCCTAGGGGCAGCCAGTTGCCTGGAACAGTCAAATGACCAAATCGATCTTACATTTAATGTGGAAATAAATTAACCTTATATTTTAACATCAGTTTGAGAAAACGATTCAGAGGAAATACAGTCTTCAAAGATTGAGAAGAGCCATTATTTGAAACAGTTGTAGTAATTGAAAACTATAGTATCAGCTGATTAGAAACTAATGAAGTAAATGAAAAGACTAGAGTCTATTTGACTAACCCCCACTGCACTGCAACCCAACTGTCTGTCTGGTGCCCCATTATCTGAGTAACAAACTTTAAAACAATTATTGATTGGTGTGAGTTGATTTTGACAGGGCAGTTAAATGCTTTGCCTTTGATTTTCTTTCTTTCTTGGATACCAGCAAGATCTTGCTCAACAAAGTGTGGATCATAACTCTTGTCCTCTTTATTCAATTGTTTTAACTATTGAAAAAACAATGAATGCAATAAATGGCCATTGAGTATCTGCCACACTAAGGGATTATGTTAGTGGATGAAAGTTGTAAGAATGTATAAATAGTGCTACCACTTAGTGAGTGAGTTTGGCAACGGTGTCAAAGTCAAGAAACCACAACTTGAATTCTAGCTTTCCCTCCTGCATGACCTTGACAAGTTCCTACAGCTCTCTAAGTCACACTTGTCTTTTTGGTAAAAGGAGTTTAATAACAGTGGCTGCCTCCCAGGATTGTGTGGCAATAAGGTAAAAGTACTAATTCACTGTTTGAATTAGAGTTAAGTGATCAATAAATAGAGCTAGTTAGCTAGTTTATAGTGGAAATGTTTCAAAGGAGATGAAAGTGTAGAGGAATTGATTGATAGGAAACCAAGAAACAGAACCCAGCAGATATCAGAAAGGGGTGCAATGCATGAAGTATGAAAATTCAGCAGAGAGAGAGAGACTAGTACTGGATAAGCATTTTTCTTCTTCACATTCTTCACCAGCCACACCACACCTGAGCTAACTATAATTCCATCTCCAAATTACATACAAAGAGCAGAGTTTGGATTCAGAATCAAACAGCTAGCTGATCCCTTAGGAACTTGGAGAAATATTTGTATTTTGATTTGTCCAAGATAAGTGATTTTTATATTTAGCAGATTATTAACTTTAATCATTTGAAAAGACATTTTACCATATTAAGAATGTTTCCTTTAATAAATCCAACATGAAAATTACACTGCTTTGGTACTTGGGGTAGGAGGTAGATTAATTTGCTACGTAGATTTTGCCCTCTTAACTACACCCTTCCCCATCTTCAACCTCCATAGCCAACAGCAGGGAAACAAAAACCTTAGAGTACAGGTTACCATTATGTCATTCATTCATTTCCAAAGTGTTGGTTTTGTAACAAAGTATTTGAGTAAGAGTTAAAATGATGTCAGTCGCAGTCATGCCAATTTATAATCCTTAATCAGTTTACATTCTGATTTTTCATAATTGGGCTAATTCATTAATATTCTGTCAAGGAAACATCACGAGAAATGTTTCCTTGACAGAATATTAATGAATTATCCTCAAACTGCAATTACTATTCAGTAACTGTTGTATTTTAGTAGAAACACTATTAAATTTTCAAATTTATAAGATCCAGGCATTTTAAATCTTATAACTCCTCAATCTTAGCAGAGTGCATTCTTTTATTTTCTGGGAGGTGTTTGTCCACTCCTAACCTTTTTACCTTCAGAAAATAAATGGCACGTGTGACTTGAAAATTGAATGAATCTTGACTGAGAAAGAAATAAAAATAGCTAATGTCTTTATGATCTCCATAGCGTGCCTACAGGGCAGATACTGTTGCTGTTTTGGTTTTCTAAGATGTATTCTATCTTGCTAATCCTCAATAGATATGAAAAACTGATCATTTCACAGCTAAGAATTCACAAACCGGAACACATTTCTCATTTGAATAGACAAGATAAGCAGGTTGCCACCAGCACTGGCATCTCTGCCTTCTGGTGTGTCGTGTCCCAGTCAGACACTGTTAGTTCATTCTTAGGTCACTGCTATCACATTTCTATTTGTCTCTTCCTGGACCAGAGCTCAGATTCATATTCCAAACAGCTTCCTGTCTAAGGACCATTCTGCTACCTACTTACCTCCTGCAACATAATTTACAGAAATGGGTACCTCCAATTAAACCATTCCAGGTGTAAATGTCTTGCCTGGAGAGCAAATTGAGTAATGAATGGGGTTCATGAATATAAATTGGGCTTCCTTTACACTTGAGTTTCATTTTGAAATTGTAGAGCATTATTTGCTCTCCACATAAATCTTTATTTGCCTTAAGTGTGTTTACTGTGGGAAGCCCAGCACAGAGCTGGTAGCCCATTGCGATGCAGAACCGAATATTAAAGTTCACAAATCAGCAGGCAGAGGAGGCCTGGGGAGGGAGACACCACAGCCACTGCATCTGTGCTCTCCGCGAAGATGAATCGTGCCCTCACAGGCTCTGCATCCCCCCGGGAAGGGGTCACACCACCTCCTCACTCTTTTTCCCTCCTTCAGTATTGTTTGATATGCTTCAAAGGGTGACTTGTAAATTACACACTCGCCCTACCTACTGACCACCGGCATGTTAGGCCTCCCAACTTGGTGTTTCCCCAACCTTGCTCTCTCAGATGTTCCAGAATGAGTACACCTTGTTTCATCTCGTTTGATGAACCGAGCTGATCTCTTAAGTCAGTGACTCTTTGCAAGCCTTGTTTGCAATGTTTCTCACATTTCATACCACTCAGTAAATATTCCACAATATTTCTAAGATGAGTGAAGATACTCTTTTGTATGGCCAAAGATACAAATATTGTCCTCCATAAAAAATTGTAATTTAATTTTATCCTTCTTCACCTTCCTCAACATAAAGTTAAAACTCTCACATGCCCTCAAAGTATGATTATTTATTAACAGTGCATATTTATTAGGAATTATTTTTACCCTGTGTTTCAATTTTTTTTTTAAAATCTGATTGTAAAGCTTAGTGTTGGTGTTAAGAAAAATCTAGGATTTTAAAGATTTTCTCTCAGAGAATTGTATTAAGATAGCAGTTGCATTCTCAGGTTAATAATACAACCTCTGAAAGAACCTTATTTTACAGCATAAAGTGAATTTGTTTCATTTCTCTGCTACCATATCATTTTCACCTAAATCATCACTTTCTTCCCAACATTTGTAAGAATAGTTTACACACTTCCTTTAAGAATAGACATTTCTCCAAGGAAGACATACAGATGGCCAATAGACATAGGAAAAGATGCTCAAAGTCACTAATCATCAGAGAAATGCAAATTAAAACCACAATGAGATATCACTTCACATCTGTCGGAATAAATCAACAAACAACAAGTGTTGGCAAAAATGCGGAGATAGGGGAACCCGCCTCTTGTGCACTGTTTAGTGGGATTGCAAATTGGTGCAGCTACTATGCACCAAAAACAGTATGAAAATGCCTCAAAAAATTAAAAATAGAACTACCTTATGACCCTGCAATTCCACTTGTAGGTATTTAGCCAAAGAAATCCAGAACACGAATTCAAAAAGATACATGCACCCCTATGTTCATTACAGCATTATGTACAATAGCCAAGATATGGGAGCCACCTAAGTGCCCATCAATAGATGATTTGATAAAGAAGAGGTGGTACATATATTATACAATAGACTATTACTCGGCCATAAAAAGAATAAAATCTTACCATTTGTGACTGCATGGATGGACCTAGAGGGTATTATGCTAAGTGAAATAAGTCAGACAGAGAAAGACCAATACCATATGATTTCACTTATATGTGGAATCTAAAGAACAAAATAAACAAAACAGAAACAGACTCAGAGATACAGAGAACTAACTGATAGTTGCCAGATGGAAGATGGGTTGGGGGGCTGGGTGAGAAATGTGAAGGGATTAAAAAGTACAAATTGGTAGTTACAAAATAGTCACAGCGATATAAAGTACAGCTGTAGTAACTATCTGTGGTGCCAGGTGGTTACTAAACTTATTGGGGGCATCACTTCATAAATTATATAAATGTCTAACCACTATGCTCTACACTTGAAACTAATATAAAATAATATTAAATATCAACTGTAAATTTTTTTTTTTAAATGAAAGAAAAATCACTTGTGGTGGAGATTAAAATAATTAGAACAAATAAATTCTGGTCCATTAAAAAAGAAAGAAAAGAAACCCAACCAAATTACCCACCCAGAAGGACACATAACACATAAATGTAAATGTTGCATCCTGTAGCATCTGTTACATGTACATGGTCACTTATTGGAGTGTTTTACCAGAACATTCCCTTGGAGCTAGTAGTGGTGAAGCAGAATAAAAGCATGCCATACTTTTCACTTAACCATTGCCTTTTGTTTAAGGGAGCAGACATTGAATTAAGGTTCTGAATCATCTTGTTCACGAGGACGTGGAAAATAGAATGAATGTAAAGTTAATAGGCTATTTGTGGGGTCTCTGGGTGAAATGAGAGTGTACAAAAGGGTGGAGAGTAAGAAAATTAGTCAGTTTAATTAGAAGAAAACTTGATAATCTGTGAATTCTCCGAGTAGCCTCAAAACAAAAGCAAAAGACGTCTATGAAAGTTATAATGTATAGCTGTCAACTGATGTCAGTTGAGGTTCCTGTGCTTGTGTCATGAAGAATTTACCATTTTGACAACATGCTCAGGGAACCATTCTGCATAAGGATGGAAATAGCAGTCAATTTTTTGGACTCTTGTCCACACTGAGAAGAAAAAAAACAAAAAGGCATTGATGTGGAGATCGGGATGTCTGAAGGTTGCCTTGTAAACAAGTGCTCTCGCCTCACCACATATCACTTGTGTGTCTCCTGGTACAACCAGTTTAAAAGGTGTTTTTTTTTCTTCCCAGGTTACCAGCCAGTTATGTCTGGTCAGCAGGGGTTCCAAGGCCTAATGGGAGTGCAGCAGCCGTCTCAAAGTCAGAGCGTGATGAGCAACCCAACAGGAACTCCAGTGCAAAGTGTAATGGTCTCCTACCCAACCATGTCTTCTTATCAGGTACACAGCAGTGGCATGGAAATTGTGGCTTGTAAAGTGTTACTTGCCCAAGCAGAGGTTGTGGGTCCATCCCCGTGTCGGGTGGTTGGCTGGGTGGTAGGTGCTAGGCAGAGCCACTGTTGATAGTTGCCTTTGAATTGAGATGATAATACACAAGAAAAAAATGGTAAACATATGCTTCTATAACTGCTGTGGCTTTTGCATTCCCCGCTAAGTGTGGTTTCATATAAACTTTCTATTTATGGAGGAAAATTCTTTAGTCTAAATGTCTATTCAGGAAGACCTTCGGTCATTCTATTGAAATTTTCCTTGTTAGGAGAAAGCCCTTATGCCAAAGTCCCATTCATTTTTGTACACACCCCATCCCCACCCACCGCCCCAAAAAGAAACTTCATTTTACCACACTTTTAAGTTATAAGAGATTTTAAAATGGCATCCCAGATTTATTAAAAGGGCATTTATGGGGCCTAACAACTGCATTTTCCGGACTAAACATATGTTAGATATTTAAAAAGTGTTCTGCACCTCTGTGATTGATATCCTGACATACACTGGAAGTGGAAGTGAAAGGTTAGTGAAATGCTTTATTCATTACATTTAACTGCACCAGGTACTTCTGGCCCTAAAGACCTTATCCTCAGCCCTCCTACCCTGACAGTCCTTACTCGTTGCATCAGTTTCTAGCTTCGGCCCCATAGTAGATGTTCTCTAAAGCTGTAGGTTGAGAGGGAGTTAGGTACCTGGGACAAAAGTCCATCTTGCTATAGATGGTTCCGGGCCACTTCATTTGCATAAAACCAGAATGGAAGCATGGCTTTCCAAACAGAGAAATCCAGAGTGGGAGATCCGGACTGTAGCCCATGCAGGGAGACAAGAGAGAGGAAGGAAGATCAGAACACCATCTGAGCATTTACTGTATGTCAGGTGTGTACCAAGCATTGTACATCATCCCCGCTATCCTCTCGGTGGCACTTGGAAGTAGGTATCATTATGCAAATGATCTAGGGAATCAGAGAGATTACCAGACTTGCCCAATGTGAAACAGCTAATCAAAGGTAGATCTGGGATTGGTGAACTATTAGGTGTAACTCAAATGTTGACTATTTTTCATGATACCACAGTCCCTCTGCATGAAGTGTTCTCTTTTGTGTCCCCCTACAGGTGCCAATGACCCAGGGTTCTCAAGGACTGCCCCAGCAGTCATACCAACAGCCAATCATTCTACCTAACCAGGCAGGTCAAGGGTCACTCCCAGCCACTGGAATGCCTGTGTACTGTAACGTCACACCGCCGACCCCTCAGAACAACCTTAGGCTGATTGGTCCACACTGTCCCTCCAGCACTGTCCCCGTGATGTCGGCTAGCTGCAGGACAAACTGTGCGAGTATAAGCAACACCGGGTGGCAGGTCAAGTTCTGAGGCTCTGGCTGTGGTACATTTCTTCAGATATTACTCATGGCCTTTGAGGAAAGAGGAGCAAGGTGGGAAAACTGGCTGAGGACTTACGTATTCACTCAACACTCAAATGATTGCTGCTGGTATTCTGTAAAAAAAAAACAAAAACAAAGACTAATATACACATTAGCTGGTTAATGGTGCATATTTCTGTCATGTCTGCTAGGTATGCCTTTATAGCTTAGCTAGTGACATGAATTCATCAAGGTAAGATTTTCTCCTACCACTGAATACCACTGTGTAGACTATAATATCCCTAATTTGGATTATTAGTTTTGTACTTTGTGTTGAGTTTGTGATGTTCAAAGTATTTAAATACTATATATCGAACTCATATTGTACCAAAGCTGTAATGGAAAAGAAAAGAATTGATGAATGGAAGGAATAATTTATATACACTATAGAGTTTTCTTTTTTAATGGATATATGCTGTATTGTAGTGTTTAATCAAAATAAAACTATTTGACCTTATGGAGGAAGGTCATGTTTTTACCCCAGTTTGGTTCACTCTCTCTTCCAATATGTGTTTGCCTATATGTCACTGTTATCCCCTGGGAGCACCACTGCATGAATAATGCATGGAAAAGATGTTCCAGGTATTTGTGCGTGAACTGGAATAACATTGGGAGACATGGTAGGCAAACACTTAACCAACTGTAGTTTCTTATTCTAATACTACAGGGGTCCTGAAAGTCAGATGGCATCTATTTCACCCATAGATTGACTGCACATTTTTGAAATGCATACCTTGGTTTTAGTCTTAGGGTTATTGAATACATGTTGCTATAGTTCCCCAATTAGGAAAACTTGAGTGTCTATGTAACAGCCGTCCTCTATCAAGCCCTGTTCCACATTCATTCAAGTTCTACTATATACCTGGAAAACAAGATTTCTTCTTTTAAAGGGAAATCAGAAGAGTCATGGTCGAATTCCATAGATTGTATTGTGTCATACAATGTAAAGGGCTACTAGTCTTGGCAATGAGTCACTAACTCAAAGATGCTAATGTTAGGTGTCCTAGTAACTTAAAAGAAGGTAAAATATAGCAATAGCTTAGTGACAAAGATTCAGAGCATTGGCAAAAATTTTAGAAGAGGCTTACTTCTGTCTAATCCTAAAGTGTTTAATCCCCTATAGATTCTGCATTTAAGACTGATTTATGACAATCTTTGAAAAACAATAACAGAACTCTGAGTGTCAGCTTTGGCCTTCTGGGAGATATTTAATGGGGGAATAAAACCCCAGAACTTTCACTTTACTTTTTCACTTTCACAGTACAATACCTATGTAGTAGTTTTATATTTTATACTTTCTGCCTAAAATCCACCATTACCAATGAGAGGGCTATGGAAAGTATATTGGGATAATTCCCATTGTTTTTCATATTACCATATTTTCTGTATTCAATTTTTTCCATTTTCATGTTGTTTAGCTGGAGATAGAGTTAAGCAACTAGTTTAAAAACTCTGTCAAAAAGATTACCATTTCTTAATTTTATATCATAATTTTTTTCCTTTAAAAGGGAACTTTTACACATACTCTCATTAGCTTCATTCCTGGTGAAACCTGTCCCATTTTCCCAAACCTCCGTCGACTGATTTCTTCATTATAAATAAGCCCTAACCATGGAAAATGTTATGAAAATAGGATGTTGCATTTTTTTATTGAGCCATTAAACCAATAGACTGAGTAGCTATTAAACCAATAACTTCTCTGAGAAGGAGCAATGTTTGCCTAACTAACACCTTCCCCTAATGGAAGGATGGGGCCGAACAATATAGTTTCATTTTTGAAATGTATTCTCCATTTAGCTCTCTGATCTATTTAGCCCTCTGATCTTGGCAGTGATCCCAAATTCAAGGATCTAAATATGAATCTGAATGTTTATCTTCTTCTCATAGAATTCTGGGAAATTTTGATCTTTTCTTTAATGATCTCTAGAATTACTGAGCCTACTTTCCCATAGTTTGGAACATGCTAGGGGTAAAGAAGGGCCTTCTTTCTCTTTTGCCACTCTTCTCCAAATGTGTCACACTCTTTCATATTTAGACATTTGACTTTTGTTGCATAAATCTTTTTGCATACTATTTCAGGCTGGGCCTTCTTTTCTACTTTCACTAAATATTGATATCCAGCATTATACAATTCCAAATCTTATGTCATGCTGTCTTTTACATTAGAACATTTGACATGGTTGTGTAGAGAGATAGTGATTTAGAATAAAGTTATAAATCATAACAAAATAAGTGGGGTACATACGCGGCAGAGCAGCTTTATGAGAGAGATTTGAAGGACAAAACAAATACAGCTGAGAAGAAGATGCTGCCATAGATATGGCTTGTGAGGCCTAATAAATGCATATTTAGACACTGCTTCCACTGTTGCCAGCAGGTAGAGTGTTATGAGATGCTTTCATCCTCCTGTTACCTGTGTTCTGTATACACAGGTACATATTGTGGACAGAGGTGCAGGCCCACCGCTTACCTTTGCCCTGGCACTTATCATCACAGGCAACTTGGGTCATTGACAGACCAAAAAGAAAGTATTATAAATACCTCACCCTAAGGGCAGCGTTAAAACAAATTGTTTGGATTTTGCATCGAAATAATATCGTAGAATAGCAGTTTCTCAATTATTTCCGTGGAAGACTGCTTTCTTGGGACACTGAGAGTTGTTATGAAAAAGACCAAGGACAATTATAATTGGGAGACATGATTAATGAAGGTTAAGCAATGTTTTTTCGAAAGGTATCTAATTTCTGGAAACCTTTAACCTATCACTTTATGTTATGAATTTCCATCAGGAAGATATAATAGGCATAGTTCCTCAAACGTACTTGAACACAATATCCTTTTATCACAGACTATATCAAAAGACTAAAATTATGAGGAACATATATGTTTAAAAATTATATCAGAGAGTCCTAAAACAAGAGTACAAATGTAGTTATTTTATTTCTATAGAAACCATTTTATATATCAAAATGTCCTATCGCAACCCTACTTCCAACTATGACATCTTTCGGTGACTGCACTGGTGTGCAACTGTTTCCTCCATGAATGTATGAGTCTGGAAGGTAATGCCACACTGCCAATATTTCTGGACCTTTTTTTCTTAAATTCTTTTTGTTGAAGGATTTGATGTTTATATCTAAAATTATAGTAATTGTCATATAGATATATAGATATACCATGTTTCCACAAAAATAAGACTGGGTTTTGTACTGTATTTCCCCAAAAATAAAACCGGGTCTTATATTAATTTTTGCTCCAAAAGACGCATTAGAGCATATTTTCAGGGGATGTCTTATTTTTTCATGTACAACAATCTACATTTATTCAAATACAGTCATGTCATCTTCTTCTGGAACATTGTCATAATGTACTAAATGTGTCCGTCTGGCTGACGATCTTAACTGGGGCTTATTTTCTGGCTAGACCTTATTTTCAGGGAAACACGGTAGGTATCTCTAATGAGCCTTTACATTCTATGTGAGTATAAAAGAGAACAAGAGTGAGTTATGCATTCATTTATTCCATGCTTCCTAATTTCAAGACTTTGTGCCACTGCCTACGGAGCCCTTGCTTTTAGGAAGTTGATGAGTTTTCAGAATTAATTATACCAGTATATAAATAACTGAAAATATAAGAAAGTGGCCATAGGTCTCATGTAAAAAATACATGGCCTGTAAAGATAGGATTCTAGAGAAGGAGCAAAGGGCTTCTTGCTGTGGTTGTATGAAACTTTGGACCTGAGCTATGTTGGATAGATGGAATTTGGGCATACAGACGTGAGGGTGGGTGAGTTACAATCCCAGCCAAGAGAAATGCTTGAGAGAAATGGAAAGAAACACAGAAAACATGAACATTATAATTCAGGCTGATTGGAGTAAGAGGCAACTAGATAGGGGAAAGGGACAGGATGAGTACTTGGAAATCCACAGTGAGCCTGACTGGCATGACCCTGAAAGAGGTGAACAGGGGCTTCTCAAGATTTTTGAGTGAAAGGTAGGTAATGTGATCTCAGCCAGGGTTGATAAAGAAGCATGGGCCTCAAAAAATAGGATGGATTAGACTTGAAAAGGCTCTTCATTCAGAAACCAGGGACGTACAGTAATAGTTACAGTTTGTCACTGAGCTACCGCTACCATTAGCATTGTTGAGATAAGTCAGAAATGAGTACTAGCTCTTAACTCTTAACACAGCAATTCTATCGCACGCACTGCAAAGCTTTGGCAATATATGACTACATCTTATTTTTCAAAACTTCTGCATGTAATGCCCTGTGTTAAGCTGCATCACAAGGCATGGTTACTATAACCTGTCAGCTTAAAACAAATGAAGACTGCCGAAACTGGAGACAGCATGGGAGGGGCTGCCAAGTTCCTATCATAATATATTCAGTATGGATACACAATATGCAGTGAAATCTGATATCAACTTCCTATGCTCCCTTTAAAAAAAAAAATGGTGTGAACACTTATCCATTATGGCACAGAAAACAAAACAAAACTGTGTTCTGTACCCAAGGGATACCATGTCTTGTACACAAGACCAGAAATCTCTACTTCTTCCCAAGTTATTTTGCCCCAAACCCTCCTTACTAAGAAAGTTGTTCTCTTAGGGATCTGAGATTATTCTCCTACAGTTCTTAGCTTTAGTGTTTGTTTCAAGTTCAAATCTTTATCACCTGCTTTCTGCAGGGTTTTGCAGCCTGCAATCTTCTCTACGAAAAGATTTGCCACTATTATGTGTCATCAGTGGCAAGAGCTTCGCACTCTTTGAGCTGGGTTCTCTGCTGCTCTCAGCACTATACACACAGTGGGGGTGAAAAGCGTCTGAGACACTTCTGTTGAGGACAATCATTTCCTGATTGATGTCCTCACAGAAATCTGATTCTTCTGGGCATGGGGCTGCTTTCGCTAAGACAATATTAACCAGCTCCCTGACTGCAGACGCTCAGGGAGTGCTCTGATGTTTGTGTTTTATATATGATTGGTTTTATTTTACTGCTTTATTCCATTTTACTCTCAGTGTTGGCATAGAAGGAGAGGGAAGAGGTCAGATACTGCACAAACAGGAGGAGACATAAATCTAAGTAGGGGTGAACACCGACACGGGATTTGATGGCTTGTCAAGAAACAAACCCATGATGACACACAGGCCCAGACCTGCTCAGCTGGATAGTATCCCTTTGGAGGAGAGTCACTTTCTGAGCACTCAAGGCCTCACTCTTTCAGTGTCTGGTGGATACAGGGGAAGGGAGGGCATTCAGGGGCAGAGAGGGAGAAGGTAAGGCGTGGAGATACAGAGGTCCTCGAATTCAACATAGGGCGGATTTGAGTTTCTTACTAAAAGATCCAGTGGCCCCATACGAATGGCCCAAGAAAATACTTCTGACTAAAGGTGGGGTCAGCTTAGGGCCATATTGCTGCTTCTGTACCCCAAAAGTTTTTACAGTGTTAATACCTTTGAAACAATCAATGCTCGCATTGCCATAATGCTCCCCAATAAGACTCCCCAATTTCTTAACAGTTTGTGTGTGTGTGTGTGTGTGTGTGTGTGTGTGTGTGTGTGTAGTTTTCTGCTGATTTTCCTGGGTTCTTGAGCACGTAAATCAGTAGGTACCTCTGTCTGTGCAATTGTATTCTCTCCTTTTGTGTAAAATATCTCAGCTAATACAAGGTTCACTTTTCCTTGAAGAAATATGAGTGTGCTTACCTTTCCATTACAGGGACACTGGAAGAAACACCACATACATAGTACAGTCCGGGCCATCTGTATCAGTCCCATGAATTGTTTCTAAGTGGCTGAGAAAACACAGACACAGGAAAATCATCAGGCTTTTTGCTTCTTTGTTTTAAGAAACAGGACGATCACCTATCTTTTTCAAGTGATTTAAATTTTGGATCTGCAGGAATGAGGCCACGTTTTCAAATGAAATGCACAAGCTAATTTCATCCTTTTCAAAAGAGAGAGAAGTTACTTAAGGTGCTTAATAGCGATGTAATAGAGAGCAATGGCCTGAGACTGAAAAAAGCAGCGATTTAAATTGGACATTAAGAAAATTTCACTCAAAGCAAGGGCAATTATACAATGAAATAATTTCCTAAGGGAGAAACAGTGAGATGCCATTAAAAGAGTTGTTTAAAAGAGAGTAGATAAAAACAATTGCAGCTGAATCTGCCAGAAGATCATTTTATGATTTATTGCTTTCCTGTGTCTGCGTGTCATCCTCACTGGAGAGTTACAAGGCTCAGGGAGTTTACCTTACAGCCAGGAACAGTGTGCACTGTACCACAGGACTACGGTGTCTGTGTTCTCTTCTTCTTCATCCAAAAGTGCAAAGCCATAAAAGGAATATCGGGAAAAGAGGTAAGGAGAACATAGGGGACGCCAGTTATTCAAAATCTACTCTGTGTCCTAGAATATTTTTAGACACGCACACGTATCTATATCTATTATCTATGTCTATTATCTATGTGTGTAAGTATCTATCAATATATCTGTCTATATATCTATTTAATCTTATTCAAATCTTCAAGCATCTAACTGATTGATTTGTTCAAACTGATGGCTGTTAATCAGTTGGTATCACTGGGCACAAGGATACATGATCTAATTACTCCTTCACACCAACACATTGCTGTACCTGCAGTGTGGGATATAAAAAGCATGCTTACCTGATGTCAGAAGTCTTGAGTTTGAATCCCAGCAAACCTCCCACCCCCACCTCACCTGCCGCCATACACACACACACACACACACACACACACACACACACACACACGGATTTGTGCAAGTCCCTTAACCTCTCATGGTTTCAGATTCCACATCTGCAAATAGAAATGTGAAATGCCGTATTGGCTGAACAGTGTTCACTTACAGAGGTTGTCAGTTTTTTAGTGCACGATTATATGATTCTAAATGAATCTGGCTGCCACACAGGCCTGCAAAATTCCCTGAAATTCTCACTATTAAGGTTCTTTCTGGAACCCTATGCATTTTAGTGGCTATCTTACCTCTTCTCTTATGCTATCTAAGAGTTCACTCCTGGAGGAATCCATCACTGCAATCTCCTTTTCTGATCTTGCTGTCCCCTGACTCACTCAGGAAAAGGCCACGTCACATCTCACTCCATTTCCATCAGTTTTCACTATGCCTACACCATGTCTAGTCCTTGTTTGTATTGGCTGTATCCACCCTGAGACAATCTGAAAATACAGTGTTCGCATCCAGCCTTACTAACAATACACTACCTATAGGGACGGACACACACTGTAGTTCCTGCTGCCTGAGTGTGTGGGCTCAACTTCATATGAAATGATCACGTCATAAAGGCCGAGGACCCAGAAATGCCTCCAGGCATTCAGAACATACAGTTCTTTTTTTTTCCCTGTCCTCCAATCATGTATTACTTTCCAACGGCTGCTACAACAAAGTACCGCAAACTGGGTGGCTTAAAACAACAAAAACATTCTTGCACAGTGTTGGAGGCGAGAAATTGAAAATCCTACCAAGGTGTTTGTAGGATTATGTTCCCTCCGAAGCTTCTTAGGAAGAATCTTTTCTCACTTCTTTCCAATTCTGGTAGCCCCAGGTATCCTTTGACTTGTGGTGACATAACTTCCATTTCTGCCAGTCTTCACGTGGCCGCCCATTATATGTGTCTCTGTGTCTTCTTTCCTCTTCTTATAAGGACCCCAACCACAGTGGGTCAGGGTTCACTCCAATGACTTCTACTTAACTTGATCACATCTACAAAGACCCTATTTCCAAATAAGATTCACAGGTACTGGAATATAGGACTTCAACATGTCTTTTTTGGGGGCCACAATACAACACACAACCCACCTAGTGCCTGCAGGTCTCCAACTGTAGCCAAAGCTCAGGCCATCCTGTCTGCTGCAGTCCATCATCAGTCCTGCAGTGCTTGGTTGTGTTTCATAAAACACAATCAGACTTTGGATAAAGAAGATCAAATTTCAAGTCCTTGAAGATAGTACGGGGGTAACAATGGACAAGCCTTTCTTTCCTCAAACATTGCTTCTTCTGGATACTTTTCCAGTAGCTTCTCAATCCCCTAATAAGAGTAGAGTAAGCACTCGATGTTACTGTCATTATTTTTCATATAACTGCATTGAAACTTTCTCTTTATGACTGTGGGCTCCATCTTCTCCCCTTGGACAAGTTAGTCAGTCTTTGAGTCTCATCTGCAAAACAGAGACAATGACTTCTCCTTCACTTGATAGCATAAGGATAAAGTGAGATTTCAGATAGGAAGCGCTGTGTAGGCATCTGTCACAGCAGCAAGCTCTGTTCCAGTGTCAATCATGGCATTTTCCATTGTGGTGCCATGTTCCTCTGATCCACTGGGACATTTGGGAGACTCAATATCCAACAAAGGTGATAGGGGTTAGGATTTCAGGACTTCATTCCTTTAGAAAGATCTACCAATGGCTCTACTGATCAGTGAGATTTGTACTAGAGGACCTTTGAGATCCCTAACATTTCTGAGACAGTGGAGACCTATGTAGGATCTGTCTATGTCATGCTATTAAGAAACAATTCCATCTAGGTTTTCAGGACTATGAGAGTGTTTAGGGTAATTCTCTGAGTGTAAAAAGGGGTTCGTCCTCTTTTAGAAGGCACAGAATTTCAAAGACAGATAGAATTTGGAGGAGTTTGCAAAAATCTAGTCCCCCTTTGTAGAGTTTATTTAAAAAAAAATAATAATGTTCCTAAACTACCTTTTCATTGGAGACACCACCTTCGGCCTTGGGCTCCTTTACTCTTGCTTTTTTGGTGATAGATATTCTTTGCCTGTTTATTTTTCTCCAACAGATATCATTAATCATCTGCACATCTATGAATCATTTACACAACTCTCAGCAGGTCAAACATTTTGGCATGTCTCTCCAAATTTACCTCTCATTGCAGTAACTGTAGCCCCTAGCTTATGGTGGCTAAGCAAAACCACCCAACTCTGTCACTTGGGTGTGACCTCATTCCTGTGAATATTCGTATGTCCAGCTCTGTGACCCCGTCTCCTACCACTGACCGTGTCAGTGATGCTGGTGTCCTTCTCACCAGCACACCTCTGATACTTTTAATGAATCATATGTCCTCAGGACTCTCCTATGAAAGATAAACTTTTGGGTCTTCTGACCTTTTCAACTGTATCCCTCTCAGTACACCACTCCCCTCAACCTTGTTATGCCTCCCTCCATCATCTGTCATGAAAACTTGAGCCCTCTAATAGAGTTTGCCACAACCCCCGGGGTTCTTGCCCAAATGTTAAATCCCGTGTCCTGAGAAAGTGTTATATTCTAGCTCCCATGATCAAGCACCCTTAAAATCTGACCTTAAAAATTCCTCTGGGTCCTGGACGTACCTGTTCTCTAATTATCGCCGTTCCTTCCTGCATTAATCTCTTTCTTCCCTGATCAGGCCCAGCAATTGCCCAGTCAGCTTGTGCAGGGATTCACACTCCTTATGAGCCCACCAGCCAGGAGAGAAAGAGAGGGCATCTGCTGGAGGGGAAGGGCTTTCACAGTGTCTTTCCCAGCCCAGTGCTGGGAAAGTGCCACCTCTGTGAACTCCGAAGTTCCAGAGGGACCAGCAGAACAAGCATCCCCTGGGACATATACAAGGATGTCCCCATCCATGGCTCAGGATCTCTATTTTCTCAACCAGGGCCCTGACTTTAGCATCATAGACCTTCCTAGTAGTACATAGAAAAATCTCTGGACTTTAGAGCTCATGTTTGCTGTCTGCTGCTCAGCTGTGTCACTGCAGAAGTTAGAAGCCTCTTTGTAAGCTCCCAAGAGGCCCTCTGCCTCTCACCCTTAAGACTTGAGAATTGTTTGTTAATGGTCTTCCATTCTCCATTATGCTTCTACAGCATGTCGACACCATTTAGCAGTCGCTAACCACCACTCCACTAGATTTGCAGGCATTGTTCTCCTCATATCTTTCATGTGCTCAAATCATCATACCTACAGGGGCACATTCCTCCACAGGGATGCTTTTCCCCATCACCACCAATAGAATATTGAGCAACGTAACTGTGTGCCAGGTGACTCAGGATGGCGTCTTCTTTGCCAATCCCTGAGTCTCATCTTACTGCCCATTATCTTATTCCACTCTTGGTACCGCTTCTGTTAGTGGAGGTCCACTGAGAAGCAGATGCCAAGACTTCCAAAGAAAATTAGGTAAGGAAAAATGTGGCAGGAGCTGGCGGAAAGCAGCAGAGTCATCTGATCATCATGCAAGTCTGACCCCTGTAGAGAGACGAGGGAAAGAAGAAAAAGTCTGGGTGGGAAAAGTCTTAAAATTCAGTGCAATTCAAGAAAGTTTCATCAAAATCAATGGGAAGTCCTCAAGTCAAAGTTGCCATCAGAAGAGACTCATATGTCTCAGGAATGAGCCCACCTTAGCATCTCAGCTGAGCTCAGCCTGCCTTTTGGCAGCACGTGTAACAGTGGCCTTGTTATGAAGATGGTGATGGCTTTCAGAGCACAGTGGCCGGGGTCTTCAGTCAATCTCACGCCCCACAGTCAGAGATCTGTGAGGCCTATTCCCATGGCTGCCACACACAGGGACCCAGAATCTTTGCATCTTGAGGATTTGTCCTTCTATTTGGTTCTAAAGTCCTCTGCACTCAATCAGTGAACAGGAAGGGTGAAAAGCGACACACACATCCCTCTGCTCACATTGGTGAGGATCAATCACATGGATAAACTTCATTGAACGGAGAGTCTAGGGAACGAGTTCCTGGTGAAGGGGGCCGCTGAGCAGCAAGACGTCTACAATATGGAGAAAGAAACACAAGCCTTTGGTGGATAGTGGGTCCTTCCTGCCACTTAGAATAAATAAAAGTGAAAAGATTCACAAAAATGCTATTATTCTGATGGGATTAATGATAAAAAATATAATACTTTATCCAATAGTTGAAATGAGATGAAAAAATAAAATTAGATGTTTTATTCTACGAGGTACACAGAAATAACATTGAAGTGGATAAAAAAATCATAAATAAGTGAAGTGATGGATGTGTTAATTAACTTAATGAGGGGAATCCTTTTACAACGTATGCATATATGACGTTATCATGTTATACTCTTTAATATCTTACAATTTTGTCGATTATACGTCAATAAAGTATAAAAGAAAGAAAAACATCCTAAATATGAAATGCAAAGCCATAAAATGTTAGAAGCACATCTTTATGTCCTCAGGTTACGTATTGATTTTTTAAAGAGAAGACACAAAAATCACAATAAAAAATTATTAATAAATTTTGATTACCACAGAATTTAAAACTCCTCTAATGAAATGTCACCATGGCAAGGTGAAAAGAGAAGCTCTTGACTAGAACATACTGTTTATAGTCAAAATATGTAAAGAACACTTATAAATCAACAAAAAAGACACCTAATCCAATAGAAAAATAGAGGACAGAATTGAACAATCAAGTCACAGAAGCATAAACTTGAAGGTCAATAAGCATATTTAAATAAAGACTCAGTATTACTCGTGGTCAGGGAAATGACAAATTCAAAATTCTAGATACCATTTTACTCTCAATCACATAAGCCAAAATAACAAATCAGGCAACAATAAGTATTGGATGAGAATGGGAAGCAACAGGTGCTCTTATCTACAATTAGAGGTGTATGAATTGGTGTAATCACTTTAGAAAAGCAAGTAATATTATCTAGTAAGATAGAAAATCAGCATATTCAGCATCCAACAATTCTACTTGTTAGGAAAACGCCCTAGAGTGCCCCTTGCACAGATAAACAAGCACACACTTACAAGAATGATTCATGGGAGTGTTTTTAAGAGAGGAAAACTGGAATCAACCTAAATGCCTACAAGTAAGAGAACAGATAAATGAATACATTCAGACAATGAAATATCATACAACAGTAATAAAGAATGAACTAGGGCTGCAAATGCCAGCATGGAAAAATTGCAAAAACATAAATTTGTAATAAACATATAAATAGTGGAGAAATAGTTAAAGTATGATACTTTTAAAAACATTCAAAATAAATGTGTATGGTTTATGAATACGGATAAAGTGTAATTTAAAATGAGCCATAAAATGCACATGTGAATAATAAATACAACATTCAGGCTAGTAGTTAATTCTGGGGAAGAGAGGGGAAGAAATGAAATGAGTATAGTTACATAAGAAGGTTTGACTAGATCTGAAATACCCGATGTGAAATAAATGTAAAAACAATGACTTCACAAAAAAATAGATGACTAAATACTGGATTATAAAATGTATTCTCTAGATTTTCCTGAAAGCTTGACATTAGAAAGTAAACATTAAGACACATAGGAAAATGTGTTTTGTTGTTTTAGTTTTGTTGCTTTACCTCTGAGTTTGGTGAATCTTGTAACTGAGAAATATTCTACATTTCTTCTTACAAGCATTAGAGGGTATAAAAGGATACATTTGGGAGGTTTGATAGTTTATCCATGAGCACTGCTAGCATTTTATTTTTTGCCTGTCATAGGAGAAATGTTGCTTCACAAAGTCATAAGGACACTGGCCGCCTATTTAGACATAGAACTTTCTTGGAAGAGAAAGCAGACCTAAAGCTATGTTAAGGAAAGAAAAGTACCTATGTGAGTGAATGTGACTGTGTGTGTGTGTGTGTGTGTGTGTGTGTGTGTGTCCTCAGATCTCAGGCTGTGAATTATTGAATTAGATTGGAGTTCTCAGAACTTTTGGAGCGTTTGGGTATTGTTGGTACTTTTGTGTTCTGTTGAAGTCAAATAACATTTCATCTGTATTTTTATTGCTGCTATAAATTTACCAGACATTCATTGAATACTAACAGTACAGGCTAACTGAACAATTGAATTAACCATATCTAGGATTTTCGTTAGATAAATATGTTTCTTCAGGGGCCTGACTTCTTTTCTTCACAAACCCCAATGTCCACCAGCAAATCTGATTCGATAGCCCTGAGTAACTTCTACAACTCCAAACAAGTTCACAAATGTTTGGGGCTCAAGTTTCCTCATACCAGAAAGGTATTATTAAGCTGAAACATTATTTATTCTTCTAATTTCTGTAAGATTGTGTACATCACTGTAGCAGTAGGAAATCACTGAATTATAAACTCTTGCACCTCACATGACAGTAGAGAGAATTTAATGTTAGTAGAGGCCCCTCAGGGTGAATTTTGAAAGCTCATAGTGAGAATGTCAGTAATATAACAATCCAGGTGTTCTAGTTTCCATCTTAGTAGTTATTCATTCTAAAATGAGTATACTTCATTATTTTTCTCTGTGAGAAAAAAGGTACCATCATCAGCATTCTCTACTTTTTAAAAAATTCGTAATTCCCAACTTCAATTAAAAAAATTAAAGTCATGCAAGGAGAAAACAACAACAAAATGTTAATTAGGTAACAGAAGCAAATGCGAAGATAAATAAGTTAGAAGGGTCAATGGAGAATCTTTAAATGGTCATCGTACGTCATTTAAAGAAAATAGATTTTTTTAAAATGGCTGCGAAGATGAAGATTTCCGATTGAGATTTGCAATCTACAGAAAGGAATCAAATGGATATTGTACAATTGAAAAGAATATAATACCTATAACTGAGAACTACTGGATGGGTGGAAAGAGACATTTAGCAGAGGAGGACAGAATTAGTGAACTCAAAGACAGACTAGAGAAAATATCAGAACTGAAGCACAGAGGCACAGAAATGATGAGAAAGGCAAAAAAGCATAGGAAATGTGTAGGCAGCCAAGGGTGTAACGTAAATGTAAACGTAGTCCCAGGTGAAGAGGACAGAGAGATGCAATAAAGACTAAATGGTCAAGATGTTTCCTAACATGCTGAAAACTGGCAACCCACAGATTTGAGAAGCTCAGCAAAACCTAAACAAGATTAATACGAAAAAACTTACACACCTCTTGGGCTCTTCAGGCTGAGCTCATGCTTGATCAGCTGCTGGGTTGACAGAGGGCTGGACGATACAGGACGGCCATAGCTGAAATAGGTTGCATCCGCTCCATGCGGTCTCCTTCAGCAGGATCTCCTGCTTCTTCTCATGACAGCAAGGGGGTTCAAGAGAGAAAGAAGTTAAGCTCAGAACTGACATGTCACCTCCACCACCTTCTATTAGCCAAAGCAAAATACAGGGCCAAGCAGATTCAAGGGGTAGAGAAATTGTTTTCACTGCTTAATGGGATAAGGGGCAAAATCACACTTTGGAACAAAGTGGAGTATGGAAGAGGGTGGGGAGTAATTACAGGCAATTGTGTAACAATCTACTGATGCTTATCTGAGAAACCCACAGCTCTTTGCATACACAAAACCATTTCTTCTAATTGATTCTGACAACCAGAGTTTGGGTTAGTTTCTATGAATGAGAAAATCACAGGAAAAGGATGTTTGTACAATTTGTTTAAGATTAAACGAGTGGTAGGTAGAGACTTCACCTTATTATAACAGGCTGCCTTCCAAACGCCTGCCCCAAACCATCTATTACAAAGCTCTACATGAGGAATAACACTGCCATCTACATGAGTCTTAAAAATGTGTTCTATTTGGTCATTAAAGTGTATTCCAAGTTTTGCACTAGTTGCTGAAAGTTTCAATGCAAGTTCAAATGCTTGCTTCTGCTGAGCACCTGAGGAGCCACAGCAGCAGGCCCTCAGCGGCTTCATTGCAGCAAGTGTGTGAGAGAATGTTTTCCCGACTATAGGACAATGTTTTCCCCAGGCTGCCCCAGCACCCGCATTCCCCACAGCTTCACCCACACCAACTGCCCTCATTACAACTTCCTGACCTTTGAAGCATTTGAGTTTGTAACTCCCTGCTGGATACCAGGGGCGCAATTCTATCGTTCATTAATTTATTAGCTACTAATATTATAGACTCGTTCACTTGGTTTCTTTTTCTTAGTGAAGAAGAATGAAAACATGAAACTAGTTATCTTTTCTCCTCCCTGCTTTCTATTCCAAGAATCAGCAATGCACTGAGAGCTAGAGATGAGGATCTTGTAATAATACCGGTTCTGCTTCCGTGGGCCTGGCTGGGGCCTGAGATTCTGTGTTTCTAACAAGCTGCCAGGTGAAGCCTTTGCTGCTGGAAGCCACTTCCCATGGCCATATATCCTTGAGAACTGCAACCTTCCTAAGCTCCAGCCAGAGCAAGGCTGAAGAGGCTTTGTTTTCACCACTTACAGTTCAAGAAGACAAAGAGCTGCTTTGTTCTGGGGAAGGGCAGATTGCTGTTTGATGGGTGGAATGGGGGCAGAGGGGATTCTCCATCATGAAGGGACAATCTCTAGGCCTAGAAAAGAATAGTTGGATTTTGTGGGTCCTGTAATTAACAAGGACCTATTCTCTTAGAGAGCCAGTCCCACAGGACTCTGATAAGGTGAGGAGGGAAGATTCAGGGCTCGGACAGAAATAGCAGGGTGGGCTTCATGGACACGCAATCTTTGCAGTCTCACAGAGCTCCACACTTAAAAGGGCCTGAACGAGAGTTAAAGCTCTGCTGTCACCATCTTAAAAGTCTTAATACATTTGAACACGAGGCCCTGAATTTCCATTTTGCACTGAGCCCCACAAACTGTGCAGCTGTTCCTGAGTCACAGTGAGAATTACCTCAAAAGATACCCATTTGACAAGAAGCAGGGGAAACTCATCCATCCTTGAGCTAACTCCTGAGTTCAGAAAAGAAGCGTTTAAGAGACAATCATAATTAACTTCTCTGTAAACCCATCCACCCCATGTCCCATCTCCTTTAAGTGCTACATAAGACTCAACAATTTTTTGTAGTCTCAGAAAAAGGGACTCCTGCAACCTGAGTGAGCTTCCATTTCTTGTCACTCAGGGGAGTGCAGGCTCTGAATTAAACTTAATTTGATTTAGACAAGTAATGAGGCTTTTTTAAAAAAATAAACAAGCAAACAAACAAACCTTGGATGGTGAAGCAAGGAACCGCACAGGCTTGGAAAAACAGATCAATCTGATTGAGAAGCTTACAGGCAGTTGAGACCAGTTATAAGTGCATAAACACCTAGCCAAAAGGACATCATGTCAGCTAAATTGATTGACTGTTAAATGGAGGGTAGCTTGTGATTACATCTGTTCGACAGACTGTTGAATCCACAACATCAAAGCGGTGTTAGTATGGGCCACAAGCCAAGACTGGGAAAGAGCTGGTTACGGGGATGGGTGCTCTGGTGGCATTCATTAAAATCGGATGCTGTCAGGCATTTTGAGTGATGAAGTAGAACAGGAAGCAATTGACATTTGTTCAGATCTTTCAAGGGAAGCTGGATGTGTGAACAAGAAGAGTTTGAAGAAGATCTTCATTAGTGATGAAGTGATGCATCAAAGCTTGCAGACGAGGCTTTCATGCCCAGAGGTCCAAGAAAATACATGTGTCAAAATCAGAAGGAAGCCCATGTTGCTTTTTTTTTTCTCCTTTGACATCAATTTGCCTTGCTTGTGTAAAATTAATCTCACAGGGTCCATCTATCCTGCATGGTTAGAAATTAAGACACAATTGAAAACGTCTGTGTAATCTAATAGAATCAAACCGTGCCTTTTTCCTTTAGAAACTGAGCATGTCATCTATTGAATACCCGCCATGTGAGCAGCCCTGTGCTTTGTGCCAGGGTCTGTAAAAGAGTACAAAGATGATTCAGGCTTGTGTCCTACAATCAAGATTACACTTTTCAGAGACAGACAGTACCTGGACAAAACGGAGGGAAAAAGTCATGCCCTGTGAAGGACACTGTGAAAAACGCCTACAGTTATTGTGAATCCAGGAGTTTTATTCCTACTTGGGAAGACTGGTTGGGAGCATTAGGTACAAGTTGAAGCACCGTAAGATATTGGTAGGATTTCACTTTTCACTGTTAATGGGGAAGACCATTCTAGAAACATGAAGCAACCTGGATAAAAGACATGGAAGCAGTGAAGAGTGAGCATCCATGAAAACTTTTAGGGGAAACACATCTTGGAAGGAAGGACTGAAAGAGTGAGAAAACTTTAATACCTTAGGTGATAGCAACGCTTTCAGCTGTCTATCTGTGTTTGTTGGTTTGTTTTCAAAAGACCTTCATAAGCTGTTAATATTCTTAAGTTCGTATGAATTCTCAAAGGAAGATGCATCAGAGTTCGCTATTTGAAAAAATAAAATTGTATTCTAGAACACTTTGATTTATAGAATTGTTGCAAAAATAATAGAGTTCTTATATATACCACAACCAGTTTCCCCCGTTCTTAATATCTTACATTAGTGTGGTCCATCTGTCACAATTAATGAAGTAGTACTGATATATTCTTATTAACGAAAGCCTGTGCTTCCTTCAGATTTCCTTAGTTTTTACTGGTCCACTTTCTATTCCAGGATCCCAATAAGAACATCACATTAAATTTTAGTAGTCTTGTCTCCCAAAGCTTCTCTTGACAGAACAATCTCTCAGACTTTCCTTACTTTTGATGACCATAACATTTTGAAAACTGATGTTCAAGTATTTTGTAGAATGTCCCTCAAATGAGATTTATCTGGTGTCTTCCTTATAATTAGAGTGAGGTTATGGTGTTTGAGAAGTAAAGTGCTATGTTCATTACATATCAAGTGTACGTACCATCACCAGGACTTATTGTTGATATTGGTCTTGATCGCCTGGCTGAGGTATTGTCTGTCAGGTTTATCCACAGCAAAGTTACCATTTTTGTTTGTTTGTTTGTTTGTTTGTTTGTTTTCCATACTCTTTAGAGGAGGTCATGTGCTCAGCTCAGACTTCAGGAGTGAGGTGCTATGCTCCCCATCCTTAGGAACAGATTATCTACAGTTGATTATACAAGGTCTGACAATTAAGTCCGTGAACTTGTTGCAACACTGTTGCTAACCTTTTTTGGTATCAGAGGGATTATTCATTATGAACTTGTACCAACTGGACAAACAGAACCAAATTTACTATTTGGAAATGCTGAAAAGGCTGCGTGAAAGAGTTAGACGACCTGAACTTTTCGCCAACAATTCATGGCTCCTGCATCACGACAATGCACCAGCTCACACGGCACTGTCTGTGAGGGAGTTTTTAGCCAGTAAACAAATAACTGTATTGGAACACCCTCCCTAGTCACCTGACCTGGCCCCCAGTGAATTCTTTACCCGAAGATAAAGGAAATATTGAAAGGAAGACAATTTGATGACATTCGGACATCAAGGGTAATATGACAGCTCTGATGGCCATTCCAGAAAGAGTTCCAAAATTGCTTTGAAGGGTGGGCTAGGCACTGGCATTGGTGCATAGCTTCCCAATGGGACTACTTCGAAGGTGACCGAAGTGATATTCAGCAATGAGGTGTGTAGCACTTTTTCTAGGATGAGTTTGTGAACTTAATTGTCCGACCTCGTATTTGTGTGGGTCTATTTACAGGCAAAGTATTCTGTTTCACTGATCTATGTATCTATTCTGTCAACAATGCCATGTTGTCCTGATTAATGTACTCTTATGGTAAGTCTTGATATCAGTGGTAGGTCTTCCATCTTCGCTCTTCTTCCGCATTGTGATGCTTAGGTAAAATAGTAGAGATAATTGATAGTGATATGTGGTAGAGAGTGACTGGGGGCTAATTTTGCCAGTGCAGTTAGGGAAGACCTCCTTAGGAAAGGTCATTTGAGATAACTAAATGAAGAGAAAGAGTGAGTCTTGTCCAGTTCAAGAAAATAAATCTTCAGTGAAGAGACTAAGGAGTGAAGGGTTCTGTGTAAGTTTCAATTTGCTTTGTTCAAGCAACTCCAAAAACAGTGTGGTTGTTGCTAAGTTAAGCAAGCTGGGGAGAGATGGAAGAGATGAAAGCTGAATGAAGAGGGAGCACTAGGTGGGAATTAGAACCTGTAGGGGCTGATGGGCAATTACAGACAGAATTTTAGACAGCAGGGGGAGGTCAGAGTGACCCTGGAAAATTTTCAGACAGAATCGGGCAGGCACCTTAATACTTGATTGAAATTCACGTACAACATAATTTCTTGCACTGTGTTCAAAATTTTTCCCACTCTTTTTTTTGTTTTAACCTTTGTAGCAGTTATAAAGGAAGGCTAGAAAGCATGACAAGAAATAATTCAGATAATTTTGTACTTTCCCTTATGGACCAAAGTTTCCGATAACCATAAATTCCTGCCTCACTTGTAGAAGAGATTAAAATACAAAGCAGTGAGTGTCCATGTAATTTGAGATGTTCTTTATGACCTTGGATTTATTTGTGTACAGACCTCTTTTTCAATTTCTTACTATTCTTTTATTACAGCTTTCCCTCGTTTCTCTCTCTCTTCCACCCTCCCTCTGTCCTCCTTCTCTACTCTCCCCCCTTTAAATTTGGTTCTATTATCTATCTATCTATCTATCTATCTATCTATCTATCTATCTATCTATCTATCTATCTACCTATCTATCATCTGATCTAATTCAAGGACCTCCCAAGGTTAATCTGTTAACATTGCAGCATTAGCTTGTCTAGAGGGACTTTATGCTTCAATAATATAGAAGTATTTGCTATTCCCCAGACTTCTGCCTCATCTGTTTGCTCATGCTCTTTCCTTTCCCCTGCCACCAAGTCTCCACCCTACAGATATCCGACCAATCCTACAGGATCCCATCCAAGTGCTTGCTAGCTTCTCTACAAATCACTTCTTGAGAGTCAAAATGCTAGAGATGACTTTTGCCCGGGTAGTGCTAGATCTAAACTGTGCTTTGGGGAAATTACTCTGACATGTGTGTGCAGAATAACTGCAAGATAAAAAAAAAGAAAAAAAGAAAAAAGAAAAAAAAAAGGAAAAAAAAAAAGAAAAGGAGAGAGGGCTGGTAAGACTCAGAAAAAGAGTTTTGAAAGCCTATGAGCCATTTTCCCCAACTATCTGTCGTTTCTGCACATTTTCCTTACTCATATGTGTCAGTGGCACAGGTGGTCAGTAATTTTCTTTCTTAATGAGAACAAACGAGTCCTGGATGTTTGATGTAGGCTGACTGAGTCCCCGTGATGATGACAAAATCACCAGCTTGGTCTCTGGAGTTGAAAGAATACTGTGTAAACATGGCTGTGAGTCACATGCATTCAATTTAAGTAATTGCACTTGGACATGTGATGATTCTATCTGAAAATGGGATCAGTCAGGGAGAAAAATGGACTTTGTGAGGCTGAAAAAACAAGTTACTCACCAAAAATGGAAATTTCCATTTTATCCCTGAATTCTTAGATGAAGCTGTCCATGTCTCTGAAGCTCTGGAGAGTTCTTTTTGCCTTGTGTTAAATATGTAGTGCATGCTCATGTGTGTGTGTGTGTGTGTGTGTGTGTGTGTGTACCAAATGTGTGCAATGATCCTGCTCTATTTGATATGAAGCAAGATGCATGGCACTGCAGCTGTCACATATGTTAATCTGCATCCTGCATGGCGCAGACTACAGGACAGTTATCCTGTGCTCTCTCTCACTTTCTTTCCCCTCCCCACCTTTCTCAATCTACATCAAAACGAACAACCATAATGACATTTGCCTTGGCAAGCTAATTGCATTTCCTGAACCAAACAAGATAACACTAGGGCTCTTTGGGAACATGAGTTAACTAACTTCATATCTTTATGTTTGTAAAAATATGATTTCTTCTTCCCCGGCCCATCAATCTTAGCTAATCTGAAATGTACATTGTCATTATTTCTAAGGGCATATAGCCCTTGGTTCTGAGATGGACCACCCTCTAACGTACTGAGGTAGCAATTGTAGGTTGAGATTCGCTCTTTAGCAATGTGTTCAATACTTTGTAGTAGTAGTTGTATCAGTAGTAGTAGTAATAATACCAATAATCATATATGCTATTTATTGGGAAGTTATTATGTACCAGCCATGGTGCTATGCACAAGCTATATAGTATCTAACATAATCCTTTTGGTCATCTTCTCAGTAGCAATTATTATCCCCATTTTGGCAATGAGTGAGTTCAGACTCAAAGAGATTATATAGGGCAAACAACTTACAGGTATTACAGCCTGGATTCAATCCCAGGTCTACTGAAATTGTCATCTTAATACCCCTGCCATATTGCCACTCAGAACCTTTAGAAGGAGAAGCTCTTACCCCTAATACTAGAATCTATTATAGATAAGCACTAAACAGAGGGAAATGAATTAGACCCAATCTTTGACTTTAAGCACAGTTAGCAAAAGAGGTTCCTACAAATAACAAGAAAGGTCAGATTGGTTTAAAATGCTTTAACAAAAAACACATAAAAGGGAATGAGGTGATCAGGGAATCACAGACCATTGGCCATAGTTGGAACATTGCATTTTAAACAGTAGTGTTCCAGAAAGATGGAGATAAGCAATTATATAAAACCATGTCAATGGATATAGCAAAGTCCAGAGGGAAGAAAAATCACACATGTGTCTCCAGTAGCCTTGGAAAAAAGCATGGAAGAAATAATTCTTACTCCTCATGACTCGTGGTGAGGAATGGTTGTGGATTCAGAGAGTCACAAAAAACAAACAAACAAACAAAAAATTGGACTGCTATGTTCATTGCAGCATTATTTACAATAACAAAGATATGGAAACAACCTAGGGATTCATCGATAGACAAATGGATAAAGAAGATGTGGTACATACATACAACGGACTATTATTCAGCCATGAAAAAGAATAAAATCTTGCCATTTACAACATGAATGGATCTAGAGGATATTATGCTAAGAGAAATAAGTCAGACAGAGAAAGACAAATACCACATTATTTCACTTATATGTGGAATCTAAAGAATAAAATAAATGAACAAACAAAACGGAAACAGACTCATAGATACAAAGAACAAACTGATAGTTGTCAGACGGAAGGTGTGTTGGGAGACAGGGTGAAAAAAAGTGAAGGGATTAAGAAGTACAGATTGGTAGTTACAAAATAGTCATAGGGATGTAAAGTACAGCTGAGGGAATATAGTCAATAATATTGTAATAACTATGCATGGTGTCGGGTGGGTACTAGACTTATTGGGGTGATTACTCGTAATTTATATAACTGTCTAATCACTATGTTGTACACCTGAAACCAATATATTGTAAGTCAACAGTAATTGGAAAAAAAAGAAACTGGATTAATTCCTTTAGTCCACTCAATTTGCAATGACAGAAAACCCTTAAAAGATAAAATTTACTCAAGATCAAACAGGTGTTTCGTAGTGACATAAGAACTAGACCCCAACTGTCTAGGTTACTCTTCCTGAGTTCTGTACAGGGAGATGTTTCTTTGAGTCTGCCCACACAGTGTTTATCACAAAACCTTCTAAAGTGGGGGGCTGGGAGGGTTAAAAGATAAGCCTTCTTTATTTTATCTCTTGGGGCAACTCAGAGGACAAGATGATCAGCTGCCAATGCAGTAGAAAGTGCCCCCAAACTATATTTTAATCTGTTGGCTGTAAAGACACCCAAACACTCCATGACTGATAGGAGAGGAAAATCCATTTGAGGCACTTGTCCCTGCCGTATGTCTTCTTCTCAGTCAACAATTACCAATTACTGAGTTGTGCTACTGTGTTTCCCCGAAAATAAGGCCTACCCCGAAAATCAGCCCCAGTTAAGATCGTCAGCTGGACAGATGCATTTAGTATGTTATGACGATGTTCCAGAAGAAGATGACATGACTGTATTTGAATAAATGTAGATTGTTGTACATGAAAAAATAAGACATCCCCTGAAAATACGCCCTAATGCATCTTTTGGAGCAAAAATTAATATAAGACCCGGTCTTATTTTCGGGGCAATGCAGTATAAGACCCAGTCTTATTTTCGGGGAAACAGAAACAGGGCAAGCAGGTTGAAATGTTAGTAGAGTGTAGCAGTTAAGAGTGTGGGTGAAGCCAGACCCATCTCGTACCATCGCTTACCTCAACTAAGCCACATTTTTCACATTCTCCAAAACAACAATGACAAGAGGGTTTTATTCAAAGCTTATGGGATGATTAGTAAATTAATACGAAAAAGTACTGAGCACATTATCCGGCTTGGGGAAAATTTCTCAATAAATGACATCTACAGCTATGATTATTTCTGTTGATGTCATTGGTATCAATTCAATAAACATCAATTAGGTGCCAGTCCACTGCCTGCGAACCGTGGCCTCAAGAGAGAATAAAACCAACAGAACCAAAGCTGACTAGAACGGAGGGTTAGTGGGCCTTCCAAGAGAGTGTGGGTCTCCCATCCAACTCACGAGCAGCATCTATCTTGGTTTGGGTTCTCTGCTAAATCAGACCCTGAGGCAATGATTCAAGGGCAGATGTTTAAAGCTGGATGTGATCCCAGGAAACACAGATAAGAGAGTGAGGAAGTAAGGCAGGGAAGAGAAGGAAACTAACAGTGGATATGTTATTAAGCAGGGGACACTGTGGAAAACCAGATCTCAGTTCGGCTGGGGTCTCTCAGAGACAAGGTAAACATGCCTCAGCGTGATCTGATGTAAAGTCAAGGATTCTAGGGCACTTTGCCATGTAGTCCCTTTCCATTATTGAGTGATCTCTGCTTTTGCCAGTATTGTCTCCCCAGAGATTGAGTGTGCTTTGCTAGCCAGGAAATAGCCCTCAGGTAGAGAATCCCGGGTATTAACAAGAAGCAACCTATGAGGGATGAAGAAGTGAGTGCATTAAGAGATGGGTGAACATATAGGGACAATTACAGTGTCTAACGATTCCAAATAAAGGCAATACTTATGTTCACTGCCTCAGACACTAGTTGTTCTAATCCTGGTTTTATTGATGACTTTTGTGATCCAGGGGGTGATTATAGTTCTAATTACTACTAATAAAATACAGCTTGGGTCAGCAGTGGGAGATACAGAAAGATCTGAACAAGACATCTGGAGGAGATACCAGGATGGAAGAGAGGTGGACTTCATGCGAGCCAGGCTGGGGCAAATGTCCCAGGTAAAGTACTCCCTTTCTGTGGGCCTGTGACATTGGGAGCGGGAAGGAGTTTCACTCTGGTTCAATGGCAAAACTCTATCGGGGAACCAGGTAGAAGGGTGTGTAACTGCTTGAGATCTTGAAAATAATCATGTCCACCATGAGAAGTGAGTGGAACTTCCACTGACCAATACTGAATTCTCCACTTGTACGTCACTCCAGTTCAAAACAACCATTTCCATGTTCTGGTACCTTGCTGTGTTGGAGGAACTGAGCCTTACCGCACCTACTACAGCTTCCACACAAAACAGATCGAAATAGCTTCAATTCAGAGAGGGTACGTAATGCACCAAGTTAGCAGGGAGAATCAGACCAAAGCCCGTGTTCTTTCCACCCGCCTCACTTTCACACCTGTTGTGGAAGGGCAGCTTATGCCAAGTATTGAGCTAAGGGCACTCGCACAAATAGCCTCAGTTAATTTTAGAGTGTCGTCTCCAACAGTGAGCCAAGAACATTATCCTGACTCCACACTGCTCCTCTGGGCCATGGCTTTCCTGGACCTCTCCAACGCAGTCTGCTCAGCACCACCACAGTAGGGCTGGGACTGAAAAACCTGCCATTATGAACCTGTCAGTTCCCCCTTTCTACTTATAACAAACGTATCCAATTTTACATGTAAATCAAGATAAAAATAGTAGAAAATTGTTTGTTTTTTGTTTTTTCCATAATGAAAAAAAGGAGTATTTGCTGAAGTCATTGTGATTGAACAGTGTTTAATTATTACTTATTTTATTGAGCTTTTTTGAGGTATAAATAGAACTGTTTCACAAGGTAGGAGGCTGGCTTGGGGCTTATTTCAATAAGTTGTAGTAGAGGAAAATGGTTTTATGGACACCAATGGGAAACAGCCACAATTTTTTTAAGCTGCACTTAATTTTAAGTGCAAACTCGTTCTTTCCTATCGCACTGGCAGATTAATGGTTTTAATTTCTAAATACCAGTCTATTCAAATGTCAGACAAAAACAGGGTTCCACCAACACTAATGTATCATCGTCAACGAAATTGGGTTAAACTGCTGATTCCCAGGTTCTGCTCAGATTCAGATTAATAATTCAGGCATTGTGTGTGTGTGTATGTGTGTGTGTGTGTGTGTGTGTGTGTGTTACAAACTAACTGGGTGAATTTTATGAAGGTAATTCTCAAAAGAAAACACTAGATCAATAATAAAATTAGTTTATGTGTATCTCTGAAAAATAATTTGGCAGCATAAATTAGAAATTTGACATTGCAACTTTACTCAGGGAGATGTAACTTCTAGAAATTAATTTACAGAGAAGAGAAGCCCATGTGCACTGTGGTCATGTTCCCCATTGTTTTCTTAAAATAGTAACCTGAAAAAACAAAACGCCTCAATATAAAACAGTGCAAATGTACACAAATTATTTAACCACCATGAAACTCAGTTTTCCCAAATGTAACAATAAGACAATTTTTACCTAGTATCATTGTCGATTATAACACAAATGTCTGCAAAGTGCTTACTCAGTACCATTTAAATGTTAACATCCATGTTTCCTCTTTTCCTACACCCATCAAAATACTATACAAGATGATATGCACCAACTATTGAGTAAAAGTCAGAGATGTTTGCAATACAATGCTGAGTGAAAAAACAGGGTCTGTATAATAAGTACAGAATTAAGCAATTGACAAATATGTGTTATCATTTTAGTTCAGGGGTGTCATGCGAGGTGTCATGCGGGGTCTCTGGTCCTGCTCCCCGCATAAGAATGCAGGATATGGTGACGCCCAAAAAACCACCAACAGAGCCATGGATAGGGGAGTCATACCACTATATTCTCGCTGGCGACTGGGTTGGAGACACAGGAAGCAAGAGCCACACGATCGGCAATCTGCCATCCACTTCTCTGCCAACCAACCAACCAACCAACCCCTTGCTAGCTGCAACCCATGCTTGCTAACTTAGCCACGGCAGTTATATTAGTGGCTAATGGCTAACTGGTTACAGCTGATAGCCAACTAGTCACAGCTGATGGCCATCTACTACCCAAGAGTCTGGAAACTGCTCTCTGGAACTCTGTGCCCACAAGGGGTCACCAACTTTTCCTGATAGGACCATTTAGTAAACATTTTAAGCTTTGTGGGATATCCAGTTTTTGTTACAACTACTCTGCCATTTTAGCATGAAAATAGGCATAGGCAACACATAAAGAAATGGATGTTGTATTCCAATAAAACTTTACTTATAAGTCTTGTAAATTTTTACAAAAGCAGATGGCCAGCCAGATTTGGCCCACAGGCTATTGTAGTGTGCTGGGCCCTGGTCCAATCTCCGTATTTTAGCTATATAGGAAATAAAAGTGAAAATACTGTGTTTCCAATCCAGAAGGAAATGTCCCAAAGTGTAAATTAGATGGCATTTGGGTAGTTGAATTATGCATAATTATTTTATTTTGTATACATTTTTGTATTTTACCAAATCTCTCAAATTAGTATACACTACCTCCAAAATGAAGGGGGGAGAGAACATTTGAAAATGTTTACACATTATTAGAGCCCTCAGAACAGTAAGAAGACTCCCACCTGAGATTAAAATATTGCTGTAAAATACTGACAAGTCTAATGCTATTTGGATAAGGTGGGACATCAAGGCTGCAATTTCAAAATCCACTGTGCACTTGGAGCTCTGTGACAGATCTTTATCAGACCGTTTCAACTGTGTAGGATTTGATGTGTGTATTTTTGCAGCTGTGATGGGGGGCCCCTTTCTCTCAGTTACACATGAACTCAAAACGTCACTTAATCAAAACCAACTACATTCAGTGGTGTTTGTCATTTGTTTAGCACCCTGCTAAGAGCTATGAAAGATAAAATGAGACACCATTATCATGATTCTCAAGAGTAAATTAAAAAAGGAAAAGTTCCAGAATGCTGGACATGGTAGCGGCAGGCAGTGTGAACAGTTTCAGTTGCTGCTGATGTTAGCATTCTGGTGCCACTGCCCTTGGTGACGTGTGTGACCAGTGGCGTTATATCCCCCAAAATGTATTTGGAAGTCGTAAATCCAGAATGTGGCCTGGTTTGGAACTAGGATCTTTGAAAATGTAATCAAGTTAGGATGAAGTCATTGGGGATAGCCCTAATCCAACACGATTGGTATCTGTATAAGAAGAGGGAAATCTGGACACAGGCACACAGGGGGAAATTCCCTGTGAAGACAGAAGCAGAGGTTGGAAAGATGCATCTACTAGCCAAGGATCGGTTGCAACCACCAGGAACTAGGAGAGAGTCATTAAAGGTATTCTCCCTCTCGGCCCTCAGAAAGAACCAATCCTAACAACACCTTGATTTTGGACTTCTAGCTTCCGGACCTGTGAGAGAATAAGTTTCTGTTTTAAGGCACCCAGTTTGTGACGCTTGGTTATGGTAACTCTAGGAAACTAATACAACATAAAACAATTAACCTTGGATACAATCTGAGAAAAGGGATTTATAATTTATTTGGAAGCATGTCGTTTGTGATTCCTGAGCACAGTTGTATTAGACAGTGTGTTTTCATGGATAATCTCCAGGTAGCTGCCAACAGTCCCTGCCACCCTTGCAAGCAAATGCCACTCTCATGACAAGGGGCAGAGACTACAGTTTTGCCTTTCCTTGATCAATAGAATGCAGTGGAAGTGACAGTCTGGGACCTGCAAACCCAGGCCTTAAGAGGACAGGCAGCTTCTGTTTTCTCTCTTTTGGAGCCCAGCTTCCATGCTCTAAGGAAATCTAAGATAAACTAGCGAATGACTAAAGAACACCTGAAGGGAGACCCTACATGATGACAGTCCATCTTCAATGTTCCAGGTCTATCTGAACTCTTAGTTGATTGTAATCACCTGAGTGACCCAAGTCAGCATCACAGAGAACAAAAGAACTACCTAGCTGAGCCTTGCCCCCATTCCTGACCTATAGAATTGTGATACAGAATAGGCGGTTTTATTTGACCACATTGGGGATTTTATTACACAACAATGGATAACTGATATAGTGTGTATCAGTGTCGGGGGTTGATGGCAGAAGTAGTGAGGTGGGCAGTGGGCTAGATTACAATAGATTAACATAAAAAGGAGTGGAGGGAGAAGGGAAAGACTACTAAGATTAGAAATTTGGCAGTGGATGTACCGAAGTTAATTTGTCAAGAACAAGGAATAGACTAGATTTGTAGGTTTTCTTGTTTTGCGGTCAGAGCAAGTTGAGCGTGCTTGGAGAAAGGAGTCAATGATTGAGGAATACTTGCCCACCTCCAATTGTACTTTTAACTTAGCTGTTCAAAGGACTGTCTCCACAGTTCTGCCTAAAGAGCAGACAGGAATATGGTTCATCACTACACTCTCTGGTTCTATGCCTCTTAGCATTGAGTTTTCTCCATTCATTTTTCTCTTCTTGCTCAGGATAAGTTTTTCAGCAAAAAGTTTATCATGTCTTTTAAATGTGACATGCTCATTTTTAATAAATTGTCATACCTAGTTAGTGTTGTCATTCTCTAAATACTTTAAGACAACTTTGGCATAACCCAGGTGGCTCAGAAAATGCAAATTATAATCAGTATAATAATCTATTGCCCAGCTACACAGCCCACTTTTTGGTCCAAAGAATGTAAAGACATGAGCAGGTCCCTATGTTTTTTTGCACAAGGCTTCCTAAACATTCTAGATATTGGAAATGGTTGTCCTCCTCCCCTTCCTATTCCATTTACAAACATACATGGCCACCATTAGGGCAAATCCATACTCATGTTTGAAAACTGAAGGCAGACGTTGCCTCCTTGAATCCCATATACATGTAAAGGCACGTAAAAAGTACAGTGAAAATATAGGGGAGACAGTGGTATTTTCACTCTGCTTTTTACGTGCCACTCTCTTCTGACATTTGAGCATATATGTGCTTCTTCTCTAAATGTGGAAGCTCCACAAGGTCAGTCTCTTGTCTTATATATTCCTCTAAGCTCAGTGTTTCCAGCACATCAAATTGTTTAATAATGTTAAATAATAATTGAACGTATGATCTGATACCAGAATCTGTGGCATGATCTTGCATGAGTCATCTAACTTCCCAATGCTTGAGTACTTCTTTGTCTCTAGCTGAAAGGAAGTGATTGCTAGTTGCTCCTGTCTACTCTACATTGCTCTTCTGAAGTTTATCCAGTTAATCATCATAAAATACTCAGAAGACAAGGAATATGGAACAATGCCAGATGGTAACAAAGTCCCAAGGCATTTCGAAGAGACCTGTCAATCAGTGAAAAGTCATGGAATGCAGCTTCAAGTACCAGACACTCTGACAGCTGCAACATCTTGTCTGTCTGTCATGCTGATGTCAGGGGTCCTGGGGACTCAGCTATGGGTCCTGCTGATTGATGCTTATAGTCTCAGTTCTGCCGACACCTGTTTGGGTGTATCCTTGAAAGATGAACATGTGACACCACTGCACTTGGCTCTGATATTCAATTTCACATGTGTTCTTTATTTATCTACAACAGTTGCAAATCTTTTATAGTTGTGGATTCTAACATCACAGGAATTCAAAGCTGGGATTGTCTGGACAGGCTGACATTAGCCCTGGAATGTGGTTGTCAATTCTTTTCATACAGTCCCACTTTAAATAATCAGATGTTGGATGAAAAGCAAACATTGCTGTTTAAACGCAAATAAACATACATACAAATGAATGCACTTTCCAAAATTTCCCACATTTTCCAATATTTTCACCTTCCAATATTTTCCAAAATTTGCCACAACAGTGGATCTTCCAACCCCATTTAAGCTACCCTAAGTAATGCTGCAAGAATCAGGGGAGGTTCCCATCAAGCCCTACCAAAATTGAAGATTCAAGAGCAAAAAAATGTTTTGTTTTGTTTTTATGCCTGTAAGTTTTAGGGTGTTTTGTTACACAGTGAATGATTACCGATACACTGCCCTGTCTAGTCCTAATTCCTACTCTTAGAGGCAGCTATTTTAAATTTCTTTTGCTATTTCTTCTGGAAATTGCTTCCATATTTACAGCTAGCTAGCATCATCTCAATACCAATTAAATAAAGTTATGTATACTTTCTAAGACTCAGCATTGTCATATATAAAATGAGACAGCAATAATAGTTTTGTTACTGGTTCTTCTAAGGATTACCTGAGACAATGAACTTAGACACACTATACAGGAAATGGCACATAGTAAGCACTATGTAAATTATGGTTTTTATAATGAGGAGAAAATTACATTTTTCATGTCAATGTACAATAATCAAGACAATAGAGATCCATAACTGGGATATACATGGTCAAGGTCTACATGGATTTAAAATTAGCATGACCTTGAAAACAGAGACGTCTGCACAGTTGAGTCAGTTCATACATATGCTTATATAGGTGTTTCTTGAGTTTTAAAGGTGGCTATTATCTAGAGAATATGATCACTAGAGAATATGATCACTCACCTCTCCTTACAATGATTATGAAGGCATGCCTTTCTCCATCTTCCTGTTCTGGTAACATCATAAATTTTACTTTAATTAAAATTTAGTATTTACATACTTATTATTTAAATATTTTTGTATTTGACACATTCCATTTTTCAACTGTTTCCTGTTTTTATTTTGTGAAGTTAATTTTCACAGTTTCATTTTCACAGTTTTTTGTTGTTGTTTTGCTTAATTTTCTATGTACCTGCCATTAATTTATAAATAGTTTGCTTTAGGCTTTCCTCTGATTCCTGGCTATCTATTCAGGCTTGTAAGTGAGTTACTAAAAATCTGCCTGGAATTGACATTCCAATGAAAAAGCAAGTTGACAGGTGATTTTGAATGTAGAGAGATAAGGAATTAAATGGATTTTTAATGAAGATACCCCAATGTCATTCTCTCTAGCAATGGTCTTTTGGACTGAAGAATCACCTAAACTCTTGCCTGAAGCAGATAAGCCTCCTGGCCTAAAGAGGGCAGAGGTTCTCATCATTCATCTGTTTTCTGCTGGGAATTTCAATCATACTAGCTATGCCTAACGACCACAAGATGCATAACTGCAGCCCTCCAGAAAGTAAGCTTACTATGTCCTGGTTTTATGAAGTGGCTGTTACGCGGCTGTAGGAATTTGAAGAATGATGTGACAGCTCTAACGGCTCCTAAACTTTCTATTCTTTTTTCTGCCCCTCCATCCAACACATGGGCCTTGCACTCCACCTTCAGAGGTAGTTGGAACTTCTAATTTCTGAGCCTTTCCAGGGCACTGTGGCATGAATCAATTTGCTCCTTGAAAGCTCCCCTTTGCACACTTTCAGCTCTGTATGCTGAGTCAGTTATCACTGCCCTTATTCTTCTCAGCTTCCAAAATTAATTAAATTAACATTTTAAATTAGCTGTTGTAGCCTAATTCTCATATCGCATGCCTCAATTCCTTTACATTGTCCACATGTTTATTCCTTTACTTTCATTTAAGTGTAGTTTAAGAGGAAGTGAGGTAAATCTATTTGTTTACATTAACATGTTTCACTGAAAAGCTGTATCTTCAGTCCATTATTCTCAAATATTCTCTGGGATTAAAATCAGAAGCTAAGAGTGAACCAAAGAAAAATTGGGTTCTGGGGAGAACAGTTCTGTCCCCTACATACCATGAGACTAGCTTATTTGAGGGGAGCTTTCAAGCTCCTTGGTCAGTGAAACTCTCACTATTGTGGTAGAGATTTCTGGAACACCATCTGTGGAGTCAGGCAGGGGCTGACTCCTCATGAAATTTCACACTGAAATCAAGCTGAGTCAGAAAAGATAACAAAGGCTCTGTTGGAGTAAAGGTGATTATTCTTTGCAGGATTTGGAGCCAGGAGCCTCTCTTCTGGCTTTGCCAATACACTCAAATCAGGAAAACCTCATTTCCTCGTAGAAGGGAAAGTGGGTTTCTGTAAAGCTGAAGGGCAAACATAAACTTCATATACATTTTTCTATTTTTAATTAAAATAATTTAGATATTTGGTATACAATATTATATTGGTTATATCAATTTCAGGTGTACAATATAGTGATTTGACATCTTTATACCTTATAATGTGATCACTCTATTAATTCTAGTAATCATCTGTCACCATGCACACTAAGCACAATATTATTGAGTATATTCCCCTTCACCTTTTTCATCCATCCCTCTGCACCCCCTCCCCTCTTGCCACCATCCTTACCATCTCTGTTAGAACTGACAAGGGACAATCCTGAAGCCTCTGTCACTCATTGCTGACCAGTCCCTCCTTGATTGTTGCTTCCGCCCTCCTCGGAACTGCTTAGCTTTACATTTGAGAAAGGTAACCTGACTGAACTTTTTGTTTTATATAGAAACTGGCTACTTTAGAATTTCTTTTTTTTTAATTAAAGTTTATTGGGGTGACAATTATTAGCAAAGTTACACAGATTTCAGGTGTACAATTCTGTGATACATCGTCTATATATAGATATCACATTGTGTGCTCACCACCCAGAGTCAGTTCTCTTTTCATCACCATATATTAGATCCCCTTTAACCTCATCTACTACCCTCCTGCCCCTAGAATTTCTTCTCACGTCCCCAGCTCTGTTGGTGGAGTGTAGCTCTTGCCCCAGCATGAGACTTTTTCTGTTTTGAGATGCAATCAAGGAATATGTTCTCCCTGGCTGAGCCTTCTGATATATGGGGCATTTCAGGACTTGCCTCAAACAATGTCTTCCCACTCTGTGGTCCAGAACAAGGTTTTGGAAGTAGAAATGTGAAAGCATAATACAACTTGAGACTTAAAATCAATTAGAGTTTAGTTAGAAGATGCTTGCTAAATAGTGCAAATACACACACACACACACACACACACACTTTTTTTTTTCTTTCAAATTTATGGACTGTTCTCTTTTGAATGGATAATGAAATTAAATCAGACATTTAGTTTTTCTCTTTTGGTTAGTTAGCTAAAGTTCAATCTGCTGAGTAAACCTGAGTAGACCAATTAGGCAATCTCAGTGACTGAGAATCAGATGACTGAGCCCTTTCTCTCCTTTTTCCCATTTTCATTCTCCTAAACCATAGTAAATTTGTCCATCTTGAAAAATGATGTCCTTAGAACCGAAATGGTAGAAATTTCCTAAGTTACAAAGCGTGAGGGTTCTTCATCCACTTCTCAAATATTTTTCATATGAAATTCCACAAACAAAAGCATGGGATTTTTATTCTGTTCACATTCTTGTAGTATTCTCACACCCTCCATTCATTTTTGCTAGAAAGGATAACAATTCCCAGACGGTACATTGTAGCAGAAAACTTAAACTGAGCATCTTTTAAAAATAAGTTTTTCAAGTGTTACTGGCGTCTTTTATTTACTTCTTCTTCTTCTCCTTCCTTCCTTTCCCCCTTTCCTTCCCTTTTATTCTTCTTCCTTCCTTCCTCTACCTCCACTTCCTCCTCCTCTGCCTCTTCCTTTACTGGTATCTGAAATAAAGTTGTCCAAAGAAGATATTTAAGTCTATTTAAGAACTTGAAAAAGATAGACAGGCAGGGTAGTTTTAACTGTTGTAGTCTTGGTGATAAAAGTCTAATAAAGCTTTAAAACTTGACTCTTCTCTCATCCATATCCTCTTCTCTGTTTTAGAAATCCCAAATTGATTTGTCAAGATAGATCAAAGAGGAAAGAAATTTTCCATTGGGATTATTGCTCCTGTGGGTGAACAAAATGTAGGCAATGAGTTATAGGCAATAAAGAAAATGAAAAAAATGCATGGTGTTCTAGTTTTATTACTTTTTTATAAGGCCAACTTAATGATGACTTTCACCATCCTCCTGGTAAAGAGAAGGTGCAATATTTCTATCTTGCCCTAATCTCTCTGAGATCTAGTATAGTCTAATATCTTGCCCTCTATTCTGAGAGTCAAGAATTCTTGCTATTTCCTATGCTTTCCTCCAGAGCACATGGAATGCAGTGGGTGCTGTGATCTCAATACCTCCTCAGTCATCATGGACCACTTGAGCCTCATTGTTCTCTTCTGCAAAACAAGGTAACAATACTCTACCTATGTATAAGTTTAGCTGGATTTGGAAAACACAGAATTCTATGTCAATGTCACTCTAGTCAGCTTACTTGTCAGAGATAGATAGATACATTTGTTTATACCATTGTGCATGGGTCTTTGTGTGTGTGTGTGTGTGTGTGTGTGTGTGTGTGTGTGGAGAGAGAGAGAGAGAGACAGAAACAGATTCAGAGATAGCAGAGGGAAAGAATATAGAAAGGAGAGGAGTAGGATGAATATTTACATACATACATATATATGTATATATACACATAAACATGCACACACACATATATACATAATTTAACTGCAATAAAAACAACTATGATTACATCAACATGACAGGAAAACATCCTTAAAAAACAAAAAACAAACCCAAAACACTTTCCTTTGCCTTTACAGGGGCATAGGGTAAAACAGAGCAAATTTAATCCAACCACACTGACATTTTGTTTGTTCAAACGTGAGCACTGCATAGAAGACAGAATTAGGCTCATCTGAATACATTACCTGAACATTTGCCAGTTTGATCTTTGTACAGTACAAATGCACTTCATGAATTAATGTCACCCCTTGTTCTTTTCTAGAGGCTGTCAAATTCCTGTCATTCTTTTCTATTGTATTCAGCTATTTGATAAAGAGGGGAAAAACACTGGCAGAGGGTATAATTTTGGAAATAGAAACAGCCCTTAAGCCCTTAATGGTAGCTGCAGTATGTAGTCGTGAGGTGTGCGTGTGTGCGTGTGTGTGTGTGTGTGTGTGTGTGAGAGAGAGAGAGAGAGAGAGAGAGAGAGAGAGAGAGCTGTAGGAATAGGAATAACTACCTATCCCAAGGATTAAGTTCTTGGCTGCCCCTGAATACGCACTGAGCTAAAGAGATCAGTCTTAGGGCACTTGATCCAGACACTTGCAAGACATTTGTTTTATCTCAGAAAATACAAATTTGTGAACAATGTAAGAATAATATCAGTAAACATTTTGTTAATTTTGACAAAACTTTCCTTTGTGGATCATAAGGAGAGTTCACCATTTATTTCATAAACAGAAGGAAAATCTACTGAGGTATTTATATTTTGTTTTCATTATTATAGTAGGTGGAATGTAATCGTAAGAATCAATCCTCCCAAGTCCCTCCAAAGAGATTTTCACTCCCTGCAACAGTATTGTAGGCCCCAAAACAGTCATTGCCAGACACCCCAAAATACAACCATGCATGAGGCTTTTGTTTAGAGGGGGAGAAAATAATCCTTAGATGGGGAACACGAAGAAGGACAAACCACGGCGGGAGCATATTCTTGACGACTTCTCAACAACTGGAAAAGGAACACGTTTAATGGTTTTCTGTGAACAGAAGACATCAACCAGCTCCACTGCAGAGCTCCTTCAAGGGACAGGACTATTTATGGGGCAACAAGAGAACCAAAGCATAGAGAAAGGGAGTGCAAAGAAATGGCCAAGGCCCTAGGATCTGAGGTCAAAATTCCCCACAACAAACATTGGCCCAGAAGTAGCTAAACTTCCCTCCTACATGAAACTATATAAACTAGAATTTGGAGCTTATCAGAAGTGTCAACCATGGAATGAAGATGGAAGGCCTTTTGTCAGGCATTCTGGAATGCAAAAAGTCCATAAAGCTTGAATGTCCTTGGATAGGGAAAGAGCTCCCACAGCCTGTGACTGAGTTTGAATTTGCCACCAGCTGAGCTATGTGGGAATCTCTGAACTTCTTTGTGTAATGTAATAAAATGAAGGAAGGTAACATTTTTCACACCTGAGATTTTGGAGTAAAATTTAGAGCAGTGCCAGCATTTATTTTGCATCTAGGCAGATTTATGAGAGTAAAACTATAAAGTAGATGCTGCCTTTCACTAGAGGAGCTTACAAGTATAGTGGGAGAAAATTCATCCATTGCAATATTGGGTTATTGGGTCACTAGTTAAACAGAGATCAGTCCAAAGAGCTATGGAATTGGCTGGAGGCAGTTGGGAAAGGGAAGCCTTCTCAGGTGAAGCAACCTGAGATGGGTCTTAAAAGATGAGGAAGAACTTTACCAGTGGGAAAGAGGCAGAAAGGGATTCCACATAGATGTAAACATAGTCAATGTCCATCATGAATTAGTGTGTAGAGTTTTAGAATTTTAAGTTAATAACAAGGAATAAAGGGGAGAGGATGCAGATAAAACTAGTGAGGTGAGCAGGAGCCAGACCCTAAAAGCACGTGCAAGCCAAGAAGTGGGTTTGCTACTTTTGATGACCACAGGGTGCCTGTAGGGTTTCAAGCAGCAAAGCAACATGGTCAGGTCTGCGAAGTAGGAGAAGGTGGTGATAAAGGTGGAGAGAGAAGGAGAGTTAAGATTAGAGAAGATTACCCACTGATGTTCCCATTGTCGTTACTTTAGACTTAGCACTTGGTACAGAGAGGAAATAAACATAAATGACCAATCTACTACGTTTAATGGAAGCCTTCTTGATTCTGCTGATTCTGGGTCTCTGGATTGTGATTAGAAAAAATAATGCAAGCATATTTGTTCACCACCTAATATAACCTTCTGCAGTAATTCCAGGTGAGTGAGAGTCACCACAAATGTATATTTTTATATTACATTTTGATCAATGAGCACAGGCAGTTTTCTCAATGTGTGGGCTGTGTAGATGAGGTGAGAGTTCAAACAAGGATGTGAGAAAGTAACACATTCATTGATTAGGATGGTCAGCAGCAGCGTGTGTGCGACTCTTGTTTTTCCAGAGATTTCTCACTTACAGAGCCACAGACTGACCAGCATGGCCCTGACTGTGTTTTCCCTGAGGTTCTAAAAGCCCCACATCACCCAGCCTTTATCCCCAACTTGGCATTGTACCCATCAGAATCCATCGCAACCAGGAAACAGAGAAATACGCACAATTAACACATTTAGGAAGTTGGATATGGGTTGTTTGTTTTTTTGTTGTTGAGTTTCATGAGTTCCTTGTATATTTTGGATATTAGCCCCTTATCGGAGGCACTGTTTGCAAAAATCTTCTCCCATCAGTTGGTTGCCTCTTTATTTTGTCGATGGTTTCTTTTGCTGTGCAGAAGCTTTTAAGTTTCATATAGTCCCATTCATTTATTTTAGCTTTTACTTCCCTTGCATTTGGAGTCAAATTCATAAAATGCTCTTTGAACCCAAGGTCCATAAGTTTAGTACCTAAGTTTTCTTCTATGCAGAATAAACCTTTCTGAAGTCATCTAATTTGTAAATTGTGGATACAGAATTCAAATTCAGATTTGTCATATTTTAAAGCAATTCTGATTTCTGCAATTCCAGAAAGGGCAGTGAGTTATTTTGATGGCTATGTAGCAGAGGTAGGTATCCTGATTCATTCATTCATTCATCTATTTATATTCATCCATCCATCTATTTATATTCATCCATCCATCCATTCATTCGCACAGCAACAATTACGGAAAACATATTTTTTATATATGGGTAAGGTCTTTTCTTCAGACTGTTTCAACTAGGGGAAACAGATTTCCGTGTCATATTTTGCCTGGAGTGTCCATGCATTAGCTTTCCATCTGTCTTCATTGATTATTACAAATAAATGTTTGCTATTATTATTAATAATAAAATAAGTTATATTAATAGACCTCCAAACACTAACATGTTGCAATTCATGTTTAAAACTACATGTTTATAGTGAAAATTATGAATCCTTCTCACATGTAATCTTCTAACCCCTATTTGGACCTCAAAATGAGGGTTTATAACAGCAAATGACTTTGCCACATGCCAGGTCAGTGGCATCCACAACTCCTAAAATGTATACAAAATTGTTCTCAGAGACGCCACACACTTAATTCACTTCACAATGACATCTAGCCAAGAGAGTGAGCAGCAGTTGAAATCTAGTCCAATTACACCTTCCCAAGCATCAATCAATAGTACCTTTTTCTAATTCACATACATCCATTGTTCACTCCCCCAAACCACACACCAACACAGCTGTGTTATCTCAAAGGGAGACAGCGTCATTTCAAATTCTCCCACAGGCACCTTGTGGGCTAGAGATGACCACAGGTGGTTTGAATGCCCACCTATGGACCCTGACTCTACAGTTCCTGAATGAAATACAGTCAGAACTGCAGTTTACCTGAAATTCGCTTTTTAAAGGTAATATTCTAAGTATAGATGAAAATACATTTTCAGGTGATAAGAATTTGAGAATCTGATTAGAATTATCTTAATTATTTCTAAACAATTTGCCTTTTGACTGTTCATAAGGTTTCCAAGGTGCAACCAAATGGATAGGACAGAACAAATATTAATAAGGCAGAGTACATCTTGTTGCCGTAAATGCCATCCGTTTCCTAATTAATGATAATAATAGTCTCTGCATATCTATAATATCTTTGCTACTATTTGCAACCTATAAATGAATCGTGAGTTGGAACTTCACAGTGGGGGGATTTTGAAGGCTTTAGCACATGTCCTGAATGGCAAAGGCTTTCATGTTACTGTAAAAAAAAATCTCTGAATATATGTTCTCATGGCAACACATTCTGAGATGAAAGACTGCACCAAAATAGTGCAGAACATCTGGAGGTGCCCTTACAAAGGGGTCAGTGTTTGACGACCAGCCAATGGGAGGAGAAAAAAATACGTATATAGCAAATTCTATGCAATCAATTGAATGTCTTTGCTCCCTTTACTCTGTTTCTCTGTTGGAGTCACATATTCCTGAATTTCTCACTGCTGGTCTTTGTGCACAGGATCCTTCTCCTCACTCACCTATTCAGCGTGCTTCCCATTTCTTTCAAGTGCCTCTTTGAAGCTTATCAAAGCCACCTCTTTCACAGTTCTTTTAATTTTCCTCTTAAGGAACCTCCAAAGCTGGCGGTCCCTGACCCTTCTCTTTCTGATTACTCTAAAGTGACGCCTGTAGATAATGGATATCCCAATGACTATTTCTAGTAATGAGTCTCAGATTACTCACATGCCAGTCAGTCTCATAAATTCCCTAGGGATTCATCATGAAGATGACTAAAGCTCCAAGGAAATGGTGAAACTCACAGTTTGGATGTTTCAGATGGATGTGACCTAAATATTCCAATATTGACAAATCATTCTTATATGGTTAATAGAGAAGTCTCACTTGGATCAGGTGCTCTGAAAACTCACTGACGGCATCAGTAACTTTTGCTCTGGTAATGGCAGACAAGGCTAAGTAGACCAAGCCTTTTGCTGAGATCGATGGAATCACTGGAAATAAAGCCTGCTTGAAGGCACTGCTTTGATAGCCAGGTTATAAAGAACTACCAGAAAAAAAGATCTGAGAAAAAAAAAAAAAAGAAAATTCAGAGAGGTAAGGATGTCCTTTGAGGCTGCGTTCCTCCACAGTGTTTTGCTGAATTCAGAAGAAAGAGAGATTGAGAACCTAAGAAGTAGATTTGATAGACTCATGGATTGAGGGGGATAAAAACTGGATTCCAAGCCCGCCCAAATCTCACACTTTGGATCTGAATAGGAGTAGGCAAACTTCTCTGTAAACGGCCAGCAAGCAAATACCGTTTGCCTTTGCAAGGCCATACCATCTCTGCTGTAACTACTCAACTCTGCTGTTGTAGCATGAAGGTACCTGTACAATTCTTACAGAGGTGTACAACGAAAAACATATTTCTTATAAAAATGCTTCCTTCAGACATTCATTCTTCATCATTCAGTAGAATCATGTGCACTTCCTCAAAAAACTTGTGTCTGGCCCATGCGACCTCACCCACTTACCTGCCTCCCCCTCTCTTCTTTTCCCATGAAGTGTTCACATGGAAAATTCTGCCTTTACTGAACTCACTATGTGCTTTCATCCTCTCAGTTCAATTGATCTCTACTCTGTGAAACCTTACTTGCTTCATCCTAATCTGTTAAGAGCTTCCCTTAATCATATATTTTACAATAATATGTTTATATATTCACCTCTCACAGTAGACTCTAGGATCATGACTGAATCTCCATTGTGTCTTCAGCACCTAACATTGTGGCTAGCTAGGTTTATTTACTGAAGAATATTTAAGGTGCATGTTGAGTGTAGTGTCTCATAAATAGGTCATTGTTATATAATGCGCCAAGAGACAATTTTGCTTTACAAAATCAATTCTGAATAGTTAAAGACCAGAAGTTGAATGTTTCTTCATCTATTAGACTGCATCCTCTTAAGAGGAGAAACTTATGTCTGAATTTTCTCTCTAATGCTGGCACCTGCAGAAGGGTCTGATAATGCGGAGGCACTTCAACCGGTAATGCATTTCAACCAGTAAATACTGGTTGAAAATATGGCTAGAAATATCACATTAAAATGGGGACCATTACTATAAAATTGAGTCAGTACATTTGACTTCTGAAAGTCACAGTGGAAATTCGTACTATATTTGTAAAGCAGAAAGAGAAAAAGATAGAATTGCTCCTGGTTTAGATTTTCCTCAGACAAAAATTTGCTGAACTATATTGTTGATGCTACAAATAGAAGGGAAGAGAAATTAATGTTCTAAGATGAACTGAAGCTATTGAAATAAGTTAAAAAATTTCAAATTAAAGTTAAGCTTTTTGAGGAATAATGTTTCCTTTAATTTCCAAATAAATTGAATATTTGCTGAATAGCCTCATACTACTTTTTCTGTACTCTAAATGTCTGCAGCAGAAACTGTTAGATTGGTTTTAGGTTTTTGATGTGTTGCTATTATTAGCTCTCAAGTACTTAACTTAGCATCAGGGAAACCAGGACTGGATATAATAAATTGAGGTTTATTTTTTAGCGAGATTCAGTCTCAGAGAAGTGATAAGTCCCCTCAAAATTCCTACAGAAGGCTCCTTTAATTTAAGTGAATCATACACACATAATCGTATTTCCATTCCTCCTTTCAAGTTTTAAGCACTTGCTGAGAAGGGTCCATGAACTTAGATGTTTTGGCCATAAACTTCAATAATTTAAGATCAAATTGTAGCTATTTCAGGAAGGAGGGAGAAAGAATCATTAGCTGAGATCATTTGCTTGTAGACAAATAGAAACTGTTGAGCCAGAAGAACTGTACTCATGAGTGTCTTAGTGCATGAAAGGATCACGTGATGGAAAAGTGGACAAAGACAACATGGAATTCTTGTACGTGGTTTGATTTTATTTTGTGTTTTAAAATAAGAAGTAACGTGATAGCTTTGCAGTCCCACCTTTGCATTTCTAAATGTAGAAATTTGGAAACTGCTAGAGGAAAGCATGGTGTCATTTTGGTTCTGCATTCTGGGTTCCAAAGGCACCAACATCACACAACTGAATGCAAAATAGGCAACACTACAATGTGGATATCTGTCACCAGGCTTCATTTGACGTTTTCTTTTACTGCATAGGTAACCTATAGGTGATATGATGGATTCACCAGACTAAGGTGGAAATATAGTTAGTCTTTTGAGTCTTTGTCTGCATTCTGGGTTGAGAATTTTTTTTGGTTAAAAGTCTCAAACCTGTGTTCTCATATTTTTTCATAGAGATTGTCACAGAATGAATGACATTTAAACATCACTGAAAGAAGGCCATTCAAGTTAGTTGTACTATAGTATCCTACTGCCCTCCTGTTCAAATAACCACCTTTGCATGCCTTGGTTAGTGCTCTAAGGTACACTATTCTGTCTGATTGCTGAAATAGTTTGCACAAACAACCTGACTCTTTGGTGGGAAAAAACAACAACACAAAAACATCGTAGAGATGAAAATGCCATGAATCTTCAATCAGACATAATGAAATCAAAGCTACCAACAACTTGACAAGTGAGAAGCAAAGAAATGTGGCTATACTTTAATTAATAGGAACAAATGATGTTTCAAAGAAGATTCCTGAGGCAGCTATGAATAAAACTAACACAAACTGCGTGGTGCTTTATGAGATTAAAATTGTATAATGTTTTTGAAAAATAGTAAAGTAGACCTAAATAAAATGAGAAACATACTATGCTCACGAATGAGAAGACTCTAGTAGACATGTCTGCACTCCCAAAATTAACCCAAGAATTGATCTAATTCCAATAGAAAACCAATAGACAATTAATAGAACTTGACAATTTGAGTTTAAAATTTATATGAAAAACCCAAAGTCCACAAAAAGCAAAATACTGAAGGAAAATAACAAGATGGAGAATAAGAAAAAGATTTATTGATGAGATACAAAGACTAATTTTAAAGGCTATTGATTAAACAGTATGATTTTGGCTCAGTGATAAATAGACCAATGGGACAGAGTAAAAATCTAGGAATAGACTGATGACAATACAGGAATTTAGTGCTCTTTAACTCTGACATCACAGGTGGGAAGGAAGAGGATGAATTATTCAATGAATAGTTTTATCTATATTAATTATACATATAGAAAAGAATTCAATTTCAGTTCCTACTTTTTACACAACATTTTGTGGATAAACTGCTTAAATGTGCAGGCAAAACTATAAGACATTTTTTTAAAAGTATTAATTATATTGATAACATAAGAGTACATACACAGTCCTTAAACAAAATAGAGAAGTACACGATATATCTGACAATGTTAAAAATGAATAGCCTCTATTTCTGAAAAACTACCGGAAAGAAAAAGAAAAGACATGTCACATCATGGGAAAAATATTTGTGCCACACTCACCCAAAATATTCTGATCTAAAATAGATAGAATGTCAATCTGAAAGAGATAAGAAGTCCAGTAGAAAAATGGACAAATGACTTAAGCAGGCACTTTACAGAAGAGGAAACTCACATGAACTGCCTGAGTGGCCCAAAAGTAATCAAACCAAATAGTTAATTTATAGTCATTTTTAAAATCATAATCCCTCAAGGCACCTTGCAGAAATAGTTGAAAGTTCTCTGTTGAAAAAAACTCACATTATTCTAGGCTTCAAAAAATATTCATGTATATAGTAGTATCTCACATGGGAAAAATGTCACAAAATCACAAAATACGTAGAAAAGGTACATAAGACAGTTACCAGAAAAAAAAAAAAGAAAAAAAAAGCCATCACAATCAGAACCCAAAACTCAACTCAAAAATAAAATGTTTAATTTTATTCAAGAAATTCACTGAGAGTCTTGGCATTATTTTTTAAAAGGGAGCACAGATATGTTATAAATTGTTTTAAATACTTCTTAAAATTAAAATAAAATAACTGAAATAAAACACTGACAGTGCAGAAAGGATGTGATCTGAAATGGAAAGTGTAAGATGCAAGGAGGAATTAAAAAAGAAAAAAGATAGTAAATATGGACAAATATAAACAAATACTGACTAATCAAAACAATAATTACCATTATTGTTCAAAAGAGGGAAAGGGAAATGATTTACTTTAGAACGCAAGGACAAGCATATCTTATTTATCATCCTTCACATATATTGATTTTTTTTTTTTTTTTTTTTTACAAATTGAAGGTTTGTGTCAATCCTGCATCAAGCAAATCTATTGGCGCCATTTTTCCAACAGGTTCAGATGATGGTTAGCATTTTTTAGCAATAAAGTATTTTTAAATGAAGGTACATTTTTTAAACACATTATGTTATAGAACATGTAATAGACTACAATATAGTGTAAACATAATTTTATATGCTCTGGGAAACCAAAACATGTGTGACTCATTTTATGGTGATATTCACTTTATTGCGGTGGTCTGATACTAAACCCACAATATCTCTGAGGTCTGCCTGTATGTATGTTAAGATGTGAGGCCTACACACTAGCAGAAAAGGAGTATATAATTTACGAAACATTAAAGAAAAATTACAATAAGAAAAATATGAAATCATTTTCAAGGCAAGAAATGAGAGAAAAGGAAACACTTTAAGTGGCAGATACTGACAGAATGTGGAAAATTGCAAAGCACAGTGGTGGTATGAACACATTAGGTGTTCTGTCAAAAACAAGCTAGGACACAAGTGAGATGGAATCGCCCAGGTGATTCTACTGATGACTCTTCAAGTCAAGGTTTTCGTAAAGGTAAGGACACCTATAAACCAGATCAAGTCAATTAGGGGACACGTGCTCTAATAGAGAAGATGTTGGGAGTAGAGTTGGGAAGAGAACTTATTTTTTATTAATAAAGGGAGATACACAGGGACAGATATGGGTGGGAAATAAAATGGATGTTACTTAGCCTTCAGTTCAGAACTGGGCTTCACCACTATATCCTCCATTAACAATGTTGTAGACAGCCTAAATAACCAAAATCTTTCTTTGTATTCTTTGGCTTAAGGATGCACTTCTTGGGAGCACTACTGCCAAGAAGCAACCGCAGAGGAACGCCTGTCTTGGACGGGAAGCAAATATGGCTGCTGCCCCTTTCCTGACAGCACGGAGGCCTCAGACCACCTGAAGGAATGAGGATGAGTAGGACGAGGGGTACAGATTCTTGCTTCATTCCCCGACTCATGTATTTCAGTCCATTTTTCCTTTAGTTTCATTTAGTTTCCAGTGTCAGTTGGAACAGCACATTGCTCAAAACCAAGGACTCTGGAGCTAGATTTCCCAAGTTCAAAAACAATTTTTTTGAATACTTTCTATGTGTGAGACCTCAGGACAATTATTCAGTGACTTCTTTTCATCACGTGTGAAGTTTCTATTATCTGTGCTACCCACGTTCTAGTGCTATTGTGGTAATTAACTAGCTTTATATGGATTGTGTGTTTATAATAGTGACTGGCCTACAATCAGCACTCAATAAATGTTAGCTCTTGTTATGGTTCACAGGCATTACTATTTTTAGTATAAAAGTGACCACCTGAGGATCTGATTAAAATTTGACCTTAATTTCAAATGTGTGCATTTTATGTGTATCTAGCCTACTTTTCTTTTAAAGTCCATTTATCAGTAGACAAGTAAGAAAAGAAATGTAGCTAGGAAATAGCATGTACATGATTTATTATGAGTATTAATACATTTAACTGAGTTTATGCTTTTCTTCAATGTTATAAAGACAACTTTGCTGGATATTCAGGTAAGAAGTAATCAAATTATAATTGTCATTATTTTCTAGGTAACAAGTACTCTTTCTCTGTTTTAGTTTTTGTCTGCCTAAAATGTCTGGGTAGTTTTTTCAACCTTCAGTTCATTTTCTATAAAATGTCGGAACTTTGAAACACACACACACATATCAGATAATTTTCAAAGATTATTCAACAGGCAAATCACTTTCACATGGTTAAAATCTTCATTGGCTTCATCTGAATTTACCATTGTCGTACTTTCTCTCCAAACAATCAAACTTACCTCTCTATAGTGCTTTGGTGATCCCTTGGTTTATATGGATATATGTAAAGAAGGTCTTGAAAAGTAGATACTTTAAGTCCCTCCACAAACACATTTTCAGAGCCAAAGGGAAAACAAAACCCAAAAGTACAATTATTTGGAGATTCCAGTTCATAAACAACGGAAAGAACAAAAACGCATAGACACAGACAATAGTTTAGGGGTTACCAAAGGGTAACGGGGTGGGGGGAGCAGGGCTGTAGAAGAAGGTAAATGGGGTCTAATATATGGTGATGGAAAGAGAACTGACTGGGTGGTGAATACACTATGTGAAATATAGGTAATGTATTACAGAATTGTACACCTGAAATCTATGTAACTTTACTAACAATTGTCACCGCAATAAACTTTAATTAAAAAAATATATGGTAACATAGGTGGAACAAACTCACCTTCTCCCACGGACACACTGAATCTATAGCTACATAGGGAACAATTCCCTCTGGAAGACATTCACAAACTAGTTGAACAACTCCTACATATCAGTTGAAAATAGAAAAACCTACATTGAAATGGGTAGGAGAGGCTGAGACAAAAATCTTCCCATAAACCTCACCCGTGGGGCACTGACACTCAATCAGGAAGAAACTCACAACTCCCAGCTTCTCCTTGAGGAGTGAAGGGTTTGTACCCAAATTTCAAGACTTCCACCTGAGAGGTGGGCCTCCAAAACATCTAGCTCTAAAAACCAACGGAGCTTATTTCCACAAGACCCACAGGTTATCCAGAGCAAACAGTTCCTAACAGGTTCACCAGGACTCAGCTGTCCCCCAGGGCTCAGTGCCGAGGCAGCAGACTGAAATGCACAGTCTTCCTGTGAAACAGGCATATTTGCATATCACAAAAGCTGTGGCCTGAGGGCAGGCTCCTAATTGAACACACATCTAGGGACGCCTGATTGAAATACTCTTCAGATATTGGGGAAGCTGGCAGGCGCCATCTTCATGCTCTGCCTCTGCCTCACTCCAGGTTGCTGGCATCTCCCAGAAAGGAGCTTGAGCACACAACTGGCACACTGTTTTTTGTGGTTGCCACCCATGAGACACACCCCTTCACCTCCTGGCTCTCATGGCCAGTGGGCCTTATACATATGGGTCCCACAGACCTATAACAAACAGTTTTTAACTAGCTATTCTCCTAGGGCAAAACACAGAGGCAGCAAACTGAAATGTCCAGTCTTTCCTTTGAAAGAGGCCTCTTTGTATATCTTAAAAGCTGTGGCCTTTTTTGTACGCATTAGGAATTCTTTTAAAACATTGTAGTGCTAGAGTTACCTTGTCTCAGGGGAGATGATGGATTCATTCAATCGCCATGTATTTCAGACTTTCTAGAATAACTTCCTATACTGCGGAGAATGAAAACAAAAAATGCTACACTTGTCCTTATAGTTATGAATCTACATACAATTTAGTTTCCATTAGTTAGAAATGTTTGCTCTAACTTGAGTTTGGAGTTAAATAAGGATACAGCATGCTAGGTTTCCACTTTGTAGGTGCTAGTTACAATGGGAATACCCTAGCCCAGAAGATAAAGATTCTTGCAAATTCTGGTAACTTTCCAAATAAGGTGACATGTTTCTAAAACCAATGGTGCTGTCAATAGCTTCCTGTTCCCAAGATTTTAACTAAGGTTTGTTCCTACTAATTAGCACATTGGCTTTGTGATTCCCAGCTTCTTGGCTGGGGCAAAGAAAGCAGTTTTCTTTCTTAGCCAGTGTGTTGTGTTATTCAGAAAGAGTCATCCTCAGAGGCCCAGCCTCAAGAGGCTCCCCAGGTTCTTCTAGCAATTTTGTAAGCCTTTAATTCCATGAATTATATTCCATATCTATCAAGGGTGTTTCTGTTACCTACAGATGAGCTCTTACTGATGTAGTACTTGGCGCCAGTATTAGTTACAGAGAAGAATGGCGCACCGCACGTGCTTATTGCAGACACCAGTGTAGTGGACCGGGTAGCAATAGGGTCTTGGAGAATAAAGGTTGGTTAAAACTTAATCATGAGTTTGTGGTAATTACTGCTGCTGTTGTAGAAATGTATCTTTACTTAAGCAAATCAACATGGCCGTGGTACCAAATTTATAACTACTAAACAACCTTCTTCTCTCTACTGATAAGCAGAAAATAGCAGAAGTACTATCTCCTGCAAGGATAACAGTCCACCTTCACGGTCTTGCCTCAGGATACATCAACTCCCAGATTCCCATAACTTGCTAAGTGAAATAAGCCAGACACAAAAGGACAAATATTGTATGACTGCAACTTATATAATATACCTAGAACAAGAACACTCACAGAGACAGAAAGTGGATTAGAGGTTTCCAGGGGCAGGAAGTAGGGCAAATGGAGCTATTGCTTAATGGGGTACAAAGTTGCTATTTTGGGTGATAGAAAATTTTTGGAAATTGATAGTGATGATGGTTGTACATGTAATTAATGTCACTGAGTTGTATACTTCAAAATGGTTACAGTGGCAAATTTATGTTATATAAATTTTAGCACAATGAAAAAATTAGAATGAAATTTAAGTCCTCCTTAATTTCTTAGTCTAACCAATTTTAGCTGGAGAGACTCTTGATTTCTTGGCAATTCCACTTTGAATCAGGAGTGGAAGCACCATCAGTAATTGATGCCAGGGTTCCTCACTGGAATGAGTGTATGTCCGTGGGTACCACAGATACTGCATTAATTCTACAATTATTTCAACAATCTCCCATTTGAAAATTTAAAAAAGATAACAAAACACAAAGATTATCACGGTGCCGGGCCTTACATTCCAAACTCAGAAAGCAAGGTCATTCTTAGCTTATAAGATGCAATATACTTATATGCAAATGTATGTGTTCAAATTTTAGTACTAGAGCTTGTCCAAAGTCATAGAAAATAATGAATGGTTTCTAAGGGAAGAATAGTAGACAGAAGACAGCTTTTGATTTCAGCTTTATTGACATGCCTATCAATAGAGCCGATTTCCCAAATCCATTACAGTAAGTCCTTACTTAATGACATAGATAGGTTCTTCAACTTTTAGAGAAATGATATAATGAAACCCATTTTCTCCCAGGCTAATTGATATAAATGAGTTACGTTCCCACGGCATCTCATCAATATTATAACCAAATGATGTTGAAGATATCTGAGTATCTGCTGTACTTGTGTATCTAAGCTATATTGAAAGAAATAGTTCCTTTATTCAACAAACATTTATTTTTCACCAATAATATCCCATCTGCTATTTCCCTTAAGAGGTTAATTCTGCCTCTATGGAATTAAGATATTTGAGGGAGGAGAGAACCCACAGATTTCCTTTCTTGAACAGTATCATTTGGGACATTGCTGTGCTCCAGCAATGTCAGGAAATTAGAACGATCACCTCTGGCAACCAACCTGCCTTGAAATTCTATTGTTTCTCGTGCAGTTTAACTGTCTCAGTTCCCTTCACTTCTTGGAGCCCTGTGTTTCTGGCCCTTTTGAAGGCGGGCGTGCCTATCTCTATGGGTGCATCTTAAAGCAATGGGAGCCCAGCTCAAGGAGCTCCACATACCTTAATAAGAGGAAATGTTTTTACTTCCTAGAAATGCCAGCCTTTGCTGGCTTCCTGGTACATGCTGCATGTATGTGCTACCAGCCTTCCATATGTGAATGAGAGATGCTCACTTACTCTGCAAACACTGCTTGTTAGAGCTTGGGGAGGTATTACTCCCTTCTCAGGCAGAGGTCATTCTGGTAATGTCTGGCTACTGATCGAGTTCCTCAGAGATACTGTTTTTCATTGGATGACAGCTTATTGTAGGCATCAGAGTGAAAGTTACATTAGAATCCAAGAGGTTTATCTTGGCTCAGTTTCCAATTAAATGCTGCCTTTCTCTTTTATATTCTAGAAATTTGATTGTTTGGTTTCAAGAAATAAGGTAAATTAAACCCACTGGACTATCTGATATGCTTTAGCTCTCAGACAGGTGGTCTAAAATACACAGTCCTTTCAATTAATTTAGTGGATTCACTTAGATCTAATTCTAACAAAACCCATTTAGCAGCCATCAAACTGTCAATCACAGACCCTTGAGTGAAGAGATGGGCAAAGCAATAGGATCAAAGTAAAGCAATTATATTTGCCAAGTGGAAGGCTTTATTTCATGAAAAGGAACAGCAACACCAACAGGTGTTAAATTGGACCAGCTGAAGTTTGTGTTTGCGTGTCAACATGATTTTCTCTAGAGCTTTTCTTGGACAGTCCACAGAGATGGTCATGTTTCACTTTTCTGAACAAATAAAGCCCTATATAATCTCTGTCTGCTACCTGGAGTCTGCTCTACTTTGAATACGATGGGGTGAAAAAGTTTGCTGCCTTGAAGACCAGGCCCCTGGCTTTCTACTGGCATCTACTGTTTTGAAACACAAATCTCTCCTATTTCCCATCTATTACAGCCCGGATTCATATTAACAACACCTGAAGACCCAAGGCAGACCAGCAGAAGACATTTGTAACATGTTAAATGCAACTAACTTCTGCAATGTTAAAGAAACCCTTGGACAGCAGAAAGATTTAAAAAAGAAGGAATTTAATAGCACAATGGTCAAAGGATATGGTAACGCAAGGACTCAACTTCCATTCCCTGCACACGAATGCAGGATACGGTGAGGCCAAAAAGGAACAACAATGGAGCCATAGATAGGGGAGTCATACCACTATACTCTTGATAGTGGCGGGTCAAGACACAGAAGCAAACATCCGCCAGTACCTCAACAAGGGATCTTCCTACATCCCAGTCTCGCTGGCAGCCAGGGGAGACACAGAAGGTAGGATCAACAAGCCTCTTGCTGCCCGCACTTGCTAGCCGCAGTCCACGCTTGCTAGCATAGCCATGGCAGTTATATTAGTGGCTAATGGCTAACTGGTTACAACTGATGGCCATCTGATCACAGCTGATGGCCATCTACTACCCGAGTTAGCACCTTTCCACGTGAGGTCAAGAGCCTAGAAACTGCTCTCTGGGACTCCGTCCCTACAAATATGCAATAAGAAGGATCCAAATGGCTAATGAGTATAAGGAAATTTAATGTTAGCAGTAATCAGAAAATTGCAACAAAACAAAAAAATGAGAATGTTGATTTGGGTTGGTTACACAACGTGTTCTCTTTCTAAAAATTTAGCTGTACAATTATGTATATTTTTCTGCATGTTTATTATTTTTCAATAAGAAGTTAAAAGGGATTGAAAAGTAAAAGCAGTAAAATAATATTTAAAAAGAGAGATACCAATGTATACCATTACAGACCGACAAGAATTAGGCAACCAAAATATCAAATGCAATCAGGATTGTAAGGAAACGTGATATCTCTTACACTCCTAGTGGGAATATAAACTGACAGCACTATTCTGGGTTGGGGGCGGGGGGAGGAATCATCTGGTACTGTTTAGTGGAATTACAGATTCTTAAACTCTAGGACACAAATCCACTCCTGGAAATATACCAAGAAACTCTCATTTAGGTCCACAAGGGAACATGTATAAGGTGAGCAGCATGAGTAACAGTTATTTGAATCTGATACAACAATTAAATGAGGTATTACACATCAAGATCTTGATATGGTACCTTTCACGTACTGTGGAACACATACATGAGTTAATAGGGGGAAAAAGCACAAGACCAAGGGACACACCTGGCTGGATGTGAGATGAAATCTGGAAATACGTGAAGCTACCGAATTAAATACTGCTCTACTAAATCCATTTTTAGATGTAAATAAAATATTGTTCCTTGATTTCTAGGCTTATGAAGGAAAGTGGGGGTGGGGGAGGGGGGAGGTAGCCAAAAAGCATTATAGGCAGAAGAATACGGGCATGAAAAGAGGGAATGAAGCCTGGAGCAATTCAATTTTCTAAAGTGTCTCTGGAGCCACAGGAAACTTCAGCAAGTCATTCCAGGTGATACAGATGATGATGGTCTGAAAAGCCACCAGGGCAGACAGGGACTTGTGAGGTGACAGGACAAACCAAGAAAGTATATTCAGTGAGAGGCAGAAGGGCAATGAAAAAGTGAGACCTAGAAGCTGAAGACAAATCAAAGGGCAATAATACAAGCAGAGGTCAACTGCCTGGAGAGCTAATGATGTGTAAGTTTCCGAGACCCTCCCTTGCCCAGGCCCATCAAAGGGTCTGTACCTATTTTTGTATTCTTCTTCAGAAAGATATCATCAGTCTAACCAAGCAGCCCGAAGTGCCCAACGTCTTGTCTCCACTCTAGAGATACACCTTGTTTTTGCTTTGTCCTGCTTATGGGGACATTAGAGGTGCTATCTGTCCAGGTGTGTCACCTCTAGAGCTTTGCCTGGAAAGATACAGAGAAAATATCCCAGCGAGCAGCTAACACTCCCATAGTTTCATTTCCCCCTTCCTTATCAGCTCAAAATAAATGCTGTTAGGGCTTACCAGAGAATGAATTCAGAGCAGCCGCAGCCAAGACAGCCCAGAAAAACAGTGTCTTCATCTTCCCTCCCACACCGGGTGAAAGGGGCAATCAGGGGTGCTATAGCCTCTCCAACATGTACAGCTTATGAAATTAATTACACAGTTCAGCTTTCTCCTGTGTGCCCAGAAATAAAATCTAAAAGCGCTACAAAGCCTTTGAAGAGGACACCAATAGGTCACTAGCCAGTTTCACGTTTAATATCATGAGGATTGATGGCTTTTCTACCTGGGGTCGGATAAGGAAACCACTGAAAGCTACATCGTTGCTACGTTTGGGCAGAGATTTTTAGCATCCCACAGACCTGGAGACCACTTTGCCCCCTGCGAGGTCTTATTATTGCACTCAGTTAGCTAAATAAACGTGTAATCTGTAACCTCTGGCATAAATTACCTATTTCACAGCCTGCTCCAGAGCATGAAAGAAATCAGGGAGAGACAAAGAGATTCTTTCTTGTAATTCCATCCACTGCAGGCGAATTGATGAAGCAGCTTATGCAGCTCATTAATTAAGTGCGCTGACCCCTGAAGGGCAATACACAACATCTGGAAGTGTCCAGTCATCTAAGCAAGGAGACGTAGATGGGACTGGCTGGATTGCAGCTCAGTTGAACAGAGTTTACTGTTGCTGAGAGCCTTGCTACCTTCTCAAAGCACTGGGCCTGTATCAGCAAGCAGCACGGGCATCACCAGGGAGGTTAGGATGCAGATTCTCAGGTCCCACCCCAGACTCACTGAACGGAATGTACATGTAAAGATCCTCAGGTGGCTCACAGGCAAGGTGAAGTCTGGAAAGCACCGGTTTCAAGGAATGATATGGAGATGAACAACAACTCCCAGGCTATCTGAAGTCTAAACACCACAGATCTGAGAACATATGCCTGGGCATTAGTTTACATGAGATCTGGAATCACACCAAAAGGATACAAATGCTAGGTCAACCTTTAGCTTTCATGTGCCCTTGGTAAATTGTCAACCTCCTGGCTTCAGTGAGATAATAATGTTACTTTCTTAAGAGAACTGTGGTATGCATGCCAGGCTCAGAGCATGTGGCCTGCAACAAGCCCTCAATATAAGTTAGCTTTTAATATTACCATGACATGAGGATATACATACTTAAGGCATGATTTGGGAACGCATAACTGAATCCAATGACCTCCACTGCCAGACTTGATTATATGATTGATTGCTGACCCTCTGCCTGCCTCCTCCTAGTTCAATTCTTTGCAGAAAACATGAACTCCCTCAGTGGCACTGTTTGAATCCTAAACACTCCTCTTGCCTTTGAACACAACTGTGGGAATAGCTCATTTATCTAGGTAGCTATTTTTTTTTTTTTTTTTTTTTTTTTTTTTGAGGCATTGCAGCTTTTAAAAATAGGCCAAAGTGGAAAATGTGCTGGTCTTTGCACAAATTATTTCCAACTCAGCAACACAGATACTCAACTGGACCATTTCCACATTTGGGCATCTCAAAGGAGCTGACACAGAGGGGAAAATCCTAAAACATGGTTTTTGTTTGTTTTAACTCTAGTAGAAATCTGGCTAATCCAAAAGCCAACGTTTCTAAAGTACATAAAAATAGTTACTTTGAGAATCAGGAGGGATGTGGGGACATTCCTGACAGGTGGTTTTGGGCATGGAGAACCACTATGTTCCATCTAATCAATATTCATACAGGGTTATCTCTCTTCCACTCCCAACTATTTGATCCTATTTTCTCACTCAATTCCTTGATATACTGTCTGCATTCCAGAAAATAAACAAGTACATGAACAAAACTCTTATAACAATGAGAGGATATTAGAACATGAGAATGAGAATTCCGCATAACTCAGTAGGTACAGATGAAAGAACTTTGGGTAGTGATAAATGAAAGGGACTTTACCTTATATACATCTCTGTACCTTCTTTTACTTCATTGTAAAATGGGCCAACTCATCTCTGCTTCATAAGATGAAGGCAAAATTCTTACAGTTTACGTGGGAGTATCTGCAAACTTTAAAGTAGGTCTTCTCAGATGCTATAGTGGGTGAGGATCACCTGGAGTGCTCCTTTAACACCTATTTCTGGGCTCCACCCCTGCCAATCCTGATTCAGCAGTTCTGGGGAGGCTCTAAAAATCCACATTTCTAACAAGCTCTCAGTCCTTGTTGATGCTACAGAGCCATGGGCAACATCTGCCCCAGGTAGCTCTGATCCAGACCATGTTTCACATTTGTTTCACTCCTTTTCTACTTTTACTGCAACAAATATAACCAAAAAAGGGGGGTGGGGTGGGGGGAGTCTAAATGTTCTGGTTAACCTTTGCCAATGGCTGCATATGAATATCTTAGTTTTCATTTCTATTTGTCTATTAATATTAAATATGGGTTCCTATTGCCAAGCCTGGCCCTTTCTCAATATTCTGGGTGGAGTGGTTTAGGGGGTCATGTGGTATACGGTTAAAAAGAATAGGACTGGGACAGGGCTCTACAGTGGAATTCCTGCTCGGTCAATCTTCTAGTTGCATGGCCAAGGTCAAATTACTTCATATTTCTGTGCCTTGTTTTTTGTTTTTTCCAAAATAGAAATCATATAAGTGCATCCCTTTTGATGGTTTTGTGAAGATTAAATAAATGAATATAGAAAAAGCATTTAAAACAAGATTTGCCACAAAGTCTTTCAAGCCAAGTTGGGCATGATAATAGAGATGAGGAAAAATCTCAAATGTCAGGATGCCTCTGTTTGACTGTTAAAGGCATTTTTTTCCCTTCATGATTTGTATATAAATTTCACTTGGACTGAATAGGTTCAGTATCCTCATTTTTAAGAGATGGGGAAATAGAATCTCTTGGGATTATTTGCCCCACCCCCCACCCCCAAAAATGGCAGAATCAAGATTTCTTTCCCAGACTTATCCTACTCAAAGCCCATAGTTATTTATGTATTTATTTATCTATTTATTTATCTATTTATTTATTTATCTAGGCAATATGCATAATTTTGGAGTATGGTGCTTGATGAGCTCTTTGAGGCCAGTCTATCACATTTCCCAGAACACTCTCCTGAAGGCCCATCGAACCCCATGAAGCATTTATTTGACAATATCATGAAACAATTCGGGAGTCTCAACCATATACCCTTTGATGGAAATAGAATCAGATGCATCTGTTAAGGGCCACTGTTCGCTGCGTAAAACGCCAAGGGGAGAATGAAGGCCTTAAATGAGAGGGGTGAGTACACGTCCAACCAGAGAGCATTGAAATAAGGATTGGGCATAGGAACAGAGATTCACTTCGCACAACAGTGATAGGAATTAACCTCACAATTCTATTAATAGAAATGTTTCAAAAAGACTCCAAGCTCAAGACGGAAGCGAGAACATACGTATTTCCCCCTTTCTTCCTATGAGCTCACTGAAATAGAAGTACAGAAATAAGCTAAAAAATAAGCAACGTTAGCTAAGAGAATGGATGGTGTGGAGAGGCCACCAATGAGCAAGCAACTACCACAAAGTTTTAAAGATTAAAACCAGTTGGGATGTTGATACATGTAATAGGCAGAATAACAATAGCCTGTAATGTGTTAGGGGCAAGTGGCCAAAGAGATGAGTATACATCTGCTGTAGAAATTCTAGAGGAGCTCTGGACTTAAAGATGGCAGATAAGCAGGGTTACAACAAAGATTATGTGTGAGGATCTTTTATAAAGTGAACTGCGTTAGTCAGCGACCCCATCACACCCTACCACAGCCTCCCACTGAGCACAGACTGCTTGGCATTTTGCTGAAAACTAGTAAGACAGGGCATCTAGAAGGAAATTGAGTAAGATGACTGCACAAAAGCTAGGGATGTTGATGCCTCAGGAAAAAAACAAACAAAAAAAAAACTCCTCATTTTAACATTGGGGGCATATGCATCACGATATTCAGCAATATGCCTGCTCACTTGAGAGCTGAGGCTGCCAGCCTCCCGCTCCACACGGCACCCAACCGACCTGCTCAGACAGGAAGGAGCTCCAGCAGAGTGTCCTACAAACACTTACAATCCCCAGGTTTGTGGGGAGAACAGTTCTGTGAGACACTACGGGAAGAGAACAAGAGGCAAAATTTATAAAGAAGAAAAAAGGAAAATAAAACAAGAAGAAATAAAGAAATAAAATGATAGACACAAACAAGATATCAAAATAGAAAATTGTGTTTTTGAGGCGTCTTTAGAGTGGAACCCCAAAGAGCTACAAGGTAGGACTGCATAGCAGACCTTCTTAGGGTGATCTAGAATTGGTACCAGATTGGGTATGGCTCATAAGGAAGAAGTAGGAGGCTTGCTGCAGGGAGATCCTGGAAAAGCGAAATGGACGGTCGTGTGTCTAACCTAATGGCCTGCAAGCTGGCCTAGAGTGGGAAGCTGGAGGACTTGAAGGAAATGATTCTGGCCGATAAATCCCTGGCGACTGGAACTGGCCAGGACAGCAGAACTGCACTGCATTGGGCGTGCTCAGCCAGACATACAGAAGCTGTTGAATTCTTGCTGCAACTTGGAGTGCCAGCAAATGATAAAGATGATGCCGGTTGGTCTCCTCTTCGTATTGCCACTTCTGCTGGCCTCCATGAGATTGTAAAAGCCCTTCTGGGAAGAGGTGCTCAAGTGAATGCTGTCAGTCAAAATGGCTGTACTCCCCTATATTATGCAGCTTCCAAATATAGGCAGGAGATCATTGTCATGTTACCGGAAGGCGGGGCTAATCCGGATGCTAAGGACCATTATGAGGCTCCAGCAATGCACAAGGCATCAGCCAAGGGTAACGATGATTCAGATCCTTCGGTACCACAGAGCATCCACAAACATCCAAGGAACCGAGCGTAACACTCCTGTACACTTAGCCTGTGACAAGGAGAGAGTGGAAGAAGCAAAACTGCTGGTGTCTCAAGGAGCAAGTATTTACATTGAGAATGAAGCAAAGACATCCCTGCAGGTGGCCAAAGGTGGGCAAGAGAATGGTGGAAGGTTAAGCTTCTTGGCTTTATTCTTACTTCATATGTTTTGGGGTTGTCCCCAGTGTCCTGGAAACTAATGTACTGACAACACATCATCTATGAATGATGAACTTTTTTTTTTCACCTTCAAAATCTTATAAACGTTTTGATTTTTGTTCCTACTGAGGTATTTTTTCTAATCTTACAGTTTGCTTTCCAGGCATTGAGTAACTGTTGAGACTGTTGTACTATTGTTGTATGTTATTCCCTATTGAACTTTGCTTAATTCTGAGTAAATGATTCTGTGGCTGTTGTGAGTCTGCAGCACTCTCCTACGCACCTTCTGTCCCTTCTGAAGCAGAACAACCCCAATAGCATCAGGCCAAGTGGTCTGCAAATGTTTTTAGGTGGATTCTAGAATGTTCCTTTTGTGCTGTTGAAACACATCCTAACTTGTTTTTTAAGCTCACTCAGAGGCCTAGACCAAATACTTATTTTTTTCCAACAGTATATTTAATTTACTTTTGTTATAGGAGGAATACTTATATATTTTAGAGGACCAAATTTTCAGTTGGAGGAACTGCTATCCATATTTGTTATTCCTAAACGCTAAAATAATGAAAAATGATGGCCCATGTACCCATGTATCTTCTTAAGGAGCTATTTCCCTCCATAAAATACTTTAAAAAGGAAGTTTTAAAGTACCCTATATTAAACCACACTGTACTGAAAAGAATGGCAAGCATGTTAACATACTATGTAACAAAAATGTGTTTTGATTTTTATTTCAAAAACTAAAAAAATAAAATGTTGAGAGAATAAACAAAAGAAAAGAAAAGAAGTAGGAGGCCTAGGACTCTAAATATTTACATTTAATGGGATAATTTGGGTATCTTTCCTCCTAAATCCTTGTATCAGATTTCAGGAAGCAGATGGAATAGGTTTGGTAATTGGACATTAATTTTTGTGTCCATCTCAGCTGGTCAGATAAGAAGAACCTAGTCATGATAATTTCTGAGATTAAAAAGTCACCATTACTCCACACTTACAATAGATACATAACATAGTAATTTAATTTTTAAAAAGTGTCAATTAATTTTTATGGGTATATGAATGAATAACTTTAAAAATAAATTCCAAGGGATGCTCAGTACTGATCTCTGTGGACCAGTCTAGCTCAGTACAGCTTTTTCTGAGTTCATTTCACCTTACTTTGGACCTGCGCCAGGGCTAAGCCATCTTCCACAATTTTTAATTTCAAGTCAAATATTTTATAGTATTTTTATTCTGTGTCTGTTTCATTTTTTGCTTGTTAAATCATTTATTCATTTATTATTTATTCAGACCCATTGAATTGTGAATGGTGCTAACGGAAGTGAAAGAAGAAACCAATCCCTTCCATACCAAAGATTTACACTCTAATAAGTTTTACACTCCAAACAAGTAATTACCATACCATATAAGATAATAAGATAAGCCTCCCTTCATTCATACTTTCCTTCCAAAATGTTCTCCCTTGGTTCCTGTAGGATACCGCTTGCATTCCTTTTGTCTCACATCTTTCCTTACTTTTCATTCTTTATTTCTCTGCTCACTCATACTGCCACTTAATTTCAATGTGACATTAGAGTTGGTATCATGAGCTGTTAATAAGGAAGTATTTCCTCTATTGTTTTTAGGAGCATCCTTTCCAGCTGAATTGTCTTTCAGTTTGTATGAACATTCTGAGAGATAATTGCCTAATTTTAGTTAAAGAAAAATGCCAACTACAATATGTTCTTATGATGTTTATGTAGTGGCAGCTTTTCAGCGAACATGTAAACTTGGCAGTTTTCATCTCAGAAGAAAATAAAAGCTAGACAAGTACAGCATTGCATTAGACAATGAAAATTCTTGAGAATATTTGGCAGCAAATAGAAACAGGTTGGTGTAGATAAACATTTAACTTAGGGATGCAAAATTCAGTACCACTGCCAGGATGGAACACAGACCAGGATCTGAAGGTCCGACTGCTTGGGGGCCCCTTGCCACTCAGAGAGGAATGCATAGGCGGCTGAATTGTTGGTGTTTTCCTACCCGTGATCACAAGAGACCATGATGTCAGAATCTCCCTACAACTAGTCCTGCTTTTCCAATCTATGTTGCAATTTCCACGCTTAGTTGCCCATGACACAAGCCAAGTCAATTATCCATAGCATCGGCACCTTAGGTTCACTCAGTTCCAGTATGTTTCTCCAACATCTGATCCTAAAGTGTGAACACCCAAATGCTGATATGTGTCATAGCAAATGGGAGCCAACTGGCTGTAATTCTCTGAATTGGCCATTTAGGAAGTCAGAGGGGCTAATGTTTTTAAAACCCTTATCTTTGCAGGTCCACATCTCCCAAAAAACAGAACAGTACGAAACAAAGCTACAACAATTACTTTTCGCCCTTTCTTTAAATACAAGTTGTGACAAAAATGTGGGCAATTAATGCATGTAAATTGCTCTCAGATCTGTTTTTGCCCATTTATCCCCACCTCCAGTGCTGCAGCACAAGCCCTCGTCATGTGTACGCTGGAATGTGACTGCTACTACCTGTTAAGTCTTCTTCCAACGTCCAACCCAAATAGACAGAGCAGCCTCTGTAAAATACGTCTGATCATGTGTGGTTCCCCATTGCCCTGGAGAGAGCATTCAAATTCCTCCATGCGGAATTCAAAGCCTGCCACCATCTGGTCTCAAGCAATCTTTCCTCCTTCTTGCTCCACATTTCCCCCCAGCTTGCTGTGGTTTTCCTGTGTTCCCCATATGCTAACTTCCAGAGATCCCCTACTCCCCTGTCTTTACTCAAACTTTTGTTTCCCTGCCAGGGATTCCTTTTGCTTTTTGTTTACCAGCTAGCTGTGTCCTGTATTATCCTTTGTTTAAATTTGGTTTCTATAATTGCCCTCTTCCAGTAAGTTACACATTTTTCTTTTCTTTTCCTACAGCCCCCATGACAAGACTTCTTCCCTCTAGTCCTGCCTCCTCTCCTTCTCTTCCGAGATCTCTATGCTGTATGCAGTGATCCTCCCTTTACTTCCAGTGCATTTTTCCTATCCATGGGTCAGGCCTCAGCCTGTAAACCATCATTGTAGATGAGTCTTTTTCCCATGGTTACTCCCAGATAGGGTAGGATTCCCCGTGACAATCTAATCTCATGTTAACTTGTCTTTCATACACATCACGTTAGAAGTGAATGAGCAGTTGTATGGTGATTGTTGTCTGTCCTGCTGGACTTAAATCTCCGTGAGGTCAGGGGGAGTGACTGGCTCCTCGCTTTGCCGGGAAATCGTTTGGACTTGCGTGGAACTTACTAGCTATTCACCATTTGTTGGAAGACATCAAGCTTCCTAATTATAATAATGATAAAAATGGATATTTATAACATTTAAATAAATATAATTACTGTACATGTTTATTATAATAAAAGTATTTTGTAGCTTAATTATCATAAACTGCCAAGTGACTGTCATTTTTTACACTAAATGATTTACTCAAAAGACTGTGTCTTCATGAAGAATCATAATTTGGGAAAATTTTAAACTCATGGGAGAAAAGGCATGTTTTGATTCTTTTAAATCTCTGAATTATAGACTGTTATGAAATTCGACTCACTTTTAATTTACAGAATCTGACGTTAGTGTCCTTTAGGACTGTTATGTTTAATGGATACAATAAGAATAATATAAAATAATTGTCTTGTTTATGTATACATTTTTGCTAAAGCATCTACAGCAATGTTATCTAATTAAATATGTCATCCTAAAATATGATTGGTGGTTTTATTTGACTATCAAGTAGTTTTGAACTAATGCACACACAAATCAAACACAAATTCACATATTTCTACTCAAATTTTACCAATTCCTATCAAAAGGAGGTTAGTTGAGTGCATTTACTTATGTTTAAGCCTCTAGCACATTACCAGTTACATTTTAGTCAATTAATACAGTCCTAGCATTGACTGAACAATTTCCCATGCACCTTACATATTTTCCCATGACAAAATATTTGTTGCACCTCCTTTTTTAGAATGGAAGCTCTTTAAAGAAAGGGGAGTTTTTAGCATTATTGTCACAGCTGTAGTTTTTCAGTACATTGCTCAGAGCAAACACCCGTGAAGGTTACTGTGTCCAGTGTGGACTTTGGGCAAAAGTATCATGGCCCTCACACATTAAGCATCTTGTGGAGAAGTGTCCTTGGGCTAGGGGGCAGCTGGATATGGTGTGGGGCTATGCAGCCCAAAGACCTATACTCTTCTTTTTCTGTAGAACAAGCATAACAGCAACATTGCATGGGTGCCATTAATATTTGGACTTGGATATTAACAATTCTGAGATAAGGCACCAAAGATTTAGGGTAGTGCTGAGAAATAACAGACTCACATCACAGCACAAGGAAAACTAAGGGGCTGTGGGTCTGTAGGAACTGAGTCTGGGCACAGCCCTTTCCTCTAGGAGAAGCCCAGCATGCTTACATCATCACCAGGCAGTCTGGGCTGAGCCCTGAGGCAACCCATTAGAAATTCTGGCTGCCATCTTCACGCACATCTTCTTTGTTCATAAACCCTTGTTTTCATGATGACTGAGTTGAGTCTGGGCTCACAATACTTTTTTAAATTTTCTTTCTTTCTTTCTTTAAGGCACTGAATATGTGGTGGCCTGGAAACTCAACTTGTTAAGAACCAATCAAGAGAAATTGGTCTTTAAGCTATAATTATCTAGATGAGAACAGGAATGACAAAAGGCAAAGCAATTACTCTTTTGTGAACATCTGCTCACACCTGTCACATCGGTCTATTCCTACAATAGCCCTGTGAAGGAGGTAGTACTGGCCCTCTTCAAAACCAGGAAAAGGAGAATCGGGTTCAATAAAGGCCTCCTCACTGGTAAAAGGCAATCTTGTCTGATTTCAAACCTCATTTGTTGGGCTGATTTTTCTGTGGTTCCCTTCAAAGTTATCATCCACACAAAAAGGTTTGTTTTGATGACAACGACATAAAGTGTTTGGGTCAATAATTCAGTGTATCTGCAGGCTCCAGACAATATGTCAGCTACTTCATTCTCTCTTACCTCGTCTGATCATCCTCTGGTCTCCAGTGGATTTTCTGCTCAAATTCTAATTAAGCCACAAGTCAGTGGTTTTCAAACATTTTTCAATTAATGAGATCCATTTTTAAATTAAGGTCTAAATCAGAAGTCCTACCTTTTCTTCATCAAACACAAGCTGCCCTTGACCAGATTTTGGAATACTGATGCTTCATAGAAAAAGGAATTTGAAAGCCACCGCTTGAATCAGAGGATTTACTATAGAAAACAATTGAGCATGTCCCGCTGTGAGTGTTCTCGTTTCCCAGGAACTCTGTCTTGGACAGAAGGCCGTGCCCTGTTGGAGAATTGAGGGCGGCTCACAATCTACTGAGCTGTTGTAGCAGCAATAGGATGAAAACATTTTCTTTAGAGTTTCGACTCACAAAATGGGAGAATCATCTAATTATCCCCGAACCCTGTTACTGCAACTCAATTGTATGGTGTGCAAATGGTTTATGTCATAAAAATTAGGCTCTCTATATATCTTGTGGAAATTGAACTAATCTCACCTTGACAATAAACTCGTAGGCAATCACACGGATTTGCCATTTGACTCCGTTTGTCTTCCTGATCCATTAATAGTGCATTTACCATCAAATGAACTGCAGATGATTTACTGCTGTTTGCCTTCAGCAGTGGAGATGACCAAGGTGCTGACATTAGCTGGTCACTCTCACCACAGGACAGAGACTCCCCAGGCATACAGGAAGCTTAAAAGAGTCTGTGAAAGAGGAACAGAAGAGGTTCAGCAGAAGGCAGACATCAAAACAGAAAATGAAATTACTGAATACAGGTAGCCTTTTTATAGTGTTTCTGCAAATGTGAGACAGCAGATACAGCTTCTCTTGTTGGCCACCCCACGAAGCATCCTACAAGTGTTATCCTGTATCAATGGATTTTGCTTATGGAATTTGTCCCTAAAGCCTAAAATGGAAATAAATGTTATACTTCTCTTTAATACTTGGAGGGAAGAAAAAACAAGAATTCTGAGATTCCCGTGTTTCCTTGGCTCCAATTTATTATATGAAATACAGCAAAGATGTCCAGTCCCTGCGATTTGGTGGGTTAATCAGATTGTCTTCCAGACATCATCGCTTTTTCGCTATTACACCCGTATAGTCCCTTTCACCTTTAAAACAACAGCAAGAGCAACAAAACAAAACAAAATAACACGGACACTTCCGTTCCTCCTAAGAGTCATCCAGTTTCTTCTTTCATAGCCAAGCAATAAGCCAACTCAACTCCTTCTCCAAATCACCAGCTTCATCCTGGATTCTAAATCTTGACTTCTCTGTTTACCCTCACTCAATTCTCCCTTCCAAACAAGAGCACAGGACACTGCATCAGGAGCTCTGTGTGTGCCATGAAGATTTTAGACAGTTTAGGATGGGTCTCAACTTACCCAGAGTTCATGGAGTTATGTCAGAAGTATCAGTGAAAGAAAAAGGAAATCACATCCAGGCAGACACTCTACCTGAGTCATAACTTCTAAGGTGGAAGTGAGGCATAATAGAACTCTGGGAAGAAGCAATTGGAAGGAAGCCTGGATCCAATATGGAGTTTCTCCACTCTTTTAAAAATTTTACTTATTTTAATTTTCTTCTAACGTCTCTTCCTCTTCTATAAGGGCAGTAATCCCATCATGGGGACCCCACTCTCGTGCCCTCACCTCCTAACACCCTCACATTAGGGATTAGGGCCTCAACATAAGAATTTGGGGGGACACATTCAGTCTATAACAGTCTATAACCTCATACAAACTACTTAATAATGCTGAAACTATTAAAACAGGGAATAACAATATCGCCCTCAAAGAGCCATCTTAAAGGTATCCTGTGGCACAGTGCTTAGAATGATGCCTCATACACAGCAAGAGCTGGAAAAATACTTTGTTGTCTTCTATTTTCTCAGGAAAATATATAGCTATCTCTCTCTGGGGTAGTACTTAATTAAAGGAGTAAATACAACCTAGAATGCCTAGGGAAGCATATGTGTAGTCTACGGATGAGGCGGATGGGCTCATCTCTGCACTGGCGATACAGCTCTTGGTCCTTCACCTGGAGTAGCCTTTTATAAAGGGATGCGTACCCAGAGGATGCCACCAGGATGTCATTGAACCCCAGAACACCTGTGTCCACTTATAGCATCATATCTTAAGGTTATTGACAGATGTGGGAGCTTCTAGAGGAAGATGACCAGGTTAGGAAAAGTCTGGAAGCCATAGGAATGAGTGAACAGCATCCCGCAAATCAGGCTGCTAGACATAGCAAATAAAAATATAAGAATCCCAGGAAAATCAGAATCTCAGATAAAACAACAGCTATATTTCACTATAAATAGGCATCATGCGATATTTAGGGCCTACTTATACTAACAAAGTATTCCTTGTTTATCCATGATTCACATCCAAGCAGTATCATTGTACGTAATTGGGCAATTCTAGCTACAAGGAGCTTCTTGTCCCTTGTGGAAGACACATGAGACAGAGATATAACATCACAGTCGTGAACATATATGTGTGTTGATACTTGAATGGTATGAATTGCTGGGTGCACACACTTCTGAGTGAGCAATGGGAAAGCTCAGGATTCAGTGGCATTATCTGGAGAGAATTCCTCTACTTTCTATAAAGAAATTCATCCACACTAATGTAAGCAAGGAATAAATATTACCACAGAATTTCCTAATACCTGTAGCCTTTATCCTGTGGTGATCTTAGGGTTCCCAGAGGTGATCTTAGGATCTAGTCTTCCCAAATCCACAGTGTTTGCTGTAGTTTATTCTCATCTCTCACCATTGCTGGTTCAATTAGGGGGTGTTGTTGTGATTATTCTTGGACTCTTTTTCACTTACTTCCTAGTGGAGTGAGTTTTAGGCTATCCATGTTTTCTGCATAAATACGTGACAAAAATCCTTCATTAGAAAGTCCTTTCAGTTTCTGGGACAACAGCAACTTTCTCAAATTTGCAATTTGCCACACAGTTTTCCATGAATATGTTATAGGTCATTCCAATATAAATTTCCAAACATGATAATGTAAAAAAGCTACCAGCAACGGAATCTGTGGCCTTTATTTTACAAATTCCATTTGGGATAATGCCCACACAATTCAGCTTTTCTGTAACCCACATGATTCAGCTTTTTTCTAACTCTCGTGATAAGAAAAATAAACTGTGAGGAGACATTTTATTCAAGGAAACTGAATGAGGTAAACACCTGAGCTATCATTTGGCTGCCACAGTAAGAGCCAAAAATAAACTCTGAAATTTCAAAATAAAACGCTAGTAAACTAAATATTTCCCTTCTCAACTTATCTGGATCTGTAATATTTAGAGGGATCCACACAGAGCAACTCCCCACCCTAGGCAAGACCTCCCTCTCTCAGGAAGGGTAGACAGGGTGACAAATATCACATAACACCACCATAATGAAGTGAGGAGGAAAACACATCCTCCCCCTCAAAATCAACAACAGAGCTGGGCAAAATTGTCAATAACAACCATGTCAGTGTTCTGGAAATTGGCCAATGACAGGAAACAAACTGAGATGTATCCAGTCATGGAATTTTGGGACTTCTGATAAGGACAGAGCATCCTTGCCCTGCACTCCCCACTCCCCACTCCCCATCCTGAGTGGTCTCTCCACCAGGGCAGAGCAGGTGGTGAACCTGCAACTTTCCTTCCACCGCTGAAGGGAGCTCCCTTAAGTGGGACATTGTCCGTTAAATGGTGACCTCAGTGGTAAGGAAACCAAACCAGCAGCTCCACTAACCCAAAGTTACAGTCCTGTTTGGGACAGGGCATAGATTCGCAGACTAGCCAGGGATTTAACAGTGAGTTCTGGGAGGTGACAGCCCTAGAGGCTGAAAGGATGGTTCCTTTCTCGGGTTAACAGAGGCTGCATACCTGCAGGACAGAGACCTACCCAGCAGGAGTAGCTGATTGCAAATCGGCTCCAGGTCTTCTGAGGTGAAGGAACTTATTACAAGACTGGATTGTAGTGATGGTTGCACAACTCTATAAATTGACTGAAACTAATTGAATAAAACATGTACAATGGGTGAATTTTATGGTATATAATTTATACCCAAATAAAGCTGTAAAGAATTTACATGACTCTGAAAAAATATACAACAATTTAAAAAGCAAGGTCCCAATCTAGATATTTGGATATCACATAAATCTGAAGAACAGATATTAATAAGCTAGACCTTACTACAAAGAGTTTAAATTAATATATACATATATAAAGTATTATAAAAGTCTATTTATCTTAAAGTTATCGTAAAATAGAAATTCAAGAACAGCACTGTCCAGTGTAACTTTCTGCAACGATGGAAATATATAGCTGTGCAGTCCAGTATGTTGGTTCCTACTCACATGGGGCTTTTGAGTACTTGTAAAGTGACTAATGTGACTGAGAAACTAAATATTTAATTCCACTTTATTGTAATTAATTGAAATTGAAATAGCCATTTTTGACTAGTGGCTATCTTATGGGGTAGCACAAGTCTAGAAAGAGCCCTTATACATAGAAATGTCGTTTAGGGAAAACAGTTGTTTCAAAACAGTGGAAAAAGAATAGATTCACTATTTTTATCTGCAGAGTATATTTTTAAGTCTTCCAACTCAAGAAATGCAAATGAAGGTAATGTGATACTATTTTTATCCAAAATAGGCAAAAGAAAAAATATTAACCATTATTAAGTAGATTGCTTGCTAATGGATGAAACAACTTGTGAGCTTGATTTTTAAGACATTCCCCGTGGAATGATCAAGGAATCTGGTTTATGGGGGAAAATTGCCTGTGCATCGCAAATAACCTAAAATTATGCTGATAGTTGACTCAGAAATTTCACTTGTAGAAAATGGCCCTAAGAAAAGAATATAAAATGAGCATAAGTCTGCTCACTATCGTGTTTACAAGAGCAAAAACACTGGTAGTAAATTAAATATTGAAGAATAGAAGACTACTAAAATAAATTACATCACTGTATTAGTAGAATTATAGTGTATTTTAATATTTATTGAACAAAAAATATTGTTTGTTAGCAAAACGTAGCTTGCACAACATTGGAAAATCTGATTTTATTTTTGATGTCTATATTTATCTGCCTCTGTATCTAGAAGCAAATAAATCAGTACAGCAGCAGGGCTCATCTATCGGTGATGAAATTATGGGCATATCAATTAGGGATCTCTGTGGGCAAGCACACAAACCAATTCCAGTTACATTATGCAAGCAGTGTTTATTTAAGAAGACTGAAAAAATAGATTAACTCATTGAGTCTAACTGAGAGAGAGAGAGAGAGAGAGAGAGAGAGAGAGAGAGAACAGGAAAAATATATATATTAAAAGAAGCACAAAAGAGTAGGAGAATGATATAATGTGCAGCTCTATGACAACAAATTGTAAAGCTGGAGTCCTCCTAATGGTCCAGACATTAAGTCTTTAGTTGCTGGCCTCTGAGATGGTTCTGGTCCAGAGCATCTTTGAGGAAGAGCCCAGGCAGCAAGGGTCAGGGATGTGGGGGAGAGTTCAGAGATCAGGTCAGTAGCTATCTGCCAAGTAATACAGGAATGTTTCAATATTTTAACAAGCATTACAGCTGTACTGTGCTAATAAGATATCAATCTTGTCTATGTCTATACATCCTATATTTACTATCTACTGTCTTCATGAGGTCTCTGCTCTATTTGCTTCTTAGAAGCATGTTTCAAATATTTTTCTTAGGAAGGAATGGGATATGTGGCTTATTCTAAGAATTCTTAAAATTTCTCAAAAGTTAGGTGGTCGATGATAGATGACAAATAGATGGATAATACAGATAGATGATAGATAGATAGATAGATATACAGATAGATAGATAGAAATTTTTCAAATATCTTTCCTGAATTTAGAACACTTGCTGCAATCATTTAAAAAAAATGATATAGAAATATTTTTCCTCTGACTTCTAAATGCAAATTTTGCATTTGAGCAATCTGACAACAGTTAGATTGTGTTTCTTTTTTAGTTACCTTACTCTTTTGACCTGGAAATTTATATATATATATATATATATATATATATATATATATATATATATATATGACATTGTGCCTTTTCTAATTAATGTAGCCTAGAACTTAAACCATGTTCAATCTGAAGACTCTGAACTTTCTTCTTCAGTTAACTTTCCTGTATTATCTGCTTAATCATTGCTTCAACTCTCTCTGTGCTTTCTTCCACATCTGATATGCATATATTAATATGTTAGAACTCTAGGTCCTCCAGGCCTCTTATCTTCTCCCTTATTATTCTTATTATTTTCAGCTCCTTTTTGTTTTACTCAGTGTTTTGAGAGATTTCTGGCACTTGAACACTCAGACAAATAATTGAGGTCTCAATAGTAACCAGCCTGTTATTCAATTACTCTACAAAGTGTTTAATTGTGAAACTATGTTTTATAGTGCAAGAAAATCTCTTTGCTGCTGTACTTGAATTCCCATAGATTTATTCATTCATTTATTTTAAAATTCTGTTTTCCATCAGTCTACTTCTAGCAATTCCATTTTACTGGTTCCAATTATTTTTCTTTATCATTCCTTTGACCTATGCATTCCCAACCCCACTCTATTATAGATGAGTGGTGATTTTTCTCAGCCCACTGGTCTAAGTAAGGATTATTGTATTAAACTAAATGGTGATGGAAAGCCACACGCACTTTCCCTACAGATTTGCAGTGTGGAGAAAAGACATTCCGCTGATAATGGTGATCATCTCTTCATGTGCTTATTTTCCATCACTTTGTTCTCTTCTGGGAATTTCTCGTCCTCTTTTATCCATTTTTCACGTTGTATTGTTTGGGTTTTCTTACCGATGAATTTTAAGGGTGCTTTATATTCTAGATACTAGTCCTTTGTTAAATATGTAGTTTGTAAATATTTTTCTCCCAATCCATAGGTTATCCTTTCATCTACTTAACAGTGTCTTTCACAGAGCAAAAGCATTTAATTTTGGTAAAGTCCAATTTAGTAATTTTTTTTAACTTTAATGGATCACATTTTTGGTATCATGAATAGCAATTTTGCCTAACTGCTAAATTCTGCAGACTTTCTCCCACATTTTCTTTTAAAAGTGTTATATTTAAATCTATAATCCACTCTCCATGAATTTTGGTATATGATGGTAGGCTTAGGTAAAGAGTCACTTTTTAAAAAAATTGACTTTATTTCTTTAGAGCAATTTAAAGTTCACAGCATTTATTACTGTCAGTTGATGATCTTGCTTTCCAATTCACTGAATAATTAAAGGAATCAGAAATTTAAGCATTCAGAAGATAATTTCTCGTGACTCGTAACTTACCTATGTATCTAACAATATCCATATCCTTATGCTCTGCCTTCCTCATGTTACAACAGATGAAACATCTGCCTTTCTTTCTGGAAGCATTTCCCCCCATCCTCTCTTGTTTACACAAAGCTAACACCCCAGCAATATTCCTGTTTCAAATATTATTGTTTTTTTCATCAACTGTGGCATACTAATTGTAGCATATGAACATGCTGCTATCTCTTCTATATTAAAAATATATATTAAACACACTTTCCTCTTAAAATACTACCAGTTTATTGGCTCCCTTTCTCATCAAAAGTACTTCAAAGTGTCAGTTACAGTCACTATCTTCATTTCATCTCTTTTCTATTTTTGTCTTATACCCACACTAATCAGTGATTTCCCCCCATTATTCCATTGAAATGCTTTAAAAACAGCCTTCTTGTTATTAAATCCAGTGTTCAAATCTCAGTCCCTATCTTAGTAGAGTAGTGGTTTACACAGGTGATCCCTCCATCTTCCTAGAAACAAAATCATGACTTGGTCTCCAGTCTAGGTTTTCCTCTTACCCCATTGGTTGCTCCTTCAACTTGTAGCCAAAGTGTTGAGTGACAAAAGATGAATGGCTAGAATTGGCGTTTGCCTTAAAGTGTCCAATAGCTAGGGTACCCACCTCCCTTACTCAAGAGAAAACACATTAATGTGAAGCAATATTTCTTTTTATAAGTAAGCGTGATGTGTTCTCACTCTTAGCAGTTTCTTGGCAGGAATAGCTAATTTTCTTTTTTTTGGCCTTCATTAGTTTCCTGTAGTGCTTCTCCCTGTACCTCTTTTCACTTTATTAAAGCTCATGCGAGGAAATTATCTTACACTAAAGAACACACATAAACTTTTATTTAGCAAGCTGTGGGAATTAGGGATATACAGCAAGGACAATTGAGCTCCTTAAGTACCAATGCCACCAACGCTCTCTCACTCATCACTCATTCATTGGACTGATTGCTTTAATAGAATAGGAGGTACCACTTCTCCCCTGGATCAACACATTGTTCTCTCTGGGTGTCACAGAAGATAGAAGATGGGGCCAGGCAGGACTGTGAGCCTTGGAAATACACTGGGAGTGAGAGTGTATATCACTAAGAGATCTCTATCAAGGCAATAGAAGGAGGTGATAAGAGACATGTGAGTTTAAGAACTTCAATCAAATGGGAGTTTTATACTCAGCATTTGTGGGAACAAATTCAGTGGATCCAGAAAGCTGCCCTTACCATTTCCATTGTGCAGCAGTTTATTTCCACTATAAAACTGTGTTTACAAAGTCAGCTCAATGCTGATTTTTCTGTTGGACTTGCTAGAAGCATCCTTTGCTCCAAATAGTGTGAAGAACTTGTGGTACATTTCATCACAACTTTCGTTCAAGTTCTTGCAGCAGGAAATGTGTAGAAACTGAGTTTCCTTATATAACTCAGATAAGAGAGTCTGCAGGACTCTTCTATTAACACATGGGAGCAGAGAGCAAGAAATTATTATCTGTATCTATATAAATTAATGGGAAATTTTATGTTATAGCATCACCCGAAAAAGGGCTGAAGGAATTTTTGACTTTCTTGGAGAGGCTAGTTGAAGTGGACTTACCTAACATATACACTATATGGCATACGTGGAATTCACTTTGGTGGACCTTGCAAGATGAGGTGGGGCTGACACCTCACAAGGTTGGACCATCATCCTCAATAGCAGGTGATGTGTAATGGAGCACTTTCTCACTAGAATGGCAATATGACAGGTGCTCCAAGATAAGTAGCTCCAAGTAGTTCTGTATTTTACAACAGCCAATGATTCCCCTGGTAATGACTCTGGTGAAAATATCTTGTAATACCATAATTACTAACATTCTCTCAGGTGTTACTATGTGTCGGGCACCAACCTAAGACTTCACTGGTGCTATGTCATCAAATCTTCAAAATAATTCCATGTTAGGTATTATTGTTACCCACCCCACCCCCTCATTTCCCAGGTGAGGAAAAAGAACTAATCAAAAGGTCATACAGCTAGTAGGTAGCAGTGCCAGGAGTGAAAACAAGGCTGCTTTACTTTAAAAGTTGTTGCACTTAACAACTGCCTTCTAAGAAGTTGAAAGTCAGAAGCATGACCTTTAAGAATACATCTCTGGTGAAAGGAGATGATATCCAGTCAGCAAAGTAATCAGTGGGTTGCCAATGGGAGAAGCAGAGGGTTAGAGACTGGAGAGATTAGAGGAAACCCATCATGAAGGAATCGGAGTTAGCAAAGGCTATCGGTAAGGACTGTGGACAGCATTTCAAGTTTCCCTGCGGTTGGCGCACCAAAATGCAATGGAAAGGCAGCTTGAATCAGAACAAGGAACCCAGTACCTCCTTCTTACAGGTCTTTCTTTTCTCCCTCCACACAGTAAAGGTGGTAACAGGAAAGAAAGGAATGGCTACAATTTTATTGATTTTCCAATACAGAGTGGTAACTCACCCTTCTCAGTAGTGACTTCATAGGTACACCCAAAGAAAGTCAAACCTAGGTGGCTGCGTACCGGATAAAACCCTGGGATTCTATCACTAAAAGAAGCTAGGTAGTCAGGGCCCAGCAGTTACAGAGGTCACTCCCCCTCACATTCAGCCCAACGAAGAACCACTTTATTCAATGAATCCTGCAGGCACCAGGATTAGATACTTAAATTGTTGGTTAGGAAAAAGCATAGGTGGGCTTTACTTTATTTTCTGGGTGTAAAATGAAAACATATTTATCCTGGAAATTTTTGAATTCACAGAACTGTACCATCAAAAAATATAAATCACCCATGTTGGCACCCTTCAGAGGCAATCATTGCTAGCAGACATGACTTTTTCACATCCTCCATCTCCTGCTAATTTCAGAACCCCAGATGACCCAGTAAAACCTGAGGTGTCCTAAAGGAGACTCTATCATTCATGGGGGCTGTACAACTTGTGCTGAAAGTGTGTCAGACGGCAATACTTTTTCCCCTTTTTCCCAGATTCCGAACAACCATTCCTTCCCCTGTGATAGACAATTTGATTAAGGAAGACTGTCTACACTCTGAGTAAATTTGACATGTTATTGGGGCAAAGGATTTTTCTACAGCCATTAAAGATAAGATTGACTGGGGATACAGAAATATGTGCTGTGCTAGGGTAGCCAGAGCAAGATCTGCAGATAGCAATTTCTTTGTTCGTTTCATGCCAAACTTAACAAAGTACCTAAGGGAAAGAAATTAGTTGGCAAATCACTTGCTTATCAAATCATTTCCTATTTTAGGGCTGTCACTGTTTTTCGGAAGATAATGGGTGAAAAGGCGCCACTTCCCATCACAGAAGGTTGTGAGGCCCAAAAGGTTCTTTCTCAAGACTTTATTACTTGGGTTAGAAGGGCCCTTCTTTCAGCTCTCTCAAAAACTGAAACTAGAATAATATGCGATCACAGACATCTTTCACCAACTACTGCACTCCATTACTGTACAGTGCATTGGTGTTTCTGGTGGGTGCTGTTATAACTGTGCACGTGCGCACATGAATACAGAAATCCATCCCTCTGATGTATTATTCATCTTTGAGCAAATATTCATTGAACATCACCTAAGTGCCAGGGGCTCTTTTAGTTGCTGCTGCCATGGTAATGAAAACACCCTCTCTGCCTTAGTGTGACTTACATTTTCGTAAGGGATACAGACAATAAACAAATAAATAATATCTAATATAATGCAAAGGGTTGCTCAGCACAGTGACAAAAGTAAAAGAGCATCATATAGATATAAGGAGATGTTTCTATTTTACACAGAATAGTCAGGCAAAACTCTCTAAGGAGGTGTCTTTGGGCAGAGATTTGAATAAAATGAGGGAGCAAGATCATGGAAGAGTGGATTAAAAAAAGAAAAGCAGGAAAGAGTTAAGTGCAAAAGCCCTGGGGAAGGGGAAGTAGTGAGTTTACATTGGCTCTAAAAAAACAGCACAAGAGAGGGCTTGGTGGCTAGAGTGAGGGCGGTAAGGGGGACGTGAAAGCAAAGACCTTAGAGATATATAAGCAGAGCCTTAAACACCATGGAGACATCATGATGGTAAACGCACTCCCTGGTTTCGTCTCCTTCCACAGCCTTGAACCTGAACCCCTTCACAGGGCACCCGCCCTCTCTGATGATCTGCACCCCACTCACTAGTCAGCTCCAACCCCTGGCTCATCATATGTACTCTTTTCTTGAGCTGCCCTGAGCTCCCCATACACCCAACTCCCCAGGTTCTTCCTTGCTTCTCTGCCTTTGTATCAGCTATACCCTTGGCCTCAAATGCTGCTCCATATTGACCTGGTGAATTACGACACTCATGGGAAAAAAAATGCCTTTTCTGTGCGGATTTCCGGGTTCACACAGGAAACCAAACCCCACTTTATGCCACGTCTATTTTTACCATATACCTGCTCTGTGGTCATGACTTAGGGGCATTACTGCTTCCCTCATAAGAAAATGAACTTTGTGCAGTCACAGACGAGGTATGTATCTTTAAATTACTGATGCTTAGCACAAGGCCAAATGGGGGGTGAAAATAAGAAGAAGAACAACAGCAATAATAACAATAAAACACATGAATAAATGAATGAGCTGGTGAGTGTCTAGATCAAAGGAAAGTTGTCTGAATGAGTTTGGGGTTTATTTTATTTCAGGTCAATGGTACCAAAAGTCATCAGAAAATGGACTTTTCTTTCATTTTCATTCAGCCAAGAAGACAATTTTTTTCTGAACTTTTTCTAATAGAAAACTGTAAGTGAAGTGAATGTCAGAAATGTTCTATGCAAACGTAATAACGACATAATACACCTGTCAAAATGGTGTTTAAAATAAAATGCTAACAGACCCATATAACTGAAGAGGTTTTGTGGGAGTTGCTATTCTAAAGCAGTTTTTAACACTCTGCAAAGAAAATTATCACCTACGTGATACTTTTAGAGCAACTGTGCTTTAGAGGTGCAAACTCTACCTGACATTACCAGTAAGACATTTCAGACATTCCATAGAGCTGATCAGCTGTGGATTGCAAATCCACAGAATGGGCCAACTCACAGGCTCAGGGTTGAATGGGAAGAGAATGAATGACATTTCAGAGTAAAGTTTGTCTTTAAACATGGCCCTTTATTTAGGTAAATGTCTAAAATTTAACATAGAATGTTAAATATATGAAATTAATGTGACTAAATCATATTTGGAAATAATAAATTAAAAAAAAAAATGATCTTTGGTGTGATTCAATGATTGAATTAAGTTGGAAGTAAAATGGCCTCACATAAATTGAGATATTACGAATCAAAGGCAGGCTGAGAAGATAAACTGAAGTTGTTGTCCTGCCCTATTTAATCATGCCCAACTTCTCTTTCCTCACATTTCTCCTCTAGTCACAATTGCTCTAGGGGCCTCCCTCCCTGGCCTGGGCAGGGACAGGGTTATTCCAGTTTCTGAGGTCCCACCAGCCCTAACAGAGGAAATGCCTCAGGTCAACCTATAGTGGACGCTGAAATCATGAATATGAGCAGAGCTAATCCACGTGTAGAAATGAAATCTAGCAATTTCGAGATGGAGGTCTACATGGGTTAGCACAAGGGAGGAACAAAAAGAAGGGTTAATACTGAGTTGCACAGCTGGGCGAAGCTGAGGGAAGGAGAAGAAGTGGAGAGGACAGAAAGGAAGAGGAAACACAGCTACCACTTATTCTGTGCTTACCATCTTGTCAGGCACTATGTTAAGTACCAGAAGTAGAGAGTACACTCTTAGCCAACAGCATTTTGGCACCTACCTGGAGTTCCCGTGATTATTTGTTGAAGGAATTACCTGGCACAGGTGGTTTGCTTCAGAGAAGAACCTGTCAGTGGTAACATGGATAGTCATTATTTGCCACAATTTTATTCCCCTTGATTTTCTTCTAACCACTGGCATTTCTTCTTCTCTTTGTTTTCAATCCATCAGTTTAACTGTAGATCTCTAAACCACAGTCATTAACCCTCTGAATTTCTCTGAATTTACCCTCTCTCTAATTGACTGAAAACACTCTCATTTCTCAAACAGGATGTCTAATGATAATTTGCAGATCTTTACCGATTTTCTCTAATCAACTGCATGTACTCATCACCATTTGGACGTCCCACCATCGCTCAAACTTAGCATAACCTCCTCATCACCTTCAAAGGAACTCCTCAAGACATTATCGGAATTATAAATTCTATGAAGATATTTTTGATATATTTATTAATTTGTTCAGCCTTCCTAGATTCCAGGATAATTGATTCTAGGGTTTGTGTCTTTTTCTATTTGGTGTTGCTTAGAGCATCTAGGACAGTGCGTGGCTAGTACAGTGACAGAGGGACCCATCACATGTTTTGTTCATTGAAGTGAATGCAATGGTTCAGTAAATATGAGGCAACTAAATAGTTAAGAAAACATAATTTAGTCAAAATATTTTGGACTCTTCAAAAACTATCTCTAGCAATATACATAAACCTGGAGTCTGTAAGTTTTCAACATATCAAGGAACATAAAAATGTAGCATATGTTTTGGTGAGTAAAATATATACCTACACATAGGTAAAAAGACAGAGTGATTTCAATTGCAGTATCATTTGCAGCACCAAGTGTATACCACAAAAATATTCACTAATGAGAGCTAAAAGAAATTGTGGCACATCAGCAAAGTAGCATATCACATTACATACTGTGTGTGTGTGTGTGTGTGTGTGTGTGTGTGTGTGTGTGTGTTATTACCATTCGGCTTGGATTTACTGGAAGAATACACACTGCACAAGCAACTAGGAGGAGATTAGGATCACAGCGAGGGGTAGGGTTAGGGTTTGGGGCAGGAACTTGAAAGCCAACTATATAAGAAAGATTAAATTTTCGCTACACACTCTCTCCAACATCTGGATTTTTATTAGATGGTTATCTTAGCCTAAATAAACGAAACCAAACAAAACGAAAAACCAACTCCTGATAAGTGTAACAAAACCACAGCTGTTAAAACTACAGAGAAGTCTGACGCAACAAGTTTAATGGAGTACCACCTTAAAAGTGGCTGATACAATTTACCAAAGGTGGGTTTACTGTAGAGAAAATATTAAAAAGATATACATTGATATATATACAAAGGGTGCCAAAAAATGTATACACATTTTAAGAAAGGAAAAAACTGTATTAAAATTGTACTACTAAATATGTATCGATAACAAAAGATGAATATAAGTCACATTTGACTTCTGCAATTACAAGAGGTGCTCAAAGTGGTTACCATCAGCATAATTTTAATATAGCTTTTTCCTTTCTTAAAATGTGTATATATATTTTTTGGCACCTTCTGTACATATAAAGAGAGGGCACTGTGCTGAGTGGAGTAAGTCAGACAGAGAAAGACAAATACAATACGATTTCAGAACAAAATAAAACACAATGATCCCTTTGTTACAAACATCTGAGCAAATAAATCAAGATTCAATCAGGGCTCCCTAAAAGAAATGTTAAGTATTAGAATCAATGGGTCTTTTGAAAATATTTCTGAATATTACAAAACAATTAAAATGATTTGAAAATACCTATTCTTTTTGCTTATATACTTCCCCCTCTTCCTTATACTAATAAAAGAACAAAATAAACAACAAAACAATAAAACTCATAGATACAGAGAACATTTTGATGGTTGCTAGATGGTGGATTTAGAGATGGAAAAGGGGAAGATATTAAGAAGTACAAATTGATAGTTACAAAATAGTCACGTGGATGGAAAGTACAGCATAAGGAATATAGTCAATAATATTGTTGATAACTATGTATGTTGTCAAGTGGGTACTGGCATTATTGGTGTGATCACTTCGTAAGTTATATAAATGTCTAATCACTATGTTGTACACCTGAAACTAATATGATATTGTATGTCAACTGCAGTTGAAAAATGAAAAAAAATATATTAAAAGAAAACAAATCCATTCATTCTTTTCTAGTACCTTTATAGCCTTTTAAAAAAACATTTAGCTCTCTCAGCTTTTTATTTTGTGCATGGTGTGTTGTACAAAAGTTTCATCTTTTTTCAAATAACTTTATGATTTTTCCAATACTATTTATTAAAAAGTCCATTCATCCTCTGCTAATTTGAGATGCCATCTTTGTCATATGTTAAGATTTCATATGCCCATGTATATAATTCAGAGCTTTATCTTTTGTTAGTCTGTATTTCCATTCCTTCGCCAATACCATAATGTTTCATTATAGAGGCATTATAATTGGGTAGGGCAATTTCTCAAATTGTTCTTCTCTTTCAGGACTTTCTATTTATTCTTGTCTTCAACAGTAATATTGTCTTCAAATTGGCTAGGTACAAAAGTGATGTTAGTATTTTATTGCATTGCAATCCCATCATTTATAAATTCACTTAGGAAGAACTGACATCTCTCCAATATTCGTCTCCCTACATATAAACATATTATTTTTCCATTTTTTCAAGTCAAATTTGTATAATGGAAAATTATTGTAGTTTTAAACAACTGAAGTATATGTCTAGGCTTGTTTCTTGTTTGTGTTTTGGGTTGGGGGACATTAAAGGTAACTTGAGCCTCATTAAATGAGCGTGCAAGGGTAATTCTCTCGCCTGGTCCCTCACTATGGAAGCCTCCCTACTTCCAAGCTTCTCCAAAGAATGTACTATCACTCTAAGACTGCTATCTCATCCCCTGTAATTCTGAAATCTCAATCACACACACTAATGACTACCTGGGTGATGGGTTGTTCAGAGTAGGTTGTAATATACGAACGTATAGAAATCTTTCTTGAGTATATGTGTCAAGTGCTAGATGAACTGGTTTGAAATCTAGGAGGAAGGAGATTGACATGTAAACTTAGTGAGTTCAAGAAGTTGTAACTTGGCTTTTGAAGCTCTGAGAATGTCAGCAGCCCTGCTCTTCATTTAACTTTATGCACTCTTTTCCCACCTTGTCGACTGCATCTCTCTTGGGTGTACATTATGTCAGCAGAACATCCTGACTTAAATTTTCCTTCACTTAAGTTCACAGGCGGTATTCAGGAAAACTACCATTAGGAATCATAACAGTGAAAGTTGAAGCAGGTGGGATGCAGAGGGGTGGAGACGACAATTACCAACTGAAGTGCAGGCATTGTTCTAATGCTGTGAAAGGTGCTTTTAAGTATATTAGTGATATTTCAGGGAAGCTACCTCGTCAATTCATTCAAAATAAAACAGCCATTATGTGGAAAATGTGACGCGGAAGGAAAGAACACAATGATCCCTTTGTTACAAACATCTGAGCAAATAAATCAAGATTCAATCAGGGCTCCCTAAAAGAAATGTTAAGTATTAGAATCAATGGGTCTTTTGAAAATATTTCTGAATATTACAAAACAATTAAAATGATTTGAAAATACCTATTCTTTTTGCTTATATATTTCCCCCTCTTCCTTATACTAATAAACCCCCCTAGAAGTTAAATGTCTGTCTCTATGAACCTTCTAGTTGACACTGAGCCACCAATTATTAAATAGTAGGGCAGAAAAAAAATGGTCACCAAAAATAATAATACATGTGATTACTTTATAATCTCTATGTTGAGCAGCAACTGAAGATGCTCTCTGCAACTATTTTGGCATAAACTCTCATGCAGGTACAGAATAATACCCATGCATTTTCAGATTTTTGAATATTGATCTTGTCTTGGCTATACTAATAATGTGTTGGGAAAAGTGAAAATAATGTGGATTTGAGAGTCAGGCCTGTGTTTGAAATCCAGGTTTAATTTATTTTGGTTGTAATATGAGGCAAGCTATTTAGCCTTTCTAGGTAATGGGGAAAATAATATCTATCTTAAATATTGTAGTGAATATTAAATAAGATAATATATATCACAAATAGATACCCTTATGCCCAAAAAACAACAGGTTTTCAGATGGGCAATTGTTTACCACCTGCACCATACTCGTCCTTTTTCTTTTCCTCAATCTTTCTCCACCCCTTAGAGAGTATTGGTTTGTATAACAAATCCATAAATACTTGAACGAATAGAGAGATACTGGGGTGGCCTCTGTTGTAATTGAAGTTTAACTACCCCTACTCCCAAATTTGAAAACCATCGCTACACAGCTACTTTCCATAATAACAAAAAGTCAGATCATGTCTTAGGCTAAAGTCTCACTGAGATGAAACAGAGCTGACAACCTCTAAGTTTGATGGATGTTGATGTCGGAACAAACACTGAGAGTGGAATGAATTCATTGTGTTACCTTCTTCCCAAGATCACACAGAAACTGCCTGGATTCCCCATTGTTTACTCTATCACCTAATCTCAAGCTCCTAAATGTGGTTCACTCTCTCTGTGTTATGCATTTGGCAGTGGGAAGAAAGAACCAGTTGTTGCAAACATGCTAGTTGTAGGCATTATAGAAAGCACTGTACATGCATTTCCTTCTTATTTCATAAACTAACTCTATGATGTCGGTATTATTATTATTTATCATCTTTTAGGTGAGGAAACTGGGACAACCTGGGACTATTTTTAAAAATCACATGAAAAGTAAACAGCACATTCAAGCATTGGCTTTTCTAATTTCAGTGGATGAAATCATTTCACTATGCCGCCTGCTGCAAGTTTTAGGGGCTCCCTAGGAAGCTCCTCACACTGACCTAAAAGCCACTTGACCTTAAGATAGAAAACAGGAAGTCATTAGCCTCCTTTTTAATGACCCTTAAAATCTCTGAAAATGAACATTACTAATGGATCCTTGGTTTTGTCCTCTGTCTTCTTCTTTCTATTATTGAAAGGATACTACATCTCAGAATCCTGGGTCTAGCTGTACTTACAATTTCTACAATCAGAGGAAGCCATTTTACTTCTTACGACCTCCGTTTCCTCAGCTGAAATGAGGTTGGACAAGATGACCACCCAAATACTTTTCAGTTTGAAACATATTTTATTTTTATAATGCCAAAAAAAGTCATCTCTACCTTTTTCCTAGGCTTCATTTTGAAACCTTTTATTCACATTTAAGACTCTCTCTGAAATCTTCAACAAATTATATATATATATATATATATATATATATATATATATATATACACACACACATATATAATTTATATATGTATGTATATACATATATATGTATATGTATATATGTGTGTATATATATATATACACATATAGAGAGAGAGAAATTTGATGTGCCCATAAATAAATACTAGTGTCAAGCATGCTATAAATAAATATGTGGGAGAAATGCAGTCAGTGTTTTATTGACTCAGTCAGAATACACCTACCCAGAGAGGCAGATCAATACACTATGACAGTTGGAAGTCTCCAACAGGATGGTGAAAATTGTGTATGACCATTACTTAAGGCACAGGGAGGGAAAGGATGTATATAAGGGGTTGGGACTTCTATTTCATTTCTATCTTCATATTCAAAGTGTTGCAGGCTACTGAACAAATCCTTCTGAGCCCAGTAATTTATACTAGTTTAATAAAAAATTTTGGTGGAAGAGGATTTATATTAGGATATAGTGAAATTTTGTAAATGTGCTAACATACATTGAACAATTACCACATTCCTGCCTCTGTAATGTCTACCTGCCCTATTGTTTGATTTAAAACTCAAGGTATGATGTGTAGAGGATATCATTAAGGACCCCCAATAGAAAGGAGATCACTAAGACTCAGAAAGTTAGATTTTGGTATTCATTCCATAACTAGTAAGCTGCATAATTAGAATTTGAAACTGATTCTGTCCAGATCCAGAGACCAAGATCTATCATTAACAAAACAATGATTATGATTTTGATATTAGGGAAAATAATGTTGCCACAGGTTTCTTTCTTAAAGTAGCATTGCATCAATCCTGTGACCTAAAACTTCCTCGTTTTTGATCTGCAGGATATATCTAATTTTATAATATTTGATAACTAAAAGGGAAAATTGAATGTCACTTTGAAAGTGGCTGATACGATTTACCAAAGGTGGGTTTAATTTAGAGAAAATATTAAAAAGTTGTACATTGATAAAAGTTGACAATCCTCTTAAATGGTGTCTGATGCCCCTGGGTTTGCTAATGCAGGCAAAAAAACAACGTTTGCTACTTTGTTTGTTTTGTTTTACCCTAAGACATCTGGGTTTTTCCTTCCAAACCTCCTAGACTGGGCTTCTGAGCAGAGACAAAGGAATGATCATCATACTTTGAGAACTACAGGAATACAGCACAACCAACATGAGGAAGAAATGGAGAGAGGAACTTCCTAAAGAGGCGAATATCCTCCAGTGACTACTTTAAGATAAAATGGATAAATGCTAATTATATGATATCTCAGACCTTGGAAATTGGTCTTAGCGAGGGGAGAGAAAAGAAAGTTGATAAACATTTACTGATTCCTTCTTGTATCAGACATTGTGCAGACATATCTTTATGTAATCAGTGCCCCAACTCTTTGAAGTGTCCTCATTTTACAAGTGAGGAAAACTATAGTGCTGAGTGGTACCCTCACTTTCTCAAGGTAAAGTACAAATGTAAATTTGGGAATTTCTGATTTGATGATCTTTTAGATCTTTGAAGATTAACTTTACAAGGACCCTTTGTTTTTTGGAATTTTTTGTTTGTTTGTTTCCTTTTCTTCCCTCTTCTCTTCATCCTTTTCTCTATCATTTAAAGAATTCTGGTTAACTTATCACCACCATATTCTGGAAGACATTTTTTTTAAAGCTTTAATAATTTTGATTAGGAAAGCAGCATACAATTTTAATGAAGACCTGTCTTGTTTTTATCCAAGTAAATTCCCACCTAGGTATGCTCCTACCCAGGGCCTCTCCCAACTTACCTCATTTACTCTTTTTATCTCATAACAGAGCTTATTAGAGTGCAGAATTCTATCTATACATGGAACATAAGCCACACTGCTGGGGTGTTGAGTTTCTTTCAATTTAATTACGGGTGCTTGCTGGAGAGTAATTAACAAGATGAGTGCCATATATGAGTAATTTTCAGAACCATCTTCCAATCCTGATCACTTTCTCACAGCAACATTCTCTGACAGGTATATCCATCTTTCAAGTTAAAAATTGCAATATCAGGTGACTTAAAAAATTGCAATATCAGGTGGTAATGAGTTCTAAAAGAAGGAGCACAAAAATTGAAATGATCATCTTTATTATCTGACCTCTAAAATAATAGATGCCTCGTGGTTTCTTTAGTACCACTTGTATTGGGGATTAGAAATGTTTCCCTGACAAATGACATGGTTTTTTCCCAGTTATTGAGAGAAGGGGTAGGAATTGGTGGCACTGCAGCTAATCTACCCTTAGTGGGCATTTTCAGTTATAGCTAACAGTCTAGAATCTGTCATTGTTTTATGATACTAACCAGAAGGTATGACCATTTTCTCACAGCTATAAGTAATTCATTGAATATTTCAAGTAGTGAAGTCACTAAAAACCAGCAGGAAAGTTTAATGCCCTGACCTTAAAACAAAATCCTCAGTATGTATTGCTGAATACTGTTTTGTTTTGTTTTGTTTTGTTTTGTTTTGTTTTTTAAATGACAGCAGGCAAACTAATTTCCTAAAGACTTTGCTTGTTTATTCTAACTTACTGACTTCACAGCAAAATTCCAACTGCCGTTTGAAAGACTGAACAAATGCTAAAGCTACTCTTATAATATTGCTCTAGTTCTTAAAATCTGATTACAGATGAGATCTCGCTTTCTTTTCACACTCTTACCCTGATGCTTTAACATGATTGACTCTCTTGAATATTGAACCAGAGTTTGACAGACTGAAAAATAGATTGGAAAACTTTGAGAAGAAACTGGGATCTTGGGCAATAGCTTTTATTCCTTTAAAAACAAAATTTTTTTTAAATGTATTGACATATAATTGACATAGAGCATTAGGTAATTTTAGGATGTACAATGTGCTGGTTTGATATGTGTACATTGCGGTATGCTTACCACTGTAGTGTTAGCTAATATCCCTATCATGTCACATAATGATCATTTCCTTTTTGTGGTGAGAACAATTAAGTTCCAGTCTCTTAGTAATTTTGAAATTTGTAAGACAGTGTTGTTGACTATAATTATTGGGCTGTGCATTAGATCTCCAGCATTTATTATCTACTTGCTGCAGATTTGTATCCTTAAACATCTCCCAAACTTCCCCACCCCCAGTCCCTGGTAATCACTATTCCACTCTCTGTTTTCATCAGTTGGGTTTTTTTTCCACTTTGAAGGTGAATATTCTGGTAGGGAGAAAATTTCTGAATTTGATAATGATAGACTAGGTTTATAGCTTTATATATCCTTGGGAAAATCAGTCTCTTGGAGCCTCTGTTTTCTCATCATGTAAAGTGGGGATATTAACACCTACCTGTAAGAGTATTGTATAGATCAACTGAGAAGAGATAAATGAAAAACTTTGTAAACTGTAGATCACCATAGCAATGTAACATTGTCATTGATTCAAATGAAGAAAGAAAGTGAAATCACCTTAAAGGAAATTTGAACAATAGCCCCTCCCCTCCCATTTTGAGTTAAGGGTATGTTTCATATTTTATCCACATAATACTTTAATAACTTATGGCAAAAAATTCACAGTAGATGGAGGAAAATAACGTTTTCTCTAATGAATCTGTTTAGGATTGTAACCTAATTCAATGTAACCACTATTAATAATTGGACATATATATGTTCCTCCTTCCTTTTTAACTGCCCAAGGTTATGTGAGATGAACACGGAAGAGTGCCGTAGTTTCTCCTCTGTGTGACCCATGTTTGTCGTTTTTTCTGCTTGGAATGTGTCTGTCTTTTAGATGTGGAAAAATAAAAATCTCCTTCTGGGCACAGGTGATGACAAACTGAAACATTGACATCCCTCCCCAAAAGATTGTTATTTGAAGTATTAGGGTTTTTTGTTTGTTTCTTTGTTTTTTCAGGGAAAAGACAATTATTTCATTATTCATGACTCATCAATTTTTAGGCTGCCATTAGTATATACAATTGAGAATCAAGCTGACAGGAAAATAGTGCCAAATCATGAATGTGGAGCTTGGAAAATACTGCATAATTTGATTGCTCTGCTGCTTTCAGAATAATCTAAAGCCAAAATGATCAATTTGAATCGGTTGAATAAATTTTTTTGCCAAACATTTTGGAGATGCTTTTGAATTTTACATTTCTGCTATTGCCTTACTACACTTGAGGTACTGTGACTGAAAATAGCCACTAATTTATTGGGGATTTCAAAAAATTTGTGTGGGGTCTTAACTGAAAAAAATTTATTTATAGATGCTAAGAGTAATTTATATTGTTAATAAAGATGATATGATACCTTAATATACTTCACATAATCACAATGATGGCTATACATCAAAACTAATTTTCATTTTCCAACTGCGTTAGGAAGTAAGGAATTAGCATCTATTATCTTCAAAATCTGTGGTTTTTTTACCCCTAAAAATAATTTTCTAAAACTATGTACCTATTTACATATTTAGTTAACATATAAAAATTTTATTATAGATTTAAATAGTTGTAAAACACGTAATTTCTAACATATCATAAACACTGGTTTTAAAATATAACTATTTAAGTGTATCTAATAGACTCTAAACATTTGAGCAAGTTGATACTCACATTAATTCATTTAAACAAATATCCAAACTCCCATTAGTCAAATATTTTACATCATTCTTTAATATTTTGAACTTATATTTATATTCTATGTAACTCTGGAAAGATGAGGCTTCAGAATAAATTTCACTAAGAGTCTGAAGGCTCAAACTGCGTTTTTCTCTTTACAGCCATGAATAGTTTGAACACAAACTATTTATGGAAGTTAAAATGAACCTTCATTTAAATGGAAGATTTATTTTTTTTAATGAGCCATGATACTACGCTAAACTACAACAGGGTACGGTTAAGGACATTCGCGCCCCTAAGTGAAATGTCATAGAAATAACAAAGTTTAGAGTTGGCAGGCTTCTCTCTACTGCTTTAAAAAGGTAAAACTATGTCTTTTTTCTCCCACATAAGAACCATATGTCTCTCACCATGATATAAAAGCTGTTATATTCAAATTGTAGTTTTGTTTATTCATTCCATCTTGGCAACAAATATCTCAAAAAGAGCTATAGGAAAATGTTTAAAAGATTGATACTACCGCATTCACTATCCAAAGAACAAATCAAATCATCTCCAACAGTACTCGAGTCCCTTTTCCATCTGCAACACAGATAATAAATTAAAATGTCAGAAATACTCTTTGGCTTAAACATTTGTTTTGAAGATTAAAAATATGACCTGGCTCTACTGTTTGTGAAAGTTGTATAAATTCTGTTGTTTTGCAGATTGCAGCAGCATGGACCCATAGAAAGGGCAAATGGCAGTCTTGGGATCTTCACCTCGAGTATGTAATTTTCCTTTAGGATATGTGTATGAGTGTGTCTTGAATACAGCAAGATAATGGGCAGCATACTACTACCAGTAGTATGTAAAACCAGAGGCTCTGGCTTCAGGCTCTGTCTCTGCTACCAGTTATGTGGATTTAGGGAAATTCACAGCCTCAGTTTCCTTGTCTATACAACGGTAATGATATGGTGTCTAACTAATAGAACTGTTGCCAGCATTAAATGTGATGATGCATGTAAATATTCTTACCATATACCTGTGATGTAGTGAAGTAAGGACTCAATAATTGGTTTGTACTGCAATTTATTACATATAGAAAAGGTTGGCAAGAAAGATTTGGAGATGTTTTCCAGAGCAGTTATAGTCAAATACATTTGCAAAATACACATAAGCATATTGAATGCTCTGAGAAGTACTGCACAAAAGAATGCTCTCAAGCTTTAATTAACCCAGCACTTTTCAATGTTGTTCACCAAGGATAACTCCTCTCACAGGCCAACCTAAAATTTTGATGTGAACATCCCACAGAAATTAGAATAGCAATAGGTACCCCGATACCAAACCCTTTCTTGGTGGTGATTGATATTTAAGAAATTTGTTGGTTTTGTTGATAATATTTTGCTCTGAAATAAGGTATATGTTCTAACTTTACTAACAATTGTCACCCCAAAAAATTTTAATTAAAAAATAATAATAAGGTATATATTTTTTGTTATAATAAAGAAGTCCCTGGTTATTACTGACGTTTTGGAAAATTGGAAATATAAAAGATAACAATTAGTGGTACTTAGGCTCATTCCTCTCAAAAAAAAAAAAATGTTAACATGAGTTGGGTTACCTTCCATATTTTTCTACCACTTATTTTTTATTAGTATGCTTTACTTACACTCAATCTGCATATAAAATCTTGTATGTATCTTTTTCACTTAACATTTTAACCAGCTATTATAAACTCTTTTAGATTTTTTTTTTTTGGTAAAATATGATATTGTTTTCACTTGAGTTGACATGGCATAATTTACCTACCAATGAATTTCTGGTAATGTTTTTATGGTTTTACCAAGTTACAATTCTTATAAACTAGTATTAAAGTCTCCTAAAATTCTAAAATTTTTATGGTCTAGTTTTCTTCCCCATATTTTGGATTACTTATTCACAATAAAAATCTTAGAATTAGGATTAAAGGATCAAAGTTTTATTTATTAATTGATTGATCTGTTTGTTCAATAGATACTTATTCCCTTTTATCTGGGTATCTGTGCTGAGCGTGGTGCCATGGTTGGGATTTAGTGGAATTCAGCCACGGATCTGGTCTGATAGAAAATATGCTATCAGATTTTTAAGACTCTGGGGATATATAGACAAATTGCTTTTCAAGAGCACTGTCCCAATTTGTGCTATAGATAATAATAAACCATAATAGCAATTGTAGAAGTATATAAAAATGTAGATAAAATATAGATACTGACATACAGAAATATAGTAATAAAGATATAAATCTTTCTGGGAGAGGAATCACTATGATGGATGTATGGATGTCTCACATTCTCCTTTCATCCCAATTCCTGCTTTCAGTAGTAAGTATGCCTTTCTTATCTATCTAAAAGATGTAAGTATCTGAATACCACTGCAAATTGTCTACTATGAACACTTTTGTGCACATTTCACAACATAGAGACATCAAAAGAAATTCTGAAGGTTTTAATATATTCTAATTGATATTGTCCAGTGGCTCCCCTGTGATCTAGCTCTAGAGGAAGGTCCACTTGCCCCTAGGTCCACAAATTCTTAGGCCCTCCCATTTAATTTTTTTAAAAAATTCATATAGTAAATAGCATTCCAGCAAATCAAATACTTCTCTCTCTCTCCTCTGAATTCCCACAAATTGGTGCCACTCATAGAATATTTCCTCCACTATTGCCATAGCAACTTCAAGTAATTTCTCCTTTCTCTGGGTTCTCCCCAACCCAGCAGCCAGATCGACACTCCTGAAACCTAACTCTGATCATTTCACCCTCTCAAACAGATACCTTTCATGACTCTCCACTAACCCTCAGGGGAAAATCTGAATGTTAATTTTTTCAAACCAAATGTCTTTCTCCTTCTCAGGCAACTTCAGTTCCAGGCAAATTCAAATCCTCAGCTCTCTATCTACACCCTTCACTTCTCCACCTCATTTCTTGATTCATTCTGCCTGGTTGGTCTAGAAAGCCCTATCTCATCTACATAATGATAATAACTATCATGTGTCCACTACATACTTTATGCCAGGAACTAAGTGTTTCCAAATGCTATGTCCTTTACTTTAATCATCACAGCCTCTATTTCACATATGAAACTGCAGCAGCCTTGTTTGTCCAAATTCACACAACTTAGATTTGGAGTTCTGTTGGTCGACTGAGTTCCTGTTCCTTCAATTCAAGTACATTTCATGGTTCAGATATTACTTGTTTTTAAATCTGAATTACCACCAAATTCATGGAGTCCTTCTCAGCTTTCCAGTTAGACATGATTTCTCACTCTCTGTGTTAATGTAAATCTTATTCTGTGTCTTTATCTCACCATTAATTGTGTTACCTCTTAATGTAGTTAGGAAATATGCCTTTTTCACTTATTTATCCATTCATATTTTATTAATTTTGAGCCTACTGAATGACAAGGACTTAGCTAGACATCTGGTCTATAGGACAAAATAAACATGATCCTCATTCTCAAAACACATACCATTTAGTTGTGGAAAGAAGCATTAAGTAAACTCAAAATAAATATATAATTGTACATTTTAACTATTGCTGTGAAGCAAAAGCATGAAGCACAAGGAGACAGTGAGAAAAGATGTGCATGGGGGGCTAGAAGGCAGACGTTTTTCAGAATTGGCCTTGGTGAGAAAATAAAATGTCATCACAGACATCAAGATGAAAAGAAATTAGCCAAGTAAAGAATGGGAGTATAGAGGAACACTATTCTAAGCAGAAAGAAAAGCATAGGCAAATGTTTGTAATCAGAGAAAGACTGTGTTTTCCAAGAATTAAAACGTCATTCAAGGATCCATCTAGAGTGTGCAATTGTCTATGTAAATGGAACCCCATTAGGGATTCTGCAGTGGTGCTCTGAGGTCAAAATGCTATGAGTAAATGAATGGAGTGGAAACGTAGTATGGCATCTGTGCATACCTATTTTATCTTTAATATATTTTTAACTCCACAATGCCTAATACAATTCTTTGAGGCTATCAGTTTTTTAATGTTTATTCCCTGCGAAAGAGTGAATTAGTGCATCTATCTTCTGAAACATACATACTTTATCATCATAATCATGTTATATTCTTGGATCATTATACCAACTCTCACTGGAGAATATGTATGAAATTCTGCACCTTTTTTTTTTTTTTTCAGGTGATATTTCTTTAGTTTTTTTTAGTTAAGGTTGGACCTTCCCCAGTGACTGTCTTGAGCTCTTGATATGGTTGCCAGCTATAAATGACCATGAACTACAGACATTTGATAAAAGACTGCTTTGACAGTATAGCTATAAAAGAACCATCAAGCGTTTCATTCTGAGGCTACAGGTTATAGAAAATTCAGGAGTGTGTTTGGTGTTCCTTTTGAATCCATTTATGACAAATTCTGTTAATCTCATTTCCCAAAAGGCTTACTTTTCTAACAGATTACATATTATAGCCCTTGACTTCTCTGAGAGGACTCAACAAAATTGAATTTGTAACAAGTTAGAGATTGTGTAGAATGCTGGAAGACTGTTCTTCCCAGTTATAAATCCACTGGGTGGACTGACACAAGTTTCCCTTACTGGGGAAACAAAGTCATTTACATTTTATAAACCACTGCCAATCAGTTAGTAGAAGCTCTACTGAGAAAGATTTGGAGACCATATTAGGGCTGGGGAAGAGATACCATGACTGGTTAATGGCATCTGCCAGTGATTCAGACAGAGGAACTGGCAGTTAGGCACATGGTTATTTCTGCCAAAGTCCATTTAGAATAGCCAGGACCTTGAGAAGTGTGTCTAGTAAGGTCTAATTTAATCAAAACACAAAACACCAGGAGATATTAAACCAAGATTCTTAAAGAATGGCAAAAAACACCATTAAAATAAAAAAAATGCTCATAAAACTAAAATTAATATTCAAATAGTGCTATTAAGTTGATTATAAAAATGACTTCAATATAAATTTGGGTAATAAGCCCAGGCAGGTATTGAATTATTGCAATGTTTTTTTTTTGTTTTTTTTTATTCAGTCTAGTTACTAAATTGTTCTTTAAATTTCTTATCACTCTTACCATATTTCTCTTGAATTTTCACATGGAAAACCTGCAGGTAATTATAAAAAATTCCATCGTAACTTCCAAATACCTCAATATCTTTTCTCATCTTATTGCATTGACTAGAATTTCTACAACAATATAAATAGTGAAAAACAAAACAAAACAAAAAACCTATGTATCCTGTTCTTGTTCTTACCTCTAATGAAAATTTGTTTAATATTTTACCATTGAGCATCAGAGATTACAATAAGGGCTATTTAAAAAAAATCAGAATTGAAGTTAAATAATATAAATAACTTTTCTGATATCAATTGATATGAGTCATGTGATTTTTTTATACTTTGACTTATTAACGTAATATACTTCCTACTATTGCTGAAATAAACATACTTTATTTGGGTGTATTATTCATGTTGCTATAATAGATATACAAATATTTTATTTAAGATTTTTGTTTCAGTGTTTGAAAATGGGAATAGAACAAATTCTTTTTCTTGGGAATAATTATTGGTAAGGTTATTGCATCAATACCATGTTTGTTTTATAAAATTCTGTACTTTGTTGCAGTTTTTGTCTGGAAGCAACTTAGGGTAGAAGTTAAGAATAGGCTCTCACAAATTAAAACAGTATGGTATTGGCATAAAAACAGACACAAAGATCAATGGAACAGAATAGAGAACATGGAAATAAACCCATATATATGGTAAATTAACTTATGACAAAGGGCCAAGAATATTCAATGGGGAAAGGACAGTCTCTTCAATAAATGGTGTTGGGAAAACTGGACAGCCACATGCAAAAGAATGAAACTGGACCACTATCTTACACCTCACATAAAATCAACTCAAAATGGATCAAAGGCTGAAATATAAGACCTAAAATCATAAAACTCCTAAAAGAAAACATAAGGATAAGTTCTTTGATATTGGTCTTGGCGATGTTTTTGTGGATTTGACACCAGAAGCAAAGGCAACAAAAGCAAAAATAAACAAGTGGGACTACATCAAACTAAAATGTTTCTATGCAGCAATGGAAACCATCAACAAAATGAAAAGGCGACCTACTGAATGGGAAAAAAGATTTGCAAATCATATATCTGTCAAAAGGGTTAATATCCGAAATATATGAAAAAAGACCTATAGAACTCAATAGGGAAAAAAAGGAATCTAATTAAAAACTGGCAGAAGATCTGAATAGACATTTTTCCAAAGAAGAGATACAAATTGCCAAAAAGTATATGAAAAGGTGCTTAGCATCACTAAGCATCAAGGAAATGCAAGTCAAACCAGAATGAGATACCACCTCATACCTGTTAGAATGGCTATTATGAAAAAGACCAGAAACAATGAGTGTTGGTGAGGATATGAGAAAAGGAAACCCTAACACAAGAATGTAAACTGGTGTAGTCACCATGGAAAACAGTGTCGCCGTGCAGCAGCCGAACTGTTTGTTTCCTTGTACCTGCCCACAAAGAAAGGAGAGTCTGTAAGACAGATCCTTTCAGGAACTTTGCTAAACCTTTGTGTTTGCACCTTATGCCTCCCTGTTTGGTCCCAGAAAGATGGCTGGACAGTCAATGATGAGTAAGATTCCTCACGGAAGGAACAACTCAAGCCAGGTGCAGTCGAGTGGGGACTAACAGGAGAACCCACGGGGTTCACAGAGGTGGGCACAGCCCCCCACCTTCCTCAGGCTAAGGAAAGCCTCAGCCTTTGTGGCTGCATTCCTTCCCCAAACCTGCAAGGGAAGTGATTCAATGAGGTGCTCTCCATCTGTTCATATGCATATAGGTTTTGTCCCTTGGGGAAGTTGAGACTTATGGTCCAGCTGCCTGCAGGCAAGGGTGATTAACACTAATCGGTTTCCTATTATGATGTATGGGATTCACAGATCTTGAGATTGACAAGCTTTATCTCCTTTACTTCCCCACCTAACTAATAAAAACAGGTGTGAGGCCAGATTCAGGGCTTCCAGTCCTTGAGACGGGGTCCCTTGGTCTGCTTAAACTCTATTCGTGAGGGAGCCTTCCTCGCTCCCCACAACTCTTGTCACGCGGGACGTGACAATACAGTATGGAGGTTCTTCAAAAGATTAAAAATAGGACTACCTTATGACCCAGCAATTCCATTTCTGGGCATTTGCCTGAAGGAAATTAAATAACCACCTTGAAATAATGTCTGCATCTCCATATTTATTATAGCTTTTGTGTTTGTTTGTTTGTTTGTTTGTTTACAAAAGCCAAGACATGGAAACAACCTAAATGTCCATCAACAGACGAATGGATAAAGAAAATGTGAAACACACACACACAAATGGAATATTAGCCATAAAAAGAAGGTAATTTTGTCATTTGCAACAGTACTGGTGAAACTGGTGTAAACACACCCACACATACAGTCAAAAAACCACAAACATTAAGAATGTATTGTATTTTAAAGACTTAGTAAAATTTGCCAGTAAAGTAGTGCCAACCTAATGCCTTTTGAACACTTAGTTCTTTGAAACGTTTTCCCTCTTTCTTTCACGTGTGTTTTATCTTTCAAGGCTCTCTGACTCTTCTGTTCTGTTTTGATTTAATTTGTATTAGCCCAGATATCAACTATTTCAGTGAGATTTTTAAAATGTATTAGTGAGTTATACATAGTTTTGTACCTAATTAGCTACTTAATCCCTCTCTGAATCCATCTTTATATCTCATTTCTCTCTTCTAATCATTTTTTTTCTTCTTCAACATTGTCAAAGATTTGTCTGTTTATTGGTGTTTCCCAAAATTAGTTCAGTTCTTGAATTAAACACTCAGTGTCTCTTCTTTTGGTTTCCCAATTTATTGATTTCTCTCTTTATTGATTTCTTTCTCTTATTTTGATTTTGACATTTCTGGAATGCATAGCATCTGCCTGGCTGAGAATCATAGAAATGAGGGGAAGGAAACTGAAGAGACACTGGTCCTCATCTGTAGCTAACGTTTGCCCGAGGCTGTATCTGCTTCCACCCCTAGTATAGATTCTGGGTTTCTGGGTCAAGCTCATAGTGGGGAGGGCATGTGTGGGAGGGCACAAAGCATCCTCTTGCCTATTATACAGGTCCCTTATCAGGTAGATCTAGTATTAGAATGTGAGGTTTGAAATCAGACACCTGGATTTGAGTCCAGGCTCTGCCATTCATTAGCTTGGTGATAGTTTCTTTGAATTCTCTATACGTTGTTTTCCTCATCTGTGAGAAGGACATAATCATTGCCTGTTTCTCCCAGGGTATTCGTAAGGATTAAATGAGAGAATGTGGGGGCTCTGTGTATCTCACTGGCATATTCCTACTGACAGAAACTGATGCATGCTGTGTGTTTGTTCATGTGTGTGTATGTGTGTGTCTAAATTACTTCTAGAATTAATAATTTAATAATATTTCTTGAGTGAGCCTTGGGAATTTCCTCCCAGCCTTAAAACTCTTACATGTTATTGGGACCCAATCGTGTCAAGAGATTGAAGAGCTCACTGAACCTCTGCAGCTACTGCGTGCTAAAAATGATTGAAGCCACTTGCCAACATAAAAGTGCCTTGTGCGCAGTTATTAATAATACTGAGCAGTGCCCATTATAGAAAACCTGCAGCTTTTATGCTTCCATAATTTTGGGCATGCTATCATCCTCTCAAGAAGAAAGAATCACCCCCAACACAAATCCTACCAGCTCTCTATTTTCCAATAAAGAGAACCTTGCAAATGACAAAAACAATGGCAGATCCTTTTAACTAGCCCCTCTCAAAGGCTGGGAAGGGATGCAGCTGAGGACCGCTTACCCTGCCCTACACAAATCACCACATGCTTGGCTGTTTACAAGCTGATGGCAAGATCCTCCATTAACAGAGACGGGAATGGAACTGCTCCCCGGTTGACTAAGAACCATTCCTGAAAACGCACTCTGTTATGATAAAAATAGCATGAAAACATATTTAGAGAAAAATGACCAAAATGGGCTCTTCAAAAGCAAACTGCATATTCTTGTGCATGGCATGTCTGACTATGGCTTGCTTCAGAGAGGATACTCAGAGAAAAATCTTTGACATTCCAGAAGCCTCTCCTCTTTGTTAGATAAGACTTTTTATAATGACTTTACTTCTTGTTCACACGACAGGAAATTATTGTTTATTATTCTGGATTGCTGTGTGTAAACATTCTAAATTACAATGTGATTTGTTGGCCTCATAGCAAATATACAACATTTATACTCTATATAAAACACAAGTCAGCCACTGTAAACTGCCTGAGACGATGATAGAAAAATTACTGAGCTAAACATTTTAATCATAACCAGGGCACGGAGCGAGTCCCCTGAGAGAAAATTACCTATAATATTAAGTAAAAACACTTGACTACAAGGATCCAGAGAGAAGAAAATCTGTGTGGGGAGTGACAGGTCAAGGGTTGTTGCTGGCAGTGGGTTGAAGCACTCCACTTGAACGGCTAAAGCTCTAGGTAAGTCATTCCAAGGAGAAGAGCTTCACGGATCACCTCCTCTTCAGCATTCCAGTTGGTGAGCGAGCAGTCGGGCTGCTCTGATCCTCTGAGTATCAGAAAGCTGCTCCGATTTATCCTGCCACCTCTGGGGTCCCTTTCCCTCCAGCTAAAAACTAGGATAAAAGGATTGGGGTTTGATTGTGAAGACGAGGTGGGCAAGAAAAACCAAATACATTCTAAGAAGAGCTTATTTTTTTCCTTTTGGTCACTAAGTAGTCTTGTGGCAAAACTATCTTTTACAAAAGACTTTCACTGAACTATTTTGAAATGGGTACTCAGTAAATTAATGCTTTCTCCCTTAATGGGGGATATTATTAGAGCTGGATTCCGTGGTATTCAATTTTTTATTTTTAAGAACACTATCAGTCATTTACATAATAGTGTAAAAGAGGTGGGCAACTATGTTTTTGCATGTCATATATCTTGTCCCAAAGCCATATTCCACATGAGCTGTTAACATGTTAAAATAAGGGATCCCTAATATATATATAGAATTTTCTTCAAGATGGGCCTCTTATGCTTTCTTGCATGTTTCCTAGGGATTTTCTGAATTCAACATTCAAGGAATAGTTAAGATGTCTCTAGGACTTAATAGTGTAATATTCCACTCTGCATTTCTTATCCAGTGATAATGTTTCCATTGCCTTGAATTATTTTTCTCTTGCCCAGTGTAGAAATAAGAGTAATATAATTTGGAATATTTGGTGCTACAGATGTTGTACTTGGAAGAGAAAGAGCAGGAAATCCCTCTGGACAAACATCTCTGAGAGGAGCCACACTGAATAGTTGGGTTACATCAGCTTTCAGAAAAATTCCCTCTTCCCATTGTCATGCAGAATGTGAGAGATTTTCTTGGTTTCGGAAAGGAATGAAATTGGGAAGTAACTGTGAAATGCTTCAAAGGAAGAAAAGACATTTTCTTTCCTTGTTATAGCCTCTTTCAGGATCTTTATTGAAAGATAAACTGGGATCCCGCATGCTCTCTCTCTCATGGTATTATGGGAACTGTAATATCCATGAAATCTCTTGTGATTTTTTTCAGCCAGAGTTGCCTTTATTTAACTTACTGAAGGACTATAAAAGGTACTGGTAACAGCACCCACGTGCAAATTTCGCTTCTAAAACTACCAGAGGAAACCAGGAAAAGGATCAGAGATTTAGCAGACAAAATAAAAACCGCACGACAACATAGAGACCTAACGCCCCCTATTGTTAAAAATGTATAAATCTGGAAATACATTCAACTAGATGCTTCATCGGGCACTTTTTTTCCTTCTGATTGGGGCAGTTACCTATGCAGAAACCATCTTGTTGTTATTTTTACCAACGTACCAGATGGCCTGGTTAATCGCATCCCTTCAGTATTATTGTAGCCAAGTGGCTATTGCCACGTCAGGCCTGAGGAACGTACTGATGAGGAGGGCTCCAGCATATACAAAGCTGCTGTGGGGAGCCCTGCTAATTGCCCTGTAGTCCAAACTCAGCATCAATGTGATTTCCTGACAGCAGTCCAGATGGCTCCAGCCTCTACTCCAGGCATGCCAGCCTGCCAAAGAGGGTGATGCCACCTGCTCAAGGAAGAGAGCTGAGTCCATTAATTCAGATTTACAAAGATGACACCGATTCAAGAGTGTCGGCCATGTGGGACCCCACAGTCCATTTCTAGAAACAGGCCACTAAGCCCTCCTCATTCATCCAGTTCCCTGGCCTCTGGCCTTGCATGTAACAAAAAGTTAGTTGCTGCCTTTAAACTCTATTTGCTCTCTAGTTCTATTGCTGGCAGAAAGCGGTGCAGTTTGTCAACATTATCTCATATTGACAGATTCCAGACACTAAAATGGTAGTTGCTGGGGCCATTAAGAGATGCTTCCACACTCTGCCTGATGCAGAATTTATAGAGTCTCACTGTGTAAGGTCCTGGAAAGTACAGATTGTCTCATTATATGAAATGACAACCTAGCACCTGAGAGATAGAGCAATTCCAAGTACTCACAACCTCAGGTACAACTGGGTTTCTGAGGCTTGTTAAAAATGATGCTGATAATCTTTTAAGATGATCCTTTACGGGATGCATCTTTTTCTATGCTCAAGGCCTCCATGGAAAATACGCTTTCTTCATCCCAGAAAGCTCCTGCAACTCGTCTTCTGAGGAAATCTGTATTCCCATCTAGGCAAAATTGATAGATCACTTTGCTCTTTGTACTTTCCTGTATTTCCACACTGTATTTAGATATAAGTGTGTCTTCAGTTGGGTTCCTCAGCAGTAGAACTTGAGACAGGGATTCCATGCATATGATGTACTGAAAGAGTCTGTCAGGAAGGGGGAAGTGAAAAAAAGCAAAGACGGAGAAAGGAACTGAGCAAGGCTGTGGTCCCAGCCTTGTCCCATGGAGACTCTGAAGTGTGAGTTGTACCACAGAGTTGGCCTCCCCTTTTGCCCCTCTGTCAATGGATTTCTTCTTTCAAGGATTTCAGGGGGAGAATCATATGTAAAGCTTTCAATTTAAAAAAAGGTTACAGTTTATTGGAAGAACTGACAGAAGAGGAATATGGCCAGCATTGGAAGCAAGGTGAAAAACGGTGCGAGGTGAGGATTGAGAGGTAGGCTGGGGTCAGAAGGGCATTTATAAGGGCTAAAAATACTACAGTTAACATTTACAGAGCATGTGCTATGTGCCACACTTTGCTAAGTGTTTCTTACACATTATTTGAATTAGTCCCTGTAAAAACCCAAGATATGAAAAGACTGAATCGGAAATTGGGCCTCAGTAACTAGCTCCAGGAGCACAGTAGTGAGGAGTGGAGCTGAGTTTGGACCGAAGGCTTTGTCTGATGTGAGCAGTACTGTGCAGCTCACCATGGCTGCAGTGCTGGTCACACCAGTAGGAGGGTCACCGTTTCCCTTTCAGAGCATACAAATACAAGCTGGCTCGTTGTCCCATGCCTCTGAAAGTGCTGAGCCTCTTTCTGCATCTTCGCTCCTAATTTGTCTCTAGATGCAATCATTAAGTCCTAGTTAAACTAAGCAGAAAAGAAAGGAAAATATTTTATTTCTGAATTAATTGGATTATTCATGAGCATGACCTATTTTATTTTTTCTGTAAAGAATCATTGTTTTCAAGAACTGCAAAGAGAAAGATTTTGAACAAATAAACTGTTTCATCAGGAAGGTGATGGATATAAGTAATATTTTCTGCAGAAGAGCAGTGTTTTAACTCAGAAAACGTAGTATCAAGTAGTGGAGATATATATCTTCCTTTTCCGAAAAAATGGGGTCCACAAATTTGGGATCAATATAGCTATATATCTATATATCTATATTTATATTTATCTATCTATCTATCTATCTATCTATCTATCTATCTATCTATCTATCTATAGAGTCTTTTTAATTTGCAAGCACACAAAATTGTCATTTTTGCTTTTACAACAATACTGAACACACAAATCCAATTAGTGCTATAGATTAAGATATTTATGCTGTAGCCCAGTACTATAAAAATTTTATAATTAAATCCAAGATCAAGATGAAAAGAGGATTTGGTGAGTTAATTAGTAGCTGACTATAATTATAGAATATCGTATTTTTTCTGGATTTACTATGGGGACAACTAATCAAACAAAGGAGTTATTTATTTCCCTTGATTTGAGAATTAATATAATGTGAATAAATAATGTTTATTATTATTTTCTAAATTTTTATTAGATGTATTGGGGTGATGTTGGTTAGTGAAATTATATAGGTTTCAAGTATACAATTCTATAATACATCATCTGTATATTGCATTATGTGTTCACCATCTAGAGAGAGTTCTCTTTCCATCATCATATATTTGAATCCCTTTACCCTCTTCTACCACTCCCTTCCCCCTATTTATGCTTGTCTATATTCTTAAAATTTTTGAGAAAGAAAATTTATTTATATTAAAATCACTATATATATTTTTTCAATACAAGTTTTAGTCACACTGAATATATCTGACAATTAGTTTTTTAATAAAAATAAAACCCACATGAATATTTAATCTGTATGTAGGATTTAATCTATGGAATAAAAGAAATGCTAATAAATACATTCAGTTCCTGTTTTAGTTATCTATTGGGAAACCACCTCAAAATGTAGGGCTCAAAACAATGACATATTATTTTTTTCACATTTCTGTAGTTGGTTGACTGAACTCAGTTGTTGGTTCTCCTCATTGGGGTCCCAAAGGCATCTGGCTTAGCTGGGGTTGCACCATCCAACATCGGCTCTCCTCCTCCAGGGCCTTTTTCCACACAACTGTCAATCATTCAGGAGTCTTACATGGACTTATCGGTATGTCAACAGAGCTCCAAAAAGGAGCATTCCACAAGGACAAGCCCTCATGTGCAAGCATTTATCACGCCTCTAGTTGGTTGATGCTCATCAATGCTTGTCAGCCAAAGAAAGTCACATGGACAAGCCCCAGGCAACGTGGGAGGGAACTACACAGGAGTATGTACACAAAGTCAGGATTTGGTAGGGTCATTCAACAACACTGCCAACCAAATTTCTATAGTGCAACCTGAGAGCTATTGGTGTTATTAGAAAGCAAGTATATATTAAGCAATACCAATATTTTGTTCATTACATATAAACATTATAGAATTCTGAAACGTTGTCTATTCTAGCTAAACATCAGAATCATTCAGTTTAATTTCTCCTAGAGCTGCAGGCTTATCAGGTGTATCTTATTTCAGCTCAAAGTTTTACTATATCTTTTGTCATGGCACATCATGGTTTGACATCTTTTCAGCTTCTAATATCAGTGTTTTCACTCACCACCTCCTGTCAAGCTAATGTTTCTATTATGGCAGCACACATGTGCGCGCGAACACACACACACACACACACACACACACACACACACACACATACGTGCCTGCTCACACACAATCATCTGCAGACCCAGGTGACCCTCCAGGTAAGTTCCCTTTCAAGTGTTTGCTCAACTGTCCAAGTTGCTTTGATCTTATGGCTGCTCCATATTAATACAAGGTTCTATGAATACATAACAAAAGAAGAGAACTCAGGACAGTCAAGCCCTGGCAATTAAATGCTTCATCCCACAAGTGACATGTCACTGTTATTCAAAATGCATTGATCATAACTTGTCACATTGCCAGTTTAAGTTCAATGGAAAGGCAAAATGCAATTATCCACATACTCAGACATAGAAGAGAACTATAACCCAACAAATGTAATCTAATGAACAAATTTATACTATTTCTACTAGGGGATACTCCGCTAATATGATCTAATAAATTCATTAATATTTATATTGATGCTGGCATATATATGGCCAATACTGAAATTATGCAAACCAACATTTCAATGTTGACCCCAAAGTTAGGAGAGTGATTGAAGTATGGTGATGAGAAACATTTTCAAATTTGTTCTGAATATTCTGTACTCTGAGTTTCTTTACAATGAAAACAGTTAAGTATTAATTGTGAAAGAGACAGAAAAAAGAACATGATAACCTATGATGGCAGTCCATGCTTTCAGCGCCAACAGAGTTTTTCTTCTTTGTAATCCTTGGTTAAAGTTAAGGGAAAGACCAGTGAAACTGCCTTTAGGTTTTCTCAGACTTAAGGAACTTCCTGCTACCTGTAGTTCTTATCACCTCCATTTAAAGAGGATGGCGAAGCCATCAGAAACATGTGTTGGCCCTGTTCAGAGGACAGTTTCTCACCTATCATCCTGGGACTGACCATCCACGCAACTCAGGCAGAGATTTAAACAGCTCTGTGACTCAGTTATGCAAGTCATCCTCCCAAAATAGGATCAAGTTGGCAACCAGGAGTTTGCCTAGCTATCTCTTTCCTTTGTAGACTCTTGCTCACTTAGGCCTTCAAAGGATAATGCCAAAAGATGTCCTTCATTTCCTTAAACTTCTCCAACTCAGCCCTCTGTCCGGCACTTCTTTAAGCTCCGTCTATCTGGTACCCTTCTTCCCCGGCCTCCCTCCCCTGCTCATGAACTTTCAGCCTTTAGTCCAAGCTTTGGCTGACTCAGACTTCAGCTAAACATCAGTGGACCTTTCCTCTGCTCATTCATATTTGGCTCACCAGACGGCGGCCATGGTCTCTAGTGCCCTTTGGTTGCAACAGGGCAATGTGATAGAAGAAAAAGTGGGCAGAGCGTGCATTGACAACCTCCTCTTATATCTGTATGTTAACATAGACGGTGGACCATTTCTCATGTATTAACTAAATACATCTCACCACAACAAGCCCTAATTTAATCTTCTTCCTAATGTCCCAGGGTTTAATAGGATATTAACATGACTTTCACCCTTCTCTTTCATGATAATAGCCTTAGCTATTATCCTAAAAAGAGCATTCATTTTATTTCTGAGTTCTCAGCCAGTCTTGATTACAAAAAGCCTCCACCGCACTGCATGCTGGTTGAAAAAGGCTCTATTCTGACAGAAGGCACCATCCCCCAAAGATGCACTCTAATTCTTAAATCATTTTTCTTGGGCAGATAAGGGAGAAACTGAGAGGAGAGGAATGATCAGTTCATCCCATCACAGTGCCCAGAAAGATTCAGGAACAGAGTGGCACCTATAAGTCTTTTGTCAAAACAACTGGAGTCATGCCATCCGAGATTCTGGGAAGAAAGGCCTTCCATGGGGTGTCTAACTTGCGCTAGTTCAAGTTCTTTACCATCCACTAACAAAGTTTACTGTGCACTTACTCTGTGCCTCAAGGTGCCACGTTAAGAGTTGTGAGAAATGAAAGCAATGTATGGATTTGTTCTTTAGGAACTAAATGTCTTATTGGGAGCCATGATAAATTTGCTTGAAAAGAATAGCCGAGAGGTAGTGGATGGGGGGAGGGGGGTTGTCACTGTGTGAGGGATATAAATGATAAATGTCTATTACATTGTTTTGTGCACCTGAAACTAAAATTATATATATACACACACACATAAAAGAATAGCCCAAAAGTGCCAATGGAGAGAAGCAGAGAGAACACGCCAAAGCACTTCACAGATGGGAGAGGGCTCTCGGAAATGGCAAGGCTGGTCTTGGAAACTTCACTGAATAGTAGGAATTAGATGTCACTAGTTTAAGAAAGACGGTATCTTCTCTTAAGTTGGAGTAGAAAGAGTATTCCGTTGTGTAGAATCGCTTGATTTACTTTCTAATGGGATTTACAATAACATTACCTCAATATTCATAAGTTCACAAGAAAAAGAACCTTGAGATCTAGAGGGTGTGGTGAATTAGGCACACTCACGAAATGCAGTATAAGTTAGTACAAGTTTTTCACAGGTAACTGACAATAAGCCCTAAGAACTATAAAACCGTTTGTATTTTTTTGTTTCACTCTATTTCTGGTAATATATAATATGGAAATAATATGAAATTTGAACATTTCTGTACTTGTTTATCATAGTACTATTTACATTAGCGACAAATTAGAGATAGCTTGACAACTGGGAATGTTTAAGTAAATTTTGGTATAAACATTTCACATATTAGAATGTTATGTTTATAATAGTACTTACAAATAAATATGGAAAGAAAACATGGAAAAATGTTTGTGTGGTAACTGACAAACAGCAGGATATACATTTACATATAAATGTGTATATATACATATTTATTTTCCAAGCTTTATCAACATATAATTGACATATTGTGTAAGTCTGAGGTATATAACATGATGATTTCATATATTTATATATTTATTATCACATCTGCTAAAGAGCAGAGTTATGAGCACTAAAATAGCATTTATAGGGGAAAAATAGACACAAAAAATATATATATCAAGAAACAAACCAAAAACAATGAAAGGATTTTAGTCCCAATACCTCAATAAAATTACAAGATGGGGACCCAATATGGGTCTCAAATAGGATGCATAATTTGGACTGGGATGGAGAGAAATCAAAGATTGTATGCTAACTATGAACAGGCTAGCATGACATGAGTTCTTAGGAAGCTAAACCGCATATGTTCTGGTCCAGAATTTCAGCCTAAGTCACTTTCTTCCACTGAATTTATAATCAATAGGAAAGACTTCCATTTGGTATAAGGAACAGTACTGACCAAATTTTTTTTTCTTGGGGAGAGGGCCTCTTTGGCTATTTGGCTAACTTTTCTCTAACAAGCCGTTTGATTTCAAAGCATTTTCAATTCTTCCAGTTAGAACTTAGATCATCTGGAGATGGTGTTTGCTATCTTTTGAACTTTCATTTGCCCTGCCTTTTTTTCTCTCTCATCTTTGTATAGCTTCCTTTTTTTCTTTTTTTCTTTTTTTTTTCTTTTTTTCCTGAATGGCATTCAGCTCCATCCAGTTCCTGGGCTACACACAAAAGTTGAAATAGTTAGTCATAGCTTCAGCCTGTCTACCTGTTGAGATCTGGGTGTTAAATTTCATTGCCTGTGTGACCCAAGTGTCTGATTTTCCAGGACTGAGATCTCTACAGCTTTCAAATGTCAGCACTTTTTTCCCTGCAACTGTGTTGATCCAGAGCACATGGAGGGACCTCCTGCCTTAATCTCACTTTTCATCTTTCAAAACATGTCTTCTTTTAAAGCTTTTTCATTCTATTTCCTGAATATATCCATTAGACAAGGAGAATGTATAGCACTTTAATTCCTATTTAAAGAAATAGAGATGTTTATCAAAATTTAAAATTATACATGCAAGTATAATTATTTTTATTTTATTCTGTCATACTTCCTATCCTGGGAAAGATTGTTTTTTCCTAATAGCAAATCCATGCATGTTCTGTTTTTTTTCTACTTAGTCCAGGATTGTTGGTCTAAGCCCACTCTTCTACAGAAATCTTTCCAGTTGATTTTCCCATTGGTTGGGAATCTACATCCCATACTCCCAGGCACCCTTACACATATGCAGCCCATGAATGAATACTAGACAACACAAACATAGTGATAACAGTATGTCTGCTGGAAAAAACCCTATGAAACAAAATAAGTCATTTTTCCCATATTATCAGCTCCAGTAATTTGTTGTGTTAAAAAAAAAAAAAAAAAAGACAAGATCATTCATTTTCATTTAAATGTCAGCGTTTTTTAATCATTTCCTGACTGCTGAGAGACTTCCCTGTCATCGTGTTAACAGGACACTTTTAATGAATTACCAAGTTTTCTAGAAAATATTAAGAGAAAGTTGGATATATAATTTTACTGGTGAATAATGTAAATTATTTTAAAGTTAAAAAATGAACACATTAATGGTGCATGGAATGCAATTAGATGTCCATGATATTAAAAGACAAAATGAATTCAAGGACATTTGGGGATATTAGAAGCTTGTGTCAGGCTAGACTCAAAAAGCTTCTCTGAGGGCCCGCATTTCCTCTCTCCTATCAGGACTATTAATATTGAAATTTCTGAGAAACGCTGATTGCATAAAAAGTCTCTTTTTGTTATTACAAAATAGATTGAATTTCTTTTTGCCAACGATTCTATCATTGTCTTACAAGTAAAAACTCAGGGAGAGGTAAGGGCTAAGCGTGCCCTTGTAAAGAGAAGCATCAGACAAAATGTTGGTTTTACAAATTGTATGCTTCATGGAACTGCCCTCCTCCCAGAACTCTGTGTGTTAACATTTAACATAGATGTTAGCATCATTGCCTTCCAAAATAGTTGGCCTGTTGTCAGTCACAAAGTAGGCGGAAGCCTAATATCAGGTTAATGGCAGATAATCCCTTGAAAGAGAGGCTATTTCAAGGATATGTCATGTGTGAGAGAGACAGATCTTCAGGGAGGAAAACATAAATAAAGGGTAGCCTTAGCTTTGAGAGTTTAGAAAAATAAAAGAACAGACTTTGATTTCTGTTATACTTTTGAAATTTAGCATGGCTCTCTAAGAGGACTGGAGGACATTCAAGAGAGGCAGAGAGGTTTTGAAATTGATACTCAACATTCTCAGATGATGTTGATTTGCTAGTGATCAATCTCAACTCTTCAGCCGGTCATATAAAAACCGCTCTGCCTCATTTTCTCCATGTTATATTACCAGTGGCGTGTCTTGTCACCCCCAGTGAATTTCATTCTGAGGCTGCTCCCTGGGAAGGATGCTAATATTTATGTATGGTCAGTGCCTATCCCCTTGCTACTGGCATGAAGCTCATCAAAAATAGGTCGACTGTTCCTGTAATGAGCATTTGCCTTTGTGTTTGAAACGATAAATGGCAGCTTTAATATAAGTGCAAAAATATTTCAGATATTTCTGACAAAATCCTAATGCAAAAGTGAAACTAGTTTCACACGTGACTATGGCAAAATAATAATAATAATAATAATAATAATAATAAATAGTAATAAATAAAAAACTAAGTAGCAAAAGTATGAGTTTTGTTTCTTTTTATTTATCTTATATTTTATTTTAAAAAATCAAGTGTTTTAAAAATTAAATTGTTCTAAATAGCTGAAAGTGAAAAAAGATACCAGTCTAATTACTCTAGTTTTTTATACCTGAGTCCCATTGGCCTGAAGTTAACATATTTAACTCTGTTAGCTATCTGCTCAGGGATTTACACTAATATTTTTAAATACTATGTTTACATTGCTATTTGTGGATTTACCTATTCAGATATTATTTATTGGCTTATTACTATAGAGGGTTAGGCTTTAGCCAGAAAATATGCTTCTCCCCACCATTTCTCCTCTACAGCAAATGTAATAGTTATTTCATACACTCTGGATAAAACAATATTCAGAGTTTATGTTCATGGCTATAAATAACTGACCTCACTGAAATACATTCTCAAATAGTCAATTCTAATTAGTGAAATATGATTATGTTTGATTACTACCAAACAAATTTACTTATTACAAATTCTTCCAGAAAGCTCCCATTTTCTGTTTAATCAATCGCATCAGACAATCCATCAGAACATTTTATCTTTCTCAGAGAATTTCCTTTCGAAGCTCACTTTGCTCCCTCTCTAATCTAGAAATAGTTGTTCTTTAGGCTTCCAAGCACATGTTGTTCAAGAGCTGTCCTACAATGTCTATTATCAAGCCTTTGTTTCCTGCATCCTATTTTCCCATTTCTTGGTTTTATTTCTACATGTTACTAAAGTATACACTCCAAAAGTTTTCTAAGAAGAAAGATCCTTAGAAGGTAAATTGATTGTCTTTCTATTCATTTTGGCCTTAAATTGGAATAGTTGGTCTGGGTAGAGGTTTCTAGGACAGAAATTCTTTTTCTCGCATTGTGTTGTACATTCCAGTACTGCAGCCAAGAACTTTTTATTTCTGATCTTTTGTAATTGACCTGTCTTTTATCAATGAAGGCTTTGCATTTTTTTAATTAGTTCCTCCTGTTTTGATATGTCGTATTAACATGCCTTGGGGGAAGTTTCCTTGTCTGTTCATTGTGATAGACAGGCAGATCATGGACCCTTTCAATCTTAAAATATTTTATTTCTTTAATTCCTTCCCCATCTTTACCCTGTTCTGTCTTTCCAATGGTTATACTATACACTATACTTTTTAATCACCTAGATTGGTTTTATGATTTAAATTCTATTTTCCATCTTTGATATTTTGCTTCTATTTCTAGAATTGCCTTAACTTTATTTTGGCAATTTCTTTTTTTTTTTTTTTTTTAATGTTCAAAATTCAATAATCCAATAGCTAATTCTTTTCTGATGCTCTTATAAAGATCAGATCATATTTTTTCATGGATGCTATATTCTCTCTTATCCCTTTGAGGATATTAGAGAGAGTGCTGTTCTTGTTGTCTCTACTTCCTCGGAGTTCTTTGTGTGTGTGTGTGTTTCTGTTTAGACCCTGTTTATCAGGTTGGGAGCTCTTCTCATGTAGCATATGATTGTCCCTGGATGTCCATTTGTATTTAGGAGTGAGATATTCAATAGGTGATTAAAAAACTCTGTAGGCCTGAAAGTAATTATCTATTGGTGCAATTCACGGTAGAGCATTGGGCTTTGAAAGAAAATATCAGTGTCTGTTGGTCTTTTTGCAATGGGCTGGTCATCTTTACAAGAGAATCTTCTATTGCCTGAAGTGTACACTTGGTTGTGAATAGTCTGTGAAGACGGGAGGGGAGGTCAGGCTTTCACTCATGCCATGTTCAGCCTTGTGTTTCACCCCATTCTCCACTGCTCTTAGTGATCTTCAGTCAGTGGATTTTCTTCATTCACCTTCTCATTCTCCTGCTTTGGGTGGGAGGGAGGTGGGGAAGGTAGAAATCAATTGGCCATGTGGAGTGGAGAGGACACTTGGAAGTATAAGCATTCCATATGTAAACTTTGAAGCAATCTTCCCTATTTTCCGCCGCAGGCACCATTTCCGACTTCTATAGCACCAGGCATATCTAAACTGAAAATGTATAGGGCTTCCCAGGTCAAATCTTCCTGGGAAACAGCTTCCTCTTTAGGCACTTAGTTTTTCTACTCTAGCCCTCTCAGGTAGAGGGTCGCCATTCTCCTATCTGCACCCCATTTCCCCAAAAGGTGTTGAAATCTCTAATATACTACGATTGCATTGCCTATTATCTCTGCTTTCACTATGTATGTATTTTATTCTATTTTATATTATATTACTTAAATAAATAGTCTATTTTATTTATATACGTATTATTCTATTTTATGTTTAAATCCTCAATTCTGAAATCCACTGAAAAATTAAAATATTGAGCCAATTTTTTTAATAAATAAGAAAAAACTGCCATCACCCAACCCACCAACTCTGAACCATACCAAAAAAAGATTCTGCAAAATGTTTCCTGAGGTAAAGGCACCAGCATATCTGATTAAAAGCTACATAATTTTCAGCTCATGCTGGCAGCACAACCTAAGTCTAGCCTCGCCTCGCCTAACTAATGCAGTGTTAGAAATAAAGCACCATCATAATGGTGTAAAATATGCGCCATTGGCTTATCAGCGGGCTTCAAGTGGTGAGAACACTGATATTAGAGGCTGGGAAAATGGAATCTCTTGTTATCGTGGAAATATTTCATAAATAGTAACCAGCAGGAACTCAGTAGGAAGCCCCTGTGGGAAATAAACTAAAAGCAATTGGGTGAGCCTGGCAAGGAATTAAAAGAAAGGAGTTAGTTAAAATAATTGACTAGTTTAAAAGTGGAAAGGAGATAAATAGATCTCAGAAATTTGGCGTAATGTAGAGTTAGAATAGCTGATTGAATTTAGCCTCCAAATATGAAAGACAAATTTGAGAAAGTCTTAAGACCCATTAAAATGGAATCTGTTGGAATAGATCAAAGGAAGGGTATGGCCTTTTCCTCTAGTATTAAAATATCTAAGTGAATTAAGATGCTGCAAAGCAACAATAAGAATAAGGGCGTAACATTTCCAGAAGAGCCCACCAGTTCCAAGGTAATCTAATTTAAATCTAGAGAGCTACAGAGACAAAAAAGCAAAGACACACTTACATGAAAATCATGTTCTCAAAAAGATCTCTGGCATGTGAAAATTACTGGAATGAAACAGATAAGAAATCTATTACATTTTGAAAAAATAGTATTGTCAAATAAATCATGAGGCTGTATTTAAAATCCTGTGAGTCAGTCGGGACACCTACCCATTATGAACAGAATGTGAGCTGAGAAACCTGCAAATGAAAGCTGTGCAACCTGTAAGAGGGGTGTGCTCCCCAATACCCACTTCAGAGAGGGCCAAGGAAGAAAAAGGTAAAGGAAGAACCCCAGAGCATGGAGCCAGGGATCACAAAGAATGATGGACAAAGAAAGTTTTCCCAAGAGATAATTCAGGGTTTAAGCAAAGGAACATTTCTCTATCAGGATTAAAAGTATTAATATCCAAAATATACGAGAAACTTGTACAACTCAAAATACCAAAAATAAGTAAATAAATGACTCAAAAAAATGGGCAAAAGACCTGAGTAGACATTTTTCAAAAGAAAACATACAAATGGCCAACAGTATGTGAAAAGAGTCTCAATGTCACTAATCATTAGAGAAATGCAAATCAAAATGAGATATCAGCTCACATCTTGTTAGGGTATCTTTTATTAAACAGACAAGAGATATAAATGTTGGTGAGGATGTGGAGAAAAAGCAGCCCTTGTACGCTATCGATGGGAAGGTAAACTGGTATGGCACTCATGGAAAACAGTATGAAGGTTCCTCAAACAATTAAAAATAGAAGTGCCTTATGACACAACAAAGAATATACATATCCAAAGCAGTGTATATAGCCAAAGGAAATGAAATCAGGGTCTTGAAGAGAAATCTGCACTCCCATGTCTATTTCAGCATTATTCACAGTAGTCAAGATATGGAAACAACCTAAATGTCCATTGACAGATGACAGGATAAACAAAATGATAGATAGATAGATGATAGATAGATAGATAGATAGATAGATAGATAGATAGACAGATAGAGATTATTTAGGTTTAAAAATAATGAAATCCTGACATTTTTGATAGCATGAATGAATCTGGAGGACATTATGCTAAGTGAAACAGAAAGACAAACACTGTATGCTCTCACTTATATGTGGACTCTAAAAAAAAACCAAAATGCTGAACTCATATCACAGAGAGTAGAATGATGGTTACCAGGAACTGAAAGGTGGGGAAAATGTTGGTCAAAGCTTGGTCAAAGGGTACAAACCTTCAGTTATAAGATGAATAGGTTCTAGTACATCATGGTAACTATAGTTAATAATAATGTACTGCTTAATTGCTAAGAAAGTAGGTCTCAAAGGCTCTCACCACACACAAAAAAAATGGTAATTCTGTGAGGTAATGGATATGCTAATTTGCTTGATTGTGGTAATTATTTCACAACGTATATGAAAACATCACATTGCATAATGTTGCAACAACTATGAATAATGTCAGGTGGGTACTAGAGTAATCAGGGGATCACTTCATAAATTATATAAATTATATATCACTATGCCATACACCTGGAACTAATATAAAATAATACTGAATGTCAACTGTAAATGAAAACAAATAATTAAAAAAACAAAAACAAATCACATTGCATATTTTCAACATATACAATTTTGTCAATCGTATCTCAATGAAGCTAAGGGAGGGAAAGGTCACGAACCAGGAATTTTTACAATGTAGTAAAGCAAAATTGAAGATGAGAAATAACTTTCCAAAGTACTCAATTAACGATTTTTTTGTCATATAGCCTTCCTAGGCTGAATCATGAAGAACTGGAAAATCTAAGTAGACCGATCCCCAGTAAGGAAATTGAATCAGTAATCTGAAACCTTCCCAAAAGCAAAAGTCCAGGACCAGTTGGCTTCACTAATGAATTCTACCAAACCTTCAAAGAGGATCTAATACCTGTGCTACTGAAACTCTTCCAAAAAATTGAAGAAGAGACAATACTCCCTAACTCATTTTATGAGGCCAACATCACCCTGATACCAAAACGTGGTAAGAATAACCAAAGAAGAAGAAGAAGGAGAAGGAGAAGGAGAAGGAGAAGGAGGAGGAGAAGAAGGAGAAGAGGAAGAAAATTACAGACCAATATCTCTGATGAATACAGATGCAAAAATCCTAAACAAAATTCTAGCAAATCAAATGCAACAATGCATTAAAAAGATTATTCATCACGACCAAGTGGGGTTCATCCCCGGGGCAAAAGGATGGTTCAACATCCACAAATCCATCAATGTGATAGATCACATAAACAAAATAAAGGACAAAAATCATATGATTATATCAATTGATGCAGAAAAAGCATTTGACAAGATACAACATCCATTTATGATTAAAACACTTAATAAAATAGGTATAGAAGGAAAATACCTTAACATAATAAAGGCCATATATGACAAACCCTCAGCTAATACCATAGTTAATGGTGAAAAACTAAAGCCCTTTGCTCTACGTTCAGGAAAACGTCCACCTCTGCTTTTCAACATAGTGTTGGAAGTCCTCACCAGAGCAATCAGACAAGAGAAAGAAATAAAAGGTATCCAAATTGGGAATGAAGAAGTTAAATTGTCACTCTTTGCAGATGCTCTATATACAGAAAACCCTAAACACTCCACCAAAAAACTATTAGAAACAATCAACAAATACAGTAAAGTTGCCGGCTACAAAGTCCATTGCATTCCTATATACTAACAATAAAATCTCAGAAAAAGAAATTTTTAAAAAAATTCCTTTTGCAATTCCAACAAAAAGAATAAACTACTTAGGAATAAACATAACCAAGGATGTGAAATATCTATATGCTGAAAACTACAAGACATTTTTTAAAGAAATTGAAGAAGACACAAAGAAATGGAAAGATATTCCGTGCTCATGGATTGGAAGAATCAACATAGTTTAAATGGCTGTATTACCCAAAGCAATATACAGATTTAATGCAATCCCCATCAAAATCCCAATGGCGTTTTTTAAAGAAATAGAACAAAAAAATCATCAGATTTATATGGAACCACTAAAGCCCCTGAATAGCCAAAGCAATCTTAAGAAAAAAGAACAATGCTGAAGGTATCACACACACTCCCTGAATTTAGCTTGGACTACAGGGCAACAATAATCAAAACAGCATGGTATTGGCAGAAAAACAGACACACAGACCAATGGAATAGAATTGAGAACCCAGAAATAAACCCACATAAATACAGGTAGATAATTTTTGACAAAGAAGCAAAAAACATACAATGGAGAAAAGACAATCTCTTCAATAAATAGTGCTGGGAGAATTGGGAAGCCACACGCAAAAGAATGGAACTGGACTGCTATCTGTCACCATGTACCAAAATTAATTCAAAATGGATCGAAGACCTAGGCATAAGACCTGAAACAATCAACTGCATAGAAGAAAACATAGATACTAAACTTATGGACCTTGGGTTCAAAGAGCATTTTATGAATTTGACTCCAAAGGCAAGGGAAGTAAAAGCTAAAATAAATGAATGGGACTATATCAAACTTAAAAGTTTCTGCACAACAAAAGAAACTACTGACAAAATAAAGAGGCAACCAACTGAATGAGAGAAGATTTTTGCAAACAGTGCCTCTGATAAGGGGCTAATATCCAAAATATACAAGGAACTCATGCAATTCAACAACAGGAAAACAAACAACCTAATTGAAAAATGGGCAGAGGACCTGAAGAGACATTTCTCCAAAGAGGACATACAAATGGCAAATAGACATATGAAAAAAAAAAAAATGCTCAACATCACTAATCATCAGAGAAGTGCAAATAAGAACCACAATGAGATATCACCTCACCCCAGTCACAATGGCTATCATCAACAAGACAAATAGTAACAAGTGTTGGAGAGGCTGTGGAGAAAAAGGCATCCTCATACACTCTTGGTGGGAATGCAGACTGGTGCAGCCGTTATGGAAGGCAGTGTGGAGGTTCCTCAAAGAATTACGAATAGAATTATCATATGACCCAGCAATACCTCTCCTGGGTATCTACCCATAAAATCTGAAAACATTTATCCATAAAGACATGTGTGCTCCAATGTTCATTGCAGCTTTATTTACGGTGGCCAAGACAGGGAAACAACCAAAACGTCCTTCAGTAGATGAATGAATGAAGAACTTGTGGTATATATACACAATGGGATACTATTCAGTGGTAAGAAAAGATGAAATAGTACCATTTGTGACAACATGGATGGATCTTGAGATTATAATGCTAAGCGAAATAAATCAAACAGAAAAAGTAGAGAACCATATGATTTCACTAATATGTGGTATATAAAACTGAAAACAACAAAAGAACAAGACAAACAAATGAGAAACAAAAACTCATAGACACAGACAATAGTTTTGTGGTTACCAGAGGGTGAGGGGTAGGGAGATGGTAAATGAGGGTAAAGGGGATGAAATATATGGTGATCATACAATGGTATTTATAGATGATGTAATACAGAATTGTACACCTGAAATCTATGTAACTTTGCTAACAATTGTCACCCCAGTAAACTTTAATAAAAAATAAAAAAAAGGATTTCTGTGTGTGTACTTGTAGCCAGTTTGGGGAGAAAGACTGTAAAGAAGCACAGGGAGGGATTGGAATGTGCTGGGGGAAGGAGAAATTATTTTCTTGAACGTGAAATCTATTGTTGAATACAAGAAGCCCAATGGTAGGTGATAAACCATATCCAGAGAGCTAGGACAAGGCTATAAATGATTAGATAAGTGGTAGATAGTGTGACCGAGTCTCTAACATTTTCACATTCCATATGTGGATTGCCTACTACTACTGAGAATATGATTAGCTGTTTAGACACGCTAACCTCAAACTCATGATTCAGCTGTAGGTACAAAATAGCCCCAAACATGGCAGGGATGAATTATTTGGGAGATAGAATTGCCCTTAACCATATATAAAATATTTAGAATATTTATTTTTTAAAATGTTTTCTTCAAAATGCACTACAAGAACCAAAAAATAGCAGAGATAATGCTAGATACTCCTAACACTGTCCTATATCAAGATTCGGAGATCCAAACTTAAAAATGAGCTCTGACTGATTACATGGCTGAATGATTTTGTTATGTCCATACGAATGCAAACCTGTCGCTGTGATTGATGACGGGGATTTTCAAAAGTAAGTAATTAGGCTCAGGATATTTGTATTAGTTTGGAACAAACAATTTTGTCTATAGTATTTCACAATAACTGCCCTCTGGATATTTAACAGTTATTCATATATCAATTATTTTCAGTATATAATATCTATAATATGATATAATACAGAATATCAGATATGATTGTATGCAATAACGGGAAGGGGTGATGTTAATATGGTAGTTTTTCGCGGTGCTTCAGTCATCTGGGAACGGTGATAACCAAGTCACATTAGCAATGTTATTACTGACTGGGGATAATATTATGCCATCTAAACCAATAAGCCAAGCTGGGCTTCTTTTCCTAAGCTAAGCCAATTAGAATGATAAAGGACCATAAACTTCCATTGTAAAAAACTTTCTATATAGAAATGATTTAACTGTATTGATTCAGAATACAAATATGCAAATCACCATTCTTATAAACATAATAGAAAATGTGTTTCTCAGATTTGGCATGCTATTGGTGGATGACACAATAATAACGTTTTTAGATATGAAAAGAGAGGTTTCATTCAAGGCAACCCTTCGTTCCACGGGGAATAAACTAAGACTGTGGAGGTTGTTATCAGCTTAAGGCCACAAAGTTGGTTGGTTTAAACATAACAATAGAATTTAGTTTTTTTGATTTATAGTCAAATGCATTTTACTCCAACTTACATAGCCTCCTAGTACAATTGTAGAGAAAAACTTGCTTAATTTCACCAATTCATTGTCTTTCCAATAAAATAAGCAAGCAAACAAAACTACTGCTGAGGGGTCGCCAAAAAAGTTCTTACAATAGACCAAAAAAGGGAAAATCTGATTTTATCTAGCAACAACTACCCTTCTGAGTCTGTATATTACACTTACTGAATTTTGTGTTACAATAAACACATTCCCTTTCATTTTTCTCTCCTTGAAATTACTCTAGGTAATAAAAGGCAGAGCACTGAAAGAGACTATGTTCAAAATCAACATAGAAAGAGTTTTTGCAGTCAAACAGACCGCACCTGGTTCAATTTATGAGCCAGGAAAGATGTTTCTTTGCCAACCTGAACCAGGTCTGTACTGAGGCTATTCTCACTAACTTATCTTACAGAGCAGAGAAAAAAGTGTGTTGCTTTTCCTGGGGTACCAAATTGAATTCTCTAAGTAAAAGGGTGACATTATTTCAAATAAACCTTTGAAAATGCTGGCTACCTTTTTCCTTTACTGGAGGTAAAACCTGTAAAATCATTCCTTTCAGTGTTTCCCTCCCTCGGGTATCAGTCCCCATCACAAATCAAATGACATTCATTTTAAAGGGCATCAGTGAACAGAAGAATCTGCATTGTGAAAGGGTTACAGACAGATTTACTTTCTCTGATTACTCTCGTTGGTGCACTTCACAGCCACTTCTGGTGGAAGCTGTTCTGAGAACATACCCACACAGAACAGGAGATGGAGCTCTTCACCAACACGAACTCGAGGTGCCTCCTGTCATTTCAGCTTAATCTGCTTTATTTTATCCTAGAAAACTCAGATTCCCAGAAATCAGGGCTGCCTCAATTTCCCATGATTCCCAGTTGCTTATGTTGGGAAGTAGCACTCTGGGGAATCAAAGTCCTTCCAGACTCAGGGTCTCTTATTCAAAATGCTGAGAATTGAAGAGGAAGCTGTGAGTCGCAGGGGCTGTGGAGTCAAGGAAGTTCGGGGACTATGCCTCCTAAAGAAGCCAGACCTGAACACTGGGCCGGCTGTAGGCAATACTTGTCTGGAAATGATGGAGCGTGTGCGTCTGCGTGTGAGTGTGTGTGTGTGTGTGTGTGTGTGTGTGTGTGTATCTATGGCAAAGGAAGGCCTTGGCCCTCTTTCACCTGGACAATGGATAGTGTACAATTTCATGTGAAGCGTATGCAACTGAAGCTTTAAGACCCTTTATTTCATCAGATTACTTACTCCGCCCAAACCGCTTCTACATAGAAATAATGGCACTGGGGTCTTCTGATTTAATTTATTGACTTTTAGGGGTGACCATATATCTTTTCTTCCCCTGCTTATCCTTCCTAAATATGCTCTTTTCTCATCAATATTCCAATTCCGTTTTTCAGCTTTGTTCTAGGTAGATCTTACTCTATTCCTTTCCCCTTTTACTCTGTTTTACATGGTAGGAAATACTTTTGGAAATGAAAACTCCTCACAATTCATGGAAAGGAAGCAAAAGAGCAGCGTTTTAAACGTGACTCTTTCTGACAAAACACTAAAGAGACAAAATTCTCTTAAACTTCTCAATGAGTGAGCTTGCTGGACTTTTGTTCCCTACTTCGACCGTTAGCAATTGTTAAAGTTAATCACCCATATGTTGACGTATAATCCTCTTTAGGCAACACCTCCATGTCATCTTAACTGAAGGCGGATATTTGGGAGGTTCCCATTGGACACGATACTCTGACCGTAGGGAACCTTGGAAATGACACTTATTGGCCCACGCTCTGTTTTAGTCCTCGTGTCCTCAGTCACTGACAAGGGACAGCCACAGAACACTAGTTAGGTTATAAATGGGGGTAAGGGATGCAGGTCAGATCCCTGTACACAACACCTTGTCTGAGCTTTCTCAAATGCTAGTGAACCCCCGGGGTAGCGAGATTAATTGTGTTTCTAGTCCTGCAACCAGGGACAGCGCTCACCCTACAACTAGTGCTGTCCTCTTTTTGCAGCTTGGGGAAGGAGAGGGGGTGGGAAGCAGCATTCTTTTTCCTTTTTATCTGGGATAAGAGTGGCCCCCAAGAGCGTTTTCTCTGTGTCTTGCTGAAACAGTAAAACTAGGGGAAAATGGCTTGATAGCTTATCTATTTATAATCACTAAAAGGTAATGAGGCGGGGGCAATGTATTACCCTTAATAAATTACCTTTACACATTGCGTGGAACGTACTATGCGAGATGTGTGGCATATGTTTTCATAAACGTACTTAGGAGATAGCCTATACAACGCACAATAAGGCTAAAAGCTTACAGTGAAGCAGAAGCGACAGGCATGCAGACACAATGCTACATATGTGTGTGCACCATGCAACACGGTACAGAGCAGCACGGCGAGGAAGGGGTGCTGATGGTCTGCTGCAGCATCTGTCAGAGCATCTCTCAGCAACGTCCCCAAAATGAAGTTTAATCTTGAATTTTGAAGGATGGATAGGAGACCCTCAGGCTGACGAGTGAAAGGAGAAATTGCAAGCAGACAAGTAGGGGCATGTTGCAGACAGAGGGGGCAGCGTGGGAGAAAGCACACAGGCATGAAAGGAGGTGTAGGAACTTGGTAGTGGTGGACTGGGAAATACGAAGGTGGGGATCATGGAGGAGGAAGAGAATTTGGGGAGGGCCTGATTTTGCTACCTGGTGCTCACACCAATCCTGTAGTTGATAGGGACCTCGTGAATGGTCTGCAGGCTTATTCCCCAAATTTCTCTGAATGTGTAGACAGAACACAAGATCGCAGTGTCCTGGTGCTTCCTTGGGTCTGCAAGATGCTTGGAGTGATGAGGATACCATTTGGATTGGAGTTTCAAAGGGGAGCTCAAGGCTGTTGGGCCCTATAGTCAGAAAAGTGTTTCACATGTTTTCTATAATTATGGTGAATTTGTTACAGAAAGTTCTATTTCATTAGATTCTGTGAATGATCTGACATATTTGATTTGTGATGAGCCAAAAATGAGAGATTTTTACACTGAGCGGCATGATTTTTTAAAATTAATAATGCAGAGTACACATTATGGATGTGCATAATATATCATGCTCCTATAGATGAGTCCATCAGTAACAATTTATATGCGATGTCCTGTTAGATCTGTTGATAGGAAGCCCCCTAATGGAGATTTGGCCAGTTAGGTTCAAGTTGATGGCATTTGTTGGTTCTGTTAGACAATAACAACAGCAACAACAAAGGTAAGATTATATTCTGGTTTCAATTCATTTAATTTACGTGAAAACAAAGCCATAAACCTCAAAAGAAGTTTCAGAAGACCTTCAATGGAGTAAATTTTAACATTAGGCTCTTGAATTCTATTGAGATAGGAAGGATTGTTTAATCTCTGGCAAAAACAAGGTTTACATTCTGTGATTCATTTAAAACCTAGAAGAAAATTAGGTCTCTTTTCTGAAAACATATGTGTTCCTTTTTATAGAACAAGGTAATCTATAGTTATTTCCTTTCACATTAGCTGCAAAAACACTTATTATTAATAACATCTAAATTAGCTCAGTGTTCTGTATGTTCTATTATTGCTTATTTAGTAATTCTGTGTTTAAATTTTATGAACATTATTATGAAAGGGTTTCTGTTAAAGCTGAGTTTAATATACTATTTTCTCCTTTCCTCTTTTCTTACAGGGAGTGATATTATCAATTGCTTCTAATGTAAGTATGATCTGAAAGTTACTATGAAAGCTAAACTTATTGGCCCATGAAGAATCACTTCAGTAGTTTCCCTTAGTCATATAAATGCAGGGCTACTAGGCATCTACTGCTGGGGGATTTGAAAAGGAGGATAGACATATGTTAGGAAACTTTTTAAGGTTCTATTGTGACTGCCCGTGTAGCTAAATCTGGTTACGAGTAAAAATGTTTAATTTGAAGAGCTTTCTGTAAGGAAAAATACCAATGTGTATGCTTTTACTACGTAATATGAATAATAGCCTTTTAAAAAGAGTCTGAGGGGCCTTGAAAGTTATCGAGTCCAAGAATTTCTTCTTATGTATGAGAATATCGAAGTACCAAGGCATTAAATGACTTTCCCAGTATCACTCAGAGTCCATAGCCAAGCCAGAACTGGAACTAATCAGTATCAGAAGAAAAATAATAAAAGTGGAGGTAAATGTCTTCAATCGTGAAAATATTCTGTTCTGTAACTACATAATATTCAGTCCCAGTTGGCTGTTCATCTCATCAGGCCCGGCTAAGAAAAGTTGTACCTATTCACCTAAGTCCAGTCTACATAGCTGTGTATTCCAAGATTAAAATGGAATGCAGGGGAGTCAAGGATTTTTAGTCATTCTGTTCCATGGACAGGTGTCTTAGTCCTCAGCAAAAAGAAATTTCAGAACAACATTTGACCACATAAACCCAGAGCCTTCGAATAGTCACGTGTTAACATGATGACCTCCCACCTTTTCTAAGGAATAATAAAAACATTCAGAAGAAAATAACTATATATATCAAGTTTCCCAATGCTATTTTTTGAAAAATCAACCAGGGTAGAAAGCAAACTAGATAAAGAATTTCTAAAATATGTCAGTTTGATAAAATATTAGCCAAACAATAAAATGTGTGTAACATGAGAAAGTGAAATGTTCATTGCTAAAAAGCAGAGACCAAAATAAGACAAAATAGTAAATTTTGCATCCCTGAGTAATGAAGATTATAAAATTAAATTTACTTCCAATAATTTTTACATGCCCCAATTTTTCTACATAGAATGCACTTTATAATCAAGAATTTGCTTACTGAAAAATAGATGGAAGAAAACGATAGAGGTTTTTACAGGATACAGTGCAGTGTATAAGGAAAAATGTGTATAGTTATAAAAATGCTGTGCTTTTACTTCTACAGAGCGAAGGACCTAGCTCGAAGCCATTTAAGCTCTTACTATTTACTGCTACTTGTGAATTCTGCTCTCGTTTTTAATTCATGGGAAAAATTACATTTTTATTACTTACTGTCAACTTCTTATTTTCTTCCTGCCACCTTGCCCCTTCTGCCATCTTCCTGTTTTCCTTCCACTGCATTTCTCCTAGGATTTGGAAACAAATTGTAACTGAAGTTTGGTTACAAACTCAAGGATTTGGACATTCCATTTTGAAAAATTAAATATGGCTCTAGAAAGCCATTTATTCTGTTCAAAATGATGAAAATGAAATAAACCTTCCCTGCTATTTGTTTGGAATCACATGATAAATCTGTTAGTTCTTATTTATGTCCAATAAAAAAGAAATCTCAGGAAACCGATTTTTTTTTTTTACCAGAGTGTTTTTAGATAATTAGTGGCATTAGATTATTAATGTTTCAGAGAGTAAGTCTTAACTACTATCTTTTCTGTGAGTTAAATATCATTTTTCATAGCATTTGGTGACTTTTGCTTTTTTTCCTATGGCTTTGCATGGATGACACACCCATCTCTGAACACTCAGCATAAGTTATAAGTTATTAGCAAACTTTCTCTGTAAAGAACAAGATAGTAAATTGTTTAGACTTTGTGGACCACATACAGTCCCTTGTGTAACTTCTCAAATCTACCAATTGCAGCCCAAAGTGGTCATAGATTATATATAAATGTATAGGCCTATGTGTTTTCTAATAAAACCTTATTAATGAATCTGAAATTTGAATTTCATGAAATATTATTCTTCTTTTGATATTTTTTTTCACCATTTAAAAGTGTAAAAACTATCCTTAGCTTGCAGACTTCAAAAAATAAATGCAGGCAAGAATAGGCTAGTAAGTTGAGTTTTCCCTACCCCTGCCAGGAGTCAAGTGGGAACAAAGTGATAGGCCCAAAAAATCAGAGATTCTGCTGAGTAAAAACCTTGTCCTGGTTCTCAATCTTGTATTCCTCAGAACTTTCATTGCATTGCTACCTGGACACATCCTCAGAGACCATCACACTCTGTGTGATACATTAAAAAATAACCAGAGTTCTTCACAGCCCCTTCTATCAGGACAGGAAAGAGGGAAAGTATACTTACCCAGGCAGGCTGGCCTTGTAACTCACTTTTGCCAAAAGAATGTAGCAAAAGGAACATTGTGCAAATTTAGCCTAGTCTTTTGCTCTTCTGTCCTTACTCAAGGAATAGATCATCATGGGAACATCACTGTATAGTTTGCTGGAAGAGGAGAAAGCTCATAGCAAATAAATGAACCATTCCAGCAGAAGCATCTTAGATAAGCCAGTTTCCAGTCAAACCAGCAACTGACCAAAGACAAGTGAACAAGTCCAACTGAGATCTAATAAGATTGGCTCAGGTCAACAGAACCAATCCATGGAGCCGAGTCTATTTGGCCATTCAGATATTGCTGGACTAAATAAATATTGTTTAATCCACTGAATTTTGGAGTAGTTTTTTTTTACCTAGGAAAAGCAGACAGATGCATCCTGGCTTCTGTCTATTATGTGTTAAGATATTCATGGGAGCAACTAAGCAGAAGGTGAAGAACTATATGCAATTCTTCCAATATGTATAGAAAGATTCATGAGAAGAACTGTATATATTGGAATGTATAAAACCAAACATTAATAGGCTAAGCAAAGTAACTAGTATTTATTGGGTTTTAGCACAGATGCCACGTTCTTAGACACATAAAAATGTAATTTAAATTTAGTATCTGGACTTCTGAAGTCCTTGAGTATTGCTTGTGTTTATAGGTTTGAGACTTTTTGTTCTTTTAATTTTAAAGATATCTTATAAAATATTTCATCATTGCTTTAAAGATAGTGGCTAGATAATACACATTGTTCTTTCACACAGCTGAGAACTTGCTAAACTGATATTAAAATTATAAAACTTTAAATACCTGAACCTGGGAGAATAGACACCAGCAGACAAGAGAATTTATCCAACATACGCAAGATGGAAGGTGGTAACAAGTGGACTAGAGCAGAGGAAACAGGCAGGAGTAGGTGTGAAGTAGGAGAGACAGAAATGGGCTGGCATGACCTCTAGACTCCCAAAGAGGCTTGAAACCTGGAAACGCTTGTTTTGACCGTGGGGTGAAGTGAAAAATTGATCTGAAATCAGAGAGTTTATGTGAAAAACTGAAGATGAAATAATTGACACCCCAGCTGTCTCCACAAGTACAGAATTCCCAACAATCAGGTATCCATACCGCCTACCATAGGAAAAAAAAGAGCAAAGTATTTATTTCTAGAGAAAACGCATGGCCTTGGAGAAAAGACTTCAAATTCGGGTAATTAGGAGCCTCAACATAATTGGCTGTTCCCGTGGCTACAATGGTCCCATCAAACAAATGCTCCTTCCGTGTATACAGAGCCCAGAAGGCAGCTTTTTATTTTTTTATTCTTAAAACTTAGCCAGCAGTTCAGATCACTGACTATTTGAACTCAACCACCAGATAAACAAACATGAAACATAATCTTGAATGAGAAAAAGATAATTTAGGAATAGAAAATATTTTTTTAATGAATTACTATAAAAAGAGATTTGTTTGCAACCACAGAAAAAGAAGGTCACATGAACAAGGAAAAAGAAAGAACTCATGAAAATTAAAAACATAAATGTTGAAATACAAAATCAGTTGAAAGATTGGACTCTCAGTCAAATAGGTGTCTCAAAGATCAGAACCAACCCAGCTTCTAGTATGACTGCATAGGGCCAGTCCAGAAGGCCCAATATCCAATAAATGGAAATACCAAGGAGAGAAGAGCTGGAAAATATTAAAGAAAACCATCACAAGATAATTTGCCATATTTGAAGGATGCACATCTCCTGGTTGAAGGGGTCCACACAGTAACCACCAGCACAATAATTGAAAACTGAACCCACACTTTGGTACAGTATTTCAATATTCAGAACTCTGAAGGTAATAAAAAACATCTTAAATATTCAGATAGGAGAAAATAGTTAGCAACAAAGAAACAAAAGGTACTGTGGGCTCCACATATTGGCAACATTACACAAACATTGACAATGCTAGTTGTAGTTCTGGTAGAAAATATTTTACCTAAAATACAGGTGAATTGCCGATTAAACATGAAGCTAGATTGTAAATATTCCCTTTTGAAGTTGTCTGATAAGGTTTACAAGTAAAACAGAAAAGAGAAAGAGATGGGATCTAGGAATGGATTCAATCAGAAAAGCAATGAAGGGAAGTCTCAGAAGTCTCACAACAAACCAAAGAAAACTAGGCTAATATTTAAGTACCATGTTTTCCCGAAAATAAGACCTAGCCGGACAATCAGCTCTAATGCATCTTTTGGAGCAAAAATTAATATAAGACCTGGTCTTATATTATATAATGTTAGATAAGACCCGGTCTTACAGTAAAATAAGACCGGGTCTTATATTAACTTTTGCTCCAAAAGACGCATTAGAGCTGATTGTCCGGCTAGGTCTTATTTTGGGGGAAACACAAGCAAGTGGTGGTGGGGGGTGGCAAGAAGGTGATTTCCTAGGACATTATGGGAGTATCTGCTTGGTGGATACTATTTCAAGCGATTATGGAAAAAAAAGTAGAATAGGACAAGTAATCCCATGTAACGGTGACCTAGTTTCAACAATTATTAACACGTGACCAATCTTTGCTACATTTTCATATATGTCATTTCAGGGAGTTAATAGATATAACAACTAAATTTATGGGGGAAAAGTATATTATTTATATGTGTTGAGATAATTAGATGAATGATAAGCTATAATTTTAATAAATGGTAGCCCATTAGGAAAAAGACTGGTGATTAGAAAAGAAGGGGAAAGGCAACACTCTTTTTATTATGTGAGCTTGGATACCATTTGCTTTAAAAAAAAGTATGCGTTTTTGATGAAAATTTATGTAACAATTTGAGAACTCCCACCTCCTATTCTGCTAATTAATATAAGTATAAAATATAATTAATATAAATAAAAACCAAGTAGCGTTGTACAATAAGGTAACTGAGACCCTAAACTCTTGAAGTGACTTTTTACAATAGCAGTTTAGAAAGTTAGAGGCAGTGACGTGCGTGAAACACAAATTTTAAACTGCCAGTCACTGAGTACAAAATCACCCCGCCATTTGAAAGGAGTAGGGTGGAAAGTGTTACTGCTAAGGATTTACATCTTACTCTTTATGAGATAGTATTAAAAAGAAGGCAAGCCATGATTTAAAAGTTTGGCAAATACCTAGATATATTATAAACTTCATGATAAAATTGCAGCACAGAATATACATTAGATACATCTTTGGTGAAGAAATGGTCTTCAATATATTGTTCAGGGTAATTTTCTTTTTCCTAGAAAAGTTACCATCCATAAAAAATGAGATGTCATTTATTGCTTGAAAGGCAACTTTATAAAAGGTTTCATTCAGTTATATGAGATTTGCAATTACTTACTCAGCAAATGTCCAGCCATTTTTAATGGATATATGCCTCTATGTTAGAAAATTTTACAAATTATGTTGAAACCAGAAACCTCCCAACAAGGTTACAGCGACATTTAGGAAGCTAAATAGCACACAGGCATTCTCAACATAGTATCCTAGGCTGGTTTCCTTAGAAACAAGACCTGAGACAGTGATTCTTGTTCAAGTGTTTCATTGAGAAGTGTACTCAGGAGAAAGAAAGTGAAGGAAGCCAGGTCAGGTGTGGCTGGGAGGGGTAAGGGGAAGTGGGAAAGGAAATTATGGAAGCAAGACTGTAGTTTCAGCCTGAGCTCATGGAGAGTTCTGGAACATGAATCGGACCACGGAAATTATCCTACCCAGAAGCAAGGGCACCAGTCTTTTGTTTAAACACCCACATAAGTAAGGCCAAAGTGAGGCAGAGTCTTTTGGGCCAAGAGCTTCCATTCAGCAGAAGGTAATTTTGAGACCAGAGAAAGGAGCAGCCGTGAGCTTCTAACAGCCAAAACTTACAGAATCTGGAAGTCAGTACAATAACCTGGTAAATGTAATCTGAGTGAGTCACCAACAGTATCCACTGTTGGTTTCTAAGAACGAGACATTTCTAAGATAAACCACGTGAACACCAAGTTGTATAGAGTTGCATTTGAAAACTCCCACCTCCTATTCTGTTTTCTAAGAGTTCCTACTTTTAGAAAATTATTAAAACCACATTCACCAATGGAGAGCAAACTCTAATTTCATTCAAGTGATATATAGTGAAATTCTTCTTCTATTTCACTTAGTGTAAAATGGTCTGTCTCTCATACAGGTCTGGCCTCTTGCTGGCAAGCTTTATTGCGCCATTTCCATGTATTTTAAATCATACTTGTTCCCATTGTTTGTCATCTATTAGGAGAACAATTGTTTCAGAATCTCTTTTTTATTGCTCAGTGAGTTAACTCAAAACATTCTCTATTCTCTTGATGTGCTTCATAATTCATTTCCATGGGAACGGCAACTGCATTTAGACTTGCGCTCTTACACTTTCTTGTCTGTATTTTTAGAGTTTGTTTATAGGTGATCAACTTCTACAAATTCTAACATTTGGAAAATTAATTATCCTAATACATATAGTAAAGGACTATTCCAATTCCAAATAAAAGATCATTAGTTCTTTCTCCTGCATTTCAAGTAATCTAAGATTTTAAATCCACTTAATACTGTTGTATTTACATGGTGATTCATGCTTTAAAAAAAATTGAGCTGTACAATAATGCTATGAGAAACAAAGTGAATAATACTATGTCCATTTCCTCTTGATAAAACTAAGATAGAAATGAAATATTTCCAAGTTACTTTGCTAGGAGTCAATACTCTATTTGAAAAAGTATCCTTTTCTTGTATCCATCCCAGTGTTCTTTCCATTACATCGCTTTGTCCCAAATTTTGTGGGTTAAATTTTGGTGATGTTGAATATTCAAAGCAGTATTTATTGCATAAATCATGCAATGAACGTGTTCTTAGTTAAACAATAGTTTATGGTTACAAACATCAGGGCTCCAAGAGACTCTATCTGGAGGTTGAAATAATGGCTCTTGAATCTGAGGAACAAGAAGGAGGAGACTCACTGAGGCTGAACCAAACCATACAGTTGCTTCAAGCTCTGAGTTTTTGTGCTTAAAATGAGTTTTAAAAGACAGAACTTTTGGTCTTCTCTGCATCATGGACAGATTTCATTGCTACATACATACCATAAATACAGAATGAGTAAATATGTCTAAATAAGCCTTTTTAAAAGGATAATACTTCCAGATGAAGGCCTGAGAAACTGTAAATGGATATATGTCTGAACTTAATAGACAGGATAGTAGGAAAACACTAAAAGGATGTTTCAGCCAAAACCTCAGTTTGGAAGAGGTCAGGTGGGGTAGGAAGAAAGGAAATTGGGAAAGGCCTGTGAAAAATAGGTCCTCAGATTTTTAAAAGCTGATACTAAATATTAAATATTTCATTGAGTTTGAGTGGGCATTTTGGAAGACTATGTTGCTGCTATTTATTCAATGTTAGAAGCTGAATATGACAGAATTAGCAATGGAGTTCCATCACTTTTTGTTATGTGTACTCAAGCAATGCCAACTGAGACAAAAAAAAAACAAGAATATCTTATTTTGCTTTTAGACGAGACAGTGTGAGAAGAGCAATATTGAGTGACTTAGCTGATGTGATAGAGTTATTTGGTAACAGAACTGAGGCTGGAAAAGACTTGCTTTTCAACTACTAAGCTGTTCTTGTTAGTTGTGAGTGCTGGTACCTTTTCTAACTTTCTAATGTGGAATGATGTTAATGTTGATTTAGTCGTCTCCAGGCCTCTTTACATGGAGATACTTAATGCAACTTATATGTTTTGTATTTTCTTTAAAATCCTCATGTTAGAGCCACATTCCTTCACCCCCCAAAAAAAATCATTACTGTAAAATAACCTGTTGGAGGAGGTCTCAAATTTAATATAGATTCTCCATAATAATTACAACATCTCTTAGAAGACTATCTACAAAGGGAATAATTTAAAAGTTAATAATTTCTAAAGTAATCATACTGCATAATCAGGTTTTTACAAATGTACTTTGATATGTATATAACATGGACATTTGGGATTAATTCTTACGTATATGTACACATCTTCATGTCATAAATCTACAGTGAAAGATAAGAAAAAATAAACCACTTGCTCAAAAGTAATGAATGGAATTCATGTGTGTATTCTCCCCATCTTCTTTACGTTATTTAAAGAGAATCCACCAAACTAGTGACTGACTTGCCATGCAATATAGCCTGTGACCAGAAGACACTGGGTAGTACTTCTTGTATGTTTTTCACCTCTAAGAGAAATTACAGAATGTTAATGGGGGGAAAGGAGTTGGAAATTGAAATGTATGTACTTGAATAGAGGAGTTTTAATACCTTGTTCTCATTACTACTTGAAATATAACCCTACAAGATTTAAGTATGAAGATAGGAAATTAAAAGTTCTTGTTTTTTACCTTTTTTTCATTTTGCATGGCCTCACATTCACAGAACACATTGGACTTGTTCCCATTGTTTGTCATCTATTAGGAGAACAATTGTTTCAGAATCTCTTTTTTATTGCTCAGTGAGTTAACTCACTGGATATGTTAATTAACATATCCATCACCTCAGATACCTACCATTTTCGTTTGTGTGTGTGTGTGTGTGTGTGTGTGTGTGTGTGTGGTGAGTACCTTTAAAATCTACCATCTTAGTAAATTTCATGTATACAAAAATGTATTGTTAACTAGTCACATTTTTGTACATTAAATCTCCAGAACTACTTCATTTACATAAGTGCAACTTTGTACACCTTAATCAACATCTTTCTATATACCCCTCCCCCAGCCCCTGGTAACCACCATTCTACTCTCTGCTTCTCTGAATGACACATTTTTTTTCCCCACATACACATGAGGTCATGGAACATTTGTCTTTCTGTGTCTGGCTTATTTTGTCCAGCATAATGTACTCCAGATTCATTCATGTTGTCACAAATCACAGTATTTCCTTCTTTTTAAAGCTGAATAACATTCTATTACTAATATTCAATTTTTATTACATTGGAATATTCAATTCCAACATATATTTTTCTTTTATATATATACATTTATACACACATATACATTTATATATACACACTTCTTCAATACACATATGTTTTCTTTACTCATTCATCTGTTGACATTTAGGTTGTTTCCATATCTTGGCTAATGCTTCAATGAACATGGGAGTGCAGATATCTCTTTGAAATACTGATTTCATTTCCTTTGGGTATATATCCAGAAGTGGGATTGCTGGATTATAAGATTGTCCTATTTTTAATTTTTTGAGGAACCTCCATAATGTTTTCTATGACGGCTGTACCAATTCACATTTCTACCAACAGTGTATAGTAATTCCCTTTTCTCCACATCCTTTCCAACACTTCTTAGCTTTTGTCTTTCTGATAGTAGCCAGTTTAATAGGTGGGAGGTGAAACCTCATTGTGGTTTTGATTTGTATTTCCCTAATAGTTAGTGAAGTTGAGCACCTTTTTATGTGCCTGTTGGTCATTTTTTATTTTCTTTTGAGAAATTACTATTCAGGTGCTTTGCCCATTTTTTAATTGGGTTATTTGGGTCTTTTGGGTTTTTTTCAGGTTTTTTTTTTGTTTTTTGTTTTTTTTTTTGCTAGTGAGTTGTATATCTTCTTTACATATTTTGAATACTAACTCCTTATCATACATATGGATCGCAAATGACTTCTCCCATTACATAGATGGCCTTTCTGTTCTTTTGATTGTTTCCTTTATTGTGCTGAAGCTGTTATCTCATTGTCTATTTTTGCTTTTGTTGCCTGTGGTTTTGCTGTCATAGCCAAGAAGTCATTGCCCAAATCAATGTCAAGAAATTTTTCCCTATGTTTCCTTCCATAGTTTTACAATTTCAGGTCTTACATTTCAGTCTTTAATCCATTTTGAATTTATTTTTGTATAGTGTAAGATAGGGGTCCAGTTTCATTCTTCTGCATATGGATATCCAATTTTCCAACACCATTTATTAAAGAGACTATCCATCACCATTTTGTGTTCTTGGAATCCTTGTTGAAGACTAGTTGACTGAATATGTGTGATTTTATTTCTGGGATCTCTATTCTGTTCCATTGATCTACATATCTGTTTTTATGCCAGCACCATACTGTTTTGATTGCTGTAGTTTTGTAATATATTTCAAAATCAGGAAATGTGGTATCTCCAACTTTGTTCTTCTTGCTCAACATTGCTTTAGCTATGGGGGATTTTTGTGGTTTCATATGAATTTTAGTATGTTTTTTTTTATATTCCTGTAAAGAATCCCATTAGGATTTTGCTAGAGATTGCATTTAATGTGTAGATCACTTTGAGTAGCATGGGCATTCTAACAGTATTAATTCTTCTAATCCATGAACACAGGATGTCTTTCCATTTATCTGTGTCATCTTTTATCCCTTCATTAATGTTTTGTAATTTTCAGGGTACAAGTTTTTCACCTCTTTGTTAAATTTATTTCTAAGTATTTTACTATCTTCGCTACTATTGTGATTAGGATTATTTTCTTAATTTCACTGTTAGATACTTCATTGTTTGTGTATAGAAACATAATTGGTTTTTTTTGTTTGTTGATTTTGTATCCTGCAACTTTACTGAATTCTAACAGTTTTTTGTTGAGTGTTTTGGGTTTTCTACATGCTGTCTGCAAACAGAAATAATTTTACTCTTCCTTTACAATTTGGATACTTTTTTTTAATGTATTTTTCTTGTTTAATTGCTGTGGCTAAACTGCCAGTATTACTTTGAAAAGAAGTAGCAGGTGTGGCATTCTTACCTTGTGTGAGACCTTGGAGGGAAAGCTTTCAGTTTCCCCCACTGATTATGAAGTTCGTTGTGGGCTTTTTCTATATAGCCTTTATTGTATTGAGGTCAGATCCTTCTATAACTATTGTGCTGAGACACATTTACTGATTCCCAATAAATTTTAGTAAAATATATTTAGATGAAACCATATAAAATTGCCAATATTAGATCTCATGTTAAAAATGGTAATTTAATATGATTCAAGCTAATACATGAATAGTTTTAATATGTCCTTAATACTCTACTAAACTGACCCCACATAAAGCAAACAAATCAATATCAGCCTTCACTTACTTAACGACTTCCCTTGATCTTAGAATAAGATGTTTCTTGATTTTAAGTGATAAGAACCTAAAACCACAAACATTTCTGTTGGGATTGATTTGGGTCATATCAAATTTATATATTTAATTTGAAGATGCTTGGTCTATTAATATAATGAATACTTTTGTCCATTTACATAATTTATCTCTCCATTTATTTAACCATTTCTTTAACATGGCTTTACAACCACTAAAAAAACTTACATTTCATTTGTTATATTTATTCTTCAGTACTTTATTTCTTTGATGTTTTAGTAAAGAATATCATTTAAAACATGTTTTCAAGCTATTTTCAGCTGGGTTATATAAATGTAATCAATTTTAGGGTTGCCATTTTATCTCATTAAATTTTGCTAAGATCTAAATTACTTCTATTTATTTGTCTGTATATCCATAAGTCTTTTGATATGAAAAACTATAACATATGGGATGGTAAGTTTAAGTTTTATCTTTCCATCATCATATATTTTATTCCTTTATTTATTTACTACTTATCAAGAAATCTATCTGTTTATCTCTGTGGAGATATACACAGAGATAGTTATTGTTTATTTTTGTGTAGTACTTCTATCACCAGGCAATTAGCGGTGGTTAATTATATTAGCTATTCTTAGTCGGTTCATATTTAGATATATGTGTACATATACAAAGATAGATAGGTATTTCCTAGCTCTGTCACACCAGACAACCAGAACCTAGTTTCTTAATATGAATTTTGCACTAAAGGAACCAGGGCTCCTTGAGAAATGGGCAATTCAACAGCCAGGGCAGGAAAAAAAAATGATAGGATCCTGAGCTATTCCACTTGATCAATTCAATTTACCTGAGAATTAATTAGCTACTATTACTGAGCACTTTGTATTAGCCAGACACTGTGCTAAATTCTTTATGTGTTATCTCATTTATCCTGTTGCACAATACTATGATGCGTGTATCTTTAATGCCAGTTTATTGGATGCAAAACTGAAGCTTATATAAATAACTTGCCAAGATCACAGAGCTAATAATCTGAGGAACCTGAATTCAAATATAGCCCCATGCTTTTAGTCAATAGAATGTTAGAATCTATTGTTTTCTCTTGCATGTAGTTTTTATTCACAATACCTCTGAGGTACCCTTGCTCTCCCCTCATTCATTCCTTTGGGCATTTTAGTCTTTTGCTTCTGTCCAGGTAAGACAACTCTACATGTTCTGACTAAAAGTGAAAAGATAACAATGAACTCAAATCATTCTCTGCTTTCTCAACTCTTCTTTTGCTAGTCTCTCCGTGGCATAAACCTTCCCTCAGTCTGACATAAGTAGATACCCTGTCAAAAACCAAGCTTAAATAGCTTCTTCACCATTAAACCTCCCTTCATTACTGAAAGCAAAAATTATTTCTCTCCACAGTCCCATTTTCACAACTAAATAGTAAGATAGTTCATGGAAATATTTTGTTCATGTCAGTGTCCCCTGCAGAATAGAGTATGATGCTCTCTTTAAGTAATGGGACCCCAGAAGACAGTTGAGGCACAATTCTGCTTTCTTGAGAAAAAGCCATCACCTTCCACGTGTTTCTAGAAAAATTTCTTGTTTATTTCCTGCTCGCTTGTTTTTCTCCACATTGTCTTTGACACTTTCTGAATATCTTTTGTTTGTTTTAATTCCTTAATTTTTTTGAAATATCCAATTATCAACGTCCTCTTTAAACACCCCTGTTTGCTCTCCCAGAATTTTTTGGAGAAATGCTATTGGTTCAGATGTTTTAATATCCTCGTCAGCTCTGAGTTCTATAAGCTGATCCAGGAATTCCTGCCTCTCTTTTTTCTTCACTAAATAGAGACGTAGCTCTCTTTATCTAAAACTTTCAATCCAAGTCTTACAGAAGATGTGCAAAGGACTTTGTTCTCCATATTTCAAAGACTTCATACTTAGACATACTGGTAAATATTCCATAACAGATTTGTTTATTTTGTTTTCTTTTGTTTTTGTTTTTTGTTTTTTCCTTTTTCATTTTTCTTTTTTTTTTTTTTTTTGACAAGGTGGGGCCACTTGGGGCCAGTTTGTTGCAGTAAAATAGCTCTATCTCTCTCTGTCCATTTTTTCATAAACAAAATTAAAATTTGTTTCTTCCCTCTAAAAAATAAATATCTTCTCATTTTCTAAATGAAAAGCATAGAGTATTTGGTTAAGTCTGTCCCCTATCTGCCAGAATTCTAAATTTCACTTCATGCTCATATTCATTCATTCAAACTAAGTCAGGTAGCCAGTTTTACTGGGATCATGTATATGTCTCAATTTTTTTCAGCTTTTTTTTTTTTTCTTATATTGACAACCTAAGTCAGCAAGGGAGTACAACCATTAAGTTTCTCTTTTTATTGGAGAACTTAAAGTTACTTAAAACTAGAATTATGGAATATTATTATGGGTAATTGGCTATATGGCTTAAAAATGTTTAGAATAAAAAACAAATTAAATGTTTAGGATTCACTAAACTGTCTTTCTAACATATTAATAGATCTTGCCAGACAATGAAACCTCTGCTTTATTCATTCTCTTCCTTCATCTTCGTAACAATCTAGCTACTGGGCTCTGAGAAACACCATATCTAGTAGTTAGCCTTCTACAGTCAATTTAGTAGGTAAAGTAAAATCAAGTAATATATCCAAAGTATCTGCATTTCTGTTTGATAAATGGGAAGCTTAATCAGTTTTAATCAAGATGCTCAAATTACTCATGTTACTGTATGAATAACTGGTAACTGGATTTGCATAAAGCCAAATAAATGAATCTCTAAAGAAAGAATTTTAGTAATCAGCAATTTAACTAAATTTGTAGATGGGTGAATAATTTGTAAAAATTCTGTGGGCTGTAGAATACCTCTACACCCAGGAAATAATTATAAGTCTGGTAAAATTGAAGGAAGATGCAAAAGTATGTGAGACATATATATTCAAAGCCCTAAGCCCCTTTTCTGTTAACAACCCCACTGTCTCGCCTCCTACCCTAGTTCATGGTGAATGGCTCTTCCTTACTGGAACCAGGTTGTGTTGACACGTTATACACCTCTCCTGGGATTCTAAAGCAACTACAGTTGAATATTCCTACCTTGCTCCTCATTCTTCTCCCCCAGTTTCTGAAATTGAACCATTCGTTAGTCATGGTGCCTTAGCTTTGATGCCCTTGGCCCTAGTTTATGTCCTGACTGTAAAGAACCTAGAAAACCAGAAACTCTAAAAGCATGTCCTGAGTTACTTCCATGACAAAATGCACTTAAAGTAAAATCTACCTTTATTTTAATGATAAACAAAATTAGCCCATTCTGAATGACTTCTTTATTATTCAAACTTTATAAAATTTGAGGCAACCAGCAAGCCCATCAATAGCCCAGTTGTGAGGCAATATAAATGTGGTTAAAGTCACTTTGATTGTTCAACTACTGATGTGCTCCATTTAAGCCAGTTTTTGCTTAATCTATTTAATTTTTCCCCTCTTTGTTGAATTAAAAATATTCTTGATGAGGCCCAGTAATTTGTATTTGTTATTTTAACAATAACATTAAAATGTAAAAATCCTAAATAGAATATATATTTGTCCTTTGTAAAGTTTTGTTTAAAGAGATTTTATTCCTGTAGTCGGAGAGTATTCTAGACTATTTCAACTATTGAAAACCACTCAAAAAATATTTGAATTTTTCATAAAATTTACCAAAAAAGAAAATGGAGACATACTACCTCTGGTTGGTTTTGTCAGTTTCACAGGCAAATTCAATGATTATACACTTGCATGGAGTGATGCTGGGGACACGAAACCTGGGTTGTAATCCTTGTTCTATTTGGGGAGGAAGGTTAATCAAGTAGCTTACCTTTGTTCCAATGTTCCTTTTTATAAGATGGTAAGGTTTGAGAAACTAAGTTGTGAGATTCTTTCCAGGTCTAACATTTTATGATATATGACTGGAAATTCACTAAAATTGAAAGCACACACACACACAAAGCTGCAAAAATAGTGACTGATCCAACATTTTCCAAGCTCATAAATTATGTTCAGGGAACATTCTGAACATTGAGATGGATGTATTTCTCAATGTATTTCAGGCTACTAATCCTTTGCAAAGAAAATGACTGTTCCATCATACATTATGTACTCAAAGAGTGAGCAAATGAAGCTTCTAAAATTGTCTCTGTCACACTCAAACATAACTAACTAATTCGCTAGATGATCAAATTTCCTCTCTAGTTATTAAAACACTGTTCATTTTTTTCCTTTCAAATTAAATTGACTTTTCTAATGTTCTTTCTTTAAGAAAAAAATTATACTACAACCACATTTTAAAACACCAAATTGCATTGATGAAAAAATAAGATGAAAGTTCAAATTTGTAAAACCCTACAGTTTATTAATACTGTCAGGCAAAGATAGCATGATGAATCAAATCAATGAGGAAGTCAAGAATGAATATGTACTTTTTAAAGTTTATCCCAACTAAAAAAGTACTTCAAAATTAAGTTTTAGATTTCAGGTCCAACACGTAAAGAGCTTAGAAATTATTACTCCCATCCTTAGAATGCAAAAATAGCTGAACAAACTAAAAATAAATGACTTTCCTCAGACTCAACAAAGAATTAACGTCACAGGACAAAGCACCACCTAATATATAGAAAGACAGGCAAATACAGAGAATCTCAGTTGAAACAGAGAATCACAGCCAAATTTCAGTTTACGTGGATCAGAAATCTCTGGAGCCTTAAACTGGTAGGAAAGTTTAAATAGTCGTTTTGACAAATTATGAGAGGTTGCATGTAGATGGGATTGAGCGTGGAAATTCCAGGATACCTAATCTTAAGGGAGACCCCACGTTTTCATAGATTTGCTTCCAGGAGCACCATCAGGTTTCCATAATAAAGAGTCAAGAAAAATCTGGTGTTTCCAGGAAGAGAGAAGTACCACTTTGAACTATGTAGAGAGCTTTCTCCACAACAATGGTTTTACTCTCCAAGGGAAAAACGCCTATGTCAGATCCTTATCTGACCTGGGAAAAGAGCAGTTATCCAACTGCAGTACCCAAGAGCTTTTCTGTCTCCCTCACCTAAAGTATTTTTTTTTTTTTTTAAAGCTGAGACCCACTTGTGAAACTTACAGTCCAGGGACACAGATCTACTTAAAGACTGAGATTTAAACATAAGATCCTAGAATGCTTCCCTGCCCTATATGTCACAAACACATCAACAGGATTGAATATGATAACTGTGGATCACAGCTGAAAAAGTCGAAAAACCTGGATTCCACTTAAGGAGCTGTTAGGGAAACCTAAAAATAACAGGGGAGAGAAAAAACAAGGACACTAAAGGAAACTGGAGCTTCCAGAACCAACAGTTACAGAAAACACTAAACACAGCAACAATTAGCCTATTAACAACCTATGACTATACAACCTACTTACCTCACTTCCTATTACCTGATACATCAAAAAATACTTCTAAACACCAAATGTAAAAATATTATTTTCCCACACCAACTAATTCTCTGACACCAGCTAGGTGCCCTATCATTCAGTTCAGTTTTGTCACTATCTACCTGGCATTAGCATCTGATTTCACAGGTTAAGAGCTCAGTTCCACAAGACTACCCCCACTGCAGTCATCAACAATTACAAGTTCTAGTCTGTCACTTATAGTTCTGACCAACCAGATATAAATCAGGGTTCCCACAACCCCCTCCTTGTGTAGGATAATTTGCTAGAATGGCTCACAGATCTCAGGGAAACACATTTACTAGTTTATTATAAAAGGATACAACTCAGGAACAGCCAGATGGAAGAGATGCATAGGTCAAGGAACAGAGGAAGGGGAGCAGCCCATCCATGCTCTCTCCTGGCATGTCACCATCTGGAACTTAGATATGTTCACCATCCCAGAAGCTATTCAAACCCCATAGTTCAGGGATTTTTATGGAGGCTTCATCACATTGGCATGATCAATTATTAACTCAATATTAAGCCCTTCTTCCCTCCCTTGAGGATGGGGAATGAGGCTGAAAATTCCAAGCATCTAATCATGACTTGGTCTTTTTGGTGACCAGCCCCTGTCCTGAAGACATCCAAGAGCCCTCCAAGAGTTTCCTCATTAGAACAAAAGATGCTCCTATCATTCAGGAGATTCCAAGGGACATAGGAGCTCTGTCAGAAACCGGGGTCAAAGACAATAGTATAATAGAAAAAAAAACCGATGCTCTTAATATCTTATTGCTTAGGAAATTGCAAAGGTTTTAGGAACTCTGGCCATGAGCCAGGATGAAGACCAAAATATGTATTTGTTATTATAAATCACAATGTCACAATCATGTTTAATTTTCAACAACAAACAAATGTTAAAAGTCAATAAAAAAGAGTCGGGAGCGATAAAGTACGCATCAGAACCAGAATCAGATATTACACAGACTTTGGAATTACTATATGTGGATACATAATCATTATAATTAATATGTTATGAACTTTAATGGGAAAAGTACACAACATGCAAGAACAAATGGGTAATGTACTAAAGAGATGGAAATTCTAAGAAAGAAACACAAAGAAATGCTAGAAGTCAAAAAACAGAAATGAAGAATATCTCTGATGGTCTCATCCATAGCCAGGACACACTCAAGGCAAGAATCAAGGCTCTTACATTTCCACTGTCTCTATTCCTAATGCTATACTCCACTTCTTGTAAATATATATATATATATATATATATATATATATATATATATATATATATATATATAATTGTAGTTGACATTCATTATTGTTCAGCTTCAGCTTCAGGTGTACAGTGCAGTGATCAGGCATTTACATCATCCCTGAAGTGGTCTCCCTAACAAGACAAGTGTCCATTGGATACCCTACAAAATCTTTACAACATTATTGATTACATTCCCCAAATTGACTTTCGTATCCCCATGGCAATCTTGTGGTTACTGACTGTGCGATGTCAGAGGGATAGTGGATGGGGGGAGGGGGCTTGTCACTGTGTGAGGGATATAAATGATAAATGTCTAACAATTACATTGTTTTGTGTACCTGAAACTAATAAAAAAAAAGTTATATAAAAAAGAGAAATAAAAGCAAATAACAGTAAAAATAAATAAAGAAAGGAAGAAAAGAAAAGAAAAGAAAAGAAAAGAAAAGAAAAGAAAAGAAAAGAAAAGAAAAGAAAAGAAAAGAAAAGAATCAAGGCTCTTAAACATATGTCAATAGATGATTCCCAAACGGAAATGCAAAAAGAAATAAGTATTTAAAACATTAACAAAAACCAAACACCAGACCAGAACATATAAGAACAGTGGGGTAATATCAAAAGGTGTAGTATATGCAAAGTTGGAAGACCAGAAGGAGAAACAAGAAACAAGAGAAAAGATATAGTTGTAATAATAATGGCTGTGAATTTTCCAAAATTAATAACAGACACCAAACCATAGATCCAGAAAGCTCAGAGGACACCAAACAGAAAACTAAAAAATTTTTTTTAAAAATCTACATATCACATTATATTAAAAATGCGAAAAACCGAAGGAAAACTCTTCGAGTGTGGTGCAGTTCTCAGAAAAGTTTGGTAAATACGATGGTGACCTTGAGCCAATGTCACCTGTCATAGGAGTCCCATGCCTTCCAGGAACACATTGCCGTGTACCTCTGCCACATGGCTGACAGCAGACCATGAAATGAGTGGCTTCCATCTGAACACAGTGATGAATTTCAGGACACAGCAGCTGAGGGGATAGGTCAGTTATGCTCCCTGAAACTCAAAACCTGACAGGCCTGTTTTCGTGGCTGCCATACTCTGTAATGATTAAAATGTTCAATTCACTAAGAGTGTACAAGAATTCTAAAAATTTATATAAATTATTCCTCACAACATATAAAGGAAAAAAAAAATCATTGAACTACAGAACCATATTTCGCCATGTAGACTTCACTACATATCTAAGTATTCATAGGTGAACTACACAAAACACAATCACATAATGGACATATAATACCCAACAATTACACCTATAGATTCTTCACAAGCATACATGTAATATTTACACAAATTGGCCATATCCTAGTTCATAAATCAATACACAATACATTTTAAAGAACAAGTTATATGAATCACATTCTCTGGCACCAAGGCAATTCAATTAGAAGTTAATAACTAGAGAATAACATTTTAAAATAAATATTTGGAATTAAAGACTTCTAAATAACTCATGGGGCAAAGAAGAAATTATAAAGGAAATATTAAGGCATGGAGAGGACAACAAATGCTGTCATCAAGACTGGACAGGCTTGGGGCAGCTGGACGGCTCAGTTGGTTAGAGCATGAGCTCTGAACAACAGGGTTGCCGGTTCGATTCCCACATGGTTCAGTGAGCTGTGCCCTCCTGCAACTACAGGTTGAAAATGGTGACTGGACTTGGAGCTGAGTTGTGCCCTCCACAGGACAATGACTTGGAGCTATTGGGCCCTGGAGAAACACACTGTTCCCCAACAAAAAAATTAAAAAAAAAACACACACAAAAAAAACACTGGACAGGTTCTCCTCTAGCTCAGATAACTGAGATTCCCTAACATCTGCCTTCATCTTACAGGTTCCAACCCCCTGTTCTGCAGGGTTCTCACTTACAGGTAGGGCAGGTGTGCAAGTTTGGAGAGAGGTACTCCTTTCCTGAGCAGATATCCTGAGCAGATCATGTTGGGCCTTCATCCCAACACCACAACCCCAATTCTGTGAACAAGGACAGGTGACTCAAAGTCACTGAGTCTCAATTTCCTCATTTGTATGTGGATTATATCATTGAGTTACCATAAGGCCAAAATTAGAGCCTTTCTGTGATAAGCAGTACTAAGAAACTACTTCACATTATGCTTTTCTTTCCCCATGTTTGAATTCTCAATATTTGTCTGTCTAGTTAGGTCCTTATTGATGTGTTCAGTTCAGCCTAGTACCGCAGATTCATCTCAAGTTTAGAAAGCTTTTGAGATTAGCTTAGTAACCCTGCCAACATTTGTGTCCTTATTTCTCCCAATTCTCACTTAGCTGGAGGAGAAGGTCTCAGCTTAATTACCTCTATCATCAAAAGATGTGCCTGTGCATACAGCAGAAATTTGAAACTTAAATACTGAATAGATGAATGAACAAAGGGTTTCTGAAAGTGTGTTTGTAAGTAGGAACTGCTAGTGGATGTTATTAAGACTTTCCTCTCCACCTGACTGAAATCCAATTTTGAAGGTTCATACTCTTTGATCAAAACCCTCTTAAGTTCTTTCACACTTGGATAGAATAGGCAAATAGAATATATGGAGTAGTTTTCAAACAGGAAATTCATTTTTCATGAACAGGTTGCTTGATAGCTGCTCTCAACTGTACCTGAAGTTAGTGAAAATGCACAGTGAGCCCCCTTCGGTCAGCACCATTACTTTATACAAAATCATTTTTTATTTGATTCTATTAGGCTCCAATTTGTGCCAGGACTTTTAAGTACATTGGTTTAGATCAGAGTTTTTTAACTTGACACTACTGACATTTGGGGCCAGATAATTGTTTGCTGTGGAGGCTGTTGTGTGCATGTAGGATGTTGAGCAGTATCCTTGGTCCCTTCCCGCTAGATACCAGAAGCAACCACTCCCCATCATCCTACTGTGACAGCCAAAAATGTCTCCGACATTGCCAAATATCTCAGGGAGGGCAAAAATGAGTTCCTAAGCAGCACCCATTTAGAATCATCCTTGCTACAGTACAGATACAACTTTCTCAAAAGTTGAAGAGAAGTGAATGATGCACCATCAAATTTGGAATCTGCTCTATTCTTGAGATTTATGATTGCTTAAATTATTACCTCAATCCTATCAGAAAACTCCCACTCTAAATTGGCAAGTCTGCTCTCTTCTGCTCAATTATCACAATGAGAATACTTAGCCTTGAACAGTCACGAACTACAGATTATATTGGCTTCTGGAGAGAGAGGGGGAGAGAGGTGTAAATGAAGGTATATGTCATAATTAACTCATGTTCTTGGGCTCTATATCTCTGAGGATTTATTATATCATCTGTCAACAGAATGGTCTTCTAAAATTTCCCACTTTGGTTATGTTTCTGAAAATAAATTTGTGCAAAGTTATTCAATACATCAATAACTCAGAAAATTACAATGTTTTGCCTTGAATTCTACCTAATCTGAAAATAATATGATGATATAATGCTATTTTTACATGTTTGTTAACATACCTCTCCTTATACCATTAATTTTTACCTTATTGTTACACTCTGTCTTAGATCTATTTATAATGCTCAAGACACTCGTATGGAAACAACAGAAATACCCATGGATAGATGATTGGATAAAGAAAATGTGGTACATTTATACAATGGAGTATTACATGGCTATAAAAAAGGAATGAAATCTTACCATTTGCAACAACATGAAAGGAATCTTGAGAATATTATGCTAAGTGAAATAAGTCAGACTGAGAAAGACAATTACTAAATGTGAACTTTCTTAATCCAAAAACATGCATTTGAGGTAAATTACGTTATCCTAGTTTTAGAAAAGAAGAAACTGGCTCCAGCAGATTAAGTAACCTCTGCCCAGTCACATTACAGAGTATGTAGAAGTATTCAAACCCCTCTCAGATTTCAAAACCAGTGCTGTTATCCCCACTCCATATGCAATAAAACTTCCTTTATGAAAAAAAATGTTAATGGCATTAGGCAAAATAAAATTTACTTATTTTTTTAATGCCCTACTTATTTATTCACAAAAGACAAAAGAAATTTTATGTAATTTAGCTATATTTTTCTCAGCTGGAACTTCACATTTCATATGTAACTACCCTTCCCCTCCTCAGAATTTTTTACTTTAGGTTGTGATCCAAAAACTTATTAATATTTTATTATATTTAATTTCAGGTTGTTAAAATACTTTGTTTTATCTCATTTTTTAAAAAATAAAATGTAAAGGAAAGTGAGTAAAATAAATAAATAAGTTGAATAAATGATGACAAAGCCAAAAATTAATGTAACTGTCACCCAAGTCAAGAAAGAGAATATTACTGATATCAAGTTACTATGCCTTACCACTTGCTGCCTACCTCCCAGAGAAAACCATAATTGTGAATTTACACCAATTACCCACTGGCTTTTTAAAAGTATTTTCACTGCCTGTGTTTACATCCATAAACAATACACTTCTGTTTTGCTTGTTTTTGAAATTTATATAAATGGAATCACATTCTTTCATTGCAGATATTGTTTTATTGGTTAACATTATGAATGCAAGATGCATTTACGTCATTGGATAAAAACATCACTTTATTTTCATTGTTGCATGTAATTTCATTTCATAAATATGTCAATTCATTGATCCATTTTACTATTATTAGATACTTGGGTTGTTTCCAGTTTTTGCCTATTTCAAATAAAACTTCTATGAACAATCTTGTACATGTATTTTGGTGAACATAATGTATACATGTCTGTGGGGTTTATATCTAACAGTGGAATTTTGAGTAATAGAGTGTACGTGTACAAACACTGCCAAACATTTTCCAAAGCAGAGGTACAAATCTATGCTTTATGCTAATTCTAGTTGTTCCACATCCTGACCAATACTTGGTATCTTCAATTTTCTAATTTTAGATATTCAAGTGGGTGTGTAGTATTCCATTGTGGTTTTTTCCCCGTGACTAGAAATAAGGTTGTCTCTTGGCATTTAGGTTTCTTCTTTGTTGAAATGCTTCTTCAAATTTTTGAACTTTTCTCCTATTTTGTGGCTTTCCTTTTTCTCATTGATCTGTAGAAATTCTACAGATACTCTGGATACTTGACCTTTCTCAGTTATATATGTGGCAAATACTTTCTCCCACTTGCCTTTTCACTCTTTCGTGGTATCTTTAGAAAAATAGGTCTCAAATGTTATATAGTTAATTTTATCATTTTTCATTCATGATTAAAGCTTTTAGCATCCTGTTTTTAAAAACCCTACTGTATCTCAATGCCACAAAGACTTTTCCCTGTATTCTTTTGTAAAATCCTTTCACATATATCTTCCAATAAACTGGAATTGATTTTCATGTATAGTGAATTCAGTTTCTAAGAAGAATCAAAAACTTTTTCATCCAGTCAGAAAATAAAAGGAAAAAAAATAAAAAAAGAAAAGAAAAGAAAAGGACATTAGAATGTAAACACAATTTACTCACCTCCTAACTCATGTTATTTTTTTTTCTGGGAATTCTAGTCTACTACATATTTTGACTTGTGATTCCCACTAGACATTAGTATTTTATGTATTCTATGTTCATTGACATTTGCACACATATTTGCCACTTTCTCTGCTTTGAATTTCTTCTGGCTTCTCAGACCTTACATATGTGTTCATTTTTATTCTACTTGAAATGCTTTAGAATTTTCTTCTGTGAGAATCTGCTAGTGACAAATTCCTTCAATCTTTATTTATTGTAGATGTTTATATTTGACTTTTATTCATACAGTATATTTTCTCTGGATATAGAGTTCTAGGTTTCAGTTATTTTGTTTCAGTATTTTAAAGATTGCTCTCCTTTGTCTTCTGATTTTTGTAGTTGCTATTCAAAAATCAGTCAGCCACTCTACCCCTCCGAAGGTAGCTTATCATATTTATTTGCTTGCTGTCAATATATTGTCTTTAACTTTGTTTTGTTTTAACATTTTAAAACAAATGAACTAGGTATGAATTTCTTTTTTACGATATTTGGGCTTTGTTGGCATTCAACACTTCTGGAAAATTCTCAGCTGTTCTTTCTGCAAATGTTGTCTTTTCTCATTTATCTTTTTTATCTACATTTAGACTCCAATGAAATGTGCCAGACACACCAATGGGATTCTCATCTCTCATCTGTACTTTTGCCTTTTGCTTAGTCTGTGACACAGTCTGAATAATTTCTTATGATGTCCCTTTTAATTTACAAATATCTCACCTGCTGTGACCAATCCGTTGCTATTTACATCATTTTAAAATCTTGAGATTTTTAAAATTATTTCTATTTTTTATATGAATAAGCTCTGCAATTTTGTTAATAATATTGCACAAAAGTTAATTTCCTGGGTTTGGTCATTGTATTCTGGTTATGCAAGATGTTAACTTTTAGAGAAGCTGGATGGTTATACAGGAGCTCTAACATTTTTGCAACTTTTCTGTAAGTCTAAAGTTTAGTTCAAAATAAATTTTAAAAAGTTTTTTTAAAAGCAATATATCAAACTAGATAGTAATTTGGCATATGTAATTAATGTTCTTTTTAAAATGATAAAAATGTACTGACCCCCCCCCAAAAAAAAACAACAACAACCAACAGCGGGTGCTCATTAGAAGTGTGAAATATTTATTAATAATTCAATTCCATATTCAGAAACCATGCCTGCAACAGGAAGTGATGACACAGACCAGTTATAGCTTTCAAAATATTCTACAACGAAAAAGCAAATAATTGAAACTAAAAATTCCTTTTTTACATTTTCCTAGGAAATGCTGAAACCAGAAACTGCAGTTACTGCCTTTCCTTCTCTTTTTCATTGTTTTCCTCTACTTCTTCCCTTTTTCTTCCGTTTATTAAAACATTAAGTATCATTAAATTGAAATTACATTGAATAACAGATTTTTTCTTGTGAAATTAAAGCACAAAGACTTCTAGTATAAAAAATATGATCTTGCAAATATGCCAAATGAAACATAATTAAATTTCCTACTGAATCACTGCAAAGCAGGGAGGGTAGGCCCTCTCTTCTGTAACATATATACCACCATCCATTCTCTGTCTTATTTCATTTCCTGTTACTTCCTTGAATTGTTGGCTCTGCCTAGATTCAGAACAAAGTCGAGTAGAAGCAGTTCTTGGTCCACCACAAAGACCAGTAGCAATTTAAACCATCCTGACCTATTTTCTGGATAATACAGTCCATGAATCTTAAAATCAGGCACCAGAATTTCTCCATCTTCCATCTCCCTACCCTGGATGGAGGCTTTTAGTCAATATTAACCCTCACCTTGGATTGGCATGGCTCACGCTGCTTCAGGTTGCACGTTTGCAAGAGCACTAAAGGAATGTGGGAAGCTAAGCTGAAGCCTGGAGTAGGGAGGGGCTTATCATCTGATTTAGCAACATGAACAAGCCTCAGCTCTTCGTACATACAGGGTCTGTGCACAGACTCACACGCACACACACCTGGGACCAGAGAGTGGCGTGGCTGTAGGATGGCAACTTCCTTTTCAGAAGCCTCTCTTTCAGGCATCCAAGGACAGTGTGGCTCTATCACACATAGGGGAATCTGGGTCTCTATTCATCTCATAAGGACCCCGTCCTTGGTAGACACTCAGGAGCCTGGCAAAGTCGGCCTCTCCCGCCTTACTGTCAGCTTTGCGAGCCCTCTGAGAGAGAACCAGCTCATTTAATCAGGAGCAATGACTTTCAAGAGTCTGAATGGCACCAATTGATGAACTAAGTCAAGAGGGAGAAACTAATCATGAAGGATGTGCCTGTGCCTGTGTGTTATTTATAGAAACCTCCGCAGACAGGGAGAATACATTAGCATTATTGAGCTAAATCTACCCTGTGATTCTCAATTCTGGTTAGTAGCAAATTCTCCCTTAACTGCTTTCTATATTATTTTATAACAATCTATACTGTATTTCTTTTAGAAGAAATCATGCCTGTTAAAATAATGTCTTCTTACCCTTTGTGAGCCTCTTAAAAAAAAAAAAGAAAGAAAACAAGAAGAGGAAAAAAACTTAACATAAATTACTTAACATGGAAGAAAGAATCAAAATGAAAGGGAAAGGTGCTGCTTTTTCCTAAAGAAACAAAGCTACCTTGCAAAACAAGGAGCTGGTTCTCTCAGAGGGTTCACATGCTGGCAATGTTACAATAACACAACTGAACAACAATCATATGAAAAGGTAGGTACAGACAAGGATATAGACTAATGACATTAAGTCAGTTATTTAAGACCACGAAGAGAGTAAATCTAAAAACTGTAACAATGGAACCCAGATCCAACTCCTGATCCCAACTGCTGGGTGCTACTCTCTTCTTGAATAACAGCAAATTAGTTTTGTCCTTAAGTTCTCATTTCTCAGATCATGAGACCTACAGACACAAAAAGTTCTCAATGTACTCAAATATCCAGCCTGTGTTTAAATTTCCATAATTGTCTAATTAACTTATTAGCAGAGTTTGCTTGCCTGAATTTGGATGTGCATTGTGATTGATATCTTTCCAATGTTTTTTTTTTAACCTACAATTTCCTCTTCTTTTTTTCTTTTTCTTTTCTTTCCTTTTTTTTTTTTTCTTTAAATGCATTTATTGAAGAACCCAGTTTGATGTCCCACAAAATATACCATAGTCCGGATTTTGATGATTTCATCACTGGTGCATCATTAGCACCTTACTTATAAGTTGTTGCTTAGATTTAGAATTGCTTAGAATTTTCAGTAGAATGGAATTTTTTTTAAGTGCTTTATTGGCAGTATTGTGTATTTTCATTAGGATACTTTAGCAGCTCTTTTGCCAGGATCCCTTATGCGTTATGGATTGCTAAATGTTGATACACTAATTCTATTATTCCCTGTTCATTTATTAGCTGGATCACTTCTGACAAGGATCAGGACACGCTACTCCAAATATGGCACCTTGGCATATTGAATGTGAGAAAAAGAGCCAGAGCAGCAAGGTCACTCCTACCTCCTTCCCCTCGCACCCTTCTCTTCTGGAAAAAGTCACAAAATCTTCATCCCTCTACCCAGAGGAAAGGAGCAGCCTTATCTCTGAAGACAAATGGATGCCCTGAAAAATCCTAACAAACAGGACTTGCTTAAGTGTTCCCCAATTTACTACACTTACCCCATATCCTCTAACCCATCGTATTTCTACATGACTGTGCACTCTTATCACACTAGCATAAAAATACTCAGGTCTGTTTCTTCAGGTCTTCATTTCCTTAAGAAGGCATTTGTGTCACATAAAACTTATATTAAATTAGTGTATGTGCTTTTGTCTAGTTAATTGGTCTCTGTCAGTTTAATTTTCAGACTCAACCAAGGACCCCAAGGGGGTCAAAAAGAACATTTTCTTCTGTACACTTCTAAAAGGAGAAGCTTCTCTCATTAACTGTTTGGTGACCTAGAGGTATATACTGTACGAGACAGAGAGAGAGAGAGAGAGAGAGAGAGAGAGAGAGAGAGAGAGAGAGAGAGAGAGAGAATGTTGGTTGTTTCCCGTCCATTTATGAATTTTTCATATAATGTTTCCTAGCAACTTATAAATTTTCCAGTGGTATATGATGTTTGAAAAATCATTATGAACTCATGAATTTAAATATCTTTGGTGTTTCAATCCCTTGCAGCCATATTCCTTATTGCCCATCTTTGGCTAGTAGAGGCCTCTTCATTATAATACTGAGATCTTCTGGGTTTTTGAGAGCTTTTATGCTACCTAGTACAAAAGATATTCTGAATCTACCGCATATATTCCATGCCCTAGAACAGGAGTCAGCTAGGGTTGGTTATTGTTTCAGTGTCCAGAGGTAAGAAATATGTATATGCATATATATATGTAGGAAATATAAAAGGAATATTGTCAATTATAAATCAGAACTACAGACGTTCTTAACCATAGTATGTATCCCATACAGATGTGTTCATTGTTTCCGTATGCAGATTTGGGAAATGTGTGTGTGTGCATGCCTGAGTGTACATATGTATCTATATGTATTAAAATTTTTCATACTGATAATTTCAATTCAAAATCAGAACTACAGCATTTTTATTTAACCTCATAGATTCGCAACTCTTTTCCTCCAAAATGGCACTCCTCATTTGCAGCAAAACAACCTTCATTATTCATTTGCTTTATTCAATAATATATGCAAGCTCTCTCAGAATAACAATCCAATCCTGACATTAGCAATTGATCACCAGAAACAATTTATTTGCTGCTTTATTTTCCTTTGGATGGAAGGGGTTTGGAATATTCCACTGTGCTATAAAAAATTCATTTTGAACTGAAGGCATTTCAGAATAAGCTTTTTTCTTGGACTCCCTTATCTGCCTAAAAGCAGGGCTTCCCAGAAGAACTCAATTGTCATAAATCCCTTCCCTGGGAGCAACCAGGGAAGACTGACTCTCATCAGTGAAGACTAGAAGTCAACACTACACTTAAACAGATATTGTCACAAACTATAATATCATGTATCTGACTTATTTTGCTAAGTGCCCACTTATCTTTCCTAAAAGTTGTTTTACCATAAATGACCTTTCTTCCCCCTCCCTTTCTTTATTAAAGAGTCATTCATTTCCCATAAATACCCATCTCTTCTTTTCCTTTCCCTATTAAGATGGTATACTAGCCCCAAATTCTAATTACCTACTTGAGTCACACTTTTGTGAGCTTCCATATACACGAGATTAAATTTTGTCTTTTGTCCTGCGAATCTGTCTTTTGTAAGTTGAATTCACAGGTCCCTAGTCACTTTACCTGAGTATAGAGGAAAAGTTATTTTCTCCTTGATAGGATATAGCCTATATCCCGTTTATGTTCAGGCAAATCACAATGATTTAAAGTTTCTCTCTGTGGCTATTCCATTAACTAAAGTCATAAATGTATTTGTTTCAGTTTACTATTAATATATAAAGATTGATTTTTAAAATCAATTCTGTTTATAATTATGTAAACATTTTACATTGTTCCGTTGTTTAAACCATACAAGGAGTTATATGCAAAGAAATTTTGCTTCTCTCCTTATTCCATTCCATGTATTTCCTCCTCCACAGGAAACTTTATATTTTTTCAGTTTAATGTTTTATCATTTCATGTTTTATATAGGAAAATATGCATGCATATTTTCTTTTTTTCTCAGATAATCTATGGCGAACTGCACATTTTTCTCCATCTTGATACTATCACATTTTATCATAGAAATCCCACCAGGATATGTAGAAAATGTTAGGAGGAAAACTTTCCTTCTTCCAACATGGGTTCAGTGACTTGAGGCTTGTAAATTAACAGATAGTAGACAGATTAAGAGGAAAAAAGACAAGGTTTATTTAAGTGTACACCAAGGAATACTCAGTAGTGAGTTGCTCCACTCAACAGCCAGAGGTATTTATACCAAATATATGCCAAACTTAACAAAGAGGGAAGGGAGTGATTTAAATTTAAATGGTGAAAGTGTGGAAGATTCGGTTGGGCTTGTTTTAGAATAATAATTTATTGTTTATTTTATTTTTCAATTACAAGTGACATTCAATATTATTTTACATTAGTTTCAGGTGTACAGAATAGTAGTTAGGCATTTATATAATTTTTGAAGTGATGCCCCCCAGTTAATCTAGTACCCACCTGACACTATACATAGTTATTACAGTATTATTGACTATATTGCCTATGCTCTAATTTGCATTCCCATGACTGTTTTATAACTATCAATTTGTACTTCTTAACCCCTTCACCTTTTTCATGCAGCCCCCCAACATTCTTCCCATCTGGCATCAAGCAGTTTATTCTCAAATGCATATCTGTGATAGATTCCTAAAAGTGATATTTTATTTATTATAGGGTAAATGCACATGCAAATTTGCTAGATATTGCCAAAATCCCGACAATAATTATATGTTTCCTTTGTCTCGCCAAGAGAGTGTGTTGTCAAACTTTTAGTTTTCTAAACGGATAGGTGAGAAATCGTATCTCTGTACATTTTTAATTTGTATTTCTTTTACTGAAAGTGAGACTGAACACCTTTTTATTTAGTTCAGAGCCATTTACAGTTCTTTGTGTATGTGTATGAATTGTCTTTAACTCTAGCCCATCTTTTATACGCTTGTAAATAAATATTTTCATCTCTAATTTTTGAAGCTCTTCTTTTAAATTTCTTAGCTCCCTGGTTTAATATTTTTATATTAAAAATAGTGTTTTTTCTGTAATTTAATGACAACGATTCTCTCTTTGACCAGACTCTATTCAGGTGTCTCTGAACTTTTGAATTAGGCCTACTGTTGTGTTCCTCTCTGCATTGTCCAACATTTAGCAAAAACCTTATAAGTCAGTTTAACCAGAATCCCCACCTTTCATATCTGACCACCCTTGATATTTACTATCAAATAGGGTTCCTCATCCCCCACCATCCTCCCAGTGATGTCTGATCGCACTGGTCTGCCTTCAGCAAGAACCCTGTTAGGTTGGTTGAGCCAGAATCCCCTTACCCCTGATGTTTTCTTTTAGTAGTTTTCTATCCATGGACCTCCACCCTGTTTCGTGGCTATAAATTCCCACTGGCTCATGTGTATTCAAAGTTGAGTCCAATGTCTCTCCCCCACTGCAAGCCTCCATTGCAGTGGTATCTACACTTATCTCCATGGCCCACCTTGAATAAAGTCTGCCTTACCATCTTTAGCAAGTGTCACGAATATATTCATCTTCAATAGCTAGTCGAAATATTTTTCTCAGTGTGTTACTTATCTTTTTATTTGTTTCTGATATTCTCTGTCATGTAAAATTTTAATTTTACTTTTAGCAATCAAGTTTACCAATCTTTTCACCTAATCCTTTTGAAATTTGAGTCATAGTTAAGAAAGTTATATAGGAATTTACTAATACATACCATGGTTCCCCAAAAATAAGACCTAGCCGGACAATCAGCTCTAATGCATCTTCTGGAGCAAAAATTAATATAAGATCCAGTCTTATTTTTCTATAATATAGAACCAGGTCTTATAACAAAATATAATGTAATATAATACTGGGTCTTATATTAATATTTGCGCCAAAAGACACATTAGAGCTGACTGTCTGGCTAGGTCTTATTTTCAGTGAAACATGGTATATCTAGTACTTGCATGATTTATTTTTTCAACATTGAAATCAAATTTAAATTTAATCAAATTAAAGTTTGTCCTGATATTTGATGTGAGAAATCAGTTCAACTTTGTTTTTCAATATTGTTATTCAGTTATCTTAACACTAATTTAAAAATCTATCATTTTGCCCAAAGATTAGACATACTGCCTTTAATTTGTACAAAATTTGTATATGCCATATGATCTACATCCGGATATTCTAGTCTACTCATTTACTCTATTTGTGATTCAAAATATTACTATTTCACATATAGAGATTGCCTAAAATATTTTAATATCTGATAGAACAATAATTCCCTTTATTATTTTTCTTTTTCAAGATTTTTCTGGTTCTTCTTGTTGACTTTTTGTTTCAAATGAATTTTACAATCAACCTGTCTAGCTCTTGGAAAGAAACAAAAGTCTGATAATATTTTATTGGTGTTGCATTACATTTCTAAATTAAAAAACAGAGAACTAACATGTTACGACATTGAATTTTCTTATTTAAAGAGCATGCTTTTTCTTTCTACATATTCAAGTTTAATTTTATGCTATATATAAGTATTTTGTAGTTTTTCATTCAGTTTTAAACACTTGTTATTAAATTTACACTTTGGTAATTTTTCTATCATAAATTGGCTCTTCTATCCATTTTTATTCTCTATGTAATTTTTGTTTGCTTTTATATATTATGGAAATTTGTTGTATGTTAATTTAAAAATCTACTCTTTTAAATTCTCTAATTTTTCAGTAGTTTTTCTATGGATTATTTAAGGTTTTCCATATAGCTAACCATATTATCTGCAAATAGAAATACTTTTATCTTCTGTTCTCCAATTTTTATGCCTCTTATATATCTTCCCACTGTTATCAGGAATACATTTAGTTTTTACATAAAGGAGAGATATATTGATATAATATATAATCATATACATATACATATAATTATGTTAATACATTATTCATTATTTCTCTCATAAATGAGTGTTGAATTTTTGCAAATAACTTGTTACATTTATGGAGTTAAGTATGTAATTTTTCTTCTAGTACTATTATTATGGCTGATTATATTAAAAGCAACTTTTCATTTCTTGAATAAACTCCACTGTGTCATGTGCATTATTTTTCAATATGTTGTTAAATTAAGTTTGCTAATATTATATTTAAGGTTTTGGAATCAAAATTCAAGAGTCAGATTAGATTGTGGTTGACTATTTTTGTGCTTAGTTTAATTAAATTGGTCTTTACTTTATAAAATTAGTTTTCAAGTATTCCTTCTATTATTATATTTTGAAATAGTTTAAGAAACAATGAGATTACCTGATTCTAAAGAACTATTAGAATCTCACTGTGAATCTATTTAGACTTGAAATAGTATGATAGTCCAAGACAGAAACCTATGAATTCATGGTCAATTGATTTTCAACAAGGTGCCTGAAAATTCAATGGAGAAAGAATAGTGTTTTCAACAAATGGTGCTGGGATGACTGGATGTCACATGCCAAAAAAAAAAAAAAAAAAGGTTGGATTCCTACCTCATGTCATATATAAAAATTAACTCAAAATGGAGAAAATACCAAAATGTAGTTTTATGACCAAAACTATAAAACTCTTAGAAGACAGAATGGAAAAAAAATATTTACAAATCATATATCTGATAAGGAATTTTTCACCTAGAATATATAAAGAACTTCAACAACTCAGTAATAAAAGACAACCCAATTAAATAATGAACAAAAGATCTAACTAGACATTTATCCAAAGAAGATACACAAATGGTCAACAAGCACATGAAAAGACCCTCAACATCATCTGTCATTAGGGAAGTGCAAATCAAAAGCACAATGAATCAACACTTTATATCCAATAGGATGGCTATGATCAAAAAGTCTGATAAAAACAAGTGCTGGTGAGGATGTGGAGAAATTAGAACCCTCATACCTTGCTGGCGGAAATGTAAATGGTACAGGCACTGTGGAAAATAATCTGGAAGTTCCTCAATGATAAACAGAATTATCATTTGATGAATTAATTCCACTCCTAGGTATACACCCAAGAGAACTGAAAACATGCCTACATAAAAACTTGTACACAAATATTTATGGCAGCGTGATTCACAATAGTCAAAAGATTTTAAAAAAAATTCAAGTGTCCATCAACTGACAGATAAGCAATATGTGTCATAAAAATACTCCATAAAATGGAGTATTATTCATTCACAAAAAGGAATAAAGTACTGGTGCATGCTACGTGAATAAGCCATAAAAACACTATGTTATGTGAAAAAAAGGCAGTCACAAAAGACCATATATTATATGATTCCATTTATATGAAATATCCAGAACAGGGTGAAATATAGAGACAAAAAGTCAATTAGTGCCTTCTTAAGGATGTGGGAGAAGGGAAGTGAGGACTCGGAGATGATGCCGAAAATATATGGAGTTCCTTTATGAAGTCATATAAATGTACTAAAATGACTGTGGTAATCATTATATATACCTATGAATATACTAAAAATCATTGAATTGTACCCTTTAAATGAGTGAATTTTATAGTACATGGATTATATCTCAATAAAGCTATTATCTCTAGCCTCCAAATTTTATTTTCATTATTATAGTTTAGACATTTCAATAATATACTTATTTCCCCAAATATTGCCATGTTATATTGATTGAAATTCAACATACTTTTTACATATTACCACGTCTTACTTCATCCTTCTGGATGATTAAAACAGCTTGATTTCTTTGCTAATAATGAGCTTCAAAGGAACTTAGTTTGAGTTTTCTTGATCAATGAGTTTTCTGTGCTTGTGATCCTTAACTGTTTCTCTATTGAAAGTACTAAATCAGAGTAACGCAGAAAACATTTCACCTTTATCTTATGAGACTCAGCCCTACATTTAATCAGTTTCTCCAGTGGATTAGCAACCATTTTGCTTTTACACAAATATTTGATTCCATCCAAAAAGTCTGAGAAAAATTCTTTTTGTACCTAACGATGTCATTTACCTCAGGCAGATAAAAGGCTATATCCATATATTTCACCATCTTTTCGAATTAGCTACAAAATGCCTCTTTAGTATTTTTTCCATTAATGCATTTATCCTGTTCCTGTCACAAGAAAACAAGGAACTTTCTGTCTTTGCTTTGAATATAGTAAGAGGTCATAAAGAAAAAATAAATAAAACTTCATAGAACATTATGTTCTTATTAAAGACACGTAGATATTCAGCTTCTGGCTCTTGTTTCATTTTCTCAAGAGCCTTTGAAATCACAGTATCTTCAACTTCCCCTGTACATCCATTCTCTTTCTCAAAGCTTATCGCATTCAGGCTTTGTAGGTGTAGGTAATATAATAAGCTATGTACATCCGTTCTTTTCAACAAGAGTTTTATGCAACTATAGGAAACCATAAAATCGCTCACTCAGATAAGCCTGGGATCTAAAAGTAAAAAATGTGTGTGGTCTTAGTATGCACTGTAAATTTGACCTTGTTTTTTACATTGAGGGCCTCAGGAAGGTCATCATAAAAAAAGATAGATCGTGTTTAAGGTGCACATACAGCCACGGATTTTTGCAGGTTCCCCTCTACTATGACAACCCAAATGCCAAATATGGGGTTCACGGTCTCTTTATATCCGCCTGTAGCCCTGTCGCAGTAGCTTGAGAACCTAGATCATGGTGTTGGCAGGAGTAAGAACGGGCACGCCTGGTAATGGGCAGGAGAGAAACAGCTAGAGAACCTGTCACTGTGGGGCTCACAGACCATTTCTGCAACCTTATCCCCTCCCTTATGATTCCCATTACTCTTGGGAGAAGGCACCTGCCCCAGAAGCAAAAGCAGCTATATTATTCCAGAAAAGCATCCTTCTCAAGGTGTGTCCAACGTTTTCATCTCTCCCTTGCCTATACTTTTAACTTACTGATATGCTCAGAATAGTTATGGACAGAAATGAATAGCTAGAGGTAGCACACGAAGGCTGATATTCCAGAGAAAGTGTTACAGGCATGGACGATGACTATTACAAAGCAGATAAGATGACTCCTCTATCACACCCCTGTATAGCCACTGCCACTGTCGTGATTTCCAGCATAGAAACGTGTGACTTTTGATATAAACTCCAACATGCTCTGGACACATGCCAACTCCTTATGGAACAAATTATGGACAGATATATTAACCATCCTTCTAAGATAGGGCAAGAGAACTGAATGTAAAATCCCCTAGAGTCATATTAGGCCAAATGACTAATTTCTGTTAAGGGTATATAGTATTTATATCAGTAATCATTTACCAAGACCAATTCGAAAAAACTTAACATTCATTAGTAGGCTGAAGTGTTATATCCCTATCTATTACCTCTAAAAATAAAATAAAGTAACATAAGACACCATTAACTGAGAATAAAAATTTTATTCTGAAATAATTTGAATTTCAGAACTGGTTGCACCTTGGGAGTGGATAGGTGAGCAATCAGGTACCACAGAATTATGTTGTTTTTTTTCTTGATTTATAGATTTTTGCCTGAATTGCATACACTACTCCATAGAGACACATTATGAAAAACCATAAAAGCCTCCTACTTGAAATTTAACACTCATAAACAGTGTCTTATCCAGAAGGTCACCATCTGCAATTAAACATCATTTTAAAAGCCCAGAGGAAATGAAATGCTAAATATGACATTTTTTGGATCATGCCTTCAGTTTATTAAATTGCAGGAAATAAACATTCTCTTTTCCATTTATTTTCAGTTATTCCCCTTCTTTTTAGAGCTGTAAAATTAATGTATTACTGGCACTTGATATTTTTTTAACCAAAGTATTCTTTTCTTGATATCTATATTTGGAAAACCTGAATCTGTATCCTTCTGGCCTAGATGTACAGTAGCAATACCAACGACTGAAAAGGATGGGTAGAAGAAGGATATTGAATTCATGGTGCAGAGATAATTACTCATATGGTAAAATATAAAATTATATCCTAGCTCACACTATTCATAAAAATAAATATCTAAATGACAATAGAAAAATCCATAACATTTTAAAATGAGAATATATTTAAGACATTAGATTAGGATTAAATTCATCTAAAAGGTTTCTTTAAAAAGCAAATATCAACTTCTTACTCTGTTTCTGGTCATTGTGAATTAATTATTAGGCGTACACATTCCCTTCACACTGTAAACAATTTTAAAATGTACAAAATGTGTAATGCAACTGTCTAAAGTCACTGGAGAGCCAAAAGCAGAGAACTCTGATCCACGAGAGAAAGAAAACACAGGAGATGAGTTCCACATTCATCCTTGTGCTCTTTTTGGGTGAACCAAATCTCAGCACAGGGGAATGGTTTCCAAACATGGAGCAGTAGCCTTGCTAGTATAGGAAACTGACATTAGAATTAGGAGCTAAAGTCGGGGCTGGAATTTCTGACACAAGATACAAGATCGAAAGGAGATACATAGGGAAAGTGCCTCATAAGTCTGATGGAAGTATACTTGATTTGTTGACCAAATATTTAACTATACATATATAAATTGGGATTCTGTGAGGCTAAGCAAAGAAGGTCTTCTCAGGATGTGGGACAGTGGGAGGTGCTGTGAGGCAAACAGAGATTCCAAAAGATACACAGGGACATATACTTTGGAATTACAACCAGGGCTAGTGGAGAGATCTATTTGAACACTCTGAGCATTCAGTTAAGACCTCAGAAAGGCTACATATTAAGAGCAGAGCTACTCTGGCCCAAGAATAAGGAAAAGGATACTCTAGATTTACTCTAATAAAACTTAAAACCAAGTCTTGACAAGATCAAACTAAGCCACCAGAAAAGTAACTGTCTTCCAGATTGAAAGTCAGTATTCTTTAAAGGAAAAGAACAAATCAGACTCTCAACAATGTACTAAAAATGTCAAGCATACAATCAATAACTACTTTATATGTCCACATAAAGAACTGGATAATGTGACCCATGACCAAAAGGAGAAAAAACAGCAAATAGAAGAAGAGCTAAAGATGACAGAGAAATTATAATTAGTAGCCTGGTACTTTCAAATGACCATTAAAATATGATCAGAGACTTAACGCTAAAGACAGATAAAATGATTGAACTGAACAACACAGAAGAATGAAATGCTTCAAAAAGATTAATTTTACTGATAAACCAGTGTTTAAGAAAACAAATATCAAAAACAGAAATTACCAACTTATGGAATGAAAGAAGATATAGTACTACAGATACAACAGACATTATAAATTATAAAAGCTATTGGGTATATTATAAAAACTTAATGCCATCAAATTTAACAATTTATATCAATTGTCAAATTCATTGAAAATTTTTATCAAAATTGACATCATGTATTTTTGAAAATCTATACAGCAATATCTTTATTAAACAAATTGACATTAAACAGCTTCTTAAAAATAAAACTACTCTTCTGGTTTCATCTACGACATGTAAAGGGCTTAGAAATTCCTTCCCTTACAACTCAAGAAAAAAAAAAAAAAGCAGAGAAAACTGAATATCAATGACTTTTCTTATAATTATTGAAGAACTGCAGCCACAGGGCACATGACCAACCTGAAATCTGGAGAGGCAGACAAATACAGAGAACCAAAGCTATCAGCCTCCTGGATGCAGAAGCCAATAGAGTCACAAACTGGTAGGAACAGTAAAATAGTAACTTTGATAAACTGCTGAAGATGAAGAATAAATAAATGTGAAAGTAGAAACTACTAGAGACCCCACATGCTATCTGTAGGAATGCTACCAGGGTCTAATGAAGAGTCAAGAAAAACCCTTGTTTTTCTGGCAGAAGAAGGGAAAATTAACCATTTTGAAACATGTCCAGAGCACTTTTCTTAAGAAAGGCATTCTTCATAAAAACTCCAATGGAAATGACTTTGTAAGAGTTTTATCTGATGTAAATATCAACAAACTGATTCTGAAGTTTACAGAGAAAGGTAAGAGTCCAGTCTAGTCAAAACAATACTGAAGAAGAACATGGTTAGAGGACAGACACCACCTGACTTCAAGACTTATTACAAGTCACGACAGTGTGGTATTGGCAAAAGAATAGACACATAAAACAATGGAAGAGAATAGAGCTCACAGAAATAGACCCACACAAATAGAGTGAACGGATTTTTGATAAAGAAGTAAAGTCCATTAAATGAGAAAGAATATCCTTTTCAGTAAATGGTGCTGGAACAATTAGACAATGTATGAAAAAAAAAAAGAGAGAGAATCTATATGCAGACTTCCCTACAAAAAATCAACTCAACATGGTTTTTAGACCTAAATGTAAAATGCAAAACTATAAAGTTTTTAGGAGACTATTGAGATGACCTTAGATTTTGCAGTTGAGTTTTTAGATATTACACCAAAAGCGTGATCCATGAAAGAAAAATTAATAATTTGGATTTTATTAAATAGAAAGTTCCTTTGCTCTGTGAAAAACATTTTTAGGAGAATGAAAAGACAAGCCACAGACCAGAAGAAAATGTTTTCAAAACACGTGTTTGAAAAAAAACTTGCATTAAAAATATACAAAGAGATCTTAAATTTTAGCAATAAACAAACACCAACTTTAAAAATGGACAAAATATATGAACAAGTATCTCAAGGGGGATACACAGATGGCAAATAAGCACATAAAAATATGTTCATCATCATTTATCAGCAGGGAATTGCAAATTAAAATAACAATGAGATACTACCACGCACATATTAAAATGGCTAAAATCCACAAAGTGATTAATAGCACATGCTGGTGAGGATTTGAAGTGATGGGAACTCTAATTCGCTGATGTTACAAATGCAAAATTGGAAGAAATGCACTTTGGAAGATAATTTTGTAGCTCTTACAAAGCTAGATATAGTTTTACCATAAAATCCAGCAATTATGCTCCTAGGTATTTCACACAATTGATTTGAAAGCTCGTGTCCACACAAAAATTTACTCATGAACGTTTATAGCAGCTTATTCATACTCACCAAAAACTGGAAGCAACCAAGGTATTCTTCAATAGATGAATGTGAAACAAACTGTGATACATCCAGGCAGCAGAATATTATCCCACGATAAAAAGAAATAAACTGTCAGACCATGGGAAGACATGGATGTATACTGCTAAATGAAAAAAGCCAGTTGAAAATTCTACAAAGTGTGTGATTCCAATTATACGACATTCTGGAAAAGGTAAAACTACAGAGACAGTAAAATGATAAGAAGTTTCCAGAAATTCAGGGGCAGAGTGAATAAGTGAAGCACAGAGGTTTTTTTAGGGCATTAAAAATATTCTGTATGATAGTGGTTACAAGATATTATGCATTTGACAAAGCACGTAGGGTTTTGCAGCAAAAAGAGCAAACCTTAATGTATAAGCAAATTAAAAACATATCTTAGGAGGTTGGGAGATCCCAGGAAAGAATGAAGACTATGACAAAGAATCTAACTGTATGAAACAACCTCACTGAATGGGAATGAGAGAAAACGTGCAAACTTAAGTATCTTTCGAAATAAGGGGAGTCTGTAAGACTAAAGGCAAAAGGAACTATAGATAAGCACTATACTCTAATTGATGTGGCTATTTCCCAGTAGGGGACAGATTAACGATTCTGATCCTATCTTACAGGTTTTCTAGAACAGAACAATTAAGCAGATGGAAGGCAAAAGGTGGGAATCAGATTTCGAATTGTTGGAGTGGGAATTTATAAATAAGTAAAGGGAAGAGAACAGAATTATCTCTTCCATTAATGAATTAAAGACAGAGACATCTATATGAGCTCATATTTAGTTTACAGATACAGTTATCTATAGAAATATGTTTAGATATGAGTATATACACAAGTTAATATAATCACATTTATTTTTGTTTTGCCAGCTTAGTAGGCCTAAAAAAGTCAATACCTCAGCAGCAATTTAGCACACTGAACACAAAAAACTTGGTTTGTAACGTTGTTCCCTAGCGAAACGGATCAGTACTGCTTTAGAAATAGCTGATTCTAGACTTGGGCAAAAAATATACAAGATGAGCCTGAAGCATCACTTTCCTGTCTTCATCCATATCTATTTTTCATTTTTTGTGAATTTTTAAGATTGTTATTTTAAAGTCTTTGTCTAGTAAGTCCAACATCTGAACGTCCTTAGAGATATTTTCTGTCTATTTGTTCCCTTGAATGGGTCATACATTCCTGTTTCTGTGTATGCCTTGTGATTTTTTTTTTAATTTAAAACTTGTCATTTGAATCTTATAGTGTGTTAACTATGAAAATCAGCTTCTTCCCCTTCCTCAGGGTGTGATGTATTTTCGATCATTCGAGGATGTCTCTGTGCTGGGGACTAGCCTGAGGTGAAAGCTTAAGATCTTCTCAGGTCTTTTCTGAGTCTGTACCCTTCAGTAGGCATGCATAGTGGCTTTCCAAATGCCCTTTTATATGAGTTGCTTTTAAATGTCTTAATCCTTAAATGTCTGACTCCCAAAAGGAGGAAAAAAACAAAACACGAAACAGATGCTTTTCCTTTGCAACCTGTAGAGGACATTTCAGCTGGTGGGGGTTAAAACAATGGTGGCCAGCCTTTGTGCCTGAACCTGACTAGTGAAAAGTAACAATGAGCAATCAGAACACAGTCCCTTGATATTTGGAGGACATCTATTTATTGCCCACCCTGGTTCCAGCAAGCCACACTAGAAACTGTGAGGCCGGGAATTGGGGATGGGTACCTGCTGTCACACTAAAGGCTGAAATTGACCATAATTAACTCCCATTTATTAGTTAAGCTTTCCCCTGGAAGCTGCAGACATTCAAATAGACTCCAGATGTTCATAATAGTTCCTTCAGACAATTTCTACCAGGACAATTGTTTTCTAGGTGTAGGGAGAGATTCCTAGTACTTCCTACTCTGTCGCTTTCCCTGATGTCACCACTGGTAAGATTTCAAGCACTGTTAGTAGAATAATTTTGAGAGAACTATCAAACATAGAATGAATAGAACATCATAAACCACAGGCTATATAGAAGGATTAAAATGAAATAGCCCAATATACCACCTCTTTTCTACCTTTCACCACATTATTTATTAATAAGGAACAATTGACCTCAGTACAGTGATCCTTTCTCCCACTTAATGATTTTCCTCATAATTTGAGTTGGTGTTAGTATCAAGTCCCATTGTCCAGTCATTGTCCAATATTGAGTTTCAATTTGAAATTAATTGTTCACATGTCTTGGCTTGGTGTAATGTACATCTCTTTTTACTGACATAAATACATTCTGTAAAACAGATCTGAGGCAGGAGACACAAAGGACCTTATGTAACAGACTGAATCAAATCATTAAGAGAATTACTTTTACCACATCCCTCAGCAGATAAGACAATCCATCATCTCATTCTTTAGTCAGGTCCTCACACCCCATCATCCTCAACTGGTTTACATGAGCCAGAATGATAATCCTAAAAATTAAATATTATATCCTCAAAGAATAGCCAAAGGTATTCACCTTCCCAGCCCAGGAGATAATGACCATTCACACTTACTATAGAGTGAAGTTTATTACTATCTGGTCATGACAACCCAAAGATAAATCTAAAATCTACTGGAGTGTTAAAATGAAACATTTATTTCGCCAATACATTTGTAAGTCCAGAGAAAGCATTATTTGCCAGGCTTGAGTTTTTATTGTGTCATGGTTTAAAAACATGATCTCACTCATTTTTCCACTTAATGTGTGTGGAGAAGTGAGAGCAATAACGGGAAGAGATAAAGGGCAATAGTTGTATAATTGCAAGTCACCACATAACTTAGTAAATTTTCAAGAAAAAATTTAAATGAAAGAACACAGTGGAATGGAATGGATTAGAGTGCAGTAGAACAGGACAGAACAAAATAATCTGGTATCAATTACATAAGGGTGTTGCTTTTGAAAACTTCCTGAAGGTACTTTAGATATATACAGAGGATGGCAAAAAAAATGTATACGCATTTTAAGTAAGGAAAAAACTGTATTAAAATTGTAATACTCAATATATACTGACAACAAAAGATGAATACAAGTCATATGTGTATACATTTTTTGGCACCCCAATGTGTATCCCGATATACAATGTAAAAATAATATCTTACTGTGAATCATGACCCAAAAATCAAAGACTCACTGTTTCTAAAATAACTAGATTTTCAGATTCCATTCAACCATTTGGGCAAGGAGAATTTGTGATGATTACCAGGTAAATGTGAAAGTATCAGAAAGTCACTTTATCATTAGTAATACTAGAAATGATAAGAAGAATAACGATGTATTACATGTACATGAGGCATATGAAAGGCTTTGGAAAATATTTAGCACTACAGCGCATATCAACCTCTTTTATGTGGGGAGAGTTTTTGTTGTTTGTTGCTTTTTAGAATATTAATAATAATGTTTGGGCTTCATCCTATAGATTTATGACCATGTGTGTTTGATAGACTATAGAGGGGGATGCATAGACAGGGTTGAGAACAGTGGCATTATGCAAATGTGACAAATGAAGCACAGTGTCAGAATAAATCTCCTTAATGTGAACATATCTAATGGGCAGCTTACAGGGTTTGCCTCCTGTGAACATAAAATGTATGATTTTAATTGTCAGGGAAGGACCACCTATTTCAGAATTCTACATAGAATAATAGAAAGGTGTGTAGTTATAATTTGAGACTCAAGTTGATGAAAGATTTATTCAGAGCATCTGAGCCCTCACTTTGGAATAAATGCACAGAACCTACCATGCACAGTTACAATGGAGTACAAGAGAAATGTGGCAGGTTCTGCAGAGTCTCTGGTTTTCTCACCCAGGAACTGTTCCTAGCCCTAACCCAAGTAAGTGGCAAGAAAAATAGACTTTCTTCAGTAAAGGCTGTTACCTACTTGAGAGTATTTGCCCCCTGTTCTTTGTGTCTCACACCAGCATACAAGCTCTGACAATTAAGTTTGCGAACTTGTTAAAACAATGTTGCTAACCTTTTTTTTTTTTATATACCAGAGGGCTTATTCATTATGAATTTGTACCAAGTGGACAAACAGTTAACAAGTTTGCTATTTGGAAGTGCTGAAAAGGCTGCGTGGAAAAGTTAGACGATTTGAACTTTTTGCCAACAATTCATGGCTCTTGTATCACAACAATGCATCAGCTCACAGGGCACCATCTGTTTTTGCCTCATAAACAAATAACTGTATTGGAATACCCTCCCATCTCACCTGATTTGGTCCCCAATGACTTTTTTCTTTACCCAGAGAAAAAGGAAATATTGAAAGGAAGACATTTTAATGACATTCAGGACATCAAGTGTAATACGATGACAGCTCTGGCCATTCTAGAAAAAGAGTTCCAAAATTGCTTTGAAGGGTGGACTAGGAGCTAGCGTTGGTGCATAGCTTCCCAAGGGGAGTACTTTGAAGGTGACTATAGTGAGATTCAGCATTGAGGTAGAAGTACAAAGCACTTTTTCTAGGATGAGTTCACAAACTTGCTTGTCAGACCTCGTATCTGCCTCTGGTTTCATGCTCTAATGTCTTAGCATAGAGTTGTTTTAGACTTTGCGTATCTCAGGATTACACTGCTGGCCTTCTGTAACCTGGCCACGTTTATCTTCAGGGCTGCCATCTCTCTGGCCTAAGATCAGTCAGTGTCCTTATGCTCCTTGACCGATGGAATGGTGTTTGAAGTGCATTTGGTGGGAAGAGCTTCTCTTGCTTAGAGTCTGAACAAAAACCAGATCTTAGTCAAGTACATACACATAGGTCCCATGACCCTTCTTGCTAGATAAACTTTTTGATAGCCACATTGAAATAACAACCTTTGGATCACTCTGTGCTCAAAATTTTATGTGACCACAAAACATACATAGCTTTTTATTATTTACTCATGCCCTGGGAGATGACAGACATTGGTATAAACAACTGGAAAAGAACTTGGGCAGGCAGGAGACGAGAGGGAATTGCAAATGACAGTGATTTCTGGCTTTGCTTTGAACCACTAACTTAAAAGACACATCCTGTATACCTACAGAAAGAATGAAGAAGGTACCCACTATTCCCAAAAGGCTGCACCACATAAATGAGAATAATAGTTGGGATCTCTATTCAAGGAACACACATTCTACAAGAAGATATGAGACAAATGCATAATCATGCAAAGTGCTAGGTTGAAAATGATACACCAGTGAGCAGATCTGCCAGTTGAGTGTTGGGGTCTTCCTGCATATCCAGTTCTTAGAGCTGCCAGCAATCCCAAAGAGCAAAACCATTTCAGCATGAGAATAGAAACGATTTTAACTCTTTTTAAGTAAGACTATTTATTTCCATTAGCAGGGAAGGTGGGGAAAGATTAGATTTATGTATTTATTTTCCCATTGAGTCAACCTATTGAGAAATTAATTGAAGGAACACAACATGAAATTTTAAAGCACATATCTTTGCAGGGGTCAATTCATTACTAGAGAGTGGACTTATCAGTCCTCGGGGCTTCCTTAACCCAGCACCTTGGTCTACCTTCTGAGTCATAGTTTAATATGACTAATAAACTTCGTAGTTTTTACACAACTGCCATCCTTTCACCTTTTTTAGTTACAAGAAAATGGCTGATGTGACTGAAAGGTGAAGAAGTGAGTATTGGGCAAGAAAATTGGAATTCTTACTAAGCTGAGCTAGAGACTGACTCTCTAAAATGCCCCCAAGGGGACACTGTTGTGAGAGGTGGAAAAGATGAAAGAGAATTAGGAGCCTGAGGGTATACAACCTTTTATGCCGGTGATGGGATACTTTTTAGGGCTAACAAGTGAGTTTCCCTTTTGTGAAATACTTTGAGTAGCATCTAGCTCCCACTTTGAAAATTTCCAAAGAGCCTCTGGGAAATAACTCATAACCTCCTTAGTCTACAGAAAAAAAAAATATGTAATACTGGTAGGGCATCCAAGATTACTTTAGCTAATTGGGAGAAATATATACCGTAGACAATGTATATATACAAGAAAATGTTTAAGATTAAAAGCTCTCCTTCTACACCTTGAGTAGTAGACAAACATATGTGTGATAAATCAGGAAGAACAACCCTATAACCCTTATCCTTTTTTTTTTTTTTTTTTATGAATAAGGGAAGAAAGGAAATAGCCAAATGTTCTTCTCCTCTTTGAAACATCTCTGTATGACTGCGCTCATGATTAATCATTTATGTTTATTCATTCACAATATGCTTTGTTTTAATTATATTTATTTTATGCTAAAGGCTATATCATAACGTACAGATTTCTTTAGCTAAGTGGAAACGTCTTCCCAGTGTTGGCTACACATTTCGTGGTGTGTGATTGGTGGTCATGGTAGGTATTGGATCATATACATGAATGTAACATTTCAGGTAATTCCAGAAGTTTTACAGACCCTGAACTCCTCTGTGGTGAGCCCCTGACACATTCTTACCAAGATTAAGAAACCCTTATTCTATTGGATTTCCTAGATTTTCATAAATTTGGTTGTTTATGAGTTTTATTATCTATATGACAGGAACTGTTTTCTATTTAATTTTTAATTTTTAAAATGTTTGTTCAACTATAGACAGAAATCCAGGTCCACTGGCATCCACTCTGCAACAGCCTAGGTAGCTGCCAATTTCACAGTTAACTTGACCCTCTATCAAAATTCTCTGTGGTAACTTAGTTACAAATTAAATTCCAATCCTAGGTAAATAATCCCGCATCCTCATATTGCCCTAACCAGGCTTATCTGAATTTTTTCCAAGTTTGGGCAAAGCGTTACATTTTATATTTCATTGAATTTTCTTGTTTACATAGATATATATGAAATATATATCAACGTAGTAAACTCATCTATACTTTCCAAATTTTAAAAGACGTACCTCTAGCTCATCTATACTGATAAAATTTATTCATAAGAGCTTTTATGAGACCTTTTCCTCTTTCTCTTCATAGAAAATCTTTCTTTCTCCTTCTCTCCCTCTCTCAACTTCTAACAACATCAGCATCTGTAATGAGAGGATTTTCTTTCCTCCATGTTTGTAGCCTCGAGTATACCCTACATCCTATTTATGTCATTACATTGTCATCAGATGTGAGACCTCCCTACTGGCAGAGCAATTCTCCCCTATGTAGAAGTGCACTGGAGGCCAGGTTCACCTGAACTACAAAAGCAAAATGGCCAATCAAATGACAGCAGTGGCTGAGGCAGCTCCTCTTGCTTGTCACGGTTATTAGTAAGTGTTGCTACTGCATTTCTAGGGGCAGAATCGAAAGCACATCTTGAGGTTGGGTTCAGTGCTAGGCCTGCACATGCACTACAAATAAGATGTCGAGGAGGAAGGAACCGTTTGGTCTGCCATTATCCCTAGCTTACCTGGCACCTGCTTTTCATAGACAGACGGAACCAATATCAGAGATGATTGCTCTGAATAAACATATTTCCAGAAAATAATTCTGATGGGATTGCCCGCTAACATAATACTTAGCACGAACCTGGGATTGCAATGTTAACTAACCACAGAGCTCAAATGAAATTCATCCAGAAAAATGTGAACTGGTCCCTGCTAAGAAAGCACGATGCAGTGAGTCACAAACTCACAGCTAGTACTTAGGGTGACACAAACACAGATGTCATCTCCCCTTTCCCTCCCTCCAGCTTCTCACTCACACCCACCAATGGAGGAGGATAGTGAGATTTGTTTCAGAGGTGCAATGTGGGTAGAAGGTTATTTGTTGGAAATTTTTTGTTTTACTTTGTTTCATGTATATATTTGTTTTCTTTAACGTACCCCAGAATTTCTCCAGAAATGACATTTATCTCTAATCTCCATTTGCTTATTATTCCTCAAAATAATTTAAAGGGAAGGGGTCAACATACTTTAATTTATACTGGACACATAATATAGTGATTTTAGGTGATGAGGAGAGAGAAAAACAATAAGATGAAAGAAGAAAAGTAAAAAAGAAAAGAAAAGTAAAAAAAAAAAATTAAGGAACAGCGAAAACAAGAGTCAACAGATTATGACACATCCATTAGGTACCTAAATTGTGTTAGTATTTTCCTGGCACTGTGGGAGTGAGATTTATTATTACCACTATTTAATAAATAGCATGCTGGCTCCTAGCAATCTCTTCTGAATTTTGCTCAAAAATACTGGCATTCTAATTACTTAAAGAGCTCTTCCTATCCCCATTCCCACACACCCAGACAAGGAGAAAACCTATTTGCTTTCATGCTAGACTACCATTGTGAGCTGTGCTACCAATCTGAACTATGCTGACTGGTTGTTACGAGTAGAATTGTGAATCCCCTACCCCAAATCTTATAAGTCCTAACCCCCAGTTATGTGACCTTATTTGGAGATAGGTTCTCTACAGAGGTAATCAAATTAAAATAAGGTCATTAGGGGAGGCTCTAATCAAATATGACTGGTGTCCATATAAAAAACGGAAATGTGGAGACACACATGCACGTAGGGATAATGCCATGTGTAGATGAAGACAGAGATTGCCAGAAAACCACCAGAAGCTAGGTAAGAGGCATGCAACAGATTCTCCCTCACAACTCTAAAAAGAAACCGACTCTGATGACAACTTGGTCTGGGTCTCATCCAGTTCTGTGTCATTCCAGAACTGTGAGATAATAAATTTCTATTGTGTAAGCCACCTGGTTTGTGGTACTTTGTTATGACAGCCCTAGCAAACTAATAAACTGACCTTACTCTCCTTGTATCTTCCAGGACTCACCTACCGCCAACAAAGGATTACACGTTCTATGGAGTTAGAAATACAGTAGAAAGCAGAATAACCGATTTTAAGGAGATATAAAAAGGCCACTACTTAGGAACATTCATAATTTATATCTTGGTATTCAAGAGAGTAAACATGAAGCTGTTTGGGTTTTTTTTTTTTTTTTTTTTCGTTTTTTTGCCAGATGAAATTTTTTCAATCTGGCAAAAAAATAAAGAAAGAAAAACAGCACATGATACTAGCCATATGAGTTATGAAATAAAACTCACAGTTTTCCTAATTCTGAGCCAGTGTAAATATCACAAATAATGCCACTTCATATTGAAACCTTCTGCGGTCATAATCTTTGTGCTATGCCACAATGTTGCCACAATGTCCCCAAGCCCATAAACCAACATTTTTGCAGTTATGTGTTTTATACTATTCCTGTCCTGAGAGGTGGAATGAATATATAACCAAAAAACCATATGGTGTGCATAGACAGGCAAGTGAGTATTCACCTGCTGAGTGCTCAAAAGGGTGCTAATCTAACTTGATTTTGAGCCATAAAGCTCCTTATCCCAATAACTCTATCACATAGTGCATCACGGTGCATGCTGGAAAATTATGCTTTTGCTTCCTTTTATACTTGTAGCCATCATGAGATAAATTGCCTCTGCCGCTAAAGAGATATTATTGGCTCTAGTTGTATGTAGAATGAGGTTCAAAACAATTTAAGCTCATTTTCAAAAGAAAGTCTACCTTAACAGATGTGAGAAATTTGATAATTATATACAGCTATTCCCAAGGACTAAACAGATATCATTTATTAAACACTTACTATGTGGCAACCATTGGGTTTTGCATATATTGTTTTATTTAATCCTCATTAAATAATCCTCAGTTTTCTCTACTCAAATATTTGAAATACCTGAGTGAGTTCATGAGTTTTATTTTCAGAATTTAAAAATAAGAGTTCAGTGATACTGTCTTTCTTTCATGCCAACCAAAATATCTATTGATCTTTGATAGTCAAAGCTAGATAATACATGATTTTCAGATATCTGCGTGTATTCACAAGTAACCTGATTACTAGGCCCAACATACTTCTTTACCTAATTACAGAATATTGTCTAATACACTTAATCAGGAGAATACGAGTTATTTTCAGGAGTTCACTTAACCAATAGGCACCACCTGCAGAGGGTTTTGCTAATCTCCATGATGAATAATTTGTAGATTACCTATAAAAGAATACTCCATCCCCTTAACACCTGATCAAAAATTTAGGATTTTATTTTTTAAAATTTAATACCATGTAATCCAGTGAGAAGTGAGCTCAGAAAGCAAATTGTGTTTCGTAAGAATTTAAAGGAAATATTCCAAAAGACTAAAACCATAACAATGTTCAACTCTATTACTATGCAGGATAAATTACATGTTTCATATAATAAAGAATGTATACTTTCAAAAACAGAGTGAGAAAATAACAATGCTAAGTTTCACAAGGATTTGCTGCTTACTCTATGCTTGAAAACCACTATGGGAAGTAGTTAAAGCTGTAATGATTCTTCTATTGTTTTAATGGAGACAATAAGGGCCAAAGATATTAAATAACTTGCTGAAAATAACACAACCCCTAATTGTGTTATTAAAAACCATACTTAATAAGAGCTGCACTTATTTCCAAGGACTTCAGAGATATGCTGGGCTGTGGAGGTAGCTAGACAAAGGCCTCACTGGACACCAGGAATTGAATGGCCCCACTTTGGATAATTTTAAACTAAAAAGTATTATACTGAATACCCCATGAGGTTGCAATATCTGAAAACACAGAACAGCCCAAGACACTTGAAAGGTTGGTTAGCTGGTTTACACAATTTCTGACCCCAACTGAGTCATATCTGTCACTTATCCATATTCCCACTAAATTATATTAAAATGAAGATTCTGAACTGTCATTAGAAATAGACTGAAGGAACAAGAACTAGATATCCAAGGGCCAGGAAGCAAAAATATACTTTAAAAAAAAAAGGCATTTTTAGATCCAAGGGATACACAGAAACTGGAGCTCGGGATGTGGCAATGAGACTGTGATGGGGAGAGGTGTGGAGAAGAGAAAGGGGAGGTAATGGAGTATGATGGAGGGGAAATAATGGAGCATGATGAAGGTGACTCAACTGCACTTTTATGGCCATATACATATTAAAACTTATAATATTGTACACTTAAATATGTTCAGTGTATCATGTATCAATCATACCTAAATAATCTTTTTTCATACATGAACAAAAGACTTGAAGAGAAGAAAAGAAATAATATATAAAAGGTCAATAAAGATATGAAAAGGCCATTCAACTTATCTTTAGGGCTCTGCAATTTAAAACGACAAAGTGATAGCATTACACACACATTAGTGTTGCTCAAATGTAAAAGAGTAAAGCAAGTGTGGTGAGGACATGGGAAACTGGAACTTTCATATATTGCTGATGATAGTCTAAACTGGTATAAACACTCCAAAAGTATTTGGCATATCTATTAAATCTATTAAACTGAGCACAAGCATATCTTTTGACCCAGCTATCTCACTTGTAGGTGAAAACACAACAGAAAAGTATGCACATGTTCAAGAAAACTATATGTGTGTGTGTGTGTATGAAAGCACTATTTTAATAGCCAAGCAACTGTTAAAAAACAAATATTCATCAATAATAGAATGGATAAATAAATTGTAGTATGTTCAAACTAGGTACAATGAATCAACAATGAGAACGAGTGAGAATGAATGAACTATATGCATCAATTTAAATGGATCTCACAACATGATATTGAGTAAAAGAAGCCACTGTATAACTGTATAAGTGTAATTCAATTTATATAAAATTGAAAGTACAGCTATTCTAAGGAGTTAGTCATCAGGATGGTGATTCTTTATGGTGGGGGTAACAGATGAGCCCAGAGAGAGCGAGTTCTGACATGCTAGTAATGTCCCATTTCTTGATCTAGATTGTGATTGCATAGTTATGCTCAATTTATAAAATTCCATTGAACTGTACATTTTTGTTCATACTTTTCTATATGTATGCTATTTTTAATACAGAAAAAATTAAATTATACCTATATGAAATAAGGGTGATGAAGAAAAAAATAAGTCAAAAGCAAAACGGACTGTGGCTCTCTATGCCTCCTAAGAGAGGTGCAAAATGCATATCGACTCATATACCACTTTCCTCTCTGCAAGAAGAAAAACAGATCATTCCTCACTTCTGCCACTGATAGACCCTTGCCTCACAAGGTACATTCATGAGTATTATAAATTCAAATGTAGGACTCAAAGTTAAGGAAGGGATGGAAAGATACATTTCCATGTGGAATGAAGTGAGCAAATTTAAGTTACATGAGGTTCTCAGATAAGAAACTCCAATATGTATAACTATTTATTCACTCCCCTATCCTAGGTTTGCTTCCTTGCCACACTGACTTTGGTCTTGACCATGTGGATATGAAGAGACGTGGCATTTGCCATATCCAAGCAGAAAGTTTAAATGCATGGTGTGGCTTGCCTGGGACGTCTTGTGCTTAGCTTCCACCAAGAGCACCGCCTGCCCCAGAGAGTGGCTATTCCATCACCTGGGTTCAAACGAGAAGACGTGTATAGTCTGGCAACCTGACCAAGCCCTACAGGGTCCTCAGAGTCCCAGCTGATATTCACCCTTCAGGAAATGTGAGCAAGAAAGCAAGATGGTGGCTTGGAAGCCCCTAAGATTTGGGGCGGTGTTGTTATACAGGACCAGGAATTCACAGCGGACTACAAGAAACAGAGGAATGCCTTTATTTGTATCTCTGACCTTCAGTAGATTCTAAAGTAAACCAAGGAAAAGAGCTGTTAATAAATGCCTCTGTTCTATAAAGCATCCAGGTGACATGGAGACTGTTGCAAAGAAACACTAACAGCAGAAATAGAAAGAAATAAAGGAGAAAAATAAGAATCAATACCTATTTATAGGACTTTCTTTAAAAAAAGAAAATCAATCTTAATACCTTCTGGGAAGGAAATGGTTTACAGTGCCTATAATGTGTGACCTCAACCAGGCCTGCTAATAAACCATCTACTACTGTATCTGGGTTTAGAAACAGGGGAACATATCTTAAAAATGTTTTTAATAGTATGTATTTGGGCATCCAGATTGCTGATTATAAATAACCTTGGAATTTATAGAGCTGTGGGCCATTGTTGGGTGGAGAATAGAAAGCAGTCATGCAGATTTTTCCTCTTTGTGGGACTAAATTCTGAGCAGCTCTTCACTCTAGCGGACTCCCGCGAGAACAATGTCCTGTACGTGTTGATAGCGCTGTCTGCTACTGCAAAGCTAAATCTCGACCCAGGGAAAGAGACATTTTATAGAAGATAGGTCTGAGGGTTTGCGGTCCCTCCAGGGAATAATGTCGTGTTTACGCTGCTGTCTTGATTTATTCTTTTTCTAGTTTGCAAAGTTTGTGGTCGGATAAGATATTTAAAGCACACTTGTCTGTCTTTACAATTTAACCCTTATGGTGATGTACCAGCTGTAATGAGAAACTCCTGGGTTTTCCCTTGTGCCAGGCACTGTGCTAGCAAAGTCTTGGGCTGTTTGAAGAGCAGAGGAAGTAGGTGGTAGGAACTGGAAGCTTGTGTGCCCTCAGTGTGATGGTGTTAGGATATTAGGAGGGGTGGCCTTTGGCAAATGATTAGGTCATGAGGGCAGAGATGGCAGGAGAGGGATTAGTGCCTTTATAAGAGAACTCCCTCCTGTTTCTGCTATGGCAGGATCCAGTGAGAAGTAGGCTGTTTGTGACCTGGAGGAGGGGCCTTATCAAAACCCTCCCATGGCAGCACGCTTTGGACTTCCAACCCTCCAGAACTCTTGTTTGTAACCGCTGAGTCCATGGTACTTTGTCACACCAGCCTGAACTGATTAAAATAAGGCAACTGGCAATTTCACCCTTGTTGTGGCAGAAATCAGCATAGGGTACCAAGTGTAAAACAAGATTCACTAAATCCTTAATCTTTTTAAATTTTTTAAATCATTGGTCCCTCTCACCGTCTTGCCATTAATGGATAGCTTGGTTAATCAACATCCGTTTAATTGCATTACTCTTCTTAGTTTGTAAACTCTCAGAAGGAAAGCAATTTGACTATTTCTCTTTGAATAGTGCTAAATTCCCTAGTATATACAGCCATTTCAACTAGGTGATAAATAAAATAGTTTATAAAGAAAAGAAAAACATGATAAATATAGAAGTCATTTAAGTATTCAGTTAATAAGGATGTGAATAATTTTTCTTCAAAATTTAGTGCCTTTGGCACAAAGCAGACAAAAATAATATATTTTTTATGTATTTTTATGTATGCTACAGGATCCTACAATTCTTCTTCTTTTTTCTTATTTCTTATTTCTTCGAAGTAAGATTTTTAATTTTATGCCTCAATCTCTCAGAGATATAACCACAATAACTTTGTCTTAACTCATCCTTCTTGTGCCATTAGAAAAAAAGTTTCCAGTAAAATGAAATTTTGTTGTAATCATTATAGTTATAATTATTAAATTATTGATTTGTTTTTGCCCCCTCATTTCCAACCATACCTCCTCTCCCTCTCCCCCCCAAAAAAGGGAGAAAAAAATAAAACTATCCTCAAAAGAATAATATGCATCTTGAATAATGGCAGGTCTGAGCCTGACATGGCTGGCTGTTTCCTTGCCTTTAATATTCCTGTTTACAGTTTAAGTTCTCTATTTTTGCTGATTACATGAAACATGTAAATTTATGTTGATTTTTCCATTGAGGTTAAATGAAAATTTGCTGACTATTATGCTAACTCAGGTAAACTTATTTCTATTTGCTCTGTCTTTTTATCAGCAAAGTCTGTATTAGTTACAAATTTGCCCTCCTTTCTTTCCCCTCCTCAATAAACTTTCTGATATTAGGGCTTATTTAGAGCTTTTTTGTTTGTTTGTTAAATTCAACAAAAGTTATAGTTATGTTACTTGGACATCATGGACTATGAATTCTTTAGAACTGTAGTTTTATTGATTTCAGTAACTTAGTGAGACAAACCAAAGGTTAGCAAAATATTTCCTGGGAGGTATCTTACTGTTTAACAACCAAAGAAGAATCTTACGTTTCTTCTTTTTCATATCACCGTTTTTCAAAAAGTATTATGCAACCATTTTAAGAGTACTATTCCAGCTTCCAAAAAACAAATTTCAGAGCTTATTTTAAAAAGAAATATGCTGATACGGTACACGTAAAAGATAATTACTTTTCACCTTATACCTGGTTACAAAATTTGGAATAGTATCAAACGTAAAAAACATTGACATATGTTATTGACAATATTAATTTTCAGGTCTTAAGTATAAGTATGATATGATATATAAAGGGAGAAGTATGTTAGAGAAGAAAAATTCTAAGATTTAAAGGCATTTGGATCAATTTTGCTCTTAATTTGCCATCTTTACTCATAATAGCAAAATGATGGAATTTCACTACATGAGAAGATGGAAGCACAATAAAAGTGAAAATTGCTAAGTCAATTTTCAGCCACCAGTATAATTCAGTTATGTTATCTTTCTCCTTCAGAAGGAAAAATAGTAACTTTCCATAACTGCTTTATTTTATTCTCTCAGACACACAGTTTTAGTCAATATACCAAGCATCACTTCAATTACTGCTATTGCATCTGATTTTTAATTTTATTTTTAACAACAGGACCTTAAGCTTGTATAAAACTTTATAGATTTAGGTCGAATTTGCTCTTCAGGTATTTCATTGTAACCATGAAGAATCCCTATGATGAACTTAGTTGCAACATTGTTAATCATATTTTGAAAATGAAGAGTTCTTTAAATATGGACTTTGTTGGATCTTATAAAACCTGCCCCCAACAGAACTGAATGGAAGGGGCCAGGGTCTGAACTTGAGTTGTAGAGATGAGACCAATGCTGAGGACATATGGCTAGCTGTACAGGCAGAACAAGGCCATTAGACAATGAAGTGATGGGGAGCAGATAACTGGACTCCATGAGGATCCAGGTCTAACACGATGGTGTTCCCATAACAGATAACCTAGCAGAGAATAAGGAAGCTACCTGTAAAGACACAGACATGTGAGTCCGATCCAGAGATATGTGAGGACAATATGAGCACAGTGGCACACCAGTGGAACCAGGATTTGCTATCCCAAATTACTCCACTCCCGGGGACAAAAGATTCAAGAACTGTGATACTCTGAAAACAGACAGATAATTGGGGCATGATGATTGGGTTCCTGAAGCTGAGATATATGGCCTCTCAGTGAATTTGCTACAGAAGATACTTAATGGTCTATCTGTCTCCAGGCTCCTATCATTCAAATCTGACCTTGTGGCAGAAAGAGGAATTGTTCTGAAGTGCAAATTTGATTGCCTGAGAGCTTTCAATGGTTCCTAAGAAATACGTTATAAAAAAACTTTAAAAACGGAATTCTGCCTGTCTTTCTCATTTTCTGCCATGGCACTTTATATTTTAGTGCCATTTCATGTTTTAGGATCTTTTATTATTCACTCCATCTGCCTGGAAAATCCTTTGCTTCCTTTATTGTATGACAATATCTCTCTCTTCTATCCTAAAACCATATGTTTTTATTTACCCAATAGAGATTTACTGAATACCCACTATTAGCACTATGCTAGAATCTGAGGATATAGAGATAAATAAATGAGGCCTTTGAATTCCAGAAATTCACAGCAAGGTGGTGGAGGAGTTGCTTCTAGGTACAGATGAGCCACTGGAACTCAGTGAAATAGTTCATTTTGTTGTTAAAGGATAACTTTTAAAAGAGATTATAATCATGACTCTTATTTGGATATAAAGTGAACATGTACCAAAGATTATATTTAACTCATTAATGAATGAGGGAACCAGTAAGATGGTATAACTAATTCAAATGAGAATATAAAGGACAGATATATATATATATATATATATATATATATATATATATATATATATATATATAATACATACATATTTCTGAAATAAATTTACAAATAGATGAAAATAGGTCTATCCATAGGGCAAGAATCAATTACATCCTACTAGAGACAATTAATTTGCATTTCAACGGGCAAGACTTGTTTATTATTATCTGTTTTCTACATTTTCTAGAGTTGTAAAATAACTCAAAGATAATGAAAAAGGGAGATAACCCTGATAGGTGAGTTAGACAGGACATACAGTAATGTTTTCTTGCCCATTTCAAAGTTTTCCACAAATTTTCTTGACAGAGGTGAAGCATATAAAAGGATGATGGTCGCAGAGATTATGTATGTAAATCTGCCTTGAGTTGGAGGAATTAGGAGGAAACATTCCGAGAATATTTGAGGCCTTGATTATTCATGCGAATTGAATTTTTCCATGTCATTGTGAGAATGAGGAATAGGAACTCTGTAAGAATGAGAAAGAGGTATGGGCAAAGGTTTTCAAGGCAGTAAAATTAACGGGTCTGAAGGATGTTTCCTTGTGAGCACTGGGCAATAAAGCCCTTAGTCTTTCCAAGATTCCAAACAGAACATTGAGGAAAGAATTGTTCCTGAATGGTTTGAGGCAAGAGCAGTCAGTGGCCCATTCTTCTTAGGTTGGTGGCTATGAAAGTGTGGTCCAGGAATGGCAGTATCAGCATCATCTGGGAACTTAAAAGTGAAAATTCTTGGGTGCTAACCCCGACCGACTGAATCAGGAATTCTGAGGGTGTGCTGGTGATCTGTATCCAAACAAGTCCTCCAGGGGATTCTATGCTCTCTTGGGTTTGAGAACCACTGTCTGAGTGGAGCAGGTAGTTCCTTGAAGGAGAGTCTCTACCTTGAAGGGCCAGACCTCAGCTGGAGGAAGGAAATCCTTCCATAATTATACAACAAGAATATATATACAAGAATAAGTGAAAGTGTATTCTTCTGATTTCAGAAAATAATTTATCTGCACATCTGTCCCTTTATGGCTTCCTCTAGTCTATGAGAATATATACTGTACCTTTTCTCAATTCCCAGGGCAAGCCCATAGTAGTTACAGTATGACCAAGGTTTACTGAATGACTGAGCAAATGACTTCCACAAGTCAGACACCCGACACGAGAACACAGGCTCAAGACCATGGCTGGACCAGCAGAAGAGCTCGTATGGATTCTGGATTAGAACGCCTCAAGTCCTCCGGGTCAAAAGAGCAGTTCAGTTTCCAATGAGAGAAGATGACACTAACATGGGTGGGAGTAGGGATGCTGGATACTGGCTCCCTCTAAAAAGTAGAGCGTGAAATAAAGATTCACATGAAGGTCATTTATATTGGAAAGTGATCTCAAGAAAGTGGAATGGGAGACAGAAGAGAGTGAAAGAGGGGAGGAGGGAAAAGTCTTGAATTGGCCTTTCCTCTTGAGTAGACAATTAGAGTTTGATCCTGCCAGAACCCTTGGCGAACCCACAGAATGCACTTCCAAGTTGTCCACCAGAGGAATGGAAGAAGAAACATTTATTCATTCCCTCTCATTTTCCCTCAAAATTGCAAGCTGTGTTTGCAAAAGTGGGTACCTGCAATGTCTTAGAGAAACCTCCAAACAGAAAGCCAGAAGTACCCTCGATGCACCTGAGCCAAGGGGTTGTCAGGTTACACCTTGAGGTAGCTGGTTGCAGCAGCAGTGGCTAAAATAAAGGAGGGGCCCAAGAAGTGCTTAATGTATAGATTTTATTAAGACCAGAATCTTCCAAAGTTAAGGTTACTCCACTTTCCGCACCCCCAAGAGGAAAACACCTGGTCCATCCCAGAAAGAAGATGGTGATATAACAGGAGCCCCGACATGTGCCTTCAAGAGTTGGGGGGTGAGGGTGAGGCAATGTAGAGACTGAATGGTCTCAGTTAATGCACATCAGCTCTGAAACCCACAGCCTGGCATTCCATCTTTGCCCCTCACCAGTTACATATTCTTGAGAAAGTTTTATTTTCCCTAACCCTCAGACTGTTCATATAAAATTGCACTAATAATCTACTTATTAGTCTCATAAGCACATTGGGAGATAGAAATAATGTAATATTTATTAAAAGCATAAAAACCATAACAACTAAACTGACACAATAGCTAGTTATTCTTAAGCATTTATTATGCTCCAGTCACTACAATAAGTGTTTTATAATCCTCCAAACTGCATCATAACTGGGTTCTGTCAACCTCATTTCACAGATGAGGAAACTGAGGCACAATGAGGGTAGGTAAGATACACACACACACACACACACACACACACACTCTTAGTAAGTGACCAAGTAGATATTTCAACAAAGCTATCAGGCTCCAAAGCAAACTGTTTTTACAGCCACTGCTTTCCAATTTTTTTCTTAACAATCGGTGACAAATGATTTACATAAAATAAAGCAGCAGGTGGAGGCAGAGGGGCCGTGGCTCCCTGCTGCAAAGTGATTTACTGCAGGTCTCTCCACAGGGGCTCTTTATAGAAAACTAGGTTAGGATAACAAGAAAAAGGGATATTGCAGTCAAAATGGTTGATTGGTAGGGTCTACAAGTTGGAAGAGAAGTGATATGATTATAGTGGACTTAGATCTGCCCAGTTTCTTTGAAACCATGTGTCCCACAGCCAGCACCACTCAAAACGGGCCCCTCAGGCATTTTTCCTTTGCGGCATGCCTTTCCTAGCCTCCCTAAGCCTCCTGATTTTCTTCTCAGAGTCTTATGTCTGACTTCATCTCTTAGCTCTCCATTTTTGGCCTTGCCTCACCTTTCCAACCAGAACCTTGGCATAATTATCTAACCTTCTTTGTATCATTTTCTTATGATGCTTCAGATTCCCCTTCTATCATCAGTATTTTACATTGGATAAATACCCTACTAATTCCAACACAGCCTCTGGATCCATCAGACTCAACTTAGCTCATTTTTGGGAAAGAAGGATGTCTTGCTGGGTTGGCTCCTTGGATAAAATACAAATTTGATGTGGATAAGATAAAAGGCTGATTCCAGAGCTGGGGCTGGGAGAGTAAATGATAAGCATGTGGGGTATTGATGAGCCAGTGCATGCTAAAAAAAAAAACAAAACAACAACAACAATAAAAACAAAACAACCCATGAAAACATACCAAAACACAGAGGGAGCTAGACTAAAGGGTTTCCCACTAGCTAAATGTGGAATAATCTGAGCATCAAAATAAATAAAAATAGTAATGGATTATAACTCCTTGAATAGGATAAGAATCCATGAGTCCATATTGATAGACAGACAGACAGACAGATAAGAAAAGAAAAAAGGAACAATCCTTTTCAGTAGACTACTAACAAGTAAATGTGGATAAAATGATGGAGTTAGAAAATCATAAATAGGTAGTAAATCTAGTAGGTGAGCATCTGATGACAAAATATTTACATACTGTCAAAAACAAAGTAACTCCCCACAAATTAATGACAAAGAGAAAAAGAGTAGCTGTAGTGGAGAAACTTAGCAAATATGACTTTGACCAAAGGATCACAGTTCATATGACCAATATTGGGACCAACTCACCTTATGTGCCTTTTGACGTGATGCACTGAGAAGTGAGAATATCACTTCTGGGATATTTTTGCCAAAAAGACATAACCCGAATCCATTCATGAGGAAACACCAGACGAACTCGAACTCAAACTTAGGGGCAGTCAAAGGCTTCAAGGTCAAGAAAGAGAAATAAAGGCTGAAGAACTGTTCCAGATTAAGGGAGATGAAATGGTATGAAATGCATGATCCTGAACTGGGTCCTGGCCTGGGGTAGGGGGGAAGCTATAAAAGACATTGTTAGTATAATTAATAAAATCTGACTGCAAACTGTGAATTGGACAGTAGTATTAGATCAACATTAAATGTCCTGATTTTGACCACTATCCTGTATAAGAAAATACAGATAAGTTACATAAGAGAATGTCCCTATGATTAGGAAATGCACACTGAAATATTTAGGGATAATGCAGGACCATGTTTACAACTCAGTTTCATGTCTCAGAAAATTGATGAAAGGGAATGAGAAAAAGAGAATGTAAACAATTTCTGAAGCTGAGTAAAGGGTGTATATTGTTTCCTCATATCTTGCAATATTCTATAACTTTGAAATTGTATAACCAACAAAAAATATTTCCACCACTTGAAAGTGGAGAGTTTCCTGTGAAAGAAGGAAAAAATAACTGGCTTTGACAAAGGAAGAACGTGTTAATGTGAAAGCAAAGTAGAAACTAATGTTTCTTTATTACCAAAATAACAACTTTCTGCAGCGTCACTATGACCAAGGGGTTATAAAAACCTCTACAGAAGGTAAAGAGTTCATATGGAACTTCAAAACTCAGTCTTCAAATTTGTCACTTCAGAGAGGAACTGGAAGTCCTTTAAAAGCAGCAGTTTTTGTTTCTGGTTTGTTTTTCTTTTTTTTTTTTTTTTTTTTTTTTCAGATTTGTGAGCGTTCCTCGTGCTTGGTATTTCCACTGAGATAAACGCTAGCTAGATATTAATAAAACCAAAGTAGCCTGCGGCAGTAATAATTGGGAAGCCTTCTTGTTGCCTTGGTTAATGGGTGCCCTCATTTAGCACAGATGATAGGCTGAGGTTAGTATTGAAGCAGGATCATCGAGCCAGTGTGACAGGAAGGATGGTCAGCAGGCCCCCGCCCCCAATAAAGTTTTGGTAAAAAAAATAAATAAATAAATAAAATAAAATAAAAGTTTTGGTGATGGACCTCTTCTCTTCCTCTCTTAGGTTCTTGAAAATCTTGTAATGCTTGGCTTCCTTTTTCTTGTTAAGCAAAAGGGGGCTACGATGACTGAGTACTACTTGCTATAGGCACATACAAATGCATGACTTCATTTGAATACTGGAACTAATTATCATCATCCTGTTTTACAGATAAAGAAATGGAGGTTCCGGGTGGCTGAGTGACTTCCCAGTAGCCACATGTAAACTAAATAGCCATCTGCCCCAACTTCCAAATGCCTGTGCTTTCTACCATATTGCCCTTCCTCCACACGAGGAGGTGCCACTTCTGGAAAGTGAATCGGGTTAAACCAGTCTCAGGAGCACCTTCTACACTGGGAAGAGTTCTTTGTAGGGTGATGAGAAGGTGTTGGGCACATACGCACTAGAGAGACCTGGTAGTAATTGGACTGAACAAAGCTATAAGTAAAAGTTCCATTCTGTTATTGCTTCATCAACCATCTCAGTTTTCTTCCCACCCACTTTAAATTTCTTAATCACCAGTTGCTCATTCCTTTTATTTTGAAGCTCTAAAATACTATTATGGATCTGAGAAGCAGGATAAAAATCTTGTTCTTAGTAAATATACCTTTGGAAACTATCCCGCTGAGAAGAAATCACGTGAAAGCAGCTATTAGGAGGGCCCTCCACAGTGAATGGGCTGGACAGAATGTTAGTTTCAAGGTCTCTGGGTTTGGTTTAGAACATAAGAAATAGAGAGTGTCTCTCTACACACTTCGTGCTCACAACACACACACACACACACACACACACACACACACACTCACTGAAAATCACAGATAGAAGCCGACAGTACACAAACTCTACAGTTTGACAGAAATATATTCAAGTCTTAGCTCCTTCATTAATTCATAATTGTCATGGCCCTGAAGAAATGATGCCCTCTTCAAGAATTTCAGTCAAGAGTCAAGAAGTGAGGGATTGGGATGTCACTACATCCTCAGAAGGGTAACGCCTTAGGCTTCTCTTTTGTCAAACAGGAATGAAATATCATCTCTGCTCTGTCAAAGATTATTGTGATACTCAAATCAAATAATAGATATTAAAGTGCTTCAGATACATTAAATCCCATACAAATATAAAGGGTTGTTTTGTAAGCAATATGTCCTCCACTGTCAGTAAGTCACTTGATGCTGACCAAAGGGTCAACCTCTATAAGATATGAAATAATTCACAGAGGCTCTCTAGAATGTAATAACTCTCCCATTAGATTAATCCCCACAGGCAACAACCATGTCTGGAACATCATAGGCATTCAACAAATAATAAATATGCCTGGACACATAATTGGAAGTGGAGGCCCAAAGATTTTATCATGCTGTGATGGTTCCTCAAAGCCATCTTTAAAGCACCAGACCCTAGCACAGCATCTGGCATGACACCGTGTCATAGTTGATTTTATTTGTCAACTTGGCTGGGTCACAGTGCCCAGACAGTTGGTCAAACATTATTCTGGATGTTTCTGTGAAGGTTTTTGTTTGTTTGGATGAGATTAATATTTAAATCTGTAGACTTTGAGTAAGGCAGATTGCCTTCCATAAAGTGGGTGGGCCTCATCCAATCAGTGGAAGGTCTTAATAATACAGACTGGCCTCTCTTAAGTATAAAGGAACTCTGCCAGCAGTTTCCTTTGAACTCAAACTACGGCTCTTCTCTGGGTCTCCAGCCTGCTGGTCTACCCTGCAGATTTTGGACTCACCACGCCTCTACAATCACATAAGTCTTAAAATAAATATTTATCTCTATAAATACATTTCTTGTTGATTCTGTTTCTCTGGAGAACCCCGACCAATACACCTACCAGTATTCAACTGATATCAAATTTTTTAATCCCAAAATGAATTATTCTTCAACCATCACAATATTTTACTCTACAAGAACCATTTTGTTTTCCAAATAAAAATTACTTCAAAAATGTTTCTGTATTCAATTATACAGTCCTTCCCAAATATTTATTGACTCTCTCCTTGCTTAATTGTTTGCTAGTAGATAGAAAGGAAGAAAAACTCTGCGTAAAGCAAAGAGACGGCCACACCCAAATTTAGCAATAGTGAGAGTCCAAAATGCTGATATATTACAAATTTAAAACTTACAAAGAACTAATATAATTTTGTGGAATTACCCCTATTGTAATGAATATTGCTGGTTGACTAGAGAACCTGTAAGGAAACTGTTTTTCTCTCTGGAAATACTGGACTTAGAAAAAGGAATTGAAGTTGAATTCATTTATTCTGCATCTAAAGTAGAAAAATGGCACTGAAAATTTGAAAGGAACATGAAATTGCTGTACCTTCTAAGTGTCTATGAATAAAATAAGTGAGGAGAAAAAGAAACATTCAATTTAACACTGAGAGTAATTTTCACCTTTCCTTCCCTGTAAAACATACACGAAAGGTCACATGTTGTCATGGAAACAGCAAAATAAGAAATCTGTTTGCAAATGCTTGAAGTTAGGTGCAAGATTGTTAAATACAGGCTATTTGTATTTGTCTGTTACAGAAAAGAAAAACATTGATAATGATTTGGTACGTCACCATCCTTTTATTTATTCTAAATCTTACCTTAGTCTGTGTTTTGTATGTGTATGACTTCCCAAAGTTATTTCTCTTTATTTTCCTTCATAGAGCTTATAGGAGGCACTTAGCCCAGACCTTGTGCCATTGGGTTAAAATCTAAAGCATAGATTTTAAAGCTTAAAGGTTATTTTAGAAAGTTTAATACAAAGCAAGGGCCTGTTTAAATTTGTGTACCATGTGCACAACACAAAATACTTGAAGCAATAGCTGTAATCGCTTAGATGTAAAAACCATGGAGTTTAGGGTAAGACATACCCTTGTATTTGAGTCCTGGTTCTTCCCTTTGGTTACTGAGTGACCTTGGGTAACACGCTTAACTCCTCTCTAATATGTTTTCTAACATGTAAAATGAAACTAATTGACAAGCCTTTTTTTAGAACTATTGAATAAATATTAAATAATATAGACCCCAAAGCAAAGATATTATTCATTATTATTTCCTTCCAGTTATTCACGTTAAGGGATCCAATAAGAGTCTGAGTAACTGAAACTGTCCTTTAATCAACAGATCCTTTCTATTGCTTTTTTCAAAATTAAATTTACTGGGGTGACATTGGTTGGTAAAATTATATAGGTTTCAAGTGTACAATTCTATAATAAAAACATCATTTATATATTGCATTGTGTGTTCACCACCCAAAGTCAATTCTCCTTCCGTCACCATTTACATTCTTCTACTACTCCCCTCTTCCCTTACCCTCTGGCAACTACTTAATGTTGTCTGTGTCTATGAGTTTTTGTTTGTTTGTTTGTCTTGTTTGCTTATTGTTTTCAGTTTTATATCCCACAGATGAGTGAAATCATATGGTTCTTGCCTTCTATTGCTTTTAAGCCTCTAGTTGTATGCATTCTCACCATTCTTGATCATTGGCAATGAGTCCCATCAGAAACCTAGGATTCTTTCTCTCACCTTCAAGGATCCCCATAACTTACCCAGATGCCGCCTACTAATCTTAAATTGCAGGCTACCCATCGACCTGGAGCCACCGAGCTTTAAAACGGGTGAAACTTCAGTACCCTTATTTCATGGATTGGAATGTACCATTTGGTTGAATATCCCACCACTAGTGAGGGGCACAGCTCAATTTCCCAACTTCTAATTCAGAGCTCCAGACTTTGCACCTCGCAAATACTGACCCAAGAAAAGCAAGAACATACTGCCCCTTGCATGTACCATGCTAATTTCTATTGCTTATTGCCTTAGAGAGAGCAGTTTTCTTCAAACTTGGATCCCAATGTGAGTACATAAAATCATCCCAAAGGTTACAGCAGCAGGAACATTTAAAGGCATTAATTTCTAGCTCCTCTACGTCTGTGTCTTCTTCTTCTTAAAACTGATCTGCCAAGACCCTACCTTTCTTTCACTTTACAAAAGAAACTTTATGCTTCATCCATCCCACTACTTCCTGTGGTGCATTGTGCTAGAGTGAAAAAACATCTTCAGGCAAAGTGGAAGTCTGCTGTAATTACTCATCAAATCACCCCCAATTTTTCCTTGTCTTAAGCATATTTATGGTAACAGAGAAGACTGCTGTTAAAAAGGGATAGTAGCTAATGTGAGGATATTCTAAAATTAGATACGTGATAAATAAAAGATGAAAGGAATAACAATTTAATGACTTTACCTCTTCCATCCCCAACTCTTATCCAAAAATTCATCTTCTTTGCTGCAGAGCCCTGTGAGGAAAAAACAGAGAGTGGTTAAGAAAAACTGAATGCTAAGAATTTGGGATCTCGTATTAAAATGCATACAAACTTTGCAGCTATTCCCCGTGCACATCCCTGGAACATCCATTTAACTGAAAAGAAAAAGACCTTTAAATAGCCAAATGCATATAACTTTGCTTCTTTTAAATGTAATTATAGTGTTTTTCAGGACTATCAAACTTTCCGAAGTGCACTGTATAAAATCCACGTACAACAAAGACATTGGGGCTCCACCCAGATCCTCCACTGGTCAGATAAAACACTGATGCCAAACTGCAGAAGGATCATAGCCCTCTCCTCCTCGTCTCTCCTTTCGCCCCTCCTCTCCCCTACGTCCCCTTCCCCTCCCCTCCCCTCCTCTGTCTCTCACGTCCTTCCCCTCCCCAGGTGTCCAGACTGCAACTAATTAATTCATTGGCTACTATTGTCCAGGAGATTGTTAGTGGTATTACGCCACATCTTTGCCATATAGTGCAAAAACGTGAATCACTTTTCAGTTTCAACTGTCTGTCTAGACAGACTTTGCAGAATAAAAGTCTTTTTAAAATAATTCGCATTTAATGGTAAAGGGGGGAAAAGGCAGCTGCCAAAAAAGAGCGCAGAGAAGCAGTACAGGTGAGTAGAAAAACAGTACTTAGTATCCATTACCAGGGTTAAATGATGTCATACTCAAGGCTTGATTCTGGCCAACGTGAAATAGCAAGGTTCAGATGTATTTTCTTGCCTGTAACAACAAAAAAATTAAAAAAAGATATGAAGCAATAGTATTCAAGACACTGGACATCAGCAAAAAGGAGAGTAACTCCTGAGAAACGGAAAACTATTGAGATCAGCCCTACAATCGCCCAGATTTCTGCTTTGAGAGAGTTTCAAGGCCATGGTGCAGAGGCTGAGTCAACGCTGAGCATGGTGGATTTCTGGAGCTCAGAGTCTGAGGTTAGCCAGGCAGCTCTAGTTTGCAGGACAGACCACTGAGGAAGCGAGAGCTGCAGCTGCACAGAGAAAGAAGTCTAAAGGTCCGGAGAGAGAATGAAAAGGAAAGCCACACACTGGAAGACTATATTACAAGTCGCATATCTCAGAAAAGCTTTGTATCCAGAATACATCAAGAAGTTTCAAATTCAATAATAATAATTTTAAAAAGAACTAAAACTAAAACCAATTTTAAACAGGCCACAAGTATGAATAGAAACTTTGCCACAGAAGATACACAAATCACAAATAAGCACATCAAAAGCTAGTCATCATTAATCATTAGAGAAATGTGAATTAAAACCACAATGAGAAACCACCACATACCAAGTAAAATGATTACATTAAAGCCTTGTATCAAGTGTTAGCGAGGATGTAGAACTAAAGCCCTTATACAACCACTTTGGAAAACTGTTTGAGAGTTTCTTTAAAAATTAAACCTACAACTTTGTATGATTTATAATCTCTTTCCCGAGGTATTTATCCAAGAGAAATAAAATCAAATATCTACACAAAGACTTGTACTCAATGTTTGCAGCAACTTTATTTATTATCGCCCCAAACTTGAAACAATTAAACATCTGTTAACTACTGAATGGATAAACAAATTGTAATATAGTCATATAATGGAATAGTATTCATCAATTTAAAAAAAATGAACTGTTGATATATGCAACAAGTTGTATGAATCTCAGAATAATTATGTTGAGTGAAAAAGAATTAGACCAAAGGTGTGATTGAATTTACATAGTATTCTAGAAAAATGTCAACTCACTATAGTGATAGAAAACAGAGGAGTGGTTGCCTAGGGACAGAGAGAGGGTGGCAGCTAGCGTCAGGAAAAAGAGGTTACAAAGGGTTATGAAGACATTTGATTGGGGAGAGAGCATGATGGTTTCACTGGTGTATATATATTTCAAAACTTATCAAACTCTATACTTTAAACATATGCAGGTTACTGTATGTCAATTATACCTCAATAAAGTTATTTTTTAAAGGGGTAGAAGTGGATATTAGCACTAAATTTCCACACCTAACAGATTCTGACATTTTATGGCAGAAGAATGAGGCTTTTTCTGGTCCCTTTACAGCTCTAACAGCCTTCTTCCTTTCCATCTTGGGTCCCTGTTTTTCTTCCCTCTCAGATCACAGCGTTTCCTTGTATTGTCGTAGCGTATCAGTAAACCCGTCTATAGCACACACTCCAGGCTTAGCTGCTTCTTCCACAATGTTTGGCAGCTGAGCCTTGAAGTACATGTCCCAGGGTCAGGTTCTTTGTCTTCAACACAATGTGTGGTGTTTTCACCTCTCCTACTCCTCAATTTGGAATCCATCTTGCCTCTGTAGTTCGGCTGTAGCCAGAACTTGAACTGTAGGAGAGACTGGAAGGGAATAAACAAATGTATTTGAGAAGAGTCAGAGGGGAAGTGACTTGACCATTCTGGCCTTTGAGTAGCCATGAGAAATTATCATCGGACATTTGGGTCTTGAGGAGAAAAGCTTAGAGGTCACTGTTCCCACAGGTAGCCATTTCACTCTTGAGGGTTCTTTTCCTTTGAAGACTAGGTCAGCATTTGGAACATGACTATACTCTCCACACTGCTAGCAGTACTATGTCCCGAAGCCCAGCTGTGTTTCACTTCAGTTCTCAACATCCGTTAACAACGCAGGAGAGAGAGAGAGAGAGAAAAAGAGAGAGAGACAGAGAGAGAGAGAGGCCATACAGAAAACCTGCACAATGAGCAAGTCTATAAGCAAAAACGGTCCTAACAATAAATATTCTGAAAAATACCCTGAAGCAAAAACAGATGTACAGGACAGAAAAGAATTCAGAATTTCCAGGCTAAGAGGTTCCAGTTCAAGATGGCAATGTAGGAGGCTCCTGAATTCACTTCCTCCTCGGGACGCACCAAATCTATACAGATAACAATTTCCTCTGACAGAAATCAGAAAACTAGCTGAACAACTCTTACACAATGGGCAAATGAGAAAAACCCACACAAAGAGGGTAGAAGAGTCTGAGACACAATCTCACCATAACCCCCACCCCCACCCCAGGCAGTGATCCACAATTCAGAGGGAACTGACAACTCAGAGCTTCTCACTGAGGAGTGAAGGGTTTGAACGCCAACTTGTAAGACCTGCACCTGAGAAACAGGCTCCCCAAATGGCTAGCTGTGATAAGATATGGAAATAGCTGTCATTTTTATTGGTGACAAGGCCACAGGTATCACTAATACTGCTATGGCTTGTTGGCTATATTCATAAGTGAAAGAAATGGCAAGTTTCAGTTAGACGTTAGTGAAAATAAAGATGTACTTTATTTTTCCATCTAAATTCATAAATCTCCTGAACTATGTTTCATGCAGGAAGTTCCTTTGCCCTGTATGGTTCAGCAAAAACATTTCTATACATCTATCTATGGATTTAAGTTTTAGTTATTCAACTGAGCATTATTGAGGGCATAGTAGTCAACTTAAATAAGTTAGGGGCTCAGGGTTGCAAGTTGAACAATGGGGTACTATCTGAAAGAAGCTTATAGTCCAGTAGGCTAAAAAAATGTCATAAATTACTACAATGAAACATTAGAGATATTATGGTGGGGGGGGGAATCCAGTGCAGAAAAAGCACAAATGAGAGGAAGGTGAAATAGGCCACGTCCCATACAGAGGAGTGTCACCAGGTAGACTTATGGTTGATACACAGGAAAGAACGATTCTGGCAGAGGGAAATTTATGACCAAAAATACTGAGACATAAAATAGTTCTAAAATTCTTGGCCATTTCATATGGCTTGAATTCTAGCATGAGAATCTCTTGCCAAAATTACATTGTATTCACTGCCTATGGAAATGCTTAAAGATAGCCAAATTCATTATAACAACTCTTCATTCCAAAAGAATTATTTAAGTATCTGCCTATTCCACACAACTGTGTGGACTTTTTGTGTACTTGTTGAATGAATGAATGAATGAATGAATGAATGAATGAATGAATGAATGAATAAGGTATATTTGAACCCTCTTGTGGCTCTAGTAATACCTAACAGTTTGCATAAGAACCACCAGGTGGCAGATATTTAGTCCAAGAATGGCTGTTAACCAAGAGCACAACGCAGATGATGAAATGCCTAATAGCTTTTGTTTTCTGGATTCTTACTGTCTTAGTTCATTAAACTCTGAGGGATTTCATGAGGGCATGAACTGGAGAATGTTTTTAGCGCTTTTGTCCTAGACAAATAACTGTTTATTGAATTGGTTTATGAAATTGAATTTGAAAATGACAGTAACAAATACTTCTCTCAGCAAAGAAAAAAACTAATAACAAAAAGAGGATTTTTGAGGCTAAGTCATTTATCGGGATGTCTACTCCTCACTCTCCAAAATTAGTAAAAGGGGCATTACAACCGTGAAAGTCATTATATTGTTGCATATGATTTGAAGAAATAAAGTGTATAAGATTCACACAGCACAGTGACGCTTTTCAATTTTGCTACATGGAAATTAAATCTCAAGTCACCATAGGATGGGTCTCAGTCTATATAGCAGAAAGAAGGTATCTGAAACACAGCATCGTCATCCACGTATAGGACGAATCCGCAAGCCCTCAGCATACACTTGGTTGCCTTAAGTGGGACATTGAGAAAAAGACAGAGCGGTCACCCAAAGGAGATTATCCAGAATAGAAACTAGGTCACATAGGGAACAGCTTCAGGAAATGAAGGTGCTCAGTAGAGACACGTGACAGAAGTCATCGAGGGCTCACGTGGGGAAGTCAGACAAACTACCTTTGCTCAGAATTAGGACAATTGACTTACAGAGAGATGGAATTCTGCTATTAAAAGGGAATTCATCATTGGGGCAGACCACCTAAGGGAACTCTGAGGTTTTCCTCAATGGACTGTTCCAGTGGAGGCTCAAGTGTAATTAAGCATACTACAACCCAGGCAATCTACTTTCAGACACCATACTCTCAGAAATAGGAAGTAATGCATGAAAACACATTGCACAGTGCCTGGATCATAGCACATGTTCAGTAAATAGTGCTTTTTTGTTTGTACTTTTCCTTTCTGTTATTACCTTAAGTTTGATCATGTAGCCCTATTTTTGCTCCAGAAAATAAATCTAACTTAATTTGTTTCCCCACATAGCTGTTTATACATGCTTATGTTAAGATTATAATACTTAATATTCACAAATTTACTTTTCAGTCTATCAAATAGATTCATGTAGATTTATGTCATTTATTTAGTATTCATGGTGACCTGAGTGTAATTCTTGACATGTAATGCATACTCAGCAGTCTTTGTAAGTGATCAATAATTATCCCTATTTTATACAGAGTCTCAGTGTCTAAGTCTCCACAGTATATAAGTTGCAGAAATAGGAATTTAGTTTACATTTTCTGAATCATTTTCCTGTATGTCTTTTCACAATGCTGCATTAGCATAGGTGAAAAAAATAATTCCTATATATAAATATAAAAATACCCAACGGCATATATTCGTGTATGTGTGTGTGTGTGTGTGTGTGTGTGTGTGTGTGTGTGTGCGTGTGAGAGAGAGAGAGAGAGAGAGAGAGAGAGAGAGATCTCCAAGAAAATCTGGGAAGCATTCCCAATTTAACATATATTACATTGACCTGCTAAATATACGCATATACATCCTTTGGGTTTGGACTAAGAAAGTTCCTGATGATGAGTTTTGCTACTCATCAGAGAAGACCCATTTAGTTTCACTGAGGAGAGTCCTCTTGCTCCTGCCAAATATAATGAATATATTAATATATATTCCCCATACATACATGTGCATATACAGATGTTTCCCAGTTACTAAGCTGTTGAACACTGAACAGTCTCAGCATTGGCTAGAACTAATGTGATACATGGAAGACTCTCTACAGAATATGCCGAGCAGTGTTAAAGTCAACGACAAGAGTAAGGTTAATTAATGCTATTCTTGGAAATGTCAAGCGATCAGCAAGAACAGTATTAAATTGGGGTCATTGGGAGTTCCCTCCGCATTCAGCATGCTGAGTAGCCCATTATATTATTCATAATAATCTGAGCCAGCCTGTAATGGCTTATGTATTTATGGGCTATCCAACGAAGTTTACAAGTTGAAGTTTTAATTCAAATACAGCCTTTCCACCAATACTCAAAGTATTTGTTATGAGTCAGACATTATGTAGAGGGCTTTACATGTAGGATTGCATGTAATAGCTCAATAAATACTTTATTGCAAACTCCATTTTATAAGTTGGCCAACCCAGAGAGGACAAATAACTGGCACTGGGTCACACAGGTGAGCCAGACTTTGAACACAGGCACTCCAACTCCTGAGTCATCTAACCTCACACGGACATTTAGACCAAGCACCACGGAGTGGTAATAATCGAAAGTATCATTCAGGTTCAGGGGAAGGACCAGCCTTGCGGGTCTGGGTCAGATGGCCCAGTCCTAAGAGAAGGAAATGTGTTCTATAGATAGGATCGCACCAGGAAGCATTTCAGGTGAGGGGTGACACATTAAAGCCCAGAGGAATGCTGGGGATTAGGGTTAACTTCTGACCCCGTCTGATCACAGGGAGACAGGTATAAGCAGATATGAAGAACCACAGACTGGAACAAGATAGGGCCCCCAAGGAAGGGGCAGACTCCCAGAAGAGAATGCCTGAAGTACACAAAATCCTGATCCGCCCCCATTCATAAAGCCTCACCTGCCCCTTGCCCTGGAACACAGCTTGATTCAGCTAGTATACATCCATGTAGGACTGTATCGTCCATAGTTAAAGGTAAGGTAACAGCAAAGGTTATGATTTAGCATGTAAAACTTCAGGAGCATCTTCAGTGGACACGCACATTTCATTACCAATAAAGAAATTATATTCATGTTTTCAACCTCTCCCTCTCGCCCCCGCCAACAGACACACACACACACACACACACACACACACACACACACGCACACAGCACTCTCCAACACACATGTTCATATGAGATCGAACAACCTCTCATCAAGCATTCATGGGATGGACACACATCATGGTCCTGACAGGGAGGTAGCTTGCTGAGAGGATACCACTGATACAAGCCCAACATTAAAATGTTGATTCAATCAGGAAATATCTGAGCTAGCATACAAATTTTTAAGGAATATACTGGAGCAGGCTCATACCCTGGCCACTACCTTGCAGAATGCTCCCATTGTATTTGTTTTGTGCTCCACGAAATATACCTGCACAGGCCTCCTGAGAATTCCAAGAGCCTTCCTTAAAAGCCTGACAGCCATCTTCTGAGAAAAGAAGCCCCCTGGTGGCCATCGAGTCACTTTCTTTTGACAAAAACCAATTTACATGCATTTATTCATTTCATTTCACTTTTAAATTAATTGTTTTGCCAGAGACTTGAAAGGAATGAAGGCAGCTAAATATGAACTGCACAAGAGAGAGCAGAGTTATTTTTAAGGTCATTGGTACAAACTCTTGTCATAGCAATACTCAATACACAATGGTGCTCAAATACTCCAGTCAGATAACTTCTTTTGGAAAATACAAATTAAAGGTGAGCAAAAATACAGCAGAGCAGTCAGTTCAAGGTTGTATTGTGCCAAGTGCTATTTTCTCCACACACATGCAGTTGGAGACCTTAGACCCAGGAGAACTTATTGCTGATGAGTCCAGTTTTTTTCTGCCTCATATTCATTCAGTATATATGACTGAGTCATTCCTTTGTGTCAGTCGCTTATTTAGGGGCTAAAGATATAGCACAATACAACAGACAGGATCCTTGCCCTTGTGGATCTTTCTTTCTGGTAGAGACGAAGGCAATATACATTAAACAAAGAAACATTTTCATTTTAGAGGGTGGTAAGTTCTATTGAAAATATAAGAAGGTGTTTAGCTAAAAGGAGGGGTCACTGTAGATGTTACAATTGGTGGAAATTGCCTAGAAAAAGTTATATTTGGGCTAAGTGCTAAATGATCTGAAACACTTGACCATGTAACCATCTGGGGGTGGGAACATGCTTAGCTTGTTTCAGAAGCAGCAAGAGGTCCAGCGTAGGGAGAGTGTCACGAGAAGGGAGTATGAGAAGGGACTATGGCAAAAGATAGAAAATCTGATGGAGCCAGATTAGGTAGGAACTTCTAGACCCTGGCAAGTAGTTTTGAATCAACTTCTGAATGTGCTAAAAAAGCAGCTGGAGGATTTTAAGCCAAGGAGTGATATCTGATTTTCCCTATGAAAAATTTACCCTGGTGCCATGTGGAAAATGGATGGTTAGGGGGAGGGGAAGTGAAGCAGAAAATTCAGTTAGGAGGTCATTTTTGGAAATGTCGAGTGATCAGCATTCAATATTAAATTGAGGTTACTGGGAGCTTTGATATATTCAGCATACTGAATGACCCACTATGGTATTCATATTTTTTTCTAAAAACCTAATATCTAAGTGTTCGTATATTCTCAGAGTATTCCAGTCAGGTTTACAGAGGCTAATTCTGAATCAAACATTGTTCTCGTTTTTGCTATTATTGTTGTTCGGCTTTTGCCCTAATTTCCCTTTTGTTGACAGATGTTCTAGTGTTAGAAAACCAGGAGACAATGTTTTACTCTCAGCTCAACCACCATTTATTTGCCAGGGGACCTCAATCATATCTCTGAGCTACTTTGGGTCACAGTGTCTTTTTCCAAGAGTGAGAGGGGTCAGCATAGGCTCATCTGGCTCTGAAATTATGTCATTGTTCAGATCATTGAAGTAATTACAGCTTGGCCTCAATTAGCTTTGTCATTTATTATTCAGAAGGGAAAATTAATTGACCATGAGCCCAGCGACCTAAATATTGGTTATATGTTTGTGCTGGCTTCAAATAATAGTTTCATTTCCTTTATTGTACTATAACTCTCTAACAATATCTAGTTTATTTCACTTTTTATTCCTGCCTTCGTAATGTATGCTTCATGAAAACAAGCACCTTCTCCATTTAAAAACACAACAAGAACAACAAAACCTGTAAGTCCAGCCTTTAGAAAATTACTTAGACTATAGCAGATGTTCAATAAATACATAGTGGAATGAATGCATAAATGAATGATTTGCTACCTTGGTGAGAATTCCTCTGCACTTGGAGACACAGCAATTCAACAGACTGATAGACAACCAAGATTTGTTTATAACCTGTTATAGACAAGTACTTCTCATACTGTTTAAAGTCACAGAATCCTTTATTTAATGAAAAGCTTTAATAAAAACAAAATATGGAAACTTGGCTCTGGTTGAAGAAGGGATGGAAAGCCTAGAGTCTTGCCTCAACACCTTTGTTTTCCAATTTCTTCACAAGCAACCACTGAGATACCTCATTATAGTTTGAACTGGACATCTTGGCTCTCATGGTCTTTACAATTCCATAGGCGCTAGAGTTGATTAAACTTCAGTAACTTGTCATTCCAGCCCTATGCCTACTCCCCCACTCAATAGCTGAGTCTTTGCTGATCATCTCCAGGGAAAGAAATTTACACCCTCTAATATTTGAGTAGCTCTATTAGAAAGTACTGCTGGTTATATATATGGTAAATATATGTATATGTATATATATATATGTATATATATATATATACATATATATATATGGTAAAAATCTAAATCGTGGGCTTTATTCAAACCTCATGAGTCTCAGACAATCAGTTCGTTCTTTTTTCCACAGGACAAACTTCTATCAATTGGAAGGAAGCTACACCTTGTGGCTTCCCTGTCCAAGATGAATATTCTCCAGTTCTTTTTGCTTTAATATTGATTCACCAGCCTCTTGGTCTCCCAAACTTTCACAGTCCAAACATGTCATCTCTTGTTTGGGTACAGTTTGACACATTTGGAAGAATTGGTGCCCAGATTAAAACACAATTATCCTGGCAACAGCTCTCTACTCAAGGGTAGACAAGATTATCTCCTGCCTTTTTTCTGTTCACAATAATTGTATTAATAAAAAATAATACCCATTGACTTTGGGGCATGTGTGTCATACCAGGATTTGCCCATAAGCTTTCTTCATTCCATTTGCCACCACCTACCCTGGGATTCCTTTCTCTCCAGCACACGCTACAGTGTCAAGGAAATTGCCCCACCTTTTGTTGCCTTCAACAACAACAGCATTTTAAGATGTTTACTGTAGTCTTTACTGTGCACCAAACATTAGGGAAGTGATATAGATTTCAAAATATCTTAAAAAGTCCTTGAAGGAGCTGTTTCTGGACTAGGGGAAAGTGTGGATGTCCCATCTTTCTGAGTACCTCCTAGCCTCCTTTTCTACATAGATGTTCTGAAACTGTATCTTTCAAAAGAGCATGAGCTTTGGAGGGACATTAACAGGGATTTAAATGCTGGCTCTATCACAAAACCAGCTATGGTGTTGGCAAATACCACCACCATGAGGGTCATCATTACCTCACTTGTAAAATGAAAATACCATATCATATTATTGTTGTGGAGAATGGCTTCCATAATGGCTTAGCATAAATTAAGCAGAGGCGTGTCTCTCTTTTAAATCTTTTTCTAGGGTTATTTAAATCAATCTAGTCCAGGGATGAAAATGTCTTTCATGGGATCGTACATAAAAGCAGCTAATATGTGGGGAGTGGTAACACAGAAGTTAAATGGACAGAGAGGTTCAGTCTATGATGAGTAAAAAACCTTATTCAAACATCTCAGGTAGGTCTCATTACCAACGTGTATTTTTCCTTCTAAAGATTAAGAGTCCTTGTTTCTCCAGATCTTGACAAGACAACCCCAAATTGTTTATGGAAATGAGGCCAAAGACTTGGATATTTTGAAATGTTTCTTTTTCATTTACTCACTTTCTGTGCATAAAAAGAAATGAGGACAGTCAGTAGCTAGCAGCCAGAGGCCATACTAACTATTTCTCCTGAGCTTTTAACATAATAGTATTGTCTGTTCTACTGTATAAATAACTATAAATCAAAATCATCCCCCTTCACTACTGTACCTTCCTAGGAATTTGGGGGGATCCAAATGTTATATGGGTAGTAAATACTGGACTGGAAAAGCGACTCAGGTGTACATTTGGAAAGCAGGGGGAGTTACAATAAATAAGGCAACACATGTACCTGGAAGGAGAGTCAGATAAATATTTGAAAAGAAAAGGAGTCACAGAAGAACTAAGGGAAGTGAGACATTCACGACTCTTGTTTACTTGAGATTTTAACATCCACAAGAGATGACATCAATTCCTGTTGATTATGAAAAGCTGATTTCATTATGACTTGTAATTCTCCCCTGTTCTCATGGCTTAAGTTTTCTTTTCCCATCTGGCAAACTCTGATTCATATTTCCACAGTGACCTCAATTGCTACATTTTCTGTGAATCCATGGAGGAATTCACTCTCTTCTCTGAGCTCCCACATAACCAGTTCATACATTCATGTCGTTTCTCTTGGTATATTTAGAATCTATAACTCCCTGTCTCCGTATTCATTAGACGATGAGATCTTCAAAAGCAAGAATCATGTCCCACTCTTCTTCTTTATTCCTCCAAATCCTACCACTATCGTTGAAACATAGTAGATAATCACTAAATGTTTTTTTGGGGGGTAAAGAATGGACAAAATAAGCTTGTTTCTGACTGGATTTGTCAACATCTTACTTCTTCCATAGTTGGTTTATAAGTTTGATCTTCTTCAAGGTGTTCAAGTAACTTAGACAATTTTTCTGAACCCCAGGAACTCCTGGGGTCCTTTCTATTAACTTTAATGCCAGAGCTCTCCATATATCTTTCTGGATATTGTCATTTACCTGCTCGCTGGGATTGCATTATCTCTTTTTAGGCATCCAAATTCTAGATATACCAATGTCACCTAAACGCAGTTATGACAAGTCAGTAGCAAATTTCCACAGTGAATTTCTAAAGACTGTGCAATTTTTTTCCCCAAAAAAATTCTCTTAAACATTTTCTTAAATATTCCTTTTGGCCATATTATCTTTTTCGATCACCAAGAGGACCCTCCATAAGCATACTTTTCTTGGCCTAGATTTATTTACAACACATCCCTGCACTCATCTATTGAAAGGTCAAGTGAAGGAATTCTATCTGTACCTCATTTCTATGTCCAGTTTGCTCACTTCCGAGCACAGTAGTTTGCACCTGGTGGACCGTCAAGATATAGATTTTGCATAATTGCACCACCAAATTCTACTTGTCCCTTGACCTATTTGTCCAGCTTTGCGTAAATCTTCTAAAGAAGTTCCCACTCCTATCTCTGACTCAAATTTTCCAGTGTGATAGTTTGTAATTTTAAACCAGGCCACTTCATCTATAGCCTGAATTGGTTCCATAAATCCTTTACACAATTTTGACTCATCTATAATTAATCATAATAATAAAATTGTTAAATTACATTTATTTCTGATATTATAAATCTTTCATGCCAGATAATTTGTGGTAGGCCATGATTAGCCAAGTAGCATAATTAGCACATTCCAGAGACCTAGAGCATGACCTTGGATTGAATTCTGTTAGTCCTCCTTATCTCATTATCAGTAACTCCAATAGAGGATTAGAAAGGCTGTTGCTCACACATAAATCTTTTCCTTGTGCAGCTCTTTCCCTGAGAGCCATTTGCATCAGGGAGTGTCTCTCCTAATACACTTTCTAGTTTCCCCTGCTGTTTTTGACTGTCACCCTTAAGCGTAGTTAAGTAAAATGATAGTTGAGTTCATTTAAATACACACAACATTTCACAAAATGTTTTTATATATACATGTTACATATAATAACCCCATATGAAAGCCAATTATACAATCAGTGCAAGCTGCCGGTTCTTTTAAAGGCTGGGCCTAGAGCTAGTACACTGTCACTTTCAGTGCATTCTATTGGTCAAAGCCAGGGCTAACTTCATGGGCAATATGACTTGTGCAGTTAGTTGTACAGGGCTCTGTGCTTAGAAAAAGGCTCTATGCTTGTTTTAGTGCTCTGCTCTTGCCACTTGCAATTTTTAGTAATTTTTTGAACAAGGGGCCCCCTATTTTCATTTTGCACTGGGCCCCACAAACTGTGGATCTGGTCCTGGTCAAAACAAGTCACAAGGCCAGCCCTGATTCTAGAGAAGGGAGGATAGGAGATCAAGGTAGTCTACTTCTTGATGGGCTACAGAGCATAAATAGACAGGAAAGGAGAGAATTCATTGTGACCATCTTGGGAGACTACTCTGTGTTACTAAGAAAGAAACTAAGGTGGACAGAGGGGAAGCAACTTTTACCAACTCACACAGCTGGTCGTTCAGGTCCCAGATACAGCTCTGGCACCCACGAGGTGACTGCTGTGCTTAGTCTGGAGCACACTGGGGATGCCATTGTGAAGGAGCTCCCGCTCTTGTACAGTCACTGGAAAGGACTATTACTAAGGTGAGAGTTGATTTGGACACAGTGTGTTTCCTTTCACTATCTCTGCACCCAGTTTAGTTATCCTGAGTTTGAATCTCCTTGCTAACTCAGATTCTGCAGACTCCATTGCCTAAAATCCGCAATTTGTCCTTCATCCCACATGAAGGACATGTGGGAAGGACATGGGCCAGTTCATGGCTTTCTCCACACCCAGTTAGAAACAATGAACATGGAAGAAGAGAAAGACTGAGTATTGGGGGAAGACCTAACACAAGTCAGAGGAGATCCATTAATTAGGAAAGAAAGTAAGGTCAAGAGATAAGACCCTCCTATCATGAGACTGAAGAGGAAAGTCAACGGGATAAGGAAATGAGAAACAATTAGTGCAGAATTAGCTTTCAAATTTGAAATTTTAGAAATGTAGCAGTGTTGAGAGATTTATTGTTAGGTAACCTAATGGTCTAATAGACTAAGGAATTATAAAGGTATTTGGGAAATACATAGCCATACTTTGATTTTCAATTAGTTTCTTATGAATGAATAATTTTGTTGTTCCCAATTTTGTACTGTTACTGACAATACTCCCAGCAGACCATTAGTTTCAGGGTAGAAGTTCAGTACTCAGGTTCTTCATCCATCCAGATGGCCTCATTCTAATTCTGCCTGGGCTACCGACTAGCTAATAGACATGGAGCAAGACACTTCCCCTCTGCTGCCTTACTTTTCTCATGAGCAAATTGCAGAACAAATAGTTTGGGGCTGAATTAAATGGGATTTTTAGTGTTCAAAATAGAGTCTGAAACATTGTAAGTACTCAATAAATGTTAACCATTGTTAACTTGTTATGTGTCTTTTCCAACATATTTAGAGGATATAATAATTGTACTTTTGAAATTACCATGTCAAGTTTTGAAAGATAGTTCCAATTACCCTTGAAAATGTTCATCGTGCCTGTTTCTTCACATTCATTTCAATTTACTAAATTACTCAATTTTTGCTAAACTGATTAGTGATTTATTTTAATTTTAGTAAATTTATATTAATTGGAGTATCTCTTTTAATTTTTAGTGTGCTTGATTTTCATTGCTTTTCTTGTTTGCCTTTCTTTTCCTGTTTCATGATTTGCTATTTTTCTATTTGTTGGTTGATTCCTATCTTACTAATTTGGAAAATTAATACCAAAAAATACAAACAAACAAAAAGCCTTTATCCAATGGAATTCTTTCAAATGCCTGGAAAAGTTTGTCCTTTGTCTCTTGTCTTTATTATACCTTTTATTTTATATACATTTTTGGGGTTTTTTAGGTTTTTTGATCATTCTAGATCTTAGTGTATTGATGAAGAAAGTGGAGCAGACAGTATGTGTAGACATGGCTACTTTAGGTAGCATCTGTAGAGCCAACATCTCTGATCATGTGAGATCTGAGCTGAGAATAACAGGAGGAGAATGAGCCAACCATGGGCAGAGGCAGAGGGAAGAGGAGATGCAAAGATCTGTCTTGTCTGAGCAGCAGAAAAGTGGCCAGTGCGGCTGAGCAATCCAAGTGTCTGTGGGGAGAAGTGGGCAGAGATCAGCTCTAAAGGAAACCTTTGTTACCACGGTTTTCGTACCAGTTCTATTATGGTGGCCTCTATCATAGGTGACCCAATGTCAGATACGAACTCAGGGACCTACGAGCACAGAGTGTTGACTGTGGCATGAATAAAAGTGACTTAGCAACTAGAATCAGGGAAGGTTAAAGCAAAGTGTGTTGATTCTTCAAAATGAATTACTTTTCCTATCAAATGTAAAAGTCATGAAACAGAAAATGAAAGACAAATAATGATATGTGTCATATCAAATAATCCGACAAGAAATAATTTATAAAGAGAAAAGGAAAAGGTGACACACAAACATCATATACTGGAAAATTCTCTAAGACAATAAATGCCTTATGGAATTTAAAAATTAGTACTATGAAAAATAGTACTACTCAAATAACTCCAAAAAATATAAAAACTATAATCTTTCTGGATAGAAAGATAAATGGCATTATTGTATGGCAGGAACACTCTGGAGTATGAAGCTATGCATGATTTACGTGTGTGTGAGAAGATGTGAGCATGTGTGTGTGTTTGTGTGTGCGTGTGTGTTCTGAAGAAATTTCGGAAGAACCAACACAAAGTCTTACTGACCTGCTCTCTAGCTTCTGAATCCCATTAACCATAGAAAGATTCTCTCTGCAGTGAGCAGCTGGTGCTGCTCATTGAACTGCAACCCTGGAATGAATTAGCTTAATTAAGGTGAGACCAGTGTGTGCAATAGTCATGCTTAATCTCCCGCATCAAAAAGTTTGCCATGCTACACTTTAGATTTGAAAGCAGAGTATTTCTTCCAAGAATAGCTGCTAAATGATAGAATAAACACCAATGGGAGGAGTAGTGAACCCCTGCCATGGCTGCACTGGGGGGTGGGAAGGCTGCATTGTTTTAAAGGAAGTTGCCTGGGAACACAGTACCAGGAACATTGGAACAGGCTTTCCATGCCTCCGAGGCAGGGCCACTCCTTTTGGTCAGATCACGTTTGAGCATAATCTTTATATCTCTGTCAAACGTAAATGAGCTCGGAAGATCAAGGGGATGAGACAGTTGTGAGGGCTTATACGCAGTTCATGATGAGCAATGTGCAGTGTCCCTAGGCCATTCCTGAGATCTCAATAGTCCTATCCTACCTGTTCTGTGACTCTCTTCCTTGGCCAGTACTCATTCAACAGTAAGCCTTTCTCTGCAGTATCCACCATGTGGGCCAGTCATTTTCCATTATCAGGGATTTTTCATACAATTTGCAGTGTTTTTTATTAACTTTTTATATTATTACAGTCATAATCCTGCTTCCCAAAGTTATATTTAAGTGGCCAAAGTAGAGATGGGATGTTCCCAAATTTGCAAATATCCACCTTCCCACACATATACACACACCCACACACATACACACTTTTTAAATATCTTGGATGTTTGCAGAAGTGACTCATTTTATTGCTTGTTCGGATTTTATCATGGCAGTCTTAGAGGGTCACTTTAATTCTAAGGTTTGGGGGACACCTGATATTACATTATGCAGCTCACAGTCTCAGTCACAGCACTGGGCAGACCTGTGCTGGAGTGCAGGGCCCAGGGGGACTCGAGGGACTTCTCAAGGTATTTACCTAAAGCGGCCCAAACTTGCAAATCAGTACGTGTTAATCATAGCTGAGGAAATGAGCCAGAGCCAGAATGATAAAAGCAGTAGAAAGCAACAGGACCAAACAGTGAAGAAGGGCAGAAATTAGGAAATCTGTGAGGAACAAGCCCCAAAGTTGAATTTAAGATGGACTGGCCAGATAAGCCGAGGACAGAAGCTGGCTGTGACCAACGTAAGGACACAAGGACAGCTTTCTTATCTGTCTCTTTTGGCCTGAATATCTAGGGTATAGGTCTGCCATATTATAAGGAAACACACAGCAGATGTTGTCCTAAAAATTAAGGATATTGTTCAGCCATGAGAAAGGAGGCGATCCTGCTATTTGCCACACTATGGATGGACCCTGAGGGCATTATGCTAAATGGAATAAGTCAGACAAAGATGATTACGGTATGATCTCACTTATATGTGGAGTTTAAGAAAGCCAAACTCATAGAGACAGAGTAGAATGGTGGTTACCAAAGCTGGGAGGTGGGGGAAATGCTGGTCAAAGTGTGTAAACATTCAGTTCTAAGATGAATAAGTTCTGGGGATCTAATGTACAGCATGGCAATTATAGTGAATAATACTGTATCATATCCTTGAAAGTTACTAAGACAATAGATCTTAAATGCTTTCACTAGAAAAAAGAAATGGTGATTATGTGATATGATGGATGTGTTAGCTAATGTTATCATGGTAATCATTTTGCAATATTTAAGTGTATCAAATCAGTATGCTGTACCTTAAACTTGCACAATATTATATGTCAACTATATCTCAATAAAGCTGGAACACTAAATAATTAAAAATTAAGGATATTAAGAGCTTGGTGTTTCTCAGTGTCTGCTACTATAAAAACACAATGCTCATAATACCTTTTATAAATTCTGGCAGAGCCAACTTCTTCTGGGAGTAGTCCTCGCTACCTCCTTAGCGGCAGACAGGGCTCTCATGGTTCCTGGTTTCCTCAGCCTCTGTCGTTAGGATGGGACACATGACCCTACCTGAGCCCATATAAGTCCCTGACCTGGTTCTGTTGGGAAGGGATAAGGGAGATTTGGACTATGAGGCCAAGGCTATGAGAAGCTTACTTCCCTTCTGCTCTTGGAAGACATTTCTACTGGGGAAGCCAAAGAGACCCTCACAGAGTGAAGAATAGAAATGGAAGAGAGAAAAGAAGAATTACAGTAGCATTCCAATCCTGATCCAGGAAAGATCAGGTCCTCCCCTAGACCATCTGCAACCTTCCACCATCAGGTCATACAAGCCTTTCTTTCCTCTGTTTTTTTTCTTTGTTTGTTTGTTTCTTAAGTTTTCCTGGAAGTAGAGTCTGAGGCACAGGCTGGTTTAATTGCAATGTAATCCCAGGAGCAGGAGTGCAAGATACGAGAGGGAGCAGGAAGGAGGGTGCACAAGCAACTTGGCTGCCACTGCAAGCCACAGCCCTTATTCAACCCAGCTGGGACGCTATGAGGCATCTTATTAAGTATTTATCTGAACAGCAAAGAGGAAGCACTTAGCTTTGGGCTCCATCCTCTACGGGTCGAGGGGTGGTCTCCTTAGGCACTAACTCGTCTGCACACCTGGTTGCCCACGCAACAGTGTAGACCTGAGTATCCCATACCATAGAGGCACTTTCAGGGCTAGAAATGAGCATGCACATCACCAGAGGTGCAAACACTTCTAAGTCCACCTGGGTGAATCCAGCAGGCTCATACGGACCTGGAGTAAGAGGTCAGGATAAAGGATTTTGAAGTGACTCACAAGTGCTGTCCTGGCCAAAACGGAGGTGAACTTTTAGGAACAGTCAAAAGAATCAGAACTAAAGCAATTTAGTTTTTTGTTAATAGTTGAGCATAGGAGGAATGAATGGACTTCTGATGTGGTTTATTACTGTGTTAACACCCTGAAAACATTTCAGAAAGTCACAACTAACAAGCTGCTGGAGCCATAAACTGATAGGAACATGAAAGAATAGATACGTACTATAAGCAAAGGGACTGAAACTCTAAGAATGAAAAGGAAATACTAAAAATCAAGAACATTAAACAGAAATGAATGCCTTTTATAGGCTCATCAGTAGTCCAGACCTGGCCAAGGAAAGAATCAGTGGGCTTGAAGACAGGTCAATAGAAACTTCCCAAATGGAAATTCAAAGACAGAAAAAGGATGAAAATGAAATACTAGAACAAAACATTGAAGAGCGGTGAGGTGATTTCAAAAGAGGTAACCTAAGAGTAATTGGAATACCAGAAGAAGAAAGAGAAAATAAACAGAAAAAAAAAATAGTTGAAATAATGATGGCTGAAAACTTTTCAAAATAATTACAGATACCAAATCACCGATCCAGGAAGCTCAGGGAACACCAAGCAGGACAAAATCCAAAACTATACACTTGGACATCTTACGAGTATATTCCACCTACAGAGAACCATAAACAAAGAAGAGACCTTGAAAGAGACCAGAGGGGAAAAATCTTGTCTATAGAACAAAGATAAAAATTACTGGAGACTTCTCCTCAGAGACCATGCAAGGAAGAAGACCGTGTAATGAAACATTGAGGGAAAAACCCACTAACCTAGAATTCTATATGCAGTGATGGTATCTTTCAAAAGTTAAGGAGATATAAAGTCTTTCTCATACAATAAAAACTGAGAGAATTCATCATCAGCATATTTGTTCTGCGAGACATTTTAAAAGAAATTCTTCAGGAAGAAGGGTCAGAAATTTGGGTCTACACAAAGAAAGGAAGCGTGTCAGAAAGAAAAACATAAAGGTAAAATAAAATATTTTATATTTTTATTCTTAATTTATCTAAAAGGTAACAATAGTAACAAAATGTTAGATAATTATACCGTATGAATAAGGGGAATGAATGACAATGATGTCATAAGGGATGGGAGGGAAGAAAATATAATGATAGTGCTAATTGAAGCAAACTTAGATTAGTTAAAAACATATACTGTAAACACTAGGGAAACCATAATTTTTCAATGAAGTATAATTGATAACAGCTATCAAGCCACAAAAAGACATGGATGAATCTTAAATGCAAATTGCTACATGAAAAAAACACAATTGAAAAGGTTATATACTGTATGATTCTAATTATACAACATTTGAGAAAAGGCAAAAGTCCAGTGATGGTAAAAAAAAATCAGTGGTTACCAGGGGTTTCAGGGGAGAGCAGCAGGGTTGAATGTTGAAGTATAAGGTATCTTTTAAAACACTGGAACTATTCTGTATGATAATGTAATGGTAGATACATGACACTATGCATTGATCAAAACCCGTAGAACTTTACAGCTCAAAGAGTAATGTATACAAATTTGAAAAACTAATTTAGTAGGTCAGGGAATTCCGGGATGGAATGTAGAATATGACAAAAGATTCTAACTGTTCTAAAAGTATATCAAACAACATTACTGAAGGAAGTGGAAGAAAAGGTAACTTTGAAAATGAGTGGAGTCTGTAACACTTGAGGCAAAATAAACTCTACATAAGCACTGTAGTTAGTTGATCAACTTTTTCCTCATTGGATTATGGGTTAATAATTCTCATGCTGCTATGTTTTTATGCTGGAATTGAACAATTAAATAAATGAACGGTCGATGGTTGGATCCAGGTTTCTTGCTACTGGTGTGGGAATTTATAGATAAGGAAGGGGAAGAGGTGAGATTGGTACATATGGTAATGAGATAGTATTAACTCATGTTTAAGTTAATATAGATACATGTGATTGCACGAAACAATATTTATAGATATGAGCATACACGCAGGTTAGTATGCATACATATATTTCCTTCTGTCTACTGAGAGGACCTAGAGACAATAATGACCATAGCCACAAGAAGCACAGGAAGTATCGAGATCTCTGTTTCTAACACTGTTCTCCAAGGAAAGGAATCAATGCTCCATGGGGAAACAACTGGTCTAGAAATGGGGTAGGAAATACAAAAGCACCCTGGAGCATCTTCTAGGACCAGAAAGTAATAAAGTTCTTGTTACAGAGTAGCCACAATGATGGGGCTGTGTTAAAGGGACATAGGAGGGAATTGGAAGAGCTTACAGTGCTCGTATCTGGAACAATTGAAACAACAAAATCAAGTAGTACTGGGTTCTAACCCAAAGTATAAAAATAAATTCATACTGCTATAAATGATTGACTAAGTAAATTAGAGAGAAAAGACAACAAGTTATGAATAATTTATGTAGATATCCTGCTCTTAAACAGGTGGGTATAATTTTCACTCTGTAAGCGTGGTCTGCTCAAGGTAACAACCCTCAGAGTACTGTATGAAGCGGGCGGGAAGGGCGGGCACAGTGAACGGGCAGCTTTCTAGTGGAGAAGAGAAACCTGAAACCTGACAAAGACTATTTCAACTATGTGATCAAGGTCAATACTAACCGTGATTAGTCACGTTCAGAGTATATACCCTTAATATGATGTGATGAAAATGACACTTTGTGATCTTTCCCAAAACTCATAAACCCCATCCAGTGACAAGAAAAACATCAGACAAACCCCAACTGACAGACATCCTACCAAATACCTGACAAATACTTCTCAATGTTGTCAAGGTCATTAAAAAAATAATAGTAATAAAGCAAAGTCTGAAAAGCTGTCCTAGCCATGAAAAGCCTAAAAAGACTAAGAAGACATGTCAACTAAATATACATGGTAGATATCCTGGAACAGAAAACGGACATTAGGCAAAACCTAAGGACACCTAAATACAGTATAAACTTTAATAATACTGAATCAACATTGGTTCATTAATTCTAACAAATGTGTCATACTACTGTAAGATATAAACCATAGAAGAAATTGGCTGTGGGGTATATTGGAACACTCTGGACTATCTTTGCAAATTTTCTGCAACAGTAAAACTATTCTAAAATTTGAAGTTTACTTTTAAAAATTTGAATGCAAAACACACACACAAAAAACAACATTCATACCTCACAAACACTAACCAAGAACAAAAAGTCTTTAAGTTTGCAAAACAAACTTTAAGGAGAAGCATTATTAGAGATCAAGTGGAAGATAAAATATTGATTCAATTCACCAGAAAAATGTAACAATTCTAAATTTGTATTCATCTAATAACATATGTCAACATAAAGAGAAAGGGAAAACAATTACTGGCAGTACAAAAAGAACTAGCCAAACACACAGTCACTTTGGGAGATTAAAACACACTTCTCTCATTCACAGAAAAGGTGAACCCCCCAAAAAAAAAATCGCAAAGGATGTAGTATATTTAAACAATGTGGCATTTTGGACAAGGCAGTTTACTGTCGTGATACTGCCCAAGCACCACAGGAATGTCGCTAGTGCCCTTGGTCCCACAAACGATACCAATATTTCTCCCAAGTTATTATCACAACCACACTGTTCCCATGCTCTTCCAGAGGCTCCTGGGGGTGGGAAAGAAAGTCTCACTCCTCCCCTATGGCACACACACTCTTCAGACCCTCTTCTGTGATAGAATCGTGCTTTTCTGTGTATACCTATTTCCATCACAACCCTTTCAAAGCATTATCTATACAATGATGTGCCTACCTCTCACATTGGAACATAGTTTCTTACATTTATTTGACCAAATGGCATCACAATGTTATAAAATCAATTTTTATAATTGTAGCAGTAGTAGGCAACATTTATTAAGCCCTTACTTAGCACTGTGCTTAAATTTTCTCATCTGTAAAATAGAAACAGTAATAGCTATTTTATCCTGAGACTTAAGTAGTATAATGTCTTTAAAACTGTTAGCACCATGCCTGAGACTGTAAGGTTTCAATCAAGTGGTACTGTTATTCAGATGAACTTCACTGTATATAAGCCAGCCCTCTATGATGGAGGAAGTTGAGGTCGTGCAAATCTAACCCAGGAGTGGGGTGAGTATTGGGGTCCTGAAGCCCAGGTGAGAGGCACGTGGTAATTACCCAGGACAGTCTGAGATTGCAATCAGAAGGAGAAACATCATGGCTGACACATCTTCACGTTTATATCTGGACAGTGTTCAGTGCCACTCTCAAGATGTGGTAAGATGGAAGGAAAACCAGAGAATAGACTTTGTGAGCTGGCAAACTGGAGTGAGGGCAAGGTTTGGAGTGCTGTTCTGAGCAGTTGCTGTTATTGGGAGAGGGTGGGCATCCCTCGCCCCACCCCCACCCCCACCCCCGCCGTGTTACTGGGCGCAGATGTGTACTCACAGCATAAATACTCCCTCCCACCCCAAGTGCATCCTGCGATGCACCAAGTGTGAAATCAAAAGGAAAGAAGGCTCTCTGAGTCCATATAGACCCAGAGATTCTAAAATGTTCTGCTTGACTGGGGTCCCTATTAATGCTTAATAGAAGGGCTGAAAGAGCCAGGTGTCAGAGATGACGAGGAAAAGGACTTGGGGGTAGAATACCAGACATAAAACCCTCTGCTCTTTGATTTCCCTTCAGGTCAGTGACACAAAGACAAAGGATGAGAGGAGTCATCCCACTATTTTTTCTGCTACAAGAATAGCCACATGCTAACAGTGGCAGCAGCCCCCTATTAGCCACTCTTCTTTGCTCAAATAACCAGCCACTTGACATTTAACACTAAACACTGTTTCTTCAGTCCCAGGCATTGCCTTCAGGTCTCCTTCATGGATTCCTGTATGTCAGCCAGAGGGCCACTTAGTGTCAATGGGAAGTCCAGCTACGGTATTTTATTCAAAGTGATGGGCCATATTTTCTCTCATGCCCATCCACCCAATATAAGAGTCTGCATTAGTGTGGGTGTGTGTACGTGTTGTGTGTTTTGCAAAAGTCATTTGACCATAAAAAAATTAAAAGCATTCATACTGTTTAATAGCCACCTCAATGTTCTATTTATTTAATGGCTGACAACTATAAATGGAGGAGTAAGGAGCTGAACACAGTCTGTTGAAATCAACGTCTGTGTTAATCTACATATTAAAAATCTTTAGACTAGCAATGTGCTTAAAATATTATTTGTTATCCCTTTTTGTAGAGAATCTGAGTTTGCATCAGTGAGCCAATGCCAGAGCTTAGCATTAATGGCTTTTTTCCTACTGAATTCCGTCCAAATTCCTTAGTTTTATTTATTTATTTTTTTCAGTGAACATCCTGACTGCTCTGTGGCTCCTTTCCCCCCACTCTCTGTATTTTATGCACCCTTCATACTCTTCCAGGTGAGTTAATCTGTTCCCAGTAAGCACCCCACATATTTTCCATTCAATGAAGTGGTATAGCAGAGTGCTTTAGATTACAGACTGAAGCCTATCTGTCTACATTCACATCCCAGCTCCCTTCCTTACCAGCTTTAAGACCTTGGGAAAGTACAATGAATAATTACTTAACCACTCTGGGCCCCAGTTATATCAGTTCTATACATAAAATGATATTGTAAAAGTACTTCCCTCGTAGAGTTGTGTTGAGGGGAAAATGAATTACTATGTGTAGAAAGTTTAGAACAGTGCTTGGCAGACAGTAAGTGCCACACAGATGTCTGTTGCTGTTGTTGTTATCAGTATTGTTTTTATTATTACTATTACATTAACTGCTGTAATGGCTTCTCCATTTTTACCTATCTAAATCGTCTTATCCTTTCATGCATAAGTCAAGTGCCTCTCTTCTGACATGCTTCCTTCATCCCACCTCCTAGATGGGATATGATCTTTCCAGCCTTAAAACCTCCATAAAATCTTAGACTTTTCTTTAGCACCAAATGATTTACTTTGCAAATTACACAGAGTAAATGGATACTTCTTCTGAAGTTATTTGGGGAAAGCATTTTGTTTTCAACATGCTTTAAAAAGAACGTTTCTACAGATGTCAATTATATTCTCCGCGGGGTGCCGTGGAAAGCCTTGCTATCAAAGAGTGGTGCATGGACCCACAGCATCCAGAGCACCTGGGACCTGGGACACGCAGGAACTCCAGCCCCTCCCAAGATCTACTGCACAGGGCTCTGTACTTTACAAGGGCCTCAGCACACTGTACACTGAACTGAGGCACTGGTGTACAACTTGAAAACTTGGCCAGGATTGATGGGATTTAGCTATGTGGTTTGGGGAAAAGCAAGGTCTATATCTTCACGAAAGCCCCATGATATTAAGAAACTTCTTCTTTTAATATGAAACATAGTTGAAATGTGAACTCCAGTATCTGAATCCAAAATCTTCACCATTCATCTACAAGGTCTGACAATTAAGTTCGCAAACTCATCCTAGAAAAAGTGCTACCTACCTCATTGCTGAATATCACCATGGTCACCTTCGAAGTACTAGCCATGGGAAGCTATGCACTGATGCCAGCACCTAGTTCACCCTTCAAAGCAATTTTGGAACTCTTTTTCTGGAGTGGCCATCAGAGCTGTTGTTCTATTACCCTTGATGTCCTGAATGTCAACAAAATGTCTTCCTTCCAATATTTCCTTTATCTTTGGGCAAATAAAGAAGTCATTGGGGGCCAGATCAGGTGAATAGAGAGGGTGTTCCAATACAGTTATTTGTTTACTGGCTAAAAACTTCCTCACAGACGGTGCTGTGTGAGCTGGTGCATTGTCGTGATGCAAGAGCTCCTTCAGGACCATTTTTGCACACACCTTTCTCATGCCAAGATTTTCAGCTAAGATTTTCCTGTTTCTCTATCGATGTTTACTTGGTCTGTTATGCTTCTCACAGTCAGCCGATGATTTTGACACAAAATTCGACGAATGTTTGCAATATTTTCATCAGCTCTGCTTGTTACTGGCTGCCCTGACCTCTCTTCATCGGTGATGTATTCTCTTCCCTCAGAAAAACGTTTAATCCATTTGTACACTGCTATTTTCTTCATGGCATTATCCCCATAAACTTGGACTAACATGTCCCTGATTTCACTTCCACTCTTGCCAAGTTTAACAAGAAATTTAATGTTTGTTCGTTGCTCTAATTCAAGCTCAGACATTCTTGTGACGGCACACAAAAACACGCAACAACAATAATGAACGCCACTCAGCAAGACACCACCACACGTCTACACGAACACAGCTGTGAGACACTGATACACCAAGGCTATGAAACCTTACTGAGCTGTTCGTACAGTGCTGCCAATGTAAGTGCATGCTGGCAAGTTCGCAAATATAATTGTCAGACCTTCGTATGTAATCGTGACTAAATGCCACTGCTTACCTATCTTGATAGTATGAGTTTCTGATGTTGATGTCAAGATGGAGGCTCAAGTCCAAGTTCACCCATGTTGGTGTGGACAGAAAAAAGCCATTTTTGTAGGAGTTTCCACATGCGTAAGGATGCATGAAGAGTGGGTTTGATTGTTGGGGTCAGTGACTGTTCCACCTCTGGTTTCTATGGGGAAAGACAATAGAGAGCAAGCCAGAGAAAGGATGAAGGATGTCTCCACCCACTGTCTTCTTTATTCTCTCCAAAGGTATAAATGCATGTACTGTCAAGGATTGGATAACAATTTATTTTCAAGTGCACCAGAGAGGAAATTTCTTTTAGGATATTTTCCTTGAGAAAAAAGAATATATTTTTTAATTCACTATTTACTAAAACTTTCTAATTTTAATTAGTTGCATCTTTTTAAAGTCTTAGTTTTACTTCTGATTTTTAAAAAGGCTGCTGAGCTCCAGAGATTTAAATAATGTTTGTTCCTTACATCATGTTTCATGCTATTTTCATTGTGCTGTTGAAATTGGTTCAGCTAGGAGGAACAACAAAGAAATTACTCCATTTTTCCTCATTTTAGTGCTCAGAATGAACTCTCTAGCACTCCAATACACAGGAAGATAAAAAGAAGCTGGCAGATAACATGCTTTTCTCTGACATGTAATGCAATGGCTTAGTAAAAGTACTGTGCTAATCCAGGGTGCAGCCTTTTTTAGGAGATGACAGAGAGGGAGGTTCGGGAGAAATCTTCAGTGTAGGTATGCTTGTCTGATAAAAAAGAATCACATTTTATTTTAAAGCTGGATGTGACCATAGAAATCAAGCAGACTTACCTTCTCATTTACCCAATAATGGAAAGGGGACCAAGAGAGTTTACCAAGGTCATGAGCTAAACATGACTCGGCAGTCCCTGCACAGCTGGCACAAATGAAGATTTAAGCAACAGCTGGTAGGGATCTCTCCGGGGTCATGCAAGAATCTGGGAGTACTCCAGGAAGTTCCCCAAATGGAAAAGGATTGATTTACCTTCATTTCATCACAGTCATTTATGACACCCTGTTAGTAAAAGGTTCTGGGGTCTGAAACCATCATGTATGCTGCAACAGAGCTAAATTCAGACATGGGAACCCACTGATGCTGGCGCCCCCAGACCAAGCGTAAAGCCTCTGATGTTCACCACACACTCTTCTGGGTGCAGCTGGGACTGGGGCCCCACATCTGCACTATGCACCAATACCAAACTCTCTCATCCTTCCAGATTGGGGAGAAATTCCCCCTTTTTCATGGCCCATACCTGCTTCCCTTTACATTATCAAACCCCACACCTAGGAAAGGCTGTTCCATGACTTTAGAATTTCACCAATAGGAAGAATGATTAACATTCATTAGTTTCATTCTTATACTCTGAAAAAAATCCATGAGGTAGGAAAATTAAGGATCTGGCAACCTCCCGGAAACAGAAGCAGGAAAATACAGGAAACATAACACGCATAACTCTAATTTGGCATGGTTCTGTACAGCAAAAACAGTAAAACCCAATTAATATGTCAAGAAATGATGGTACCACATGGACTAATATATTTCCCACTTAAACTTCACATTGAATGTTAAGCTAAAATGTGATAAATGTTAAGTGTATTCGGGCCACCTCCACATCCCCAAAGGATGTAGGTAGAAAAGTTTGAGAAGCACTGAAGTGAGCCAGTGTCCTCCTTTTGTAGGTGACAGAATGGAGGCGCAGCCATGCTCTTTGGGGTCACACACACCATTGATGGCAGATCCAGGCGACAGTTCAGTGGATAGAGACCTCAGAGTTCAGGGAGAACTTGGGAAAACCACACCACTTACTTCAGTCTACCAAGGAGGGCCCAGTGTGCTCTTGGCTTAGCCCTTGCAGACACGTTACCTTTCCCACTAATCACAATGTCACAAGAGACCAGGCCTGAGAATGCTGCTGTGTGGTTAAAACTGACCACTCACCTTTCCCTTGGCCACCAGAACAAATCTTTTCATTCTTACACCCATCATTATCTGTCATCACTGGATGTCCAAGCCACCCACGTAATCCATTATCACTAGGACATTTTCTTCAAAGGGTTCTGCACGTCCATAACCCAACACAAATGTCCACTCCTTGCCAAACTCCCACAGCTTTCCATTATGATCTCTGGAATACTCCAGCTGGCATCAACAAAATACCCTCTCAACCTCTTTTAGATTTCCTTCACTTCTAGAAGTCACTGACATCTGATCCACTCTAGGAGGATTGTTTCTTTGGGAACCCTTCAAGTGGTGGCTACTTTTCTTTCTCAGAACCCAACTGTCACAGGGCCTGAGGGAGGGCTAGGTTACTGTCCTTAATATTTATTGCTGAATTATTTCTTTTCTTTCTCCCCAAGACTGCAGGAAAACCTCTTTCACTGTACATGCCATCAGACCATACAATGCACTACTCTTCTGGTTTGGTCTGAATATTTGAGTCTCCTCAAAATTCACGTGTTGAGATCCTAATACTTGTGATGGTATCAAGAGGTGGGGCCTTTGGGAAGTGCTTAGGCCATGAGGGTAGAGCGCTTGTGAATGGGATAAGTGCCTTTCCAAAGCAGATGCCACAGAGTTCACTAACCCCCTTTATGGGTGAGGACACAGTGACAAATCTGCAGTCAGCATGCCAGAAGAGCGCCCTCACCAGGACCAACCATGCTAGCACCCTGATCCTGGAATTCCAGACTCTGGAACTGTAAGAAATAAACGTCTGTTGTTTGTAAGTCACCCAGGTTGCTGTGTTTTGTTATAGGAGCCTGAAAGGACTAAGACACCTTTTTTTGTTTTGGTCTTTTCCTGATTCCTGGTCACTCCCTTCAATGGAAGATTTTAGAAAGTGGCATATCACTATCATTACTACTACTATTACTATTATTATTATTATTATTACTTTTGATGGTCATATGACAGAAATCCACAAAACAGAGAGGGAGGGAGTATGGAAAAGAAGAATGGGGATTTATAGATGATGTATTACAGAATTGTACACCTGAAATCTATGTAACTTTACTAACAATTGTCACCCCCAATAAACTTTAATAAAAAAGAAAAAAAGAAAAGAAAAGGAGGATGGAGGATAAATAAGAAGTACCTTAATTGACAGAACAGAGAAGGCGAGATACAACTTGAGCTGGTGGCAATTGGTGGTTGGGATATAAAAACCAAAAAGAAGCAAGATGATTCCTGCCACAGCTCCACCCCACCCCAAAACGCACACAGATTTATTGCATCTGTTACTTCAGAAGTCGGGAAAGCCAGACGGAAATGGAGAACAGTAAACTTGGTTGAAAGTTTGATTAAGGAGCAGTGAGAAATGTGGATCTCCTCCTCGTTTTTCCTACAAAGCCGAATTACTTAACCCTTTCCCTCGTTGGAAGAAGCCTGGATGTTTACTCTCTCAAGATTTTAAGTGAAAAAGTCTTGGGACTTGAGAATCTGAGGCACAGGAAGGCTAGTGGTGATATTCCAATACTGAAAACAAGAGTTTAGGTGACAATTTTCCTGCTAAAAAGTGATCTCCCAGCTCCCTTTCTTATTCAAACTCTGGAAGTCAGCCTTCTATAACATACTCAAACAAAAGATTAAAGTATTCCTCTCTGGGGAAGCTAGCCAGCTCAAGATAAAAAAAATCTCCAAGACCTACAACCACTGACCTTGGGCAGTCCCACAAATAAATGGCCAGGTTTTGCCTGATCACTTTACAATGACGTGCCTCAGATGACAAGTGCTACTGCTCCATCACAGCACCATTACCCCCAAAACACAGTGAGTTTCCAAATATCAGTTTAATATACGTTGCTATGAACCAGGGATGCCCAAGCATTTTAGAAAACATTTAATATGGAGGTTAGGGATAAAATTCAAAATCAGAGAAAGGAAAACAGAAGAAAAATTGATAATACTATGAGTAGAAGAAAACATAAGAATTAATTAATATCCCAAAATGATAAATAGGAAAAGTATTGCTTCTATTACCAGTGGATGCAAAAGGATAAAAGGAAGACTATGAAGAAACAGAAGTGTTAGAGATAAAAATTACAATAGCATAAATTAGAAATACAATAGGCATATATACAGATAAGGAAACAAAACAAATAAAATGATAATCTCTTTAATCAACATGTGGAGGAAAATATTAAAGATGTGTTTAGTATCTCTATGTCTCTTAAGGATATAGTAATGAATGCATACATACAACACACACACACACCATATAGTGAACTAAAGAGCAAACTCTGGATAAAAATTACAGTAGGAAAGTAACTCAATCATTAATTATGCTAATGATTATATTTAAATATTAAAAGCCAATTTTATAAGAATTTTTTCTCTTTTTCTCCAGTGACCTTCAGTACAAATATACTAGTTTATTAGTATACTAGTGCACTTAACACTTTGTAAATTGTGTTCTTCATATTTCCATGTTGACAGTAGAATGGTTATGGTAATGGATTTGAAATTCAAATGAGTTTTTCAATTTCCCTTTATACATGTCTAATTGAAGCAAAAGGCTTTAATCAGTCAAATAATAACAACTCTATAGCTCTGTACACACTGCAGGAAATATATAAATTAAATATTATTTGTATGTCAGGGTTCAATATCTTGTATCTATCTTATTTTAGAGACAGATGTCAATTCAAACACAATGCAAACAAATATTTATTTATAAACATATTTTATTATCTTACTATTGTCCATTTAGTAGTTAGTTGCATTTTAAAAGAAATTGTGGGTATTGTCATTTACTTAATAACAGAATTAAGAGAGCTACGGAGGAAATTACAGAGAAGATAAATGAGGTATTGGTGAAGCAATTGCTCCCTTGTGTCTTAATCATTAAAAACCACAGCCAGTGAGCTGTGTGAAAGTTTGCCATTAATGCTTTTCTAGGCACTAAATTTGCATGTGATATAAACATCCTATTTGTAGCATATGATTGCTGGAGGCTCAATGAGCCATTTGAATGGCAAACAGTTAATATATTACTTTCTGTCCTTCTGTTTTACTCATGTGGTATTTGTCGGAAAAGTTTAATTGCTCCAATGTTCTTTTAAATAATTAAATTGCTTGTTTGCTGTATTTTCCCCCGATATAAAGAATGGCTGAAAATAATTCATCTTGAAGTTGAGTAATAACCATGACTTTGTGTTACAGAAACATAACTAGCTTGGAAAATGTTTTAAATTCTCTCTCAATTAAACTCATGGAGAATTTTTATAGTTGTGGGGCAAACGTGTTCTACTAATACAATTTCCCACACTCTGTTCTCAAATTTATTTTCTTCTAAGGATACCATCAGCTATGTCAAAGCTGAGATTCTTAAAAGTTCAGATATCGTTCTTGAAACAAAGTTTCTTCTGAGAATCAACCTCTCCTTGGCAACCATGACAGATATAGAGTAAAATCCTGGTGGTCAGGGAAGCCAGGTGAGTCATTGTGCCATCATCTCATGGATGGGGGCTACAGTGGAGATTTAATGAGTCCCAACAAAATGACTAAGACTACTTTTCTGGAAACACAGCAAGTGACAGTCCACTGGAGATCAGAACACTGATCAGAGATGTGCTCATCTACTTGCGTTCTATATGCACAGGCCATGATATTGCTTGTCTAATGGCCTAAAGAATTTTTTTCTCCAATCATCCTCTAACTATCCACTACTGTGTCAACAAATTACCATTACCACTTTCTTCCTATCTAGGATCTATCTTCCCAGGGATTTTGTGAGGACTAAAGTCATTCATTTGTCTATACATTCATTCATTCAAAAATTATTATTGAGTGCCCCCTCTGTGTCGGGCATTGTTCTGGGTGCTCAGAATACAACAGTCAACAAAACTTCTCCTCCTCTCCCCTCACTCTGATGCTTATACTGAAGGGCTCAGAATAAGAGTACAATAGAATCCTATTTGCCATATGCCTAGATATTAAACCAGTTATACATCAAGTTAACAAATGCCTGAATAACATGGGTCTTTACCCCATTTCCCTAAAAAATGTGCCTTCAGGTTCAAATTGAGAATTCTCAAACTCCTTGAAATTCCCTACTAGAACATGGTATTGCTAAGAGGAGAACCAGCCACTCAGCTTCTGGCTCCCAAAAGAAGCCTGCCCTTTCCTCTCTCTCACCCCTCCCCCCACCTCAGCCTGCTGCCCTGTATAAGTCTTCCTGCAACTTGTGTGGAATATTCTAGGAATCCTCTAAGCCTGTCCAAGTTCGGTTTACATTTTCTGAAAACAACTCTGGAGCATAGGAGTACACTCAGAAAGCAGCCCATGTAGACCCTGGAAGCAAGTTCAGAATCACTGAGGAGAAGAATTCCAAGGTACTTGTTGTCCACAGTGGTGTAGAAAGAGGCTTAGTTCTCTAGGTGAGCAGAACTTCCCTTTTCCCCTAGAATCAGCATTTCAGGCCTTCTCTGGTAACTCCAGTGCTGCAGAGCCTGACTGGGTAAACCATGGGGGTGGACCAATTAATAAAGAGGGTGTCCTACCCTACCCTCCTTACCAATCTTGTAAACTTTAGCTTTTCTTCTCTGCCAGTGAAAACACCTGAGCTTGGAGTTTTCCCTTTGGGGAGTGTTTATTTATTTGTTTGTTTGTTTGTTTGTTTGTTTGTTTGTTTTACCATAAATTCAGTTTCTTCACTAGATATAGTTTTGTTCAGGTTATCTATTTATTCTTGGAGAGATTGGGTAGTTTGTGATATTTTTAATAAATTAATTAAAGTAAAGCTGCTGGTTCTAAGTAAGCACATCTTAGTTATTTAATTGGTATGATATTTTTTCCCCAACATGCCTGAAGAAGCTCCAAATAGGAAATTTGCTGTAAGAAAATGATAACTGACTTAAATCTCTCTCCATGTTGAATTTCTTTAATTTATCAAGATTCTGCTTACTATTGTACTTCATGTTTACTTCTGGAGAGATATTACCATCCTAGAAGTAGAAAAAAAAAGAAACACACGTGAATTCAGAATTTAAATCTTGGCTCTTCCAATTACATAACCCTGGGCAAGATGCCTAGCCTCTCATTATAAGCCTCAGTTTTCTCATCAGTAAAATGAGCATGATAATTTTTAACTTTATAAAGTTACTTGAGAGGGTAAATTGAAATAGCAATGTAAACTCCGAGAATATGGTTGAGGCTTACTTTTTTCCTCTGTCTTTGGCAGGATGTTCTCATCTGTTAAACCCACCACCTGTTTACATAAAATTTATACACATTCCTAAGAAAGATGGGAAGCCTTTGTCAGCTATAATGTGCTATAGTGCCCCAATATTTAATGCCCTAGGCTGAAAAGGAATAACTAAGAGATAACTGGGGTTATTTCCTACTTTTTCACTACCCTCAGTTACAACTGATGTCTTTGCCTTCTGGGGCATATCTTTTTCTTCTGCTCACGTGCAAGTGTTCTTCAGACATAACCACTAAAAAGCGCTATTGTTAGATGGTCTTGAACATTACTAAATATGCCAATGGTGCGCCAAAGTAGTGGCACCAATTTACATTTCCAAAGTCAGCGTGTTGTTTCCCCACATCCTCCTCACTACATGATGTAGCAGGCTGAATAATGGACCTCCAAAGATATCCACTTCCGAACTGGAACCTGTGCATACCTTATAACTGCCAAAGGAATTTGCAGATGTAGCTTTGAGAATGGGAGATAACTCTGCATTATTTACAGGATCCAATGCCATCACAGGAGTCTTTATCATAAGGAGTCAGGAGAGTCAGAGAAGGAGTGTGAAGATGGGAGCAGAGGTCAGAGAGTCAGAGATTTAAGATCCTGTGCTTCTATGCTGCTGACTTTAAAGATGGAAGAAGGGGCCACTAGCCAAGGAATGCAGGCCACATCCAGAAACTGGGAAAAGCAAGGAAGCAGATTTTCCCTTTGAGCCAACAGAAGGAAGCAGCCCTGCCAACACCTTCACTTCCACCTAGTGAGGCTGATCTTGGGCTTCTGTCTTCCAGAACTGAAAAATAATACATCTGTGTTGGTAAGCCACTAAGTTTTTGATAATTTTTTTATAGCAGCAATAGAAAACTGCTACGCATAATGTTAGAAGACTCAGTATTTGGTTTGTTTGTTTGTTTGTTTGTTTGTTTGTTTTTGCCAAGATGAGGCTTGGGATGATTTGCATTTACCTACCTACTGGTGAGTTTAACCCTCTTTTTATACGTATATTCATCATTTTTGGGTTTCCCTCTGTGAATTGACAGAACTACTGCACTGATTATCATCTTCTTAATGATTTGAAAAAATTCTCTATACCAAATTTTCTCAAACTCAGCACTATTTGCATTTTGAGCCAGATAATTCTTTGTTGGGTGGGGCTATCTGTGTATTCTAGGATGTTTAGCATTGCTGTTATTTCATCAACACCTATGCAAAATTGAATTTGGGACATGTAAAATTCTGTGTATTTCTCAAAGGTGCTAACAGAATAAGAAATTCAGAGTAGATTTGAAAGATTATCAGTGAACATGGAAGGCCATCAGAGTTGCATGTGTAACTTCAAATACTGGATGCTTGATAGCGGCATTGATTAAAGAGAAAGTCAACATTTGGGGGTATCGCTGGACAATAGGTAGGCCATCCAAGCAAACCTGCAACTTTTTCTGAGAACTACCAAAAATACTAAAGGGGCAATTAAATCAGTGATCTTATACAGACAGAGAAAGTGCCTTTACAGAATCCAAATGGCCACACGTCCACTAAGAGGCAGTGGGGTGTTGTGAAAAGAACAGCATATTTGGTCCCTACAGATGGGGTTTAAATCAAGATAGGTTTTTAAGACTCAGTTGGCTCAATTCTTTAAGTGGAGATCATAGAATCTACCTTTTAGATTGATGCTATGTTAAAGATCAATAATTTTAAAAGCCTGGCATCCAATTTGAACTCCAAGAATGGGAATTACTACAGTATTGTTGCTCTATATAGAGATAATCATGAATGAAAAGTCGTCTTCTAGGTTTTCAACCACTGTGTTTGAGACTCAGGAGTGTTCTGCCAGTGGCTACAAAGTGCAGCTTCCAGGGCAATCTTTTCAGCAGACGCCACACTGTCAAAGAATCAAATCCCCACCCAACAGGTTTTCTTTAGGCCACAAACGACGTTCTCTGGTGTGGAGATTGCTCTGTCTCCTGCCTATTTGTTAGTCATTACCTCTTGCTCTGCAGAGAACGCGGCATCTGCTCTTTGCTCCGGTTCAACGTCAGGGGCTGAAAACAGGAAAAGGGTCTGCCCTCTAAGGTGATTTCCAGATGCACTCAAAACACCTGGATGTCCCAGAAGCCAAGGCTCTTCCTACCAGGCTTCTCATCATCAAGCCAGACACCTCTCACCATCTGCGAATGGTGGCTTCGCCTTGGTGACCTCCTAGTGCCACTTGATCAAAATGAGCAGAGTGTGCAACGAGCAGAGTCTAGCTGTCTAAGCTGAAGCAAACTTGTCATGAATTGTCTTCACTGTTGATAGGGAGCAAAAGAAGGAGTAAGGGGGAATGCCTTACAAGAACCTTTACAATATTCACTTTCAGTAAAATGCATCAGTAAAAACGCAGGCCCCAGAGGAAAGCACACTGAGCACTTACTGAATACTGACAATGAACAGGCACTGAGCCTCCAGTAAGTGCAGGGCCTGATGCCAAATGTGGAGACCAGACACCCCTGGGAAGACAGCTCCTGACGCAAAGTAGCAGTGGGTGGCAAGTGTCCCATGTGTCTACACTCAGGGAGAACAATGGCAGAAAGTGCTCCCTCAGCTAATTATCCTAAATTCACAGCTATTGTGAAAGGTATACCTGGCACCTGGTTCCCTGACCAAGGAGACAATTGGGATTAAAATCCATCCTGTATTTGCCTACCTATCAGGACACCTGAACTCAGGGCTAAGACTGCCCTGAATAAGGCATGCTTTTCTCTAATTGTCAAAAAGAGCCATGCTTGGCAAATCAGGTAACCATTTTACCTCACTCATCCATTAATATGAATTGTATCTCATGTATCATCATTGCAGTTTGCACTGGTGAAAGAAAGATAAGCAAGATGCCTTCCCTGCTCTTAATGAACCACAAGGCGTGTGCCTAGGAAGCTCAGGAGAGGAATAGGCCATCCCTTGAGAAGTTCCGTCATACAATGTGCCCCATTCACTCTCTCTCTCCTGTACAGACTCTCATTTATTGCTGCAATGTCTCTACCAAATAAATCATTGAAATAAAGAAAATTGTACGTAATAGCACTCCCTACTGTATGGCTCTTTATAGGGTACGGAGCAAGTTATCTTAAATTCCCTTTTTGAATTCACAACAATTAGGGGGGAAGACAAAATGGGTATCAACATCTGAGTTGACAAGCGCTGAGGCTCTGAAGATGACCTAAGGTACTAGACATACTGAAGTTCAAAGACGTCCCATGCACATGTTGCTTGGAAATTAAAATAATGATTTTACATTTTGGTATCACCATTGCGACACATTTTTAAATGGCTGAGTCAAAAATGTCTCCTAGGTCAAAAGAACCTCAACAAATCAACCAAGGTAAAATTCCCTTTGACACCCTTCATGTCCCCCGTATGCGTAACTTAGCAAGTAAATGTATATTTTATATAGGCAATAAACATTTTAATTCCAAATTGTAATCTGTTCTTCTCATGGGGGAAGATAAGACTGATCTGAAAATTCCAAAATTGTTCTTCCAAATTAAATAATCCATCTTTGTCAGCTGCTAATCCAGTTTATGGCAGCAGGTGACATTCCACGCAGTGACCTCGTTTTCCCAAAATGTAACAACACACCTGAGGCAGGATTCAGTACTGACACTAACTCACTGACCCTGCCCACCAGCTCTAGATTCTGTTTTTTTCTTTCGATTGTACTGAGGGGTTTCCCAAGTCTAATCAGTCTTGAACATGAATGTGAATGAAGAACAGTCCTCAGTGATCTGGCCAGCTCTTACCTCTCCCCCCAACTGCCCGACTTCTCCTACCCACTGATGCCACCAGATTCATCTTCTCAATGCATGATGAATATTTTTCATATTCATTCTCAGGTTCAAAGCCTCAGTCATTTATAAATAAAGATCAAGCTCCTTACCTTAGAATGTAAGACCTCTACAGTATGGTCCCAACATTATTTTCAATCAAGAGATACATAATTACTCTGTTTCTTATACATTAAATTCATTCACATAAATCCATGCCTCTGTTAATATTTACTCACCTTAAATATTCTCTTCCTCCTTTCCCATAACGGCATGTACACATTCTACATGCTGTACCTCAATGCCAGCTCCACAGAGTCTGCCACCGAGTCCCTCTAGCTGGGGACAATCTCTTGCATCTCTGAACTTTACTATGTTCCAAGTGTCCCCTTCTTAAGTGCCTTTTACTTCTTATAGTGTAGTTTCTACTTCAGAATATAAGCTTCCTTAGGACAGAGGCTCTGTCACATCCATTTCTCTTTATTGTTTGGAATATTACCTGAGATTTACTAACTTCTCGCAATAAATCAATAAATCCAGTTACAGCGACTCCACATTCTGCTTTATTTCTCATTGAAACAGGAGTATCTTCTCTGTAGGGTCCCAGAGCAAGTAGAATCTATCTAACATTCCTTGTCATTACTAATTCCACTTCGCAGTGGAAAAACCAAGTGACTAATTTCTCTGAATGTCCACAAAGGGCCATCTGAGAATTGGCAGCTGTCGGGAAGGTGCTTTGTTGATTGAACTAGGAAAACAAGAATCTTGCTAAGAGACTATTCACATCCTCTGCTGTAATGAATCAGTGCATTTCATTGCATCTTCACTCATAAAAATAACATTTTATGTTGAAATTTGTATATTAAATTAGGGATCTATTCGTATATCACAAGGTAAGAAACAAGTATGCTGATTAACAATTGCTCTGTCATGGGCCAGTCCATCAGGCAATGTGGGCCAGGTACATGAAAACAGGGGATGCATGTGACAGGTGGGTATGGGGATGCTTTGTGGAGAACCAGCTTCCAGCTCCTCATCCAAATAGGACAGATATATGACACTCATTGCCAAAGAACAAAGACAGAAGAGCCCAGACATCAAAGCTGCTGAGGGCAGGAAGACAGAGTTTGAAATAATAAGAACTGTAGGAACAAATTATTCTAGTTAGAAGGGGATTTGGCTGTTTACTGCCTCTCACCAATCCAAAATGTGACTTGGCCCTCACGTATCCTATTACTTGTGCACATGCGTAACCCTCCCTTACCCTGCGGAGCTCTGCAGTTTGTCACCTGTGAAATATAAAACAGACTCATCCACCCTTGGCAAATGCTATGTTCTATTGAATTGCAATCCAAGGAAGCTTAAAAATTCTGCCTGGTGCTTTTCCCCCTTCTGTTCTCATTTGAAGGAAATCATATTTTCAGTGAAGAATACATGCTTATTGTCACTTTTTTAGAGGCTTGAGATTATTTTTCCCTAAACATCTACTATCTAACAATCACTTTGACAAAGAGGCTGTTTCGTCCCCATTATATAGCTCAGAGAGCTTCACTCCTGGCTCAGGGACCCACAGGTGGGCGGAGCTAGCATCTGAGTCTGGGCAGGTCTGTCTAGTTTCCTTGCCTCGGTTTCCTCCAGTGCACGGTGATGCCTCTCTCCCCTGCCTGATCTCCGATGAGCTCTACTTCCTGGAGATGAAATCAGACTTGATCGAACTTTTCAAGTAGGTAGTCAGATTTAGCAAACAAAAATACAGGATAATTAATGAGTAATTTTTTTGGTATAAGTATTTCCTGACCAATATTTGTATTCTGTGTTTTTTCTGTCAAGACTATTTCAAGGAGGATTTTTATTCAAGTACCTTATGCACTGTATTCCCAGGAGACACCCTGGTTCTCCATTTTAGATAGAGCTACAAAACTACCCCTGCCAATGTACTCCTTAACATGTATTCCATGTTAAGGGGAATGAGCATATCTGAATAATTTCTGAATCCCCAGTCAGTACTGGGCAGGAAATGTTTTACATAGAAAAAAGTATTCAGCAAATGTATGTTGAGTGAATTGCCTAGAGTTAAGACAAACTTAACCGTATTTATAGATTGTGGTAAAATCAATGATAAGGATAGCATTTTAGAAGTGGACACAAAATAAACAGAAATCAAAATAAGATAAAAGGAAAGGACATAGTAAACATGAATTTAGAACTATGAATACAAAACTCTGAACCATGAAGACATGTGCCATATACAGGCAACAAAGAAACATGCAGTTTTATTACAATCTCTTCTGAGTGTCCTGCCTGTTTCCTAACCTAGAAATGTTACTGTCAAAAGTTGTGAGGAGCAAATATCCCAGCATCTCCTCCTTTCGCTGCTGCCAGGGTCCTTGACCAGGCTCATGGGCAAGCTTGACCTGGGAAGCCTGGTTCCATCTTCTGGGACTCAGCCTCACCCCGGGGGGCTGCTAGCCTAGATCTGGACATTGTGTCCTGACTGGAACATCATGGCAGGCATTCAGGGTGCCCTGAGACCCTCTGACTTGCTCTCAGCATTCCCAGTGAGGACTGGATCCTGCCTGGAACCCAGTGGGTAGCGCCCGTGTCCATGTTTTTGTTGCCAGCCATAATGTCATCTCGTTGATTTCTTCAGTGCTCCCTATTTCCCTGCACTAGTTATTAGTCACAATATTTTGTCACCCCCTTTGAGTACCACTCTTTTAGTACACAATGAGGTCACCCCACCTAGATGTATTTGAACCCCTTTTACCATTTTCAGGCACATACACCCCTTCAATGACCTTTTGCTTCTAGCAGCTAACATCCATTTCAAGGAGGATAGTCCTCAGGCTTTTGTACCCCATTTTTTCACACTAAGAGAAGCCAGAGTATCTAAGAACATATATTCCCCTTATCAGGGCAGCCTATGAGGTGCAAGTATATATAAACTTAATCTCCCTTCCCTTGGAATTTCCTTGTGGCAAAACGTCCTTGGGGCATAGCTTACACTCCAGAATTCCCCCACCAGACCAGGGTAAGAACTACCCTCTGTAAGACTTTGCTTGGTTTCCTTCCCCTTTTTCTTCCTCACTACCTTACTGCTTTCCTCTAGAAGCACTTCCTTAATGAATCATTTCCACACAAATCCTTCCTTGGGTTCTGCTTCAAGGGAATGCAAACTAAGGCCCCTCACCTCCTCCATACTTGGATGGTCACATGTTACCTTCTTGGCATAGAGTAGGACCCAAGTCTAGAATTTCCTGGCATTGATTTGCCCAAAGTGGCTGGTTTAGTCATAAATCAAGGTATTTCCATCCTGCTTCAAGGGTTTGGTGAGCCAGAAGATACAAGAGCAGCTTCTAATCCACAGCTGGGGCTCTTCTCTTTTAACAGGAGACACAGAGGCCTTGAAAGTCCATGTTAATCTCCACACAGGCAGCAAGCTCTTCCCTAGTGGAACGCTGAGCTTTTTTCCAAATACTATTAGTATTGGAGGAGTGCTGCTGACTCTGCTATTTGAGATTTGCTCTTGGAACATTGATTACCTGTCATTTTACTGTTATATATTTATAAAAAGATACCCAAATTTTATTATTCTTTACTCTTAAATTGCCAAGATATCGGGGTGGGGGGGGTGAGAAAAGCATTCATTTTTTCTGCCAGTGAGCTTGATTCTCAAAGGATTGTAACACTTTGTTTTTCACAAATAGTTATGCTCTATGGCAGTGAAATCATGACATGGTGGGGTTAGAGAAGTGATGGTGATCTCCCACTAGAAGCTAGAAAAGAGGGATGCAAAAAGCAAGACTTGATCAAGGTCATCAGGGGATGCAGTGACAAGGCAAAGAGGAAAAGCATCTGAAAACTGTGGGACATTTGGCGAAGCAGAGCCTCTCTCTGGATTTAACGTCTGTCTTTGTGCAAGTGTCATTACTCTCTAAATCTTCCCCAAACAGAAACAAGATTGTTTCCTCTTCTGTATCCCCACAACCCATTGCTGGAGCTGTTGGGAGCCACTGATTGTAAGAGACAGTTTCCAGTGCTTACCTGAGCATCTTGAGGGCTGGCACTGCCTCACTTGTCTCTTTTTTTTTAGTGCCAAACAATGAATCATTTTCACAGTGATGTCTAAAATACATATTAAGTAAAAACATAACAAGGTGCTATTGTTGCCGTAAAATATTACAGACTAAGGAAAGAATGGGAAGAATGAAAGAGATTCAAGAATTGAGTCCAAAGAACATGTAAAGACCAGAATGTTCTCCTGTTAGGCTTTCTCCCCTTTGTCTTCAGGGAATTAGACACATGCACCTTGCAAAAGGAAGATGGTGCTGAAGAAGTTATGACGTGCCGTGACAGTCATTGATGTATCATCATTCAACACCAGTTAAATCACTTAGTATGTATTTGTAAGCATAACAAAAAAATTACTTACTTTTCCACAGAGAAATTACATTCCTGGACAACTCATGATGACTGGCACAAATAACTGTCCATCTCAGATGCTTCTGGGCATGATGGGATCATTATACCTGAAGGAGAGAATGTAGGTAAGATGCTAAGGATGACCCCAGGATCATAGGGGAAAAGGGGCAGGTGAGGCAGGCAGAAGGTAGCATTAAAAATGTGTCCATCCAAGTGAATGAACTCTACAGACAACACTGAGCTAAAGCAGCAGGCACAAAAGTGTGACTCATATTATTCCATTTATGCAAACTACAAAAGCAGACAAAGTCAGGCTATTCTGTTGAAGTCAGGATAACAATTTCCCTTTTACAGAGAGATAAGGAATGGAAGGGATGAAAGCCCTGTGCTGGCAACATTCTGTTTCTTGATCTGGGTTCTGGTTGCAGGGATTTGTTCTGTTTACAAATTTCAGCATGATACACACTAAGGGACATTTTTTTTTTTTGTAGGTATATTATCTTCATTTAAAGAAAGGGAGGCTCTGCTATTGGGTAAAAGAAGTTCCTTTCCTCCTTCCCAAATACGAGATTTATTTCTCATTTCCCAAATTTCAGAATATGATAGAGAATCATTATCCCAATGGATCCCAATGGTTGAAGCTCAGATTGAAGCTCCTGGGGTTGCCCTCTGGAGAAAAAGCCCACTGATACCTCCTTCTCCCTTTGTTTCTTCTTGCAGGTTATCACACCTTATCAGCTGAGACAACACTGGGGCAGAACTTAATGCTCTGGAGGGTAAAACCATTGGGGAATCACAACTTCTGAAGATCCCTTCTTTGCACTGATGGGTTTTCTCTGAATTGCCCTGTTCACATTAGAGTGGTAAAAGCCAGGCATTGTTCTAGCATATTTCATCAAATCTAAGGTGTCCCTTTCTTCTTGTGCATATATGTACATAAAGAGAAATAACCATGGAGTTCTGGATTTTTCTGAGCCGGGACCCAGCTATCTAATATCTCATTCAGTTTTATGCTTAGATTCAATTCAAATTCTTCCTCATGTGTCCCTGACTCTTAGCTCCAATCAGTCTCCTATGTAAAGCTTGTCTATCTAGGTCTTGTTCTATCCCCTGGTAACCTGGGTTCATTCATTTTCATGCTCTTCCCCTGGCCACCGACCTCCAGATGCTGCATAACTTTCTTCTTCTTAGAGCCCCACTACTTCCATCTTGAAATGTTCCCACAGACTATGGGAGAAGCTTCGGGTTACTTTCTCGGTATGTCACTGTACTAGCCTGCTTGGTCTGCCATAACAGAATACCACGAATTGGGTGGCTTAAACAACAGAAGTTAATTTTCTCACACTTCTGGAAGCTAGCTGTCTAAGATCAAGATTCTGTCAGGGTTGGTTTTTGCTGAAAGATCACTTCCTGGATTGCAGGCCATGTCCTTCTGGTTATGTCTTCACACGGCCTTTTTTCTGTGCAGCCATGGAGAGACAGAAAGCTCTAGGGTATCTCTTCCTCTTCTTATAAGGACACCAATACAATCAGATCAGGGCTCCACCCTAATACCCCCATTTAGCCTTAATTATGTCCCTAAAGGCCCTGTCTCCAAATACAGTCACACAGGGGCTACAGAACATAACTTTCAAGAGACCACAATTCGGTTCATAGCAGTGACATCAACTTTTTTTTCTTTATCATCTTTGGAGTTATATGATCCATTAAGTATGCTTCTTTTTTCTTTTTTTCTGCTGTGGGAAATCATTTTGGAGAATATAGGCTGTTAGCCTTAGAGCCATTAATGGGATTTAAACTCAGTATAATCTTAAGAATGTGTTTACAGGGTTTTTTTTTTAACTTCAAAATAATTGTACAGCAATGATTCTATCGTTAGCTGCCAAACTTCACACAAATCCAACACTCTGTAGTTGCAACTTCATGTATGTATGTTCAAGCTCATGGCATTTTGATTATTTGCTCCCTTTCCAACTGATACAGGCACATGGTCAATGAAGATGCTCTTGGGAGGGTGGCAGTAATGCAAGGTTGTAGCAGGAAGACGCCTGGGCGCGTGCTTTGTCTAAAAATGACTGAGCAAACCTCAGACTGTGAGGACCGCTGTGTGCCTGATTTTAGGGGAAGCTATGCACCTGCTGGTGAATTTTCACCATGGAGAGCAAAGGAGAGCTGGGTGCACTAGACGCCCCTCGCTTGGCTTATTAAGAGAATCAGAGGTAGCCTTCAAGCCCAGAAGCTCACAAGTGCACCAAGTCTCCTTCTCTCCCTCGCTTATAACCTGGCGGCAGGGCAAGGTTCAGGCTTGCACATACTAGGCAGGATGAGTCATTCAGGATGCAGCAGAATCATCACTGTACTTTCTCTGAACAGCACATCCTTGCGATGATAATAATTTCTTACTTTATGGCAAATAATCTATTTCTAATAAGAAGGACCAGAGCTCTCTAATGACTTTGTAGGCTTCTGCTTTTATGTTGTTAATGTACATAGAATTCTAGAACTGTAGAAAGTTTCAAGGACACCAAAGGTGAGGGAGTCAAATGTTGCCCAAATTTCAGGCCCGTTTCTATCTCACTACTTTTGCCTGAGTCATGTCCCCAATAATATTACTTATAAATAATTGGCTTTACATTGATTAATTCTTACTTAAGTTAATTGATTTCAAAAGGAAGTATTGTATCATTAATCTAAATTGAAAACAAACATCCCATCCCATTATCCCATTATCAAATAGAATATAATTGAAAAAATGCACATAATAAAAAGCAAAATGATTTTATTAAAGTTTAAATAAAAAGGTTTGAACCTGAAGACCGATCTCTCTTTGATTATTTAAAAAAAGAGAAAAGCAAGTGCTAGCATGATGTTCAAGACTAGTAGACATTCTCCTCACTGCAATCAGAATGACCAAAAGAGACTAAAATACAAGAAACTCTACTCGATGCAATGCTATTAATGCCATCTATGCAAAATGTCCAAATGATCACTGGTCCCAGTTTTACGTGTTACCCTATTCACTCACTAATTTTGTGTGTCTCAGTTTTCATATCTGTAAAATGGGTTTTTATATTAAATGAGCTGGTATACAGTACAAAGGTTCTTTCATGGGCTTAGTTATCACTATTTTAGTGTCATTATAATTATTATCAGTACCAATTCTTTGTCCTATTAATCCCCAAATATTTATTACATGCATACTATGTACAAAGCACACCTGACACACATCAATATATCTTTGATTTATGTCCCAATATTTAAAAAACAATGAGCTAGTCCAATGTCTAAGATACAGAGGAAGGGAAAGAGTTTAAGGTCAGATGGCTATTACTTTCCTTAAGATTACAGACTTCACATAAAAAGAGAATAAGACATGATGCATTCAGCCTAACATCCCCAAGTTTCATATTAATATGTACTCATCACCTTCTGTTCTCTGTTCACTTCTTCCACACTGAGGCTTCCCCTGCCAGTGTGTCCACTTTAAAGTGGCACTTTGGTGAGCAACACTGACCACTGTTCACTGACATGGTGACCCAGCACTGTGAGGGACACTGCCATTGGCATCTCACCTACCACAAGGGACTTCTCGCAGTTTTCTGGACAGTGGAGAAGGAAGGCAACTCTCATTTCCCTGGTGGCACGTTGGTCATGGGGACTAACTGATTAAAGAAAAAAGCGTCTTAGTCCATTACGGCTGCTATGGCAAAATGGCATAAACTGGGTGGCTTATAAACAGCAGAATTTTTCTTTTCTCTCTCAGTTATGGAGGCTGAGAAGTACAAGAGCACGGTGCTAACCGATTCAGTGACTGGTGAGAGCCCGCTTACAGGTTCCTGGACAGACGTCTTTTGGCTCTGTCCTCACATGACGGGAGGGGCGAGGGGTCTCTCCAGGGTCTGTTTCCACAAGGACACTAATCCCATTCGTGATGGCTCTACCATGATGACCTGATCACCTCCCAAAGGCCAAATTCATTCAGAGTATCTTTAAATAGTGAGTGGCTAAGCCATTTGCTTATAGTCTGAATGTGTATGTTGAAATACTAATACCATCCCCTTGGGGGTTAGGATTTCAGCATATAGATTTTGAGGAGACACAAACATTCAGACCCTAGTAAATGGCTTGGCCACTCACTACTTAAAGAAACTTCTAAATTAATTTGTAATTCTACACAACAAAATATCAGTGATCAAAGAAACAGGGAAAACCAGACATGTGCCTACCATCCTTGACTCCAAGTGGCAGTGATAATGGTAGAACTCCAAGCAGCTAAAGCCATGCCCTGATGAGGACAAAGGATTAGGAAATGTTTGCCTCAGTCTAAGTCCTGCTCAATGCCTCCAAGGTTGTATGTTTGGTTCAAAATGACTTACGTGTCATCTCTACAGAAAAGGATCTTCTGTCCATAGACCCCCCAACCCCGAGATCAAAGCAAAGCAAGGTAAAAGGCAGATGCAGAAGGAAGGTGTTCCACTGAAAATACATGAGGAGAAAACACTGTCACTTTTCAAGAAATGATTAATGACTGCATTCTCTGTATTATTGAACTAGGCAGCAGAGGGATATAAATGTGGGTGAGGCTGGATCCCAGCCTCCGAAGAATCTGTATGCTAATTGAGAAGCTGCTATTAATTAACTGCTAATATAATGAGGAGAGATGGGTAAGATAAAATTATGGGAGATTTACATAAAGTACATCACACAGTTTGTATTTGTACATTTAATCCTGACACTTGAATGCCACAGATGTCTTTGAGATTCTCATGAAAGCTCTGATCCCTCTTCCCAGAAATCCATACCTGTGCATAATAACACACATATACAGTATTTAAGGTCAGGACCTCACTGGAGCCCAGATTCAGAACAACTGCCTCAGAATGAAGAGATGTGTTTGCACTCAGAAGTTGCATTTACTTTACATTTGAATATTGTTGGTCAAAATCAGCTGGCAGGAATGCATATCTAAATAGATGGTCATAGCACAGACCTAAAGATATCTGAATCTGTGTCAGGGACTAAACGCAAACCAAGAGTTAAGATGGGCAAAGAAGAAGAAAAGTGATAAAATAAATTGGGGTACATTTATAAAGTGAAACAGGCAGTCATAAAAATATGAACATATTGGGGAAATAAGTAATGAGAAAAGAGTATCTCTGACCTCACTGAATAAAGAGAAAGCATTAAGTATATTTTATAAATATAATAACTCTTATACATGTATGTTATATTCACCTAAGAAATTAATTCAAGGACACACAAAAAGATTTATAGCAGTTATTATACCAGAGAGAAGGAGTAGCACACTTACATTTTTCACCTTTTTTTATATGGTTTGAATTTTTATCAAGAGTATGCTATATCTGAGACAAGGGGGGACACAATAGACATGATAACTGTTCCTGATACACACAGAACCTAAGCTCTTGCTTAAGCAATTGCAACCCCAACAACTGTGCATTAAGAACATCATCCTACACTTTTGATCACTTCACGTTTTCCCAGAAGCAGACTGTGAGCCAAGGAATTAGAACCAAGTGCTTTATCATGAAAGTGCTTTCTTCCCAGGAGAAATCAGCAAGGCAGCAGGAGAGTCAAGATAGAGAAAGGGAATAAGCAAAGCCAGAAGTGATTTCAGGCAAACTCCTAGGCTCAGCCTGATCCCACAGGGAACTCTGGAAGCAAATCACAACCTCACAGTGCCTTGCATGGAGGCAAAAGAGCTTGGCTTTTGTCTTTCCACACCCGTCATTGGTAGGCTATCCAAGCCCCCTGTTGTCTGGAGGCTGTATGGGGATATAAAACTCCTAGACACTCCTGGCTCTCTGTACCAGGCAGGTGACTCCAGTGTCCTGGGGCCAGTCTTCTGCAGGTGGAGGTATGGGTGTTGGCAGCAAAGCACACACAAGGTAGGGATGTGTGCACAGAGAGGATAAAAAGGATCTCAGGGGAGATAGACGGGGCACCAACCACATATCCACAGTCAACAGACTAGCTTCCATGCATTCCACAGTTATTTAGGGACAATCTAGAATTGTGCTGTTGAACGTGGTATCCATTAGCCAAACGCAGCTATCGATCATTTGAAAAGTGGTTAGTCCTAAAAGAGGTTATACTTCAAGTAAGTGTGAAATAAATACTGATTTTGAAAACTTAGTATGAGAAAGAATATCTCGCTAACAATATTTTATATGGATTACTTGCTGAAATGATATTAAATGCATATTATAGAACAAATAAAATACATTAAAATTAAGTTTACCTGTTTCCCTTTACTTTTTTATTTTTATTTTTTAAATTAATTTTTATTAAATTTACCAGGGTGACTAATGTCACCCCACTAAAATTATATAGGCTTTAAGTGTACATTTCTATAATACATCATCTATGAATATATGTTGCATTATGTGTTCACCACCCAGAGTCCCTTTACCTTTTTAATGAGGCTTCCAGAAAATTTTAAATTACATATGTGGCTCATATTAAATTTGTATTAAACAGCACTTGTTGAGACTATCTGATACTATGCTAGGTGTTAGGAATGCTGCAGTGAGCAAGAGAAACTTGGTCTCCGCCGTCATGATGTTGACAGCCCAGTGGTGTAACAGACAGTAATAAGATGGTACCATTTGTTTTCAATACAAGGAGGGAATAACAGATAGACAACTAAGAGGGATGGACATCAGAGGGACTCCTCAGCAAAGATGACTCTGAAGAAATGTCTTTAAATCTCAAAGACTGGGACAGGGAGAGAACCATGGAAATATCTTGAAGGGGGTTATGAGAGGGTGGATTTGAAAAGTTTTAAGGTTATTCCAGGCCAGAGGAATATCAGATGATAGGAAAAAGCATCTATGAATTGCTTAGCTGTCTGGTTATATTTGTATTCGGTAAATGGTCTTAAGACCACAAAGTGGTGCACTTAACATAAAATTCCCCTGGACTACAGACATCTAACGTGGTACATACTTAGCGTTGACCTCTATGAAAAAAAAAGGTCATATTTGAGGGTTAACTAAGAAAACAACTTTTTTTCTTTCCCTGAGTAACAGTCAGACTTTCACTTCAGCCAATAATGTCCAAACTACATGGAAAACTAAAGTTTACGTAAAGGAGACAGAACTTCTGTGCTCATAGTAAGAAGAAAAAAGTGCAAATTATTAGAATGTGCCTTAAACACATCCACAACAGCTTGTTTATTTTCTACTCGGTGATTCTGAAGTGATTTTAACTTGTCATGGAAAACATGTAAGAGTTTTAAAGAATTTTTAGGGGAAAAGATTGTTGAAGTGATATTCTTCCTGCTTTTCTAAATGAGATGAAGTCTAAACAAAATGCTTTGGCAATTTCTAATACTGAAATGATTAGGACATATTCCTTATGACATAAAAAGCTGCTCCAAAAAATATAATTTTGGCATAGCCTGTTATATTTTTGATAACATGTGAATATTTAATGTAAAATTGTGAAAGTTGACTCTTCTTAAAATAGAGAACTCTGGCTTCTTCATATTGCTTTAATTCAATGTAGTGACCCCAAATTATGTTGTTTTAAAAACAGAGCTCATTTCATATTTCAGTTGACATACATACAAATGTAAAAATTATGGATTAAAAATCTTAATTTATCCTCTTAAAAACTGCGACAACTCCTGAATTAATGTTTTGTGGCAAGTTTAGAATTAAAATCCTAAGGAGAGAGGAACTTCTTCAAAACTTCTACTTTTTTCTACAGGAGAGACCATTAACAGCTAAATTATGTCTCATAAAAAAGTGTATAAGAGTCCAACACATTTAAAGGTGGTTTCAGTGATAGAAGTTTATTAATATGTAGTCAATACGATTCAATAAACATTTACTAGTTGAGACCCCTTATAATTACTAGCACTAAGAATGCCACTCCTTCCTTGTGACCCATGAACTTCACAGGAAGCTGAGGGAGGATGCAATATGACCCAAGATGGCAAGTGCTGCAATAGAGATGTCTCTAGAATGCTGCAGGAAAAAGTTCCGAAGAGTGACTCTCTCTGAAAGAAGTGAATCAAAGATGGTTTTAATGAGGAAGTGACATTTGACCTGGACTGTGAGAGAAAAGTAAGGCTTTTATAAATACAAGTCTAAGCAAATTATTCCTGCCAGAGAGAATATTTTGAGAAAGGCCACAGGACTATGAAACTGTGTAGGAGTGTCACTAAATATTAAACTTGGAGTATTGCAAGGAGTTGTGTGCCTGGAACCTTAGACTATGTATGGTGGCTTTGGACTAAAATGCTACAAGGAAGAGTTTGGAATGTATTCTTTATTTCTTATTTCTCTTACTTTTTAAAATGAGGTTGCGGGTTTCCATGCACGTTCTCCAAATCTGTTACAAAAGGAGTAAATAAGAAGTAGCAGAGCTTCATAATGTTTTAGCTTTTCTGATCACGTGCTCCATCCCCTGTAATTTACAAACTTCGTATTATCTTTGTTCTCTCTGCTTTTCATTAGGATGATTATTGATTTATGAGCAGCCTTAATGTGGCTCTTTCAGGCATTCTGAATCACTTTGACAGCATCTCTGTAAATAGATCAATTTCTTCCTTTAAAATTTGATGCCTCCTAACCCAACAAACCATTATTTGGGCTAAAGTCAGATAGAGGAATTCTTCATACTTGGCAAATTAGTCTCTGAAGGGATGAGTTAATATTATCCCTATTATGTCAAGTGGAAGTAATCCAGCATGTTGGACTTCATTAAAGGTCACTTGTTTACTGCAGTAGTTCTGCTGGCCAGGAAAACAATGCGATGGGATGATTCAGTAACCTTGGATAGCTGTGTTAACTATCACCTGAATTTAAGAGGAAGAGAGCAAGACTCCTGATCATTATCCCCATAAATCACCCAGGAATTGACCTTTCAGCAACCTAGGGGAAGCTATTCTTTGCATAGATAAGAGGTGAGCACTTTTTTGGAGGGGGGAAGGATTTCTAGGTTCTTCTCTGCATTTCCTTTTCCTTGTTGCGATCACACACCAACAAACATACACTTTTTAAGTCGTTTAATTTCTTAGAAAAAAGAAATGAGCTTACAGTCAAAATATCTTGATTCCAGTCTTTGCACCTGTACTTAATTAGCTGTTATAGCATTAAGAAAAATATCAGTTAATGTTCTGAAATATGTTTTCTCTCTATGAAATAAAGAGTAACATCTCTTACCTAGAGGTCATTGCAAGGGATGAGGTAATACATGTAACAGATATTTGTAAATCATGCAGCTCTTAATAAATGTAAGATCTTGCCACTCATTAACATTGCAATTCTAAAGGGGTCAGGAATTAAACACAATTATGCTGATATCACCATTCTGACATTGCCACCAATTAAAGTTGTCTATATGTTCAAGGAATGTAGAGTACACAGTGTTCCTGTGACTCATATTTGTGGCCCTAGTAGAAGCATAGGCAGGTAGAAAAATGGACATTCTCCAAGGTCAAAGCATCCTCTCAGCTGTTCTTAGTTTTGAGCAGTGATGCTAAACCTCATTAGTTATCAGACAAATGTAAATGAAAGCAATATTTCTGTACTCTTCAATGGATTGTAACTTCATGGAGCTGAGCCCACTCTGCTTCTCTCTTGGGAGTTAGGCCACACAGAGGAAGATAAAGGCTCTGGCTTGCTCCTCCATGGAAGAGTTTCACAGGGACAAAAACAGGCTTCCATATGGGAAATCCTTGGGTGGCCCAATAATGGTTGTAACTGTGTGGGCAAAAATATCTAATTCTCGGGTTTGTATTAGGAAGCTCAACTGCTTACAAAGATAAGCCACATTCTGAATTGGCTCTATCAGCCTTAAAAATAAATGGTGTCATTTTGATCGCCATCTGTTTGACTCCTTTCTGTTTAGAAAAGAGTGTCATTTGGGGCTCCTCTGAAATCCCCAAATCTAAGCATTGACTGTGAATCTTAAAAAAAAAAAAAATAGACAGTTAGTGTCGTTTGTGAAACAAAGGAACATTAAGACATTTTGTAGAGCTGACCTTATGGGTTTCTGATCTTGATGGCTTATAGGGGCTCACATTGCACATGGCCAGTTTTTATCTCATAGTGTAGATAGGAGCTGTAAATTACCTTTAATAAGTGCTGGCCTCCGTCAGTCACTGCAGCTTATGACTGCTTTGTCCTGTAGAGAGTAGCTAAGTCAGGACACATGAAAAGCACAACTCACACAGGTCTTAAGCAAACTCGCAGGGCTGAGTGGGAAGCCTTTGCAAAAGATCGGCCGGACAAGGGTCTTAGCATACAGCTGCTGCTTCAGCTTGACTTTGAACCAGAGAGTCATAGCTTCATCTTTAATTACAGAGGAGTTGGAGGCAGGTTTATTATTTTAGGCATTGGTGAGCCTGACAATATTTGCTGCTTTCGAGTTGCCAGACACCCTGGATTTAGAACCAGAGAGAGAATTATGGCTGGAATTTATGTGACTTATCCATGGGTTCAAAGAAACTGCCCACTGCATGTATTCAAGGTGACTTTAGATTTGCATAGGTTTACAACACCTTTGGATTTCAGACACCCAAACTGAGACTTCACCCATAGAAAAATGGTTAGTTTTATAAAAAAAAAAAAAAGTCAAATGACGGTACTTATTATAAAGATAATGTGCCATCTTCTAGAGATAAGACAAAGAAACATTTTAAGGAAATTCTTGCAGACGAAAAGATGCTGAGTACTTTAAAAGCTGACACTTGACACCATAAGATCATACAATAAATTAAGCAATAACAAATGTTTTGAAAATTATACTTACTCTCATGAAAAAACTAAAGGCAAGTTAAGGTAGAAGGAGAAAAAGTTATTCTTAAAGGAAAGGTTAAAGCGTTATAATCTAGAAAGATATAAAAGGGGAAATTAGATGTTAAAGACCAGAACAGATTGAAATAAGAGGAAAAAAAGGAGATGTGCCCAGGTTTAACTACTCTTCAAGAGAGAATCAGGAGAAAAGGAGACTGTCTTAGCTGTTAAAAGGTTTTAAACAGTAACCAGAGAGCAGAGGAATTTCATGGAGGTGGGAGACAAATTACCAAAGCAGAATGAAATGTCTCCACCAGGGGGAATCAGGATCTGAGATACTAAGAAGACAGGACCTCAAAAAGCTGCTGATGGAAGGACCATAGTAACATCGGGAACCTCTCTTTAAAGACTGGGCAGCTCTACCAAGTGGTTAAGGAAAATCCAGACAGACTTAAAGAGGACAAGATCTGGAAGACTAGCACAAAACAGAGCATGCGTTATAAGGTAAACTTTAAAGTGGCACAGCCATTGTAGGTGGCAATATACATATTGTCTGTACCCTTAGGTACACTCATATCCACAAATGCCTCTCCAAATCAGACTGAAGCAATCTGTGGGCTCCCACAAATATGTTCGCTACCCAGGGATTAAACCCGAAAGACACATTCAAGTCCCGCTCTAAAGTTTGCTTGTATTTTAATTGAAACATGTTTAACCTTACAGAGAAAAATATCTACTTTCTCACTGTAAAAATAATGCCCAATTTTCAACAGTAAAATTCCACTTGTTCTTAAAAGACAATAAATAATAATAATAACTGAGAGTCTGTGATCATAAAACCAGCAATTAGTCACTCTTTACAAGGATTCAGAAAAACTCGGATTGATTTGTTCAGAAAAACTAACTTGATTTGGGCTTTAATGAAACAAAATAAAACAAACATGTTTATGGGACAGAAGCGCTGCTAACATCAGCAGAGGTTTTCACAAGATGTAAGAGTCTCAACAGAAGATTTGCCAATGTCTTTCATTTTTGTTTGACATTAGTTGATATGAGCTGTCTTTTAAAGAAAGCAAAACTCATCTGCACAGTACAGGAAACGTAGGTGGGTCTCCCTACCTCGACCTTTGCCTTCTTATTCCTCACTTCCTTACAAGTGTCCTGAGTAATTTTCTTTGGCCAAATTTACAAAGCCATTCATTTATTCTTTTATTCATCCATCAAATATTATTGAGCATCTACTCCATCACAGGCCACATGAATAAGGTTCACTCGTCTGTCTACGGCGGGAGGGGGCAAGTAAACACTGTTCATGGTCCAGTCTCTAACGAGTGCATGGGTAGGCTGGAGGCTCCTAGAAACTTAATTAGGTGGGCCACAGCCAGACTTACAATTTCTGCCAAACACGGGAGTTGTTTGCACCTTTAGAGCGAGCCCCGTGTGCTGAGCAGTAGTTACTGTGTGTTCCCTCAGAGATCTGTGAGTTGGGTAGGTGTCCACGTGAAACAAACAGTATTAATGGGGAGTAACTTTTTCTCTTTTGATTCATCCCATCTGTTTCATCCTTTGCAAAAATGGTAATAATCTACTTTAGGCAGACTGTAGTTGCCATGTACAGGACACAGAAGAAACTGCTGGGATAATCTTCCCCTGTTCTGTCCGCAAATATTGAGCAACAGTTCAAAAGAGGATGCAGGAAATACTGTACAGAAGGAGAGGCTCCCTGGAACTCTGCATATCCAATCCAACAGACCTGTCCCTGGTTTTGCCACAGGCACCATTTCCAAGATGGCACAGATGTTCCCTTCCTTGTAGCATCAGTCCTGAACTGCTTACTCTGACCTGCCCCTCACACGTACCTGTCTTTGGACCTTTCTGCTTTCTCTGTGGACTTGCCTCACCCTTCTTCACATCTGACATTACTCCCCTAGCTCTTACCTTAGTGCCCCTGCCTGGCCACGCCTCTATCCTGGGCAGAGTCTCTCTGGGTCCTCTCAGCTTTCTGAGACCCTATCTTTCAGCGTAGCCCCCCACAGAAATGATTGGAAATTGGGAAAGAAACACAATTGACTAGACAGAATTTATTTCTTATTCCTAGGGAAATAACTCGTGAAATAAATAACTTGTAAGAGACAAAATTGCTTTTTTTAGGGGCAACTGATATGACCCATGGTGCTAAATGATTCTGAAGTTGTTTCCAAAACCAAAATAGATGACAAGCACTAACGCATGTGGATTATAGTTCTGATGTGTTTCAAAGATCTATTTGGACTATTACACTATGCTCATCTTTATATGGAAAAGAAAAGATTCTGCCAAATTACAGTGTAAATAGGGCACTAATGTCTAATATTAGAACATTTACCTGAGGTAATACGGCGGTAATAATTTTTGAGAGCTTATTTTTATTTTTTATATGAAGAAACACTTGTATTTATCCCAGAAATCTCTCCACATAGCTGTGATGCAATTCCTTTATGAGACCATATGCACTGATGATTGTCACGTACATTGGAGGCAGCCTGTTGCCCTAATAGTGGCAACATCGGCTGTAGAGTCAGACTTACCCACATTAGTCATCACCTTAGCCACATCTGAACTTTGTGACCTTGGGCAAGCTCCTTAGCCTCACTGACATTGAGCTGCCTTGTTTTAATAGTGAGCCAAGAGTACATACCTGACAAATTTTTTTTTACTAGTTTCAGGTGTACAAAACAATATAGTGATTAGACATTTACTCCCCTCACAAAGTGATAACTCCAACAAGTCTACTACCCCTCTGACATTGTACACAGCTATTACAATACCATTGACTATATTCCCCATGCTGTACTTTGCATCTTATAGTTGACATTCAATATTATTTTATGTTACTTTCAGGTGTACAGTGCAGTGGGTAGGCACTGAAAAATTTTTTTAGTAAGAGTTGAAAACGGCCCACAGAGCCTTCAACAAATTCTACCTAGTTAAGTACGACTAATGGTAGACTCTGTAGTTTAAAGACCTGGCTTTATGCAACTGTATTCACATAATTTTGAAGAAATAGTAAGACTATCCGAAGCAAGCAATGGGCCAGCATGAAGCCCTATTGGATATGGACTGTTAGGGGCAGCAGAACTGAAAGAGTGGAGCCAGGATGATTAAAAACAAAAGAACAGGGAAAGGACCTGGACCAGAAACAAGACAAATACAGTATATTCCTAGTAACACCTTGCTAAAGGCGTTTGTCCTAATGTACTATAAAACTAAACCACTGTTAGGTATTTGAGTCTCCGTGTACAATACTGATATGTGTGTGTGTGTGTGTGTGTGTGTGTGTGTATACATACAGACACAGGTATATATCAAAACTTCTGCCATCTTCATAAAATAGTTGTTTTAAAGTCACTCTTTGAAAGCACAGAACTCTGATCCTTTCTTTCTCCACAGTCACTACATTTGTAATTACACATTTGTTTCCTTGTTTATTATCTATTTTCCTTACTATGTTGCAAATTCTGTAATGGTAGGAGCCAGGGATGGGTCGTTCACCAATGTATACCTAGCACATAGAATACATAGAGCACCCAATAAATATTATCGAAGTAAATAAATGAAGACCTAAAGCATGACAATAATTAGGATTTGGTAATTTAACATAGGGAGAAAGATAATGTATATGTTTCCTAAGCAGCTTTCCCAGAAGCAAACAGTAGGGGTACTTTGACTCTAGGATGAATACATCCATGGAAGTGAATATTGGTAACCGATTTGGTAAATTCATTGATAGCGTCAGATTGATGTGGTTCTCCATGGAAACCTCTCAGGATGAGCTATAGAGATGGATTTATATTTAAACCCCAGTATCCCTCAGTATGACTCATTCGTGTAATTGGTTACATTGCAAACCCGATGCTTATCTCCTCCAGTCACTATTTGCACGCAGATGGCTCTTTTTGGTCTAAGTGATAGATGGTCATATCAATGAGACCACATCCTTCTTGGCTCTTTTATTGTTTGTCAGCTTCTCATGTGAGTAAAGCTCTTGAAGATTGAAAACAATAGAAACTTGCATAACACCTTGGGCTTTGAATCTTGGGTTTAAATGCTGGCTCATCTACTTACTAGCAGTGTGATCATGGAGAATTATCTTCTCTACACCATGATTTCCATATTTGTAAAATGAAAGTAAAATCAGTCTGACTTCATAGAAATACTGTGAGGAGTAAATAAAACAATGTCTGTGAGGCCCTTAACCTGATACTTGGCATGTGCAATAAAGATGAGCTGCTTATTTATTATAGGCTGATCGTTCCCTCATATTCTGATCACACATAATTTAAGTTAAATGTACCATTCTTCTTTAAAATTTCCATTTAAATAATACTCAGTCATCAAAGATGTATTGAGGGAATAAATGTGCAAAGCATAATCCAGGATGTAGAAAACATTGTCACTAGAACACAGTCCTAACTTTCCAAAAGAGTAAAGCTCATATTATGTGAATTCATAAAAACTCGGCCATGAAGTATAACTGGTGATAAATCATTCAAAGGTGATGTCACCCATAAAATTATTCCAAAATAGAAACAAATTTAATTAGACTATAATGTATCTTCAGATTATGTCATCTTAACTTCCTAAACCAAAGCCACTTCTAAAATCTGAGAAGTGTTTAAGTAGTGTAATATGCTTAAATTCAGAGAAGTCTGTAAAAAGCAGCTTTTTCGGTAAATTCCCATTATTTCAACATGCAGCCTCTTCTCTCTTGTATTTCAATGATTGGGGCGGGGGCGGTATGTGTGGAGGTCATTTTGAACATTTCCCCTAAGTGGTGTAGCTGCTACATAGATTTTTAGATTTTTTACTATACAGAAAGCAAAATAAAAAGACAAACATGGAAAAATAAAAGGAATAAACAATTTTAGAATATCCATGAGCTTTTTCTCTGCTTTGAGTAGCAAAGCATGCTGGGCAAATATAAATCAGCAAGCCAACTTCCGTTTTTCACACTCAGACAAACATATAATGAGTCTCTACTACATACCAGGCACTGTGCCAGTGCTTGACAAGGATAAATGACTCCTCTCTCTAAGAAGGCGGTAAAGAAAACAGCTGAAAGAACAAATTCTGGAATCAGATTGACCAGGCATTACACAGTCACTGAGTAACTGTGACTTGAGAAAGCTCCTCAAGAAGACCAGCTATGGACTCTGGGATCAGGCAAACCTGAGTTCAAATTCCAGAATTTCCACTTACTGCCTGTAAAACCTTGAGGAGGTGTCTTTGAGCTCAGTTTTCTCATATTTAAATAAGGAACAAGAATCTGAATTTGAAAGTGAGGATGAAATGAAATAAAAATCTGTAATGTGTTTGGCTCAGTGACTAGGTGGAATAAGTATTCAATAAAGGTGATGTTCACTCTCTTACCTGCTTTTCCTTTTCTTCCAGGTACACCTCTGGAATCAAAAGGGATAATTGAGAGAAAAATTCAACTTCAGTCAAAAATTTTGGATGCTAGCCTGTGTCAATCTTTTGAAAAGACAGAATGTATTACTGTGAGTAAAACCACAGACATAGGCTAAGAATTGACAGTCAAAATCTCAGGTTGTAATTGTTGGTCAGTACTTAGGATTTTATCAGCACTATAGATTTAATGACTCAAGAAAGCAAAAGGATGGTAAGTTTTGTACTGTTCTGAGAAATGGCATGTAGCATTTGCTGTAGCAAGAGTTAATGTTAGTTTCAACCAGATCAACTTGTTCCCCATCTGTTCATGAAAAGATAAAACCCTTCTTCCTGTATAATAGATCAACTAGGATTTAAAGAAAAAGGAATTGTCTCAAATTTCAGCATGTTTAATGCAACCACAAATTGCACACAGGGAACAAATAAAAAGAGATCAGTCAGTAGAACAAAGCAATATAAACTTTCAAATGCCTTTTTGAATCTCTCAGAAACATTTCATTTGTGTTTCATGGAAGAGTATAAAGCAATAGTGAAAAACACATTTAATAGGGTCTCAAATAAGTCATGTAAGTTTCACTATTTTAAGCCTCCAACCTACAGCTTTTTTTATCCCTTTCAATATTTAAAATCATTTCAAGTGTTAATGACTTAGTACTATGCATACAGGATTAAATTGCTGTGTAATATTTTGTATACAATTAAATAATCAAGTTATATTTAGATGCCTCTGTCCTCCTGTCTTCCCTGAAACCAATGAAACAGGAAAATAAAAAGCAGAAAAGAAGATATTTGATAAGCTTAGAATGCAGCTATACCTCTGAACTTTTCTATGAAGAAGGGCTTAATAATGTCATAAATATTGGATCTGGGAAAGCAAAAGCTGAGAGGAAGATGCGTTGATTACATTTGGCAAAGGAAGCAGAAGACTTACCAAACCTCCTCCAGGCAGAAAGATGAAGCAGGAATATGATACATATGCCAGGTATTGATGTGTGAAAGAAGGAAGGAGACAAAGGAGTGAAAGGAAGAAAAAGTTGGTGTTGAACAGCTGTACAAATGCTTTAGAGAAATAAACACTACGTAACTACTCAAAAATACCTGTGGCGTACCACATGAAAGCCAGGAAGACTTTCCCTGAACTCAAAGCAAATGGATTATTTATATCAAAAACAGCATGCCATGAGACTTGATGGATAACACATCTTCATAAAATTATTTAAATAAAAAAATAAACCTGGCCTTTAAGAAATGAGAGCTCAAAGAGTATATACAAATATTCAAAATAGAGATAATAGAAAATAATGAAATTAAAAGGGCAAGAGCAAAAGTCATTTTTGAAACTCCCCAAATGTCTTCAGAATAACAGACAAAACAACTGGAAAGCAAAAGACAAAGCTCAGAAAATTCAGAAGACTCTATAGCTTATTAGAATTAACAAATAAATTCAGCAAATCATTGGATACAAGATCAATGAATCAAATCAATTGTATTTCTAAATAAAAAATTTGAACGTAAAATTCAATAAATGATATAATTCAATATAATTCAAAACACAGCACATATCTAGACATCAATCTACTATATGTGTAACATCATTACACCAAAAGCTATAAAACATTTCTCATAGGAATTACAGAACACCTAAATAAATAGAGGGATATAAAAGTTCGTGGATATGAAAACTCATGTTGCCAAGATATAAATTATCCTCAATTTGATCTAGAGACTCTAAGTAGTCCCAGTCAAAATCTCAGCTGGTTCCTTTCAGTTGACAAGCAGATTTTAATAAATAAATGAAAATGCAAAGAACCAAAAATTTCTATAACAATATTTAAGATGAAGACATAAAAGTAAATTAGAGGACTTACATTACCATATATCAGTACTTACTATAAAGCTACAATAATTAATAGAATGATGTTGGTGCAAGGATAGACAAAAAGGCCAATGGAACAGAATATTCTAGAAGCAGTCAAATACAAGAACATTTGATTTAAGTAAAAAAAGAAATGTTACTTCAGAACAGGGAGGGAAGGGTAGTCTTTTCAAAAACAATGGTGCTGAGTCAATTACACATCCATATAGAAAAAATTAACTTTAAAAAAAAATTTTTATTAAAATCTTTTGGGGTGACAATTGTTAGCAAAGTTACATAGATTTCAGGTGTACAATTCTGTAATACATTACCTATATATCACATTGTGTGTTCACCACCCAGAGTCAGTTCTCTTTCCATCACCATATATTTGATCTTCTTTGCCCTCATCTACCACTCCTTTCCCCCCTTACTCTCTGGAAAAAAATGAATTTTGATGCTCAACTTACAATATACACAAAAATCAATACTAGAAAGATCACTGATCTAAATATAAAAGGTAAAATAATAATGGTTTTAAAAGAAAATTGTAGGAATATATCCACGACTTTGGGATAGGTGAAATTTTCTTGAACAGGAAACAAAGAGCACTTTCCAAAAAGGAAATAAAATTGATAAATTAGATTACATTAAAATGAAGAACTTTTGAACATCAGACTATTCCAGATTGGAAAGGCAACCCAAGGAGTGGGAGAAGATATTTAGAATAGACATACCCAAAAAGGAACTCATATATATGCTGAAAATCAGTAAAATAAAAGACCCATAATCCAAAATAGTTGAAAGATTTGAACTGACATTTGCAAAAGAGGATATCGAATATCGCATATGAAGTGGTGTTCAATTTCACTAGTCACAAAAAAATGCAAATTAAAACCACAATTTTATATCACCATACACCCACTAGATTTATACCTAAAATATGAAGGTTTGGCAATACTATGGTGTAACTAGTCACTATAGGCAGGATTGTAATTGGTACAATCACACTGAATAATTGTTTGTCGATATGTACTAATTACTGCAGCTAAGTCCCTGAATTCAATTCCTATGTTTTTTTTTTTTTTTTTTTTTTTTTGTTGTTGTTTTTTTTTAATTAAATTTATTGGGGTGACAATTGTTAGTAAAATTACATAGATTTCAGGTGTACAATTCTGTATTACATCATCTATAAATCCCATTGTGTGTTCGCCACCCAGAGTCCTATGTTTATAATCAACATTATTCACCAAAAACATGTTATTCAGTATATCCTCAAACATCTTAAATGACCTAAGTGTCATCATCAGTAGAATGAAAAATCAATGATATATTCCTACAAACAAACATTATACAGCAATGACAATGAAACAAAATACTGCCACATACAACAACATGGATAAATCTCATAAACATAATCTTGAAGGAAAGAAACAATACTATCTGATTCCATTTATGCAAAGTCTACAAACAGGCAACATGAATTTATGATGTTAATGTAAGGACAGAGGTAACTTTTGGATAGGAAGATGGTGTTAGGTGGGAAGCTTCTGGAATGCTATCAACCTTCTCTTTCATTGTCAGTAGTGGCTAGAAAGATATGTTCTATTTAGGAAAATACATCAAGCCATATATCTATGATTCATATACCAGTCAATGTATTTGTTATACTTCAAAAATTGACTTTAAAAAGCAGTATTACGTCCCAAAGGAGTGAAAGGGAATATATATATATTCCCAGATTTTTTAAATGTCACATGTATCATTTTATAAAACAAGCACTTGCTTACTTGATAACCCCCCCCCCAAAAAAAAAGATGCAGACATCCTGTTCTTTGAATTTGCACTTTTGTGAATACTGCACTAAGGTACTAAAATATTTTGAGTTTGTACTACTTTGAATAAATAGTGAGATTAAACCTTTTTACATGTTAGTTTGTCATATATATTTTTTCCAAACTGTTCATCGCTTTGCTCAATGTTTTCTTTATGGTGTATACATTTATGATGATGATGATGATGATGATGATGATGATGATGATGGTGATGATGATGGCGAGGTTCTTCATTCAGTAATAGAATTAATGGCTTACACTGTGTGTATGGGTATGAGTTCTGTGTGACCTTGGGAAAGTTATTTATTATCTTAAGCTCCACCTTCCTCATCAGAGAAACTGGATAATAAATAACATCAACAATTCTGAAAAGGTTACTTATTAATTAGTACATAAGTATCTAGGTGGCATGTATACCACCAATTTTTTTTTCCATTTTTCACAAATTTGAGCACCTGTTATATGTAAGACTCGTGCTAGGCATGAGGAAGGAAGGAAGGAAGGAAGGAAGGAAGGAAGGAAGGAAGGAAGGAAGGAAGGAAGGAAGGAAGGAAGGAAGGAAGGAAGGGAAAAAAGACTACTTTGGCCATGAGACCAGTATGCTGGTCAGCTGTAAAAGAATCATGAATCTCCATTCCTCCCTTTTCCATTCGTCACTTCATTCTTCTGGCTTCCGCTCCTCAACACCCCTCAAGATGGTTCTTTCTTTTCTATCCCCACCATCACTACCTGCATTCAGGTCTCCATCTTTCCTTCCTGGATACTATAATGGTTTCCTAATTAGTCTCTCTGCCTCCCTCTTGTTATGCCCCAATCAGTTCAACTTCCTGTTGCCAGATGGATCATACCAAGCCCCCTGTTTCCCTTGGTATGGATTCTATTCACTTTATCAGATCACAAAAGACAATCATCATCTGAGCCCTACTTTTCCTCTCAAGCATCATCTCTTAACAGTCCCCAATTGGCCTTTTATGATTCAAAGGTTCTAAGAATCATTTAGCTGTTTACTAAACGATCCATGATATTGATGTCATAGGACCATGCATATGGCACCTCCTTCTCTCAAGAATACCTCTTTGGCTCTTTTCCTTCCTCCAAATGCATCTCACACACCACCTTCTCTGGGAGGTTTTCTTCTCCCTGACACTGGGGTTCTAATTCAGCTGATCTTCCTATAAATTTTCATAGTCTCATCCTATCACTTGCATGATTGCACTTGGATGACTTACTCATTTACCTGTGCAACTCATATTCTGGGATCTACTAAGGAAAAAACACTATCTTTTTTCAGTGTCCCCTGAGCCTGAACAGTTCTGTATGAATCAGTGAATAAGTATACAAACGAAAGAGCATAAAATTGGACTGCTTCTCATGTGTAATGCTTCTCAGCAACATTCTCAGGAAGATTTTAATAGGAACTGAATAAAAGTCAAGTTAGAATTGAATTTTCTGGAAAGAAGAGACAAATTATAGTAAATTCTACCCTCTATAAAATTCAGAAACATGTATTTTCTGGATGATTGATAGATTAAATGAATAGACAGATAGATAGATGATAGATAGATAGATAGATAGATAGATAGATAGATAGATAGATAGCTAGATAATCATACAATAGGAAACAGACTAGTGTTTAATTCATATGGCTATTTCTGACAGGAATTCAAATGTCCGAAACTTAAGGGCATTTGAAGAATATATTATTTGGGGCAGTTCTGTGTTATTATTCTCACAAGAATGACTCATCCTTTCAACTTTCAAGCATCTCTTAAATCAAGGCTATGGGGTTGAAGGAAAACAATCTGTATTCCTTTGTAAGTGGTTGTGGAATACACATTATACATGGTCCCATTGCTTCTTTGAGGAGGCTGGAGCACTTCACTTCTCTTGCTGCATGAAAGTTCTATTTTAGAGCTTACGTACTTGAAGATTAGCTCATGTAATATAAATTCACTGAACACACACACACACACACACACACACACACACACAAACTTGAAGTGAGATACATCTGTGTAACCCATTGAGAGATGACTTAAGGTTCTTTTTTCTTGGTCATTTATAAAGGTGAAGATTTGGAGACCAAATCCTGAAAAAAAACGACCAGAATCTCCTGTCAATCCATCTACAAACGCAGATCTTCTAGGATTATGAGAGTTATATGCATATGGCATATTTCTTTCCCTAAATGATTTACCTATCAACTACTTCTTTATGAGCATTTTTTCGATCAGTGACCAACTTGTACTTATTTGAGTCCCCCTTTCAGTGTCCACCATGGCACCTACTTTGTTCTCAGCAGTCGTGGGTTTGAATTGATCCTCAAAACCTCCTATGAACCAGGAATCTAGGAAGTTTCTGTTTTTTGTGGGATGTTTTTTGCATGAAAACTTCTAAGGGATAGAGGTCCATGTCCCCAGCTTTATCTACATTCTTCAGGCATTCATTTGCAACAGGCTTTTGCTTCTAATTGGCTGTGTGATGGATAGTGACAGCTGCACATAAAACAGCTCAGAGACCATGAGGGAAGAGGGGAGCATCCATTACCCCCAGTTTATGCACATTACTGTCATTATCCTTCTGCATCTGAGCATGAGTGGCAATCATCGCTTGTCAAAAAGTATGAAATATCCCCTACTTCCTTTAGTGCCACTGGTTCCTTGTGACTCACTATGTCATTTAACTAAGTTGGTGACATCTGTGTCTGTGCTGCCATAAAATATGTAGTTGGTGATACCTGTCATCCTCTGGACTTAACATAGTTGTCTGTGTAATTGTTTGTGAATGTTCTGTGTATGTGTATGTGTGCGTGTGTGTGCACGCACCGACGTGTGCAAACAAGTGGTTATATTTGCCTGCATGAATCAGTACAGGGAAGCATCCATAAGAAGAACCCCAAGAATTTGGAAATAAGTACCAAAATAAAAAATCAATATGTAATGGATCAAAGCAGAAATATGCAAAATCGCCTTAAAGAGATAAAATTATTCCAAGGCTAGCAAGGTTTGACATCATCCCAAGCAAAGGTAGAAATTCATCTAAATGTGAATGACTCAAGAAGAAGCAACTGGCTAGACTAAGAAACACTGGGAAGAACGGGAAAGTTAGGGAGACAAACACTGTCAGTGTCTCTCTAGCTCTTTCTATGTCAAGTGGGTGCTCTGAAGAAATGATGACAAAAATGAGTCAGCTTGGCACAAAATACTTCAGTCACAAAGACCATAACCCTTGCTCATACACCATACTAACAACACAATTTTCCAGTCACAAAGCTGTTTTCCTAGGTACCTCTGCAGCAGGAAAAAACATAACCTGGACTGAGGACATAAGTACAGGTAACACATCCCCCACCCCCATAAATCACAGTTGTTAGGTTCCTAAAAAATTCTGTGTTATGCGAAACAAAGCACTAGTACAAAAAAGGAGGTTAGGTTCCAAAAATTTTAAAAACATACTATTATATTTTTATAATTAAGAGGAATATCTTTATTAAAGCAATTCTCACCAAAAGCATAATGTATTAATATGTATTAAAGAATGTTTTCTTTGTCATCACTACTAAGCACCATTAACCAAGGGCATTTTCTTTTTAACAAGATATCTTCATCCTCTGAACTTAATACTCCACGAACAAAATGGATTTAAAATTCTAATAAATTTTAAAATTCTGCAGTCAAATCTGATACAACTTCCACGCTCGAATGAAAAATTTCAAATGAGTTATCTTTTGCTCTTAAAAGCTTTTATTATGTTCTGTGTTGTTCTGGGATTTCCCTAATTTCGAACAAGGCGTTTTTTGCTCTTAAAAGCTCTTATTATGCTCCATGCTGTTCGGGGATTTCTCTAATTCTCAAACCATGTTAGACTGAAACCGTGTTCTAGGATGCCATGCTGTACGAGGGTTTTCCCCAATTCTAGAACTGTGTTAGAGTGAAACCGTGCTATAGAGATGCCGTGTTCTACAGGGGTTACCTGTAATTCCAACAATGCACAACATCACACACAGGCACGTATATACCTATATGCACACAGAATAAGATGGCATGCTAGTTTATATACACATGTCCTGTGTTTATACACACGTCCTGTGTTTTTCTGGTATGTACTTCTTGGTGTTTTTCTCTTCAGAAGTCAGATCATTTCCAAGGCACTAAAAAGCCTGAGCACATACATAAAAATGCACCAAAAGGCCAGAGAGGTGACAGACCTGAGAATACTGTCAAAAGAGTGATTGAAGCAATGATTGAAGGATTTCAGGATGGACAGATAAGAAAGACAGGAGAAGATGTCAAATAGAGAGAAGTTAGAGAGGTCAGGAGGTTAGGTGAGGTCAACAGGCAGAGGATATGAAAGAAACTCAGTCAGCAGGCTGAAATGACTGGAAACTGGAAAAATCTAAATTTATGATTTAGAGGGAAGGGGCAGATTCTAGTGACTGTGAGGTTTAGTCTGTGGCTATGGGAGGTTGTTGAATTTGAACTCAAGATGTTGTTTGAGTCATTCATTCAGACATGTGACATGTAAGATCATAACAGGAAGACAGTTAGGAACACTATGAATTAAGATGCCAAATTCTTCAAAAGCAGAAGGCCAAATATGTTACCCACATAGCATTTTGAGTTCATAGTTTGTTCATGCCCTTCCCGCTTAGTGAAATGCCATCCCTACTCCACAGTGCCCCACCATATTTCCATGGAGAACACAGATATTTCCCCTAGAATATGAATCCTTTTTTTTATATCCTCCCTACAATATAAGTTTATTTTTAATGTGATATATATAATTCAATGACTAAATTTGTACATGTTTATTGAATGAGTAAAGGAAACATTATAATTATGAGATCATTCTGGAATCCAGGAAATTTATTGAAATTTTTTTCTCAGAGTATTAAAAGAACCAGAAGAGAGCAGCAATAAAGAGATCAAGAAAGAACAGTAATTTTTTTTAATGGAAAAATATATTTGTCAGCAAAGAAGGCATTGGTGATGTGGATAAGTATTATATTGGTGGAATTGTCAAGGCAGGAATGTGTGCCCTCTGAATGGGAAACAAGGAAAGACAGGGCTGAAAATAGGTCACTTTCCAGGGTACTTGATTATGAGAATGAGAGGGTAGTAGCTACAAGACTTTCCCTAAGAATTTCGAATTTTTGATGCTATGATAAATGGCATTTTTAAATTTTACTTTAAGATTGTTTGTTGCTTGGACAAAGAACAAGTTAACTTTTGTATAATTGATCTTATCTCCTGCAAACTTACTAAACCTACCCATTTGTTCTAGGAGCTTTTTAGTAGATCCTGTAGAATTTTCTATCCAGACAATTGTTTTGTCTCTGAAAAAAATAATTTTACTTCTCCCTTTCCAATCTGGATGCTTTTCATTTAATTTCTCCTGCAAATTGCACAATCTAGAATCTCCAGTACAAAGTTGAATAAAAGCGATGAAAGGAGACATTCCTGCTTTGTTCTTTATCCTGGAAGGAAAGCTTCAAGTTTCCCACCATTAAATATGATGGTAGCTAGAGACCTTTTGTCCTCTACGTGCTTTTAAGATTTTCACTTTAATACTGGTATTAAGAAATTAAATTAAGAAGTACCTTAGTGCAGTTTTCTTGATCTTTGGGTTCTTTGAGGTGATGTGAGTTTATGGTATCCATCAAATTTGGAAGAAAAAAATTGGCAATTATTCCTTCAGTAATTCTTTTCCACTCCCTCCTCCCCATCCTTCAGAACTCCAATTAAATGCATTTAAATCTACTTGAAGTTTTCCCACAGCTTACTGGTCAAGTTCTGTTCATTTTTTTCTAGTATTTGTCTCTCTGTTTCATTTTGGGAAGTGTTTACTGCTGTGTCTTCCATTTCAATAACATTGTCTTCTGCGATGTCTAATCTGCTGTTTTCCCCATTCAGCCTATTTTTCATCGCTGGCATTGTCTTTCTTATCAGTAGAAATTTGACATCATCTCTTTTATATCTTCCCTGTCTCTTCTTAACAAGTTCAACCAATTTCTCTGCCTTCTAGAACATATTAAATATAATAACTGTGTTAATGTACTTGTCTACTATTTCAAATCAATGGTGTCATTTCTATAGATTAATTTTCTCCTCATTATAAATCATTTCTTTCCTGCTTCTTGACATGCCTGGTAATTTTTTATTGGATTCCAGACATTGTAAATTTTATTGTGCTGGGTGCTAGACAGTTTTGAATTCCTGTAAATCTTCTAGATCTTCATCCAGGGATATAGTTATTTGAAAATATTTTGATCCTTCAAAACTGACTTTTCATCTTTGTTAGGCAGGGTCAGAATGGACTTTATTCTGGGGTGAATGTTTCAGCATTACTGAGGCAACAGCCTCCTGAGTACTTACTGTGGCACTTACTCTAGTACTTACACAAATTATGAGGTTCCTGAGTAGGAACACGGACCATGCTGGCCCTGTGTGAACTCCTGAGATTTTATCCCTTCTGCTTCTTTCATGTGGTTTTTCCTTGACTTTGGGCGGCTGCCTCACATTTATGTGCTGATGAGTAGTCAGCTGAAGACTCAAGGGCATCTCTATAACTGTTTCCCTGGGCTTTCTTTCTGTTCTGCAAACTCTAGATACAATGCTTTGTCCTCACTGAACTCCAAATGTAGAGTATAGATGAGGGGATCATTACATCTCCTCAATCAGAAAGATTTCTGGGCCCCATGTGGTGTTCCTCCCTCTGAATGATGGCCTGGAAATTCTATTCAAAGTGCTCCCCTTACTTGTTTCCCATTCCCATTGAATCTCAGCAATCCCTATCCTGCTTTGCCCATTCCATTCAACAACAAAGAGTGCCTGAAAACACTACTTTGTTTTTTTTCCTTTTCTTCTTCTTCTTCTTTTTTTTTTTTTTTTTTTTTAGCTTTCAGTTGTTTCAAGCAGGAGGGATAAGGCCAATTCCTTTTTTTTTTTATTTGCTGAAAGTAGAAGTTTAAATGTAATATTTTAAAATTATTTTAAGGTATTTTTTCTTTTGATGAATGTTTCAGTTGATATTTCAGAAATCATACAGCATTACAGTTTAGCTAAGTATGAAGTTTTTCTGTTGGTTTGAATGAGTAGCCTATCACATGAAGCAGTCCTTGACTCACTTTGTATAACCAAGGGGGGTGTGATGAGTCTGAGGTAGGGATGTACCTTGGCCTCCCTCCTCTGCCCGACCCCACAATGACATCTGCAATTTTCATCTCATGGAGTATATGCAGGAAATCATGACCAAGTCTTTGAGGATGAAAGAGCTACCTATCACAAATCCATCTACAGGCTTTGGTCGACTGTTCTCTCTGCGTCTAGCACTGTATCAGACAAATAACTGAGCCATTCCCTTCACTCCAGTGGCCTAGCCCCTAGCAAGGATATTAAACCAGACTGGGAGGACAAATAATTGAATGTAAGTGCTGAATGTAAGTCTAATAGTTCATTAAAGGAAGCAAACAGGCTGAGCAATGATGACCAAATGGGTAGGGGTGGTAGCTGGTTCTCAGAGACACATGGGTGGAAAACATGGATTTACAGAAGGAGATAAAGGAGGTGTGAGTGAAGTCTGAAGGGGGCGTATACGTACTTCATATCTTGGGGAGATTGCAAGGCCTCCCCAGGATGAGGCTGAGGGCCTATATTGGAGAGCATGCAATGGGAAGGAAATGTACTCCTCCAAGGGCAGCCATGCACCAACACACAAAGTCAGATCACTAATTTTCTAGCCTATCTTTCATTGGCACTGTCCCCACCTAGAACTTTGCAGAAAATAGAGGCAGTGCTCTTCCCATACCTGTGCACGTACTTGCACGTGTGTGACAGTGGATGCAGGTGGTACCCTTCTAGATCCTCTTACCTGGCTTGGGCACACTGCCAGCTGTGTGAGTGCTGGCTGATAATGACTCCCAGCTGTCCCTTTGTCAGGAGAATTCTGCTGGGTTGATTGGGAAAAACTGCCTTCCCAGGGGGTTGCCCCCATGCCCTCTTCCTTCTGCCTTAGGCAGCCAGAGGCCAATGACTAACTAGGGGATACGAAAGTCAGGCTCCCTTGTCTCATGTTGAACCTACTCCGGGGTACACTTTTTGCTCCAAGACTCCCCAAGGGATCCGTCTGCCACTGGTCTCTAGCCAAGACTACATCCTAGCTCGGTTCTTTCTCCTGCCCTATCCTGCTTCCTTCACTGCCTTATTTGTTTCTTCTGTAAGGTTTCTCCCAACAAATCACTTGCAGATGAATCTCCTTATCAGTTTCTTCTTCTCGAGAACCCAACCTAAGACATATAGATACACATTTCATAACCAATGGGGTGCTTCCATGTAAAAATTGAGAATTTCACAAAGTATCCTGACCTGTTAAATATTATCATGTCCAAATCATAGCTGTGGGTATCCTAATCAGTCCTTAACGGCTCCCTCACCACTCATGGACAATCCCTCAGGCTCCTGGTAAAATTATCTCTGGGCACAGATCCCATGTCCTGGTCATGGTCCCAGAGGTCTCTCTGTATCCCTTAAGTCTGGGCCCAGTTCTCACGCATTCTCCCACCCTTAGTTGTGACATCTTTGTTAAGGTTGCCTCTTGGGTAACTAACCCACGTTGGCTTCATATTCTCTATCTTCAGATAGCTCTTCGAATATGTAACCTTTATCCTAGCTCAGAGGTCTCAATTTCCTGCTGGCCCAAATAAGGGTTTTAGCATGTTTTTTAGCATGTCTTCAAGCCTTGGTCTAAGTCTCTCACTGCTGCCATTCCTCCATCCTACAGCTAAGCTACAGCCCCAATGCCCTGACTATAAACAAAGGGCCCCTGTGCGCTGGCAGGGCCACACTCAGAGTCCTCAGCCTTACATCCTCGACCCTATTTGCTGGCCATGCCAACACCTAGAATTAGAGCCTCAGTTTGTGATTCGGTTGATGGCCCTGTGGTCCCCTCCCACCTCACGTCCAGCACATTCATTAGAATTCAAAGCTCTAGTACCCACAGCCTCTCTGGAAACAACTCTCTTGCCACTGTCTTGCTCAGGGAATATCTGTGGGCACCCAGAAGCCAGGCTCCAGCAGGAAAAGGTTTCACTAGCTCGTGAGGTCAACAGTTGCTATATTCTGATTCAGCCATTCCCCCTTGGGATTAGAAGATTTTTTTTCCTTTTGACTCTGGTTCCCGGCCTGGCGTTCTTCATTCTCTACATGCTTATGTACCCACCTCTCCTATCCTCCCGGGAATTAACAAGTGTCTATGGAAGTAGAAGGAATTGTTTCAATTTTCCCTCAGCTTCGTCCTTGTTTCCTCCTTAGCACCCTCACAGAATCCCCTTCCCCTTCTCTCAAGCCACCAGCAGAGTCCACACAGCAGTCTTTCCATTGCAATAGTTCATTTACACTTTCCTGATCAGAGTCTCAGTAGATCCCCCAAATTATCCATTATTAATTTCTTTTTAAGAGTTTTGTCTCAACAATAAAAATTCTTGAAAATCAGACAAAGGAACGTAGACTAAAATTCTAAACTATAACATTTAAGAGCATGAGCTCTGGAAACACATGGCCAGTGTTCCCACCCAGACTCTTTCATATCTTAGCTCAAAGCCTCAGCTTCCTCATCTATAAAATGGGGATGATAATAGAACTTTATTCACAGGGTGTTATATGGGGAAATGGATACACAGCATGTAAATCATTTAAAATATGAGCCAGAAATAGAGTAAGCCCTCATGAATGATATGTGAAGCTATTTTTATGTTGACTTCTTTTGTGTTTTTCAGAGCTAGCATGTAGTAATTCCCAAAAATTGATTTCACCTTCCTTCCTTCCTTCCTTCCTTCCTTCCTTCCTTCCTTCCTTCCTTCCTTTCTTCCTTTATAAATTCATTCAACAATAAAGAATAAGCATCTGTTCTGTCCAAAGCAGCCTGCTAGGGTTTAGGGATTAAAAGAGATGAACAAAAGACAGGTCTGACCCATCTTCAAATACCTTACAACCTTGAGGGGGAGGAAGGGAAGGCAGATATGAAAGAGATCTTTTCACGCAATGAGATTAAGTGAATAAACAGAAATGTGCAATTAATTCAAAGGAATACCAGCCTAACTTCTGGAGAGGCTTCATCACAGAGAGGAAGGAGGAAAAAAAGGAAATCATAAAACGGAAGCCTCAGGACTCTAACTTTCCCAGAATGAAATGCAAATCTACTGTTTTTAACTTCAAAGATGTTATAATAGGTAGGACCAAAGGCAGCAGAACCTGTGAAAAGTTTCTGGTATTTATCCCAACTCAAAAGTAGTTCAGTTGGCCTCCTGTGTTAAATAATTCACCTGCTCTGGTTATTACAGTCTTCATTCCATAACTACTCAGCTTTTAACTTGCATGCAAAGCCCGGGGGGGGGGGGGGGCAGGAAAAGCAGCTGTTCCCTCAGACAGGAGCCCTCAAGGAGAAACACAGGTCAGATGACACCAGAGATGCAATATGCTGCCCTTTTCCGGGGAAAGGAGGAGATCGGCAGATGGTTCCCTTGTAGGTGCTGAGGGCTCAGGCTCACTATAGTGACACAGCAGCCACTGTGTCCAAGATAACTGACTGGTATGGACATCTGCAGGGGGACAGTGCATGGAGAGCAGACATCTGAGGAAACAAATTATGCCTCACAAATTAGGACAGAACTCTTGAATCTGGAAATGAGGACTGGAAGAAAGATATGTTGAGTCTGAACAGAGTGTTTTGTTTTCTGAGAGCAGAATTCTCTCACTTTACACTATCCCCCCTTACGAAAAAGCATAACTTTCTGTGGAATTGTGTAGGAATGAAAAACAAGTCAGGGCATCATATGCAGGAAACAGGTTGCGCGTTGCACATAATCTGGAGCCAATAGGTCCCCAGGCCTGCCCAGGGTTTGGGGTCAAACTGCCTCTGAAAAACTGCTTCTCCCTATTTCTGGGGCAGATTCCAGCTGGATCATCTTTGGGGCACACATTTAGATAATCCACAAATGACAAATCGTAAGTCAAAATGAAAGGAGTGACAAAAGGTCATTCTCATTGAAAACAAGCAAACAAAAAAAAGGTTGATTTATCTAAGCTTCAACAAGGCATTTTTATTTTCTTTACATTCTAGCTCCCTCATACAATTAACATAGAAATTGATAGGCAAAGCATTGATTCACAGCAACATTTCCGGGCCTTAGCTAATTTGAAAAGTAAGATTTATCTGAGCCAATGACGTAATCCCTATCCTTCATTTCCATTGCAGAAAAAAACAAGAGGAAAAAAAGATTCAAGTTGTTTACTTTGCAGACAACAGCCAGGATAGACCTTAGATCAGAGACTTACAAATGACCCCCCCAAGAGGAAATATTTTCTGGGGGCCACTGCTAAAATAAAATATAAGATTGTTTTTTGGGGGGTTGGGTTTGTTTGTTTGTTTTTTTCAAATTTGCAGAAGAAACATAATTATTTTTTAATTTTAACTATTTTTCTGTTATAAATGTTCTTTAAATGTTGATAGCTGATACCATAATCAGTACTATAATGAATGTACAATGGTGTCTGCTTTTGAGTAAATTTATATATTTAGCTACATTAAATGTAATCAATTAATATTTCATTTTATGCCTCAAAGAGCTCCCAGATGTTCTATCCCCCAATCAAATGTAGATTTCTCAGTGTGTTAGGAATCAGAAGAGGTTAACATACTAACAGACAAATCACATTTTGTAGAGACGAATACTCTTTTATGCTAGCACTAATTGCTAGCTCCCAGTTAGAACACATTAAATTCCAGGACGAGTGGTAGAATTCCCACATTAGCCCTATAAAGCAGGTATATTTTGCAGGTGAAACACTGAGGATCAGAAAGTTCAATGACATGTCTAGAGTCACATTTCCTAAAGTGCCTGAGCCGAGCTGTCTGGTCCCAGAGCTGTCTGGTCACAGTCGCAGTGTGTGCGTGGGGGTGGGGTGGGGGGGGAGTATTCCTGATGGCATGATAATCTATCAGGGTTGGGCCTCTAGACTGTCACTTATTCACTATTGAAACTCCATCATCAAATGCAGTGCCAGACATGTAGTGTTTATTGAATTAGCTAATGAATTAATGTGCTTTCTCAAGGTCTTTAGCACATAGAAAATAGCCCATCAGTCTGGCAATTGAACTGGAGGCCAGGGTTATAACTGTGTGAATCAGATTTGCCTTATTTCACATTAGAGAGTTTGGCCAACAGGACATGAATAACATCCATTCTTAAATCTATGATTGTTTCATCAATCGATAGCCTTCCTCAGATGTCTATGGCTAGCTCTCTACTCTCCATCCCCCTTTTAAATAAAGACAGATTCTTGGTCTTACATTCCACCAAGGAACATCACTGTTTTCAGTTGGGCTCTCTAGAGAGTCTGAGACAGAAACTCAGATGTAAATTATTTATTGAGGAAGAGCTTTCAAAAGAAATCTGTAAGAAAAAGAAAGGAGAAGAACAATGGAGGGGAGGGAAAGGAACTGAGTACAGATGTCGTCTCAGGGAACTCTACATTCTCCCTGTTCCACAGGGGGCTGTGAGCATAAACCACTCTGCAGCAGTATCCCTGCCTAGCGACAAGAGGGCGGGCCTTTAGCACATCCATGTCAGTCAGACACTGACTGTGGTCAGCCCAGGAGAAGAGATACATAATCTGTTCAAGGTGCTCCCAGTCTTCCAAGAAGAGGCACCGGTAAGCCTTTAGCAGCCAACACTAATGGAAGTTGAAGGAATGGGTTGTGGTTAAGGGAAGCTTGGCTGGGCACCAACAGTGTCTACTACAACCTTTCTGGAGACTTGATCACTCCTTGGCTTCCTGTCCATAAAAGAGAACGCGTTACTGATTCAACAAAATGCAATGATCCCCTATCTGTGCCAGGTCTTTGTTTAGTGCCAAGATTACAAAAATGAGTAAGTCATTGTGCCTTCTACCCCTGGCTAATGGCAATACTCTGTCTAAGTCAGATAGTAAAGTAGTGAGTACATCTGTACTCAGTTCCTTTCCCTCCCCTCCATTATCCTTCTTCCTTCTTTTTCTCACAGATTTCTTTTGAAAGCTCTTCCTCAATAAATAATTTACACTATATATATCACAGGATGCCAAAAAATGCATACACATTTTAAGGAAGGAAAAATCTGTATTAAAATTGTAATAATATATACCGATAACGAAAGATAAATACAAGTCACATTTGACTTCTACAATTACAAGAGGTGCTCAAAGTGGTTACCATCAGCATAATTTTAATACAGTTTTTTCCTTTCTTAAAATGCGTATACATTTTTTGGCACCCTCTGTATATATCCAGACACCAGTATATAAATGTAAATACGGAGTCAGCTCCATGTTCATTCTTTAATGCACTGAAGTTTACATCAGCCAGTTGCCATTATTATTTCAAGTAAGTACAGTTAGGCACAGCAGATTTTTTAATGCTAGGCTTCACAGACATTTGTCAGGTTATATTTGCTGGTTCTTTATATGACAGGATTTCTTACTCAGGGATGTCCCAGTGTTTGGAAAACAGGTGATTTAAAAGACCATTCTGGAATTAAAACATGGGCTCCAAGTAACTGGTAATAAAGAAGTTGAACTTGGCAATTAGAAAACAAGAAACTAAGCATTTTGTTCTAGAACTTTAATGAGTTTTAACCTCTGGCCTCAAGGACCTGCTGTGGCCTAATGGAAATAGCAACCTAAATTCTGCAGGTGAGGAACTAGAAAAACTGAAGACTTGCAAACTGGAATTCAGCTCTGAGGAGCACGCCGAGCTCCCATTGATGAATAGAGTGGTGCTTTCAATACAGTATTTTAGAAGCACATATAATTCATGGAGGAAATTATAATATTTCTGACAGAGAGTCCACCAAAGAACACTTTGCATCCTCAAAACCACCTGAAAGCCTTCTCTGACAATAAAGTAAAAAGTATTGAGTGATTAAATTCTTCTTAAAACATTTCCAGAGTTCACCCAGAAGATTTTTACTTTCCTACCTAAGCTGACTATTACTATATTTTTCTCACTGCTTATTTTATTGGGAGTTATATGATTATATTTTGTTTAATTTACATCCTATACATGAGTTTCCTAAATAGGGGTCTACTGATTCCTGAAGATGACTTTGGATATATACTCAGCCCTTAAATATCTCAAAACATAACTTTAAGTTATGTTTTATAAGCATTAGTAAATATTAAAGTATTTCATATCCGGGTCACCTTTGATCTAACTATCCATACATAATTTCTGTGCCTAAGTTGATGTTTGAGCACTATCTTAATAATGATCTCTCAAAGCAAGAGTGGAGGCAGTCTTCATTCTTAAAAGATGCATTCAAGCTACTTGAAGGCAAAGAGTGAGAGGGCAAACTTTGGGGGGGAAAGGTCCACGGTGCCTGCAAGAGAACTGAGTCATCACTCAGCCAAAGAATCAAAGAATCCTGTGCTGGGAAAAAGAAAAACCAACCATAGCAAGGTGGTCCAAGTTCATTCTGTGTGTGTCCATGTGGTTTCTACATAACCATGTTTCCTATCACTTTAAATTAATGTTGTTAACTTCATGTATGTATTTTCATCTGTAGCTTCTTTTTTATTTAATCTGCAAATTGAATTTGGCTTTTATATGAACAAAGCCATAATTTTAAGGAGTATATAAAACTTTAAACATTTATATTTGTTATCCTTGTTTATACTTATGCAGGTAACATAATAAAACCATTTTAAATCAACCTGAAGGGTCTGAAGGACTTTGTATTCCTTCAAAGGGGTTGCTACACTCCTCAGGTTTAGATGCCCTGCACATTCTCTAGATGTGCCTTGTTACTTTAATTAGATTTTGAGCTTCTCAAGGACAAACTCTTGTCGCTGCCTTGATATTCCTCAGGTCAAAAATTGTGCACATGCTTGTTAAATTACCAAGGATGAATGAAACATGTTCTTAAAAGGTTGTTTTATATTCTTATGCACCTGAATGCTGCTTTCTGGAACCCAAACTTATACCCCTGTGGAAATATACTCTTCTATCATGTTCCACCAGTAGGAACATATACGCTTGTCTTAGCAAATGTGGAGGTTAGAAAAAATTCAGAATAAATTATCTCAAAAGTGTTGTGCGGCCTTTTTTATCAGTTAAGTTTGTCCTCGATGGAAAACTTACTAATTAAAAAGTCTAATTGGCCACAACTATTGATTTCATGGGAGTAAAATTCTGAAAGTCAAAAGATACATTCTTGCTTGCTTTGGTTTTTCCGCAAAACAACTTGAACTTGTGTCCCACTTGGCTTTATTATAATGGCCCCAACTCCCAAAGGAAGTGCTATATTTTGATAGCGCGAAACCTCTGATTCCAAAGTCCTGACACAAAATGAAATTTCCATGTGGAGAACTGAAACCCACCAATTAAGTACAGGCACAGCATAAAAATAACTTTAAAATCTCAGATATCATGCTGTAATGGAATATGTTAAAAAAAAAAAAAAAAAAAAAAAAAAATCCAGAAAGTGAAATACAACTATTCGTTACTAAAATCTTAAGGAAGCTGATATGCAACATAAGTAGTAAAACGTAAATCATGAGATGCAATAGTCCTATTCATCAAGTTTCACTGAGGAATTTTGAATAAATTTTTGTAATTACAAAAATTCGAAAGTTACCCCCATTATATCCTGAGATATGAGAAATACTTTGAAACACGTTTTAATGAAATCAGAAGCCTGCCACTCCCTCTATACTCATATAAACCAGCTGACATGAAATAAGCTAGGATAAACAGGCTCTCAGTAACTTGATTCTGGTTCAAAATCCTAGGTCTGTAGATCAGAAATTTAAGTACTGATTTTACTTCTGCTTTTTTGTTTTTTGGATCCTTTTTCACTGTTTAAATTAGTAGCCTATTATAGTAAATTTATATTTCATATAATGTGACCTATATTCATCATAAACATTCAAATAATACAAGAGGAGGAGAAAATGTGAAAGTTACAGTCCCTTCTTTTTCTTCTCCTGAATCCACTTTCTAGAGTTTACCACTATTCAGTTTGGTTTTATCTTTCCAGACAACTGGATTTCCATACAGAAATCACTGTTGTAAAATGAGATCGTGACCACTTAGGGTCACAGCACGAAACAGATAGCACCCGCAAATTAAAGTACGTAAAGTGAGGAGAGTTTCATGGCCAAATTAGACATAAAGCTGTAGCAGGATGGATGCAGGGAGAACAGTACTCAAGGGCTTTAACAGTGGTGCCGTTACCTACCTCCCTAGGACTGAGGGAGCGGTTCCACATTGAAACCAGGGGGTACACAGAGAGAGCTACCCCATGGGGGCCTGAGTCAGCTGCTTCCCTCCAGTCTCCTCTGAGCTCAACCCAGAACCAAAGGACAAGAATGCAATTCAGTGTCACCTGAATAGGTGAGCCCCCAGGGCCCTAGAGCGGATAGAGAAGGACAGAGCCAGTGGAAGTAAGTGTTCCAGCACGTTTGGTTTACTATTCTGTAACCCTTATTTCGCACTGATTGACAAACAGTGGACATTTTGCCACGTCAGTTGGATGACTTCACCTCCTTCTGTTTTCATTGTTACATAGAATTCCATGTGTGGACTTGTGTCCGCCGTCACTTAGTGATGGACACTGGGTTCCCAGCATTTCACCAGCTCAAACAATGCTGCTGTGTCAGTCTTCATACATCCTTGTCTACATACTTCTCTTAGCAGAATTGCTGAGCCAGAGATGTTGCTGCTTTTTGAAGTGTTCCCTACTCCTTTTTAAAGAGACTAAAACTCTCCAAAAACGAAGGTGCAGGAAATGGAGCAATAAAAGTGGCAGTGGCATGTTTCATCTGATGGAAATAAACTTCAGAGGTAAAGAATGGTAGACAGAGCCAAAGGCAAGAGAAAACTCCACCCCCAACTCCTGCCATGCACGACATCCGGGAGAATTGGTTTTTACAGTTCTCCTCTATTCAGACTTTTACAGAAACCTCCTCAAAAATGATGCATGGGAAGTTCATTATCTGAGACCCTGCATGCGTAAAAATGCCTTTATGACTGGATATAGAATTCTTTGTGGGGAATCCTTTTTTCTCAATATATTAAAGGTTCTGTTCCATTGTAATCTCTTCTCCAGTCGTGCTAACATGACTTTTATCCGTAGCTTTCCCCTCTGAAGCTCTACTTTCGTAAACCATTTTATTTCACACGTTATTGAGGGCAAAGAGTAAATATTAGCCAAATTTTTTGGGGGGGACTTGCAGTAAATGGTTTTCACAGGTTCCCATTTCCTCTGCACATCTAGGGAACACACTCTCTTCTGTTATGCAAGAGAATCTCCCCCTAAGCCTCATGCTTACTTGATGTCTGTGTCCGCAGAGTGAATGAAGAGAGCCCTAAGAAGGCCCTGCATTTTCCAACACATGGGGTGCCATCGCTTCCTGTTCCTGTCATCACCCTCCTGCTGTTGTCAGAATCCAAGTCTCATACAAGGAGCTGAGGGAAAGTCCTGTGCACAGGTTCTGACAAATGCCCAGCATCAAGTCAACCCATATCTAGGGTAGCTCTACTGGGCACGTCTTCTCTTCCATGGCCTCTGGTTATTAGAGAGTTGATCGATTTTGAGATGACTTTTAAAATAATATGCAAATCATATGCAAGATAGGGTATAGGGAGATACCGTCCCTTGCCACTGTTTCCAATGGGCTCCTTGTCACCCCCGACCCCAGCCGCTGGTGACTTCCTATCCCAGAAGGCACTAGTAGTCTCCTTTTCCATTTTACCCTCAGCTGTACAGCATTCCTGAGCCTTGCCGTCTCTGGAATATATAGTAGAGTGGTATTGCTGGGCTGGGGAGGAGGGTGGGGAAGGACCAAATGCTGCATGGGGAGCGGGAGGATGTTCAGTCAGGACATCTGTTCAGCAACAGCACAGACCCTGCGTTTCTGACATAAGGATATCCCAAAGACTGAGGTAAAAGGCCTTCCTCATTTTCTCTTACCTTGATGTATTGCTTATTTAGAGATGTTTGGGAATGAGTGAACTTCCAACATTTCTCAATTCCTTTAAGAAACTTTTACCAGAAAATAGCCCATTGCTGAACAATATCCTTCATTATCAGTGCCATGCTTATGTTTCATTTGTGTGTATATGTGTGTTTTCATGGATATTTCAATGGGAAGATCATTAAGAAGCTAAACCTGCTAAAGATTGCAAGTGAGGCATTTGGAGCTTTAGGGATCATGTGTTGTTGTTTTTTATGGTTCCCACTGAGGCCAATAACTATGAACTAGATAAAAAGAGGAAGCACAATTATTTTTGGTGCCTTCATGCTGAAGGAACAAACCTCTCCCATGGCCTTTCAGTTGGCTCATTGAATTTTCTCTCACAATTCTTCTGGTACTGAGTTGTTGTTGTTGTTTTTTGCTCCAAATGCTGCAAATGGAAGCTTTTCCAGTTCGGGCCATGTGCAATCCTTTGTCATGACAGCATCTCCTGTGTATGTATTTCAGGGAGGAATGTTCCTCCGGACTTAGATGAGGGCACCCATCAGAAGGAATTGACTTATTTCTGCCACCAGCACCCACCCACGATTCTGAGCGAGAGCAGACATGCAGAAGGGCCCCGAGTCCCTTGTCAGTTGTCTGCTGTCCTCTTTCCTCATAGCTCAGAGGAAGGATGCACAGCAGACAGAAGGCAGGCCTGGACTAGCAGGATGCCATTTTCCAACCTCCAAGATGAAAACAGGTCTCCAAACAAATTGTTTGCTAGAATGTGTTTTAATTTATTAAACAAAATAGGAGGCAAAGCGTAGAAAGAAAATTCTTGAAATGGCAACATAGGTACAGACTGCCAGTTTCAATATTTTCTTATTCATTTTCAGTCCTTCTAAATGTGCTGATATAATTTTTAGAGTGCTAGGAAGGTGAGCTCATCTTTTCTATTCTGCCTTGTTCACTTCAATGTTACACTTTAGGCAATTTTTCATGAAGCCATAGCAAGTTCATAAGGATTAATTTAAATGTCAGCACGCCAATTCATCAAGAGCCTGTTGTCCTTGTTTGGAGATATTAAATCTTATTTTCTTTTCATGCATTATAAATACTGCCATAAGTGATATATACTCATGTTTAATAACATTCTTACAGTTTTAAAAAAAAAAAATTTAAGTTCCCAGAAGCAAAATTCTTAGGTCAAAGGACGGAATACTTTTATAACTATTGAAACGGATTATCAAATTGCTTTCTAGCACTGCTCTTGTTCTCAGGCAATGTGGGGACATTTCAGCTAATACCAAGTGTGTATTTTTTCATGAGTAAATTTTTAAAGAGATATACCTTCTTTGTCCTTAGCCCCACGTTTCATGCATTACTTGTTTGGACAACTACTACTGTTCATCTTTTCAATTTTTTGAAATGATCCTGTCATAAGGACAATTTGCCCTGGAAATGGGAGGTTTTTGCAAATGTCATGGGGACCGCTGGTGTATTTCTGCCTTTAGACACAGAAGGCAAATATCCTTCCTTTACAAAACATGAAAGGGCTATGCAGCCATGCTAGTGGGATGGCTCTGCCATCCACGAGAAGGGGGCAGGGGCAGCTCCTCCCCCTGCCATAGCTACTTTCTATGAGGGCAGTAACACCTGCCAGCGTGGTGTAACCCAGCCCTGGCTCTATGACCAGTGCACCCTTCAACCGCACTGATCCTCAACACTGTACCCTGGAAAATAAAGGTGATTTGGAAACTCAAACAAGAAATTATGATCAAATAGACACAATCGGTTACAATCCTCCCCTCTAGTTGGGCAGGGAATGTTCCTATTTAAAGGAACACATGTAACATCTTTCAGTTTCCCAACCCCACAGTTATTTAATAAATAAACTCCATGTTTTACTACTAAAATCCCTATTGGTATACACACGTCTCCCTTAGACCAGCATATGTGTGTCCCCCTGACCTCACTTGCTGCTCCCACTCTTTCCTCCCACCTGTTCCAGCTGCACTGGTCTGTTCTCAGTGCCTAGAACGTGCTGCTTTACCCTGGGCTGGAGGTCTTTGCACTTTCTACCTTCTGTGTAGAATCTTTCCTACTCCCCACCTCCCTTCTTCGCATAATACAACACTCAGATGAAATATCACCTCTTCTCATCAGCCTTCTGTAAATCGCTCTCCTTACCTAGGCACTCTCCATCTAGTTACTTAATTTTAATGTCTTCATAGAACTTATCGCTTTCTAGAATTATGTTATTCATAGTGTTGTTTACGTGCTTATCATCTGTCCTCCACAGCTAGACTATAAGCTCCAAAGGACAGAAACTTTGTTTACTACTGAATGCCCAGAGCCTAAAGCAGTACCTGGCACACATCAGGCATTCCACAGGTATTTGTTGTTTGGGGACCCAGTCATAACTCATTTAATTGCATCACAAGGGACAAAAATTATTGACTATTTTTTCAACCTTGCTGAATTTTTTTTTTTTTTTACTAATCACCAACAAATTATATATGGCACTGAATATAAATGTACAGCAATGGTCACACTTTAGCTCTTGGAGCAAAGCATTCTAGTTTTCTCTTTCAAGATGCTCCAACTCCACAGAACAGATTACTGCTGCTGGAGAGAATGCTGACATTGACAGTGACCTTATCTGAAGGGAAAATGGGTTTTGCCTGATTTTTTTCCTCCCCAATTCTCCCAATTCTGTGAGGCTTTTAAATAGCCACACCTTCCCATAATTGTTGAGGGAGGAACTATGGAATTCACAGAGTTTCTTTCTTAGGGACTTATTTTGAGATTAATCAAAGCTCCATTTTCATTTGGTTTTTGCTGATGCCTCCCCATCTCCTTTGCTATTACAACAGCCTGTAAAAATAACCCTGCACATAAATTATACATCAGGTCTTTAAATATCCTGGTTTTTTCCTTTTCCTGCCCCACCTCCACCCAAAGAGAAAGACTGCAATGCTTTTATGAACTACCTGTGTTATTCCCATTGGCCTTTCTTTTTTCCCTTGTTCTAGATTACTTTCTTTTCTGAAAGAAATTAATATTTGATGAATATGTTTCCTCAAACCAACATGCACATGTGCGCACATGCACACACACACACACAAATGCAAATGAAATACATTTTTAAAACTCAAAGTAAGAAGCCAAGCTCAAAATTAAGACATTTTGCTAGGACCAGAAAGTTAGAGGGGAAAACTTTCAGTCATGAGTGAAACTAAAATCGTGTGGCTTGTCAGAGTAACCAAACCATAGATAGGCCCTAGAGGCTGGGCTTTTGTTTAAACAAACAAACAAAAATCCTCAGGGAGGCAGTAGGGCTATGGTAATCAAGGCCCTAACTGCCTCAGCTTCCTGCACAAATAAACCAGGGAACGATGTCAGTATGTCCCCATTTAAAAAGCTCACATGATCAGCCCAAGGATAGAACCAAGGGGTGGGTGAGGGCCCTAGGACATGGGTAGAAACCAAACAAGCAGCAAGAAAGCAACGCTTCTAGGCTCTGGCCTGGGACCCAAAATACACAATACTTTTGTGTTGTGAAACATGCAAAAACTACTCCAGAACATACGAACCACAAAAGCCGGAGGAGAAATAATTCACAAACTTCCGATAGGAATGTTTTCATAAACTTAAAAATATGAGACCTGCACAGGAGAGGGTTCCTGTTGAAAATGAGTTCACTAACAAGAACGATAAAATGCATGAACAATAGCCATCAGGTACATAAACATGGAAGGCATCATACTTAGAGATTAGAAAATAGTACAATTTGAAAGGACACTACTCAGTCAGTAAGATGGGGACAGTGATGGGGGGTGGGAGTGGGAAGTACAGGATTAAAAAGAAACAGGCAGAACAATTATTTACAGATGCTGTGGTTGTCTACACAGAGTGTAAGAACCAATAAGAAAATTTCTGGGTGTAAGACAATTCATAAACATACCATTTCTATCACCCAACCAACATTAATCAAATGTGAGTTTTTTAAGGTTTCTGTTCACAATAAAAACTAAAAGCATAAGATACTTGGGAACATACCTAAAAAAAGATAAACATGACCTTTATGGAGAAATTGTCCACTGCTATGTAGGAGATAAAAGATGCATGAAGATACATGAATAAATGAAGAGGTATGCTGTGTTCATGAATGAAATGACTTGATATTGTAAAGATATAAATTCTCCCCAAATTCATGTATTGATTCAACATCACTGATTCTGAAAGTTACAAGACAGAAGAGTCCAGAAATAACAATTCAATACTAAGAAATGTAACAAAAAGCAAGAAAGTCAAAATATCACAACTTATAATAAAGGTATAGTAATTAAAGCATTATGGTCCCGATGTAGGAATAGTTAAATGGATCTGGATAAGTAGGCCAAAACTGATATCTTAGTAACAGAATAACTTATTATGGGAATTAGGCATATAACAGGCATATCATAGATGGGGCCATAGGACTAAGGGGGTATCAAAGGAACTTTCATTTTATTCGTCATGTTTTATGTCTTGTATTTTTAAAATAAGCAAAATATAACAGAAAGTTAGATTTTTTTAATTCTAAGACAGTAGATATATCGGTATGTTTTATATTTAATTTTTCCAAATAAAAAAGCAATAAAATTCTGTAGAGAAAAGAGTTAATATGTTCACTCCAAGTAAAGTGGGAAGGTGGGAAGATCTGTAGACCAATGAACTGAATGCATAAAATAAATAGGAGTTACTATATGTAGAAGAGCTAACATGTATTAAGATCTGATTGTATTCCTGGGACTATGCAGGTGTTATGACTAGGTTGGACGAAGTTTCCTGGATGCCGGTTAGGTGTGAGAGTCCTGATACCGAAGGCAGAAGAGAGCAGAGCATAATATTTCAAAGAGTGTAGTTTTGGATTAGGAAACCCTCTTCTAGAGGATTAGGCATAAATTTCTGTAAAGCCCAAAAAAGCAGTTTTAGCACCATAAGCTTCATGCTTGGTTTTTATTTTAAGGTCTCTTCTATTTATAAAATTTTTAAACAACTAGAAAAACTGAATTGCAGAGCTTGAATGTGATTTTTAAAAAAATTATGGAACAATGTACATAGGAACGCAAAAGTTCAACTTGGCATGAGGCAGGAAAAGAGATAATTTGTGGATGCAATTACATGATTGGGCGCATTTTAAAATACACCCTAAATGAGATAAAGATTCTCAAAGTCTATGAAAAACCACTCAACTAGATACTTAGTGATTTCTTATTTTAGAACCAAATAATCTTAACAGCATAGTAAAGCAGAAAAATATTATGGGTATGAAAAACTCACATTCTCTACATTTATATGTGTGTGTATGTATAATATATTCATAGACATATGTATATGTGAGTACATATGTGTGTGTATTTAATTTAGTTAAATTAGAATTTAGAACTCAGAGGTACAAGGATTAGAAATAACAGGCAGAACAATTATGTACTGACGTTGTACTTGCCTACATAGAGTTTAAGACCAATAAGTGAGTTTCTGGGTGCAAGAAACAGCATTTCTGAGAAAACACTCAGAAATTGGGGATTGGAGACTTTTTACATGGAGGTTTATCATAGCAAACAGCAATGGACTGACTTACTAGCAAGGAAAAGATCAGGCCACATCTTCCAATGCCTTTATCAGAAGCAGAGATTCACAGTGAAATTCAGTGGGTCAAACGCGAACATCTCATATTGCTGCCTTCTCTTAGCAAGATTATGCTGCATGTTGAATTCTGGATGGGATCTCGTGAGAACACCAGACTGGGATTCAGAGAAGTCAGTTAGCTCCAGGCAGAGGTGTGGTCTGGCTGATGATGCTCTCACAGACCACGGCCTGAGCCTTACCTAGCTGCTACACCTCTCTGAGCGTGGCTGTGCTGAACACAGCTCCCCCTCAAAGTGCTCTCCTTGGTTTCTGGTGCTGTACCAGGTGCGGTACCTTGGTGCTGTACCGAATGGGTCCCTCTCACTTTTCTAGACATCCAGTTCCTTTTGCTCTATCCTCAGCTTTCTCTTTCTCTCCCTTTCATGAGTCATCTTGGATCAATTTCCTGCTGATTCACACCCAGCTATTATTCGCGTTGCAATTTCCTTCCTAAGTTCCAGATAATTTTATCTCATTGTCCAGAGCTGAAGGCCCTGCTCTGAGAAGTTTGTGATGGTCAGACAAGGTGATGAACAAACAAGAGGGACCTGGTGGGCCACTTTATCCTTGCTCTCCACCTGCTTTCTGTCCAGCTCGTCTTCCCAATGAACCCGACAAACAATCAGTGGCACCAAGCCCGCCGCAGGGTCCTGGACTTCAGGCCCACAGAGGTAGTACTTGCACACAGGCAGCTGTTTCCAGAAGCAGACTTCCAGAAACTTCTGCAAGGGGCTGACACACAATCAACAGCCTGACTTCTCAGTCCCTCGAACAACTCCACTCCAGGGCCCTCCTCCTTACGTCCGCTTCAGCCTCACATTCCCTTGACCACAGGCTGGACCTCATCATCCCCTCAACTCAATCTTTCAATCTTGAGTTATGACACCCCCATCTATCACTTAGTTCTTAAGGCTTCAGGGGTTCCTTAAACTCACTGCACTAACCATTTTTAGAACTTTCTCTCTCTCAAGTCCTGTCTGCCTTCACTCACTTCCTGTCAAGACTAGATCTCACGCTCCACCCTTGCAACCACCTTACATGTATGGGTCATTATTTCCCTTAGCCTCTGCCCTTCGGTCACATCTCCCCACAAAATCCTTATCTCCCTCTCGTTGCCTACGCACAGGCTATGGACTGCTGTTACAAAAAAATCACACACCCACTCAGACAGGCGTTTCTAAATTCAAATTACCAACATCAAGGAGACCGACCCCTGTTTCCATGATTCCCTACCCCACTCCATTCCCTCTTCTCAATGGCAGCTTCTCTAATCTTTTCCACTATCAAACCTCCTACCTTCACACGTACTTTCTTACTACCCACCTACTTCTCACAGAAATTCAGATATGAAGCACTTTCACTCCCTGCCACACCCCCTGTGAACACAGGCAAGCACTGAGGTGGTCACTGAGAATAGAAGGAAGTAAAGCAGGACCCTGGGTGTGTGGATGGATGTGGGTCCTGCAGTCGGATAGGCGTGGAGTCGGTCTCTGCTCTGCTGCTTGCCTCACTCCAGCTCCTTAACGATTTTGAACTGGAGAGTGGTTATGGGTAATGCTGACCTCTTAAGGGTACTTGAATGGATCCAGTTAAATGAGACAGCATAGGATGCAGCCTAACACCACAGGTAATTATTAAACATTTCCACCCTGCTCTTGCTCTGGAGGAACCCACCAGCTACTGTGGGAGACAGAGCTTACCAAACAAGCACCCACGGTATGAGAAGTGCATCTTAGAAGTAGGGCCACAGCGATGGGAGCCCACTCACTCTGCCCAGGGCAATTCCACGAGGGCATCCCAGGCAGGTGCTTGGTTACATATTTTTATTTTTATATCCCTGCACTATGATGATACCTATGCACGGTTGATTTACTTGCATTTAAGAGAGAATTTGGGGAAAGGGAAGAAAAGACGGCCGTTCTAAGATTTGTAGGTAGTTTTCATATGAGTCAATCCAGTGAGTCTCAGCATACTTTCTTTGAACAAACATAATGTGATTAAAGTAGCTTACTACTAGAGGAAGAGCTCTCCTGACACAACTCTTAGTGCCGCTCAGATCCTGGGAGCTGCGCTGCAGGAAGCCCATCTCTGCCAGGAATTCGTGAGGAAGAAATGCATTTATCAGTGGCAGCCGTGTGTACGAGGAGTTCTCTGTCCGATTGAGGACAGTACCACTCTCTCGACTTTATTCAACATTTTGAGAAGCGTGACCGATGTTTTAAAGGGATTGCTGCAAACCCTATGTCTTTCTATTCATCTGACTTTTCACAGAGTTCAAGGTGCCTCGACTTCCCCATTCACTCCTAGGGTGGTTACTGTGACTCTCCCCTGGGACAGGTTCTGTGCGGGGCACAGATGCTACTGCTGCCCTCTAGGACTATATAGTCATTGTCCAGTGTGTGGGCTTCATTTTTGGTAGATTTCAAACATCTTACTTAGAATATCAATAAAACTGATTTAAATAGTATATACAAAATGTATCAAAGAATAGTGGCATTTATTGAAGCAAGGAAATAAGGCCTGGAGCCACCCTCTTCCGAGCAAAATTTGAAGGAAACAAGTTTGGTAAGTGAGGGTGAAGATGTTTGCCTAAAGTTTGGAACAAAACTTGAAGAGCCCTCCTGTGTTGACAGGAAATAATCAAGTCAGTCTCACCCCCCAACAATCCTTTCTCCGGATATTGTCTCTTCTGTCCAAGTACACCTACAGCGAAGGGGGGCTGCTCTGAAAGTTGTCCATGGACATATGAAAGCTGTCCATTCAACTTACTGTCACCTTTTAAGTTAGAAATGTTACTCTATTTTCACTTGTCTTTGTAATCGCTTTCTAGCCATGTATGAATCCTGGATTCAAAACTTCATTCTATGGAGACACATTTATTCTGATGCGGCCCCCAAGGACTTCCGCTCTTCTTGTTACATCAATTTGCCCTGCATCTGCTGCCTTGGAGTTGCCCTAAGTCATTGATACAGATGTGTCGTATAAACCCCATTAACTTGCAAGCTTCTCAAGGAAGTCTTAAATGTACCCTCGCTCCCTTTATCCCCTCACATATAAACTTGCTGAGGTAGTGGTTGACCATCCACCCAAGGACATCATTATACCAAGAATGGCATCCCAGTACCCCATTCTCCTAGTGAATATACTCTAGGCTGTTTCCCTCTTTTGTTGTTGCAGCTTTTACCATAGCATAAAGTAAATTTTATTTTGTATTCTTCAGTCTTTCAAAGGCAGTGACTTGTTAGCCATCCCTATATCCCCAGTTCTTCACACCATACCTGGCCCAGGAACCCAATACATTTAAGTCTCTAATCTTCCACACTGGTTTGTGCTGAGATCCCCATTATCACAGACTCAATGGGGTCTTCAGGTCCAGCCTGTCTGTAATTTCTGCGTTGCACTTGGGGCAAGACAATCTTTGGCAAATTTAGGAGCACGTATACCTGGAGTCATCCTCTCCCTCCAGGTGAACATCACAGGCTCTCCCACTAAAGGGCACCGTCACTCCATCTCGGGTGACGAACCAGCCAAGGTTGCCAGAGATTTTTGTGGTTCTAAAACTAGACATTCCGTATTCCAGGAACTTGAACCTCTCATTTATCTTCCATTGTCGTGGGTTGGGGCAGTGGGATATAACTCTTTTCTCCCCTCATAATTATTTCACTCTCTTACCTCACCAACCAGGACATCAAGCACAAGCTCTCCAGTCCTAACCAGTAAGACGAGCTAGTGATAATCTGCTTGCTGCCCTCCAAAGATGGAGGCAGAGAACCCAAATAACCGATAACCAACCAAGGAGGGAAACTACAGGAAGAAAAATAGTCTAACTAATTACCCTGGCATATATACAACTTTAGCCCAATCCCCAACACATAGTCAACAGCAACAATTATTATTATTATTATTATTATTATTATTATTATTATTATCCCTGTGTGCCAGGTGCAGTCAAAGCAAAATAACACATGGATATTGCCCTCAATGGCCTCACGTTCTAATAAAGAGAGGCAGGAAAAGAGATGTGTGTATATATTTTAAGTTAGACCTGACTGAAGGTATTAAAAACTTTTATCTGGCCTGGTATGTGTGACGAGGACAAAATTTTTTTGGTGTCAAGGAAAAATAATAGAAGAAAGCAAGAGACGGGCAGGCTATGGGAAGAGACCGCTTGCACCATCTCTGAAGCAGTATTCTGCTCAGTCTGTGTATGTTCACGTTTTGTGATTTCTCCTCAGGCCTAGCTCCCGCTTTCATCATTTCTGATGGACTTCTAAATCTTCTTCTGTGGCTAAAATAAAATTCTGCTGCCCGTCTGCAAATGAAAGACGAAGTTATTTCTCTAGATGCTCATTTTATTGACCTCTGAATGTGTTTCAGGGTTTGGGGACATCTGCTCATCTGTAGTCAGTGGGGACAAGGTTTTAAAAGAGGTTTGTCTCTTGCACTTTTCTAATTAGGTCAATAAACAAATATGGTAAAGAAATGCTATCTTTGCAAGCTTTGGCTGGCTGTGCATCTAAAGATTGCCCCAGAGACCCTCACTTTAATTAGATTCAGTAGGGGGTCCAGACACTTTTATTGTCTTCAGAATTTTTCAGTGTCCCACTTCAGGCATGAATTTAGGAAACCGTGGCTAACATGCGACTCCAAAATGAAGCATATAAAAATATACTTATTTTTCATCATTTGGACAATATCCTTATTGAAGCTCTGCTTGATGTTCTGCTTTCCAAATATTTATTTTCTAAATTTAGGAAATTCTGTCCTGTTTTTTCACAATATTGTTGATAAGAGTAAAATCTGGCAATAGCCCAGAGTGAAACCATAGATGGGTGGTTCATCTATGGGATATACTGCAGCCATTCAACATGTGCATAATCCTGATGCAGAAAAACACAACTGGACGGACAGTATGTTATTAGAACCCTATTTTTTAAATACATCTGTGATTACAGAAATAAGGATGGAGTATGAACAGTGTTAACATTATTTATATCTGAATTATGGGAATATGTTTTTTTGATATCTGAATACTCTATTTTCTGAATACTGGTGAATTACTAGTATATGAGTAACTAGCAAATTAAAACTAAATAATACAATATACACTTGAAAATAGAAATTAGCTTCTGTAACAGCAGAGAATTGCTACTGACACTAGTGCCCAGTGGACCTAGAAAGTGACTCAACACGGCAGGAGGTGCTGAAATTAGAGCACATCAGACCCAACGGGACCCTGGAGACCCAACTGTTCTCCCTCATTTCATGGTGAAGGAACTAAAACCCTAGAAACAAAATGTCTTGCTCTGAACCCTACAGTTTATTAGTGCTGTAGTAACTGGGTTTTCTGACTCACTTTTGAGAAGCTTTCACATGCCTCACAGTCTTCAGGAGAATTGCTCACTTAAGTCCATCAACTTTGTGTTTCACACACAGCTGGACACTATAAAGAATATAGAATAAATTTTTTTTAATCAAAGTTTGTTGGAGTGACAACTGTTAGTAAAGTTACATAGATTTCAGGTGTACAATTCTGTAATACATTGTCTATATATCACATTGTATGTTCACCACCCAGAGTCAGTTCTCCTTCCATCACCATATATTTGATCCCCTTTACCCTCGTTTACCACCTCCCTCCCCCCTTACTCTCTGGTAACCACTAAACTATTGTCTGTGTCAATGAGAATACAGAATAATTTTTAAATGCAGTCACTACTCACAAATAAAATCGTGAAGAATTTTGGAAATTCCTGGCACTGGCCAGATTTGGCTTGGTAGGGGTAGGGTGACATCTGGGATTGGACTGGGATGGTTGGGAAGACAGGATCCCCTCCCCACACAGCCTCTCATCCTACAGCAGGATAGTCCAGACTTGTCCATTAGGTTTCCAAAACAGAGAGTGGAAACCGCAAGACCTCCTGCAGAGTAGGTGTGGAACCAGTACACTGCCATTTTCACCACAGTCTCATAGTCAAAGCAAATCCCAACGCCAGTCTAGATTCAAGGGACAAGGAAATAGATTCTGCTTCTTGATGGGAAGAGCTACAAATAACTGTGGCCATTTTTGCAATCTAGTACATGTATGTAAGGGAAGCAATCAGTTCCTACAGGAATAACCTAGCGTGATCCTGTGTTCTTCAGGGCACCAAGACTCTAAAGATGAGCCTAAATATGAGGTGGAGCCACATAAAGAGCTAATGGTAACTGAACCCCAGACTTGGGATTTGGACTTGGGCAGAACAAGGCCAGAACAGGCTGTTAGCTATGATTCTTCACCACTCAACTTAAAGAGCAGCTCTTCCAAGTTGTTATGCATATACTCAAAACAAACACATCCAAGCGCCTACCTTTAAGCCTCCATAGCAATACACGGGTGATTTATGATAGTCCTTATCTTACTCTGCTATGTCATAAAGTCATGTTTCTACTTTGATCCCCTATTCTAAATGTAGGATACCTGAGGGCAGGCACTACAACTTGGCAATCACTACATCTGCTAAAGCATCAAGCACAGCAAACACACTGGAATATATCTGCTGCCCTTTAAGACATTTGTGTTAACAGTTGTAACTATTTGGTTACTATTTTGTAGTTTTTCTTCTACTGTGCTCTCTTTGTCAGACTTTTTACAGAATGCATATCTACTCTGTAAAACTAATCTGGAAAGTTTCCTTCTTTTTTGTACCATGAAATAATTTAAATATCACTGGAGTTACTTCTTCCTTAAAAGCGTAGTATAATTGTTCTCTGAAACCACCTATATCTTTATAGTGAGGTAGTGTTTTACTCCTTTATTTTGCTCTAATAATGAACTTGTTTAAATTTTCTGTATTTACTAGGGTTAGTTCTAGCAATATTTATTTTCCTAGACAATCATCTCCTCCATCCAGGCCCTCAAATTTAGTGTATATATCTGAGTATAATAGTCTCCAATGATTCTTTTAATTTATTTCCCCTACGTCTATGTTGATTTCCCCATTATTATTGCTGATTTTGGACATTTGTGCATTTCCTCCCACTTCTTTATTCTAAATGTAATTAGCTAATGGTTCTCAAGATTATTTTTCTTCTCAATTTTATTATTTTCCCAGAAGAATCCAATTTTGCATTTACATACCAGGCTTTCCACGTTTCTACTTTTTAATGTAATTTTGTATTTTAATTATAAAGTATAATACTCATGTAGAAAGGTAAAAAGGGAATGAAATATAAATGCATAACTTCATGAATTATTATACAGTTAAAACTTGGGTAACCAGAACTCAAGTCAATAAGACATTTCTGGAAACCCTGAGCCCCTAGACATGACCTTTCCAATTAGAACATCATCCTTCTCCCTTAGAGGTAAACTGACTTTGAGCATAATCATTCATTGCTTTTCTTTATAAATTTAGCACCGATGTTGGCAACCTAGACCTTATATTTTAATTTACCTAATTTGGAATTTTATATATGGACTCACAGAGCATATATGCTTAGATTATTTCATGTAGTTGCATACAACTGAAAACTGTTAACTGTGCTAAATAACATTTCATTGTATAAATGTACTATTGCTTACTTATTTTATCTTTTAACAAGATTGGGAATATTTCCAATTTTTTACTAGATAGAATTTAGAGTGTCCATGAACTTGAATGGGAAAAATATTACATTTTAATTTTCCCTAACTTCAACCTGAAATGCATATGTTCCTTTCATTACAAATGTAGACAAAAGAAAAGCAATATCTGCACCTGTAACATTGTCACAGATAGATTTGTAATTTTGTCATTGATAGAAATAATCGATATTTTAAATCACATTTTGGTTGCAGATATCTAGAAATATCATTTGTGTTTATCATTATTTTGAAATTATGGTAGCTATTAGACCATTAGCTGTTGTTACTTAATATGTTAATAAAGATGGACAATTGTTACTATAGTTCAAATTTATTGCTTTAACATTTGATGGCTGTATTCTGACACAATTGTTTTCTTTTGTAAACTATGTATATTCTATGTATTTAAAATAATTTCAGTTTGTATGGGAAACCACACTGTCAAAAGAAACATGGCACAAAAACAGTTTGCTGCTCCAGGGCATATACCTAGAGTCTGTGTATCAGTCAGTGACGAGCTAGGCTAAATTCTGGTAACAAACAATCCCCAAGTCTCAGGGGTTAAAAAGGTTTATTTTCTCACCTATTCTACATCTCCATGTGTCTAACTTGGGTTAGTGGAGGAGCTAGGGGAGTTCATTCAGCAAGGTAGGATGCTAGAGTTCCCATCATCTGAAGGGTGACTGGTTGCCATGTCAACAGAAATGGAATATTGCAAATTATGCATTGGCTTTTAAAGGCACCCAGGCAGAAATGAGTAATACATTTTGCTTTTGCTAACATTGAATTGGCCAAAGTAAACTACATAGCCATAGCTAAGTTAAAGGGGATGGAAACAAGAATTCTATCAAGTGTCCAAAAGAAGAAAAATTGAAAGTGTTGGTAAACAGCATTATTGACTATCAGACTATATGTATCTTCAACTTTATTATATATAATCCCCATGTTTCCCAAAAAGTTTATTAATGTACATTCCCACAATCACTGTATGAAAATTTATCTGACACTATCCTCAATACACTTAGAATGTTGAAGTTTTCTTCATTTTGGTCATTCAAATTGCTTTAAATTTTCTTTTCATATGAGTATTAGCCATTTGGATGTCCTGTTTTCTCAAGTGCCTTTGGAGATCATTTGCCTTTTTTAAACTAGATTGTCTTTTTCTCATTTATTTTTCCTCACATTTATCTAACTGGCATTTTGTCTTTTTCTGTTGTCTCGCCCTATGTTTTTCATATCTTTGGATTCTGTCTTGCGCTCATGGTTTAGAGAGACAGTTGCTTCATTAATCTTGGGTTGTTGTTGTTTTTAATTCATGGAGATAAATTAATGGCAATTTTCATTTCTGCCATGGTAATATAAATATTTTTATTTGCAATTTTTTTTCCATTTCTTCAATTATCTGTTGTAGTTGTTTTTATTTCATTGGTAGTATTTTGTGAAAGACCTGTTTTTGGTCCTTTTTATTTATTGTTCACATTTGAATGAAATTAGTTTTTCCTACATCAGCTAGAAACAGACAGTTCATTGAAAAGTCCATGTTACTGACTTTCAGGAGTTCTTGTGAGACAGGATTTTGTATATGCAAATGTGAATTTTTAGCCTTAATTTCTTCCCAGCCCACCAAGATAACCATCTGTGTGATTCACATTGTAAGTCTCTCTTTTCAAAATTACCTGGTAAACAGACTATATCCTGCACAAGCTTTCAGTTCGTTCAGATTCTGTACCAAGAGAGCTCTAGGGACGTTCTTGTTGCCAGATCATGCACTCACTATCTACTGTTACAAACGAGGAAGTGTTAGTTTTGTACTTGAAGTCATGACACACACATAGGAAGTGCTTATATGGCTTATTTTGAGTGCTTAAGTCTTCCCACACCTCTGTTATACTATAATTGTTCAGCCTATTGGTGATACAAGTTTTCAGATGTATCTTAGCTTCACCAAAGATTGAGCTATCTTTCTGTTCTTATTGTCCTCATTTTATGACTATAAAATAAAGAAACAGAAAGTATAAACCTTATATTATTGTTGTTCTCAAACCAGAAGCCCATCAATGGTTAAAAATGAGTGATGGACTCAAAATTTCATCTTGGTAGCATTTACAAGGAGGCATATGAAGAATAAAGACAAAGTAATGACCAGTTAAGAAACTGTCAGTAATGGTGTCAATTCATAATAACTTGTAGAGTAGGACTATGACCTACGATAGGTAGTATTTAGATTGAAGAATCTATAGAAATTGAGGGACAGTTTAATGTGGGGACTGAAGAATGGAAAGGAAAAAAAAAAGAAATGTCATGCTCCTAGGATATTAGAATTTGGATTTTTTTCCCTTGTATGGTATTTAGATCATGGTACAGAGTATATTTTCACATGTACTGCCCTTTAAAACATGCATATTTACTGTTAAAAAGATATCAATGCTAGCTAGGACCTCACATATTCCAGTAAAGACAGTAATGTGTCTGACACAAATATTACTTCTGTACTAGGAACCCTTCTGTGAACTTCTTTCATTAGAATTCCTGAAAGATCATTGTCCCTTCATGTTTGAAATACTCCAACCCCTCACAGTCTAACTGCTTTAAGCATGTGACCTGCAAGTCAATCTTTCCTCCATATTGTGCTTACGCTACACTTAAAACATAAAGTTTTATTCCGTTTCATAAAGATAGATACATGATGAATGCCTAAATAGACCAGATCAAAGAGCTCTGTAAATGAAGTGTGGACAATGTTTTATTTCTTTTTCTTAAATAGGTAAGATTAATAGAATAATAAGGAATGCTGCCTGAAACAACCAAAAATTAAAAATAAGTAGACAAAATAAAAATAAAACAACAGTTTTCAAGACACTTTTCAAGGAACATAAAACAGTAATCCTTGCAGGATGGGAAACATGTTAGTTGAGCCCTGCAATGGCCCAGTTTACTACTTTGGCAAAATTTCTAGTCCATGGTGTAGGAGAATCCAGGAAGAGCCCATCAGACTTCCTGAGTTGAAGAGATAGACCTTATATTCTAGGGAGATTTAAGGAAGCTGCAGTTTTCAGGTCAGACATGGGGAGAGCGAGTTGCCCAGAGAGAACCTGGAAATCTGGCGAAGGCCCTTGCCATCTGTTCAGAGATAAATACACGCATGTGAGGAAACTACCAGAGACTGGGGAAGAACCATCAGAGAGGATTATATGAGAACCAGGCTCCCAACCAAGCTACCCAAGGCTGAGACTAGTTGGCCATGACACAGACTGGAAAAGCTCATAATACAGAGCAGTAGGTAGAGTACACAGAAGGGTCTGACTCAATGGTGGGAAATAATTAGACTAAGTGCTGCTCTGGTCCCACCCAACAAATCATGAAAATAAGACACATAAGGATCAAACTGTTTCTAAGTAAGATAACTGTATCCCGGGACAAAGCTTAAGAATATTTATAGAAATGCAAAATTTTACAGCAGCCAGCAAAGTAAAATACAGAATGGCTTGCAAAGCCATCTAGTCTAAGATTACCAGGCATGCGAAGAAACAGGAAAATATTTCCTCTTCATAATGAGGAGAGAAATCAACCAATCACAACGAACTTAGAACTAACAGAGATATTAAAAATAGCAGATAAGAACAGTAAAGCTGAATTGCATAACTGAATTGCAGATGTTCAAAAAGGTAAGTTACATGAAAAATATAAAAAGATCCAAATCAAACTGTTAGATATAAAAAAATACAGTGACTGAGATGAAAAATACACTGGATGAGTTTAATGGCAGATTAGATATTGCAGGGGGGGAAAAAAGATTAGTGAACTCTAAGAGACAGCAATAGAAACTTTCCAAAAGGAAATATGGAAAGTTCAAACATCAAAAAAAAGGAAATGACTTCAGTAACTTCTGTGGCCACTTCAAGTATTATGATATATATAAACTGAAAGGACAAAGGAAATAAAGAATTATTTGAAGAAATAATAACTCATTTTTCTAAGTTTGATGAAAACTATAAAATTAAAAACTCTAAGAAGTTCAATAAGCTCCAAGTACAAAAAAAACATGAAAAAAACTATATCAAAGCACATCATAATCAAATTTCTGAGAACCTGTGATAAAGAGAAAATCTTAAAAGAAGCAAGAACAAAACGACACATTATACACAGAAGAACAAAGATAAGAATGACAGTAGATTTCTTGTTGGAAACTAGTAGGAAGAATAATAGTTCCCAGAAGATTTCCATGCCTTTATTTCCTGAACCTATGAATATAGAGGGTACCAAAAAAATGAATACACATATTAAGAAAGGAAAAAAAAACTGTATTAAAATTGTAATACTCGATATATACTGATAACAAAAGATGATTACAAGTCATATGTATATTTTTTTTTGGCGCCCCTGGTATATTCCTTTACAGTGACAAAAGAGACTTCAGATGGGATTAAGGTTTAATCTCCAGATGGTGAGATTATCCTGGTTTATCCAGTTTGTCCAATCTAATCACATGAATCCTTAAAAGCAGAAAACCTTTCCTGGCGGCTGTAGTCAGAGAGATGTGAACTGAGAAAGACTTTACCTGCCCTCCCTGGCTTTGAAGATGGAGGAAGAAGCCCACAAAAAGGAGTATAGTGACTCCTAGAAGCTAAGAAAACAGCTCTCAATTTATAAACAGCAAGAAAACAGTAACTTTGATCCCACTACCACAAGGAACTTAATTCAACAAGCAACTCAAATGAGTAGGAAACTCTTTCCTGGAGCCTCCAGAGAGTAACTTGATTTGCCAAAATCTTGATTTTAGCCCAGTGAGACCCACACCAGACTTACGACTGACTGACAGAACCATAAAATAACACATTTTTGTTGCTTGAATGCCAGAGTTTATGGTATTTATTATGACAGCAATAGAAGGCTGATACAGAAACAATTCAAGTGAGAAGACAAGGGAGCATTATGTTTAAAGTAATAAAAGGAGAAAAAGAAAAAAAATCCTGTCAGGGTGGAATGAAATACCCAACAAAATAGTTTCAAAAATGAAGGTGAAATAAGGTCTACTTCGGATATGCAAATGCTATAGGAATTCACCTTGAACATACCTGTGTTACAAAATTGTTAAAGTAAGTTCTCCTGAAAAAGAAAAGGAAGATCTCTATATTAAAACTACAAAACAATATTGAGGTAATTTAAATAAGACCAACATAAATGGAACTATATGCTATATTTATGGATTGAAAGGCTCAATATTAGAAATATTTCAAATGTCCCCTAAATTCGTCTAAAACTTCAATGCAATCCCAAGCAAATTCTAAGTATTTTTTTGCACTTGTTGACACCGTTTCTAAAAGGTAAATGGAAATGCTAAAGGTAGAATATGTCTAACACAATATTAAAGAAGAATAAAGATATGACATATTATGAAGCTACAATTAGGACAACACAGTATAGTATTGAAATAAGGCTAAAAAATTTGACAAATAGAACTAAAATCAGAGTCCATAAATAGGCCCATATATAATATATAATCACCTGATTTATGTTAGATATGACACTCTAGTCAATAGAGAAGGTGGACCTTTCTATAAATGATGCTGTACCACTTGATTATCCATATAAAACAAAGAATATTATTTGGACCTCTTCTCACACCATATCCACACTCAAAAGAAATGCATGTTGAAAAATACATCCAAATGTGAAAGGCCACGAAAAAAAGCTTTCTTAAAAAAACATAAGAGAATATCTTCCTGATCTTGAGAATGGATTTCTTAAACAGAACATAAAAAACACTGACCATATGATAAATTGTACTTTATTAAAATTATAAACTTCCATTTGCCAAAATTCCCCATTAAGAGACTTGAAATGCAAACCACAATGGGAGAGAGGAATAGAGGAAGGGAGGGAGGGAGAGACAGGGAGAGAGACAGACCCTTGCACTATACACACACAACAAATAACTCCAAATATCCTAAATAAAGAACTCTTTTAAAAAAAGACAACCTAAAACAAAAATAGACAAAGAGACATTTCTCAATATAAAATATGCAAATGACCAAGGACCATATAAAAAGCCACTGAATTTCATTAGCCATACAGGAAATGCAAATTAACCTCAAAGATGAAACTATGCACATATACATACTCCTAACCAAAATGCATAATGTATGTTTTAGAAGACATGCACAAAAATGTTCATAAAAGCACTATTCTTAAGAGCCCAAAACGAGTAACTACCCAAATGCCAATCGACTGTTAATGTGATATATTTACAGAATGGTATATTATACAGCAATGAAAATGGGGGCGCTACAATGATATGCAACAATACTACTAAGTCCAACAAACAAATCTTGCAAAAGAAAACAGACATAAAAAAGTATGTGAGGCGTAGTACAATTTATAAAAGTGCAAACACAGCCAATACGAACCTGTGCCGTTAGGAATCAGGACAGTGTTACACTTGCCAGTCATGGAGTACTACCTGGAAACAAGCACAAGAGGGGTTCCTAGGGTGCTGGTAATATTCTACTTCTTAATCTGGGTGCTAGCTAGATGTGTGTGTTCATTTTATAAAAATTTGATTAGCTGTACACTTATGATACATGCATACATTTTTTGGTATACATGCATCTGTTTAATAAAAAGTTTTAAAATGGTAGAATTTGCAAATCCTTCTTCAGTTTCAGATTTTCTCTATTGAATTGTGACTGTAGTTTCAATTTTTCAAGTACAAGACGACAGATTTTATCTTTCATGCTATATAGATATGTGGGTGTTGCTTGGAAAAGGCAACATTTCCCCTATAATCTCTGTAGCTAGATGATCTCTCCTCATTCTACAAGCCACCCCCAGGAAGTCCTGTAACTTTAATATGATTTTTTTTTTTTCAGTTTTATGGATAGTTTATTTTCTCGCTTAGGCTCTGCAAGAGCTTGCTGCTACACAGCTGTGCTAAATCAAAGAGAACGTGCCTTATCTGCTATGTAAACACAGACAAAACCAACACAGCTGATGTCCAACTGTCACAGAGGGTGTTGTGAGCAAGAAATTTAAATCTAAAAATATGAAAGAAGCATTACACATTAAATTCTTCCTATGGCTGACTGAGGGCAAAAAAATAATGATTTTGTTTTCGAACAAACTTTTAAATGAGGCCATACATATTTTGACTAGGCTATTTTGGATTCAGGAGGTGGTTTTAATGAGGAGGCGTTCTGGTCCTTCACTGACTCTCAGCTGCCCCCAGGGCTATGCCCCAGTTGTCCCACCTTGGTTCCCCAGAACTACTGTGATCACATCCACCTCGCTGCCGCCACAGTCCCAAGTTACATCTACCTTCTACTCAACAGGGAGAAGACTGAGAAGATACAGACTATAAAGCAAGATCAATGTATATAATTATGTGGCTAAATGCCTAAAGGCAGTGATTGAAAAGCACCACTATTTGTGCTTAAATGTAAAGAGCTGTAAGTGAATATGTAGAATCTTGGAAATACAATTTTGACTTCATTCTAAAAGTTTTGCTATTTCATTTTGGCATTACCATTATTTCCTTAATATTATGTAATTGAACTTTTAATGCCATATTGGAACAAATATTATTTATGAGTGCCTTACTTATATGTCCAAGTTCTTAGCCGCTTTACAATAGTTCATAGGAAATATATGTTTGATCTTAGGATTTCCCCATTTTTCGCTATGCTTTGCACATGGCAGTAAGGTTTGCATTATGGTGTTCCCATATAATTTCTAGATTATATAATTAGTTGGGGTTTTCTTTGTTATTCAGTCTACAACCCATTTTTTAAATTAATGTCCTATGGATAATTGGAAAGAGTAGATTTTGTCAACAGGCAGTAGAATTTTATGTTTGCATTATATGTATATTTACATCTTCAAAAAAATTATACAAGCCTTACTGCTTTTTTTCTTTCAAGCATAGACAGAGATTTGTGCTAATGTCCAAAATTACAATGGTGGTTTTGTTAATTTACCATTTTAATACTGATGACTTTTGTTTTATATATAGGTAAATATATTACTATTTTACATAGAAGGCATAATCTTGTTTTAGTACTAACTGTGGATTTGAACATTTGATCACTATACATAAAGTTACAGTTTTGCAAATGAAATTCTAATTTGAAATTTAAAAGGTGAAACCTAATTTTTAACATATATGTTAAATAGCTAAAGGTGATTTTGCTGAATTTTTGCCCTCCCTATTTTGATAGATATATTATTTGTTTATTTAGCTAGTCTAGTTTTATCCGATGACATAGACTCAAAATATATGAAAATCAACTATCATAATGGGAGATTTTGACATAAGTTTCTCAATAAATAGCAGATTAAGAAAACCAAATTTTAAAAACTTTAAATAAGCAGACAATTTGAACAGCGATGTTAATAAGATTGATGAAATAGACATCAAAAAATTAATACTACACATTGTTTTCATACATAATTTACAATGATTAGCCAGGCTTTATGCCAAAACAAGTCTCAGTGAAAATGCATAGGATTGGAACTGGTGTGTTCTATGATCAGCAATTACACCAGAAAACTGTATATAAAAGAGTTATGAAAAATATGTATATTTTTGAAACTAAAAAACATTTCTAAATAAATAATGGTACAAAAAATTAATATCAAAATTAGAAAATGTTTAGATCTGAAATACAATTCAAATAGTACATATCAAAACATGTGAACAGATGTAAAACTTACTTTAGAAAAGAAGTATGAATATTAGAAATTTACTTCTGCAATTAGGAATGTACTAAAGAAAAAAGAGAATATAGACCATTTTAACAGATGTAAGAAAAGCATTTCTAGAATTACACAAACATGCCTGATTTAAATTTTTTTTGAAACATTAGAATAAAAGAAAAGAAACCATATGCTATGGGCTGAAGTATCTCCTCCAAAATACACAATGAATCCCTAACCCCCAGTACCTCAGAATGAGACTGTATTTAGAGATATGACCTTTAAGAGGTGATTAAATTAAAATGAGGCCATTAGGGTGTGACTAAGCCAATCTGCTTGGTGTCCTTATAAGAAGAAGAAACACGGACACAAAAGGAGACAACAAGGATGTATGCCACAGAGAAAGTCCACACAGGGACACAGTGAGAAGGCAGCCAAGCCATCTGCAAGCCAAAGAGAGATACCTCAGCAGAAACCAGCCTTGCTGACACCTTGATCAAAGACTTCTAGCCTAAGAGAAAGCAAATTTCTGTTATTTAAGCCACCCAGTCTATGGTATTTTGTGATGGCAGCCCTAGTAAATGAACACGATATATATATATATATATATATATATATATATATATATATATATATATATATATATTTTAATAGGGAAAATATCTTACTTTATGTTCAAATGTCAAAAACATGTCTTCTAAGATTAGGAACAAGGCAAGGATAACTGCCATCACCCCTTTTACTTAGTATTTTGCTCGAAGTCTTAGTGTCGTAAGGAAAGAAAACAAACTAAATGAGCAATGAATAGAAGAGAAGACGCAGTTCTGACACAATTGCACACAACAAGAATTGTGAAAATTCAAACTCAAATAAGTTATTAGAATAAGAGAGTTTAGCAAAACTATTACCTATGAAAACAGTATCACATTTCCATTAACAAGTAGAAAATGTAATTTTAGAACTTTCACAAATGGATCAAAAACAGCATGTACATAGGAAAAATACTATTAAAGTTGTTTAAATAATTTCCATAGAAAAGTATAAAGCTTTAATGAAAGTCATTAAAGAAGACCTAAATAAACAGCAGACATATGCAGTTTCTGGATGTGACAAGTCAATGCCATAAAGGTGTCAATTCTCCAAACCAATTAATAGAGTTGATACAATTTTGACCAAAATCCCAAAGGCCCCCCCTCCCCCTGCTACTCACTCCCCAGGTACTCAATAAGCTATTGTAAAATTTGTAAGGAAAAAACAAAAGCAAGAACAGCCAAGACAGTCTGCAGAAGAACAGGAAGAAGACTTACCCTATTAAATAGTAAGATGTTTTAAACCTATAGTAATGAACACAATATGCTACAAGCACAAAGATGAACAAATAGAACAAAATAACAGAAAAACAACAGAAAAGAATTAAAAGCATGTATATACACTCTCACCTATGTGGAAGCTTCCATTATTACACCGTGGGTATTTCTGATCAATGGAACACTGATTGAGTACTTAATAATGGCCATGGAATCATTAGTTATCTATGTCCAAACTAGAAAATGGACCTTAATCACACAGTTCCAAGTGGCTTAAATATATAAATATGGAAGTAAAATATGTTAAACTTATATAGGTAGAAAATGATCTAAGATAAAAAAAACCACAAACCACAATAAAAAAAAAATGATAAAAATTCTTAAAAACCTTAAAAATAAGAATTTCTGTTTAATTGTTGGTTCACATACTGGCCCCCTACACAGGGCAAGGAAGACCAAACAGAGAGTCAGGCCAGTCCTGACTGGTATGTGCAGGTTTAACAAGCAAGGGAAGTTACTTACGAGGCTCCTTCCTCTCTGGCAGCCACAAGACGACTATCCCTCCACACCACCTGCCAGAATCTTAGAAGCTTATATAGAGGCCTTAACATGGTTCAGTCATGTATTCCATCCAGGTGGTCTCAACAACACCTGCTCTCCCAAGCTTCCGACCTTGAAATGGTTCCTAGCTGGGGAATGGAGGGCAGAACGTGCATTCTCAGGTCGGAGGGGAATGAGGAGCCTCTGGTTGCTCCATGACTTCCTCCAACAGTAAAAAGGGCAGAATATATTTGTAAAACCAAAAGTTATTATAATTAGAAACTCTCCATAAATCACATTGTACTGGTACTGGTATCACATGGCCCAAGGCCTCAAGCACACAATACTTGTATTGGGCAGAATATCCCAAGGGATCAGAGCTCATTCTCCCAGGAGCCAGCCACCTGCCAGTCCTAAATAGGCCTTTCTTGGGAACATGTGGGTTGAAGCATCCCAGGCCTGTAGAATTAACCCTCTCCAGCAGAGTCGGGTAGGAAAAATCTACAAGAAAATGGGAAAGAGCAAGACAAAGAATTAAGTGATAGATATTTCTTTTAAAAAAAACAACATACATCTCAGTCACTAAATCTATTAAATCAAGATTCTCAATTGAAATAATAATACAGGGAAATAAAAGAAGGGAAAGAAGTGAGGGAAATTAGTTGTAGGCAAGCAAAGAAGGCTCCCAGCTGAGACGCTGGTGTTGGAGACTCAGGGACTGATGCTCTCTTGACTCCACCTCTCTCCAAACTTCACAGACCCAGCAGTGTCCTCAATTCTAGCACTTCTCATGAGGAGCTCCACCTGCTTAGAGAAGCCACCCCTTCCAGAAGCCTCAGGCAGCAGTCAACAGCCTAGGCCTTCGGTCTTTTCATAGGCTCAGGTGCCTGCCTTTCTCTAGGAAGGTTACTGGCTCTGTCATGCTCATAAACTATGTAGCACATGCACAGTAGGCATCTGGGATTGCAAGTGTACGGCCTGCCGCCTCACTAATCACCTTCGGTACATCTTAGCCATTTTCTCATCGTGCATCATCTGTTCTGTGAATCCAACCCTGCTCTACCGCCTTGTACCTACGTACTACAAGAACACGGAGATTGTCCATTTAGGGCAACAAAAAAGCCTAATGAACATCTTGTCACTGTGAACAGCAGATGTCTAGAAGCTTCCATGTTCACCTTCAGCAATGGGACAAATTAGAGAAAGAAAGAATGCCCAGGCTTTTGAGAGCATGTTATATGCCACTGCAAAGTGAAAAATGCATTTGCTGAAAGCAAACTGCCACCACTTAGGAAAAGCTATCAGGGCTCCGAGTCCAATTAGAGAGGGAAAAAAGTCAATAGTGATTCACTTCCTTGTTAGAATAATTGATTTTTCTGATAAAGTTCACAATATTCCTAGAGTTTATCTTAATCATTTTCTGGCAAAATGGCACAGCTCCAACTCTCCCAAATTGTATAGTTAAATTGAAATTAGTGGTTTAGCAATGCAGGGAGTTACAAATCAATTTCATCAAAAAGCATAACGCATCTCGCTCTTGCCAAATAATCAGATGCTTACTGTACCTCTTTAAAAAAATTTAGGTAAATATCACAATCTTCCAGTTTTCATTCAGACCTTTATATCAGAACAAATATCTGGTTTCCTTTTTCTAGTTCTGATAAATAAAATTGTGCCTTTGGGTTTAGAAGACCGAGGTGTCTGTTCCAGCTCTCTTTTGCTGAACACATGAGCTTGAGAAAATTATTTCACTTGCCTGAATTGTTATTTCATCTTTGAGGAGACTGAATTCAGCAGTGTTGTGCTTGATATATATGTAGCTATAAAACAATTATGTGTAATTCAGGAATTACATGTAATTAAGCAATTACGTGTAGCAGACACTGGGCTAAGTGCATCAACTCATTGAACCCTCAGAACCACCCTATGCAAAAGCTATTAGTATAATTTTTTTTACAGACAGGACACAAGTGCTTAGAGAGGTTTAAGTATTTTGCCCAATCTTAACTCTTATCTAGGGCTACGTGAAACAAAAGCTCTTGACCACTAATTTCTAGAAATGATTCTAGAACCAAATAAATTTGGAAAACACCACATCCTATATTCTGTTGGCAACTTGCATTTTGAATTAACTTATGTAAAGTTCTGGAAGTTCTGAGGCAAAGACACCAGTATATCCCAGCATTTTTCAAACATTTTGGTTATACAACTTCCTTTTTCATGTAACGACTGGCAACATTCCAAAGAATGGGGAACAGAATACTAGACTAAGAGTCAGAAAGTATTTGAGTTCTATTTCTAAACATAAGTTACTAAACATATCACTTGAAAATTGCTTATGCTTTATGAGCCTTGGTTTTCATTATTAAATTAGTGAAACAACTACCTTAGCAAAGTTGTACATGAATTCAAAATGATGTTATACAAGGAAGCTTTCTTGTAAATAATGAAATATTACACAAATACTAGGTGTTATTATCATTAATTCAGTTCTTTGAACATGAAATATGAGAAATGGTTTTCCAACCACAGACAATGCTCGTCACCCAGCCCAATAGCTACCACAAAGCAGTCTTCTGATAAATGTCAGTTTCCTTTCTCCACATCCCAGCTAGGACCATGGGAATGAATTACAAATAGACTCCAGCAATTCATCTTGTAGTCTAGACCACAAAACAACTGAAAAGTAAGGAGCAGGCCCAGCCTGCTTCCAGCAGCTTCTTCATAGCACTTTTCAGGTCTAGCTGACTGAAAAATAATGTACTTCAGGCAGATCATTTGGTTTGGCCTTTCTTCCTTGTAAACAATCACCTAGTTGCATGTGCTTCTCACTGGAAATGTGCTTAAATGCTAGACCTCCAGCCAGCACCATCACTTGCCCAGCTCAGAGGAAGAACCCTGGTGAACATTGGTGCAGCACCCCTACAAGTGGGGGAGAGGTGGTAGGTGGAGCACAGCTAGAGAGCTGGCCTTCTTACTGCTAACTCAAGCCAAATGATGAGGTGAGCCCCATGTCACTGCCCAAACTGCTCAGTGCTGAAAACGTGAAGAGCACAGGCAAGCTTTGTTTGCCTGGTTGCTCGGCTCCAGTGTTCGTATGCCTCACCCAGCCGTATTCTTCATGGCTGTCTTCCTGCAGGGCCAGGAAACATAAATGCACTGGATGCTGAGGTGACTCTGCCTCTGTGGCTGGCTGAGGTACCCATCCCCAAACTTTAAATACAGGGATTGAGTGATATCCCTGCTCAGGAGACATGCCCTTGACCAAAACGTTGTGGTTATGTGTCTTATTCTCTTTGCCCAGGAGCAGCCCAGAGTCAATGAATGACTAGTACAGGGGCACGAGCTGATGTCCCCTTGCTTCAAGACAGGACAGCTGCACGACTCTTTGTGCTCCAGGGCTGCCCCCCATCACCCCCAGAGGATTAGGCCAAAGCTAGATTTCTCCTGACACCACATCTTTGCTCAGTTTCTTCCCCTTTCCTGTCTTACTGCTTCAGCTTCTTCCCTTACAGATGTTTTGGAAAAGCACTCCCTCTTTAAGTCATAAATCCCTGTCTCAGTCTCTGCTTCTAAGAAGTTTAACCTAAGACATCTGGAGTCACCCAACGAGCACAAGACTGTCCTAGGTCTGACAGGGGCATGTTCCTCCAGCATCAGATTAAATGTGGCCACCGGTTATCCTAACGGAGGTGAAAGCTGGACCCGCCCACCTGAGGAGAGGCCCAAGGGAAGAGTCTGGGAGCAGGGAGTGAGCCCAACTCTCCACGGATGCTCCACCAATGCTCCTCTCAGAGGATGAGGCTGGCCAGGACCTGTGCCCAGCACTGAAACCAGCAGAACAGACTCCACCCTACCAGAGATGAAGTTTCTCAGAGAAATGCTTCCGTCAACAGTCACTGTATATTTGATTGATTACAGGGCCAAGTATCAACATGAGTGTTGGAGACAAGCAAAGGAGCCTCAAGGGAAGCAATTCAAGGATTATTCTATGAAATTACGATCTTGAACGTCTGAAGGGGTGGCAGTGGCTTGAAAGCTGGCATAAAGGGAAACATGACCCTTTTGCAAGGTGAGGCCAAGATGAGGCCCAGGATAGCAGGAAATTTCAAACAGCCCCAGAAAGAGATGAAAGCTTAGAGATTTAGCTTAACCCACGATTAACCACGATAGTCTTCAGCCTGAAATGCAGCACTAACCTGATGAATGAGGGAGCTATGCCACGTCCATGGGAAGCTTGAGAGGACCGACAGGAGAGGGCATTCTCCTCCCCTTTCCCTTCATCAGAGGGAGAATGATGGGGAACAGTGTGGAGACCACCATGGCTGGGCATAGATACCATGTCATCGTGTCAGTGCCACATGCACTCAGTCACAGCCTCCTTTGGGGTATCAGGAAAGGCAGCGGTCACCTGGTCTGCCAAGGTAATTTATAAGCCTGAAGGTTAGACTTTCTGCCCGATTAAATGGGTTTCGCTTCAGTGCTTAAGGCTGATCAAGCAGTCAGGGAATGGAGGAAATTTAAAGAGGATGAAGGGAAGCTAAGGAAATAGTCTGTCATAGTAAAAGGAATTATGCCTTCAAAGGCAAGTAGGAAATATTTCTGTGAAACATACAGGGACTATATAGCAATGGAAACTGAACCAATGACAAAGGCTTTAGATGGGAGAAGGGGAAACAAAGAGATTTAAGGAGTCCTCTGGTTTCACTGCAGAGGAGGAAGGGCCAGCTTACCAGAAAAATTATGGAACTTGGTGTGGCATCAGGTGTAATGCTGGTTACCAATTAAATCTGTAAAAGTCATTCTACGTACAAGTTTATACAATAGACTGCACAGGGGCATGAAATAACTTTCTGGGGAGGTGTAAGTGTTGTATTTCTTAATTGCAGTGCTGGTTATATAAGTTATCAACCTGTGCACTAGAAATGGGTGAATTACTTTGGTAGCTAATTGAGTTTTAAAAAAATAATTTGAAACGTATTAGAGTTTACTTGAGTGAAAATGTACCATTTCCATTTTTTAGTCATAAGTTTTTTCTGAAACTTCACAGTGAAACAAATGTGTATATGTGAGATGGCTGGATAAATAGGTTGCAGTGTTTGAACTAGATGTATGAGAATTTTGGAAACTAAGTTTTTATTATCTGCAGCATGGCTTACAGTCCTCACATATACTAAATAGCAATGAGTACGATGGAATTAACTAGACCATCTTATTAGTCACACTGTATTTTTGTTAAATTATGGGTTCTGTGTGTTTTCAATAATTATTTCTTGTACTTCAGGCATAAATTTGTTTTAGAAAGAGAAGATGTGTTGGACCAAAGCTAAAAGAGATGGAAAGAAGGTGTAGATCAGGCATTAATAAAAGACATTATGTTTAAAACAATGGTTGTCAACATGATTTTCCCCTAGCTGAATTTTGGACAGAAATTTTTCCATCTTTTGGCCTGCTTTAGAACTTCATACTGAGGTCACAAGTTTTGTGGCTTCTCTAGAAAAAGGTGATTTTTAAAAATCAAAAGGTTTACAAATACAAATTGGAAATTTTTCTATTTGGAGGCTTAAGGTTAAAATCTTTTCCTGGAAACCAACAAATTAAAAGGTGTTGGAAAATGTGTATAATAAAGCTTGGAGAGCTAATATTAAGAAATTCCTTATCATATGCTCCAATATGGAATGTAAAAAAACATTTTTGACATGTTTTCAATTTTGTAGATATTAATGTGTTAAAGTTACTACAGAATATAAAATTGGAGTGCCTTAAATTTTATTTGACTTTTACTTTAAATTTTGTTCTTAGGTGGTGTATTAGGCAGGGTTGTCCAGAGAACCAACAGGATAGTTATAGATAGATATAGATATAGATATAGATATAGATATAGATATAGATATAGATATAGATACAGATATAGATATATAGAGAGATTTATTTTAAGGAATTGACCTAGGTGATTATGGAGACTTGGAAAGTCCAAAATCTTTAGAGTAGGCCAGCAGGCTGGAGACTCAGGAAAGAGTTGCAATTTAAGTCCAAAGTTGGTCTGCTGGAAGAATTTCCTCTTACTCAGAAAAGTCAGTCTTATTCTATTAATTCCTTTGACTATCTAGGTAAGGCCCACCCACATTGTGGAGGGGAATCTGCTTTACTCAAAGTCTACTGATTTAAATGTTGATCTTGTAAATAAATGTACATTTACAGAAACACAGAATAAGTTTTAAGCTAATACTTCAGCACTGTGTCCCATCCAAGTTGACTCATAAAATTATCTATCACAGATGGCAAGAAGGGGGGAAAAAACTTCTGAAATATACCAAAGATGACTGGGAATCTCACATCACAGTACTGGGGAATATCTAGATACTAGGCAAACATAAAAATAGAACTGAAATATGCCATAACCCACTTGGACTTGCAACTTTAGTGACAGGTTTTTGGTGGAACATTACACAGTCAATACTGTCAAGATCACAAAGAATTATAAGTTGTATTACAAAAATATTCCCAGTCAAAGGCTTCTAATTTTAATGTAGGCTGAATTTCTCTGAGAGTGGGATAATAATATTGTAGTTCTTGTTTTCTGATAGGTTCAAATTTGGAGAATTTGGCATAGTTAAAGCTTAGGTAGTAGTTAGTCTGTGTATCTCTGGTTCTCTAAGAAATTGAAATTCAACATGAAACAGTCTGCAATAAAAGCTTTTTGAAAATTAACAGTGGTACTAGTTAAAAAGAAAATGGAGAAAGGGAAGAAAGGGCAGGACAAGCAACAGTTACAGAGATGGCTCCATTTATTATCAAGGCCAGCTAACTGTTTACTTTCAAAGGACCTTCTTTGAGAGACCGTATGATTGCTGTGCTTCACAATGGACCATGAGAGAGGAGAGGAGAATTTGTCTTCCAATTCTCATTTCCTTTTGATAAAAGGTTTAACCCATAGGGCATCAACTCCCCTGCAATTCCAGCTTCTGTATGTGTGGTTGCCACATGGGGTCCAGTGAGTCTCATGTCTCCACAAAAAATGGGAATCAGGGGCAGCAGGCAAGTGGCTGCCTTGTACTGGCATGAGACGTGTGGTCAGGTGTGCCTGGAGAAAGTTGCTCAGACCCCCAGAGTAGCTGGCTCAGGTTGGGTTCCCTGGGAACACACTCTGAGATGGAGATTTGCATATACATATAATATTGTTACTGAGATAGCTGGCTTTATGTCTGTCATTTTACTTTTTGTTTTCTGTGTGTCTCATACATTTTTTATTATTCCATTCCTCCTTTACTGCTTTCTTTTGCATTAAGTGGATATTCTCTAATGTAGTATTTAAGTTTTTCTAATGAGTTTTAGCTAGTTTTTTAAAGCTATTTCCTTAGTGGTTGCTTTAGGGTATACCATATGCATTTTAACTTATGAGAATCAGCTTCAGATTTATTCTAACTCGATTACAGTTAGTATAGAAGTTACTCCCACACAGCTTTTTGTGTATTATTGTTATATATATATATATATCTATGTATGTTACTAACCCAACATACATTGTTATAACTATTACTATGAATAATTTTAAAGATGCTGAGAGAACAAAGAGAAAATATATATTTGTAGCTTTTGCTATATTAATGTTCTTGTTTGTCCCTTCACCTGTTTCTATAGATTTGGGTTCCCATCTGGAGTCATTACTTTAGTCCAATACAGCTTTGCTTCCACTCACCTCATTTGTGCTGTTATTGGCAAATACACTACAATACGTTATACACATATTGTTGTCCACCATTACTTTTTAAATAAGTCAAGAGAATAGAGGAGAAAATATGCATCTGTATTATCTTTTACAATTACAGAGTGACCTGTATCAGTGATCATTGATTTCAACTACCACCTGGGATCACTCGCTTTCAGTCAGAGCTCCTTCAGTATTTCTATAATATGAGTCGGTTCTAAACACATTCTCTCAGTTTGTGTTTATCTGGGAATGTCTTTATTTTGAATTTTTTTTCCCCAAAACTAGCTTTACTATTTTTATAGGATTTTTGATTGACTTTTTTTCCTCCACCACTTTACATGTTATTCCACTGCCTCTGACCGCCATTATTTCTGCTGAGAAGTAAGATGTTAGTTTACTGGAGTTTCCTTGCTAATGATGAGTCATTTTTCTCCTACCGTTGTCCCCAATTTTCTCCTTGTCTTTGGCTTTCAGCACATTTGTTATGATGTGTTTATCTGTGGATCTTTTTGCACATTAATTCTACTTGAAGTTTTTTGAGGTTCCTGGATGTGTAGATTAGTGTTTTTCAATAAATTTGTGGGATATTTTCATCCATTATTTCTTCAATAGTTTTCTCCTTTCTCTCTCTCTCCTCTCTTTCTAGTATTTTCATTACATGAATGTTGACACGCTTGACATTCCAACCTTTCTCTGAGGTTCTGTTCATTGTTCTTCATTATTTTTTCTCTCTCACTTCTTCAGATTACATAATTTTCATAATATCTTTCTGTCTGCTAACTCTTTCTTCTGCCAGTTCAAATCTACTGTTAAACCCTTCTGGTAATTTTTTTTATTTCATTTATTCTACTTTTCAACTCAAGAAATTTTACTTGTTTTTTAATATGATCTCTATATTGTCATTGATGTTTTTCTATTTAATGAGACATTATCATTATCCCTTTTTTTACTTCTTGAATCGTGATTTTCTTTAGTTCTTTAGCATATTTATAATAGCTATTTTGAAGGCTTTTTCTCCTGTTATATCTGACATCTGGTCTCTCTCACAGTTAAGTATCTGTTGCCTGCACTTTTATGGTGTATTGGTCACACTTTCCTGTATCTCTGCATTTCTCTTAAAATTTTTCTTGGAAACTGGACATTTTATATAATATATTGGAACAATTCTGGGTGCCGGTACTCCCCTTCTGGGGCTTGTTATTGTTACTTGCTTTTTTAGCTTTTTTATTTGCTTAGCAACTGGCTGGATTATTTAGTGAAGTTTATCCCCCCCCCCCCCGCCCCATTCTGCAGTGTTAAGCCTCTGATTTTGGTTTTCAGTGGGGTGCAGAGTTCAGTATACCCACAGTCACTCTAGAATAAGAGTGGCTTCCATACGCTCTCTTTGTCTCCTTCCCTGACCATACTCATGATCCATCCTCGTGTGTGCCAAACATACTCTCATCCCAGGGCAACTCATTGTTGCTTCTCCATCTTCCTCTAAGGCTCTTCTTCCAGATATTACGAGGGCTTACTTTCTCATTTCATTCAGGTCTTGGGTCAAATGTTATTTCCACAGATAACTCTTCCCTGGCAAATCTATGTGAAATAGCAATCCCTCTTGGGTTCCTTCCTAGTTTTATTTTTCCCCACAATATTTATACTGATTGGTATGATTACATGATTTTTTAATTGTCCATTTCATACACTAAAATGTAAGATTCACAAAGCATAAAATTTTCCTGTCACATTCATTATTATATCATTTCTATAGCCTAAAACAGTTCTTGGCACATAATGGGCACTCACCAAATATTTGGGGGGAAAAGAATACATACTGTCTCCCTTTACTAGTCATTAAAAGTGGGGGAAGTATGCTGTATGAAGAAGACTAAGAAAGAGAAAAATGTGGGTGCAGAGATACCAAAGGTAACCTTCCCACCTCTGCCTTCTTGGGCTTGCTGTGGGTCTTGGGAAATACTCTTACTCAGAAGGCTTATCTGCCTTATTCTTTTGCTCTAAAATCTCACAACCCCAAGCTATAAGGCAGGAGAGAGGAGGAACTGGTACAGGAGGAGAAAGTAATTTGACTGTGCTTAATTGTCACAAGCACACTCATTTCCCACAGTTAGGGAAATATGTGCCAACTGTAAAGGACCACAGCCACTTTAGGGAAAAAGTGGCATTTAAGTTTCCCCAAAAGGCTTACGTATTGCTCTATGCAGTTGGGTCACTCCTCTGTTTCAAATCCTTTGAACATTCCTTGACTTCCCCCAGAAGAAAAAGACCCGTATTTTTTGTGTGTTTTGTTTTTCATGTTTTACATAAGCTCCTCAGGCCTTATTCAATCAGATCCTTAACAGGATTAAAAGATCCCCTCGGCCACAACTTTCCAGTGTAAGTATTCCTGCACTCTGCAAACATTGTCTTTCAGGCATGGCCTCGATAACCTTATTCTTATTTCAGGTCTCAACTCAAGTGGTACTTCCACCAGGCCTCTTCTGACCTTAAACTACATAGTCCCCCATATTAGTTAGGGTAAAGCTAGCTCTGTAACAAATAGATTTCAACACAAAATGGTGGGAAGCTAATAGAAGTATGTGTCTCACTCATGTAGCAATCTAAGGCAGAATAATTCAAGGACAAAAACTGATGTGTTCTCCAACTTCTTCAACATATGGCTTCCAGGATCATCGTGGTTATCTCCTTCCCAGTCAAGTGGGCCAGGGCAAGGGTAGCGAGGAGCACAGATGGGAGATTTTATGGGCCAAACCCCAAATTAGCACATATCTCATCTTCTCACATTTCATTGTCTAGATGTCAGTCATACGGCCATGCCTAACTGCAAGGGTGACTGGGAAATGTAATACAGCTACATTTCTCTTCCCAGGAAGAGAAAGAGAGTTTAGACTCTGGCAAAAAGGTAGCAGATTCTGCTGCAAGGCTCCCTTCTCCTCCCTCTCCATTATCTGTTTCTATAGCACCTGATATTTCTCTGTAGCAAAGCCCAACACATATGTTACATGTGAGACGTACAAAGTCTATGAAGGCAGAAACTGGGTCTGCCTATTCCCCACTATATTTTTTGCAAGCCTGGCACATAGTAGGCTCTCAGTAAATATTACATTCAATTATGTGAAATTGCTGTTTTATTTGTCATAAAATACTTAATATCAACAGTTTCAAAGAACCTTTAAGGCACAGCTTTGATGAATGAGTTGGTTAGCAGAACAGCTCTCACATGTTGGTGGAAATCTACAACGGTTTTCCAGGTTACTTCTTTTCACTTGGTAAGTAATTCAACTCCTTGCCAGGGAAACACTCATAGAGCAAAGTGTTTATGGACTAACTGTGAGGTTATGCAACCTGTCGAAAGTTGGGGGACGAGGGCTATACTCACACATTGAGCTCCATTTACTCTTATGAGAAAGTGTTGTCATGCATGTTAATGAATGACAGACCTTCAGCTCTATTCCAATTAAGCAAACAATTGTTCAGCATGTACTATGTGCCAGGGACGGGTCCAGAGCCAAGGACACAAAGACGATTGCTTACTTTGAAGAGCCTATAGACTTGCAAGGGACTCATGACCAGTTTGTTTTGGAAATATCCCTTCAGCAGTTTTCAAAGAGTGGTCAGGACAAGAGAACAAAAAACGCATCTGGGAGTTGATTTTAGCAGTCCAAGCAAAAGATGGAGTCCTAAATTGTTTTCCTTCACAGCTTTTTCTTCCTTTCTATCTTTTTATGGGGACAGAAGGTGGGAGAAGAGTTGGTAATAGAAAGGGTGAAGGAGTTGGAGAAGCACAACTACTACTCAGAAAAGAAAGCAATTTTCTTTCACCTACCAATAAATAAAGCGGCAGAGGCATGGAAAGGGGCAGCTACTGTGCAGGTACATGTCAGGGGAAGGGTGTGCTATGTTTCAGAAGGTGCTTCAGCTAAGAAGGTCCCACTCCTTTGCAATTCCTTCATATGGAGAAATCTGCCAGTGAAATTAAGAAAATTGGGATCACAAGCCTGAAAGAGAAGGGGCTGTACAGTCTTCTCCTGGGATGCTTAATCCTTAGGCTCCATCTTAATTCGTATGAGGGTAGTGATGGAGAGAGAGCAAGGAAGGGAAGCCCACTCCAGCGTGTGTGCATTCCATCATTTGCCAAACAGGAGCAGTCTTTTTGCTGGGTCTTTGTTGCTCTAAGCTAAAAATACACTTCCCAAAGAAAGCTCCCTTTAGGTGGTCCTACCAAGGCAATTTACATTATCAGCTCTGAGCTTCAAGACTAATTTGGAAAACTCCTGCAGTTGATGTGTTCCAGGTTTTTGTTTTTTGTTTTGTTTTGTTGTTTTGTTTTGATTTCAGGTATGGCTGCTTTTTCACAACAGACTCCAAAGAAATGTTTACCACAGCCATATCAAACCTTGAGCCAAGAATTAGGACAGGAAGTGTGGGGTGGGGCTGGCATAGTTCAGGTGCCAGGTAAACTCCAGTCAGATTCCCTGCACAAGGCTATCAAATGCGTCTGCCCATTTTTCTCCTATGGTAAGGTTTAAAAGTGTCTGCCCACATAATTATACTCCTGTAAGCTTCCTACTAACTCAGTAGTTTTGTGGGGTCACAGCTGCCTTTTAATGTGAATGAAGTAACAAGTCTGCTGGAGACTATCCTGCAGCTGTCACTACAGAGGCTGAAAGAGCACTTATATTAGAGCACAAAGGTCCTGGAGACAGCCCTCAAATTGAGTCCTCAGATTGAGTGGCGTGTCATACTCAGGTCATTCTGAGCAGTGTCAGGGAGCCTGAGACTGAAATCTGCTTTCACAGCTGCCTGTTTGGTTGTGGAACCTGACTGCCATGCTCGAGAAGTACCTGAGCCCCTGTCATTGAATAATAAGTTGTCAGTGGTGGCCCTGTCCAAGGCAGCATGAATACTGACAGGCCTGACTTCTATTACCAAAGGGCGTGTGCATGACCTGTCAAATGATAGAAATATCTTTCAAAGACAATTTTATATTTAGCCATTTTGACAACTTCATGGGATGACTTAAATTCTAAAGGTGAGGAAATTAAAACACAGGAGAGTTAAGCGACTTGTTCAATTTCAGACTTGCCCCAAGCTGACCCCAGCATCAGACTACTGGAAATAAAATGGATAGTTATTTTAGTGACACTCAACATCTATTTGGTAATATGTCTTCCCATCCAGAAATAAGATGTTAAAATATCAAGTTCTGTCCTCCATTTACTGGTCCAGCAGTTACAGACAAAGTGCCTACTGTGTGTGCCATGCATATATTTGCTCTTGTTATTTAGTTTTATTTCATGTATTATATGTAGGTTCTGCATAAGTTTATAAAGTCTATTTCTTAATATTTTCAAAAAGTATTCTTGTTGTTTGAATGAGGCCTTGTTTGCATTATATTTCTCATTTATTCCAGGTAGAGAGGAAAGCTGTTGCCATTTCCACTTCAATTTTCTAACCATCCACCCAATTGAACCCTCTAATGAGTTTTAATAGTCTTTAAATTAGTTCCCTTGTGCTTTTCGGGTAGACAGCTATGCTATCTGAAAATAACAATACTATTAATTTAAAATTTGTCTTTTTTGCTTCCCTCTTACATCCTTCTCTTTTTATGTGCCCTAACTACCTTCCTTAATTGGACAATCTCATATTGCTAGAAAGAAAATGCTCTCTCTATGTTGGAATGAAAATAGTTCAGGGTCAGAGAAAAATTCAACATTTCCATACCTCAGTGGTTTTCAAGAATTGAGGGGAACCATAAAACCTGCTATAGCCAGATTCTGAAAATTAAGCTTAGAAGTTGAGGTCTTTCTGGGACAGCTGGAGGCAATGCCTATTCTGTTCAAGGTTCTGATGGACCAGAGAAAAATGAGGCCCTTAGCTATTGCTGCTACATCCAGAATCAGAGAACATCCATCCTCAATGTAGGAACAACCATATGAGGATTGCCCAGCATCTCAGTTGGCAGGAAGAAGACCCTTTGTCCAGCACCATATGACCACTTCTCCAGATGTCCACATCAGTTGGCTTATCTCATGTGTTTTTGGGGTTGGCCCACAAGATCAAGAACAGCCCTGGGACATGACACTGTGGCAAGATGGGTAGGCACATGAGCTGGGCATCATCTGAGTGGGCTCAAACCCTGGGCCCACTACTTCCTGCCTATGAGACCGTTTGGGAAAATTACCTTACTGTACCTAATTTCCTTAGTTGTAAAATGGTGTTAATATTTGTACCTACCTTACAGAGCCTTATGGAGGACTAAATTTGTAAATATATGTAAAATGCTGAGAACAATACCTGGCTTATAATATGTGCTCAAAACTATTGGCTAGACGACTTCCGGACAAGTGGGTCTCATTAGAACGAGGGTTCTGGCATGCTCTGGTGATAAGACTTCAGTAAAGATGCTTAAAATTTCCTATTAACCTTTCTCAGCCTCACTTCCTTCATCTATGGAGGTAAGAACACCTTCTTCATTGAACTGTTAGGAGAATTATTTGAGCAAATGTATGTAAAACAGCTAAGATGGTGACGAAATAACTTGGTTTCCTTTCCATTCATTTTTATTGGTTCATAAGTTCCCTGAGGATGGAGACTCATTCCTATGCCTACACACACCAGGGACTCAAACAGATCCAAAGAGAAAGCAATGTATTGGGCTAAATAAGAAATTGTAGGATTCAATTCCATTTATCTTTCACTCGGCAACAGAATCAATTTTCTGGAAGTACCTTGACTTTGATCTTGTCAGTATTCCTCCAGCAGGATAATTTAAGGAGGGTTGATTTACAAAGAGACTATTTACAAAGCTATAACAAGATCTGAAGAGATCACAAGGAAAGTACAGTGACACAGGGCTAATATTAACAGGAGAGCTGTTTCCATCCTTCGGCCTACAGGGTCAAGAAGAAGGACTGGTACCAGGACCCTGGAAGAGAGAGTGAGCTTCAATCAAGGAACAAAGCCAGCCCAAGGTGTCCCTGCACAAAGGGAGGCAGGAAAACCAATATTTTAAACTTTCTCCCCTATCTCCCATCAGTTTCCTATTAGAGCTGCCTGGTAGTGGATCTCAGCCAAAAACCAGATGGGATGAAAGTTGGGTTGCCATATTGAGCAAATTAAAAATGCAGGACACACAGGGAAATTCAAATTTCAGATAAACAACAAATAAACATTTAGTATAAGTAAATCCCAAATATTTCACAGGACATACTTATACTAAAATTTGATGTTATTTTTCTGAAATTCGTATTTTAATTCTGCATTCTGTATTTTATCTGGCAATCCTGGATGAGAGATCATTGATGAATTCTATATAGGTCACCCTTCCTGAAAAAAACAGCAGGATGGAAAGTGCAAAAGAGGGGTGGAAAGTGGATTTTGAGAGGCAAATGCAAGATAGGCTGACATACCCATTAGCTCATACCAGCACATCCAGTATTTTCTCTTGTCTAGAAAACTTTGAAATCCCGACACAGGGAATACATGAAATCACAAGAGTGGTCATATCATCACTGCATAATGTCAGTTAAGTCAGAGCAGAGATGTCTCTGAAACCACCTCCAGAACTGTGAGAAATTAGTATCTGTTGTTTTAAAGCTACCCAGCCCGTGGTATTTTGTTATAGCAGTCCAAACAGACTAGGACACCAACATTTTCCCTTTCTATTAATTGGTACTAGAAACTCCCCATGAAGCCATAGCTGTGGGTTGAGGGAGAGAACCATGTTCATTTTTAAGTTGGATCATTTGTACATGAGTGTTTGTAACTAATGTTTTATTTATAATTTCCATTTATGTTATATATCTTATTTGTATTTATGCAAACAAGAAGGAAGGAAGGAAGGAAAGAAGGGAGGGAGGGAGGGAAGAAGGAAAGGAAAGGAAAGGAAGTGGCAAAGATCTGAAAAATATACCCAAGAAAACAATATACGACCAGTCAATTAAGCAAGTGGTTGTTTTCTGTGTACTAATTAGTAATGGAAAATTGACTTACTCTTTGGTATCAATTCCAAGAACAATGTTTTAGTCACTCACTAGATCTCAATTTCATAAATTTTAGAATGAAATTCATGGCACGTGAAGTACAGAATTCTGGGTAAGTTCAGAGACAAAGATTATATAGAAACTAACACATGTTTGAAACATAAAATAATTGCTTATTAGCAATATTAAGAGAGTTCTTACCTACCCATGTGTCATTTAAATACACTATGTTCTATTGCTATAATACAATTATACCACATGTAATTTTTCAAATTAATAAGCTTAAAATGTCTGGTGAATTTAATAGTACCATCTCTCTTGGTCTCATGGTCTTGCAAACAGAAGATAAATTCTAAAATTGCCAGTCTCCAAGGATCATAAAATAGGAATTACAAGGCCAAATACTTGTCAGCATTTTGGTTTCAGTTTTAGAAGTTAGGTCTACTTTTTTTGAATTTATGCTATTTTATATGTCTTCTTGTAGGCCTTAGTCATTGTGTCTATAATTTTAGCCATGCTAATATTTATGTGTTCAATGAATAAATAACATAATTCAGGAACCCACACAGAAAAAGTTTTAAAAAAACTTCAATAGCACTTGAATGTAGCTGTATTAATAAGAAAATGGGCACACAGGAGCTCACAAGAGAATATTTTTGTGATGGCACTTATGGAATGTAAAAAAATTTTAACTAGACAATTAACTAAGTAGGTACTTGTGGGTGGGTAAATACTCATACATCAGGAAATAGTAATAGAATCATAGTACAGGAAGGATGCAGATAGAATAGTAACAAGCATCTCACTGAGGGTCCTGATTTGATCAAAAAGGAGACAGAGAACTAAGGCGATGAATAAATTTGTTATGTGACTTTTGCCAGACAATGGCAATTTTCTTTGGCTTTATGGTAATTGCCATCTCAACTCTAAGTTCCTGTCTAGAACCTTCGAAACAAGAGTGATAAATGCTCTGATTGGTGAGGTTTTAATAATGCCAGAGGAAAATACTGCATGTGAAAGAAGAATCACCTTGACCTGGCGATACCTTGACTTGTGCTCCAGGAGAAAGAAAAATGTTCTTACAGAAGTGATACCAATAGAAAAAGCATTCATCTTTAAAATGAAAGGTAGAAATTTCCTCATAGATTTCCTGCTGACATGCGTGTTTGTCCTGCTCTTGGTTTAATCACTGAGGTCAGGCTTGTATAGAAGATTCAGGATAATAAATGCCTACAACAAGTGCTTAAAGGTTACACCAGCTGATCCTGCCAACATAGGTGTGTCCAAGACCTGTGGTCAAAGCAAGCTTTAAAAGCATACAAGTGAATAAATGAGACAAAATTACACGGCCATACATGTGTGCCCAATGGAAACGTATGCTGCGAAGGAACCAGAACCCACCAATGGTGGTTTTCTGGAAGTGGGTGACAAAGTGGAAAAAAAGACTGGAGCAATTGCTGGGAGACCTGGAGTTTTAAACTCATTTTAACATTTCATCGGATTTGTGAGATTGAGTAAGGAGGCACTAGGTTTCCACGAGTGTCAAGTAGGGATGATAATGGTTAGAACAGGCACTCAAAGTGTTATTTATAATAATTAGTATTTTATTAGTATAATACCCTAACATTACTATGTTAAATAAAAATGCATATATGAAAAATTGCAAAGCATTATGGCAACATAAGGAACTATGTTATTTACTATAGGTGACAACACTTGTACCCTATGTCGCTATTGCCACTTGCACCTTTAAAATTCAAGTGATTGAAATATTTTTCAAGGTATAACACTAAGTGAAATTTTTTTTTAAAATGCACACCAAAATAGCTTCCTTGACAATGATTGCAACTAGGAAAAAAACTACCTATGTGTATGGATAAGGACCAAATGGGAACACGAAAAAATGAAAATAATTGGATTTGCTAATGGTAGTAGAAATGTGGGTTACTCTTTTTTATTTCTATGTATTTCATTACTATGTATTTTAAATTAAAATAGTTTTAATTCAAAAAATAACAAAACACAGTAAGTTAAGCTAAGAACTGGGACTTACAGTAGGAAACACGGATGTCCTGTATAAGACTAATCAAGGCAATAGCAGTGGGTCATTTCATTGATCATTTCCCAAGGGTTAGGCATTGTCCTAAGTGCTTTGCATGCGTAGATCTGGCTAATTTTTCCAACAATACTGTAAACCATAGGGTACAAATGAGGAAACTGAAGCTCACAGATTAGTAACTTGCCAAGATCTCCCAGTTGGTAAGTGTAGAATTACAGAAGTGCTTTGTGTAACAGTTCAGGATAAATATTGTTCCATTTAATCTGGGGAACACAGATAACTTAGCGTTGTACCAAGTCTTTGGTGGTATTGGGAACATTAAAGAAAAAGTTAGGTCTCTGATCAATGAGTATTTTTCACTTAGGTCTCATTCACTCCTTCACCTACTGTGAATTGTGCCAACTTTAGTTTCTTCGTGCTTGCCGGTGTCCTCGCCCAGTGGCCTGCACATGCGTGTAGAGTGTGCCAGGACAATTCAAACAGTAGCCTACAGATGAAGGGTAAGGCCCAGAGAGACATGCCACAGTTCACCAAGTGTGGGGAGAGACAAGAACTGGAATAACCAAGGAAGCATGCTGTAGTCTACATCAGGAATTGGAAAGAAGGAAAACACAGGTAAAGCCATGATTCTAAATTTAGTCATGGAGCCGTCCAGGCAGTACTCACAACAGCACAGCTAAATTTCCAGAAAGGAAGGAGAGGGCTCCTGCTTCCAAGAACCTGTTTCGCTGGGGGTGCAGAAAGTGCCCTTCTTAAAAAGCACAGACAGTCTAGGGAACCCCAGCCACACCCCACCCTTGATATGGCTAAACTGGATGTGAAGTTGGTTCTAAAGTAATTTCTTACTCTGTGCACCTAATTTTCTTTTTTAATTAACATTGCTGATATTATAGGAGCTACCTAAAATAACAGAAATGGAGTACTTTTCTAAAATTTGGGGATCAAAAATAAAATGTGTATCATTGCTTTTTTCAAAGGAGTAGACGCTGTTTAACTGAACGTGAGAGTAGACACTGCTAACTATTCAATGACATTGTCAATTATGACTGAAACAGCTTATTACAAGTAAGCAAATTACCTTGACTTTCTTCAGCAAGTCATTTTTGAGCACAAACGCAAGACTGGGGCAAGCATCAGGGATATAGGTAATAATGAGACATAATCCCTGTCGAGTCTAGAGAGTGAACACTGCATTATGATAAATGTTTCATTATAATGTGATAAATGCTCTGGTGGGTGAATACACACAACAGGGGTGCACAGAGAGAACTCAATTTTGTTAGGACTTGGAAGGCAGCAAGGGCTTATAAAATAAAGCGAAGGCAAAGGTCCCTCCAATAAGTGGGACAGTATTCTTGAAAACTATAGGGATCTGTTTTTGAGAGGCACTTAGGATTAGCATTAGGGACATGGACTTTGGAATGTGCTCTGTCACCTGGCTCTGTCACCTACTAACTGACTGTGTTGGGTTTCAAAAAGCAGCCCAAATCCTCTACTCCTCTTTACAACGTGACTTTACAGCTTCTCCAATCAAGGAGTCCTTACCCACTGCAATCTGGCTTTGCTCTGTCATTTGCTTTGTGACACAAGCAGCAGCTTGACAAACACTTGAGCACTGCAGCTTGTCCTCTGGGTTCTGGGAACACCGAGACCACTATGTGCACAGCCCGAGAGCTTGTTGTTGGACAACAGACTGAGACGTGGCAGGTGACCTCAGTTGTGTGAGTGAGCCCAGGGAGACCAGGAGTAGAACCACCCAGCAGAGCCCACCCCAGTTGCTTACCTACAGACTTCTGAGAAAAGTGATTGCTGTTGTAAGCACTAAATTTGGATGTGGTTTGTTATAGAATAAAATCTAATTGGTACCCACAGTGGCTCTGGGTAATTTACATCACTCTTTAAACTTGGGCTTCCTCAACTATAACCTGGAAATAATAATAGCAATTGTCTCCTGAGGTTGTTGAGAATATTAAATAAGATAGTACATAGAAAGTACTTATAGTGCCTAGCACGAGATAAATAGTGACTAGAAAAATTGTGACTAATGATATGATCACACGCCTATACCCAGAATTTAATTTTTCCAGAAATCAGGAGTGGCCCTATGGGGTGCTGTATACTCTGTGACTACTAGAGCCATAAAATTTCCAGGGACATGTTTTAAAAGTAAACAATGGGGATCATTTGTTTGTTTGTTTGTTTGTTTTATTTTTTCCATTTATTTGGATGTTTCATATATCAGTTAATAGGTATGAAAATGCTTTTTGGTGAAGTGCTATGTTTTTGTGTGTTTTTTCCCTAAATTCAACTTCCTTTTTTTTTTTAACCATTGCCTCTGCACAACAAAGTCTGAGCAGCTGAATTTTCTGTATTCTGTGACTTCAGTGGTACATAATGTCTTCCTGATTCATCTCCCACGGGGGAAGCGTGGGGAGGAATATAATACTTGACTACATCACAGGAAGGATATGTGGGTTTGCTAATGGCCTCCTGAAAAAATTAAGTGCTAAGTGGTTCGATTCTTTCCACTTCTCTATCTTAAACATCAAGGCTAACAGAATTAATTTCCTAAGAATTAAAATTCTGCCCTAATGGAACACAATTAGGAAAATATGTGAATGTCCCCTTTTCGATAATGTAGATTTAATTTCTTTTAAGTAACATCAATAGTCTCATAACCATGAGTGTTTATATTCCAGCTGAAGTCAAAAATTGCTGTAAATATAAAGCAGTTGCAAATTACCTTATAATGCCTTTTGAAATTTTTCCTTTTGAAAATGAGTTGTATGCTAATATTTCACACCTTTGAGCTAGGCGCCACCTGTCCCTCAGTGCCCCCCTCATTTGCAATAATTCTGAAATGCAAAACCTTGACCAAGGTAACATGTGTATCCTTCACAGTAGAACAACGAAAAGATCTTCAGTAATGTATTTACAAATGGCTTGTTCCTGGTAGGCAACAGCGTTATTATACCTTCAGTCTGAGTTTCATCTGAACCTAAAACATGAATGTGTGTAAGAATAGGCATACGCATAAGGGCTACAAAACCAAATTGCCAGCCACGAAGAAAGTTAATAAGGGAGCTTTTCAATAAGAGCCTTGCTTATGTTCATAGCATCAGTTCCTGCAATTTGTTTGAACTAATTTATACCATAGACTCTAATTCTATGTGCCTGTAAATGAGAGATAAGGTACTTAAAACACAAGAATACTTCTGAATTTCCCACTGTTATTTTGAATTCTAGTAGGGTGCTCAATTTGGAGGCAGTATAACATACAAGAGCATGACTCCGGTAATCAGAATGCCTTCACTTAAGAGCTTTGTTCTCTTGGGCAAGAGGTGTCACGTCTCTGAGTCACAGGGTCCTCCTCTGCAAAGTATGATGTTACCTCCCAGACTTAAGCCAGATAATGAACATAAAAGCACTTTAAACAGTGGCTGGCACATAATCAGCCCTCAGTACATGCTTGTTGCTGTTGGATAGTGCATTTGACCTTTGCTAAATGTGTCCTGTGATGGAGATGGGATGGCTCAGACCACTGCTTATGGATAAGCCCCAATAATCGATGTAGTAGGACCCCCGTCTAAGACAGAGGTCGACAATACTGAGGAAACCTCAGGTCAGGTTGTCCAGGACCAAACACTATTGTATGACACCACAGGTAGTCTGGGACTGTGTGATGTGGAATCAGGTGAAAAAAAAGTCCTAGAAAGAAAGGAAACGCTAAGTTGAGATGCAGCCTGGATTTGAGTACAATTGCCAGGGAAATGTGGTTAATGCATGTGCTTCAACACACCTGCAAAATGTAACATGCAAGCATCTTCTATTTAAAGATGTCTAGAACTGGTTCCTTTGCATGGGTCAACCCCACGTCTGATTACCAATGGAAAGTAAGAGTGACTGATTATGGAAGGAATATTGCACGTGTGGGAATTAGAGTGTGATGGTGCCAATCACAGGAACAGTGGAAGATTACGATGAGAGAAACCAGTGAGTCACAGACTGTCCAATCACCGGTTGTGTCTGTCCTATCTAGTAGTCTAGACTGTTTTTAAGGATCCTAGTCAGAATTTACTCATAACATTACAGAATGCATTGAAATGCAATGGAAACAAGGAAATAGGCCATTCAACCACCAAGTAAGTGTCAACAAAATTTTTAATTAGAGGAGATGAAGCAGCGATTTTAAAATGTATTAAGTCATGGAAGGTTATGACAACAGAGAAAGATGGAACCAAGGAGTAGGTCAAAATATAGTGCTTCTATAGTCAGCACTTAGGTCTGGTTAAACGGTGGTCAGCTGTGGAGATAAGACTTCGCTAGTCCATACTTTGTGTGGTTTAGGATGGGGAATTGTAATATGAGATATTGATATTCTACCAGTGTTCTTTTGAAAAGGTAAAACAACATTAGATATGTGTGTATGGTAGGGGAGAACTAACAATTTTGGAGAGAAAAATAATTTAGAAAGACGCATATAAAAGGTGGGAGAGTATTGACTGGAAACCATTAACTAGAGAGAGAGTGTATATTATAAAAAAAGGAGAGCAAGGCATTGAGGAATTATATTAAAGCATTCTTTAAAAACTCTATAGCATGTGGCTGTTGTTAATGGCAACATAAATGTCTAAACAATGGAGGCCTCTCTTAGTGTGTGGCAGCTTCCAAGTACCATCATACTATAATTTCTGATAAGTAAGGGTTATAAATTATCCCACTTTTCTGAGCAGCCAACTTTTTCTTTAGTTAGATACATGTGTGGCTTTAGTCAAATATTCCCCATATGATGAAATACACATTATTTTTTTCATATTGCACATATTGCTCATCATTTTCAACTGTAATGTTTTTGTGTGAGATAGTACTTTTCTCTCGTTGATTTTTCACAGTGATCCTACTTCTGAGGGTTCACTTTCTAGAAAACAGGAGCAGCCCCAAGAGCCTCTCACAACAACCTCCAGACAACGTTCATGGCCTTTGGCCTGCTGAGGAACTGCAGGAGGTTTTAGTGTTCTTCTGTTAGATGCTGTGATGAAAACAACTCTGATTTTCAAGGTTGGTCATTATACATTGTCAGTGATTGCTCTAGGAAGGTCTGACAATTAAGTAAGAGAATGTTCAAAAAAAGACAGAGATGTCACTTAATGGAATAACTGGGGTTAGAGGGTAAGATGACCTTGGAGAGGTAAATCACCTGCTCAGTTTTCTCATTTGTGAAGTATGAATAATGGACTGATATACCTTTCTAAGATCTCTTCCAACCCCAAAAGTTTGGGACTGTGTGATATGGAATCAGGGGAAAGTAACTCCCAAGAAGGAAGAAGAAACAGGAGAAAACAAACAGATATGGAAACAGAGGATCGGCTTCTCCAGGTTCCTAAGGATTCTTAGGGTAGATGCAGGAGTCTGGGAGTTATTTTCAATATTACAAGAAAGCAAAAGTAGTAGAAATTGCTCATGTGCTTAGAAATAAGCTACCCAATCAGATTATCTAAAAACTGAGATTTCTTTTTTCAGTAGGAGTTAAATCACCTAAAGATGCTCAACTTTGTTAGTTGTCAGGGGAATGCAAATAAAGCCACAGTGATAAAATTAAAATAATGCAGTATCCATGTTGGAGAAAACAACTGGAACCCATAATTCATGCTTACACGTTAGCACCAAAAGTCATATACGATAATAGTCAAAGCAGCACTATTCACGATAGGCAAAAAATGAAAATGACCTACCAGTCCATCAACAGACATTGGATTCAATAAATTATGGCAGATTCATATAGTCAAATTGTATACAACAATGAAAGAGAATGCATTCAACAACATGGGTCTTCATCCATTTTAAATTATCTCTGCATACTTTACTTTTAATGCAGTTTAAAAAATCAAACTGTGTTTATTGAAATAAGTTAGAAAGAGGAAATATACTATAGTGCAATGTGTTTTATGCAACTTAAACTCTTAAAAACATATTTTTCAAATATCCGTGCATGTCTAAGATATAGATTTTAAAAACATTATAGTGAGTGCCATTGAGTAAAGGGAATTTTGAGTGAGAATTGGGTCACATTTGGGACAATGAATAAAATGAATTAAAATGAGAAAAGGGAATTGCAAGGGATGATGGTGACAATTCTAGGTCCCTTCCCTATCCCCAAAGTAACAATAATAAAATACCGCAGAAATTATAAGCAGAGAAGTGTACTCATCTTAAGATGTCAAGAATGACCTTCCTCTTCTTCTTCTAGAATATTTCTAGTACTTATCTCTCTCTCTCTCTCTCTCTCTCTCTCTCTCTCTCTCTCTCTCTCTCTCTCTCTCCAACATCCTTTCCTCTTGCTGGAATATATATATTCCCTTTGGTGACTCTCCCCCTAGCGCCTCAGTGGAATTAGCTCTTTCCTCCCCTGGTTCCTACATCCTACAGCCCTTTCTTCACACTCATAGCTATCACTGGTCCCTACAGCCGTCCCAACAGCAGAGGGACTAAGACGCAGTCAACAACCACTTCTGAAGGTCTGTCAGAATAACAACCCCATTGATACTACCTCCCACTGTACCCTGCATCTGATATAAATTAGCATCATTAACTGAGGAAACAAAAATCCCCATTTTCTGGCCAGTTCTGCAAGAATAAAGACAGATGAAATGCAGGTATGTTTCCTAAGTCCAGGCTTTATGGGTAAGTTCGCTTCAGCTATGGAAGGAAGAAAACTCTTAATGCCTGAGTCATCTTTTCCAGGCCCGTCGTCAAGTGCCTGAGGGATGGCTCAAGGCTGCCAAGTAAGTTATTGGAGGAACACAGAGGGTTACAGAAGGCAGGAGAAAGCAGTGATATAACCCCTCCCTGGAAAATGTTATAAAGAGAAGTTTTGAGATGTATTTGCCCCCAGCATGACTCTGCAAGCTTTTGGAACTTATTTCAAAGTGAGAGCAAAGCTTTTTGGATAAAGAGCAAGAACTATACCTGTTTTTACTGGAGTTCCTGTTCTTTGTTTTGAAAGTCAGTCCTACAACTCACTTCTAAGGATGCCATTTAAGATACATAATGACGAACAGGTTGAATGTTTACAATCCTTTAGAAGTTATAAATCTGCAAATGACACGTGTGTTTGAATTTTAGGGCCCTATATAAGGAATGGGTTCCTGCCTCTTAGGGAACCAGAGCTCTTCGGGTCTGGCTGCCAGGTGGGAAGATTCTGTGTGTCTCTCAGAAGTCACTGAATGCTGGCCCTTCCCTACTCTGTGACCCATTTCTTGCTCCAGAAATCCTTATGATGCTTTTTTTCCCCCTCCCTCTGTTACTAATCAATATTGTTCCTTCCAGACTGACTGAGACTCAGCTTTCCCCATGGGCCATTTGTAAAAGTATTTAAAACTATTAATCAAAGAGTTTGTCCAGCTCCAGCCTTCCCCCCCGCTGCCCCTTTTTTTGAGCATTGCCTACATATCAGTAAAGTTACAAAGAAAAGATGTGGTGTTCCAAGAACCAAACCTGAATAACCCCTGCACAAGCACACTTCTATGTCTGTGTTGATACTGTACATTCTGCTCCAGATTCCTTCCAGAAAAATCATAGTCACCTTTCAAATTCCACAGAAACCTTCTCCAACATCCTTTGCTCTTGCTGGACCTCGTTCTTCCCCTGCTGGCTCTCATCTTACACAGCTGTGATCACAGAGTTTTGCTGTCCGCTTACATGTTGTGAGGAGTCTGAGGTTTCGAGTCAGAAGATGTCAGCTGGACTCTCTCTCTGCACTTACCATATCCCATTTGGGAAGTCAGAAAGTGTTTCAGGCTTCCAGTGACCTCATCCACAAAATGGGTTTGATAATACCTACCCTGCCAGGTTCATGTTTAGGGATAAAGAGATAATGAGTTTTTAATCATTCTCTAATAGTTCCTAACAAAGAACAGAAACAATCCTTTATAAATAAAATTATGGTGCATCTATACAGTGGAAAACACAGTAATTTTTAAAAAAAAAGGATAATGTATACATATTTACTGACATAAAACTGTCTCTGGGACATATTATTGAAAGGAAAGGAAGTTACAAAAACAACAAGTGTCCTCAGATCATTTTTATGTAAATATATGTAAATTTAAAATATACCCATATTTGCATGTGCTTCTAAAAGAAGGCTTACCATAATGCTAATAGTTATTACCAATAGGTGGTGGAATTTGGGAAGGTTTTTAATTTCTTTAGTATTCTTTTTGAATACTGCTTGAATAATGATACACTATTGCTTTGGAAAAGAGTATTTCGAAATACTATGCCTAATATCATAATAAATTTGAAAACTCAGAAAAGAAACTTGGGCAGCTGGTAGTTTGGTCATCATGTGTTCCAAATCTGAATAAAGCAATGACCATTGGCATTGGTGAGCAAATAGACATTGGATCATTGTGCCATATATTGACTTTACACAAGTATTTAACCTATGTGAGTTTCCATTTTCCCTTCTACAAAACAGTTTTTCACTGGACCTATAAATTCCACTCCAGCACTGACATTTTAACTTTCATTCATTTAACAAACATTCCCTGAGCAGCTATTATATGAGCACCTAGGGCATCAGAGATATATGATGAAGAGGAAAGGAGAGGAGACATAAGGCCCTTGACCTCATGAAGCTTACATTCTAAAGGACACCCAACAAGAAAAGAAGGAAACAGGACATATCCATATGGTAGGCGCTGAGATCCAAAACCCGAGTAGCGCTGTCCATGGGAATAATGGTAGGGGAATCTCAGATGCAGGAAATGGTGACAAGCACCAAATCTGGGAGAGAGAAAAGCCCAGGCATTTCTGAGGAGCAAAAATGCAAGGGTGGCTGGACCTTGTGCCTCTTAAATTATTACCCTGAACTCATGTAAAGTTAAATGCTCATTACTAGTCAAAGGACCAAAATATATAAGAAACTTCGGGTAGTTGCTGTTTCTAAACAATCTAGTGAGGAACTATTAACAATTTTAGAAATGTGGAAAGAGATCTACCTTTGATATTGTATATGCATTTGGCTAAAATAAACAGAAAATCCAACTCAAATAAAATATATTTGACCAAAATCATATGACTAATGATAATCACAAAACAACAACAACAACAATAATACAAGATGCAGGCATTTAATCCTCTAATCCTTACAGAAATTCTGTGAAGTAGGGATTATTATCCCATTTGGGCCTTGAGGAAACCAAGGCTGAGAGAGATCAAATCAATCACTTAAAATCTCCTTTTACATAGAAGAGGTGGGATGTTTGGACTTTAGGTTCATGGTCTTTCCACTAAATGGAGAATAAAGATTCAAGCCCCCCTATTCCACAGAGATAATAGCCAACTAGAAGCAGCCCAGCCATTCTCTCTTTAGGGGAGAGAACCAGATCTTAACCAGAAAGCAGCTAGCTGTAGGAGGCTTGGACCTTGCTGCTTTTTTTCTAGGAATTTCCCAAGGGAGATAATTCCATGCAAACAGTGTTATTCAGATATGACTTTCTATTATTATTGCTGTTATTATTACTGATTGGAACTTAGAAAACCAAGACAAGGATGCTTCAGCTGGATCTCATTCACCCTGATCATAAGAGTCTACAAATTAAATTATTACCTTTGGTACGGAGGAGACATCACTCACGAGTTGCGGCAAGGCTGGCAGTCTGGCTTTAACAGCTACCCAAAGTAGGGGCTGTTGTTGTGGTGCTAAGACTTTGGGCAAAGCATTTGGTTTCTCAGGGCTTACAAGCAGGTGTATCAGGCAAGGTAGCCAGAGGCTGACAACGAATACTGGATTCCTGGTGTACTTTACAGGCTGGATGGCACAGTTGGGGCCTCCTGCCTCGTTTGCCTCAACTTGTTGGCTATCACCTTCAAATTGTAGGTCTGGTTATTATTAACTTTTAAGATAAAAGAATGATGGTGGCACCCTTCATTCTTTGAAGACTCTCCCTGTGTCTTCTGTGATGTCTCTGGCTCTCAGTTTCCATCACTCCTTCCATTTAAAGTCTGCTGCCTCTTTATCAGATCGGGTTCTTCCTTTGTCTGGGGCACGGTAGAGTCAAGTGGCCAAAACTTGGCCCAGAAGCAGGATATATCTGAGCTCAGATACTTGTTTCCACATTTGCTGTAGAACCTAGGCTAATTTTCTTTATCTTGTTAAGGTTTTGTAATAATTAAATGAAATAAAATATAGAAAATATTTATAACAATTGTATAATCGCCAATACATGTAAATTCTTCTTATTATCAACAACCTAATTGCCAAGCCCTATGCCCTTCTCATATATCTCATCACCATAACTCTGATGCATCAGACATTGAGAACCATTCCTTCCCTGAGACCCTTTATCCTTTATCCTTTATCCTTGCCAGCTCTCCATCCCCTGGACATTCTGATTATCTTACATCTTCCCTTTTCTTGCTGTTCTTTCGGTACCCTCCATTAGTATGACTTATTTAAGCAGTCTTAATAGTATCTCTTTACCAAATGGCTCTAGAAAAAGTCAAAGTCCACAGAATGAAAGTCCACTCTCTTTATCCACACTTGAAGCAGAGCAATGGGAGAAGATTGAATGCATTATACACTCTTCTGCTCAGCAGTGTTACTGTAAAAGGCATTTGCGTGTGATCAGAAGGAAGGTTTTGCCCTCCTTACACCTTAATAAATGAGTAAATGAACCAAGAGTATGCGCTTCCACTTTAAGTTTATGAAGATAATTTCCTGCACACATCACACTTCTGCTGGCTTGATATTTAACCAGAAACCAGAGTGAAATGGACCATGAAAAGCAGCTACAAAAATCACAGGGTCCTGATACAGACTCGAGATTTAGGATAATTATTTACAATGCGAATTTCCCCAGGCTTCACTTGCCTACAGGAGAAATGAGGTCATCTTGACAGCCATAGCTAAAATGTCATTGCAGCTGCTCATTGCAGGATGTCCAGTCTTCCGTGAGGTCTCATCCCCAGTACAACTGGGAGATCTGAGGGGCTATCTCACACGGGGCCATGAAAAAGTACACTTCTGCTCAGGGGTGTCAGTGCTTTATCAGATGTCCTCTGAGAATCACTTTGCTGGTCTACCATCCACTGACTTCCCGTACCTGGAGACCATCCGTCCTCTCCACTGTCCTCTGGACATCTCTATCAATATTCCAATGTCCCCTCAGTACCAGCTCAGGGCTGACTTTCACGACAACATGGGAGGACTCTCATCCATCCAGGACTTGGAATCAGGATGGTCATCTAGTCCCAAAGCAGCAGTGCATGTGACCCAAGCCTCAAGGCGTCCTACACAAATATACAGCCATCCAATTCTGCTGGCAGCCCTCTCCCCACAGACTCAGACAAAGCAGCATCCTGTCCATCTCCACAGCTATTTCTAGAGATGAGCTGTGAACCTCGTGTCCTTACTGCAGACCCCTTACCTCCATGCAAACCAACGAACTCCACATTCACAGACAGCCATGACTCTCAGTTTAAGTTCCTCTCATAAGCCATAAAATCAAAATTTTTAATGTCAAGGAGCTTGTGTAACTTTAAATCCCACTGTTTTCTAGAAACATCCAGAGTCTTTCTCCATTCAGTGTGCGAAAGGCACTTGGAGTAGCTGATGCCGAGGCCACCTTATGGCTCAGGAGTCTACATATGCAGCCTCCTTTCACCGTTTCGTAACAACCTGCGTGCCAGAGGCTCAGGAAACAAGACGAACACGACATCGTTCTTGCCCTAATGGAGCTCATAGCCCAGTAGGAGGACAGGCGCTTCATCACTGATTATTTAGGGGATGATGCCATGAGGACATGGCATTGATTTCAGAATTTAAATCATACTACAGAGGTCAGGGAAGGAGAGCTCAACAATAACAAATGTTTGGAGATGTGTTTTGAACAATAAGAAAAGTCAGCTAGATAACAACACAAAAAAGGAATGGAAAAGGCTTTATGTGAAAGGAACGCATGAACAAGGTCTTGATCAGTTTTGGAAACTACAGTTAATTCCACAATTTCCTAGGAAAGGTAGCTATTATTTATTAGACCAAGGATGTCTGTTACTAGGACAGGGGTGGGGTAAGAAGGGAGGAGGTATTAACTTCTTTAAAATTTAAATAATATTTAAATCTATGTTATTGGCTAATGACTACAGATAATCAGAGCTAAGCCTTTACTAAAATGAAGGGTGACATATCATAGCTGCTCTTTAATTCTTAAAAATAAATAAATAAATAAATAAATAAATAAATAAATAAATAAAATCTAAAATGAAAACATCCTTGTTGAAAGCCACAATGAGCTTGCCCACCATGATTGGCATTGCCTGTAAGCCCTGGGGGCTTCACTTCCTCAGAAAACGGTTCTCTGTCCTCACACTAGTTCAGGCTTTGCATCTGTACACACTCATTAGAGTCCTGTACTTTTCCTTATCACAGTTCATGAAAAATGTGTATGTGTGTGTGTGTGTACAAGTGCATGTGTGATTTACTTAATGTCTGTCTCTCTCACCAGACTCTAAATTCCAGGAAAACAGACTTAATCTATGTTTTTCTCTCTGTTGTATCATCAGTTTCCAGCACATTCTCTGGTACAGAATAGATGCTTGATAAAGATGTATTGGTACTGTTGCTCCTGTCGTTGTGTTCTGTTTGCTACTGTTGTGACTTTGGCTGTTAGAATTTTGTCTCTATCGAACAACCAGGAATTGTGTTTTGAAAAGAAAGAAGCTGTGGCCATTTCGGTTAGCCATTCTGGCCTGGTCAACTGACAAGCTGCTGGTCACTACGGTAGAGCACTCTGAGAGCCAAGTGCTGAGCAAGAGGCTGTCACTCAGATCAGAGTTTTCAACTGATGTCCAGGATGCAAAGAGGAATAGGTTCTTTCCAAAGGACATGCACTAAGGCAAACTTGCAGGACCAGATGCATAATTCACAGGGTCCAGTGCAAAATGAAAATGCAGGGCCCCTTAATAATTCAAACATTATTAAGAATTTCAACACAGCAACAGAATTGCATTAAACCAAGTGCAGGACCCTGTGTGATTTGCACAGGCTGCATACCCAGGAATCTGCAAACATTTACTGTTAATAAACAAAATCTGAACTTCAGTTTACGATTTTCTGCTAGAAAATTAAGGAGGTAGTTTTGTATGCCTGAAAAAAAAAAAAGAAGTCTTTTAAATATCCAGATGTATTAATATTTCCTTTCTCTACATACTGAGGTTGTGTCTTCGAAAAAATACTGGATCCTTCTGCCTCTTTCTCCAACGGGGCCAGCTCTGTGTTTCCAAAAGATCTAGTAAGGGTTTGCCTGGGTCACCAGCCCTGAATTCCTTGCTATGTTGCACCACCCAGTTGCTCTACAGCTATGAAGGTCTGGCCTAGATTTGAGGCTCTGCAGTCCAAAAAGCATGGATTTTGAAGACAAAATGGATCCCTAGCCCAGCTCTACCATTTATAGTTCAGTGACTTAAAGCAAATTACTTAGCCTCCCTAAAACCTCAGTTTTCTCGGTTATAAAACGGAAGTGATAGTAGTAGGGCTCGCTCTGGCGATTAAATAAGATGAAAAGGGCTTAGCACATAAATGCATAGCAAAATGAGGACACGAACACATTACATTCTCTCTCTGTTTTAGTCCAAAGCTGAATAGGGGAAAGCGGGGGCTGAATTGGGGAATGGGGGTTCCCTCCAGCCAGGGAACCCCAGCTCTGGTGCCTGATCTCCGTCACCGAACCCTATAAATAACTTGGCGAAGTCACCATCTCCTTTAGAGTCGCTGTTTCTTAGGGTGAGGAATAAGGGAATTGTTGCAGGTGGTCCCTCTCGGCTGAATCACTCACAGGGAGCATATTCATTCGAGGTCTGGTCTGAATTTTCACTATCCCTGTTAAGGAACCACCCCGGACCCGGTGCTGTGCGCTCCCAGAGCTCTCACCCGTGCGTCCCCGGCCTGCCCTGGCTACCTCGGCATAGGCCGCGCAGCCCCGCCCCGGAGCCACCTCCCTCCTCCCGCATCTCCCGGGCGAGTGAGCCCCAGCCCGAGCCCACTCGCCCGCTGCCAGGTGGCAGTCACGACTGTGCGGTCGCCGGCGAGGTGGCGGCAGGCGCGGCGGGGCGGGGCGCGCTCTCCTCTGCCCGCGGGAGTGCGGGGGAGGTGGGCAGGGCCAGGGCGGGGGCAAAGCCAGCGGAGGGCGCGTCTGCGCCTGGGCGAGGATGGGAGTCCCCGGGACCCTGAGCTGAGCCACCCAGCGCGCGGTGGAGAGGGCGCGCCGGAGGAAGGCGAGCCTCGCTGTTCCTCCCGGAGCCCAACACCGTTCCCGCGTCGCCACAATGATCCCTCCGAGCGGCGCCCGCGAGGACGGCGGGGATGGGCTGCCCAAAGAGGCGGCGAGCGCCGAGCAGCCACCGTCTCCTGCATCCACCAGCAGCCAGGAGTCCAAGGTACCGCGCGCACTTGCCACAAGAGAACACAAACTCTCTGCCTCTCTCTGTCCACCTTTGTTTCCTCCCAACTGGCGCTGGCGCGGGGGGCTGAGATGTGTCCCTAGTTCGACCAGGGTTCAAGGACTGTACCTCCCTTGAGACTTGACTGTCCGGTAGGACTCGCTGCTGGCGATGCTGGACCACGTTCAGGTGGACCCAGCCTCCTCGCCCACACAGACCCGAGGCTTCGCTGGACGCCGGGTTCAGAGATCGCTTTCTTGGGTGGTGGTAGCTTGGTTGGTCTATGCCTGTGTGTACCCAAAACGCGTATAGGTATTAGGCGGCTTCTGAACGGTGAGCAACAGGCAGCCCAGGGATACTCTCCAGAAAAGCCAGGGCATTTGAGGGCCAGCAAAGGGTTGTCTGTATCCCAAAGGTCTCAGACCCTCTGCTTGACGGGGCTCATCCTGAACTTCAGATACTGCTCGTTTCAGAAAAACTAGGCAAAGGGACATGTCGCGTTCGCGGGAAAGTTGATGCTCTTCTGGTGAAGTTGATACTCAAGAACTTTCATTTGTTTTTGTGGGAGTTACACTAACACACATACACAAAACCAACCCCGCAGCATTTCTCTTGTCACTTTTATGCTTCCTCTGAAACTCTCCTGGGTGCCAGGCACGTGTTTGGAAATTTGGAAGAGGCTCAAGTAAAATGCCGCTGCTAGCAGTGAGATGCCAAAAGGCATCACAGCCTGGACTGAAAATCAAAGCACGGAGTTTGTAGTTATATGGAATTTCTGTTTTTTAAGTGCAAGATTCCTGGCTCTTTATACTGATCTCCTTGTGAGTTCCCCGAGCATCTTTGGAATGGGAGGAGGGCGCCGTCTCTGTGTAGGAGTGAAGGAAAGTGGGGTGCCAGTGTGGAGGGCAAGTCAGATGAGGCAAAGAAGAGTCCCTCCTTGTCTCGGTTCCCACACACCCACAGAAGCCACTGACATGACAGCAGGATCAAAATCATAGCTAAGTGTCTCTCGGTGTAATTGATGCTGCTGGGCACAGTACATATCGCAGCCTCCGGAAGTTAACCATCAAAGATGGGAACCCAAGACAGAGAGCTTTGCATTACTTTTATTTTGTTTTAACATTTTTCTGATAAATGTCTGACCTGGGGCATGTATGTCAACTTTTCTAAAGCTCAGTTGGAAATGGGGGCAAAGCATCACTTTCCATAGTCATTGTGAAGAATACGTGATGAGATGACTTAAAAATCCTCCCAGAATAGTCTAAGGAATCAATTAATGTTTCTCCTTTTTGTACCTGAGTAAAGGAGATGGGATCCATCTCACCATAAATGATCCAGTCCAAAGCAGCCTCACAACCCACACACACGTACCACTTCTCCGCCGACCAGAAGTTTCTGGGTGTGTCATCTTTGTCCATCCTTGACTGTCAGGCACTTAAGTGATACAGGCCAGTGGCTGTTTCAAAGGTGATCTAGAATACTATAAATTAATGTAGCTTAACTCAGGAGTGAAACTGGCATTAAACTTTTTGAATTGGGCCTGTTGCTCTGCAGTAGGTGGGTTCTGGAAAGGACTTAACATTTGGATATACAGCAGCATGGTTCTAACACACCATGTGGGTTTGCTATTTATAGATATCCTAATGTAAATTCTTTGGCAAAGCCAAAACTGCATATGTAATACCCATAATTATCCACCAATTTATCTGGCTTATAGTTTCAGATTTGTACACGGCCATTGTTCTCAGAGTGGTCTACATGCCTGACGTGTGTTTATACATTCCTAAATTTGCTGTCATGGCTGAGGTGTTCTTAGTCAGTGGAAAAGTGGGGGCTAGGAGCATGAACCCCAGTCAACTGAATACAAAATAGTGTGCCTAAATGAATTTTTCTTGGCATAGCATTTGTGATATTCTCCAAGGGGCCTGTGCCCCTCCAAAAAGCTAATCTGCTAGTGTGGAGGAATATGTGGTAAGGAGGCAGGGTGACATGAAAAAGGAACAGAGGAAAGCTGTATTCATTCCACACCAGGAACACCACGTTTGAAGGCTCTTTGGCATTTACAAGAATCTTCCTGCAGATGAGAGCCTGGTGAGGAAAATGTGAGCAAGACATTAGTAATCATTCCATCTTACTCTCCTCTGAAGCGGTCTGTTTGTCAAAATACCGCATGGGACAAGCCTGGTTCAGGCCCCTCTGAGCATTAAACTTCAAGAAAGACTTTTAAAAGTACTTTTTAGAGAAACTTTTTTTTCTGATTGTAAAAGTAACAAATGCTCTTTGTAGAAATTTGAAAAGTCCACACAAAAATAAAGAAAAACATCACCCATTGGTCACAATCCAACTACTGCTAATATTTTGACCTACATCTTATGTCTTTCTTCATCTGTTTTTACATTTACACAGTTGAGAGAACACTGGTGAGCATCTACTGAATGCTTGCTATATGTCGGGCACGACTTGACTTTTCACAATAACCCTTTGAGGGAGATTGTACTATTATTTCCATTTTATAGATAAGGAAGCAGAAGCTCAGAAAAGTTAGGTGACTTACCCAGGAACACATAGTTAGGTGGGTGGCAGCGCCCCAGGTGGCATGACTGTGGAACACCAGTTCTCAACTTCCATGCACCTGTCTCTCCTGCTTGCATACTGTTTTATGTGTCCTGTGTCACCTGACATTCTAACTGAGTATTTTTCATGCCACTAAAAGTCATTTGCAACATTATTTTGGTCTTCTCATCTTAAGAAATATTCGAAAATAACTTGAGCCATGTTATCATGTGAAATGATTAAAAACCAATCCTCGTCCAGCTTCTTTGCACCTGGTTCTGCTGCCCTTTCCCCCAAAGTATAGTTATGGAAGTAATTAAATGGAATATCACAGAATCATATGGAAAATGGGACCACAACAAACCCTTTAGTCCAGAGGGTCCATTAGAAGATGAATGATAATGATTCAATTCCCTGAGCACATACAGTGTTTCCAGAAGTTCATTTTCTTTGCAGATTCTTTGAAATGCAAAATCGTAGAGTATTAGAATTGGGGACACTAGAGTTCATCTATTCCAGGTATTTTCTTAAATTATGGATAATTTTTATTGTGTGAGTTTATTTAATGATGGAAAATTTCTATGTACCCAAAGGTAGAGAAAGCGTAGAAGAACCATCATGTACTTCATCACCTGGCTTCACCAATAATAAATTATTTTTCCTGTTACCTACCACCACTACCCACCCCTCCCCCCACACACTGGATCATTTTAAAGCAAATTCCAGGCATCAAGTTCTTTCATCCCTAACCATTTCAGGTTGTAGCTCTAAAAGATAAGGGCTCTTTTTGTAAACATGACTATCATCCCATGATCACATATTCATATTGTTTAAATCAAGTGTCAGTATATTCTTTGGAGGTCCATGAATGGTCTTCGGACAATTTATAAACAACCAGAACGTTCAAAATCATGCATCATCTGGGGAAAGGGTTGTTAGCTTATATCAGATCAATAAGGTATCTGTAGTCTTTAAAGTTCATTTAAATATCCACCTTTTTTTTTCTCTCTCTCTGGAGTAAATCCAGGCCCAGAGAAAGGCAGTGATTTGCCTAAGATCACACAGATAGTTACTGACAATACCCTGCGTCAGAACTTTGTCGTGAACTTGGTGTATGTACCCTAGTACAATTCCTCAGAGCAAATTCCTGTAAGCACAAGCAGTCATGTAGTCTACCACTATTTTACGGTTTTCTTTTTCATAAAATCAGTTGAGTTGAAAGGGTTAGAAAGCCACTGATGAACCTCGCCCCTCTATCTTTCCAGTAATTATTCCAGAAAGACCACAACCTAAGTTATTTTCTAAATGTTTGACAGAGACCACTGAATACAAAGAAAAAACTCACATTTCAGCATCACTTAGTTTAATGAATCTCTTGTCTCCTGCTGACTTACTGACAACATAGAAATCTTACTAGAGTGTAATATGAAGGTTTAGTATGGATGTCCTTTGCCATCATTTATACGACCCAGGGTCACATTTTGATGCTATGAAGGGATTATAGGTTTTGAAGTCAAATAGACAAGAATTCAAACTCTTTTCATTGATTGCTACCTTTGCAACCATGGGTATGTTGTCAAACCTCTCTGAGCCTCGCTGGAATGTCGGGATACTAGTACCCAATTGGCGTGTTTTTGGTAAGGCCTGAGAATATGTAAAACACCCAATATGCTGTAAGCATTTGTAAGCATAAAACATTGATTACTTTCTCTTCCTGCTTCAAATTAGATGATTTCTGTCACTAGCCAGCCCCAAATGTTATCACTGGAAGAATTTCAGTAATCAAAACTGACATTCCAATAGTATAACTGAGTTTTCCTCCCTTTGGATTTTTAGTTATGCTATTGATTGCCGTGAGATTTCACCTTAGCTATTTTGCATTCCCAAGGAAAATAAATCACAGTGTACCAACATGTGACTTCAATTTTGAAAGGGTGATATAAGCCACCCAGTGCCCTATTGGAACCATGGAGCAAGGTGCTCCCTCATTCCTGGATGGTCCTGTCTGAACCTGCACCACCATCCAGCTCAGGAGAAGAAATCCCTAATCATGAGACATGCCCTGCATCTCCCAGAAAGGTTTCTGTGACATCAGTCAGCAGTTATGTGTTGAGTAACTATTTTGTGCCCAGTGCATCCCATACATATGTGAAGCTGTTCCTATCGATAAAGAATTTGACTTCTACTCAGCAGAGGAGATGAAAGAAACGGTAACCTTGGCTTTGCCTGGGGAGTCCAGGCCATAGGCTAGACCTGCTAAATTGAAGTCACTGAGTGAAAGACCCAGGCATCAGTTGTTTTGGTTTGTTTGTTTGTTTGTTTGTTTGTTTGTTTAACGCTTCCTTAGTGATGTCATTGCACAGCCAAATTTCAGAAACACTGGTCTAGACTATAAAGATTGTAGGATGTCAAAGAAGGCAAGATCCTTTCCCTACTAACCTAGGTACTTGAAGGAATCATTTCCCATTTATACTTCAATTCAAAGAAATGGCTCTGAAGAAAGTGACCTGAGGTTGTCTTCCACGTTGCCAAAGAATCTTGAGCATTACTGAGATGCAGCTGGATTTACAAGATTAACTATGTCTCATCTTCATGATTATAAAAGTAATAAGTACTCAATGTAGAACACTGGAAAACACATTAAAATGTAAAGAAAAAAATCATGTATCACACAACCACCATAAGGATGGTTAAAATGTTGCTGTATTTCTTTGGTATACATTTCCACTTTTACACATATGCACACTTGTAACAGAATTGGAATAGTGTACACATAAGTGCACAGCGTGCTTTTTCTTCCACCTAATGTTATAAAGTTTTCCCATTCTCTTAGATAATCAATGACATGAATATTAAATATGGTATAGTATTCCATGTCATTATACCACCTAGTTTGTCAATCTCTTCTGATTGCGTATTTAGGTTCTTTCTCAGTTTTTACAAAGTAAAATTATTAAAATGTACATTCTGATACATACACATTTTTTATGTATTTCTGCTTACTTTCTTGGGAAGTAGAATTGCTAGTTCCGGATATAAACACCCCTAAGGTCTTTTATCCTCATTGACATGGTGCCCTCAGGAAAGGTTATACCATAGGGTTTTTTTTTTCCTTAGTGAACCTTTTATTTAAGTATGACATCATACCAAAATGAGTTTTCAAAAAACTAAACTCTTGATCTGTAGATAACCACTACATAAATCAAGAAACAGAATGTTACCAACATCGCAGAATTTCCCTCATACCTTCTTCTGTCACTATCCTCTAACAATAGCAATATCCTGAATTCTAACAACGTAGATTAAGTTTGTTTATTTTTGAACTTTTTATAAATGGAATTATACAATGTATACTCTTTAAAGCCTGGCTTTTTCGCTTAGCATAATGTTGTGAGATTCATCTTTACCATTGCATGCGGCAGTAGTTTTCATTTTCGTTGCTATATAGCATTCCACTGTATAAATAGACCACAATTTACCTATGCACTCTCATGATGATAGATATTTGGATTGTTTCTTGGTTTTGGCTGCTATAAGCAGTACTGCTCTGAACATTTTTGTACATATCCTTTGTGGCACACATGAAGCACTTTTATGGGGTACATACCTTGAGGGTGACATTGCTAGGTTATAGGGTACACATACATTCAGCTTTAGAGGTACTGTCAACTTTCTGAAGTAGCTGTACCAATTTCATTCATACTCCCAACAGCAATGCATGAGAGTTCCATCTGCTCCTCATCCTCCAAACACTTATTAGCGTCTGTCCTTCTCATTTTAACCATTCTCATAGGTGATTTGCCGTGCCACACTGGGGCTCTAACTTGTTCTTCCCTAGGGACTAATGAATTTAGCAGCTTTTATATTTATTGTCATTTGCATATTCTCTTTTGTGAAGTAGTTTGTCTATTTTTCTATTAGGCTATCTGTTATTTTTAATTTGTAGGAATTCTTTACATATTCTGGATACAACTGAACTAAGACTTAAGTGTATTGCAAATATCTTCTACTCTGTGGTTTACCTCTTCTTAACAGAAATCCTTAATTTAATATAGTCAGCATAATAATTTACCCCCGTATAGTTGTCAGCGCTTTTGTGTTCTGCTTAATAAGTCTTAGCCTACCCCAAAGGCATGATGGTATTCTCCTATATTATTTCCTAGAAATCTTATTGTTTCACCTTTCACACATAGGTCTATAATCCATTTTGAATTGGTTTGTTTGTGTAGTATTAGGTTGGGGTGAAGATTCATTATTGCACGGCACCACCAACTTTGCAAATCAGTGACTATATATCTGACGTATGTGAACGTTTCGATTCTGCCCCACTGGTCTGTTTGTTTGTGCTTGTACCAACACAGCACTGTCTTAAATGTAAAGTCTTTGTTAAAAATTTTTGATATCTGACAGAGTAAGTCTTCTAGTTTTGCTCTGCTTTTGCAAAATTGTTTGGGTTATTTTAGCATCAGCTAACCAATTTCCAAAAAAATAACTGCTAGGATATTGATTGGGGTTGCACTAAATCTATAAATCCATTTGAAGAGAATGGGCTGTGTATACTATAACGTCTTCCAATAACATGTCCCACTCCAGAATTTTGCCTCTGCCAAGTAGTCAAGGATATCATTAGCTGAGAACCAAATTTTGTGTTACTTTTACATTTGGGGGCTACCCAGACCAAAATTTGAGCCCCTAATTTATGAGAAGGTAGGTCTGCGATGATGAATTCCAAGGGAAATGTTTGTTTGTTTATTTATTTACATATTTACTTACTTATTTACCCTGTGTCTATGCTAAGATTTCCTTACCATCAACCTGGATTTGTGAGAAATTTGTTTCCAGTTCATTCTTTTCCAGATCTCCACTACATGTAGGCATCAAAATGCAATCCCTCTACATTTATTGTTATTTGTGGTAAAATATACATAACATAAAATGTACTATTTTAACCATTTTTAAGTGTACAGTTCTGTAACATTAAATACATTCACATTGTTGTGCAATTGTCACCACTATCCCTCTCCAGAACTTCTTTCCAAACTGAAACTCTGTACCCATTAAACACTAATTTTCCATCCCCCTCTCTCTCCAGCCCTTGGTAACCACCATTCTATTTTCAGTATCTATGAATTTGACTACTCTAAATGCCTCATAGAAGAGGAATCATATAATATTTGTCTCTTTGTGACTGGCTTATTTCACTTAACAGAAATCTTCAAGATCCATCCATGTTGTGGTATTGCATCAGAATTTTCTTCTTTTTTTAAGGCTGAATAATATTCCTTTGTATGTATATACCACCTTTTGTTTATCCATTCATCCACCAATGGACTCTTGAGTTGCTTCTGCATTTTGGCTATCGTGAATAATGTTGCTATGAACTTGAGCGTGCAGATATCTATTCAAGTCCCTGCTTCCATTTTGGGGAGTGGGAGGTTTATAGTGAGAAGTGGGATTGCTAGATTATATTGCTAGATTATATGGTAATTCTGTGTTTAAGTTTTTGAGGAATCATATTATTTTTCATAATGGTTGCATCATTTTAGATTCTCACCAGCAATGCACAAGGGTTCCAATTTCTCCACATCCTCACCAACACTTATTATATTTTGTTTTTTAGATCCTAATAGGTATGAAATGGTATCTCTTGATTTTGATTTGCATTTCCCTAATTATTAGTGATGTTGAGCATCATTTCATGTGCTTATTTGCCATTCGTATCTCTTCTTTGGAGAAATGTCCGTTCAAGACCTTTGCCCATTTTTAAAATCAGGTTGTTTGCTTTTTTGTTATTGAACTGTAGTGTCATAGCAGATTAGCAAATTTGAAGGAGAAAGATGTATTGTTTTAATTACATTTATTCACTAGAGAGGAATATTTTTCACATTTTAAAAATTGTCTTTTTTCTTTTGTGAATTATCTATTCATGTCCTTGTATATTTTAACAGAGTATTAATTCATTTCCTATTGCTCTTTCAGAATTCTTTATAAATATTAAAACCATGATCTTTCAGATATGTTGCTAACATTTTCCCAAACTGAAATTTTTTTCGATGTTATTATATTTTCAACATAGAAGATTTCTTTTTTCTATGTTAAATGTTACAAATTTATTCAGCTATGGTTTCTTCTTTCCATTTATATTTAGAAAGGTCTTCCCCATACTGGGAGCAGCTTACCTATCAACCTATATGTTTTTCTAGATCCTTAATATATACTTTTTACTTTTATCATTTTAATCCATCTGGAATTCATGTGGTATGTGGTATGGTAGAAACCTAATTTTTTCCAAATATTAATAAGCATTTCTAAAACCATTTGATGAATAATTCATTCTTTTCTTCACTGATTTGAAATGTTACACTTACTATGTAATAAATGGTAATATGTCCTAGGTTCTCTTTTAGAGTCATCTGTTAATATGTTAATGATTTTGCATTTATTACTATACTTTGGCATTGTCATCATAATGTTTTAATTATTGTAGCTTTATAACAGACTGATAATTGATAATACAAATATCCTTCTGAGAGTTTTATTATTTATTTATTTAACTGCACTCACCTTTTTGTTTCCCCATCGAGTTATAAAAATCTTATTTTGAAAGTAATTGCATGAAACTTTTAAGATCATTTTAGTGAAAGTAATTGCATGAAACTTTTAAGATCATTTTAGATCATTTAGTGAAATCTTTACAAATAATGAGCTTGCTCATCCAGGAATATAGTATCTATGTTTAGTTAGTTACTGAAAGGTCTTTTTTGGGAAATTCCCAAAAAAGAATGGGAAATTCCCAAGCACTTCCCATTCTTAAATGCTTGGGAATTTTCTTCAGATATTTTCTGCTCCATTCCCTGGGTAGCCCAATAGCTCTTTCCTGGGTATTTTATACTCCGGGTTACTATTAAGAACTGTATCTCTCATATTTTCTAACTGGTAAGAGCTGACTTATAGGATATTTATTTTATATTAATTTTGTAATCTGAGATCATTCAGATAACTTTTTTTTCTTTCATTAATAAAGAAATACAGTGTGGCTTACTGGTTCCAATCACACACTCTGGAGTCAGACACAGCTGTGTTCAAATCCCTCTCTGCCACATTGGGGTGCCAGTTAACAAGCTTCCCTGTCCTTTACTTCCCTGAGCATCACTGTTCTTTCTGTAAAGTGAACGTAATCATACCCTCTGCAACATCATCTTTAGGGTTAAATTAATCAGTGTATGCCAAGTGCTAAACACAGTGCCTGACACATAGTAAGTAAATGTTAGCTATTATTATTAGATTATCATAATATCTACAATAATAATTTTATCTCTCTAATTCTCTCTTTTTGGGGGGCTGGGGGGGGGAGTAGGGTAGGTAGGAACAGGGATTTATTGTGTTAGAACTCCCAAAATATGGCAAATATTAGTAGAAGTATTGAGCTGCTACTTGACTCACTTTAAATGTCACTGATGTTTTGCTGTAAGTGTACATTGTCTATAAGTGTACATTGTACAGTGTTGGTGCTAAGGGGTGGCCTCAACTCACTTGCATCTAGAGCTACTCTGGAATCCACAGCAACTTTACATAGTCGGCCTGAGAAATATAAGGTGGTGCTTTGCAAATTTAACTTCAAGACAAATCCATTTCCAACTAAACCATTCCTTAATACCCCCTTCTACACAAAATCCAGGCTTCCCATTCATGTCACAATTAAACTGAGACAGTTTTCTTGGTGTGAAAGATAGGTAATGTTCTTAGCTTACTAAGAATTTCCATCGGGAATGGAATATAAAATTGTTTCAAATGACTTTTTGGCAAGTATCAAGGTAATCGTGTGATTTTTTTTTTTTTTTTTTTTTGCCTTTGGCCTCTTTATGTGATGGATTATATTAATAGATAGCCTAATATTAAACTCTTCTTACATTCTTGGAAAAGGTCCTACTTGGCCATGGGGATTTTCTTTTAATAAACTGCTGGGTTTTGATTGCCAATACTTTATTATTTTCACAACTATAGACATAAGGAAGATTGTCCTGTAACTGTAACTTTGTGTCCTTGGTCAGCTTTTATTTTTAAGGATATGCCAAGTTTTTAAAATGACTTGGGAAGATTCCATGAATGTTTCTGTATTGTTTGTTTTTCTATGGAACAGTTTATAAAACCCAGATATCCTCTTTGAATGTTTGAAAACATCTGCCAATAATATCTAAACTTCACACCTATTTTAAAATAAAGTTTGAAAACTTTTTTTTCCAAATTTTTATTCTATTTGTTTTCTAAATTGGCTTGAATCAGGTTTGTTAACTTGTATTTTTCTAGGAAATCATCCAGTTCCTTTAAATCTTTGTAACATCTCTGAATGAGTTACTGTAGGACAGCCCTGGGATCTTCCTTCAATTTCACTTCATCATCACTCTCTCTAGCAGGATTTCTATGTGCTCCTATCCTGTGAACACACTTTTTTGCAGTTCTGTATGTTTATATAACATTAGTTCCTTAACTGTGGATTTGGAATCAGGAGCATTAAACAGCAGTGCTCACACTTGCACCTTACCGAGAGAAAGAACCCTTTGCTCGCTCCTTAAATCTCTCCAATCCTTTGACTCTCTTCCAACTGCTATAATCATTCCTCTCTGGTCCTACTGGCTGTCACTCCCTCCTCTAACCACATTCAAATGTTGGTTTTCCCCAGCATTCTATTCTCAGCCCTCTGCCCTCCTCATTCTCCATAATCTCTCTGGGTCTATACTGGGAAATTTTACCTCGTCTTTTTATTTCAGCCTCCAGCTGATAACGCCCATATCAGAATCCAACACAGACATCACTCTTCCGAGTTCCAAACCGATATATCTAGCTGCTTCTTGGACAACCTGTCTAGATGCCCTCCATACATTTTAAATTCAACCTACCCTCAACTAAACTCATCATTTTCAACTCAGATGCCAGCCTGCTTCTTCTTGTGTTCTCATCATCCATAGAGTAACAAGCCGGGACACCAGAAGTCATCCTCCAAGTCCCTTAGGACACCTGAGCAGAGAGGTTGTTTGGCAGCAGATAAACAAGAGACAAGATGTCTGTTGGCCCCAGAGATGCTTCATTTACTTGAAACTGAAAGTTGTACCTGTTGCCTGTTTCTAAAGGTCCGCATAGCTAAAGTTTCAGTCAGCATGTTTTCCTCAGTCCCGGGAGCAGCTTTGACCACAGCATGAAAGACTGAGGTCAGACACAAAAGAATCAAGAGGAGGAATCCAAAACACCCTGGGCTCCCAAGTGTGCCACTGCTCCCTTGCCCTCCAAACTAACATAAGCAAGAGTAGTGAAAAGAGGTGCTAGAGTTCCCCTGGGAACTATGTGCCCCTGGAAAGTACCCCACATTCCCTCCCTCCCCCTCCAACATTCTCAGTTTTATCAGAACAAAGGTAATTTGGAGAGCTTGAAAAGGAATCTTATCTTACTCCTTTTCCCAATGATGTCACTCTCCAGAAGAGACACAAAACTGCAGAGCCCCCTTTCTCTCTCATAGTTTTCTCCATACGAATCTGCACATCTGCTAATCCACCCTCATCTACCACCCTCCCCAACTATCTGTACCCTCCACTCTCACCCTCTGGAATTCACTCTTCAGCAAACTCCTCTTTCTCCTCAACTTCTTGTCTGATATTCCCTGTGCTTCCCACTCTGACACCCAGTCCTTACCCTGTAGGCCTCTCAAGGGGTGGCTTCTTTCTCCTTTATCAGTCCTGGTAGTTGGGAAGGCACTCTCACTATGGCTTCCAGACTCTTATCTTTCCTCCTCTAAAATTGTAGCTTTAAAGTCCATGTGCTCAGGCTCAACTGCCCACTCAACATCAGCAGTCACCTACCAACCCCAAGTAGGTCTCTCCATCCTCCATGATGGTAGAGCCAGGCTCACTCTAACTCGTTTCAACCCAACTCCTGTCATAGTCTTTGGTGATTGTCATATACTGCAGATGACTCTTCCAAATATCCTGACTTCTTTAGTCCTTAATCTTTCCTCCTAAGATCTTGTCTTCCACTCTCTTCCACCTCATCACCCACTTCTGTAACTGTTCCCGAGACTTTGTCTGCACAATGATTGCACCTTTTCCAGAATCTCCCTGTCAAGCTTCCTGTTCTGTGACCATCAACTTGTATCTTTCCATCTAATGCCTTCTAACACCTCTCTTTGAATAATATTTCAACCCCCTCAGAGCAAAAACCCATTAAACTGGTAAGCCTACTCCCTTTTCTCTGTCCATTTTAAGTTCTCAGGTTCCTTTTCATCATCACTGTGATTTCCCCCTTGCAAACACCCTGAACTCTCTTGTCTCTGTGTCCCTTTGTTCAGAGTCACTTAGAAGATCCTCAGCTCTGCATAAGCCAATTTTCAACCTCCTCTCTACCCACACTTCTGGAGAGTGTAGACAAGACAGACAGTAAACAAGGTGAAAAATGCATAATATTATTTTAGGCAATGATAAAGCTATATAGAAGTCTACAGTGTAGAAAGGGGTAGTGTAAAAAGCTATTTTACTTTGAGTGACCAGGGAAGGAATCTATGAACATATGATTTTTGATACAGAGACTGGAATGAAGTGAAGGCATGAGCTGCCATTTGAAGATCTAGAGTAAGACGGGAGTAGGGGAGAGATCTGGACAAAGACCCTGAAGTGGGAATAGCTTGCATTTTTGAGGAGCAGAGAGAAATCTTGGGTGCTTGCTTCTAAGTGAACAAGAGAAAAAAATGTCAGGATGGGAGTCCAGAAAGCTAGACTCACCTTCAGAGATGAGTCTAAGAGCTAGATCTGTGCTGTCCAATACGGTAGTCATTAACCACGGGCAGCTAGTCAAATCTAAATTTGATTGAAATTGAAGATTCAGTTCTTTAGTCACACTATCCACATTTCAAGTACTTGCTAATCACCTGTGGCTAGTAGTTACTGCTTTGGACACCACTTATTATGGAACATTTCCATCATTGTAGAACATTCTTATGGACAGTGCTACCTAGATTCTATAGGTCTTAATGGACATGCTGAGGAATCTGGATTTCTGTTCTCAGTTTGAGGATCACCATTTGAGAAAGCCATGGAGAAAGAGGATTTGGACATACATGATTTACGTTTTACAAAGATTACTCTGGCAGCTGTATACAGTAGGACTATGGCATAGCAAGAGTGGACATAAGGAGAACACTTAGAAGGCTGTAGTAGTGCAGATTAGGGAGAATGACATGTGAGACCAGGTATTAATTGGTGAAATATTTGGGAAGTGATAAGTTTTAGGATATATTTTGAAAGTAAAATCAATGAGATTTACTATGAATGTGATGTGAGCTGTGAGGGAGAAAGAGAAACCAAGGATGATTCCTAAACAGTTAAAGAGAGGATTAAAAGGGATACACATATCAAAATCTTTTATGATCCATGAAGCTCTGTGCATATGTAAATTGGTAGCAGTTATTGTACACTTTAAGAAGATGGAATATAAACTTAATTTTATCGGTCGCTTTTCAAAGATGGAAACAATATAGTTGGCTTGACTAATATTGTATATGGGGAAGAAACAGTCAAGATAGGTGAAGAGGTCAGAGGCAGATCTTAGAAGCCAGGCACAGGGACTTAGATTAGAAGGGTGAGGATAAGAGAAGCCATAAATATTGTAATAGTGAAGTGAAGGATGGATTGTCATGGAGAGAACCTAAAGCCTAGGAGGTGAACAATCAGTCTTAAGAAAATGACAGAGAGGAAATGGGAAGGAAGAGAAAAGAGCATGCATGAAAGGATTTTCAAAGACAAGGAAAGTGACTGTTTCCTCCTCAGAGAGTCATCTTCAGAGATTGCACAAGGAGTGGACGCTGGTTTCAATCAGGAGGACCCTTATCTGGCCAGAGACTACACAGTTAGAGTCAAAGACCAAATAACTGAATAGCAAGATCAGAGTAAAAAACATGGAGACGGCAATATCTCGAAGGGTGGGATAAGAAGGAAAGAGAGAATAAAAATTAGTCTTAGCAGTAAAGAAAATAAGATGCAGGACGGAATGAGATGCAAAGTCATCAAGATGTCAGATTGTGAATGTCACTGCTTTACTGTAGCTATTCTCTGCTACGTTGTTTGGTCCATGTAGGTTGTCAGACAACCCTTAGTTAGAAGGCTTAGTAGTCATAATACTCTACATTCATATTTCTTCACATGGTAAGAAAAAGGCGACAAGGGCCAGAGCCATCTTTGATTTTTGGCTTCCATAAGCATAGGCCATCACTCTACGAAATTAAAAACCAGGTAAGGGTCAAGGAGAAAGACCTTGGATTGGAATAATTTCCTTCAGTCAGGGAATCTTTCTGGTAAATAATAGTTCCTATCTCAGTAATAGAAAAACCCCCTTGATCATAATTCTGGCAAAAGTCTGAGTCCTCCTCCCCTGATTAATCTTATTCTAAAAGTACAATGTAAATCCCCATCCTGGAGTTTCATAAGCTTAATGAAATTTTTAGATTAATTTAACTACATATTTTTTAGCAGATATGGAACCAAAGATGCAAAAAGTAGAGTATATGTGACTTGGATATACTCCACTTTTATATATATAAAGTCAATTATAAATTGGATCTCTGTTCATTGAACAGTATTGTCCTACTGAGTTTCATTAAGAAATTTGCGATAAAGTTCCTTGAGAAAATAACAGTAAAAATCACATCGTGCAAATGCAATGAATCTTTTAAATTGGATTTGATTGAAAATTGTTAGGGATCATTTTCTGATAACACATGATTACTACTATGCAAAGTTAGTTGCTAATTTTTCTTCCAGAATCATTTTCTTGGAGTTCCATATTTTGAGGGAAATGCGTTCTTTCCATTGCAAAGAAGTACAGGGAAACCTTATCAGGCAAGTATGCTCAGAAAAGGAGCCATCTTGGAGACTCAAGCCTTCCTGATAACAGAGAACATGTCCTTTTATGTTTCAAGCATTTGCCTGTTGGGAATTTTGCTTGCAAATCTGTCTATAATCTGGTTTACATTTCCCTGCTTTCAAAAGCAGAATATGGCACATGGAATTTCATTCATATATAACAGAGCTACAAATGCTTTGTAAATTTCAAAGAAATTACATTGGTTTTGTAATCTCCTTTTCCTGATTACTCAGGATCACCATTTTAAACACCAGTTATTGAATCTTTTGCATGTAGAGTTTTTTTTCCCCTCGTGCTAATGACTCCATACTGATGTACTCTCCCAGTTCTTGTGCCTGATTCTAACATTTTTCTAACTCTTCCTACACAAAGGTCATCCCTCTCTGTGGGCTACTTTGAGACTTCTAATTGGCTTCTTCTAATTTGCTTTTGTATTGGAAAGCAAATCATTAAATTACCATGTTTCCCCCGTAAATAAGATCTAGCAGGACCGTCAGCTCTAATGCATTTTGTGGAGCAAAAACTAATATAAGACTCAGTCTACTATAATATAATGTAACATTATAATATAATATAATATAATATAATATAATATAATATAATATAATGTAATACCGGGTCTTATATTAATTTTTGTTCCAAAAGACACATTAGAGCTGATGGTCCGGATAGGTCTTTTTTTCGGGGAAACACGGTAGTTGGAATTTCATATTCCTTAAAATGAAATAGAAATTAAACCTACTATCAGGGAAGTAAATAGAGGATTTTTGTTTTTCAGTGTTTTGTTTTTCATTTTTTATTTCTATTTAGTGATTGGTCTGGTAGTGATTCATCAAACTTTTTGCTTACATTTTCTGGTTCATGGCTGCATTTTCTATATGTCAGTTGCTAGGTTTTCCTGATAGGCTTGATATTTCTTAATTGTTGTTTAAAAGGCAAGTTGATTAAGCTGAGGTTGCTGGTTCCATTTGTTTCATTAATACGGTTTAACTGGATGCTTGATCAGTTTGCAGGTGGTCATCCCCAATGGACCTGACCTTCCAAACAACATTTAAAAAGATAAATTCCTAAATAGAAGGTTTCATTATTGTCATGTTTTATGGAGTGGAATTTTTTCTAACTGTTGCGTTGGACTCTCTCTCAGATATATATCCTGAAAGTGAAATGATCAAAATAAATGTTCCATGAGTAAGTTGCACAGGGCAAAAGAAAAGGAGCAAAAGGAAAAAAAAAAAATCCAGCTTACAAAATTAAAATATGTAGTTTATGGTTCTTCTGATGAATACAAGAAAGAACAGGATGTAAAGCCAGGAGACTTCATGTCAAACCACAACTCAACCCACCAAAGCCTCGCAAATGTGCAGATTCTTAAGTACTGGTATCGGTCTCTCTTCCAGATGGAATAACTTCAGTCTGTTTCTGATAACCCAAGTGCTCTAGAATTTCATGAATTGTATGAACTTGTCTGAGAAAGCAACATACATTGTTTCATATGTGATTTGTGTTTTTGTTCTTGTGGTCAGAATTATTTTGGCAAAGTTCTTTTCTTAGATTGCCTATACAGTGCCTTTTGCAGACAGCAGGAAGTGAAAAACTTGATATTCTAATTTGTAATAAATCGTGGATTTGAAGATGGGAGATAGTTTAAACTTGTATATCAGGAGCCAAGAGCAAAATGCCAAGCCATCTAGCTTTGTGGCAGGACCCTTTCTTGTTCTTAATTGGATCTTCACTTGTCAGTTTGCCCACAGCCTGGTTGGACAGCTGCACAGAGAGCCTAAATCTAGCACTTACAGCCCATGAACCTGATTCCCAGGCTCTGGACAGCAGCTGGAGACAGACAGAGGCCCATATGGAAAGCAACAGCTTTGACCTCATTTAGTGGTCAGACTAAAATGCCACCTGCCTGTTTAAGCTTTGTAATAAAACTATTCTACTACCATGTATGAAGATATGTTGGAAGGAAGAAAGGAGTTAGGAAGGAAGGAGAGAAAGAGAAAAAGGAAGGGGAGGAAAGAGAAACAGAATCACGCTCATCAAATCATATGGCCATATTAGAGGAACTTTGAGGAAGCCTGCTTCCCACATATAAAGTTGCTGTAGCGGCAGAAGTTACTGACTTATATTTTTTATTCCCTTATCCTTCACCGTAAGTTAGGGTCTCTTGAAGCAGAGCCAGAAGTTCAGAAGCAAGTAGTGCATTGAGGGTGTATTCTCAGAAGAAATCCACAAGGAGGAAGGAAAGCAGGACAGAACAGGAACCTGGGCCGAACAAGAATGTGGTCTCAGGTAAAGCCATGGCCTGATCCACAGTGGGCTCTGGAGCACAAGGTGCATCAGAGTTGTCCCTGCCTTAGGCAATATGGCAGGACTGTTTTACTCTGTATCCCTCAGTCTTTGGGCCCCTGGGGTAGGGGAGGGGAGTTGTGGTTGCATACTCTCCCAGGGGAGACAGTTCCCATTAGCTGAGGACAATTGTCAGAAGAAAGAGCAATCTGCAAACTAAAGCAGCTGGGAGATGGGTACCAGGGCCCCAGTAGAGAGGATATGAGCGAGGACCAACAGCGCCCCCTACCTCAGGTGCTTCAGTAAGGGCAGTCACTTCCCTTTTCCACACTCTCCAGTTAGGAATTTTGCTAAAATTTTTGGTCAGCAAAAGAGTGCTATATTTGAAAAAAGGTGAAACAGACACCTGATGAAAGCATATAAGAGCTGTTGCCATGGTAAGTGGCTGCATACCCCCTAACACACCACAGCATCATAGAGCAGAAGGAGAGGAAACTAGGGATCTTGGGGAAGGGAGCACGGATGGCACCTTCTACACCCCACCCCATGAAAAACAACCCTTGAAGGAGAGGGACAGCACTTGGAGAGATTTCGGTTGGCCAATTTATACGTCGTATGGAAATGGCTGCAGGATAGGTAGCCCAACTGCCTTGCTTCTTCAGGACACCCTTCGTGACCTTGTCCTCTCATATGGCCATCCTTTAACCTTAGGATAAAGACGTCCGAGAAGCCTACTGCTGTGTGTTAACTAACTCAGGACTCTTGGACAGATTTGGGCTAAACTGATTCACATACATTCACAGGTTTTTACAAAAGTTCCCCCAACTGACTTTGAAGTCATGGAGAAACTAAAGGCCGTACCTGGAATCATTACCTGGAGTGATCAGCCTGGATGAATATGTTTGCAGGCTTCGTGGGCTCCGAAAGCCACTGACAATTCTGTGCTTCACACAACCCCACACAAAGTGGGGGTGCTCATGCTCAAGTGCTTTGAGAAACATTGGGGGAAATGAACAAGGGAAAGGAAGGGGTTAATGTGCTTAAAAGTGGGTGGCGATAATGCTCAGGTCTAAGGGAGTAAAGCAATAAAGTAAGAGTGACAGCCCTTTGGAAGCTTTTATGTGCCAGAGCCGACACTGAACACTTTAATTGTCACATCTCCTGCAACATAGGCACTTTTCCAATTCGACAAATGATAACTAGCTGGTGTCAAATTCAGGTAGTCTGACTCCAAAACCTGGGCTACCATGTTCCAGCTTCAGACAGATAATACATATGTCAACTGACATAGAGCTAGAACTATAGAAATAGATACATTGCAATAAATAACTGCTCATCTACTGTCCCATGATCATTTGTCCATGTAACTATTTGAGAGTGTGTGTAAAATATATTTTTGAATCCCAGTGCATAGAAAATATAATGCAGGAGGGACATTGGAGAGCATCACAGACAATTCTGTGATTTTAGAGTTCAAGAAACTGAGGTGCACAGAGTTTCAGTTCTTCTCCCAATTATACAACAAGCGCTATAACTCAAAGCCACGGGACGGACCATTTAGGCATTAATGTTGGGTTGAGAAGCGTTATGATGACCTTCAAAGAATGCCGTAGAGCTGTTGGTTGCCAACTTGAGTGGACATCAAAATCATCTAGGGGGTCTGTTAAAATGCAGTTGACTAGGCCCTGGCCCCAGAGTCTGTGATCTGGTAAGTCAGGGGTGAGGCCTGAGATTTTGCAGTTCTAAAACGGTTCAGGTGATGCTGACACTACTTGTACAGAGACCACACTTTGAGAACCACTGCCGATGAGGTAACTGCCTGCTCTGCATGTTTGTGATGCCCACCCTCTTAATTTATGACTTTGGCTATAATTACGTACAGGCGTTCTCTTGACTCCAGATGGTTTACATGTACGTAAGGGCCCTGGCCATGGCCTCTGTCAACCCACAGCTTGCTAGAATTAATTCAGCTGGCAAGGAGGGAAGCACCAGGGCCACGCTGGTTTGGCCCAGCCTCTCTGCCCTTCTCCCACACCCCTGCCTCTTTCCCCAGCTGTGGACTTGGAGAAAGAAGGCAAAGGAGGTTGGCTTCGTATGGCTGAGATTTACTTGCTCAAACCTCCAAACAACCTTCTGTGTTCATTTTGAAACAACTACCATAGAAATCAAGTCTCTGAAAAGGTTGCTGTGCCTACATTTTGGACTCCTGTTGGCTTGTGAAAACTAGTCTCTGTCCCTCTGGAAATAAAGGAGCAGATGGCTAACTGAGGTTCATGAAGGAAGCACGGGAAGCTCCTAGGTCTGCATTTCTTTGGGATTTCATGTTCGAGGACACACACTAGCCTATGGCCAGCGTGAGCCTGCCTTTCCCAGCATATTCCTAGAGGTTTTCTTATGCTCAAAAAAGGCTCATTCCTTTCAAAGTCATTAACAAAAAGGCAGTAAGTCATATCCTTTCCAAAACCTTGCAGAGAGCTACCTTAAAGACCTGGAGAATAAATAGCAAGTGTGTCACCTTAGAGCTATAGTTAGAAGGGCCGCAGAAAGCCCAAAGAAGCCTGCACTGGCTGTTTGAGGAACCTAGATAGCAGTGACGCTGGGAGAGCTACAGCCACAGACAGCTGTAGGATTCCAGCACTGCTGCGTTCAGGCACCTGAGAGCCTCTCTGTCTACTGGGAAGACAAAAACATGGATCCTGCCATGCACTGTGTCACACTAAGCAAAGCCAGCTGCTTCATTTATGGGGTCTAGTGTGAAATGAAAAGAGGAGTGCGTTGTTCAAACATTAAGAATTTCAAGCCAGCAACCACAGAGAATTAAAGCAAATGCAGGGCCCTTCTAAGTGTAGGGCCCTATGTCACCACACAGGGCCTGCACCCATGAACCAGCCCTGCATTGTGGTCCCCACTGCAGAGTTTGGCAGAGCAAGAGACTGGGCATGGGAGGCAGGACAGCCGTTTCCCTCAGACGTGCTGTGCCAAGTGATCCACGCACATCATTTCACTTAACCCTCGTTTTACAGATGAGCTGTGGAGCTGTGGAGGTGGAGATCAGGAAAGGGAAGCAGCTTGCCTGGGGGCATGTGGCTGACAGGGGTCTCCACTGAAATTCCTATCCATTTCTGACTCTCAGTCCCTATTGGTTGGTGGTTGGTTGGGTGGGTGGGTGGTTTAAACTTTTCCACATTCCTAAAGCAGTAACAGCTTGTAGGGAAGAACTTACACCTGTTTTGATTTTTATTCCCTACGAGCTCGAAGAAAGAATAAACACTTAATAAGTGTTTTTAATAAATAATAAGGATTAATCAATGGTCCAGATCCTGGTTCAATACCAAGAAGAATAGTGGAAACATGGCAAGAGAAAAAGAAGGAAAGGAGGAAGACGGAGGGTAAGAGTGAGGAAAAAGAGGGGAGACAGAGGGGGAGGAAGGAGGAAAGCTAGCATGCACTGCCTAGTCCCTCCCGCACATACCATTGTCCATGCCTTATCATATTTAGTCCTCACACCAACCTTCCCAGATCTTGTTTTTATGCCCACTTTACAGATGAGGAGTCAGAAGCTTACAGCAGTTGGTTAACGTGCCCCCCCCCCCAAACCCAGTCTGTGTGTAGCTGGGGCTCGCTCCTCTGTAACAAAGTGATGCAGGCTGTGTGTCCTGTGTCAAGGTGAGTCTCACAGTCTGTCTAGTGACATGGATAGTATTTCCCTCCAGTGAGGCCCAGAAAAGTCACTTTAGTGCAAATAAGTAATAGCAGGTGCCATTTACTGAGTCCCTGTTTACTGGTTGCCTACAATTCTCCTAGGCCTTTTAAATCCCATTTCTTATCCTTCCAACAGTACCTTTGTGGGAAGTTGATATTCGATCCAAACAACAACTGAGTGCACTGAGGCTGAGAAGGTAACTTGTTCAGGGGAACTGTCAGCCCTGCTGTAAAGAATCCAGACCAGGTATAGGTATTTAATCGCCTTCCCTCACAGAGTTCCATTGATAAAACAGAAACTATATGACGAAAGATGACATCAGTAACAGAGTGGGAAAACAAGAAAAAATACCAGCAGCAGAATTTGTGAGGAAATCGTGGAAGATTTGAAGCAGAGAACACTGAAGTAATGGAGAAACCAGATGAGAGAAAACTGTTGTCAAAGGTTCTGGACATACTAGTTACAGACATGAGAGCAGATGCTCCCAGCAGAGCTCCAGAGTCGCCCAGGCTAAGAGTCAGCAAGTGCAGAGCAAAGAGTGGTCCCGACATAAACCCACAAGAGTGACTAAGAGCTGTTCCCAGTACAGAGGTCCTGTTGTTCCTTCTCAGTCCCCATGCATGCAAAGAGCTAGAAACACAGGCTCTTGTCCTAGGTTAATGCCTCGGGATTTCTGTCTAAACTGCCTAAGGCATTAGCCTCGGATGTCATCCAGAAAGGATTAAGGAACGACAGAGGAGCAGAGCCCATGGTAATTCCAGACTTCAAAAATTTTAAAACCTGCTAATGGGTATCATCAGAGAGATGCAAGAAGTATTGTGACCCTATCAAAAGAATTGGTTTCTTTTCTTTTTTTTTTTTTCTTTTCTTTTTTTTTGAAGGAACAATCAATGCACAGGAATGAATTTTTGGAAAAATAAGTTTAAAAAAAAAACACGCAAGGTTTGAAAAATAGGGTAGACAAATTCCAAGACTGAATCAGTAAAATGGAAGATAAAATAGACAAAGAGATAGTAAAAGCAAGGTATGTTTTAAGAGGAGATATTGAAAGTAGAAACAGGAGACCAACCAGTCATCTCCACTAGGAGAGAACAGCTAAAAGAAAGGTGAGGAGATAATTAAAGAAAAAAATAATAAAATATTAAAATGAAAATGAATAAAATAGAAAATTAAATAGAAGAAACTTGGATTTATATGTTCATACAAAGGGCCCCGAAAAGTGCTGAGCGATGAAAGTCAAATATAAGAAAGTGTCAATCAGGAAAAGCAAAACTATAAAATGATATGAAAAAATTGAAATATAGATACAGAACTCTCAGAATCATGATGATACTTCTCAACTTTAAGAATAGAGAAGAATCCATACATAACCCCAGAAATGAAAGAAACAGGTGAACTTCTCAAAATGAGAACCAGAGGGGTGTTGACTGAGTAGAATTGAAGGTTGCCATAGCTTCAGATTCTGACAGAAAAGTACATTTGACTGGAATCCAATGTTAAGTTGTTAGGATGACTCTGGAAAAGAAAGTCATCAACACATCTCCTGAAAGAGCATAGATACAAATTAAATCCTGGATAAAGCATTCACAAAGCCATCAGTATATGAAAACATGAATTTCTCATAACCAAGGAGAATGTACCCTCAAAAAGCAAGGGCAGCAAAACATGCAAAAACTATGCAATCTTCTTTGATAGAAAACAGAAGAAAATTGCTCTGACTCCAGTGATGCAGAATCAATTGGAATTCCTGATTATCAAAAAGATGCCTGTAAACTAGGATTTATTTACTTGTTGAAGAGTATCTACTAGAAAACTGCAGTTGCCACCCCCCGTAGCAGTGAATTACGAGTCCCTTTATAGTAAGGAGCAAGCCAAAGAAACACACTTTTGCCTGTGTTACTCAGCATCACTCTAGAAGTTACAGGATGGGAAATACAAGCAAGAAGAATAACTATTAGAAATGAGGAGACACAGTTGCCATTACTAGCAGTTTATGTGTAAGTCCATCTGTTTCAAATAATCAGTTGAAACTCTTATGACTAACAAGACAATATGCTACCAGCTCAAAAAAGCAAAACACAAAATCCATTCATTTTCTTTACACCAGCAACAACAACATACCTAGGAATATCTTTAAAAAGAAATACGAACATCCAATGTAAAGGACCATGCAGACATTTGAAAGACAAATAAGGAGATCTAAATGAATAGAAAGACATGACATTTTTTAGGTGCGAAGATTCAGTGTTTTGAAGATGTCCATCCACTCTAAATAAATACATAAACTCAAGTTAATTCTAGCCATCTAATAACAGAACATGTTTTAAAAAGGAAAATTAGCAAGTCCATTCCACCATTCTTCTTGGGGAATTAGTGGCAGGTCACGTAAACTCTCTAACTCATAGTCTCTTCAATTGTATTGGGATCATAATGAAACCTACTTCAAAAGGTAATTGTGAAAATTAAATGAGTAACACTTAACACAATGCCAAATCCATAGCACCAACACACATTAGTTTTTGTTATATTATTCTGATTAAATGTACCTGTGCATATAAATACATGAATGGCAATGTTCATTACAGCATTGCTTACAAAAGCAAAACTTAAGATAGCCTTATATTTCCATCAATATTAAAATGATTAAGTACAATATACCATATTCATAGCATAGAAAAATATCAGTAAAATTTGTTATGTATATGTCTATAATCCGAGATGGAAAAAGCAAGTCACAGAACAAAATGTGTAAGATAATTCATTTATGCAAAAAGTATTGTAATAATAGATAGATGATAGATAGATAGATAGATAGATAGATAGATAGATAGATAGATAGAAAATTTTAATTAAAAGTATATGTTAGTAAATTCACAGAAATTGATCTGGAACTATACACACCAACTTGTTACCAATTGTTGTTTGTATACAGAATACTAAGGTCCGTGATAGGAAAGATATAAAGTAATTTTCTTTATTACAAATACGTCTATGTTATTTGAAATTTTTGAAAGGTCATATAATACTTGTTTATTTTTATAACTATGAAATAGTAAAGCCTAGACAGTGTTTTAAGGAACTAGCTGGGCTTCAGGAGGTCCTCGTGCCAGGAGAGCAGCTCACGCAGGTCCTTTCCTTCCTTGTATGTCCCTACCCACACCTTCCAATCTTCACTCTCCTCTCATTTGGCTCTTAAAGCCCCTGTGCCTTTCATTGTGACTGCCCTGGTGAAGCCACAGTGCCCACATGTCAAGCCACCAACTGAGAGAACTGCCAGGTCCCCAATTCTGACTGAGGCCCTTTCTGGGCCCTCACTGGAGAAGCAACCTCACCCTGATCTATAGGCCTCAACTCATTTTGTTTAACCCCAAGTGCAAGCCCATCCAGACACCCATCTCCCTTCTAGCTTGTCTCCATTCTGATCCGGTCTTGCTCTCCCTGACTTACTGCACCAGACTCTCCAAGGCCCCAGCTTTCCCTGTGTCCTCTGAAACCTTGAGGCATGATAACCATATTCTTATATGTTGAGGGTCTGCACAGTTCCGCCATCTGGGGGACTCCCTGAGGCCAGACTCTCCCCAAGACACACAGCTTCTCGCAGCCCTCTCCAGCGCAGGCTGCTCCAGCCTCTGTACCCCCTACCTCATGGCCACAAGGTGAAGAAGGCTCCCTCCATCACCCACAGCTCCCTCTAGGCTGTTACTCCATCCACAGGTGTAGAACAGCTTGCTCTTTCAAGGTCTGGCATGATTGGGCCCTTGCCTCCCTCTCAGCCTCACGTTTAGCTCATTCCTCAGCCACACATCACACGCCAGCAACTCTGAACCACGTGTGGTTCCCTGAACCCATCATGTGTTTCTTGCTTCCGTAGCTTTGCCTTTGCTCTTCCTTCTAACCAGAAGACGCTTCCATTTCTCCCACTTCTTGCCCCTCCCACTGGCATAGTTCTAGTGGTTCTTTAAGACACAACTTTGCTCAGGAAACTTCCTTCTCAACTCTCAGCTCCTTCCCCCCTCCTTCACCCCCCCACCCCCCTCCAACCCCCACCCCCACCCTACCCCCACACCCCCACCCCCGCAGGCTGGGTTAAATGGCCCGCTTGCATCTGCTTCGCTGCACAGACTCTGAGATAGAGAATCACATACAGGGAGTCTACTAAGAGGCACCCTGGAGAACAAACCCTGGAAGGGACTGAGAAAAAGGAGAAGTGAGCCCAGGGAGATGTTAAATTTCAGTGCAGCCACAGCAAAGGCCTCAGCCATTGCTGCAGGGGGCTCTGGAGCTAAAGTGGCCCATCAGAGTTGTTCCAAACTGGGGAACCCCCACACCCATCAGCCACGCTTCCAGGCCTATACCCTCACATCCATCAGCCATGCTTCCAGGGAGAAAGCATGACCCTAGATGAAGCAGATCCCTTCACTGAGAGCCTGTGGCCACCATGGTTCCAGCAGCAGGGGGTGTGAGGCAGCACAGCTTCACAGCCAACAGGTGGGACACTTCTCCTTTTGTACACATCTCTCTGCACTTACCAGGATGTGTTATAATGTGGCCGATTTCCCCGTAGACCAAGGATCAGCACACTACAGCCTGCAAGTCAAATCCAGCCCACTGCCTGTTTTTGTAAATAAAGTTTTATTGGCACACAGCCACGTTCATTTATTTATATATTGTCTATGGCCATTTTCAAACTATAATGCAGAGTTGCGTAGTTGTGACAGAGATCATATGGCCCTCAAAACCTGAAATAGTTACTATCTGGCTTTTTACAGAAAAAGTTTACCAACCGCTGTGCTAGTATCTATCAGTCCATAACTGGGGCCTGGAATTGAAATTTTGGATGAATGATAAATGAATTCATGTCTGGATGAATGAGTCACATGGGCTTAGGTTCAATTCTTGGCTGTGCCATTCAAAAGCTATGATGTTAGGCAGATGATTTAACCTCTCTAAGCCTCAAGTTCCTCATCAATAAAGGGGGATTCATATTTTTTTTTCGATGTAAGAATGTCCAAACCTGTAGAGAATTTTTATGTTTATTTGAGCCAAACTGACAACATGCTGGGAAGCAAGATCTCAAATGTTCCAGAGAATAAGTTTTGCAGTTCCTGTTATACATTTGGAATTAAAGAGAGAAGTAAAGATTATTACATGATGGTGGGAGGAAGGAAGGAGGAGAAATCTCTATGATTGGACTGCAGAATAGTTAACAAGATTATGTGTCCCTTGAGAGTTAATACCCCTTCCAGGGGTATTACTTCTGGCATTTCAAAGGTATGTTCACCTACATGCACAAGAACAATGGACAGGGTTTGTTTAAAAACCTTTCACTAAAGAAGTTATAGGCCTGGAGTATTACTACCCACCATGACCTGCCCAGTTAGGATTTATGATCGGACCACCCTGTGAGGTTACTTTGGGTCACTGAACTTATACATAGCCACTTTTTTGATCACACTATCTTTTCACGGTGTGGTGAACATTAAATGAGAACGCACAGATGCATTGCAATCACAGTACATGGTAGTTACTATATGTTCATTTGCATGAAAGCCAGTGGGTCTTTTCAAAAAGTTATATGACATTTTAAGGTTGAAAAACACTGGACTTCTACTTCTCTAGTAGACTACATGTTAATATGCTTGTTTTTGCTTAAAAAAAAAAATCTTAGCACCTGGCAGAAACACAAGTCCTTTCCTACTGCATAAATGTGACAGACAGTCCTGATGGTTCTCAGAGGTATCATGCTTTATGTATCTGGCCCAGATTCTAATTAATTGGAGCAAGCCAGATCTCATAAATGAAAAGTGCTGTAATTTGGAGGTGACAACTAATATGTCATTGCTGTTCAAATTCCATTTCATTAGCAGGTACAGCCAGGATGTGGGCCAGCCCCAGGAGACCGTCTCTAGGACAAGACTTCCACAGGAGACAGTCCCTGCACATTTGGTGGGGCATTTACTGCCTTAATAAGATCAACCTTATTAACCATTATATTTAGTTAAGGTAACACTAGCTGCTACGAACCACCAAAGTTTATGACTTAACACCAAAGAATACATTTTTTTCTCACTCATCCAATAGTCCATCGTGGGTATATCAGTTTCTATTGTTGCATAATAAAATACCACAAATTTAGCATCTTAAAACAACACATATTTATTCTCTCACAGTTTCTATGGGTCAGGAGTCTAGGTCCAGGCCAGCGGGCTGCTGGGCTTGGCATATTACTAGGATGAAACTGAGGTGTTGGCCAGCACTGCAATCTCATCTGAGGTGTGGGGCCCTCTTTCAAGCTCACCGGTTGTTGGAAGAACTCAGTTCTTTGCAGCTGTATGGCTAAGGTCCCCATTTTCTTGCTGTAATAACTGCAGGCCAGGGATGCTCTCAGTAACTAGAGGCCACCTTAGGTCCTTGCCACACGGCGCCCTCCTCTCATACCGTAACACGTTTTATTTCTTCAAGGCCAACAGGACAGTCTCACTCCAGTCTGCTAGATGGAGTTTTATATAACATAGTAATCACCAGAGTGATTTTCCTGTGCCTTTCTCATTTAGTAGAACCTATCCAAGGGAGTGACCTGATATGCCCAGGTCCTGCCCACACTTTGGGGAGGGAATTGTGTGTTCTTGTTCCCTAAGTCCGTCGTCCATCTTGTCTTATTCTTACACTTCTTCCCTCCTGACCCCTCCCACTCCCCCTCCTTTGCCTACCACTAGTCCAGTCATTCGCTACCAGGGTCTCTGTATGTTTAGGAGACACTATTGGTTGCCTACCCCAGAGCCATTTACTCCTTTCTCCTTTCTTATAAAATACTAATACTGCTATGATTTCCACCCGTCTCTGTATAGTCATGTTCTTCAGGAAACACTGTTCTCAGTTTATGCACCAATGAGGTAAATTGGTCTAAGCTAAGCCTGGTGGTTTCATTTTTCTTGCCAGTGATTGGTTTAGGAAGGACATGTGTTCGGTTTTGGCCAATGAGAGGAGGAAAGTGTGATGGCCACCTTCTGGGAAAAGATTTCCAAGCTGATAAGAACCAACATAAGGGAAGATGCTGTCACTCTTCTGCTGCTGAATAATTGCGAACAAGTAGCTATTTTAGACCACCAGGGAAGCCCTCTGTAAGGCTGGGATAAGGAAGGCAAAATAAAATGATGGAAAGAACTCAAGTCCTTCGTGATGTCATTCTGCTGCTGAATTAGCCACCGCTATGTCTCCCTGCATTACAATATCTTGTTATATGAGGCAATATCCTTACTGTTTAAGCTACGTTGAATCTGGATTTTCTAATATTTGCAGTTGTAGGTACCTAAGTGATTGTGTGTGTGTGTGTGTGTGTGTGTGTGTGTGTGTGTGTGTGTGTGTCTCAGTGCAAAATATTGTGATTTCTTCTCATACTGTAGCTGGAAATAATAATAATAAAGATGATGATGACAATAAAGATAATAGCAGCATTAATGTACAGAGGAGCTACCTCTGTCCAGGGAATGATGTCAAAGTCATGAAAAATGATGCCAACGCATGAAATTTGCAAAAATCCATTGCCCCTGATTTTAATGAATGGCATCTAGGATATAAATATAGATTTGGCGTATTTCCTGTAGTCTTCCAGATTCAGTATTCCCCATATGAAGATTCAAAGTGAGTGTGCCAAAACAGACTTTGGAGGAGCTGCTAATGATCTAGTATTAAGACTTTGATTGACTGCCTCTTTTCAATCAATCCAAATCAGGGGAGCAGGGTGGTCCAACTCAGAATTTAGTTGGTTGATGCATATTAAGGTTATAAGGAGATAAATAGAATTCATACCCAGGCTCCATTAGCATTCAGCCAACAGTGTTAATTTTTCCAATACAAAATGCATTCTAAGTGCTGTGTTTTTATTTTTTATTTTATTTTATTATTTTTGCCATAAATATTCATTCCAGCAGTATCAATGATGTGAACTGAATCAAATGGTCCTTGCCCCAGAAAGCCAAGTGAACTCTTGGGGTATCGTGTTCCTCCAAAGTTTAGTTGTCTTATAGTGCTGAGAGCAAAATCGGCTTCTACACAGTCACTAGGACTTGGAACGTACCCATTCAATTCATTCACATCATCTGGAGGAAGAAATAGAGAAGGCAAGTCATGCATTAAATTATCAAGGCAAAATACTCCAGGTAAACGGATCTATAAAGCCAGACAGAATGAACATCCAACTGGCAGAATTGGGAGAAATCTGTCATCCTTCCATTTCTATTTTATATAAATCCAATAAACAGATGATGCAAAACTAGGGCATTTTGCGAAACTGGAGAGGAGATTTGTTTATTTTCATTGAGTCACATTGCTTGGGCTAGATTAGCAGCAAGTCTCTATAAAGAATGTAATTTTCCTTTCCTTTTCAAGGTGTATGGAAATGGGAATTGAAGCTAAAGATTATCTGGGGTGGTCTATTTTTAGAGAAAGTGATTTACTGAGAGTATTTGTCATTCATTCAGGAGGACAGCCAGCCGTGAGCCATGGCAGGCAACAGCCAGCTCTTTTGGAAGAAAAAGAAAATAATCTTTCTATTCTTGAAAAGCATTAAGAAGGAATGTTATCAAGTCAAAAGCAGGAGGCAGGCAGTGAGGGAATGAGAAAATGTAAGGCATTTTCTGTTTAGCATATGAGTGCGTGTACCATAAGTATAGATTTACTGCTGTGTGTTTATCAGTGCATGGGTGTGAAGATACATGATCAGGGTTATGTGTGTCTGTATCGCATGTTTCTGTGAATAAGAAATAACAGCTAATATTTACTGGATTGAAACTGTGTCCCAGTTTCTGTGCTAGGAGCTTATTGGGATTGTCTCTTTGAATTATCTCAACAGCCTATATTTTCCATCTTGAAAAGGTTAATAGAGTTATTAGGACTCAAAACCAGGATTCAGACCCAGGCAGCATGACCATTTGGGGCAATCAGCTCCCCAGAACCCTTGCCACCGATTACATTAGCATGCCACATAACAACAATGTTTATATGTGTATTTGTATATGTTTTTTGTTTGTTTTCAAAAAAAATCTTTAAGGGGAACAGTTTTCTCTATTGCCTGCATTAAAATAGAATCACTATGTATCTCAGGCTGAGACAATTAACCAAACAAATAAACACCCCCAACTTCTTGGTAACATATTGATGGGTTCCACAGCAAATTGAAATTAAAAAGCTAAAATCTCACAGTGTTTATTTGTAATTCCTGATTGATCTTTGGGTTCATCTTGAAACATATCTCATAATTCATACAGTTCACTCTGGTGCCTTGCCATCTGGCCTCTGGCTTACAAAAACAGTATGGTATGGTGTTTGGGACTGTAAATTTAGGGGATTTGAACAGCTTCACATGGATAGCTAACTGTCATCTCTAAATTAACCCATCAGAAACAATTGCTCAGTACTCATCCCACCCCACATCAGACATGCATCTTCCCACTGTCCATCATCTCAGTAAATCACCGTTTCTCCAACGGCAACTGCTGAGGCCAAAATCTCTGGTCTCATCCTTTATTATCCTCTTTTCCTCACACCTCACATCCAACCCACTAAGAAATCATGTTGAGTCTACTTCAAAATATGTCCAAAACATGCCGCTTTTTACCATTCCACAGCCATGGCCCTGGCTCAAGCCATCATCTGTCTGTAGAAATGCTGGTCCTTTCTCCACATATAAGCCAGCACAATCCTTTATTAATACAGATTACTCAACGTCAGGCAATGACTTACATCACACAGAGAATGAATCCAAAGTCCTTCCGAGGTCTCTGAGATTCTCTCTCTCTCTCTCTCTCTCTCTCTCTCTCTCTCAGTCAGTCATTGAACAGCCACACACCTTGACATTCCTCAAATCCTCAAATACCCAAAACATATTCTCATCTCAGGTCAGGAGAATGACCAAGATCAAAGGATGCTGGTAGAGGATATTCTAAAGTAGCTCTTGAAGAAACATCCAAGAAAGACAGGCAATATTTTGCCAACAAAGTTGCACCCCCATTATAGGATGAGACCGTGGCAGCTAAGCCCAGGAGAAAGCATTCCTCTAGGATGAGGTGTCTGAGGGGGAGAGGCCCCTAAATCTCCATTAGGCCAAGGGATGAGGCAGCAGACAGCACACTCACCCTGTGATGAGGCAGCACGGATGGGGCACAAGCATGGATTTTGGAATCTTGAGAGACCCGGATTTGACTTCTGACCTCACCATTTACTATCAGCATGATGGTGGGCAAACACTTAGTCTCTCTGAGTCCCGGTATCCTCATATTTCAAAATTTTGCAGTGATTTACTTTGCTGCAGTAGCATTTTGGTTTTGTCAAAAAGCTGCATATCCCCATGGGAGCATAGCATATATGCGCTATACTAGTTAAAGATATCTACTTTATGAGTTAAAGATGATTTTAGCTAAAAGTGACCCGAAAATCTAACTTACAGTATCTCAAGCACATATTGGTTTGGTGTTCTCACAAAGCAAGAGATCTGGAGGTAGAAAGTGGTTGGCCTTAGCTCAGCTCCTCAGCAAAACCGTCAGGTAATTCCTTCTCTCTGCTCTGCCACCTTGCCCTGTTGGCTTATGTCCTTTCATTTATTGTCTTGAGATGGCAAGAGGGGTGCTGTACCGTTAGACACCGTGTCTATGTTCAAGACAAGAAGGAGAAAGAGAAAGGCAGGACCAACTCAGTCTCTCTCTTTTATCAGAAAATCAACTCTGGGGAGAAATCTACGTTGGATACACATTTCATTGGCCAGAACTGTGTCATCTGGTCATTTCCAGCTATTAGGAAAGCTTCACACAGTGCTATTCCAAACCAAACGGGGTTTTGTAAGAAAAAGAGAAGGAAGGACTGAAAGTTGGGTACACAGCAGAGTCTGCCACGGGGCGGGGGGAACAGAACAATGTAAATAATAGTCTTTGTTCCTAGAATAAACCCTAGTTGGCCACAAAATATAATTATTTCAATACATAGATTTATTTGATTTCCTAGTATTGTATTTAGAATGTTTTCCTCCATGTTCAAAAATGAAATTGGTTTGTAGAATGTGGATGTTTATACACTTTTGAGCACATTCTCTTTGTTGAGTTCTAGCATTGTTTATTTTAGATTAACAAAGCATGGATTTGGAACATCGTCCGCTTGTATCTGTGCTATGGAACAGCTTGTAAGGCATAGAACTTATGTGTTACTTAAATTTTGGGGTGAACTTGCCCATGAAGCATTGGATCCAGCCACCTTTTTGCAGGTGATCATTTAGAAAGAATTTCTCATTTTTATAGTAATTGAGCTAATCAGCTATTCTACCATTTCTGTATTAATCCTAGCAATTTATATTTTGTTAGAAAGTTATCTTTTTAAACCAAATTTTCACGTATGTCAGTAAAGGATCTCAAATCACTTACATGTGTGGTCATACATCATTTCTCATTCTAAATTTTGTGTATTTAGTGGAGCTGTTTTCTTTTCCACTTGTTAGACTAAGTTAAGCTTATCCTATTTTAATATTTTCTTTCAATAAACCAGTCCTGGAATTTATCTATGCTATGATTTCCTTTAATTTGTTTTTAATCTATTAAGCACTGTCTCCTGGTTCACTTGTACTTGTTTTATTGTTCTTTTTATAATTTATTTTAGTTGCATTCTTAGTTCACCAATTTTCATTTTTTCATTGGTAGCAATGAAAGCTTTTATGGCTTTGGAATCACTCCTGAATACAACTGTGATTATATCTCCTAAATTTTTATGATTGCTATTCTCATCATTATTTTCTGAGTACTCTAAAACAGAAGCAGGTGTGTGTGTGTGTGTGTGTGTGTGTGTGTGTGTGTGTGTGTGTGTACATGCAAGCTAATGAGAAAGTGGGGTTAATTTCCAGTTGGTTAGGTGTTTTTATGTTGTGTACCTTTTGGCTATTAAATTCTAGTCCTTTCGCTCTGTGCTCATCACATATACCCTGTCTGATCATCTATTTGAGGAACTCATTAAGTATTCCCTTGTGGTTGCTTATAAGGTAATTTTTAATGGGTGTTCCATAGGCCCTTGAAAAGAAAATGTATTTACTGAAGTGTAAAGAGCTTAATACTCTTGATTAAGTATATATTATAAATTCGACGGTTCAGATATATTATACTTTCTTTTACAATGTTAGATTTATCACAGATTGAAGGAAATCAGTTAAAGTATTTCGTTACTGATTCATTTCTATTTCATTTTTACAGTTTAAAAGTTTTTTAGCTTATACATTCTTAATGTCCTGTTATTTGGTGCATAACCACTCACAACTGTTTAAACTTCATTGTGGATTGCACCCTAATGACTAACTTCCCACTCCTCCCCCACTAACTTCTTTTAACTTGCATTCTACTCTTTATAATATTAACACTGCAAAGCATTTTTAACACTTTTACCAGCATTTGTCCTCCTCTTTGCACATTCCTTTATTTAATCTCTAGGAGTTACTTTGGTTTTAGTGGGGAATCTTCTAAGCTACTTATTTTTAAAATGTATTTGATGAGGAACATAATCATTAATACTTACTGTCATATGTTTGATTTCATCCCTGTCGTTTTATGTTCTGTTTCTGGAGGTTTGCATGCTCCTTGCTTTTTTACTTTGTTTTTTAAAACTATTCTCTGCTATCTGAACTTTTCTTTCCAATAAGTTGAAGATAACCCAAATTTTTTAATACACTAATGGCTACTTTTACATTTTTACTAACTCTTATGCAACTACGTGCTTCTGATTTCTAATATTGAGAGTGGACTAGCACATTATGTCCTCTTGTATCTTAAATGAGGATAGTAATAATAGCACCTATCTAATAGGGTGGATTGGACAATTAAAAGAGATGATACATCTAAAGTTCTCCAAACAGTATGCAACACATAGTAAAAGACTCAAATGTCAGCTCTAACTAGTACTATTGTTTTTTGCTGTCCTGGTTACTTTTCCTCCATATAAAATGAGGAAATTAGAACAACCTGATTTTCTCCTCCATTCCCCAATCTGCCCCCGCCACATACACACACACACACACACACACACACACACGCACTGCTTATGTTTTATTACTACAAGTCATGTGATTGTCATTACTGTTGAAACACTTCTAAATTATGTGTCATCTGTTTCATTAAGTATTTATAACAGGTGAATTTTCTTTGTGAACTGTTTATACCAGTCATTTTAACTTAACCGTGTTTAAATTATTTCAAGCACAAGTCCTTTTATGCTTCATGTTTTCCATATTTTCCAGTCTTTTGTTTTCTCTGCTCCTGAATGGTAATTTGTCTAGATTAAGAACACTTGGGTCATAATTTGTCTTACATTGTTTCATGTTATAGAAGAGAAATCTGAAGTCTAAGGTTTCTTTCTTCACAGATGACCCATTTTCCTACCTATATGTTTCGATGTCCTTCTTAATTTTTGACACCTTCAGGTTCTAACAGGGGGCATTAATATGCTGGCAGGAAAAGAGATGTTTCTTGTCACTAGGCTGACCGGACACATGATGACTCCCTCACTGACAGATTGGGTCTTCTTTCCTTATTTCACCCAGGAACTCTCATATTTAAATAATGTTTCTCAGTCTCAGAGACATAGAGGAAAAACTGAGGGTTGCTAGATGGGGGGGGGGGATAAAGGGGAATGTGAGGGGATTAGAAAGCACAGTCGGTAACCACAAGATTGCCACGGGGATATGAAAGTCAATTTGGGGAATGTAATCAATAATGTTGTAAAGATTTTATAGGGTATCCGATGGACACTTGTCTCATTAGGGAGACCACCTCAGGGATGATGTAGCTGCCTGATCACTGCATTGTACCCCTGAAGCTGAAGCTGAATAATAGTGAATGTCAACTACAATTATTTATATATAGTTACAAGAAGCGGAGTACAGCATTAGGAGTAGAGACAGTGGGAATGTAATTGCTGTGTGCAGTGTCAGAGGGGTAGTGGATGGGGGGAGGGGGGTTGTCACTGTGTGAGGGATATAAATGATAAATGTCTAACAATTGCATTGTTTTGTGCACCTGAAACTAATTTTTAAAAGTTTTTAAAAAAGAAAGTTAAATTAACAGCTGAAATAAAATTCAGGAATTTTATTAAATAAATAAATAAATAAATAAATAAATAAATAAATAAATAAATAAATGTTTCTGCTCTCATCATTCTGAAGTCTTCTTCAGGACCCAATTATTTACTTATATTTTCTCTAATAGTATCTTCTCGAATGATTTTCAGCTTGTATTTTTGCTTGGTATTCCATGAGAGCTTCTCAGACATAGCCCTCCCACTCAGTACTGAAGAACCTTTCTCCAGAGCCAGTCTTTCTTGCTTTTACCTTTTTCTATTGTTTTAAATTTTACCGTGGTATTACTAGTTGCTACAATTTCTTTCCTTAATGCCTCCAGAGCCCTCCATTTCTAATCTACTTTGATCATCTTAGCTTTCATATTTTACTATGCAGAGATTTTATGTCTTCAAGTTTATTGAGAGCGTAGAGAGTACATAAAATTGACTTTTTACTTTGATAGTCAGTATTTTCATAATTATGTTCTTCTTTTAGAACCTGAGCATTATAATCTTTACTCATTTTATGTTTCAGAAGTTTTCACAGACCCCGTATTATTGGTTTGTGTTTTATGTTCCCTCATTTCTAAATGAAAAGAGTTTTTCAAGATCTGGAATTTGTGTCTAAATGTAGTGAGAAAAGTTTCCTATGATCTCTTTAGTATTCATGTGGATATTGTTAAAATCCTTATATCTTAAACGAGTCGGGAGGTCCGTATGAGTTTATAACATTAGTTGAGTTGCAACAGCCTCAGGAATCACTTAGAATAAGCAAATAGTAAATCCTCAATAAATGTTGGCCATTATCAGCAGCAGCAGCAACATCGTTGATAAATTTGACTCCATAAAAAAATTTAAATCTATCCACTGTAAACATAGTCAATGAATAAAGTCAAAGATGAATGACAAACTGAGAAAAATATTTGCCACACAAATGGCAGGCAGTTTTTATAAATCTATAAAATGTTTGCATATCAATAAAAAGATCTATAACTGACTAAAAAAATATATTAAGTTTTGAGCATGTAAGTCCATGTAAGCCACATAAATTGGCTTATAAACATATACAATTACATTTGGCCCTACTGATAGATAAGAAATTGAAAGTTTTTACAGTTCATCTACTTTTTTTTAACCCATTACCTAAAATTAATTATAACAAGCATTGACCAAGGTGTAGAGAAAAAGACATTCTCTTATATGAACCAATGGGTCTGTGAATTTAAAAATACGTCTTTGGCCAAGCAAATTTGCACTCAGCACTGTAGCTCTTAGATATCTTTGCATGTGTCTGCAATGATGTATGTAAAAAATGTTTATTCCAGTATTGCTTGTAATAGAAATATACTCATATTGTTAAGTGGAAGGATATGCTGCTAAAAAAGAAACCCAACAAATATTCAATGGCTCAAAAAATATATGAAGTGTGATAAAATAAAATACAGTGAATGTTTAAATAAAAATAATTATTACAATAAAAGTCACATTGCCATTAATTCCCCCTCAAAATCTCCCCCTTGCTTCAAACACTTATCCTATCGTTCTTGCCACTTTCTGAAGCAGTTCTGAAAAGTCCTCTTTGGTGAGTGTCTTTAGTTGCGCTGTCATGGCTTTCTTGATGTCCTTAATCATTTCAAAACATTTTCCTTTCATGGTCATTTTGACTCTGGGAAAGAGCCAGAAGTCACCCAGTGCCAGATCTGGTGAATAAGGTGGATGAGGACACACTATAATGTTTTTATTTGACAGAAATTGCCATACCAGAAGCGATGTGTGACACAGGGAATACATCATGATGGAGGATGAAGTAAAGACACTCAAGAAAGAGGACTTTCCAATTTGCTTCAGAAAGTAGTAAGGATGATGGGATAAGTGTGTTCGAAGTGACGGGGGGGTATTTTGAGGGGATTAATGGCAATGTGTCTTTTACTGTAATAATTTTTTTTTTTAATTTAAACATTCACTGTATTTTTTTATCACACCTTGTAGACATTTATTTCTCTGTTGCAAGTTAAACTATTTAGGTTAGCAGGGCAGCTATACTCCTTGTGGTTATTCAAGGACCCATTTTCCTCTAAGATATTACTCTACCTTTTCCTAGGGTATTGTCATAATATCCACAGTTGAAGTGGGATCAATACCACATCCATTGAAGCTGGTATGAAAGGGGAAGGCATAAAGCAAGCACGCACACAGCCTTAGGCCTAGTTTCAGAAGTGATACGTTTCATTTTATTATATTCCATTAGCAAGAATGCATTCCCATTTCTGCATTTATGTGCCAAAAGCTTTGGGAAAACCATGTACCCAGGATAAAATGAAAATGGATTTTGATGAACAGCTGCAGGTCTCTGCCTCAAGAAAATACTAGAAACAATCAAATGTCCATCAAAAGAGGAACAATTAGTTCACACAGTATCTCTATTCAATGGAATATTAGCATGCAATTAAAGAATGAGTTAAATCTTTCATTCTGTTAGATACATATGATAGAAAGATCCCAATATATATAGTGAAGCAGAAAAGGAAGACACAGAAAAAAATGTGTGCTACATATTCACATTTGTGTTTTTAAAAAGAGTGTATTCTATACTTATATACAGGTATATGCCCAGAGCATTTCTACAAGAAGAAACTACTAATGGAGATTTAACTCTGAGTTGAGCTAGGGTTCTGATGTCAGAAGAAAACTTATTTTCAGTCAGTTCCCTTTTTGTATTGTATAACTTTTTTACCATATGTATTTATCATTAATATTATAAAATGTACATATATGTAAATATGAATAAGTTCTTCTTTGCTTAAAACCCTTCAGCAATTATCTGTGGCTATGGATAATGTGCAGGCTTATTGACATGTTTTTCAAGCTCCTTTCCTTCAGACCCCTGTCTACCCTTTTAGACCTTGAACTTGAAGCTTTCTTCCTGCGCTGTTCCTCATTTTCCTTCCTTTGTTCATAGTCTTTCTGCCTCAAATTCTCTTCCAACACTGATACCTGGTATTTTACATTATTTCTCTTTTTTTCCTCACAAAACTAAGTTTACTGCCATAATATCCCAAGTGAGATGAAACCTTGAAGACAAAGGGCATGTTGTTGCCCCTCGTCATCCCTCATTCTGTCAGCAGAATGGATGACAAATAGCAGGTAGTCAGTGAATATTTGTACAAGTGAAAACGTCCTCTCACCCACTTAATTTAAACAACATTTATTAAGTGACTGCGTGATACCTCTCTTAAGTAGCTTCTCCACTCCTCAAATTTTTTCCCATTTCTCTGTTTGTGTCCTGTGTATTTACTCCCAACTAATTTATTTCCCTTCTTCCTCTGGTGTAGTTTAAAGGACCCTACCTTAGAATCCAACTACACATATATCAACCAGGGAACAATAAACCATGTTTTAATAAATAAGGGAAAGGGTCTGCATAAACTCATGGTTTTTAATAGTTATACATCTAGACTGATACAAAAATAAATGTAGGAATACTCATTCATATATCTACTAGTTCTGTCCACTGAGAGAGCCTAACATCAATGACAGCCCAGTAGCAATGGGTGCATCTAGTACCCAGATATCAGTTTGTAAGTACCATTCCTCAATAAAACTAACCAGGGAGCTTAGAGAAATGGTTGGCTGCAAAACTGATCTAGGGAAAATATAAGATAAGCCTGGAGAATCCCATAGTGTTAGAAAATAAGGAAGTGTTAAAAAATAATTAGGGGATGTCCAAAAGGACACAGATGCCAACCTAAAGGAGCTTCCAATGACCAAACCTGTGATAATTTGAGCAACAAAATAAATAACGAGAGTAGTAAATTGTAACTCTTAGAATAAAGCAAATATCTCTTAGTCCATACTATTGAAATGGATGAATGAATGAATGAATGAATGACTGGAGAATTCTATAGTAGAATGCTAATTAATAAATATAGGAGAATACCTCTGGCTTTGTTCTTTTTTCTCAGGCTGCTTGTGCTATTTCGGGTCTTTAGGGTGCCACACAAATTTTAGGACATTTTGTCCTACATCTGTGAAAAACGCCATTGAGATTTTGATAGGGTCTCCATGGAATCTGTAGAGTGCATTAGGTGATGTGGACATTTCAATAATGTTAATTTTTTCAATCCATGAGCACAGAATATCTTTTCATTTCTTTGTGTAATCTTCAATTTCTGTCAACAATGTCTCACAGTTTTCAGAGTATAGGTTTTTCACGTCCTTTGTTAAATTTATTCCTAGGAATTTTATTCTTTTTGTTGCCAGAGATATCATAATCCCCAATTTCAAACTATACTATGAAGCTAGAGTAATCAAAACAGTCTGGTACTGGCAGAAAAACAGACAAATGGAACAGAATTGAGAGCCCACACATATATGGACAACTAATTTATGACAAAAGAGCCAAAAACATACAGTAGAGAAATGAAAGTTTCTTCAATAAATGCTCTTGGGAAAACTGAACAGTAACATGCAAAAGAACAAAACTAGACCAATATCTTACGCCATACAAAAAAATTAACTCAAAATGGATTTAAGACTTGAATGTAAGACCTGAAACCGTAGAATTCATAGAAGAAAACATCGGTGCCAAGCATCTGGATATCATTTTCAGAGATGTTTTTGTGGATTTGATTCGAAAGGCAAGGGAAAACAAAAGCAAATATAAACAAATAAATATGAAAGAACCAATGAAACTAGAAGAGCACCATTATGCAAACATCTGGTAATAAGTTCTGTAGGCAAGAATCATCAATGGATGTTGAAATTCGAGAGCAAATATTTGGTGAGAAACAGGATATTTGCATAGGCTCAGAGTATTTCCTCTATATGAAACTCATTCATTACAAAGAGAAAAGAGTAATTTTATAGTGGCGCAGCCTGGCAAATAACACCTTAACCCAGTGAGCAAAGCGAATATCACTATTAATGAGACATACTGACATCACGTATCTCCTAATATGCGGCACTGAAAAGAATGCATTACTTTGTTCCATTCTTACCAAAAATATGTAACCTCAATTTAATGACACAAAAACATCAGACAAACCCAAATTAAAGGGCATTCTACAAAATAGTGGCTAGAAATCTTCAAAAGGGTCAAGGTTATGAAAGACAGAGAAAGACTGAAGACCTGATACAGATTGAAGAGACTAAGGAAACATAAATAAATGCCATATGGAATCCTGAATTGGATCCTGGACCAGAGAAAAGACATTATGGGAAAACTGGCAAAATTCTAAGAAGGTCTATAGATTAGTTAAGAGTTTTATATCAGAATTCATTTCCTGGTTCCAATCAGTTTAATATGGCTTTGTAAGATATTAACATTAGGGGAAAATAGGTGAAAGGTATGTGGGGACACTACTATTTTATATTCTTTCTGTATGACAAATTATTTTAAAATAAAAAGTTACAAAAAGTAGGTTGTGTAGTTTCTCACTGAGTTGCCCTTTCATAGATAAGCAATCCAGAGCCCACTGACTTGAAAAGGTCGGAATAATTCTCCAACACCTAATACCTAATGTTTAAAACCTGTAGTTTTTTCCTTCATTTGGTGTAATCGACCTCTGGGGTTTTTGGTTTATTACCCAGAAGAAGCAAAATCTTTGTTGTTCATTTGGCAAAGGAAATTGCCCCCTGTCTTATCTTTAACTATGTAGTTAAAACCAGAAAAATGCTGGATGAGTCTCTAAACAGAGTCAGGATTCTATTTGCCACTGATTCTCCAAGCTGCCTTTAAAGCTGAAAGCTATTTAATCGAAAGTCATTTACTAGGTTCCTGTAAATCTAAGCTTTAGAGGTATTCTGCAGCAGTTTGAAGATGAAAAGTTAAGGATCACACACAATGTAGGAAATGCACAAAAAATTCAGCATATAAATTGACTTTCTTAGCTACTTTTTTCAAGACATCAATATTATATTGAGTTAATATAATTACAGAATATTAGAACCGGGCTATAGGAGAGGTCTCCAGATCTTGTGTTCAAGTACTGCTCCTGCCAGTAATTATCTAATGTATATGAAAATAATTCTTAAACAGAGATAAGGAAACCAGTTTATTAATGGCCTGAACATACTGTGGTGCCCTCAGCTATCAGCCTCATATTTTTCCTCTCACACTCTTCTAGGAAGGTTTGTTGGAATTCTGTTCATTGTCTCTTGACAGCATTTGAGCATGTCATATTAGCTTTCATTGTTGGTCATAAGAGTCTCATTTCCAGGTATAAAGTTTAGTCCATCAAAAGCAAAATGTTAGCTTGATAGTTAATTCACTGCTGTTCCCTCATCCCCACCACCAACCTCCTTCTTGCCTCTATCCACAAACACCCCAGCTCAGGCCTCACCTGGCTTGAGAACCTGCATTGGGAAAATGAACTGTGGCCTGTTCTTTCCACCTTGCTTCTCCTCTTCACCTTTCAGACTCATGCTCCCACTTCTGAATCAATAGGAAATTTTACAAACAAGAGCTCTAGGAGGCCTCAACCATGTCCCACTCTGGACAGGTGGAACCTTCCTAATGCTCCAAAGTATAATGTAACTGTATTGAGAAATCTGTGAACTTGTGAAACACCTCAGCTTTCCTCCACATCCCAGTGGGCATCATTTGGCATGACTTCTCACCTGCACACTTTACAGATCTTCCCCCATCCAGGAATGTCACAGGTCCCTGTTTTGCACAGCTATCAGAGATAAGAAATGTAAAAAGGAGATAGAAAACACAAAAAAAGTCAGAAATAAAGAATACAATAACAGAATGAAGAATTCATTACAGGGAATCAACAATAGATTAGATGAAGCAGAGGATCAAATCAGTGATTTAGAAAATAAGGTAGCAGAAACCACCCAATAAGAATAGCAAAAAGAAAAAAGAACCCCTCAAAATGAGGACAGTTTAAGGGGCCTCTGGGACAATAGCAAGTGTACTAAGATTTGCATTTTAGGGGTACCACAAGGAGAAGAGAGAGCAAGGAAATGGAAACCTATTTGAAGAGATAATGATGGAGAACTTCCCTAACCTGGCAAAGGAAATGGATATTCAAGCTCAGAAGCACAGAAAGTCCCAAACAAGATGAACCCAAGGAGGCCCACATCAAGACACATCATAATTAAAATGCCAAAAGTTCAAGACAAAAAGAGAATCTTAAAAGCAGCCAAAGAAAAGCAGTTAATTACCTACAAGGGAGCTCCTATAAGACTGACAGCTGATTTCTCAACAGAAACTTTGCAGGCCAGAAGGGATTATCAGGAAATATTCAAAGTGATGAAAAGGAAGGACCTACAAAGATTACTCTACCCAGCAAAGCTATCATTTAGAATCTAAGGACAGATAAAGTGCTTCCCAGACAAGAAAAAGTTAAAGGAGTTCATCACCACCAAACCAGTATTACAAGAACTCTTAGAAGGACTTCTTTAAGACAAATAAATAAATAAATAATAAAATGGCAATAACTACATATCTATTAACAATGACTTTAAATGTAAATGGATTAAATGCTCTAATCAAAAGACACAGGGTGGCTAAATGGATCGGAAAACAAGACTCATATACATGCTGCCTACAAGAAACTTATGATAAAAAATATGGTGATGGAAGGAGAACTAACTCTGGGTAGTGAACACACAATGCAGTACATAGATAATGTATTACAGAAATGTACACTTGAAACCTATATAATATTACTAACCATTATCACCATAAATCAACCATTATTCATTAAGTTAATAAATAAAAAAGAAAAAGGAAAAACAGACACACACAGACTGAAAGTAAAGGAATGTAAAAAGCTATTACATGAAAATGGAAACAAAAAAAAAGAAAAGCTGGGGTAGCAATACTTATACAGACAAAATACACTTTAAAACAAGGCTATAACAGGACAAAAAAAGGACCTCGTAACCCCACTTCTGGTATATATCTGAAGAAACCAAAAATGTTACTTCAAAATGACGTGTTCATCTGGACATTCATTGCAGCATTATTTACCATAGCCAAGACATGAAGGCAACTGGGGTGTCGCTGAATGGATGAATGGATAAGGGAGAGGTGGTATATATGTACAATGGAATATTACTTGGCCATTAAAAACAATGAAATCTTGGCATCTATGACAACATAGGGTATTGTGCTGAGTGTAGTAAGTCAGATGGAGAAAGACAAATGTCATATGATTTCACTTATAAGTGGAATCTAAAGAACAAAATAAACAAACAAAACAAAAACAAATTCAAAGATAGAGAGAACATTTCAATGGTTGCCAGATGGGGGGGGGACTGGGGTGGGTGAAAGGGGGGAAAGGATTAAGAAATGTAAATTGGTTGTTACACAGTAGTCATGGGGATGTAGGGTATAGCATAAGGAATATAGTCAATAATATTGCAATTACTGTGTATGATGTCAGATGGGTACTAGATCTATTTGGGTGATAGATGGAAACAGGTTGGGGGAAGTTGAAAAAGGTGAAGGGATTAGAAAATACAAATGGGAAGTTACAAAACAGTCATGGGGATATAAAGTAAAGCATAGGGAATATAATCAATAATAAGATAATAACTATGTATAGTGCTAGGTGGGTACTAGACTAGTTAGAGAGATCACTTCTTAAGTTATATAAATGTCTAACCACTGTGATGTACACCTGAAATTAATATAAAATAATATTGAATGTCAACTGTAATTGAAAAAGTAAAAAAGGGGGGAAAGATAAAGGGAATAAGATGTTCAAAGTTCCACATATAAAACAAGTCATGGGAATGGCTGTGGGCGATGTCAGAGGGATAGTGGATGGGGGAGGTGGGTTGTCACTGTGTGAGGGATATAAATGATAAATGTCTAACTATTACATTGTTTTGTGCACCTAAAACTAATAAAAAATAAATAAATGAAACAAGTCATGGGGATGTAATGTACAGCATAGGGGAATAACATTGTGATAGCGTGGTACAGTGTCCAATGGTTGCTGGACCTACCACGGTGATCACTTCTCTAGATATATAAATGTTGAATAACTATGGTGTACACCTGAAACTAATACTATATCGTATGTTAGCTATATTTTAATGAAAATTTTTTTTAAAAGTGTACCTGACCTTTAGAATTAGCCACACCTGAATTCATTCTTTCAATATTTGTTGAGCACCTATCACATGCCAGGCTTTGTTTGAGGTCCTGAGACACAGAAGTTAATAGAACAGTGAAAGTTATCTGCCTTCATGGGGACTACATTCTAGTTTTGGAGGCAGATAATCAACAAACAAGTCAATGAGCATATAATATAAAAATACAAAGTCAGACATAAATAATATATGCTCCTGATATGATGTACTGAGGTTAAAGCATCACTTTTGTGATATTTCTGGCAAAAATGTGTAACCTGAATCTAATTGTGAAGAAATAGCAGACAAGCCCAGATTGAGGGATATAGCACAAGACAATTGTTCTTTACTCTTTAAAATAAAAATGTCACAAAAAACAAAGGATAGCTGAGACATTATACCAAATAAAATGAGACTTAAATATACATGAAAACTAAAAGCAATTAAAAAGTCTGTGAAGAATATTAATGCTATGAAGAATATTAATTTCAAAATTTGAATATGAGTTGCATAGTAGATATAGTGTTGCATCATTGTTAATTTTTTGCATTGTATTTACATAAAAAATATTTTTGTTCTTAGGAGATACACAGTGAAGTATTTAGAGATAAAGGGTCATGAAGTCTGTTTATTCCCAAATAATTCCCAAAAAGTAATGATAATACATACTGAATATATAATATATTCAGTAATGATAATAATACCAATGACAATAATAATTGCAATAATATCTATATTTTAGAGAGAACAATAAAAAGCAAATATTGTGAAACATCAATAATTGTCAAATCTGGGTGAAAGGTATTATCAGCATTCCTTGAACAACTTTTGCCAATTTTCTATGGGTTAAGAGATTTTCAAAATAAAAATCTTTAAAAAATAGTAATGAGGGCCTGCCCAGTGGCTCAGGCGGTTAGAGCTCCATGCTCCTAACTCCGAAGGCTGCCGGTTCAATTTCCACATGGGCCAGTGAGCTTTCAACCACAAGGTTGCCAGTTCAATTCCTCGAGTCCTGCAAGGGATGGTGGGCTCCACCCCCTGCAACTAAGATTGAACACGGCACCTTGAGCTGAGTCCCAGATGGCTCAGTTGGTTGGAGCGTGGGCTCTCAACCACAAGGTTGCCAGTTCAATTCCTCGAGTCCCCCAAGGGATGGTGGGCAGTGCCCCCTGCAACTAAGATTGAACAGGGCACCTTGAGCTGAGCTGCCACTGAGCTCCCAGATGGCTCAGTTGGTTGGAGCGTGTCCTCTCAATCGCAAGTTTGCCAGTTCGACTCTAGCAAGGGATGGTGGGCTGCATCCCCTGCAACTAGCAATGGCAACTGGACCTGGAGCTGAGCTGTGCCTGCCACAACTAAGACTGAAAGGACAACAATTTGACTTGGAAAAAAATCCTGGAAGTACACACTATTCCCCAATAAAGTCCTGTTCCCCTTCCCCAATAAAAATCTTAAAAAAAAAAAAAAAAAAACAGTAATGAGTGTTCTGAAGAGGGTTGGGGAGATAGAGCATTGCGAGCAGAGAAGGCCTCTTGTGAGGTGACCTTTGAGTAGAGACCTGATGGAAGTGAGAAGTTAGCAAACTATGAAAAGGAAAGAACATTGCAGGAAGACAGAACAACAGGAGCAAAAGCCCTGACATGGCCATGTTTCTGGTGTGTTTTTGGAGCAGCAAGGAGGTTAGAGGGACTGGAACAGAGTAAGTGATGAAGGATGGTAGTCAGAATGGTCAGTGGTGAGATCATGTAGGACCTTGTAGGCCATCGAAAGGATGTTACATGTTATTGTAAGTGCAATGAGAAACTAGTGTATGATTTTTAGCAGAGCACTAAAACAGGCTGACTTCTATCTTAAATAATCACTTTTGTCTACTTTGCAGAAAGTAAAGTACAATGGAGCAAGAAAATAGAATATAACTGACATATTTGTCAGGGAAACCTTGAGGAAGCAGTTGTCTAGGTGAAACAGGATGTCAGATTGGACTGGGATGATGGTGGTGGAGGTGATATGAAGTGGGTGGATTCTGCATATATTTTGAAAGGCTTGTTGACTACTGTATTGGCTAATGGACTGCATATGAAATGTGAGGGATAAATTGGAGTCAAGGATGATTCCAAGATTTGGAGCCTGATAAACTGGATGAAATTTTATGCCATTTATTGACTTGATGTCTGTAAATGAGGAAATGAGCTGGAGGATTGCTTCCTGATGCTCTTCCAGGACACAGGGTTATCAATTCCATGTCGTTCTCTATAAGAATCTAATTTTTCCATATGACCTCCCAAGGTCCCACCATAAACCTACGGTCCCAGTGCCATCTCCATGAAACACATGAAAAAGGACCAGAGTAAACAGATATGCCCCCTGTGATCTGCCCAGGTCACAACATGCATATACCCTGGCTTTGTCCACCAGCAGGAGGAGGTCTGGGAGTGGTGGGGACATGTTAGAACCTGCTCAGAGCCTTCATAGTGCTCTCTCTCTCTCTCTCTCTCTCTCTCTCTCTCTCTCTCTCTCTGAGAGCTGACATTTGTACCCTAGAATATGCTCCCTTCCCTTGCTTGTCTTCAGGCCATCTTAAGGCTCTCCCCTGCTTTTCTGGGTTTCACCGATTCATTGGTCTTGGCTGGCCACGACTGCAGCTCTTCTACCTTGACTGTGTATCACCACCTCTCCCTTCCCCTTTTGAACTTGAGGAATGGAACTTTTCCTTTGGTTTCAGGGTTTAGGGTCAGTAGAAAAACACTCATCTGTCTCCCTGTGTTCCAACCCTTCCCACAGCAGACTGGCCTGTTGTACACTGGGGTCATACAGGAAAGAAGGTCCCAATCTACCTGCAGGGAACATCGGGAAAAATTCCAGAGAGAAGTAAGGAGAATCAGGCATTTTCCGGGTAGAATGGAATGCCCCTTCAGGGCACAAAAAAAGGCACTGGAGTCTTAGACATCATTGAAAATCTGGTAGCTGCTCCTAGTGTGTCTGTGTGCCTGGGGCAAACTAGAGGTGACTAGAGATAATGCTGGGCAGGTGGATGGCCCCCATCCATCAGGAAAGGTCTTGTATTCCACAATAAGGAGCCTGGATATAACCTAGAAGTGAGGGGGTCATCAAAGCACTTAAACAGTTGAATTATTTGTTTTAAAGTCAATTCATCCTTCAAGGTTTGAAAGAATGTCTCTGACTATTTCAGACCCCATTGACGGCTCCCTTTTATGACATTTTAGAACAGGCAACAGTCAAAACACTCTATCTATCACTTGATAATATAACTAGGGGGTCTTATGTCACCATTGGATAGTTTTAAGCATTGTTCCTTGTCTCCAGAATTAGATCTTTGACTTCCTATAAGCAGAGACTGTGAAAGGTCTTTCGTGTTCCCTCATTGTGCCAAATTGCCAGAGCTGGAGAAAACTTCGCAACTACTGAGTCCATCCTCTCCATTAACTGATGGTACCCAAGACAAGGAAATTGAGGGACCTACCCAGGCCACACAGCTCGTTGGTGACAGAGCATGCAATTGATTGTTTTCACTAGCTGTTGCTTTAGTGATACATTCATTAACAACTGGTTTTAGCAGGTGGTTGTGACAAAGCCAGGTAGATACAAGGAGACGATTTCTGACTTAAAGTCACCATCCAAACTAAATCAAATCAGGACCTGGAATATATTGTGTTTGCCTTAAAGGAAATCAGGCTGTGGATGGGTAAAAGTGTTGGTGAGAAAGTCAGTCCTCACCATAGACATCACATTTCTCAAGATCCCAATACTCACTCTGACTGTAGAGCCATGGGTAAAATAATAGGGGCGAGTGTGGGAAGAACTCTGACAAACCACAGCATCAGCTGAACTTGGAGTAAATGACGTGAATCGGCATGGCTGATGGAGTGTGAAGGGTGCTAGGTTTCAGAAGCAATTCACAGGGACGGTTATGCTACAGTATGACAAATAACCTGTTTCCTTGTCATCAATTGATTTAATAATAACTTTTCAAAGAGAAAAGAATGAGCATTTCAACTGAAGGCATCGCCTTGTTAGAAAATCTAAAATGCGAAAAAGAAAAAAAAATGTTCATCTTAAAATCAAAGCTGTAGATCACAAAAAAATGTTCATCTTAAAGATGTAGATCACATATGGGCATCCAGGATGAGACATTTGCTTGCCGGATGTGCTCTGATGACCTCATTTCAATTCAGAAGCAAAAGCCAGTGCATCATTGTGGTCTTAAATAGCAAAAGAGATGTCCATAGAGGCGACTGCATGGTTAAATGACAACAGGCAGGAAACTGAACTGACATGGTGACTGTGCCTCCTGATTTATGCCTGTGTGGGCGGAGACTCATTTCCTCCAAATCCCCCCCTTTCCCACATAGTGCGGACTTTAGATGCTGGCTGAAATGATCAAGCGCGAGCTGGTTAATTAACTTCATGTGCCACTGCAGAACAGACTGATAAATCAATAGGCAGCCACTACAGTCACCTTCAGGCTGTAATTCTCTGTGTTCCATCGCTCTAATGATGCCTGATTTCTGCTCTCCCCCAATTAATTGCCATAGAAGTCGTGCTGAACATGGCAAGCACATGGATTATTGCTAAAATTCCAGCTGGCACCAGGAAGATGAAGCACACCAAGCAGAGGAATTTTACTAAGAAGAGGTCAGGGTGGAAAACCTTCTTGTGAGGGTCTGTTTGGTTTAAGGGGCCTTTGGAGTTAGAGACCCGCTTGTAGAGCTTCATCCTGCAACTTACTAGCCATTTAACTTTGGGTTTCAGTTATCGCATCTGTAAAATGAGATAATAACCTAAAATGGACCCTCGGTGGCATCCTCCCATCCCTCTCCTGTGCATTGCTCATGTCCATTTATTATTTGTTCTCTGAAACAGCTCTTCCACTATCTTCTCTCTCTTCCAACTTCCAATATCTCCTCCCTCCACTTCCCCTTTCCACTCATGCAGGAGATAGACTTGTTTTGGTGTTCACTGAGAAAACAGAAGCAATCAAAAAGAAGATCCACGTCCAACCAGCACCAAGTCTCTCCCTATGCATCTCTTTCCTGATGGATAAACGACCTCATTAATCTAAAGTCTACCCTTCTTCCAATACACTGCATCTCGCCCCCTCTCATCTACTCAAGGACATCACTCTAGCATTTCCTCCCTTTCTCTCTTGTGTCACTGGATTGAAAACATGCTGAAATAATCTTCCATATTTAAACAATACAAAACAGAAAACCTCTCCTGATGCTACACCCCTCTCCAGCGACTGCCTCTTTTTACTAATTCCCTTTATAGCAAAACTGCCCATGTTTTACCTCCATTCACTTCCCCTCCAGCCATTCTTTCCTGAAATCGTGTTAGGTTTTCACCTCCACCTCTTCACTGACTCTGGGAAGTTCCTGTTAAGGCTACTATCGAGGTCTCCTAAAGACATTCCTTTTGCCAAATGTCATGGCAACCCCTACACCTCATATTACGTGACTTACAAGCTTCATTTGATGCTGCTGATTATTCTCTCTTCCCAGAATTATTTTCTTCCCTTAGATTCTAAAACATCCCTCTCGTTCATCCTTCTCTTTTCTCACTAGGCCCGCCTTCTCAGATTTCTTTATTTGTTCTTAATCTCCCTGAGCTCTAAATATTGGCATGTTCCAGGGCTGTGTCCTCAGATCACTTTTCTTCAGTGTCTGCACTCACTATATAGTGATCTCATCTAGTCTCTTGGCTTCAAACACTATCTATATGCTCATGACTGCCAGGTGTGTTACTGCAGCGTGGACCTGTCCCCTGAATCCCAGAATCAAACATCCAACTGCCTACTTGGCAGCACCGTTTGAATTCAAAGCATTTCAAACTTAACTTACCCAAAACTCCATTCTGCTCTCTACCCCACTCCCTGCACCAACCTGTTTCTTCTCCAGTGTTCTTTCTTTCAGTAGGTGGTTCCTCTGTTGACCACGTTGCTCAAGCCAAAACACTTCAAATCATTCTTCACTCCCTTCTTGGCCTCATACTCCACACTCAATCCCTCAATAAACCCAATTGGTTCTATCTTCAAAACATGCCCCAAATTCAACCATGTCATACTATAATTATATTTGGTCAATCCAAAATCTCACCAGGATAATTGCAAGAGTCTCCCAACTGGTCTCCCTGCTTCCATCTTTTCCTCCTATAGTCTATTTTCCACTCAACAGCCAGGGTAACCCTTTTAAAAAGGTCAGGCCCTGTCACTTCCCTGCCCAAAGCCCTTGCCATGACCTGCAAATTCCAGCATGAAGCTGGCCCTCCCTTGATCTCTCTGCCCTTTCTCTCCCTCATCTCTCTGCTCCAGACACACAGACTTCTTGGTGTTCTTCAAATACAACCATCTTGCTCTCTTTTAGAGGCTTTTGTCCTTGGTTTCCCCACTACCCAGAAAGCTTTTCTCCAAAGGAACTAAACCTTCACTTCCTTTGTGTCTCTGCTCCGATGTTACCTGTCAGAGAAGCGTTCCTTGTCACCTTCTAAAACAGCCTGGCTCTGCTTTTATTCCCTTCATAGCCCTTATCCCTACCCGAATTTATATTATTAATTGTTTATTTTCTATCTCCACTCACTAGATGTTAAAACCTTAATGGGAAGGATTTTACTTTTTCCACTGCTGTATCCCCAAAGCCAAGGGCTGTGTCTGGCTCATAGTAGTAGCCCAACAAGTATTTACTGAATGAATTATTTTAATAAGTGAATGAATGAATGATCCCTTACTCATAGGGTTGCTGGGATGATTACATGAAATAAAGTAATTCGAGAGGTTTCTAGTACATGGTAAAGTACTCAAAACTATCTGTTTCATTTACCATTATTATTATAAATAGAATGGAGCTGGGCTGTGGCAGTGGTGCATGGAAGCTATTCATTTTGTGACATCTGCTATTATCGGAATTTGCTTCTATTTCTGCGTTTCATATGTTCCCATCTGGCCTCTGCTCTTTTAGGGATAATTGGAGAAAGCATGTTCCTTTGAGCTCACTGCTCAGACTTTGTTTAACTTGTAGGAATTTCTTTTAAGCTGTCCACTTGAATAAGAAATGCCACATTGGCTTCCAAGGCCAATTCTCCAGTTCTAGAAGCAGGCAGGCTCCAAAGGTCTCTGACACAATTTCCAGCCACATCCCTCAGGGCAAGAAAAATATTATGGGTTTTTTGTCATCATACTAAACTTCTGGGGAACACAGAATACCACGTGTGACGGAAGAGTTACATGAATCACACAGGCACAGGAGAGAGACCAGAGTGCGTGTATGGAGGCGTCACCGCATTGCTTTCCCTGAATTGGCAGCAGAAGCCCGTACAGAGATGTCTGATGCTCCCCTTTGATAAAGAAGGCATGCCCCTTTGTAATTTTTAAGAAATCTGAAACATACAAAATTAAGGCAATAGCTCCCCAAAAGCAGGTTTGTTTTCCCACTCCACATCCCTTCCCACCCTCACTGACCACCAGAAGTAGTTCCATCCCCCTGGGGATGAGGGGTAGGTCTCCTCTATCCCCACACCCATCCTCTGTCAATGTACCAGCATGGGGTTTAGAGGAAAGCAGGTTTCATTTTGAACCTTGGTCTTTACTCACATAAGCTGTATGACGTTGGACAAGTTTCTTAACCTCTCTCAGTCTCCATTTGTCCAGGGGGAAATAACCAAGTCTTCCCTGAATGATTGGGAAGATGCAGAGGGATCACCAGGTAGAGCTAAGACCTAGCTCCACACTCCCAGCTCCCTCCTTCCCTGTTCTTCCTTCTCATCCTCCTTCCATGTTTATCATGTAGAATTCTCAGCTCTCTCATACGTTATCCTTGGCAACCTTCACGAACGTGCCCTGATACAATCAGAGGAGGTGTTACTGTTCTATTTTTGAGACAAACGTAGCTAATTTATTGAACCATCTGAACTCCATGGGGGAAAAACAGAAAATGACTTCATCCTATGTGATGCTATTCGTTTTGATAAACCTCTCTCGTCCTACTTTGCACAACCCACAACAAAATCTTGGCACACTCCTTAACTTCCTGGTCACTTGAACTTATTAAAATTTGTCTAAAATAAAACTCTGATCTCCCCTCCTGTTTAAGTTTCCCCTCCTCCAGCCCCAGTCCAGTGGATAGCCAGAAGGACTTCAAGCGTAGAAAGTCTGTTCTGCTCTTTGCTGCTTTCAGGTCCTCACCTCGGATTGACTCAGTCTCAGAGAGTGATTGTTTCATGTCTCCTTCTCACTTAGCTTTGCTGGAGACAGAAGGTCCTCTTCAAAATAAATGCTGCGCTTCCAGGGGCTCGTGACTCCATTCTCTTATATCAGTCAGGATACGCTTGATCATGGTACAGCAACAAACAACTCCAAAATTACTCCTTTCTCCGCCTTCAATAGCTCCGGCTCCTTTGCTGGGTTTGGGCTGTAGGACAGAGGGAATGAGACAGAAGAATCTTGGCTGGCCCACCATTTTTGACCTTTCCATGTAGGATGTTGCTTCTCTCGCTAGCCCTTTCTGGCTGGTGATGTCCCAATGCAAGTCCCAGGGGAGCTTCTCTAGAGGAACCTGCAGGCCTCCCCCCATATGGCTTCCTGAAGTAGAAAGCTGGCTTCACACAGCCATAGCCAGCTTCAGATGGGCAACAAAGTACAATCACAACCCATGGAAGGAAGGTGGGGAGAACAGCATTGTGTTGTGTATGCACAATAGATACCCAACTTAACAGTTTAAGAGACCAGCCATCTCTTTAGCTGATGGTCTGTGGGTGACAATTTGAGTAGGACTCAGTTGGACAGTTCTTCTGGTCTCATCCAGACTCTTTTATTCCCTGCAGGGAAGCAAAGCAGGTGGCTTTGCTTCTGGGGTCTCCCTTGAATGCTGGGAAGTGACTGGGGCATGTGTGTCTCTCATCACCCTTCAGGCTAAGTTGGGTTTGTTCATATGGCAGTTTGGCACATTTCCAAGAGGGTCGGTGGAAGCATGCAAGGCAGCTGGCAGTCTGGGCTTGGAACTGGCTTAAAGTTGCTCCTCCCACTTTCTGTTGGTCAAATTCCCCAAACCAATAAGATTTGAGGCATGAGGAAACGTGCTCCATCTATGATGGGAGGAGCTGCAAAGTCACATTGCAAAGGGGAATGGTGAAGGGGAAGGTAGAGAACTGTAGCATGTTTGCAGTCACCCCCCAGCACTACAGACAACATCTGCCTGATCTTCTTAGGGAGAAGTTGGGGCGGGGGGGTAACGCAGAAGTGGCTAGGCTTGGCAAGGCCAGACCAACTCACCTTGCTATCCTGTAGGGGTGTCTGACCCCACGTGAGAATAATGTATGTAGCGCCTTTTTGTCTGCAGCTTTAGGCCACAGACATTCATTCCCAGCAACAGGCCAAGTCCCCACGGATATTCAATTCCAAAAGGATCTACCATGAAGGCAAAGTGACCTATTAAAGGCCAGACAGAGACTAAGTGGTTTCTTTCTTTTATCTAGGCAGAGGGGCTGATGATAAAAACGCAGAATAAATATCAGAGACTTTTAACAGGCCACTGTGGCTGAGACGGACGGAGTAAGGTGGACATTGGTGCAAACTGTCATCAGGATGCAGAATGTGCCCCTCCCTGGAGCTCACGACACTGGGCTCTTCTGCAAATTTAGTAACAAAATAAATTTTATGAAGGGTTTTAAACAACAGTTTCAATGACTCACATCTGTGTTTCAGAAAGATCCATCTTGCTCCAACGTGAGGGCTGAATTGGAGGCATAGACTAAACCAAAACCAGACTTTTGGAAGTTAGTACTTTTCCAAACCCATTTTGGTGACTCTTCATGGGTCCCAAGGCAAAGGAGAAATGGTCTAATTCGCCAAATGGCCAAAAACAAGCGCAGGGCAGGGGGAAGAGTAGAGAAAGTCAGATGGATAATTCCACACTGTGTCCTCAAACACACACATGGACATGCGTGCACACAGGTTACTTAGCCATGTGCTTCAGACCCAAGCAGGCTTGGGAGTTTCCGGTGTGTGTTCTGTGGCTGGTTTAGCCAGATTGATCCTGAGTTTGACAGTGGCTTCTCCTGCTTTGCTGTGTATAGAGACACCTGACTGTTAAGTGACCATAAAAGAGAAAGGCCAGCAGAGGTCCCTGCATTACAGATCCAGCCTTTGAGCCCAGGCGTTTGTACACTTAATAGTTCCAATGATTCAAATTCAAAAGACAAATGGTGTCAAAAACTCAGTGTCATGGGATATTTTGACACCCCATCGGTGGGACCACAAGGAGGCAGGGGAGACGCAGGGGCAGAAGCAAAGGCAGCATCATGGCACCTCTTTCTATAGTCTGGCTTGGCAGGGGTGGGGTGGGCAGCAGCAGAATTCCCTCTAGGCACTAACATCACCCCACCAACACAGGAGCACATATGAGTCTCCTGGGTTCTGAGGGTGTCAGTGGGAACAGAGAAGTGCCTGGAGCAGACCTCGCCCCCACAGCATCAGTCTGCACGATTGATTGTAAGAGAGTCTGTTCTGTCATTGCATTGCAGCTCCAGAAACTAAAACGGTCACTTTCTTTCAAGACCAAGAGTCTACGGAGCAAAAGTGCTGACAACTTCTTCCAGCGAACCAACAGCGACGTGAAGCTGCAAGCAGACATGCTGGCAGAGGTCAGCCCCAGTTCCAGCCCGCTCCCTGCCCCTGGAAGCCTGACATCCACGCCCACCAGGGCTGGCCTGCACCCAGGCAGTGGCAAGGCGCATGCCTTTCAGGAATACATCTTCAAGAAGCCCACCTTCTGTGACGTCTGCAACCACATGATTGTGGGTAAGGCTTTCCCCCACCCCTTCCTCCAGGCCCCAGAACAACCCTGGAAAGCCAAGGGAGAGTGGTGTACCATGGGTCCAAGTACGAGCAGACAGACTCTGTACCTCAGAGACATACACGCAGGAGGATTATTTGGGAGTGTTTTGGGGGAAAAGTATTTGTGAATAGGTAAGGAAGCAGGACTAGGCAGAGGGTTGTGCTATCGTTGTAACAAAGCCATTCTGCCTGTGCACACCCAGGAAAGGGTATCCGGTCAGGGCACAAATAGTGTCCATGACAACAATAGAAGAAAACTTTGGCTGATCACAAGACTGGCTTCTGTTGATTCCTTCCCATCCTGGCTCTGATGCCAGTCATGCGATGGTCGGCTTCCAGCTGATGGCTTTGTGATGTCACATTACAAATGAGAGGCCTTTTCATTCAGGGTGAGCAAAGAGATACCTTTCTGTTTGATGCATAGAGTGGGAGGACAATGACCCATGTTTTGCTCCTGGATATTCCTGTGTCATAATCAGCGCTTGTCCTTCCCAGATAAAATAAGATGAGGGAGTGAGGATGGTAGAAAGAGCATGAGTATAGAATCAAATGGCCTGGATTGGAGCCCCATGCAGTTGGTGACCTAGTGCCAGTGACTCAGCTTCTCTGAACCTGTGTCCTCGTCTTATATGGAGATGATAATACCACTCCCGGGTTCTGTATGGATTAATGAACTGGCAGAGGGGAAGTACCAGGCACCTCGTAGGCTCTCAGTAAAGAGAGCCCATTGGGGTTGGTATAATTATCACTATTATTAAAGGAGAAAATAGTCATTACTCTCCTTGAAACGAAGAGAGATATTCGGAGGGTAAACCAAATTAGTTTACAGAAAAAAAAATTAAACTTAATAGGCATAACTATTTCAAAAAGTAATGTTGACATAAGTAATTAGCCCCTCACCTACATAGCAATGTTTTGCATACACTTTAAGGATTATCTCTAATTCTGCATTTCGTATTTTATGAGCAAGGGGGTGTTTAGAAGAGAGTGATCAGAATGCTGCGTGGTGTGTCAAAATAAAACTGTGAGTAAACCCTGGGAGTTTGCTGTGGGAAAGTCTAAGGAGGTGCAGCTGTGTTTCAAAATACAATCCTAGAAGAGTCAAAAGACTCATTCTGTGTGGCTGTAGAGCGAAGGGTTAGGAACAAGGGGTAAAGTTAAAAGGCAAATTTCACTGAGAATCTAACCATCTAACTGATATGCTTGACCTGTAATTGAATGGCTTGTCTTGTGAGCAGTGTGTGGTTTAACTTCTGTCAGGCACAGGTTATCTCAGAGGTGTTTTCATACATAAGTAACTGATACTCTTTGAAATGAGACTTGGAATGGTTGTTGCTTCCTACAGAGGCCTGTGTCTGTCATCACTGAACTTGGAGAGATCAGTGGTTTCCGGTACGGCCAGGAAGGCAAGGTTCTACAATTCCCTTCACCCTTGACCAAGACCCAGTTAAGGAGAGGGATATTCAAAGTGGGGTGCAATGCCAACCCCTTTTGCGACCATACACACAAGGCCTTTCCTCATCTTCAGAAAACCATTATCTACTCACATTCTCATTTTCTAGTTACTATTATTCATGTTCTTCCTTCAAACAGGCCCCATGTAGGAACAGTGCCGGGTTAGTCAGGATTTCCACAACAATGCTGCATCACAAAGACTCTAAAGCTCCAGCACTTAAAGTAGCTTTCTTTTACTCTTACTCAGGCATCATCAAATCAGCTGGGGTTTGGCTGATCCAGACTCAGCTCAGTCACTTCGTCTTCTCCTGTTCCTTATTTCTTACTCTTTCCTTGGACCAGTGGGCTAACCATATCATGTTCTTCTCATGGCAAGGACAGGTGGAAGCATACAAAGCTTCTTAAGGCCTTCAATTAGAGATGACACTGTCGCTTCTGCTAGCATTCCACCGGGATACGGGCCAAGCCCATGTCAAGGGATGGAGAAGTGTACACTCAAAGCCGTCTGGCAAGGGGCACAGGTACAGGGAGGGGTGAAGAATGGGGTCAACAATTCAATCTACCACAGTGCAGAGCTTGGCCTCTGGATTACTAACTTTCTTTGTTTGGTAGACTCCGCCAAGTCTGGAGCCATACCACCCTTCCACTTCACTTCCCCATCTGGAAGTAACGCCTGGCATCTGACTCTGAGCATGGTGGGGAGGGGTTCTCACCATCTTCCATGTTCAGAGAACTTAGGGAATTTGGTTACCAACTTAGTTTTTGTATCTGCCTTGCTAGCTTCTCAGTCTGACGCATCCCTTTCAATTCCCACACATATTTCCACCAGGCCTTGTCAAGGCAGTGCTTATGATAATGCTTAAGTAGGTGATGAAAAGTCTGCGTTTTCAATCTCATCATGACCAGTGTGAAAAGACAAACATGTTGTTTTTAAATGATTAATGAAATGAGTTCACCTCTGAGGAATGTCACAACTATTACTCTAAAGAGGATTCTAGATACACCTCAAGTACAGCAACAATTTTGAAAGATTATTTTGAAAACTCACACACACACACACACACACACACACACACACAAAACATGCCCTGTGCTAAAGAGAATTACACTATACGTTTCTTCATCACAATTAAATATATATTGCAGCTTTCTTTTTATCTTAAAAATAAAAAAGAGGGAAAAAATAGTCACCAAGACATGCTCTTTTCAAAGATGAAAACAAAGTAAACCAAATAGTAGACTCCTTCTAGGAAAGAAGAAAGGGATTCGAGAGGCAGTGTGAGGCAGGAGGGAAAGGGGAGAGAGAAAAGGCGGGAAGGAGGAGGTGAGGAGAGGAAGAGAAGTGAGGTGAAGTAGAGGTTGATAAATGTCTTAACTTCCTGAAACAATGCATAGGGCTTTGTAATCTGTAATAACGGAGAACAGTTGATCTCCCCCTTTTCGCTTTCTTTACTCTTCAAACCTAGTCTCCTGTCTCTACATGTATCACCTGAAGATTTGTTTCTTCCAGCCACAGGTCATCTTCATATTCTAAATTCTAGGGAAAGACCACCTGCTATTAACCTCTTAGAATGACATTTAGGAAAACATATTAAAGCAGTTGTTTCTTTTTTTCCTTTCAACTAAGAACCAAAGGTTATATAATGATGGCCAAGAAAAATCAAATATCATTGGTGCACTTTCTAGTGGATGGATAATTGTTTAAAAATAAAAGGAAACTTGCATCCTCACTGTCTAGGATTTCAGAGTTGAAATGGACACTCAGAGTTGGATTTACAAGGTCTCGCGTTGGGCATTGCCTGACTGCCTGTGCCTGAAAGCTGGAAAGGCTACACAATTGCCACAAGAATGGGACCACTAAAGGTAGACCAGGACCCCAGCCTCATTCCCTGCCTACCCATTTATAATTTCCCTAGCTGCTTTACTCTGTAACTCATTCTTTATTGCCCTTGGACTTCACACCTGAGATTACTCCTCCCCAGTTGACCCGGGTCCCAGGTCTCTTGGGTTCAGCAGGCCCTGCAGCATGCCTTCCTGCTCGTCTAATCTTGCCTCCAGGACATTGCTACCCTTTATGATCACCTCCTTAGACTATTCCTTTGCAAAACATTTGGTCACCTATGAAAGCCAAAGGTGATCAACTCAAGCTTTCATGGAGACCCATGAGAAATACACAGTCAAGTGTGCCTGTCAATCCCAATGCTAGATGCCCCAGCCTTTGAGTCAACAGGACCCAAGACCTAGCTTTAGACTAGGAGAATCCTCTTGTACTTTGTTAGATAAACATACTTCTTCCACCAAGCACATCCACTCTTGCCATCTTTAGGCCTTGACAATGGGAATTAGGGGAGGAGTTCTCATCTTCATTATGCATCAACTAAATGTGTTCCATCTATGACACTCTGTCATTACATTGAATTAACTGTCTATGATGACTCATTTTGAGAGAGCTTTGTATTTCCTTGTGGTAATGTGCATCTCATTGAAATTTCAAAGACTTGAACAATTCAACATGTGTTAGTAATGTAACTAACTCAATGCATGAGTCTACTCCATCAATTAAGGAGGCTTTTCCAAGGCACTCCATTCTTCTATTTACTGCCAGATACCTTGTTTCCAAAACTATTTTTAAATTAACAAAATCTTTTTAGTTGGCGTCCACTTAGAAGGTATGGCTTATTAAATGGGCTCATATTTTCTATACAAATATTTAGCAAAATGGTTAGATTTTATTGCCTAAAATTTTAAGTTTCTTTGTATAGTCAGTGCAGACTCAAAGAATCATTCACATTCCACCTGTCCATGTAGCAAGCACTGGGAGAAATAATGGGTTTGTCTTAGGTAAAAATCCCGGAAACGGGCGTGAGATAGAGATACTTGTGAACATGGTTTGCTGTGGGGAGTGCCCTCAGGAGAAGGGCAATCAGAGAAGAAGGGGGTGCAGGGGGAGAAGCTGAGGACTTGGCCTCAGCTGGAACTGGCGTCAGACTGGTCCCATTCATAGGCAGCTCTGGAGCACAGATATTATATCACCTAGTGGTGCCACCTTGAGACAAAGGAGCTGGCCTTTGTAAACTTCTGTCACTCAGTCATTGGCCATGGCTGCCCCCAGGAGGAAGTGGGGTGTGATATCTCAGGCAAGGAGGACCCCATTTGGCTGAGAACAATTCTCTGAAAAAAAGGGCGCCTGTGAGCCATTAGCAGCCAACACTTACAACATCAGTATGACAATTAAGACCTGGAAAAGGCACCAACAGCACGCTGCATCTGCACGCTCCATACAAGACGCAACTTAAAATCATCTTCCATTAGGAGTGAATTTAAAATGCAGATGGACCTTTGGCATTGTTGTACCTATAACATTGCATTACCATTATAATGAATAATATAATATGAGGAAATATTACATTACACTGAGTCTAGGACCTTTCTGCTCTAATCTTGTTTGACCATTAGTTTAATTGTTTCCTGACCTATTCTGACCTCATCCAATTGCTCAGAAAAGCCAGATCAACCAAACCTTGAATGGAAAAAAAATACACACACACACACACACACACACACACACACACACACACACACGACTAAACAGACAAAGCAGTGTTCACTCACCAATGAAGTTGCCTCTTGGTTGGAAAGGCCAAACAGAAATCAAGGGGAATATTAAAAAGCAAATGTCAAATCTGAGTACTCGCAGAATGAAATTAAAACTCTGAGGTGCCATCAATCATTCAACTGGGCAATTGTTTTAGAAGCTTTATAGCTTAATAAGAAAATACAAATGCTCACTAGAAATGTTTCTTAAATTTCAAATCCTTTCTTTGGAGCCATGTTATGTGTCCATCTTAAAATGCAGTGTGCAAACGCCAGTGGTTTTTCCAACAGGGTTGCTAATAATCTCTACTGTCTTCACTGTTGAACAATAGCACTAACTTATCTGCTGTTTTTCTATTAGAGGACAAAAGTACAATACAATGCCCAGTACAACAGAACATCATTTCTTTATCTTCTTTGCTTATCCAACCCCCTTGAGAGAATCGTGTTAATCCTAGAAACAGAATGTTAAGTGAAAGTAAGAAAATGGAGCACAGTTGGGCTAAGGAGATGGTGACTCTACCAGATGAGGAATGTCTGCAGGAGTTGGCAACGTTTGGCCTGGAGAAGACTTGGCAGAACATGATCTTTGTCTTCAAATAGCTGAAGAGAGCTCATCTAGAAGAGGATTTAAACTCAGCCAGGGCCCCAAGGGTGCAATGATGGGTGATACAGTGAGGCAGTTCAAGACAATAAAAGGAAAAGCTTCTAAAAGGAAAAAAGCTTCTAAATGCTTCTGGAAGTAGGCTCCCTAGATTTGGGGAGGAGGGATTTTCCACGGTAAAATATATGTTTAGAAAATGCTGTGCACTCTACTCCTTTAGTTATTCATAGCACACATTAGCATTTTGAAGCCCTGCTGTCCTGAAAACAACCCGGTGTTATCAATGGAGAACAGAGGCCGTGGAGCAAATGGATTATAACTAAAGAGTTCTCCCTCCTAATGTCTATTTGTCCCTAATTCTGCTTGGCTGCTATTGAACACTATGTGGCAGGTATTTCTTTGATGTAAACCATTCACAAAGCCTTTCCAATGCCTGCAAAAGCAAATTCATTAAAGAGTTATTGAGATGTCGATTCAGGCCCAGTGTTCCCAGAAAATATTATACCCAGCACCGTTCAATTAAAGGGACACAAAATACTTTTAAGCCACCATCTTCTATTAGTTTCCTGAAAAATAATGCCTGCTGCCATGTAATGTTTATTTTAAGAAATCTCTCACTGCAAATTACATAAATGAAAAAGTAAACTGTATGCCTTCCAGCACAGATGGAATAGAAATGGATGTTGGTGAGCTCCAAGGAAGGACGTATCTTAAAGTCTCACACAGAAATGGAAGCAACTCCTGTTAGGGGCTAGTTATGCTCTGGGGCAGAACATGGGACCAGCATGTCATCACTTTGAAAATGTAAAAATCCTTGACCTGCTGCCACAAGAGAAGACAAGATGAGAGGAGGTGGAGAGGACTACCGGTGTTACTGTATTTCTCCCCACACTCCCTCAGACATCCTATTCCGTGTGGAAGGTCCTAATATTATTTTCCGAGCCCATTTTTCTGTGCCCTAGTGTTTCGCTCTTCCTTCTGGAACATATGGGATACCTTTCCTTCCTGTTCCATCTCTCCATCTATCCCAGTCCCACATGTATAAAGACCCAATTAATATGTTTTCTCCAGTTCTTGGGTGACCACTTGTTTTCTCTGAACTTGCATGCCACTTCCCAAACAGATTAGATTTTGGTGAGCTACTTGAAGACACAATCAGCTCTAATTTATGTGTCTATTCCCACAGCAGCTAGCTCAGCACACACCTGGCACTTAGCGAGCATTTAAAAATAGTAATTAGTGAGTGGAAAAAGAACATAGTCTGCCTTCAAATACTAACCAAGAGAAATAGAAGTGAATTAAAAGCAATATAGGAGGAAAACATGGAAGAATCTTTAATTCTTCTGAAAGTCATTCCCAAGTTTATCCAGGCTGCCCAAGGGCTACCCTTGGGCAGACTCAAGTCTGCCCAAAAGGAAGCTTGACACAGCTCGGTTTTCTCATCTGTCATCTTTCTCTTCATTTGTGTTGCATAATTTAATGCAGAATTACTCAGTGTACAAAGAGACATCACAGGGGTATCTTCATTGTAAATTATATCCCTATCAAATAAAATGACATCCTATCCTGTTTAATATTTTTGTCATGAATCCCACTGTGATAATCTTCCAACTTGGTTTTTTAAATGTTTGCCTGATATGACTTTAACTTTACACCTTTGCTTGTCATGTTGTCTAAGTGCTTCTTTTGAAAATATACTTCATTGCATCTTAGATTCCTCCTTTCCCTCAACCTGAATTTTCACTCTTAAACAGAAGAGGATTATAGATTTGCATTATTTGCTATGAGTGAAATATTTGGCTTTCCTTCTGTCTATTACTACATGATTTCTATTTTATGTTTCTCGTTTTCTCACATTGTGTGTGTGTGTGTGGTAGCAGTGTCTGGTTTATGTGTTCTTTCCTATTCTAACCTCCTGTGTTTTGGAAGATGTATAATATATTCTTCTCCTAATGAGGTTTTCAAAAAACACTATTCTACATTTCTCAAGTTATAAAAAAGTAAAAATAAATATTATATTTTGACGCCTCTGTTATTCCAGATAAGCTCACAACACTTTTAATCCCAACTCCTACCTCGCCACCAATAGTATTTCTACTCCTTTTTTTGCAAATTAAATATAGCAGTCTTGTCAGTCCAGATTTTTATTGTTATTCCAATGTTTTGCAATTCAGACCTTTGAGAATAAATCTTAAGATATGTGTATATTTTATAACAAGATTTATATATCTATTTAGACATTTCTAGTTCTGATTTCCATATTTACCACCAGTTCTACTATTACATAGCATCTCCACTCTTAAGCTCTTATTTTTGCCTTCTTTCTCAGTTATTCAGTGTATATTTGCAGTAATATTTTTCAAGAAGTGAGCACGAGCACCAAAGGCATGGGGAGGAAATTGCCATGGGCCACACTTGCTTGGCTAATGAATCTCTTACAGATTGGGGCTGATTGGTGCAGAATCCAACTCAGGGCTTCTGGCAGCTTCCACTTCATGTCCCTCAGCCATATTCTGTGGTTTTATGTTCTTGCCCACTTTGCTTTTGCTGAAGCTAGTAGCACACTGTCCCCTTCCATATTAGTCCATGAAATCGAAAGATTGGGAACTGCTGCTTTATGATAATAATTAAATCATCTGTCATATCCTCCACTATCCCTAAAAGGCATTTTGATTGTGAAATTTTATTTTCTGCTTCCCTATATTTCCCATGAATTCTCCCATGTTTTTTTAAATTAAATTTATTTAATTTAATCCAAGTGTACATTTCTATAACACATCATCTGTATATTACATTGTGTGCTCACCACCCAGAGTCAGTTCTCCTTCCATCACCATATATTTGACCCCCTTTACACTCTTCTACCACCCCCCTCCCCACTTACCCAGATATTTTTTTAAATTTCTTCTTTTGACTCATTTATCATTATATATGGTTCTCTTGTATTTTATTGTCAGCCAAAAGCAGATGTTGTCTATAATTGTCTTTTTCGACATAGTACATAACCCTTCAAAATATGTCTTCTCTTATGGCATTTTTGAAATGAGTAAAGACAATAGGTTATGTAATACCGTCACATGGCAAATGTGACAGCATAGAGTCCAGAGGGCAGAGGCTATGATGTGTCGTGTTCACTGTAGTATCCTTAGCACTAAGCCAGCACCGATTCTGTAATAGTTGTTCAAAATGAATTTGTTGAGTGAATGAATGCTTAGCCAATGAGAAATATTTTATCAGAATTATGATTCTGATTATGTTTATTGTACACAAAGCAAAATATTCAGAATTAAGAAGGAGGAACTCTGGATAATCCCAATAATAAATTATCCATTAAACACTGAGTGCCAGGCCCTGTGCCGATATCTAACATCATCATAAATTCAAGTGAGGCGACTAAGAGGTAGCGAAAGGAAAGGGAACAAAAGTTATATAGAAACTGGAAGAGGTAAGAAGGAGCTCCTGCCACTTTAAGCTGAGACCTGTTGGGCCTCCCTCCACAACACTCTGCAGTGTTCAGAGGACAAGGTATGTCTAATAGGCCTCAGGATGCTCTCACTGGCCTCCCAAGGGCATCCCATCCCCTACCCTCATCCAGTTGATCAGGCTGGGATGTCCTGCAGCCAGATCACTGATGGGAGAATAGCTGAACCCCATCTGGGGGACCAGTTTGGGGAAGTCAGGAAGCCAAAGGAACTGTCAGAATCTGGTTAGTCTCAATGATGCCGGTCGCACTTCTGCATATGTTCCTAATTCTGTTTTTGCTAATGCACACATATGGTGATGTTAGGAAGACATGGACCCTGCCTCCCTCCTCCACCCCATCATTAAACATCTCATGACTATTAAGAATAAGAAAGGGACCAAGTTCTGAAAAGAGAATCTTTATATGTGTACAGCTTTCCAGAAAATAAAATCTTCCCAAGTTGCCAGACAATACTGCTATCTTATCAATGTCGAAAGAAAATGCAGAACTTCATTCCTGTGAACTGTTTATTTTACTAGTAATTGACCAAAGTCTTACATGGTCAGATTTGGGTAAAATTGTAAAAAAAAAAAAAAAAAAAGTCAGCCAAAGGAAAGAGACTGTCCCTCTTATTGAATTACAGATCATGATACTTGCAAGTGCTTTGTTGATTTCCTGAATCATGGCATAGAAGGGATCTTTCAGAAAAATAAGTGGGTTTTTTTGCGCCCCAAAGAAGAGATTTGTATTTTGGGAGCCTTTTAAGACCATACTTTAGCAGAAAGAAATGACAATACAGGAAACTATTTTCACTGCATATATAACTGACCAGAAAGGAAATAACGATCATTTAAGGTGGTTTTTTGTTAAATTTTTAGTTATTCCCTATAAGTCACCAGCTAGATGCTATTTAGTAATATCATAGCAAATATATTCTGAATATATATATATATTTCCATGTTCTTCCAAGACCCACTGGGCTTCATATATTTTCTCCCTGTCCCATCAACCAAGAAATAAAAATGGTGCCCAGGGCAGAAGGAAAGGAGCAGAAATCATTGAAGGTGGAGTTTGGGTGGACAGAGAGTAGGCACTATGAGTCCTGGATACACTGTGAGGGTTCCTAAACTTGAAGCTGCAAAACTTTGTCCTGACTGTGCTATTGCTGATTCAAGCCTTCCTGCTTGAGATTCAGCCCAAGCCATGACAGACGAATGTAGAGAGGCTGCCTGCCTTTGGACCCACGATTAGCTCTGTGTTTGGAGGCTAGAGCTCTACAGGAATAAGATCTCCAATTATAAATACAGGGAGATAAAGACCTGTTGGGAAATGTGTAGACTGCACTTCCATTCAGTGGCCATAACAGGGAATGATCCACTGACCTACTTTGGAATGGTCACCTTGGTTGTGCAGCCACAGTGGAGAGCACATCATAAAATGATAGAACTGGGCCAGTAGTAAAAAATGGGACAGCTCCCTGTATGTGTCTGAGGCTCAAAGCACCAGAAAGAGGTGTGTGTGTGTGTGTGTGTGTGTGTGTGTGTGTGTGTGTGTCTATGGGAGCTACCTGTACATTGTGACCCGGCCATTAAGGGTAGAGGATGGAGGCAAGAGAAATGCATGGCAAAATCCTACTAAAGCATTCTTTCTGTAACTTATCAAACACTGCCTGGTTGTACAATCAGAAAAACAAAGCATAGATTATTTTTTTACATGCTAAGCTTATCTGGAAAGAAAATCCAGAAGCCTATAGCTACCCTGCACACCCCGCCCCAACAACATGACAACAAACAAGTTCGTGAGTGCACACCCTTACACATGTGCGTGCATGTATACACCATACACACACTCCCACACTCCCACCTCTACCACACAGGAAATGTGTTTCCATTGACATGACAGGATTATGGTTTAAAAAATTCATACCTACTTCAGCCTGTGCCTGATCCCTTACAATAGGAGATCCAGGTACCATCTTCACCCTGTTTATAATGCCATAAAGAGAAGTACCAAGAATTATATGTTATTAAAACTGAGGAGGGCCAGTGAACCAGCCTGACTGTGTTTGATGCAGGACTATATCACTTTGCATGAGATCAGCCTGATATCTCTGTTTGAAAAGGAGATTTCAAGGAACATTTTCTGAGCACTCATTCTCTCATTTTAAAAAGAAAAATAAAAAAAATACCTATCTGATAGAGTTGGTATAAAGATTAATGAGACAGTACCCCAAAGCAGCAGTGTTCGGTTAGTAGTAATTTTCAAGGCTCTTTGTTTCTCCCTGTTTTCCTGTCCTACTGCCATGGGGGGCATGTGCTGCCCTCTCTCCTGAGATCTAGTCTCTCCAACTGCCAGAACTTTGGGGCTCAGATGCCTTGTCAATGCAAAAATAAATATGTCCCTAGTGGAACAAAGTATCTCCTTCTCCCATAAATCCTGCCACTTGGCTGATGTCTTCTCCTGCAGATGGCACCTGCATGCTCTCAGCTACCTGGCCAGAGCTGCAAGGCCATCTTTGACTCCTCCCTGCCCCTTCTCTCCTGAAAGCCCATCCATGAGCAAACTATCAATTCTACTTCTGTGATTCCTCTGAGATCAGGCCCCTCCTCCCCTTCCCACTGCTCCCACCCCAGTCCAGGTTTCACACATCTCACATGAAGTGTTGCAAGAGCTTCCTAAATTATATTCTTTCTGTCCATCTCTACCTCCTCAACAACTTTACACATACTTCCAGACCTCTTCCTAAAACAAACTAACATTGAATAACTGCTTCTTTCAGGAGTGCTTGCACTACCTCATTGCCTGAAGAATTACACTCAAGCCCCTAGCTTGATGCTTATTCTAAAACTTTTAGTAGCTGACAAAGGGGGGAAAGTAAGGTCTTTGTCCCATCAGATTTGTAGAAGGTGAAATTTCATTCACTACCCTTGACAGTCATCATCAATGGTATCGGTGAGCATCTACAAGCGGGTCATTACAAACTAACTCAAAATACAGACCTACAAGAGAGAGTCAGGAGAGGGGGCAGAATGGTGCAATGGGGTCAGGGCTGGTACTTGCCGTCTGGCTCTGCGTTTAGTAGATCACCTGCCCTTAGACAACTGACTTACCTTCCCTCAATCCCAGTGTCTTTCAAATGAGATTGAAAATAACAATAACCACTTCATGGAATTTACTGACAAAGTGATATATATGAATGTTCTTTGTGAACTACTATAAAACTTAAAAGCCGTTCACTATTATTAAAGCTATCTTTATATATGAAAGGTTAATATTAATCCAATGCCAACTTCCTTGGAAAGCACTTTGGGGGGAGAGAAGGAGTGGGACATAGATTGGTCAATCCATTCTTGGGAGGTCTGAGGATAAACACAAATTCTCAAGACTTGAGCTAGAAGAACAATTCTGAAGAAAGCAAATGAGAGTGTGAAAACTGCAGACCTTAGAGAAGAGGCGAAGGCAGAGCAGCAGAGATTATTAATACCAGGGTCAGGGGTGTCAAGTTCAGAGATTGCCCAGATAGTCATGAGAAAATGATCATCCAGGAGGGCATCGCCTCTCAGAATTTTAAGCCAAACACACGAAACAGAAGGAAAGCTTGGCGACCCTGGTATCACAATGTGAACTGATGACCCAGAGGGCAAAGGCTATGGACTCCAAACTCAAAGCCCTGAGCCAATCCAACTCCTGTTGCTATTTTTAAAGCTCAGTGCGGGTGAGGGGCGGGGGAACTAGGGAGAGTTTTTCCACTAGTAGTCAAGAACCGAAATAGGAAAGATCAACAGAGGCATTTATAAACAATGAATGCCATTAATTTTTTTAAACTAAGAAGGGGTTGGAAAAGTTGTAGTATAGCAAGGAGTAGGGAATATAGGGAGGGAAAGATAGCCCAGCAGTCTTCACAATTTTTAGTGGTCCTTTCTGCTTGCTTGATGGCATTTCAAGTCACTGGTGAATTACTATATTAGTGAATTTCCCGGAAAACTTAGAAACCATCTTGTTCAATTGAGCTCATAGTACGGGAGAGATAGGATGGGTTATTTTTAATCAAGTTCCCATGACTGAAGTTCAACTGCGATGGGAAATACGTTCCCCTTTTTGCTCTTTTACAGAAAACTTTCTCACTATTGAGTGATATCTAGAGTTTGGGAGCAGATTAAGCTGTATTGCTCTGATTAAAAAGCTCAAGCTCTTTCTAATACTCCACATTATGAGGACAGTGACAGGTAACCGAGGGCTCCTTTTGGGGATAGTAGGAAAGAGGTCATTGTAAACCCTAGTTTGAGCTGTGTCTGCTAAATTTACCAGCATGGTGCAACAAGAAGACCATTAGACCAAGAGGCTAGACACTAGTATTTTAATACCAGCTCTGCCATGAAGGAGTAGTATAATGTTTGTCAAGTCACTTTGCTTCTCTGAGCCTGAGTTTCTTTATCTGTCAAATGAGAGGGCTGACTAGATCTGGGAGGGCAAGTTGGTTTCCATACTAATTGATTGCCAATGATTGCCCAAAGAAGCCTCTAAACCTGCATCATAGCTCAATGAGATAATTATTGTGATTGATTAGTGATGTCTGCCATGTACACAAAATGAAGGGCTTTTTCAACACATACGCTATGTATTTGCTATCCCTAGACTACTGATCTCCAGGGCGGGACTTCTCAAAACTTGAATATGCATGCAGATTGCTTGGAAATCTTGGTGAGATGCATATCCTGATTTAGTGGATCTGGGTTGGGGCCAGAGATTCTACATTCCTTACAGGGTCTCAGGTGATGCCAATGATGTTGGTCCATAGGCCACCCTTTATGTTGCAAGGCACTAAGGTATCTTTCTAACTAAATTCAATGACACTCTTAATTCAGCACATCACTAAGAGCTATGTAGAAGGCCTTAGGTACTTGAGAAAGAGAAAATGAAGTACAGAAATAACAGAGAAGAGAGCTAATTTTAAATTTTCATAAATTTGTTTCTTACTTATTCATTTCATTCTTTCCACAGATACTTCATAAATATGGGGTGCTTATAAATAATTGGGGATACACATGTAAATATGTAACCCAAGAAATATTTAGGTTGATGCAAAAGTAATTGTGGTTTTTGCGATTATTTTTAACCTCTTAAACTGCAATTACCTTTGCACCAACCTAAAGTTCTAGGGAAACTGAAGTAAGAGAACAATAGTTCTACCTGAGGAGGAAGAGGTCAATGAAAGTTCCATAAAGAATGTGGCATTTGAGTAGGGAACTGAAGGATGAATGAGAGTTCACCACTCTTTACCAAACTCATTATAATTCTTAGAAGCACCTTCCGGTGGAGTACAAAGAACCAAAACGTGCCAGGTTTTCTTTAAAAGAAAAAATATAGCAGTCCACTCTTAATTTCTCATAAAATGAAGAGATAGCCTACAGATTTATCCAGATTAGTCACTGTCTCTCTATTCTTTTCATAGACTCCTCACATGGGAAGCACCATATCCAAAAGGCAAATCAGGCGGTTACACTATTTGGCTTTGGTCTGAAATGGTATTTAAAAAAGAGTTCTTGACCAGTTCATCATTGTATCCCCAATTTCCAAATGTGATGGAAATCTGGTACCTTGATGCAACCAGAAAATATAGCTAAAAGGTTTCAGTCAAATCTAGTTGCTTGAGGGGAAGAAATAAATAATTAATTAAAGGACACCAGCCAGTGATGCAATGTCAGGTGTGGAGGAAGTCAGACCTGATTTAGGATTGCAGCTCTCCCACTTACTAGCTATGTAATCCTGGGGAAATTGTTTAAGCTGATCTTCAATTTTCCATCTGTTAAGTGTGGAATAGCAACACAATTCAAAGAACATATGGAAACTTCCTAATCCTTGGTGCACAGTCCCCATATCAAGTGGTCCTGCTCCTGGTGGTCTCTCAGTTTTCAGCATTTCAAGAGTAAAGACAAGCAGTTCTTCTGTGTATGGGAATGAAGAAGGAATTTGTAATCAAGAAACCTGGGTTCTAATCTCATCTCTGCACCCTCTTTTCCATTGGCCTTAGACCAAGGACTCCCCACCTCAAGCCTCAGTTTCCTCAGCTGTAATAGAAGGCTGAAAATAATTGTTTATCTACATCCATGGATCTCAACTGTGGAGGGGTTCAAGGTAGGGGTTCCTAGGTAGGAGTTCAAGATGTAGCAAATAAAAAGACAGGACACCCAGTTAAGTTTGCATTTCAGAGAAACAACCAATAATTTTTTAGTATAACTGTGTCACAAGCAATATTTGGGATATAATTATCTCATACAATATTTGAGATATTCCTATACTAAAAACTAATTTTTCTTAAATTAAAATTTAACTGGACTTTCTGTAATTTATTTAGCAACCCTGCCCCTAAGGACATTGGACAATATCTGGAGATGTTTTGGGTTGTCACAATTCAGGATGGGGGTGCTACTGCATTAAGTAGGTAGAAGCTAGAAATGCTGCTAACCATCTACAACGCACAGGATCTCTCTCTCTCTCTCTCTCTCTCTCTCTCTCTCTCTCTCTCATACACACACACACACAGAGCAAAGAATTATCAGGCCCCAAATATCCCTTATCCCTAGTGCAGAGGCTCAGAAACTCTGCTCAGAAAACTTGGATTTAAAAAAAAATAAAAAGTGCTTTGAAATCTATAAAACATTGAAAGCTGTCCATTAACTTTTGAAGGGAAATGGGCACTTTCTCGTTTCCAACCAGAGGCACTTGAGGTGGAATAGTCTGTGAAGTCTGCAGCTTGACTTTCTACTACAGAACGTGCTCTGAGGAACCCAGAGGATGGCCACGCCGTGAAGGACATTGTTCCAAGAAAGGAACACAAAGCCTCCTGCTCATGTCAGCATGTGCAGAGTGTGCCGCACATGACCAGCAGGGAACCAGGGCCAAGAATTAATAAGCTAGTATTTGTATCTCTTCAATTAATTTAATAGTTTTAACTTTTATGAAAATTTCTTAACCCATCCAAATTTTGGTTCAGAACAGGCTATGGGTTAAGTATCCGGTGTTTTCCACAAATAACTTGCCAGGTGACTCACCAATATGTGTTGAATAATTCCCTGTTTTCACTGCTGATTTAAAAGTCACTGTTATCAAACATTAAATTCTTAAAGATACTTAAGTATGTTTTTAGGTTTTCGATTCACTTTATTGGTTATTTTGTTTGTTCGGCACCAATAGCTCCCTGGTTTATTGTTATGATTTACAATAGATTCTTTCTCAAATGTGTTTTGCTATTCCCAAGTATTTACTCCTCAAGATTAATTTTAGAATCATTTTTGAAGTCCCCCACCCAAATCCCATTGAGATTTCAGCTGGAATTCTGGTAAATCTGTAGAACTATTTGGAGAAAGTTGGCATCCCTTCAATTCATTTTTTTTTATTTTCTTACTTAATAATAGCATGTTGAGTATTAGTAACATCAGGCATCTTTGTCTTCTTTCCAACTTAAATAGGAATTCATTCAACAAGTATTTATGAGGTATCTCCTCTGTGCCAGGTTTTGTTCTAAGCACTTAGACTGCATCAGTGGACAAAAGATCTTTGCCCTTATAGAGTTAATATTGGGGAGACAGTGGATGGATGGATGGATGGATTTTCTAAGGTGAGAGGTGCTGTGGAAAGAAGAACAGTATAAAGCAGAGTGGGAAACATCAGGATTGTAGATCCAAGGGGCAGGTTGCAGCATCATGTGAGATGATCAGGGTAAGCATTGTTGAGGAGATCAGATCTGAGCAAGACTTGAAGGTGAGACTACTCTGAGGAAAGAGCATCCAAGTGAAGGAAACAACTACAGCAAAAGCCTAAGGTAGAAGCATACTGTGTAAATAACAGCCAGGTAGCCAGTGTGGGGTGGAGCAAATGGATGAATGAGGAGCAAAGAGGAAAGGAGGGCCGAGATCTTGTGCAACTCTGTAGGCCATTGTAAGGACTTTGGCTTTTACTCTATAGAGTAATTATAGGACTCTAGTGATATTTGCAAAGGGTCACTCTGGCTGCTATGTGAAGAACAGACTTTGCTGGGATAGGGACAAGGATTGAAGCAGAGAAGACAGTTAGGAGACTATTACAGTAATTCAGGTAAGAGATCAGCGTACAGCAGGAAGAATTAAGAAGAGCCCAGATTCTTGGTATATTTTGGAGGACGTACCCACTTGCTGGATTTCCTGCATGTGGGCTACCTGAGAAAAATAGGAGACAGGGATGCTGCCACGGTTTCTGGCCCAAGTAACTAGAAGAATGGTATTGCCATCAACTGAAATGGGGACACTCTAGGTAGCATAGGTTCAGGGGTATGTGCTGAGGAAAAAAGATCACTAATTCCATTTCAGACATGCTGAAACTTGAAATGCTTATTTGACAGCCAAATAGAAAAATGTCCAGTAGTCAGGTGTATAAGTAGACCTGGAGTTTGAGAGTCTTTTCTAGATAAGAGATATAAATATTGGCGTTCTCAGCATATAAGTAGTATATAAAGGAGTAAGATCGGATGCTATGACCAAGGGAGTAATTATAGACAGAGAAGAGAAGAGGACCAAGGACTGAGCCCTGGGGCCCTCCAACATTCAAAAGTTGGATAGAAAAGGAGTACCTGGCAAAGACACTGGGGAACAGTGACCATGCAGTAAATGTGCTATGTACCTTAGAATCCAAGACAGAAAATATGTTAATGAGGAGAGAATGGGCAGCTTTGTCAAATGCTACTGGTAGATCAATTATGGGAAGAACTATGACCAGGAATTGGGATTTAGCCAGGTGATGGTGTCTGCTAACCTTGATGAGAGCGTTTTGGTGGACTGGTGAGAGAGAATTTCCAGTGTTTCTTCATTAAGTATCATAGAGACTCATTTCAGATGTGTATCCTTCATTATACTGTGGAGTATCCTTCTATCCCACATTCACTAATAGTTTAAATCAGAATGAGTAATCTACTTAGATGACAGATTAGAATAATAATTATTTCTAATAATAAGCTATAATATAGAATATATATACAACGGAATATTATTCAGCCATAAAAAAGAATGAAATGCTGATACATACTACAGTGTGGATAAACCTTGAAAACATACTAAGTAAAAGAAGCCAGATGCAAAAGGTCACATGTTGTATGATTCCATTTATATGAAATATCAAGAATAGGTAAATCCATAGAGACAGAAATCTGGCTGACAGATTCCAGGAGCTGGGAGGAGGGAAGAAGAGGAAGTAATTGCTTAATGGGGATGGAGTTTCCTTTTGCGGTGATGAAATGTTTTAGAACTAGATAGAGGTGGTGGTTGAACAACATGGTGAATGTACTAAATGCCACTGAATTATTCACTTGAAAATGGTTAATTTTATGTTATGTGAATTCTACCACAATAAAAAAAAAAAATACTGGGGTGGGGGGGGAAGCTATGGCCCACAGGCCAAATCTGGCTCACTGTCTATTGTATATAGCCCTGAGCTAAGAATGGTTCTTACATGTTTAATGGTTGAAAGAAAATACAAAGAATAATATTTCATGACACATGAAAATTTTAAGAATTCAAATTATAGGAATATAAATTTCTCTTATAAATAAAGTTTTACGGAAATAGCCATGCTCATTTGTTTACTTATTACAGGTTTCCCCCACTATTTGAAAACAGAATGTTCCCCTGAAAGCTTCCTTAAGACAAAATGAGATAAAGCAAAGAGTATCCCACACTTTCCGAAAGTTCACTTTGTGCCACTATGCTTTTAAGAAAGACCTACATTCCTAACAGTGAAAATCTTTGATTCCTTTACTTATGTCTGTTTTCATGCTACAACAGCAGAGTTGAATAGAGGCAATAGAAACCATGTGGCCTGCAAAACCCAAAATATTTACTCTCTTGCCCTTTACAGAGAAACTTTTCTGGCCCCTATTCTAACTCCTCAGAAGGGGGTGGGGGGGGGGGAACCTCCTAACTTTATGGCCAAGCTTGTCATTGTTGAAGGATTTTCTTCTGAAGAAGTTATCCATTCTGCTGCCAAAATCTTCAGATTCTTGGAATGTAGGTGTTTTTCAAAGAAGGAATTGGGAGCTATCTGCCTCCCTCCTGTTAATGATGCCTTCACTTGATTAGCCTGCAAACTGCATTTTTACAATACTACACTAGATGACGATTTCTAATGCTGTGGTGAGTGGTCACACGGGTGTGGTGCTCAGTGTGGGCGAGATGAATCCCAGAGAGTAAGCACAGGGAGTAATTCCACCCTCTCTCCCTCCTGAGGCGTAAACTCCAGAGAAGGCTAACCTCCGTGGTCCTCTCCAGCCCTCAGCCTCTTTTCTCTCCCCATTTCCATATAAATCAAAGCGGCAAATGAAAGTAAGGAAAGGAACCGCCAACGTCGGTAGAACTGACATTTCTCAGTTCTGACCACTTCCCCACCATCCTTGCCCGAGCTTCCCAAATCCTAGTCTGATCTGAAACGTGAAGTTGGATGTCTCAGCAGCCCATTTGTCTATAGTGTAAATGAGAGTGCATACCCATTCATTTTTGTCTTGCTTTTTAAAAAATATTCTCTCCTCATTCTCAAACGTTTCCTGGTATAGCCCTTTGATAAAGTTCCCTGGAGGATGTCTCCAGAAGAAAGAAAGCCCAACCTTACATGGTAGACCTATTCTTAGAAAGCTGAGGGATCAATTCTGTGCACACGGACGGTTCACACAGGCTTTAACCAGTAGTTCTAATTCTCTTTGTTTGGCCATGGCTCTCAGAACATTCATCCTTTTGGTCTCTTTCAGTTTGTTAGAAGTCCCTGAAAAGTTCACTTATCACAGTAATACATAAATGAAATACAATTATTTTATATTGTTATATAAATATTCAAATAGTATTTGAATAAAAATACTAATCTAGTTGATACATAAGGATGAATTTTATTTATAAAAGAACCATGGAGTGAATTGTTCTATAAGTGATGTTTCTTTAATATTTTATGTCATCTTCATGTTCAAAATGTATTTGAGATAAACTTTTACAAAACAAGGATCAACTTATTTGTTTGTAATTTGTGTTATAAAGGGAGAGATTTCAGTGTAGAATGTAGACTGTGCTATCTCTGGGCCACACCTGATCCAATCCTGAGTTTGCAATGTCCAGTTCAGCCTGAAGGAATCTGAAAGTCATGCCCTTGGAAAGTCACTATTCAGAGTTGCAGATGGTACATCTCCTAGCCATATCACTGCTTACTTTTTCATGGTGAGTTATGCTTACCAAAGAGAGAGCCCCTTGATTTTCCCATTTTGTGTTCAAAACATCCTTTCTCAGATTGGGAGACTGAGGCTCAGAGATCAAGTGCCTTGTCCAAGGTCTGAGAGCTAAGGACTAATATCTAAACTTTTTCATCCCTAGGGCCCAACTTCTTCCATCCCACCATGATGTCTCTATATTATATACGCATGTGCATGCACACAGATCCAGATACGAACATACAAATATAATACAGTGTGTGCACGGAAGTTTTAATGAGTTGTAAAATTGCCCTGCTTTTGTACTTTTGCATTCTTCCACTTATACTTCTCCACCCTGGCTCCACTCTTCTTTTTAAAAGAATCAACCAAGATGAGAACACTGTTTTTAGGTATCTATGACATCAATGCCATTTTCAAAACGAAAAATAGGTCCCTGAGTAAATGCATATCAAAACTTGAAACAGGAGTGTACACTTACATCAGCTAATGCATTTGCGGCCTGGACTCCTAATGACATTATTGATCATATCAGTAATCACCCACTTAGCGGGCTTGGCAATAAAGCCTGCAATGGGAAGGACTCTATTTCCTGCACTTTCCTTCTGCGTGCTTTCAAGGGCCTGCACGGGGCACTAGAGCAGATCCCTCACACGTGTCTCTCCAGTGGCCAGCTAGCTCAACCTGAAAATTCCTGTTCACATTTGTCAACTATAAGGGCCTATTTGTAACCCACCCCAGATGTGATCTGAATGCTTATTCCAAAGGGGGGTTCGGGACAGGAACAGCTGTACACCTAGAATCTTCTAAGGATAATGCTTGGTGGCTAGAACTCTTTGCTCTTTCTCCTCCAACCCTCCAACCCCATCCTCACTGACCATGGTTACATCCTTGTATTTTTATTTTATCATCATAAGAGACAGTCACAGCTAAAAGGGCCATAAATGCCCTTCTAATTTTACCCTTTCAGTTTCAGCAGAAGAAATCCATCTCCTTCCTTGGCATCAAAGAGAAGTAGTGTGTAAGAGTAATGGGAATACAAGCCCTGTTCTGAATGCATCCTTCCTAATTCCACTGTGAGCACTGACTCCTTCACATCTTTCTGTGATTATTCAGATTTTGAAGACTCATGTTGTTAATAATGGCACTAAAGATAGAAAATGTATGCATTTCTCTCCCAGAAATCAAAATTCTACATGATTTCATTCAGGCCATTGTTTATATGTGTGAAGTCAGGCGGTTTTCATTGCATCAGTGCATGAAATCGTGGCTGAAGTTATGCTTACACACGCCTACAAATAGGTTTGTGTAGGTGTAGAATGGCAGGCACTTCTGGGCTATAATACATATGAGGTAAACACAGGAATGGAAATCGGAGGCATCTCTCATCTGTCGGGGTGACAGAGCATTCACAGAAGCTGTAATAGCTCCTGTGGGAGGCATGATGGAATTCATACCAGAAGGAAGAAGTAGAGGCCAGTGTAAGCTGTGAGCCAGGAGGAATCCACAAGCAAAATGACAAAAGTCAAGGGGCACAGCTAAGTTGATTCTGGTCCAGAGAGTTGTCAGCATCTGCTTCAAGGAACGTATGAAGAGACGGTGTCAGAGACAGAGGGAGGGAGTCCCAGAATCAGCTTTCAGCTGGATTCCTAGGCCAGGTAGGCATCTGATGGGACAATATCTGGCCTGGACTGTAGGGTCACCTGGAGCTTACAGAGCTCTGGGTCCCAACAAATCAGGATGCAGTCACCCCAGAACATTGGTATGGAAGACAAGACCAGTCAGGTGGGAGCCCATACAGCAAAGAGCTGCAGGCAGATTAGAGCCCAGTAGGCACACAAGCCTCCCAGAGGCAGGTGGCCACAAGAAGATATCTAGTTCTTTCCATAGTGTGAGTGGAGTGGAGCCCCATCCTTCTCTTAGCCTGGGCACCTCTCTGGCCCAGGCCTGAGTAGGCTGGTCATTCCTGATGGACAGTAATGTACTTTGTGCCAAGCAGTTTCCTGGCCGCAGGGGTTCCAGAAGTGAATAAACCACCATTCCATGGCAAGGTCCTGTTGTGAAAGGTACTCTAGAACAGTGAGAGAAGAGAGGAGAGAGGTGGGTCCTGTAGCTGTGGAAGGAGGAAGGGAGTGTATGCAGGCAGCTTTGGAAAATACTTAGCAGTTCAAAGTGAGAAGCTGTTTAGCAGTAGAACAGGAAAGGCAGAGGACACAGTGTGAGCAACACTCAAGAGGCATGATCCAGCCACCTCGCCAGGAACACACATGACCTGGTAAAACAAAGGATAAGTGGCGTGCGTTGAAAATAAAGCCAGGAAAGTAGGCAGGGTCCCCATCATGGAGGACTTCTTAACTGATTCCCACATAATTCTTTTTCATTCCCTGTGCTGGTATATATTCAGGGTAAACTGCCATGAATAATGTTAGCTGCATTATAATGCCTGTTTTTATAATCTAGCAGAGGTTTTGTTATAACTTTAGTTTAAAACTACTAACTCTGTCATCTTTACTACTGTTTTCATAATCCCTAGCCCTTAAATGCCTCTGGTCTGCCCAGGCACTGAAAACTCGCCCCTTGTTTTTGTTTTCATATTCTGGCTTTGAGACCCTTCTGTGACATGGTCCCTCTCTAGACTCTGCACACTCTTGATCCCTTGCAATCTCCTCTCCCAGCCATGGCCTATACTGGTGGGGTTGAGGGGAGTTCAGTAACTAAACCTATAAGAACAGGGGCCTGGAACATCTTTGAAGTATCTCGTCTGTATCTACCTTTGAATTATTTATAAATAGTTTATGTATTCCAAGAAATATTTATGGATCTGTTTATAGGTATTCATATTTTTATATACATAGCTTTAGATTTTTTTGAAAAGTTTTTTCCCAAATCACAGTAGTCTATTTTATTATCTAATTTACATTAATTTTAATCAAATGAATTGTAGGAGTAATTCCACAGTTGTACAATCTGAAAACAAACTAACTGTTAGTAACAATTATAACCATTGTTCACTGCTTATTTAAGTACTATACTAAGATGACATTTTTTATACAAGTTCATTTTTACTCATTCTTTATATTACTTCTCTAGGTAAGTGATGTCAATTGTAAATCATCCTTTGATCTTTAATTTTGATACTATATGAAATTTGACTAAGGGTTAAGCAATGTCTCAATGGCAAAATCTTATCAAAATGAGTATGGCCAGTTTTTTTAAAGTTATATGTAATCAATTTCATTTAAAAAAAAGGGGGGGGTTGTCATCCAATGTAGTTGATTTAGACACTTGCATTGAGAATACCCCTTCAATATTTTCTCCCAATATCTATGTATAGACTTCATTCACTAGAGCTTCAACACTTGGTTTTCTATGGACAGCTCACTTATCCGTAATGGTGTATGAGACCATGCTCCTAAAATAACCCAGTGCCTGATAGTTAATCAGTGTTGTATTGGCTCACATTGATCCATTCAAAATTCCATTTGAATATCATAACTTTCATAACAATTTTCAGTTGTATTATAACTCATAGAACTGTCTTAGATTTATCCCGGAAGTTCAAATCTCAGGAAGAACTGATGGTTTATGTGATGACATGACCCATGTTTTTCCTGCATCTCCAATACCAAGGACCAAATCATTCCAAGGAACTGATATGACCCAGTTTCCAGCAACTTAATTTGTTATTTGCTCTTTTGTCACAGTAGTACATGAGACTAGCTTAAACATAATACTTATGATACTGAAAATTCTACAGTGGAAACTGTCTCATCCTCTGAAAGGCAGACACTTTTAACCTGTTTAATTGTTTCTGGCATTATTTTAATATTTCTAAATGCTTTGCTTCTACTACTATTTATTGATTAATCAAATATTAATTAGCTTCCTGCTATAGAAGATGAAGATTCAGCTTTCACCCCTCTAGCATCCCCTGCTTGTTCCCCTCTTCCTTGCTCTCAACTTCCCAAAAATGTTATATCACAATCTTTGCTTCCTTGCTCCTTCCTTTCCAAGTAGTTTTATCATAATTGTGTTAATTAGATAATCAATTTATACACTAGTGCTAACTTCTGATTCAAGCATTATACTATGATTACATTTGCTTCCTTACACAGGTTTTAATTTCCTCAAATTAGAAGTCACCTTTTTCATTTTCTTGACTTTTCATGCACCTATATTTGTGTTTTATGAATGCTCACATATATCTGTGAAATGCCATATCTATTATAATATCAAAATCTCAAAAACATCCATAAATGTTTAAGTTCCACTTTCCCCAAGTCTACTGCCTTACTTCATCTTAAAGCACCTGTCTAGGGCTCTTACAGTATTTTCATACAGCATATTATTTACCTCTCCTCTGTGTCAGTTCTTCTGTTGTGCACTGGATCTGACAATTTCCTCTTCCTTGATTTATTACCTCGTCTTTCTAAGGCACATCCTTCAGTAGTTTTCTAAGATAGTGTATGTGGAAAGTAAATATTTTGAATCCTTGAAGATCTGAATATGTGTTTGTTCTGCCTTCATACTTGTTGGTAATTTGGCTGGGTATAAAATTCTAGATTGAAAATTATTTTCTCTCAGAATTTTGAAATTCCACAGTTTTTGAAGGTCCATGGCCTTCTTGTTTACAAGTTGCTATTTGTAGAGCCAGTCTTCCTCTCTCCTGCGAAATTTCTAATCATTCTTCCAGTTGCTTTCCATTTTCTAAATATATGTTTACCTCTCTTCTACTCTTGCTTCTCCTTCTAGTAACCTTGTTATTTGGGGTTTGTACCAAGTTTTTATTCTTTGACTGTAATTTTAATGGGGTTAAATTACAAAGCATATTATCTCTTGGTATGAACAAGTGTGAAACTCATGTGGCCAGTTTTCCATATTTGCAAAAAGTCCAGTGAACATCTTTCTGTTTCCCAGTATTTAAACCTGTGCAATCCCCTTTGCATATATTTTGACACTATTACTACATTAGCAACCATGAGAGTAATACTATCTCCATTTGATGAGGAAACAGCCAAGGTTTCAAGATTGTTAGTAGTTTTCTTAAGTATAAAGAGGCGGCAGCATGAGAGAGATTTGAATTTAAAATCACGGTTTTCTCACTCTATTGAGACATAAGGGTCACATTCAAGTGATATCTTTGTGATGGTGGTCACTAGTAATAGCACAAGTAAGACCATAGCTTCACCATATCTTGCTGCAGTAAACTAACAACACTGCTGTGATGTGAATTATTCTTTTGAACTATTTTTGAGCCACAGCATACAAGCTTTCCTCCTCAATCACTCTTTTTATTCCACAGTAAAAATTGGAACACCTAAAACCAAATAATTGCTGGTGGTCTGACTTGTACAAAACAGTGGATGTATTAGAACAGACAAGAAAAACTGAAATTATAATGTTTAGGTCTGAAGGAAAATATATTTTAATATATAATGGTGCTATTTCAGAGTCCATCACACAATGAAATAACTTTCTTCTTTGAAGCTCTTACTTACATTTTCACATAGGGCACAAATAGCATTCTCTAACTTAAAAAAAAAAATAAGTAATTGTTTTCAAAATCCAGTCTTTTGAAGGCATGCTGTCTTTCAGCTAAGTTGTTACTCTAAAAGAAAAAGAACTTTCCAGCTAGTATTTATGAACAAGCACACATATACAATAATTTATGGTGTGTTCATATGTCTCTTAGACTTTCCGTGGTTATAACAGCAGACATGTTTTATGTTAAATGAATCCTTCCTAAAAGGAGTTTTCAGGTAATACCTTCTGAAGGGTTTCTAGGTACTTGTTCAGTAAAGGGTTTTCCCATTGCTTTTTCCAGCTGAATTTTAGGTTCTTTTGCTCTCTTATTTTATCACCTAATTATCCCCAACTGCATCTTAATGTAGGTTAGACAAACCAAATAAAGGGAGAAAATGTTTGGGTCACGCAGTGAAAGAGTAAAACTAGGCAGGAAACCCTCAGACGCAAGGCAAATCATTCTACTCTTTGGGCCCTCGGGCTCTCATCTGTAAAATAAAATCAAACATATAGATGATCTTCAAGTTTTCTTTTAGCTCTAAATGCCATTTCTACACCATCGATGAATCAACTTCAATTAATTACCTAAATCAATCACTTCTTGCAATACATATGTGACTATGAATTTGTTTATTAATTTCTTTAATATATATTTATTGGCCATCATACTGAGAGCTGAGTATACAATAGCAATTGAACAGACTCAGTCCTTAGCCACATTGCATTTATAGTCCAGAGGAAAAGGCAGACAAAAACAAATTCTCAAATAAATAGAAATTGTGATTAAAATAATACTGTGACAGAGTGCTGTGAGAAAGAATAATAGGAAAAAGATAATTTAGATAGTGGAAGGGGAATGTTTCCAAGAAAGCTTCATGGAAGAAATGCCAAGCGATTTGAAGGATGAGGAGTAGTGAGACAAGTGAAGAGTGATAGAAACAACATTCCAGGCATATAAGGCAGCATGTGTAATGACCCTGAAGCATTAAAGAGCTTGTGTATTCAGGGAACTTGAAGGAGATCTTGTGGCTAGAGCAGAGTGAACGAGAGGGGTTGCCTGAGGGAAAGTTAGAAATGGGTTCCCACCAAATCATACAAAGCCTCACCACCATGGTGAGCATTTGTATAGCATCAGAAAGCCATGAGAACCTACTGAAAGATGGTTAAGCAAGAGAAGTTGGTAATTCAAGTACATTTTTAAGATTACCCTGGTCACTCTGCACAGACTGGAGGAAGGCAAAGACAGATAAAGCTAGTTCAATTGGGAATTAGTCCAGACAAGGAATGATGGTGGTTTAAATGAAGAGGCAATGGTGGAGAAGAGGGTGGATTTTATATATCTTGAGATATCCTCATTTTGTATCTATAATCAGCTGTGATAAACAGTGTGATATCTGTTCCCCCCTTTACTGGTCACTTTTCAGAGAGTTTATCCAACAGCTCAGACTCAGTGATAGGAATTCAGGTAAAATGGCAAAATTTCAGGACTTGCACTACTCAGCAATACATACAGAAGAGCAGAAACAAGTGACTTATATGAAGAGCAACAAAACTGCAATTTGACAGCTTGAATGGAGAGAACAATGAAAGTGGAAGTGGCTAAGATTTTCTGGAGTAATGAATAGAAAAGGAGAGGAGAAAACCAGAGCTGACACCTTATGTAGAACATGTGAGAGAAGGTAAAAGAATTGACCATAATATTTTGCCCATTTTGAAAGGTTCATGCAAAAGTCACAGATTAAGAAGAATTACCTGGGCTATGGAAGTAATCACTTTTCAGTGATTTCATACTAGTCACCAGAAAAGAGTAGGTTGTATCCTAACCAAAGCTCACTGTATGTTTGACAGGAACAAATGCTAAGCATGGACTGCGCTGCAAAGCCTGTAAGATGAGCATTCACCACAAGTGCATGGATGGCCTTGCACCCCAGCGGTGCATGGGCAAGCTGGTAAGGGCTTGTGCCAGAACCAAACCCCAGAACCCCCTGCACAAGCACTTGCCTGCCCCAGTGAGATCACTGCATTTAATCTCCTCCCCTACAGCACCCTTGACAACTGGACACCAGAAAGGCAGCCCCAGAAGCCCTGTCCTGCCACCTTGGCTTCCTAGTTGACAAAACAATAGAGCAGTGGTGGAGGTTTCGTTAGCCTAAGAGATGGATGTTCCACATGGAAAAAGGACTCAGTGTCCTTACCAGGGCGACCAACTTGTCCGAGTTGGGACTATCTCAGTTTTAGCACAGGAAGTCCCACCTCCTGGGACTTTCCAGGTTTTAAAAGTGAAAATCAAGCACCCCAGAAACCACGCCCCCAGCCCCAGACAAACTATGGTGGTTGGTCACCCTAGTACTGAATTGGCTGACAGCTCAGTGGGTATCATGGATGGGATAGAGATTAACCACGTTCTCAAAAGTGGAAAAAGTAATAAAAATTTACAGCACTTTGATAGAATCATGGTGGTCAAACCAAGGGAGGTTGGGTAACCCTGGCCCATTCTGGGCTGATCATACCATCTCAGGAGTGTGCCACATGTTGATAATAAGCAACCCAGAGCACATTTAAGGATATGTGAAACTAGGATGACCAAAGAATTGTATAAGGGACCAAGAATGTCTACCCTAGAGAAACTTAGGCCACAACAGCTGTCTTCAAAACATTTTAAGACAAGCAGAAGAAGGATCCTATAGTCATCTGTGGCTCCAGGAAAAAGACCTAGGATCAGTCGGTACCAAGTCTTAACAGTCGGAGATAAAGTCACCAAAGGCCTGCCTTGAGGGCTAGTGAGAGCTCCTCGCACCCACCTTCTATCACTGGCAGTAGCCAAACCAAGGAGGATACCACTGCCAGGGACATTGGATACAATTCTGGAATTCTCATAGGCACTGGGCCACTAAGTTCTCTTTCAATACTAGGATATACAATAGTAACTTGAGGTTGTTAGAGAGTTCATCAGCTCAGTCTGATCGGCAAAGTCCTCTTCTCTAAAACCTCTGCCTCACCTGTTCCCCTTCTCCTCCAATGGTGATTTCCACAGGCTAAGGCAGAAGCCATGGATGAGAGGTCTCAAAAACAGAACAGAGTCTAGAACACAAAGCAAGTGGCTCTGGGTAGAGCTCATCAGACATACAAGGGCCTTTAGGCTGACTTCTGAGGTCTGCTTTCCCATGCCCAGGCCTTTTTATGATTTTATAAACCACAATAATAAGCTGTGGTAAAATAAGGCATAATGGTCCGTTTGTATCCTGGGAGATAATGAGCCGGGACATGAGGGCGGCTACTGAGAGCTGCAGAGGGAGGAGGAGCAGGACAGGGACGGCCGGGACTGGGGCTTGCTTCCTGGGTGGAGGGTAGTTTGCTTCTTGCCACCTGAATATCCCTGCTCTCCAGGGATAAATTATAGGACAAGTCAGCATCTTAAAGTGAGACAGGGGGATGCTCTTAGAGAAACCAACTGGTTTGATTTTTATAGTTCTTATGTGGTTTTCTCCATCTCGTCAGTGACATTAAGCCCTTCCCTTTCTCTTTCTCTCTCTCCAGCCAAAGGGGTTTCGGCGTTACTACAGCTCCCCCTTGCTCATTCACGAACAATTTGGATGCATTAAAGAAGTTATGCCCATTGGTGAGTGGGGACATTGATGGTTTGAGCTGGGTTTTGAACGTCAATGTTAACATTAATGGCTGCTGCTCTCCCAGGGCTGCAAAATCAGTGGGATGTGTTTGGGCATTTGTTTGTGGGTTTGGGCATTTGTTTGTAGGTTTGTGCATTTAATGGGGTTATGATTGTTTGTGTATTTTGCTGGAAGAGACACATAAGGTAGACCAAATTCTGTAGGAATATTCATCCTCTCCCTGATGAAGCTCAAAAAGCATGCAAATCCTGAAGGCTGCTCACATGCTACACCACCCATCAGCAGCGTGGTGGCGTGGAAACCTGAAAGGGGGTGTGGCAGACCTGAAAGAACTGATTTAAAGCCCAGCCTCCCCACTGCACTGACTGTGTGTCTGAAAAAGCTACTCAACCTGTCAGACCCTATAAAATGAGAACAGCAATGGTCTCCTTTGATAGTTGTTGTAAAAATAAACATAAATTATAGACCAGTGCTGAGAAGGAACTCCATGAATGTCAGTTATTCTTTAATGAGGACAAAAATAATGCCTTCTATTTATAGCTATTTCTGGCTTGCATTTATCCTGTAACAATATCATTCAGTGTACTTCTATTTCTTTCTCTCTTTCTGAAAATATCTACATCTATGTTTGCCTTTTGGCGGGGGTGGGGGCAAATATTATACACTAGAAAGCTTTGCATTAGAAACACATGAAGCCTGGTCATTTCCAATTATTTCAAATATACTTGCTTCCAACTGCAAACTTTGTGTCTCAAGGCTTCACACGTGGGTGAGCAGAGCTCTTTAGGGGAAGTAAGGTGATCTCTTGAAAGAACCTTGAAATTGGAGTTCTGGGGGTGGATAAGCAAAGTGGAAAACCAATCCACCAGGAAGCCTTTGGGAGCAGAGAGTGCTGGGTGCAGTGGAGGGACCTGGCAAATGGGCACATGTCGTGGGAAGCACATCTGTGAGGAAAGCTGACCACAAAAGCTCCTTTTTCCCAGGGGTTACTGTGTCTGCTGCTCAGAAACTGCTTCTCTGGTGCATGTGATAAGTGATGCAAGATGCAACCCAGGCGATTTGATAGGTGGTTGGCTGCATTCCTGACCCTGAGTTGAGGAAACATTTGTCTCAGATGAGCTTTCTCTTCCTTTGCAGCCTGTGGCAATAAGGTGGACCCTGTCTACGAGACCCTCCGCTTCGGCACCTCCCTGGCTCAGAGAACAAAGAAGAGCAGCTCCGGCAGTGGCTCTGATTCACCTCACAGAACCTCTGTAAATGTCCTCTGCCTCCTTCAGTCCATAAGGGTGCTCTCAGGCAGGGCAGTGTGAGGGGTTCCACCTAAATGCATCATAAGGGTGGGTGTGTTGGGAGTCAGGCAGCTTCCAAAGAGAAACCCAAAGGGCTTAGGGCACTAAAGATTAACCTTCTGTTGCCAAAACCCAGGAATCATTTTTACTTTTTTCCTCAAAGACCACACTTTTGGCTTCCGGCTCCTTGATTCCCTCTTCCATGTCCTCCTTCTCCTCACCCTCCCACCAATATTAGATAACATGTCAGTGAACATAGAAAGATTTGACCCAAACAATGAGCAAAAACAAGGAGTCTCAGCTGTGTTCCGTTCTCCTTCCAGATACATCTGAGTTCAAGAACCCAGCCATTTCTCACGTGTTCTCAGTCCTTTCTCTCTATGGCGAGGTACACCCTTGGTTTCACACAAAAACTTCCCTCCAGAGGCACTTGACCTATGACTTAGTGAGCCTTCTCTCCATGAGACACTCATCATCCCAAGCACCTCTCCTGTTATACCTGATCTAAAGTGAGTGCACCATGCATCTCTGTGATCTACGATTATTATCCTGCCTCTAGCGGCCCCAACCAGAATTTCTATAAATTCCCCAAGATGCCGCCCAACTCTACAGCTCATGAGGAAGGCCACCATCTCTCCTGCAAAAAGACAAGGACCTTCCATTCACATTTCCGATTAGGATAGCTTGTACCCAGTTATTGGTTCCATTATTGCAGCCTCTGCTGGACTGGGGACTTCTGGGCAAGACACAGATGAGCCTCCAAATGGTCTTCCCCAAAGGGTCCTCTCAATATCCAGTGATTAGGGTGGATTGTGGGAGAAGGGTGGGCAGACCCCTGGGAGAGGTCCTCAGGAACTGAGTTGAGGTAGCGTCCTCATTGGGTGCAGGTCAACACAAGATAACAGATTATAGTCTGTGGTAGGTATGTAGGTCAGCTGGGTGAGTAGGTAGGTTTGTAGGTCCTCTGACTAATGCCATGTGGTTATCCTAGAGGCCATCTTTACACTCCCTGAAAGTCCTGCTCTTCTTACATTCCACTAACATCTGAGAGGGAAGAAACAAAAATAGTTCTTACTCTTTTTCTTTGCTCAACGTAAAATTGATGTCAATGAGTTCTTTCTTTTACTACTTAGTTAGCAAACATGAATTAAGTGCTTACAGTTTACTAGCACTGGAGGGGACACAAAAGAATTGGAGGACATGGCTCTTAACCATCAGAATTCAGACAACTTATTTCTGAAGACCAAACGGTTGGAGAAGAAAGCTGAGGATGGTGGCTTATTTAGCATTTTTTTAATACACTTTTATATGTCTTACCCTAAGGGTATTATAATAACTATGTCATATAAGTGTTGAAGGATTTCACAGTAAAGATGAAAAGTATTTAGCTTTTGTAGACATTGCCTCAAAATGGTATAATTTGTGACATTTTAAGATATTTAATCCTGATGATCTCCCTAAAGACGCTATAAATCAAATTGGCAGTCCCAATGATAATGTTCATTCATTTACTGAAAGAAGGCTAGAAATGGTGCTAAATGTAATAAAAACATACAAAGTACATATGGACAGGATTCATATTATATAAAAATACATTATTGCTGCAGGGATTGGATGATAATAATAGTGTCAGTAAAGTTCCTAGCACAGGACCTGGCATAACTGGCGCTCAACAAGTGGAAGTTGTTGCTGTTTTATTTCGTTAAGCATCTAGGCCTTAGCTAGGTTTTCTCTGAACTGGAGTTATGAACGTGAAAAAAAGGTTGTAATCCATTTGGAAGGTAAATATGTCTTTGAGAAGAGCATTTCCCAGAGCCACCCTTTAACAGGGTCCGTACTTGGCTCTGTAGGAAACCACTGAGTCACTCAAGGGTTCTGGTCAGCCTGTCCCCTCTGTCATGTCCTCCAGTCACTCCTTGGTTGGGGGTCTCCAGGAATGTGCTTTGGCTTGGTCTTCATGTTCTACATGCTCTTCCTGGTTTCCTTTCTCACATTCCTCTTGTCCAACCACCGTGTCTAAGCTGATGCCTCCCTTAGGGGTTTCCCATCTTACCCTCTTTCCCAAGCTCCAGACCAGTCCTACAGATCTCTCAAAATGAGCATGTCTAAACTAATTCATGCTCCCTTGCTGATTAGGTCCTATAATTCAGAACTCAGAAATGTGTATCAAAAGTACTCTTCCTCTCTATCTCCGATGCTGGAGGTTTGAATGCATCATCTCTCTCCCAAATTATTATAAAGGAATAACTGTGCAACCCTCTTCCTTTTGAGTCTACTCTTAGCAGTATCTCCAGATTTATCATCTTTTAAAGAAAGACTCTTTTTCCTAATTAAAGACTCAATTTTCCTAATTAAAACACTCTGTTGACTAGCTTATGCCCAAAGGGCAATGCCCAAGCATTTTAGTGTGGCAAATGAGGCCTGTCTAAAGACGCTCCTTCCCCCAAACTCACCAAGCTCTTTAACATCCGCTCACCTTAGAACATGCTGTTACCCCCATCTGAAATTCTTTAAGACCCAGCTTGGTTTTCACAAACACTGTGAAGAGTTCTCGGACTCCCCAAACATGGTGAGTTGCTCCTCCCACAAGCCTTCAGGAATTTTTCTTTAAAAAAATTATTTCTTATGCGATATAGGCTATTGCATTGTAATGATCTGCTTTTGCATCTCTTTCCTGATCTAGCTACTGAGCCACTATAAATCAGGGCCTCATTTCTTATTCATTTTACTACACCGAGGTCTGGTGCATAGTGGACACTCAAGAAACGCTTGAAGAATGAGGCAGAATTAACAAGGGAGTCTTGAAGACTGACCTCAGAACCCTCAGGGATCCAGCCAACACCTCATTTTCATGCTCTCAGCTCCAGGCACAGTTTGCCATGTTCTCTCCAGTCACTGGGTCTTGCCCACACCTCGTCTCTGCCTCTTTGCAAACAACATCTCTCTTCCTGGTATGGGTTAGGTGCCCTTACCTGGGCTCCCATAGCAGCCAGTTCATTAATCATGTGATTTGAATATTGCTTGGTAATTTTTACTTTTTTTTCTCTCTCTCTCTCTTCTCCAGTCCCCTCCTCAACTAGCTTTGTCTTAAGCTGCTTAAATGCGAGGACTCTTCTCACTTCTTATTTCCATTACTTAATGCCAATGATTCTCAAACTTTGGCTGGTATCAGAAATAACTGAAGAGCATTCTAAAATATGAAGGCCAAGGCCATGTGCTACTTCAACAACCCTAGACCTCTGTGCGCTCTATTAGTTCTCTAGCTAATCCTGATACCTACCAAAGTTTGGGAACCACTGATCAATACATTGTCAGTCCATTGCAGAGTGTCACTAAATATGTGGTGAATGAATGAATGAAGGAAGGAACATCCTTCTCAAACTCTCTAAACTTCTAAGAAGGATCTAAAGCCTGCCATGCATTAAATCAATGCTTCTCAATGTGTGGCCTCTGGATCAGCAGCATTCCCTGGGAACTTGTCAGAAAGGCAAATGTGTGTTTTCTTCTCAGACCCACAGAATCAGAAAATCTGAGGGGGAAGCCCAACAATCTGTGTTTTAACAAACCCTCCAGTTGATTCTGATGCACAGTAAAGTTTGAGAATCACTGAATTAACTGGAGGACTTAAGTTCATTTCCAAGAAACCAGCCCCTGCCGGCCCCTCCTCTTTCTCTTTCATAGTCTCTCTCACTAGCTTGCACTTGTTTTGCTCCCCCTCTGTGTGAACAGCTCTTGAATCACACATTTACCGTGGCCATCAGTCTGGACCTGAAGTCGGGAATAGAGATGCAAGAATGCTACCATGTCCCTAACCCCATGTACCATGTTATAGCTCCTTTCTCATCACCAGGAGGAGGGCCACTGCTGTCAAGTCGCTTCCCCCAAAGCCACATAGAGCTGGCTCTTAGCCTGCAGCCACCCTTCCTTACAAGTCAAGATTTTTTGTAAATACAACCCAGCAATCCAAAAGAAAACTGCAAACAGCAATGGCAGAGCAGGCAGACCTGTCTCCTTTGAGCTGCATGCTGAACAGGCCTTTCTCACATCTATGGGGGGAGCTAATATCGTACTCACAGCTTATGCATCTCCCGTGCTTGTCTGAGGCTGGCATGGGTGGAAAGCAAATGGACAACCAGCCAAGAGAGGCAAGAGCAGAAAGGAGGATTCCCCAGGGATGGCCCTGACCTGTCCGCATCAGCCCCAGATGGCTGTTCCTGTGCTTCTGGGCTCTGCTGAACTCATGACGAGGAAACAGTGTCAGGAACACTCACAGCAGGCAATGAGCATACCAGCCTCCACACTTTGGACTCATGCTAAGAAACAGCGAGACCATCAGGGAGACAATTTGTCCGATTTGCTTTCATGTCTAAAATAGCTTTGTTTCTAGCAATGTCCGGACCCTAGAGATTGGTTTTAGGGACAAAAAGCATAGTTTTCTGAATGTCAGTAAGGTGTTCATTCATTACAGTCCACTTATGCTTCCTGCCACTGGTGTCATCAGTAAATAGTTCTTGGAATTTTGTTCTGTGAAAGCATTGTTCTGAGACTCACAGGGAGACAAAGACAAATCAAATTGTGCTTAAATATCTGTCACTTTACCCTTTCCCCAGAGTCCAACTTGCCTCCATGGAAGAAAACAGAATCAATAGATTGGTACTTTAAAACAATTTTGCTTCCTTCCTGCAGGGTCAAATGATAATGAACTTCAGCCTGTTGCCATTCTTGCAGTCTCATGTCCTAATGCTGACGTATTTCCACACAGCAAGGCTCAGTCCCGCAGGTGGATTTTCTTCTAGGGCTGTGGAGGCAATTTGCTTCATGTTGTCGGGAAGTTGCTACCTGGCTTGTCCTAAATCGTTATGTTTCTTTTAATGGTCTTTCAAATGTCCTAAAATATGAAAGGTTTAATGGCTTTGGGAAGGCCTGCCAAAACTCAATTCAAAAAACTTTTAGGAGTTGGTTGGCCAACATTATTCATAACAAGTGTATGAATAATCTTCAGTTTCATGAGATGAAATTAATAGAATAATAACTTTTGTTCAGAAGCAGTGAGGTTCAAAGGAGCAGGGTGAAAGTGACTTAGAGACCCTGTGACCTTTTTTATTTTTCATATTTCTGATGCATCATGAAAGTAAGAATGGCTGAAAAAAATAAAAACTTAAATTTTTTGTAATAAAAATTAGTCTCTGGAGAGTGGTACCAAAGTGCTCTAGCGCTGACTAGGAGAGCTAGACAGGCAAACTTGTGCTTCTCTTGATAAGATATAAATAAAATGTTTTTAAAATGTGACTCTCCTTTGAGGCCCCCTAAATTCCTCTTGTAAAGAGGGTGGAGCCAGGCAGACACAAGTGAGGCATCTGGCCCTTTGAAAGAGGCCATTTGAAATCAGTGATATGCTAGTAAATGTTTAACTATCATCTGGGGCTGGACCCTAATTTGTAGCATTTGCCAATTTCCATGGTGTCACTACTCCCACTGTGACCAATTTCAAGCTACCAACAGTGAGGACACTGGAGGCTCCCAGCAGCCCACATAAGTCGTTCTAGCACAGCACTGGATGAAGCTTAGTGCTTAAGAGTGTCAGTTCTAGAGACAAAACCTGGGGTTCGAACCCCGGGCCCACTACTTAGCTGTGTGGGACCTCAAGTAGAGTTACTGATTCTGGGCTTCAGATTCCTAGCGTAGGATGATTGTGAAGAATAAATGAGATGATGCATATAAGATACTTCTGTGATAAATGATCGGGAGCCATTACTAGAGTGCTGCTGTTATTACTGTTGTTGTTGTTGTTGTTGTTGTTGTTGTTGTTCTGTAACCTAAGTAGAAGAACAGCTATGACTTGTCTTGTTTTTTAAAAAGGGCAGAATAAGTATTTCAAAAACAATTGATTTTCGCAGCAATGGAAACAGCATTTAACTCGTACCTAAGTAATGCACCCTCAATGATGCATCTTATTCTCTACAATTTATCTTTAAAACTCACCTATGGAAAAAGCTATAGTTTATTGAAAATTTTAAGTGACAGGATATGGGCAGAAATTCTGATTTCTCTCTGTTGTCTCTTCCTGGGAAGAAACCTAACTGTGACCCGTGCATCTCATGCAACACTCATTGAGGACCTATCATGTGCCAAGGTCTGAGACTGTCACTGACACCTGAAAAGGGGGACAGTGCCCACGAGGGAAAACACAGCCTCTCTGAAGTTAGACAAACAGACAAGACAGCAGTGATTGGATTCTTAAGATAGTATCATGATTCCACCTTAGTTCCTCTACTGACATCAGAATCTGTTCAGTTAGTCCATTGATATGACACTGCTCATTCCATGCTGTTCCCTCTTTTTTCCAAGACTTCAGATCTTGTGGAGGTTCCTGAAGAAGTTGATGGGCCAGGAGGAGGGTATGACCTACGGAAACGCAGCAACAGCGGTGAGTGAGGGAATGGGGCATCAGGCACTGCCCAGCACAAATGCCAATCACGTTAGTCGTGTGAGTCAGTGGGTGGGGAAAGTATACTTCCAATCCCCTCATTTCCTCTGCTGGCTCTGGAATTCAATCTGGGCAAATGCTCAACATTCTGGAGAGAAACCGGGCAGAATTACTAGTGGATTTCAGTGATTTGACGATAACGGTCCCTGAGTTCTGTCTCCTGAATGGACTTAGTGATACTGAGGTTTAAGAGTCACTTTTAGACCTTCTTGTGAATGTGTCACTTCCCCCACTGACTTACATGAGATTAGCAAACTGCCACAGAGAAGCTACTCCATGCTGCACCTGAAGTACCTCAAACCAGGTGGGTGGTGGTGCCTCACCCCTGACTCCTTCCCTGAAGAGATAACTAAGACTCTGATATGTGCAATCGAGCCAAACATTCTTTATTATTATTTAATTTCCTAATAGCTTAAACTCATGTTACAGTAATTTCTAAAATATTGATTAAATGCTAACTGCATCCTGTTGCTTGCTAACATTAACAATGAACGGCCTCTGAAACCAGAGCTTAAGGAAACATAACCAGCACCTTATGGATGCGTCTCACCGAGCCTCTCTGACGCAAACAGCAGCTTCATCTCCACTCTTTATCAAAACATATTTACAAAACACTATCACCAGCAAAGGTACATAGGTCACAAAGTGTGTCCTCAGGTCACTCCTAATCCAGCAAGGTTGCACGTCCTGACGTACGTCATTTATTCAGGCTGAGTGCATCATGGAGGGAGAAGCCATCCCTCCTGACTTGCATCCCAGATGTGAAGCGTGGGGACGTGCCATCCTGGGTAGGTTTTCCAATTGCCTAGTTGCCCGGCCTTTTCCAGACTGGAAGCAGAAGTTCTGCATTCAATATCCCATAGCTGCTTTGTCAGCAGCAATCTTACGAGGTATCACTCCCACTTCTTGAGTTCTAGGAATCCATGTACCGGTATGTCCCTTCTCTTGTTAGGACTGTGCCTCTGAGTCCCAAGGCAGCACGTGTTTGCCTTCCCCCACAACTCGCCTTGCTAATTAAGCGTCAGTGTTCACCATGGCCCCCTTTGCCAAGCCCATGACATCTCCTAAAGCACGCTGCAAGGGTGAGGATTCTTTGGCATCACATGGGGAAAACTGTCCTTTTAGATCGATGCAAACATTCACTGAGCACTTAGCAGTGCCATGAGACAGACAAATTAAAGAGTGCCAGCTGCCAGGGGACTCCCTCAGTGGGCAGTAACATGGCAGGACCGTCCCAGCCCAAGTCTGTCCAGCATTGAAGGTCCAACAACTGACTTTGGTCAGCAACCCTGGAGTTCTTGAGCATCTGAAGGACCAACTCACCAGAGACTGGTATATAAAGCAGACATACCTGCATTTTAATGCTTCAGGTCTGCTCAACTGCTCTGTGCCCTGAGTCTGACTTTACCTGCACCTTACCTGACGCTTTTCACCAGTGTGATGCCCTCCTCTTCCCTAACTGTGCTGGGCATATTTGGTCCTTGGCCCCTGCTTGGCTGTGAAGCAGTGACCTAGCTTTTCTCTGCCTCAATCACCTCATCTCTAAAATAACACTGACCCCATGGGGTGTTGTGATCTTTAAATGAGATAATGAATGTAAATACCATTCAGATGACTCTGAAACTCCACTTCCAGCACCAAGCTTCTTTTCTGGCCCCAGACACCTATAGCCTAGTGGATATGACATCTGAATATGGAATAGGCATCTTCAAGTTAACACTGGACTCTGGATTCCTTCACTCACCCACCAAAAACCAGCTCTTCCATAGTTGCCCCTGCTCAGTAAGTAGGAACTCCATTCTACTAGTTGATCAGGCCAAACTTCTGGCATCAGCCTCGACAACCCCTTCTCATATCTAATCTGTCAGCAGATCTTATCTCCAGCTCTTCAAAATCATGCCCAGCCTGGGCCCTCCTCTTACCTCAGCTGCCTCAGCCATCCTGGTCCAGCTTTATGGATGTAATTGCTCTCCCATTCCTTTAGTAGTTAAGGTCTCTATTTGCCCTGGGGGTTTCTTCACTCAAAGTGATCTTCATAGGATTTTATAATGTGAAGAGCTATATTTAGGAATCATCAATCTGAAGTATATTTGCTGTTAATGAAATCATCATAAGGTCATCAAGTGTCAGATGCAACCTAGAGACTCACTAGTCCAAGTGTGGCTGGCTCATCGACCAGCAGCCCGGACACCGCTTGAAGAGCCTGTTAGAAATGCAGACTCTCATGCCATCCGGGAACAACTGCAGAATCAGAATTTGCTTATGAATCTGTCACATGAATCTGTGATATGAATTTTACTAAGTTCGAGAAGCAGGATTACAAGTCACAGAGTCCACCCCTCCCCCCAGCACGCACGCACACACACACACAACACACACACACACACCCCACATACTGTATAGATAAGGAAACTGAGGCATGGAGTAATACAATCAGCCCCAAAGCTGATTATTTGCCATCTCTTTTATGTTAAGGGACATTTTCACAGCCTCATTCAAAGAAATCTGTTAAAAGAACTTAGCAAGCAATAAAGCTCTAAAAATCTTTGGAGCTCTATTAGCTATTCCTTTGATCAGGAGTAGCTTTCTTTATAACGCACCCTTGGAAGCTAGAGGGATTAATTATGCAGCAGTTTGCTTCAAAACACTTTCCTTTGATTGGATTTCATCCATGGTCCATGCGGTTTAAGAAACAACCCAGAGAAAACATTCTGCTTTTGGGGTCCCAGCTCCCACTAGTCTTCTCACTGCCCTGGCAAGGAGGGTGCTGGCTTTTCAGAAGCAGCGCTTGGGCTTCCCCCTGATTCTCCTTGCTAAATAAGCATCAGTGTTCACCATGCACCCCATTGCCAAGCCAATGTTTCATTTATGCTCTAACAAATACACGGTGCACACAGGTATTATTTCTGCCAGCCAGGTGTCACATCAAATCTTTGAGGAACATTTCCAAAGCCACCTTAGAAGAGAGTACAATTCATGTTCATTTTTTTACTGCTAAGAGTGTAGTCTCTTTTATCTCTTTTATAGAAAATCTTAGGCAGCTCTGAGTGTTTCTGGGTGTTTTCAACACTGTTCCTGGAAGCATCAAAAATACGGATGGGGAGAGTTATCGGTTTTCAACTTTGGTTTAAATGCCAGAAACTTCACCAGAAGCAAGATCATGAGCAAAGGGAGAAGGAACAACGAGGCTGCCTATTTCAGCTCGAAATGCCAAATAATGATGTCACTGGCTAACTTCAATAATTGCATTTCAGTCTGACTGTATATGATCATAACTTTCCTGGAAGAGAGGCAGAGGGAGTGAAACGTAAGCAAGACAGATTCCTAGAAATATTCTTCAAAAATGGACAGGGTTAATCACATCCACTTGAGGATGTTACGGAGCCCAATAGTACCTTACGTTGCACTAAAGCAAAGAAATTGTGCCCAGAAGGAAAAATGACAAGCTCAGATCTGGAAAACTTGTCCCTGCCTTTAGCATGCACTGCTTCTAAATTTCAAATTTTGAGTTGTCACCAAAAAAAGGAAGCAAACGTTTTAATGGCTCTTTTGGCAGATGCCCCTGGTTCTGGTCCCCCTCCAGTGGACAATTCCCACATTACAGATGCAAATATTTACGGTGTGTTTCTGCAACACACACTTAACATCTTCAGTACCAAGAAAAAATATCAATGACCAAAATCTGACTCAAGAAGTAGTAGAGAACTTGAATTTGCTTCTAATCATAATAGAAACTGAATCAATATTTTAAATTTTTGCACAATGAAAATACCAGGCCCAGACAACTTTATAAGTAAATTCTACCAAACATTTCAGGAATAAAATATTTCCACATGATATAAGCTTTTTCAGGACAACAAAGAGTGGCAAGGAGGAAGGGCAGCAGCATTCCGTTAGTTTCTGAGGCCGGTACAATGCTAACCTCAAAACCAAACAAAGATGGCATGAGAAAGAAAAATCAATGGCCACTCTTCCTCTGGAAAATAGACGCAGAAATCTCAAACAAAATCTTAGTAAGCTGAATCCAATAATGTATTTTTAAAAGTTAATTACCAAATTGGACTTGTTCCAGGGATACAAATTAGCATCGATGTCAGGTAAGCCAGTAATATAACTGGCTAAAGAAGAAAAACCAAATAATCATCTCATTAGAAAACAATGGTGGACATGGGCCTGGCAGGACTGCAGAGCAAAAAAGACAGACAGAATATGAAAAAGGAGCAGAGGAAAGTCCTATAGGGTTGTGGCCAAAACTAAAGCTTCTTTTTGCATCTGTGACATTAGAAAATATGTCTACGTAAAGGGCATATTCTTTGAATACTTGTCTTGGATGAAATCAACAACCAAGTTATTTTTAATAAAATGCATTTAAAGCACCAAACATAAAAGGTGTGCATGATATAATTTTAGTAAAATAGTTACCTTTCTTTATTCCTTTTCCCTCAAATCAGTGTCTTAGACTTGATTCTGGAAGGAATGGGTTTTAAAAATCATTTTTGCACTGTTCCATTTCTGCTTGCAATCATATAGCTGAAAACACATTTGGGGTCACTTTAAATAATTTTTAGTGGAGTTCACAAAAATGATACACAGTTCGAACCAGGTGCCTAATGGATATTCAACAAAAAGCTAAAATAATGTGAAATTACAAAATTGTAAAACCAGTCCACACTAATCATTGCATATGCATCTTCTGTCATCCCCCTTTTTAGCTCCAATCAAGAATTTTCCAGGAAGATTCTCTTTGTGTGTTTTCACTGAAATAGTCAATGTTCTTTTAGAAGTATAGAGTTTTATAACTAAGGAATCAAGTATTTACACCAGGATTTCAAGTAATCACATAACACCAGAGAAAAGTTTTGCTGGCCTTGCTCGTTTTAAACTCTTAAGTTGAGTGGCCAAATATTGAGGCAGAAAAGGTCCATGGGATCAGATTTGCATTTTCCACTTGCTTGCAAACCAGAGCTCCTCCAATGACTGCTTACTGACTTCCTAGGGATAATGGAATTGCGTCCACAGCTCTGGAACTATTAACTGTGGAGAATAGATATGTACTAACATTGGTACATTTACAAGGGCTCTTGTTTTGAAGTGTGTTTTCTACATCACAGGTATTGAGTCCATTTTAAGGACAAGGGAAGATTGTCAATGTACTAACTGAAATAGGTTATAGAGCTTTCTGTGGTAAGTTCCTCTTCCTCAACTGATATTTCCTTGATAATCTCAAGGGAGACCAAAGGGGAGAATAAAGCTGCAATGTGTCATTTGTAAATATCAAGTCATCTAACTGGTAGGTTAGTTTAGAAAGCATAACTGTATTGTATAAACTTGGATGCATTTGCCACATTTGTGTTTAAGGAGGATACACCCGATGAGAATAAGGTTACGATGTTGGTCACTGGGGCAGACTTGGTTAATGGAAGTAGCTAAGGCAGAGCTCTCATACCCATCAGGGACCTCCCACAGCTGTGTGTGGACAGTGAAAACTCCTGCCCATTTTGAGAAGCCGTGTTCTTTATCAAAAGCTACAGAGTGGCTACTTAAATGCAAAAGGAAGAGAATTATACATCCCAAGAACACTAAATCAGAAACACGATTTTGTTTTTTATTCCAAATAACAGCCTCAATGCATTGATAATACGAGATCAAGGAACTATTTTGAAGTTTAAAACTAAAGCTCTAATCTGCAAACTAGAATATAGATATCATTAAGAAACTAGAATAACATACTGAAAATAGATAAAAGAATCTGATATTTAGAAAAGGTAATTCAAATACAATTAAATTGGGCCATACCTCCCCTTCCATCCAATTAACAAAGCACTCAATACATTTAACAAAGATGAATGACGTGGTTTCTGCTCACGAGAAGAGCTCTGCCAAAGGAGACCAAGTTGTGAACACACAATTGCCAAGCATTCAAGAGGATGTGTGCTAGATGGAGGCATGTGGAGGGTGTGTGCGGGCAGAGACGGTGGTGCAGAATACTGCATGGGGAGGCAGGGATGACGTGGAAAGCGACATGACAGCTGGGTCACTGAGGACAAGAAAGGCAGTGAGAAGTGAAGTAGAAGTTACAGGACAGGGAATAAATAAAGCCACATTTTTCAGGCATGTTTACAAAATACAGTGACTGGATTCATAAAGCTCCCACTTTCTCTTGTCTCCTTCAGTGTTTACGTATCCAGAAAATGGTACTGACGACTTCAGAGACCAAGCAAAGAACATAAACGACCAGGTATTTATGGATGTCACACAAGGCAAACCAGACAGGGTCCTTAGATCAGACTGCCGGTCACCACCCACGTGGGTCATGGTATCGATGCAGTGGGTCCCAGGCCAGCATTTTTAGAGCATACAATACAGCCATGTAGCATAATTTGCCATAGAATAGATAACATGCAGTAAAATAGGAATATCAAATGTAAAAGATATATCAAAGGTGAAAAAGATAAGTATTGTATTGTACACTTTTTGTTTCCATTATATTAGTTCCATAGAAGTTGTTATATACTCTATCGTGTGTAAATTATATAATTCCATAATCTGTTACACTTATTTTATAGTATATAAGTATATAGTTATATATTTTATGTTCATTTAAATATAAGAATAGAACAGAACAGAACAGAACAGAACAGAACAGAACAGAACAGAACAGAACAGAATAGAATAGAATAGAGTAGAGTAGAGTAGAACAGAATAAAAATATATAGCATAAGGTACTTGAGCTTTGGATAGCAGAGTGAATCATAGATAAAAAAGATATAGCCCTGTGCAACTTTTGTTTATGTTTTATATATACATACATATAAAACATATATATACATGTATATATTTATTATCATTATGCATTTAAATATATTATACAATTATATATCATATAATATATATGCATATAATTGTATATTATGTATATATACATATATTACATATTATACAAATGTACGGAATATATAATATATAATTTATATGATATGTAATATTACATAATTTTGTTATGTGTTACATAATTTTTCATTTACTGCACGTATTATAAAGTATAGACATTTATATAGCTACATGTATTTGGTTCACAATAATAGCTAGTATTTCTATGATACTTGTAAGACTTTTGTATAGTCTACAAATTAGGGACAATAGAATCTACCTCATGGGGCAATTGTGAGGTTTGAGTATGCTAATACAAGTAACAGACTGCTATCGAAAATGGTAACTTTTATTAAAATTATTGCAAGGTTTCAGTTAGATGATGATTCCATGATATAAACTAAATAAGCATGATGCCAAAATCTATGTTTTTTCCACAACGTGAATGAACTGATTGCCAAATGAATATACCTGGTTCCCTGTGATATGCTAGATACCAAATTTTAGGCTAACTAATGAGAAGTCAATTTTAGGAAGTTGTTTACTTCAACTCACATGCCACTCTGTGCATAGAGAGAATATTCTCATTCCTGGGGCCAACCCCATGTAACCTTTCATGAACAACTATATCAAAACAAAAAGTTACTTGAAGAAAACTATAGTATTTCTGACAAAGGCTTCCACATGATTGTTTTCCAATGGTTTGCAATGAAATCAAACTCAGCTAAGAAATTAAAAATAAACCTATGGTTGAAACACAGTGTTTAATAATCGTTAGCTATTTTAACACTTAAGAACCATACACTGGATTATATTGCTTTAATTCTCCATTTCCTTTTTTTCTCCCCTTGCTTCTCTCCATTTCTTCTTCCTTCCTTCTCTCATTTTTCTTTTATTTTCTCTTTCAGGGACTTCTTTCCAAAGACCCATTACAGATGAACACCTACGTTGCCTTGTATAAATTTGTACCACAGGAGAATGAAGATTTGGAAATGAGGTAAAAACATGTTTTAAAGAAAAACAAAAGAATGAATGAAAGAAAGAAATATTTTAAGTCAATGTGTTTCCATGTGAAAGGAAAATAATTCAATTTGTGCTACCTCCTCATGCTTTAGAGCCGTGATTCTCGGGCTTCAGTGTGCATCCAATCACCTGCAGGGCTGGTTAACACCTACATTGCTGGAACCAATCCCTGGAGTTTCTGATTCAGCAGATCTGGGGTGGGGCTTGAGAATTTGCATTTCTAACTGGTCTACAGGTGGTTCCGATGCTGCTGGTCTGGGGCCGTGCTTTAAGAAGCACTGTTTCAGCACATCGTCTACAGAACTTCTAATGGGAGTTTTCATGCAAGTTGAGCATCAAATGCACTTGGCACCCTGGGGTGTCTAATAGAAAATCAAAAAAATGTATTTAATGCCCAAATTAACATTGATTGAAGACTCAAACTAAAACTGTTTGCTTCTCCTGCTGGAGACCGGTACCTCCCCCTGGCTCACACCCTGAGGTAGGACCCATCCCACTGATGGTAAGTGACAGGGGAGGAGGCTTAGGTGAGCTTTGGGATCCTTAGGAAATCTGAACCTTTCTGTTGACCACAGTGTAGGTTCCTCATGTTTCAAGGGTAGTTAAGCTGGAGTCAATCCTGCATTCACACCTATGTGATCTTAAGCAATTTAGAAATATCTCAATACACTGATTTCCTTATGCATGAAAGAATAATAATGACCTCTCCCCTCTCGGGTATTTGTGAGGATGAAATGAATAATGTTCATAAAGCCTACAGCACAGTGCCTGGCCATCATAAACAGTCAGTAACCGGTAGTTGTTACAATTTTTATAATGTGGTGTTTACTGGCCTATCTCGAAGAAAAGGCTTTACTCCTTTCTTTGATTCATCACCCCAAAACATAGGCAATCCAAGGAGAAGGCATTGGTATTTTCCAGTCCAAGCACAGGATAGAAGGGGCTGCTTTTCCAGTCAAATGGGCCTTTGGAGATTTGTTCTTTCCAAATATGATGAGAGTGGAAAGATAAATTAGCACTGAAAACTACTGAAATGTCAGAGCATTAGTGAAATACCCTCTATCTGGGGGTGGACTCCACTTGTCTGAGTGCCATGCAGGCCGAGTTACCAGTCACCAGTCAATCCCTTCAGATCATTTCCGGAAGGACTTGTGTCTCCACCCTGGGGCTACCTGGGCTTCTCCACATCCTCAGGCTTGTGATATTTCCCAGGCATGGCCCCTCACGCACTTGCTAGGATATGGTTCCCCACCTCAGTGAAATCTGCCTCTCCTCTTCCACTTTCCCCAAAACCCCTTAAAAAGAGAGAGCTACCAAAAAAGTTCCAGTTAGACCCTCTTTTCCTGGTTCCAAAGCCATTGGGTCAACTTCAGCAGCTCACTGCCCCTCATGCTGCAGCCTCTATGGCAGATGTGTGCATCCTGCCAGAGTCGGGTACCTCCGCCTGGCTCACACCCAAGGTCAGCTGGGTTTCAGTATTCCTCTAGGGTCTGCTTCCAAGTAACTCTTGGGCCTTTCCAGAGCAGGGTTCAGAGTCTACACCACAGCTCCTTCCATTTCTGCTTTTGTACATCTGAATTTTCTCTATCATTGTGTAAGAATGGCCATGCTGAAGTCACTGGTAGGAATTGTAAATGCCAGCTGAACAGTCTGACATCAGTGCAGGAGGAGAAGGCATTTACCAAGTGAAGCCCGAGTCGATCAGAGATGTAACAAGCCCTGAAGGTGAGAGCCCACCTAGAATTCACTGGGGTGGTGCTCTGCCTTCAGCTGATGGTCCACAATTACCTATCTACTGACGAAGACAAGGGTGCCATATACAGAGGGTGCCAAAAACATATACACACATTTTAAGAAAGGAAAAAACTGTATTAAAATTGTAATACTCAAGATATACTGATAACAAAAGATGAATACAAATTGTGTATGTAATTTTTTGGCAACCCCGGTATTTACTTTGCAATAAATATAGTATATTTTGTCCTTCTTCAGATTGTCATTTGGGAGTCCCAAATTTAAATTGTAACAATTACTTATTGTGTGAGTCCCACCATTTTATATGAGAATTTTATATTGAAGTGATCAGATGGAAAAAAAAATTCCAGCTAAACATAGAATGTTATTGGGATACTGAGGAATGACGTCTAGCTGCCTGGTGGCGGTCGTAACTTTTTGTGCTTATTTTAGTCGGTTGCAGGCCATTAAAAGTCAAGTTGTCAGGCCCGCATCAAACATTTACAGGCTGCTGCAAAGCACACAGGACTGTTCGTTCCCAGGAGTGAAGTATCTGCATTGCATAGACTGCGAGATTGGAGTGATAAATTGTACTTACTTTTTTTTTTTTTTTTTTTGCCAAGAGATTGTAGGTTCCCATTTTAAAAGCCAGGCACTTGATTTAGAATGTGTAAGGCCATGCTTTGGGGATTTGGTGAAATTTCTTGAATGAGGAACTGGGACTTTGTGAATTATTGTTTTCTCCTTAAACCATAAGGTAGAAAAAAATCCCTTTTAACAAAATTCCATTCTTATCCACCTGCATTCTGATCCAGGGGAGCCTGTTGGGTATTGTCTTCAGGAAAGAGAACAAAGAACGTGCGAGTACAGGGGTTGTTAGGAATGTGAGCTTGAGGGCAAAGAAGGCCCCACTGGTGAAACCAACCAACAGAGATCAGAGCAGATGAATCACCGCTTCAGCAAGCATTTGTTACATACCTGCTTAGTAATCAGGAAAGGTTTTCTGCCAACAGCCAGCAGTCCAGATCTCTCTATCGACTTCCAGATACACATCCCTACCTGCCTGCTCTAGGAGTGCATGGCACGCAGCAGCTCCACTCTCCCTCCACAAACCTGCTCCCCAAGGTGAATGATGTCACCATCTGCCCAGGCTTCAAGCCAGCCCCCAGAGGCTTCCCTTTGCCTTATGCTCAAATGGTATTTATTGTTCAAGTCCTGCTGGTTGTCTTTGCCTAAAATCTACTATAGCCATCCCAACCTTCACCTCTTTCCTGGGTTGGTGTAGCAGGCCCTACCTGGACTCTGTGTTCCTACTCTTGCCTCCCACTCTTCCCTTCTCATCCATTTTGAGTGGAGAGGACTCTAAGGTGACAGTGCACTGTACTGGGGGTTGTCTAAACTATGGAGTCAGATAAAATGGATTCAAATGCCAGCTACTCTACTTTCTAACAATGGAGCACATTACCTCGCTTTCTGAACCTCCTTTTTCTTACCTGGAAAATAGGGATACAAGGCCTGCCCCTCTAGGTTGGCTGTGATTAAATAAGATAACAATATCTGGTACATAGTAGGAGCTTACTAATGTTAGTTCCAATCAGTTCTATTCATCCCCCAGAAGTAGATGCTTCCTTTACAGATTTAAGAAATGAGAGAAAGAGAATGATCATATCAACAAGGGTTCACTACATGTTTAAGAAAAAAAGTGTGGGCATCACTTGACATGGGTTTGAGTCCAAGTTAGGCCTCTCACTAGCTGTATGACCCCTCCCCTATGAAGCTCATCTGAGCCTTTGCTTGTTCTCTTGTAAAAGAACATAATCATTATGCCTGCTTTAGGTCTGCTCATGACAAATATATCTTTGCTTAAAACTATCCAGTGTCCTCCCAGTTCCCATGTGTAAAGACCAGAATATTTTCAGGGACCTCCAGGACCCATACAGTCTCATCCCTGATGACATCTCTACTCTGTGTTCTCACTCACGTCTCTGCTCCACCCACAATAACTTCTTTCCTTCCCCAGAAGGACCACACTATCACCTGCCAAAGGATTTTTCTTCCTGCAGTCTGCTCCTCCCCTCTCCCACCCTCCTATCCACCCAACACCACTATCATCACAACACACACACACACACACACACACACACAATTCCAGTGACTATCATGAACCCACTAGATCTCAGCTCAGGTTTTGCTTTCTTGATGCAGCCTTTCCTGATACCCACAATCTGAGTTTTCTCTGTTATATTCTTTCATGACACCATGTTTCTTTCCTTTAAAGCACTTTTCTCAACTTAGATATATGTATTTCTGGAATTCTTTGGTTAACCTTCCTGAGAACAAATCCATAATTGCTAACCTTGATATCTGTGTAGTACAGTTCTTGAAATATAGTAGATGCTTAATAGATATTTAATGAATGAACGAATGAATATTGTGGGGATGAAAGGAACTAATGCTGCGCCTGACATCTACAATTAGTGGGCACATCAAGTACATGACGATATAATGGAAACTGTAACAGAGGAAGCAAACCAAGCTCAGAGGGGTTAGCCAGGAACTGTTTCCTAGAGAAGCACCTTCACCCCATGATGAAACTATTTGTCAAGAAGAAATTATAGTAAAGGAGACCAAATTAGCCCATGGTTGTATTCATAAAGAACAAAGGGTTTAAGACAATTTTCAAGAATCCCTGCAATGGTACCTCTTTACTGAGCACTCACAGTTGAGGGTGGAGGAATGAGGCGCAGAGATGAGAAGCCAGGTGCTGCCCCCTTATTCTTAAGGCACTAAGTACTCCTCTTAGAAGTGCTATGGTCCTATCATTAGTCTCCAAATGCTGTCTAACGACAAAGGCTCCACACAGTCTGTTTTGCTACAGTTTCAGTGCAAAATAAACTTCCTTTGTAAATTCATTCACCGTTACCTTTCCAAACTGCAGGAGCTCACATCCCAACATCCCATGATAATGCCCTATCTCTCCACCATCATGGGCAGAAATAGGAAAGAACAGGTAGCAGGACAGAAAAGAGCAATGTCTGGGAGCCACATAGACCTGACCTTCCTTCCAGTTCTGATCCTCACTAGCTGCACCAATTTGAGCAAACTGATCTCGTGGAGCCTCAGTGTTCTCCTTCCGAGGGAGGATATTTCATTTAATATTTCATTTAACATGATAATGTAAATGAAAGGTGGAATTTCATGTCCTGTACAAAGCAAGGTGTACAGTATATTTTAGATACCTTCTCTTCAGAATTTGCATCCTTTCACAATATGTTTTATTTCCTAGTCTTGCAAGCAACCTTATTAACACTACCCTAAGGATATTTAGTAGAGAAAACACAAAGGCTCTCTCTGGCCTATGAGCACATCCAATGAGACTTTATCTAATTGGTCCAGAGCTAAGGAGGCTGTGATACGCTGTCCTTCATCTTCTAAGTAGGTTTTGCAGTTGTTGACATCACACGCCATAGGCATGGAATTTTACCATTGACATGAAATATGTGAGGCCATCATGTGTGGGATCTCTAATTATTACTGATGATTTGCAGTCTGGAAGCATTAGAGAGCCACTCAGGTTCCTCTGAGTGTAATGAGCTTGTATAGTAAGTAGATGACCTTCTGTAATTAAGGGTCTCTAACAATTTCCACCAATAACCCTTATTATACAGGTTTTTTTAAAAGAGTTTGGAAAATTACACTTTATGGACTGCCAGCTTAATTCATGAGCAAGGCTCCTTAAAATGCTACTTGACATGTAAATTGGAGAACCCCGTTATAATCAGCACTGATATCATTATTATTACATACCACCTTGTGCATTCACATTGGCCATGTGTCAAATCATCCTCTTGGCCAAGTGGATGAGTATGTGTGTGTGATACACTTACATGTGCACATACACTCTCACACACTCACAGTCAGAGCTCCATGACCACACAGTCACACACTCACACTCACATGCACACATTCACATACTCATGCACACTCAAATACACAGTCATTCACATTCACACACACACACACACACACAAACACACACACAATTATTAACAAGAACTTAATAACACATGCTTAGCTTTTCGAAGAAAGTAAATCCTGCCCTCCATATTAACAATGTAACCAGTCCCATTATCCTCACTGTTTTCGGGGTCAGTAGTCTGCAAACAGTCTCAGAGCCATCATTTATTATTCACACCAAGACATCTTTTAAAAATCAATAAGAATAATTTTTATGGCTTTGCTGAGTTGATGTCTCATGTAAATAATCAGCAGACGTAAATAACTCCAAATAAACACAAACCCATAAAACATCAGAGAGAGACGGAAATAAAGGATCAAGAGTAAATAAAAGAGAGAATTCTGGTCAAGATGGTGTACTAGGTAAATGCTCTGCTTACCTTCTCTCATGACCACATCAAATTACAATTAAACTACAAAGCAACCATCATTAAGAATCGCTTGAAGTCTAGCTGAACTGAAGCCTTACAACTAAGGATATACAGAAGAAGCCACCTTGAGACTGGTAGGAGGGGCAGAGATGCAGAACGGGCTGGTCCCACACCCGCATGTGACCATTAAAAATCGGAGGGATATCTCGGCTGAGGAGGTTGCCCACAAAGGAGCAAGGGGTCCCAAAGCCACACCAGACACCTCAGCCCAGGGTTCCAGTGTCAGGGAGTGAAGTCTCCATAATTTTTGGTTGTGAAAACCAGCAGAGATTGTGGCTGAGTGAGACAGAGGGCAGCTGGAGTCCCAGGCGTTCCTCTTAAAGGGACTGAGCATGGACTTACTTGCTTACAGAATTGCTGACGCTGAGATAGCTCTGGGGCAGCAGCTGGAGAAGTCACAGGGACATACAGGGGGAAACTGAGATGTCTGGCTTCAAGACGAGTGCTGGAGGGGCAGTTTTCTCCTAGACGGAGGAGCTGGTGGAGCCATTGGGTTTTTTTTTGTTAAGCTCTCCCCTTCCCCAGCATGTAGTCATAGGCAGCTGCCATATCTGAGTCTCCATCAGCCAGCTTAACACAATTGGCTCAGCCCTGGTGATTCTGAGACCATGCCCCACCCAACTTTCGAGCCCACCCAAGCGACTTCCAGTGGCTTTTTCATACAAACCACCTGCCTTGGCTCATGCTACAGACTTTCCTAAAGTCTCTCAAAGGTTCACAAAACCCAAACAAGCAGCATCTGGCTTCTGCATGCCCCATACCTCAGACTGAGCAGCGCCAACCCCAGCACTAAAGACAGCTAGCCTAGGTTCCCAGATTTGCTTCTCAAGGCACCTCCAAGCACAGAGCAGGTAGCAGTCATCTGCAAATTGCTCTGTGACTCATGCCAGCTGGCCCTGGGAAGGGCACAGACTTCAGCTGAATTTGGCCAACAGCAGGTCTCCTGGGTTACCCTGAGTCTGGCATACCCTGTGGCTAGCTTTGAACCAAGCTAGAATATCACCCAGCCTTGTCCAAGGATGACACACCCAAAGGGCTGACTGAGCAGATACCAGAGCCCTGCTAAAGCAAATCCTTCTCCACAGGGTCAGTCCCTGCACAACAGCTCTGTCACTATAGTAAAAGCCAGTCCTCACAACCAATGAGCCCAAAGGTCAATTCCTCCCATTGATGTACAAATAGCAACTAAGGCTCAACTACAATAGGAGGACATACACAACCCACACAAGGGACACGCCTAGAACACCTGGCTCTGGCAACCAAGGGACTGTGCCACTGGGCCCTACAGGACACCTACTACATAAGGCCACTCTACTAAGACCAGGAGACATAGCAGCCCTACCTAATACGTAGAAACCAACACAGGGAGGCAGCCAAAATGGGGCAACAAAGAAACATATCCCAAACAAAACAACAGAACAAAGCTCCAGAAAAAGAACTAAACAAAATGGAGACAAGTAATCCAACAGATGCAGAGTTCCAAAAACAGTTTATAAGGATGCTCAGTGATCTCAGGGGAAACGTCAACAAAGAGATAGAAGACATAAAAATGGAGATAGAAAACATAAAAAAGAACCAGTCAGAAATAAACAATACAATAACTGAAATGAAGAATACATTACAGGGAATCAACAGCAGATTAGGTGAAGCAGAGGATAGAATCAGTGATTTAGAAGATAAGGTAGCGGAAAACACCTTAGCAGAACAGCAAAAAGAAAAAAGATTCCAAAAAAATGAGGATAGTTTAAGGAGCTTCTGGAACAACATAAAATATACTCACATTCACATTATAGGGGTACCAGAAGGAGAAGAAAAAGAGCAAGGAAATGAAAACCTATTTGAAGAAATAATGACTGGAAACTTCCCTAACCTGGTGAAAGAAATAGATATAGAAGCCCAAGAAGTGCAGAGTCCCAAACAAGATGAACCCAAAGAGGCCCACACCAAGACACACTATAGTTAAAATACCAAAGGTTAAAAACAAAGAGAGACTCTTAAAAAGCAGCAAAAGAAAAGCAGTTAGTTACCTACAAGGGAGCTCCCATGAGACTGACAGCTGATTTCTCAATAGAAACTTTCCAAGCCAGAAGGGATTGGCACAAAATATTCAAAGTGATGAAAAGCAAGGACCTGCAACCAAGATTACTCTATCCAGCAAAACTCAGAAGCCAAGAACAGATAAAAATCTTCTCAGACAAGAAAAAGCTAAAGGGGTTCATTACCACTAAACCAGTATTACAAGGAATCTTAGAGGGACTTCTTTAAGATGAAAAAAAAAAAAAAAGTCATAAATATGAATAATAAAATGGCAATAACTACATACCTATCAATAATTACTTTCAATGTAAATGGATTAAATGCTCCAATCAAAAGATAGGGAAACTGAATGGACAAGAAAACAAGACCCTTACATACGCTGCCTACAAGAGACTTACTTCAGATTGAAAGACAAACACAGAATGAACGTAAAGGGATGAAAAAGATATTTCATGAAAATGGAAACAAACAAACAAAAAGTGTGGGTAGCAAGATTTATACCAGACAAAATAGACTATAACAAGAGACAAAGAAAGACCTAGTAATCCCACTTCTGGGTATTCTTCTAAAGAAACCCAAAACACTACTTTGAGGGGACATGTTCATCCATATGTTCATTGAAGCATTATTTACAATAGCCAATATATGAAAGCAACCTGGGTGCCCCTGAATGGATGAATGGCTAAAGAAGAGGTGGTACATATATACAATGGAATATTACTTAGCCATAAAACAGAATGAAATCTTGCTAACTGAGACAACATGGATGGACCTAGAAGGTATTGTGCTGAGTGTAGTCAGATAGTGAAAGATAAATGTCATATGATTTCACTTGTAAGTGGAATCTAAAGAACAAAATACACAAACAAACAAATGAAGCAGAAACAGACTCATAGGTACAGAGAACGCTTTGATGATTGCCAGGTGGGAGACGGTTGAGGAAGAGTGAAAAAGGGGAAGGAATTAAGAAATACAAATTGGTAATTATAAAACAGTCATGGGGATGTACAGTAAAGCATAGGGAATATAGTAAATAATATGGTAATAACTATGTATGGTGCCAGGTGGGTACTAGTCAGGGGGATCACTTCATAAATTATATAAATGTCTAACTACTATGCTGTACACCTGAAATTAATACAATATTGAATGTCACCTGTAATTGAAAAAAATTTTAATGGGGGAAAAGATAAAGAGGAATAAGTGGTTCAAAGTTCCAGGTATAAAACAAAAAAGTCTTGGGGATGTAATATACAGCATAGGGAATATAGTCAATAATATTGTGATAGTGTGGTATGGTGTCAGATGGTTGCTGAACTTATCATGGTGATCATTTCTTTAGCATAGGGAATAAAATCAATAATATGGTAATAACTATAGTGCCAGGTGGGTACTGTTGAATAACTACCGTGTACACTGAAACTAATATAATATTGTATGTTAGCGATATTTTAATAAAAATCTTTAAAAAGAGTAAATAAAAGACTTAAAGGGTCAAATGCATATTTTAGTGACCATATAATGCCTATTCCAAAGAATCTATTTTGGCTTTCCACATCTAAGACATTTTCGTTTTTATTAATCCTCCCCAAACAGATTTATATAATAGCCATGTTTCATTATGGGGGTGGAGGAACAAGAGGGAGAGAAGTGACACAAATCTTATGAGCCAAGACAGGAAAAGAGGAACTGCTCTTTCAATGTATTAAATTCTGGGATACATATCAACTGTTATTTCAATGTGAGTCAGTACACCTAACTTTGGGGGGCTTTAAAGAAAAACCTATCTTCTTTTATAACCCCCAAATTAAGATTTAGATTCTTGAATCACCAGACTCTTTCTTGGAAGCAGTGAGTTGCAGATTCTTTCCATGGGTGAGTCTGAATGAAACCAGGCAACCAGTTGTCTCATTAGCTAAAATTCACAAGAACCTCTGCAGATGAGATGGCCTGAATTCATCTCTTTCTGATTTTTTTCAAAGCACCATTGGAAATAGAGTTAAAACTGATTTTAACCCTTGTATGGCTGTTTCCAGAATGTATTTCATCTCTCCGCCGCTCATCATGTCCTGAATGAGCATCTACTCTCTGCTGGGTGAACAACTGATAGAGCCTGTCCTCAAAAAGCTCAGGTGGTCATAGGCTGGGGGCTGGCATAAGACGAAACAAGAAGGTACACTTCAGCGTGAGATCTTGTGGGTCAGGAGAGAATTCAGGATGCTGCTACAGCACCTCAAGGGGGCATCCAAGCATCCTTGGGAAGTCAGAGAAGGCTTTGCAAGGAGGTGACATCACGGCCAAGCCAGGACTTCAGGAAAGGGGTCATGGGTGCTTGTGCAGTTTGGTGAGTGAGCGGTCATTCTCTCTCTCCAGTGAGGAAAGGATAAAGGAAGAATAGGCCAAATAGCTGAAAAAGAATTACTTTAAGAGGTACCAAGTGGGGGGCACATGCAAACTCCATTACAAAAGAGGTGGTGCAAATTCATTGCAGGAGCAGGCGCATATTGAGCTAACCACATTCACTCCAGCTTCGCTCTGGAAAGACTATCTTAAAATTCTGTAAAGCTTAAAGCACCTAGTGTTGTGTTCATATTCAAATGAGAACACTTATGGTGCTTTACCCTTTAGGGGATAAGGTAGAAGAAGCAGGACTGAGAACTCACAGGTAGAAAGTAGAGACTCAGGGCTGTAACCCAGGGAGGCAAGCTTCCTCTTACCCCACACCTTCCATCCTACACTGATTGTGGTCGGTTTCCTCGCTGATAAGGTTGACAATTATATCTTAATCAGCAGGATCAGACAATGTATTAATTTATCCCCGGTTGGCCATTCACATCACTTCTTACAAGTCTTAAGATTGTTAAGCTTATTTGTAAGACCAGGAAGCTTGTAGCCTATAGAATGAGTTAATGAAAAGTCACTCTTGTTCAAGGATAATTTTAAAAAATTAAGTTAAAATCATGACTCTGATACAAATATAAAGTGTACACATGTCAGAATTTTTACTAGACTCATTAATTAATGAGAGAGTCAGTAATGTATCACATTTGGTTCAAAGAATTCAAGCACCGCGTATATGTAGGCAATCATGAGTGCTGGTATGAATTTACAGATTCATGCAAAAGTGGTCAGTATTCACAGGGTAATAATTCATTAGATTCCACCAGACACAATTCACTTGCATTTCTATGGACAAGAGTCATTTGTATGTATCCTCAGTTTTCTACAACTTGTGGAAATGTAAAATAACAGCTCAGACATTGAAAGGGGGAGGGGACCTGGAAAGGTGAGTTAGACACCCAGATTGACAATCTTATTTGCCCATTTCAAAGTCTTTCACAATTTTCTCTGACATCCCCTTGAGTTCTCTTGGCAAATCTGTTGGGTTATCCGAGCAAGTAGTATTTTACAGAGGAGAAAACTGTGGTGAAGATGGTTAATACTTGTTAGAAGCCATAAGAATCTCCTGGAGAGTATTATTAAAATAGAGATTTCTGGGCTCCACTCAGGCCTAGAGAGTCAAATCCCATTTGGAAATCTGTATGTTAAATGTTCCTCTGGATTCTGACTATCTGTCAGATTTGAGAACAACTGTGACTTATCCCAAGATACTCAGTGGGCCGGTGGCATAGCCCCAACCAGAATGCAGGTGTTCTGATTCTCAGTGCCGATACCCAGTGTATGGTCCACACTGGGTTCTTGGCTTATAACTTATGTGATGATGTCCCTCATTCTGTAAGGTTTTATACACCCTCCATAAAATAAGAACAGGAGAGCCCTTGAGACAGAGTCAGCCAGAATAAGACTCCCTGGGTGTCTTGTTTCCATTCTCTAAGTACATTACTGCTTGGCAAATGCATCAACTTAATTAAAACTAAATGTAATTCTAATACACCAATTTGATTTAAAAATAATCTTCACAGTCACCAGGACATCAAAATGCAATTAAGGCTATTTGAGGGAAGTCTCTGATGCATATTATGTTCTGATGCTGCACTGTGTCAAGAAACCCAGATCTTCCCAAATGTCACTAATGTGTTTAGCAGCCTCCCTCTCACTCAAATGCCTCTTTCAATTAGGTCCTGGAGAGCGTGATCCATGCCAGTTCAGGAAAACTTACCAAATCCCATCCAAATTTCCCTTTAGCTGAATGCTTTTTCTCTGAGCTAGTCTCTTAACGTGGGAAAGTGCTGGCAGTCTTATGGATACCAGGTTTAAGACAAAATCAAATTGTGTAGTTCAAGAGTTCCTTGTTACCTACCCATGTTCTCAGACTAAATGGCTCTAGACCAGGATTACGGAAATTGAAAAATAGGTCTAGTGAAAAATCAAGCAGTAGATTTAAAATTAATGGAGCAGTTTGGCTGGCTTCTTCTTCTGTTCCCCTTAGCCTGGTTTTTCTAGGACATCTATTTTGGCTGAGTGAATATGGTTGCTGTAAGCTTCATCGGGGGTTCTTTTTGCTTAATGAATGGGAAAGGGTGAGAAATATTAAAGATATCTCAAAGTACTTGCAGATTAAAATGGAGAGTTCTGATGAGTTCTCACAAGGCTTAGGTAGTACAAGAGGCAGATTGATCTAAGGGTGTTAGAAGTGGATTTAACCCCTGCGTATTACTGTGAAGGCTCTCTGAACCTTCTTTCTTGCGTGAAAATGCACCATGTCATGCTCACATCACTCAGTGAACATTGCTGTTCTGCTCCAGGCTATTTGGCTGTCTTCCTCAATCCTTCCAGCCTCTACATTGCAATCAGCCCCTGGGTGGTAGAATATTAGCTCCAGCCCCCAGGCCTTGCCACACATGGAGTGGAGGGGCAAGAGGGATGGGGAATGTAAAAGAGAGGGGAAAAAGCTTTTCAGAAGCTCGGAATCATACCCAAGGACAGTGTCAGGGGCCACTTAAGAGGCTATTTCATTAACCAACTGTCCCTTCCAAACATCTAAGAGGGCACTCAATTAAAAGGTAGTAATCACTAGATCTTCTAATTTCCAAGTGAAGATTTACATTTTTAGGAGGAAATGTAATTTGTAAACCCTTATTGTATATCAGTCACAATGCTAAAGACTTCCACACATGTATTCTCATTTAATCCACACAGCAGCTTTGCAAAGTAAATATAGTTCATTATGTATTTGTTGTGCATGGTTTATAATTATACAAATATAAATGAGGTAGCTGAGTCTTAAAAAGGTGCGTATGTTTGGGATTTTTGTTTCAGGTCAATTCCACACTTGTTTGTGCCCCCAGACCTATTTCTTCTCATTCAGCAATGACACTTATTATAAATTACCAGTTTATGAGGCTTTACCCTTTAGGATTATCAACATCTTGAGGGCAGTAATGATATTTTAACCACAATACCCACCATCTGTTATGGGCTTATCTACATTTCTTTATAAGTATCACCTTACTTAGTCCTCAAAAATATTGATGAGGTGGGTACAATTATTATCTTCGCCTTCAGAGAAGACAACTGATGCTTAGAAAAATTTATCCGTCTCTGTACACTTGGTGCACACTCAAAATCTAACATGTCATAAGCATTCAAGAAATACTTGAATGTCATATAATTTTCTTCGTCTCCATAGGCAGAGATGGAGGGATAAAGAAAGACAAATATCCTTTGTTTTCCAAAATATGCAGTATATCCCAACTATTACGAAAGCATAGAAGGCCCAGGGCATCCTGCCTTGACCATGTCTTCCAAAAGAGGGCCAGTGTGAGGTCTCAGGTTATCCCAGACAATGGGGAAGGTGCCTCTCAGAAGCAGTGACCTCATCAGGAGGTGTCAGGGTCTCCAGTCCTAGGACTCTGTGCTCTACGTGGGGAATGGAGAGAGGCTGGGCAAGGGGGGACCTCCGGACAACTCACACTCCACCCTCCCGGAGCTCCCACCCACAGAATACCAAGGCACCTTCCTAACACCTTGCAGAAGAGTTCCCTCTAGCTGGCTGGGCTCCACTTGCATCATTCATATCATCAGTGCACAGGGTGCTCTCCGAGTCCCTGAAACCAGTTCACCTGGTGGGAGAAGAGATGGGCTCTTATATCTAAGCAGAAAATTGAGAAATGAGAGAAGCAAAAGACTGCTGAAAATGAACCCAGATAACAACATGCAGAACTACATAAACACACAGGCACGCTCACAGATTAAACCATAATTCTGTAGTTAGCTTTTGTTATCTTATTCCTACTCTTGTTGATAGCTCACAGTGCCCTCAATAGTTCAAGACTTTCCATAAAATCATGATATAACCAAACTGAAAATCTTCTTCTGGGCCCAATACAAATTTTACTGAGCAAACAAAAACAGGCCATCTGTGGCACTCTGATCTATCTGCAACAAATAGGGAACGGATGCTTCCATTGTTTATGAATTGCGTTATACTGTGTATCATGCTATATAATTCTGAGTTCCAGTTCAAGCAGAATTTGTACCTGAACTTAGGACGCGCTGATTGAATTAAGCAAAAGGAACCTTTTATAAGTATTTGGGGGCCTGACAAGTTCATCCCCATGACTTTAGAAATAAGGAGTTAAACTATAAAATCTACACATAATGGATCAGGACCATCAAGTTACCTGTAAAAAAGAGCATAGCTATTAGACCAGAGCACGGCTTTCTCTGAACACATTTGGAGTATGATACCTGAACTAAGAAAAAATTGTTCCATGGAATGGTCCTGGTCAGCCCAGAAGTATGAAGCAGTTGGAGGCAGGGTGTCGATACACCAGCAATGTCCATCCTAGGACCAATGAGAGGAAGGAGAATTGTAGGCATTAGGCCTCCATTCCTTGGGGAACAATGGCAAGGCACTCCCTATGAAGAGCAGGTGGGCAGAATGTTTGGATTTAGTTCTTTGATGGCAGGACATAGCACCCCAACACCACAAAAAGAGAGAGAAAAGAACTAAGTGGAGAACCGGTTTGAGAAGAGAACTCCCAGTTGAGAGTGAAGGCCCACGACACAGGGCCACATGGGCCACTGGGAGTCACATAACAGCAAGTAGGAGCTATAGGGGCAGCTTAGGTGGGGCCAACAGCTGGGCTTAGCTGGGTTTCCTAGGCTCCCAGTGAATTAGTTAACTGGGATCATTTCCCTGGCTCCAGGGCATAAGGGCTGTCCCTAGTTGTCTGGTATCTGGCCCTCAGAGCAGTTAGGGCTGGAGCTGGTGGTGCCTAGTGGCCTGGAGTTTTAGAGCCCAAAGGGAAATGGTTGGGGTATTGATTTAACCAGCTGCTTAGGGGGAACTGAGCAGCCTCTAGCCAGAATTTAAAAACTGGGTCAAAACACATTTAAAAAAATAAATGTAAAACATTGTATTACACAGAGTGGTTTTATCTTGCATGCCTGCTCAGATCTACCGCCTGGGGCCCAGTGTTAAAAATGACTCGTAAGTCTGAGTGCAGGCTCAGGGGGAAAGAATGCTGAGATTGATGGCTGATGCCAGGCAGGGGTGTGGGGCAGCACAAATCCACAGGTTGACCCAAATGTTAGACCGCTGCTGTCTTGGATTCCAGGGCTGCCCTAGAGCAAGTTCCTCCCTCCAGTGAAAAGGAGACACTCACTGTCTCCATGAGATGGTTAGAGCATTGACCACTGTCAGGCATCTACACTTCTTTATGACTGCATCCAGTTTAATTCCTTCATTGTCCTTAAGACAGTTCACAACATAGACACATTATGTATTTATTGTTTTATTATAAATTTTCTTGTTTTTTATGCAACTTTCTCACTAGAATATTAGCCTCAGTGAGGACTTTATTCACCAGAGCATACCCAGTGCCTGGAAAAATGGCTCTTTCAAAGTCAGCATCCTAGAATATTTGTTAAATGAGTAGGTAAATTTAAAATATAAAAAGAACACATTGGATGAATGTAACTCTCCTTGCTCATCAAACCACTTTCTGATACTGGCAGAGCTCTTTTTCAGGAACAGAATCTCCATCACACTGTCAGGAGTATGTCTGGTAGTTCTCGTAAAATTATAGCTTGTATTTCATGGATTGCTTTATTCTACTGTGTGGTTTAGTTAACATGGGCCATGGGCTCAGGGACTGTCCACTTCTGGGCACAGGAAAAAGTGAGTCTCTATCGAGACTAGAAAAATAGAGGTTGGGTTCAGGCAGCGTCCTTTTGCACACTTAGGAAAAGGTGCCTCCCCTAATCTCCAGCTTTATTCCCTGCTGAACGATTTCTACCAAACCACCAGTGAAGTCTTTGTAGTTGATACCAACACATGGTTTCTTAGGTTATTAGGTTAAATAACATCTGCTGGAGCTAGAGAGATTTTTCTGCATCGACTTTCATCCTTGCTGCTTAATTAAATCCCTCACCTGGGAAAAGAATGATTTTCAGCCATCTCACTTTCTGTGGCATCAGCATGAAACTGTGACTGCTGGAATACCCAAATGCCAGTTGTGTTTAATGTTTCAGGTGCAACAAGCCTGTTATATTTGGAATCCCCTACGAAGATAGATATTAACTAAGAATTGAAAATGACAGCAGAGGAGATTGAATCAGAAGAGCAAAATGAGCACACAAATCTACTTCCCCTCTTGCTATAATCCCTTAAAATGTCAGAAAATACATATATTTTTTAAAGAATACATCCATAACAGTACCAGAAAACAAGAAATAATACTATCAGAGACCCCCAAATCCTGAGAGTTTCCTGGCAGACTGCAACAAATAGAATCTGGTTGAGAAAAATGAAGATGAACAGAGACCAGAGTACTCAGGGAAAAAAAAAAAAAAAAAACTTTGGAAGTAAGAGCACATACAGAGATACTGAACTCACAGCAAATTCATTGAAGAGCATGAGGTGTCTCTGATGGCTTGATTGCATTATAACCCAATTCTTCGCCCTTCCCTATATTCATGCCCTTCGCCATGAGACTTTGCAGTTCCTCTCACCACAGAGGTGGTGCCTGTTACCCCATCCCTTGAGTCTGGACTGGCCTCTTGACTGGCTTTGCCCAATAAGATGAGGCAGAAGTGACAATGTAGGAGTTCTGAGTCTAGGGTTTAGGGGCTTTCTGTGTTGCATGTTTCCATTTGCTATTCTTGAAACTCTGGCATTGCCATGAATATCCAAACTAGCCTTCTGGGGTGTGAGAACCATGGAAAAGAGCAAAGTCACCCCGGTCATCTCAGTCAACAGCAAGCCAGCACCCAAGCATGGGATTGAGTCATTGAGGTTTTGTGGCTATTTGTTACACAGCATTGTCATAGCAATATATAACTGATACTGAGTCCTACCTGTGTATATAATATCACATCAGTGCTTACAATGAGCAGTGATGTTTGGCAGCAATGGTATTTGACTCCAGAATTCAATCAATACCTGTACTTGAAAGAAAGTACATGAAAGTTTCATGCCTAAGGAGGGCTCCTGTGTGAGCACAGAAGTCTGAGCAAGAATAAGAACTGTGCTTAGATAACTCTGGACCTCCAGACCTTCTTGAGAACATTGGGGGAAGAGAAAGGTGGCTCTACTTAGCAGGAAAACAAGCTTACCTTCTCCCTCACCAACGTTAAGAAAGCCCTCATTCTTTTAGACATTGGAGTAGAGGTAGGAGGCCCCCAGACAGCTTGCCTCCTATTCATGCATCCAAAAATGAGATATATCAACTGACATACCCTGCTCTCTTAAACAGGGCCTGAAATTAACCCTCACACTTGGGAGAGAGAGCCATTACAGACACAGATGTATGTAATCACAAAGAAACTCACCCAGCTACCCACAACTACCTCTATTTCGAGCAACTACTATAAAGAAACACCCAAGAAAAAAAATAAAAGAAAGAAACAACCAAGAAATACAGATGTTGGAGAAAATCCATTGATCAGAAGGAGAAGTAGTAAGATAAAGAATAAGCCAACTAATCCTAGAGGAAATAAAGAATTCGATAAAGAAATATTGTTTTAAAAAATATAATAATATCCTCAGAAAGATCCATTATAAGGGGATGGTCAGTTAGCTCAGTTGTTTAAAGTATAGTGCTGTTAGCACCAAGGTTGCCGGTTCGATCCCCACATGGGCCACGGTGAGCTGTGCCCTCCCGGAAAAAAAAAAAATCCATTATAATATTGCATCCATAACAGAAAGCGGCAAATATGAAAAGGAAACTTTAGAAAATAATAAAAAACCCTTGGAAATTAATTTATTTTTTATTAAAAATTCTTTTAAAAGAGTGTTAGAACCTTCATTGGGAGTAAGGAACCAGGGGAATCTATTAGATATATTAAATGATAGAAGAGACAAGCCTAAACACAAAATAAGTGATCAGAAAGATAAAATTGAGAAAAATTTTAAGAACATAGATGAGAAAAATGTTAGGAAATGTGTAAGAAAGACAAAAGCTGCGGATAATTGATTCAGAAAGTCCAGCATGTGTTGACTAGAAGTTCTAGAAAGAAAGGAGAGAGAAAATGAGTGGGAGAAAGCGGTAAAAATATAGTAGAAAATTTTCCTAGGTTGAAAATAACATGAGTCTTCAGATTGTAAAAGCTCCAGCAAGGGCTGAGTAGAAGGAATTAAAACACACATCCAAACACTCAAACACACATGTGGCTGTGAAAATTGAGAAGTGGTAAATAATCACCACATCAACAAAAACATGTAAATCTTCAGTTAAACCCAAGTAATTCTTGATGAAAGATCACACACACACACACACACACACACACACACACACACACACACGTCTAGAGCAAAGTTCCAAATTATAGCAACACAAAAGGTGGCAGGCCTAGAAAGTAGAGCTAAGCAAAAGTATACAGCTTTCAAGAAGGTACTGAGAAAACACAGATAATGATAAAAATAATGACTAATTCTAGATGTCAATATTTTAAAAAAGAAAAATCAAATTACATGTATATATCTACATGTAAGTGTAAGTGCATTGAAAGGGTCTAGAAGGAGATACAGGAAACCATTAACATTGGTCACCTCTGAGCAATGGGAGGAGGATTGTCGGGCAGACTACAAAGGGCAACCAGCACCTGAAACTTATCAACTTCCAATTTTTGGAGTTTTTTTACAGTGCAAATGTGATCATCTATGTATAAAAATAAAACTAAGGATTATTTTTTTAATACGGCATAGAAATCACACTTAATTTCAATATCTAAAAAAATTATTTTTTATGGGCATGAAGAACTGGTATAGTCATGCTAATTTTATTTCTATTTATTTTAGTATTGTTTGTATAAATGAAAAACTATTACTTCCAACTTTTAAATACCATTTTTTCTTTTCTCCCCTCTCTACTTTCCTACCCAACTCCATTCACTCTTTTTTAGACCAGGAGACATGATTACTCTTCTAGAGGACTCCAATGAAGACTGGTGGAAAGTAAGTGTTTCTCTTTCTTTAAGAACAAAAATCATTTGGTTACTATAATTACAATGAATGCTACAATTGTGGATGCATGCCTCCTTTTTCCTTTCAGGGGAAAATTCAAGACAGGATTGGCTTCTTTCCAGCCAACTTTGTTCAGAGAGTACAACAAAATGAGAAGATTTTTAGATGTGTTAGAACCTTCATTGGGTGTAAGGAACAGGGGCAGATAACACTGAAAGAGAATCAGGTGAGTAAAGTACACAACACATACCAACTATGACCAAAATAGGGAGGAGTCATTTTAACAAACATAGCACTACATATATTTCTCAATGAGTAGGCTCACATTCAAAGTATTCACTTTGAGAAAAGATATGCTTACTCCAATAATATTAGTGTAGTAGGATCTAAACATGTAAAACTAAAAAGTTAAGAAGCTCACTTGGTAATATCTGTTTACAAGAGGAAATGTACGTATCATGGCAGGAGGGTGAGGCTATCTACTCTCCATCCTTTTCTCTGAGGACTACTGGTCTCTGATGTGAGCAGCTACTCCAGTTTGGGCTCTGTGCTGACCTCCACTAATGTATGGTTAATTTTTCGTGGTCTCTTGGGAATATTCTGTTGCTATTTGACACTGTGTTCCACAGTTCACTGCATTTGCCTTCAGTCACAAAGACCCCTCTCAGGTTTCCTTATCCAAGCTTCTGCCTGCACCCTGGAAACCATGACACCTTCACACCACTCCATAACTAGGAACTACCTCAGGTCCATGTCTCAGATATTCCCCCTACACCTAATGTAGAGGTGTCTGGTGCCATCTTGTGCCACTATCATGTTAAATGTGAAGTTCATTATGGTGATGTCAATCCCCTGAGAAGTGAGGCATGAACACTCTGTATGTACGTGCCTTCACTTCCTTGCTTTAGGCTCTCCCACCTCACTCCTGGAACGTTGACAGAGGCAAAGAGATAAGATGCGCACAGCTCAGCTTTTGTCTTGTTCTGCCTCTCTTTGTCTTCTTCCAGCAGAGGGAGGTTTTCCTCCTGCCCCTTCTCTAGCTACAACCCCCTTCACATCATATCCTGTATCCTCACTACAGACTAAAATAATACACTCAGATACTCAGACCTCTACGATTGCTATTAATATACTTGGGGATACTTTAGGAAATTAGACATTAGAAATTTATTTTCTCTCCTAATAAAGTCTCAGTTAACGCAAATTTCCCATGTTGGAAGTCAACAGCTTGCCACTGCTTCTATCTGCATTCATAATACAACAATTCTGATATTTTCTGAGGCAATCAATACCTCTGGTTAAAAATGATGAGGCTCACCCTACAAAGAAATACAAAATGAAAATTGCACTAATGATTTTAATACTCTCCTTCTTCAGTAGAGTTGCCCAAAACACATCTTGAATGTCAGTTTGGGAATTGCCTTCAAAGACAGTTTCCAAGTCCCACAAGAAAATCAGCCATTACTTTATAATTTTATCTGATTTATAATTTTTTTAAATTGTTTACCCAACTTGATCAACTATTTTATATGCCACACATGGCTCCAAATGACTTAATCGCTTTCAAACTAACAAATACATCCTCAAAAAATAATGATTTATCTTTTTATGGCTATTCAAAAGAATCTCTAAAAGAAAAATCTTTTTAAAAAGTATAATGCAGGGAAACAACATTTAAAAATCTTAAATTTCCCCTCCCTTTACATTCAAGTAAATAAAACTTACTAAATATGAGAGATAAATAATTTGGAATATCGTTTTTCCTATATATTACAACAAAGGCTGGGGATGGAGTCGGTGAAATTGGCATATTTATAAATGCTGGGATACATTAGTTCACTCATTTTGTATAGTGATTTGTTGCCATGTATTAAGAGCCATGAAATTGATCCACCTCATGAATGAATAAATTCCATTATCTATAATGTAGCAAAGAAAATAATCTAAAATATGGCAGGGAGAGGGAAACTTTATGCAAAAACAGATAATAATTGTCACAGTGGTTTCCATATGGTGAGAATAAGAAAATTTGCACAATGGGGTGAGTAAGTCAACAATAATATAATACTTTCTGTAGTGGCTAGTGTTAGGAACTAAGGCAGTTTTGATGATGTTATGATAGTATTATGGACAGAATGCTGGAATTCAGACCCAGATCCCACTCACCACTCTCCCAAGGTAAATACAAAGGGAGAGAGGAAAATGGGGCCTGATGCCCTTTATTATTAGAAACATAGGGAACCAGATGGGACCCGGAATCCTGAAAGTCCTCCTCACCACAGCCCCACCACTGCCACCACTCAGACCACAGGCCTGTCTGAATCTCAGGATCCTACAGCACAAGATGGCCCATAGGAGAACGAGACATCAGGAAGGAATGTAACAAAACTGGCACAGGAGACAAGATGGCCTGATGACCTCCCAGGAAGGACCAGAAAGGAGATGCTTTAACAGATGATGATAAAGCCCTGCTGGGACATGTCCAATCAGACCTCCTCTCTCTGGAGAACTGAGGACAGACCTAGGCAAGAGGATAGAGATCTTCAAATACTGTATCACCGTCTCACATGATGGTTTTATAAGCAGTAAAGGAGTTAAGTTAAACATTAATGAACATTAATGATACAATAGTGGTAAAAAAAAAATGCAAACATGAGGGAAAACAGAAAAAAAGGAAGATTTGTTTAATGGCTTTTTTCTTTCCATTTAAATTACTTTCATAGTGTAAATTTTTAAAAACTAAATTTTAAAAGAAGCGAAGTTAAAAATACTCAGTCTTTTGAATCAGTTAGTGAAAACGTACACAGGGTTGCTGTGATTTTTCCTGGGCCTCAATCTTGCACATGCCCACAGGCATAAACACCAACACACACCACTGCCACCACCACCATCACCACCACATCCCACCGTTACTGCATCTAATTGCAGTAGCTGTTGCTTATAGAAATGCAAGTATCCTCCAGAGGTGTATGCCATCTAGTGGTTTTAGGTTATTAAAATCTCTTATATCCTTAGGAAAATGGGTCACTGGGCTCTCTGGTTTCACAGTATTACTTGAAATCTGCATTCTTCCTACTTATAAAAACTGCTTACAAGGTATGCCGAGTTTAGGACAGAATGCATTTTGAAAAATTACACAACCTCTCCTTTGCCTGGTCCCTTGTGAACAGAATATATAAGTCCGAGTATGTTTAAAGAGATCAAAAGCTGTCAATGTGCCAGCATGAAATACACCTTGCTTAAGATCTCCTGCTCCTTCATTTTCTGCCCAAAATTGCTCATTTTCCCTAGAGCTGGTGTTTGTCCAACACATTGCTTGCCTATGTGCTCCCTGGAGATAACAGAAGCCATCATCTGCCTATAAAGACCAGTGGCATCTGAGGGACTCCCCTTAACAACAGCACCTCTGGGGAATCCCACCACACCCTGTATCCCTGGCAGATTGTATAAACCACTCTGTCTCCCACAATAATATACGCAAAACTCTCACAGCTATTCCTTTTTGGGTCATGATGCCCTGTTTTTACATCCACTTCATGAGAGAGAACCTTTTATCTCCAACCTCTGGTTCACAAAGCATGAGAGAACAGATTAAAATTCTCTAAGACATTGTCACAATAACTAACAATTGTTATCAGTATTATCACTACTATTATTTTTAAATGTCATACATATATATTATACAATATTTATAAAGCTTATATACATTTTATTTGAGGTTCCACACATGCCCTATGAATTGTATAGGTTAGTTATTCACTGTTTATATTTTATAAATGAGGAAACAAAGGCTCATAGAGGTCACGTGCCTTGCTCAAGAGGGCAAAAACCTGCTAAGTGACCAAACTTAAACATAGGTCTGCAAGCTCCAAATCAAGACCTTTCACTGAACCACGTGCCCTGGACACTGTGAAACAAACTCTGAACAGTACAGCACCATTTATTTAGTTCAGTTCCCAGGGAAGGCACATGTCATAAAGGCAAGTGCCCTAGGACCAGAGGGCCCCTTAAAAATAAATTGTTGCTCATGTGGGCACCCTAGTGAGTCATTCTTGAGTCCAAGCAATGGAATCATCCTCATCAGACTGAGACCCCATCTCTAATGCCACACGTACCCCAACAAAGCAAATGAGCATGTTTCCCAGCTGAATTCCATGCCAGTGCTTCAAACTTCTCCAAGTTTACCCAGCTGTATCCTTCCTGTTCCAAAAATTTGGAAAGTCTTTGGAATGAAATAAGTTTGGGAAGGATGTTCATCTTTTTTTGGCAAAGTGTTATTAAATAATTTTGCCAGGATGTTTGATTTTTTTTCTCAGAATACTCTTGCTCTTCCTGTTTGAGATTAAACATTGTTTTTATGCTCTTAAAATACAAACCAGTGAAACCAGAAGGCAAATTAAAGTCTGCTCAAGTTGATCAATTTCCAGAAGCAAAACATCTGTTCAATGACTTCTATCAATTTCTTGGCCATATTTCCCAAAAAAAAAAACATTTTCTGAGAATGGGTTCACACCTGCATTTTCCACTCTCACAGTTGAACTAACAATCGGCGGGGTGAAGGGAAAGCAAGACAACCCAGCCTCTTCAATTAGACATGCTCAAGACACAATATAGCTTTTCAGCCTGAGCTTGGAACTACGTGATCTAACCAGAATTCCTTAGGAAAGTGCCATAACCCCTGATATTTGTCCAGCCTCGTGTTCATTAGGGCGTGGTCTTTGGACCCCCTGAATCAGAATCACCTGGGGTCTTACTGAATACGCAAATTCTTGGCTCCACCTGAGACCTGCTGAAACAGGACCACCCAGGATAAAGGCAGAGTATCAGTCTCTTTTACAAACTCTCAGGTGTTGTGAGCAAAGTGAACCTTTGAGAATGACCTTCATTTTTATTACCTCACTTGAAGTCCTGTAGTAGTAGGTTGATGCAAAAGTAATTGCAGTTTTTGCAATTATTTTTAACCTTTTAAACTGCCATTACTTTTGCACCAACCTAACAGTTCTGTAAGAACTGAAGGCATTTTTATTTCCAATCGCATACTGGTCAACAAAAGCCACTAAAATCTCTTTATTGCTACACAAATTTCTATTTTCAATCTTTGTCATTAATGTGGTAACCAATTTTTGAAAAATGTCACCCACTTGAAAGAACATTTACATTTTAAAAATCTATTATTGAGAAAAAATTCAAAATTTGTCTCCACTTTAGTATCCTAAATTATTTTAAGTGTAAAATTTCAAAGCATGCTTGTTAATTGAGGGAAGTATAATGTAGTAGCTAGAACATGGATTCTAGTTTCGCACAGAAATGGATCTATAGCCTGTGTGATTTTGGCAAAGTCACCTGTGAATATCAATATTCTCATCTGTAAAATCTGTGTAGTAGCATCTCCTTCTTGATTTGGAGATGAGGGTAAAATGTCATCATGTGTGTAAAGCCCCAGCATCTCCTTCTTGATTTGGAGGTGAGAGTCAAATGCCGTCACCTGTGTAAAGCCCCACAGTGACTGGCCACCACGGGTGGTTAGCAAGGTCATTTGCCTTGCTGCCATCATCATTCAGAGTAAAGCCTAATGGAGAATTCATCTACAATGACCAATGCCACCTAAAATTACCTAGTAAGCATTAGAGAATAGCCAATATGATATTTATAACTCTAAAAATATAAACAAATGGTCGTTAGCAAGGAAATAGAAGAAATGTGATTCTGAAAATAAATGCAATGCATCTCTTTGATTAAATCACATTTCTGCCTTGGGATTAATTTGTGTCAGTTATTATATTATTTTTTCACAGAAGCCTTGTCACCAAATAGAATTAAGTTACCCTTTTGTTGTGAACACAACTAGAGTCTGCATTGACATGAGTATGCTTTCTGCATTTTTGAAATTTTAAAAATGTCCTTATAAATCAACTTTAAATATCATAAAGTATTTTTAAATACTTTTCATCCTATAGTTATGTCATCCTTATAGAACTGTTTTTATTTATCGTTTGTGTTCTATCCATCTTTAAAGAAAAAAATAAATTATTTTTAGATTACAAAATTGAACTGCATTTATTTTGGAGAAAATTTGGAAAATAACCCCAAAAATAGAAAAAAGTAAATAAAGATCACAGGTAATCTAACCATCAAGCTATTATCAACATATTTCCTACTAAACTTTTCATCTAATTCACATTTTAATACCATATTCTATTTACTTTCCCAACCTATTTTTTTAACTTAATCACTGAATGTTTATGAAAACACAGTTTTTAAGAGAAATGCAAGATGGTGGAGTAGATAAACACTGTGCCTGCATCCTTCCATGAACACATTAAAATTACAACTAAATTGTAGAACAATCAACGTGGAGAACCACCTGAAGTCAAGCCAAACAGAAGTCCTATGACTAAAAATATAACAAAGAAGCCACATCGAGACTGGTAGGAGGGGCGGAGACACAGAACAGGCCCCAAACCTCCATTTGGCATTTGGGAATCAGGAGGGATATCTTGGTCATGAAGGTTCCAGCACCCCTGAAGGAGCAAGGAACCCCAGCCACACACACCAGGCTCCCAAGCCCGGAGTATGGTGGCAAGAAGAGGAGCCCCCACAACATCTGGCTGTGAAAAACAGTGGGGATTCCAACCATCCAGGTGGGATGGAAGACTGCGGGAAACCCAGACGTCCTCTTAAACGGCCCATGCACAAGACTCACTCGCTCGCAGGCACTCACCTTGGGCTCCAGCGAAGGGACGGTGACTCAGGAAGAGTCAGAGACATATGAGGGGCAGACTGAGGTGTGTGGCTTCAAGGGAGGGACTGGAATACAGTCGGCATTTTCCCTGTATCAGGTCCTTCTCCCATGCAGCCAGCAGCGGCTGCCATCTTTTCTGTGTTGAGTCTGCCCCCACCAAGGCCAAATCTGAATTTCGTTGGCCTGATGAGCTCCTAGGCTCCACCCCGCTGACTCACTGAAACCGAGACACCCCCAACTTCCCCAATGCCCGAGGCATTTTCTCCAGGTGCAGCCAGCCCTGCCCACATTGCACTCTTTCTTGGAAAACTGTCAGAGTCTGGCAGGCTCCCAACAGGCAGCAACTGGCTTCCATGTACTCTGAGACTTTTACTGAGTAGCTCCAGGCTCAGACTGGCACCAAACCAAAATTTACATTAACCTGCTGATCACAGCTCTTCCCACTCTAGTGATTCCCTGAGACCCTGCCTTATCCAACTTGCATATCGTGCAAGGCTCTATCAGTAGCTGAACCTTAAGGGAGCTGGCAGGTGGCAGCAGGCCTTGGGGTCTCCTGGCTCTTTGCAGAGCTACCCCAGGTCCAGTACTGGTGGCAAATGTCCTCAGTTCATAGCATGACCTCTCCCATGCACCTCCAGGTTTAGCACAGGCAGCAAACAAGTTCAGGTCACTTTGCAGCTCCTACCAGGTAGCCATGAACAGTCACAGGCAGTGGGTGACCTGGGCCTGCACCAGAGCCCCTCGCAAAAGGCCCCAGAACCAACATACTTGGAGGTTGGCTTCAGAGCATAGCCCAATTAGCCCCACAAGTGGCACATCCAAAACGTGGTCTCAACGAGCACCACAGCCTGGTGGGGCAAATACCACTCAGTGGGGTAAGCCCCCTGAATAGCAGCCTGTAAGCTGTGGATGTGGCCAAACCCCACAGCCAATCAGCCTGAGGGTCAATCCCACCCACTGACATGCCAATAGCAACCAAGGATCAACTATAACAGGAGGACACACACAAGGGACACTCCTGGAGCACCCAGTGCAGGTGACCAGGGAGACTATAGACTGTACCTCTGGACCCCACTGGGCACGTACTACATAAGGCCACCTGACCAAGACTGGGGAACGTAGCAGATCTAGCTAATACATAGAAACAAACAGAGAGGCATCCAAAACGAGAAAACAAAGAAATACATCCCAAATGAAATAACAGGAGAAAACCCCAGAAAAAGAACTAAACAAAATGAAGGCAAGCAACCTACCAGATACAGAGTTCAAAACAATAGTTATAAGGAAGGATGCTCAAGGAACTTAGTGAGAATTTCAACAAAGAGATACCAAGCATAAAAAAGGACATGGAAACCATAAAAGTGAACCAGTCAGAAGTGAAGAATACAATAACTGAAACGAAGAATGAACTAGAAGGAATCACCAGGAGACTAGATGAAGCACTAGATTGAATCAGCAGTTTATAAGATAAGGTAGCAGAAAACACCTGATTAGAACAGCAAAAAGAAAAAAGAATCAAAAAAAAAAAAAAAATGAGAGTTTAAGAGACCTCCAGGACAACATTAAGCATAACAACATTTGTGTCATAGGGGTACCAGAAGAAGAAGAAAGAAAGCAAGAGATTAACAACCTACATGAAGAAATAATGATTTTAACTTAGTACTTATTTCCTTGTAGTGTTTTCTTCTCAATCAGCCTCCTTTCCTCTGCAGCATGTTCTCTTTGCATCTCATTACATCACTCTTCACCTCAAGAAATTCTCTCAAAACATCGAGGCCAAGTCCTCCTTTAACCTACTTCATTCAATATAGCTGAAAATTATTCTTTCACTTATAGGCACATGTTTTCTCCAATATTTTTAATGTTTTATATTAATAGTCTTGATCCATTCGTCTTGTGGCAAGCAGAATAACAGCCTCATGATCTAATCCTCAAACTTTGAATATGTTACCTTACATGGCAGAAGGGATTCTGCAGATATGGTTAAGGATCTTGAGATGGGAGATTCTCCTGTATTATCCAGGTGAGCCCAGTGTAATGACAGGAGTCCTTATAAGAGAAAGACAAGAGGGTCAGAGTCAGAGAAGTGAGTGTGAGGATGGAAGCAGAGATCAGAGAGAGATTTGAAGATGTTATGCTGCTGGCCTCGAAGATGGAGGAAGGGGTCAGGAGCCAAGGAATGAAAGTGGCCTCTAGAAGCTGAAGGCAAGGAAACAGATTCTTAAAGTCTCCAGAAAAAATGCAGCCTGGACAACACCTTCATTTTAGAATTTCTGATCTTCAGAACTGCAAGATAATAAATTTGTGCTGTCTTAAGCCACTAAATTTGTGGTAGCAGCCAAAGAAAACAAATCCAGATTTCATGGAAAATGGACTTACAGATGTGATTACGGTTATAGACTTTGTGACAGGAAATATCCTAAATTGTCAAGGCTGGCCTGGCTAATCACTTGAGCCCTAAAAACAGTAAATGTATCTGGCTGGAGTCAGAGAGATGCAGCAGAAGAGAGTAGAAGAGAGATGAGGCAGAAGAATAGATCAGAGAGAGATTAAATGTGAAAAGGACTCCTCTCACCCTTATTGGGTGTGAAGGTACAGGAAGGACTGCAAGTTACGGAATGCAGGTGACTTCTGGAAGCTGAGAATGACCCCTGGATGACAGCCAGCAAGGAGACAGGGACCTTAGTCCTACAACCACAAGGAACTGAATTTGGCAAGGACCTAAATAAGCCTGGAACTGAATTATCTCCTAGAGAAATGCAAAAATAATAAATATAATAATAGTACCTGTTGACTTCTTGATTTGGGCCTTGTGAAACCCAAAGCAGAGAAAACTAGCTGAGCCCACCAGACATCAGACCTATAGAACTGTGTTGTTTACAATCACTACATTTGTGGTAATTTGTTATAACAGCAATAGTGAACTAATGCACATCTTCAAATTAAATCAACTTCAAATGGTATTTTTTTACTCACATAATAAGAGTTCTGGATACAAGCAAGTTCTTCAATTTGTAATTCAGCAGCTTGATCCCATAGTCAGGGATCCAGATTCTTCCACCCTTCAGCTCTGCCATATTGAAATATTAGCCACCTCCCCTCATGGGCACAGATGACTGCAGCTACACCAAAAATCCCTTCCAGACAAGGAGAGATTTTCTTCGTAGTCTATCTCTTTGAAGAGGAAGACACACCTTCCCATCCTGGTTCATTGGCTGGAACTAAGTCCCATGGGAAGCACTAAGAGAATCACTAGCAAGAAGAATGGAAACAGACTGGGACCATTAGGATTTTCCTGAGTCATGTAGCATAGGGATTGACAACAGAACAAAACCAGGGCTCTGCTGCATGGGAAGAAGAGCAGAAATGACTATTGATATCAACCAACAGTGTCTGCCTCAAGCGATTTACTTATCCTAGGAGAAGGAGTGATGGGTGCAGAGCGGAGGTTTCCCAGCTAAAAAGATGAGTGGATCAAGGTGGGTCCAGCTCAGGGTCCACTCCGGTGTCTTCAGGGGTGCTTAGTGGGAGGCACAGGTAGTTATGCCTGGCTCAGAGTAACTTCTGGAATCTAAGAGGCATTCATCCTACATCGGTCTGCTGAGCTGAGTTAGGATTTGCTTTCATCACCATCGCTCTTGCCCCCAGCATTCTAAATTCCTGCAGTTCATGAAAAACTGCTTTCGCCTTCTTGCGAGACCTCCCACAGTCTTTCTGTCTCCATTCCCATCCACTGTGTTTTATGTGCTGGGGACTTGCCTCCAGGAAACATTTGTGCCATTTCTAATTTGCCCTACTTCCTGTCATTTATCTTTCTTGGAGGACCACAGTCTCCTAATAGATGTAGAAAGAGAGGCATTGGTTGGAAAGAGGGTAGTGTGAGAAGGAAGAAGTATATTTTGGCTACATTAGAAAGTAGAGCCCTTAGTAAAAGAGAAATGGCCGGCGGGTTTTCTGATCTGGACAGATGCTGAATCTCTGAGCCTGGGACAGACCTTAGAGGGGGAATTCTCTTCTTTTTATCCTTGATCTAGCAGCACAACTTGCTTCAGTCATCAATGAGTTCAACTCCAAAGGTCTTATGGAAATTCCAGTCCACTTGTGGAATGGCCTTCAGTCTCGGCATTAATGTTATGACCTTTCTTCTCCACCTCCAACCCCCTGTCTTTTCATGGGTATTTTGAGGGAAAGACTCAGTCCAGAAGTGATAGGCAAAAAATATATTTTTTTTTAAATAAAATGATTACTTATCTTTTATAAGTGGCAGTACATTGGAATGCTAAGGAGTTTGGCGGCAACGCAGAGGACAACCTTTGATGTTAATAGTACACATGCTCCCCCAAGTTGGTTAGACTGTAGGACTTTAGCCAAGTAGGAGCAAAATGGGACTGACAAAATAGGGGCACTTAACTGTCAGGTAGCAGAATTTGAAGCAATACAGGAGAAGGAAGGGAGTACCAGTGAGTGGGTCAGCAACCAGATATCAAGTAGAGACAGGAGTGTGGAAAATCCAGTCCACTCCCATAGTCTTTAAATACTAGGGGGTGTGAAAGCAGGAGGGTGGTAGAGCTATAAATGCAGAAACCAGAGCAGAAATATGGATGAGTGGTATTAAAGTAATAATAACAACAACTATAATTAAAATGAAAGGACCAAAAATGTAATGCTGAGTGTTTAACTACCAAGTTGAACCTGCATCCCAGCAAAGAGTCTAGGCTCTGGGACATAGAGCAAGAAAGGGGTAAGTCTTTTATTATAGAAAACCATAACTTTTATGTTTCCTATGAGGAATGCAAAGTCTCTGAGTAATGCTGAGGGGCTGAGTGTAGCTGGGCTTGATATCTAGGGAAGGACTGGGCTGACTGAAGATGGAGTGCTGAGTATGTGGGGTGCTTCTGTTCTGGATAGACTGCACCCACCTTGGCATTGAAATGCTCAGCTCACCACTGCTACACACGTGATGCACCGAAGTCAAGTCTACACTGTTGTTAGCAAGCTGAGTGCACAGGTCAGGACTGGTCAGCAGTGGGAAGAAAATTGGTTCAGCCTTTGGAAGTCTTCTGTCTGAAAAGAGAGAGAGAGGGAGAGAACAAGGGAGGAAGAAAAGGAGAGGAGACAGGAGAAAGGAAAGAATGACAACAGGTAACAAGAGAAGAGGGGAGATGAGAGAAGAGGAAAAGAAAGAATGAAGAACTACTTTAAAGAAATCTATCTCTTTCTTCCACTTGAAATCCTTTAACACCCAACTGTTGGTGGATACCAATAGTCACTTTTGCGCTTTTCCCATACTACAGAGCCTTGATTTTCATTCGCTTGTCCATCTCTTAAGTAAATCCTAACTGAATTGATTGAATTGGTCTTATTCTCCTTGCTATTTGGCTGGTTGGCTTGTGACCCAGTTCCAATCAATGAGATAGGTCCAGAAGGTCAGCTAAGGGACTTAGCAGGGCTTACCATGGGTTTCCTGCACATTCTGAGCCCTGCCAGCATTTTTGGCTTTATCTGACACTATTCACCACCTCTATCCACCATTCTAACTACTGCTCTAGCTAGTCACTCTAAAGTGGCACAATCTCTTGACACTGGAATTGGTTCATATTCTACTCACTTTTCCCTCCCTCCCACAATACTCCCCTCTCTTTGCTTAAATGTCACTTTTTCAGGGATATTTTTCTTACACCCCTCCCAGGCTAGATAAGATTGCCATATATTGTTACATTGGCACCCTTTTTTTCACTCATTAATTCATTCAAAAAATATTAATTGTGTATATTGTCAGTTTGCTAAGTGTTAGTCACTGAATAATCAGTGATCAAAATAGCATGAACCTTGCAGTCATCACACATAAAATTGCTCAATGAAATGTCTTCTCAGGTCTGCTCAATCAGCTGTATGAGAACAGCAATCTGTCTTTTTTTTTTTTTTTCCCCACTACTTTCCCAGCTTCTGGAATGGTACCTAACACATACGTAGTAGGCACCCAATGAAAATGTGTCGAATGAATGAGCAAAAGCAGAAAGGAGGGAATTGAGGGTCCGTAGACAACTGAGTTATCTCTGACTTGGCTTGATGAGTAAAATATTTGATAGGATAATCAAACTTCCAGTTTGTCTGGGAATGAGGAATTTCCCAGGATGTTGGACTTTCAGTGCCAAAATTGAGGAAGTCCCAAGCAAACTAATACAAGTTGGTCACCCCCTTCATGGCCCAAAGGAGTTCCTCTGGTTCTCCCTCACCTTCCACCCTTTTCTACTCATGACTAATCTGAGCTCATCTTTCCATTCCACCTCCAAATGAAAGAGAAAGTTTCCACTTTGCCACAGCTTCCTAAGATGGTAGATTCTCAAGCTTTCCTTGATCCTCATTCGTCAAACTGGATCTCAGAAAACATTCAATGACTGGACCTAGTTCTAAACCCAGGGTTCTGCCTATCTTTTTACCAAAACTTTTTCTCACAGAGTCACAATTTCCCACCCTGACACTGCTCTCCCTTTTCCAATTTGATATTCTGCTGACCTTAGTCAGCAGGGATTCATGCTGCAGCCTCTAGCTTCTTTCTTATTGACACTTTGGTTTTTTTTTTCTTCCTTGGCATTCAGATCTGCCTGACTTCTGAAGAAGAGCAAGATGGCTTTATCAGAGTCCTCAGTGGAAAGAAGAGAGGCCTCGTCCCCCTGGATGTCCTAGAAAACATCTGATTGCTGGCCCCTCCTCCTCTTGCAATAAGCAAGCTCTGCTGCAATGCCTCATCTCACACTGTGTCAACCAAGAGGAGCTGTCACACTGACCCGGCCACCCAGGAAACAGTGAGACAAGACTCAAGGGCCTGAGGCTGTGGAGAAACAGCCACAAGACAGAGGGTCCATTGCACAGCATATCCAGGCTGCCCAAGGTGGGGATGTGGCTGAAAGAGTCGCTGGCAGAGTGAGAATCCTACCTGGTGGCAGCAGCAGGGTGGTAACCACAGCTGTCTCCCAGGACTCAACTCCCTCCCTGCCCATGTGGCCTAAGTTAACCCGCTGGAGTGGACTCCAGTTTGCAGTGTGGCCCCAGGGTGAGGTTCAGATCCATGTAGCCAAATGTGATTCTGGTTCCAGACCTTTGTCCTCAGTACCAACCAATGAGCATCATCACATTTGAGACCCCAAGCAGTCTCTCTGTGAGAATCAGGAAGTCATACTTCCTAGTCCCCAACATTCCAGGGCTCCCCTCGGGGCCCCTCACTTTGTGTTTGTGCTGTCTCTTCTGTCCTCCGAAGAAATCCGGCTGATGTACATTAGATGTGAGCGCTAAGTTGATGTGGTGACACTTTGCAGACCAACTGCAAAGACCTGATCTGCCCAAACATGGCCAACAGGGAGTTCCCCCCTGCTGCTCTAGTGACCAGCAGAGGTGACAGAGCAGGACACAAGGCATAGAGACAAAGGACAGAGTAGGGGTAAGGTTACTCACCCTGTTACTTATTGAAGGATATACAGCCCTTTCCATAATGAAGTCCTTTTCCCAAGGAGATGGAGCTGGGGAAGAGAGTGTGGCCCAAAGCCTCAGTGATATGCTTCACTTCCATTTTATATCTTCTGTAGTAGGGCCAGCATTTTTCCCTCGTGCCATCCTGTAGCACTCCCTCTTGTAGGCTGAATCCACCTCCCAGAGAACCAGAAACCTGGAGGAGAACCAACAGCATCTTATGAGAAAAGTAGCCAAATTGGAATCCATTCTTCTTTAGGGCAGTATATTTTACCATAGCAGATGTAAATGGGAAAGAATCCTTAATGCTTCAGCCTCTGAAAGCGGAGGAACTTGGGGCCTATTTAGCATTAACTAGGGGAGTCTCTATTATTCTGTACTTGTACCAATGTTTACAAGAATGCAATATACTGTGATGCCTTTCTCCTTGTTCAAACTTGCATCCTATTAGGCTTTAATGTGGTTAAACTTCAATTCACAATGACCTTGGAATCAGTGTCCGTTTGATTTATTTTGTTACAGAGCAATAAAATCATTAGAACAATTGGTTTTTAAAAGACTTAAGTGGATGCATCGTGTGCATGTAAGCATCATTTCCCAAACCAAAGCATCGTTAGTCTCCATTTATTTCTTTTGTTACTGCTCAGCATGAAGTTGGGAGCTGAAATGGGATGGCTGCTGGTTTCACAGTAGTTTGGATGCCTTACTCTCATTTTAAAGCCATTCATTGGAATTTCCTCCCTCTCTGATATAATGTGCAAAACGGAGTGTACAGAGTCAGAAGGATTCTTTGAAAGCCAGGGTGGATACTATGACATGAGTGCCGTTCTGTAAAATGGAATGCCGGACTACAAATGCTCTTTGCCTCTAATTCAATATTCCATTTAATAAAAAAAAAAAACACAGTAGCTGGAAATAGCATAGAAAATATGTGTTCCAATTTCTTCTTTCTGGTGGAATATCCACTGAAGCTCTTAGGTACAGTGGTGTCACATGCTATGAAAACTGAATTTGCATTTTAGAAAATCAGTTTGTCTGTTGCAGTTGAATCGGGGGAGGCTGTGGGAGCCAGCCTCCAACGTTGTCCCCCAGTGATCCCTGCCTCTGGATATTCTTGCCTGTGTGTAGCCCACTGCCATATTGAATCAGGGCTGGTCTTATGTGACCAATAGGATACAGCAAAAGTGATATCGTGTGACATCTGAGACTAGGTCAAAAAAGTCCTTGCAGCTTCTGCTTTGATCTCTTGGAACACTGATCTTTGGAACCCTGAGTCACCACCACGTAAATTGATCTACTCTGAAGCCACCATGCAGGAGAGGCCCAGTAGAAAGACCACCCATTTCTTCAGCTGACATCACAGAGAAACAGTGGGTCCTGCTGAGAGCCCTGCCCAGGTTATAGATTTATGAGCAAGATAAATATGGTTAGATTTCTTTTTTAAGTCACAAAGTTTTGGAGTGATTTCTTATACAGAAATAGATAACTGGAACAGGAACTTTGTCATTTGAGCCAATGTTAGAAAGGAGAAAACATACTCTTTCTGCACAATGAGACCCAAACGTTTTTGCAAATATCAAGTGACCCTCCACATGCAAGATATCTAGCGTGCCTTCAAGATCTGGAGTCATCCATATATCAGAGAAAAAGGCAACTGTTTCTCAGAGCGCAGATTGCCACAGACACTGAGAAAAAGAGAGAGAGAGAGAAACCAACCATTTCTTCTCCTCCTGCCTGTCTACAGAAATGGCAAGAATGAGGATAGTATGACCTACCAAAGTCTTGAAGGTTTCTAAGACTCAAGAAATGGCTGGAAGAAGGGCCACAGTTTCAGAATGGGGATGAGATGAAAGCCTCTGGAGACAGACTCTGATGAGGGGACAGAGAAGGAAAGTGCCAATATGAGAAGAACAAAGGGGTTGGGTGGCACAGTGTCCATGCGAGGGAGCAGCCTTGTACCCCCTCCCACCTGCCCCTGCCTCCAGCGGAGGTATAGTGAATATGTAACTAAACCAGGGGAGCTGTGCCTGACACTTCACCACCGAGGCCAGAGGACTTGGATTCTATCATGGTGAATTTGAAATAAAGAACTGTTTGAACATTCCTCAGGGCTCCAGAGGTGAAGAATAGAACTTCTTTCACCTCCATCACTAGCAGACATCTGAGGCCCCGTTAGTGTGGGCAGTGGGGCTGCAAAGAGAGCCAATGTGTAGATGTCCAGGGGGCTAATAGTAGGGTGGATTGCACAGACCACTTTTGCCCTCAACTCTGCACACAACACACACACACACACACACACACACACACACACACACACACACACACTCCTCCATCAAGAGGAAGAGTCAAGCATCTGGGTTACATATTTAAAGCAAACCAGTGAGGTGGCACATGGTAGGAGCTTATTAGAGTTAGTCCTCTTTGCTATTAGAGAGAAAAATAAAATCAGTGGGAAGATCACAACATATGTAAATAGCCTGGTGCCAAGTACTGGTAAAAGGCAAGAAAAGCACCACAGAAGTCCAAAAGTTGGTCAGGTCACTGGCTGCTCCAAAGAGAAGAGAGCAAGGGAGGAAGCCTACTGGTCAACCCCAGCCTAGCGCCAGGCCCAGGCAGCTGTGAAAAAAATGCTGTGTGCTTAAATAGAAACTCAGATTTTTAAATGTGAACCATACTTCTTCACTCTGGACTTCTCTAAGCCTTTAATTTCCTAATATTCATGGTGAATCTGTAAAGGGGGATTTAGAACCAGGAAACACCAATGAACATCAATTATAACATTCCAAGGAACATAGTTTGAAGGATGCTGCAGTAGAGAAGCTTCATGTAATATTGTACCCCCCTAATAGGTATGATGAGATGATAAAAAAAAAAAACTCTGCCATTAAAATACCTATGAAACACTAAAAAGCACAAAAGTGTACAATTTTAGTAAAAACTAAGGCTGCAAGACAATCTACTCTGGAATCTGAGTCTGTAGGGAGTAGGAGAAAGTGGGATCTGGCTCCCCAAGTTTCAGGAGGAAGAGAAGCGTTATATTGCTCTGATACTGACCAGCAAGGCATAGGCTGGTATAAATCTGGGAATAAAGGAAAGTTCAGCATTGCCCAAAATAGCATCCTCAGAAAACTGAATGAGCAGGTATGTTCAACAGATTGATCACAAAACAAAAACTTGTAAACAACTCAAACGAAAAACTAAAACTAGTTTGATGACATCCTGTAATTGCCTTTTAGATTCTGCTCAGTTGCCATTCTTTGTGTGTTTTGTACAACACCTGTAGTTTTTTACCCTTATTTTTATTTTTTTCTCAGCTTCCAATAAGGAGTTTTAAATAATCCTCAATCTTCCTGTGGGTAGTAGAAACTTTTAAATATACTTTGAAATTTTAAGGTAATAGCAATTTATTTTATATTCCTCTTTTAAAATGAAAAAATGGCAGATTTTTTTTTTTTTTTTATCATCTCATCATCTAGTTTAAACAGCTACTGAACATCTTCCATGTCTTCATGGAAGTCAGGATGTACTGACATCCTGAAAAAGTATATACCCTGGAAAAATACAATACCTATTTCCAAGAAAAATGGTAGATCATTTTTAGATTTCCTCCACTGGCCTCATTTACTTGGCCTCTCAGATTACTCGCCTAATCCCATTTTTTCTATGCATGAAAATATTTTTCTTTGTCTAACTTCCCCTTTAAACCAGGTTTTTGAAAATTATGTGCTTAATTCATTTACTTTCATTCTTTTTTAGGGTAAAAAAATCATCCAAGGTTATGAACTTTTCTTCTGAGTTCAGCTTTGACCATATTAAAGTCTTCCTATTTTTGTTCATTTCTAAATACTCTGTAATTACAGTTTTGATTTTTCTCTTAGATTTTTTAGTGTGTGTGTGTGTGTGTGTGTGTGTGTGTGTGTGATTAAAACTGTTATGTATTGTAGTCAGAAAATATGGTCCATGTGGTTTTTGCTTTGAGGGATTGTCATTTTATTTTTTTCTCTAATATATAAGTAATCTTTATAAATGTTTAATGGATGATGGTAGAAAAGTCATGTCTGCAGTGTATAAAGTTCAATATGTATCTACTAAATAAATGTTTAAAGTATTCAGGTCATCTGTGTTCTCATTTATTTTTGCTAAGGTGTTCTCTCAAAGACAAGGAAGCCAAAAGCAAGCAACAGAGGGACTGAAATGAGAGACACTTTGCAGGGACCTCCAATTACTTCCTTAGTGCCAGCCATTGGAGGAAGAAAATGACATCCAATGCTGTCCACCACAGGTTCCCCTTCTACATTTAGGATGAATCACTAAGGTCATTTCCTAAATCAACATTCTGTATAATACCCTGGAGAAAACTGTAAAGGAACCACTTTTAAGTGAAGAGGTTCCAAAAATATTCCTGGAAATTTTCAATATTAGGTCAAGGAATTTTGACAGAGAGAAAAGTTTCAATGAAATCAGCAATCACTGTTAGGTGGAATCACATCACAGCTTCAGGGTGTGCTACCTACAAGACTGGTAAGGATCAAAAAATCACACAAGGAACTGATGAAATGTATTCACACCTAAGAGTCTAAATCTGGACACAGTGCACCATAAGCTTCTGGTTTTAAACCACAGGTTTTCCTTTGGTCATTACTATGGTTGTTATTTTTGCAGTGAAATCAACAAATATTTATTGGAGTCTATTGAGAAAGATTGTAAACAAGAAAACTGAAAATGTATGGTTAGTGCTACAACAAGAAAGAACAATGAACCTCAAGAATATACTATATCTATGCTGATTCCACTAGGAACTGGATCTACTAAAGTTCAAAGATCTCATGCCCAAAATGTTCTCACTTTCCAAAATGGCAATTTTAGGTTGGAAGTGTCAGGTAGCTTTTCAGAACTCTCTTTTATAATTTCTCTAATACCTGAAACATTTTAGTTTCACTAGAATTTATGGATTATGAAGGAGAATATTTTGTGGAGATGAGGATATTTTTGTAGAGTTAGATTTTTTGGCAGTGAGGTAATTCTTTTTAATTTTTTAGCATGTTTCCAACAGTGTGTTCCCTTCATGTTGTAGTGTTGAATATTTGAGCAATATTAGCAGTATTGGTGAAAGGTTAGGTGGAAGGTAGAGGAGTTGGTGAGGAGGGGGAGGTGGGTTTGGCTGAGGGCATGGTGTAGCGATAGAAGGAGGGGGTTGCTTACTTATCTGTGCTACGTCGCATCCCAAAGAAGATTTAGGTTCATGTCTTATCTCCAGAGAAATGGCCCAAGGACAGTGAGCCATCCAGGTAAGACCTTACCTATCCCACATCAATCCTGAAGTTTAGGAACCCCCCCCAAAAAAAAATAAGTTAATAAAAGTTAAAACATCATCAAAATGGAAACATATACAGACTTCTTCACAACAGAAGGAACAAGTGTTTAAAAAGAAATCACAGACATCTTATGATTTGGGTCAGATTCCTGTCAGATTCACGATGGACCTCACAAGAGCCTTTATGCTATAGAGAGATCAGAAACATGGAAGTGCTTACCCCGAGTGCTGCAAAGTTGTTCTTCCTCCTTTCAATCATAGAGAAAAAAAGTTAAAACCTTACATATTCAGAAATCAGTGTCATAGAATCCATAACTCTTGCAGACACGTAATACTAAAACCATAAAATTTAATGCAATGAAGCAGTACAAGGCAAATCTTCTTGAGCCAGTGATGGAAATAAAGGACTCTGTGGGCTTTCGGGCCTAAGAAGCATTACTTGTCCTCACAGAAAGAACAGCCATCTGAGGGGCAGTACCATATACTCTATGGAAAGGAGAGTGGAACAGTGAGGGTGCAAGGACTCAGCCAGGAGGGCAGACGTGGGAAGCAGAGCTGGACTCAGATGAGATTCCAGGGCAACCCTGGGGTGGGGATGGAGCAGTAACTGTCAGTGAAGAATCATTAGCACAGTAGCAATACCAAGTAGGCTATATTTCTCAGAACCTCTGGGAGACATCTGTGTCCGCTGAAGGACAAAATATTTTGAGAGACTTTAGTTTGGAATGTGAGGCCCTCAAAGAGACCAGCTGAAGTAACAACAGATTGATGCTAACGTGACTTTTAGGGAAGATGTTTCCTGTTACCTGCAGGATTTTTGTGTTGCTGATGGGGTCTGCAAGCTTGACCCCAGCTGCGTCTCCTTGACTGCTACAAGAGAGCCTATGGGACCTAGTCCAATGAGACCCATTTAGGACTTCTTACCTCCATGACGGTAAGATAATAAATTTGTCTTGTTTAAGCCAGTAAATTTGTATCATTTGTTACAGCACCATAGGAAACAGTGTCACGTTGCCACTTTGGAAGGTGGAGAGATGACAGGAGAAATCTAACTAAACCATGTGGTTGTGTCTTAAAAATATTGCCAAGAAGGACAGAAGCCTGCAAACATGGACTAGGAACAAAGAAACAGCTCCCAAAACTCAGAAAAAGCCAAGCAAAGAGAATAGGAAATATCCAATAGCATGATAGTGATGTGTAACCAGCTTGGAAACTATTATTTCCTTCCTTGGGAAATATTAGACTGTGCCAGCCTCTGGGGACGAGGGAAGTGAGAAAAGATGCCTCAGTTTGGTCCGTAGGATGGCATCCAAGGGGTGCATGCAGGCACACCCACATTCTCAAATGGAATTCATACTGGGCCCTGATAAAAGATTTAAGAAGCTATTTGTTCTGTGAGTTCAAAGCTACTCCTTTCTCATTTTATACACAAGAAGCAAAATCTGACTGCCTAGGTCTCAGGAAGGCGTCTCCCATACACCACTCTCTTTAACCCTTTCCTCTTCCACTGACCCTATCACCACCACCATTCAAGACTGCAACTCAGTCCCTACAGAAATAACCCAGCTTTCTTAAGGAAATAACACTTCTATCTTGTACATTTCATAGCCTCAGCAGATAATGTAAATGATATATTTCCTCCTCCCAATTTCTGTTTCTTCTAGAGGGGAAGGGTGAATTTGGGTCTCAGTGACCTCTGGCTTTGTGTGATATAGGAACAGACTGAGAGATGAGCTCTGGTGCAATGATAAGGAAATAGTTATATGATAAGCATTGCCACCCCTGGCTGCAATTCATCTTTCAAATGCACTTTATATTTCTATTTCAAGACAGATCAATCGTTGCACAGCAATAAGTAACTTACAAAGCATGGGGAAAAGAGACATCTAATCAAGAGAGGATTGTTAGAAATAAGGCAACTATAACACACTTGGGGTGATTCGGATAGATGAAAATACCCAAGAAGAGGCTTATGGGATGGCATGAACTGTGGGTGAAATCAATATTCTGTAGGGGCTGCAGTGGAAACGGTTGATATTGGGAGAGCTGAAACAGAAGGGATGACACTCTTAGGAACAAGAGAGGGAGCCTGCTAGAAAAGAGGGAGGCCTGTGCCTGAGGGGCAGAGTCTACAGCCATATAGGGCAACAAGAAGGGGCCCGTGGCAGCACAGCGAGGTCTGCCAGCCTGCTTGGCAGTATTATCCTGGCACCGTGTGCTCACAGCTCCTCCACCATTGCAAAGCCTTTTTTGGAGGCGGTTCTTTGGCACACACCTCAAAGCCAGAATCGTCTCCCTACAGCATCGTTTTGCTCCCTCACTGGCTCCCCAGGTCTACAGAAGCCAGCCCAGCCCCTGCAGGGGAGGTCTCCTCTGGTGGCCCCAGACCAAGCTCAGCGGCTCTAAAACTACATAGCCCTGACCAGAACCACTCAACTGTCATCTACATTTCATGTTTAACTGGAGGTAATGTTTTAAATTTATTTCAGTGAGTAGCCTCTAAACTCCTCGAGGCCAGAATGCCACGCTGGATTGCCATGGAGAAAGAAATCACTACCTTTTGTGATAAGTGCAGAGTACCCCGGAGTATTGGCATCATCAGAAAAATCCCCGGCCCCATCTGTCATAACCAGCACACTCTCCCACCTCTTAGCATAGCCAGGTCATGGCAACAGATGACCATGGCCTCTGCCTATAGCAGGTTAAATCAATCAGCAAAGCCCACAAGATAGCGATCAAGGTCAAGACCTGGACTAGAGATATGGTTTTGTCCTGTTCCTTGGCAGGGAATGCAGCTCCTGTCCCAGTCACAAGGTGAGGGTGTGATGTTACAGATCCATCATCACCACCTCCAGAAAAAACAGCTTAAAGGGCATTTGATGACAGGGCTACCTCCACAAGGCCCCTTTGTGCGTCTACCCCTCTGCATCTTTATTGTTTTTAGAGACAGCTCAGGTCAGGTGGGGTTGGGGGGAAAGAATGGGAATTGCTTGCATTTTATGACTTTTAAGTCTCAAGCTATGAATGATGTTAAAAGTGAATTGCATTGGATAAGTCTGTGACTTAGATTAACTATAAGACTTGCTTTAGCATCAAGAAGGAGGGACTGTGAGCCTTTTGCACAGATGTTCCCACAAATTGTCCCTACCCCCCTGCAGTGTAGTGACAGGTGTGAGCTCTGCATTGAGGCTAGCTGGGTTCCACCACTCACCCCCCCGGTGTGAACTTACAGCCCATTGCCCCAGCCATAAAATAAATGCCAAATAATGCCCATTTCACTGAGTTGTTTAGAGAATTAAATAGAAAGATCTTAGCATAAGTTATGGTATGTAGTTAGTACTCAACAAACATCTCTATAAGTGTACATCATGCACGAGGTGAGAATAATCTCTCTGAACCTACTTCTCACTGTAACCGACTATTCTCTGGCTGTCTAAGCCCTGCCAGGACTTTCTACCTCATTCTGCTTTGTAAACTAGGTGCTTGCTTGTCCTTCTCTCTTACTTGATTATAAGCAACTTAAAGGGAGGGACTGATCTTTTTCATAGTTTCAGCAACACACATTTGTGGAATGTTCAGCTGAATCTCTCTATTTCCCATGTGTACTCAGCACAGTTCTCTGCTAACAGTGAATGTTCAATAACTGGTTTGGGAATTAAACTGAATTCTTCTCCCAAACAGAGGTGCCATCTAGGTTTGTTTTTTAACCCTTGAAATCTACAGAGGGTTACTTAGGAGTATCTAGTCCATGGCCTAAAAAAGTCTAAAGTCTCCATGTAAATTAGTGAAGCCACTGTTGTAAACAGTATGAAGGTTCCTCAAAAAACTAAAAATAGAACTACCATGTGATCCAGCAATTCTACTTCTGGGTATATGTCCAAAGAAAATGAAAACAGGGTATCAAAGAGATATGTGCGCTCCCATGTTCGTTGAAGTATTATTCAAAATAGCTGAGATACGGAAACAAGTTAAGGATCCGTCAACAAATGAATGGATAAAGAAGTTTTTTACACACATACATACAATGGAATACTATTCAGCAATAAGAAAGAAGAAAATCCTGCCATTTGCGACAACATGGATGGAGCTTGAAGGCATTATGCTAAGTGAAATAAGTCAAACAGAGAAAGACAAATACTGCATGGTATCTCTTATATGTGGAATATTTTTAAAAATCAAACACTTAGTAGAAAAATTATTGCCAGGGGCTAGGGGGATGAGGAAAATAGGGAGAGGTTGGTATAAGTATACAAACCTTCAGCTATAAGATAAATAAGATCTGAGGATCTAATATATAATGTGGTGACTATAGTTGATAACACTATCATGTAATTGAAATATGCTAAGCGAATATAACTTAAATGTTCTCACCAAAAGAAAATGAAAAAACAGATAAATATGTGAGATGATGTATATGTGCATTAACTAGATGGGCAGAATCCTTTCACAATGTATACGAATATCAAATCATCACAATGTACACTTGAAATATCTTATAATTTTATTTGTCATTTGTATCTCAGTAAAGCTGAAAAAATAAATTAAAAAAAAATAAAATGATGTAGCCAGTCCTGGTTATTATGTTTTAATCATGTTATCTGTTTATAAACTCCAATCTCTAATTAATTAATTAAGCCTCCATCAAATCTCTAGAAATTCCCAAAGACTTATGTTCTCCTGGCCCTCCTTTGTCTCCCTCTTCTTATTCCCCTGCAAGCCGTTTCTGTTTCTGCACTATCTCAGGCTGGATGCGAAAGTCGGCCTTCTCACCATTGTTTATGAGAAATCCGCTCCCATAAATCATGTGCTGAGTTTAGTAGACTTGCCCTGATGATGTCAGAAAAAAGTCCAGGAGGAATCCTAGCATATGACTTCCCACCAACGCACTGCCACCCCCCTTCTTCCCTGCCCCTTTCTTCTCCCTCCCACCTTACCCCCAGGAGCTCTAAACTTGCCTCATTCTTTTAAGGGAGAAAAGTATTTCTCTCCAGCTTCTTCACTCACTTTGCACATCCAAATGCACCAAAATGCTCCACAGGGCAAGAGGTCTTCCTTCTTACAAGACCCATTCTCTGTAGAAGGATTTAGATAACCATTAAAATTATAAATAATAACAATACCACCTTTGGTCACCATGGCAAGCCTCCATCTAAAACTATACATTTGAGCAGCAACAAGCCTCTTTCTCTTTCTCCCTCCAGGCTCTTGCACTGGCTCCTTCCCTAAAAGACACAGCTCCACTGTCAGCATCTCAGGACATTTCTTCAAACACTCTCAATTGTGCAACATGGCCGAGCTGAGAATGTCTCTTCCCTGGATTCATGTCATCTTTTTAACACCTACTTCTGAAAGTTTCACTATTTCAGCTGTTCAGCTGACTACTGATGGGGTGAAATGCATGTTCATTTGTTTATTAACATCTTCCTTTCATGCCGAACACAAAATGATTTTTATTGGGTTTCTGATTTGAGATTTCCATAATTACAGCAAATAGACTACTTTTGGAAAGTCACCTTTCCATCATGTCACAGACAATGAGCCATGAGGGATTCTTGATGATGGTTGACTCTTGGAGAAATAGAAATTACACCCCCAACCAAACAGCAGAAATGGAATGGTCTGGAACACCATGATTTTACTGCACAAGTGGGCTTTTTTTTTAATGATACTTCTGGTTTCTCTTTAACATTTGGATTCTTCAGTTCCCTGGAGCTTCCTTCAGAACTGGATGTATTTGGCCTTCTCTTCACAAGAATTCAGCTGTTATTGGTCCCACTTACACAATCCTTCCAAGGAGTATAATCTGTTTCACAAAGGCACAAAAAAAATGACAGCATTATTTGCTCTTTTATAAATCTAGGTATACTACTAATATAATTGTGCACTCTAAAATATAATAACTACTGTCCTTAAAAGATTGTTTTATCTTAACTTATATTACCACTTCATCACAAAAAGAACATAAATAGTAAAGGCTTAACAATCTAGCTGTCGACCTAGAAGGCAACTATGAGTGTTTTATAATATAGTAAAAAGAGCATGGATTTTTTTTTTTTAATATAAACAACCAAGGTTGGAAATCCTGATTTAGTTCCTTACTAGCCTGTGGCCTTCAACAAATTACTGAGCCTTGGAGATACTAATATCTACTGGAAGAATTTGTGAGATAATTAAAGGAGATATTTATATGAAATGGTATAATGTAGTGACTGGCACATAGAAAGCCGTAAAATTTTTACTCTTGTACCCCAAAAATGGTATTATCCTACTAAGAGGTTGTTGCCCTATTGTAAGCTGTTGATTAAAAGGAGTCTATGCTATCATATGGCAAATATTGTTCAGTATGTGAATAGTTAATTGTTAATAAACCAGAATAGTATATACTGATCTCCTCTGATTCTTCACTTAAATTGTCTGAGCACAACTGTAAACAGAACACATCAAGGATTGGCCCACACCCATGTTGACTGACCGCCACCTCCTTTAAGAGCTATGGGAAAAATTCTTTATGCTTATATGGTCCTTATGTCTGAAACACTCAAAGCATTTTTCCGGAGATTAAATCAAGGCTTTCATATGACCCTGGTTAATAAATGTCAAGTCACCAATGTGAAACCTCAGAATACCCTTTTGAGGAAGGTGGCTGACAACCTTATCTTCCATACAAATAAACTGAAGCATGGAAGGGATAAATCAGAGGGCTTGTTACAGATTCTTCACTCCTTATGTACATATTTAGTTTATACATGAAGACCAGTGTTTCCTGGGAATGCATGGAGTGTCAGCAGGAATCTCCAGAGTATGGTTGTGGTTTCTTGAAAACAACCAGCCTACTCTTCTCCTAACACGGCTGGGAAGGTTATGGGACATGGTGGGGCAAGTGTTAAGGGAGAGGGTTGCCCTAATCGGGTAAAGAGTCTGAGTCAGTGATGTCAGCACAAGCAGATAAGCCAGAACTCCAAAGGTGAGCAGTTATGACACTTGTCATAGAAAACACCAACTTCCCATTTTGAGCAAAGATCCTGTAGTTGCAATAAGCCTCTCCTCAGGAGGAAAATATTACTCTAAAAGAGTTAAGAAGGGAGGCCTTTATGCATTAGGAGGGGGGAAGTGCTCTTATCAGCAGCTGCGAGAGGGTGAAGGACCAACCTGCCAGGTTGAGACAGTGTCAGTAACTATTACAGGAAGAAGCAGAAGGATTTCTACCTCACATAGTAATTCCCTGTACCTCAAACATACACTTCCAGTAGACCCTTAATTAAAGCATACCATTAGTTAACATTTATTGTTATCATTTACCATACACCCAGTCTTTAACCTGGTATGGTGGCTTTGCAGGCTTTGCACTGTGACAACATAGCTAAACTGGAACTACATCTCCCAGAATTCCCTTCCCCGAATGGCTCCATGTCAGTGCAGGTCACAAGAGAAATTTTGAATGAGACTTGAAATCTGGAAGGTCAGTATGAGACACAAGGCACTATGCTCTGAAGGTCAGTATGAGGCACCAGGCACTATGGCAGCTGGCTCACATGGTCACTATCAATTCCTCCATCTCCTGATCTGTCTCCACCTACAGATACTCCATGAGCAGGTACAGCATCTTGGTGAAGGGCACCAGTTTCTCCTGCATATCAGCCACAGCACTGAGTTTGAAGGTGGAGCAAGACAGATGTGTGTGTCAGTTCATCCTCATGGGTTCCAGTTTGTCTCTGCTCTCAACCACACCCAGCTTTCTTATCTAACTGCTGACTTGGTTAACATAATATTGCTTTAGACTCAATGGTACATGAAGAGACAACATCCAGCATTAATTTCTCCCCCAGTTTCTACAATTGCAGGGACTAATCCTTATAATAAATTTGGTTTTCTATATTACTTAGAGTAGTTCTTCTTTTCTGATAGACCACCGAGTGAAATACATGTATTGTTTATTTTAATCCGCATAAAAGCCCTAGAAGATAGGCACTATTATTATCCCTATTTCACAGGTAAAAAAACTTGAGAAACAAGGAGATGGCCCTTTGTCACTTAGCGAGTATATGGTGATGCTGGGATTTGAACACAGACAATTTGATTCCAGAGCCTGAGTTTCAACTCTTTACCCATTTTTTCCTTAATTAAATATAGTTTGGCTTCTGCCTTCACCGCTTATTTTTGTAAGAAAAGAGAGTGTTCTCGACACTTTTTAAATATCTTCAGGAAACTTTCCTCCTTGCTTCTTCTTCTGGACCTCTTTAAAGCCCCTGATATTTTTCATGATTTCTTTCCTTTAACTATCTAAGATTTTCTTTTCTGTTTCTTTTACTAGTTTTCTGTTGTCTACTACACATGTATGCACACACACACACACACACACACACACACACACACACACACAAGTGTGACCATACTACTGGCTCCAGACTGTATGCTCATCTCTCTAGACTGTCTGCCCAACAGTGCTTCATCAGCCCCTTTTGCTAACCAGACCTCTTCCATCTCCCTCTGGGGGCTGCCAGAAAACCTATCCTACTACCATCTAATGGTAAAATACAGGCAGCCAAGCATAAAGTACACAGGAGGACAGAGACCAGATGGGAAAGAGACAAGACAGGGAAGGCAAGAGGGGAAACTAAGAAAATCAGCCAAGAAAAGGTATCGGAGGAGTAGAGCAGAACCTTGTGAAATCTTTTAAGACAGAAGTAAACTCCCACAGGGGGAAAAAAAAAATCCAGATGCTTTTATAAAGAGAGAAACAGCCAGGTCATAAACCATAGAGACAAGGGAGAAAAATGTATACAGACTTCCCACAAGAGAGGAACCAGAAGGACAGCATCAGGATTGTTGGTGGGATTGACTGGGCAATAAAAAGTTTTAATATGAAGCTAATGATAGGTATAGAACTTAGAGAGGAGATCTTACTAATTCCAAACCAAGCATCTGAAGCTGGGCAGAGCCAGAAACTTGGTGTAGTGTCTGGACCTGTGAACTCAAGAGAAGTAGTCACCCAGACAGGAACGGCTAAGTTCTGCGAAAATTTGCTAAGGCGACAGAGAGATCCAAGATGGCAGAGTAGGTAAACATTGTGCCTGTGTCCTTCTGTGAATATATTAAAATTACAACTAAATTATAGAACAATCAACCTGAAGAACCATCTGAAGTCTAGCTGAACAGAAGTCCTATGACTAAAAATATAAAGAAGAAGCCACATCAAGACTGGTAGGAGAAGCAGAGGTGTGAAATGGACCCTAAACCTCCATGTGACTGTTGAGAATCAGGAGGTATATCTCTGCCACAGAGGTCCCCCACACCCTGGAGGAGCAAAGGACCCCAGCCCGACACCAAGCTCTTCAGCCTGGAGTACTGGTGCCAGGAAGAAGAGCCCATCTGGCTGTGAAAAACAATGGGCATCCCGACTATCCAGGTAGAACAGAAGGCTGCAGGAAACTCAGACATCCCCTTAAATGGCCTGTGCACAGACTCACTTGCTCGTAGGCACTCACCTTGGGCTCTGTTGGAGGGATGGTGATTCAGGAGTATTGGAGGTATACAGGGAACAGACTGAGGTGTGTGGCTTCAGGACAAGGGCTGGAAGATAGTCATCATTTTCCCTGTGTGGGGTCCTCCTTCCATGAAGCTGCTAGGCAGGTGCCATCTTTCCTGTGTTGAGCCCTCCTCCACAGGCCAAATCTGAATCTCAATTTGTCTGGTGAGCTCAGCTGGGACCTTGCCCCAGCCAACTCCCACAGTGCTGAAGGCACTTTCTCCTTTCTCCAGAAGCAGCAAGCCCTGCCCACATTGCACTCTTTATTGGAAAGCTATCGGAGTCTGGCAAGCCTCAGGTGGGCAGCAACTAACCTTGTTGTGCTCTGAGACTTTTGCTGAGTCACTCCAAGCTCATCACTGGCACCAAACCAGAATTTACATTAACCTGGTGACCACAACTCTTCCCACTCTAGTGACTCCCTGAGACCCTGCCTCACCCAACTTGCATACTGCATGAGGCTTTATGAGCAGCTGAACCTTAAAAGAGGAGGCTGTGGGGTGTCTGGGCTTTTTGTGGAGCTACCCCAAGCTCAGTACTAGTGGCAGATGTCTTCAGTTCGAAACATGGCCTCTCCCACATGCCTCCAGGTTTAGAACAAGCAACAAACAGCTGCAGATCACTTTGTAGCTCCTACCAGGTTATCCCCCAGCCAGTAACAGGCAGCAGGTGACCTGGACCTGTATTACAGCCCCTCCCAGGAGGCCCCAGAACCAACATATTTGGAGGTTGGCTTCAGACCACAGCAGAGCACCACCCAATTAGCCCTACAAGTGGCACACCCAAAGAGTGGTCTCAATAGACACCAGAGCCTTCTGAGGCAAATCCTGCTCCGTGTGGTGAACTCCCACACACAGCAGTTCATAAGCTGTGGATGTGGTCAAACCCCACAGCCAATCAGCCTGACGATCAATCCCACCCACTGACATGCCAATAGGAATCAAGCCTTGTCTATAACTTACAATAAGGGACACTCCTGAAACACCCAGAGCAAGCGAGCAGGGAGACTGTGCCAGGGCCCCACAGGGCACCCACTACATAAGGCCACCTAGCCAAGTCTGGGAGACAAAGCAGTCTAACTAATACATAGAAACAAACAAATAGAGGCAGTCAAAATGAGAAAACAGAAAGAAAAAAAATGAGTCCCAAATATAAGAACAGGAGAAAACTACAGAAAAAGAACTAAACAAAATGGAAGCACGCAACCTACCAGATACAGAGCTCAAAGCAATGATTATAAAGATGCTCAAGGAACTTAATGAGAACTTCAACAAAGAGATAGCAAGCATAAAAAAAGGACCTCAAAACCATAAAAAAGAACCAGTAAGAAGTGAAGAATACAATAAATGAAATAAAGAATGCAATATAAGGAATCACCAACAGACTAGATGAAGCAGAGGACTGAATCAGTGATTTGGAAGACAAGGTAGCAGAAAGCACACAATCAGAACAGACAAAAGAAAAAAGAATCCAAAAATATGAGGAGAGTTCAAGAGACCTCTGGGACAATAGTGTAACAGCATTCACATCATAGGGGTACCAGAAGGAGAAGAGAGAAAACAAGGAATTGGGAACCTATTTGAAGAAATAATGACTGAAAACTTTTTTAATGTGGCAAAGGAAATAGACATACAAGTCCAGGAAATGCAAAGAGTCCCAAACAAGATGAACTCAAACAGGCCCACACCAAGACATATTATAATTAAAATGGCAAAGGTTAAAGACAAAGAGAATCCTGAAAGTAGCAAGAGAAAGGCAACTAGTAACTTATAAAGGATCTCCCATAAGACTGTCAGCTGATTTCTCAACAAAAGCTTTGCAGGCCAGAAGGGATTGGCACAAAATATTCCATGTTATGAAAAGCAAGGACCTACAACGAAGACTACTCTACCCAGTAAGCCTAGACTAGTCAGGGGGATCACTTCTTAAATTATATAAATGTCTAACCATTATGCTCTATACCTGAACTTAATATAAAATAATATTGAATGTCAACTTGTAATTGAAATTTTTTTAAAAGGGGGAAAAGGTGAAGGGGATAAAAAAAAAATTTGCTAAGTCAACAAATATGAACTGGATGTATGAATGACCTCAACAAATCCTGAGAACAGAATCAGGGATAACAGATCCAGAGATCCGCCTTTTACTGAAAAATCTACCCCTCCATCCCATGTGCCTCTGGGAATGGGAACCTGTAATTTTCCAAGAATGAGACTGGGTCTTGTGTCTATTTTTCCACATACATACCAATATGACAGTCACAAACACCAAGAAATAAACAATGAAATTCAAACCAGATACAGGAATAAAACTTGACTTTTGGCCTCAATATGTTCGGTAAACCATTGCAGAGGAAATCTTAGCTGACGCGAAATTTATGAAGACGTCTTAAAAAGAGGCAAGAGTGAAAAAATGAAACTGACAGCCTTGAACCCAGTGATCTTAGACCTAGGAACTCTATTTCTGGGTCTGATAAATGGAAATATACTAAATGGAGAAACAGCTTTTGCCCCAAAGTTGTTTAAATATTACTATATATAGCATAAAATTGGAAACAGTCCATCTATAGGGCAAAAAGGAATGGTTCTATAGCAGTATAAATAAACAATATAGTATATCTCTACTATGAAATATAATGCATGTTTAAAGAAATCAAAACCGTGTGTGTGTGTGTGTGTGTGTGTGTGTGTGTGTCTGTGTGTGTGTGTGTAAAGCGCTGGGAGGAGAAACAGAAACAAAGAGAACAATGGAAAGAAATATTAGTAAGTAAAAAGAGAAAGCTGATGCTGTATTGAACATGCACTCATTTTGGTCAGTCTCTCTGTGGAGGTCTATTTACCTATGATTACATATCCCTAGAAAAAATCTGGAAAGAAATATTAGAAACCACTGGCAGTGATGACCTCTGGGGGTAGGAAGAACAGAACCATAATGCCAGGACATTCATTTTCTTCTTTTGTATTCTTACAAATTGCTTGGATTTTTTCAGATTTGGGGCAGAAACCTTTCCAGTAAAATATATTCATCCCATCCATCATTGCATCTCAGAAGCGGCACTCTCCACAAAAACGACATTGCCCAGTCCTCTGCAGACCTAGATGTGGCCATATTTGCTACAGAATATTAGCAAAAATGTGAGCCACTTCCAGGTCAAGGCTTTTGAGAAATGGTGGGCCACCTCCATGCATCCTTTCTCCTCCCACTAGAATTACCCTGGATATGGTGACCCACTCTCAATCATTAACAAGCCCACGGTGGATGGTGATCAAAAACAGATGGAACTACATTTCCAAATTATGCTGTGGGTAAGAACCCACTGGGACTGTTACATGAATGAGACATTAACTTCTGCTGTCTTTGAGCCATTACCTTGAGTCTGTTTTTCCAACTTAGATTAGCCTAGCTAAAATTTCCAATATTACTTTTTTGAGGATCTTTTTTAATTAAACTTTTTATTTTGAGATAACTATGGACTCACATGCAGTTGTGAGGAATAATGCAGAGAGTCCCATGTACTTTTTATCCAGTTTTCCCCAGTAGTAACAGCTCACAAAATCATAGTACAATATCACAACCAGAATGTTGACATAGACAAGAGTCAAGACAGAAAACATTTCTATCGTACAAAGATCCCACACTCACTTCCCTCCAGCTCCGCATGGCTGCCTTAACTCCTAGCAACCACTAATCTGTTGTCCATTTCCATAATTCACCATCTAGATAATGTTATATAAATGGAATCATAGAGTATGTAACCTTTAGGGACTAGTTTTTTTCAATGAGCATAATCCACTGGAGATCCATTCCAGTTATTATGTGTGTAAATGTCAATAATTTGTCCCTTTTCATTTTTGAGTAGTGTTCTGTGGTATGGGTGTACTGCAGTTTGTTTACAATTCATCCATTGAAAGATGTGTGAATTGTTTCCCGCTTTTGTCTATCATGAATAACACATCTATAAACATTCTTGTACAGACTTTTCTGTGACCATGTTTTTATTTCTCTAGGATGAAACCATGGAATGTAATTGATGGGTCATATGGTAGTTGCATTTTTAGTTTTTTAAGAAACTGTCTAATTGTTTCCCAGAGTGGCTGTACCATTTACATTCCCATTCACAACATATGAGTGACAGAGTTTCTCTGTATCCTTGTCATCATTTGGTGTACTCTCTATTTTTATTTTAACCATCCTGATAGGTATCTAGTGATATTTCATTGTGGTTTTTATCGTCACTTCCCTAATAGCTAATGATGTTGAACATCTCATCATGTGTTTATTTGCCATCTGTATATCCTCTTCAATGAAATACCTCTTCAAGTCTTTTGCCCATATTCTAATTGAATTGTTTGCTTTTTTACTGCTGAGTTTTTGAGAATTCTTTATATATTTTGGATACTAATCCTTTACTGCATATGCGATTTGCAAGTATTTTCTCCTAGCTTGTACCTTGTCTTTTCATTCTCTTAACATAGTCCTTTACCGGTAAAGCTTTTAATTTTGATAGTGTCCAATTTATCAGTTTTTCCTTTTCTGCATCATGCTTTTGATGTCAACCCTAAGAACTCTTTGCCCAGCCTTAGATCCCAAAGATTGTCTTTATACTTTTCTAAAAGTTTTATAAATTTACATTTTGCATGTTCCATTTTCAGTTAATGTTTATATAAGATGTAAGACTTAAGTCGAGATTAATTTTTTTTTTTTTGCCTATACAAATGTTCCAGCATTGTTTGTTGGAAATACTATCTTTGCTCCATTGAATTACTTTTGTTATAAGTAGTTGGACACATTTGTGTGGTTCTAGTACTGAGTTCTCTATTCTCTCCATTGATCTGTTTATCCCTTGGTCAACACTCCACTGTATTGACTAATGTAGCTATTGAGTAAGTCATGGAATTGGGTAGACTGGTTTTTACCACTCTATTCTGCTTTTTCAAAATTGTTTCAGCCATTCTAGTTCATACCAATATAAATTTTAGAATAAGCTTGTCTATATCTATAAAAAAAAATTTTTTCTGATATTTTGATAAGAATTTCATTAAAACCGTATATCAGTTTCAAGAGAATTTACATGTTTACTATGTTGACTCTGCCAATCCATGAACATGGTAAGTTTCTCCATTTACTTATATCATCTTTGATTTCTTTCACTAGTGCTGTATAGTTTTCAAGTCTCTGTCTTAGATATCATTTTCATTTCATTGACCTAATATCACTAAGTATTTCATAGAGGATGGCAAATGTTATGATTTGTTTTTGGACAATGTCTTAATCTTCCCTCACAACTAATTGATATTAGTTTCTGATAATAGCATTTTGAATTCAAAATACATTCTTTCAGAAAGTTAAAAATCAGAATTTTTAACTTTTAATTTTGATATTTTAAATTTACAAAAATTTGCAATGTTAATACAGAAAACATCTATACATCTTTTACATATATTCACCAGTTAATATTTTGCTGCATTTGTTTATTTTTATTTTTTTTTATCCATTTGAGAATAAATTATAGGTAAGATGCTTGTTCATCCCTAAATATTTCAGTGTGGATTTCCTGAAAAAATTTACATAATTACTGTACTATTATCAAGATCAGGAAATTAAACATTGACATAATTCTATTATCTAACCATCAGTTATTTAAATTTCACTATGTGTCCCAATAACGACCTCTACAGCAATTTTTTTAGCACTTTGTGTTCTTAGTGCAAAGCTTGATGTCAGTCTAATTTTTTAATTCCTTAGTAATTTTTTTTCCTCTCAGAGGTTTTAGGATTTTCTCTTTTCACTTAAAGGTATAAAATTTCACGAGACTCTGACTAGATGAAATTTATATTCCTTAGCACCAGGTAGGAAATTACAGTCGGAAAACCTGTGCCTTTCTACAGCCAGGTAAATGTTTTATTTTCATTTCTTATATTATTTCCTCTCCTCCACTTGCTCTGTTCTCCTGAGACTTCTGGTCTTTCATTCTTTAAACCAGTGTTTATTGGGTGCCCTCTGTGTGCCAAATACTGCTCAGTGAAAAGAAAAATAATTTTGCCTCAGACCAAACAATTGGCTGAGCTGATCATTCACCAACAACAGCACAATGCTTGGAAAATTGCAAGGCAGTCTAGCTCTCAGAACAGAGGCAGTGTGCTCCAGGCAGGAGACAGGCCATTCAAATTCCCATGCAGCTCAACAGGGCACTTTGAAACCTGAAGGCTGACAATCCAGAACCTTTGAACAGTGCTCTAACTGCTCAAAATAAACCACTTATATTTACACACATTAAATACAGAGAGCCTAGACATCAGAAACTTATGCAAGGACATGCTTTAGCATCATCCATTTTAAAATAAAAGTATTCTGCTTTGCAGCATGGATTGTAAAATCTCTAAAAGTAAATAGTTACACTATGAACTTGAAGCTTTTGTGAATTTGAGGATAAATAAAAAAATTTTTTCTTACAAAACAAACACTCTCTGTATAGAGCATTAATTATGACTCTGATAGTTACGTCAGTCACAAAGTGACAGTCATGCCCGAGCATCATGTGAAAGGAATACCCAGTGAACGCTCTAACCAGATAACTCCAGACACAGGGTGCAGTGTGACCATCTTGACTGCTTCATCGGACTGCAGATGAGCTTTATCGGGCTGCAGATGTGTGCACCGCACCTAGTCTTGAGCATAAAATCAGAGCTCTCTGACAGCGTATTGCTCAGGCCTTCACTGACAGCTGACAGCCACATTTGCACTTGTCCCAGACCAAGCACTTGAAGCCCTGCCTCCTGACCATCTCAACAGCCTGGCCTGATGCCTGACACATGCTATACACCCCAGTGCCATAGGGACTCTCACTGAACACAGGACTCTCCCTCTCCCATCCTTCTTTTCGTAAGACTTTGTTCGCCTTGCCTAACCCTATTGCTTGCAAGCATGTGTGACCCTCTTGTGTGAAACCTCTCTACTTCAACTGTTGGAGGCTATCCTCTGGCCAGAGCTTTGGTTAGTGTCTGTGGTGAACCAATTCAGTAGCAATAGATCCATGGCTTTATTCCAATAAAATCTGGCATTGTGGAAAGACACAAACATGCGTAAGACTGCTTTTTTGGTAATCACGTCCTGCTCATGACACTCTCCCATGGTGATTTTCTTCCTTGCCTGCTGTAGCTCCCCTCTCAAGGTATGTGATGTTAAAACTGGAGTGGGTGAGGCTGGGATTTCTTCTGGTAAAGATGGAGGCTGGAGCAGGTGAAGAGTTTGGTGGGATCACCTGTCTAGACCCAATGTCTTAGCTTTTCAGATCCAGAAATCAGCTTTGTCCTAGCCCCAAGTTGATCAGTCTCTCATGGACTCACTCAGACCAATCAACTTCTCTAGCATCTGAGAAACAATTATGATAATTACTTTACAATGAAAAACCAGACTACCAAGAGTACCAGAAGCACTCTTCCTCTGTGAAGAGCTCAGAAAGTAACTTTGAATATTAACAGACCTGATTTCAAATTTTAGACCTGCCCCTAACAAAAGTATGATTCTGGACAGTGATTTAACTCCTCTGAACCTTGAGGTCCATATCTGTGAAATGGGGACAGTCAAAAAACCAACCTCACAAGGCTAATGTGAGATAAATTAGGATAATGTATATTAAATGCATGACATACTGCTGGCACAATTGTAGGCATTCCATAAATGGTGACTGCTAAAAAAATTAATGCTCATATTCACAGATAGACACATCTTCCTACACAGGCAAATTCACATGGCGGTATAAATTATAATCATAAAGCTGTGTACACACAAAAAAGTAGGCAAACGAGTTTGTGGCAGATCCAAATGTCTGATGCTCCTGTCCCCCAAGACTAATATGGTGGCCAAGAGGACTAGAACACTGGTGCTTGTGACAAAGCTTATGACAAACACTTGTGCTTATGACCCCCTTTCTAGACTTCACAGATACTCTTCTGCTTCCTTAGTGTCTCTTTCGATCTGTTAATAGTGGCAAATCAGTCAACATTTAATCTTACGTTTGTGGAGAGCTCACTACGTATGACGTCAGACAATTAAGTTCATGAACTTGTTGCAACAATGTTGCTAAGCATTTTGATATCAGAGGGATTATTCATTATGAATTTGAACCAACTGGACAAATAGTTAACCAAGTTTACTATTTGGAAGTGCTGAAAATGCTGCATGGAAAATATAGACAAAAACAACCTGAACTTTTCGCCAATAATTCATGGCTCTTGCATCACAACAATGCACCAGCTCACATGGCACTGTCTGTGAGGGAGTTTTTAGCCAGTAAAAGAATCACTGTATTGGAACACCCTCCCTACTCAACCTGCTCTGGCCCCCAATGACTTCTTTCTTTACCCGAAGATAAAGGAAATATTGAAAGGAAGACCTTTTGATGATATTCAGGACATCAAGGATAATACGATGACAGCTCTGATGGCTATTCCAGAAAAAGAGTTCCAAAATTGCTTTGCAGGGTGGACTAGGCACTGGCATCAGTGCATAGCTTCCCAAGGGGAGTACTTTGAAGTTGACCATGGTGATATTCAGCAATGAGGTATGTAGCACTTTTTCAAGGATGAGTTCGTGAACTTAATTGCCTGACCTAGTACAAACCCAGTTAGTTTTACATGGATCCCTCAGAGGATCACCCTGTTCTGAAGTTGTAAAGACTCCTCACTGACCCCCCCACCACTGACCTCACTAACCACAGCTAAAGGGTTATTTTTGTCCACTGCCCATATCCTCATTTCTCTATCCAATCAACCCATAATTTCATTAAGAATTAACCAATCATTATGAAAACTAACAGGTGAAATGGAAAAAATAGGTGTCTCATAACTCACTCCCTGGCCTAAAGGAACCCAGCTGTATACATCTCTACTATGAATGGCTTTATCATCTTACAATTATGCACATGAGCTTGTCCAGTAGTGAAGACAAAAATTCCAAAAGTTTAGGTGTTGTTCCTTTTTTCCTTCTTACATTTCTGAAATATCCTTAATTCCTCTTAAAAAGGGTCAATTACCTGCTCCTTTGGAAGAATTACAAAATATTCCAGATGCTTAGAAAAAGGCTGATTTCCTCTATTTCATTACTAATGTAGCCAATGAAGGAAAAGTATGAATTCATATCATGAGAACACTTACAATAATACCTAACTTTTTTTATTAATTTGGAATCTCCCCCAAAGTACTCGAAAATATATGCCATAGTAGAAGTTCAATGCATATAACATAATTATTAATCATTAAAAATGAATCTTCTAGGCAACAAAGGAACAATACAAACAAATAAAGAAACAAAAACTTCATAGACACAGACAACAGTTTAGTGGTTACCAGTGGGTAAGATGGGAGGGGGGTGGTGGACGAGGATAAAGGGGGTCAAATATATGGTGACGTAAGGAGAACTGACTCTGGGTGATGAACATATAATGCAACATATAGATGATGTATTACAGAATTGTACACTTGAAACCTATGTAGTTTTGTTGACGTCACCCCAATAAATTTTAATTTTTTAAAAATTAGTCTTCTATAAGCATTTTGTCAAGGATTACTATGCAACGTTATATATATTCAGAGGAAATAAAATGGGTGTTTTAAAAATAAAGCTTTATGACAATTTTCAGCAATTCAAATAAACCTCACCCACCACTGTAATACCATCTGATTGTTCCAAAAGGTGTAACCATATAACCTAGGTACTGAACGCAGAGAAATGTCTTTCCTGCCATTGGCTTTTGAAAGTTTACTTTTCCAAAACAGTTTAAAACAGTATATAAAAATTAAGATCCAGTAAACAGATCACATTTCTGTTTTCCTTCCTAGAAGTTGTAATATACAATTTAAGAACATTTTCTGTGCTGTAACTGACGATTTCTCTTTTCTTGCCTTTAAAAGATGGCTGTATCCATAGATGTAAAATCACTCTGTGTTCCTATTTGTATGTATTTGCCTTCATTTAGACTTCCTAAAATAGAAGTAACTTATTTGCCATATTACTATAAACAGAAATATAGCAGCATGTTTAATTTACTTTAACTTTGAACTAAGATTATAGAATATTCAAGCCAGAAGTGAGAACAATCTGGGTTGAGGGGGAAGAAGGAGGTTATTGAGGAGGAAAGGGCAGAAAGAACAAGTTCCCTTTCCACTTCTACCATTAACAAACTGGAGCCTTGTTTTCCTATCCATAAATAAGATTTTACTAAGGTTGTATGTATGTATGTATGTATGTATGTATGTATGTATGTATGCTGGTATATCAGTGTGAGGTAAATGATAGGTAGGTAGGTAGATAGATAAATGATAGATAGATAGATAGATAGATAGATAGATAGATAGATAGATAGATAGATAGATAGATAGCTATAGACGTCTCCTATTGGTTTGGTTACCCTGGAGAACCCTAACTAATGTCAAGAAGGATAGCCATACCATATCTCATAGTCTAGCTTCCCACAGTGAACAATAGCTTCCCATCTAAGGCTTATTTAAGCAACTCCTCTTTCTCTCAACTATCTTCAGATTTACCTCACGTCACCTCACCTAGTTCATACAACAGCACTTGAAATCAGTATCATTGAAGCTGAGGCTCAGAAAAGGTCAGCAACCTCCTTGGACTCCTACAACTAGTTCCAGTGCCGGCCTGAATCCATCATTATGTAATTGTGACACTCATCCCCTCTCGAATTATTTTGTATCTATTCATCTTCATAAGGCATGCAGTATTGGGCACAATGCTTGACACCTATGACACACGTAATATGTGTACCGTTTGGACCGTATCAAGCTGTAGTGTTTGCTAGTTCCTTCACTGAAGAGTGTCATTCTCAAAAGCAATCTTTATGCTTTCTTGAGCTTCTTGAGCTGTTGAGTGAGTCTGAAAATTACCCTCAGATAATTTCTATACTTTCCACTAGGTGAATGCTTGTGGCTGTCTCACAATTCTCTGACATTTGGTCAATTACGTACAAACCAAGCTTTACTGTCCAAGCCTCGGTGACATAACCTACTCTACTTATACACCCCCAAAGAAACAACCCCCCATATGTTACATCACAAACGTCAGGAATTAAAAAATTAAATAAGAAAACTATTGACCCTTGACCTATGTTATTTAATAACTTCGGATTTTGACTATATTTCTCTTTGTCTTTTCTCTGAAGCAATGATGTAAACTCTCCTAGGATTTATACTTAATAAGGAAATGTGTTTCTCATCTGGTGAGTTTTACATGTTTGTAGACACGGATTTAATAAAGATGTAATTCATAATTGGTTTTCCATGAAAGGATCCAGTTTGAGTTTTAAGTTCACTTCAATTAGCGGTTTTCTTTCGCAAATCATTTTTTTGCAATGGGAACAATATGTTTTTTAACATCCCCGCTGGCAAATGAGTATGTGTTAATGAAGTTTCTGGATCAATTGGAATCTCATCTTCATTCTTCCAACTTTGTAGAACCATGTTTCATGCCTGTAATTCTTAAATTGATACTTTCTACCTGATTGTGGGTTAAATAGTCAAGAGAATGCCCAAGAGTAGTTCTTGTCTATCTGGAGAACAGTGAAGCCATAGGGGTTTATAGATATTATTAATCTAGTACAGATCACTAATGGTTCATTATAATGAAAACATTCTATGTGCCAGAAACTAAACTCTGTGGCTATAGAGAAGTATACAGTCCTCTTCTTAGGTAAGTGTAAAATCTATCTGGAGGGAAAGATAATGTTTCTAAGAGATAACTAAAAAAACAAAGCAAGAAGTATAAAATTGTCAATGAGGGGCATGGAAAAAGTATGGCAAACATCGGGCCACCCCCATTACTGATATCCATGGCTGACATTGCTATTCATACCTCCTTTGCCCAGTGAGCCTGGATGAAGCCTCATTTTAATATCTTCTCAACACACTAGACTTGGGAGCTACCGCCAATCACTCAGAGTAGAGATACGCAATGACATCTATTTGCTATTTTTATATAGATAATGCTGGAGGAGTTCAAAAGAGGCTTAGAAAAGACTTCCTGAGGATAGTGAGACGTGAACTTAAAATATGGATGAGACATAACTAAGTAGAAAGAAGAGCTTAAAGCATTCAAGCAGAGGGATTGGTGGGAGCGAAGGCATGTCAGTGAGAAAGGCTCATTGGGTTTGGGTGGGTGAAGAGACCTTGCAAATAAGAAAAACTTTAGTGATTGCTTTCCTATATCAGGAAAGTAGATAGAATAGATATTAATTTCCTATCCTCATCTCTTCCCTTCCTTTAAGTATTTGAAGAATCAGCAAGACGAATCCAGAAGGAAAACTGACTTAAAACATAAAAGGGCAACATGCTCAGAAACCTACAAACTTCAAAAATATATATACCAGACTAAATCATTTACTCTAAGTATATCAGACATGAAGTAGTTCAATAGTTGGACCCTCTAATCTGCAACGAGAATGATGTTTAGTGATGTCATAACAGGGATGGCAAGGGTGCCCTGATTCAACCCTGAAAGGGATGCTTTTCAGCTCAGAATCTCTTCAGGATCATTTCAGAAAAAAAGGCAGGCGTAATGCAGAACAAACCGACAACGCTGCAGCAGATGGCTGCAGTCTTCAGATAGACAGCAAAGGTCCCCAAAGCAGAGCAGGAAACTTGTCCCCAACAATAAGGATTTAACGCTAAGCATTTTTCCAATAACTTGATGATATATAAAATGAATTTCAAACAAGTATGTAAGGAGAAAGTGAGACTCAACACTCTGATACAAAAACTTTGCTCCCCTTGCATACCTGCCAAGGACAAAAATGGTGTGGGCCAAGAGGAGCAATTTACACTCAGGAGAACATGGACAAGGAAAGAAAAGGAAGTCCAGACTAGATGACAAGAGACAATATTCTCTTCATTTTGTTTTCTTAGATTCCACATATAAGTGAATCCATATGGCATTTATCATTGGGAAGATCTATCTGGTCAAGGATTCTAACCAAAGTTTAAGTGAAAAGGGATTTAGAAATTAGTATATGAGCCCCATTACAAAGAATCCATAGCTGTTGCATGTATTTATGTGCAAATTAACTTTTTTGAAAAGTTTGTATGGTTTTTATTCAATAAGGGGTTTCAGTTGTTCTCAAATAGTCTTTTTAATGTCTCCTAAAATCCATTAAATAAGTCCTTCAGACGCTACTATTAGGCATGACTGTTGGAATAAGAGACCTTGCTCAGCTATTGCATTCAAGATTGTGCTCAGAGTAGACCAAACAGGTAAGCAGCCTATGTTAGGTCAATGTCCACAGAAGCAGAGCCTGAGACAAGAATCTGGTATACGTGGTTTCCTGGGAACGTATTCTCAGGAGAAACCTGTGAAGGAAGGAAGGCAGCAGGGTAGGGCACGGGGGGGAGCCTGAGCAAGGAAGTGGTCTCAGGTACGGACTGGCCTTGTCCTGATCTACAGAGGGTCTACGGGGTAAAATCCACAGCCTAGAGATGTTCCTTCTGAAAGTAAAGGATCTTTCACTCCAATATTAGTCACTTCTGCAGCTCTTCAAGCCCAGTAGCTTCCCTCCGCCAAGGCCTGCTTTCCAGCTGTGAGCCAGTACCACTGAAATTCACAGAAGCTTGGCAGATGGATACACCAGCCCAATGTAGGGCACCTGGGTCGGGGCAGAGGTGGGGAGGTGTATCACAGTCCCTTTGCAGAGTACTCTTACTTGGCCTCATTTTTGTCTAGAAAAATTCTGTAAACAGCAACACTGGCAAACCTTGTTCTAGCACCTTCACTCCTATAAAGGCCCTTTAGAAATAGCTCCTCTGGAACTAGCCTCCAAAACCACATTTCCAAAATGCATCCAACCGGAGAGACAGTAGCAGCAATGCAGCAGTAAAAATTATCACTATCAAATCTGCCTTTTTTTTTTTTTTTTTTTTTGCTTATTTTTATCTGCAATATTTTGAATGCACAAATAATAGGCATACTATAGTTTCTTCTTTTTTTAATTAAAGTTTATTAGGGTGACAATTGTTAGTAAAATTACATAGGTTTCAGATCTGTCTTTGATATGCTAAAGGACCACACTAAGACTTGTCACTGAGCAATGGGGATGAGGGAAAATGGGGATCCAAGAGAAAATGGGACAGGAAAACAGACCCTGGCAATCCACAATGAGTTACGCTTTTATTAGAATTAAAAAAAATACATCTTTTGGAGTCAGACATATCCTGTTGCATTCCAAGGTCTTGAAGTTACTGATACTCTCACCATAGTCTTCCCATTGGCTAAAACGGAATAATACTATGTGCCTTGCATATCTGTTGGAGGGGGAAAAAAATGTTTCCGGAGGCCCCAAATGCAGTGTTTGTCTCATTGTGTGAGCATCTCAATAAATGGCATATATTTATGTTCCTCACTCCTACACTCTGAACTTCATTCCCCAAGTCCAAACAGCTGGGTTGGATTTATCCACTGCAGAACCCAAACGAAAAATACAAACACTCAAATACTAATCAAAAGAAGCCATGGGCCAGAACACAGATCAGAAAAGTAGAAGTACATTCTTGTACTTTCTCTGTCTGAAAGATAATATTAAAAGACACCAAGCACTGGGGAGAGGGGAAGACAACCCTGGTAGACTAGAGAGAGTAAAATGGAGAATTTGAAAACTGCAGCCTGAGTTTGAATCAGCTCAGCCTTGTAACACCAGAATTAAGAGGTGTGAGTAAACCACAATGGTGCTAAGTTGTTATCCTTCTCACTGTCTTCTGATAAGGACAACAAACTGCCAGCAGCCAACCCATCTCCTTGTCAGCTAGTGTGAAATAACAGCCGTCTGATCCTGGAGATTCTCATCAGCCTCCATCCACAGTCCCATATGGACAACCACCATCTGACGACCAGATTCCCTCATAAGTCTTGTTCACCTCCATCCCCAGCATAGATGGCGAGGGTGGATATTGGGAACCACGAGGCATGAATGAAAAGTATGAACTATGCTTCCCCCGCATGTTCCTCTGTCTTACCTATGGTTGGACCTTTTGAACTTTACCCAACAAGACTCCAAGAAGTACCCGATGCTGTTTAAGCCTGTCCACCACCAGAGGGAACTTGGCTGAGGTACCAATGCTATTCTTCCCACAGAGTTGTTTGGGAGAAGAACAGTGGGATATAACAACTTACACTTGGAGTTTGCTTTCATTTGTTCAGAATTTGGTGTCCTTTTCCATTTCTCCTCCCTCTCCTTTTACCCCAGCTCCAATTAGAAAATTTCATTGTACAAAATTCCACTCCACAGGAACCTACAAGAAATTGAGGAAGCCATTGGTATATAAAGAACCCTCATTTCAAGAAGGTAGAACAGAGAGTGCCATGTAATCAAAGCGAATTAAAGGCACTCACACAATTGTGACTATACGTGCTTTACATACACAATTATGGAGAATTGTTCAGAAAGCTTCCACACTGGGGTGCTGGATGGTTTCCTAAAGGCACTTATGGCATAAGAAGCACTTATTTGGGGCTTGCAAACATGATTTTTGTTTGTGTTCTTATGCATGTTTGGCAAATACAATGCAGGCTCTGCTTTCAGAACATTTGGCCCCAAATAAAAAGAAATTTGTCAGCAAATCCACCAAGAAGTACACTAAATGCAAAACTTCTTTTGTTGAATCCAGAGACAGGCTGAGGTAGACTCTGTTTATTATCCAACTAAAGGCAACATCTGGATGCAATCGTCAAGAGTTCTGGCTGTTTTGGCCCCATCTAGACATCTAGCAGAGAAGCAGAAAGTCTTACGAAAGGCCCAGTGCATTCATTGCAAAGCTGCCCGATGCTTATAGGACACCAGGAGTCAGTTAGGAGGGCGAAATGTCCCTATGAGCAGAATGATCTCACCCTGTGCCACTCAGTGACTCAACCATTTGCCACCTACTCCAGAACATGCAAGAAACCACCTACATGCATATTGGATTTCTTGGATGGTGGAGCAGTAGGACCGGGGGGGGGGGGGGGTGTGGGGGGAGAGCAGAGTGGAGAAGGACATGTTTTTACCATCTTCATTTAGTAAATAAGATACAAGCCAAGACTCTATAGCCCATCTACTACTCTGCTTGCTCTGTAACTGAGCAAGTTATATAACATCAGCCTCGCTGTCCTCATTGGTAAAACAAAGATAATACTGATACCTGACTCATAAGCTGTTGAAGACTGATAAGATGGCAAACGTAAGGTGGCCACACAGAGTAACCTCTCAAAGAATGTAGGCTAAAAGCATTAAATTATTTTACAATATTCTCCTTGTGTTTTCTCTTAGACTTCTATGTAGAAATGTCTCCTCCATTAAAAAAATAGGCAAAAACAAAAACAAAAAAGCTTGATCTACCACTCCGTCTCACAATTTACCACACCTCCATTTCCTTAAATGCTAAGTTCCTTAAAAAAGGAGTCTGCCTGTGTTGTCCTGCCCTCACTCCCATTCACTCTCACCTCCTGCTCCCTCCCCTACAATGATTGATGTGAGTCATTCATCAACAGCCTTTGCTATGTGACTTTGAGCATTTTCCAGGCTACCCCACTGACCCTCTGGCCACATGACTGGAGTGGGTCAGTAGAATGTGGAGAAATGTATTTGCCATTTGTAAGCAGAAACTTAAATGTGCTCACCCCTTTCATTATGGTCTCTTGCTTTCTTGCCTTCTTCAAGGAGAAGAGCAGAAAATAGAGGCTGCTCCTTCAGCCTGACGCCTGGAATGAGAAGATGCCTTGAACCCAGGAAAGCCCTCCAGAATCACAGCCAATTCATAGCCTTCATTTAATGTCAAAAGGAAATAAGTTTTTGGTTTTATTCTGTTGAGAATTAGGCTGTTTGTTACTGTAGCAAAAGCTGACTAATACCTAGCCAGCATCTGTTCTCCTGCCTGCCTAAGTATCCCCACTATAATGATCGATAGGATGATATGACAGGGACCACTCCCCTTCTTCATCGGACTTCCCCTCCTCCCGCCCAGCACTCTGTATGCATGATTCCCCTGGGTATTACCATGTTTGTAAATGCTGCCTCCCCAGCCACCCATCATTGACTCATAGGTGGGATCTGAACTAGTCTACAGTGGGAGAAAAGCATGATGTGATCATACACACAGAAGAAGAATGAAAGCTTGAGCCACTGGTTAAGGTTGTTCTGTTTCCTGTTCATGCCCAGGAAAGAATTCCGGGCTAAGAGGGGTGGGGCTGGGATGACCACATACACAGGAAGCAGAGAGGGACTGCGTTCAGACAGGAAGGACTTACATTGAACCACTTGGTGGCTGGTGGACAGCAGCTTGAAAAGTCAGGTCCAGACAGAATAGACTCCCATTGAAGAGGCTTAAAGCCAAGTCTTTCAGTCTAAGTATGAGCTTGACCAAAGACTTCAGGACGCATCCAAATTCCTCTGTGTGGTGATGCTAAATCTGAAGGAGATTACAAAGGCCTGAGCAAAGCTGACCAAAACCTAAGGGTGGGAGGAGGATCGTCATGTAGACCTGGGATACCAGCTGGAAGATCAGAGTACCAGGTTTCTGACGAGTCATCCCAGGAATGTGAATGCGAGGCTTTCCCACCTCCAACAGCAGCTTCTTAGAGCCAGCCTGGGCCCAGCCCTCGATTTGTTTCCAGCATACCAAGTCTAATCACAGCCAGAAGTGCTGTGGCCTCCCAGACACCACTCTGATAGTTCCCAGGAAGAGACTCCAGAACAAACACAGGCATGTTCTGGGCTTTAAGGGTAAAACAGTCCTTCACCCCACAGCCCAGCTGTGTTTTTAATAGTGAGAGAAAAGGGAGTCTGTACAAACAAAGCAAAGGACTCTGCAAATACACCATCTTTCTCTTTTTACAAAGAGGGAACCTAAAGTGGTCAGGTCACCCACCAATATTGATCCTTCCCAGTGTATCATGTTGGGAAACCAGTGTTAGGGTGGGGGCTGAGATTAAAAACTCACTGGAAAAAATGAAGAAGTTGTTGAAAAAAATGGTGCAAGTAATAAAAACAGAAGGTCAGAATTGAATTCTGTTTTGATGTTCATAAAGAACAGAGTCAAACCTACAGCTATGTAATACAAAGAAAAATATTCAACGGTAATAATAGTCCAGATTTATAATCCCAAATTAGGGTATCAAAGATCAGGAAATGGCATGGTGACGGAAGAGGGCAATATAAACCATCTTAATCCCAAGAATGACAAGGAGAACCTTTAATCAAGTTGATTTCAAATTTAAAAATTTGAGAAATAGAGATTAATGTTTGAGAAAAAGTTAAACAATAAGAGCGAAACTGAAAGCACGATGTACATTTAACAAGTGACTAGGAAAATTAAAAGGAAAGAAAATATGTAGACAAGTAAATAGATGAGAAAGTTGTCAAAAGGCTAAATATTTCCATTAGAACAAAAATAATGTGAATTAAATTCCCCTATCAAAAGGGGAAAATTCTCAGATTGGATTAAAAAATAAACCCAACTGCATCTTGCACATAAGGATTTCTTAAACTATTGACAAGAAAAAAATTTAATAAAGGAAAAAAAAACCCATGGTGGTAATATAAAAATCAAATTAAACAGAATTAAAGGCATAAAAAGCGTCCTTTCATAGGGTACAAGCTATAATTAAAATTAACCAAATTATGAAACTTGATGTGTTAATAGCCTCAAGGTTTACACAATAAAACTCTGCTCCTGCTCTTGCTGGTGGTATGGCAATCAGGACGCTGTACCACCAGCCCTCAAAACTCCCAACTCCCTCAGGATCTTTCTACATCAAATTGCATCTTGCAACTCCAAGAAAACAATCCTAGAAGAAGAGAAGGGGGCTCTTTCCGCCATCTTTCTGGGCGGCCATAATGATGCACAGGAATATCCTGGCTGACGCTCTCAAGAGCATCAACAATGCCGAGAAGAGAGGCAAATGCCAGGTTCTTATTAAGCGGTGCTCCAAGGTCATCGTCCAGTTTTCTAATTGTGATGATGAAACATGGTTACATTGGCGAATTTGAAATCATTGGTGATCACAGAGCAGGGAAAACCGTTGTGAACCTCATGGGCAAGTTAAACAAGTGTGGAGTGATCAGTCCCATATTTAATGTGCAATTCAAAGATCTAGAAAAATGGCGGAACAACCTGCTCCCATCCCACCAATTTGGTTTCATTGTACTGACAACCTCAGCGGGCATCATGGACCATGAAGAAGCAAGATGAAAACACACAGGAGGGAAAATCCTGGGATTCTTTTTCTAGGGATGTAACGCATATGCACAAATAAAATGCCTCAATGACAAAAAAAAATGAAAGAAAAGAAGGGCTACTGACAGTCTGTTGAGGCAAGGTGCCCCAAAAGGAAAGCCCAGTTTGCTCTACCAGCAGTAGATAATGGGAACTAAAGATTGTCATAAACTCCATTTGTTTAAGAAAAAAAAGTTAATGGTGATTTAAAAAAAAAAAAATTGTTTTCCCTGCTGAGGGACCCAGGATGAAGTGGGCTAGGAATTAGTCACATCTGCCTCCAAAGAGAATTCAGGCAGAACCTACATGGATTTAGAACAGGGCCAAGGACACCAAGAACTAGGGGCAAAGGTCAAAGTTAGATAGGGCTCTCTTTATTCCAACAGCAAAAAAAAAAGAAAAAAAATGGGCATAATAAAAATATGTATATATATTGCAGATCTATATGAATGGAATAAGTGAATGCTTACCAAATATACAAACAAAATCCCATGATGTCCCCTGAAAAGGAAAACGGAAAGAAAGAAAAGCATGTATGTGTTTGTCTGTTTGTTTGTTTGATTCATTGATTGATTGATTGATTGATTGATTGATTGACTGATTGTTTTTCCTGAAACAAAGTCTCAACCTCTTTCTGCCAACACTGAAGAATATCATCTGGGAATTCTGTAGATGATGCAGATTGAACTAAAATAAAAAGACAGCCCTGGGAGCTGAAGCTCTGCTCTCCAGCTCATGAGCACAGAGCAATGGGTCAGATGATTGAACACCACGCTGCAGACCCCTCCAACTTTCCCCTGGAGTGGGTACATGTTGATAGCAGAAAACAGGATTGGGAACAGGAGATAAACTGGGCAATGAGTAAAATAATAAAAGAGAAGCTGTGCAGGGAATAAGGATAATCATGGGCTAAAAACTGAGGCGTAGATATGATCATTCCAATTCTCCATACCACGGAGAGAAAAAAAAAGCTTCACTGAAAGCCAGGATAATGTCTCTTTTAATCCCGACAACACTCTGAGGTACACCTTATCCTCGTTTTACAAGACAGCAAAACAGGTGAACTTAAGATCGGTTCCCAATAGTGTCCAAGTTCACTCCATTGACAAACCGGGATTAAAACTCACCCCTGCTTAACTCCTGTGTCTCAATCATAATACATTTTCCTTCTCTGATGCTTATGCTGGATGTGCTTTTCTATTGATGTGTCCTTTCTTTAGCTGTGAAATACCATGGTTATGCTACGGTCCCTATACATCGATATACATTCCATTTCTACTCTGTATCTTAGTTAAATTCCCTTCATTCTAGCAGACTGCATATATGTATCTTTAGGAGCTGGAAGAAGGCTGGAAGGAGGCTTCTTGGTTGAGACCTCGATGGTGGAATCTATGTAAACGTACAGAAAAAACATAAATAAAGTTCATATCCCTCAAAAAGAATATCTAGATAATTGAAGGTACTGTATTAAACATTTCACATTCTACCTCGCCTTGGTGTATACAAACCAGTGCAGAAATCCTGAATACAGGTCTTTGTCAAAAATCTTAACTGTTTCCTTAAAACTCACTATGGTTCTTCCCAGAAGACATTTGAAAATTCTTTTTGGGTAAGCTACAACAAACAAGCCCCACCCCCCTCATAAATCTTGCTACTATTTAGTGATGCACCATCAAGGCAGGCCACATTTATCTCCCCAAAGCAAGCCTGGCATGAATATGTTCAGAAAATATTGGTCATGTTATCTTTCCAAAAGGTTAGGAGAAGGATTTGCTTATCTATAATGATTTATGGAACTGACAAGCAGGTTCACAAATGTGCCAGGAAATGCATACAAATACACAGAAGGGCTTAGAACAAAATTATGGTGTCAGGGCACAAAGCAGATAGCTTCATTCTATAATGGGACAAAAGAACCAGAATTCATAAATCACATTTGTCAAGAATAAATAAAAAGAGACCCAGACAGACCAGTGCCCCTTGTTGTTTCTATCTCTAACATAATTTGTTGGCCTGCCCTGTGGTGCCTCTGTCAGAGATAAGAGCTTCTATTGCTTTCTTGCTATCTCCAGATTAGGTCTAAACACCAATAAATATGTCACACTGGCTCCTGTTAGTGTGTCTTGTCCATGTCTGACTGGCCTAGCGACTGTTGAATGCTTTTCTGTGATTTGATGAGTTAAGCCCCAAACAAGTGTATCTGAGCAAGACCTCATGTCGATCCCACGCAGTGAGTAAGCCCTCAGCGGCAACAAGAAAATCTGAATTCCAGTTCTAGCTTTCCCAATCCCTACCTGAGTGACTTTGGACAAGATCACTGTTCTCACATCTTTCCTTTTCAATACTATTAAAAAATACATCACCCATCAGTATCAAAAGCTGAGATAATAATCCCGACGAACCAGAAGAAACTATATGAAATCGTGCCAGTACCCCGGACCCCAAGGCTATTTCATTGCCAGGCTTATGAGGGAGAGGGTGTGGGGAGCAGCAGGTAAAAGGTTATAAAATTGACTTGAAAGACATGTCTCTAAATGAAGAAATGGAATAAATGTACATAGAATTTGTCAGTCTTTTTAATTATGTCATTGAACTTGTAAAGAATAGCTAACCATCTGCTGAGTTAATTGACATTTTAGCACAACCGAATTGTTCTGAAATAAAAAATACTTTATAACTTCCTGGTTTTTGCAAAACATTCCCTCCTTGTGTTTTACTGTGGCCCCAACAATAACTCAAAGACAAACAAACTTCAATACAACACCCCCACAGCCCCCGACAGTACCTTGTGCTATTTTAAGCTCTAACTGCACCATAGGTAGCAGTTAGTATAAACACCTTGCCAGCAAACCTTCATTTTCATTTCTTAAAGAAGACAGCTAACCTCCAGGTGTCCCATTTAATGGGTAACATGCATGCTGCAACTCTTATGCACTTGTTTTTATCCATTTTGAAGTGTGAGCGTGGAGCAAATATCCATAAGACCATTTGCAGGATTAAAATATGGAAGGTTTCACTAGGTCAGGTTCTTGTTCCCTGCTCCCTCTGCTCAGCTCTTCTCCATTCATCAAACCTTGCACCTACAGGAGGCAGTACCCCTCACCCTCAGGCTTTACCTCCATTCTTGCCCAGCTCCATCCCTGCTCTGCCTGGCTCCTGACTTGCTGGCTTCATCTCCCATTTCTGATCTGTGCTCACCAAGTAGACCTTCAGCCACTCCTCTTTGGACTGTCTTGCTGTTCCTGAGACAAAGGCTTGTACTTGTTCTGTAGGTCCATCCAATTTTCAATCAGGCCACCTGATCACAACCTGGTCCTCTTGGCCTGGACTACCTGGTACCTCCCAGACCTACCAGGAAGAGAGAAGTGGCCATTTATTTTATTAGCTTGGTGCAAAAGCAGTTGCAGTTTTTGAAATTTTTAACCTTTTACACCGCAATTACTTTTGACCAACCTAATATATGTGACCACATCATTCATTCTCAACTACCTTGGATTATGAACAAAGATTCCTCTACTTCCTCAGTCCCTTAAGCAAGGAAAAGGTAAGAGTCAGAAGATTTGACAAAAAAGGCTGATTATCTCAGGTCAGCAAAAACCCAACATATACAGCTGCCAATTTTTTTTTTAGTTCTCTTTTCAATTGAACTATAGCAAATGTCTAGAGGACTTCAAAATTATGCTTATACAGGCTCATCAGAAAAGAATACACCCATCTATTCACCACCCAGATTCAGAAATACATTACCAGCATGCAGAAACCACCCTCGTGGCCCCCCAGTCAGAAATCCCTCTTTCCAACCAAGAGCAACAAATATCATGACTTCTGCCCCCAGACATTAGTTTGCTTGTGGTTTAATTTCATGTAAATGGAATTACACCAAAAATATTCTGTAGGGTCTGGTTTCTTTAGCTCAACATTGTGAGATTTATCCACATTGCTGTGTGTTGATAATTCATGTTTATTTCTGTGTAGTATTCCATTGAATGAATGAATATATCACAATTTATGTATCCGTTCTAATGTGGATGGACTTGAGTTGTTTGCAGCTTGGAGTTACTATGAATAATACTGTTATAAACATTTTTTGCACTGATTTTAGTACATATGTGTGCACATTTCTGTTGGGTATATACCTAGAGTAGAAATTTCATCACAAAGTAAATGCTGCCAAAGAATTTTCCAAAGTGTTTATATTAATTTACGCACAATTTACTACCAGTAGTGTTTAAGAGTTCCAGAAGCTCTATTTCTCACCCATACTTGCTATTGTCAGTCTTTTTAATACTAACTCTTCTGATGTATGTATAATAACTGTGGCATTTTAGACCCAGGCAAAAGTGGAACCTACTCTAAGCCATAGGCTATAGAAAGCCCTGTCTCGTCCTGCCTTAGTCATATCACCCAACAGAAGTCTGCTGGACCAAAGCCAAATAGAGCAGCAGAAGACTTTACCGATATATATTCTATCTACATTGAAGATAGAAAACTGAATCTTTTTTCCAAAAAACAAAAACATTTTTTAAAAACTTTATTATAAAAATGAGATATAGATAATGTATTACAGAATTGTATATCTGAAATCTATGTAACTTTACTAACAATTGTCGCCCCCAATAAACTTTAATTTAAAGACAAAAAAAAAAAAAAAAAATATATATATATATATATATATATATATATATATACACATACATACATATATATATATGTGTGTGTATATATATATATATATATATATATATATATATATATATATTTTACACCAGACTACATTACTCAAGACTATGAAAAACTGGATGACATGTATATTTTCCTAGGAGAGTATAATTTACCAAAACTGATTGCCACTAGGATATAGCCCCGGGACATTAACCTCTTTTGGGTTAAACATATTTTGAGGTTCACCACTAAAATAAATTTCTCAAAACTACTGAGCTAGAAGACTAGTACACGGATACAAGGATAGAGTAATGCTTTCTTCCAATATAAAAATGAGAATGTTGAGGAAAGGACCCAGTTCGGAGTGGGAAGGGGATATGATTAAATTCAGTTTTCAATATATTTCCTTATTCCTCAACAGTTAACTATCAAAATAAAAGCCGCAAGAGGGCCACAATGTTGATTCCTTTCAGCCACTGAAAATGTCAAGGCAAATGAGCCAATCGTGTTAATAAATACATGACATTGCATGCGGATTCTTATGTATTATTTGTCAATTAACCTGCCAACAACCCATTGTGATGAACATTTAGCATTGTCCACAGTCGCACAAATAAAACTGCAAGATTATGGCTTGGGATAATGTCCTATTGAGCACCATCCAGGATTCTGTTCTTGTCTCGAGTTTGACAACGACCTTATGATCAGTTCTGAGTAAAGCAGTTGGGGATGGATGTAGAACTTCTAACACAATTGTACTTTCCTTTGTACAACAGTCCTCCAAGAACCTTAAACCAGAAAAGTACCTAATACAGTGCTTTTCATAGAGTATATGTTGATGTTGTAATCAGGTCTTTCTCAAATTAAGTGAGACTCAGAATGGGCAACTTGTTTAAATGCTGATTCTCAAGCCTGTCCCAGAGATTCTGCTTCAGGGAATGTGTGTAAGTTCCACAAATTGATTTGAATGTATGTGTTCCACTGACCTCATCTTGAGAAATACTACCATAGAATGGCTTTTCTACATATATGTGGTAAAGAATCACATTTTTTTAAGTTCCAATCCATCACAAAATCATCGTTTTATAATATACAACAAAAATAGATTGCTAGAAAAATAAAATAAAAATTTATATACAAGTAATCCATATTTTTATTATTAGATTCAACAGGTACAAAATTCCATGTCAATAAATATATAAATTCACCAATAAATATAATTAGAACAAATATGACACAGGAAATGAACAAAATCTGTGCATCTTATTCATGGAAAGTGTGCACAGAGGCAATGGACATAGAGAATAATTATTATCGTTGTAATTTTTTGTTGTTTCACATTTATAACTAAACTAAAAATTATGAGTTAGCGAGCCTCCACATTAAGCACCAATGTGCACACTTTGAGCAAACATCATGTATGTTAGCATTTAAAAGCTTTCATGAAACAATCTATTTGCAATGCTAAATTGGATTGACAACGCTATTATTCACAGGGAATAAGGTATATCTAAATGCTTTCTGTTTTGTTTGAATAACACTCAGAGACTCATAGCAAATAAACCAATCCCAAAGAGGTATGTTGACAGAAATAAAAGCGAGCTTAAAGCCACTTCAGCCAGCTCAAGATACCCATTTCTCTCTTTTAACGTGGCTCTACCTTTACATCTTATGGTACATGTGACCCACCAAGAAATTTACCACCAGAACTGGTCTGTTAGTTCATTTAAACACAAGCTGATCATTGCTTGGATGTGGCAGCAATGTCCAATGGCTTATCAAACTTCTAAACACATCTTCTCATTTCCATACTTATCTCCTCGGGGGCCAGTCATAAACAGATGGCCAACTAGCACAGTCCTCAGAACATACTTTGACTAACGCTCACCTAGAGGATTTGACAAAATTGGCCTGTCAGTACTTCATTCTGCAAATCTCAGGGTAAATGGACACAGCCTCTTTTAAACATCAGAGATTAACTCAAAAAGCTGTAAAAAGTTAGCATATTTGGAGCAATGCATTTAACTGTTTTATGCCTCCAAAACCAAGTAGATCGCAAATGACAGACATTTGTGTCCTCGGTTTTTAAATGATGACATCTCCACACAACATTAACTTTACATTCATTTCTAAGGAGTGAAGGGAACCAGAATTTTGCCACCCTGAAGCTGCTTTTGGGGATATTGATTCTAAGCTGTCTGTTAAGAAAAGATTCAGAAAGAACCTTTGGCCTGACCCCCTTTCCTGCTCAAGAGATTCAGAGAACTGACACCTGCTTCAGGAAGGGAGCCTGGATTTAATCACCTTAAGAATCTTCACCCCAGCATTAGTCAGGAAGACTCCAAGCTGTTGACCAGATACCCCTTGTATCCCATTGTTTCTAAGTTGCCTAACAAGAATTCTCCTGCCACATATGTTGTATGTTTCACTCTTCCTCAACTACCTGTAAATGGTCCATTATCACTTCTGAAATCTAACACCCCTTCCCCCACCCCTTTCTCCTTTGTCCAAAAATGTCTTATACACCCAACATTGCCTCACTGTCTTTGGAATTTTCATGCTTATGTGAATTCTCCATGCACGTGTATTAAAATTTTTATTTTTTTTCCTGTTAGTCTGTCTCTGTTATTTTGATTATTATCCCAGCTAGAAGAACTTAAAAGGCGGGAGAAAAAGTATTAGTATTTTTTTTTGCCCCCCACAGGAATATGGTTTTTTGAAATTTTTGTAAATAATGATTGTCATTTTACATTCCAAATGACAGCAGAAAACACCTTCAGCCAGACAAATCCTGTCAACATGAACACATTGTGCTTTCACCAGCAAACCAGAGAGAGACAAATCACAGATAAATTCTGGTACCCCAGAGGAAAAACAGAAGTGAATTCTAAAGACTCATTTGAATTCGTGTCCTGACTAAACTAGACCAGCAGAAAGCTCCAGCATTGTTGTGACAACCCAGCTAATTAATGGGTGTATGGAGTCAGTCCATATTTGGGACGTATCCTTCTAATCCATAAGACGTCAGGGAAGCAAGGAGTGGTTTTACCCTGGCTTGAAAATTGTTGGCAACCACTAACTCCTGTGGAAAAGGCTTTCGTGGAAACATTTTGCTCTTTCACAGAAATAAATGCTGTCCCATCTGTCTCTGTCCAGTTCAGCTCCAACTTTGAGCTCTGGATGTCTCTCTCTCTCTCCCCTATCTGTCTATGCAAATGGCTCTCACATCCTGCGCCCCAGAACTATTGATCGCTGTGGAAAAGCTCCTTTTCCTCCAACAGGGGATACAGTCTGGTTCATCAGCTGACACTCTGTGCCCTAGAGGACAATGTACGGGAGAATGAGAGGCAGGAGGCACAGAAAAAAGTCAAACAGTACCAAGGGAAGAATGAGAGAAGTCCGTCCCCTGGGTACATTCAAGAGTGTGGTCAGAGCAGGAACGATTGAACTCAAATAGAAGCATGATTCTGAGGGGCAAATCAGAGACTAGTTCAGTGACGGATGCTTTAAGGGCAGAGTGAGACCCTGCTATACAGTGGTGGTAGCTGGGGTAGCTGCAGGCTTGCTCGTGCCAGATTGATTCCTATGACCTCTCCGAGTGTACTGCCAAAAATCTATACACAAAAAAGTGAGAAGCCTGCTCCATATGTCCCTCTTCCTATCTTCCAGACAGTGTTTGTCCTGGTGGAAGGGAGGTCATTGGATACTTTAAAATGTATATTCTTGACTTGCCCAATCCGAAAAACAAAGTCTCTGAAAGTGAATCCCCCCAAAAATGGATGTTGCTGGCTGGAATAGGGAGGAAATCTCAGTCCCAAGTGAGGCAGGCCATCCCTGCTGGCCTGGATCCTGAAGCCCAGCTCTGTGGAGCTGCTTTGCCAAGCCCCCGATACTGCAAGGGAGGAGCCCTTCCCCCTGTGGGCTCAGCTGCATGGACCCTGAGTCTTCTGTCCAAGGCACTGAGGGCCATTGCACAATGCCTCACACTCATGTTAGGGACATCCAGGATTTGCTTACTGCCATAAAACCTGGCTGCCCACTATACACAATAGCCAAGACATGGAAACAACCAAAACACCCATAGATAGACGTCTGGGTTAAGAAACTGTGGTACATTTATACAACGGAGTATTACGCAGCCATAAAGAAGAATGAAATCTTACCGTTTGCAACAATATGGAAGGACCTAGAGAACATGATGTTAAGTGAAATAAGTCAGACAGAGAAAGACAAATACATGATCTCACTTATATGTGGACTCTAAAGAAAAGAATAAATGAATGAACTAATCAGAAACAGTCTCAGAGACATAGAGGAAAAACTGAGGGTTGCTAGATGGGAGGGGGGTGGGGATCAGGGGGAAGGTGAGGGTATTAGAAAGCACAGTCAGTAAACACAAGATTGCAATGGGGATACAAAAGTCAATTTGGGGAATGTAATCAATAATGTTATAAAGATTTTGTAGGGTATCCGATGGACACTTGTCCCACTAGGGAGCCCACCTCAGGGATGATGTAGATGCCTGATCACTGCATTGTACACCTGAAGCTGAAGCTGAACAATAATGAATGTCAACTACAATTTTACATATATATGTGTATATATATAGTTACAAGAAGTGGAGCAAAGCATTAGGAATAGAGACAGTGGAAATGTAATGGCTCTGTGTGATGTCAGAGGGGTAGTGGATGGGGGCAGGGGGGTTGTCACTGTGTGAGGGGTATAAATGATAATTGTCTAACTATTACATTGTTTTGTGCACCTGAAACTAATAAATAAATAAATATAAATAAATAAATAATACCTGGCTGCCTACATGTAGGAGCTGATGCCAGCCCTTGCCAGACTGGCCTGAGTCTGCTTTCCTGATGAGCTCTCCAGGATTCAGCTGGAACCAGAACCCCACCCGGCAATGATCATAATAACTACCCCTGTATGTTAAGAACCTACAGTGTGTAGATACCATATTGGGTCCTTTAAATACTTTATATCATGTCATCCTCATGGCATCACTCTAAAGTAGAAATTATTATCCCATTTTACAGATTTGAAAAATGACCTGCGACATTGTCATACAGCTAGTGAATAGTAAAACTGGTTGTCTTACCCCAACATACAAAGTTGGACAAGGGCTGAGACTCTGGAAACTCATCTAGTTCTTGTCATCTCGCTCCTGACTTTGATCACATTTCCTGAATAGCCAGCTGTCCAAGGCTCTGCCCCAAACCAGATGGAATACCCCGGACCATGTGGGAGCCCCTCTGTCTGCTGGGGCCACTCGCCTGGCTGAGTACCTAGGGTGTCCACCTGGGCCGGGATCAAGCTAGACTTGGTTTCATTTTGGAGCCTGTTTAAAATGGTCACCCCAGCAGACAGTCCAGTTAGATATCCAAGTTAGACCACCCCCTACCCCCGAACCTGGCATTTTTCCCCTTGTACTGTTCTGAAGTCTCAGGAAACCTGGTAGAAAAACTACATATTTATGGGGTCTTGGAGACCTCAACCAACTCTTTCTGATTGACAATCGTGCAGTGCCTCTCAAAATGCAGCCCATGTACTACCTGCATCAGAACCACCTGGGATGCTCTAAACAATGAACATTCCAAGTGCCCCTGAGACCTCCCAAACCAGACTGTCCAGGTGGCTATTTTCCTCGAGGTGCTCTGTACGTACTTCCTGAATTCCATTAGTATCCTCATTATACAAACATCATGCCAGTATCATCTTCATCTCTGAAATGAGTATATATTGGCTTTTCTAACATAATTTATAACAACGCTCATATGAATTTCTACAGTTCAGTCATGTTAAGAGCAAAGGAAATTATCACTCCAGAGATGCTGTGGGAGGTCAGGTACCTTGTATTCTTCCTGTAGTTCATCCTCCCCACAGCCCTGTCATGGTGGCTTACTGTCAGCAGCATTGTCAATGAAAGACACTGAGACTCTAAAAGGTTAAGTGACTTGTCCAAGGTCATGCAGATACAAACCCAAGTCTATCTGATCCCAGTCCCAAAGCAAGTCCCTCCAAACCACACTAGCCTTCCCCCAGTTTCATCCAAAGCATGTTCTATGTACAGTTTTGACTCATTTTAATACTTAGTTACGTAGTTGGTTGTTTTGTCCTGACATAAAAATTATTCATACCTTTTGGATACAAGAAGCTGTCAATTATTATGTGGTATATAACTGAATGAATGCTGTGTAGGCTTTTAAATCTATAACACAATCAAATATTTCCAACTGCCATGCCATAAACCTGCAATAAACATTGTATATTTAAACTGAAATGTAAGCTTTTTTACCATTACAAATCAGGAAGTTGGCAAACTGTGGCATGTGAGTCAAATCCGGCCCACAGCCTGTTTTTGTACAGCCAGCAAGCTAGAAATAATTTTGTTATATTTTTCAAGAGTCGTTTTTTAAAAAATAAAGAAAGGAATATGCAACAGAGACAAGAGACCATATGTGGCCTGCAAAGCCTAGAATATTTATTATTAGCTCTTTACAGAAAAAAATTGCCAAGCCCACTAGAGATGATAAAAAAAAATTATTATACTCAGACCTTGCATGCTCACAAGAGTGATATCACAATAAAAATGATTTTCAGGGAATGAAAAAAATTTTTATTCATTTTTATGTATAAACAAAGATATACAATGGTACATAAACAGATACACAGTATATCTGTGGTTTTAGAAATTTCATGGGGGAGGAGCAAGTAGGAAAATTGCTATCCAGGCTCCTTAAGGCACAATAATAAGAGGTTGGGAAACACTGTGCTCAACAACAGCTAAGAGTGGGGGAGGGGGGGAATGTCTCTACGTGTGAGATGTCCAGTGTTCTCAGTCTTCATCTTTGTGGCCAGGCTGAAAGGCTTTCCTCCAGGATCACACCTGCTCATGTCATACTTACCCAGTCAGAGCTGTAACATCACTGCCCCAACCCTGCGGGGACAGCCCCATGTGTCTCACACACCAGCTCTTACTTTTATTAAAAATAAAGTCGAGGAATTCATTTTTGGAACTGAGAAGCTCACATGTTGTCCCCATTTTTCACACTGGAAACCTCACAGACAAAGAGAAGCATCCCCAGGTTCTGTTGTAAAAAATCCAAGGAGACTGAGTGCCGAGCCAGAGAAGTAACTGGCAGCCAGAGAAGTAAATCCTCTGTGTCTTTCTGTAGCAAACATTCACAGAAGAGTTGTTTTCATTTTCTTTCAACCCACTCCAGTCCACATGTTTCCCATAAATGTGCTCTTGTCATGGTCATCAGAGAGCTCTAGGCTGACAAATCCAGTGGCTGTTTTTCTTTTCTCATATTCCCTGACCTCTCATACTCCTTTGACATACCCATTCCTCTTTGTTATACTTTCCTCTTCTTCTTAGCAACTGCACACTCCACCGATTTTCCTCTTCCCTCCTTGGACAATCCTTTCATACTTCCTTTGGCAGATTCCTCTTCTTCCATCTGAATTTGAAATGTCAAAATTCCCCAAGGCAGTCCTAGACACTTCCCCTTCTTTCTCCAGGTTATCCATACAATCCATTTCTAGCTTTCAGTGTTATCTGTATGCTAATGAGTCCCAAATTTGTATCTCTTCACCTCTCCCCTGAATTCTGGGTTCAAGTCAAGCCACCTCTGACATCTCCACTTTGATATCTAAAAGATACCTCAAATGTTAGGACAGTTTTTACTTTCCCCTCTCCTTCCAACCAACTTGGTCCTAACCAGAGTCCAGTCAGGAAAACAGAATCACTCTAGGTCTTTCCAACAGAGAGGATTTAATACCAGAAATTGATCATGCAGGTGACAGAAACAAGAGATGGTAGAGCAACCCATATGTTAGTCACAGCAGAAAGTCACCAGCACCCGAAGGGCTGGAAAGAAAAGACAGGTGGAGGTGTCATCAGAGTCCAAAAGCCAGTGCCATCCAGTGAGAGTTAGGACCATGAAGGCTGACAGAAGCTAGAGTCATGGAAAAGATAAAACCTCTGCTAGAAATACCTTATGCAGAATTAAAGGGAGAAGTACCCCTGGCTTGTCCCTTCCTCCTGTTAATCAGTCTTCTGCCATTGCCTCCATTGACCAAATCTACCAAAAGCCAGCTGACAATGGGACCAGGAAAATAAGAGGTCTTATGACATACAGCATAACATGGGTGGAATGAAAAAAGGATATGAGGGCAAACAGAAAGTGATCACTCTTTCCTTTCTGGTAAATGGCACAATTTCCACTGAATTACTAAAGCCAAATTATAGAAGTCATGCACGAATCTATTGTTCCCTTATCACTCATTTATAGTCTAATATAAAGTACTGTCAGTTCTAGCTCAGAAATAAATCTCTCTACTTCTCTCCCTGTCACCCATCCTATCTTTATCTCTCACCTGGTCAACTGCAAGACCTCCTTACTGGTCTCCCAGCTGCCACTCTTGCCCTGTTTTCAACATCCACACAGCAGCCAATCTGATATTTTTAAATTTGATAACAAATTATGTCATCTCCTGCTCAAAAACCTTGAATGGGATTTCTACTTCCGGTAATGGAAGTCTGAGTAATTCAGACCAATCCTCTTGCTAAAGATGTCTATAAATCCAGGCCAAACATTTTTTTTAAGAAAAGAGGAATTATCAAACTGAGGTGGGGAGGAGGGAAAGAGAGAGAGAAAGAGAGAGAGAGAGAGACCTCTTTTGAGAAAGAGAACCGGCATACTAGGCATCAAATTATTCCTGTAAAAAATCTAAGTACAGTGTACAACATACAGCCAAAGAAAACTAGGCACACAGGAAACAAGTCACTATGACCAAGAACCAGAAGAAACAGAACCACAAACAGATTCTAAAAACTTTCATAGAGTATTGTAACCATCAGATATAGGCTACTAGCTTAATGTTTCAAAGGCATAAGAGCCAAGTTTAAAAGTTTTGGAAACAACTGAAAATGATAAAAAGTGACACAGCAGATTTTTTTAAAGAACCTAATATAAACTAAGAATAAAAAATGCAATAAACAAAAATTTAAAGGCAGATTTGACTCTGCCAACAAGGGAATAGCAATTTGGTTTATAGGAAGAATAAATTATACAAAATATAATGCATGAAGACAAGAAGATGGAAAATAACAGAAGAGAGCACAAGCGATATAGAAGATACAATAAGAGGGCTGAATACATTTACTTGGAATGAGAGGAGGAAAAGAGAGAAAGAGAAAGAGTAGAGCCGAGACAATATAGGAAGAAAATGGCTAAGCATATTCCAGACCTGACTAAAAACATCAATTCACAGATTCAAGAAGCTGAATAAATCCCAAACAGAATAAAATAAAAAGAAGCTCATACTCGGACATGTTATAGCAAAACTGCAGAAAACCAAAACCAAAAAAAAAAAAAAAAAGTTGCAACAGCCACCAGAGAAAGGAAAACAATAGATGACAATCATTGGCAGGCAGTTTCTTACTAGCAATAACAGAAAACAGAAGTGGAATGATATCTTCAATGTATTTAGAGAAAATAACTATCGATCTAAAATTTCATATCCAGGAAAAAAATTCTCTAAGAACAAGGGTAAAATAAAGATATTTTCAGGCAAAGCTCAGGGACTATTTTGCCAACAGTCCCATAGCAGGTATAAAGAAACTACTTCAAACAGAAGAAAAATTATTTCATATGGAATGTTAGGTGTGTGGAAAGGAATGAAGAACAAAGATGTAAACATATGAGATTAAGATATATGAGTATAACTAAAAGACAGCATCTAAGCCTGTGATTCCCTGGAAAGCAGAGCCTGAGACCAGGCATGCATGAAATTTATTTCAGGTAATAATCCCATGGCAGAGGAACAGGAGACTGGGGAGAGCAAAACAGGAAAGGAAAGAAAGCCAATAAAAGGGTATATTATTGAGCAAGTCCTTCTGTCGACAACAGGAGCTCAATCTCATCAGGGCCTCCCGAGAAGCCAAGTAAAATTTTCTACCTGAAGGACAAGAGAGGAGAAGTTATTCACCAGCTTCTGTCCCCAATTGGCCATTAACCTCACACTTCCAGGCTATGGATGCGTGAGTCTGGGCAGGTTCTTGCAGACAGAAGGTGAGAAGGTTGAGAAAATACGAGATAGAGGATATTATTGTAAGACCATCAGTGAAGTAGACAGAGTAATTTTTGCTCCAAAAGACGCATTAGAGCTGATGGTCCAGCTAGGTCTTATTTTCGGGGAAACATGGTAGGAATTATCTAACTACTTGGGAGACCAAGCCATTCTCATGAATTATGATGCTCTGAGAAATCCTGAAGCCCTTTTCAACCTCAAGCTGCTCAAGCTGATCATCTGTGTGTGACTCATTCACAGTAAATCTATGCCTGAACATGTTTAGTCTTAACCAAATGTTGCCTCCTCATCCCCATGCTGAAACTATGCCGAAAGCTTAGCCAACCTCTCGCTTTCCTTGGACAACACACACTGCCAGAAGTCACTTGTGAGCAATCCTTTTATTACTGCCTGGCTAGTGATTACTCTCAAAGTCCTCTGCCTTTGAGATTATGTTCTTGCTTTTAGTATGTATGTGCCTTTCCTCTTCTTCTACTTTCTGCTGGCGGTCATTAGCTCCTGCACACATTATCAGTCCAGGTCCAGTCCTACTGCCATCCTTGGTGCCTCTTTCTAAAACCATACAAGGCCAAGGGCTGCTAATGGAATTGGGAGACTACCTTTTCCAACTCTTCATTGCAAAGTAGGAAGCCCCCAATTTTAGGCAAAGGCTGAGTGGAATCCCTTGTCCCACCAAAGGCCAAACTACCCATGTTTCCCCCTCTGCAAGGGTCTCTTGAGTACCTGACTTTTTCTATCCCATCTAAGTGTCTGGAACCAAGAAGGAAATTCTACTCTGGCCTCAGGTGACTGACAGAGTGAGCCCTGCTTTCTCACTTCCTACAAGGCAGCCCAGGACTTGGACTCAGTCTATTTCTCCTCATTTCACCTCTAACTACAGACAGAATGACTGACTGAACCTCACATTTTAACGGTACTGCACCTGCCTCCTTCCCTAGAATCAGACTGTCTTCCTATGTCTGTGCCTGACTACAAGGAGAGTGGCCATGTTCCAGCTGAGACAAAACTGAGGAGGATGACTGACCCTCACAAGGACCCAGGCCACTCCTGTGTGCCACACTGTCCCCATGCTTCCCCTGTGAGTACCTCCACATCTACCCTCTTCTTCTGCTCTTGGGTTCTCCCTTTTGCTCCTGACATTATGCACAGCAGGCATTACCACCTCAGTAAGTGACACCACTACCTCAGGAAACATCAGAGCAGGTATTTTTAAGAGGGGGTGTCAGAGAAATTGCACCCAACTTTAGACTTTACAGTGGGGGTGACTGACCCTTGGCAGAAGGCCATGGGCTCCTCAAAGCCCAGGATAAACATGGCACAGTTTCTTGGGGCACCAATTTTACTTATAATAGTAACTTTAAATGTCTTAAATACTAAAATAAAGGATAGCTTATTGTGAAGTAAGATATAGGATTTATATTAATTTTTAAAAATTAAACTTAAGACTTCTAGGGTATTTTGAAATGCAGGTGGAAAACATCAGCACGATACCAGACCTCTCCCCCTCACACCACACTATGGTCCCCCAGGTGAAGGCATTCACTCTTCTCGCTCATTACCGAGAACTTTGGAGAGCGATGGCTCTGTGATTATTTCCCATTATTTAAGATGGCTCCTGTTGACAGGAGTAAATTTCACATTTTATAGATGTGGCCCTTTTCCCTCTGGCCCTGCCACTGACCATTTACTTTAGGCCATTCTGGATATTGTGCTTGAGAAGAGTTTACAGAACTGATGTGGTTTCAGAGAATTTCCTTTGGGACTGACATTTAAAGTGGGATTCTTTTTGTGGGGGTTACAAAGAAATTGATATCTCAATAATTATTATGGATACTTTCATTTTTCATTTATTTGCTAGTATAAACAGAGCTGCAGTGAACATTCTTATCATATCTGTGTACGTGTCGTTAATTATTTCTCTGAGGATAATGGGGAAAGTGGCTCTTTCTAAAAAATATAAATTAGTCTAATATTTCTATTTTTATAAACCTCAGTGCTAGGTCATGAGTATGAAACAATCCTCTTATGCCAGAAAGAGGTATATCTGTAAATACTGAGGTCATACTAAGGTTTGTGAAGTGTTTCTTCAGGTCCCCTGACCATATCTGACCACAGCCCAAATTATTTAAAAATCCCAGATACAATAAAGAACAAAAGTGGGGAGGAGGCAGGTGTAGTGAAAACCTAGCACTGGATTCCACTGCCAAGCCCATTACCCTTGTGTATTCCAGTTACTCATGGAATGCATTTTTAGCACACATATCTTAGCTCTAATACTAAAATCCTACAGCATTGTATAGGTAAATGCTACTGCAGAGAGCAGTGCACCTCAGGGCCATAAGAGCAGCTGAAATTTAACACAAAATTATACCTTTCTTCCTCAAAGATAGGTTATAAAGTATATGGAGTAGCAGGAAAAAATGTGTATATAACAATTGCAACAACAATATGCAGCCAACACTTGTCTGCCTCTTTTGATGCTCATTCTATAAGCTCTGAGCACCACCCACATCCATAAATACTGAGGGAGCATATAGTTACTCTCCATCACCTTTCCCTGCCCTGGGAGAACCTGTTGAATGCGTATGCCAGTGAGGGAAAGGCACTCAAAGTGACAGGAATTTAGCACCAATGTGCTGGTGCTTCATACTTATTGACCATTTCACCCTCAGGACCACCATAAAAATCAATATTATTATCATCACCTTCCAGATAAAGACACTAAAGTTCATGGTAGGCATGGATTTGTTGAATATATATTAAATTTGACCTGCAGTCTCAAACACAACACAGATATGTGATTGTGGAAGCCGATATATGGGGCCTTTCTAAGGTAGTCATAAAGGAATAAATAGCTGTGAACACAGTTAATGACCCATGAAATAGAGATCAGTGTGGTCAGAGTTCACAGAGGGGTTACATTCCACTGCGGAAGATGATAAGAAACCCCAGAGTCCATAGTAATCTCACAGATGCTTTGTCTGCAACCTGGTTTGGGGCCAAATTATGACTCTCAATTTATCCAATGAAAGACAACTCAAGTAATTTTTCAAGGTCAATACAAGCAGCACACTGAAAGTCACAGCTCTGTTGCCTCTGAAAGACAACAGAAAAGAATTGTAGCATGTCTATAACATCTTTAGAAAATAGCAGATTTATAATCAGCAAAACTGAAAAGAATGTTACCCCCTTCTGCTTCTCAAATCCCTTAGAAACTACTAAAGACCAGAGGAAACTAATTTTGAACAGAAGAGCAAAATAACTCAACGAGTGTGATTTTTATATTCAGGTTGATTAAAGATATCACCTTGCCTCAACAAGCTTCAAGAACTGCCTAGATGGGTCTTTTTTCCCATGACTCATGAATTGCATAGTTTGTTGAATCTGTAATTCACAGAAACATATCATGGTGTCAGCCTTGTGAATGCTGATGCCAAGCCACCATCCCCTTTTATTATGGGTTCTGATTATGGATTAGATGATTTCATAAACATATTGGTTGTTCCACATTTGGCATGAGGCTGTCTTAGAGCCCCTACAATCTGTCATCACTGTTAATGAGATGTCGACCTCCTTGTAACCCTAGCAAAAAAAGTTCCCCTTTGAATGTCAGCCAAGAAGAAAACCCTCCAGAATATCTGCAAACTCCTCTCAACACTGTATCTGGAATGGCCTCAGGAAAAGGGCCAACAGCATGAGGACCACATCTGCACAATATTAAAGGTAGACATTAATGATACCTGGGATCCTTTCTCTCCCCATGACAAGGGCCACCTTAAACAGGTGAAGCCCTTACTGCAGGTTTCTCAAACATTTCACTGAAGACTCACTAATAGCAGAGATTGGGGAACTCAACATTCAGCGGTCCTGGAGGCTGGCTGCTGGATCCTACCATAATATCAAAATTTACTGGAAGTCTTATGTGATATCTTTAAATTTTTATTATACATCTTGCATTTCATTGCACAATATGTCCAGGCTTAATTTAGCATTTAAGAAGCTTTGGATCAAGTAATACTGATATTCCAGGAAGTAGAACCTTGCTTATTCTGGATGTTGTGGTCTTCACCCATACAAATGTCTGAGGGGTCCATATATTCCACTTTAAGTTTCTCAATCTAAGGGACTTTCCTAATTGGACCTAATCTCATTTAATATCAAGAATGGAGAAATTAATAAGATTGAACATAGGTGGTTTCCAGTTACAGAATATTCTAAATATCTCCATTCTCAGGTAAATTAAGATATTCCCCTACATTCTTGTCAGATTTCATTAAAAAATTTGCCTGTGTGCTACTGTTAGTAGATAATGGGGCAAAGATATTTATAATTTTAGTGTTATATATACAATCATATGTCACTTAATGTTGATGTTTCCATCAACAATGGACGACATAAAACCAAGGTGGTCACATAAGATTATAATGGAGTTGAAAATTTCCTATCATCTTGTGACATCATAGCAATTGTATGGACTAAGTGCAAAGCATTTCTATTTTGTGCTCGTCTCAGTATATGAATAGTATTGTTATTGGCTAGAAACACCTGAGGGCACTCTCCTGAGCCCCACTGAGCTTCCCACAGACATCTCCCCTTTCTAAACCAATGTTACAACTGGACCTACCCCGTGGTTCTTATTAGGATTGCCAGATGCCCTTTGGCAATAACCATTACGAAATTTTGAAGAAAAAGATAGTTTATTACTTACAGACCCTGGAGCTTACAAGGCACACCAGGAGACACATAGCAAGGTAGGGGGAGGTGGTTTGGCTTTTATTGAGGTCAAGGATGGGGTCTCTTTATTGGTGAATTTAAAACATAACAACAGGAAATTAAAGACTAGGAAGAGAAAAGAAAAAAAAAGTAACTCAAATGCTCAGTTATAGTAATCAACCAAGATCTCTAAAACAAAGGAGCCTCAATGGGAGAAGGTGGCCTGGCTCTTTATCTAGAATGTGGCTAGCAATGCATTTATTTGAGATAGCCTTCCTCAAAAGGGATATCCTTTTGAAATGGATGCCTTGACAATCAAAGTTTAAGTCAGACACTTGCATTACAAAAAGAAAATCCAACTGTCAGGATTTGCACTACTTAAGTGTTTGTGCCGACTCTGGGGTAAACCTACTGAGCTTCCAGTCTTATAAAAGTATATCCCACTGGTCAAGATGGTAGAGTAGGTAATGCTGTGCTTACCTCCTCTCAGGACCATATCAACTACAACTAAACTACAGAACAACCATCACTGAGAATCTCCTGAAGTCTACCTGAATCAAACCCTACAACTACAGACATACAGAAGAAGCCACCTTGAGACTTGTAGTAGGGGCAGAGACACAGAATAGGCTGGTCCCACACCCACCTGTGACCATTAAAAATCGGGAGGGACACCTCAGCTGCAGAAGTCCCTCACAGAGTAGTGAGGAGCCCCAACTCCACACCAGGCTCCCCAGCCCAGGTTTCCAGTGCTGAGGAGAGAGAAGTTCCTATAACTTCTGGCTGTGAAAACCAGCAGAGATTGTGACTGAGTGAGACAGAGGGCAGCTGCAGTCTAGGCCCTCCTCCTAAATGGTCCGCGCATGAACTTAGTCACTGACAGGCTCACTCTCATTGAGCTTCAATGCTGAGACAACAGCTCAAAAGATGACAGGAACATACAAGGAGGAACTGAATTGTCTAGCTCCAGGCAGAGGGCTGGAGGGGCAGCTTTCTCCTAGATGGAGGAGCTGGTTGAAGTCATTGTCTTTGTTGAGCCCTCCCCCTCCCTGTGTGCAGACGCAAGCAGACATCATATCTGAGTCTGCATCAAACTATCACCTTATGTCTTCCCCACCATAGTGATTCCCTGAGACCCTACTCCACCCAACTTTCGGGCACACCCAAGCCTCTTTCAGTGGCTTTTCTGTATAAACAACATGTCTTAGCTCATACTGCAGACTTTCATAAAATCTTTCAAAGGTTCACAAAACGCAAACAAGCAGCATCTGGCCTTGGCATGTCCTGTACCTCTGGCTGAGAAGCCCCAAGCCCAGCACTAGCGACAGTCAGCCTCAATTTGAGGCTTGGCCTCTGAAGATACCTTCAAGCCCAGTGCAGGCTGAGGCCATCTGTGGATTGCTTTGTGACTCATGCCAGGTGGACCTGGGCAGGACACAGCCTGCAGTTGAACTTGGCTGTCATGAGTCCCTTCCCAAGTGGCTCTGGGACTGGCACACCCAGTGGCCAATTTCAAAGCAAGGTGGAGCATCATCCAGTCACCTCCATGGACAACACTCCCAAAGGGAAGACAGGCCAGGCACCAGAGCCCTCCACTGTAGTCAGGGCCAGTGCTTGCAAACAATGAGCCTGGGGATCGATTCCTCCCATTGACTTGCAAACAGCAACCAAGGTTAAACTACAATAGGAGGACACACGCAAGGGACACACCTGAAACACCCAGCTCTGGTGAACAGGGAGACTGTACCACTGGGTCCCACAGGACACCTACTACATAAGGCCACTCTGCTAAGACCAGAAGACATAGCAGCCCTACATAACATATAGAAACAAACATAGGGAGGCAGCGAAAATGGAGAGACAAACATGTTCCAAATAAAAGGACAGAACAAAGCTCCAGAAAAAGAACTAAACAAAATGCAGACAAGCAATGTACCAGACACAGAGTTCCAAACACTGGTGATAAGGATGCTCAATGATCTCAGGGAGAACTTCAATAAAGATATAGGAAACATAAAAATGGAGCTAGAAAACAAAAAAGAACCACTCAGAAATAAAGAATACAATAACTGCAATGAAGAATACATTACAGAGAATCAACAGTAGATTAGGTGAAGCAGAGGATTAAATCAGCAATTTAGAAGATAAGGTAGCAGAAAACACCCAAACAGAACAGCAGAAAGAAAAAGAATCCAAAGAAATGAAGAAAGTTTAAGGGGCCCCTGGGACAATATCAAGCATACCAACATTCACATCATAGGGGTACAAAAAGGAGAAGAGAAAAAGCAAGGGATTGAGAACATATTTGAAAAAATAATGACAAAAAAACTTTCCTAGCCTAGCGAAGGAAATAGATATACAAACCCAGAGTGCAGAGTCCCAAACAGGATGAACCCAAATAGGCCCACACCAAGACACATTATAATTAAAATGGCAAAGATTAAAGACAAGAGAAAATCTTAAAAGCATCAAGAGAAAGGCAATTAGCAACTGGTAAGGGGGCTCCCATAAGACTATCAGCTGATTTCTCAACAGAAAGTTTGCAGGCCAGAAGATATTGGCACAAAACATTCAATGTCATGAAAAGCAAGGACCTACAACAAGACTACTCTACCCAGCAAGGCTATCATTTAAAATCAAAGGACAAATAGAGTTTCCCAGACAAGAAAAAGCTAAAGGAGTTCATCATCACCAAACTAGTATTACAAGGAATGTTACAGGGACTTTTTTAAGATGGAAAAAAATAATCAAAATTATGAATAATAAAATGGCAATGTCTATCAGCAATTACTTTCAATGTAAATGGATTAAATGTTCCACTCAAAAAACAAGAGACTCATTTCAGATTGAAAGACACACACAGAAAAAGAAAGAGATGGGGGAAAGATATTTCATGAAAATGGAAACAACAGAAAATCTGGAGTATCAATGCTATACCAGACAAAATAGACTTTAAAACAAAGGCTATAAGAAGAGACAGTGAAGGACCCAGTAATCCCACTTCAGGGTATTTATCTGAAGAAACCCAAAATGCTACTTTGAGAGGACATGCATAAATATTCATTGTAGCATTATTTACAATGGTCAAGATGTAGAGTCAGCCTGGGTGTTCATCAATGAATAAATGGATAAAGAGCAGGTGGTACATATATACAATGGAATAATGCTTGGCCAAGGAAGGAATATGTTCTTGCTATCTCTGACAGCATAGATGGACTTGGAGAGTGTCATGCTGAGTGGAGTATATCAGAAAGAGAAAGACAGATGCAATGTAATTTCGCTTATATTTGGAATCTAAAGAACAAAATTAACAAACAAAACAGAAACAAACTAATAGATACAGAAAAATGTTTTGATGGTTGCTAGATGGTAAGCGGCTTGGGGGTGTAGGTGGAAAAAAAAGGGAAGGGTTTAAGAAGTACAAATTGGTTGTTACACAGCAATCATGGGGGTGTATGGTGTGGCATAAGGAATACAGTCAATAATATTTAATAACTATACCTGGTGTCAGATGGATACTAGATTTGTTGGGGTGATAGATGGGAGGGGATTGGGAGGCAGGGTGAAAAAGGTGAAGGGATTAAGAAGTACAAATTTGTAGTTACAACATAGTCATAGGGATGTAAAGTAAAGCATAGGGAATATAGTCAATGATATGGTAATAACTATGTATAGTGCCAGGTGGGCACTAGACTAGTCAGGGCAATTACTTCTTAAATTATATAAATATCTAACAACTATGTTGTACACCTGAAATTAATACAAAATAATATTGAATGTCAACGCTTATTGAAAAATTAAAACGGGGGCAGAAAGGTGAAGGGGAATAAGAGGTCCAAATTTCCAGGTATTAAGACAAATAAGTCATGGGGATGTAATATACAGCATGGGGAATATAGTCAATAATATTGTGATAGCATGGTGCAGTGTCAGATGGTTGCTGGACTTATCATAGTGATCACTTCTTTAGGTATATGAATGTTGAATAACTATGGTGTACACCTAAAACTAATATAATATTGTATGTTAGCCATATTTTTCATAAAAATATTTTTTAAAAAGAAATGAAAGAGGAGACATTACAACTGATAACACAGAAATAAAGGTTTATAAGAAATCGTTATGAACTAGTATTTGGTATAATCAAAAGATATGGTGAACGTTTAAATAAAGAAAATATTACAGTTAAACACATTGCCATTAATCCCCCTCAAAATACTCCCCCTCACTTCAAACACACTTATCCGATTGTTCTTGCCACTTTCTGAAGCAGTTCTGGAATCCTCTTTTGTGAGTGTCTTTACTTCATCCTTCATTATGACAATGCTCCATGTCACACATCGCTTCTGCTGAGGCAATTTCTGTCAAATAAAAACATTACAGTGTGTCCTCGTCCACCTTATTCACTGAATCTGGCACCATGTAACTTCTGGCTCTTCCCCAAAGTCAAATTACCATGAAACGTAAATGTTTTGAATCAATTTAGGACATCAAGACAGCCACAACAGTGCAACTAAAGACACTCACAAAAAGAACTTCCAGACTGCTTCAGAAAGTAGAAAAAACAATGGAATAAGTGTGTCTGAGGCAAGGGGGTGTATTTTGAGGGGGCTCAGTCTTTTACTGTACTACTTTTTTTTTTTACTTAAACTTTCACTGTAGTTTTTGTCACACCTCGTATAAGCAACCAATTAGACAACCTAGATGAAATGGATAAATTCTCAGAAACAGATAGCCTACCAAGACTGAATCATAAAGAAATAGAAAAGCTGAACAGATCTGTAACTAGTAAGGAGATCTAATCAGTAACCAAAAACCTCCCAACAGTGAAAAGTTCAGGATGGCTTCACTGAAGAATTCAACCAAATATTTAAAGAAGAATTAACACCAATTCTTCTCAAACTCTTTCAAAAATATTGAAGAAGAGGAAATAGTTCCAAACTCATTTTCTGAGGCCAGCATTACCCTGATACTAAAACCAAACAAAGATACAAGAAAACTACTGCCCAATACCCTGATAAATATTGGTGCGACAATCCTCCAAAAATACTAGCAAACTGAATTCAACAGCACATTGAAAGGAACATACACCATGACTAGGTGAGATTTATCCCTGGGATGCAAGGATGGTTCACCATATACAAATCAATCAGTGAAATACATCATGTTAACAGAATGAAAAACAAAAATCACTTTGTCATCTCAATTATGCACAAAAAGCATTTGCCAAAATTCAAAACCCTCTAAAGATAAAAAACACTCACTAAACTAGAAATGGAAGAAAAGTACCTTAACATAACACACACCATATATGAAAAACCTACGGCTTACATCATAGTCAATGGTGAAAACCTGAAAGCTTTTCCTCTAAGATCAGGAACAAAACATGGAAACCTGCTCTTGCTACTTTAACTCAACATAATACTGGAAATCCTAGCTAAAGCAATTAGGTGAGAAAAAGAATTAAAAAGAGCATCCAAATTGGAAAAGAAGAACTAAAATTATCTCTGTTCTTAGATGGTTGTAATGCAGGGTCTCAGCTCCAGCTCCCCACACAAGAACGCAGGACATGGTGAGGCCAAAAAGGAACAACGGAGCTATAAATAAGGGAGTCATACCACTATATTCTCGATGGCGGCTGGTCAAGACACAAAAGCAAACATCCACCAGTACCCCAACGAGGGGTCTTCCTGCACCCACGTCTCACTGGAGTCTGGGCAAGACACAGGAAGTAGGATCAACATGATCTGCAATCCACAGTCCGCTTGCCAACCACACTTGCTAGCCACAATTGGCTGGCTGCTTCTCTGCCAACCAACCAACCCTCTAGCATAGCCACAGCTGTTATATTAGTGGCTAATGGCTAACCGGTAACAGCAGATGGCCATCTGATTACAGCTGATGGCCATCTAATAACCAAGCCAGCACCTTTCCATGTGAGGCTGAGAGCCTGGAAACTGCTCTCTGGGACTCTGTCCCCACTGTTATAACAGAAATGAACCTTGAAGACATTATGCTAAGTGAAATAAGCCAATCACAGAAAGAAAAATAGTACATGATTCCACTTACATGACATACCTAGAGTAGTCAAACTCATGGAAATGATGCCGGCGGCGCAAATCCCCCCAAGTGAGGACTCAAGCCCTGGGCCAAGAAGATTCTTGGTTTCATGTAGGAAAGAATTCAAACGTGAGCCAATATAGAGTTTAAAGTGAAATAAGTTTATTTAGCAGAGAGCAAGTAAGAAAAGGAAGGACACCACACAGAGTCTCTAGTCACTAGTGGGAGAGACCTCCTCCATCCACTGGGCTATGGTTTATACCGTGTTTCCCTGAAAATAAGACCTAGCCAGACAATCAGCTCTAATGTGTCTTTTGGAGCAAAAATTAATATAAGACCAGGTCTTATTTTACTATAAGCCTGGGTATAATATAATATAATATAATATAATACAATACTGGATCTTATATTAATTTTTGCTCCAAAAGATGCATTAGAGCTGATTGTCTGGCTAGGTCTTATTTTCGGGGAAACCGCTTATGCATTTTCTTGTTTTTATGGACAATTTCTTGGTGTGGGTAAAAGAAGAAAGAACAGTGGTAAGTGTACCTTTAACTTCTGTATGATGTAAGAAGAATAGGGGCAGGTTTGTCTTTAACTTTTGTAAAGCACAACCTGTGGCTTGTTTGCAGTGTCTTCACTATGAGGATGGCTGTAATGGAATCTCTTTACTTAACAGCCTTTGGCTGCTTTGTTCTGTGTGATTGATTAATGTCTGCCTGAGTTCTGTGTCTTGGAACACGTGGGCAGCAGGCTTGGAATCCAACCTCCTAGTTCCTTCTTTTGTAAAAATAGTCCTCACACCCCTTCCCTATATTAGAAAGAGAAAGTAGACTTGACTGTGGTTGCCAGGGGTTAGGGGGAAGGGGTGATGGGGAGTTTTGTTCAATGAGTATAGAATTTTAGACATGCAAGACAGAAAAGTTCTAGACATCTGTTGTACAACAGCATGCATATATTTAACAATCCTGTAGTGCACACAGCATTGTTAAGAGGGTAACTTTATGTTATGTGCTTTCTACCACAATTAAAAAAAACCTTTTTTATTATTATAATTTTGGTGGCAATAGGAGTAGAGGTGGTAACGAGGTAGGGCTTCAAGAATTTTAGCTTCGTGAGTTATTTTTCCTGTAGATATTTTTAATAAGAGGTTTTCTGTAGTTTTTTCCAACAGTTGCAAAATCAAGCATCATCGAGCACCTGCAGGATTTTATTTCATGTGGCTGTTGGGCAGCACTCATGCCATGTCTCCCTTTCACCATCAGCACATTTATTAGCCCTGGTCTCCTCACACATTCTTACCGTCTTTATCCTGCGTGTGCCGTGTACTCTCCACTTGCCACTCCCCAGCGCCTCTCCACAGTTCCCCGCCCTGCCCTGGGACCCCAGAAGGCTGACCTTGGTGGAATGCATCACCCAGCTCTTTGGCCCTCTGGCTTGTGGTTGGATTTGGCAAATGGAGGTACCACCAAGCAACTGAAGGGCAAGGAAGAGGAGCGGCATGTTTTTTCCCTGGTTTCCTCCCTGCTAAACAACACTTTGACAGTGTCTGCATTTTTCTCCCCAAAGTCACAGCGTCTTTCAGACAACCCCTCTCAAACAGCTCTGGCCAAGTTCCCATTACCATTGCTACCTCTTTTCCATCATGGGAGGCAATGACTCCCCACTGATTTGGGCCCTACAGTGCCTCACCGTTCCTTTTCGGTGCCTTTCACCCAATCTATACCTTCGCAAGCACCTCCTCATTGAACTCTCCTAAATTACATTTGCACCTGTCATCTGTTTCCTGCAGGACCCTAACCGATCCACCACTGCTAGGATAAACTGAGCTCAGAGCCACTCCAACAAAGAATCTGAGTTGTAAGTGATAATGTTTTTCCTGTGTTCGTAGAGCAAGCTCCACGTTAGTACCAATAGCTGTCTCCACACTGCAAACCAAGCTTCCTAATTAATCTCTCACATCACTTCCAATCAGCATTATGAAAGCTTGTGCTAAAGAGAAATGTCTGTGTTGTGAAATCCTGCCAGAGAAGGAGTGACTCTGCCTCAAGGAAGAAGCATTCCAACGTCAGAGGAGAATAAGGTGGCCGGGAAGGGAGGGGGCCGTGCTGGAGGGAGCCACCTTCAGCAAGTAATGTCAGGGTGGGTCAGACCAATCATGAGGGGCTACTTTGGGTGGTTCTGAGTAGCCAGCCCCAAAAAGATAGTTCAGGACAGGTGACGCCCCCAAGCAATGGGGCAGCAGAGGATTTTCACCGTGATTAATGAAAGTCTTGTCCTCTGACTTCCTTAAACTTGCACAAAGATAGCTAAATTTTCCACCAGATCTCTCCCCAGACTGTGACCCATCAAGTGTCTTGTTTCTCTGCTCAAGGTGGAGGCAGGGAAAACAGTTATCACAAGAAAATACAGTTACCTGGGTGTCCATGACTGCCTCACCTTTTCTCCAACTGCCAAGCCTCAGCTAACCCACAGTGGAGGAAGAGGCAGAAGGATAACGTGTACAGAGCCTCCTACCACGTGCTGGGCACTCTGCACCCTTTGTCTCCTTTGGGATGACTTTCCAATAACTCCCTGCAGAATGGCTGTAAATAGGGGAAGCCGGTCTGGCCTTCCTGATGAAACAGAAGAGGCAAAAGCCATGCTAGTTGGTATTCCAGGGTCATAGAATATTATTTTGCCTTTCCTAATCCATTAATCCATTTATCAAAAACAGAGCAAGAGGGTTGGTGGAGAGGAAGAAGCATGAATAGGCAAAAAACAGATGTTTAGGGTGATGAAACTATTCTGTATGAAACTGTAATGGTGGGTATGTGTCTTTATGCATTTTTCAAAACCCATAGAATTGTACAACACAGGGTGAACCTTAATGTAAACTACTGATTATAGTTAACAGTGATGGATCAATATTGGTTCATTGATCATAACAAATGTATCATACCAACACAAGATGTTAATATTAGAGAAACTGTATGCTTGAATGGAAGTGGGGTGTTGAGGAATGAGTGTAGGGAATGCTGTACTATCTTTTCAACTATTCTGTAAATCTAGAACTGTACTAAAAAAGTAAAATCTATTAATTATTAAAAATTATAATAATAATCCTACTCACTGAGCACCTGGCCTTCCTGTTGCTTTGGGATGCATCTGACCTTCTTCTCAATGGAGGTAGAGTTGGCCCACCATATCCACAGGTTCCTTACTCACTGATTCAACCAACCATGGATCAATCCACAGTTTGTTGAATCCTCAGATGAGGAACCCTTGGATAGGGAGGGCTGACTAAGAGACTTGAGCATTCTCGGGTTATGGTATTTGTAGGGGTTCCTGGAACCAATCCCCTGTGGACACTCAGGGACAACTCTATAGACTGTATTGTGACTAGGATTATTAGGCTGGCATGTACATGCTGGACATGGGGGATGGCCCAATGCTAAAGTGTCCAGCTGCAACTGAGTGTCACAAGATACTAAGAATGTGAGGGGAAAAGTGGAAGAAAACCTCCTATTTAAACATCTGTGGGATGTTTAAGGATGAAAAGTCATAGTGGCAGGAGGACTCTTTCCTGATAGTACTCTTAGCAGGTGGCAGAAATTGGGAAGGGCTGTGAAATGCTCCTGTACTATGTTTTGTTTTGTTTTTAATTTATATGTGCTTCATTCATGAATGAATATGTATGAGGTAGGGAGAAGATAAGTGTGTCCAGACTCTCATAAATGTACAGTTATCTATTTAAAAAATAAAAATAAAAACCCTTAAGATTCTGAGAACCAAAACTGCCTCTGGGTTTTGTAAGATATCCCAGGAACCCAAAGAGCCCAGTTATTGAAAAGAGTGTTGAATTACTTTGAGTTCCAAGAGGGCAAAGCCTGAGACTTGTGTGCAGGTGGTTCATTAGAAGGGTGATCCCAGGAAGCAGAAGTGAGGGAGTGAGGAGAGTCAGGGAAGGGTAGGATAAAAAGACTTGAAAGCTGGCAGTTGGCAGCTGGCAACAAAAAATTTCCACAAAATATCAGAAAATAATTAGACAAGGCCACTAATGGTAGAACAAGACAAAAGCAAGACCACTCCATAATCACTACCAAACACAAAGATAAGGACACTGTGAAACCACAAAAATAATCCAACATCTCCTTCTTTCTAACACAAGTGAGTCCTCTTAGATAGAAATTATTAAATACCCAGTCACCAAATTGCCCCCAGCACCCAATTCAGAAAAAAAAGAAAACTCATTTCTTACAATCCTTTCCAAAATCACTTAACACAAGTCCACTCCCTATAAAAAAGCACTCTTTACATCTCTCTTACAGTTGCCCATGGTTTGTGTTCTTCCTATTGAAGCAAACTAATCAACCTCACTTTGTTTGACTTCAGGCAGGGTCCTGAGGTCTGGCTGAGGGACAGTGACATCAATAGAAAGGGTATTAATGACTTCATCACCATTGTGGGCCCCTGGGATTCAGATCCCACTGTGGACACCATGAAACTGCATAGCATGCATCTCAGCATTGTACCACCTGAAGATGGAGAGACTAGAGAATTAACTGTGGACTCCCAATCTCCTTTACTTGAGCGTCATCCCTGGAGCATTAACTCCTTTGCATTTTGGGGTTGTGCCTGCCTGAGGTTGGGCAACCTTCCACAGCTTCAGCAGAATCTCAGTGACAGAAAAGCAGAGACATTTTGAGTTGTGTGCTGAGTGTGGGACTCATCCAGAGATGTGCGGATACCAGGTGGTCTAAGCGGGTGAGGGTACATCCCCACTGCACCGTTATGACAATCTTCCTTTTATAGATGCAGAAAAGGAGGTTCAACAAGGTTAGAATTGTTGAACTGGTCATGTAACCATCCTCTCCATGTTTAAAAAAAATTGTTAAAAATTTTTCTGGCTATATTTCTATGATATTGTAAGCAAAAGAAAATATGTTGAGGGGTGGAAGGGTGGCTGTTGGTTAGAGCGTGAGCTCTGGGCAACAGGGTTGCCAACTCGATTCCCACATGGGCCAACGAGCTGTGCCCTCTGCAACTAGAATGAAGTCAATGAGCTGCCGCTGAGCTGCCACTGAACTCCCAGATGGCCAGATGGCTCAGTTGGTTGCAGTGCGTGCTCTCAACCACAAGGTTGCCAGCTTGACTCCCACAAGGGATGGTGGGCTGCACCCCCTGCAATTAGCAATGGCAACTGGACCTGGAGCTGAGCTGCGCCCTCCACAACTAAGACTGAAAGGACAACAACTTGACTTGGAGCAGATGGGTCCTGGGAAAAACATACTGTTCCCCAATAAAGTCCTATTCTCTTTCCCCAATAAAAAAAAATCTTAAAAAAAAAAAAGAGAGAGAGAAAAGAAAATACGTTGAGTCCCACTTCTCATGTCATCAAATAGCAGTACGGGCTTGAAGATGGCTGTCTGCAGCTACAGACCTGTGGAACACGCAGAATCCTATAGAGCAGTGGTTTGCAAACTCCTTTTAGCTATGGAACCCTTTTCTTTTTCATAGGAAATCTTATAGAGAACATGGGACAGAGATTAGACCCACAGCCTACCTTACTTGGGACCAACTTCATGGCCTCAGTCAGCTTCTGAGGCTTCTCCAGGAATGTGCCAACTCTACAGAGCACAGAAGTAAATCAAGAATAAAAGATAGAGGGGCTGGCCCGGTGGCTCAGGCAGTTGGAGCTCTGTGCTCCTAATGCTGAAGGCTGTCGGTTCGATTCCCACATGGGCCAGTGGGCTCTCAACCACAAGGTTGCCAGTTCAACTCCTCAACTCCCACAAGGGATGGTGGGCTCCACCCCCTGCAACTAACAATAGTAACTGGACCTGGCGCTGAGCTGCACCCTCCACAATTAAGATTGAAAGGACAACTTGACTTAGAAAAAGTCCTGGAAATACACACTCTTCCCCAATAAAGTCCTGTTCCCCTTCCCCAATAAAATCTTAAAAATAAAATAAAATAAAAAGTTCTCTCCTACTCCAAACATTATTTAAAAAATAATAATAAAAGAATAAAAGATAGAATGCTGGAGATTCAGGTGCCTACACAGGCCTGACCTCTATCAGCTTGTTACCTGGAGTTAAACATATCACCTTAGCTATGAGATGGGTCTCCTTTGGCCCTCAGAGTCCAGTTTCTCTCTTACATTGCAGAATTACCTCATTTATCAACCAACAATTGAAAGCTAAGTGGGCTGACACACAACCAGACCTTGCTGACATACTTCACAACTGATCTTGTTCATTATCCAAGTATAAAATCAACTGTTTGATCCACACCAAGCCACAGTGGCCTGCGATGACATCCACCCTCCTTTATTATTTATTTGTTCAAACACAATGTCTTGTGCTCCATGAATATTATCAAATTAGGGCTAGAGCTGAATACAGAGGCAAGGCAAAGCAAAATCCTCTATCTCTTGTTTGCAATTTCCCTTGGGGAAAAAAAGGAAAAGCATGGCAGAGCTATGTAATTAGGTGCTAAATATGCTAAGCAGAAATGAGAAGGCTTGGGTAGCCAAGAGATCCATGGATGATGCAAAAGATAAAGGACAGGGGAACACTTATCAACAAGCTGCTATATGTACTTAACGGTGAAATGATATGACATCTGGGATTTGCTTTCAAATTCTCCAACAAAATAAAAAGTGGAAGGATAGATGAAACAACGTTGGCAAAATGTTGCTAATTTAAGGATGGGTCCTGCATGCATAGCAGTGTATTTCTTCTCTGAAATTTTCCATAATAGAAGGGTGGTGGTGTGTTTTGTCAAGTACACTATGTGTAATACCCATCTTCAACACTCTGCACATTATCTTGTTAAATGTTTTAAAAAGCCAATTCACTTTACAGATGAAGACTCTTAAGAGTCAAAGTAATGAAGTAATTTACCTAAAGAGTGCTAGAGCCAGGATTTCTCTTGCGATCTCCAACCTGAATAAAAATGTCATGAAGAGGTCAAGCTAGAATTGGACCTTGACTTCTAGGCATGTAAAGGCGTTTCAGAGGAAGGAGCAATATGAACAAACCTCCTGAGATAAGAGCCACGGGATGGGACCAATACTATGAGGAGATGGTTTCACAACTCATAAATACATATTTTACTACCCAATTAATAGGAGCCAATTGTCTTATCACTTAACCCTAAGTGATGGAGGAAAATCAATGAGGCTGACAATCAGGTATTGAGACAGAAGACGGGTCGATTGGAGGGATCAGAGGGCTTGAAACAATGCAATGACTGACTCTGTCTCTGCCTTGTCCTAATTCCAATGTGAGAATGAAGAGGAGAGGGAATCCTGACAGCAGAATAAGCAGAAGCTCTGGTTCCTTCCAGTTTGGGGAAGATTAACTTTCCTTTCTCCTTCTTTTTCACTCCCAGCTCCTGGCCAAAAAAGAAGATAGATACATACATACATACATACATACATACATACATACATACATAGATAGATAGATAGATAGATAGATAGATAGATAGATAGATAGAGATATAGAGATATAGATGAGATAGAGATAGGTATAGATAGATATAGATAGATATAGATAGGTATAGGCATAGGTATAGGTATAGGATAAAGATAGAGGTAGAGATAGATAGAGATAGAGATAGAGATAGAGATAGAGATAGAGATAGAGATAGAGATAGAGATAGAGATAGAGATAGGGATAGGGATAGGGATAGAAATATTTACTAAGTGGACAGATTTACTGCATGCTGGGCACCTTATAGGCTGGATGTTGGGATCAGAGGTGCAGTAGATCAGACAGCCCTCCAAGAAAGCCCATGCAAGAAAGGTGAGTGATAATCTAAGTTCAAAAGGGGAGGTATGCCAGGGGCAGGACTGCTCAGAGGAAGCAGAGTCTGAATTCCACCATAAAGTAGGGTAGAGCATAGGCAAACAAAAACTTGAGAGGGGAAGGCAAATGTGGACATGTCTAAAATGTGTGTCGCTGGGGGGAGTGGATAGGGGAGGGCTATAAGAAGTTATAGAGAGAGGCAAAGGAAAGAGATCCTTGAGTACCAGGCCAAAGGTAACGCAGAGCCACTGATGTTTTCTGAACAATGCAGGTAGATTACAATTTGGGGGACAGTGATTTTACTCCGCCCTATATCCACACCCTCTCCCATGTGATTTTGCACATCCCTGTGTAAGCATGAATGAGTGTATTTTCCCACCCCTTGACTTCAGGATCAACTATGAAATTCGCTTTGGCCAAGGGGATCTTAGCAGACGTGAAACACAGCTGGCTTTTTGCAGTGGGGCCTTCCCTCTTATACCTCTGCCATTGCCATGACAAAGACATGCCCGAGTAGCATGCTGGTTCAGAAAAGATGAGATGCACTGCCCGAGACCCCTAGATTTGCAGTGAGACATGGACCCCAGACATTGCAGTCAAAGCAGACCACTCAGTCATGTCCCACTTAGATCAGTCAACCTCCAGCCAACTCGTGATGTGCAAACAGTCCATCTGAGATCAACAGAGGCATGTAGCTGACCTGCAGATGCATGAGCTAAATAAATTCTTATTATTGTATGCCACTGATACTTCTTTTTGTGCTTGCTTGTTACATAGCAATAGCTGACTGATACACTCACCATATTTCTCACCCCCAAAATTCAGGGAATTTTGTCAAAGAAGGTGATCAATTCATGAATAATCATGGTCACCTGTGAAGCTAAAGTTACAGATGGAAGGAAGGGCAGGACAGTGCAGGAGACAAGTGTGAAAAGGTATGGCTCTAGGTAAGATAATATATGCACGCATTCCTCCTATGTGTTTGACTTGGCCTAATTCTCCCTAACCTTCTAGAAGAAACAAAACTTTGTCTTTGAAGTTAGGATAAGTTAGAATAAGAAGGCTCTGGGAAACTTTTAGTCAATCCTGGGGAGTTGGCAAGCAAACTGCTCTAGGAAAGTAATTAAAGTCCTAAAAGTTTAGACTCTTACACACACACAGACACACACACACACACACACACACCTTCCAAACCTAAATATTTCTAAGGTTATTGAACATGCAGAGATAAAAACACATTTTCATCATGTGAAAAGAATTTCTTTTATAACAAATGAAAACTCACATTTTGGAAGTCATAACCAGTAGTGTGTCTCGGGCATATTTAACACAATTTAGTTCTCTGATTTTAAAATGTTGGCTGACCCTTAACAATTTTAAAAGGTTAAAATGGTATAGGCCTCACAACTGTCAACAATTCTGTTATTAGGGGAAAAAATTGTACAATTTGAACATTTCAGCCTGAGATTGTATCTCCTGTTCATGACAGCTAGTTCCAGGCAAACTTGGGCTAAGCAGCCCTGAGCATTTATTGCTTCCCTAAGCCAGGAATTAGGACTGTTAGCTATTGAGAGAGAGAGAGAGAGAGAGAGAGAGAGAGAGAGAGAGAGAGAGAGAGAGAGAGAGTTAGTTGTACCCAGCACTGACATTCAAACCTTAACAAACTTCCTCTTTCTCAAAGACAGAAATTTGGGCAGAAATGAACCCCGACTGCTTTGCACCTCAAGTGTGGCCACAGCCCTCAGCTGGCCCCGTGCCCCAGCCCACCATCCCACCATCCATCAGAGATTCTAGTCCAGCAGATGCTGCTCAGCTTGTGTCCCGGTTTATCCTGGAAGAGATGTTCCCCATAGCGGGAGCCATCCATCCGATGAATCAGGACATTTCAAAGCCAACTATCTGACAAGGCCCTTCCAACCTTTAGGACATTTTTACCCCAGTCTTTTATAGCATCTACAGCAACATGGACTTTATCAAAATTGTAAAACGGGACCTTACCCATTGTAAAAGTGTGTGCATAAGCCCCTCCCACAGCCCCGCCCCATCCTTCAGCATTACTTGGCATCTGAGCCTTTTCTCATTGACAACCCATCCTCTGACCACCTAACAGTTCATCCCTGTCCCCATCCTTTGTCCAAGGTCTGTCTACCCCATCCCTGGGCCTGTTCTAGCCACACTCTCTTTCACCCTGACCTCTGGAATGGGGCAAAGCTAAGTCACGGAGATTAGATGAGGGTAAGGGCAGGCCTGCACACTTTGAGCTTATCCATGAAGGTTTCGTTGCCAGGAGCAAGAATATTTTGTTTCAATGATACAATCCTTATCTCGTCAGAGAGCAATATCCCATTTTGAGAGACTGAACCTAGCAGGGAAGAAAATGAGAAAGATACCAAACCTAGATAGTCACAGAAAGCACTTATCAGAAGCCAATACAACTCAAATCCCTCGGGTACAGAGTCAAGAAGCAAGAGCCAGGCATCCGCTTGTGGTGTCTTGTAAAACTCAGGTCACTCCTTGATCAGAAAGCTAGCTCCTCAGGCCCTGATCACAGGGCCCTGGAGGCAAGGACGGATTCCGATAATCTCGGCTTCACCTGGGAGAGGCCTCACGTTACATTGCTGACAGCGCCATCTGGTGGCCTCTTAAGGATGTGCCACCCTGAGGAGCCTAAAGACACCAGTAAAAATCTCACCAAAAGGATTCAGAAAAGTCAATGTTTCACTTTACCTTTCTCACACTTTCTCAATCTAGTTGTGTAGGACACAGCTCCCTGGCCCATGCTGGTATTATGAGCCTTGCATGCCCCCCAGCTGAGGCAGTCGGTTGCCGGTCATTGGTCGGCTACTCACAGCCTCTCACGGCAGCTCTCTCTGGCTGCTGGCCACTCACGCTGGCCACCGGCCACTCATGGCAGTACACAGTAGCCAGCCCAGCTCCAGGGAGAGCCGTTGTTCACAATCTTAGCTGTAGAGGGCGCAGCTCACTGGCCCATGTGGTTATCGAACCGGCAACCTTGGCGTTAGGAGCACAGCACTCCAACGACCTGAGCCACTGGGCCAGCCCCTTGCCTTTAATTCTCTCTCCCACCTGCTCACTTTTGTTTAGTTATCGAGATTTTTCAGGTTCTTGTAACAAGCATGATGAGGAAAAATTTCACCAAACCCCAGTTCAATTTGAAATTAAGCAATTCACAACTTTTCTTTCCTGGGGTACATTAGACATCAAATCAGCCAGGGGGGCAGTGCTGGAACGTGCCAGCCCATGGTGGGAGGCAGCACTGTGTGTGGTTGTTCCCCATCTGCCCTTCCCCTTGATGATTTTGCAAAGCGGCAGGAAATGAGGACAGGGGAGATTCTTACCCGGCTGCTCCTGGGACAGCAGGGTCACTTTACCTTTCTGTCCTCAGTCCCAAATGAATATCTGTGGCTGTCAAATTATTCGTGGGCCAGTGGCACAACTTGGAAGCTTTTTTTTTTTAACCTTGTCCACTCCTCTTTAAAATCAATGCTCATTTCAGTGTTCAAATGCCATGAGGGACAACATCCAGCTTGCCCCCAAAAATCTTACTGCAAACACAAAAATAAGGGTGGGACAACTGAACAATAATGCCTCTGAAGACAAATGCCTCAGCTATGACTAACGGTGCTCAGGAGATGTGTTCTTTCTGCTCAACCCAGGACAGAAAATGACTATTTTCAGGTGAAAAACGCTCATTAAATCCCTGCCATGATGATCCAGATCATGTCAGAGAAATCACAGCAGACAAAAGAGACACAGAACATTCTGGAAAAGTGAGCAAGGGCTAGAACTCAAGCAACTTAAGCAAAGCAGGCCAAAAACATATTGTAAACATTTGGCAGAATACTTTTTTTGAGATATATTTTGCTAGGTGCTATCTTTATCCCCTCAGCTTCCATGCAAGTAGCCTTTGTAATTCTTTGCCTCGGGGTATTTTTTTGTAGAGTATGATGCAGAAGCAACTTGAGATCAATAGCTTGTCTTCCTTCTGTCCTCTGTAGTAGCTTCCTGGTGAGGAAATAAGAGGTGGCCCAGAGGTGGAGTGGAGAGAGGAGAACTTATGCTGGCCAGGAGAGTGTGCGAGGCAGACCTGGGGGATATCTATGTGTCCCATGTCTAAGATTTTGGAAATGACTATGAGTCCGTGAGTCATGGGGACAGAACTTGGGGGTGGGGGGGTCACAAGACCTCAAGGAGATACTAGGGTCAGGGGGCTAGACCCAATGACTAAGTAGAAGCCAAAGGATTCAGTCCCATAGCGATTGCAGAATAGTGGTGTGAGAATTGAGTCATCGCAGGGCTCACAGTGATAGGAGCTCACCTAACTCAACAGAATCTGGGACAGAACAGTAAGGAGCATATTTTCAAGGCCAAGGCCACATAGTAACAGCAACACATCATCCATCCTATTGAGTTGATATAGCCTTATTTGAAGTTAATTTGTAATTTTGTTTTGCTTTTATGGCTGAGTATGAATTATAAGGATAAGAAATGTATACCTAGTATTGTCTGAAATATTTTAATGACCCAAAGCTCTCAGCCTCACCAAAAATTCTGGGGCTCCTAGCTGAACCTGAGCAGAGCCAATAGGCTGGGCTAAAAGGTGTGTCTCAGCATTAACCAGTGTGTACCCATGATTCATGACTGGAGAGGCCTCCCCTTCGCTTAATCTCTGGGAATGACCCCAGGACCTTGGCACAACCCCAGGTTAAAGAGCTTCCCACAGTAACACCTGAGATATTTCCTGTCAACTCAGTAGACTGGGGCTTCAGCATTAGAAAATAAAGAAAAGTGATCCAGCCTACAATACTCAGATTCACAGCACCCCAACCCTATGGGCAGGAACAGACTTTGCACATACCTACCACTAGAATTAGAGAGACCCAGGAGGAAATAGAAAATGGAGACTGAAGACAAGACTCAGAAGTAAGGAATTAAAATGCAAGCATTTAAAACTCAGAGCCACACACTATCCCTGCAGTGGACACAGACAGGCCTGTTGAAAAGCATGCTGGATTTCCATGATTTCCACGTAAAATCACCACAATTGCTCTTTTGGGGGCTCCTTAGACTGATCAAGAACTGGAGCACAAAGGCGTCACACGCCTGTCTTAGCACTAGAATTAACCCACCAGCCTGCAGGTGTGAGCTTTGAAGTAAACCAGCTTAAACAAGCCGACTGCCTATGTCTAGGGAGGGTCTGAGAGTCTCCCAGCAAACCATCAACTACTAGGCTGCAGCCAGTGCTGCTTTCACAGCCCAGAAAAAAACAGACCATAGATCAGGGACAAAATGCAGCCCAGCCACATGCCTAAAAACTTGGCTGACTCGGCCCAGATAAAGTCATTGCAGAGACGGTGTTTTCAAAAGATTAAAAAACAGCAAACCCACTGCAATGCCACGCCAGCAAATTGTATCTAAAGCTGAGAAACGCGTGCGGTACTGCAGGCCCCAGTCTGATTCCAAGTGTCAAGGGCGCCACCTGCTGCCCAGACTGTGAAAAGTCTGGTTTGTCTCTTCCTTTCTCTTAGCACAATGAACAAACAGAAAGTGCCTGAATGCAGTGGGTCTCACACCGGAAGAGTATGCTGACATGCGAAGTGCTCTCCAAGACTTGTGAGCTGTTTGTGTGTGTGTTTGTTTGTCTGAGAACCTCAAAAACTTAATACAAGCAGATGCTGGCTCATCAGACTGATAAAGGAAAGTCATCAAACCAGATTCCAGGCCTTCCTTTATTTTGCATTTGTTAGGATATGACTAGGAGGTTGTGTCAGGGGCTGCTGTTTTAATTGTGGTATGTTAATGAAAGAGAACACAGGTGGACTAACTTCTCAAGGAAGCATTTATACTACTAAGTAGAAGCCAAAGGACTCAGCCCCATAGCGATTGCAGAATAGTGGTGTGAGAACTGAGCCATCGCAGGGCTCACAGTGATACAAGCACACTTAACTCAGCAGAATCTGGGACTGAACAGTAAGGAGCATATTTTCAAGGCCAAGGCCACGTAGTATAAGCAACGCATCATCCATCCCATTGAGTTGATATACATTTAAAGCTTCTGTTCCCATCATATTTGCTTACATTCTATTGGCCAAAGCCAGTCACATGGCCAACATGAATAGGATAAGGAAGTACATTCCACAGAGGTTGCAAGAAGCCAGGACGAGGGCAAGGAGGGAAGGCAGAGTTGTGCACAAAGTATACAACCTATTACATATCCACAATTTAGAAATCCTGCCTCTAAGGAAAGGGATCATCTATATTCCCTTAAAAAAATCACAGAACTTCCAATCCAAATGGTAAGTCAGTCTATGCATTTTATTCTCTTCCATTTCTGAAATCTCCATCAAAATAACTAAATGACTTAGGGGCAAGAATTCTAAATCATAACAGGAAACCTGAGGGGGTAGCAACCACATGCCTAAAACTTAAAAATTGAGATTGCAAACAAAGGGGACCTTAGAAGATGTGTCTGCCTTTTCACTGTCTGCTGCACAAACTTCTAAGAAGGGATCAACTGGAAAATAAGTGATGGATCCCAGGAAACTGGCTTTCACCCCAGCTCTAAACCAAAATGTCTAGAGATGGGGGTGGGAGGTGTTGCAGTCAGCCAAAAGCAAAATTTAGTATATGATAAGGTGTTCTTTTTTAAAAAAATAATTTTAATTTTTCAATTACAGTTGACATACAATATTATATTAGTTTCAGTAGGTATTCTTTAAAATGGAAAAAAAAAACATGGGTGTCAAAAATTATTTCAGGGGGACAGCCCGGTAGCTCAGGCGGTTGGAGCTCCATGCTCCTGACTCCGAAGGCTGCCGGTTCGATTCCCATGTGGCCAGTGGGCTCTCCACCACAAGGTTGCTGGTTCGATTACTCGAGTCCCGCAAGGGATGGTGGGCGGCGCCCCCTGCAACTGGGGTTGAACAGGGCACCTTGAGCTGAGCTGCCGCTGAGCTCCCAGATGGCTCAGTTGGTTGGAGCGTGTCCTCTCAACCACAAGGTTGCCGGTTCGACCCCCGCAAGGGATGGTGGACTGTGCCCCCTGCAACTAGAAAATCAGCAACTGGACCTGGAGCTGAGCTGCGCCCCCCACAACTAAGACTGGGGAGACAGCAGCTTGGGGCTGGATGGCACCCTCCATGGCTGGGATTGGGGGGACAACAACTTGACTTGGAAAGGGGCACCTGGAGGTGTGCACTCTTCCCCAATAAAGTCCTGTTCCCTTCCCGAATAAAAAAAAAAATTATTTCAGATGCACAGTAAACACTGGAGGAAAAAAAATACAACTCAATTCCCTACCTAACTCCTTGCACCATAATAAATTCTGGATGGATGAAATATTTACTGTTTAAATATTTAATAAAGATACACATAAGAAAATTTTTAATATTTAATCTTGGTGTGAGGAAGGACTCTCTAAGCAATAGGACAACATCAGCACCCAAAACAGAGAAGACGAGACAGTCAGACCATCAGGAGAGGATCATATTTCCTTGAAAGACACGCTTACCAGGAGTATGCCCAGAGCAGCAATGAGCAGCAACAGAAAGTGTCACTTAGTAATGGCCCAAAAGATGCCAATGATCTGCTCAGCCCACACCCCCCTCTTAGAAAATCTTCCCCAACTCATTCTCCTCTGAAAGGGACAGCCCATGTACCATGTGACCTCCACCACCATCAGACACAGCTGATTGGGCTAGAGGTGTTCATCTGGCCCAGGCTTAGCCAATCAGAGTTTCTGTCCCAGGAATTTGGAAATGGATCCCTGAGACACTGAGCCAGTAGGTTCTCAGGACACAGGCTACAAGATAACAGAGATTCAGGAGCCAGAGTGGGCACCATGACACCCAGAAAGGTGAGGGAACAAGACCCAGGGAGCTAGTTTGAAGAAAGCTGTGCACAGGGGACAAGAGGAGAGGACACCCAGTTCAAGACCAAGCTGAGAGCCCACTGGGCCTCAGAAAGATAGCAAGGCTGGAGACTCAGTGCAGGTGACCTCCGGTTCTCAGGAAACCTTTTCCCCCATGACCTTGCATTAAGCCCCCTCTCAACCTGCATAGTTTGGGCTGCTTATCTTCCTTGCAACTTCTTGATTCCTGATGAAGATGCAGCTTCGTGTGTAAGGAAAGTGGCTTGAGAAGGAAGGAACAAAAGAGAAGTGAGAGAAAGTGTGTGGCAGGAGTTTTGTTTGAGAGTTACGTGAGGGAGCAATGAAAGCACAACCCGGGAAAAACAATACGAGTGAAAACAACGTTCAGTCACTCAGAGCCTAGGGAAGAGAAGTCTGTGTCAAAAAGCTTGGTGGGGAAAAAAAAACCCTCAGAAGCAGCAAATGTGGGACAAAAATGTCCCATGGTGCTTCTGTCCTTTTCAAGGGAGTCTGCAAAGTGGAGAAAACAAACAACCCTTGAACAATTTTTATGAGGGCTGAAAAATTCACGCCAGGCAGCTTAAAAGCAGCTGCTTCCCAGTTACAAAGGGCCCAGGCCCCTCTGATTCCAGGCAGAACAACTCTGCTGACTTTTCACAACCTTATATTGTTTTCCTGGCATTGATTTTTACCCTTGAGAGCAAGTTTGAAGAAAGATGCTCAGTAAAAGGAGTCACCCTCCAGTTTGAAGGCTCCGTTCCCCCTCCTTAATAAGAGTGCTATGTTGGGGCAGAAGTTGGGCCTCTTCTAAAAATAGAAGCAAACTTCGCTGATCACATTTTGGGGAATGTGTTTAAAATAGTGCTTTTGAGAGGGAAAAAAAAAAAGCACTTGATAACATGTTTTTGTTTTCTAATGAGTGCAAAAATGCAGAGCAGCCCAGGGCCATAGCCAGAAAATAAGCAGTTGAGCCTCAAAGAAATGAGGAAAATGAAACTAGGAAACGTCTGGCAAGGTCACGGGCCACAATCTCAATCTCGTCTGCTGTGATTTTCTAGCTAGTGAAACATGGTCAGTTGGCCACGCTTCCATAGCCAGAATCTAAGCTGAAAAGCAATTTGAATTGCTCCTGGTGACTAAGGGGGATGAGGCAGCAGGTATCTTCCTTTTTGTATGTCTACCCATGAGCCATCAGTCTCATCCTCTCCTTCACATTAGAAGTATAGACACAAGAGCTGGAACGTGCCTTTGACAGAGAACCCAACCCTCTACTTCCACGTGGCTAGATGAATTTTGAGATATTAATTTATGGTTTGTGCTGCCAGCATTTTCTCTCCCTCTTCCCTTCAATTCATGCTGGTTTCAGGGTACATCACAAGACAGAAAAGAGAAGTAAGCCATAGGATCTTCTGGTTTGGTTTCTAAAACCCATGGCTGGGATTAAGGCGAGACACTACCTTTGGCCACAAAATTGGAGGAGCCACCGAAACACTCAGTAAGCAAGATGAAATAATATTTTAATGCAATAGTTTTAAAAATTAAAAATCCACAATTTTTAAGATGTATCCTTAAATGTAAAGGCTCATTCACCTCATCCTAATTCCAGTCCTGCCCAGGGGAGAATTTGGAGGAATTATGGAGGGGGACGTAGGGAGGAAGAAAGGCGTTTACAGAGAGGAAAAGAGGAAGAAAGGTTCTTCCCCAAACCATACAAAGACATCCTACCTGGCTTGAGGAAATAGAGAGAGAGAATTCTACAGGCTCTTAGAGCCCCAGAGCTCCAAGTGGAGACGCAGTGAAGGGTCAGAACCCCACAGAAGAATAATCAGTGTGTCCATGGAGATAGGACCACGAACCATTGTACAAAGGATTCCCAGGCCGTGAGGTGGCAAGGGGGCAGAAGAGAAGGAGGCTGGGACTGTGGATGTGTCAGCAGCAACCCCACGGGAACAGATCCATAAAGCATGTTCCCTGTGACTTAGCACTTCACAAGACTCTAGAACTGTGGCCCAGTGTCAGCTGAGATCATTGCCCAAGAGCCAGCAGATGGGGTGCACAGTCAAAACATAATCCACTTGACAGAAAATAAAATTATGCAGTCATTGTTGCACACCTGTGCTTCCAGATTAATATAAGGCTATCCAGATAGAGAAACTGAAGCCAAAAGGTGAATTAAGCAACTTGCATTGTGATTGGATTTAAAGAAAAAGACTGGATGAATCTACATGTGATGGGGAAACATCAATTTCAACACGTCCATTTAAAATGACATCCTTGGTCTTAGGAAGAATGCTTACGAAAATCATATTTTCTGTTTCCAGAGTTATCTCTGTGGTGCTCCTGCATAAATCTTCTCTCTATATTGAATGCCTGGGAGCCTTTGGTGGTGGCTGATGTGAAAGAAGAGCAATCTCAGAGCCATCTGTCTTCCCCTACTCCCACCTCCCACCAAACTTCTTTTGGGAAGTTGGAGCTGAGAATTTATACTGTATGCTTTCTTCTATCAGATCAGGAGAGAGCCCAACATCTCTCAAGTGAAATTTACTTTCAGATCATGATGAAGTTATTGGCTTTCTGTTGACATAAATTACACAGGTATCACAATAGACGAAGCATCATTTTCTCTATGCTGCACAGTTTTTATACTAGCAGCTGGATTTCTCAATGTAATTTTTCTTCAGGTCAAATTTTCTTCTCCAGGTATATTCAGTGATATGAAACTTGTCAGAACAAATCTCAATATACCTTTATATTCTTGTGTTATTCAAGTCCCAGATTCTATCAGGAAGATAGACAAGGAGAAAAAACAATATATCATTAACAACAAAATAAATATCTGAGACTACTGTGTACAGTATCTGTGTAAAACAGAAAGAATATAACCCGAGGGAAAGAGAAAAATTTCTACTACTTACTCGAAGTACCACCACTTTCTGGAAAAGAATTACAGTTTTCACTGTAATTTATTTTCAGGTTCTAGGACACTATCACTGTAAGATGTACCCTACGTTTAATGAGAGCTTTCAAGAGGAAAAGGAAACTCTATTGAGTACTTGTCAATTGTAAAATGCACTCCAATTGAAGAAATGCTAAAATATGAAAACGCATCCATCAGAATGAATGGAAAACAGCTATGGAGATTCAATTTCATAGCAGCTCAGCTTTTAGTATATGCCATTGAAGGATGGCCATGGTGATCACCCTGTGGGACCAAACGCAAGGTCATAAAACTTGGGATCAAGATACAGAAAAGGGGGGAGGTGTGCTTTTCCATCCCCTAGGCAAGGTGGTCTTTGATTACTATGCCTTCAGATCTCAGCTCTGCCATTTATTACCTAAGTGACATGGGTCCTCAATTTCCTCATCAGTAAACCAGGGATTTCTTCATTCATGCAAAAATTATTTATTCTGAGGCTAAAGTTTTCCAGTTTTAGACACTGATGATACCAAGGGAACAAGACAGAGAAGGTCCCTGGCCTCCCGGATCTTATATTCTAGCAGTTGAAGAGGGGGGAGGAGGGACACAGGCAAGTAGACAGATAAAACAAGCAAGATCATTTTAGATATTGAGAAGTGCATTAAAGGGAATGAAATAGGGGCATGGGACAGCATCTCAGGGGGCAGCTTCTCTGAGGAGTCAGCATTTGAGCTCAGACCTCAAAGAGCTTGAAGAAAATCATTCCAGAGAAAGGAAACAGCCAGAACAAAGTCCCCAATAGAAGGAGTTGTCTGCACTTGAGAAGCCACAGAAGGGTTTGTGTGATGACAGCAGAGCTAGTAGAGAGGTGAGCGGTGGGAGACAAAATCACTGATGGGGGGAGGGCCAGCTCATGCATCTCCTATAGGCTACGGTAAGGAGTTCAGCTGTGTTCTAAATGTAATGGGAAATCATTTTAAACTGAGGTGATGCAATTAAATTTTTGTTTTAAAAATTCACTCTGCCTATGGTAATTCGTGCAAGAGATGCTGGGGTGAGGTGCCTGTATCATGAGGTTGTCAGGGGATTAGCTGAGAAAATTTCAAGGAGCTGGGGCACAGAACCTGGCCCCTCATGTGTGCTCCTAAATGACCACTATTAATTATAACATATATGAAACTCTGTGCACATGGACCTCATACCAGTTAACACATTGCATGAAATTATCAGCTTCAGGGCCTGTCTCCCCAACGAGACTACGTTTCCTGACAGCAGATACTGTGCCACATCCACCATCATATTCTGGGGGTCCATATCTGGTAGCTGACAAATGATAGTGGGTAAGTCAGGCCACTTTTCTGAGTCAGGTCACCTCTCTGAGCTTCAGTCTCCGTAAAATAGGGTTGAGAATCATACCTGCTGGTACCATTGTTTTAAGGTAAAAATGAGATACTTACAGGAGTTCACTCTAAGAGCTATAAATGGGTACACAATTGTCAAAGTTTAGGAAGCAGCTTCTGTGTTGTATTTCTCAATTATATCCATATCCATATCCACTTCTCAATTATATCCATATATTAACATTTGAGTAATTTAAAAAATATATATGTGGGAAACCATGAGAGAAATGAGGAAACTTTCATTGCTCTTTGTGAGAAGGTAAATTAATTCAAACTCAAGTTAGCAATATCTGGACATGTTGAAGCTTTTCTAGGTCTCAGAAGAGAAAAGTCCCCCATATGTGCACAAAGAGAATGGTACAGGATGGCAAATGCAGCATGCTTGTAACAAAGAATTAGTGAGAAAACAACCCTAATGTCCATCAGGAGGGGAAGCAAGGAAGTAATGTGCATAGATTCAAGCAACATTCAGGAAGTAAAACCAATGGAGATGTTCGGGATTCAAGGTAGGGGACAGAGGTGTCAAGGCTGATGCCCAAGGTTTCATTTTGCTCAGCAGAACCACCCCCTGAGATAGGCAGCAGGGGATGGGGCGGGTGTGGGGTGACAGTCACACCCTCTGCCCTGGAGCAACTTCTGATGTGTACGCCTGGATGTGGCATTTGGCCAGTTGGATTGATGGTCTGAGCTTACAGGAGAAGCCTGGACTGGAGAAGTAAGTGGGGGGAGGAAGGAAGAGGGTCGTCTGCAAACAGATAGTGAGTGTAGACGAACTGTCAAGGGAGAGAGTTTGGAGTAAAAAAAATAACACGAATCTTGAAGTCTAGGATTGGTCATAAAGATACCACAGGTATATGTTTTTAACAGCTTTATTGAGGTGTAATTGACACACAATAAACTGCACGAAGCGTATACTTTGATAAGGTTTGACACAGATACACCAGTGGATCCAACGAACACATCCATCACCTCCACAGTTACCTGGCATTCCCTTGTAATCCTTCCAACATGCCTTGTCCCAGGAAGCCCCTGATCTACTTTCTGTCACTATAGATTGGTTTTCATTTTCTAGAATTGTATATAAATGGAATCACACAGAATGTAGACTTTTGGAGTCTGGCTTCATTTATTTAGCCTAATTATTTTGATTTTTGTCCATGTTGTTGCATGTATCAAGAGTTTGTTCCTTTTTTATTGCTGAATGTTATTCATTGTTGATACACTCACCAATGGTTGGATATTCAGTTTGTTTCCACTTTGGGGTGCTACAAATAAAGCACCTGTGAATATTTGTGTATTCCACACAAATACTTGTCCATATATATGTATTTGTGTGGACATATGCTTTAATTACTCTTGTAACTACCTAGGGGTGGAATGGCTGGATCATATGGTAGGTATATGTTTAACCTTTAAAGGAACTGTCAAATTGTTCTCCGAAAGGGGAAGACCATTTTACATAGCCACCAGCAATGTACAAGAGTTCCTGTGGCTCCTAACCTTCCAATACTTGGTATGGTCAGCCTTTTCATCATAGCAGTTAATTTTAGCCATCCTAATAGGTTTATGGCGTTATTCCATTGTGGTTTTGATTTGCATTTCCCTAGTAACTAATGATGGAACTAAAATTTTCAGCAAGTGGAAGAAGACTAAACCTGTGCAGGAGACTGAACAGAGTAAACAAGGATGCAGGAGGAAAACCAGAAAAGTGTGACATCACAGAAGTCAACAGGAGAAATTATTCAAAAAGAAAATGGTGGAGAGGGAGACCCAAGATGGCAGAGTAGATAAACACTGTGCCTGCTTCCTTCCATGAACACATTAAAATTACAACTAAATTATAGAACAATCAACCTGGAGAACCATCTGAAGTCTGGCTGAACAGAAGTTTTATAACTAAGGATATAAAGAAGCCACATCAAGACTGGTAGGAGGGACTGAGGCGCGAAACTGGCTAACCACAAACCTGTGTGTGACGAGAACCGGAAGAGATATCTCAGCCGCAGAGATTCACCTCAGAGGAGTGAGTGGCCCCAGCCCCACACTGGCGTCCCCAGCCCAAAGTACTGGTGCCAGGAAGAGGAGACTGCACCATGTCTGGCTGTGAAAACCAGTAGGGATTCCGACCACCCAGGTGGGACAGAAGGCTGCAGGAAACCCAGGCATCTTCTTAAAGCGCCCGTACACAGACTCACTCGATTGCAGGCACTCACCTTAGGCTCCAGTGGAGGGATGGTGACTCGGGAGGCGTTGGAGACATACAGGGCACAGACTGAGGTGTGTGACTTCCAGGGGAGAACGGGAGGATGGTTTGTATTTTCCCTGTGTGAGGTCCTTCTCTTCTGCAGTCGGCAGGCTGGCACCATCTTTCCCGTGTTGAGCCCTCCCCCTACGTTTACAGCCAAATCTGAATCTGATTGGTCTGGTGAGTTCTGCTGCTCCGCCCTGCTGACTCAGCTGGGATCCTACACCACCACTACCACCACCCCCAACGCCAGAGGCACTTTCTCCAAGAAAAGCCAGCCCCGCTCACATTGCACCTTCCAGGAAAACTTATCAGAGTCCGACAGACCCCACACAGGTGGCAACTGGCCTCCGTGTGCTCTGAGACTTTTGCTGAGTAGCTCCAGGCTCAGCACTGGCACCAAACCAGACTCTACATTAACCTGGTGACCACAACTCTTCCTACTCTGGTGACTCCCTGAGACCCTGCCTCACTCAACTTGTATACCGCCTGAGGCTTTATCAGTGGCTAAATCTTAAGGGATCTGGCAGGTGGCAGCAGGCCTCGGGGTGTCCTGGCATTTTGCAGAGCTACCCAAGGCCTGGTAGGGTGGCAGACATCCTCAGTTTACAGTGTGGCCTCTTCCACACACCTCAGGGGTTAGCACAGGCAGCAAACAACCGTGGATCACAGATGGTGACCGCATAGGGCTGTCAGCCAGCAGCAGCCACACAGTTATTCCCTTCAGTCTTGAAGCAGGATCTAGACAGCACACTGAGTGTCCACTACAAGGGGCTTCTCCTCCCAGATTCTAGATTCTAACCACCCCAACCTCTTCCTTTGGGCCCCCACTGAGGCTAGGAAGCCATTCCCTGCAGTTACTCTCTCTAAATTACTTCAGAGCTGCCTTCTCCAACACCTGTTCAAGCCATTCCTTTTACTAAACTCTCCAGTGTTACTCGTGTTTTCCTGACTCATACACTCCTTCACCCAGAGGCCTCCAACACTGGGAGGGAAAGGAGGGGAGGGGTGAGAAGCCCACACTTTGTGACTCATTCTGTTATTGGCCAGGTCACATAGAACCAGAAAGGTCAAGTTGGGAAATAATCAGGATTATGTTTTGCTTTCAGCTCATGCATACCCCCAGAGTCGTCTGAAGGGACCAACATTTCGGTACAGAAATCTGGAATGCAGTAACCAGTGAACACGCATGTTGTGACCTCCGTGTGTCTGCCCCACAGAGCGGAACGTGCATGAACACTCGGAGCTCCTTCGAGTCTGCGTGCAATCCATTTACTGCACTTCTGACATATTAATGCACTAAATGGCTCCCTCGTGATCTGGAAATGTTACCATCGTCGCAGCCTGAGGGCCCCACTTCATATAGAAGCGACTCAGGTTCAGGCATAATTGGATGAAAAGCAGTAGAAATGGATATCGAAGGGGCAAGAATGAATCAATGATTTCTTCTTTTCCATTCCACTGCACCAAATCTGATTTCCAGTAAGACTAACATGCTAGAGACCAAGACCAGCACATCCTAAACAAACAGACATCGCCCGTTAACCAAGGGTCCAGCACAGCATTCACGTGTAGTCTTATTGGCTTCAGGAGGCACATCTGAACTACGATTCCCCAGCTCTCCCCGGCAGCATTCAGCAGTCATCAGAACACGATCCACTCAGTCATTCAGAGCACATTTTATTAACACAGAAAGACTATGATTCACCTTATTAATCTCACAGGGGTAGATGAGATCCAAATCAGCACCACTCATGAAGTATACCATGAACTTGATGACAAAGAGGAAGCAAAACACATTATTATTACCGAAAATTCCTCACGGATAACAAGTCTTCCCCTCTCCAAGTGTATGAAAGGCTTCAAATATACAAATCTAAAAATATGTCACAACAGTTAACGCTAAGACTTGAGTTGATTTTTTTTTTAATATGCTTTAAAATATACTGAGCATCTCTCCTTCCCCCGACTCTCCAATGACATGAAGAAGCCCCTTTCCTTGCTTTTCTCCTGGGCTTCTACATTTTTCTCCTTCCTGGAGCAGCACCAGGGGCTGGACAGGTGCCTGAGGCGGTGACTATGACGCCTGCTCTGCAGAACGCTTGTGCTGGCTCCGGGAGGGACCCTCGCTGCTGGGGGACACCTCTTTTTGTAGGTTCACTGTGCTGGTCTTCCCAGCGGTTTCAATCCAAGGGTGCTGAAGAACCTGGTGGGCCGTGTAGCGCTTCTTGGGGTCTACCACCAGCAACTGGCTCACCAGATCTTTGGCAGCTGTTGAAGTGAGAGAAAGAGGGGAGAACAAGATGATGGCAGGTGGTTCTGAATTTTTCTTCCCCATAAATTAAATAGGAACACCAACATCCATGATAGCACCATGTGCTATACCAGGGCAGTGCTGGCCAACATTTTTCTGCGATGATGGAAACCTTCTATTATATCTGTGTTCCCCACCTGGGGCTACTGAGCATTTGAAATGTGGTTAGTGCAAGTGAGGAACTGAATTTTATTATATCTACTTTTAATTAGTTTGCACTTAAATAGCCGTGTGCAGCAAAGGGCTACCCTGTTGGACACAGCATCTCTAGAGGATGTTTATTCATTTCTCTAGAGTCCAGGGACCAGACCCACCACTTAACACCCCGGGAGCCCAGTGCAAGACAACACATGGAAGCCACAGACCCTATGTCTACGTATTTTAAATCTGTAAATCAAACCATCAAGTTGCTAAATAAAAGATGTTCCATCTTCCTTCCTATGTTGATAAATATGGCTTCATATTGACAACACTGAAAAACATGTATAAAGAAACCTAAGTAATAAATAGTGTAAATTCAAAATAAATTTCATTTTCTGCCCAAGACCATAACTGACTTCAGAGAGATGTGGTGACAACTAGGGGGCCAGGTGGCAGGCAGGGAGGAGAAAAGATTTCTTCATTGCTGGTTGGCTCTCGAGGGCTGGCTCTCTGAACTTACTCTTCTAATCAGTCAAGAATACACAGGAGGGAAAAAAAAAAAAAAAAAAACACTCACTTCTCTTTACCTTTTGGGGAGCCGCCTCTTGCTCCAGATCAGCAGCTCACCCCCTCCTCTCCACCAAGGTCAGCCACCCCTTGAGCACTAAAACCACAGAATTTCTCCTACCCCACCCAGCTCACGCTGGGCACATTCTGCCCACAAAGTGTCCCTGCGTCCAGCCCCACCCACACCACTCCTTCAAGGTCCTCAAAGGACTCAGGAGTGGAAGACCAGGTTTAAACTGGGAATTCTCAGACTCACATGGACATGGGTGACCCTAAACAGAATCTCCTTGGCTACCCTATGACACTGTTGGGAGAGGCTGGGAAAAGAGGCCTCCCCAGTCTTGGAAGTGGGCCTGGACCATTTGGCCAAGGAATTCTGGGGTCCCAATTAAGTTGCCTAGAAGGGGAGCTCTGGGCTCGGGGGTAAACAACCCCTTGGTCCACTCACTCTCTGGGGATGGGTGTCACCACAGCAGGGCCCTCTAAGGCAAGGGGCCCAGGGCAGGGGCCACCCATGCTCAACACTAAGGACAGCTGCATAGAACTTTCTAGAATTATTTTCAGTCCTTGAATTCCCAAATTTGCTACTGCCTTCATCAGCTCAAGACCCTCACTCTACCTGCAGCAAGCCACCCCTCTCTCTACCTTATTTAAAAGGGTAAAAAAATGAAGATTTTCCCTTCTCCCAACCCCCAAATGAGAAGACAGAGACTGGAGATGAGGGTAGTTCAATAACTAATCTTAGACAACACGTTTAAGGGAAATTGAGGGGTAGGGGGGAATCACTCCTATTCTACTTTTTAAGCTAAAGACTGAAACACCCAAAATCCCCCAATTATCTAGTTCTCAGTTTTATAAGGGCAGAGGGTAGTACAGACAAATCAGTAGAAACAAGGTGATAGATTCCATGTGAAAGGGCCAAAAAGGAGGAAGACCCCATACGCTTCCGCTCCACTAAAAATAACAGACCTCCACCCCTTCGCTTCTAGAGCCCCCAGTCTCCAGCCTGCCCCTACAGGACCCCTGGTTCTTCATGAGTAAAAGGAGCATTTCCAGGCTGTTCAAGTCACGGACACTTCTATATGTGAGAAGGCTTTGATCTTTCCAAATGAGGGCTACCCATTTGATATTTTTCAGTGCTGAGGTTCTTTATTTGCCTCAAGAAAATGTATTAACTTGGTGACCACGACTGGTAGTTAGACTTTTTCATTAACTCGCAAAGCCAAGACATGTTTCCGAGTGCCACATAAATCTACATGAAACCAGCAGAAAATAAAGGATGAATCACGATAGGACGACAGCCCTCCTCCGTGCCAGGTGCTGTAGTGGACCCTCTGTGCATCTAATTACATATCTGACCTAACACCTGCTTTGACGTCAGAACCCGGAGGGGCTCCAGCTAAACATGCCCTCCTTTCCTGCTCAGGGAAGCCCCACATCTCACCGTCAGAGATATTGTCCCAGTAGGGGGCCAGGAACTCGAAGTGGCCCAGCTGAATGATGTTAAAGAGCTCTTCCTGGTCCTTCTCCGGGCTCCGGAACGGGGGGAAGCCACACAGGAGAATATAGAGGATCACACCCGCAGCCCACATGTCCACCTCCAGCCCGTAACCTGTGCAACAGGGGCAGAGACACAAGCAAAACTGAGACTGGGCTGGATCAAATGCAATGAGAGCAAGAGTGGAAAATCGTGGCCCTCGGTGTCAGAGGACCTGAGCTCTCAGTAAACAAGAGCCAGTGTCACGGCTGCCAGCTCCGACAAACACGGGGGCCACACCACTGTGACTCAAAGTTTACTCCTCAGACCACTGGCACTCTGTGATCCTTTATTACTGGTCTGTAATAAAACAAGCCCGGAAATGGAAAGTAAATACTTGCAGACTCGTATAGCAATTTGACATGGCCGAGACATCCCACTGCGTGACCAATGGAGACATCTCACTGAACAGCGTAGGGGTGAGCTGAGGGACATCAAACACACATGGGAAGTCACACGTGGCAGGGGCTGAGATCTAACCACATGTAGCAGGCCTTCGTAGGGGGCCACACTGTACTGGAAATTGTAAAACGTGGCTCTTGGAGGAGCCCCCATCTACACGAGCAGCCTTTACCTCTTATCTAGTCATTGCCTTCTCTCATGTTCAAAATATTATTTACTGGCTCTTTTTATGATCATAAAAAGATTGCTATTACTAGCTGTATTCCCCACACGCATACACACATTTACACTTTCTTTAACAAAATTAGGATCACGTTGTACATATTTTATACCCTATTTCATTCACTGAATATTGTATCATGGCATTTCCTATGAAAAATATAAAAAAATATTCTTCAAAAGTACGATTGCTAATAGCCGTTAGCATTCCCGTTATATATAATGAATCCCCTATATTGTCATTTAAGTCTGTTTCTAATTTTGTTTACAAGTGTTTAAGGAATTCTGTGATGAACAGCCTACTGTATTCAATATTTGCACATATCTCTGGTTATATTCTTAAATAACTTTCTAGACATTAAACACACAAACTAATATACAGCAAAGGTTTTTGATACATATTGCCGAATCATCCTCCCAAAAATTTATAACAGCAGTATATACACTTTCAAACACTTTTTAACTTTTTATCTTTGGAAAAGGAAAACACTTAGCAGTCTTAATTTGTAAGCTAGATTCTCATTTTTAAGCCCCAGAGCAATGTTGTCAAGACACAAATCAGCAGAAAATATTAAGGGACTAAGTCACCAATGTCCTCTTTCTAGCCAACTCTAACGGATTTTACGCAGTTCTCAACCACCTTTCACCCTCAGGAGGGTCAGATTCTGCTGGGCCTCCCGTCTTTCTGAGATTTGCCCCTCGGCCTTGGTGACATTGTATGGTCCTCATCCTCCTCTTCCTGCCTCCAGCTGTCCTGTCCTGTGCTGACCCCTCCTTCCTTCTCTCATCCTCTAACTCTTGGCCTCCCTCAAGAATTTGCCCTTGGTTGCCCTTGCTGGCATCACTAAGGAGCTCATTATCTCACCTGCTCTGGCTGCCATCTCTGAGTTGAGGAGTCTCAAAACCACACCCTTAGCCTAGAACGTCACCTCCTTGCCAACCAGACAACTCTGTGTGTCCATCCTGATACCGCTACAAAGTTAGTGTGTTCAAATTTTAAGTCACCCCCTCCCCATCTCCCAAAAGATCTTTCCAACACCTTATTTTAGTTGGTGCTACCACCAACACCGTGGTTCCCCTAAGATTCATTTAGACTATTAGCAAATAGTATCTCATCCAGTTCATCAATGCCTCCATTAAAATGTCTCTGGTTGCTCAGTGTTCTCCTATGCCACTGTCACCACATTACCATGGCTACCATGCTGGCCACACTGAATCCAAATTCCTCTGCCCAGCCTTCCTAATTGTGGGGAATCCATGCTCAACATACTCAACCAACCACACTGCCCTCTGAGGCTAGTCTCCTCAATGTCTCTACCACCCAAACTCCATGCATGGTCTAGTCTCTTCTTAGCTTCCCTGATGCTTCTGTTGATGGGACACTATCTCTCACCTCGCCCTACCTCCCTACAAGCCATCCAGAGCCTTCCCTTCTTACGTAGGGTGCCTAAACGGATTTCTCCTGGAGTGCCTCAGTGGCTAAACAGTCATTCATATGTTTGGAGCCATATAATAATAATGATTTCCTTTTCATATACTTTACACAGTGTGTCACTAAAACAGTTCATTGGCTCCTTATACAATATAGAAACAGGTTATAAATATTACTCATAGGGTTTGAAATGGGACCCCGCCATTTCAAAAAAATTCCTTTGGAGGAATTTTTAAGCCAGTTTCCATAAGAACTGCTTCAATTCTCTCCCATTAAAGGTAGCGTTGGGTCAGTGCCACGAAGATCCCCACCCAATTCTCCACCATCTTTCATCTTACTGTCCAGCCAACACACACACACCCCAATCCCTTCTCTATAATAAGGCTGCCCTGGTGAGGAAAAAGTTCTCATGCTTTGATCAGAGAGATCTGCTTCAAATATTTCCATTAAAATCCAAGTGCAAGCTGAGTGCCAACTCTCTGAGATTTCTGACTACTCCATCCTGAAAAAAATACAAAATATTAAATGTTAAAAATAAAACAGGTTAGTAAGTGAGCCAGAGTCCCACAGAGCAATGTAACACTCACCTTTCTCAGAAAGAATTTCAGGAGCTACATAAGTCGGAGTCCCACACACAGTAAATATAGGTCTCACCACATGCTTTGCAAGGCCAAAATCAGCCAGTTTCAAGGTGGTAGATTTGTCCTCATTTCGCTGAACCTGTAAAAAATAAAATAAAATAAACCCAAATCCCCAAACCATCAAAATTCTGATGAGAACAAGGAAGGAAAACTAATGAGACAACAAGCATAAAAAGTCAGAATAAGAAACAATAAACCTACACCAGCTTATAGTTTAGCCTAACACTGATAAACCCAGTTGGATCTCAGTGACAGGTGTGCATATTTCCAACTAAAGAACCACTGAGTCAGATTTACTGTGCTCTCCAATATGGTCGCACCCTATTGCCACAGATGGCTGCTTAAATTAAATTAAAAATTCAGTTTCTGGGATGCACTAATCACATTTCAAGTGTTCAACAGCTATCGGTGACTAACGGCTACAGTAATTGCGAGCAGTGCAACTATAAGGCATTTCCTCCTTCACAGGGAGTTCTGTTGGGCAGCCCCGAGCTAGAACAAGGATCAACGATGTTTTGAGCACAGACTAGCTTGAGTGAGGACTAGAAAATGCCTGTGGGTCATGCAAAGACTAGGCAGAGGGGAAAAAAGAAAAAAGAACTACTAGGAATTAGAATGAAGAAGTAGACAAGCAATGGAGGAATGTTAAATAAAGGCTCTAATTTAGGGGATAAAGGGCGGTTAGTTAAGAACCAAACAGACCAGGAGTCTTTAGTTCCAATTCCAAGAGTTGCAGCTGGATGGTCTTGGACAATTTCTTTCCTGATCTGAGCCTCTGTTTTCTCATTTGTTTAAAAAAGGGGGGGGGGGGGCAGGGGGAGGCGGGTTATAATTTCCAGCAAATAGGCCTTATGTCAAGAGTTTCACTCCATGTCTGTAATCCACCCAGTGTTAGCCCTCGGGTGACCGACAGTTCCAGGCTGCGTGACACTGAGGGGGTTCCCAGGATGTGGGACTTTCATTTTTAAAACTTTCATGTAAAACCTTTCATTTTTAAAACAGTCTTCTGCAAACCAGGATGAGGTGGTTGCCCTAGTTTGCACATAACAAATACTAAAACAAAACAAAAAATTAATGCTATTGAACTAATATCTATTCCAACGTATGTGAACTGACAAACTGGGTTCTAAGTGTTGACATGTTTTGCATGAAGGTGAAAGAAATTAGACCTCACTTCTACTAGATTTTAGAGAAGGGTAGAATTAGACATTTCAAACAAACAAACAAACCAGAAAAGACATCTACCCTCACTCTGAAATGAACACAGAGAAGTGACTGTTCTCACTTGTTCTCTTCAAAACATGTCCCACCAACAGAGTCTCATCCCTTTCAGCAGGGCCAGGTGACTGACTTTCTGATCCCTGCTCAACCAACTCCCACTGCCAAGTTCATCTGCCCGTCCTCCTTCACCCTCAAGGTATGTTCACGTCAGATGATATTGTCAGGAAAAGCTGGGTCTTAACCTAAAAGAAATGAATCTCAAGGGGGATGAGCTTAGCCAGTATTTACATCACCATGCAAGAAATAATAAAGCTAAAAATATATTTCACCTAAAAAAAGAAACAATGAGGGGGCAAACCTAGCATATCTTCAAGCAAGTAGAAGACGACACATTGGCACCGCATGCTAGGGAGGCGGTTTTCCACTTTGGGGAAAGGTTAACGAATCAGGCACAAACCCAAACTCCAACCTCCTGTAACAATGGTTGGCATCCACACAGGTATGGCAGAAGGGCAACCCAATAGGAGGTTTGGACCCCCAATATCAGAGAATGTTTCGACTCAGAGCAGCGGCCTCCCCCATATGAGCCTCACCATGACAGGTTTCAGGACACAAAGAAATAAAAGCAGAAGCCAAAGGGTTCTCAGCCCCTCATTTGGAGGATGCAGGAAGTTAAGCACACCTGGGCGACGGAATACCTGCCTACTTCTGGCCCTCTGGCTGCGGCAGCTCTGAGCCCTGGGCTGGCCCTACTCTGCAGCTATCCTAGGCAGCTGCACCTTGCAGGTGGGTCTGCACAAACCTGGAAGATTCTCGGAAGGTGTTCTGAGCCCTGTTAGCAGCCTGGCCACGCAACCATCATTCTGACCTCATTTGCTCACAGAAAGCAGTCAGCACCATCTCTAAACAGGAAGCTTTGAATAAAAGATTCTGCTAGTGTGGCATCTTTTCCTCCCTCTACCTCTTGGGAAAGGTGCAGCCCACCCAAGACCTGTTGTCACATCCTGCCTGGCACCCTTTCTTCCCAATATAAAGGGCAAAGCTTGGGACTATCAAGGGTCTCAAGCCCAGAGGAGAATTTATCCATAAGAGGATAGACAGAATAAAGGGGGCGGGGGGGGGGGGAGAGAGAGAGAGAGAGAGAGAGAGAAGGAAGGAAGGAAGGAAGGAAGGAAGGAAGGAAGGAAGGAAGGAAGGAAGGAAGGGTTGAACTCATAGAAATGGAGGGTAGAATGGTGGTTTCCAGAGACTGAGGGATGGAGGACATGGGAAGATGTTGGTCAAAGAGCACCAACATTGATATCAACCAAATGAGAGACTCATTGGGGTCACCAGAGTTATAGGAGAAATTACCACTTGTCCGCAGGCACATGTCCTCACATCTCTAATGGAATGGGACAAAGGTTCCCAAAGCTCCTACCAGCACTTGGGAAGGAAGGGGTGCAACGGGAAGCACTCTGGTTCTCCCTGTGTCCCATCAGAGCCCTGGGCACAGCAACACCCCAAAATTCAGGGCTGGCGGCCACTCCCCGCTCTCCCCAGACAAGAAGAAGTTCTCCGAACTTGCTCTGGATCCTGCCAGTGAGCTCACTTCTCTATAAGCAGAATATGTCTTCATTACTGAGTCTGAGTCACCCAGGGGCAATCTAATCAATGTCTCCATAATTAACCCAACCAAACGGAAAATCATAGATGTGGAACGAAAATGTGATTCTGCCTTGGCCTGCGCATCCAGGCAGACATAGCCCACAAGGAGACAGGGAGGTAATTATTAGAATAATTTAGACAAGAAAATCTAGTTTGGAAGGGAAGGACAAAAAAATTGTGTGCAGCCTAGCATTTCCAGATGGATCACCTACGATTAATCACATTTGCTGGGTGATTGCTGAAAAAATATGTCCCTCACAAATATTTGTAAATATTCCCAATGAAAAGGTCATCATTAAAAGCATCTGGCTGACTTAATGCACCAAAATAAAATACGTATTTCTATGTAAAAATCACAAAATTCCCTTCCTTATTGGAACCCCCCAATTCCAAAACCTGGCTCCACGGAGGTAATTAAACATGGTGCAAACTCAGTCTTTCATTTTGAAATTTTATTATGCTAAATAAATGTCCAGATGCTAATGGATTCCCTTTTCAAGTATCAAATCTGTTTTTCAAATCATTTTATGACCTTTCTAAAATATATTATGCTGCTTCTTGTCTCTTTGTGGTTTAGCTTTTCTCTTTGAGTTTTAGGCTAAACCCCATAGCACCACCCACACCAGGAGCAGAAGCTGGGGGGTGGTGAAGATCAGTGGGGTTGTTTGTCCCTTCCAGAAAGTGGCTGGAGACTGCTGAATGTTTTTCATGTTTCTGTCGCCAACATCTGCTGTCAGGAGTTATGTAACATTCTTCAGCACAGCCCGTGTGACTTGCAGCTTCTCATGTATTTCACCTACCTAAGCAGGTTAATTACCCTGACGGTCATGCACTAACTGTGTGAGTTTTGTTTTTTTCAGCAGGCATCTCACGTTCTTGGCTTCAGACCGTTCCTTGAAATCAAATGAGTGACAATCTCCTGCAATAATTCTTCCTCCAAGAATCGGTGGGACTTCTGACACCATCAAGTTTGCCACCCAAACAGGAAACGTGTCGAAACCATCCTCCCACCAGACTATTGTTCACTTCTGATGGAAATCTCAAAATGGAAAAGTGTCCACAGCTCTATGCAGCAGTCCATTCCAGTTATGGCCAGCTTAACTTAGGAGGAGAGTCACCCCTATGTTGCCTCCGAATTGTACCTCTACTCCGTTTTCTAAATCTGTCCTCTAGGGTGACACTGAATGAAGAAGGACATACCCCTTCCAAAGATGGGAAACAAGCACCATGATCCCCCATATTGCGTCTGGCTTCTCTGGGTTCACATCGAAGGATCCTCCAGCAGACCCGTACAGGATGGGCTCAGCCCATCCGCCCACAGCAGCAGCATCGTGTGGGAGCTTGTGGGAACTCTCAGGCTGTCCCAGATACACTGAGCCAGGACCAGCATCTCCACAACCCCAGACTGATTCTTATGTACAGAAAGAGTTCTGGATGACCCTCACTTCACTGATACCTGTTTTAACAAAGAATGCCCACAAATGAACATCACACCAGATGTAATTTGATCAGGCCAGTGGACTACAGACTCTCAGCCAACTGGGCAAGCAGTGGCCATGAAGACAGCCACAGACCCCACTAAATGCCCACTTTGATGTCCCTTCCTCAGAAAACCTTTGTCAGGGATCAGAACATTCCATCCCAAATGATGCCACGCTGACACATTAATTCTTTGAAGCTGAAGGCACCTAAGAAACAGCCGATATGAGAACGGTACTCTGACCTCCCCCTCCATACATAGAAGCAGGGCATAAAATTTCCCATGAGGAAGGCACCCGCCCTGGGCCAGGAAGGGCAGAACACTAAATCACCATACTTCTATCAGCCCAGAGAGCACCGAGACAGGAATCGACGCAACTAAAACAACTCTTACCTCCCGCTAGTTTCCCCCATGCGTTTACCTTCCACACTGGGCCACCCCTAAAAGCCTACATCCCTTTTCCTCTGTCTTGTCACTTCTCTAAACATGTACTATTCTTTGTTAAAATGCTGTAGAAACCCCAAGGTCTAACTACCCTTTCCGTCACTCATCACTGAGTTTCTCCCACACGTATGAGCAATGTACACGTAAAAAACCTCTTGTTTTTCTCTTGTTAACCTATCTTTTGTTCCGGGTTGCAGGCACAGAGCCTAGCAGGGCAAAGGAAAAGAGTTTTCTTTTTCCTTCCTCTACACCGTCCTGGGCCAGGTTTGTTGAGGGCCAGGCCAGTAGCCCCAGTGCACATATCTGGCCTTGCCCTCCCCCACATTTCTCTATCTTCTGGTCTATGTAAACTCACTGCTCTTCATCCTGGTCCTTCCCGGGCTCTGTTTTCAGTTGCCCTCTAATGGAAAGAGTGTGAGAGATTAATTTGCCTGTAATGACGGTTGACTCACCTGCATCCATCACCCCCTTTTCCAGCCACATCTAAGTATCCTGCTTTGAATCCACGTGGTCCATACTATTTACATAAGCACCCAGATAATATCTGGATGGTCTCAAAGCTTCAAGAGGAATCTTTATTTTTCTGAACAATTCGCCTCCATGCTCCCCTCCGATCGTAATTTAAATGTGATCATGCAGTTATCATCTCTGAACAGAAGATGGCAGCAGAGTACAGACTAAAGAGCAAGAGGATGCCCTAAGAAAAAATGTTTGACGTGGGTAAGGCTTATTTATCTTTGCCAACTTCTGGATCCATCATGGTTCCTCCGGCCTTTTCCTCCATTATTCTATGTTCAACTGGCTATGAGGACTGACTTGATCTCAGAAGCCAATTCACAGCAAAATGCCAATGTCTAAAATCAATTTACATTTCAACAGCAAAAGATATTGTAATACAAATGACTGAAAAAAATCAATGGGGACAAAGACCTGTCATATGACAGTTCTATGACATTTCTTTCTACTTAACCTCTCTATTCCTTCAACAAATATTCATTAGATGCCTACCATCTGCCAGGCACTATTCTAGGTACTGTGAATAGCGAATGAAACAGATAAACTCCTTGCTTTTATGAAGCTTTCTATCCATAAACAATATTCAAATGAATACATTATGTGAGGTAGTGATACATGTTATGCAAAAGTAAAAGTGGGATAAAAGCTGGGTTGGCTATTACAGTATCCACTAACCGCATGTGGCTATTTCTTTTTTAAATAAAAGTTCAGTTTGTCAGAGAGCCAAGGTACCTTTCAAGTGCTCGTGTAGCTAGTGGCTCCTGTGTTGGGCAGTGCAGATATTGGATAGCACCATCATCACAGAACATTCTACTGGACAGGGCTGGGATAGACAGCGGCAGGAGGTGGTGTGTTAAATAGGGTAGCTAAGGAAGAACTCACTGGGAAAGTAACATTTGAAAACAATCAGGGATGAGCCATATTAAAATCTGAGGCACAAGGTTTTCAGGTGGAGGAAATAGCAAGTGCAAAGGTCCAGGGGCACGCTTGGCCTGATGTAGGAACAGCAAGTAAGGGCAGGAGTGGAGTGAGCAAGTGGTTAGAGGGGAGCTTCGAGAGGAAGACAGAGGCCACGTCATGCAGACCTTCCAGGCCATGGAAATGAACTTGGCCTTTATTCTGAGTGTAATGGGAAGGCGATGACAGCTGTGAACAGAGGCGTTACAGGTTCTGAGTTACATGTACAGAAGCTCATTCAGGCTTCTGTGAGGAAGATGGCTTTAGAGGACGAGGAAGGACCCATGAGGAGGTGACCGCCATTGTCTCAGCAAGAGGGGATGGTGGCTTGGTCGTGGGCAGTGCAGTGGAGGTGGGGAGTGTCATCTTCAGGGTGAAGACGACACTAGAGAATGGATTGACTGTGAGGAGGAGGAAAGGGTGACTCTGAGGTTCCTGATCCCCGCAGCTGGGTCAGTGGCGGCCCCATCTCTCGATGGACAAAGGTGGTTTCATGCAGTACGAGGATGAGAGCCTGGCTGGAGTCCGGGATAGCATGGAACATGGACAACTGCAAACGGTGAGTATAGACACCTTTTCCAAGGTGTGCGTGTATGTGTAGGAGATCATAAAAATGGGCTAGTAGGTGAAGGGTGTGTGTGGTAAAAACAAGGGTTTGTATTTGTGTTAAGTTGGGAGATAGTACAGCATGTACTTCGGCAACAAAAGCCTGGCAAGCACTTCTTATCCACAGTTTCCTGAGAGCTGTCGTCTCCCAGATGTACTCTCTACCAGCAGTCCACCAAAACCCCTGAGAGAGCGCTCTGAAGCATCCCTATGACCCCACAAGGGAGGTGGGGAAAGGAGTGAAGGAGGAGGTGGCAGACCATCCCAGAAATGGCAGGTGCCCGAGCAGAACTCGTGCTGGGCCCTCAACCTCCCCGAGAGGCTGAGGGGACCCAGACAGGGCCGCATGTGGGGAACGTCTCCACCTCCCCTCCCACTCCAGGAGGGCATTGTCTTCGGTGCAATCGCTGGCAAGCAGTTTCTAATTCTATCCCCAATCATTACCTAAGGGAAGAGACACCCAAAGGCCAGGCTACTGGGCAGAGTCCCCAAGAGAAAACATAGTTGAACACCTCAAAAGTGTCCTATCCTAGGAAAATGTGTCATTTGAACGTTTCCTGTGCTCCACCCACTGTACCTAGTTGAGGGGCCAAGGTAAGCCTAAAATATAGCCCAAAGCACGGGAAAATGCATTCACCAAAGAACCTCACTCACCACAGGGCCACCTGAAACTTAAACAAACATACAAAGCACCTTCCTTGAATGGCGGGCACACAGAGATAAACAGGCCACCAGGGCCCAACCATCATGCCCAGATAGCCCTCTGTCATCATCTCCCCATCCATCTACCAGCCTCGAAGACACAGAATCTGCATGGCCTCAGAAGCACACAGTGTTTGTAGCTGTATGGCCGTCACTGTTGTCCCTTTCCATGGCTTCCTTCCTTGCCAACAGAAGCCAGATTCTATCCAGCCTTTGGGCAACGTGCATCAGGAAAGGTGGGCCCAGCCCAAGCGGCAATTGTAACTGAGCTAAGTCAACCACCACAACCATTCCTCTTTTCCAAGGGAGGCCACGTGGCCCACCCCAGCCAATGAGATAGAACAGGAAGTGTGCTGAGGGGCTTCCGAGCAAGATTTTCCTCCAATTCACAAAGGAAGAACATCACCAAGAGTTGACTGCTGCTTTTCCTGCCTTTTATGTGAGTGTAACAATGTGGTGCATGAAGTATGATAGACATTTCGGAGCCAGGAGGGAAATTGCAAGAACTGCCCTGACTTTTTTGACCTGCTCTATGAACCATCCCTGGAATTGCCCATCTCCAGGCTTCTTGTTACCTGAGACAACTAGATGTCTTATTGTTTGAGCCCTTGCTCCTCAGAGTGTGCTCTGTAGCCCATCGGCATCACCTGGGAGCTTATCAGAAATGCAGCAGCTCAGGCCCCTCCCCAGACCTACACCATCAGCCTCTGCACCTTCTCAAGATCCCAGGTGATTCCTGAGCACCGGAAAGCTTGGAGAGGTGCTGACTTAGTCAGGTAGTCCTACCCGGAAGGTAGCTCAGCTGTAACCAGGCGAGCCCGCAAGGGTGTTCTCCGCCCTCCGCATCCTCTCCTCAGCCCTTACAATTCATGCTGCTCCCTTGGATGCAGACACTGGCAGTATGTTCATGGACACACATCCTTACCTTACGGTCCTGCTTCCAACCGCCTCCTGGGAAAGATCATGAACCTACGCAGAACACCAAGCCCATAATCATATGGCCACACAAATAATGTGTCAAAATTCCCAAGGTCAAAGTCCTACTCAGTAAAGCCCAAGTTATTTCAAACAGAATTATTATTCTTGTGGTCACCGTGAACTATTCACGGGCCTCCAGTGGTACCCTGAGATCTGAGAGGGTCAAAACATCAGAAGGGGTTCCTCGAGGAGAAACTGACCATCTCAGGCAGGCACGGTGGGAGGTGCAGCCCACTGAGATTCTTGGGCAAATAATCCTTTAACCTGATTCTATATATTCTATTCACCTGCCTGAAAGGGATTTTAAGGGTTTTGTCTAAATATGGAAAAGTGGAGTGTCCTTGCCCAAAATGGTACATTAGATATTAAAGGATGGCGAGGGATTAGCAGTATATCCATGTCCACATAGAATGCCAGTTCTACGGAGTCCTCGTCAGAAGGCTCAGTCAGAACATTGCAATCAACTTGGCAAGGCTGAATGGATGAGAGAGAAAGAATTAAGGAGCAAGGCTGGGTATTCCTCTCTCTCTCTCTCTCTCTCTAATTCTTTTTTTTTTAGTTTTTTTTTAATTTATTGGGGTGACAATTGTTAGTAAAATTACATAGATTTCAGGTGTACAATTCTGTATTACAGCATCTATAAATCCCATTGTGTGTTCGCCACCCAGAGTCAGTTCTCCTTCCATCACCATATATTTGATCTCTTTATTTCAATACTTCCTCCCTCCCTCCCTCCATCCTTCCCTCCTTCCCTCACTCCCTTCCTTCCTTCCTTCTTTCCATCCTTACTCTCCTTGTTCTTACATAACCCCTAACATATAGGATGTGTGGAAGAAGTTGGAACAAAACCAGGGGATTTCATGTTACTGCAATTAGACAACCAGACCTTAAGACCTTGAAAACTTGAAGAGATTCACTGAGATGCTTCCTCAGATTAAGGACCTTCTTAAAATACAGAGGTTTAAGAAATGTAATCTTAGACCCTCAAACGGCTCACAAGAAATCACTCTATTAGACAGGTGACAACACACATGAAGACAAGTTATTAAGAGGACACTAGGAGGCTGTTGTTATTTAGTAAATGACCTGAACTTCAGGACTCCTTGGGGGAATGAAGTCACAATTTTAAAAGATATTCAACAAGGGACTAACTATGAATCATGCTTTAAGTTGCCTTTGTTGTTGACAATTTATTGCAGATAGTAAATTATCTATTTCAAATTTACTTTCAGGTGACTATTTCAAAAGGAACTTAGAGAAGACAGAAATCCTCCGTTACCAAGATGACCCAGGATCTAGAATTTTGAAGACTTTAAGAAATTTACTGTAACTTCTGTCTATGTGGACAATATGTGGGTTCGCTGACTATTCGGATAGTTTCTGTTTTCCTAGAAACTGCAGAAATGGATACTGAGAGCCTCTCTCACTGACACAAACCTATAAAGTTAACTGTCGTGTTTCCTGACAGAATTCACCCTGAGAGTCTCGGGATGAGTTCTATCCCTTATAAACCTGTCTTCTCGCTGACTTGATCAATATTAACCAATGACCCGAAGGCATGTGTCACTGTACTGTTTCTTAGAGATTGCACATTATTGCTGAATTCCACATTTCTTCATTTTATTAAGTATGCCTTAATAAGCTATGTTTCACAGTTGTTATCATCTTTTAGTTAATGCAATTGGTGTATAAATGCATTCATGAATCCTTGGACCATTAATGAGAGGACACGGACACCTCCATCTTAGAAGCTAAGGGAAAAGAAGATTGCAATTGGAGCTGGGAGAAGCAAAGCCACGCTGATCGGAGATAACTATTGCAGAACCACTGACTAACAGAGCAAGAATCACTGAGTCCTTCTTGTATATCAGAGTAGAAGTGGAAAAAGAACTTAGGGGGTTAAAATGAACAAAATGGCTGAACAAGTTTATTTTAGAGAAAGAATGGGCAAAGAGCGTGTTTGGACATTTTTTAATCCTTCTAGATTTTCCATGCCACCTTTGAGATGGGACATCAGTCACTGCCCTGTCCTAGTCACATTCAGCAGTTAAAAATCTAGAAGGGCCTGTTCCTTCCTAGAACCAATAAAAGGCCAGAAAGAGGATGCAAACTGTGTCCCTGACCAAGCTGTGACTTGTCCCCACCACCATTTCTCCTGGGTTCCCAGGGTCTCTGCTCCAAGCACTCCTGGGCTATAGTGTTTGTCCACCAGCCTCATTCCTTTCAGCCCAGTTTCTGGAACAGAAAAACGTCCCTTCTCTTCCCTTACTCTGGGACAGATTTTCTCAAATGACCTTGCTCCTGTCTGACATCTCTTCGGTGTCTCCCTGCCCCCGACTCAGCTCTATTTGCTGTATGGAATACCTCGGCTGTTGGTCATAAATAACCTGGCCTGTCCACTTCCCGTCCTGTGAGGGCTGGTCTAATCAGCATCACCTCTCTGGCTCCTGTTTCCTTCCTTCCCTTCTCCCAGGGCCCAGTCAACCCCACACAGCACATCCCAATCCCACCAAGGGAGCACACACCGGCAAAAGAAGCAATGAACACTGATATTTCTGCGAGTTGGAAATTCTCATGATTAAAATTTCTTTTGCAAGATCTCAGGAGTCTAAATAAGCCGAAGGGAAGAGGGGAACTAGCTCGCATCTTATCAGGAAATGTGATCTGTAGAAACAGACAAACTCAGTAATATCAGCCTAAAATTTTATTCCAGCACCCAATTATCAAATACAAATATTTCTATTGCTTAAAACAACATAATAAGCTTGCTGTATCATTAATAGCTCTTAGCATATTCAGAAAGTCTCTGAAAGCAGCATCTGCCATGGGATCAAAAGTTAGTTCTAACATAATCACTTTCCCGTGCTTAGCAAAGACAGGTGTTAATAGAGACAGCAGCCATTCATTCAAGGAAGAAAGTTACTTGGATAATACAATGCTCAACACAACTGCAGAGCACTAAATTAGAGAAGATTATTTGAGAGGACGGCAGTCACCATGGTGATATTTACTAATATTAAATCTCAGAAGACCTACCAAGTTTTCAATATCATTACCATCTCAGTAAATTTAGAGATAACACCTTTCTAAACCCAGATAAGGATCTGTCAAGTGCAAAACAATCCAGATCTGTCTGAAAAAAACAAAAAGCACTGGCATTAGCATTTAGACTTTTGATATAACAATAGGTATGTTGAACTTTTCTCACCCAAAAAAAGGACAATGGGTTTATAAATGTGACAGGCCTGTTCATTTTGATAAGTGCAAGCTGACAAAATTATCCACAGAGGAGAAAAGATATGAACCCATTCCACAAAAGATGGCTGAAATATGTAGCTTTCTACAGTTTCAGAAGGCGCCATACCAGCACCAAAAAAGTTTTTTATTAAAAAACAAAACAAAACAAAAGTGGGTTTTCTTCAAAGTCAGAAAAAAAAGGGTCTAAATATCAGTTACATTTAACACCAATAAACAATTTACGTATTTAGGCTGAAAAACTATAGCTACTCTGAAGTTTTGCCTCTCAGAACACACACACACAACATGCAAACACACTTTACTGACCTTAAGGGCACTGAAAACACATATTTACTTAAAGCTATGAAGAGTTGCCAAATGCTTTGTCTAAGGCAGTTAGCACTAAATGTGTGGACTAAATACCTTGCAATTCTCTACTTCCTGAAGCAAATTTCTCCATGCAATCTAAAGCAGTGCTAACTTTCTCCACTTTAAATATGGCTGACAAGTCCCTTAATATAAGTGAGAGTCTCTATTGCCCAAGAGATGGGCCCGCTCGACAGATTGGTTCCCGGACCTTGTTGAGAAAATGCAAGTTCAGATGACTGTCCCCAAAAGCAAATGATCCTCTGGGGTAAATGATCTCATTCCACATCCTGGAAAATTTGTATGACTGTGATAATGCATTATGAGGCACATGCCCAAAACATTCAGCTCATGAGACCAGCCCAGGACGCTAGCCAGAACCTCTCCCACGGGGACAATTCAGGGAAAACATCAGAGGGTCATTAAAGAACCCTGTTCTGTTGCCCTTCCAAAGTGGCCATCATAAACAGGGTACCGCACATCACACACGGAGATTATTTGCATCCAGACCCAGAAGACAGAAACAAAAGGCGAACAAAGAAAGATGAGGACACTCAGCTAAGGCAAAAATGAAATTTCCAAAGGGAGAGTTATTTGATGGTAATTCAGACCACTTCGGCAACAAGTCGAAGTTCTGCAATACTATGAATTCGGGCAAAAAATGAGGTTGCTTGACTCGGTGGTCAATGTACTCATAGACCTCATTTCACCAGATAATTAACTTGACTCGCTCAATGTCTTATTCTCCTTGTGGGAGCAGTTTACAGACAGATGAATGCACTGGGATAATGTTTCCAGGCTGGGTATACAGCCATGGAAATTAAAGGAAAGAAGCTAAATCCACGCCCCTCCTTTTTCCCCCCCCACAAAAAAAGAAATTGTGGCTCATGGCGCTGTCTCCATTCACTATTGCTTTACCTGAAGCAATCTGGCTTTGAGTGCTTACTCAAGATACCCACTTAATATCAGCATTGGTCTAAGGTAATAATAATGACGGTCGCTGCCACCGATGGAATGCTTACTATTTCCCAGGCATCACGCTCTGTCTGTGTTCATTTATGCATCCAACTAATATTTAATGAACGTCCGCCACATGACAGAACTTTTTCAGGGTACAATCTGAATAAAACGGTTTCTGTTGTCATAGACCTTTCTTTCCAGTAAGAGGAGAAAGAAAACAAAAGAATAAATATAGCAAGATGAGCTGGTGATCAGGACTAGAAAGAAGAAAGGGGGATAAAGGTGCCAGAGGGTGACAGTGTAAGTGTGCTGTCCTAACAAAGACGCCCAGGAACACACTTGATTTCAGGACCACACTGGGTTTACTGGCTCATTGCCACAAGGGAGAACACACCACTGGGAACACCTAAGAAGAGGGTGTTCACTGAACTTACTGTAAGATTTGGGCTGTGTTAGGCGATTTGGGGGAGGATTCCAAAAGGCAGGATTCTGCTCTGAATTACATACCGTCAGGAAGAGAGGGTAATTCTGTGATGGGTACTTTACTCATCCTTACCCAGAAGGGGGAAGGAATGAAATGACGCAGCCACTCAGTAGCCAGAAGGGAGACATGCGGCCGCATCTGTGGTTTGGACGATCCTATTCTTCCCTGCATTGGGACATGATTATAAAGGGGTCTTGCTTTTATCTTGATCCATCTGGCCTTATCTGATGCTGATGTTCTGGGACATTGTGTCTGTTCCCCAGGAGGACACGGCAGCTGAGCTGTGAAGGTCAGACCAGCTCCCAGCTTTCCTCGTTCAGGCTCAATTCTCACTCAACCTTCCACAACAGGTACTATTATTATTTCTCTTTTATAAATGAGAAAACGGAGGCCCAACGGGGTGAAGGACTTCCCCTAGAGCAAGCAACTATGAAAGCCAGAGTTCAAAGTCAGGTGAGCTGACTCCAGAGCCGGCCTCTTCTCCACTCCACACACAGGTCCCAGCAGTGCTGAGCCTTCTGAATTCTCGTGGCAAGAAGTTATCTTCAAAAGGGTCAAGGGTGGTATCAATGGGAGGGGGGACACAAATCCTGCATGGGGAAGCTGCTACCAGTAGACACCCCAATACTTAGGCCAGAGTTTGTGCAAATGCCCAAGAAATAAGTCCACCTGGTCAGTGTCAAGGCGGAAGTATTTTTCTCCCAGGGATGAGGAAACATATGCCATTTTATTTCAATGGGAAGGTTTCTTTTTCAATAATTTCATGAAAACCAATTTATCTCAGCAACTTTTAGGAATGAGAACCAAAGTTTTAAATACTGGAACAAGTATGTTAAAACAGGATAAAGGTCATGTTCTAGCGTGTAAGGGTAACAGAGTATGAGGCAATGGATACTCCCTGTATCCTGTATTTTATAAACACCCTCTCCCATAGCAGCAAAGTCAGGGCTTACCAGTAGGTTCTCTGGCTTAAGATCCCGGTGGACGATGCTCTTGTCATGCATGTGGACGAGCGCCTTACACAAGTCCATGAACATGAGGGCGGCGACGTGCTCTGGGAACTTCACATTTTCTATGATGGCATCAAAAAGGTCCCCGCCCTGCACATACTCCATGATCAGGTAGATTTCCGTTTCCGTTTCATATACTTCATGCAATTTCACTATGTTGGGATGAGAGAGGCTCTGGATAATGAAGATCTCACTGTCAACCATGTCCTCCTTGCCCTTGAGTTTGGACTTGTCAATGATCTTCATGGCGTAGGCCTGCCTGGTCTCACGGTGCCGGCACTCCTTCACCACGGCGAAGTTCCCGTCCCCAATGACTCGGCAGGTCTCATAATGCTTCTCCACGTCGGCTGAGATGATGCCCGCTGGCCGCCGCTTCCGGCCACCAGGCCTCTCTGGCTTGCTTTCTTCTGGCCTCGCCTTGGGCTCCTTTTCTACCCTTGGAGGTTGGTCATCTCTGGGAAGCATCTTTCTCCCTCCTGCCACACATGGCTTTTTCTCCTTCTCTGCCTCCTGCTCCTCCCCTCGGGTCCTGGGGAGCTTCTCGGAGTGGGCCTGGTGCTCCCTGAGGAACCAGCCACCTTGCTTGTTCCTGGTGTCTTTCTTCCCATCCCTCAGCCCCTCCTCTCTGACAGGCTGAGCTTCCATGGGGTCCTTCTTAGCCTTGGCTGCTCCTTGCAGATGACCTTCCTGACCTCCGGGGTCTCTGTTCTCTTTCTTGTCTGTGTTCTTGTTGGGTTTGCTCAGCTCCTGAGTGGGATTCCTGGGACTGCTCCTGTGGCTGTCGGCCTTGCACCCTTCCTCCCCACCCTGAGGGTTGGCCTCGGGGGACCTCCTGCAGCTCCTGGTCCTCACCAGCTTCTCCACATCATACCGTTGGCACTTGCCCATGTCCAGCTCGCTGGTCCCCAGGGAGAGCCTCTCCCTCTGCAGGCTCTGCTGGAGCTCTCTCTCTCTCTTGCACTTCTCGCACCTGATAATTTCACCTGAGGTCTTCTCAATCTCCACCCCCAGGTGCTTTTCTCCACTTGCATGCCTCTCTAAAGTGGCTTCCCTGGGTGGCTTGCTACAGGGTTCAGGCTCCCATTTTCCCCTCACCCACTTCTTCTGGGCCCTTGCCCTGTCCTCCAGCACCGGCTCCACATGGGTCTTCCCCTGGGGTCTGATGACTGCCCTGGACTCAGCCACCTCACTGCAGCTCTTGGCAGTCTCAGTCTCCCCACAGGGGTGACCCCCTTTCAGAGGCTTGCAATAAAGCCTGCTTCTCAGCCTTGGAGAAGGTACCCGGCTGTGCTGGGTCAATGTCAGGGCCCGGGTTTTATTGGGGTACAGTTCTTCTATGGCCACTTGAATGTTCTTCAATGTCAATGGTTCTTTGCCCATGGCTATGAAAGCGTCCCCTTCCCTAAAGAAATCAGAGACACTCTTTATTTCCCTGCCCTTGAGGTTAAACAGTTTCCTCACACGATCGTTTTTCCATCTTGGAAAGCCCAAGGCCTCTGAGACATCCGCTAAGAGCTGTTCGAAGGTCTGCACCGACCGCCTATTGAGGAGCAGGGTGATCTTCCGCAGTGGGTGCCCGCCCAGCTTCACCACCGTCACCACCCTGGGCTTCAGCGGGCTATGCTCAGCATGGGCGGAGTGAAGGCCATTCTGCGGGCTGAACACAGGCACCATGGAGGCAGGGGGCTTCTCCAGAGTCCCTCGGCCAGCAGGCAGCCATGGGCCATGCAGCTTCCGCTCCATGATTCTCGAGCTTAAATATTTCAGAGAGTGGTCACATAGGCCTCGATGTCCTGCAAGAGGAAAATGACAACATAGTATTAGTCAAGATGGGTGCAAAGAGCCCTTTGGCCTCCAACAAAACTTTACTAAAGATTACTGATTCTACTACAGTTTATAAGGGTGATCTTTGAGGATCTGCTTGAAACAATAGAGACTTTACACTTTAGGTCTAATCCCCAGTCTCCTCTGTGAGAGACCAGGAGTGTGGAACGGAGTCAGCATTGGGCCTGAGGTGGTCCCCTCCCAGGGACCCCCAGGCTGGCCAGGCCTGACTCAGAGAACACAATTCCTGCTATCCTAAAGAGAGCTGACCTTTAAGAATCTAAAACTGAGATAAAAGGTCTAAGGTTTGCCACCCAGGAAATACCAACAAGAGGTCAGAACATTCTGGAACTTTAAAGAACCCAAATTTCACCCACCACAAGTTTTCTCAGCTTGACTTTCAATCCACTCAAGGTGAAGCAATATGTGAAGAGGTTGTGATCACAGAGGTTGAGACAGATCTGAATTTGAATCCTGGCATGGCCACTGAGTGTGTGAACTTGGGCAAATTACACACATTTCAGTTTTTTTCATCTGTGAAGTAGGAATGCTAATACCTTCCTCCCAGGGTTTTTGTGAAGAGTAAACAAGAAAATGATTAAAATTCACTTAAAGGAATGCTTGACACACAGCCAGGGCACAATAATTGCTAGTTACTAATAGTGTCCTCACGATCTTAATATCTCTTTTGTATGATCAACAGTAATGCAATCCAACGTAGAATTCTGTGCACAGCTTCACCTGGCTTCACAAGAACTCATGGGCTAACATGACATGGTGGGTATTTCCTAAAACTCTGAGATTTTCTTTGCACTAGCATTTATAAAAAAAAAGAAAGTTGAAGATTTACATCTAGGCATAGAAACTTTCTTCTCCAAAAGGTTTTTATCTTGTTATTAAAAGGTGGGGGTGGGGGGGAATCCACGGTCATATGAATGCTTAGAACTGTAATAATGAAAATGTGTTCATTATCCTTGTATTTCCAGATAAACTGAATAAATGAATAAAACAAGACTGTATTTCCTGGTCAACTGTACCCAGACAGAATAAAGTAGTTGAGGCAAAAGTAGTTCAATTTCGATTCCTGTCCACGTTGGGAAACAGGAAAATGACAGAATGTATAGCTTAATTAAACCATGAGGGTGGGCTGTGAATTATTAAAGCTACCCCACAGGGTCCATATGTCATATATCCTACATGTAGGAATCTGCCGTTTATGCTTCCTTTAAAAAGAAGTTAAAACTGATTTTTAAAGTGCCTTTCAATTGTGGCAGAAACTCCAGATGCACCAGGTGGGCAGTTTGGCCCAGCCTATTTACACAGAATGTTTTTTAACAATAACATACAATCTGTTCTGCAATGATTCCCATCTAGACACAGGTGTCAGATTAGTTGACAAGTGGTGGCTGGTACTGATCTTCCCACATGCCATCAATTGATGAGCTGGAAAAATCACATTTATAGTGAAACTATTCATGGACATCTTTTATTTCTTTTCTTCTCATCATCTCTCTCATCTGCCTCCATTTTTGTCTGAGAATTGATGCTGAGAGAGAGAAAGAGAGATCCACAGCAGGAATTCCAGTTAGTGTTTCCTCACTGGGAAAATTGAGGAAGGTGACCTTCAAATGCACGAAAGGACCAGTGTTCTCAACTGTTATCCTTATGTTGCTTCTCACAGAGTAGTTGCTTCTCACAGTATGTACTTGTTAGGCTAAGTAAATGGAAATGAATTACTTTTCCAGGGAAGGGACAGGAGAGGGATTTTCAGGAGAGAACCAGGAAGACAGGAGAGCATACCTTAGAATACCTTAGAGATGCAAGAGAATTTAGTATGGAAGAGGGTTGGGAGGGCCCCAGAGAAAGGTTCAGTATGGGATATCAGGGAGGCAAAGAAGAATACTCATGGAACAGGACACTGTGGGGGCTCACATGTTGAGTGGTAACCTAGGATGACCGAGAAGCAAATCATGATGGGACCGGTGGCCTCAAGGTCCCAAAGAGTGAAACCATGGAGTTTGGGTGTGATGACAGATGACTTGGCACCCTGGTACCCAGAGTTGGGGTCGAAAGAGGCATGCTCTCTGGGATGGCTGTGCCCAGCCACTTTCAAGAGACCCAACCTCAGAACAAGCTCTCATTCCTCCTGGGGGTAGGAGAGCAATCTGGGAATACCCCAACCCTGCACCCAGGAGAGACTCCACAAGAGTGGCCCCCATCCTAGGACGCAAACACAAAGGCTATGAAGACAGAGCAGGTCAGCCTCTGCCAAACCCTCAGGCATGTTCAGTCCCTGCCTAGGCATTTGCGAACTCATTTAAAAACTCTGCCATTCTGGGGCCAGAGTGAGAACTCAGTCCCCCACCTCTCCAACATAACTGGGTTCTGTCTGCATCACACTACTAGGGAGTGCTGGGAAAACAATCTCAAGATGCAACTATTTTTATCCTCTCTTCCCCAAGCTTTCCTCCCTCTTTTAAAATTCTTAGTCCAGAGCCGTTTTCTTCTTTCCAGGTAAGAGAATAATAAAACTAGGAGACTCTGAATGCCTGGTCCATGGTCAGGAAGAGCAAACATTACAGAAAGAAAGAACATACTACACCCCTTGGGCTCTGGGTTCAGTCTCCTCTCCCGAGCACTACAGCACTCTGAGGACTTTTAGGCTGTCGGCAGCATTATCCGGGTACCTACCCCCATCAACCCAGCCAGAAAGCCAGCAGCCAGCCTGCGTCTACCCGTCTCCAACAACAACTTACAAAAGTCACTAAACGGAACCATAGAAAATTGCCAGTAGTTCTACCCATATTGACCTATAAAAAAAAGAAGAAATTTCATATGGTTCAACCTAATATGACCTAGGATAATAACCCCTTACATCAACAGTAAATAGTTAATGAGGACCTAGGTAATAAAAATTAAACATCCCAATTCCTAGTCCTCGGTCACCAAGCCAGCTGCTTCCCAGGACGTGACATAGAGAAAAGATGCTCTTGTAGCCCCTTGTTTTCCTGTTAACTTCCTAAGGAGCATAAATTGGTCTCGATTTAACAATGCTGCTGCTTTGCTTCATACACCACAAATACAAATGTTTGTAAGGTTTCTCCTCAGGGCCAGTCTAAACCCCCCACATATAGCAGAACAAGAAGCACTGCTTTCGCTGAGCCACTCCTCTGCTCGAGAACCTACAGTGACTCCTTATTACCATCCCGGAAGGTCAAACCCAAACTCTTCGGCTTGGCGTATCAGGCCCTCCACAATCCAGTGGCCCCCACCCATCCCATCCCATCCCTACTCCACCCTCACACCTCCTACACTGCCAAGCCTTACCATCTTGTAAGACCTATGACTCACATCCACCACCAAACCTTCTCTGACCTCACAAGTTCATAGCCATAGACCTATTCATTTCATTAAACCAACATTTAGCACGAATGCTTGAGACCCAATGACCAGCACCTGGCTGGGGAACACCTGGTCTCCCCTTCTGCACATCTCAGCTAGTTGGTACTTCATCTTCATAGATGTAAGGATTCTCCCTCTCAACTAAACTTACACTCTCCAAAAGCAGAGACCATGGATGATGCAAATTCCCCTACTCCACCCTGTTACACCCAGAAGGCACTGGAGATTTGGGAAACCGGTTCCCAGCCCTAACATCAAACACCTACATATGTCAAGTCTCAGTCTTCCAACTCTCGTAAATAATTGAGTGTAACTCCTTGCAGCACTGGTAGACATCACACAACAGCCCTCCTCAACAGATTAAATAAGTGCGGTGAAAGAAAACATGACCACAGACATCCACTGACTACCAGGAAATCTGCCAAAGCAGCATTTATAAAGAGCAACTGATACAGGTAAGGGAGAGCAGCACATTTCTTCAGCTTGTGAAAGCTGCATTTTAGAGTTGTGCAAAGAACACTAAATACAGGATCAGACGACCTCATTTAAATCCTGGTTCTACCAGGCTCTGACCTTGGGAATGTAATATAACCTCTCAGAGCCTGTTTCCACCTCTGCCAAACCTAGTATCTCACTCATGCTGAGGGCACCCAGCACATTGCTTAGCACAGAGCAGGCACTCAAACTCTGTTTGCTTTCTTCTTCCTTCTCCAAAAGAAAACGGATCTTGGAACCTTAGATTTTCCCCAAATCCACGTACACCTCAAGGACAAAGAGAATACGACGCTAACTGTGACTCTGTAGGGTGAATTTGCCAGTCGTACAGCAATTGAAATAGAAAGCCAGTAGGGATGCGATAGCAAGAGAAACACTCCTGCAAGTCTAAGCATACAGCTCATCTTGGGAGATAAACTTCCTGCTCACTAATCCTAGGATCCTCTGACTGGTGTGAGCTTAGAAACTCAGTAACTGCCCAGGCATTTTGCTGTTATTACCTCTAATGGCTTCAGCTCCTATCTGCGGCCATAATTCAGATGCATTCACATACCTGGTTCCACAATGGTCAGCCCTGCACCTTAGTATACTGAAAGGGCTACCAAAGTGACCAGGAGTCATATTAACCCAGTTTCCTTTCTAATCATTTATTATTACTTTGTTTGGGCTACTAACCATCAAGTTTAGGATCAAGAAAACAATTAACTAATTAAAAATATACTACTAAATTAATCTCTTAGTTGTCTTTCTTAATCATAACAAAGAATATACCTTCTCCTCAAGTGGCTAAACCCGGGCTACCACTTCCGATGTGCTGAGCTCTAAAGGGCAGGGCTTCTCAAACATTAATATGCGCGCGCGCACACACAGGCCGGGTACCAAGTTAAAATGCAGTTCCTAATTCAGACAGTGTAGGTCTGGGGTGGGGCCTGAGATGCTGCTGGCCCACAGACCACACTTTGAGAAGCAAAGATCCAAGGAGAAGGTCCAGCGCATCCTTCTGGGAGTACTGCTCAACTATCGCTAATTTCAAAGTGGCCTCTACACTGATTCCTTAAAGAAGTACTATAATAAACAGTACATTTATTTTCATACTGTGAGTAAGTGATGTGTGATATGTAATCAAAACATGACATCACCAGTGCAGTGAAACAAAAAGTCCAGTCGTGATGTCCTTGTCAAAGGGTTTTCTTGTAAGTACAGCACACAGAAATGGGGGACGGCGTGATCTAGAATGTGCCCACCCCAAGTGACCAGCAGCTTTGGTGTCACCTGGAAGCTGGTTAGAAATGCAGACTCTCGGGCCCCACCCCAGACCTACAGAATCAGATTCCGCATTTTAACAAGACCCGCAGGTGGTCTGGTGAACATTCAAGGTTGAGAGGCCCTGCTACAGATTATCTCTTGCTTCACCAAACTGGTTAGTGGAACAAAAATATGCAGAACATGATGGGAGAAATCATAAAGCCCCTGGACCAGTACATCTCCATTTAATGAACAGTGGAGTATGGAAGCGTGACCCACCTACATCCAAACTGGGACCCAGGGTCAGCTTTGGCCCAGCGATGAGTTTATTTCTCTGTTGTCTATTTGTACTGGTTGCCAAACGGGCAGGCAAGCGGGTAGTTGAAGGGGGAAGAAGGAGGTGTTTTGTGCACAGGCACCGGAGGACACCTGGGATGAGACAAGCATAGGCGGCAACGACAAAAGAGGAGAGGGCATGGCATCTACACCCTGACCTCCCAACCCTGGGAACACAGGGTTAGGGATGGACGTCAATGGAGAGAGTGTGTTTCAAAAGCCTGGGGGAGGTGCTGGGACCCAGATGATGAGATACAACAGAGTAAGCAGCACAGGCCCCAGGGCCCTGGGGAAAGAGGGCAATGTGGGACCCTGGGGACACACTGACAGCCAGGAGACAGCAACGGGGATGGGGCGGATGAGGAGTGACACAACAACTGAAGGAAGACAGCAGCCACGGTGTACCTGAGCACAGGTGAGACATCCTGCCCTGAGGACTCTGAGGACGCTGGCTGAGGTCCTGTGTAAGCAGGTGGGGACCCTGGGACTGCAAGCTGGGCATCAGTATTAACCCGGCCTCATTTGCTCCCAGGGCTGGTGAGGCCTTGGCCATTCCAGTGACCACACAATAACCATTTCTCTCCAACTACTCTTCCTCCAGATGAACCCTTCTCCCGACTTCCGATTATTTCATCACAGGAAGCCTTTATGCTCCTGTCGCCCTTGTTTTGTGTGCCACTGTACAGGAGCCTCTCTGCTGCCACCCTGTCCTTCATGTTGCCCTTCCAGACATCTGATGCTGGTCCCTGGGGACAGCTTATCTTTCTGTCTCACCCCTGGGTTTAATGTTTCCTCCCAACACTTCCAACTCACCCACGATTTCATCCCTGGGGGTTGGGGGGGCAGGGTCACCGCTCGCTCAGTAAAATTCCAAGAGGGCATGGCTCCCAGGATGGCTGTTGTTTCCTATGACCTGGATTTTGCTCCGTCTGTTGCAGCTGTGAGTTTCACAACAACCTTGATTTGGGCTGAATTTTGTTTGTTTTTCCTGGTTCTGCCCAGGTTGGCGCTTTGGGCATGTTCATGTGGAAGGGGAGCGCTAAAGTACACCTACCTGGGACCAGTCTGCAGCCGACTTGATGTCTGCAAGACCTCACCATGTTTTCCTCTTCTGTCTGGTTATCGCATCCCAAGGGCCTCCCCTGGCCCGCCAGTGCCCATGGACCTGTGTCACGACGACAAACACTAGGCTGGCTAGAGCTTCCCCACATCCCACCCATCCCTAGAGATGAGGCTGCAGAAATCATTCTAAAAGCAAACTCCTCCATCTGCTTTTTTCTAGAAAGACTGAGCACATCTATCTCATTTCTACATCTTTGTGCTTTGGTTTGGATGGACTTAGATTGATGTGAAGACCCTGGGAATATCTGACTCATCCATCAGTGCCTGGCCCTGAAGCCTCTGATCCCTCATTTATCAGATGCTTAACTGAGGGGCAAGCAGATACCTCCACCACCTATTACTGCACCAGTCAGAGGTGGCAAAGAGCCTGCGGATTCTTTAGAAAGTGATTTTTAAACTATGTTGACTTCTTGATAAGATGAACTTCATGTACGACATATAATTAAAAAGCAAGCAAGTCGAATAATGTAAGAGGAAATATGTCCAAAAAATATACAGCTTTCATTCATATTCAGGAGAGATGACACATTTGAAAAATACTGAAGCTGTTTATATAAAAAATAATAATAATGAGGGAACTTTATGAATAATTTTATGCCAATGAATAAGACAACTTAAATGAAATGGACAGGTTCCATGAAAGACACGTATTATCAAAGTTCACTCAAGAAGAAATAAATAAACTATTTATCCACTGTGCTATTTATCTGAGGTTCAGGTACACCAGACTGAGGAAGAACTTTCCATAAATATTCAAGGCATGGTCCTTTACATGATCAATTGGATTTACTGGTAAAAATTGCTTATGTTGCAATATGCATCCTTTGTAAATAAAAGTAATGCCACCGATCCAATCTAAGGACGATACAAACAAGAATTTCAAGGAGGATTTGTGTGTTGGACACAAAGGCTATGTGAGTAAAAAATCTTTGCATGTTAGAACTGAAAGGGCCAGTAGCCCACCACCCTCAATTTTCAGATAATAATTGTAGACCAGGGAAGGTAAGCAACAGCCCAAGATCACACAGCTAGTTATTAAGAACTGAAACCATCCTTCCACAGACCCTGAATCTTTTTGAACAATGGCGCAGACACGTGTAGGGGTGTCATTTGAATCATGGAATAAAGCAAAGCTCACGGGATCGTCCAGAGGAAACAGCAGGACTCAGACTCATCAATGGGCATTGATACCCAAGCAAAGCAGACTCGGGTTGAGCTCTGCCCTAATTGTTAAGCCAGCCAGCATCCCAATTGGGCAAAATAAAGTCACACAGTGTTCCCGCAGCTGGTAATAAACAAGTAAGCTTGTCCCTGAATCCCCATACACAGGATGATCTAAAAAACAACTCCCCGAAGTGTTTTAAGATTCCAAACCAGGAAGAGTGATATTGGGGTAAAGCAGATTAAGGTGCAAACTTGCCTTCCTTTAGGGAATTCAGATTAGGTTTGGTTTTCCTCTAACTGGAAAGTAGGAAAGTCATGGCACCAAGACCCTGACTGCAAAAGGCATCCAAAATCTCTAGCAGGGGCCCCAATACCCACCCTGAGTGCCAGAGACAAGAGGTCCTCACCTACATGTCGTCGAGTGCCCAGTGGTCCTCACTGGCATGAGGCCTTTGCAGCCACCACCAGCTCAGCCTCCCAGGATGGCTGTAAAGACTGTAACAAGATGACAGGCGGAAGGTCGCCTGCACGTGCTAAGCACTCAGTACACTGTTGCTAAGTCAGACTGACAACAGTGGTGCCAAGGCGAGCTGGCTCCTGTGCTGAGAAGCGGACCTCAGTGGACAGAACCTTACCTGGTTCCCTCCAGCAGCCCAACTGCTGCATCTAGGCCTTTTGAGGGCATCATATAAATGTTTTAACAAAGACTGCTGGCTTCAGAGCCTCGATAGGGTAAACCTTAGCAGCTTCTGGCATCTCTAGGAGTGGTGGCGAAGCTTCTTCAGGGCCCCTTGCAATGCTGTTTCTTGGCATTTGCTAAAAAGACAAAACTTGCAGGGATGGACTCTACTAAATAAATGGGCCTTGCATGGCCAGGTTCCAAACACACAGACCTGACGCCAGGCCTGTGGTAGGCCGGCGATAAACAGGTGCATGAAGAACCCAGTAACTCCACGGGAGCATTCATGAAAACAGCCTATCAGTTGAGTTCATAATCATTGGAATGTGCTAGGTGATCAAAACAAGCACGTACGCAGGATTTTTCATTGGTTTCTGCTCCAAATCTATCTAAAGTACTCAGTCATGAACACTGTACAGGGCCAGCACAGCCATGAGTGCTGTAGGTACCCACCCTATACCCTTACCAGGTGGGGGCCCCTACCCACTTATGAGAGTTGGCTGTTAAAGGGCCACCATGGCTCAGGAATTACCCTCTGCTGACGAGCCATTCCACCCAGGAGGTTACACACCCATTTCACCTTCAAAGGGCAGCGCATCATCAATGACTGACAGAGCCTGGGAAGGGTAGAAAAGACCAGCCCTTAACCCAAGGTGGGACCAGCTGGGTGGTGCAATGCATGCCCCAGGGCTCCCACGGCCTCAGGCTAAGGCCCATCTCCAGCTGAGACCACACCGTGCTCCACTTGCACCCCTGCCCCCCTTCTCCTGACATGGACAACATTATGTGCACAAAAATCTTACCCTCAGGTTCTGCTTCTAGGGAACCTGGACCCACACCACTGCCCAAAAGGCCTTTAAATTTTACAGTAAGAATCAGCACTGAGTGTTCTGTGGCATTTTTTCAAATTCTTAAGTAGGAGGTCTTCCTTTTCTCATGTTTCATTAAAAACAAAAGGCAATTAATTACCCAAAGATACCTAGAGTGTCTTCAAACTATTTCTCTCGCACACATCCTTCCTACCTTTGTTGGGGCTGCGATCACCTTACTATCATGCCTCCAAAGGCCTCCACCGAAGATTTTCATCCCCCTCACTCTCCAGTCTTGCTTCTTTCTTCATAGCACTTAACACTACTGGTGCGACAATATTTACTTGATGCTTTAACCTCTGTCTCCCCAACCCTCTAGCTCTGCACTGTCTAATACAACAGCGACTAGCTACATGTAGCTATTTTCTATTTAAATTTATGTAAATTAAAATTACTGTGCCTACACTGTGGCATATAGTAGACACTCACTAAATGCATGTGAGTGAATGAAAGAATAGTATAGGGTGATCATCAGTGATTCTCCAGTATCTAGTTTTGCAACTCTTACACTAAACAAACACTGATACTCGCAAGGGTAAGGAAAGCACTGTAAGAATATTTAAGAAAAAGATCCTTTAAAAGCTCTGAAACAATATGATTATTATTGGTTGAATTTTTAGTGGACAGTAGTTAATTGTAAGATAAAAAACACAATGCCAGCCTCCAGATGGAGACAGCCAGCTAGCCAGAAACTGCTGAGAATTTTTGACACTTTTTCAAGGCAGCATGAAAAATATGTAACTTTTTCTGTTGTGTGTGGTTTTTTTTTTCCCTGAAATGGGCAGAGATTTACAACCCCACTCCCTCCTCCCAATAGAACAAAAATCCACCATGTATCGGGTTTATTTTTCTTTGTTAACATCCACATGTAAGACTATTTAAAAGCCCACGCTGTATTTATGGCCATGTGAACACGCTGGGGGCAAGATAAAGCAATACCAGTCTGTCCCCTAACCCACCCCTCTCCACCTCAACACTAACACTCCTTTCCTTTCTAAGAAAACAGCTTAACAAACACACCTACTTTGTACATGTGATAAAGAAAGTGCAGCTAAACATCAAGAAACCAGGCAGCCACTGCAGTCTTTGCTTTGTAATGTAGACAAAGCAACAAGAAAAGAGCAAATAACTCACAAATGTTCCTGAGAACAGGGGAACCACAGGGTTCTATCAACTGGCTCTCAGATTTATTTATTTATTTATTTTTATTCTCTATTTCTCCTGAATGTGATTGTGGGCTCCTGTTTTCCTTCCCACTACAGGACATCTCTGGAAAAGACCATCATCTTCAAAACCAGTAAAACATTTCCAGTTATGCCATTCTTGTAGAAAATGATCACCTCATTTGAATATTAAATTAATATTTATGGCATTAAAGAGAAAGTGCTAAGCTCAGGAAAAGGAAGAATTCGCATCATTTAAATGTTCATACTACCCAAAGCAATCTATAGATTCAATGCACTCCTTATCAAAATACCAATAGCATTTTTCACTGAACTAGAACAAAAAAATGGTGTTGGAAAAACAAATAATCATGGAACCACAAAAGACCCCAAATAGCCACAGCAATCTTGAGAAAGAAGAACAAAGTTGGAGGTATCACAATACCTGATATCAAACTATACTACAAGTCTATAGTCATCAAAACAGCACGGTACTAGCATAAAAACTGATATATAGATCAATGGAAGACAACAGAGAAGCCAGAAATAAACCCACACATATATGATCATTTAATCTATGACAAAAGAATATATAGTGGGTTAACGACAGCCTATTTAATAAATGGTGTTGGAAAAACTGGACAGATACATACCAAAAAATGAAACTGGACTACCTTCTTATACCATATACAAGAATAAAGTCAAAATGGATTAAAGACTTTAATGTAAGACCCAAAACCATAAAACGTCCAGAAGAAAATATAGACAGCAAACTCTCTGACATTGCTCTTGGTAATATTTTTTCTGATCTATCTTAGTCAAGGGAAACAAAAGAAAAAAATAAATAAATGGGACTACATCAAACTAAAAAGGTTTTGCACAGCAAAGGAAACCACCAACAAAATGAAAGACAGCCTACTGAATGGGAGAAGATATTTGCCAGTGATACATCTAATAAGGTGTTAATATCCAAAATTTATAAAGAACTCATACAATTCAATACCAAAGAAGCAAACAATCTAAAAAATGGGAAGAGGAAATGAATAGACAGTTCTCTAAAGAAGACATACAGATGGCCAACAGATATCTATCTGCAAAGATGTTCAATGTCACTAATCACCAGAGAAATGTACATAAAAATCACAATGCGATATCGCCTCACATCTGTCAGAATGGCTATAATCGATAAACCAATAAACAACAAGTGTTGGCGAGGATGGAGAAAAGGGAACCAACCCTCATGCACTTCTCATGGGATTGCAAATTGGTACAACCACTATGGAAAACAGTTTGGAGGTTTCTCAAAAAATTAAAAATAGAACTATCTTATGACCCAGCAATTCCACTTCTGGGTATTTATCTGAATAAATCCAAAATCCTAATTTAAAAAGACATATGCACCCCTATGATCATTGTAGCACTATTTTCAATAGCCAAGATATGGAAGCAACCAAGTCCCCATCAATAGACAAATTGGACTCATTATATACAATGGACTATTACTCACCCATAAAAAAAGAATGAAATCTTATCATCTGCGACAACATGGATGGGCCTAGAGAGTATTATGCTAAGTGAAATAAGTCAGACTGAGAAAGACAAATACCATATGATCTCACTTACATGTGGAATCTAAAGACTAACAACAACAACAACAACAAAAACTCAACAAACAAAACAGAAACAGACTCATGGATACAGAGAACAAACTGATGGTTGCCAGAGAGAGAAGAGGGGTTGAGGAGCTGGGTGAAAAAGGTGAAGAGAGCAAGAAATACAAATCGGTAGTTACAAAATAGTTATGGGGATGTAAAGTACAACACAGAGAACATAGTCAATGATGTCACAACAACTATGTATAGTGTCAACTGGGTACTAAAATAATTGAGGCGATCACTGCATAAATTATACAAATGTCTAACCACTCTGCTGTATACCTGAAACTAATATAAAATAATATTGAATGTCAACTGTAACTGAAAAAAAAATAAAAGAATAAAAAAAAAGTACTAAAAGGTTCTAATAGTCAGCATTTGATTTAGTTTATTATGGTAGCCACTGAGCTTCCTGGCATTTTCGGTTGAGACAACTACCTAGCGGACACACAGCCTCAGCACTGCCCCCTTTGGGTGCGAGTACATAGGTCAGCACCTCTCCCATCTCCATTCTGTACGATATCTAAGAACTCTTGGAAACTTTTCCCTATGATCTCCTTGAACGCTTCTAATTTCCAAACTCGTTCTCTCGTAAGTGGTTTGATTGATATTAAAGTACAATTTACTTATGTTTGTCTATGGCTTTTAATTCATCTGGAATTGATTTTGGTATATACCTGTGAAATAAGAACCCAGATTCCTTTTATTTCCAAATTATTAACCGACTGTTCCAATATTGAATAAAAATTGTTCTCCCCTTGCTGATTAGTTTGTAATGATCTTTTATTATATATTAAATTCTCATGTGAAGTAGTATCTATGGGGGGGGGGCTATAGTTTTCTTTTTCCTTAAATCCAGCTATTCTTGGGTAAGCACCAAGATACAGTAATTCTGGCTCTGTAATATATTTTACTGTCTTATTACTCATTTCCCTCCTGTCTTCCATCAAAAACTGTATTAGTGCTTCCCTTGCACCAAACCTACAAATTACAATGGGAAACAATTGACATGTTTAACTTATCAGGACTTCACATTCTGGAATGGACAGCCATCGAAACGGATCTTCTATTTCCTCTCTCCTTTTTGTAGTTTTCCTTGTTGATCATGCGCATTTCTTGCTAAAGTCATTCCTAGGCATTCGCTATATGTTGACATTATATATGTTATTATTTTTAAATAGGATTTTCCAAGTGGTTATTGCTGTTATCTAGAACAGCTTTATATATGTATATATAATTTAATATTTTTATTATTAATAACATAACATATATAATGCAATAGTTTTATTAATATAATTCAATATATAGAATTTATATAATTTTTAAATTTTGACCTTATACCTGTCCACTTTCTAATTATATTTTGAAGTAAAAATATATAGGGCTATTTCATGAGGTTCCATGTACTGTAATTGCCTTTCTGGGTGGCTCGGAATAAACAAATACATACATTCTAGAATTAATGCAGGGAGGGAGGGAATAAGGGATAGGGAGAAAAGCTATACAGAGGAGTTGGGCAGCCATAGGAATCACAGGATCCCGCCCGATAGTCCACGTGCAGAGTTACAGATGTCATGACCACAAACAGCTTGGGTTCAATTGTGTGTCTTCTCTTTGAAACATAACCTCTCGTGAATTTAAAACTTGTGTGTAGGTGTCTCTGACTGGTCCTAGACATCACTGGCCCCAACATCATAGTCTTCCTTTGGACGATTGACACTTGTTAGTAAGAACATGTTTATATTTGAGTCTAGATAATAAAAGGTAATATCAGGATGCCAGGACGCAGCTCTTCAGTGATGCTAAAGACCGACCTGGCAGGTCAGGCTGCTTAATGTAAAACAAATAAAAGAACACCACAGTTCTACCCAGGGTCTCACCTTGTGTTCGAGTTAAGAAAACTCAAATCATTAAACATGTTCATTTAAAAAGAAAAAAGAAACAGAAAGAAACCAAGTACACCAGATTGAAGCGACTTTTTCTTTGTGGAACTTGGAGTCAACTGATGCCCAGGGGTTACACACCTCCCAGTCATCTCATTAGGAGGACGCTCCTAAATGCAAGGTTCAAGTACTAGGCAATCTGCTCCTCCAACCAGCCCTGAGGCCCAAAAACTCTTCCTGAAGGCTGCCCTGGACTAGCTTGTGGGTGTGGAGATGGCTATTAGAAAAAATGCTCCGCTAGTTTGGGGGGATTCCAAGATGAAAAGACATGGTGCCTGCCCTCAAGTAGCATGCGAGCTCTGGGGGTGACAGGTAAGCCCTCACTTACAAACCATGTATCACAAGTTCCAAAGAGACACAGCAGTGGGAGGCTATACATCTCCCTGGGGGTCCTCAGAGGCTCTGCCACGAAGGTGATGCCTGGACCAAGGCCAAGAGACAGGTAGAAGTTTGTCAGGAGTGAGAACAAGTGGGGTCAAAGCCACGTCTGGCAGCTTGCTCAGGTTTCCATCAGTTGATGCCTTAGGTTAATAATTCATACAAACAGGAAACACCAAGTTGCATTTTAAAATATTTAAGGCTGAAAACTTTAATTAACACGAGATTTCACTCTAGCAACAACAAGGATTTGTTTTCCGTTGGTCACATTTTTGTCTGCCTGTTTGGGTGACCTTGTGTTTGATGCCTCCCCAAAGGGTAGTTTCCACATTCCTTGTTGGGTAATTATCTAGAGATCATTTAACCAGCACCAAGTCTGCTCTCTCCTCAGAGAATTTTGAGCATGTCTGTCAAAAAATACAAGAGTGGAAAGTTGATTGCTAGCACTCTTTAAAGCTGACACGGATAGCTAATCTCACATCAGATGGTATCACAGCTTCTACCTCAGAACTAGCCACAATTTTCTCAATTTTTTTCACTTTCTTCAAACATGTAGAAGACCGAAAAAAAGTGTGTGCTTCATTAGGCAAAATGTTGCCAGAAACCTCTCCAGTGGGTCAGAAACAGCAGGCACAATAGAAAGGCTAACGAAGACACTCGTATCATCCAAATGAACACTAATGAAGTGTACTAGATGTAGCAGTTCCTCAGAAAATGGTTCAGGAAAGCTCGAGTGACTTAGAAAAGATGGGATGACGACTATGGCTGCACACAGCTTTGGCCTGGAGCTCTACGGTTCTTTCCGTGGACGTGTGTGGTCCTCACCCTGGTCAGCGGCACCAACTGCCCAGACCCCCGTGACTATGCGTCATCCCTGACTTCCCTTCCCTCACCTCCCACATCCAGTCAATCTCCAGGCCCTGTGGATTCCACCTCCAAACGCATCTCCAATTTGACACTTCCTCTCCATTCCCTTAACTATTTACCCCCTTGGCACCCACCCTCATCACACCTGACCTGAACCGTATGCCTCTGGCCTTCCTCCCTAAACCTCACCTACTCACACACCTGGATAAAGTGATATCTCTAAACCATGAAGCTGGTCATCTCTCCCCCTTCATGAAACACTCCGGTGGTTTTCCACCTGTTTCTCAGATTCTGGGGGATCCTCAGACATATTCTCGAGGGCTCCGATGTTCTCTAACATTAGTTTCTGTTTCACCTTGTGCTTTCATTTTCATGGTCATCTTTTTAAAGAATATCATTAGAAAATCAATTGAAACATATTCCAGATATCCGAATGACCATGTGATAACCAAGTGCTACCACACCATTTCACCGGACATATTCTTGCATCGATGATATAGTTGGCAGCAAGAAAGATTATTTTAACTGTCACAGGCTAATGAGAAAGTAACAAATCAGACTTAATATACACAGAGAAAGGAAACTGATGAGAGACTTGAGCCATCACACAAGTCATGTGACATGTCACATTGTATACCAAATTCATAAGAACCTGAACAACTGTTTTTAGAATCAGAAACAGTGATTTAGTTTTAGCAAAAATAACTTCACCACGTTAAATTCACGAAGTTAATCTGAATTTCCTTCATTTGGAGCTGTGTTGATATTTTACCTCTATGTTTGTTTCAGTTTTATGGTCATATGAGAGCTCTAAACACCAAGAGTTCAAACCTATTGAATGCTACTACATATCTGAACTGCATTATAATAAAAATAATTTAAGCCACCAGTAGGAATCGACAAGATATTTCTTTTCCTTTAAAGGAATTCACATATTACTCCCATCTGAGAAACTCTGGCCTTTGAGTAAGACTTAAGGCCCATAACAAGGCATATGTGGGAGAGACAGTGATGTCTCTGAACTTTCCATTCATACCCCCCTCCCCCATCATTTCCCAGGCTCCTCACAATGAGTTCTGGCCCATGGACCGTGGGAATCAGCAGCAATCCATCAGTTCCAGACTACAGCACGGAACAGCCAGAGAGCGACTCTCCCACCATCTCTTCCTGTGCAGGTGACTGACTACACAGACCACATTCTCCAAATGGTGTGTCTGCAAGATGGAGACAGCTGTGTCAACGTGGCCCTCCACTGACCTGTGAGGGACACACAGTGTGAGTGACAAGTAACCAATGTTGCATGAAGCTACTAGGATGATGAAGTTGATTTGTTACTGCAGCAGAGCTTAGCCTATCCTGACATACATCTTTGGGAACTCAGCTCTGCCTTCCTGACCAATCCCTTCCCAGAATACTCCATGCTCCAAACAACTCTTCATTCCAGGACCTGAACACCCTGAGCTGTTTCATGACACCCTAACTTTGCACGTGCTATTTATTCCTTAATCCTAGAATTCCATTCCCCCTATTCTTCTGCCCTCCTCCCCCACCCCACCACTGTGATTTATTCTTCAAATTCCAATCAGATTAAATACTACCAGGAAGTGTTCCTCCCTTTTCCAACCCTCTTACCCCCATCACCATTACCCATGAACTCTACAGAATGCTTATCTCACCATGTACAATCACATGTTTACAGGATTGTCCCCACTCCAGCCCCCGACCACCCTGTAGCAGGTTCAGTGGTTTATTCATCTCTCACCCCCAAGGCTAACATACAGGAGCAGTAAGCAACATTTGGACATTTGGCCAGGAAGAGCTTCTTCCAGGGGGCTGTTTCTAAGGCACTTGAAAGAAGTTAGGTTAGATCCATAACCCCCTGTAGGAAACACCTTACTCAATAGCAAGTCCCAGCGGTCTCTGCCCCAGTCCCATGCCAGACCTGCCTAGGAGACCTGAACCCTTGCATCACCTCTCCAAACACAGTGCTCTTCAGGCCCTGAAAAGGCCTCAGACTTTACCTGGGGAGGAGTGGCCTAGGGCCTTGTACTCAAAAGTGTGGTCCTCAAGCAAGCAGCACCTACAGAATTTAGGAGCGTGTGAGATAAGCAGAATCTCAGGCTCCACTCCGGACCTCCTGAATCAGAATCTGCATTTTAGCCAGATCCCCAGATAATGCTTATGCCCAATATTTGAGAAACACTAACCCAACGCACTCAAACAGAATCTCTTCAGCCTAAAAAGTAACATTAATAACAATGTTTTCCATTGGTAATAACATCTCCTAAGTGTTTTACATCACTAAATCCTCAGATCAATTTGATCATGCCCATTTTACCCATGAGGAAACTGAGGCTCAGAGTGAGTAGATACCCTCCTAAGGATCACACAGCTCTGGAGTGTCAGAGCCAGGTTTGAAGGCAGTTCTGGTGGACTCAAGAGCTCCAACCCCCATAACCACACAGTACACGGCACCCTGACATTTGCAAAGCTCAGTGAACATGTAGCCTTGGAGAGCCGCCCAAGCAGCTCTCGAAGCCTCCTGTCCCTTCATACAGCCCCTGAAGTGGTGCTTCTCTCTATTCCATTTACTACCTGTACCACGATACCTCCACATACACCACTGCTCCTGAGAGACTGCCAGCTCTCCCCGGGTAAGGAGTTTTACGGGCTTGCTCAATCATTATTTGATGAGTCAATGAAAATAGCTCCCCTTTGATCATCAAACAACCCTCTGAGGTCACTGGAAAATTATTAAGTAAAGAAAGGTGAAGACACTGAGGTTCCCAGAGAAGTTCAATCACTTGCCCCAGATCACCAGGAAGCCTCAGACCTCTGGGGATGGAACTCAACTCCCTGATTCCCAGTAGACACCTTCTTCCCCACTCTTCTTCTCTCCTTGTATTTCCGTCTTCTGACCTACATTGCCTGGCAGTTAACAGGAACATCCTTTTCAAAGAACTCCCTCACATATGCATCTTCAAAAGGGGCTCTGCTTTACCATCAGATGAGCCAAATTTAGACAGTAACAGGAGGCCACCAAAGGAAAAGGTGGAGAAACTCTGATACCAGATACAGTGGGTCCCTGGATGCAGGTAAAGGAAACCTCATCAGGCAAGAGCCTGACTCCAGCAGCCCCTGAGCCCAAGTCAAGGCAGAGGGCCATGGAGAGCCAGGCAGGTAGAGACCTGCTCACCCTCTCTTACCAGGTACCACCACCCCTGCAGCGATATTGTGGTTCCATTGGCCAAAACAGCCTTTCCCTTCCCTTTATTGGTTTTAGAAAGAAGCTAAGACGTTTAAGCAACTTGACACTTCACCAGAGAAAAGCAAAAACATCTGCCTGAAATATCCAAATATTTAGGAAAACCTGGGAGGGAAATTTCCCTTAAACTGGGCAAAAGAGGGAGGAGAGAAACCAAGAAAGGAGATCTTGAGACAACTGAGCCACTCTTCATGTTGCTTTGCTTTTCTGAGCACCATGCCCAAGCACCATGCCACCCCTCTGTTGGGCACTGTGTGCACCACCAAAGGCACCTGGATGGGGGGGCTAAGGGGTGCTGAACCCCTGCTTGCTAATCCCGTGCCTAGGCACAGGGCTCCAGCTGCCCAGAAGGAGGCACCTTGTGCAAACGCGTATGAAGGCACTTTCCAGACTTGCACAGGCTGCCCATTACTGATGATACAGTCTGACTTGGATCCCATGGGAGGAAAAAAAAGGTTGAGAGTGAGCGGGTCCATGTTTTTGGTTGGTTTTGTAGAAACAGATTCTGGGATAAGAATCCCTATGAAAGTGTTTTATTAGGAAATATTATTGGGAAAAAGTGGGGAGTGAAGAAGTGAGACAAGAAAGAGAAGCAAGCCCAAAAACGATCCAGGGAAGTCAACCGACACAACTCTACAATGGGTCTCTGGAAACAAAGTCTGTCACAGCTTGGAGTGTCTCAATCAAGGGTAAGAGAGCTGGATTATTTATACTTCAGTACCTGTCAGTCATTGGTTAGGGGCTGCCCCCAGGGGAGAGGTCAATTCCCAGACACTCTTTGCTCTCAGCTCCTATAGACCAAGCAGACTCCAGCAGCCCAAGGTCATCCTCCTACGGAGAGGAGGGGCTGGCCGTTGGGAGTGAAAGCACCCAAGTGCACAAAGGTGGCAAACGGCTGTGAGGGGATACAGCATAGCACCGTAGCATCTGTGACAGTCCAACATTTCTGTCTCCAAGTTTTGCCCAAAGCCAACCATAATTACAATAAGACTCTATCTCCGTTATTCTGAGGCCTCATGGCATTCTCAGTAAGGACTCTTTCCCTTCTTGCACTTATGTTAGCTCACCATCAAAGACCACAGCCCAAAGACCTTTCAAACCTTAAATGGAGTGAGTTACAGAGCATCTTTCAGAAATAGTTTTCTGCCTCTGTTCTCTCTCCAGTGAAGCATTTTATGGCACGACCCAAAGCAATCCAAATATTACATTTAAATGCTTTTCTGAAGTTGGGCTGCCAGGCAAACCTAATATCCCTTTCCTTTTTTATCCTGTTTATTGCCACCTTGCCCCTGAAGGACAAACACGATGCTTGGCTACTGCTCTAGAAGCCCTGCTGATTGGGACTGGGATTGTAAACTCAACACTAGCCCCAGATCACCTCTGCAAGCAGTAACCAGAACCAACGTCACAGCTCCCGACACAGTCATCAAAACACAGGACCACCTAATGCCAAGATGCTTCATGAAAGACAATGAATGACAAAGGCAGGACCCAGCTTCAACTGTCACCCTGGACAGTACATCAAGGAAAGGGATGGAAATGGAGTCAACAGGGAGGGGGTGAGGTGGAAGGATGACTAACTTGGGGATGAATAACAACTGAGTTCCCTCCACAACTTCTCCTCACCCCCCACTCCCAGCAGGCGGATCCTCTGAAAAGGTGTCCCCAGACGCCTCTGCCCAGCACTGGTGCGGTCTGTCCTCCCCCTACCTCACAACACCGCCCCCACAGCCAGACGTGGAAAGCAGTGTAAATGCTCTCCTCGATTTGAAATTAATTAATGGGGTATTTCACGAACTCATTTATTTTTTTCTGTTAATTCCCAAATGCTATGCGTCGCGTCTTTTTCCTGATGGTTTTCAGCGTTCCCGTGTTTCTTTATCTAGTTCTGAGGAGTTTCCTTTCCCTCATCTGGATCAGGGAGCTCTGGAGATGAGAATTCCAATCCCAGACCCACCGCTATCAAGCCCTGCAGCCTTGGGCATATCAAGAGTTCTGGGCACTTTCGTTTTCTCATCTGAGAAATTGGAGGTTAATTCCACCTTCCTCACAGGTTTGTGAAGAGGATGAAATGAGGTCAACTCGAGGTAAGGCACCTGGAAGGTTGAGATGCTCAGTAAATGTCGGCTCCCTACCGGGTGCCTTCCCTCTTCTGCAGCCCCATTACACCTCGAAAGATGCCCACGCGTTTCCCAGGAATGCCCACTGGTTGGCGAGGAAACCAGCTCCGGACAGCGTTATCCCCGAGGAAGCGAGTTTCAGCGGGTGTAGACGCGCGCGGGCGCACATACGCGCGCGCGCGCACACACACACACACACACACACACACACACACACACACCGCGGTTCGGACACCCCCGCGGGGCTGGCACTGTTACCCTACCCGCGCAGAGGGGGGTCTCAAGTCCAGGCGACATAAGTGCTCCCACCCCCACAGAAGCGGCGTTCCCGCTGGGGTCCGCACCGGAGCGCACTGCACTTACGCTGGGCAGGCCGCGCCGGGCAGCAAGGGGCGGGCCGGGCTGGGGGCGGCGGCGGGCCTGCGGTGGGCGCGGCGGCCGGCATGGCGAGGTGGCGGGCTCCGGCCGAGCAGGTCTCCGCTGTGGTACCGCGGGGCGGCGGCTCGACGGTCGAGCAGGCACGGGAAGGCGGGGCGCGACGCGAGCAGCCACGAGCCCGCGCCCGCCCTCTCCCCTCTTTCCCTCCCGCTGCCCGCCCCGCACCGCGCCGCGCCGGCGACAACTACCAGGACAACTACCGTGGCGGCGACAACGTCTCCGGGGGCGCTGGGCTTAGCAACCGCGCGCCCGCCACAGCCTTCCTCCGCGCACTGGCCCCGCTGGGCGCGCCGCCTGGGGCCCTGGAGGCCAGGCGGGGCCAGGCTTTGAACCTGAGCCCACACCCACTACTTGCCACTGAGCACCCGAAGGTGGCCCCCAGGGACCCTTAGCAGCCCCGCCTCTCCCCGCCCCACCGGGTCCAGCCTTTCTGCATTCCTTCCTTGCCAAGTGCACGGTGGAACCAGGAGGGGTCGGGTTTTGAACGTGAACCTCGCCCACGTTCTCTGTAGATGGCAGACCAAAGACGTCTTCAGCACCCCCAGCAATCCTCGCCCTTCCTGGCAGTCAGAGTCCAGACTTCCTACACCACTCCTTTCCTAGTGTCCAATTCCCACTACTCTCACTGACTCTAGGTTCTGAAGCCTTCATCCTTGTTGTCCCTCCAGATTCAAAGACCTGCTTACGCTCTGGATCACATCCGCGGCCTCTAAGACAGGTTGCAAAACATCCCTCTAGCCTCAAGTCTTCCTGATACCATTTAAAGGCTGCTCAATGCCCCTTGCACTGTTAAACCCTTATACCCCTTCCCAGCACCACGTGTCTAATCCTCATATTTGCAGATGCCCCAGGTCTGCAATCACAGTCCGGGGGGAGGGGGGGGAGGGGAGGGGGGCGACACCAAATCCTCAACTGGCTCCCAAGCTCTTCCTGCGAGAAACGATGAATGCACGGGAAAAACATGGCCAATTCTCCACATGGCCACTGACATGTTTACAACAGTGGTCTTGATTTTGTTTTGTCTCAACCCTTCAAGTCACAGAATGGCCTTGTCCAACATTGGTGTTCTGTAAAATTGTTCACATTCAACAGACCACTGAGACTGAGCTGATAGTACCAGGTCAGCTCCGAGACATAAGAGTCTTTCTCTTTCTCACACATAACAAAAGTCTAAAAGAAGGCTGTTCGTTGTTGCTCAGCCTCTCCGAGATGACCTTAGGACCCAGTCTCTTTCCAGACTTCCATGTGTCCACTTGCAATATATTGCCTTTTCTCCCCAGACTTTGTTACCTCAGGATCACAAAATGGCAGCAACAGCCTCATGAAACTACTGTGTGAAAAGGAACTTCTGCTTCTAGCTGGTTCCAGACAACCCCAAGTGATCACCTAGGACCTTTTTCAGCAATCCAGTTCACCAATAGTGAACAAAATGACAAATGACCTGCTTCCAAGTCACTCACCTTCTAGTGGGGGGAGACAGATAATGAAATAATCAGGTAGGGTGAGAAATGGTATGTGGAAAAGGAAGCAAGGAAAGGGAAGTGGGGAGGGTTGTTACTGAGCAAAAACCTGAAGAAAGAGCCTTCCGTAGTCCCCTTTATCCATGGTTTCACTTTCCATGGTTTCCGTTACCCTCGGTCAACCGGTCCAAAAATATTAAATGGAAAAATTCCAGAAATAAACAATTCTGTGTAGCATGATGAAATCTCACATCATCCCTTTCTGTCCTGCCTGGGACATGAGTCATCCCTTTGTCCAGTGTCATCTCTCTCAAAATCCTGCTCAGTTGCCGAGTCCTCACAGACATCTCCTAGGCACCTCTTACAATATATCCAAAACAAAACTCAACATCTTTCCCCAAAAATATGTCCTACCTGCTGGATGCTTAGTCTCAGTTTATTCAGTTGTCCAAGTCATAACCCAGAAATTAATGTCAACTCCACATCCAGTCACCAAATCTTCTGTTCTCCCTCATCCTCCTCCCCAGCGCCTGCCATTGTGTTGTTCTCACTCTCATTACATCCCATCTTCACCATCCCGAGCATCTCCTCTCCTACACAGCTACATCCTTTCCATTCTTATTCCCAGATCACCAGCCTTACCGGAGATGAGGAAATCTTTCTCAATATTGCTCTCTATAATTACACAATGTCTCCATTGAAAAATCTGCCCAGGGCTCTATGTCCCCTGAGAATTAAAAATCTAAATCCCTTAGAATGAACTTCCAGGCCCTTCGACCTCTGGTTTTGTCTGTCTGCCAGCGTTCATCTCCTGCCTGCCATCCCCTTCCAGCTAATGCACATTCCCTGCTTTGTCTCAGCTACCGTCTCTTTCCATACGTGGCTCCATCTGCCTCCTGCAGCCCTGACTCAAGCATCACCTCCACACAGTACGTACGTAACTGCCAGACCATGATGAAAGCCCTAACTATTCTGCCCTCCCTACCGGCAGAACGATAGGAAAGTAGGGTGTTTGAAATTACTGCCTCGTGGCCAGTCTGAGCTCTCCCCAGTGCTGACAACTGACCCAGTCACTGGCACATTCCATTCAGCCAGTGATTCTTATCTACCCTGAAGTCAGCCCAAATGCCTCAGTCTGGTGTGAAAGACTCATCACTGTTGACCTGAGTCCACACTGGAGAAAGGCTTCAAAAAGCAAGAAGTCAAAACTATTGCCTCAGAGAAAATACAGGGTTTCCAGTGGCTGTCATTGATGCATATAATCTATCTTCTCACTTTAGTTCAGATAACTGTGTCAGCTAACTTTGTAGACATGAGATAAGGAATATATCAAAATACGTATGTTACCTCTTTTCCTGGACACAAGCTCTTGCTTTTAAATGAATCCATTTATTTCGAATGCCTGCTAAAATTGCCATCTGGGCCCTCCTGATGCCCAAGAATATGGTACTCAGTGCTATAAAAGCAAGATGCAAATAATTGTTTCTGTATTACAGCAATAAGAACAAATTCATATGCAAAACTACTCATCCACTTTCCAAGTCCTTACAGTATAGTTGTAGATACAAGGCAAGATTTCAAGTATCACAGGATATTATGTTACTTTTAAAACTTAATCACAATTTCCCAAAATACTGCTTATAATTAGATACCATAGCTAGAACACTGAACTGGGCCCCAGTTAGCAAAAGCTGGACTATAGTACAAAAATATGGGTGATCTCTATTGACTTACCAAATGTTCCTGAAGAAGAAGAAGAAGAAGAAGAAGAAGAAGAAGAAGAAGAAGAAGAAGAAGAAGAAGAAGAAGAAGAAGAAGAAGAAGGAGAAGAAGAAGAAGAAGAAGAATGTGAGGTCCAGTTCTAAGATTTCAGAATAAGACGTGAAGGCACTCAAAGTTAAAAACGTACAAATGCACGTGCACATTTGCAAAATATATATGTATGGTTCATGCCATGTACAGGGCACACTGAAACTGAGAGTGCTGTTAAGAAATTCTTAAATTTAGGGGCTCAAATTCTGTTACACAAAATTTAAAGTTATCAACGCTTCAGTTGGCCTTAGAAAAACTCTTTTTGTCCATCTTAATGTTAAACAAAGGATAGAAGTCACCTTCGGTGGTGACTTCTGGTAGATATGGGTGCTATTCACAAAGTTAAACAGAGAGAAGGTGCTGACAGACCTTTCCTGGTTCTAATATTTAGCTGAAGGTTGCTGCTCTAAGGCAGGGGTCTACAAATTATATGGACCTCACAGACAAATCTGGCCTACTGCCAATGTGTGCAAATAGTTTTATTAAAATATAGCCACACCTGTCATTTACAGATTGTCTATGCTACTTTTGAATACTTGTGACAGAGACTATGTATTCCACAAAGCCAAAAATATTTATTATCTAGTCCTTTACAGAAAAAGTTTGCTATAGAGTCAGCACATTTCTGTGTTCCGTCTTTGGATGAAACGGAGAAGAGCGAGCCACCAAAATATACTTATTTATATGTTTAATAAGGATGAGATGTTTTCAGGAAAAAAAATTACAGATCCTCATTCTCAGGTTCGAGCCAGTCATTCTGTTTTAATGTAACCCTTTCAGTGTCCAACTCACTCGGTAGATTCACTTCCCTCTGTGAACATTCTCAAAATACCAAGTAGAGAAGCTCAACAGGAAAGGAAAGGTGAACATTTCTGAACTATCTTTCAGGAGCATCCACAAAAGGTCACCTCTTTTAAACCTCATAACTCTATAAGGTAAGGCCATTCTTGCCATTTTTCTGAGGCTGTCTCCTGTTTTTAAATACTTGACAAAGCTGAAAATGGGAGAGCTTATGAAATTCACCCAAAGTCACACAACAGCCTAATACGTTGCAGAGGCAAAACTCAAATTCAGGTCTGTCTGATTCGAATGCTCCTTCCACCATATCTTGCTGCCTGACTGAATTATTCATATAATCATTCAATGAATAATTATTGAGCACTTCAGAGGGTATCTATTTGATTCAGTCACTATGCCAGGCACCAAGGACACACAGATAATCAAAAAAGGAAGAGGAATTGACACTTGGGGAGGATACATTTCAAATAAGATTGATGTGACCCTCCACCTCAGAATCCCCTCAATCCATAATCTAATTTAAAAAATTAAGAGTAACCATATCCTTATGAAATACAGTTGCATGGTTTTATTTTCTAAAAGCTGCAGTGTTGACTAATTAGACTGTTAATGCTGAAGTGGGTGCCTGATGTATAGACTATTGATATAATGTCAGAGAAGTTGCCTGGCTCATGAAATTCAAAGCAATTTCACAAACCAATTCAGTTTTTCTTTTATCTAGATTACCTTTGAATTTCTATTAACCACCATACCAGACATAATTCTGACGTCCTGTTGGCATGGAACGCACCAGACTGTGATGAGTTAGATACAGTTACTGTGCTGTACTCTATAACTTGGGTGTCGTTTTTCAGTATGATCTTAGGATCTGCATTGTGTGTGTACGTGATAGAAGTTACTTCAGCTTAGATTTGGACAATGCACAGCAAAATATAATTGAACTCTTTTTTTATTGAAATATAGTTGACATACAATATTATATTAGTTTCAGGTGTATAACATAGTGATTCAACGTTTATATACCTCATGATGTGATCACCATGCTAAGTCTAGTAACCATCTATCACTGTACGAAGTTATTACCATATTATTGACTATATTCCCAATGCTGTACTTTACATGCCTGTGACTTACTTAGTTTATAACTGGAAGTTTGTCTAATTCAACTCTTGACACCTGCATGGAACATATATGAGGGAGAAATGTTCCATGATTTTCATGCTCCAGGAGAAGAGATGGTTTGGGCAGTTGTGCTGTAACCTGGGAAACAAGCGTTGCGATCAGGGCTGATGGAGCACCAGTCACATTTGAAGCAAAAACTATTTCTATACAGTCCATGGTCTGTTCCCAAAGGCCAACCCACATACAGCTTTGACAGAGAATATGGCAGTGGTCAGCAGCAGTCCCTCTGGTCCTAGCACAATGAGAAAGGAGCCAGTGAAAATCACAGGCGTGATTAAATCAGAGTGACTTAGTGTCTGCTTTGTCAGCGTGTTGTGGGAAGAAACGGACGACAACAACAACTCTATTTCTCCCACACTCCAGTACGATTACAGTCAAAAAGGACTGTGCTTACGTTAAATTATGGAGATAAGGATGAGATTGTGAAAATGGTATTTTTCATGTCACTGACAACGCAAAAAAGACCCATTCTATGCTTCCAAGTGGCAAGCGGTAGTGACATATTCAGTATCTTAGAGGGGCTGGGATTATAACCTCCAAGCTAATCTATCACAATTGTAAATACTATCGAAGGTAAGATATCAGAATTTCGTAAGGAGGTTGGGCTGTGGTACAAACGACTACCACTGGGTAAGACTTTTTTTTCCCCAACACTAGTTTCTTCATTCATTAGAGAAATAAGTCAATGTCATATTATTGAGCATATTTAAAAGCCACATTCAAACAGTGCACTAGGCCGTGAAGAAATTCTTTCCTGGGCCAAGTCGACCTAGGGCAAAACAGGAATACAGGAAGTATCCTCTTCCAAACTCAGATGGTCACCCTCCTGGGCTCTGAGTGCAATGGAACTGTCCACCTAACACACTTCGAGTGTAGTCTTCAGTAAGAAATGACCCTATAATTTCTGGGTGATTGTCCAATTCCTATATCCAAACCATCAGAGCTATCAAACACATGCTGGTATCCTGAGTGCCTACCCCTGTGATTTAGTTGAAATAAGGAGTCAGACAAGAAAACAGAGAGAGTCAGCATGACCTACTATTTAAGCCGGCTGATGCAGAAACCCTAGTGGGGAAAAAAAAAGAACTCTTCTCCTAGATGATCTGAAATTATTGTCATTAGTCTTGACTTTTTAATGTCATGTTTTGTAATATTTGGAAATCGTGATGACTTTTGAAACTAAAGTTGGTAAATTGCGTGATCCAAACCCCCATGAGTGGTCTAAATTTCAAAAGATTAAGTTCCCAAGTAAGCATGTTAAAAACAAAAAAACAACTGCAGCACAGCTACTTTGGCAATATGAAAACAGGGCCATCATGGCTGGTCTGGACAGCCATCGTCTTTTGTATATAGTCCTTGCCTTTGTCTTTTACGCTTGCAAAGAACCTTCCTGGGTTGAAATTTCAAGAATTTTGCAAGTGTTCCATGAATCTTTAGACCATCCCACTTATACTGAGAGTGGGTGGAGAACATGAGACCCAGGGAAATGACACAGATTCTTCTGTGTCAGAGAAGAGAGTAAGGATGAAAAAAAAATGCCATACTTTTGTTCTGGTTTACTTTTAATAATCTTTTTTCTTACAGCATTTTAGCAACAAAAAAATCAGACGAAAATCCCTCAAATTATCCCTAAGTGTCAGAGGAGGTAGAAAACGTAAATTTTTTTAATGCTATTTTCAGGAAAGCATTTAAAAAGCACAAATGTCTAACAAAGCAAAACTGATAATTATATCATTGCACAGCACTTGGCAACATGATAACTTTTGTTTAAAAGAATAGGTGGGCTTTGTTTGTTTCCTTCATGTCTACAGAACTTTGTGCCTCAGCTCTGGAGAAATCTCTACTGTAGAACAAGATTATCATCGATCAAATGTCTTGCAGGAACAGACAGTATTTATCTTAGTCTTTAGGAAAACAGAACTTGGAGAGTGCAAATGGAAATTGCTGGTAATGAAAACAGTCTAGAGAATGTTTCCTCTGGGAAAAAAAATGAAAGCAAATGACACACAGTGACAGAAGACTTGGTTCCCAAAAGATGGCACCTCCTACACCTTGAACTTTAGGAAGGTGCCACCTTGGTGATGAGAGCCTCGGTTATAGAGCATCTATCATGTACTAAAATCTGGGTGTCTAGCTTTATATGAATTGTCTTATTTATTCCTCACAGCAATCTACGTGCAGAAATTGTTATGTCCATGTCAAAAATAAGTCAGATGAAGTGGCTCTCCAACAAGCCACACAGTGATATAAATACAGCAACAAGAGATGAATGACAAAGTTATAATAGAAGGACTGATGGAAAACACTTAATTGGGGGGCAGGGTGAAAAAAAGTGAAGGGATTAAGGAATACAAATTGATAGTTCCAAAATAGTCACGGGGATGTAAAGTAAGGCATAGGGAATATAGTCAATGATATAGTAATAACTCTGTATAGTGCCAGGTGGGTACTAGACTAGTTAGAGAGATCACTTCTTAAGTTATATAAATGTCTAACCACTATGCTGTACACCTGAAATTAATATAAAATAACATTGAGTGTGCGTCAATTATAATCAAAAATTTTAGAAAGGGGAGAAAAAGTGAAGGAGAATAAGAGGTTCAAATTTCCAGGTATAAAACAAATAAGTCACAGGGATGTAATATACAGCATAGGGAATATAGTCAATAATATTATGATAACATGGTACGGTGTCAGATGGTTGCTGACGGTGATCACTTCTTTAGGTATATAAATGGTGTACAACTGAAATTGATATAATACTATATGTTAGCTATATTTTAATAAAAAATCTTTTTTAAAAAGTTGATTAACAGATTATAAAGGCTTTATTTGACTTTGGTATTTTTTCAATAAAGATCTAAATTTGAATACAAAAAAGAAAACACTTAAACCATTCCAATACAAAGTCAATGCTAAACAACCATCTAAAATGTAGACTCTAAACAATAATTACCAATGAGAATATAGTAAATGCTGTAAATCATGCAATATGTTTAACCTGTCTCAATAACTGGTTTTCATGGTACTAATGATCCCATTTCGTGGTACATTGGATCCCATTGTTTGTCAGATGTTTTTTGATATGAAATATGTTTTAAAAATCAAAGTATATTTCCCATTTTTCATTGTTATATATGGAAATATTACTTACCCGATTCCTTCTGATTTTACTGCATAGACTTAGGGAAACTGTTCACAAGAAACCACATGTTTCAATTGCGAGTCTCCTCTTTATCTAGCTGAGTCCGGTTTCCAATCTAAATACAGAAAACAATAAGGGAATTAGGTTCAAGTTTATACCTAGCTTAGTGACTTAAAGGGATCTATACAGATTTCTACATGCAATGCCCAGAATCTTAATAAAGGGAATCAGAGAAATAGAAATGGTAGTGGAATGCAAAATGTGAAAGCAAAAAATTTCACTTAAGGCCCAAGAGTTTTCAATGAATTCACCAGATTTCACAGTTCAGTTATAACGACCCAGGGGCAAAGCCAGCCTCAGTCATGATCCTCATTTGAGGAATGTTTCCCTGAGCTCGTTCCCAGGTCCCAGCTCATTTCATCCTCAATAACCAGCCCGTGAAGCAGAATGCTACCATCCTCATTTTACATGTTAGAAAAAAAATCAGACACTCCAATAGATTAAGTGATTTGCCCAAGATTATTCAGTTAATTCCTTTGTGCGCCTGGAAGTTGATGCCAAGGCCTTTTGATGGCAAAAACTGTGTTTCTTCCCCTGTATCAGTGATTCTCAAACCTTTAAGAATGTAGATTTCAGACATAGATTTCAGAATGTACATTAGCATATATATATATATATATATATATATATATATATATATATATATATATACATACATACACACACATATAAGCATATTTTTTAACTGAAATCTTTCATGAAACCTTAAAGTATAAGACCAATAACGGAAGAATTCTCTTGGTGGATTTATTTTATATATTCACACGTATGACATTCATGTTAAAGTTAAACAAGGAGAACAATGAAACTGTTTTGATAACGTTTTGAAATGATAGCTTATGGAAGATAAAGTATTATGTAAGTCCCAGGATACAGAAGGCAAAGTAACCCAGAAGTCGACTGAGTATTAAAGAGATATAGGAAAATATTCAACTGCAGTTGCCATCAAAACAATATAAAGCAGTGAGAATAAAACAATGTAACAGCAGACAGAACCATTTTGCTCAATGTTGCAAACACGTGGTGAGATGGAGACTCACAAACATTGCTTTAATCATGGTACAATTTTTGAAAAATAATTAGCTTTGAGGTTCTATAAAAATTTTCTATATTCCTTTTTCTCAATAATTTCCTTTCTAAGATTCTATCCTAGGGAAATAATCTTAGATACAAAAAGGTAAAAGAAACTAATATTTTCCCAGTCTCTACACTGTTAGACATTATGCTAGAGGCTTCAGACCTTGAAAAACTATGAGTTAGACGTGAAATAGATACTATTCACTCCATTTTACACAATGTCTAAGCAATTTATCTAATATCACAAATGTAGACATTCCAGTCCAGCTTTATCCAACTCTGAAGGCCAGACTGTTCTTTGAACTTTCTTGATTATCAAGAACTTGGACTCAGAAGAGCCATCATTCCCCATACTTGTCAATATCCCATCTTCATCTTCCTTCCCTCTTGTCTAGAGTCACAATGGCTATGAGAAGCTGAGTGGGAGCTTGAGGCTTCAAGAGATACAACGTAAGCCCTCAGCTGGTGGATACTGATTAGGTTAAAAAACAAAGGGCATCAAATGGAATTTGGACGTCTTTATATATGTGAAATTGTTAGAAGAAAACATCTGGATCACACCGGAACTCTTGAGAGAAACCAAGAGTGAGAGCTCATTGTAATATTCCCAATTCTCAATGAAAAAGTCTATCTTTAAGGCTGTTAGAGACAGATGTCATTGCATCATGGGAATTGCCCATAAGAAATCAGCTCAATGGGAAAAAATGTGTCCCGGAAACATAAAAATGATGCTGTTCTGTTAATAGACATCAAGGACTCCTGTGAGACCTGAACTATGGAACATCCAACATGACTCAGGAACATTTCAGGACTCCCAAGTTTCCTTCTTTCTGCTCAGCCTACATGAGCCGGATGAGGCCCATTTGGCTGCAGTGCCCTGGGCAGTCAGTCAGGGGAAGAAGGCACGCCCCCAGGAAAGAAACTCCAGGAAAGAACTCATAGATGGAGCTGCCGTGCCTCCATGCCAACACAGACTCTGTGGTGATGGTTGATGTCTGCCATATGGGTCCTGGAATGGAGGTCCAAGGTCACTTAGGTGCATACTTCTTTGTTGAAAGCCAGAGATAGGGTTCATTGCCCTAGGTAAAATCAGGCCTTATGCCTCAAAAGGAAATGGTCATTTTGGGCTTACCTAAAAGAATAAAAAATATGAGTGACGGCCACTCGTGGCCATAGCCTGTTTGAGCTTCTGCCAGGAATCAAATTGCTAGCCTCTTCTCCCTAGTTTGCCATTCGTCTCCTCACTGTTTCTTGGGCCACAGAAGCCCTCTCAGCCCTGCCAGCTTTGGGGCAGGGATTTCTCAGTGTGGGTGCACTTAAGATCCTGGGGGTCCTTTGGATTCCCATAGGATTTGAATCCTTCCCAAAATCAGAATGAAGATAAACCACAGAATGAGCGTCATAAAACATATCCTGAAGCACTTTACCTCACCAACCAGACCAGCAGTCTCTGTCTCAAGGTCTCCGTGCTTCTGAGAATTCTCTCACCACCAATGTAATATTTACCTAGGTCCTTGCATTGTGTCATTTCTGAGTCATCTGAAAATTAAAAATTTAGAAATCCTACAGAATAAGAAAGAAAAGTCAAATAAAACGATGAATAGTGAAAAGGTCGTATTCAATTACCTTATGTGATTGCATTGTGTTTCTTTTTGAAACACACAATTGCAAGGTGTGTTTCTTTTTTCCAATTAAAATTTTGTTCCTCACTCTTTGGAAAGTAACAGAAACAAAATCTGAAAGAAAATATATGTAATGATAGCAACCTAAATACAGAATAGAAAGGGATGGTGGGTTCACCAGAAATTTTACAGCCATAATTTTTATGCCTCCCTCTCTCAGCTCCTTTATCTACATCATCACCAAGTCCTGTCGATTTTACCTCCAAAGTGGCCTTCAAATCCATCTGCATCTCAGCTACCAGTGCCCTAATCCAAACTATCATCACACCCTATCTAGACCACTGCCATAACCTCCTCATTCATATCCCTGCTTCGAATCTTGCTCTTCACCCACCTGTTCCACACCAGAAGCTGGAGAGGATTTCTTAGAATGCAAATATGATTGTGTGTCATGCTCTTGCAGAAAAGTCGTCAGTGGCCCATAAACATTTGAAGATGTTCCCTGTTTACTCATTTGGAAAATGCAAATTAAAAACACAGGGAGCTATCACTACAAACCAACCAGAATAGCTGAAATTTTAAAAAGATGCAAAATACTATACTCAGGGTAGATGAGTATGTAGAGACTGAAACTCTCATACCTTGCCGGTGAGGATGTAAATTGATACCACCACTTTGGAAACCAGTATTGTGGTATCTACCAAAGCTGCACATACATGCATCCTGTGACCCGGCAACTATGCCATTAAGTATATATAGCCAACAGAGAGACATATTTATCTAGACATGTTCACAAACATTCTGCACAGCACAATTCATAACAACCCAAAATTAGAAACTTGCCAAATGCTCATCTACATCACGATGGATAAACCAGCTGGGGTGTGTTCACTTAATGAGAATGAATAAGCTACAGGTACAAAAACAGATGGATCTCATGGACATTATTTTGAGGGAAAGACGCTAGATACCAGAGGACATATCGTATAATTCCTTTTATAGAACGGACAAAAACAGGCAAACAAATGTATGCTGTTGAAAATCAAGACAGTGCTTACTCTTGGAAGGAGGGGGGCGGCCTGGAGGCAGGTGCAAAGGGGAGTCCTTTGTGTTTCTCATACGTTCTGTTTTCTGATCTGGGTGCTGATTTTATGGATACAGAGTTTGTGAAAACTTCAGCAAGCTGTGTATTTATGTGCACTTTTCCATGTGGTTTATAGCTAAATAAAAACTATTTAAATTATTCAATGACTTCTCAGTGAGAGAAAAATCCCAAATCCTTGACATGGGCTACAAGACTGTAAGTTATCTTGCACCTGCTCACATCTCCATCCTTCTTTTGAACTACTTACCACCTTGCTTACTAACTCCAACCACATTGGCCTTGAATCAGTTCCTTGATTGTACTGCATTTCTTCCCACCTCAGGGGCTTCACACCTGCTGTTCCCTTGGCCTCAAATAGTGGTTGGCAAACTATGGCCAGCCCATAGGCTAATCCTGCCTGCCATTTGTTTTTGTAAATAAAGTTTTATTGGAACGCAGCCATGCCCATTCATTTGTATATTGTCTCTAGTTGCTTTAGTAGTACAACAGCAACAGAGTCTGTATGGCCCAGAAAATTGAAAATATGTACTATCTGGCCCTTTATAGAGAAACTTTGCCAAACCCTGGCCTAGAATCTTCTTACACACCTACTCTACGCCATCTATCTAACTCCCACTCACCTTTCAGAATTCAGCAAAAACCTGTCCTTTGTTCACGGAAGCTTGGGTCCACATTTTGAAGATCTTTGGACCTTTCTTCTATGACTCTCCCCTGCTTCAGACCCTCAAATGGCATACAGTACAGAGTTCCTCAGTCTGCAGCCCCTGAATGGCTTGGCCCTCGTGCTCCACTCAGGTCTTTTCTCCTACGTGCTCATTTTGATGTGATCTGGACTTTGACCTCATTCCAAGACTCAGTCAAGTTCTTCTACACCTCAGAATCTTTGCCCATGTTGTACCCTCTACCTCGAATGCTCTTTCCCAGCTCTTCATTGAGCCACTATTTGCTCCTTCTTCAATATCAGCATAGAGGTCACTCAGTAAAATGGCAGCTCCCTTAGTGGGTTTAGCACAACCAAATGCTGGAGGCCTCTCACTCAGTGTGGGGTCCTGAGGCCCCACCCCCTTCCAACTTGGAGCCTCTTCTTGACCCCACCCATACCCACCCTTGAGTCTTACTTCAACTTCCCCTTCAGCAGAGGCTGCCCATGCCTTAGACACCACAACCCCTCACATAGAGCTCACCATTAGCTCCTCAGAACGCGTCCTTCTTGGGCACCTCTCCCAGCTGATGACCTTTACAGAAGTAGCTCCCACAATATCTTGCCCTTTGCTCTCTGTGCTACCCCAGAACCAGTGATGCTTCTCACTAGGAAGGGGACAGTTGCCTCAAGGAGGGATTCTGGGTCTCCTTTATGCTTCAGACATAGAGATGAGCCACCCAAAGAACCCCCCAAAGGAAGACATGTTGCCTCCATTGTCAGTTCGTTCATTGTCAGAGGCAGAAAGCCACCTCCACTGAGATCATGCCCTGTCTCAGGCAGCCTACATCGGTGACAGACTGAGGTGGGACGTTAGGGCCCAGGCATTTGTCTACCTCGCGACAGCTCTGATGGTTGATACTCACTCCAGAACACCCCACCAGGACGGCCAAGACCTCATTGTGCCTGCATTACACTTCAACTTCTCTCTCTGCCCAATCTTGATTCCTCCCCCTTCCCTTCACAGATTTCCATTCCTATTAAACATCTTGAACCCCGCACTGTCTCAGCATCTGCTCCCAAAGAGTCCAACCTGTGACATTTATTTATATGGTATTAGGGAATTAACACAAAACTGGGAGTCAGACAGAGCTGGCCTTGAATCCTACTGCTGGTCCTCAGCAGCTGGGTAACTTTGGAAAAGTATTTAACCTCCTATCCCCAATGTCCTCAGCAAATGAAGATGATAATACCTTCATTGCAAGTATGGTTTTAGGATTAATGGAAGTTACATTATATGACAGAGTGTGAAAATGGAAGCTGGGAATGAGATGCCCAAGGTTGTAAATATCAGATGTCAAACTGAGTTAAAGGACAGACCCTGTGGGACTTTCAAAGTAGATATCTCAAAAAGGATTACATGACCCTTGGAATTCCTCACACATCAATTTATAAACAGTATGATTATATAATACTGTATGTCTTAAAAGAGGGTGGTTTTGCGATTCATACCTCACCCCGGAGGTAAAGATGGGTGGTACTTTTCACTTTGCTTTGAGAAAAGAAGAGGGGCTTCAGAAAGCTGACTATCCTACAATTAGGGAGATACAGTGGGCCCTTATCTGATTCCCAGGGGAAAATCAAGAGGGCAAGAGATAGGCTGGATGAAGTGGATCAAGGAGAGATTATACTGTAGTGGAATCGTCCTTCACTCTCAAAGCTTGTCTGGGCAAAGACTTTGAGAGTCCTTCCCAGGGAACTGGATTTGGGGAATGCACAACAACAACAAAGCCAGTCTGTGGGTTGCCTTAGGCATTGTCCAGGAGGCCAACCTGGAAGGACAATCAGAATTTAGCATTGGAGAGGCTAAAGCTACCACCTCATTGTTTAACACTGTGCTAGGGCTTGACCTACGTTACATGAGCTGACCTTGAGAAACCAGGAGTTCATAGTTCCAAGAGTTCATAGTTCTCTCTGGTTAGAGAGACTGCGGGTTCACCCGGGGATGGGGGCTTTATCCCAAAAGCATCTGCAAGTAAAGGAATCAATGTGTTATGCCTGCCACATCCAGAGCTGTAAAGACATCTTACAATAGCCCCAGCATCTCCATCCTCTCTTCCCCTCTTCCACTCTAAAAGGATCAGAAATCAACATTATCAGGTAGGGAGAGGAGTAGAAAGATGAGGCAGGCGCACCTATGAGCATGGTTAAAATAGTTTTTAAAAACTGACACTGTCAAATGCTGCCAAGAATGCAGAACAACTAGAATTTCCGTACACTGCTGGTGAGAGTGCAAAATGATACAGCCAGTTTGTAAAAGAGTTTGGCGATTTCTTATGAAGTTACACATACACTTTCTAGGTGATCCAGCCATCTCACTCTTAGGTACTTACCTAAGAAAAATGAAAACAAAAAGACCTGTACTTGACCATTTATAACAGTTTTATTCATAATGGCCTCAAACTGGAAACACCCCAAATGTCCATCAACTGGTGAATGGATAAGTTAACTATGGTGTGTCCGTATAGTGGAATACTAGAACAAAGGAACGAACACGCGACAACATGGATGATTCTCAAAGGCATTATGCTAAATGAAAGAAGTCACACAAAAACTACAAGTGTATAATTTTATTTCTATGACATTCTGCAAAAGGCAAAACTATAGGAACAGAAATCCAATGAAGGATCAGAGTGGAGGGAAGAAGTTGACTACAAAGGGATATCAGGGAACTTTTCAGGATAATGGAAATATTTTGTATCTTAAGTGTGGTGGTGGTTATACAATTAAATACATTTGTCAAAACTCATAGAACTGTATGCCTAAAAAGGGTGAATACACATAAGTTATACTCCAATAGACCTAACTTTAAAAAAAGGAAGAAGGAAGAAATGTGAGGCAGAAGAAGAAAGGTCGTGTTTTCCTCCTGGAGAGCAGGTTTCTTGCAAGGAGGATTTTGTTCATTATTATGGAACTGGTGACACTGAACTTCAGACATTCTTTTACCCACAAGGGACCAATAAAGAGAACAAACACTGCTGCATAATTTTAAATTAGCAGTAGGAAGTAAAAAATATGTGCTATGTTTGTTTAGTATTCCAGACACCCGGGATGTACCTTGCAGTGCCTCATACTGAGTTGGTATTTAATAAATGCCAGCCCCCCCCCACCCCCCGCCCAAGCCTTTTTAATCAGCTACATAGAAAACAGTAGCACTGTGGAAATCAGAAACATACAAAAAATTGAAAAATGGCAGAGAACTTGAAGGAAATCCAACATTTGGAGACTAAGGCAAGGATGTCTTTAGTGTGGCTTAGTTCCTCACACAAATCTAAAGTATGGTTTATTTAAAGCTAATTAAAAGAACTGGTGGGCAACTCTGAAAAGTGAGGTAGTTCTTATCCAAATTATGTAATGAACACACCAAATTGTATGGAAACACAAAAATGTTCCTATGCGCTGATCTAAAAATTTTTCAGTGAAGGTAAGGGTTTCACACACAAAAACATAACTATTAGAATGAATAACAGAGTTCATCACACTTTCCAGAAACATAACTAACATATAAAAGTCAATTATAAGGAGAAGGGATTGGGAAGTTATTATTTAATCGGTATAGAGTTTCCGTTTTACAAGATGAAAAGAGTTCTGGAGATGGATGGTGGTGATGGTTGTACAGCAGTATGAATGTATTTAATATCACTGAACTGTACACTTAAAATGGTTAAGGTAGGGGGGCAGGAGAGCAAAAATAATGGTTAAGGTAGTAAATTTTACATTATGTGTATTTTACGACAATGTTAAAAACGGAAGAAAAATCAATACCAACTCAACCATTTTGGAAAATCATTTGGCAGTATGTACTAAAAATGACCATATGCAAACCTTACGACGCACCACTTCTACTCCTAGGTGTGTATACCCAACAGAAATATGTACATATGTTCACCAAAAGATGTGTACAAAAATGTCTATAAGCTGTGCTATTCATAATAATGCAGAAGCTGAAAACTACCCAAATATCCATCAATAATAGAATGGATTAAATAGATGGTGACATATTCACACAGTGAAGTACTACACATCAATGAAAATGAGTGATTTATAACCACAAGCAACAATACATATGACTCTCACAAACACATTATGAAGCAAAAGAAGCCTGATGCAAAACAGTACACTCTGTCTGATTCCGTTTATGTAAAGTATAAACCACACAAAACTAATATAGCAAGTTAGAGGTCAGGGTAGTAGCAGTTGTCATCACAGCAGTTGTGACCAGAAGGAGGTATCAGGGTGCTTCCAGGGTCTGGTCATGTTCTGATTTTTGACCTAGGTGCTGGTTACATGGACATGTTCAGTTTGTAGAAATTCACTGAGTTGTCTTCTCATGATATGTTCACTTCTCTGTATCATATGTTTGAAATAGATAATCCCATTTCTTTACATAAGCAAAACTGATAATGTTGTAGGAAATAAAATATCATTGAAGGGGATCAGAATAGGCCACCCTAAAACATGTCATTTTGGCATAAGGATTATTTTGAGCTGAAGGCAATCGAGAGAGAACAGGTACAAAGGAAGCTCTCTACCCTCCCCCATCTAAAAACAGGGTATAAATCTCCCTTTGTAAAGGTAACATAAGTTTCCATTTGTAAAGGTGTCTTCCGCTCCTTTACCAGGAAGAGGAGGATGAGTCTTAGATTCTTAATCACCAACTCTTATCAATAGAAAAGACTCAGACATAACTCTCCATTACAAATCTTACTAAATAATCTTTATCTTCCATTAGTTTCCCCCATACACTTACTGTTCCACATTTACTGCCTCTCCAAGAACAGAGTTAAAAGAAAAAGAAGAAAGAGCAAAAGCCACACCCCACCCCTACCCCAGGGGACCCAGGGAGTCACCAGCTGAGGCCAAAGAAGACAGCTCCTTCCTTCACAGAGCTAGATGGTAATTTACTCTGGGAAATTTATAGAAGACTCTTTCTGCAGGCTCAGTTCCCTGCATCTCCTGCATTGTTTCATAGAGGGGTCCTTCTGGGTCAGGCTGGGAGTCTGCTTTCTCCCAGGGGTAACTCAGTACCATGCTGGCCACGAGTCCTCTCCTTATCGTTGGCTGCCTTTGAGGAGCTCAAGGAGAAGGGGAGCCATAGGCAGACCCTGAGCAGTGAGGGGCAGGGCTGGCTGTGTACCCTGAGGTCAAGAGACGCATATGGGACCTGGAGGTCCACAGGACCAGGGAATGAGGAAGTGGGGATGCACTTTTATTATTGAATAGCAAATAACATATTAGATCAGGAGACTTCAGTCTGTCTGACAAGATGGCTTCTGGAAGAGAAAGAGATTGAGGATGAAGAACAGCAGGATGCTTTCTTGGTGTCTCTTCCTGACATGGTTAGTCATTTTATTTCCCTGTGTTTAGGCCTCCCTCAGTCACTGACCATATTAACTGACGCCAACTGTCATCTACCACAGCATGGGGACCGTCTCTTCCTCCTTCCTGGGCTCTGTTCAGCACTTGTTAACAAGGTGGGCTGGGAATGGGGAGGCATGCGAGAGAGCCCCGACTCAGCCGGGGCAGGCTCTGCCAATGGCGTGGTCTCAGTTTCTTCTTCTCTAATTCTGTCACCATCATCATCCAGCCCTTACTATGTACCAGGCATTATTTTAAGTACTTTACATACATTAACTCACTTAATCTTAACAACAACCCTAGGAAGTAGGTACTAGTGCCACCTTACCCCCTTTTTACCAATGAGGACCCAGAAACAGAGAGGCTAATTAACTTGCCTAAACTTACACAGCTAGTTAGTGGGTAAACTCTGAGTTTGAACTCAGGCAGTCTGGCCTCAGTCTATACTCTCTGCAAATAGGTTCAATCTTATTTAAAACACGGATAATACGTAATGCCACTGAGCAGAATTCTGAAATCATGTCTGCACTCAGGAGGAAAAGTACCATAATTGAATAGCAATGTCTGCAATAGTGGCATCTATCTATACTGTTTGTTTTTTGTTTTGTTTTTTCATCATTATATTATATAATGAAAAAGACTCTTTCCTTAGCCAAACTTTCGGCAGGCTCCTCTGAGTCCTCTTTTTAAACAGACCTTGACATTGACCCTCATTCTGTCTCCCCGCTGCCTAGCCCAGTCTTAACAAGATTGCTGCAAAGTCAGTTTAGTAAGAATCCCTCCCACCTTGATACCTGACTACCCTTGCTCTCTGATCAAGTTCCTCGTTCCCATCTCTGATATATAAGTTCTTGAATTACCTTCAGCATGAATCCTGTTGGTCAGTTTAGCAAAAATCCCCCACTCTTCGTGTCTCCTCTTAGTAATTATCCATCCACTGACCACCACCCCCACTCTGTTCATTGGCCATAAATCCCCACTTTTCCTTGTTATATTCCAGTTGAGCCTGATCTCTCTCCCCTGTTGCAATAGTCTCAAATAAAGTCTTCCTCACCATTTTAACCAGTACCAAAATAATGTTTTCTTTAACAATCATCTTTAAGGTCATATTTCAAAAAGTGCAAGTGGTGAAGGCCTTTAAGACTAAAAAACCAGCACATACAGAGGACTGTGGTGTGGATGGGAGGGCTAGAGAGAAAGATGCGAGATGACGAAGAAAAGCCTGTTACAGGTATCTTGGTTTGTGCTGAGAATCCACAGAGGCCTGATAAACAGGCCTGAGCTTTATTTCAGAAAATTTCCCTTGGTAGTCATATCAAGGAGAAATTCATTTCATGGACTAGAAGAAACAGAGGTGGCATGCAAGGTAAGGACTAAGGGGCCGGTCCCAAGTAGTTGGGACTAGGACAAGACACATTGAAGACACTTTGAAGGGCGACCCAAAAGTTACATAGAATGCAAGTTTCAATGCTGACTTTCCAGAAAACACCACCAAAATAACCTGATGAGCAAGCAAAACCACTGTAACTTAACTTACTGCAGTAAGGGAGACTGCCACCTTGATCTATTCTTAGTATTGTCTCAGCAGATCAGTGGTAGATGTTTATGGGGTTTGGGTCTGGGATCAAGTAATTTAAGACAGGTCTTCCAGATGGGGGAAGAGGGAACTAAATAGGATCGAGAAAAGTGTGTGACATTTGCAAGGGCAAATACAAATTTTTAAAAGGAAGCTTAATTCTCCCTGCTAAAAATAAGAAAACAGAATTTTTTCCCCTCTTTCTTTTCCTTCAGAATTTCGGTCTCTGTCCATTTCAAATGTATGTATATCTGAGGGCTAAATAAGACTCTCTCCAGTGTCACAACTCAGGAATGTTTCCTCAAAAACCTGGGCGCCATCTTTTTGAAATGCAGACACCAAGGGAGGTAGCATGTGTGCCTCCCAATTCCTGTGGGAGGGTAAGAGCCTCGGTTTCCGTGGGCACCTTGCTCCAATTTGCAAAAGAATCTTCTGTCATAGATTTGAGAAGTTTGTTCCTCCTCCAAGAAAGCCAACACACGGAGTCTCCCCAATTACCATGCTGGTTAGGACCACCATGTGCAACAAAAGGTGCTGTCAAGTCTCCTTACTTGCAGACTAGTTACCATTTATCTTGAAAACATGTATTAATGGATTGTATCTGCTTGACTGTAAAAAGGGGTGAGATTTCTTTCTTTGCAATCGCTTAGTGGATTGCCTGTATTGCTTTATTCAATCACATTCTGCTTATACAATAACGAAAGTGTTGGGGGTTTTTTCTCTACTACCTTTGTGAAGAGGATGTCTGGGTCAGAAGAACATTCTATTTTTAATCTGTTTCTCCAACACATTATAGTTTAGGACTGGTGGTGTAGCGGAGAGAAGAAAAAAGCCAGCTCCTCTACTGTCCTAGGTTTTCCTCTGGGGCCCTGTGAATTGGACTGACAAAAGACAAATTAACAAGAGAAAAATAAGCAGATGTGTGTTACATAGGCAGCTCTCATGCACATGGGAGCACTCAGGGATGGGTCGCTCAAAAGGAGGCTTAGAACTTGGGCTAATATAGCATCTGAAAAGAAGAATGATAAATTTTTAGAGAAGTGGCAAAACAAATGAGCTTCTAGGTGCAGGAAATTGTGGGAAGGCAGATATATGAAGAAAACAATGGTAGATAAGGGCTAGTTAGCAAAGTTTGTGTAGAATATTTGGTGTCCTCCCGTGGCTAATAATGGGTCTAGAGTTGTCTCCATTCATTAACTTTTCTCCTTTCTGGTAAGAGGGGAGGGGGACACCCTTACAAATTTATGTCCTGCTTCTAGGCAAATAGGGGGAGGGCAGAGAGCTTGTCTTGTATCTACTTCTGCTTAATTGTCTTCAGCTCAAAATAATCCTCATGCTAAAGTGGCATACTTCAGGGTGGCATATTCTGCTACCCCTCAGAGGATACGGCCTGACGAAAGTCTTACAGTAAACCTTGATACCAAAGTGAGACAGGTTAGTTAACATATTGTTAAGCAGACAGGAAAATCCCTGGTGAATAAAGCAGAAGACAGCCATATCCTGAAACTCCAGGTTCTGAAATGTCTCCTTCACTCCAGGACAAAGATATGAGAATGCACCTTGAGGTTAATAAATTATCTCATAAATCCCTTTTGGCTGGACAAAGGAGCAGATCTGATAGACAGCAATCGGTTGTTAATCCCTTTAGGGTGAGCAAACAGGACAAACCTGATAGACAAATTCCATTAGAAGTCTCTAGCCCCCTTCCCCAAGCAGGCAAGGGAAGGTATAAAATAAGAACTTTTGTCTCTGTCACTGGGCTTCCCAGTTTCAGGTACCCCCTTCTGCTCGAGAGCTGCAACCTCTTCTCTTGTTTTTAATAAACTAACTTCCTTTACAACTCTTTGCCTCTCCCTGGTCCGTGTGTACATTCTTCAGCTTCACGAGACACGATCCCAGCCTACACCCAGAAATTGCCGGCAGATCTGACATGAAAAGTAAGTGTTTGCCCAACTGAACAATATATTGTCCCAGAAGGAGGCTATTTGCCCAGATGAGCAAAACTGAACAAACTGGGTGTCATGTAAGGTCTCAGCTCCCGCTCCCTGCACGAGAACGCAGGATATAGTGAGGCCAAAAAGGGACACCCACAGAGCCATAGATAGAGGATTCATACCACTATTTTCGCTGGCGGCTGGGTTGGAGACACAGGAAGCAGGATCCACACGATACTAACCAACCAACCAACCCCCTAGCATAGCCACATCAGTTATGTTAGTGGCCAATTGCTAACTGGTTACAGCTGACGGCCAACTACTACCCGAGCCAGCACCTTTCCACGTGAGGCCGAGAGCCTGGAAACGGCTCTCTGGGACTGTCCCCTCACTGGGTTACAGAAATTCCCTGAAGCAAACAATGAGGTTATTATTTACTGGTTCATAGCCTTAATTCTGGGCAAGAATTTCCTGGAATAAACAAGTGGTCCCACTTCTCAGTTCTGATAGCTAAGCTGTGTGGATGCAGGTGGTCTCAGTTCTCACAAGGAAGAAGCACAAATAAGATCTGAGCTTTCAGCCTGGGTGGGTGGTGATTCTAGCAACCAAATCCGTGTCTGGAGGCCAGAAGGCCACGTGGGGGCCAGGAATTAGGCAGATGATGAGGTTGAAATGGAGGTGTTGTCTGAAATGGCTGTATGCCACCCAGGTAGAGTCCAGTGGCTGAGGGCTGAGATGTTGCTTTGCGGGCTCTGCTGTGTGGTGATAGTGATTGCCTGCAAGCCATGGGATTACTTGAATGAAAAAATAGCAAAGACAACACTTCTAGCTGCAGTTCTCAGCAGCTGTTTCAGCTGTGGGTCTGCTAGATCCTAGATGGAACCAGCTTTCCGGTTCAACACAAATTGAGGGACATTCTACAAAGTCCTGATGTATCATCTTCAGAAGCGTCAAGTTCAGAAAGTCAAGTAAAGGCTGAGGAGTTTTCCAGGTTAACAGAGACTAAAAAGATATGATAACTAAAGAGATATAACTAATTGAAAGGCATGATTCTGAACTGAATTCTTGGGGACATCATTGTGACATTTGGTGATTTGAATGAGATCTGGGGATTAGGTAGTAGTAACGTATCGATTTAATTTTCCTGTTGTGATGGTTGTGTTGTAGGCATGTAGGAAAATGTCCTCATTTGTGGTAAATACACACTAATGTATTTGGAAGATGATGGAGCAGTATGTCAGCAACTTACTCTGGAACGACTCAGGAAAAGTTATTTGTAGTTGTTGCAACTTCTCTGTAAGTTTGAGATTGTTCCAAATAAAAGGCGTTAAAAACAAATCCAGAGTGAGGAAGGCTAGGGGGAAAATTCTCAGCATGCTGATCTACAAACATCTCAGCATGAGGGTATCAAGTATAAAATGGGAATTTTAAAAGAGTAAGCTCTGTGTGCAGCCACAGTAAGGCCCCTCGTGCCTACTGGTCATCACTCCGCAGCCAATCCAGACTCCCTGCCTGGCCTGGGATGCCCTGCCCAGCTCTACTTCCCTTTCCTCTCCCTTTGTTGGCTGCTCAAGAAGGAGAATTTATCAGTCCCTTGCCAGGGCCTCAGAACTAGGTCAAGACAACATTTTTAAAAACTGCAATATACAAGGTCATTGTCTGTGGTCTTGTGGACTTTATCCTACAGGATATATACCGAGGGTACTAAACAAATTTATACACATTTTAAGAAAGGAAAAAACTGTATTAAATGGTTTAACTGATGGTGACCACTTTGAGCTCCTCTTGTAATTGCAGAAGTCAAACGTGATTTGTATTCATCTTTTGTTATCAGAAGGTTTGACAACCCAACTTCTCCCCACACTTGGGAAAGGAGGGAGGGACATCTAGGCTGGCTCCAGGAGGTCAACTACTCCACCTCTGCACCTCCCAGAGCACAGGGGCCTGACTCTTGTATCACTTGTTCATTCATTCATTCAAGAAATATCTACCATGTTTCCCCGAAAATAAGACCATCAGCTCTAATGCTTCTTTTGGAGCAAAAATTAATATAAGACCTGGTCTTATTTTAATATATTATATTACATTACATTATATTATATTATATTATATTATATTATATTATATTATACAAGACCGGGTCTTATATTAATTTTTCCTCCAAAAGACGCTTTAGAGATGATGATCCAACTAGGTCTTATTTTCAGGGAAACACGGCATTGGACAGGCACTGCTCTAGGTGCAGAGGTGGATAAAATAGACACGATTCCAACTCTTGAGGAATTTACATTCCAATGGGAGAAGACAAAGATGAAAACAAATAAACAAGTTATCTTCTAATTGTGATAAATCCCATAAGGTGAATAAAGCAGAAAGCTACGACAGAAAGTGAGTAAGGATGGGAAAGGTGAGCCTCTCTATTGCTTCTGGCCTAGCATGATCTTGGCAACTGAAGACTGCAGTCCTCATTCTCCAAAGGAGGAAGAGAAGCACCTTGGGAGTGAGGGGGTGGAGTGGGGGTGGATCCTTCTGTCATTTCAGCAGATTGTTGTTATCTGAGCCCCGTTGCCAGGCAACCCAGCCATGCCACAGGCAAAACTGGCACAGAGTTTGGAACCCAGGTGAGCAAAGCCAATTTCTGCTAAGCAAGAAAGCTCTCACCCAAAGCATCTTGGTGTCTGGATGGTCTCACCCTACAGGTCCTTGAAGGAGAGAGAGGAAGAGAAGCACTTGTGAGGGGGCAGAGTCAGCGGTCCAAACTCTTGATCCATGGAAGACAAGACTGAAACATCTTTTCAGAAAGAACAATGTCAACAGCAACAATACTTACCGTTAGACTAAGCATATCTTGGCCAGAAAGATTGTTCCAGGTCTCTCGGTTTACACCCTCCCTTTCAGCTAACTGGTCCTTGTGTCTTGTCTGGGCTCCCTGACCCCAACCATACGTCTGGCAAACTGACACTCAGTTGAAGAGCACCTAGCAACAGGGGTCCTTCCCAGGTAGCCTTAGGGTGCAGGGGGTGGGGTGGAGACCTGTACTGAGCAGGAGGGATGTCTTTCCTGCCCCCGTCTCAACTCTGACATCCCCCACCCATACGCATCTTAGGTACAGGTCTTCAGCCTCAGTGGAGTAATGCGCAAGTGTTAACTACTCAGAGAATGTCTTCCTACTGACCTTCAATTCACGGCTTCTGATGAGAAGTCAGCCCTTAATCTTTTTGAGGCTCCCTTGTATATGATGAGTTGCTTCTCTTGCTGCATTCAAGGTTCTCTCTTTGGCTTTTTCTTTTTTTTAAGATTTTATTGGGGAAGGGGAACAGGACTTTATTGGGGAACAGTATGTACTTCCAGGATTTTTTTCCAAGTCAAGTTGTCCTTTCAATCTTAGTTGTGGAGGGCGCAGCTCAGCTCCAGGTCCAGTTGCCATTGCTAGTTGCAGGAGACACAGTCCACCATCTCTTGTGGGAGTCGAACCCACAACCTTGTGGTTGAGAGGACGCGCTCCAACCAACGGAGCCATCTGGGAGCTCAGTGGCAGCTCAGCTCAAGGTGTCCTGTTCAATCTTAGTTGCAGGGGGTGGAGGCCACCATCCCTTGCAGGACTAAAGGAGTTGAACCAGCAACCTTGAGGTTGAGAGCCCACTGGCCCATGTGGGAATCGAACCGCCTGAGTGACCGTGCTGGCCCAAGGTTCTCTCTTTGGCTTTAGACAGTTTCATTATGATTTGTCTAGACGTGATTTTTCATTTTCACTTGTACTTTTCAACTCCAAAATTTCTATTCATTCAATGTTTGCTATGTCATGAGATAGCGCTCCCCTGGTGTCCTTTAGTTCTCTGGCCCTGGGGCATTAGGGCAAGTCCTGCAAGTAGCCTGATAGAGGGGATAAGGGTGTGTGGACTCAATTGGCTGCTCAAGAAGGAGAATTTACCATCCCCTTGCCAGGGCCTCAGAACTAGGTCAAGACAGTATTTTTAAAAACTACAATACACAAGGTCATAGTCTGTGGTCTTGTGGACTTCATTCTTCAGGATATATACCGAGGGTACCAAACAAATGTATACACATTTTAAGAAAGGAAAAAACTGTATTAAATGGTTTAACTGATGGTAACCCCTTTGAGCACCTCTTGTAATTGCAGAAGTCAAACGTGACTTGTATTCTTCTTTTGTTATCAGTATATATTGAGTACTACAACTTTAATACAGTTTTTTCCTTTCTTAAAATGTGTATACTTTTTTTGGTACCCTCGGTACTAAGCAGTAGCCAGAGGCAGGAGTACTGGGGGGCATTTGTTGAAAATATTTATAGGCTAACAGTCTTACGTGCTGCTGCCTAAGGTGATAGATAATAGTTAACAGAGGAAATAACAGAGATAATAGATAACAGAGGAAATAATAGCCTAAAAGCTTGGGAGGAAAGCCTGGAGAACAAAACAGAAAAGGGATGCACCAATTATTGTTAATGATTGGGACTGAAAGTCCATTGCAGGGGTACCAGTCACTATGGTTGCAAGCTACCCCAAAACACAGTGGCTTAAAACATTTATTTTGCATACAGATCTGCAATTTGGGTACGGCTCATGTCTCTACTCCATTTGACATCTCTTGGGGCAAGGGCTGGGAGCTAGAGCCATCTGAGGGCTTGTTCACCTGCGTGTTTAGTGGTGGTTGATGCCGGCTGCTGACCCAGACCTTACCTGGGACTGTTGGCTGAAACACCTGCACGTGCCTCTCCATGCGGCTGCTTGGGCTTCCTTACAACATGGGGGCTGGGCTCTCCAGGAGAAAAAGCCCGGTGGAAGCCATATCAATTTTTATGCACCTCGCTTTGAAAATAATGCAGTTTTCCTCCTGCCATATTCTGTTCCTTAAGGAACTAACAGAGTCCCACCTGGTTCAAGGGAGAAAAAATAGACTGTCTCTTCGTGAGGTGTGTCAAAGCCCTGGTATAGCAGGTGGGGCTAGAAACGTTGCTGTGCCAGTTTTGGGAAAATACAATCTGTCACAGGGGCTGAAGGAAGGAAAAACTGAAGACAACAGGGGAGCACAGGAGAGATGAGGCAGGCGTGTGTTAGGTGAGGAATGAACAGGGGCAAGATTACGCTTGGCTGCAAAAAGCCCAAGAGAGGAAGCAAGGAATCGATGCCTTGATGGAGACTGAGTCTGGAGAGGGTGGTCTGCAGCAAGGAGATTTCATGTCCTGCCCAACAATGGTCTTTCTTCCGAGGTGTCTGTGCTGGGTGCTCCCTAGGGCTGATGGTGCCAGGCTGTGGTGGAGCAGGTGAAAGGTTTAACTGGGGTTGCAGGAGTCAGAGGTACCTGATGTATCAGGTCCCAGATGAGTGCACTGGCTCAGAGAAATCAGGCCCGCAGGAGGGGCAAATCAGAGAGCTATCATGGCCATAGGGGGCAGCAAATAACCTCCCTCGTGATTGTACTGTGCTAGTGGAGGATGGAGCAGGGCACTGAGAGTGGTGAGGGAAAGGCACGGGCTGGCCGCTTAACTTCTCTGCATCTCAATCTGTACATCTGCAAAGTGGACACTGCCTGCTTTTCAAGGTTACCAGGAAGCTTAAATACAATGACAGCCGTGAGACACTTGGCTCCAAATGCTGATTAGTGGGTGTTCCACACAGAAGCCATGCTTGCTTATACTTAAATAGTTCATGAACATTCCTAGAGGAAAAGGAACGAAGTACCAACTTTTTTGACCAGGAATAGATGGAGTTCCAGGTGTCAAAATCATCTTGTGATATTAATTCTTGGGAGCGTTTATGGGGAAAACAACCGAGTTTGATCCGTGTCTTGATTTGAGCAGATAGAGCTCAGAGCCTCCCACTGGCTGTCAGAGGACCTGAAGACTGGGTTTCCCAGAGAAACCCAGTGACAGCTCACTGTCACTGCAAGGGAGCTGCCTATTTGAAGCTGAGACTGACACACAGCCCCAGATTCAGTCTGGAAAAAGGCCAGGAGCCCAACTCCTCCCTCTCTGCATGGGCCTCCCTGCATTTTCTCTAGTCTCCCCAGGTCCCCTCTCAGAAGCTGTGTCTAAAGTAACAATTGTCTGCACTTCTCCATGCACCACACTAGCCCCAGCAAATTTTGGGGCTGTACCTCAGGCCTGGTAAGTAGTAGGTGCTCAGCTCCTGGGCTCCTCTTCCTTTCTCCCCATCTTCTGCTCCTCAGGGGCAGGGCAGCTGCCAATTCACTTTGGAAGACTGGAAATCTGGTTCAAGGGCGCAAAAGATTATTATTTATTATTATTATTTTTTTTTTGTGGTCATCCCCTCATTCTTTTTCTCCCTCCAAAACATATGTGTAATTGAATTCAACAGACATTTATTGAACACCGACTATGGGCCAAGCCCCACGCCTTATGCCGGGACTGGCAGGTAGGAGCTCTCGCTCTTTGTCCAACAGAACTTTCTGTGGTGGTGGAAATGCTCCATACCAGTGTTGCCCACTACAGAACCACTGTGGCTAGTGTGACTGAGGAACTGGATTTTCAATTATATTTCATTTTAATATAAATCGCCAAATGTGGCCAGTGACTGCTACACTGGACAGCGTAGGCTAGGAGGCAGGCACGTACACCAACGCCCTATTCCCCCTTCTGCTCTGAAGTGCTGCAAAAGAGGCATGGAGCCCACATGCTGGGGAGCAGAGTATCAGTCCCCCTCCTCCCACATCTCAAAGAAAAAGGTTAATTTCCATGTGAGGATTAGGGAAGGCTTCCTGGAAGTGGGGGTCTGGGAAAAGAGAAATAAAGGAGGGAAAGGATTTCAACAGGTGAATCTGGGTGGGAAAGGGGCTTCCAGGCAGAAACTAGTGCTAGGCGAGGGCGCAGAAGCTGGAAAGTACACTATACATGCAGGGGACAGTTAGAAAAGACGGTCACTTGCAGGCAAAGAAGGGCAACTGGGATATGAGGCTGGACAAGGGGGCCGGCGAGAGTTTTGATGGGCAGCCTGGGCCCTGGGGTGTCTGATGTCTCTGCGCAACAGAACCATACAGCCAATGCAGCTTTAAGAAGCAGCGAGCATGGCTAAGACACAAGTGAGGGGGGAAGCCGAACAGCCCTGGGAGGTGGGAGGTGGGTGCCATGGTCCAAACGACAAGGGATGAAGACCTGAGTCAGGAAGGAAATAAGGGTTGAGGGAAAAGTGAGTCTGAGCTTGCCCTTCGATGGCCTTCCTAGCACCTCCTACTGTTGTGCACCCCCAGCACCCAGCTAAGTTTCAGTCAATAAAAGGGGGTCAAAGCACAAGGTAGGTGCCCAGTAGAGGTTTGCAGGAGGATGGATAAAACAGAGTGATCTCTCAGGCTTGGTGACTGATTAGAAATTAGCCACAGGGATAAAACAGGTTTAGCGATCCATTCCCCCCATCTCCCAACAGTTACTGGGTGCCCACTAAGGGGGGCACACGTTGGCATGGGGGACACAGCGGTAACCAGCCCGAGTGCTGCCCTTAGGAGATCATTCTTGGTGAGGAATGCAACCAGCTTCTTCGAGGCTTGTGACTGAGGGGAGATTGACCTTTCATGAAAATCAATAAATCAGGACAAAAAGCTGACCCAAAGGGGCAGAGCACTTTGTTTGGGGCCCCCTGACTTTAGTGTACCAGTGAGACATCAGGATGGAGAAGTCCCGCAGGATTTGGGAAGAGGGACGGGGCAGGAAGACTTAAATTTGAAGTCATGAGCAGATCAGGGAAACTGAGGCCGCAGGGGTGATGCAGACGTCCAGGGAGTAGGATCAGAAAAGACACAAGGGAGGGAGAAGACGGAGCTCCAAGGGCAGCCTTTATGGCCACCGCCCTGCCAGCCAGTCGTCTACGCCCTCCGGGCATCTGAAACATTCCAGGCAACCAGATGCCATAAATCCTTTGGTCCCCTTTGTTCAGCCAAAATTTACCATCACAGGCTCTGCTTTCTGCCACTTGACCACTGGGGCTAATGTAATAAATTCAACTAAACTCATTCTTCCTCAAATATTCCTCAGAAAAGCAGATGCCTCTACCTGGTGCTATGAGATGTGTGTGTCCTCCAAAAATTCATGTTGATGTCCCAACACCCAGTACCTCAGACACCTCGTGTATTTGAAGTGGGGCCGCTAAAGAGGCAATTAAGTTAAAATGAGGTTATCAGAGTAGGCCCTAATCCAATATGACGGGTGTCCTTATAAGAAAAGACTATTAGGACACAGACGCACACAGAGGGGAGACGATGTGAAGATGCAGGGAGAAGAGGGCCATCTACAAGCCAAGGAGAGAGGCCTTCGGAAACACCAAATTGCTGACACCTTGATCTCAGACTTCTAGCTTTCAGAACTGTGAGAAAACACATTTCTGCCGTTTAAGCCACGCACCTTGTGATACTTTGTTATGGCAGCCGGAGCTGACTAAGATACCTATCATTATGGGGTGATGGCCCTCGTCAAGAAGGCCTCCCGTTCTCCTTCCTTATACCAAATAGGCAGCTCCCTCCCCACTGCACACAGCGTCTCCTGCCCTTCCCTGCACACCCCACCCACACACACCTACTCCCATCAGTGCAGGATGAAAAAAGGATTTGTAGACCCTTTCAGACTGCAGGCTTCCACTTTATTTTTTAAACTACCTCCTGTAACAAGGGTAGACAAAACAGTGTTTGTCCCCTGGCCAAGACTCCTCAGATATAGGTATTTGCGGATTGCAGTTCACTTGGAGTAAACTGCCATGGCTTAGTTCCACCTGGACACCCCCGGGCAGCCTGGGAGATTTCTTTCCTTTGAATTAGTTTTCCTTTGAATTAAATGCAAAGAAGAAACAGAAGGGATGATAAATTCAGCCACTTGCACCCTCTTCCTCTATGCCCCAGTCACCCCCACACACACACACACACCCCACCAGGCAGTGTCCTGCCTACTCACAAGCTGTGCCCTTAGGGCCCAGGCCACATTCCCTTCCACCAGCACAGACAGCCTGACACTTTCCTTCTTTTCTAACAGGATTGCTGCTGCTTTCCAATTTTTTCATTTGAAAGCTCTTGACAGGAGGAAGACTAGAGTTCTTCTAGGAAAGCACTTCAGTGAGAAACCCAGGTCTCCCTGAAAACTCTAACCTGACCTGGGTTCTTCAGGGCTGAGTTTTGACGAGCCAAGAGAATTGATGGTGCTTGACAGCAGACACACAAACCCCAGGCACATAGCACTTCTGCCTTTTGTCCTGCGGTTCAAATATCTCACAGCCCCGGTGGAAGGGATAAAGAGTTTTCCCCCAGTTCTGACCCAGAAGCTCAGAGTGAAGTTGAAAAAGTCACCAACCTGGTCTGTTCTGTTTCTTCACTTGTGAAATCAGAAACATTCCATGAGAGGGAGTCTTTCCCTTCGCTGGATGTGGCCCAGCCCTGCATCGTCCCAGGGGCCCCACTCCTGGGCCAACAAGACCAGCAACATGGTGGGAAGGGATGCCTGATGCTGGGTCAACCGTTGTAGCTCTCACCCAGGAAAATGGACTTCATGCTTAGCAACAAAAAAGATGCTCCCACCTCTTCCCCGTTGCCAAATTGGCACCTGCAAGGTCAGCAGTCAAAACAGGCAAAGGACTCCAGGTAATTGGAAACATGCTGACATCTGCTAGAAAAAAAAACACTAAAAAACAAAAACTGAAGGGAGGAGGACGTTGATAAGAGAAAATGAAAAACACTATTTTCGTCCTCAAGCAAACGTCTACCCTCTCTACCTATGCAATTCAAACACTTATCTGTGATCCCCATGGGCCAGTGCTGGAGGGGGGAGTCCTGAGGGACAAGGCCTTAGCTTCCCTCTGTATGACGGACGTGATCACATCTCTCTCGTGGGGTCGCTGTGAGCATTCTTTGGGGTTGTACCTGTACAAGCCTGTACTGAAGTACTCACTCACTAAATGACGGGTTAGTATTATTGTTGTGACTGCTTGGTCTGAAGCCCCATAGCTACGTAGGTGAGGGTGTCTTCATGGCTTAGGAAAGAAGCCTGGGAAGGTAGCAGGAGGATATCATCACCTGTGAGACTCAAGGTCAAGAATGCTCTTGGGGAGAAAGCTAGGTCTAGAGCCAAGATTATTAAGAACAGGACATGTAAGGATCAGGTGATAAAGTTCAAGGTGTAAATGACGGACAACCTTGGAAGCTGGGCTTTCCTCTTATTTACAGCTGGCTGCAGATACACATCAGTTGGATGGGGGTCAGTTGGAGGAGAAACACAGGACTGAACCAAACCTGTGTGGGACCTCAGGGATGTCTAGAAGAGCATCCGTTCCTACAGGGCTATCATCACCATGAAACACGTGACACTACCTGTGGGGACAGAGTCAGGAGTCCAGTTCCCAGGCTCTCGCCCTCACATGGAAAGGTGCTGGCTCAGGTAGTAAATGGCCATCAGCTGTGATTAGATGGCCATCAGCTATGGCTAGTTGGCCGTCAGCTGTAACCAGTGAGCCATTGGCCATTAATATAACTGCCAAGGCTACGCTAGCAGAAAAATGGGGGCTAGCAAGAAGATGGTGGCTGAGCTAGCAAGCGCGGATTGCAGTTAGCAAGGGAGGTTGGTGAGCAGAGAGACAGTAGATGGCAGGTAGCGGATAGTGTAGCTCCTGCTTCCTGTGTCTCTAGCCCAGCCGCCAGCGAGAATATAGTGGTATGACTCCCTATCTATGGCTCTGTGGGTGTTCCTTTTTGGCCTCACCATGTCCTGCGTTCTTATGTGGGGAGCGGGAGCTGAGACCCCGCATTACACCCTGCATGACACTACCTTTTAATATCACTTTGTAAATTCCTGAGTGGGTGGAGCATATTCACCTCTGACCACCTCATTGAGCAACATATACCTGCCCTCTTCTGCCTCTGCATTTTGATTTCTAAAAATATTTTTGTGTGTGACCACAAATACACTCCAAACGATTTTTAAAATTCCAAGTCTTTCAGAGTACTCAAGTACACCACAACAGCAATTTGGAATTAAATTTTTATTTATTTTTACCAAAAAAATTGATTGAACCTCAGAGCCTCCTCTTTACCTTGAGTTTGCAGTGAGAAATTTTTCTTTGCCATATTTCCATGCCAGCACATTTAGATCTTTCTAAAATCTGAACCATATTCATGGTATTTGCTCATGCCCCTGCTGAATATTTGAGTTGTGGCCAATTTTTCCTTCTCTCAGGCACTCCTGAAGTGTATGTTTATTTGGGCACTTGTAGGGATGTTTCTCTAATATAAATCCTTAAAAGTAGGAATGCTGGTAACACATAGGCAATGGAATATTAGTCAGCCTTAAAAAGGAAAGAAAGTCTGACACATGCTACACCATGGGTAAGCCTTGAGAGCAGAGTTCTAAGTGAAAGAAGCCCGTTATAAACAGACAAATTCTGCATGATTCCATTTATGGGGTACTTAGGGTAGTCAAGAATCACAAAGACAGAAAGTAGAATGGTGGTAGCCAGGGGCTGAGGGGAAGAAAAATGGGAGTTATTATTTAATGAGTATAGCGTTTCAGCTTTTTAAGATGAAAAAGTTCCAGAAGATGGTTGCACAATAACGTGAATGTACTTAACACTGAGCTGTATGTGAAAAAATGCTGAGAGAGTAAACTGTATGTTATGTGTATTTTACCACAATTAATAATAATAATCATCATCATAATAATAAAGTGGGGATGCTAAGTCCAAAGGTGAGTCGATTTTTTAAGATTTTTATTGGGGAGGGGCAACAGGACTTTATGGGGGAACAGTGTGTACTTTCAGGACTTCTTTCCAAGTCAAGTTGTTGTCCTTCCAATCTTAGTTGTGGAGGGTGCCATTCAGCTTCAAGTTGTTGTTCTTTCAGTCTTAGTTGGGGAGGGCGCAGCTCAGCTCCAGGTCCAGTTGCCATTGCTAGTTGCAGGGGGCACAGCCCACCATCCCTTGAGGGAGTCGAACCAGCAACCTTGTGGTTGAGAGTGGTTGGGAGCCCACTGGCCCATGTGGGAATCAAACCGGCAGCCTTTGGAGTTAGGAGCACGGAGCTCCAACCGCCTGAGCCACCGGGCCAGCCCTGGTGAGTCCATTTTTAAATTTTAATAGATGTTGTCGAAGCACCCTCTAGAAAGGCTGTACCGGTTTTGTTCCCACTGCAGTGTGACAATGCCTTTCTCCCACAGCCTCTCCAGCACAGGCATAGTCAATCTTTTCTCCATCATGATTTGGTAATGGCAAATGGGGACAGAAACAGCAGAAAACGATACTCAACTGGCAGTGTAACAAAAGGATGTTCACCTACTGGGCACCTCCAGACCCTCAAGAGTGGCCACAGTCACTTCGGGTTGCAGGTGTGGATCTCTGAGGACACAGCCTCCAGAAACTCCGGGGTTTCTCTCTCGTGCCCCATCCCACTCCCTGACCTTAAAACAATGACTCCAAATATCACAGACTGGCCTACTATTTCCCTGAAACAGCTGTCCTGCAAAATTGCTAAAATTTGGGTTAAAAATAGTCTCAGTCTCTAAAAGAAGGTTGGGTAGCTGGGAACAAAGCCCTCTTAGAAATGGGCACACATAAAGGGCACTCAAAAGCTGACCCAGCTTTGTCCCCAGGGCTCCGTCATTGCTCCTGACCACTCTTCCCTGTCCTGTCTGAAATCTTTTCACATTCTTCCTCCATCTACCAAATGAAGGCAGGAGGAAGGAAGCTAATGATATTACAACCAAGCTACAAGCCTGTGTCATTATTTCCATTTTGTAAATCCCCATAACGGGCTCAGACTTTAAATAACATGTCTGAATTCCCACCAGTATAAGCCAAATTTCAATCTTTATAGCTCACTTCAAAAATCCTGTGATGACGGTACTGTTTCCCCAAGGCAGCCCATCCCACAGAAATGTCCTAGCAGCTATTCAGGTTGCATCACCACTAAGGAGGGTGATATGCTGTGTCTTAAGCAGAGAACATAGAATTCTGAATAGGGTTAGAATTCTGCAGCACCAGGAGACAGGATTCTAAACAACCCATCTGTAGAACACCTGGTACCTCACTGGTGGCTTCTCCCTCCCCCTTCGCCAGTGGGGAGACACATTTTCCCGGCTGGTGGGTGGGAGTGAGGATCAGCTGTCTACCGTCATTGGCAGACCTGTTTCTCTGCTGTGGTACGGAATAGCGGTCTGTTGGGTTAAGCAGGGAGGCTTCCTGGCAACTCTTCCAGCCTGTGCCATTATGGGGGCTGCTGGGGGCGGTGGTGGGGAGATGGCTCCTTGCTGCCCACCTGGTCTTGTGCTCTACAGCCAGCATCTCTGAAGCATCATTAGAGTGACAAGGTCAGGCAAAGCCAGTCTCAGTTTCTTAGGAAAGATATTTGTGGCAGAAGGGAGAGCAGTGACCCGCTGCGTTGATTTCTCCATCCCCTGGGTCATACACTTAAGGCTGACCCCAGGGACACAGATTTCTGGCAATTACACAGTATTGACCCAGGAACACATTTGAGGCATCGCAGACCCCAGATCAGACTGCAGGAAAAGGCCAGGGAGAAGTGTGTGTGTGTGAGAGAGAGAGAGAGAGAGAGAGAGAGAGAGAGAGAGAGAGAGAGAGGTTTGACACCGAGGAAGTTAAGATGGTCATATTGTAATCATGGCTGGAGAATATATGAATGCTTGATTCCTATCCTGCAAGGATCCTGAAGGAGCTAGATGTAGGAAGAGAGATGACAGGAAAAGTGGCACAATGTTGTGTTGTTAGCTAAATACTGCGTCCCAAACTTGTGGAAAGTACGTATTCACGGCCCCCTCCAGATCACATTCCAGTATGAACAAACTGCCCCCCCACAAATATCCTGAGCCTCTTCCTTGCTGGTGTGCAGGGTCCAAGGGGGAAGTCAAGGGTGAGTGTTTGGGGGGTGGGTACAGCCTATAATGAGCTTGCATTTGTGGCTGGAATGTCCACACACAAACGGGCTTTTCATGGTGCAGGATGGAGCAAAGGGTGGGAAGAGAAGGGATGGGGGAGAGACCTCTTGTTGTATTCCTACCCCAGGCCCCACAAATGTTAGGGTGCAGACCTGTCCTTATGTGATAGCCAGTAGTGTTGGCTGCCAGTGTCCCAGGGGAACGAGAACCTAGGATCCCCACCGGGTCAGGAAAACAGGTGGCGGAAGCCCTTTCCTTCTGATGGCAGGCTGTGTACTAACATGGGCTTCCACAGGGAGTTGTGCTCACTACTTCAGGCAAACCCCTCACTTTACACATATATAAATTAGTGATTATCACGCTATAAGTTGGAGAGTTGTAAGATTTAGCATCACAGCTGCAACATGCCTAATAGTACCTGACCCATAGTAGACCCTTGTTTTAGTTATCCACTGCTATGTAACAAACCTCCTCAAAACTTAGTAGCTTAAAGCAAGCACGCTTTATTCATTCTCATGACTCTTGGGATAGGAGGCCCTGCAACCCAGAGTAAGAAATAGTATCTAGGCCTCAGTTTTCCCACCAGCAATTTGGTAAGGTATTGAGGTGCCAGCACAGAGCTGGGGGACGCTGTTAGCTCCCAAGTCAGTGTCCTTTCTTCCTTCCAAACTCCTGGCAACAGCCCACAGAACCACTCTGCATCAGGGCAGGAAGAAATCTTAGACAATTCAGTTTCCCAAATGGGGAGACTGAGGCCCAGCTGGGTGATGTAAATGCTGCTAACACCCCACGCGTTCCCCTTTTCTATCGCTGCTGTTTTTCCCAGTCTCCATCTCTCTCCCACAGCACATTGTGAGGGCCTCCAGCCCCAAGGGTGGTGCCATGTTTAGGCATTCAGGGAGTGTTGAACGGATGGGACTTACCCAGGTAACATGGCTTATTAGGGGCAGAACAAGGATTCGATTCCAGGTCTTCTGCCTCCCAGAGCGATGTTGGTGTCAGGGAGCAGTACCAATAGACAACACTGGCAAAACTCTGGACAGTCCACCCCCTGCATGCTTAGGAGCCGCCAGATGGGAAAGAATTTGCACAGGCAGGCCCTCAGGAGACTGCGACCAGCCGTGAGCCCTGGGCTATGCTTTATTTCCCTGTCCCCGGATGTCTTCACTTCAGAAGGCACAGCGAGCTTCTGCCCTGGTCAGCCTCAACCAGCTGACCAGAAAGAACCAGCCACAAGATGTACCCCTTTACTCTCTGCGTGGAGATTACACATAAACAAATGGACAGCATCATGTAAGAGAAATGATTTAACTTTATAAAAATGTGATAATACAGCAAGATTTGATTTTTTTTCATTTTTTTTCTGGCAAGTGAAGTTTATAAAAAACACCTGGAATAAAAATTAGAAACATAACCTAATAAAAATTAGAAACATAAACATTTCAAGGAAAGAGAGACATTAGGAAAGCAAGGAAGAGAAAACAATGAGCAGCAAAAGCAGCAGCAACATGGGGAGAAAGTTGGTTCTGTGGTGACAACAGAAACAATGAAGGGCCAAGGCGAACCTGACCTTTCCCACCAGGCTGAACTGAGGGGCTGGGGAAAGGGTGGGCAGTAATCAGAGAGGCATGAAGGCTTTCCAAATGGGACTGTAGTGATGGCTGCTGGCCCAGGGGGGTGGGAGGAGAAAGCACTGGCCTCCCACAGACAGACCCACGCCCCACCCCTCCTCTTACAGGGCCTACCAGCCACAGGGCAGTGATTCACAGCTATATTCCCTAGGGATCGGCACTATAAGACTGGCTTCCCTTTCTGTCCGCTTGTCCCTTACCTGCATCTCTGCAAGTCACTATCCCACCGTGGTGAGCTCAGTGGGACAAACCTCATCAGAATGTCAACCTGAGCTAGGATGACAAACTTGCCTGGGAGAACCGAAAGAACTAGATATACCAGGCTACATACAAAACACTGTTTGAAATGTCGGTACCATAGCCAAGGTAGAGTTAGGACCACCTTGGAGAGGCAAGCCGGGAAGCCGCTGGCCAACACCTCCCCAGCCTTTCCTTCTAGGGGGAAGGTCCTCAGGTTGGCCACCCAAAGGATGCTGGGGGAACTCTTGACTACATTCTGAGGTAGTCTAACCATAATGTGCACAGGTAGCAGAGAATCGGGGAGGAGAGGGGACGGAAGGCAGAAAAGTTACCACAGAGAGAAAAGGCGAACATATATAACAGAACGAACTATGCTACAAGTAGGCTCAGAGATGACCAGGATGGGACTTGGGGGCAGGGGTGGCCGACAGTAGGGCCCACACAGACTGCGCACACATAGCTCTTGCACTACTCGATGTTGCAGCAGTGGAAAAGGAGATGAGGGGATCTGTGGAGGCATTTCCTGGCCCAGGACAGTGGCAACTGAGGTGAGAGGTGTGCCTCCTACTAACTCCAGTCGTGATGGGGATGAGCCAGAGAACTTGGGGCCTTTGGGGTGAGGAGCTATCCCTTCAATGATGACTCCTCTCATCTGTCATGTTTTAGGGGAACTAACACTGCTGGACTTTTACTGGGAAAGCATTAGAGGTCCCTGCTCTGAGGGAGCAGCCAGGCCCTAAGCCACCACAGAAAGAGAAGCAACGGGAACAAAAAGCAAAGAGGTTGCTAGACTCCCCTACTTTTTAAAGCTGCTTTACATTCTTTTTCTCCTCAGCCGCAGCACTCAGAATTCTAAGTCAGGATGGAATGTTCTGAAGGTTGAGGCAGTTGTGGGGACCTTCATTATTTCCTCTGCTTCCCACATTTCCGGGCACGTCTTCTAGGACGGAGCTCACCAAAGTCTTCAACTTCATTTTCGTAATCATTTTCCTGAATGATGCCTGTTTAAAAAGCAACAACAACAGCAAAAAAAAAAAAAAGAAAAAGAAAAAAAACACAGAAAAGAATAGAAACAAAGTGTAAGTATAGAATGGTGATTCCCCCCCCACACACATACACACCCCCACCCCATGCACTGCAAAATATAACAAACTAGTAAAACCTAATGTTGCTGTAATTGTTTTAAAGTAAAGGGGCCTTCTGCCAGGGTGCCAGCAAGAGAGGATTTTTCTTCCAGTACTGACGTTGCCTCCCAGGATGAGCTGAAGCCAAAGTAAACGCTCTTCTCTAGAAGGAAGTTCTCTCACAGGCTGGTTCCTCTGGCCTTATTTTAAAGGCCCTTTAAACGAAAGAAGTGAAACAAAACCTAAACTCAACCACACACTTTAGTTGATATACGTCATCTTCCTTTTGAAAGAATCTTAAAAATCACAGATCAGGCAGAGACTATATTCTAAAGACTTTTTTTATTGGGACAGATATTTGTGCCAGGTCCCCTCAAGTTTTCCAAGCTCTGGGGTCTGGATTTCCTGGTAGCATCTGGATTAAAAGGACTCACAGAAGAACAATATAAGGCAGGTGAAATACTCAAGAGCTAGAAGAAAAGAGGTGGGGCCAAGGGGTCAGCAGTTGGAATGGGCAAGAGGGAAGACTTTCCAGATCACAAAGAACTTGGCAACATAGTTCTGTCAGGAGAGAAACTCATTCTACACAGGCCTTTACGGCTCTGCAGGAAGATGCATGCAAGTTGCCCCAATGATTTTGTTTGTTTTGTTCACCAAAGTGTTCTTTTATATGCCCAAGCCCAGAACGGTATTAATCCACACTAAATACTCAATAAATATTCATTAACTTACACAAACGGTTGACACAGGCAAACATTTATCAAGAGATGGCTTTGCAATACTTTGTGTAACCTTGGGAGTCACTGTTTTTTAGCGGGAGTAGTGACTGAACGTCACTGATAATAGCTCTTGAGTGGCAAAAGAGGTTTTTGAAAAAGCAACTAACTTAAGCCCAGAATAAGGCCCTCACAAGTCAGGTGGAAACACTCAGATTCTATGTTGCTAATAATTTGATTAGGGGGCAGATGCTCCCAGACGGAGAGCGGTCACTGCTGACATCAGAGGCAGCCCCACTTCAGATTGACCTGAAAGTCGGCACAGCCAAGAACCCCAAGACCCAGAGCCTTGCCAGGGATAAAGGACTCCTCACCTTCCTCCTTTAAGTGGACTTCTGTTTTCTTCAGCCACTCCCGTGCATCCTTGACTGACGGGATCAGAATGTTGACAAGCCGCGTCATCATTTCCTCCGCTATGGGAACCAAGGAATAAGGGATCTGAGTGAAGGGGCCACTGTAGGGGCATGGACCCCCAGTACTAGAGCCAAAGCCCCCACCTCCCAAGAGTTTTCTCTGTGCTTCCCTGAGGAGAACGACAGGGTAAAAAGACCCACTGCTGCCTTCTGCAGCCAAAAGCGAAGTCCTCAAAACTTGAAACATTCTCTCTATATCCTCTCCATAGACTTAGTTAGCAAGCCCTTTACTTATCTGTGGTGCCAGGGGAAACCATCCTGGCCCAAGATAATCCGTCAGTTTAACGGGGGAAAGGGTGGTGCCAACCATGGGTTTTGCTCAAATTTGAGAACACACGGTCCTCGCTTGCGTTTCTGCAAACACCAAGTTCCATCAGGCCCAGGTCAGACAAAGGGCTGACTCTGATGTGTGTTCTTAAAGGCCTGGTCTAACACCCTGTGGGCCCCCCTCTCCTGGGGCCCCTTACCACCAGCCCAGGCCTTCCGCCTGTACAGGTCCTCCACTGTATCCGAAACCTTCTTGATGTTCTCTTGGACCTTCCTCTGCAGCATGTGGCTCTGCTCTTTGGAGCCCAGGTGACTGCGGATCCACACGCTCTGCTCAATATCCTGCACCACCAGCTTGCCCTCGTCAATGGCCGGATCCACCTTGTCACGGAAAAATTCAGCATATTTCTGGTAGGCCATCTGCTGCCTCTGGTGGCCTTCTTGGCGGATGTGCTGCTCGTAAGTCTCGCTATTCCTCTCCCGACCTTCCTTGTCGTCCAGCTCGGCCCCGGAAAGGGCCACAGTCTCTGAAGGATCTCCCTCGAAGTCTTTACTGGGGCTGAAATAGTTCTCAGGACCTCGGGTGAACTTCACTCCACACAGGTCACACTGGGTCCTGTCGATGTCGGCCTTTTTGAAGTTCCCAGTCCCGGGCTCCCTGGCCTCCTCCCTGAAGCACTCTGTCGGGGCATTCACCCTTCTCCTCCAGCTGATGCACAGGGACACCACCAGGCACACTCTTCTCAACTTCCGCTGGATGGAAGCCTTCCGCTGCCTCTGGGAAAGGATGGTGGCGAGGAGGTGATCTCGGTCTTCTAACGCCAGCTCATCCGTCTCGTTCTGGTCAAACTCACACTCCGGTTCGGCAGAGTAGTCCACAGGGTCCACACAGAGCAGGCGGTTTAGTTTGACCTCCTCGTGATAGAGGCCGCGGACCAGGACCCCTTTGGTGTGCACACTGTCCCACCGCCAGCAGCAGTCCACCAGGTACTCTTCATCTCGCTCAAAGAGCAGGTCTTGCAGCGCTTCTGCCACAGACTTCACACTGGCTGCCATCAACACCTGTTTCACCACTTTCAGGAGCCTCTCGGGAACCTGGCCCGGGCAATCCATGCTCATCAGCTGCAGCCTCCTCTCGATCTCCTGGAAGTGGCCATGCAGAAGAGATTTGCAGAACGGCTGCAGAATGGCCTCTGCATTCACCAGCATCACCAAGCACAGCACCAGGGTCCGCTCTGCCTCCCCAGAGACCACGTAGTCTATGTCAGCGAAGGCATCGAGCAGGACGTTGAAGTCCATATTCTCGTAGCCGCATAGCACCTTGGCAAGGTAGGAGAGGTGGAACCGGAAATCCTGAACGGCTCTTGTCACATCCTTAGGTTTGTACTCCTGAATGATGGAGAACACGTCCCCGAGCTCCTTGTCCTTCTTGCTGCACAGAAACTCCCAGTAGTACAAGAGCGCAAGGTAGCTCTTGGGGAGGCACAGGATGGTGTTCTTCCGGAGGCGGGCCAGGACCACCCCACAGTGGATGAACTGGAACTCCAGCAGGGCCACTGTGTTTGCAATGCTGGGGATGAGTGGTGCTTTGCACCGCTTGACAAGGACATTCATGAAACGGAAGAAGAGCCTCTTGTAGTTCTCTGGGTTCCTGTACACGTAGAACTGGTCGATGCAATTCTCCAGCAGCCGGATGAAGCACAGGTGGGTCTTCTCGGTACTCGCGTCATCCTTGTTGGGTACCAGCATGCCGAATTTCCCTTCGATTCCTTTCATCCTGCTGCCTCTCCCTCTGCCCCGTTCCTCTTTTTCAGACTCTAGAGCTTTGAGTTCTCTGTGGTAATCGTCTTCCTCCTGGCGCAGCAGCTTTTCAAACTCCTCCGGGTAGTTGGAGGAGGGAAGGAAAGCCTGCATGGCGCTCAGCCACAGGTCTGTAGATTCCCGGCGGCCTAGGGCCCTTTCATTTTGAAACAGAAAATGGATGTATTCTTTCAGAGCAAACTTGTAAGATCGGAAGGATTTGTAATTTGGTTTGAGGATTTCTTTACATGCCACGGGGTTTTCTGACAACACTCTTTGATGGAAATGCTTAGGGAAGAGGACATTCAGGAAGGATTTGCAAAGGTGATACGTATCTGTAGACAAAATATAATCAATTTCTCCCAGTTCTTCAGCTAAGATTTTAGGGAACACTTCTTTGGCTTCCAAAAGCAATCCATTGATTGCAACCAGGTGCATTTTTGACTGAACCAAACACCTGGCCTCACAACGCCGCAAAGGCCTATGGAAATCTTCACAGTTTTTATCCTCACATTTTAAGCCAACAATAAACCTCATGCAGATGCCCGGGTAGTTCTTCCCAAGCAGTTTCCGTGTGATCTGACACAGCCTGCTCAAAAGGTGTTTGTTTAGGGCTAATTTCACTTGGTCAGTCATTATCAAGAAATGGTCTTTTGTCTTCTTCTCTCTCAAGTTCAAATCCAGGTCAAAAATTTTTCTTAATATGGGTCCAGGATCGTTCTGAGCTATCTGGCAATATTTGGCATCTACCTGAGAAATCCCAAAAAACTCAAAGCAAGACTTGACCATATCCTTCTCAGCATTGTTGGTCACTCTTTTGAGGGCCCTGACCAGATTGAGCAGGACTTCCAAGCCCCCCGGAGCCAGGGCTAGAACCTTCTGAGGCTCAGCTTCACGCTGGTTGGTGGCTTCGTAGAGTGCTTCCACCACTCCAGCCGAGTGGTTGAGGTTGCCAAACTTAAAGAAGGCATCCTTGAGTTTCTGGAAGTCTCCCAGGATTACCCCCAGCAAGAACTGGGCCTCAGCAATGCCGGACAACTGATTGGTTTGATAGCAGAGATCAAGGGCTTCTTTCAGAATGTCCTCGGTACGTTTTACATCCAAATTCCTGGCTACATTGAGGCGGGCAACCCCCAGCAGACATGAGGCCTGAAAGTCCTTGTCGGCAGTGAGCCTGGCAGCTTCCAGGAGGCAGCCATGTTGCTTCATAAGCAAAGCAGCATCTTCTCTCCGACCTTCCCTGTTCAGCAGGTCTGCGGCTTCTGTGAGCCGTTTCCGAGACTTCAGGAACACCAGCTGGTCATCTATGTCTAGCTTCGAGAGGACAGCCATCATCTCCTTGATCTTATTGGCACTCAGGTACTTTGCTGCAGCTTCTAAGTAAAACTGACTGGCAGAATAGGAGAGCTTGGGTTTAGGAAGGGTCTTGGCCCTTAGCATTTCTTCATACCTACAATGACAGATGACACAAATGAGAACTCATTGTCACCCAACCAATAGAAAATGTCCTCCAAAACATAGCACAGAGAAACTTAAATGAAATAAATTACAAAATAGGACCTCAACTTATCCAACATCTTTATAAATGCTTCATTTTACAACGATAAAATTAATTCTTTATTTTCCAAAGGAGCCAAGTATTAGTGTGTTTGATTAGTGAAATACAATGGAGTTGCAACCTAAGTAACCAAAACTTAAGTCTGAAAGTCAATCGCCAGTGCAAAAATTACGCAGTCAAAAGTATCCTTGAAAAAATAAATCCCTTACACTTTCATAAAAGCATGATAATCCTTTTGGGTATACAAACCTATTCAGTTTGATACGTGATTAATGAGAGAGGAAGAAGATGGGGGTTGCACACTCCAGCAATTGCATTAGTCTTCCTCTAATTAACCAACCTGTGATTTCTTTCTTTTGCCAGGTCTGTATGGGGTTGAGTTAGTGTAAGATTAATGAACTTCTGATCAAAGTCCGTATATCCCACACTACCAGTTTTCAAGGCATTGGAACAATCCGACAAAACATGCTTACTTTTGAACTCTCACATTGGGACAAAATTCATTTCCTCACAACCAGAGAAGTGGCCAGGGACCTTGTGATGCCTCAGGTTATCCTACAAACATCAGATTTCCTAGTACAACAGGCCCTCTGTGAATGGGGTATAAATGAAGATGAAGAAAGGGAATATACTTCTCATGCGAGCATCGGCTGATGGAGTAGGGAGCATTTTTAGCAAGTTTAAGGAACTACCTAGGTCTTTTCTTTTCAAATCTAATATGTCCAGTTAGCAACTGAATTTTGAGTTACACCAGTTAGCAACTGAATTCTACATCCAGTACACACGGCATTCAAAGGACACTCAGATAAATCTAGTGAGAAACTCTAGTTAATATTCAGACGACTACACTTAGATCTCAACTCAACACATCATTAAAAACTCAGTTGTGTACCTTAAGAAAGCTGAAAAAAAATAAAGTACAGAGGGACCCAAAAAAATGTTTCTGGGGAAAAAAAAAAATCGATGCTTATTCAATGCTCTATTGGAAAAGTGAGAAGGTTAAATAAATAATTAAAAGTATTAAAAAACAAAACAAAAAAACTCTCCATCAGTTTTGTCATACGAACTCACAAGGAATTGGCCTGGTCCATTACTCACACCATTGCATAGCACCCTGATAATTGGGAACACAATAAATGCTGCAGCTGGCACCTGTTCTAGAATGATAGTTTGTGTCCCCAAAATTCCTGTGTTGAAGCCCTGACCCCTAGTGTAACTGTATTTGGAGATGAGGCCTCTAAGGAAGTAATTAAGGTTAAATAAAGTCATAAGGTTAGAGCCCTGATCCGACAGGATTAGTGTCCTTATAAGAAAAGACACCAGAAAGCAAGTTCCCCCGCCCCACCCCCTCCACTCCCACATGTGCTACCAAGAAAAGGCCACATGAGGACATAGAGAGAAGGCAGCCAGCCCCCTGCAAGCCAGGAGGAGAGCTCACACCAGTAACCCTATTGGCTGGAACCTTGATCTTGGACTTCTAGCCTCCACAACTATGAGAAAAGGAATTTCTGTTGTTGAAGCCACCCAACCTGTGGCATCTTGTTAGAGCAGTTTGAGCTGACTAATATAGACTCATTGTGTGTATCAGATGCATGATGGGCCCAAAGACCTGGATAAAGGAATATGCTCAATTACCAACCATGGCACTGGACACCTACTTTTCCATTTCCAAAGATAAAACAATTTCTTTATCTAGGTGCTGGTTATGCAAGTGTATTTATTGTGAAAATTATGTGCCCATTTTAAAATATATGTTATACTTTGATAAAAGTAAACTTAAAAATTAAAACCTAAGGGTTGAACCTCTGGGGCAATTATGTTTATTTTGTCACATGTATAACTTGGTGTAAAGCAAAACAGAACCAATCCATAGCCTGCTTTCCCAGGAGCTATGCGTGAACTCAAACCCCTGCCAAACAGAAAGGCAGAAAAGCAGACTCTGTAATTCTAGCTGTCTCATACCACCAGGGAGATCTGGGGGATGCCAACCTCATGCTGTTTCTAGATTCCTTGTCAACCATTAACTCCACCCATCTCCACTTCACCTCTGGAATATCAGCTAAAGGCTCAAGGAGGCTTCCGACGTGTCCTGCAATTGAGGGTACATGTACATACGTATCATACACACACGTGTAAGTGCGTGGGTGAGCATCTGCCAGGAGATCACGAAGAAGCAAAGTCCTGACTGCCCCCTAGTGTTCTTATCTGTATCCATCCACCCAACAGCGAAACTCAACTCAGCAGGTAAAGGTGAGAGGACAGAACCACTAAGCACAAACCTGCTGTGCATGTTCTATGCATATACGCACTCAGAATACACCCTTCACCTTCTTTGGTTCCTGTGTCAAAGCTTAGAAGGAGAAAACAGAGTCCTCCTCTCGGGGAGCTCTTGACCCAGCACCAAGAACACCACTCCGGTGGAAGGAGGGTGACATGGTCCACACACTGCAGAAGAACAGGACAACACCACCTGGGGCAGGCTGCCCCTCCGCTACCCCTCTGAGAGTAGGCGGAGGGGGGAGGGAGAGAATAAAACCTACCTTTCCACTGCAACAGCAGCCTCTTCATAAAGCTCCTCTTGACAGTACATTTTGAGGGCTTGATCAAATTCCTGAATCTGCTCAAAGCATCTGAAAGCATCTTGGTAGCGTTGGCTTCGCTTGTAGAAGTAGGCGGCATCTCTTATCTAGGACAGAGTAAAATTTTCCTCGTAGAGTATTCGTAACATAACTTTTTATCTTAAAAATACACCAACACCTTAAAGAATAAAGAGGATGGTCATATGGCTTCCAATTTGTTAGCATCTAGGTAAAAACACTAAAGCATAGCTACTGTTAGGCAAACTAATTCTTTATAGGGAAAAAATAAAGTTAAATCCCAATATCACGCCATACACCACACACAAAGTTAAGCTCTGGACGGCTCAGAGACCTAAAGGGGAAAGCTATTGGAGGAAAATATATAAGAATATCTTGTGACCTTGAGGTAAAGGAGGTCTTCCACAAAACCCAAAACACACAAACTTCAGGAGAGAAACTGATGGATTTGATTACGACAAAACTGTTCAACAAAGGCCATGAGAAATACAGTTAACGGAGAGAAGACAAACATTAACATCTAGGTCAGCATTGTCCAATCGACCTTCCTGTGAAGATGGAAAGGTCCTGGATCTATGTATCCAGTATGGCAGCCATTAGCCCCGTGTGAACAGTGAGCACGTGAAATGTGGGTAAAGCAACAAAGGAGCTGAATTTTATGTTTCATTTCATTTTAATTAATTTTATTGCCACATGTGGGTAGTGGCCACTGTACTAGGCTGGGCAGGTCTAGAATATTAAATGGATTCTGGCAACCACACACACACACACACCCACACGAAAGAAAAGAAAAGAATAAGAGATTTTTCAGAAAATTAGGCAAAGGATATAGACCAGCAATTCACAGCGGGGGAAACACACACCAACAGATAAATGAAGATGCTCAACCTCACTAATAACCAGAGAAGCACAAACTAAACCCACAGTGGGAGACATCCATCAGGTTTTGAAAAAATTAGGAAATCAATACCCACTGAACCTGGTTAGGGATGTGGGGCACCACTGTTCTGGAAGCCACGTGGCTCTCACTTTCACTTACGGAGTGAAGTATATGCATACCGTGGGGCCAGCAAGCCCACTTCTAGCAGAACACCCCCTGGTCTCAGACGCCTGGAAGGAGATGCACTGCGGCACCATTCAGTGTGTGGCAGCCAGGAGTTGGTGGCAATTTGGGCGTCCACTAGTAGGGAAATGGAAAAGTCAAATGCAGCGGATGCTGACTCTACAATACTATCAGCGGTCAGAAACCTGGCCAGACCGTAACACTACAGCAGGAGGCGGAAAAAGTGAAAAACAGAGCAAGATGTTATTAAGATAAGCTTAAAATATATAGGTGTAGAAAATACTACTATTTATTCTCCCATTATGCATGCATATGGGAACATATATTAAATGTATTGGGATGGCTGCCGGTGAGAAGACAATGGGAATGGAGACTGGCTATGAAGAGGAAGAGGATGAACAAAGTAAAATGCCGTGAACGTGGCCTGGTACCCATCAAGGGTGGGTTGGCTGTGAACCTATAGAAGCCTATACTCCACTCCTCTCCCTCTCCCACTGCCCATTCAGCCACGAGTAATCCTGTCTGCCTGGCTCTCCCAGCATTTCCCAGACACCACCCCTTCCCACCACCTCCACCACCACCACGACATTCCAAGCCACATATCTCGGCCTCAGCCACCACTAGACTCTCCTAACTGACCTTCTGCTTCTACGCTTGCTGCCCACAGACCTCTCCACAGGGCCTCCGAATAATTCGCTTCATGTCTCTCACCAGTCAGAACCTCCTCTGGCTCCCCACCACATGTGAACAAAATCCAGTCCCTACCATGGGCCACGAGGCCTTACCTGATTGGTTCCTGCCACACTCTCTTGTTCATTTTACCATTTCTGTCCCGCTCACTCTGCTCCTGCCAAACGATTCCTTGCTGTTCTTCAAACTCATCCACACACTCCCACTCTGACGCCTTTGCCTGCAGGGACCCTTGCCCTGCCGGGCCCTCCAGAAATTATTCTCATAGTCTCTGCTCAAAAGTCAGCTCCCTGACTGCCCTGTGTCTAAAACACCAACCCCTCTCTCCTCTCATCTGGCCCTCATCATCGCTCATCTTATATACCACTGGCTTATCTATCATCTCCCTCCCAGGGGCAGAGGCCTCTGCTTCCTGGCCTGCTGGTCAATGAGCACCCATAGTGCCCGGTACACAGCAGGAGTCCATCTGCTTATTGAATATTTAACAATATTCAACTCTGCTTGATGCACCTGAGATCCAAAGAGACAACAAAATCAAAGTTAAATGAAACCAAATACCTATGCCAGGCCCTCTAATAAATTTTAGCTGGGTTTTATTTAAGGAGACACAGTACAGGAAGGGCCAAAGTATACCCAAGATTCAGGTGTGAGGTTCTTCTATGTCTAGAGACCTCACGGACTGGGGAGCTCCTAGACCCATCTTGCCACATCAATAAAACCCCATAATTAGTACATCTAACCACCCATCTCCTTTCCTCTTCTTGACAAGGCTGAGTACTCAGAGAAAAATCCTAGAGTGTGGCCCTACTCGGTGCCCAGTGTGCACACAACTGGAGTGAGAAGAGGGAGAGGGGAAGGCTCTAAGAGGCAGCTCCCCACTCAGGCCCACTCTGCTCCAAGGGCCTTGAGAGGTTTCCAGGGAAACCAGTGTTGCTCTCTGGAGAGAGGCAGGAAGCAGGTGAGGCAGAGGAATCCCTGAAAGGAAATCTTACACTCCCGTGGCCCCCCTCACAAGCATTTCTTCCCAGGGGTAGCACAGATTTAGGGGCTGGGAACAGGGAAGTGATTGGCTTAAGGATTTGGGCAAAGGCTGCTACCACACTGGTCAATTTGAGTCAGACTGGTTAGTTTGGTGGGATGACCACAAGAGGTCTGAGCCTGGCTGAGGCTCAAACGCCCTTCCAGAGAGAGGCCTAATCAAAAAAAAAAAAGAAAAGAAAGAAAAGAAAGTGATCTGACTCTTTCCCTGGGTGGGGCTTGGAATGTACTGGTGAGAGAGGGTAGACACCAGTGGTCAGGCCTGTGAAGTGGAAGGGAAGAGGGAACGTGCCTCTAGGAGCAGAGTGGCCTCATATTCTGAAGGCACTGAGGTCCTGGAGAAGGGAACGTGGGCTATTCTGTGGCCTCCTGGTTCCCACCACCCTGCCCCACTTTAGAGGCAGAGCTTGGCAGGCTGGCGGAGGCAAGGTGAGCAGATAAACAAGGGGTCTCTGGTGCAGCCATGACAGGTTCTGGTAGGCAAAAAGGGGAAAGTGAGAGGCTTAGGCCTGTCCCCTGTAGTTGTCACTGCTTGGGGTCCAGACGGTGGCACTGAGATTGGAGGGAGGGTGCTAAGGAATATGGAAAGGCTGGAAACTATTCTAGTTCCTGGAATCTTAAGATCTAAACTTTCACCTACACTGAAATCCCTACTCCATCCTCATTTCCCTCACAGTCACATCCCATAATAAACATGGGACAGGGCTGGCAGCATTGGGGGCACACATCAAACATCCCATTAGGTCCCCCCATGCCACCCAGTGCCTGGGATGCTCTGAGGATCCAGGACTTACTACATTTCACATACAGATGTGCAAACCCACCCCCCTACTAGAGGGTCATAAAGCCCATGGGGGGGGGGGGAATGTTCCAGCCACAGCTGGGCGCCTAGAGCACCGTTTCTCATGCCACCTGTGGGGAAGGACCAGATAGATAGTTTTACACATCCAATCCATCACAACTGATACATTAAAAGTGAATCTTATGGGCGGCCAGATGGCTCAGACAGTTAGAGTACAAGCTTTTAACAACAGGGTTGCAGGTTCGATTCCTACATGGGCCAGTGAGCTGTGCCCTCCACAATTAGGTTGAAGACAATGAGCTGCCGCTGAGCTGCTGGAGGGGCAGCCAGATGGCTCAGGTGGTTAGAGCGCGAGTTCTCAACAACAAGATTGCAGGTTCAGTTCCTACATAGGATGGTGGGCTGTGCCCCCTGCAACTAAAGATTGAAAACAGTGACTGGACTTGGAGCTGAGCTGCACCCTCCACAACTAGATTGAAGGACAACGATTTGGAGTTGAGGGGCCCTGGAGAAACACACTGTTCCCCAATATTCCCCAATTAAAAAAAAAAAGAACCTTGTAATGTACAGCATGCTGATGCAAGTTAATAATGCTGTATTGTATATTTGAAAATTGCTAAGAGAGGAAATCCTAAAAGTTCTCCTCACAAGAAAAAATATCGTAACTATGGGTGGTGATGGATATTGACTAAACTTATTGTGGCGATCATCTCACTATATATATATATATATATATATATATATATATATATGTATCAAATTACTACGCTGTGCACCTGAAACTAATACACTATTATATGTCAATTATAACTCAATAAAACGATGAATCACTAAGAAAAGTATCCCCACTTGGATGTCACAGAAACGCCAAATGGCTATAAAAATTTGTTACTACTTCCTTTCACCTTCTGCGTTAATCTTATCTCAGACAAGTAAGAGTGTGTGGCCCCCTGCCAGCCTGCCGACCACTCTGTGAGTAGCCAGGCCATCAGCTCTGTCCAACAGAGCTTTCTGCAAGGATGGAAATGTTCTATAACAACGAGCACTTGAAATGTGGCGAGTAAGGCTAAGGAACTGAATTTTTAATTTTATTTACAATTTTCATTAACTTAAAATTTAAGTTAAGTAGCCGCATGTGGCTAGTGGCTGTTAACCTGGTGGGTAGTTCCAGAGCAATTAATTACTGGGAACGTAGAAAGACCGCCGTGTAAATGCCAAGCCATTCACCCAGGCAGACCCCTGACTGTGAACATAGAGGAAGAGAAGGCAGAAATATTGTGGAGCCCATCACCCCTTTGATCAGAACACTTGGCCTCCTCATTGTTAGTATCAGTTCTCAAACATTCCCACAGACATGAACACTACACACACACACACACACACACACACACACACACACACGTGCACACGCCTATGGAGCCATCTAAACACGAGCATGTAGAGAAAGAAGGGCCATCCTAGAGTCAACCGGGCCGACTTCTCTCTCTTTGGAGGACTGGAGCCCCTTCCTGACACAAACAGAGGCAGAGAGCCCACCCCTCAACCTGCCCGAGGACAGTATAATTCTCCCCGGAGCAGCTGTGGGCTGGAGCGTACCTTCCCAAGCCTTTCGCACAGCTGACCAGAGAGCTGGAACTCCTTGGCGTAGCTCAGACACTTAAGGGACAGCTTTGGCTCATTGCACTCCAAATAAGTCTTAGCCAGTTCCAAGTAAGCCACTTGCTTTTCCCTGGGATGGGGGGGAACAAAACAGTTTCCGTGAACTGTTGACCTGACACCAACATATTTACCTGCTGATCTCATCAGAGCAAATCCGAAATGACCTGAGACTCTTACTTGGGGCTGACTTTCTTAGATTTCATATTCAGGGCGGTGTTGTGGGCCAGTGCCAGTTTCTCCTTCTCAAACGCACCCCCTTTTTGGTAACACTTGGCTGCAACCTGGAAAAGGCAAATGGTTTCAAGAACCCACAAGGTAATGGAGGTGACATACAGAACAAGAGTTAGAGCGGGCATTCTGTGTTTGCACCGACAAAGCACTGAGTCTCACCCCAGCCCTATCTAAGAGGGAGGAGCAGGAAGGTGCTGGTAAGCTAAAGACAACAGCCTCTGAGGACAAAGCCCAACAATGTTACCACTAACACTTCACACTCAAAGGTTCCTTCTGGAAGTACCCAGTAGCCGTGGAAAAGGTACATAATACATACTTTACAGGCGCTCAGTTAATCTTCCATCAACCATGTGTGAGAAGTTTCATCTTCCTCACTGTATATAGTAGCAACCTCAGGTCAGAGACACAGAGTGATTGGCCCAAAGTCACCCAGTGGCTTTTCTGGGCTCAACACAGTTTCTCTCTGGAACCCCATTCATCCCCATCACCTGAACCAAGAGCCAGCCAACCCCCAAAAGCAACCTGCTTGCTGACTGACAGCTAAGTTCAGACATGAATCTCTCAGCTGAGACTAGAAGAACTACTCAGCTGAACTGTTTTGCCAACCCACAGAACTACGAGCTACATTAAGTGACTTGTTTTAAGCCACTAAGTTTTGGGGTTGTTTGTCATGCAGCAAAAAGTAACTGATAAACCCTAAATAGGAGTTACTTGTTGTAGACAAAACCATTTTTCCTTACACAGGAGACAAAATTCTGCTAAGAATAGGGAAAAAGAAAACTCTGAGAGTTCCTTCTTCCAGGCACGTCAGACAGAAGGCACCTCCAACAGTGGCTTCTAGTAAATTTTGACTTGCAGTTTCATTGTATTCATCACTTCCCAGTACCTTCACTAGGGTCCAACTCTAGGAAATTCCAGTGAAAAGAAGAATCATGAAAGCAGCCCTTCAAGGAATCACTGTCTCAAAACATTTTTTCAGAAGTAGCAAGAGAAATTTCAGGCACTTTCCCTATAACATTCGAGGAGTTGGACCCAAGTCTGACATGTGCACAGAGGCATAGAAAGGAAAGAAAGCACTCTGACCAGAATTCAGTTTCAGGTGTTCTCTCAGGAAGCTCTCCTGCACCAGCATGGGGCACTGCAGGTGCCTGGGAGAGTCAAATCTCAGGGAAATGCGTTCCTGTGTGATCGTGCCTGGGCTGGCAAACACTGCTGGTCAGTTACCCACTCCTCCCTTTCTTGACTGATGGTAGAACCTGCCTGCCATGAAAGACCAGAATTGTCACATGGGACTGCTCTCCCAGACTCCCTTACAGCCAGGCATGGACATGTGACTTAGTGCTGACCAATGAGATGTAAGGAGAAGTCCACCGGGACTTCATGATAAAAAAGATACACGAGAAGAGAGGGTCTGCCCCTCCTTCTTGCTTGGGGTGCTGCTGAGGGAAATGAGGTGCTTAGCCCTGCAGAAGCCATCATGCAACCAGGAGGGGGGGCATCTGACAAACTGCCGGTGACACAGGGAAGAGGTGGAATGAGACTGGGCCCATGCTGACTTTGTTGAGCTGAAGGTGTTTGTGACCTGCAGGCGAAGACATCATTACCATTACATCACGGGAGACACACAGGCCACGGTGCCCCACCTGAGATCATGTGACATGTAGGGATGCCGACTGTGGGGAAAGGGATGGCGCTTTTTATGCTGGTTTCAATATTTCAAGGACTAATGGTGACAACATTCCCTGAAAGAACGCTAGGCTCACTATGATGGCTTGTGGCCGGAAATCAGTCAGTCAGCTCAATCTAGTGATAAAGTTTAACCTGTGCCCACCAGTCTCAAATTGGCCGTGAAGTCCGTGTCTGATCGATTTGGGGGGAAAAAACAAGAGAACGATTTGTTCCAGTTTAAAAAACACCATATGACTACAGCAAAACCTTTTAAGCTTAGAATACAGGAGAAAATAAATAGAAGTGTTCCTTAGTGGGGCAAAAGCCATGACCTCCCGTTTTCCCATCAGCCCATGCTGGCCCTTGGCCAAATGAAGGAGCAAGAGGGGTGACCTGATGTTTCCGAAGAAGTAGCACAAGCACCATTACCCTCGTCCGGTCACAGTGAAAATGTGATGGTGGGAAACCTGCCATGAGGCCTGATGAGGCCACGCGTCACAACGACCCCTCCTGCAGCTGCGGGTCTAGCCCCTTACCTTCCAGCACTGATGTTTTGCATAGTATTCCCCTTGTGCGAACCACTCCTCAGGGGTGGAGGTTTTAACAAACATGCTGTCATCCAAGTCTAAAATGAAAAAGCAAAGTGAAATTACTTCTCTTGGCATTTGTTCACTTCAACCTGTTGTTATGGGCTGAATTTTGCCCCCCACCTAAAAATTCATATGTGACATCCTAACCCCAAGTCCCTTGGAATGTGATTGTATTTGGGAACGGGGACTTTACAAGGATGATTAAGTTAAATTGAGGCTCTTCTGGTGGGTCCTGATCCGATCTGACTGATGTTCTTATAAGAAGAGGAGAATCACACACGCAAAGAGATGTCAGAGGCTCACACAGAGGAAAGGCTATCTAGAAGCCAAGAAGAAAGACCTCAGAAGACACCAAAGCTGCTGACAGCTCGATCTTCGACTTCCAGCCCTCAGAACTGTGAGAAAATAAATTTCTGTTGTGTAAGTCACCCAGTCTGTGGTATTCTGTTATTGGCAGCCTTAGCAAACAAATACACCTGAGTTGTCTTCCTAGCTTTCATTTTAAGATGTAGCTTCACTTACCAGGCCAGGTGGTTGTGGGTTTTGGAAGGAGGATATGGGGGTGAGAAAGGATGCTGTTTGGTTTTTGAACTTTGCTCTACCTTCCTTTTCTACGGCTGTGAATTAGAAGACGATAGCAATTCATAATTCCTCCTTGAAAATCCAAAGCTATGTAGCTCTCAGCAAAGTCCCAAGGTGGGGCCTTAGCAAGGGACAACGTGATAGGATTTTACAGTATTTCCAAATGTGCAGACTTTGCCCTCACCATAGTGAGCAATCTGACACTCCCGTTGGTGGACACAGACTATTGCAAACCACCTGCTGTCAGACCCGTCTGTTATCCTCACTAACCTGCTGGTGACGGGATCAGCTTCCCCTCCCTCAGACCCCTGAGCAACACCAGCTGTGGGTGACACTCCCTGCAGGTCTGAGCCACAGTTTCATCGAGCCCAGGAATGGCAGTGACTACCAGAACGATGCTGACAGCCAAATCTGAGCTGAGAGGGCTAGAGCTATCCAGGCTAATGGATATTAACCGGGGAGCAAGGCAGACACACCAGCTTTATTTAGAAGGTGCAAAAACACACATTAAGCCTTAGAGCCTGACCCCTCCTTGCGGGCTGACAGGCTCCACAGCAAAGATGACTTCGCAGCATCTTGTTCTGGGTCCATATTCACTATTAGTGCCCTGGTGACGTTTTATCCCTACAGCAAAGCCCTGCAGTATCTCTCTGCATAGGGCCAGTGAACTCCGCCAGCACCACGTTGAAGAAACCCACACCACGCAGTCACTACGTTCATCCCAAGCTCCCCTGCACAGCGGGAACAGATGTTCTCAAAGACTTTACCATGTGCAACTTGTAACACAATTAAGACTGTACTTTTTCTTGTATTCGTAATACTATGAAGACAAAATAAATTAGAATCCTTTATTTTGAATTTTTAAAGTAAAGCAGATGCCTATTTTGACAATCTCTTATTATGGGTGCCAGGACATACTTTGAGAATAAAAGGAGTGTAGGGAAGAGTAAAAATGGCCACAGTAGGCCCCACCTACTCGTTTGTCTTTAAGATAAGGAAGTGAAGGCCCAGGGAGAGAAAGTGGGACCTGAACAAGGCCATGTGGCCACACAGCTGGAGGGTTCTTCTAATCAGAAGCTAGGTCAGCCCCAAGCCTTCGAGTTTTCCCATTAAACCACAGCAGTCAGGGCCCAGGAAGAAAACGTCTAATCCCGGTTCCCAAGTCAGACATTGGCTGTAAGCAGAAATAGCCCCCCAAAGAACTGGCTAAAACATGCTGAGGAAACCAGCAGACCCCTCTGTACAGCAGCCAAGCCCTGTGCTTTCCCCTGTCTTTGGAGAAATTAACTGTGTCCTAGAGGGGCCAACTCAATAGCTAAGCCACGACAAAGGACAATTGTCTCCTTCATGAAGGGCTACTGATTTCTCCCCCAGTTATCCTATCAAGAAACCTTCACTCCATTTTTAATTAGCTAGTCTTTGTAAATTATGAAAACAATACATGACAACGGTTTTAAAAAAAACAAACACTACAAACAGCACAGAAGGGTATAAAAGTGAAAAGTGAAAGGTATCCATAGCTCCTCAACAACTCGACAACAGTCAATTCTAGCACCAGAGGACCCACTGTACACAGTTTCGCATTGGTGGACACTTAGGTCGTTTTTAGTTTCTTATAATTACAAATAGACCTGCGATGAACATTGTTGTCCATGTATCTTTGAGATTTTATACAAGATATATCCTTAGAAGTGGAATTACTGGGTCCAAAGGTATGTGCATCCTTTATTTTAATAGATATTGCCTATCAGCTGTCCAAAAGCCCATAATAATTTGTATTCTCCCAACAGAGCCTATTTCCTGCAACCTTTGCCCATGACCCTCACTTTTAAAGGACAATAACAGATCTTCCCCAAAGGAGTTAACCCTTTCGATGCCATTACAACCACACTTTTCCAGCACACCTTAGTAATAAATAGCAACTCTTATTTCTCAGACTAGAAAAGAAAGTGCTTTCAAAAAAACGAAACCCTTTGTACCACACTCTAAGAACAGTTGACAGCAACACGCGTCCTATCCAATAGCAAGAATATTTTGATGAGCCCTTACCTTTATTTTCATCTGTCTTCACCACTTGGACAAAATTTCTTCTATTGAAATATTTGAAAGCAGGAGCCCGCTTCTCTAGGTTCTCATCGAAGATCCAGAGGTTGACCCGAGCCCGTGTGATGGCGGTGTACAGCTGCTTCAGCTCACCATTGAGGAGCTAAAGACAAGATGAAGGACAAAGATGATGAGTGAGCCTTTTGTCTGTAGCGAGCAGGTGACACACTTCAATGGGCTTAAACTCTGATTTGGGAGAAACACGAGGTGTAAATTGTAGAGAAGTCTAGCACCATAGCCTAGGCCATGAAAACCTGAGGAGCTCATTGTGGCCGGAGAAGAAACAGGCAAAGCTGTAGCAGGGAGCACACCATTAGTACAGGACCACTCTTGTGGTCTGCTGTGATTTTATATTTGAAAATATTATAGAGTCATAGGAAGTCGCAAAGATCGTACAAAGAGGTCCCACGTAACTTCCATTCAGTTTACCCCAGTGGTTACATCTTGAGCAATCACTGGAACTGATTTTTAAAAATTAAACCAGTCATATACTTCTATTATATTATAACTATCACTAGAACTAAATGACTCATGATCTACCCCAGGGCTGGGTACTGTGGATATAAGGGGATTCTGACTTGGATGAGGGAGGGTCTATGTGATTAAATAACATTTCAAGACAACAACAGATTTGTGGCTGCCTACAAGTATGCAAAGCTCAGCAGTGATTTAACTTTTGTATCTGCAAAGCCTTAGAGGCATTTACAGAAATAACCTGATAACTGCTATTCTATTTATTTGCTTTATACTTTATATGAGACATGAAACTAGGACAGTAGCTTCTCCCAGTTTTTGCTTTTGCTGCTTCAGTTTTCCATGATGTCACCCTCACTCTCTTGAGGGCCCCATCAATCCCCCTCTGCCAAGAACTCCATAAAACTTCTTAGCTTTGGCCTCCTTCTTGGTGACAAAGCAGAGATGTGAAGGGCAAGGGAGGCCGGATTCCTTAACAGTCAAGGCTCCACTAACTATAGTCCTGGACTTGCCTTCTGAGTTCCTCAGCAGCAACTACAAAATTTCGGAACAGAACCGAGGTCCAGAGAGGAACAGAAGGTATAACCCACCCCTTCCACTTTCAGAAAGTGCACCACCCATCAAGCCCAGCTCCCTGCTGAGACAAGGGAGTTTGCCACCACCGAGATCCCTGCCGCTCCCTTGCCATCCTCCACTCCCCGGTGCTGATGCACAGGAAGACCGACCAAGTACCAGGCTCCATCTTTAATCTCATCTTCTCAACCAAGCTTCAGTCACTGGCTCCCTGTCAAAGAAGCGTGTAGACAAATGGCAGAAAATCACCTTGTACATTTCTGGATTCACCATAACAGACCGACCCTGAGACGAGCTGGGTTTCTCCAGGGGCACTTCAGTCAGTGGCTGGTTTTCCCCTCTGGAGTCAGATGATGACGGTACAAAAGAGGAAATGATCTTCCATTCCTTGTAAGCCTAAATAATAATGACAAAGCAAAGACTGACAGAATATGCTTTTGAACTGTACAGGCAGCCTCCATGGGCCTCATGGAGAGTTGAGCCCCGCTTTTCCCAGGGTTGGGACAAGGCCTTCATCCCCAGCTCTGAGGAGGGGGCCATCATATGGCCTCAGAGTGAGGTGAGTGTGCTCAAGTTGCAGAGGCAGAGACCAAGGAAGCTTCTGGGAAAACTTCCCCCAGACACTTGACCAAGACAGCTGACAAGCCAAGCACATGTACCCACTTCCAGAAGGAATGCTAAGAGCAAAGAATTTCAAGAAACAGTACAGAGAGAGGAACCCAGTGTTCTCACCCCTTTTCACAACCTGTTTAAAGAGATGCCATTTAGGGTCAGCTGTTAAGACACATGTGGCAGAATGTTCTAACTAAATTATTCAACCGAGGATGGAAGAAAATTCTGGAGCTGTGGGGTACATTGTGTAAAGACTCTGAGGTCAGAAAGAACAAATTCATATCTCAGTTCTTTCACTTATTAGCTATGTGACCTTGGACAAATTGTTGACTTGTCTCTTCTCCGTCTCATTTTCCTGTTCTTTAAAATGGGGATAATAGAACTACTCAAGTTTGTTGGGAAAATAAAAGGAGATAATCAATGTCAAGTGTCTGACACTATCCTTGATAAATAGTTGGTATTTTAGCCATTTTTCCCTTTACCTAAACTCAAATCCTAAAAACACAGTGACTGTATAGACCAGGAGTGAGCAAATTTTTTCTCTAATGGGTCAGATAATAAATATTTTTGCCTTCGTGGGCCATATGGTCTCTCTGGCAACTACTCAACTCTGCTACTATCGGGCAAAAGCAGCCATAGTCAGTACATAAATGAATGGGCATAGTATGTTCCAACAAAGCGTTATTTTTCAACACTAAAATTGAATTTAATGTAATTTTCATGTGCCACAGACTACTACTTTCCTTTTAATTTTTTTAACCATTTAAAAATGCAAAAACCATTGTGAGCCCACAGGCCATACAAAAATAGGCACTGGGCTGGATTTGGCCCCCAGGGCCATGGTTTACAGACCCTGGTGAAGCTAAAGTGCCCAGATTACGTGCAGTATTTAGAGTTCAGAATTCCTATGACATTTCAATTTCAGACTTCATACTTTACTGTGTCTTGCGAGAGTAGCTAATTAACGCTTCTAGCCATTACGTTTCTATTCCTCAAATGGTGCTACTTGCCACCTATGTACCTTTTCAAGGATGAAAACATGGAGTGGACACAATTCATTACCTCCTTTAAGTTACTCCATAACTTAAACTATATACACATTAGATTAAATGCTTTAAACACTACCTATTAAATGACAATTGTTATGCTACTAACCAATTACGGAATTAATCAACAGGTTTTGGGGTTTTTTTTAAAGATTTTATTGGTGAAGGGGACCAGGACTTTATTGGGAAACAGTGTGTAGTTCCAGGGCTTTTCTTTCCAAGTCAAGTTATTGTCCTTTCAGTCTTAGTTGTGGAGGGCGCAGCTCAGCTCCAGGTCCAGTTGCCGTTGCTAGTTGCAGGGGGCACAGCCCACCATCCCTTGCGGGAGTCGAACCGGCAACCTTGTGGTTGAGAGGACGCGCTCCAACCAACTGAGCCATCCGGGAGCTCCGTAGCAGCTCAGCTCAAGGTGCCGTGTTCAATCTTCGTTGCAGGGAGCACAGCCCACTGTCCCACAACAGCCCACCATCCCTTGTGGGACTCGAGGAATCGAACTGGCAACCTTGTGGTTGAGAGCCCGCACTCCAACCAACTGAGCCATCTGGGAGCTCAGTGGCGGCTCAGCTCAAGGTGCCATGTTCAATCTTTAGTTGCAGGGGGCGCTGCCCACCATCCCTTGCAGGACTCGAGGAATAGAACTGGCAACCTTGCGGTTGAGAGCCCACTGGCCCATGTGGGAATCCAACCGGCAGCCTTCGGAGTTAGGAGCGTGGAGCTCTAACTGCCTGAGCCACCGGGCTGGCCCAACAGGTTTTTTCAAAGAGATATGAATCATCTAATCATTTAAGTAGTTGGAAACTAAAAAAACATCTTCAAGACATATTATGACTATCCTCTTTGTAAAGCTGTTTACACAAATGAATTGTATGCCAAAGAAAGCAAACAAAAGACACATGTGCTCAACATTTGAGAGGCTCTCTTAGCAGACAGCATGAGGCACAGACTGACTGACCTTGGAAGGGCTAGTGAAGCACAGTGTATTTTAAAACTGCTAAACGAGAAGCAAAAGCTGCTCGTATGGCACATGACTAACTGCTCCCATGAATAAAACACATTTGACTTTCAAGACAGAGCCTTTTATGTCCACGAAGACACAAAAACAGAGGCCTGCAGCACTTCTGGCAATAAAGGAAGAAGCATTAAGTCTTCCAGCTTATTTTATTGGGATCAGCCATTGTGAAGGAAAAATGCTTAGATTCTACTACCATGTATCCCCAAAAATTAGACCTAGCTGGACCACCTGCTCTGATGCGTCTTTTGGAGCAAAAATTAATTAAGACCGGTTATTATATTAATTTTTGCTCCAAAAGACGCATTAGAGCTGGTGGTACGGCTAGGTTTTATTTTCAGGGAAGCATGGTAGCAAGCCAAGCATTGTGGGGCCTGCTCCCTAGGCTAGTTAAGCAGCCCATAAAACCTGTGGCTTTCAAAGTCCCTCTGGTCTTATTCACATGAGTGTGAAGGAAAGGACTCCTCACCGGGGCAGAGTGTAAATGGACCCCACAGGAGGAGAGGACGGGGGTGACTGGGAGAAGCACTGCCCCTCTTCCAAATGAGGCAAAATCCTATAAGAAGACTTGGTGCAACATTCCCTGTTTCCTTCCCCGTCCCAGGAGACAGTGCTAGTGACCATGTGGTTGGACAGGAAACAATAAACCCTCTAGAGAGAAGAATCACAATCCAGGGCAACAAGAAGCCCCCTCCACACGTCCGCACCCAACTGACAGGTGCTTTAAAGGGACTGCCTGCCAGAAACATAAATGGGGTGGGGGGAGTAGAGGACAGGGATGGAGAGGAGCTCTCTGCAGTTCCCCCATCTCAAACAGCAATTACTATTCAACAGCCTTCAGCCAGTCATCCTGGAAGAAACAACCACATGAGCAGCCAAACCACAGGTGACCAGGGACTTACACGATCCCTGTCTCTCTTGGCTTTGATTAAAGCCTTTCCTACCATCTGCTAACTGCCGCTTTTAGGTCTTGAGGTTGTAAATAATAAACTGAGGGTGTGCTTTGTACCCGGAACACATAATTACATTCCCTTGTACCCTGGGAAGCACCCCATCAGAGGTCTTTCTAGAAGTCTTCCAATGTACATGGGATGAAGTGGATGTCACAAAAGATTCAATGTGTGATTGTTTTCACTTCATGCAATTCACTGAGCCATTGGTGGGAGCACAGGGACAAGGTATCCAGGTCTTTGCCATTTCCAGGATCAAGGTGAGACAGAATCACTGGATTTTTCTATCACAAACAGAAGCAACCACAAGTTATAGATCCCTAAAGTCCAGAACTCCTTGAGCTTCTTACTGGCACAAGCATACAACTGGCACTTAATAAAGGACAGGAACAACAAAGTCTTACCCCTTCCTCTTTTAGGAGAGCCTCGGTCCAACTATGACCAATGGATATATTATGAGAAAAAGAAGTTAGTCCTCAGAGATTAAAAATGGTTCCCGGCTTAATGAGATTGCATCTGATTTTATTAGCAAAAGTCAATAGAGAAGGAATGTACTTAAGGTATGACAATGGTATACTCATTGTGGAAGGTTCTGGAAGCTGATTTGCATGCAGGGCTTTAAAAGGAAGGGAATACAGTAGAGATTTAGAACTCAGGGCATCTGAGTTCAGTTCTAGGCTCTGCCACCTACGGGCAATTTACTTAATTTCCATGACCCTCAGCCTTATCTATAGGATGAAGGTAATAAAAATACATACAACCTCAGAGGGTTGGTAGAGGATGAAGTGAAACAATGCATTTAAAAAGTACTTAATAAACTGTAAAGCACCCACAGCAATATTTGTCATAGGTATTATCAAGGCAAACATGACATTTTTTTGAAAGATCAGAAAAAGAAAATAAGGACTCCATGGAAAGGGTCAGTTCTGGGCAGATTTTAAGGTGTCCAAGCTAAAGGTGGTCCTGACCTGGATATGAAAACCAGCTCCTCAAGCATGCACCATGTGCAGTGGGAAGTCTGCACCAGGGACCAGGGCAGAGTCAGCTAAGTCCCCAAAAGAGATCCCACAGCACAGTCAGCAGCCAGCCTGAGTTCCCACCCAAAGATGGTGGTAAAGAGAAATCAGTGGCTAGAAAACCGAGGACAATGGTCTTGAGTTGGTCACTCTATCCATAATGTGCCGAGCTTGGGAAGAACGACCATCAAGTCGAAGAAATGAGCTGGCCCAGAGGTCACTGGGGGTCATTCTGGGGACTCTCTGACTGCCAGTGTCTGCATGGGCGGCAAGCAATGGTGGTGAAGCCATGCCAGAAGGGAGCTCCCAGATAGGGCGGCTGTTCTCATCCCCCACATTACCTGATCCAGTGTGCAGGAACCAAGCCTCATTTGTCTTCCCGGAGTTGTCTCTTTCTATGGACTGACCTTGCCCAGTTCTGTCCTCATTGGGTGGACACTGCTAACCTTGCCTTCATTAGTAAGGCTCTCCTTAGAGCTCACTCCAACTTGAGCATCTTCGGGAGTCAAGGATAACAGAAGCTGGTGAAAACCGGAAGCTGGCACTTGGGTACCAGGCATTCAGAAGAAGATGAATACAAGAGAGCAGGGAAGGGCAGGGCACGGGGAGAACCAGCCCATGACACACTGTGAAACAACCCACAGCCATTGTCAAAACCCACATCAAACACTCCAAACCCCACGCTAAACGGAGGATGCTCGAAAACAGAAACAGGCACCTGTGATAAACCCTCTTCCACTCAGCTCCAAATTCTTTTTCCTGGAGTGGAAGTATAGCTCATACATATACATGCATTGGGTGAAAAGAATTCAGCATGACATACCTCAGAATCAGTAAAAAAGTTGTAGAGGAGGACATCATCGAATTCTAAGCCTTTTGCTTCATAAACTGTTAGCACCAGCGCTAACCCCAGCTCTTCTGGAATTTTTTCCTTTGCCATTTCATTGGCTACAAGGATTACCTGGAAAAAAGAAAAGGGAGATGAAAGGAAAAAAAAAAGCCCATCAAATATTACATAGAGAAATCTCGTAAAGCTCAGTCTATTTCTTTGGGAGGCAGGCAATGTCTTTAAAGAGAAGAAGCCAGCATGGACTTGGTCAGCCAGTATAGTGGAAATATTAATAACAATTAGTCACTCACCCATCTCCGAAACTTACCCATTCTGGAAGAGGGGCTATTCTTTTTTCAATTGCAAAGTGCCTTTTATTTCAAAACATACAATCCCAAGAAGCTCACCTGGTGGGCTCCAAATTCAATGGGCTGGGTTTTTCTTTTGTTCCCTCGTAGCAAAATTGCCAAGTCGCTTACGCTACAAGACTCCAGGACAGTTGGTTTTGGACCATCAAAGAGGCCAGAATCCCTTGGAAGGCGATCAAAAGATTCTGGGAAATAGAATTGAAGTAAATCCACCACTCCTGATGCCAGATTGAGGATTCCTGGAATAAAACAGAAAACACATGTCAGATATTGAACAACATGACAATATGGCTGGATTTTTGGTTTCTGTGGGGTTTTCTGTTGTTGTTGTTTTTCAGTTTGGTTTCGTGTTTTTTTTCCTGAGAAGCAGTATTGGCCCTGATAGTACATGTAATTGCAAGCCAATTTCCAGCTCTCATTAGATTATCACTTCGGCCCTGAGCCTTATTACTCTGGGTACAGTGGCTGAAGGCAGAGATGTGTTGCTGTGCTAAGGTTTTGTGGGACCTCATTCTCGACCTATATTCCTATTAGAAAAAATTACCTAATAAAGAAGAGTCAAGGCAGAAATGTAACCTGAACAATTAGAGATGTTAGAATGTTAATACAAGGGGCTAGTGTAGATGGTAAGGAAACAAAGTTATCCTGTCCCCTCTCGTTGGTGCTTAGAGCACTGAAGACAACATTGCCATGGTAACAGCAGTGCTGTTAGCTGGGGCAGCAACGAAGGCCTCCACCGCCCTTTTTCACCAGGTTTGTATCCAGCTGAGAGAAGATTATATCAAGAAAAATTCCCAGCGCTGGAGAAAAGATTTTTAAAAAAAAAAAAAGATTTTTCCAAAGAACTTTCTCCCTGGGTCCCATTTTTTTTCTCTAAGCTCTGAAGTAACACTGACAGTGATGCTGACTGATGACTACCATATAACAGGCACCTTCATAAAAACCATACCATATAACAGGCACCTTCATAAAAACCATTCCATTTAATCCTCACAACTGCCCAGTGAAACAAACCAGACAGACCGAGTTTTCATAGAGACTCCGAGGTCCAAGAAGTCAGTCAACCTCTCCATGACAGGATTTGCAGCTGGATTGAACAGATCATCCTGGATCTCTTCACTATTCTCAGGGGCCATGTGCTCTTTACCTAACACTGGATAGAATACTACATTCCTGGTAGAACACCATGAAATGTGCATATGTGTCCCCATTGCTATGACCAAATAATAAAGGGAAATTTTACTACCCAATACTAGTATCAGTAAAGTATACAATATAGGGGCTGGCCCGGTGGCTCAGGCGGTTAGAGATCCATGCCCCTAACTCCGAAGGCTGCCGGTTCGATTCCCACATGGGCCATGGGCCAGTGGGCTCTCAACCACAAGGTTGCCAGTTCAATTCCTTGAGTCCTGCAAGGAAAGGTGGGCCCCACCCCCTGCAACTAAGATTGAACACGGCACCTTGAGCTGAGCTGCCACTGAGCTCCTGGATGGCTTAATTGGTTGGAGCACATCCTTTCAAACACACGGTTGCCGGTTTCGACTCCCGCAAGGGATGGTGGGCTGTGCCCCCTGCAACTAGCAACGGCAACTGGACTTGGAGCTGAGCTGCGCTCTCCACAACTAAGACTGAAAGGACAACAACTTGAAGCTGTTGTTTCTCTTCCCCAATAAAATCTTTAAAAAAAAAGTGTACAATATAAAGAAATCATGAGCACAAGTGGAAACTGCTGACTGAATCCAAGCAAATCAGCTGCTAGTGGGGTTCCCTCCCCCATTTAGAGCTAGCAAAGGCCAGAGATTCACATTAATGAAAGTATCAGAGTGTTCATTGCAGAGCAAAACTGAAATCCTCTTAAATGCCCTTCTAGGAAATAGATAAATAACTTTTACATAAACATAACTCAAGGCATAAGACAGCTCCACCATCAAAAGGAATGAAGTCCTGATATACCCTACAATATGGATGAGCCTTGAAAACATTATGCTAAGTGAAAGAAGCCAGACACAAAAGGCCACATATTGTAAGATTCCATGTATATGAACTGTCTGGAACAGGTAAATCCATAGAGACAGAAAATAGATTAGTAGTTCCCACAGAGCGGGGGTGTGGGGGAGGATGAGTGACTGCTAATGGTATGGGGTTTCTTTTTGAGTGATGAAAACGTTGTGGAATTAGATGGTGGTAATGGTGGCACAACCTTGTGAATATGTTAGAAACCACTAAACATTTTAAACAGGTGAATGTTATGCTATGTGAATCTCAATTTAAAAAAAGAATAAAAGATCGGGGGAAATAGTCACCAAACATAGTATATATTCACTACATAATCAATACATGAGTGTGATAAATGCATATAATGTATATAAAGAAAATAAATCAGAAGGAAATGAAACAAAATGTTAGTAGTGAGCAGCCTTACAGATAGCTTATAATTTTTTTTTTAACATTTTATGTCTTCTAAAGTCTCTAAAATCTAGTACATATTATTTGGGCTTTTTCTGGTTCTGTACTCGGAAACGTATACCCATAGTCTTGTCTCCATTCCAAGATAGGAGGTGGGAAATGGGGTTTGTGTAGTAATCGTCCAAGTGTGTTACTTAGCGGGGGTAAAAAACCAAAACAACAAAAAACAACTGTTCCCAGGAACAACTCCCTTTGCTATGCTCTATCGTGCTGATCATAAAGGCTGCTGATCATAAAGGCTGCTGGTCCTAGACCCATGTCACAGAACCAGGAATACACATCAGAAGAGGGGCTCACTCAACTACTCATGCCAGGTCCTCTCTACTGGATCCAACGATGGGGGGAGGGTGCCATCAGAGCCGCTCCCTGAGGACAAAGAAGTAACTGGGCATCTCGGTCACACAGTGCCAAGCAGGGTAGGAGCTCAACAAACATTTCCTGAACAGATGAAGGAAGAGCAAGGGCTAATATTTCCCATTAAGAGCATAAATTCCTCTGGCAACCACCAAGGTAAGGGGGATCGAATATATGGTGATGGAAGGAGAACTAACTCTGGGTGATGAACACACAACGGGATTTATAGATGATGTAATACAGAATTGTACACCTGAAATCTATGTAATTTTACTAACAATTGTCACCCCAATAAATTTAATAAAATAAAATAAAAAAAAATAAAAAGAGCATAAATTCCCTTGTGCCAGCTCTTCCCACACAAATCCCAGTCTAAGACCATGGAAGAACAAGAAGATGAGCTTCTTAGACCCAGCCGGATCCTGTGATTCACAGGTAACACCAGTGAGAACTTCGAGAGCCCTGGAAAGCTGGGCTGAGTTGTGTGGTGTATGCTATACTCTGGGAGGCCACCTGGCTTCTAATCATTTTCTGAATCCTTGGCTAAACAAATCAGGATTTTAATCTAATTTTACAGTGTGTGTGCATACGTGTATGAGTGTGTATGTGGATATATGTATGTGTATGAATATGTGTGTATATGTATATATATGTGTATATGTATATATGTGTATGTGTTGTATGTATGTTTTCTCTTTCCACCAAACTATAGCTATCTGAAATGCATCTAGAAAAAGCGCATCTATCAAAAACCTACAATAAATGTAACACTTAAATGATGAAATGTTATTAATAGAAATATCCCCATTAACTTCAGAAATAACACAGCAAATGTCTGTTATTGCTTCTATTTAAGGACTTAACCAATGAAATATGATGGGGAAAAATAACAAGTATGAAAAAGAAGATAAAACTGCCCTTATCTGTAGAAAAATGCCAAAATCTCAAAGTCAGGATGTTCAGCAAGATTGTTAGATACCAGATGAACATACAAGAACTAACAGCATACAAATATGCCTATACTCAGAATAAAATATTAAGTGTAAAAAAAAAAGAACTAACAACATTCCTCTATACCAGTAATAACTGATAAGAAAAAAAAAATTTTTTTTTAAAAAGGTAGCCATAATAGCAACAAAAAGTATAAGGTACTAGGATAAATCTAACAGCTGTGTAAAATGTCTGGGGAAAATGATAAAATATTATTGAAGGCAGTAAAAGAAGATCTAAATAGAGAAATAGGCCAATGCCATGACTCAGAAATCTCAACAATGTAAAAATATGAATTCTTCCCAAAGAGCAACAAATTCAATGAAATTCCAATCCAAATTACAAAGAGCTGTTGGACAAGTTTGGTAACTATCATAACTATAATAGTGTGATAATAGCCCAAGAATAGACACATAAGACAAATAAAATAAAATAGTGAGTCCAGAAACAGATTCCCAGATGTATGAAAGAAAAAACGAAACAAAACACAAAATGCAGCATTACAAATCACAGGCAAGGTTGGACTGTGAAGTAAATGGCATCAACACAACAAATTATCCACATGGAAAAAGTAAAATTAGATCACAAAAGGGTTATAATAGTGCCAAGGTGGAGAAACCATGAAATAACCTTATAATACTCCAGTAAGATCCTTACTACCAGAATCCTTGAAAATGGTGTAGACAAATGGAAAGCATTTGTGAGCTATGGACAGCCCATGTTGAAACTTAATTCACTCCAGGATTGCATGTCACAGTAAAATATTAGCAGGAACCGAATGTCCATCACAACAGATTGTGTTATAATCACCGAATAGAATATTAAGGGAGTTAGAAATGCATGAACTAGAGCTCCACATTATTGACGTGCAGAAAACCCAAAACACAACGTTAAGGAGAAATAGGAAGTTTCAAAAAGATATGTCTGGCATGAGCCTATTAAATAGTTTCCAAATGTGTAAAAGAATACTGTATATTATTCATGGACACGGGTAGGACACAGGAATTTGTGAGCACCCTATAAACCATAAAGAAGTATTCTGGCATTGGTGTCATGTTATTTAAACCCTCCGTGCTTCACTTTCTTTCTCTGTAAAAGAGGAATGATGCTTACCTTGTGGGTTGTTTGAGGGTTAAGCGTAGGTAAACTGCCTGGCATCATGCCTGGCACAGAAAAGGGGCACCACTGAGGTACAAGTTCAAAGCACCTGAGTGTATATTATCTCCCACGACTGGCCACCCCTGTTTTTTGGCTTCTTCTTGAAAGAAAAGCTACTTTAAGGATTAATGACCTGCAATTGGTGCATTACTTTATCTTGTATAAGCAAAGTGCTTTCATAAAGTTCTCCAGCAGTTTCAATGTTCCCCTGCAATGTTTTCATGTCATGGCAAACACCCTAAGATGTATTATTTAGTGCTCCATTTCCACTCAACCACAACTGGAATTGCCAACCTAAGAAGCAGTGGTGGCAGAAATCATAAGATCTCTTGCTCATGAGCATATTTACTTACTAACAAACTCCAAAATACTATCCTTACTTCAGCTACAAGAGCCGCAGCTTCAAAAGCAGCCCAAGAACAGTGCCCAGCACCTCCCTTGTAGGTGAGCCCAAGGCCTGGACGTACCAGAATGGGACCTGTAGTTCTGGTACAGCTGGTAGATCTTTTTAGGCTTGCGGACGGCATACTGCTTGTCTACAGTGTTTCTACAGCTGGCATAGTGGAACAGAGAGCGCAGGTCGCTGAAGCGGAAGGCCACGCCCTTCATGATGCTCTGGGCCGTGTCCCCGGTAAGGAACATGGCGTTGGGGTCGTTGATGCATTTCATCAGCAGCGCCAGCTCAGCCTGAGTGAAGTCCTGAATCTCATCGCCATAGAGCTCATGGATGGACCACGGGAGCACCTTGAGCTTCGACAGCCTCCGGGACAAGTTGTACAGAACATCCTCTTCATCAAAATAACCGTTCTGAGACATGATCTGCTGATACAGGCAGAAAAGGCTATAGATCTCGCTCCGGTCTTCCTTGAAATTGGGGGACCGCTTCTTCCCTAATTTCTTATACGCTTCTTCCGTGAGTATCCCCTGGGGGCAGCTGAGGGCCTCATAAGACCCCTTCAGAAAAGATTTTATTTCTTTCCAAACCAGTGCCGGGTTGTAGGAGGTTTTTCCTTTGTTCATTTTGGGCCATATTTCATTGGTGAACACCTCAAATGTCACATACACTCGGGGGTCGATGTCACATGAACGCATTTCCACAACTTTATCCTCCTCGCCAGTGTCCCCGTCCATCTCGGCCTCTTCCTCATCCTCCTGCCAATTGGGGATGGTCAGCTCTTCCTGTGTGGACCATCCCACAATGGTTCTTTTCAAGCTGCCATCTTCATTTCTCAGGAAAAACGGTTTGGGCAGAGAAGCATCAAGCAGGAGGAGCAGCTGCTTGGAAGTGACAAACAGAGGAAAGTTCTCATCCTTCAGGTCCTGGAGCTTGTGAACGTTGGGTTCCAATGGTTTGTAGTGGCTGGTGGCTTTGGTAGACTTGGAAAGCTCAATGAAATTCCTCTGGACCTCCCGGCACAGGACGTGGTTCTTGGTCACGAAGATCTGATGTAAATGCTCCAGCTGGTGGGGATGGTCGGGGGCACATACTTCCACCCCATGGTCAGGTGCCCCGGGATCCCCACTGGCTCTCTCTGTGCAGGCTTCACTTTCCTGCTCCTGCTCCTCATCTCCACTGTCCACCGTCTCCATTTCCATGGAACCTTCCTCGTCCTCATCCTCATCCTCGTCCTCATCCTCCTCTTCCTCTCCACTTGGACCCTCCTTTCTGGGTTCCACTTCCAACCTTCTCTTTGGCCAGATCTGTTTCACCAGCAGCGGGCTTTCTGCTTGCTCGGCTTTTTCCCAGTAAACATGGAATTTCTTCCACAGCCTATACAAGCAGCAGGTCGTCTTCCCAGTGCCACTCCGCCCGATGAGGATGATGGGCTCCAGCGGCCTGGGATTGAGGTCAATCACGGAGTACTCGAGCTCCCCGACCCGGAAGGGGTACTCCACCGTCGCTGTTGTGTCATTGAGGATATTGAAGGCCATGTTGGTGCTGAAGCTGTGGAACTTCATGATGTTGTACTCCGTCTGCACCGCGCTGGCCGGGGGGAAGTACTCGGGCTCCACGGGCTCCACGGGCTCCCGGCTCTTGACAGCGTCCGTGTCCTCCACATAGCAGCGGGGTATCCGCTTTTGGATTTTCATGTTGGTTGACACCTGGCTTTTGTTGATACCCTTCAGCTTCTTTCGCAGGACACAGGACAAGCCCCGGTTGTAGGCGTTGCAGATGGTCCTGATGGAGTCCGACAGTTTGCCGTGATCTAAGACGATGTCCCAGATCCGGATGATTTCCGTGTAGACCCGCCCTGACTTCTCCATGGAGTGTGAACTCCGCTCTGTGGCAATGATCTTCTCTGGGTTCTCACTGCATCGAGGGGAGAAGTCGATGGCGAGCTCCCACAGCATCCGGGCTCCTTTGTCCAGCTTGGCCTCAAAGAGCTGGATGTTTCCTTTTAGATGCTTCAGCCTCTTCTGCAGGCCCTGGGTCCACTCACCATTCCCCAGCTGCTGGATAGCTAGGATGATTTTCTTCTTCATGACCTTGGGCATCACCTTACTGGACAGCTTTTTCAACATGTCCGAAGTGCACTCGATCTCCCACGTCATATTCTCAAAGTCCTGGAGGCAGAACTCAACTTCCTGCACGCTAGGGTCATCCTGGTCACCACAGACCTCCCCGTCTCTGTGACCAACAGGAATGAGCTGCGAGGCCCCAAGGCCTGCCTGAGCATGTCCATCCCCTGCCTCCAGGACGGCAAGTTTGTTCCCACTACAGTCAGAGCCCCCCGCCCCTAGGGCTCGCTGGAGCTCATCTTTCTTTACTTGGGTGCCAGCTCCAGTCTCCAGAGGTTTGGAGTCCTGAGGATAGTCCCTCGGGAGAGACGTATCCAATTCGACCTGCTCAATCAGAACCGTGATGTCCTGCACGAGGCGGTCTCTCAGACAGCAGGGCCTGACGGCTTCAGGCTCCTGCCTCATCATCTGGGCATCCGGGAGAGTCTCCCAGCTGTCAGGGACCACGGCTCTGTCAGGCCGGGATCTGGCAGTGACACCGCCTGGCAGCACCTTGGATGAAACCTGGGACTTGAGCTGAGATATGTGACCAGGGGCCGCAGACTTCAGCAATTTCCCCGAGTGGGCAGCCGCGTCCTGCCGGCTCTTCCGCCGGCTCTCCGTGAGAGCTTTGTTCCAGGCCAGGAGCAGAGGATCATTCTTCTTAATCCGGTGCCGTGCGTCCTTGCCTTCTTTGTTCTTCAGGTTGAAGTTGATGTCAAACTTCACCAGCACGTCTAACAGCTTCTTCATTCGCTTCAGCATGCCCCTCTGGAAGAGGATGTGCATCAGCGTGTTCCCATTGCTGTCCTGGACGTTGGGGTTGAGGTAGTGAAACTCGGTGGAGTTGGACCAGAATAGGTCCAACAGGTAGGTGAGGAAGTTAAAACCGATGTCAGCTGAAAGACACAAACAAAACTCTGTGAGTGCTGAGCCACTCTTCTCAGGGAACAGAGATGCCTGGATCTGAGAGAACCAGGGGCATGCCAGAATTTCCCTAAGGATTTCATAACCCAGTGGTTCTCAACCAGGGGTGATTTGCTCCTCAAGGGACACGTGGCAATGTCTGGAGAAATTTTTGATTGTTACAATTTGGGAGGTGCTACTGGCATCTTGTGGGTGGCGATCAGGGATGCTATTAAACATCCTACAGTGCCCAGGGTAGCTCCCATAACAAAGAATTATCCGGCCCATGTGACAATGGTGCCAAGGTTGAAATAACCTTATAACACTCCAGTAAGAGCCTTTATGTCAGGACCCTTGAAAATGGTGTAAATAAATGAAAAGCATTTGTCAGTTATGGACAGCCAACTTTGAAACTTAAGAATCCTCCTCAGTCAGCCCACCCTGACCATCGACCATGATGGTCAGGCCTTCCCATCAAGCTATGGGTAGACCTCGCCAAGAAATGGGCCTTTTCCAGATCATTGGTTTTCACAATAGGAAAGACCAAAAAGCAGAGCATCAGTTCTAATAGTCAGCATCCTCCTCAAGGAAAAGACTGGTCAAAAAACAGAGGCCTACCATTGATATCTAAAAAGATGTGGAGTGCTGCATGCAAAGGAGTATCGCCTTCCGTGAGGGAAATGCCGTGGGGGTCTGCACCCTTGGTCAACAGAAGGAAAGCCAACTCGAAGTCTTCATGTTTCAGGCACATGACGAGCGGCCTCTCCTGGCTGTTCTGAAGACCCTCTGGCAAGGCTGGGGGAGGCAGAGGAGGAAGGGCACCCATGAGTTGCATTGCTGTGACAAGGTATAGCCTGGCTCACCTGAGGAGGGCAGGACCACTTCTGCCATTTGTTCCAAGGGAAAAGCTGATGCTCCGAGGTCCTCCTACCACCACTCTTTCTGGGGCAAAGGCTTCCCAACACCCTCAGAGTGAAAGCCCGACTTCCTCAAGTGCCCTGTCCCTGGGCCTTGCCTCTCGCACCTCTCCAGCTTCCCCTCGTCCCACCACAGGACCACGGACCCCAGCATCAGCACTGCCAAGGAGTGGGGACAGGGCCTGCCAACAACGGAAACCCCAGTGCTTGCCTAACCTATACCTACCATAGTCAGTGATCAGGACATGAGTGCCACTTCCTACATCCTTTGTTTCTACGAAGCTTCTGCCCTCAACTGCCATGTTCCCTGACACCTCTCCAGCTCAGTCCACACCTTCCCTCTGCACTGCAGGCTCCCTGACCTCCACCCGCTGCGATTTGCGGCCCTCCTGCACACGCCTCCAGCAGCCACGCATTCACTCTCTGTCCCTGGTCCCTAACACCTGATCCCACGGAGGTACTCTGTAAGTGCTTGGTGAATCAGGAATAAAACAGGAATTCCGTGACAGCCATACTTTCTGGGCAAAGGTAGTAACACTCCACACAAGGTATAAGTTTGAAGAAATAAACTATAGGAGGCAGCATTCCTGAAACCCATGGGTAGAGCCAACACCCAAAGGCTTTCTATGGCACTTTTAGAGCTGAGGACCAGCTCCTTCTCAAGGGCATTTCACCTTAAATGGCAAAGCAAGCAGAAAGCCATACAACCAAGATGCTCTTCCAAGAGCCTGCATATGTGAACTCATTGAACATTCCAAGGAGCCCTAAGAAAGAGGGACTATTATCATTTCCCATTGTATAAGTGAGGAGAAGAAGGCATAACTAGCGTGCCCAAGGCCACACAGTTAGCAGTGGTGTTAGTGGGGGTAGGTGGGCGGAAGGAGGTTGGTGTTTCCAAATTAGTTTTAAAATAAAACCCAATCCAGCAAGATGTCTGCACACTCCAGACATACATCCAGCCAAGTGTGATTGTGCTGGTGAAAATGGCAGATGTTTCCATCCACCAATTATTGATTTGGCTGTTGCCTTAAAAACAAGCATCTCAAATCCCAATCTGTTGATTAGAAAAGAAGGCCACAGGACCCACACTGCATACGGGGTGCAGGGGAAAGTCCCGCCGGAGGTCAGAAGGAAGTGACTGCTGTGGGCTGAACTGGGGGCAAGGGCCCCTCCACGTACCTGAGCTTTCTCCCACAAGAGAGAAAGAGAAGACAACAGAGGGAACTGTAATTCACAGAAATGCAGAGTTCCTACAGGGCACCACCCACTGACGAGCCTCACTGTTTCAAAATGAGAAGATATGGAGGAAGAGAATGAGGCAGAATTTAAAGGTGTCTCCAGAATCAAGTGGAAGACCCCAGGACAGGTGGTGGCCTGAACTCCCGTGGGACGAACCCTGCAGTGCTCCTCCCCTCGGCATTCTCACCTCCACCGTCTATCAGGCAGCCCAGGAGCTGTGTCCTGCGCTGGTCCCAGGTGCTGAGCAGAGGGATGATGGTGCAGAGGTCAAGGTCAGCGAAGTTGCAGTCTTTGATGAGGCAGTCTCCGAGCGGTGGCTCCCCGCTTACTTTGCGGGTCAGCAGCAGAAGCACTTCGGGCCATTTCTGTTTTTCCAGTAAACACTTGATGAAGGTGTTGGCACAGTCGCGATTAATGTCACAGACCAGGTCAGCAGGAATTTCTTTCAAAAATAAGAATATACCAAACTCCGAAAAAAGGTTCATATGACTTCTGTCCCCAACTACAAACCAACCCCCCCCACACACAACCATTATACATATATATAATTAACATGAATTATATATATATATATATATATATATATATATATATATATATATATAATTAAGATGAATTATTGATCTGTAGTTTTAAGCACTGGGGGAACTACAAACAAGTAATTAATTACTTTGGGCAGGCTACTTAACCACTCACAAAGTTCCTTCCCCCCCCCTTTTCTTCCGCCTCCCCCCACTCCGGTTCAAGCCATTGTTTCTCAGTCTAGTTGTGTAGGACACAGCTCCCTGGCCCATGCTGGTATTATGAGCCTTGCGCTCCCCCTCGGCTGAGGCAGTCGGTCGCCAGTTGTTGGTCGGCTGCTCACAGCAGCTTATGGCAGCTCTCACCAGCCGCCGGCTGCTCCGGGCAGCACAGAGCAGTGGGCGGCTGCTCACACCAACCTCTGGCTGCTCAGGGCAGCCCAGCTCCAGGGAGAGCCGTTGTTCACAATCTTAGCTGTAGAGGGCGCAGCTCACTGGCCCATGTGGGAATCGAACCGGTGACCTCGGCATTAGGAGCACGGAGCTCCAACCACCTGAGCCACCCCACAAAGCTTCTTGAGAAGGCTAGAAATACCTTAAGGAGAGTAGAGCCTGGCCCAGGAAGAGAGCAGAATGATAACTGCATCTTAAGGAAAAATACTTGAGTTAGGGCATTCTATTAAGACCAAACGAGCAAGAGCCTAGCTTAAATTTTACATAATGTTAAGAGTTGAAACAACACTGAAATACAGGGAAACACTATAGAATCATGAAAAAGTCAAGAGTTATAGGATAATGGTGAGAAGATGGTTTAACCCCTAATTCTTAATTTTGTATTCTGATACATAAGTATTTCCATCTGATCTCTAATGTCTGGAGACAGGTTCCTGGATATCCTAGTTTATGATGCTGGTGTATCTTATGTGTGGAAAACTTTTAAAAGAGATCTTCAGTAAGGAAATTGCCAGATTTACGAAATAAAAAATACAGGATGCCAGTTCAATTTGAATTTCAGATAAATGACAAATAAAATGTTAGTATAAGTATGCCTCACACAATATTTGAGACATACTTATACTAAAAATACATTCATTGTACATCGGAAATTATCATTCAACCAGCACTCTGTATTTTGTCTGACAATTCTACCAGTAAGAAAAACGGAAGAAGAGAAGAAGGAAAGAAATCAAAGTTACCTAAATAAGAGCAACTTGGTTTGCATTTGCAAGCTTTTGCTTCCCATCTTTTTCTAAGTTTTCTAAATGAATATTTATTTTAATATTTAAAATATTCATTTGAAAATAAGAAAAAAAACCAGTATACGCTACCCTATCATCTTAACAGGAATCAGCAAAATAAAAAGTGTAAAATACAAACTTTCATAATAGACATTTGCAATTTTTGTGCCCCATAATCTATTCGCGTATCTTCTGGTAACAGTGCTCTCCCACTCTCCATTTCACGTGGCAGGGAAGGGGGCGGCGTATGATTTGGGTCTAAGTCAATCACGACTCTCCATTCCCCTGACCACACGTGTTGGGTTCAGAGGTACACACTGTGACCAAAAGTGAAGGACTTTTGTTCAGACGTGAGAGAGAGATGGGTCCATAGGTCCAGAAACTCTAGACAAAGGCGGTGGTTAGAGACCTGGACCACGTCTCCACAGAGAGTCTGATGGAAGCCAACCAGAGGAAAGCTGAGTTAAAAGATGGGAGATAGTGGGTCCTGCTGACATTGATTAGATCCCTCAGGCCAGCTGTACCTGAAGCCAGCCTGGTGTTCCTATTATGACTGTCAAAATGTCACTTTTTTGCTGGTTTAAGCCAGTCTGAGTCTGTCTGCCACTTTCAACCGAAACAGTTCTAAATATCTTATCTTGTGGCCAATTAAGGAGACAGAGAAGAGAAAAAGGGAGAAGGTAAAAAGAAAAAAATTCAAGAGTTGAGTGAATTAGAGATGCTGGAAGAGAGTTGGGGGAAGACCTTCAGGAAAGCTAGGAAGAGCAAGAGACAGAGAGGAACCGAGAAAGTAACCTAGCCAAAGTGAGAGAAGGAAGAACCACACCAACATACAAAATTCCCCCAGAGAAAACACAGGGGTACAGACTGTAAGACATGAAGGACAGTCAAGAAGTAGCATTCCCATCTTACGGTCCCTTAGAAGATCTTTACCAAACACCAATGTTTTATTTTCACAGCCTGAAGTATAAATGAGGACAGTCTTCATGGGTCATGGGTCACGGGTCAGATAACACCAAGTTCAAAAGCCAAAGCCTCCCTAGAAGTAGTTGCACAGAATGGCCCATACCTACTAGACCCCATACAATGTGGCCCTATCCTAGAGGCTCAGTGTGCTATTTGTCTTTGACACACTCATATCCAAGAAGGAAAGATCAGCCAGGCAACCTTGCCTCACTTCCACCTGCCCTGACAGCTAGTGGATGTTAGCATTTTTTGTGCGGGACACTAGACTAAGTGTTCTACATGTGTCATCTCAGAAGCTTACTTGGTTCCCTGGCCAAGGCAGACAGGAAGAAACTAAAGCATAAAGTAAGGTCATAGATCTGATAAGGGGTGGAGTTTAAGATTCAAAACTCGAGACCTTCAACACTGAGATCTGCTGCGTACCCTGAAGAGCATTTAGGGGTCCGCTGGCCATGCCTTACTGCACTCTCTGTAAAATTGAGAAACCTCAGCCTTACAAGTTGTGCAAGTGAATGCACAGAGTCCAAACACTACATTTCATCTACTTAGGATTTCTAGAATCTTCCCTAATTATCTAAATTTTGTCATCTACAGTTCTTTTCTGGAACCTTCCTGATTTCCCCATAATGAAAAGAAATTAACACTCAGTTAGTTCTACAATAACTTTATATACCAACATTAGCCAATATCTAGAGAAGAGAGAAACATCTGTGGTATTTTGAAAAGGACAATCTATGTGAAGAGTAACTTTAGGAAGATACATGAAACACTAGTAACAGAGGTTGCCCTGGGGATGGGATTTAAAAACTGAAGTTCAGGGGTGGGTGACAGACTTCACTGAAGAATGTTCTGTGCTATTTGAATGTTTACATGCAGATCATTACATTCTTTTAATTAATTTTTATTTTTATTTTTAATATTTATTGGAGAATATGGGGGAACAGTGTGTTTTTCCAGGAACCATCAGTTCCAAGTCAAGTTGTTGTTTTCAATCAAGTTGTGGAGGGTGCAGCTCACTGGCCCATGTGGGAATCAAACTGGCAACCTGGGTGTTATGAGCACTCTAACCAACTAAGCAAACTGGCCACCCACTTTTAATTAATTTTTAAAAGACAGTCAAAAAAGTTTTAACGAGCATAAATCATCTTTAACACAATTGAATGTTGTGAGAAAAATTACCTTGCAGAGAAGAAAGGAGGCGCAAGAACCTCTGAACTACATCTTGCTTCAGAAAGTTTTTATGCAATAACTGGTTTCCTGAGTTCATGTACTCCACCAGCTGTGCGGAGGCCTTCCGGAAAATGTCACTCTCACTAATGGGTCCATCGCCATTGCTCAGTCCTGTAAAACAACACCAGGTGATAATTCCGAATATAGAGATCAGAGCTGTGGGAGAGTAAAAATGACCACAATCTCTACCCCTTGATGTGTTCACCCGCTTTGCCATGTGGCCTTGCACCTCCTCCCATCAAGAGGTGGCAACTACCCCCTGCCCCTAGCCTTGATTCTGGCCTGGCTTCAAGACTTGCTATGACCAATAGAATGTAGTGGAATGGGATTTTTTCTGCCAGTTCTGAGCCAGGGCCTCAAGAGGGCTGGTTTAGTACTATTCACTTTCTTGAGACCCTGGCCTCTGCCCTGTGAACAGATCCAGATCAGTCTTCTGGCGGAAGAGACAGCATAGAACAAAGAGGAATCAGCCCAGTTATCCAAACGGAGGCCCCATAGATGAGAAAGACCCCAGCCAAGATCAGCAAGACTACAGACACCTGAAGGAGTTCAGTTGAGGCTATGAGAACAGCCCAGCCTAAACTGCTGACCTGCGGGATCATGAGTTAAATCAATGCTTATTGTTTGAAGCCACTAAGTTTGGTGGTGGTTTGTTATGTAGCAGTAGGTAACTGATGTAACAGTTCTGGGAAGTGACAGCAGGAGGATGACTTAGTTCAATAGCAAAATCCAACCACAGCAGTCCCCTCCTTATCCACAGTTTAAGTTTCCAAGGTTTCAGTTACCCGCGGTCAACCATGGTCTGAAAATATTAGATGGAAAATTCCAGAAATAAACAACTTGTAAGCTTTAAATTGCATGCCTTTCTGAATAACATGGTGAAATGTCACACCATCCCACTCCATCCCACCTGGGACGTGAATCATCCCTTTGTCCAGCGTATCCACACTGCATTCGCTAACTGCCCCTTAGTCACTTAGCAGCCATCTCAGTTTCAGAGAAAGAGAGCAACCACGTTCACATAACTTTTATTCCAGTATATTGCTATAACTGTTCTATTTTATTATTAGTCATTGTCATTAATCTCTTACCATGCCTAATTTATAAATTAAACTTTACCATACATATGTCTGTATAGGGAAAAAAGTAACATGTATAGGGTTCGGTACTACCCACAATTTCAGGTATCCACTAGGGGTCTTGGAACGTATTCCTGCAGATAACAGGGGGTTACCATACATGACAGCCACCCACATGTCTTACTGGCAAGCGGAAAAAGCCAAGCGCAAGGAGCCATCTCTCTGGCCAAAGAAGGGAAGACAATATTCCCTTGGTTTAATTTATCTGAGAAAGTAGTCATGACTTGAAAACACCCACTGGTGGAATGTTGAAAAGGGCAAATGTTTCATATGGTATCAGATTATACACTCAAAAACCACTCTCGGTTAAAACAGTATCTTACTGAACAGACAGGGGAGCAAAGCTGGACATCCATTTTCACACCCAATGAAAAGGGCCTGACCCACAACATAAGCGCTATCATGTTATGAAGAGATGAACAAATGTTCAGTGTCATGTTCTTACCAAGTAGAAACACTTTAAAAGAGATGAACTATTTGGAAATTGCAAAAAAAATAAGAAGCATCCTATCTTCAGTCAGGTTTCCCAGCAGCAGACCCTGAGTCAAGGATGTGTGTGCACGTAGTTCATTAAAGAGGAGACAAGTGAGGAAGTGGGGGAAGCAAGTTAAGGGTAAGGGAAGAAGCCAGGTCAGATCTGAGCTCAGGTCAAGTCCCACAGAGGAGTGCTGGAGTGAGTCACACCTCACATCTGTCCCCATCCAAGGCGAGGAAAACAAGCTTTCAATGTCTCACTTCTGTCTGTCTCTGGCTACAGGCTGCCTTGGGAGGACATAAACTCCCAGGCGCTTCTCGTTTGAAGGAACATGAACTAAACAGTCTCCATAACCCCCAAACTGTCATCCTGAAGAACAAGGCTTAGGTGCTGGCTTTTCAGAGTGAAGGCAGCACACAGCATGGGAAAGGGAGAATCCAAGCAGAGCTCCAACATTATCTGCTCTGATTTCTGATACACAGCTGGATCACCTTTCAATAACAGAACACCAGAAACACACACACACACACACACACACACACACACCACTTCTAGTGCAAACGCTCATTGCGTTCTAATCAAGGGACCGTCAGATGCCAGACAGAACAAGACCCACTCTAGCATTATCCTCCAAAGGAAAAGAAATAGAAACCATCTGGCAAAGGAAGACCTACATCCCCTCAACTGGAAGCCCACTCTGAGATAGAAATCATGTATGTGATGTAACAATGACTGATTAGCACTCCTGGACTTGGCCTTTCTGTCTTCCTCCTAAAATACCCAGGAAGATACAGAAAACTGAAAACTCACAATACAGAAAACTAGGGCTCTTGGTAAAGGAGGAACTTCCTTCACTATCTACCGTAGCAGATGAAAACCTGCTGCTTGCCTCCCTGCCTCATGTCATTACATGCTTTTCGGGAACATCATTTTTCCACCAGGGGAATTAGTATAAAAGTCACTTGAAATTGAACAGAAACATACCAAGCTTATAGAAATATACCAACAGAGATAATTATGTACAGTTGTATCATAAACGCACGGTTGTTCAGAAGAGTTAAGAAGGCAGTTATAGATCAGAGAAAGCTCCAGACATCAGGAAAGAAACCAGAGAATAACATCAATAATGTAAGAATGCATAAAAGGAAAGGTGCGAAAATACTGACAATGGTATCCCTGGGTGGTACAGGTAACGTGTTTATTACTCCAAACTTCTCAGGTGTTTTTTTTTCTAAATTTTGTATAAGCTTAGTAAGAGGCAAAAGAAACATCAGGATATGAAGTTATTTATGCATATTAATCACATATTTTTTAAAAAAGGTGACTATGTAAGTATTGAGCAACAAAAGACTGGATAAAAATATGCCGAAGTGCAATTACAATAATTTTTTTGTTTTGATATAAAACTATATTTTTACAAATGTTCTACAATGGTCATATTTGCAGTAAATACATATAAGCAGATCTGAAATTAAAATGAAAATAGTATTCAGAAGTGTTAGGAAATAGAAATAAATCATTTCAAAAGGAGATTTCATTTTGCCTGAGCTATTTCTTTCATGCTAAAAAAGGCAAAACTGGTAAGTTTTATTACACACATTTTACCAATTTAAATTTGTGTACCCATCTCATTTTTATAAAAGGAAATAAAAATGTATAACTGTAAATGCATGGAATAAGACTAAATAAGCAAATCACATACATATTACATTTTGGAGGTAGGTGGGTTTATGTAGAATTAATATTATTTTTGTTTTCCTTTCCTATGTTCTATAAATTCTCTTTAATAAAGAATATATTGCCTTTATAATAAGTATCATGAGCATCCTTTGAGTAAATACTGCATGTCTGCATTTACTGAAAACAGGGCACCGTCCTGGTTTTGAGGGATGTAAAGATGACAAACCATGGCCTGTCAGTCACAGATGGGGGAAACGGACACACAGAGAAGGTTCGAGGCCTGAGTGCTGTGCTAGAGATGCCAGCATGAGCACAGAGCAGAAAGCAGCTGGCTCCCGCCGGAGGATCAGAGAGAAAGCTTCAGAGGGCTGGGTTTGTTGCCACTTCAAAGGCCATGTATTCGTGCATCAGAGAAGAACGCAAATGATCTTGTACTGGGTCCTACCGAAAGAGATGGGCAACAGCTGCCACAGGAAGTGGACATGCTGCCATCTGGTGGTGGCTGTGATAGGCCGGTAAAGACAGTTACATATAACCCTGACTATTCCTGGCTTTCCTGGCCGCTAGTGAGAAAGGCAGGGTCCTGCCCTCAACCTGATAAATCAAATTCAGCATTTGAACAGGCTCACCAGTGGTTCGTGTGCACGTTAAAGTCGGGAAGCCCTGGTTTAGAGAACAGCAGGCATTTTCAGTGAGACCCTTTATTGCTCAGGTTTTATCTCAGCCAGATGCAAACGTCACCCACCCCATCCATGGACACCATCACCTGCTAGCCCTTCCTGATAACTGTCGACCTCCTCTTTTCCGATTTTTATCAGTTTCTTTTGCTTTTGTTGACTCAGTGTTTCCCTATAGTCTTTCAATATTCCTCTAGCGTGGCAAGGAAAGCTTCGTGGACAATGGTCTAGAAAACTTGAAAGTAATCAAACATACAGTAAGTTTACTAACGAGTACTGCGGGCTTTAGGCTTGACTGCCATCACCAACTACCCAGTGAGCCAAATGGCAGGCCTGGCAGGGGGCACATTCCTCTCCCGTGTGCTTTTCTGCTGAGCAAGGACCCTTGAATTCTAACAAGTTAAAAAGGGATGAGCTGCAATTCTACTGAGTCTCTTCTCTTGGTTCCAAACCTGGCTGGACCAGATTTAGCTGGCGAAGAAGCAAAGAGAGGAAAGGAGAATAAGAAGACCCTGTCTCAGAAGATGAAATTTTTATTTTAAGATTAGCAGATATTAAAAGATTCTGTTATACAAGGAAACTAAAAGAAATTAAAACTTTAAAAATGAAATAAAAATGAATAACTTATGCTAAAGTCTATAACATAAATATACATATACACATATACAGTGTTCTAAGAAACAATAAACAATAAATTTGCAAACCATCAGCCTTTTTCTACCATCAACTGGTGGTCTTTTTGTGTTGTTATTTTAAGACTTGGAAATTCATTGGTAAAGATGGTTAGTTTCCATCTCTCAAACAGTAGAGACCATTCTGAAATAGAGATTACAGGCGTAAGCTCTCAGAAAGCATTTCACAATGATTTATGAATTACACTACCTCACTGAAGAAATCACAATTCCTTAAAATAGAGGCCATTTATAAACTGTACATGGTATGTCACAACTTTAAAAGAACATCTATGAAACACAGAGGACTGTGTAAATACATTTCTCTTCCTTCCTCCCCATGGTCTCATGGGAGCAACAGAAGATATTTTAAGTAAATATATGAAAATGAAGACATAGATGGGGAAATGAGGAGCAGATGTTAAATGAAAAGCAGATTCAATCTCCAACATGTGAAATTTTTCTGACCCCGGCAGCTGCGATGTGACCCCAGTCTGTCACACTGACTCCCTCTCCCACCCCAACACCCTACAAGCTGCCTGCAACGTGTCACCTACTTACCCATCCCAGGGAGGGAGTGTTTCTGGGGAAACACATCCAAATAACTTCAGTACACGCACACTCACCATCTATTAAGTATTAATCAGTCTAGTCTTTCATTCATAAATGTAAACCATCCAAAGATACGAAGATAATTAACGAAAAGCAATGGCACAAAAGAGAAGCAAGAAAATGAACAACAGACCCCAAAAGAAATAGAAATAATTCAGAGACGAGAGGAGGATGTTCTTTTTAAAAATAAAAAAAAATTCTCAGTGTTCTTAAATGCCATCCAAGAAGAAATGGCAAACGTAAACAAGCACAAGCTGCCACAGATAAGGAATAACCAGAGAACAAGACAGAGTTCTTAGAAATTAAAACTGAGCTTCCAAATTAAAAAATGCAATGGGCAAGCTGAATTATAAAAGAAAAAGCTGAAGACCAAGTTCAAGATCTGGGAAGGAAAAAAGGAGACTGAAAACATGAAAGAAAAGTAAAAGGACATGTTATAAATTCAGGAAGCTCATCCATTTAATAGTGATGGCAAAGAGACACTGGATGAGGGGTGGGGAGGCGGCCGGATGGCTCAGGTGCTTAGAGAGCAGTGCTCACAACAGCAAGGCTGCCGGTTTGATCCCCTCATGGGCCACTGCGAGCTGCACCCTCCACAACTAGATTGAAACAACTACTTGACTTGGAGCTGATGGGTCTTGGAAAAACACACTAAAAGTTTTTTTAAAAGCGAGAGACACTGGAGGGGAACAAAGCAATAGAAGATAATTTCCTTGAGCTAAAAAAAGTTAGATTGAAAGGGGCCAACAAGTGCCAAGCAAGAAGAATGAATAAGGGCTCACACCTAGACATATTCTAGGGACATTGCAGAACTCTTAAGGACAGAGAAAATCCTAGAAGGGGAAACAAATGAGACTGACATCAGACTTTAACCAGTAGCAAAGGGAGGCTAGAATACAATGAAACAATTTCTTCAGAGCTGTGAGGAACAAGGTTTTATAGAGCTTTTCATAATCAAAAATACCAAGGATTGTCAGACATACCAGAAAAGGCTACCATGAAACTGGGACATGTCACTGATTATGCAACACATTCCAATTTCAAAGATGTTCAAATGTGGGGAACAAGTGAAACTTGGAGTCAATGAAATACAATGCCTATTCTCAGACATATTATCAACCAATAAAAGGATAAAATAAAGACTTTTCAAAAACTCCCTAAGTCTACTATCCATGTCTCCCTCCATGAAAAATTTACTTAAGTAGGTACTTCACCAGAGCAAGGCAGAAATCGAAGCAAACATGAGCCACGAGAGTCATATATGAGCACAAGAACTAAAAGCAGCACAGTACACATATGCTGAGGCTAAAGTCTAAACAAAATCTAAATAAAGTTTAAAAGGTACATATGTGCACATAGATACATATATATACACAGAAACTGGGAAGCCTAAGTATCACATTTTTTGTTTTTTCAATTTTTCAATTATAGTTGACATTCAACATTATATAAGTTTCAGGTATAGAGCATGGGGGTTAGACATTTATATACCTTACGAAATGGTCCTCCTGATAAGTCTAGTACCCATCTGACACCACACATAGTTATTACAATATTTAAAGAGCAAAGTTGTCAGGACATTTGGTAATTCTTTTCTATGGGTCCAGTTGTATAAAGTGTAACATTTACATAATCATCCTACTGTGCAAATGCATTTACTGGTTTTCAGTTTTTAGAATCAATCCACAGATGAAGCACAGAAAACTTAAAGGAACAGAATGGAAGTGACGCAAATAATATTACTAGACAGAATTCAACAAGGTGGGCTGACTTGTTGTATCTTATACAGCAGTCAGTCAACAGATGTTGTCTCAAACTGATAAATCAAGAAATAGAAATATAAGTCAGTATATAAGGGCATAAGTATAATTTAGTGTCATCTAAATGTATTTTAAATTGCTGGCTGTGGTTGTTTTTGAAGAAAAGGATTGAGTTTTGTTATTTCCTGTTCTGTCTGAATATTTTTTTCTTTTTTATTATGTGCATGCATTAAGGAAAAAAAAACACCCATAATATGCAAAGGTGAACCTGGTGAAGTTCCCCAAATGTCGCAGATGCTCTGTAAAGACGGTTGTCTCATTCTATATTTAAAAAAAAAAAAAAGCAAACAAGTTTTCCAAAGCCTGGGAGTCTCACTTCCATCTTCATACACCAAGAAAAGATAAGCTGATTTGCAGCTAACATCACAGAACCAGTTTTGCCCCCCAAGAAAGTTAATTCACTGGAAGCTGTACCTGATAGGTCCTTAGAACACACAGCCAGTTTTTCCAAGTGACTATTGATTTTCTCAATGGCTTTGAAGTTCTTATTCCTCTTCAGGACATCCACGGGGGACCGGGACTGGCGATCGAGCAGGGTGGGGTCTGCCCCGAAGCGCAGGAGCATCTGCACATCCTCCGTTTGTCCTAGAGCAGGCCAAAAGGAAAAGGGGGCACTGGCATGCTTCCTTCCGTAAGGAGATGTCCCCATCAGTGCTGTCCTCCCAGTTCTCTGCCTGAGCAGCCCGGGCCAAGGAGACCAAGGCCTCTCTGCTTACAGAACCTCAACTGCTGGCCTTGGGCAATCCACCAACTCCCAGAAGCAAGGAGTCCTGTGTGGAGTGGGAAGGACAATAGCTTTCAAGAGGTTTAGAAGTGCGCTCCTCTATACCTTTCTCCCCTCTCCTTGGCAACAAGCAAGGAGAGGGGGAATCTGGTTACTAGGCAACAGTTACAGCTGTACGGATAACAGCAAGCTGTGACTTCAGATTTCTTTATTCCCTAGAGAGGAAACAGAATATTCTTCCAGAAAAAAAAAAAGCTTGTCTGGGGACAGAAGAAAGGGGCAATTGCTTTCACATCAGGGTCTTTTTGTTGTCACTGTTTCCACCTTCCCAGATCCTACCCTCTGGCTGCCAGCTTCATTTGCTGCTTTGACAAATCTATTTGCCAAGCATCAAGGTGTCTCTGTGATCACACAAGCAACAGTTTTCAGAATAGAACAGATGTATCCATGGGGTACAAAGACTTAGGTGGGCACAGAGTTAAATGAATCAATGCCTGCTCCCCAACTTCCATACTCATGCTTCTCTAACATTCATCACCTTAACCAAGCACATGTGAGATCTGACAATTAAGCTCACAAACTAGTTGCAATGATGTTGCTAACTTTTGATATCAGAGGGATTATTCATTATGAATTTGTACCAACTGGACAAACACTTAACCAAGTTTACTATTTGGAAGTGCTGAAAAGGCTGCATGAAAAAGTTAGACACCTTGAACTTTTCACCAACAATTTATGGCTCTTGCATCACGACAATGCACCAGCTCACATGGCACTGTCTGTGAGGGAGTTTTTAGACAGTAAATAAGTAACTGTATTGGAACACCCTCCCTACTCACCTGATCTGGCCCTCAGTGACTTCTTTCTTTACCCGAAGATAAAGGAAATATTCAAAGAAAGACATTTTGATGACATTCATGACATCAAGTGTAATACGACGACAGCTCTGATGGCCATTCCAGAAGAAAGAGTTCCAAAATTGCTTTGAAGGGTGGATGAGGTGCTGGCGTTGGTGCACAGCTTCCCAAGGGGAGTACTTCAAAGGTGACCATAGTGATATTCAGCAACGAGTTATGTGGCACTTTTTCTAGGATCAGTTCACGAACTTAATTGTCCTACCTCACATACTCTTAAGTATTGTTCCACTCATGGTGTTCTCCTCTCCCATCTCCCCACTCACAGCCGCCCTTCTTCCATTTTATAAAAATAAGGCAAAATTAAAAAGTCCTACTTCTTTCTTCCCCATTGAGTATCTCCCTGTGGTGGGTAGAATTCTAAGCTAGCCCCTGAGATTCCCAGCGTACACATACCTTCTCCCAGTTCTTCAATCAAATACTAATCCAAGTACTGCTGTGACGAGACTTTGCAAATAAAATTAAGGTCCCAAAGCAGTTGACCTTAAGATAGGGAGATTTCCCAGGTGGGCCTGACTTAATCCTATGAGCCCTAAAGGTCAAAGGTGTAGAGGTCAGAGATGGAAGAGGGCAGAGATTCAAAGTACAAGAGGGAGCTGATGCACAAGAAATTCTCCCCTGCTGGTTTTGAAGACAGAGGGGGCCACACGACAAGGAATGTGTGTGGCCTGTAGAAGCTGACAGTAGCCTCTGGCTGACGACCAGCAAGGAAACAGGGACCTCAGTGCCACAACCATCAGGATCTGCATTCTGCCACAATCCCGTGAGCTTGTGGAACCCCTGGAACTCTAGATGAAAACACAGCCCCAGCCAATACCTGCATTTCAGCTCTGGGAGACACGGAGCAGAAAACCCAGTCATATCACTCCAGACTACTGACTTACAGAACTGGGAGCAAAAGTACGGGTGCTGTGTGAAGCCACTAAGTTTATGGTGATTTGTCACATAGCGGAAAACTAATGCAGTTACCATGGTGTGTTGCCCCAAAGGAGATGAAAACGCTTAACCTCCTGGGTATCACCTAAGAGAAAATGAGGTTCCTGCCAAGCCCCTTTTAAAATGCATTATAATCCATCCTCCTCTTACCTAACCTCCTGCAAATTGTAATATGTTTCTCTTGTTTTCATGGTCTCTGTAGTAATAATTTTAGTAATATGTCAATCCAGAAAAAAATTAACCTTTAGATTTAAGTGTTAAAGTTATATGAGTACTTTTGTTCCAGAAGAGTATCACTGAATGACTGATATGACTTTCAAGCATAAACTATATTACTCAAAAAGTAAACTGGAAATATGAATTTAAAATGTATATTTGATACTTTTGACCACTGAAGATCTTGTCCTCTAAGCGTACCCTCTGTTTGGCTCAAATACACTCTTATAATAATATATTTTTTAAAAAGATCTTGTCTAAAATTTTTAAATGGATATTAGAAGATATTAAATTGTCGCATGTTTATATTCTACTATACAAGTAAAGCAGTGACAGAACAGCTTTATTTTAAAATATCAATATGTACAAAAATTCTGCAAATTGCCTTTTCTTACAATTATTTAGACTCACAGATAAAAAAATTCTAGATGTCAACTTAAAAACGTATAATGAGGAACACAGATTTCAAAATGTTCTAAGCAAAATGTGAAAATCACTGACATACTAGACTTATTTTTTTACTTGATTAACATCCATTGCTCCTTTTCCTGATAATAACAACCCAGTTTACCTTTGAGGAAGCACTTCTCCCCCACTCCAAGCCTACCTGATTTGATAGCAGTGAAAACTAGACAGATACACACGCCTCTCATCACAGCACCCTTTACCACTGCTCCAAATCCAGGGGCAAACACCTGACCAGGACCTGGCCAATCAGACCTTTCCATTCTCTGGCCCTGTGCCCGCCCCCCACACTACCCCCCAACCCTCCACCCCCAGCTCTAGGGGCAAATACTTCCCAGGACCTGACCAATCAGATCATTCCATCCTCTAGCTCTAATGATTGATTGGTTCATGGAGGGCATGAGACAAAAGTTAAGTCACTGAGACTCATTTCTAGGACTTTTACTGAAAAATTGGGAGGAGGTATTCTCTTTGCTGAGATTGAAAAATTGGCAGAATATAATCCAGAAGGCTCTGGTGGCTTCAACTGAAAGAGTATCTGCCTAAGAATAAGGCCTAGCACAGAAAAAGAGGGGCTGAGAGGTAAGACTGACTCTTGAAGACACCTTGGGAGCGTCTCGACCAAACTCAACTCTTTAGTCACACGAGCCAATAAATTCTCTTTCTTGCCTAAACCGGTTTGAGTGTCTGTAGCTTGTAACCAAGACAGATACAACTAGTCCCTATCCATCCTCACTTCCTCAGTTCTAAGAGATGACCACATCTAGGCTTTGCGTCCAACTGCTGCTTGGCTCTAGTGATTCCCTAAGACTGTATCCCTGGGCCTTTCGCACCACTGCTTCAGAGCCAGGGGGACCATGGTAACAAACAACCCCTACCAAAATGCCAACAGAACAGAAAATGCTGCATTATATAATGCATTATTTCAAATGGTGGGTTTGAAATTCAGGCCAGATGAAAGAATTTGCAGAGTTCTTGACTCTTCGTGTACCAAAAAAATATTCAAGATGGAGATAGTATCATATTGCTGGGGCAACCTTTCGGGTTCAAGTTAGCAATAGCTTTCAAAATCCAAACAGTATCAATAGGCTAACATTTTAAACTGTATATATGTTTTTACTTGTACATACATAAAATATTTGTGAAAGAAAACATAAAATATTGGTAATACTGGTTCCTGAGTGGTTGAAGGACAGAGGTAGCACAGAGACTCTCAGTGTGTACCTTTGTACCTTTTGATTTTTTAATGTAATCTATTTTAAAATTTCAATAAAATCAGAGTTTATCCAAATAAATAGAGCGTACAAATTCTTTGAACAAGAAATTTCTCAACCAGGAAATTACCCAATAGATACATTCCTACCAGTTCACTAAGATGGATATAGAAAAATGTTCTCTGAGCATTGTTTTCAGTAGCAAAATAACTGAAAACCATTTAAACAACCATCAGTAGGGTACAGTCATGTTAGAGAATACTGTGACCTGTTAAAAAATGAAATAGCTGCACAGGTACTTTAAGGGCAACTTGTCCAAGACACATTGTTCAGGGAAAAAAACAAGTTGCTGAACAGAATGTAGAGTTTGCCCACTTTCTTATATTTGAAAGAGAAAAAAGACATCTGACTTTATAAATATATTTACTAACAAGACACTCAAAAAATATTTTGGTAGTTGACTTTGTGGAAGAGAATTTACTTTTTATCATGCATCTTTCTGAAGTAGTTTGCTGGTGTTGTTGGTTTGGTTTGGATTTTTTTTTTTTTTACTAAGAACATGCACTTTCAAGTTTTTTGCCTTTAAATTTTTTTTGATTGAGATATAGTTCATATACCATAAAATTCATCCTTTTAAAGTGTACAATTCACTGGGTTTTAGTAATTTACAAAGTTGTACAATCATTACCATTATCCAACTCCAGAGAGGTTCCATCATCCTAAAAGAAGTCTTATACACATTCACTCCCCATTCTCCCTCCAGCCCCAGCCCCTGACAACCACTAATCTACTTTCTGTCTCTATGGATTTCCTTATTCTGGACATTTCATATAAATGGGATCATGCAATATGTGGCCTTTTGTGTTTGGCTTCTTTCACTCAGCATAAAATGTTTTCATGTTTCATCCATGCTGTTTGTAGCATGTATCAGTATTTTGTTTCTCTTTATGGCTGAATAATATTCCATTGTATGGATATGCCTCATTTGTCTGTCCATTCATCATTTAATGTATATTTGGGTTGTTTCCACTTTTGGGGAGCTGTTATAAATAATGCTGCTATGAACATTCATATATATATTTTTGTTGGGATATATGTTTTCAATATACCTAGCAGTGATATTGCTGGGTCATATGGTAACTGTTTAACTTTTTGAGTGACTGCCAGACTTTTTGCTAAAGCAGATACACCATTTTTCATTTCCCACCAGCAATGTATGAGAGTTCCAATTTTTCCACATCTTTGTCAATACTTGTTACCATCCATTTTTTTATTTTTATTTTAGCCATCTTGGTGTGAAGTGTACTTTCCATTTTTAAACTAGCTTTTAAAAAAAGGTGATTCAAAGAAGGCTGTACCACATGAGAGGCAAAGAGACCAGTAGAACAGAACAGAAAGTCCAGAATTAGTGGCATCTCAAATCCCTGAGGTCACAACAGACTTTTAAATAAAAGGTGTTGAGACAAATAGGTGCCATTTGGAAAAAGACAGAACTAGAACCTTACGTTAAGCTCCAATGGATCAGGGAGAAATGATAATATTTTGATAAATGATCAGGGAGAAATGATAAATAAAATATATTATTGAAATTAATTTCATCTATTTTGCTTTACTTTTTTTAATGCAACTACTAAAACAATTAAATTGTATATGCGGCTCTCATTATACTTGTATTAGACAGCAGTGGTTTAAACCTCAGGAAATGGAATGCTTGCCAAGTCATCAACATGCATAGTTAACAACCAAGGCATTACATATATATAAAATACCCAAACCCGGGTGGCCGGATGGCTCAGTTGGTTAGAGCGTGAGCTCTGAACAACAGGAATGCCAGTTCGATTCCCACATGGGCCAGTAGACTGAGCCCTCCACAACTAGATTGAAGGACAACAACTTGGAGCTGATGGGCCCTGGAGAAACATACTGTTCCCCAATTAAAAAAATACAAAATACTCAAACCCCGCTCAAGGCACCTGTATTTCAGGAGACCTGAAGATGGGTTTCCCTGCAAATCCAAGAGTCCTGTCTGGAAACATTTTTTCTTGGGGATTTTCAGGACAGGGATGTGTAAAGACAGCACGACTACAGGCACAGATTTTAACCATCTGCGTAAATCACTAGGTTAATGACAGCTTTACCACAGTGGTGTGCTGGGCCAGCTCATAGCAGTTCACAAGGACCAACAGTCACATGTCCAGGAGTGGTGCGAGCTGGTTGATAAACACGGCCATCATTAACAACTAGACTAATTAAACTTATAATAAGTACATTAAAAACAAAACTCATCACTTCCTAATTATTTTTCTATGCTTTGCTATTATCTATGACGAGGTTTCTTTATATCTGTCTTCATATATTTCTTTACATCTATCTTAAAATGCAATATAATGGTGTGCGACTGCACATTTTCCAGCTGCATGTTCAATGACATCACATCGGTAGTTTGAAATCAGCCATGCAGGGAATATTTATACCAGGGAAATCAGTGAACACTATAATCAGGACTTTTCTTTTTGAACTCCCAGTTGTCAAACATTTGCCAGGATACCACTGTATTTAAGAAGATGTTAAAGTACACAGGACATCAAAAAGACATAAAACAAGTGTTGGCAAGGATATAGAGAAATTGGAACCCTCATACATCACTTGTGGGAATGTACAATGGTGTATCTGCTTTGGAAAATAATCTGGCAGTTCCTCAAAAGGTTAAACGTAGAATTACCACATGATCCAGCAGTACCGTTCCTAGGTTATCTACCTGAGAAAAATGAAAAGATATTCCAACACAAAAACTTATACACAAATGTCCATAGCAGCATTACTCATAATAGCTAGAAAATGGAAACAAGCCAAGTATCCATCACCTGATGAATGGATAAACAAAATGTGGTCTCTCCATACAATGGAATATTACTTGGTAATAAAAAGGAATGAAGTACTGATACACTCTACAACATGAGTGAACCGTGAAAACATGCTAAGGGAAAGAAACCAAACACAAAAGACCACAGATTGCATGCTTCCGTTCCTGTGATCTGTCCAGAATAGGTAGGTAGGTCTCTAGAGACACGAAGTAGATTTAGTGCTCAGGGCTGGAGAGGTAGGAGGAAAATGGGAGTGACTGCTAACGGATACAGGGTTTCTTTTTGGGGAGGATGAAAATGTTCTAAAATTGGTTGTGATGATGTTAGCTGTAAAGCACTGAGTGGTACACTTTAAGCAGGTGAATTACATGGCATATAAATTGTATTTCAATAAAGCTCAAAATAAAAACCCACAGGACACCTTTTCTCTGTTTCCCTTAGATGTGGATTCCTGGGACCCAGCTCCGTGAGGAATGACAGGAGAGAAACAAACTTCACCGGGCTGCTCCTGGGACATGCTGAAAACAGAAAACTGCAATTTCCCAAGAGAACCCACCAGACCAGCGGTCCCCGACTGGAAGACTTCAGGTTGTGTCTAGCCCACAGGCATGTTGAATTTCAAGCTGACATTTTATAATCATGAGTTTCCTTTTTTTTTTTCAATTTAAATCCAGCCTTCCAACGTCTCTACCCTCAGAAGACGGCAGCACTGCCTGGTTCCCATTATCAGCGCCAGGCTGCAGTGACACCAGACACAAGCTCCCCACGGCTCATGGTGACCTCCCATCCCCTGGGGCTGAGAGTCCGTGACCATTTATCATCACAGCTACCCTAACTCTTTTATAGAAAAAATACGCTTTTCTCCATGAGAATTTCCAGAAAAACGAGAGACATCAGAGAGCTGAGAGAGAGGCACACGGTCTTCCTGTTTCACAAGCTAACAAGGCGTATCGGTATCAAAGAGCCAGCTCTTCCCTGCATGTGCAAGCCTCACTTTTTCACGTGGCCAGTCGGCCATGGCACGTACAGGAGGGTGCAATTCCTGCATTAGATTCTAGGTGCCATGAAGAACAATGTCTGTCGTCTGGCTCGCAATTTACCTCGAGTGGCCAGCACGCATTTGGCACAAAATAAAGCATGTAGTGACTATGTGACGAGCAAGGCAACACATGCAGCCAAAACCCATGTCCTTGACTCATTCAACTCCACACAAGCCACTTAAAGCCAACAGAGCACATGGAGCCCAGCAATTCTTCCTTCTCTTTCCCCACCTCCTTTCTGCCTACAGTCTACCCTCCCACTCATGTTTAATTCCAGGCAAAGTTTAGCCCTCTGAACCTGTCACAGGATGCGACAAGTAAAACGTAGTGGTCAGTTGTGTGGGTTCTCTGGCGTCCTCCTGCCCACAGCACGCCCTCCAGATGGTGTCACTACTTACGCTTGATGAGGTATCCTGGGGAGTGGGCAGCAACCACATGTAGGACGGTGCAGCCATCCTCATCCTTCTGGTTGATGCGGCCTTTCCACTCGGGCTTATAGTCCATTAACCACCTGAAAAGATGGTTTTCTCCTGAAGGGAATTAAAATGGAAAAAAAAAAAAAAATGAGTTACTGACGTTCTTTTCTGCACACAGAAAATCAGCAAAGCAAATCAATGTTACCACACTGAGGGAAACTCAGGAGTCTGAGAATTGAAAGGATAAGTTACAGAAAGTTATTCATAACACACTGTTTCAGATTTCCTAGGAACAGCCTGAGATAAGGATTCTTGTACATGTGACTTACTAAAAGAGGGAGCTCAGGAGAAAGACAGTGAGGGAAGCAGGTCAGGGCCAGGGAAAGAGGCAAGCAGACATGTAGTCTCAGCTGAGTCTGCTTCAGCCTGACCCTGCGGGGAGCTCTGGAGAGTGAGCTGCACCTCACCACTGACCCAACCTGAGGCAGGGGCTGACTTTTCATACCCACAAGGTCCCCAGGGAAGGAGGTGAGGTCCAAGGATACCCTCCCTGGAAAGAATTGCTCTTTGGCAAATAGCAATTCTCTTGAAGCGCCAACACTCAGAGCAGATGGGCGTGGGAGCACCGGTCAGAAAGAGGAGCTGGGCAGGACCTAACAGGCCCGTCACGTCAGTTTCCCCAGTCGATTACCCAACCACACGACTATCAATAGGACACAGATTTTAAATTCTTTTCCCAGACTCCGCCTTGTAGCTCCTAGGAGCGAGGAAATCCACATACTTCCACCAACTCTGTAAACATCACTTGTCACCATGTCAATGGTGAGAAACGAATCAGGGATAAACTGAAGACTTGATCTTATCAATACCAGCCTATACCCACAGGAGCTAACTTAAAGAGTAGACACAATGAGGAATCATGACTTTCAGAACCAGAGGCAACTTCTCTGGGTTCCAGGTGCCTAATTTGAAACAGCAAAGACTGGATTAGATTGCTTTTCATCGGACTTTACTTTTAAATGTTTTATTCTCCAATCCCTGTGTAAGAATAAAATCTCTTACAGATTCCCAAATACATAAAATGAATAACAGTGGGGCAAATCTGGTTAAAGCAAAGATGGGGGCCCAGGTCTTGAAGCCCCTGGCCATGCCACCACTCCCTCATTCTCAGGGCAATGATAGAACCTGGGAGAGAAAGACTGTCTAGACAAGTTCCCTTGGCCCCTTCTGGCTCTAAAACAGCATGGGTAAATGTCCAACAGTGATGCCACATGTGCTTGGAAAAGAAAAACAAGCCTCTATCTGAAGTGTAGTGTGTGTGTGTGTGTGTGTGTTTTAATGATAAATTGTTTTGGGTGTTTTTTTTTTAATTTTATGAAAATAGGAGTTCTTTAAAAGAACAATAAGCAAACTGTATCAGCAATAACCACTGTTTCCCCTGGGATCCCACCCCACCCCCACAGCAGTCAGCCCTCTGGGCTACAGAGAAAATGAACCTGAACCAGGAAAAAGACCCCTTCTGCCTTTGCCAGGGGGAGGAAACGCCACAGCTCTCCTGGGAGCTCTGCCCAGCCAAGGCTGTCTGTTCCATTCCTTCCGGGGTCCCAGGGCTCCACCCCCAGCCAGGATCTGTCTAGGAACACAGAATCCTTTCAATCTGGGCCTCCTGTAGCTACTGGATCCCAGGAGAAATTAAAAAATGATGCTGTTCCCCTGCTGCCTTCATTCATTTGAATGATCAACCATTGACTATTCAGATCCTGTGAATATTCTGTATTCAAATAGCTAACTTCTGGTTTCACCTGAGCTCAGCAGAGCGCCCGAGCTCAGCGCTTAGAGCTGGAAGGACAGCTGGAAGGAGGGGGCATAACTGGGAGAGCACTCACTTGCTTGGATACAGAGTCGCATGAGGGCATGGAGAGGATAAGGTCCTATAGTCTCAATACTTGCACCAATGGAGATGAGCCACTGGACTAACTTGGGCACCTGTTCCATCTTCTCATAAAGTCCAATGAAGACATATTTCTGGAAAAGAGAGGCACACAGGTCCAATCACGGAAGTCGCTGTATCAATATGAAACTTCAAACTCCTTCACCCATAACGCTCCGAATCAGTAAAACCCTGGATGAGCTGTGGCCCAAGCACCAGATTATCATACATAACACGTGTGCCGTGAGGCAGCTGAAGGGGAAGGTCCCAAATACACACCTGAAGTAAAAGCATAGGCTTCAAGAAGCCACCTTACCTCAAAGAGACTTTTCAGTGATAACTCTGGGACATGGATATTTCTTGGCAGTCGGTCTTTTTTCGCTGACAGAAGTAGAAATGACTGATGAGGGGAGAAAAAGAAAAGGTCGGAATAATGATGCTATCCACATAGGTTATTAGAGCAAAAGTTATCTCAAGCTTTAAAATGAAGACGCAAACATACAAAACAAAATGCCCTCTGGCCCTGTCTCTTTTTTTAAGCTACCTGCCAAGCTTTTGAGCCTGAGCCATGACAACCAAAGTCTCTCTGTGTAGCCAACTTCTTGTTCTTGCTGAGAGCTAAGCTCTCTCCACATCTCCTCGAAGCCCGCTGAGGACAGGAGCAGCAGCTGTGAAGCAGGACTATAGAAAGTACAGTGGCAGTGAGGTAAATAAAAAAGTAATTCCCTGCAAACTTCCTAAAGCTTAGCAAGCCGAAGAATCAAGTCCTTGAGAAATATCCTACCCCATTTAATTCTTTAGCACATTATTGTTTCATAAGCCCCAAGTATTCGAGGTCCATTCAACCCCATTGAGTGGTGTGCTGGAGCTGGCTCCCACCAGCTAGTGAGAGACGACTTTGTGCCCAGCTCTTCACAACTTCAAGTTCTGTAGTCACATTAGTAGCTTGAAACTGGCCACGGTGAGAGGGTTTACACTACAGAAATTGGCAAACGCTATACATCAGGACTTGTTTTTTCTCAGAGAGCCAGTTGTTCAGCCACTGACCCTATCTAAAGTCTCTGAAGAAACTGAGTTCCAGAGAGGTTAAGCAACTTTTCCTAGGTCACACAGATAGCACATCCTGAGAGGGCCCTATTGAGATCAGCCAGGTATGCCAACAGGTCTAAGAGTCCTAGGTTCTGGCACAGCCATGACCGGAGACCCAGTCTCTCAGCATCAACTTCCTTCGTGACTGCTCTTGCCAGTGGAAGTGGGACCACAGGAACTGAGCCCATGGCCACACTTGCTTCCAGTTTCTTTCAGTTTGACACCCACTCTTAACCGCTCACTCTAAACAGGTTCCACTGCCCATGTTCAACCCCAGATGACATGTTTGAAGTTCTGACAGTCCTCATGGCGGGCCTGGCTTTTTAAATAAGATACCTCTGTCTCCAATATTTGACAATGACCTGGGCCCCATTGCTAGTGGGGTTTTGGACCTGCCACTTGGGCTGGATTCCTGGGCCTTCCCTGGCTGGTTGGAAGGATAACCTAACAGGAACTACCTGGCTCCCATTCCCTCACTCCCCACCTAGGCTATGGGACTCAATTCAGATCTACCCCACTTGGGGAAGAGGGGACATCAGGGGCTCTTTCCTGGGGGCTGCTAATAAGACTGAAAGCCTCCTACTCATAGCTCTACCCTAATACCTGCAATCATTGAATTTCAGAACTTTTTTAAATTGAAGCTAGAAAGATACCTTCGTTCAGCCATCTAATCCAAAAAGAGAAGGTCCAGATCTCTTAATAGGGCCCTGGATTCCTGACTCCCGGTTCCCCAGAGTCCAGCTTTCCTCATCCTCGGTGGCTGCCCTCTCAAGACCTTTTAGTATAGGGGTGAGCTTCAGGGAGCCTGTGGCTGGACTTGAAAGGGTTTTCCATGAACTCCCTGACACTCTACCCATAATGGCATGTACATGCAAAGAGAGTCCCATCATTTCATTAGATTTCCAATGGCATTCATGACCTTTCCAAAAATGTAAGAATTCTGTACTCTTAAGTCATTTGGCCTGCCAGAATCTAGAGTCCTTAGGGGTTGCTCTTGCTTTGGTGACATCCCTGGACTTCCCAGCTTTAGAAAGCCCAGCAGGCCCTTTCTAACCAGACTCCCAGGACTTAAGCAGCCTATTCTCAGGAGCACTTACAGGCCACCATCAATGACAACTACTATTCACTGGGCACTCAGCATATGCCAGGTATTATTATAAAACTCCTTTATCTCAGTGTCTGGCACATTGTACGTCCTGAATAAACATTCGCTGATATTATTAGGTGCTTTTGGTCTATTATTTTTAATCCTCACCCAAACCCTGAAGGAATTTATATTCTGCAACTTACAAATAAGGAAATGAGGCTCAGAGGGGAAGTAATTAGTCTAAAATAGAAACTGGAGGATTAGGGTACACAGAGACATCCGTGTGACCCTGACACCCAAGCCCACAGCCCACCCTGCTCCTCCATTCCATGGATTCCTGGCTCTGGGTTCGGGTCCTACAGCCTCAGTGTTACCTCTGGAGAGAAGCCCCTTAAAGCTATGCGGAAACCTCCAAGTCGCGCAGGCACGGCACCTGGGTCCTCACAGTTTTCCACAGCAAACGCAGTATGGAAAGGATTATGCAGATGAACATGCAATTGTTTCTTTTCCTCACTCCATGTTGCCATTAGCGTCAGGACTTAACATTCCTTTGATGAAAATGGCGACACAGAGCAAGGAGTGAGGTTGCCACAAACTGAGTATATTTCTATCTTTGAAAAAAAGAAGAGGAAACTAGCTAATTAAAACATCTCAATGACTTTCCATCTTTAATGGTGTTACAGTTTAAAAATTTACTTGGGCATCAAGAGAAACAAATAATAAATTATAATCCCCTAGTGCCGGCAGGAAGATACCATTTAACAAAGAATGCACTTTCCCACAAGAAAACCATCTCCTTTTACTTACGTGCCATAATCCCTTCCTTGCCAACTTTTCTATTACAGATTGCCACACTTCTGTTGAGAATCCAGTGGTGAAAATATGATCAAAGCAGGGCAAGAAACTTTGCAAAACAATGGGGTCATCTGAAAGAAAGTTTCATAGTTTAGAAATTTTTAATGGGGGGAAAGTCTAGGACATTTGGGAAAAAGTCTTCCAATTAAGAGCACAAATAGACAAATGGTAAATTAAAGACAGCAGAAAGAAAAGCATTTTAAAATATGTGTAATTGACTGAAGTTGCAATCATTTTAAGTTCAGGTAAAAATCAATCCCCTAAGAGTTAGACAGGATAATGGGAGCCAACATCCATTTAGCTTTTCTAGTCGTCCAATCCAGTGATATGTGTTTATATTTAATGCCTCAAACAAACCATGAAGGCAGTGCCTAGTATCTCCATTCATGGAGGGAGAAATGGAAGCTTAAGGGGAATTACAAAACTCACTTCCTTTAAGAAAAATGTGACAAATACTATTTTCACCCAACAGATAAGAAACTAAGAAATGAGGTCAGGCTTCACGGCATATCAGGCCGCTAGTTCATGACAAATAAGACTGGAACCCAGGTCTACCAACACTTTTAGTCAATACACATTCTTCTAACCTAGTGGCCCATCAACCTATTGCATCTCATGATCCTTCAAACTACATTTCTCAAACTCATGCACGAGAGAGCATCCAAGGGGACAGATCAGACAGAATAACATGGCACCTCTTCCAGGATTATCAATATCCCAAATACGTAAATATCAAAACCACCATATGTGGTATGAAAGGATACAAAATTTCCATAAGCACATTTTTTCAAAATTTAGAAATTGGACATGGGCATACTTTCCCCCTCCAAACAGGAGTATTTTGATAGAAAAGCATGGGATGCATTGCCTCTCAAGGTGAGGGCAGAAGGAAAAGCATCCAGGTTTCTTAAAGGGACAGCCACCAAGAGCAGTTATTTAGAACTGTCCTAACTCTGGCTTCTGACAGAACAGTGATTTTTAAAAGACACAGAGAAGACAATAAGGAAGTGTGGGGAAAGGGCTAAACCATCAGGTTCAGAAAAAGGGAAGCAGGTTCAGTAATTGTCACCAAATGGTGTACTGGAAAGCTGTGACCCATCAGCACCTGCCTGGAGACCTTCTCTGACTGCGGGCCGGGGCCATGTCCACCTCTAACCACTTCCACTCACTGCCTGCGCCTGCTCTTACCACTCTCAGTGCCTAACTTGCCCAACTCCGCAGAACTCTTCCCGCAGACCACAGAAGTCGCCTTCCCCCAGTCACAGTGGGAACACTTGGCTCTCTTTAACAGTTGAATCTGTTATCAGCAGTGATTTCCCCTCCTCTGAAGGCCACAGAACATTTCTTAGCGATGCTAACGTGACATTTTTCACATTCTAACATCTCTAGAATCGGGATATGTGTTACAGTCGATGTTGTTTTTCAATGGCAGAACATAAATTAAAGGCACGTCTTAAATCAGTGCAATCTTAAATCTGATAAAGCATAGTATTTGCAAACAACGGCCTGGTTACTGGCGGTTCTTCAGACCTCACTAAGATAACCAGAGCAGAAACTCCTCTGTCACTGGCAAGGGATATGTTACTTGTGCTTTGTGGTTTTTCTGGTTTTGCCTAAGCCAGGCCACTGACAAAGCCACCTCAGGGGCCAGGTCATTAGAGTAAGAATCTAATGCAGTGATGCAAAAGGCCTCCCATGCGTCACTCCCAGACTGAATGCGTGGGTCTTCTGCTGCAGTGAGCATCGCAGCCAGACACCAAGCGCCCACTGCCAGCTTTCCCAGGGCCCTCTGTCGGCCCTTTCTGGTTATTTTCATCGCAAACAAGAATGTGTTCTTGACGCATTGGAGAAATACATGCGAAAATCACAAGAAAGAGCAAAAATTACATAAAACAAGTAGTATAAATAGGGAAAGCTCTCTGAATAGCAACACAGAAAAGAGCTGAAACAAAATTGGGACTGCTTTAAGAAATTTGTGTTTTACAAAGGCATGAGCCACTGAAGCTTTCAAAATGCTTTCTAATGAGAAAACTAGTTTGATTCAAACTACATAAATTAGCCACAAAGAAACACCCTGTAATTATCTCCCCAGGAGCCTGAGTCCCTAGGAGCCCTTCAAATAAAATAACAAGGACTTGGAAGGAAGGGAGGGAGGAAAGGTAGGAGGGAGGAGGAAGGAAAGAAGAAAGGAAAGGAGGGAGGCAGGGAAGGAGGGAGGGAGGGGAAAAGGAAAAGAAGGCTTCCCCATATCCAACTTACTGCCCATAGTGGTGAAAACTCCCACAAGGAAATCAGCAACCTGGGTCTGATCCTGGCTGCTCTGTAGCAGTCGAAGACCCTCAAGAAACATGCGAGCAGCTTCATAATGCTGGAGCAACCGCAGCAAGGAATAACCAGCTCGGTAGTATCCCTGGAATGGGGACAAAAAGGAAAACCTTAACACTCCCATCTCTTCTCCTCTGCTGCTGAAAGGAAGGGCGAGACTGACGACAGGGGAAATGGACTCCAGAAGTCTCCCCTCTAGGGAAACAGATTTCTAACGAGCACTGGGTACAGGGTTGCCACATTATATTCTGTGCCACATTTTTCCTGTCATTTCCTCACTGGCAAGAAAATCACTGCTTTCACATCTGTGATGTATACCGCATCTAACATATGACACAGAGAAAAAGGAAGCAGGCTTGGTTCCAATTACATGTGTGGTTTATTTATTCATGCCTCAAATCACAGCCTGGGCAAGAAGAGAGGAATGACAAAAACCCTATGACTAGAGTGTTCCAGAAAAGAATAAGACTATCATGTAAACACAGCAGTTACTCCCTGCTCCTTTCAATCAAAGTAATCACAAGCATCGAGATTTACGGAGCTCCACGTTATAGGTAATACATACCGGGTTTCCCCAAAAACAAGACCTAGCCGGACAGTCAGCTCTAAGGCGTCTTTTGGAGCAAAATTTAATATAAGACCTGGTCTATAATATAAGACTGGGTCTCATACAATATAATATAAGCCTGGGTCTTATTATTAATTTTTGCTCCAAAAGACGCATTAGAGCTGATTGTCCGGCAAGGTCTTATTTTCGGGGAAACAGGGTACCAGAGGCGAAAAGAAAAACAAAAAGTTGATTTCTGTAGAGAGGAAAATTACAATTAATAAAGGAAAATAACCTAGTTTTGCCTAAAAGGCGTCCCATACATGCAATACCGTAGCTTGAGGAGGAAGTAAAAAACACTTAACTGCTTTCCCTACTTTGACCATCTACATGCACTGGCACTTAAAATTCCACTTACCACCAAATCTCTATTTATTGAATTGTCTTAACCTTCATTTGGAAGTCTAAACCTTAGATAATGATCAGAAAAAGAGGGGAAAAAAATTTTTTTTCCAACCAGGTAAGCTAGTACAGAATTTTCCTTTTCTTTGACTTCCTCAGACTTAAGTTTCACCTTTTTATTTTGGATAGGGGTAAATAGGATCAGAATATGCCACCCCAAAATATGAGAAATGAGGACTGCATAAATCTCCTCTCCTGGGGAATTTTTATGGCCGTGAAGAAGACAGAAAGTCAGCACTGCCATGGGCCTCACAAACAAACCTTGCTAAGATAGTCCTTACCCTCCCCTAGTTTCCCCGGTATATTTACTTTTCCACAGTTTGCAGCCCCCAGAAGTCTTTAAAACCCTCTCCTTTGTCTTGTCATCTCCACAATTTATCGCTCTTCGTTAAAAATGGTATATGAACTCTCAGGCCTACCTGCTTTTCAAGAGTCTTCACTTCTTTTCTCAGAAGGCCCCCGTGTCACATAAAAATTAACATCAAATAAAACTTATTCTTTTTCTCCTGTTCATCTTTCTCTTATCAGGCTCATTTGCAGGGCCCCAGCCACTGAACCAAAAGAGGGTAAAAGAAGATGTTTTTTTCCCTCCCCTACAGAGGACATTTGGGGGCAGGGTGGGCAGGGGGAAACAACGGAGAAGGAGGGAGACACCCAGGAGTTCTGGATGAAAATGGGACCGTGGTCCTGGTTACTTTGCTGTAAGAAGCTGCTACAGGTTTGGCTGCTCAAGGAAGAACCTGGGAGCATCACCCAAGACCCCCTCTGCCCCATGGGCCACAGCCACACTCCTCCTCAGAGATGTGGGCAAACCCTAACTACTCCCCGCCCTACCCTAGTTAGAGGATGGGAAAATCCTAAAATGTCATTAGGCGGAACGCCTCAGGAATGCATTCCCATTTTCAAAACTATTCAATAATTTCTATAGTACCCATTCTCCAATAGAAGAGGTTTAATATAAAATATACAAATCCCTCCTAATCCGTAGGTCAAACTTCCCCAACCACTTCCCACCGTGTTGTTTCTGTGTAGCAGCCGTACACAAAATGCAGATGACAGTGGATATAACACAGGCTCTTAGTTACTGACTGTGAACAACTTTACTTCATGTCTCCTTAATCCTAGAAGCAACTCGAAGGCATAGGTATCATCTCATTTTATAGTTGGGGAAATGCAGGCTTAGAGAGGAAAAGTCACCCAATCTGTTGAAACCAGTGTGAGGGAGAAAGGGCTGCACTTTCCCCACTTCATCCTGAAGCCTCTCTATAAAGTGTCTATGGATGGAGCCGCTCTATAAAGTGTCTATACCACTAATTAGACACTCAGATGTACGCGGCCTCCACTAGCTCCAGAATGGAATTTCAGGCCCCTGGTTTTGCACATGCTTTTCCTCTCCCTAGCTTAACTGTGAACGACTCAAGGCCTGGGATGGTGTCTTCCACTCCTTTTGTTGAAGCATCAAGAGGGTGAAGGCACCTTGCAGAGAGGGCAGTCAAAACATTTTAGCCGAAAAAGTAATCAAGTGATTATTTACTAGCCTCTCAAACATCCCAGATCCTTCCAAAGGGGCTAATTTCTACTGTAAGAAACACTACCTGAAGAATAGATACCATGCCGGACACCCAGCTTGCATTTGAAATAAAGCTTTGCTAAAATGAAACCTTGCAAACAGCAAGACGATGAATTCTGGTATAACTCCATCAGAACAAAACAAGCTCCAGGAGGCTCTCCACTGTACTCCATCAGCCAAGAGGCCCAGCTCAGCTCTCCCCTACCAGGAGGTTTCGACACTTGGCCATCATGATTTTTACTCTTCTCTGGGTACTGCTCACATGCCTGATGGGCATCTGTTTGAAGTGCAAAAAGAGTTGAAAAAGAAGCACTCCCTCTTTAAAAAGAAGGGAGGGAAGGTGGCAGGTTAAGAAGAATGAGGCAGCAGCCACCCCAGCTGTCATTGCACCGTACATACCTTCACGTAGGTTGGATCCCACTGGAGACATTCCTTGGCAGCCACAAATGCCTCGTTCCATTTCCCAAGGTTGTAAAATGCATTGGATTTGTTGCACAGAAGCACAGCCAAGTCCCTGGGGGGAACCCTATGAGAAAGAACAAGCTGGTGGTCGGTAAAACTATCTTCCTGCAAATACAGAAAATAACCCGTGAAGGCCACCATTTTGGTGCCGGCTGCTGCCATCACAAAGGGGTTTCAGCAGGAAATGTCCCACTTATGCCTATCAGATCTGACCCTTGTAGCCCTCTACAAAGCCTGGGGCACTTGCAAGGTACAAATCTGTCCTTCCTTGCCCCCAAATCCTCTGCTCCCATCTTTTAATGACAGTGTTCTCAACACCTCAATTCCATCTCCTATTGATCTCCACAGATCTTTTCCTATTTTAGAGACCACTGCTGAAGATGCTGCAAAAATGGTTACTGCTTCTAAGGTTGGAATGGACAGGAGTTCCCACTGAGCCTTAGCAGAGTCCAGACAAGGTGCGAACCACTCCACATGCATGTTCATGCTGAATGGAGACAGCTTATCACAGGAAGGGCCTTTTAAAACACGTGACCATACCATCCCCATGGACCCAGGAGAAGCGCTGTTCTAGTATACTGGCAGGGCCACCCTAACATTTGCAGGACCCAGAGGCCTGCAGAGAGGACCATACACCATGTGGTTAACCTGCACTGCCCAATAGGATAGCCACCTTCCACATATGGCTATTTAAATTTAAATTAATTACAATACAATAAAATGGAAAGCTCAGTTCCTTAGCTGTATTAGCCACATTTCAGTACTCAATAGTAGCCACACTCTAGCACAGAACATTTTCATCAGCACAGAAAGTGCTACTCTAAGTATTTGAAGGTCATAAATCAAGCTTACAAACTGTTCAATAAAATATGCTCTGCCCTCCTGATTTATAGTAACTGGAAGGCAAGGTTCATATTTAGAACTGCAGGGACTGTGTCAGGCAGGGTGAGGCTCCTCCTCCCTTTCCACCTCAGCCTCTATCCTGCACTGCAACAGGCACGATTCCAAGCTCTGTCCACACCCCTGACCTTGGCCGGCCCTCGGAAAAATGGACCGCAGGAGGAGACCTGTGCACGCCCTAGGAACAGGGTCCATGGACAGAAATTCTAGGCTTCTGGTATCCACAGTGTGGCTCAAAGGGCACAGAAGGGCTCGAGGTGGATAAAACCCCTGGCCTCACAGAATCCTGCCAGTGGGGAGGGGGACAACTGGGGAGGCCAAAAGGGGGCTCTCTAAAGCATGACAGGATGGGGCGCCTCTTACCTGGGTCTTGGGGTAATATAACTAACTGCAAGGTTAGCGCTGAAACCAGGTGGAAAGAAGGAAATCACAAAATATACCACAATATGTTAACAGAAGCTCAGGTGCCATTGAATTCAAGACACACAAGGGGAAAAAGGAAGGCTCATGCATCTTTTTTAAATGAATATTTTAATTGTGAAAATAATACAAAGAAAAGAACACAGATCACTATAGAAAAGTTAGGTAATACAGATAAACACAAAAATAAAGCACAATTGGGGTGGATGGGTGGCTCAGTTGGTTGGAGCAGGTGGGTGGCTCAGTTGGTTGAGGAGCTGGGTTGCAGGTTCAGTTCCCACATGGGCCAGTGAGCTGCGCCCTCCGCAGCTGGAGTGGGGGCAGCGAGCTGCCACTGAGCTCCCGCGCGGCCCAATGGCTCAGTCGGTTGGAGCGCGTGCTCTCAACCACAGGATTACAGGTTTGACTCCCGCAGGGGATGGTGGGTTGCGCCCCCTGCAACTAAGATTGAACAATGGGGCTGGATGTGGAGCTAGGCTGCGCCCTCCACAGCTAAGAATGAAGGGACAGCGGCTTGACTTGGAGCTGATGGGTCCTGGGGAAAAAACACTGTTCCCCAATAAAGTCCTGGAAATACACACTGTTCCCCAATGCAGTCCTGTTCCCCTTCCCTAATAAAATCTTTAAAAATAAAATAAAATAAAATAAAATAAAATAAAATAAAATAAAATAAAATAAAATAAAATAAAATAAAGCACAATAAAAATCACCTTTAGTACTGTCCCCACTCCAATGCTTTATGTGTATAGTTTCTCTCAGCACCCATAATTCCCTCTGGATGACTGGCAAGGAAGCTGTGACCGCAGAGGATGAGATGCCATAGTGTCCAGCCCAGATACCTTGGCCAGTGTTGCCATTCCCAGCTGTAGTGAGTGTTGGCTGCAGCTAGGGCCTCCAGAGCTTTACCCTTAGCCTAATGGGAGCATGCTGTCCCCAGGAAATTGTGCCCCGGCTGTGGACTGAACTGTGGCCCCATCCCCTCAGATTCGTATGTTGAAGCCTTAGCTCCCAATATGATGGTATTTGGAGATGGGGCTTTTGGGGGTGTGATTAGGTTTAGATGACGTCCTGAGGGTGGGGCCCTCAGGATGGGATTAGCGCCCTTATAAGAAGAGACACCAGAGAGCTTCCTCACTCTCTCGCTCCCTCCACCACGTAAGGACACAGGGAAGTGGCCACCTGAAAACCAGGAAGAGAGTTCTTATCAAGAACTGAATTAGTCAGTGCCTTCCCAGCCTCTAGAACTGTGAGAAATAACTTCCTGTTGTTTAAATCACCCAGGTTATGGGATTTTGTTATGGCACCTTGAGCTGACTAATATAGCCCCTCTCCCTAGGACAACTCCCAGGGGCCAGACAGTCTACAAACAATGATTGACTAATATGGGAATCAAAAGGTCAGCCCCCTTGCCTGAAAGTGGAACCAACTCTGCAGTACAACTCATGCTTCAGAGCTCCCCAGAGAGATCAGACTCCAGATGAGACAACATCCCTGCTTGGAGACTTCCCCTCCCCCATCCTGCTCCCTCGATTCCCTCCTCCTCAGAGCACTTGCTACATTCACCTAAATCCCTATGTCAGCTGGCAGCAGCAGGAAGGCAGGCAGCAAGTGATGGGTAAGGGGAACACTGTCAGGAAGATCCATAAAAGATATCATGTGAAGGTCCTGGACAAAGTCCCATCAGTGGTCACACAGCTAGCAAGTGGTGGAGCTGAGATTTGAACACTTACAGAGTGGGGTTAGTCTACGGCCATAACCAATATACAATGCTACTGCTTTAAGAAAGCTGGCTGTTTTGCCCTGAATGAGGAGCTCTAGGCCCAGCTCTGAAACAGTTCTGATCTGAACCAAGAGGTGACAGAATCACAGAACTATAGCTCCAAGCCAATTACACTCATCTGAAGTCCAGCTAGAGTGTAGACACCAAGGTGATAGGAGGTAGGGGGTGAGAGCCATGTTTCGGTGATTTAATTCAGTGCCATTTCTCAGTACAAGTTCAGGCTGCACATACCCCACAAATGCCACCTTCTGCTTCCTCTACTATGGCTGTTCCCCAAGTATGATCTGGGAACCTCTGGGGGTCCCCAGGACCATTTCAGGAGGTCCACAAGGTCAAATTATTTTCACAATTGTAGTAAACTGAATAATAGTCCCCAAATAATGTCACCTTTTATGGCAAAAGGGACTTTGCAGATGTGTTTAATTTATGAATCTTGAGAAGATTGTCCTATAGTATATACAATCACAAGGGTCCTTATAAGAGAGAGAGACAGAGTGAGACTGGGCTACAGCAGAGTAGAAGGCAGTGTCGTGACAGACATAGACTGCAATGATGTGCTTTGAAGATGGGGGAAGGGGCCACACGCCAAGAAAAACAGGCAGCCACTCAAAGCTGAAAAGGACAAGGGAATGGGTTCTCCTCCACTAGGAACCAGCCCTGTACTGTTTTAAGCTATGAAGTTTGGGGTAACTTGTTACAGCAGCAACAGGAAACTAACACAATAACATTAAGACATTATGTCTTTTTTCACGCTCATTCTCTCTCATGTGCACGGAGAATTTTCCAGAGTGTATATGACATGTGATATCGCAACAGATTGAATACTGGAGCAGGTGTGAGAAGCCAGGTGTCTTCTACTGAGACAGACATTGAAGAGATCTGCAAAAATGTATAATAAAATGTGCCACTCTTCCCGCCAAATTGTTTGCTTTGGAAAATATAGTTATTTTTCTTTATAATATGTTATTTATGTTAATATGGACTTATTGTTGATATTTTTACATAAATAAATACACACTTTAAATTTCTCTCAGTTTTCAGTTCTAATACAGACTATATTGACAGCTAAAACCTACAGAAACAAAAAGTCTTTGGGACCCTCCATGATTTTTAAGCATGTCACAATACTAAAATGTTTAGGAATAGGTTTACTAGAAGCAAAAGGTGCCGGGGAAGAAGTAAGCCTTAGTTCCCGAGTAGTGTGCACTCCTAGGGGATAAATGACATAGGTACTCAAAAAGATGAAATGAATGACAACTGAGAAGTTTGGGGACGTCAGTCAAACCAGGAATTCTGTTCCAGGAACCAGGCAGAAGGGAAACTTTAGTTATGTTTATCTACTATCCTCTAGGTTTCACTTTCTATTTCTCTTACTACTCTGGTGTTCTCTATTCAGATTCTCAGCTGACAATACAGAGAAAAGCAACAGGAAGTAGGGGAGAAAGAAAACAGAAACTCAGCAGTGTGATAAGAAAAACTAACACAATAACATTAAGACATAAAGAGAAAAGCAACAGTAAGAGTCACCGCTTACTTATAAAAAAAAAAAAAAAAAAAAAAAAGTGGAGAGAAAAATCCAAACACTTACCCCCACTGGTATAACTGCAGGAGAATCTGGATGGCTTCATCGTACTTTCTGATGGCCAAAGAGAAGTTCCCATTCTTAAAAACCTGGTTGCCAGATTCTTTCAACAGCTCAGCATAAGCTGTGGGGTCCATCCTGTGAGGAGACAGAGGAAAGAGTGGCTGCCAGGCCCGCAGGGACCCGGTCCCTTTCACATCTGCATTGCTGAGAGTCAGGAGAGGCAGTGTGTTCATTCTGGCCCCACCCACCAGGGGAGGGCACACCCTAACAACACCCCTCACCACTATGGGACCTGATAGGAGTCTAACCAGGTCATTTCTTCCTCAGTTCTTTTCTGACCTCAGGGGCAGGCCAGAACAATGCCATTTATTCTGTATTAATGACCAAGGAGGTTTGCTTCCATGCACAAGACAACATAATCCTGGCAGGTAGTTTGGCTCAAGAAGTGGCAGCTATTCCCATAACAGGCACTCTCATTACTCTCTCCTTTACCCATCACTACAGCCTGCCCATAAGGAGGCATTGTCCTCTCTGTTCAAATGAGGAAACAGGCTCAAAGAGGTTCACGCCACTTGCCTAAGGATCTGCTAATGGCATTCCCCAGTTCGGACCTCAAATTCAGGTTTCTGCTCTTCACAAATATCACATTGCCTGTGATACAAGCCGAACTCAGCTGAGAATCCTTCTACTCAGAAGGTGGGTTGGAGAGGGAAGGTACAGTTCTAAAAGCCACCACATACAAGGGGCTAAGATGCAGGGCCACAACCCCTGCCTCTCCCGAGCTCTTCTCTTCCTAAAACACTATATATGAAATAAGCTCCAGAGTACGTATTTGTCCCTGAGATTTGTCTCTGAATTTGCCATCGCCTGCTTACTTCTCTGTGCCCCCAAGAAGCACTTGCTTCTTTCAGGTCATGACTTCTGTTTTATTCGTATTTGTCTCCCTATGGCCTAGGATATAATGGGTACTTAAATACTTGTGGTGTAACAAATCTGACCCAGAGAGGTTGCCTGTTACTTATCGGTTCTCTCTGGTGTGGCCTGGGTAATCTGAGAGAAGTCCCTGGGGCCCTGCTGACATGACGGGCCTCAGGAAGTGTTTACTGAACAAAGGTAGCAGAGAGGAGAGCATCTTGGAGAACCTCAAGAAGCAGATGGCCAGGAGGTAGGGGGCAGCAGAGATGTCTCTTAGGATTTCCTCCTCCCAAGACGGCCGTAGGAAAGGCAAGGGGTCACCCCAATAAACTTTAATTTAAAAAGAGAGAGAGAGAGAGAGAGAGAGAGAGAGAGAGAGAGAGAGAGGGGCAAGGTGATGGGAAGGTCTTAAATAAGGACAATTCAGGCATTTGCATATGCCATGTACCTGTGGGGTCACACAACCTATTGGGGGCCTTGCAAACCAACACAATTCTTGGACAGATAATCATTCTTATTCTTTTTATCATTTCAAATCTTGGTAAGGGGCTTGGGGACAGGGGAAGCAGACCCAAGCAGACGTAAGTAGTGGCTTATTTTAAACCCATATGAGCTTATTGGAAATGGGTTTCTGTTTGTTTGTTTGTTTGATTTTTTAACTGTGTTGCATTCCTCAGGTAGAGCTGTATCAGAACGAGGCACATGGTTATTAAACAAGTCAGAAGACAAAATTCCACCTACACTTTTCATTAAATAATCTCTCAATTCCATGGCTCACATTTACACAGAGATGACTGAGGAGAACGTGGAAAAAAAAAAAGAATTGATGAACTAGAGAATACAAACATATTTCTCTGTCAAATATTGTTAGCCATACATGTCCAGTGACTGTTTCTTAAAATTGGCCACGATCAGACAACTAGAAAAAGGAAATTGCTGTAACAACGAACAAAGGGTTAATACTCCTCTTTTGTAAATAGCTTTACACCACAAGAAAAGCCCAATACTCTGATCAAACTGTGTAAGGTCCTAAACAGACAATTCACAGAGGAATACAAGTAATGGTTAAATATATGGAGACTGGATAAACAGCATCACCCTCACTAGTGAGCAAGAGATGAAAAATTAAAGCAACGAGGTATCATTGGAAAATGATTAAAAGACTGACCCCAATTCTGGGCGCTATCATATATTGCTTACAGGGAAATATACCCTATCATGGATAGATTTAGGCTCATGGATGTTTGCCACAGTGAAAAACTGGAAATAACCCTCCCTAAATGCACCATAACGTGGGTTACAATCAGTTGTAGAAGGTCCATATGGTGTAACACCATGCAGTTATTTTTAAAATCATATTGTAAAAGAACATTTAATGATAGGCTAAGTTAGTACACATTAAAAGGTGTATAATCCCAAATTACATTTTAAACTCACATATGTACTGAAGATATGCCAAAATATGAACAGTCACACCACTGGGATTGTTACCCGGATACCACCGGGTTTGACCAAGCCCAGACACTGCACCAAGAAGGGCCACCCCTCCAGTAACATGGTTATGCAGGGTTTTAATTTTCCTCCTCGTGCCTTCCTGAACTTCCAATTGCTCTAAAATGTACCACCGTAATAATCAGACCATAAATTATTTTTTGTTTGTTTTGATAGTTCTGCCTACACTAAGCAGAATGAGCCCCCCACCTTTTATTAATTTTGCTCTGAGATCTGCTCTTCTTTCATTCATTTATTAATTCCATTAAACATGTGTTTTATAGGCCTCATGGAGAACCTCGACTCTCGGCACCAAGCAACAGCTCTGAGTCGGTCCTTCTTTATATCTCGCAAGCTGCCCACAGGCATCTCAAGGAAAGGGGGTTTGAGGGAGTGGAAGCCATGTCATCAACGTGCATATCTTAAAAACCATCAAAATGGCAGCCCTCCTTGCTTATTTCTACAATGGTGTCTAGCCTCAGGTACTTATTGGGGCTGCTACCAAGTCCTTCTGGGCTTTCCTCGGTGCCTGATTCTCAGCTACTTTCATTCCCTCTCTACTTAGCCTTGTCACTGGCCAGTGGGGAGGCATTCTGGTTGTCACCAAATGTCTCATTCTCAGCAGCATCCCTCAAAGGCAGCCTCAGTGAATGGGTGCCTTTCTTCTGCGAAACTTGGGCCCACCACCTCCATTCTGGGTGAGATCTAACGAAAGCCCCTCCACATTTCCACAGAATCTGCAGGACCTGTTTATGGTCCTAATTTCTCCAGGAAAGAGCCCAAATGCAAACAAATATGGTGGCTATGTTATCAAAGCCTCACTAGACGGAGCCCTATTGCAGACTGAGCAATCAGTGAAGCTAAGCAAATCTGAGCTCAGGGATACCTTCAAACCCCAAAACTCTCTTTCAGGGAGCCCCCAGTGGGCTTCCACGTCTGTGCCTTCTAAAATAGTGTTTTGCTAGAACCTTCTACCTGGCCAAAGTTCACTGGTGAGCTATTTGGTATTGAGTGGGCCGAGGTCCTTACGTGGACCCGTGAGCCCCTTCAGAGGTCGGATTGCTGGAATTCAGCAATTTGAGGTCTGTCAGCTCCATGAGTCACACGTGGGGCCAGGTAAGTGCTTCCCAACATTTCAGTTTCCTTAGCAGGGGTATGTGGTTCTCTACTAGCTCACTGGTCAACTGGGGAGGAAACTCTCTGATACCCAGTCTTGAACCTGGCCCTGCCTGTGCTTCAGCGTCGTCTCCTAGTGATGGGAGCATCACGCCTGGTTCCCACTCAGCCATTCCCTAGCTGTGTAACCATGGGCATGAAGAAAGCCTCACTTTCTTCATCAGTGAAATAGGGCTGCTTTGAGGGTTAAATGAAAGAGTAAGTGATGCACAGAGTGAGCTTAGCTCAATAGATATCCCCACCCTAACTGCTCTAGGCTTGTGCTGTCCAATAAAGAAGCCACTAGCCCCATGTGGCTGACATTTAAATTTTTTTAAATAAATTTATATCCCCCTTCACCCATTTTCCCCACCCCCACCTCTGGCAACCACCAATCTGTTCTTGGTGTCTATGAGCTTGGGTTTGTCTGTTTGTTTGTTTTAGATTCCATATATAAAGGAGATTACACGGTACTTGTCTTTCTGCCTGACGTATTTCACTTAGCATAATGCCTTTGCAGTTCATCCATGCTGTGAAATTTCAAGATTTCATTCTTTTTTATAGCTGAATAACACTGTTTATCCTTTCATCCATCGATGAACACTTAGGTTGCTTCCCTATCTTGGCTATTGTAAACAATACTACAATGAACATGGGTGCATAAGAGGTCTGACAATTAAGTTTGTGAACTCATCCTAGAAAAAGTGCTATAAACCTCATTGCTGAATATCACTATGGTCACCTTTCAAGTAGTCCCCTTGGGAAGTTATGCACTGACACAGCGCCTAGTCCACCCTTCAAAGCAATTTTGGACTCTTTTTCTGGAATGGCCATCAGAACTGTCATCATATTACCCTTGATGTCCTGAATGTCATCAAAATGTCTTCCTTTCAATATTTCCTTTATCTTCGGGTAAAGAAAGAAGTCATTGGGGATCAGATCAGGTGAGTAGGGAGGTTGTTCCAATACAGCTATTTGTTTACTGGCTAAAAACTCCCTCACAGACAGTGCTGTGTGAGCTGGTGCATTGTCGTGATGCAAGAATCATGAATTGTTCACAGTGTGCGGGATATAAATGATAAACGTCTAAGTATTGCTTTGTCTTGTGCACCTGAAACTAATAAAAAAAAAAGAATCATGAATTGTTGGCAAAAAGTTCAGGTTGTCTAACTTTTTCTCACAGCCTTTTCAGCACTTCCAAATAGTAAACTTGGTTAACTGTTTGTCCAGTTGGTACAAATTCATAATGAATAAGCCCTCTGATACTAAAAAAAAGTTAGCAACATCATTGCACCAAATTCTTGAACTTAATTGTCAGACCTCATACATCTTTTCAATTTAATGTTGTTGTTTTCTTTGGATAAATACACAAAAGTGGAATTGTTGGATCAAATGCTAGTTCTATTTTTAATTTTTTTTTTTGAAACTCCATACTGTTTTCCACAGTGGTTGCACCAATTGTCATTCCCGCCAACAATACAAGGTTTCCCTTTTCTCCATATCTTTGCCAAGACTTGTTATTTCTTGTCTGATAATGGCCATCCTAACAGTTGTGTGGTGGTATCTCATTGTGGTTTCGATTTGCATTTCCCTGATGATTAATGATGTTGAGCACCTTTTCATGTACTTGTTGGATGTCTGTATGTCTCCCTTGGAAAAAAATGTCTATTCAGATCTTCTGCCTATTTTTCAATTGGATTATTTGGGATTTTTTTTTTTTTTTTTTTTTTTTTGCTATTGAGTTGTATGAGTTCTTTACATATTTTGGATATTTGCCCCTTATCAGATATATGACTTGCAAATACTTTCTCCCATTCAGTTGCCTTTTGATTTTGTTGATGGGTTTCCTTTGCTTTGCAGAAGCTTTTTAGTATGATGTAGTCCCACTTATTTATTTTGCTTTTCTTGCTTTTCTTTTTGGTGTCAGATCAAAAACTTACTACCAAGATCTATGTAAAGAAGTTTACAGCCTATGTTTCCTTCTAGGAGTTTTATGGTTTCAGGTCTTACATTCAAGCCTTTAATCCATTTTGAGTTAATTTTTGTGTATGGTGTAAGATAGTGGTCCAGTTTCATTCTTTTGCATGTGGCTGTCCCATTTTCCCCAACACCATTTAATTGAAGAGACTGTCCTTTCCCGTGTATATCTTGGCTCTTTTGTCATAAATCAATTGACCATATAGGTGTGGGTTTAATTCTGGGCTTTCTATTCTATTCCACCATCTATGTGCCTCTTTTTACACTAATACCATTCTGTTGTTATTACTATTTTAAATAACATTTAATCAATGTTATTAAAATGAAACTCTTTGAAAGGGCTTAATTAAAGATTTCAAGCATAAAATATTTCCACTGTACTTACAAATACAGAATTTTTTTTTTCATATTCCTCTAGAAACCAAGAGTGAGCTCTTAATGTTATATGGGCAAACATCACATGTATTCATCCACTTATGTTTCTGTTTTTTCTTGGTACAATCACAGCACAGGGGAAAGTGAATTGCCAACCACATGGAGGGCTTTTCGCTTCTTAATAGGATTGATTTATAGACAGTTCCGTTCTCATTATAGGGAAGAACGCTCTTTATCTCTGGTTAGAACACAGAGGGCTCAGTTGTTGAGTCTATTTTTTTTTAAAACAACAGAATGGTCTATTTATAAAATGAAATTGTTAAATACAAGTGGTAACAATTTAACATAATAACAATCCGCTTGATAGATAATGTGTAGTGAGCCCCTACTATGTGCTTCACAGCATTATGTCACTTCATTCTTACACGAAGCCCCACGAAGTAGGCATGATTGTGTCCTCATTTAACATATAAGGAAAATGAGACAAAGAGAGGTTAAGCTACTTGCCATGGTCATACAGAAAACGGCAGAGCTGGAATCCAAACATAGGGGGCCTGACTTTAAGAGCTCAGCTACACTCTGAAGGGCCAAAAAAGAGGCCAACAGGTCAGCACCCAGTCAAATCACTACAGTATGTGATAGTTTGGCTGGCACCAAACACTTACTCCCCTGCACTTTCAGTTTTGTTAATGATGCAAAAAGCTAAAAGACAGAGACAGTTTGACAGCTGCAGCGTTGGCTTTCAGTCAGTTTCACTACGTCCCTATGAGAATCCAGGATTCAGGTATGTCATGGGCTACCTAGCTACATCTAAGGAAACAGAAGAAAAAAAATAAAATGCAAATGCACTGGGTGGATTTTAAAACAAGGAAGTTTGAAAGAAAGAAGACACAGGTTGTTGTAGTTTTTATTACTCACTGTGTATGTACACATGAGATTCTATACCTGACTTGCAGGAATAGAGCAAAAACTGCCAACAGGGATGGGCTTAGGGGCAGCTGAATGGGCAGAGGGACGTTTTACCTTTATATGTTATCTGGGTACTACTTGAAATCTTGAAAGCAAATTTGTTCCCTGTTTGAGATTTTGGTAGTTTGTTGTTGTTGTTTTGTTGTTGTTGTTTTAATTAAAATCCTTTCAAACGACCCTAAAAGCAATCAACAATCCAAGATCAACTCTGCAATGCTAGGGGTAGAGACAGTTTCCAACTGGGACCAGAGAGAACAAATCTTAAAACTGACTCCTTCCTACTTCCCACTGGAAGGAGGCCAGGATAAGAACGCAAAGGCAGACTCATTCTGGGGACTCCAATTTGGTTTTGTTTTTTGTTGTTTTGTTTTGTTTTTTTGTTTTTTTTTTTGCTTTTCTTTCTTTTTTTCTTGGGGGAAGGGGAGCAAATGTAGGAGAAGAGTAGGAATTTTCTTAAGAAACTCACTCAAAATCTTTCAAAAGGCCTCTGGAAAATGTGAAGTGTTAGGCGCAAGCCTTTCCTACCTGGGTGTCCAGACAGAACAAGATAAACCAGATCCCCTTGCTACTCCACCTCTGCTCTCTCACCAGCCTGCCCCAGCCCACCAAAGCCCAGGTCAGTAGCCTTCCCTAAACCTAGGACTGTCCCAGTCCAACCAATCTCCTTCATCCATCAACTTTAAATTATTCCGCCTCAGTTTACTGCCTCGTTAGCCCCCAACTACACAAAACACCAAAATCAAGATGGTGATTCTAAAACCAGTTAAGGAGTCCAGCTCTGAACCACTCTTGAAAATTTACATCCTAAAACTCATACTGCCAGCAAAAAATAAACACCATAAATAACTATCTCCCTAATATGTGAGATCTCTTGATTGTTTTTAAATCTATGCCTCTTTTGATAGAATTTTCACATACGCACGCAACACGTAAGTATCTCCCAAGAAGATCTATAACTTTCAGAATACCCCAATTTTATTATTTACACAGCATCTACCCTGTGCCAGGCAGTGTACTGGAAGTTGGGGGGTTCACGGTGAAAGGAAAACCACTATCCCCACCTTTGAGAAGTTTATTGTTTATTAGGGAGATGGACATTAAATAAATAATCACACAAATATTATAGCTAATAGATATTTTCATCTTAAGAAGAAAAAGTAGAGAGCATAAGGAAGCATATAAAAGAAGAACATCACCTAAACTGCAGGGGCGAAGGCAGGTCTTTCTTGAAAGTGACATTTAAGCCAAGATCCAGACAATGAGTAGTTAGCTGAGGGAAGAGTAGGGATAGGTGTCCAGGCAAGGGGAACAGTATATGCAAAGGCTCTGAGCTTCACAGTTCAAGAACTGTCAGGTAAGGAGAGGACAGAAGTGAAGTTGGAGGAATAGGTACTGGCTGGAATAGATGGGCGACCTGGGATCTTGAGGGCCATCAGACGGTCTTGTAATTCATCTTCAAATGCAACTGGGAAAGCAGCAGTATCCATCACAACTTTGTGTGATGATGGGAATGAACTATCATGTACTCTCCAGTACAGTTACCACTAACCACGTGTGGCTATTATACATTGGAAAGATGGCTAGAACTACAGAACTGAATTGTTCATTTTCTTCCATGTCATTTCATTTTTTTTTTTTTTTTTTAGTTCATTTTCTTTAATTTTAAGTAACTTTAATTTACATAGCCACATGTTACTCTTGGCTGCCACATTGGACAGTACAGCACTAGAGGGTTTTAAGCTGGGGGTTAACAAGAACCAACTGGCTTATACTGGCTGCAGGCCAGGTGGAAAGAAATAGGCCAATGTAAAAGAAACTCAGGAGGCAGAGTCAGTAAGAGTTGGTGATGGAACTACCTGGGAGTAAAGGGCAGGAAAAATCAACTCCAAAGCTTTTCGTCAAACTTTACTTTGCATTACAAAAATTGGAGCTTTGTTTTCAAATATAAATGTATATAATATTGAATATTCTTTTACACACACACGCACACACACACACACACACACACACACACACACACAGTCTAGCCCCTGGGAACAACCATTCTGATGCCACTGAATCTAATGGGGTAAAGTATATGCGCTATAAAATCCACAATTTTGAAAAATACACAAAAGCCTGAGAATGGGTCACTCGTGACTGTCAAGGATGTACCAAGTAGAAATACATTCTTTAGGAAAATATATCCTGTGAGCCATACAAAGCATCATGCACCCATTACAGTGTCCCAGCAACAGCAAAATTTGGGGGGCTAGGATGGGGGTAGCAGTCACAGAGAACCATTCTCCTCTCTAGAAAAGAGGTCAGCCGTACATCTTGACTGGAAAAGATACTTCTCTACCACAACCAAACCAAAGTCAGGATGTTGCCTTTTTCTTCTTTTTTGTTGTCTGTTTGTTTAAAGGTGGTGGAGTACTTAGGATAGGGGTGGGGAAGATAGAGAGTTAGTGGGAAAAGAGAGAGCAGAGGTGAATTTGAAGTTTTCTTCAAGTGCCATTTCTTTCATTACCAGACTATTTAGCAAATTTGGGGCTGCCTCTCCATACGTTAGTCTGGAAGCATTTTCCCTATAATATGCATTCTCAAGGGGGCAATATCATCCCTGAAAGGAGCAAAAAATGGTTCTTGACGAGTAAACATTTTTATGAAAAAGATATAGATATATATGTACAATACACAAATAGACATACAGTGTATCTGTGGTATTAAAATTTCGTAGGCAATGGACAGCTCTGTGTTAGGAAAAATCTCTTAAAAGATTGGGAGTGGCTATAATGAAAAAAATAGTTAAGAAACACTTATTGTCCTATTGGAATAGATATCCTATTGGAAACTAAAGGGATAAAATAAATGTTAAAAGTAAAAAAGGTCCATCTACAGGTGAATGGATAAACAAAAGGTGGTATACATTTGTAGGTACAATAGAATTCAACCCCCAAAAGGAAGGTAATTCTGACACATGCTAGCAACATGGATGAACCTTGAGGATATATGCTAAGTGCAATAAGCCAGTCGCAAAAAGATAAATACTGTAGGATGCCACTTACAGGAGGCACCTAGAGTAGTCAAATTCGTAGAGACAGAAAGTAGGTGGTTGCCAGGAGCTGGGGGGAGAAGGCGATGGGGAGTTATTGTTTGAGAGGAATAGAGTTTCAGTTTTGCAAGATGAAAAAGTTCTCCTCAACAGTGTGAATATACTTCACACTACTGTACACTTAAAATGGCTAAGATGGTAACTTTTATGTTATGTGGGGGGTTTTTCCCACAATTAAAATTTTTTAAAAGTACAATGACAACAAACCAAAAACCCAGAAAGGAAGAAAAAGAAGCATTAAAACACCAGTGTGAAAGAATATTTCCAAGACTTGTATTTCTACTCCAAGTTTGACAGAAAAAACTATTTATTTTCCTTGTATGTCCTATGCTACACCAATATACCCAAAAGATGGCAGGGTACCGAAAACGTCCCTGTCTTGTGGTACTGATTTACATGCATATCCGGGAAAGGGAAGGCAGCCAAGATACTAATATCTTACAAAGCCAGGCTAACGTGCTGGCCCCGCTGAGAAGACAGAAATAAAAACCCATCTCCCAAATCCTTCCTCAGTGTGTACAAACATCAAATCACATTGTACACTGCAAGAATCTTACAATTTTATTTGTCAAGTATACCTCAGTAAAGCTGGTGGTGGGGAGAACCATCCTCCAGCAGGCATCCCATGTATATCGTTTATGGTACTCAAAGGGTAATTTCTATGACCGTAAAGGAAAACAACAACAAAAACAACTACATTATACAATTAATGTGTTTGGGTTTACAGTCAAATCTTCGGACAACATACATGTACAATTACCATGCAATGTTAATGAAAAGATATGTGTAGGAGGAATGTCCTAAACTGTTACCTTGAACAGGCTGAATTTTTTTTAACATTGTCATTGAGGTAAAACACTGTAATGTGTGTTACGTGCACTAATCTTAGGTGCTCAGATCAATGAATTTTTAACCCATGTAACCCATCCAAGTCAATATATAGAACATTTCCAGGTTCCAGAAGGTTCCCTCTCGCCCCTGCCTTGTCTAAACCCACCTTCACCACTATTTTGATCTCTAAACCATAGATTAGTTTTGCCTCTTCTTACACCTTGTAATCTTACAGTGGAAATGCTTGAGTCTGGTTTCCTTCCCTAAAAATGGTGTGTGTAAGACTCACCTATGTTACTGTGTGTATCAGTAGCTCATTTCTCATAGTTGTGCAGTGTTTCATTGTATGACTATACCACAATTTATTTCTTATCCATTCCACTGATGGACATTGGGTTTTCAGTTTGAGGTAATTATGAAGAAAGTTGTTATAAACATTCTTGTATGTGTCTTCCAGTGAATATATATCCGTATTTGTTTTGAGTACGTCACCCAGGGGTGGAATCGCCAGGTCAGAGAGTAGATGAACTATATAGTTTTAGGAGAAGACGGCCTGTTTTTCAGATGGTTGGAAACATTTCTACTCTCAATAGCAGTGTGCTCTGGGTATAAACTGCCAACATTTGTTGATATTAGTTGTCAGTCTTTTTAATTTTAACCAATGTGGTATCTCCCTGTGGTTTTCATTAGCATTTTCCTGATGACTGCGTGATTTTCATAACGATATAAGCTGTATGAATGTCCTCTTGTGATGTGCAAACAAAACCAATCTTAAAAGTAAAGGGTTATTTGTTTTGTTTTTAATAAGTAACCACTAGATGACCAAATGCGAGACCCACTTTAGCTCATTTTCTTAGCAATAATATCACTACTTGACAGCAGGGAGAAGAATGGACTCTGACCTGGACACCAACAGCCACCATTCAACAGCACACACACGGTAATAAGCTCAGGAAATAAACTGCCTAAGGGGGCTTTACAAATAAGTGGCATGGGAGATTTCATTAGATTCCAGTGATAGCACAGTGTCATTGTAAAAACTAAAAAACAGGTTAAACTTTTTTGTAGAAATTTGAAAGTTGGCCCTGAATAACAATTAACGGTATTTACCACTCAGGAGGCTGGGACACTGCACCCATTTGGCTACAGTGAACCATTCCTGGGGCCTTTAAAGTGGCCCTCCTGCCTAACTGAACCCCCGTTTTGTTTCTCTTACCTACCCTTTCCCCACAGAACTGCTAGCCTTATGGGGAGCCAACCCCACCCCTAGTTCCTGAGGAGGGTCTGATGAGTAAATCCTGTCTCCCTGCCAGGGATTGGTTCAGTACTGGGTGTGGGGCTCAATTCTGGCCCTTGAAACTTAAAGAGCCGTTTGTCGGAGGCCTCTGGGAACATTTTTTCTCACTTTTCTAAATAAGCTTCCAGAAGCAAATCTGTCACGTGGGGTGTTGTTGTCCAGTGTAGAAGTGAGCTGCGAATCTAGACACCAAGTCTGTAGATGTGTAGCCCTGAACTTCAGCAGCTTGTTGATTCTGGTCTGAGGATGGAGCCAACGCTGACAGGAAGAGGACGGAGCCCAGGGAATCCCAGGAAAATATGTGGGAGCCCTCAGTTTGAGAGAACCCTAAGGCCCGCCTATTCTCTGGACTGGTTTCTGTGAGTGCATCGGTTAGGATGCATTTGGCTGCAGGCCACAGAATAGCTGACTGCCGGTAGCTTGAATCAGGAGGAGACATTTTCTCACATCGTCAGACGTCAGGGGTAAGAGCGCACACAGCTCTTCATCCTCCTGAGACACCAGCGTAGGTGCCTGGTTTTGTGTCCCCCGTGATTGAAGATGGTGCTACACGTCCAGGCGCTGCATACAGTCAAGGCAGGATAGAGGGTTAGAAGACAACCATCTGGCTCCCCGCTACCACTCATCTCATTGATAAAAGAGGAACTTTCCCCAGCCCACAAGTAAACTCCTTCACGTATTTCACTGGTCAGAAAGAGGAATCTGGAAAACAAGTGTCTGGCTCAATAATGGCAGGTGGCCGGGGAGGAGGAAGTTGGCAGGGATTGCTGGCTTTGACAAAAGAAGCTTATGTTCGGTTTTCTGTTACTCAGAGTTAAAGCACCGTGATTTAGAGCTTTACACTATACTATTCTATCTGGAACATTCTGTCCAATATGGCACCCACTACCTACATGTGGCTATTTACATTTAATTTAAACGAACTACAACTAAATACGCTTGAAAACTACATGTCAAGTGCTCAGTAGTCACACGTGGCTAATGGCTGCCCTACCTGACAGGGCAGATACCCACTATCACCCTCACTGAGAAAGTTTTATTGGAGAGTGCAGTTCTAGAAAGAATAGTAACCAAGGTGCAACATCTGGAATATTATTTTTCTACTCCGTGAGAAATGCAGCCTTTAATCCTCTGTGTGAGAGAACGGCAGCTATATGAGGGTTGTTGCCCCAAATTTTGGTGCGCAGGGTCTCTGCCCAGGGACTGGGTACTGCCACTCTCCTGGCACCACCTTATTCCCACCGCTGAGCATCGTGCCGTCTTTATCCCATACAACACCTAACACATAGAGACTAACAATATCTATACTCAGGAACTAGGTTCCTTGGAATTACTTCTGCATCATACTTCGGACAGAGCGTGGGGTCACACGTTGTGCTGAGTAAACCGAGCCGGATCTTCTCCAAGCATCTTGTTCAGTGCACACAGTACTACACCTAGAAAGTAGCTCATTTCTCCATAGCTCCCCCATAAACACAGAACCTTACGTTTCTATCCTACTTACTCCCTGAACAAAAGGAGGAAAGACCTGCAAAACCAAAGTACAAGCCGGGAAAACTGCTACTGACCTTACAAAGCAAGCATGAAGAAAATTTTCTGATACGATTTCATAGAGCAACTTGTTTTTTATTTGAGAGGGGGATAAAATAGTTGTATTCTACTACTCAAGTTTGATCCCTACTGAGTAGCTCTTTAGAATTTTTAATACAGCCAACTTTAAAGCCCTAAGCTCCCCCTGACATTCACATTCAGACTTGAGTCACCTCAGCCCAACTCACTCTTGCCCTTCAACTAAGCAGTTCTTCAAAATGTTTTTCATTAAATTCTAGATTATAAATGGAACATTTCATTATGTGGAGAAAAGCAGAAGGAGGACTCCTGGGAAGGTTAATTATATTCACACTGCTTTACAATTTAATGTTTACAGGCTTAAATTAACACAAGAATAAAATAACCTGTATCTGTCTAACCTGAGGGAACAGGCACAGATTTTCAAGGAAAATCCAGGGTAATAAGAAAAATTTTAATGAAAAAAATGTAAATATCTATATTATATACATATATAACATATATAATATATATACATACATATATATAAGAGCTTTTTTAAGTGCTTCTGATAAAATATTCACTAACATTCATAAAATTGCAAGGCTAACATGGAGAAAAATAACTTGACTCAAGAAAATAGTCTTGAGTTTTAAAAATACCCAACATATTTCTTACTGAGCAAATTCACTATTCACTATAAAACGTCACCTTCTCTCCATATTAATGATTGAATATATATTTTCAACAAAATTTCAATTAAAAAAAACAGGATACTTAAAGAAATTAATGAAAGCTTTCTCAACTTCATCTAAAAGAATAAACAAGCCAGAATAGCCAAGATAGTTACAATAAAAAGAGAAAACATTGTCTAACATTTAAAAATGCATTTTCAAATGTATCTAATTTTGAAAGAGGGATATGAACATGAGAGTAAGCAGATCCATGGAATAAACAGAATATACAGAAACAAACATATACTATAAAAGAACTGCATGTGTGACAAATGTGGCTTTTTAAAGAGACAGGAAAAGGATGAATCAGTTGGTGCAACTGGCTAAATATCTGGAATAGGAGTTAAATTTCTACTTCATACCACGTGGTAGATGGAATAACGGACACCTCCTCCCAGAGATGTCCGTGCCCCAAACCCCAGACCCTGTGGATACGTTCCCCTACATGGCAAAAGGGACTTGGTAGATGTCATTAAGACTGCAGGCCTTAAGATAAAGATATGACCCGGATGATCGGGTGAGCCCAACCTGGTCACAGGAACACTTAAGAGCAGAAAACTTTCTCTGGCTGGAGACAGAGATGCCAGGGAAGAGCAAGGCAGGGAGATGCAGCAGACGCTGGGAAACATGAGAAAGACCTGACCCATCACTGCATGCCTGAGGACAGAGGGGCGGGCAATGTGACAAGGAATACAGGTGGCCTTGGAAACTGACAGAGGCTCCTGGGTGACAGTCAGTAAGGAAACAGGGACCTCAGCCCTAGAGTGCAGGGAACTGGATCCGGCAACAACATGAATGAGCCTGGACGAGAATTCTTTGCAGACTCTTAAGAGCCCAACCAGCCAACACCTTGACTTCAGCCTTGTGAAATCTGCCAGGCTAACCCAAATTTCTGTCTGACCTACAGACTGTGAACGATTATGGAATTTATGTTGTGTTAAGCCACTAAATTGGTGGTCATTTGTTATGGCAGCAATAGAAAACTAATACATATCCATACACCAAAATTTGGTCCAAATGAAGGAAATAAGTATTAAGCTAAAAAACACAAAAATAATACAGTAATTAAAAGAAACAAGTAGCTGACGCACACAGCAACGTAAAGAACATCAAAAATATTGTGTTGAGCAAAAGAAGCCAGACTCAAAAGAATGTATCTTGGGGCAGCCGGATGGCTTAGTTGGTTAGAGAGCGAGCTCTGAAAACAGAGTTGCCAGTTCGATTCTCGCCATGGGATGGTGGGCTGAGCCCCCTGCAACTAAAGATTGAAAACGGCGACTGGACTTGGAGCTGAGCTGCGCCCTCCACAACTAGATTGAAGGACAACAACTTGGAGCTGAGGGGCCCTGGAGATTTATTTATTGGAGATTGTTCCCCAATATTCCCTATAAAAAAAAAAAATTTTTTTAAAGAAAAACAGAATGTATCTTTGTGACTCCACTTAGATGAAGTTCTAGAACAGGCAAATCCCAGAAATGGCAGAGTGGCTGCCGAGGGAGTGAGGAAGGGCTATTGGCTGGAAAGGGGCACTAATGCACTTTCCAGGGGGTGGAAATATTCTCTATTTTGGCAGGGGTGGTGACCACATTGGTGTATATATTTGTTAAAGCTCGTTGAACAGTACATTTGAAATCTGTGCCTTTTATCACATGCAAATCTCTCTTTTTTCAGTATTGGGGAAAAGAAACCATAAAAGCACTAAGAGAAAAATATAGATACAAATTTTAGATCATCTTCAACTGCTCTAGGAAGAAATTTGATCATACTTAACTAAGTGACATATACATATGGCCTTTGACCCAGCAATTCTACTTCTGGGGATCAATTTTACAAACGGATCACACACACAAGGAATGGCAGATGTACAAGATTATTCACTGTCAAACTGCTGTAATAGCAGAAGACTGAGACCAAGCTTAAAGCCCATCAACAGGGGGTCGGTTTAACAAATTAAAATGCAGTTCCCACACAGACTACTACACAAGTGTTTAAGAAGGAAGGAAGGGAGGGAGAGAGGGGAATGAAGATGCTTTCCATGTACTGATCTGGGATAATCTCCAAAATATACTTTTTAAAAACAAACGTAGAACAGTGTGTACGTTATACTCCCTTTTGTGCAAAAAACTTTTTTAAAGGGCTGAATAAGAATATATATTCACATTTGCTTGTATGTGTATAAAGAAGTTCTGGAAGGATCCATTAGAAATAAAATTATTTACCCTTATTGGGGGGTGGGGTGGAGGGCTAAGAAGGGAGACCTACTCCCGCCTTTTCACTGTAACCTTTTTATATTTTTTGATTCTTGAATTACATAAATTCAAAAGTTTTAACGCAAGGAAAAGAAATTGTACATAATCTTCACATTTGAGAAAGCCATTCTAATGACAACAAAAACAAAAATCATACGGCGATAGACACGAATTCATAAAAAATTGAAAGCTTCTGTACATCAAAAAGTCCTCCAAATAGTTTAATAACAACCTAAATCAGCAAAATGATGGGCCGAGCCACTCCCCTACTGCTGACGGCAGGAATAAGTGGTGTGGCATCTGTGTATAGATGTGTTCAATGCACAAACTTTTCATACAGCTCTTCAGCTGCTTGGAATTAATTCTACAAACATATTTCGTTCAAGTATGTGAGGATATTCACTGCCTCTTTCTTTGTAAAGCAAAAACAATACAAATCCAAAAGTCCAACAACTGGAGATATTTATATAAACAATGGTACAGCTTCGTACAGAACACTATACAGTTGTTAAAAACTCAAGGCAGATCTAGATAAATAGGAGATGTCAAAATATGCTAATAAGGTGAATAAAGCAAGTTGGAGAAGAATTTGTACAGCAACTTGGAGAGCTTAAGGGTGTATGTGTATATGTGCGTATGTGCGTGCACTTGATTAGGAGAATTTCTGAAGGACACTTACGAAACTAGTAAGAGTGGGGATCTTTGGGAAGTAGATCTGGGAAAGGGGAGAACGCTCCTGAACTATGGGAGAATAAATTTCTGTTGTTTTAAATCACCCAGATTGTGGTAATTTGTGATTGCAGCTGTACGAAACTAAAACAACACCTCTCTGAATATGTTCACAGAATCAGATAAGTAGAAAGGATTTAATAAAGTGAGATGATTGGACTAAAATTTGCGAAGTAAGGAACCCAAGGCTCAGAGATTCGAGGGCCTGACCTAGGTCACACAGCAGTGAGCACCAGAGGTGAGGTCCCGGCTTACCTGCGGCTGGGCAGGACAGCCAGGACCAGAACCCAGGTTTTGCCCCTGGTCCACGATGGTTCAGGGTAATGGTACGGGCCGTGACAGTCCATGCATGTAATTTGAGTGCAAACCCTGAAACATTTACAGAACCTTTGCTTTGTTGACCCAGCAAAAAGAAAATATTTGTTAAAAACATAGCCCTCGTATTTGCCTGTTTTCACAGGGCTTTCCTGAAATTACCAGTCAGTTAAGCAGTTACAGCTGAGGGAATCTGTGAGACTCAAGGCCTTGAATGAAAGGTGGGAGGGGTCAGTGCTGGACCATTAGAAAGTGGTCCTAAATCTACTGTGATTGTTCCTTTGGGAAGAATAGCCCCCACACCTGCTCACAGGCCCTAATAAACCCTTTTCAGCTGGAGGACAGACCATGGGAAGCACGCTCCGGGATGGCAGCTCAGCTCACCACAAAGGCCTTCTGAGGGGACAGCCGAGTGCAGAGGTGGGCTTGCATGTGTGCTCTATGTGCCACACGTGCAGGCTGCAGCCCTGCCATGGGGGTGTTTGAACTGGAACTTTGGGAGGAGTTCCTCCAGTGATGGCAGATGGGGTAGGAGCCTCCAGAGGGGGGTGGCCTTGCCCCCCTACCCTGCGAAGAAGCCACTCTGGGGGGAGAGAATATGATACTTATACCCAGAGACAGGAGAGGCAGAAAGAGGAGGCTTCTGGGGCCCCACCATTCCACATACCACTGCCCCTGAGGCCCAGCTGTGCCCCTGTCCCTTCCCTAATTCCCAAAGACATCAGCAGTCTTCCAGAACTCGCCTCTTTTTGCCTAAGTAGTTGTTTTTTTCCTTCATTCACTAGAAAGGAAGAAAAGAGGCAAGAGTAGCTAGCCTATTTCACCCCTCTCTACCACTTCACATTAAACAAGGTCTAGATCACGGGTATCCTGCCCCCAACCCTTTGCTAGGCATCCAAAGCTCCATGCTAGACCTTTGGTTTTCTGCTTTCCCCAATAGACTGAGCTCTTAAGGCAGAAACTAAGTCTTAACTAAGTTTTATTTCTGCAACCCAAGGGCTCATCGTTGTATGAATAAATGATTTTCTGGCTGTTTCTTTACTTATCAGAGACAGATGAGTAAGCTAGAGGAATGGGGAAGGAAGAAAGGTTTAGGGGTTTAATTCAAACTAGATGATTTCACTGGTGGTATTGGATTTCTGACCACCTCCTGGAATGCCAAGAAGTGCTGAACTGTTAGATGTTCCCTTGGAGGACACAAATTCAATGAAAGCCAATCACACAAAGTGTAAGCCAGAAACCACCAGATAAACCCAACTAAAATAAAATTCCCAAAGCTGCTGGCTACTTGGGAAAAACAAAGGAGAAAGATGTTTACACATTTATAAGCACCTGTTGAGAATTCGATGGTCAGTGAACAAGGCTACATATTCCCGTGTGATATTATAGTCCCAGAGATTTAGAAATGCTCAAACCAAGAGTAATCCTATAGTTAGTTTGGAGCTGGTAAAAAGTAACACTTGCATACACAGAAAAGAAATCTAAGGGAACCTAAATAGGGTTGCCAACTCTTTATTTTGCCAAACAAGAACTTTAAAAAAAAAAAAATTGTACTGTCTACTACCCCCATAATTGCACAAAAGAAGAAATATTTTAATTCCAATAAAAGGAGGAAAAATGTAAATTCAGACGAAAGAAAGCCATTCCCAAGAAGGATGAGCTAAGAACCTTACAGCACGTTTTAGTCTTGGATAGTGTGCAGATGGTTTGGACATTGAAAGAGTCATTTCAAGCCCTAACACCACAGCAGGCCCCTGGAAGGTGCTCAAGAAATATCGCTAAAGGGCAAAGATAGATCAATTTCAACTCCTGGTTCTGCAGTGGAGTCTCAATCATGTGACCTACAAAGAGAAAGGACATAAGGAGGCCTCCCTCCCAGCTGGTGGCCATTGATAGGTGTAATTTCTCCCCAGTGTGTGCCACAGATGGGCATTTTTCCGTTTTGCTATTTGAATGAGAGGAGTCCGAGGCAGTTGTGTGATAACAAATAAAATTCATTGAGCATGTTCTATGTTCCAGGCCTTGTGCTAAGCCTTTCTCGGGCAATTTCTCATTAAATATCCCTAATGATGCCAGTGAGAGAGGTATAATTATTATCCCAATTTCACAGGTCAGAAAACAGTTTTAATCAAGGTGTAGAGACTTCAAGCAAGGAGCAAACTCAAGCCTGATACCAAAATCTGTGTTCACAAGCCTGGAGAGAGACGGTGAACAAAGGGTGGAGGGTAACTGGGGAAAACAGGCAGGATGGCTTTTAAAATTAAAATCAAATCCTGCAAAAGCAACCCCAAAGAAGTCTGAGCAGTTAGCACTCCACACTCTGCCTCAAGACAAACAAATGAGGAACTTAACCCTCGGCCAGGACAGGTTGACTCTCCGTATCTGGGTTAACTCCAGTCTGCCCTACAACTGCCACATTACCTTTATTTAGGTCCCCCCCACCACCACCACCCCCTTCCCCCCCCACCCCTTCCCCCACCCCCCACCCCACCTGGGAGTTAGAGATGATGGTAAAGTTTGCAAAGTTCAGAGCAGCCCCAGAGGGCACAAAGCCACCCTGCGGTGGCAGCCCTGGAACAAAGTGCTTTCTCATTCACCAAAGAACCTGAGTTGAATAATAGCAGCCCAGACATCCTCCCCTCCATGTCCCCAAGTCCCTCTGTGATAATGTTAAATGCTGGTTAATGGCCTCCATTCCACCTCCCACCCTCAAGACCAGAGTAATCTAATTCCCCCTCAATATGAAGGTCAAGAGAAACCCAGCAGAGGCTAAAACACCATCCACTGTGGCATCGGGAGGGTCCCAAGGTGCCCCGGAGCTCCCCATACACAAAACAGTCTCCCCCAGACAGGGACACCTGAAGGGCAGTCCCTTAACAGTGTCAGGAGAATCTGAGTTCTAGCCTCAGTTCTGACACTAGCTGACAGTTTCCTGAAACATGGAACCTTGATCTTGGCCTTGAAAAAAGAGGCCAGGCTGAAAGATGTATTTATCCACACTCCCAGCCTTCTAAATAAAACTGTGTGTTCACACACACACACACACACAAACACACACACTCATGCACACCACACTTTCCATGGCTTCTAACCCCATTTAGAATAAAGCCCCAAAAGCTTTGATTCCCATTCTAAGACCCACACACACACATTTCAACTACCTTCAACATTCTCCAAACTATATGCCCACAATATTGTAGCCACAAATTCATCTGGCTCCTTGCCTCTCCCACACCTTTGCACAACAATGTAACAGGGCTGGGGCTGGTGCCAGGAAGATAGAAGGATGTAAATGTGTCCCCCTGATAGCAGAGAAAGTCCAGAAGCCTGGGATCAAGTCTTATTTTACCTCTTCCAGGCCTGATGTCAGGTAGCCAATTCACTTAACCCTAGGCCTCAGTTTCCTCACTGGAAAACAGGGATAGTATTGCCTACAAGCCTGGACTCCCCATTTCCTCAGTCAGTCAATAAATATTGAGTGAGTGCTAATTGTGTGCCAGGCACTCTGATGGATGCTTAGGATACGTGAATGAGCAAGACTGACCACAACACTGCTGCCCTCATGAAGCTTACATTCTGGTACAGGGAGGTCTATAAAATGGGGATTGCTCGTAATATTTCTGTGAGAATTAAATAAGATATATATGAAACACACTTACCATACAGCCTGACATAGGATCAACTATTATTATTATTATTATATTGATGTTTAAAGTATACACCCTTTTGCTCACCATTATTCTTAAAAAGAAGCTGCTCCTGTTACCTAGAATACGCCTCTCTCCCTCCTGGCACCCTTCAATCTGCCTGCTAGAAGTTCTCTTCATCTATTTAGGCACAACTCAAAACTGACCTCCCATACTTCCTCCTGGGAAGGATTCAGGAGCAGGGAACTCTCTGGGCGTGCTCGTCTGCATCTCCATTAATCCTTTCTCACAGGTCAGCCTGGCATTAACTCTGTTTCACCACCTTGAGCAGCGCCTACCTATGTCTTATATGTTTACATCCTCCATAGGCCTATACAGGGCACTGAGATATGTGGGGAGTGGAACTGCCTTAAACAAAAATAAGAAAGCATAGACAGGTGAAAAGAGGTAAGACACTGAGGGGAGAAGAAAGGGCATATTAGAGAGGAAGTCTTGGAGGGACGGTTTATGGGGACCCTTGGCACCTGGCCAATGAGTTCAGACTTGAGTGAGCCCTGGAAGTCACTGATTTTTGACTTCTCCAGGTAGAGTAGGCCCTGATGGGCAGAGATGAGCTGGTCCAACGGTGACCAAAGGAGAGTGCACTGGCGGCCACACCTGGACATGAAGCTCACCCCAGTTCGAGGCTGTGATCTGAGAATTCTCACAGTGAATCAAATTGCCCGTATAGCACTGTGATTCTCTATATTCCCTGTGTTGCGAAATTTCCTCCCAAATGGCCTGGCGTCCTCTGAAGCGAAGCTGAATATGCCACCCCAAAATGTCACTTCAGCGTATTGATTATTTTGAATTAAGGGTATTTGAGAAACAGCTGGTGTAAGAAGGACTCTGACCCTTCTTTATCTTCCTGAAAGCAGAAGATAAATCTCCATGTGAAAGGTACCCTCCCGGTACCAGGAGGGTAGAGAGACATCCTTATCACCAGAGACAGGGAATTTAGGGGCGAGGAGGCTGTATAAACAAACCTTGTTACTTCTTTACCAATTGATTACCCCAAACCCAAACCCTTTGTCTTGTCAATTTTTCGCAAATGCATTATTTCTTTGTCTAAAAGGTATAAAAGCTTCTTGCTTTGGACACCTCTTTGAGTCTCATATTTTTATGGGGCTCCCATGTGTACAAAATTAAATGTTTCCCTCCTGTTAATCTGTCTTATGTCAGTTTAACTACTAGAACAGCCAAAGAACCTAGCGGGGAAGAAGGGAAAAAGAACTTTTCCGCCCCTACACCTCCGAAATGTCATCACCATTTTCTAGAGGTAGCAATTGGCCCCCTTTCCATTGACAGGAGGATCCAGGGCCTACAAAAATATAAACATCTCAATCTAAATGTCATCGGAACTTCAAACACAGTCACAGCTAAAGCCAGATGTGGCCTGGGTCCAACACACACACAGGAGTCCCACCAGCTTGCAGACACATGTCATGGTGAGTCCAGAGGGGCACTGATACAAAGGTTCAACACCAAGGCAAAAGGTGGAGTCCACTCACGTAAACTGGGTCAAGCTATCACAGGTAAGGCGCATTCCCACTTCCAGATTTTCCATAAAAACAAGGAAACAAGGCAATGCTTACTTAAGAAATTTGAGACCAAGAAAAATGTCTGGTCAGGCAGCACGGACAACCCCACTGACAAAAAGAAGAACACTGCTCTCGGTGTAGGCACTGTGACATTTTGGGGTTCAAGGTGCCTGTTTACCTGGTTCAACACTTATTTTTTATTTTAAACCTGAATCTCTCTCTGCCATCACCACTGTCCCTATAATCAATCTCTGCTGTAACTTAGAGTGTCATCTTTACTAAAACTATCCATTTCCCCCAATTCCTCTTTCTTATAAAGATTTCTTATAGTAAGGATTTTTTGACCTTAAGAACCTCAGCGTGCACTCTAAGGAAACTTGTTACAAAAGCCATGAACCCACAGTAATCTGTGTCACTGACACAGCAAAGGCAAAGGGAAACCAAAGGCAAAGCTCTGACCTGTCAGCCCCACTTCCCCATCTGAAAGGGCAAAGATCTTGTTCCTCAAGGTTAATTAAAACAACGCCACATTCCTGACAACCGCTGGAGGCCCACACCCCCAACCTCCACTTCAGGTCTTAAAAACATCCTCAGGATCATTTTACCTTCCCCACCCAAACAGAAGGCTTGCGGGTTCTACTTTGGCTGCTAAAAGAAGCTTCATCCTAACAAGCAAAAAAATAACAATAATAATACAAGGGCATATACCTTAGTAATGGGCTTTTCGTAGCAGCCACAGAAAAACAAAACTAATCAGCAAAGAGAAGTTTAAGAATCTCACAAAGTCTCTATTTGGTCGCTGAGAGCCATGCTCTGGGAAGTCAGGATATATATATATATATATTCCTTGATTTGCCACTAATGACTAACAAGTGATGGGCCTCGGTTTCTTCATCTATAAAATGTTCATGGCCCCATTCCTGACACTGCATTTGTGAAATTCTGAGCAGAGACTTAAAGAATCCCCTTTCGAATTTATAAATCCAGAGTTTGTGGCAGCATTAAAGCACTCTACTTCCTTCTCCAAAAAAAAAATAAATAAATAAAATTCAAAAGAAAACAGGCATAATGACAAGGAGCCATTATTCTCCTATCTCCTCAGCACTCACACAAGGCCCCACTGAGCTCAAGGTAGACAACCAGCTGGTGTGGGCAGACAGACAGAACCAGAGTAACCAGAAGCATCCTCTAGCTTGCCTTTGCAGACGCTACTGGCATGACCCACACAGCCATGTCCTATGGTACTCTCATTACTCAAGTATGAATTTCCTTACTCGAGTATGGATATCAGCCTCCTTCATCGCTCCAATGGTTACTTCCCAAGGAAATGGCGATTTCCTAAGCCTCTTTGAGGTGCTCCAAAGAGAGCCTGCAGTTGCCACCTAAACTGGTTAGTTGGTCATAAAATCAAGTTAATGGATTATGATTAGCTTTTTAATAGGACAGAAAATGTCACTGTGCTTCACCCTGTAGAGAGAATAAATACACTGTGGAGCTCTTGTTGCAGTTTTATGCTTATATATGCACGTGGGTGGGTGTGGTTCCTATTGTGGGTCTTAGTCAAAAGAGGACTGAGAAACCCATACACCTGAAGAAGGGGGATTTGACTTGGGATGAATGCCACACACACCCATCCCACCTCCATGCCCTGTGGAGAATGCGAGGGCCAGCAAACGGTACTGAGAACTCAAGCCCCGATCATGCAATTCTACAAAACAGAGCTGACCGGAAAACAGCTGAAACAAACTTCTGTCTCCCCTACAAGGTAGTACTTCCTATAAGGTACAAAACAGGATGCTCAATAAAAGACCAAGCCATCCGTGTAACAGCCTTGCCTCAGAAAGGTGCTTGGCACCAGGGAGACTCAGCACAGACAGCCATGGGAGAACTTGGGTGCTGGGAACGCAAGGTTCTTTGCTCCCTGATCTTCCAGCTAAGGTTGACTGGGCTAACAGCAATGCTGGGGATTAGAGATCTCAGAGCCCCCTTTCTCTGTTTAATTTTTTTTCTTTATTTTTCAATTGCACATCTCCCTAAAATTTTTCGCTAGGAAGCACCAAAGCTTACAGCCTTCCAGAAACGACTCCCAGCTGGAAGGGGAGCTGGCCTGCGCTGCACGCAGAAAGATAGGTGCAATTTCAGCAGGGTTGCAAAAGCTCAGGGCTCTCCTTGGGCTCGCGGCCGCAGGGGGCGGAGTGAGCCTTCCCAGGCTCTGAGCCCACGTTTGAAAACGATCTGAAGCAGAGACTGGGCATCTGGGGACTCCGCTTCTCGGCCTTGGGCCCTGCTCTTCCCCTGCCCCTAGACTCATTTGGCCGAGGACTGTAGACCGTGAAGCAAGCCCCTTTCTGGCAAGTCCCGCTCACGATCGATCGGGCGGGCTGGGGAAGAGGCCTGCCCAGGGCTGGATTCGCGAACCTACAGCAGCCGGGAATCGACCAGACTCTCCAAGTTCCCGGCAAATCCCGCCCCGCGCAGGGCGCTTCCCAGCCCAAGAGTGTGTCCGGGGCGCATCCACTGGTCTTCTCATTAGAACATACTAGCAGCCCTGGGGTCCTCCCAAGGAGGTGGGAGGTGAGACCCGGAGCCGCAGGTTCTGTACCCTGGTGGGAACGAGGCAGGCCACGAGCCTCTGCAGTCCTGTCGCAGCTCGTCCCCTCGTCCCCTGGGGCTCAGAAGGCCAGAGCCACCCCCGCGCCTGACCCCGCGCAACAGGCCCGGGTCTGCACCTGGATGAGCGCGGGGCCCACAGGGATGGCCTGCTCGGGTGCTGCCTCGGAGGTCGCCGGCCCCCGCGCGCAGCCGTTTCCCTCTAGGAAGAGGCGAGGGACGTGGAAGACCCGAGGTGCCCCCCGCGCTTCCCGCGCCACTTACGCACCTAGTTGCCCGCGGGTCCCACATGGCCCGGGCCCGAGGGCCGGCGTTGGGCCCGCCGCCACCGCCTCGGGAGCCGCTTCCCTAGCGGCAGGACGCAGCGGGCGGTGCGGAAGCCCGAAAGCCGCGGTACTGGGCAAGGGCGGCGCGGTGCAGCGGCCGCGCGGGGGCCCCCTGCTCCCGGAGGATCAGCGCCCGGGCAGTGATGAGAAGGCGCGGGGGGCGGGGACCCTGGCGCCCAGCTGTGTGCAGCCCGCAGACCTATTCCAAGTTTCCACGTAGTTGGGAGAGACCGAAGATTGTCACGTGCACGTCGCCGCTGGATGGGAGGGGGTGTTTGTCACTGTGTTCAAAAGAGGCATTTCGACGTCTCCCATTAAGCGTGTGAGTGCTGCTCCAATGGAGTGGCTCTCAGCTGCCTTTGAAAAACGGGGATTTCGAGCCGGTTACCACGAGGGGCTGAGCACACACACACACACACACACACACACCGGACACGGTCCAGCCATCGATGAATTCCACTTTCGTTACTCGAGCCCGCAGCGATTGTCACGGAAACTGAGAACAGGGTCATGACTCGCCTCTTCACCTTCCCTCCGTCCCCCTCATATAAAGAAACCAGAGCCACAGCCTGCGGGGCTCCGAACACCGGCCCCTGAGCTCCCACTTCCTTTTTGCCTCAGTCAGTCACTGGATACCAAGTACTTACTGTGAGTTCCAGACTCCATTCTTGAGTCGCTGGGGATTCAGGTGGGAAGAGGCCCCCAACTTCTTGATGCTCACAGCCGTGTTCATGGCATCTACGGTCTAGTATATCTCTCACCACAGGCAGGAACTAGCAAGGAACCTCCTGGAAGGGCAGTGTGATAACTGAGGTGGGGGACAGTTAGGACAACCTCAGGCTGCCATTTCCCTGTCGGTTCTTGGAACTATAAGCCACACACCCTCTCACCCACTGCTCCTGTTTGGGCCTCAACTTCTCTGGGACGGGGATTCCTTTCCCACAAGCCACGGATTTGGCCCAATCAGAGAGCAAAGCCCCCTGCCCTCTCTTGGGGCAAGGCTTTGGCCTACACTGCCTCCTGGTGGTTCTCGCTTCTTCTGGGGGACTACCCAGCCAGGCCACCCCTGTGTCGGGGAGGGGGACACCGCAGAGTTTTAGAGAAAGGAACAGTACAGTTTCCACAGAAGCAGAGAGGAGTTGATGACAGTAAACACACTTAAAACACGCAGCCCATGTACTTCTCTGCTCTGCTTACTCTGAATCAAGAGCTAGCCAAACAGTCTAGCTAGCGGTCTTCTTGCTTCTGGAGTCTCACCTCCTCCCATTTCTTCTGTGCATTAATCTTCCTCAAATACCACCGTGCAACACTTCCAGTTTAAAAGTCTTCAATGGCATCCTGTTGCCTACTGGAGACCAGGTTAGATAGCTGAGCATTTGGGATTCTTGACAATTTTACCCTATCCTTCCAGTCAGCCTCCTCACACAAACATTATACTCCAGTAGTTCCCAAACTTGGCAGCATATTCAAATCGCCTGAGGGTCTTTTAAAAATACTGATGTCTGGCTCCTATTGTCAATACTCTGGTTTAATTGGTACGGGGTGTGATACGGGCATCAGGATTTTTAAAAGCTCCCCAGGTGATTATAACATGAAGCAAAAATTTTGGAAACACTGCTGGTCTCTAAATAGTTGGAGTTACTTGTTGTTTCCCAGACATCATTGATCGTTGCACTTTTAGGAGACTTTACATATCCTTTCTCCAATGTTTTTCCCAACATCTCCCACTGCTATATTTAGGAAAGGCCCATACCACCTCTTCTAACATGCCTCTTCTTTTGAGCCAACTGCAAGTAATCTCTGCTTCCAGAAGGCCTAGCCAGGTTCTTACATAAGCATTTCAGAATATTTTTGTCATACTTCTTCCTCTGTATCTTTCATCATAGTCCTCAAAACAGTCACATCAACTCAAGACAGTCAAGTCTTTCTGTTTAAAACTGTTTCTTCTCTTTCTGCTATTTTAATATTTTTATCAAAATTACACATTCTCACAGTTAAAGGAACAGTCCCCCTTCCCACCTGACTTCTTCCCCAGAGGCAACTTTTATCTCTATTAGCAGATCAGTAGATGGCTATTTTCGTATCTCTAAATAACACTGCTACTTCTTATTGTTGGGATGTTTTCCCCAGTTTTATGCATCATCAGGTAAATTTTTTTTTAGGTTGTGCTTGTCTGAAAACCTTCACCCTCTATATAGTTTGTCTGGGTATAAAATTCTAGGTTGGAAATAATTTTCCTACAGGATTTTGAAGCTATTACTCCAGTGACTAGCTTCCAGTACAGCTGTTGAGAATTCTGGAAACATCCAATTACCCATTTTATGTGACCTCTCTCTCTTTTTTTTAAATTTCTGGAAGTCTGAAAATTTTTCTGTTTCTTCCTAATGTTTCAAAATTACACAATGATGTGCTTTGATTTGGGCCCATTCATTCATCCCATTGTATATTGGATGTGTTATTTCAGTCTTGAAACTCAAGCTCTTTTGTTCTGGGAAATGATCTTGAATTTTTATTTTTATTTGTTTATTTTTTTATGTCTTCTCCTCCATTTCCCCTATTCTGTCTTTTTGGAAATCCTATTATTCAAATATTGAACTTCCAGGACTGGCACCTGTGATACAGTGCCCTGTAACTACATATCTATCAACAATTACTTTAAGTGTAAATGGATTAAATGCTCCAATCAAAAGATAGGGTGGCTGAATGGGTAAGAAAACAAGACCCTTATATATGCTGCCTACAAGAGACTCATTTCAGATGGAAAGGCTGAAAGTAAAAGAATGGGAAAAAGATATTGCATGAAAATAGAAACAACCACAACAAAAGCTGAAGTGGCAATACTTATACCCGAAAAAAATCAATTTGAAAACAAAGGTGATAACAAGAGACAAAGAAGGACCCAGTAATCCCACTTCTAGGTATTTATCCGAAGAAACCTAAAATGCTACTTTGAGGGGACATGTACATCCATATGTTTATTACAGCATTGTTTACAATGGCCAAGATGTGGAGGCAGCCTGGGTATCTGTCAATAGATTAATGGATAAAGAGTAGATGGCACATATATGCAATGGAATATTGTTTGGCCATGGAGGGAATAGGTTCTTGCCATCTGCAGTGGCATGGATGGACCTGGAGGGTATTGTGCTGAGTGGAGTATGTCAGATAAAGGCAGATGCAATGTGATTTTGCTTATATGTAGAATCTAAATAACAAAATAAATGAACAAATAAAATAGAAAAAACTCATGGATACAGAGAACATTTTGATGGTTGCCACATGGCAGGGGGTTTGGAGGTGAGTGAAAAAGGGAAGGGATTAAGAAGTACAAATTTGTTGTTACACAGTCATGGGGATGTAGGGTATAGCAAAAGGGATATAGTCAATAATATTGTAATAACTATGTATGGTGCCAGATGGGTACTAGGTTTATTGGGATGATAGATGGGAGGGGGTTGGGAAGTAGGGTGAAAAAGCTGAAGGGATTAAGAAGTACAAATTGGTAGTCACAAAATAGTCATGGGGATGTAAAGTGTAGCATAGGGAATATAGTCAATAATATAATAATAACTATGTATGGTGTCAGGTGGGTACTAGACAAGCCAGGGAGATCACTTCTTAAATTACACAAATGTCTAACCACTATGCTGCACACCTGAAATTAATATAAAATATTTAAATAAGTAAATAAAGGGAAAAAAGAAACAAAAACTCAAAGACACAGACAATAGTCTAGTGGTTATCAGAGGGTAAGTGGGGAGGTGGTAGTAGAAGAGGGAAAGGGTGGGAAATATAAGATGATGGAAGGAGAACTGACTCTGGGTGGTGAACACACAGTGCAATATGTAGATGATATATTATAGACATGTACCCTTCAAACCTATATAACTTGACTAACCAATGTCACCCCCAATAAATTTAATAAATAATAAACAAACAAACAAAATAAAAAATGGGCAAAGAATCTGACTGGATATTTTTCCAAAGAAGACATACAAATGGTCAACAGTTACATGAAAAAGTATTCAATATCACTCATCATCAGGGAAATGCAAATTAAAACCACAGATCTCACCTCTCACCTGTTAGAATAGCCATCATCAAAAAGACAAGAGATAAAAAGTGTTGGCAAGGATGTGGAGAAAAGGGGACCCTTGTGCCCTGTTGGTGGGAATGTAAACTTGTACAGCCACTATGGAAAACAGTATGGAGTTTCCTCCAAAACATAAAAATAGAACTCTATGATGTAGCAATCCCACTTCTGGGTATTTATCCAAAAGAAACAAAATCAGTATTTCACAGAGATATCTGTACTTGCTCTTTCATTGCAGCATTATTCACAATAGTCAAAATAGGGTTAGGGAAACAACCTAAGTAACAGATGAACAGCTAAAGAAAATGTGATAGATGATAGATAGATGATAGATAGATAGATAGAATGGAGATATATAATGAAATATTATTCAGCCAGGAGAAAGCAGGAAATCTTACAAATACTAAATGATCTCACTTATATGTGGAAGGAGAGAGAGCGAGCGTCAAATTCACAGACAGAGAGTAGAATGGCAGTTACCAGGGGCTGGGGCAGGGACTGTTCATAGAGTATATGCCTTCAGTCATAAAATGACTAATTTCTGGAGATATAATGAAAAGCATGGTGACTGTAGTTAATAACACCATACTGTACACTTGAATTTTGCTAAGAGAATAAATCTTAAACATTCTCATTACAAAAAGTGGTAACTGTAAGGTAATGGATGTTTTAACTATGGTAATTGTTTCACAACGTATACGTATATCAAATCATCATGGTGTATGTCTCATTATAAATAGATACAATTTTATTTATCAATTGTACCTCAATAAAGCTGGAGGAAAAAAAAGAATATTAATTTGAAAGAGCAGGAAAAGTACCGGTGAGAGCATCCATGGTTCTCTCTCCTTTGATTCTGTGGCTTATCCCTTAATATGATGTTTTGAAGGCCAGAGACTCACTCTACATACCTTTCTGCTTCTCACCTGTGGTTGGTTGGTTGCTTGAAAGAATGACAAGCTCTTCTCCCTTGAAAGTGTCTAAGAATCCACTTCAATGATCTTGAATAACTGAAAATTAACAGACCATCTTGAGGACTTCGTTCAGCCAGAATCATCACTGTCAAACACATCCAGGAAAACAAATGACTATTGAGTCACTAGTGGCCACAATGGCCACTATACCAAGTGAAGATACAGACCCAACCCTATGTACCCAGATAGCTAACCAAGTAAGAAAGACAAACATTTAGATAGATGATAAGGAAAATAGAGTATGTAAATAAATATCAGTTGATCTTTTTAAAGGGAAGAGCTTATACAATGCCAAATAGAGGAAGTACAATTTATTTTCATTCAACATTTATGTAGCATTAATTTTAATTCCTTATGACAATGTAAGTTGCTCTCAAATAGTCCTCTAACAATATTAATTATCCCTGTTTTACAGACAGGAAAAGTAAAGAAATGGAAGGTTGAGCGGTTTGTTATACAACCAGTTGGTGAAAGGGCTGAGACTAGAGAACACTGATGAGCTCAGAATGGGCTTGGCTGTGCTTCTTGGATTCTGAGTTTGGTCCACCCACGATTCTGATACTAAAGCATGATGTCATTGGAGACCATTTATTACACATTACATATACCTAGAGGCATGCAGGTCTACACAGTAGGGAAAAATCACTGTAAAGCAGGGGTGTCCAAACTTTTTTCAACGTTTTTCACCAAGGGCCATATGCGGTAAAATACACGAACAGCCGGGCCACTCACTCGAGGTGAAGTACGTATTTGCCTCACCTGGTTTATTTAAGTAAACTAAATATAGTTTTGGAATTTGCTGCGGACCAATTAAAAATGGATTGCGGGCCACAGTTTGGATACCCGTGCTCTAAAGCAACTTCTGTTTTTCGTTTCAATTCAGTAGAGTTGATTCTTACCCTGTGTAGCTCTGAGAGAATACCAATTAAGTGTGTTATATGTGACAGTAATCTATTCTGATAACGTAGAAGGAGGGGCAGTGTGGACTATGTACAGTCCTACCTGGACACATACAGATACATGTCCTCACACAGATACCTACACCCACACCAAGAATTGCACATTCTCAGACATGTATACACAAAAAGTAAACCACTGAACACGCTCATTCAACTTCAAGTAGCCACAAAACACACACACACGGTACCCTGTCTTGGTTTCCCCACTGTGATTGGCACATCTATTCACATGTGAACTCACCAACACCCTGCCCACGGCATGAGTTGCTCCTCTACACCTACGAGACAGCCCTGACAGAGGGAGACACGAGTATACTATAATCAGTAGCATTTATACTCACACTCCCGTCTGTCGACTACACCCACCTGAGCCGCCCATACTCTTAGAACAATGATTTCAGCCAGGGGTGATTTTCCTTCAGGAGACATTTGGCAATGTTTGAAGATACTTTGATTATCATAACTTGGTGGGAACGGGGAGAGGGCACTGCTGACATCTATTAGGTAGAGGCCTAGGATGCTCTAAACATCCTACAATGCACAGGTCCATCCCCCACAGCAATGAGTTATCCAGCCCAAAATGTCAATAGTGCCAAGGCTGGGAAACCTTGCCTTTGAAGGAGTGGGCAATTGTCTTGCACTTAGCAACCTGCTAATAAAACCACCTGGGACTGCTTTCTCCTTGATAATTGGCCATGGTTTGCACCACAAAATTCCAACTCTGCTACTTAGACCAGGGTGGGCAGGTTCCTACCCCAAGGACAACCAATGCAGACTAGCCAGTTCCCACTGAGGCAAACCGATGGGAACCACCAGTGAGGAGGCTGTGCCAGCAAGAACCACAGTGATTTTCTGGACCAGACCATTTCTCAGCAATTTGAATTGGAGGTTAGAGTAGAGAGCCAGGACAACTGGTAGTAGAAGCAAACGATGAAAGATATTGAAAAATAGCAGCCATCCAGGCCATAAGGGTCCAGGTCAGCCAAAGGCATCAGGTAGAGAAAGAGATGCATGGAGTGAAGGTAGGTAGTTGGTTTGGAAAGCAGCAGGAGTAATCAAAGCAGATGCAGGGAGACTGGGGCATCATGATATTAGATAATCAGTAAATGCTTGTTAGCAAGAATCAGTGAGAACCAAGCTATCCTGAGGAAGCATCCACACCTTGTTCCCCGACTGCAGGAGGCCTGGCTGAAAGATGGTTTCTGCGAACATGTGAGTCTTACCTCCCTTATCACTGCCTGGGACCTCATAATAGGCGCTGTTGTGGGTTGACTTGTGTCTCCCCCAGAAAAAAACGTGTTGGGAGTGCCCATACCCTGCACCTCAGAATGTGACCCTATTTGGAAATAAGGTTGTTGCAGATGTAATTGATGAGGTTATACTGGAGTAGGGTGAACCCCCTAATCCAATATGACTGATGACCTTATAAGATGGCCATATGAAGACACAGAGACACATACAGAATGCTATGTGAAGATGAAGGCAGAGATTAAAATGATGCGTTTCAAGCCAAAGAATGCCATGGATTGCCAGCTATCATCAGAAGCTAGGAGAGAGGCATGGAACAGATTCTCCCTCAGAGCCCTCAGGAAGGACCCAACCCTGTTGACACATTGATTTTGTTGGACAGCTACCCTCAAGAACTATGAGAGAATACATTTTGTTGTTTTAAGCCACTCAGTTTGTGGTACTTTGTTACAGCAGTCCTAGCAAATGAATACAGACTTCATTACCTAAGGTAACCCAAGGGCATTAACACTGCCTCTTGGCCATGAGCTTTAGAAGACTCCAGGACTCTGGCTCTTTGACCACACGCCCACTTTGAGGGCGAGGAGTCCACTGGCCCAAAGGGATGTGCCCATCCAGAGCCCATGCCTTCCATCTACACCATGATCTTGGCCATAATTCCCTGCCCAAATGGCTCCGGGCCTGCTTTCAGGGTCTGGTCAAACCGGCTTCTTGAATCTGCCCAAGAGTGGACCAAACTGCTGGTGTCTAAACCTCTAGGCCAAGGGTTAGCCATGGGGTGGCTGTTTGCTAGGAGCATGGGAAGCTGTGACAGAACTGAACTTGTGAGCTGGGTTGTCCATACACATGTACACCTCCTGCTATGGGACAGAGATGAGACAAGGAAGAGAAAGAGGGCAGGGTGTGGATCTCCATGTGTACTATTGCCCCGGCCCCCATGACAATCAGTGGTGGATCTATCACTCTCACCCTCACAGACAAGAATTAATGTCCAAGGCATTGATCCTGGGCATGTTCATTCATTACTCTCTTTGTTCATCATGTAGGTTCTAACCTCATGTATGTTCTGCCTCATTCTAGCTCACACCTGTAGATGGGGTGGGATGTCAAAGCAGAGGTCACAAATTCAGGTGCCTACAGGGACAAGACACGTATCATAACTGAGTGTATCTGGTCACGTGTAAGTACCAGGGAGAGGTAAGATGTGTAGCAAACCAAGACAACCAGGCTCCTTCTAAAGTGGCTTCAGCTGAGAGAGGATCCAAGATGGTGGAGTAGATAACCACTCTGCTTGCCTTCTCCCCTGAACACATTAAAATTATAACTAAATTATAGAACAAGCAATCTGGAGAACCATCTAAAATCTAGTTGAACAGAAGTCCTATGACTAAAAATATAAAGAAAACGCCATGTCAAGACTGGTAGGAGGGGCAGAGATGAGAACCAGGCTTGCCCCAAACCTCCGTGAGGTGGTTGAGAACCAGGAAGGAAATCTCAGCTGCAGAGGTTCCCCTCGGAGAAGCAAGGGACCCCAGCTCCAAACCAGCCTCCCCAGCCCAGAGCACTGGTGCCAGGAAGAAGAGCCTCCACAATATCTGGCTGTGATAAACAGCGGGGATTCCGACTATCCAGGTAGAACGGAAGGCTGCAGGAAATCCAGAAGTTCTCTTCATTGGCCCATGCACACACTCTCTCATTCCCTGGCACTCATCTTGGGCTCCAATGGAGGAAGAGTGACTCAGGGGGTGTCAGAGACGTGTAGAGGGCAGATTGAGGTGTGTGACTTCGCAGCGAGGGCTGGAGGACGGTTGCCATTCTCCCTATGACGGGGTCCTCCTCCCATGCAGCTGGCAGGCAGGCGCCATCTTTACTGTGTTGAACCCTCCCCGACAAGCCAAACCTGAATCTAATTGGCCTGGTGAGCTGCTCTGGGACCGCCCCATCCAACTCTCCCAACACCGGAGGCACTTTTTCCTAGAGCAGCCAGCCCTGACTGCATTGCATTTTCCTGGAAAACTATCTGAATCCACAGGCCCAAGGCAGCAGTGACTGGCCTCGGTAGCTCTGAGACTTGCTGAATAGCTCCAGGCTCAGCACTGGCATCAGACCAAAATCTACATTAACTATTGAACACAACTTTTCCCACTCTAGTGACTCCCTGAAACCCTGCTTCACTAACTTGTGTACCACATGAGGCTTTATCGGTGGCTGAACCTTAAGGAAGCTGGCAGATGGCAGCAGGCCTTGGGGTGTCCTGGCATTTTGCAGAGCTACCCAGGCCCGGTACAGGTGGCAGACATCCTTGGTTCACAGTATGGTCTCTCCCATGTACCTCCAAGGTTAGCACAGGCAGCAAACAACTGGGGATCACTTTGTAGTTTCTACCGGGTAGTCCCGGGCCGGTCACAGGCAGTGAGTGACCTGAGCCTGCACTGGAGCCCCTCCCAAGAGGCCCCAGAACCAACATACTTGGAGTTTGGCTTTAGATCACAGCAGAGCACCAATTAGCCCCACAAGTGGCACACCCAAAGGGTGGTTTCAACAGGCACCAGAGCCCTTTGGGGCAAATCCCAGTCAGTGAAATAAGGGCCCCTCACAGCCGTCTGTAAGCTGTGGACACGACCAAACCCCCCAGCCAATCAGCCTGAGGGTCAATCCCACCCAACGACATGCCAATAGCAACCAAGGCTCAACTATAACAGGAGGGCACACACAACACAGAAGGGATGGAAGGGATGGAAAAAGATGTTCATGAAAATGAAAATGAAAAAAAACAAACAAACAAAAAAACTGGGGTAGCAATACTTATACCAGACAAAATAGACTTTAGAACAAAGGCTAGAACAAGAGACAAAGAAAGACCCAGTAATCCCACTTTAGAGTATTTATCTGAAGAAACCTAAATTCTACTTTGAGGGGATGTGTGCACCCATATGTTCATTGCAGTATTGTTTACAATGGCCAAGATGTGGAGGCAGCCTGGGTGTCCGTCAATGGGAGAATGGATAAAGAGGAGGTGGTACATATATACAATGGAATATTGCTCGGCCATGGAAGGGAATGGGGTCTTGCCATCTGCAGCTGCATGGATGGACCTGGAGGGTATTGTGCTGAATGGAGTGTAAGACACAGAAAGATGGATGCAATGTGATTTCACTTATATGTGGAATCTAAAGAACAAAATTAACAAACAAAACAGAAACAAACTCATAGATGCAGAGGCCATATTGATGGTTGCCAGATATGAGGTGAGGCAGGTTGTCAGCATGACTTCAGGCAGTCAGGAATTCCCTGGTACAATAGACAAGGACAGTCATATCTTCAAGGCCGTAGCCCTGGGAAACATTAGCACAGGACAGCTGGTTTGTTGCAAAAACCTTCTCAAAAGCCTTCTCAAGGCTGAGAATTTGATAAAACTGTACCAGGAGACATCAGCTTTTCTCTTTAGATATACAAGAAAAAGTATAAAAATAGAAGTCTTTGCTTTATCTGATGGGCACCCCATCTTCAGCTACCCCCCTCCTGTTCGGGAGCTTTAACTCTTTGCTTTAATAAACTATCCTCTTCTGCAACCTCTGGCCTCTCCGGTCCAGGCCTCCATTCTTTGGTTTCACGAGACTACGATCCCGGTGCGTATACACACACATCAGAAACCCTACATCAGATGGAGGTTGGGGATGAGTGAAAAAGGTGAAGGGATTAAAAAGTACAAATTTGTAGTTACAAAATAGTCATGGGGATGTAAAGCATAGGCAATATAGTCAATAATATTGTAATAACTACGTACAGTGCCCTGTGGGTACTAGTCGGGGGATCGTTTCTTAAATTATACAAATGTCTAACCACGATGCTGTACACCTGAAATGAATATAAAATATTGAATGTTAACTCTAATTGAAAAATTTTAAAAGGGGGGGAGAAGGTTAAGGGGAATAAGAGGTCCAAATTTCCAGATATAAAACAAATTAAGTCATGGGGATGTAATATACAACATAGGGAATATAGTTAATAATATTGTGATAACGTGGTACAAGTGTCATATGGTTGCTGGACTTATCATGGTAATTACTTCTTTAGGTATAACTGTTGAATAGCTATGGCGTACACCTGAAACTAATATAACATTGTATGTTAGCTATATTTTAATAAAATTCTTTTTTTTTAAAAAGCGGCTCCTGCCACTGAGCTCCCGGATGGCTCAGTTGGTTGGAGCGCATCCTCTCAACCACAAGGTTGCCGGTTCAACTCCCACAAGGGAGGGTGGGCTGCACCCCCTGCAACTAACAACGGCAACTGGACCTGGAGTTGAACTGCACCCTCCACATCTAAGACTGAAAGAACAACTTGAAGCTGAATAGCACCCTCCACACCTAAGATTGAAAAGGACAACAACTTGGAAAAAAATCGTGGAAAATACACACTGTTCCCCAATAAAGTCCTGTTCCCCTTCCCCAATAAAATCTTTAAAAAAGAAAAGCGGCTCCAGCTGACTGTTGCCATAGGTGGGCTTGATGTCAAAAATATTTTGTTTTTTTTATAGAAACCAGAAATCTTGATTTTATTATGTGAAGTTCCTACTTAACTAATTCAAAAATTTAACACAGTGCCCAACAAATAAAACCCAGCCACAGACAGGCCAGATAGGTGAGCCAAGTTTAGTAATCAATTAGCCACAAATCGTACTAAACACCAATACCAGATCTGGCTGGCAAGCTGAGGCAAACTGGGAGCTACACCACATGTGGTTTGCCTTGGCTTCACTGAATTCCACAGTTCAAGGAAGTAATGGTGTTTTCACATGCTGTTATTTTTGCAGCCTGATACGACCTTTCCACCCTTTTCTATCTGATAAAATGCAAAAGTCCCTATATGACTCATCTCTATCATCATCTTCTGTGTGTGTAAACCTGAACTGACCCATCCGCTCAGCCCAAGATTCCCAATTTCACAACTTCCTGCTCAGCGGCCCTTATTCATGTCTCTGTTACAGCCCACATAACATTGCTTTATAACTGGTTACTTGTCATTTACCACTAGACAGCGAGCTCCTGGAAGTCTAGGATTTTATCTCGTTCATTCTGTGTTTCTGGCTCCTTGCCCTTACATGACACAATACTTGTGGAATGAATGAATAAACAATACATATCAGTAATGAGACCAATGTCACAGAACTACTGGATCTAGTTCCAAATTGGTATTCGTGACAAGTTTATTGACAATGTTTACAAGAGATTAGGAGTAGGGCAAAATCATATTCATCAGGATGACTAAGGATTTGCATTTGAACTGGAGAACTAATTCTCAGGGCGGAAGGGGAGGAGCCAAAGAAGAACCATACAGAAATGAAACTGAAGACTCAAAAGACGGAAAGCCTGTGGTGGGCTCTGACGGTGAGGGTAGTAGGAACAGGGAAACAACAAATGAAATTAAGTGATTGTGATGGAGGGTTCTTAACGGGGAACTGTGCAGAAAGCGTTGTGCAGGGATAACTGAGAAGATAAGAATGAGAAAGTGCTTCCAGCACGACGCTGACAGATACCTTGAGCAGGTTTTTGTTTCCTGTGGTATGATCCTTGTTGATTCATTTCTCCAGCATCAGTCCTAGAGGGACTTGCTACTGTGTTTCCCCGAAAACAAGACCTAGCTGGACCATCAGCTCTAACACGTCTTTTGTAGCAAAATTTAATGTAAGACCCGATATTATATTATATTATGACCCAGTCTTATATTATATTATGACCCAGTCTTATATTAAAATAAGACTTGGTCTTATATTAATTTTTGCTACAAAAGACGCATTAGAGCTGATGGTCCCGCTAGGTCTTACATTCGGGGAAACACGATACTTCCTAGAGCTGTGGCTTTCATTTCTGTATGCCGCCACCTTGAGGCAGAAGTGTGCAGTTACACGACTAGGCGACAGGTTCAGATATGACCTCCACCCAAGCGGAAACCCTGCTCAAGCCCAGCATCTTTATAGATCCAACTTACTGGCATTTAAATATCATACACAAAATTTCTTTAAATCAGCTGAGGTCAAGCAAAAGGAAGACCAGCCACTCATTTCACAACCAACATGCCGCTCCTTGATGCTCATTCCTTGTCTTGTGTTTTCCTCCTAACTGGTCTGTAAGGCTTTAGGGACAGAGGTTTATTCACCTTTGCTTCTTCCACAGGGCCTGACAAACTGCAGGTGTGTTTGCTTTATTTTTAAATCTCTGCTTAGTGCATTTACATGGAGATGATAACTTGTAGCAAGTTTGTTTAAAGCTCCAGTAACAAGCGAAATAAGCCAAAAGGACAAATACTGTATGATTCCACTTATGTGAGGTACCCAGCATACTCAAATTCATAAGGAAAGTAGAACAGTGGTTACCAGAGGCTGAATGGAAAGGGAAAGGGCACTTACTTAATGCGTAGAGAGTTTCTGTCTGGAATGATAAAAACATTCTGGAGCAAGATAGTATGGACGTTGAGAAAGAAGATACCTACCAAGAAGGGTTCCTGGTGGCTAACCAGGCTCAATTTTGAAAAATAAGAGAGCCTAACAGCCATTTGTACACAGGAGCCTCCATGCTACACTAACAGAGAAGCCTGCAGTAAGCTACCTACTTGCACTGTGTTCCTGCCATCCCAGCCAGTCCTTATAAAGGAATTCCTGGAATTACATTTCAACAATAGGACTGAGGCTTTCCCTGTCTGGTTGGAGCTGTGCAGCTATATTCCTATCAACATCTTCACTGACCAATCAAAGCAGCTCCATTCTGACCAATCAGGACAGTGCCTTTTGGACCAATCAAACTATGAGGATTTGGAGTCCTCATTTGCATGAGACAGACCGATCAGGGACCAGGGGCAGGGACTTCTGTCTCTGTAAGTCAGCTCCCCTCTGGCTTGGGGAGCACACTTTCCCTTTCCACCAAAGATTGCACTTCCCCTGAAGGATCTGAAACACTGATGATGAAACGCCAAAGACTTCTTGCCGGAGAGAAGCAGAGCAGGGCAGAGTAGAGCGTCGCTGTACAGAGAGGGACCTGGCCTCAGGGCTGCCTTTCCCAGGGCTGCGTCACAGCTGTGCTGCTTCATAAATGAATAAATGAGCTGTACTGCTATTGAGGTGTTCTACAGCAATGCTGCTCTCACAACTGTGCTGTATCACAATTGAGCTATTTGCACTGAATAAAGTTTCTTTCTTCACCATACCCCAAACTGGGGATTCCTGTGGGTGTTGAACTGGTGCTAATGACCACTGGTTGACAATAGGGGGGATTGTGAATGCACTTTATGCCAATGAATTGTACATTTTTAAATAGCTAAGAGGCAAAGTTTAATATTGTATGTATTTTCCCACAACAAAAATGCAAGAAAGCTGGTCAAGCTCTACTAATATCAGACAAAACAAAATTTAGGTCAAAAAAGCACGAGGGCCATTTCATTATTACAAAAGTTCATCTGGAAAAACGAACAATTCTAAACGTGTATGTGCCAAATAACTGCCTCCATATACGTAAAGCAAAGGTTGTCAGACCCACAAAGACAAATTCACAACGCTGGTAGGAGATTTTAACAATGTTCTATCCGTAACTGGTAGAACAACAATCAAAAATCCGACACATTCGCACCAGAAGACATGCATAAGGATGGTTACAGCAGCATTATTCGGAAGAGCCCCAAATTGGAAACAACCTAAACATTCATCAATAGAAGAGATAAACCATTGTGTTGGATTCATCCAATGGAGTACTACACAGCAATGAAAATAAACTACAGCTACATACAACAGGTATGAATTTCAAAATATAATGTTGAACAAATGAGGTCAGAAATAATACATACTGTATCATCCTACTTATATAAAGCTCAAAAATAAGCAAAACTAGACTATGTGTTTAGGGATGCATCCTTATGTGATAACATTACTTTTTAAAGCAAAAAATCTGTGTTCATAAAGCTCGGAAGTAGGGATATCTCTAAGAGGGAAGGGCAGCATTGTGATTGGAAAGGAGCATATGAGCTGGGGGGTGGAGAGTGGTGGTGTAGACCTCTAGGGTTTTGACAAAATTGTATTTTATGGCCTGAATAGTGGTTATAAGGGTATTTACTTTATGACAATTCATTAAGATACACATCTGTGTTTATCTACCTCTCTGTATATGTGGCCTATTTCACAATTAAATGTTTTTAAATGAATATATCTTCAAAGTTCTGTGGAAAAACAATTTAGAACCTAGAAATCTATATCTAGCCAAGCTAGCTATTGAGATTGAGGACAGAGTACAGCCATTTTCACACCTGTAAAGATTCAGCGTGTTTATCTACACGCTACTTACCTTTTCTGAAGGAGATAACTGAAGATGTTGGCCAGGAAATCAAGTGTGAGGAGTATGCAGAAAACAAGAAATAATAGAACTAACCTTGTTAATCTAATGAAAAGAAATCCCAAGATGATAGCTTGCAGCACGTTTTGAAAGAAATCTGTCTAAATCAAAATAGGAGGTCAATGGGTTCCAAAATGATGTCCTTAAGAACTCTAAATAGACCCTGAACTATTTTGCAATAAAAAAAGAAACTATCAGTGCTATGATGAAAAAGGCTTTTACTTTTCCCAATTTGGGCCAGGGTGGGGGGGAGGAGCAATAAAACATTCCAATAAGACAGGAAAATTATGATCCAAATTTGAAGTAAACAAAAAAGAGGTATGAATTTGGACAGCTGTGGTAGTTTAAAAAAAGATAATCCCTTTGATGATTTGCTAGGAGCATTGTCCTTTGAGGGATTTGGGCTCATGACATTATAAGTATAGGAGAAAATATAATATGTCACAGGAATTTATTATTAAATTTATACTTCTATCATCAACCTAGAGACCAAGTGTGGGGGATAGTTATGATTTCTGAACAGAATGTTATACATTTTTTCAACTTTGACAATGTAAATATAAAAGTGGAGTCCCCTAACCCTAACCCCACTGGATGGTCCAAGGGACTAAGAGGTGGAAGGAGGGATGGAGGCAAAAGCAAGGGCAGAGCCAAGAGACACAGGTGAAAATTGACAGAGGAAACACAAATAGTTTAAGAATAGAATCTAAATTGCAAAAGCAATGAATGGAACGAAAACCAATACAACTGTGAAAAAATGAGGCAAAAAGAAGGAAAGGAGAAATTGGGTGGTATGAATTCACTAAGTGCATATTTATCATGATAGAAATAAAGAGACAATGTTTAGAGTTGATAAATTGAGTTAGTGATATACAGAGAGCTATGAAACCGAAAGAATACAAGAAAAGATTACAAGTGGTTATTACCAGAGCATAGCAATGAGGGGAGGGGAGTGAGGGCACCACAGCTTTTTATTATGTCTTTGGGCATTTTCTGATTTTTCAAATAAACCATTGATAGACCTAAATATGCAGACTAAAAGGGAGTGTTTGGTGAGGAGGAGTGCTTTTTCTGTGTACACTTGCTATGGACATGTCCGTGCCTGCTTCCCGGCACCGTTCATTAAGTAAGCCTCGTTGCCAGGGAAACCAGCTTTTCACTGATACCAAAGATAATGCTGAAGCCTGCTGTTCGTTCACCAAGCAACCTTTCTCTTGAACCATGCCACCTTCCGGAATTATCTCTTGTCCCAGTGTGATGCTGTACAGCTGTAGAAAGCTTACACCTGCTATCTCTCATTTCCCTCTTTGTGGCCTGTGACACTGGCTAAGGGGTCTATACCAGTCAGCATGACCTGCTGTCCTTGTTTTATTACAAGCACACATGTTCACGAGAAATGAGCATCAGTCTTTTTTTTAAAAAAATGACATGCATCACAGCACAGAGAATAGTATAAAAAACACTTTACGTTTTCCATGCTTGCTTCACCGATCCCAAGGAGAGAGAGGGAGAGGGAGAGCAGAGAGATTACTTTTTTTAATACTAATTATGTTTACATAAATAACATATAGTGATGCACATATATTAAGTATAGTTTTATGAGTTTTGACAAATATATATACCTGTAGAACCAATACCCCAGTCAAGACATAGGATACTTCTTCCAATGCACAAAGTTCCTTCTTAGACCTTTTTAGTCAATAAACACACACACACACTACCCCCTCCTCCCTGCCCTCCCCCCCCCCCCCCAGTTTCTCACATTCACTCCCCACAGGCAACCACTACTCTGATTTCTATTACTATGGTCTCATCATAGTTTGGATTCTTCTGTTTTTGACCCTCATATAAACAGTATGTTCCCTTTTGTGTCTGTTTCTTTTGCTCAGGATAACATTTTTGACATTCATCCATGCTTTTATGTGTATCAGTAGTTTGTTCCAGATTAGAATTCCACTATATGAATAGAACACATTTTGTTTATCCAATTCCTGTTGATGGACATGGGTTTATTGCCAGTTTTTGGTTATTATGAATAAAGCTGCTCTGAACATTCTTTAACGAAGATTTTTTTTGTCACGTTTTCATGTCTTGAATAAATACCTAGGAGTGAAATTGCTGAGTCATGAGGTAGACCTATGTTAAACTTTATGATAGTTAAACTTGATTCTTTCTAAAAATTGTGGTAAAATATGCATAATGTAAAATTTGCCATCTTAACCATTTTTAAGCATACAGTTCACTGGTATTAAGTACATTCACATGGCTGTGCAACCATCACCATCATCCACTTCCAGAACTTTCATGTTGCAAAACTGAAACTCTGTACCCATTAAATAATAACCCCATTCTCCCCTTCCCCCAGCCTCTGGCCACAACCTCTCTACTTTCTATGAATTTGACATTCTAGGTATCAAGTTTGACACTCTAGTGGAATCAAACAGCATTTGTCTTTTTGTGACTGGTTTATGTCACCTAGCATAACGTCCTCAGGTTCACCTATGTTGGAGCACATGATAGGATTTTCTTCCTTTTTAAAGCTGAATATTCCACGTATACCACATTTTGTTTACCCATTAATCCACTGCTTACACTTTTTGGCTATTGTGAATAATGTTGCTATGAACTTAAATGTACAAGTATCTCTTTGAGTTCCTGTTTCTACTTCTTTGGGGTCTCTACCTAGAAGTGGAATTGCTGGATCATATGCTAATCCTATTTTTAATTTTTTGAGGAAGTGCCATACTGTTTTCCATAGTGACTGTACCATTTTACATTCCCACCAAAAGTGCACAAGAGCTCCAATTTCTCCAAATCTTTGCCTTATTTTGTTTGTTTGTTTGTAATAGCCATTCTAATGATATAAACTTGACTCCTGTTTAAAAACCTTTTTTGTTATGGAATTTTTAAATATACGCAAAAGATGGGAGACCTCTCCATGTACCCACCCACAAGCTTGAACAATTATTGACATTTGATAATAGGTAGAGAAGGACACATCTTCTCCACAGCAGCTATAAAAGCAGGCGCAAAGATCTATGTGGAATTTCCAATTAAGGAAAGTGTTTTGCAGGCTGCCTGACCAACAAGGCTGGATAACTGGTGTCCTGTTTCTGCCTGTGTTCAAGGCAGGGGCTAATAGTCAAGTATACTTGGTAAAGGATCAGCAGAGATAGGTCACAATCTATGGGTCAGAAAGGAACACTTACCATCATTCATGCCCCAGGCTGTACCCTTTACATTCCAACTAACGAATAATTTTCCTTTCATAGGAGGAGGCTAACTCATGTGTCTTGCTGACTCACGTGATGCACCAGAGGGAGACTAAACCAGATGCTGCAGGTGGTACTGAAGCTGGTAGGCTTTCCTAGTTATATGAAAACGCCAGCCAGGCACAAAAGCCAGAACTGAATTCTCCATCAAGCCACTGGCTTGACCTTGACTGACACGCCCATGCTTGAAGTAAGAGCCAGTGTCCCCTTGAATAGGAAACTCCTGAAATGAGTCCCCTGAGTATCTGCAAGCATAAGTCTGCTATTCCTGAGCTGGTACTTACCTTTCCCCTTCCAGGAAATTTATGGGATCAGGAATGGCAGGTACCCCTTGCATTAATTGTATTTTCTTATTTGCTGTATTCTTGATGCTTTGGCATTTGGGGCCTTGCTGACTCAAGGCTGACTGCCCCTCCCAGGGCTGGCTAATTCCTACACAGAGCTACATAATTCCTGCTCCCCTTGGAGCAGGCCTTTCACATACAAATCAGAGCATAAGCCGATCCAGAGCATAAGCTCTGAACCACTTCCTCCTCCACCTGGCTCTTACACTCTAGGAGGCAATATTCCTCTGGCCTAATCATCCCATGGCCAGGTACTAGGCAACTAGAGAGACAGCTCCTATCCCCAGAACTGGCGGAAATTATTCAAACTAGCCAATCCCGTTTACCTGCCTTGCCGTGCCTTTCCCATGGAAACCCACAAGACAGGCCCCTACCCATCCCTTCCCCCCATTCCTTATCGCTCCTGACGGACAGCTGTGCTTCCTGGTGGCCGTGGCCCTGCATCACGTGGCGTGCCCCCTCCTCTTGGGAACTGTGAGAAACAAACTATCTTGTCAATGGCAGTCATTTCCTGATCTGTTGGCCTCACCATACCTGAATAAAATAAAACCTGCATTTTAAAACATCCTATCTTCAGCTCAATTTCCCACCCAAAAGGCCAATGAACTGGACAAATAGTTCATTGCAAGGTAGCTCTTCCATAGGAAAAGAATATCAGTAGAAAGACCCATCCCTAGACATAGCCTAGAAAATTTTGTGAAGTATACATTTTGAAATGTAGAATTAAAAAAACTATACCATCTATGTTCACTTTTAGAAAAAGTTACTTGAAGATTTACCCTAAAGGAGAGAAGACCTTTAATTTTTCAACAATGTTTTATAGTTGGAATGTAGAGATGAGCCGGGGTCATCTTATGCAGAAATGCATGGAAGCTATCAAAGACTAAGGGTCACAGCAAAGGATACAGGAGACAGCTCAAAGAAGCTCCCAGTAGTCAAGGATGAGGCAACATGAGCATCCAAAAGAATAATGACTGCAAATTGACTGAAACTAAAAATATAAAGATCTATAGGTTTATAAATAAAAGCTTGTATTAAAATACAAAAAGTCCATAAATAAAAAAGAGGAGAGACACCAACTCCTAACTCTGAAAATCAGTAATTAAAGGGGAAGAACTGAGCATTTATTCTGAATTCAACAATTATCTAATCAAAGCCTCCTAGTGCCAGGTACTGGTCTGGGTACTGGAGATTCATCAGTAAAGCAAAATAAATTCTTACCCTTGTGGATCTGTCCCTCCTTTGCATGTCTGCTTCAAACTATATTTCAAGGCAACCCAATAGTTCTAGTTAATTAGGAAAGTTCTACTTTATGGAAGAATTTCAGCCAACAATGATCTATGGATCAAAACCATTGGGTGAAAGACTGATAGGGAACCTGACAAGAGCAGGATCAGGCTGTAGCCATCTGAACCCATTGGCCAATCTTAGCATTAAGAATTCTGGGAAACACCAGCTAATCTGTGATCCTGATGTGAGGCGGTAAGAAGCACACAGTACCACCTATTCCGGACTCTAGCCACAGTATTTAAACCTGCATCTAATCAAGCCTTTTGAACTAACTACAACACTACACAAAACATGGAAGACAGAGGAACAAATAAAACATGACAAAAAAGAAAACAGATAAATCCAGAATGTGACATTCTATACAGCTGACCTGGTTTCTTGAAAAAGACACTGGCATGAAAAAAATGGGGAGCAGGCACGTGGGGAGGCACCATTCTCATTTCATTCTTCTGGATGAAATAAGATTGCAGAAACACAACAAATATGGTTTGTGGATTTGCTTGGATCCTGATTTGAAGAAGCCAACTACCGTGTTTCCCCAAAAATAAAACCGGGACTTATATTAATTTTTTCTCCAAAAGACACATTAGGGCTTATGTTCAGGGGCTGTCATCCTGAAAAATCATGCTGGGGCTTATTTTCCAGTTAGGTCTTATTTTCGGGGAAATATGGTATAATTTTTGAGATCAATTAGAGAAATCTGAATATGAACTAGGTATTAGTTTTTTGTCAAAGAATTATTATTCAGTGTGACAATGGCATTGTAATTACATAAGAAAATGTTCTTGTTTTTTAGAGATTAAATATGAACTTCAGTGCTAAAGGAGTTATCTCGATGGTGTAGCAGTATCCACATCAGTCAAATAAGAATTCAAAGCAAAAAAAGACATAGTAAAGGCTTAGAAATTCACTTTATATTGACAATAGGTTTGGTGTACAAAGGAAACAGGTTAATTATTAAGCAAAGTATAAAACTATCCAACTCAAGGATATGGAAAAAATAAACTATCAAAAAATAAGAAAATAGGAAGAATTACAGAAAATGAAAGCTGCAATCAAGAAATTAGAAAACAACAGCACTGATGTATAAACACAGAACTAAATTCTTTGAAAAGGACAAAAAAAATAAAAGCAAAAATAAAAATTTGTAATGAGGCGAATTAAGAAAAAGAGCCCAAATACTAGGAATGAGAGAGGAAGTATAACCAGAGATACAGAGGAGAGAAAATAAAAATTCTATGAAAAATTCAATAAATTTTAAAACCTTAATTTAATGGAAAATTTCCTAGGAAAATTAAAACATTAAAATTCAATATGAAAGAGGCATAAAAGAAATTTAAAAATTGTCAAGAATTACCTAATGTGGCAGTAGTTCCTTTCAATTTTTTCAAGCCCTCTAGAAACTATTTTAATTATTTCAGAATACACATTAAAATATGAAAATTTTATAATTTTTATTAAATATCTAACGAAACAACATCTCAAAGAATTCTTAGATTCCTAAAGGGTTCCTGTGTAAGCCCTGAGAGTTCCTGTCTCAGCCATTGCTAGCCAGAACCAAATAGCAAGACAGTGAGGATTCTGGGGCCTTCTACCTGGCAAACAGGTAGTTCCTCACAAGGAATGGAGTCAAGGGGGCAATCTAGTAATGACAGCAATGGCAGAGTGGGAAACGCACTGGAAGGGGGGTGTCAGGAAACAGCTTTTGTCCTGGCTCTGCTACATGATTCAGAATAACCTTAAGCCAGTGTCATGGCTTATGTGAAAATTATCTATGCAGATTACAACCTCTTTAAGGAGAGGGTCAAATCATTTACCTTGATTTCCCAATTTACAAGCAGTGCCTAGTAGCACAGAGTGAGGGGGAACAGGGAAGGGATAAAGGCTACGATGTAAGATGGTGTAGGAAGAACAGGGTGTGTGCAGGGTACGTGTAGGTGCAGGTCCTGCAGGGCCGTGTAGACCATGACAAAAGACCTTGGATTTTATTCTGACCGGATACTAAGCCATTGGAGGATTTTGAGCAGAGGAGTGGCACGGTCTGATTTATATTTAAAATTAGAAAAAAAATAAGGACCCCTCTGGTTGCTATGTGAATATTATGTGCGAAGTATGGAAGCAGGGTATATGTACCAGAGGATACCAACAGAAATAGGTGTGTATGTTCACTGAAAGACAGATACAAAAATGTCCACAGCAACTTTATTCATAATAACCACAATTGGAAACAATAAAAATTTCCATCAATACTAGAATGGATTCATAAATCGTGATAGTCATACAAGGGAACACTACACAGAAGTAAAAAATGAACTGCTGCTACATGCAACAACAGTGTTGAACAAAAGACACAAGAGTACATATAATTATTACATTTCCATTAGGTTTTAAAACAGACAAAAGTAATCCATGGTGATAAAGTTCAGAATAGTGGTTAACTGTGGGAGGGACACAGGGTACCTACTGGGATGCTAGAGATGCTCAGTATCTTGATCTGGGTGATGGGTCCAAGGGTGTATTTATAAATCCACTGAGGTATACACTTAATATTTGCACACTTTACTGACTGTAAGTTCTATCTCAATAAAAAAGAAAAAGTATTTTGAAAGAAATTCTCTAAATGGTGAGCGATAACCATGTGTTAGTCAGTAGTGTTGTCTTCCGAGTATTTCTGGTTTTCCTCCAAGGCAGGTGGAAGGATTATGCCCCTGAGACTTTGGTGTGGCCATGTGATTTACTTTAGCCAATGATAGGGCTTTCAGGGCCTGTGAGTGATTTGCCATACTCTTCAATTTCCAAAATGAGCAGCCTCACCCTCTCTGCTATCCCCTTGGTCAGCCTAAGTCCCAGAATGAGCATAACTTAGGACAGGGATCAATTGATGTTTTCTGTAAAGGGTCACACAGCAAATACTTTAGACTTTGTGGGCCATATACTATGTCACAACTACTCAACTCTGCAATTGTAGAGAAAAGCAGACAATACACAAGTAAATGGGCAAGGCTATCTTCCAGTAAAACTTTATTTACAGAAACAAGCAGATTTGCCTGTGATCCACCCCTGACCTAGAGCAAAGTCCTTGCCCAAGTGAGAGAAAAGTTGTGTGAGACACTGAGATTTTGTGGATGTTACTGTGTGGCAACTTAACCTATCCTGATACAGAAACTGGTTCAGTTTTCAAAAAGCCTAAAATACTGAACATTGGCTTCACTGGCAGGCATTCAGGACACTGTATTGGAAGATAGAAGAAATAACTTATGGAGGGGCAATTCATGTTACAGACGGGCGAGAACTGTCGCTTGAGAGAAGCTGGAAAGCAGGTAATGTACCCTTTACTAAAGGAAAAATACTTTATGGTTGCTGTGGGCTGAATTTGACAAAATGCACAGGAAAGAGATGAACTCAATAAAAAATATAATTCATCATTTTGCAACCAGAAATGCAAGGGAAGAGTTCACAAATTCAATTACCCATTGAGTAGGATGAGGCCACTTCTCAAACATGAGAAATGCTGTAATCCAAAGTTTGGTTAAAATCCAGTGTTGCAGCAAGGATGAAATCACTGGATGACTATCATACCTACTGTTAAGATCTCTGAGTTAATGTGCTTCAGACTAAAATCCAATTAAGAGTATAATACTGGTTAATCCCTTCAATTGGACAAAATGGCTCAGGGATAAAGAGAATAAAGGTATGGCTCTCCCATGAAGGCTGAAGGTTCCAGTTACCCAGAAATTAAGTTCAGAGAGGCTTGTGGACAAGAAACCAAAGAAATATAGCAAATCAAGGAAGTACATGTTGACTAGATGTCACTTTTGGGTCCTCTTCCTTGGGGAGGAGATAAGGGGAGTCTGCAGGTCGGAAAATAAGTGAACTGAATATTGAGTGACCAGAAGGGCTGACTGAGTCATTCCTCTAACATTTTGTTAGATTTACTTACTTTTAAATCCCAGAAGAGTCAGACACCATCTGTAAATAGTATGCCATTTTCTCCTACGGTTGACGCTGACAAAAGGAAAATGGATATTAACTCTCAAGCAGCACTCTTTTTCTGATACTGAATGTAACTTTCTAATTACTTAAGTATTGTTTTAGACCACTACTTGTCCAATCTTTTTCATCCAGGTTCTTTTGGAAGTCTGTCTTTGGAAATTAAAAAATTAAGACTTCTTATCAAGGAGATAAAAACTTAATACTACATAGTGCATTTATGTGAGTATACCTGGGTTTGAATCCTGGCTTTACTATTTATGCCAAGCACTGAGTTAAATTCTGGGCCTATAAGAGATTCCTAGTCACAAAGAACTTAGTTTCATTCCTTAATTTGTAACATGGGAATAACAATTACCCAGAGAGCAATCTAAGGCAGGACCACTGTGAAGAGAAATAAGACTGTGAAAGGGCTTCAAAGAGTACAAAACACTACACGTACATTTATTCATCCAAACATTTATTGAAATGCCAGGCATCGTGCTAAGCACTAGAGATAAAACAGTGAGCAAGGCATAATACGGGCCCTGCCCTCACAAAGCTTACAGTCTAGCAGTGATTATTAAGAAGTAACATTAAAGTGTGTGAAGTGTATGGTCGGGAAAGAACAGGGTATTTGGGGAGTGTGTGGTAGAGGCACCTAGTCTAGAGGGCATCAATGGAGGCTTCCAAGAGGAAGTGGTATATAAAGTGACACCTGAAAGATAAACAGAAATTGTCTTATCCTAAGAGCAATGGTGAAAGCAGCGGAGTGACATAACCAGATACGTCTTTTGCAACAATCTGGCTGCAGTGTGGAAAGGGATCAAAATCAGAGAAAGAGAAACTAATGAGGAGGCTGATGCTATCACTTAGGCAGGTTGATGGCCTGAATTAGAACAGTAGCACTGGAGAGTTGAGAAAAGTTTAGACAGTAGACTTAACAGAAAGGTTTTTGTGAGTAGGTGTGATGGATGAAGAGGGAAAAGTCATGGATAACTCAGTTTTTGGCTTGGGCAAGGGCAACTGAATGGCTGGTAGAGCAGGTTTGGGGGCAACACCAGCGACATGCTGTGGTGCTTGAGACAGCAAAGTTAGCAATTAGATACACGAATTAGGATAGGAATAGAAAGAAGATACGAATTTGGGAGTCACTTGCATAACTGAAGCCAAGGAAGATGAAACAGCTAAGAGATGATGTGAGTAAGAAGACAGTCCAAAAAAATTTTTAAATCCCCAAAACACAGATATTTAAGGGAAAGAGGTACCTGCAAAGAAGACTAAACAAGTATACCGGGAGGTGTTATCTCCCTGAAGCCAAAGCAAACAAGTACTTCAAGGAAAGTGGTCAGTGGTATCACAGGGTAAGAATATTGACAAGGACGTCGGGAGCAGGGGAGCGTCATCTGAGTGGCGATACAGGAGACTGCAAATACAGACACATCTTTCAAAAAAACTCGTAGGAACGGGAGATATAGGGAGATAACAATATTTTAAAAATAGTACTTATTTTAACTATATTCACTGATACAACAGGACCAGTAACAACTATTTTATAAAAAATATTTAAAAAACAAGACTCCCATGCAGTTACAGAATTACTTAATACAGAAAACTGTAAAATACACACTTTCTTCTTTTTTACAAACAAGACTAGGTTATAATAAATTCTCTATTATTCGAGATGAATTTAAAATCCTTGGCTTGTATTTCCCCCACCCCCCTCAGTTAGTATACGATGCAAACTAACTTCATTGTTACCTTAAGCAAAATATATACTAGAACTTCACAAAATGTACAAGACTTCGATACTTGAGGGAACAGGGGCTAGAAAGCAGAGCAGCTTTCAGGTCTCCAATCGTTCTTTCAACAAAGCACTTGCATGGCAGAGAATACTCCAAACTATTGGGAAATTACCGGTAGCTTTTTGTTTGGTTGGTTTTTCACTATGTTGTTTTTCCAAGTATTTAAGCCTACTCCCTATTAACCAAAATCTCACCTTGACCATTCTTGATAAGTAGCATAAGTATCTTAATACTTAACACTTGCTCTTCTGCCCTCAACTAATTATCTATAAACAGAATACTCATAGAGCGTTTAATCTGTTCAATATTAATTATTGGCTTATAAATGCTATTGTGAGGTACCGGAACCTATTAAAGCCTTTATTGCACCTTACCAGCCAAACTTCGAATGTTGGAATTTGTCTTCCCCTCTCAAGCATTGTCAGTTTGCCCAACCTGAACTTTTAATTTTGTTTCTACCGGTAATTTTCTTTGTCCCTCAAAATAAAATAATATACATTGGGTGTCTACTGACACTTTGAGAGGGGTAATTCTTCATAGTGCCAGGCTGTTCTATGCATTTAAATACCAGCAGAACCTCCCAGTGAATGTTACAACCCAAGAAAGTCCCCTATGTTTTCCAACATCTTCTGGAAAGAGGGGTTACTGCCTCTGGTTGAGAACCACTGACACAATTTTTGTGCCTGGGTTCCCAATGGCATCTATTTTCATTGCTCAGGTATCAGTTCCTTCTAAATTCTTGGTTGTATCCTGGTTCCTTGAATTTGCTGGATTAGTGACCATAGAATAATGAGTTACAATAGTTAAGACAGGACTCTAGCACAAGTTTTCAGATTGTACTTAAGAGATCTAAAGTTGGGTCCTGTTTTTAAATCATTTTGCATATTTGGCTTTACTGTAAGATTTCCTTTTCATGGTTAACATTAAGTTTGAAAATTACTGTTTTAGCACAAAGCACATGATGGCTCACAAGAAATACGAAATTGCTACAAGCTGTGAATAAAACTGCTTCTCGAGAGTTAAATATTTCTACCTGTGCAGTCTTAAATACAGAATGGGGGGGGCGTTTCAAATTCTATAATAAATCCATTTCCAGCAGCTAACAAAATCTGATAATATATCACTGTAAAATAAAATGTTTCCTTTGAGCAGGATTTCCTTATAAAGCACTTATACATCCATGCAGACAGGACAAATAAGCTAAAATATCTCACACCTCCTGATCCTTGTGTGGAAAAATCTTTTTTCCTCATCCTCATTGACAAGGCCAAACTTCTGTCTACAACAGAAAAAAGAATTACTAATGGGCAATCATTAAGATTCTATACTTACCATAGTCCTTTAATAGGCAAGCTGGTAAAACAGCACCCAACTGTGAAAAATTCAGGGGAAACCTCCAAAATTGGTTACTCTGATCTCCAAATTGCAGGAAGCTTTCTAACAGCAATTTTAAAAATAATTCTGGCTCCTAAAATTTTATTTGATTACTTCCTCTATGATTACTAATAATCATTATCGCTGAGGTGGGGAGGGAGGAGGTGAAAGGGAGGTAATCTTAATATTTACCTCAGACTCAAAAGTGTTTAAAAAAAAAAAGTTTCAAACACTTTGATAGCTTGACAAAATACTTCCACTGAATGTACGCTCTTCCTTTTCAGAAACTCCTGAACTGCTATGTGAGTTTCTGCAAATTGGCTTAAGCATACATTTAAGGAGTTGGTAATTTCAGACTATGTGTATCAGAATTTTAACATTTTGTTAAAATAAGAGCTAAAATGTCTTCGAAATGCTTCTAATTCCACTCACATTACCGGCACTAAAACTCTTTAAAAACAATTATACCATAAAATCAAAAGACAATAATTTTGTCATTAAGTTCTAAAAAAGGTGTTCGCATGTTTCAGTTGCATGCTGCCTCTTGAGATGAAAAAAAAAACCACAAAACTGTGAGAAGAATTTGAATCATAATGAATTTGGCTGAATAAACTTGGGGCTTTCCCATGATCCAAATTAGTAAACTTGAAAAATCAGACAAATTTTTGCTTTTAGAACTGGATTCCTCAATGTTGTCTCAATGTTGTACTACAAAAAGCTCATGGATTCAATTGATTTCTTCCTCTCACAAGAGCATCCCAGTGCGGCTCTATATCAGTTGTGGCGATCCTGAACAGGGCGTGCAGATGCTCATCTGTCAATGGCTGACTCAACGTGTGCTGGTTTCGAGTCAAATATGAAAATGCCTTGTCGCAGATTTCGCTGCTATCAAACAAGGATGCCACTTTACAGGCAACCCCTTTGATAATTGGGTAAGATTCAGCAGGCAATCCAGCATAGAACTGTCCCAAGTCTTTGTCTCTGTATTCATTCCAAAGGTTAGTATTTGCCTGAAGTTTTGTGAGCTCCACCCTTACTGAAATAGGTGCATATTCAGGTTTAAAGTTAAATGGATTTGCAAAAAGTTCTAAGTCCTTTTTAATGAACTTGAGGTCTTTGAAATGTCTCTCAAATTCTTTTTGTAGGCGACAGATCACCACTTGATATCGATCAGGATCAAGTATTTTTTCATCTTCTTTAAGATGTTGTTTAAGCTCATCAACAACTTCTCTGAGGGCAGCAAAGTGTGTTAGATTTTTTTCCTCAATGTGTCTCTGAAGTAAATTCAGCTTAAGTTCAAAGGTACAAATATGGTCAAAGGCAGCAGCCACAAAGACTTTATTGACTCGCAATAGTTCACTGAGATCTCGAAGGTGGTTCATAATATCCACCAAGAAGCCAAAGTCACAAAGCCATTGTTTGTCTGTGAAATGGACTGTGGTTGCCCCTACTGAAACCAAGAATGCTTCTATCTCTTTCCTTAAAGAAAATATTACTTTTAAAGTTTTGCCTTTTCTAAGCCAATTGTTCAGACATCGTCCATTAACCCTTTCGCCATGCTCTGATTCAGAATCAGTTAGCAAAGCCTGAAATTCAGGTCGTCTGACGCCTCTTGTCTTAATCAAAACTATCCATTCAGATACGGTATTTATGATCTGATTAACATCTACATCATAGGAGCTCAACAGTTCCAAGTGAAGAAATCCCGAATAATGAATGACATTCCAACAGTTGGGGCTTACAGCCTTTTCTCTCATGTATGACACCAGTCCTGAGTTCTCACCAATCATCCTCAGAGTGTGGGTCGTGGTTAATCCTACCATTCGCTGCAAGCTAAGCCCTGCTGTCTGCAGGGCCTCAAGGATTGCCGCCATGAGGGCACCGACGCTGAAGTGATGAGTCAGGTTGACTATGGTCAGAAGCTCTTCTTGCACCTCCAAGTCCTGGTCCACACCGCGGACAAAAACCAGGAGGTAGTTCTCATAAGCCACAAAAGCCTGGTCGTCCAAGGCAAGGGAATAGGCTTTAAAGTCCTTGGCTCGGTTAAAAAGCTGACTGCGTAGATTCTCGTTAATGTTCAGGACCCTCTGCCGGATGATTTCTGGAGCTAAATCAATGCCACCGATGACGCTTACGTGATCCGGCAATACATCTCTCAGCATCACCTCCATGCATTGGTATACAAAGTCCCCCTCGCCCCAGCCGCGACCCTTCAAGGCCAACAGGCGGGCGAGCCCGAGGCCTGCACGGGCAGCTCTCTCCTCGGGAGTGAGCGGGGGGATCTCGGGCAAGTCGCCCTGACGCAGACGCTCCACCAGGGCCGCGCGCTCGCCCTCCTCCACATACCGCTCGTAGTAGTGATGCTCGGCCTCGTAGTGGCGCCTGACGTCGCGTTCGCAGATGGGTACGACGAGGTGGCCACAGATCAGGCACAGGGCCCCTTCGCCCTCCGGAGGCTCTACCACCAAGAAACGCTGGGTCCACTCGGGCCGGAAACCCTGAACCTCCTCGACTTCCATCTTGCTCCTCTTAGGTGTCATCCACATTCTACTGGAAGGCACAAGAGCAGGGCCAACCTCCCGGCGGCCGCAAGGAGAGGGCGGAGCAGGAGCAAGCGCCAGGCACCTCCTCCGCTCTGCGCCAGATCACCCCAGCGTCGGGACACCAACCTCCCGCTACCTCACCTCCGCTCCTATTGGCCGGAAGAGCGGACAGTGATTTCTAGCGCACAGGCGCAGATCTCTCTACCTCGTCGGCAGAAGCTGCCTGATGGCAGAACGAAGAGCCCTAGGTACCCACGGACCCGAGAAACTTGACTGGCATTCCAGCTGCCCAATCAACAGCTCCCTAGCTGGGACGCGGCGCAGCAGCTGGAAGGGGTAGGCCGACCGGCGTAAACAAAGTTGAGGTGAAGACGTGAGCACGAAGCACTGAGGTGATTGGCTGAAGGCGCTTCCGCTGAGCATCTCGACGTGACCTGGACTCCTCTGGCGCCAAAATGTCGCTCGTAGCCGGCGTTATTCGGCGGCTGGACGAGACGGTGGTGAACCGCATCGCGGCAGGGGAAGTTATCCAGCGGCCGGCTAATGCCATCAAGGAGATGATTGAGAACTGGTACGGGGGAGGCGAGCCAGGCTTCCTTAGAAACTCCGGCTTAACGGGCCGCTTCTCGGGAAGGCGCGGACACGCCTCCCTGTCCTGGGCGGAGACGTGGACGGCGCATGCCCACAGCGGCGGAGGCCTGCGGGTCGCGCTTTCTGAACTCTTACCCTTTACCGCTGCGTGGGTTTGATCGCGCTGTCGTGCGTCTTTTCTAGGATTGTGGGCGCAATTAGAGGGTACACAGTAATGTTTTAACGGTGCCATTAACTGAAGGAAATGCTTTTCAAATTATATTGCAGAAGGTGCAGAATTTTAAATGCATGAAAATTTTAGGTGGGGGAAAAATAATCTCTGCATCCTTCGGAGGGTACCTTGTCAGTTTCATGCTTATTCCAGAAATCATGCACATTCAAGAGTACAAGTCATTTTGAGTTTTATTCTAAATAAATTGTCGAGATTTTAGAACAGGCCGATGTTCTTTATCTGGGTTTAACTTGTGATTCCCCTATTGTCGAATTAGTGATCCCACTTAGTGCAGTACCTGCCCTTTACTTTGGGGCACTTCAAAGATACCTGATTTTATGGGTTATTGTGTGGATTCTGAAGTTTATCAAAGAACTATCAAAATGTGGAGGGAAGAGGTTAAAAACGTGGAAAGGTAAACCTCAAAAAAGACAAATGCTCATAACGTATCCAAAGGTAATGTCACATCCTTTGTGTTAAAATCAATTGATGCTGATAAAATCCATACATTAAAAGACAAAAATATATGCCACCGAAGAATGGTAGGTTTGTAAAGAGATATTTGTGAAAACATAAACCATTCAGGGTAATGGGACTGAAAGAACAGGGGATCGGAAAGGGCCATCTAGGGAAAGGAAGAGAATCAGGAGAGGAGATAGGCAAAAGAAGGAGCTGGGAACAGTTCCTCCTTTTGACTTTACTTACCATAAGGCTGGCTTTTGTTTGTACAATGTTAGAATTAGCTGCCAGAACACTTTGGGCCTATTATTGTACTGGGCCAGAATACTCCAACAAAACTAAGCATTAGCACAGTGGTTTATCATTAATTTCTATAAGTAGAGACCTTGTATGGAGTCCAGTTATGCTCTTTTTAATATGTAAGTCAAGATGGCTAGTACAACTTAAACTGAGAAAGTCTTTAATATTTAAGTAACTTACTGTCGTATTTCTGGATAAAGAATTTTCTGTGTATGGAGTTGATAACCTCTCTTTCCCATGCAGCACCAGGCTGAATTTGTTTTCTCTAGCAGGTGCTCACTCTATGCTCTGAGGCTACTCTTGGAAGGTATAAAAGATTTATTGGCTTCTTAAAAAACTTTCTGCATTGCCATTTTTTTTTCTGTTCCTCAACATAAATATATTTTCTTAAAGGAAAGGGAATAGTAGAGAAAAACATTTAGAATTTTTGGTTTTTTTAAAAATGACATTTTATTAGGATCGTTTAGGAACTTGAATGAAGTTCAAATAAAGTTCAAGTAACAGATGGTAGAATTAGTAGAGACGAGGGTAAGAAAAAGACATGTACTAAAAGGACTTCAAATTTCACTCTTTCCTAGAGGAAATGATGGTTATCTCCCTTTGCCCTTCTCTTCCCTCTCTCACACAGTGTGTGAACTGATAAGAATGTAGTCACAGAGCCTGTTAGACAAAGGAAAAACATATTAATTAGTCTTATATTTATCTGGAATTTGTTCTTTTTCCTTGGCTCATATTAAAATATGTGCATTAGAGTAGTTGCAGACTGATAAATTATTTTTTCTGTTTGACTTGCTAGTTTAGATGCAAAATCCACAAGTATTCAAGTGGTCGTTAAAGAGGGAGGCCTGAAGTTGATTCAGATCCAAGACAATGGCACTGGGATCAGGGTAAGTAAAACCTCAGAGGAGCAAGACGTTTGTGTGCATCTTGTGATACATACGCAGGAGGTGGCAGAACCTTTCCCTGTTCTGGAAACCCTGGGCTTCTGTGGATGGGATTATTTGAAAAATTCAGCAGTACCTATAAATATTTATTGAATACCTATTCTGTGCTGGGCACTGTTCAGGGGAACAAGGAGGTCTAGGGGTGAGTCATGAGACCCTTTAAAGGCTGAATGTTCTGAACAGACAACAGTATATACAAAAAACATGACTTGGAAGCATGCCTGACTTGTTTAAGGACCAGTAAGGAGGCCAGTGTGTCTAGAACAGGGTGAGGGGATGGAAGAGGAATAGGAAATGAGATTTCAAGGCTAAGCAGACTGATCGTGTAGCACATTGTGGGCCCTTATAAAATCTTTGGCTTTTACTCTCAATAAGGTGGGATACTGTTAGAGGGTTTTGAACAAAGAGGTGACATGGTTTGGCAAGTTTTATAAGAACTCTTGTCTACAATGTGGAAAACAGGCTGTGTAAGGGCAGGACAGCGGCAGTGAGGAAGCACTTGGAGCAGTACAGGAGAGGGGTGATGGTACTGATGGTACCTTGGACCAGTTTGGGCACAGAGAGATGTAAGAAGTAGTGAGATTCCGGGTTAATTACAAAGACAAAGCTCAAAGTTTGCTGATGTAGGGTGTGAGAGAAAGGGGGCATCAAGAATGATTTTAAAGTTCTGGCCTGTGCAAATGGAAAAAAATTGCCATTCACTGATGGGAGCAACTGTGGAAGAAGCAGGTTTGATGGAAGTTTGGGAATTCATTCGGGGGCATATTAAACTTAAGTTGCCTATTAGCTGGATACATGTGTGAGTCTGGAGTGCAAGGTAGAGATTTGAGCTGGAGGTACAAATTTTGTGCATTGCATTTTGGTGATATTAAAAGCCATGAGACTCACCTGAAAAGATGCTCAACATCACTAATCGTTAGGGAAATACAAATAAAAACCACAGTGATATACCACTTGATATCTATTATGATGGCTATTATCAAAAGTAATTAAATAAGTATTGGCAAGGATGTAGAGAAATTGGAACCCTTGTGCATTGCTGATGGAAATCTAAAATAGCGCAGCCACTGTGGAAAACGATATGATGATACCTCAGAAAAATTAAACAGAATTACCATATGATCCAGCAATCCCACTTCTGGTTGTATACCAAAAAGAACTGAAAGCAAAGTCTTGAAGAGATTTGTATACCATGTTCATAGCAACATATTCATAACAGCCAAAAGGTTGAAGCAACCCAAGTATCAACAGGTAAATGGATTAACAAAATTTGATACATACATACGATGGAATATTATTCAGTTTAAAATGGAATGAAATGTTCATACATGCTACAATATGGATGAACCTTGAAGACATTATGCTAAGTGAAACAAGGCAATCACAAAAGGACATATGATTACTCTTATATGAGTAGTGAAGTTCATAGAGGCAGAAAGTAGAATGGTGGTTACCAGGGGCTTAGGGGAGGGGGATAATGGAGAGTTTTTGTTTAACGGGTACAGTTTCAGTTTGGAAAGATGAAAGAGATCCGGACATGGATGTTGGTGATAGTTGCACAACAGTGTGAATGTACGTCATGCCACAGAACTATACATTTAATGGCTAAAATTGTAAATTTTGTTAATGTATATTTTAGTACAACTGAATGTATCTGTAGATTTTTATAAAGACGTTTTCTAATAAGTTGTATACAATCCATGAGACTGGATGAGATCATCAAGAGTGAGTGTAGGTAGAGAAGAGGTCCAAGGATGGCATACTGGGTTACTCCACAGTCAGGGGAGATGAGACGGAACCAGCAAATGAGACTGAAAAATGAGACAAGTGAGGCAGAAGGAGCACCAGGTCAGTGTGGCATTCTGGATGCCAGGTGAGGAAGTTACTGCTAATTTAAAACCTCTTCTCCTAAGAGTTTTCTTCTTGGGTTCAATCAAGAAAAGGTAAACTCAAAAAGATTTGGAAAAATGAGTACCGTAATTATTTACTTATTTTTTGGTATCTTGTAGAAAGAAGATCTGGATATTGTGTGTGAGAGGTTTACTACAAGTAAACTGCAGTCCTTTGAGGATTTAGCTAATATTTCTACCTATGGCTTTCGGGGTGAGGTAAGCTAAGGGCTAAATAAACGTGTAAAACATCCTTCTGAGATGACATTTCTGCCATTTGTCAGCATGTTTCTCAACAGGTAAATAAGATAAGATACTTTTTGCGTGGTCAGTATATTTGAATCTAAACAAACTTAAACTCAATTTGCTGAAACTGAGAATTATTCATACATACTTAATACACCATAAACTATAGCTATAGAGACCCGCAAGACATCCTGTGCCTATCAATGGAAGAATGCAACACCATCTACAAAGTTTTCTTGTCCAAAAATCAAAAGTGAATCTGATCAATACTTAGATCTAAGTACCAATACACAGAAAATATAGGGGTCAAGGGACCATGGTAAATGATACTGAGAGTTGGAAATTACATGATAAAAGACTTGTTTTTTTCAACAAATAAACTGCAAGGGAAAAACACAGAAAAGGGAGCAAGAACCTATAGATTAAAAGAGATTTAAGAGGCAGATGAACCAGATCCAATGTATAGAGAGTGAAGGTAGAGAGGGGAATGGAGCCAATTACTTTTCATTTTAGGCCTTTCTGCAGTTTTTTATGTGCATGTATTACTTTTATTTAGTTTTTAAAAATTCAGTGGCAACTGTGACCCTAGTCACTGTAATTTTCATCAAACCAGAGGGGTCTCAAACGCCCTCTGGCTCACAATGAGCCCCAAATTGCTATAGGTAGGGCTAATACCAGACTATGTATTCTGATGCCCCCTTTAAGTATGCTTCAGATGAAGCCCGAGCAAAGCACTTTCATTCTGGCTTTGCAATTTCCCGGGTCAGTTTCTAAGTCTATGACCTTTTGGAGCCTTAACCTAGTTGTAGGGTATCTTTGGGGTTGTTATTTCACTGTAATTAAAGGAGAAGATTTATTGAGGGGTTTCTCTGCACTATCATCATTCTCAGCACTTTGTATGTATTAACTCTTGATAATTCTGCTAAGTACTTTCTATTATTATCCTGTTTTACATATGAGGAAAGTGACCCTGAGAGATTAAGAAACACAGCCAGGGCACACGGCTAAAAAGTGGCAGAGTGGGGATTGAACCCTGCGAGTTTGACTCCAGAGTTTGTGCTCTTCTCTTCTTGGCTCCAGGGCCTATACAAAGGCCTCCAAACTGTAGGACCATCTGCCAGTGGTACACTCTCTTCCTGGCCTCCAGTAACATGTTAGTACTGTGTGTGTTTCATGTCCTTCCTTACACAGGTCTCAAAATCGTTTGCATTTTTAATGAGGAAAATTAGCTCAATTACATAAACCAGGGAAATCCAGCAACCATCTGATGACGTCTTAGCCTGAGCCATGTGCATTTTTAATGCACTCAGCCAGCCACAGGCTGTGTTCCTGAGATGCTGCTATCACACACACCCCAGCACAGTGCCTGGTTATACTTTTATATGCCATGATGTCCTGGTGAAAGGAGATGCCGGTTCCAAAGGGCTAGGAAACCAATCTTGGTTATAAGGGAAAAAATGGTTGTGGTGGTTTTTTTTTTTGTTTGTTTTTTTCATTTTGTCTTAATTGTATAATTTTAAATTTATATTTCTAAACATGTAATTACGGAAAACAGTTTTGACTAAAAATATACAACATTGTGTATTTGGAGTAACTCTATTACGCATTTCTGAAGGCAAGTTTTAAAACTGTTGGAAGACAAAGAATATTAAACGTGCCTGTAACGGTACACCTGGACTCATTTGCTAGTAACCCATTAATGCTTTGGTGTGTTTCCCTTTTGGACTTTTTAATATATTTTTTCCCCTTGTTCTAGTGATTCTGCTACAGATTCCATTTGATATTCTTTGTCTTTTTTTTTAACATATCATCAAAGTGAGTGAGCCAAGTGCTCATTGTTGTCGTTTGTTAATACAGAATGGAAGAGGCAATTTAGATATGCTTTCCCTTACTGACATGATGTGGGGTGACCCAGCATTGTGTTTTTCTTTCATTCCATCTCCTTTGCTTCATTAGGCTTTGGCCAGCATCAGCCATGTGGCTCATGTTACTATTACAACCAAAACAGCTGATGGAAAGTGTGCATACAGGTAAAGTGCTGTCTTCTTTCATTCATATGTATTCATCCAGAAAAGTGCTTTTTGCCTATTTCTCAAAGTAATCCTGTCTAAACACCAGTGTTATCTTTTTGTGGCCAAGCTCTTGGGTAAGTTTGCTTTCCTCCCTTTGGATTAGTTGATAATCCACAGGGATGATTATTAGGCAATACTCTTACTTCATGGATTATTAGAGGATAAAATGTGAGATACTACAAGTGCACAGCAAGGTGTCTATTACACAGGTATCCTAAGTTAGTGGTAGCCGTGGGCGTTATTCTGCCCTGTGGCCCTTCCGTAGGATGGCAGTCTGGCTGATTACAGGACTGCGGCCGGGATGCTGGAGGCTCACGGTTGTTTAGCTGGCTGGTGAGCCGCCAGCTCCCTGCCACATATGTGCCTGTGTAGGTTCGCCTTCCCGTGGGTGGCGACCCACTGTTGTGCTGGCACGGTTTTCACGCTGATGAACGGGCTTGGAACAGCACAAAAGCAGATTCAAGGAATCAAAAATCACATCTTTGTTTTTATAAGCACTGGCCATTCACTAGTGGAGGACAAGTAGGAGTACCTAATTCAGGCCCCCAAAAGAGAATTTTTTTTTATCACAGATTTTTTTGGAGTTAATATAGAAAATCACTTCAACAGGGACAGTTCTGCCTGCTTCCCAGTCTTCTTCATCAGACAAATGAGTAAAATAGTGGAAGATGGAGCTTTTCCAAGTACACAGCCCTGATGCTAGAGGAGTTTGTGATTTAGAATTACCCTGGGATCTGGGGAGGCTGATATGATTAGAATCCCTTCTCTCAAAGTGGGGAGATGTGTGAGTTAATGTCTTTCTGTACAGCCTGGGACACACTTCAGTTTCTTCACCTCTGGGATGGCGGTAGGCCCCTCTTGGGGGCCTCTGATGGCTCCCCTGCCATGGCCAGATGAATGCAGTCACTCTCACAGCAGCCGGCGCCCTCCCAGTGAGCCCTCAGTCCACCTTGCAGCCTCTTCTCGCCACACATCCCCAGCGGCCACGTATTCTAAAGCTTCTATGCTTTTGTTTCTGTTTTTCTCTTCTTGGACAGTCTTTCATGCTCTCTCCACCTGAAAGTATTGCTCCCTTGAGCCCACATGAATTGTCACCTCTTCTGTGACACTTTCACCCTACCACACTTAACCCAGGCTGAATGTTTCCTTCTCTAGATCACTTGGCCCACTGTTCCTGCCTTCATTCTAGGGCTGATGCGTGGTAGTCCTTCAATAAAAGATCACAGAATTACTGAAAAAAACTTTACTTAGACACTGGCAAAACTATTCTCTGTAGCTCAGAACTCAAGAATTAAAAAGCAACATTTGCTAGAAGAACAGAGATTTTTTTTTTTTTTTTTTTGTATCCAATTAGAATGGTATGCAAGTAGTGTAGTGGGAAAATAAAGAGGAAAATGATAATTAAGACAATATGTGACATGCATGTATTTTAACCTATTGTTGGTATAATTTTCTTTTTTACCCTTTGGATAAGTATCTATTCTGTTTCTATTTAGATATTAATATCGCTTATATTTCCTGATTAGAGCAAATTACTCCGATGGAAAGCTGAAGGCTCCTCCTAAACCATGTGCGGGCAATCAGGGGACCCAGATCACGGTAAGAATGGTACATGGGAGGGTAAATTGTTGAAAAAGAGCTTTGTATAAATACTGAAAAAAATTATCTCTGAACTTTTAAAGTAATAGTAAAATAAATCCCTACTAGTTAATAGAAGCCCTAAGGTATCACCTGCTAAGCAAGAGAAATGATTATTGGCTTTTGTGGCATGATAGGCTGTCCACTCCCTTATCTTTTTTAAAGAGGCTAGGAGATTTTTTTGGGGGGGTGGCAGAAATCACGGCAGGGTAGTTGGCATTGAAAGAACCTTAAGCGTGGCTCTAGAAGACGTGAGTTAGAATCCCAGCCTTGCCACTCAGTGGTTGTGTGTCCAGATGCAAGTTGTTTAATGTCCCGTAACCTCACTTTTCTCATCTGTCAAACAGAGTAAAGAATTCCTGCCCACTCAAAGGGTGTTTGAGGAATGTGATTGCGTCACTATTCAGGAGAAAGTCCTTTCTGCTCCCTTGTTTCTGTGGTGTTACATTTGGTCTCTTCCCATTCTGTGGTCACATAAAGTACCCCACTGTCATGTTATGCATCCCACCTTCCACCTCCAGCCCTAACTAGAGCACATTCTCCTGAAACGAAGTCCTGGGCATGACGAGGCTGGTAGGAGGCAGGAACCAACGTGTGCTTTGAAGGGCACGTTAAGAGGGCTCCTGTGCCAGGGGACCGCAGCTGATTTCCAAAAACCCCAAATGATCTCAGAAATTTTGTAATTCTTAGTTTGAAAAGTTATGTTTGAATGCCCTGAGATGTCATAATTGTAAATTTAGGTTTGCCCCACCAAGTCGTGCTGGGCAAGATTGTGCTTTATTTGTTTCCATATTTCTTGTACAAAGTGAAGAGCCTGGCATAAAGATAGCCCCCAGTACCCATTTGAGAAATCAGTGAATGGATGCGGAAGGCAGGAAAAACACCCTTTCTCTCCTTTGTTAAGGCTGCCGTATCTCTCACTCCCTCGCCCCAATTAGTGCTTAGAACCGGCTGTTGATAAATATAGTTGGATTCTCTGCATTAAGACCCAGCTTTACGTGGACAGCTTGGGTCTTTATTTCCACATACTTCTATGAAATTACAAGAAAACTCAATCTTCTGTTCAGGTGGAGGACCTTTTTTACAACATACCCACGAGGAGGAAAGCTTTAAAAAATCCAAGTGAAGAGTATGGGAAGATTTTGGAAGTCGTTGGCAGGTACAGTCCCGAATCTGGGTGTGGGTCTCTGAGATCTCTCGCCAAAGGAATGTGTCCCAGTGCGTGTGAACTGACAGTGGTTGCTGAGCTACCTGGACTCCAGCAGTGCTGGCCCACAAATTGTATCTGGTCAGGGTTTAGTCACTAATTCTGGGAGTTCACTCATGTTCCCAGGAGAGAGCAGTTGGTCTCTGTATCAGTGAGGGTTCTTCGATGACAAGCAAACCAAATTGACTCTGGTTAACTTGAGCCCAAAATAAATCTACTGGAAGGCTAGGGTGACTCACCAAAGAGAAAGAAGCATGGACAGTTGCTCCTGGGGGAGGACAAGAACCAGGGAGGCTTCAGAGATCTAATGCAGTGACCCTGCTCGAGGAAGAGTCAGGGGAGGGTCTGTATTGAGGGTCTCTAAGGGAGAATAAAAAGACTGCAGGGATTGTTACAGCGAGGTTCCCAAGATGTCCTTGAGGTAACCCAGACATTTTGAGTTTGTGAAAATAAAACTGGAGGTAGTTGTATTGAGCTATTGAGTCTAGTTAGCAATCTATAGATGCAAAGTGGAACCCTGTTTTTGGTTTGATTCAACCATATTTTAGCAATGATATCTCCCTGAAGTCTATGCTGGCTTATTTTCCTGAGGGTAAGATATGATAGATGAAGATATTTTTGTTTGCATATATCTTTGTTTATATCACTTAACTCCACCAATTTATGTAACTGAAAGGGGGCTCTGACACGTATTGTGCATTTGGCCGCTCTTTGCTTATTGTTCTGTTTTGTCTTTTTTTTCTTTGTCAGGTATTCAATACACAATTCAGGCATTAGTTTCTCAGTTAAAAAGGTAAGTTATTGATTCATAGGGGGTGGTTATGTATTATAAAAGAAGGATTTTTTATAGTTCTCTTGTGGAGATAAGGTTATGATGTTTCAATTACAACTATGAGACAGTAAGTTGTATTTTCTCTTCTATTTATCAGCAAGGTGAGACAGTAGCTGATGTTAGAACACTGCCCAATGCCACGACTATGGACAACATTCGTTCCATCTTTGGAAATGCTGTTAGCCGGTATGTTGAGAACTTAGATTAAAAAAAATCTTCCACATTCCCTCACGTTATTTTAGATCAGATAGCACCTGCCTTAAGAGTTTGCTTTAATCAAATATGCAGTCTTGTTGTCATGCTTCAGATTTGTTAATCGAGTCATTATTTCATGTCACTGATACTTCTTGGCTTTATGTTATCTCCTAGATGGTCTGGCTATAAGTCAGTGTGTTCTCTCTAGGTCTCTGTCTTCAAAATATTTGTAGTGTAGTAGAATTCTTTCATCCTCCAATGCTCCCTCTTTTCCTTACATTTCCGTTATCATCACTTTAGGATTTCATTTATTATCATTCAACATTTATTAATTGCCTCCCATATTCTAGGCTGTGTGCCAGAAGTTAAGGATGTAAAGACAAATACAGTATTTCCTGTCCCCAAAGACTTCCCTATATGGTGGCAAGCAGATTTATGAGTGTCACCCAATCTTCATTGTCAAGGAAAGCGTAAGAGGGGAAATTGCTTACATTATAGATTCTTCATGGCACTCCCTTCTGCCACTGTTTCCACTACCACCAAAACCACCATGTCTATCAGATTCCTAGGTAAATCTCAGGACTTTACAAAGCCCAAAATGCCTATGTCATCATTTGAAGGGGAGAATACTAAGACCCTTCTATATGCCCGGCAGGTACCAGGTGCTAGGGATACACAGATGATGAGATAGCTTCTGACTTCCCTTTTTCCAATAAACTTAAAAGCAGCAGCAGTAGTCCCAGAACCCAGTTTTCTACTTTGAAGGACAAATTATTATTTGAGCAAAACCAAGTGTCTAACTAGGGAACAGTCAGTCTGCTTTTAATTACCCTTTTCTTACTAATTAAGTGTTACTGAATTAATTGTTTTAAATTGTGCTCCCAGAGCAAGGAGGGAGCTCTTTTATACAGTGAAACTTTTAAGAGCTTCTTGACTAAATTATAAGACTCAGAATTAGTTGTTATGAAATTTCTAGGGACTGTAAGAGATTAGAAATCCCACAGAGCAGCATACCCAAAGCGTATTGCCAGAACACCACCCCTTGAGACATTTTGGAAAGAAAGTGTCTGCTGGTTGATGGTGTATGGGACACACTGCAAGCTGTACCCTCTGCTCAGATACTCAGAGCTCATATTACTGCATGAAAAGCTTCCACCATACATTGGCAAATGCTTACTGAGTACCTGCTGTTTGCTGGGTGCTGGGCTGTGTGGTAGAGATGCATAGTAGGGAATAAAGCAGAAATGATTCTTGCTCTCAGAGGACTCATATTCTAGTTGGAAAGACACGTGAAATAATCATGTCATTCATTGGGATTGTGCTAGGCGCCACAAAGAAAAACTACAAGGCACAATGGGAGAAACTTGGGATGGGGAGGGGTCAGTCAGAGAAGACCCTTTGCAGAAGTAATTCCTGAGGTGTGAGGGGTAAGGAGTTCATTAGCTGATACTGGGAGCTTTGCCTGCTGAGGGACCCGCACTCAGGATGGCCCACAGGCAGAAATGGGTGTGGCTTGTATGAGGATCTCCTTTCACCTGTTAAACTGATCTCTTAAACACACCTTGGGCAGCCCCGTTGCCATAGATTCGTTATAGTAAGGGATTCAGCAGAGATGAGTTTTTTGGGAATCCCATGGTTGGGATATAGTTACTAAGATACACATAAGTTTCAGCAAAATAGTTTCAGAGCTTGGACCTGTCATTATGTCCTAGCAATTAGAGAAGTGCTTGGCATATAGCATTAAGTGCTTGAAAACACTGACTAGGTGGGTAAGTGGATGGATGAATGGATGGATGGACGGACAGACAGATGGTGAGTGGTTGGACAGGGAGATGAACTAATGGGTGGGCCCAGAAGACCTCAACAAACCATCTCTGGGGCCCTCATTTGGCAGTTAGTTTATGGGAAGGAGCTCTGATTTTTCCAACTCTGATTCTTTATAACATTTGAATTTTCCAGTATATTCAAGAGCCTCAAAATTTCTCTTTTCCAACCAGAGAATTGATAGAAGTTGGGTGTGAGGATAAAACGCTAGGCTTCAGAATGAATGGCTACATATCCAATGCAAACTACTCAGTGAAGAAGTGCATCTTCTTACTGTTCATCAACCGTAAGTGAAAAAGAACCAAGTGGGGAAATCTATCCCCCAGGGATTCTGTGGGACCATGGAAAATTCCTAATGCATGCGTTTGATTACACACAGGAACACCTCATGCCAAAATGTGGTTTGATTAGGAGGCATTTATAATTTGGCCTAAGTCTGCTCAGCCCTCTGAGACGCGCTTATTGCTGGCCAACTGCTGTTGCTCTAAGGGAGCCTGCAAAGGGTGCGACAGGCCCCTGGGAGCCAGCATGTCTTTGTCGCCTGCTGGCATCAGAGCCTCTCCAAGCAGGCCCTACGCAGGCCTTCGTTCTCCCCTTAAATGAAGGTCCCATTTCAAATGACACAGCAGGACACAGGGAGAGGGGTACCTTGGGTACAGGCAATGTTATTAAAGGAAAGAAATTGAATGCTAAGCCCCTTGAGTTTTCTTTTTAATGAATGAGAGTTATTTATGATAACAAAGAATAGTACTGAAAATCAGGGAGGAAATTAACTAAATACATTCGGATTTGTCTCAGATTTCTTTCCAGTCTCTATCTCTGGACACTGCTGACATAGTGTTTACATGATTGCTGACTATTAAGCAAATACTATCGTGCGTTCTATTAATACTTCATTTTATTTAATTACATATTATACGGTTTTGAGAGACAGTAACAGGGCAACAACAAATAATCCCAACCACAGTCTGACAGTTTTTCATTATCTATGCAGAAACAAGATGCATCTCTCCATTTGTTCAGTTCTTATCATTTTTATCATATAGATCCTTTACCTTTATTATTTAAAGCAATTCATATATTTTATAATTTTTGTTTTGTTTACTTGCTGTTGGAAATGGTATAGTACCCCCCCTTCCACTTACAGTGCCAACCAACTATAAATGTCCCAAGTTATATATATTTTACAGCAGTTCAAAGCAATATGGAAACAGTGAGGAGAGAGCCAGTATTTTATAGACACACTCTGTTAAACGGATTTACATTAGCAGGGTCTTTCCCTACTTCATTAGAAGGAGTTAAGCCTGATACATAACAAAGCTTGCTTTAGTCAAGGCTCAAAATGTTTTTCATTTGTTTTTTCCTAACCGTAAAGAATAACTGCTTTGTAACACATGTGTTGGCTATAAAACAGACAAAGCAAAGATCAGTAAGTGCCATCGGAGTAGCTCACATCCCTGCTTCTGGTGGGGCTGATTACCATACAGGCTCCGCGTTAACATTAGCTAATCGGGTCCTGATGCCAAGTTTCCAGGAGCCAAGAGAGGTCAGACTCTTGTGCGTGTCGTTCAGTTATCTACACACTCTGCAGACTCACTCAGATAGCAGGGACAAAGAACACTCCTTTGGCATGTCGCAAGTTCAGAAATCTCAGCAGAGGGGCTCCAGCTGTCCTTTTGTCAGATGCCCACACCTGCTCCAGGCCTGTGTGGTCAGGACACGTGGTGTAGAATACAGTGACGTTATTGAGGGGGCTGTTGATGTAGTGAGCACTCAGAGAATAATAGTTTCCCTACTGATAAAATCACAGCCACTCTCCTCATTGGAAATAAAAAGATGTGACCTACCTTGGCTACACCGACACAGGACAGCAGATCGTCAGCAGGTCATCTGTCTGGGGAGAAAGGAAAGCTGTGTTATCTGAAAATAGATCTTCCTCTGATTTTAGTCTTACCTCTCCCAGCTTTTATTGTTTTCCACTCCCGCAAATCTGCCTCATTTCCGAAATTACCTTCAACATACATGCAGATACTTGTACTGCCTGACACGCCTGGACACCTCTTTATCCTTCTTGTCTCAGTTTGGATACCCCACAGCTGGAAGTCCCCGAGCATAGGTAGTTGGTCCTTCCTCTCAACATTTAGCACATACATCTCTCTAGTAATGCTTACCACTTGGAGTTTGAATTAGTTTATTCACCAGCCTATCCTCCCAGCACATGACACATGTGTGTATTTGCAGAATGAAGTCTGAGAGCTGATGTCATACTGCCCACTGCACAGCAAGGGCAAAGGTAGTCCACCCGGGCTGACGGGGGAAGGAAAGTGGGGAGGCAGAATTTACTGCCCAGTCTTGTTTCTGCTACGTGGGCGAGAGGAGAGAGCCCCATACCTGTAGGAAGATGCTGCAGGTAATGGGGACCCTTCCTTCCTGGTAGTCTGATGTGAGTATCACTTCAGAGGCATTCTTCCTGAGGTGATTTCATGGCACGGTACAAGTGTCACCTGTCACCTCACCCCTCAGGACAGTCTTTAACTGGTTACTTCCATTTTTTTAGATCGTCTGGTAGAGTCAACTTCCTTAAGAAAAGCCATTGAAACCGTGTATGCAGCATATTTGCCCAAAAACACACACCCGTTCCTGTACCTCAGGTAATGCAGTACCAGACTCCTCACCTAAGACTCACAAGGAACAGACATTCTATTCTGCTGCCCTTGAAAGAGATGGGCTTGCTAACAGCCTGATCGGAGTGAATCCCGTACAGCACTAGCGAAAGGATAGGTCCTGTCCCTTCTCACAGGTCAAGGGCGCAGTGTGCCTTCATTTGCTCCCTCCTGTAGCAGAATCGCACCCAGAGCCCCCATGTGGTGAAACAAAGGTGAATAACAGCTTGTCCCTGAACCAGGAAGAAACAAACCTGGTAGATAAACTCCTTCCTCCTCCCAAGTCCTCCCCGCGCCCTCTACTGACAAAGGTTCACATTACAAAGCTCTGTTATCACAGAGCAACCAAGGAAAGGTGGAGTTGGAGCTGAGGCAGTAAGTTGATAGCTGGCACAGCCTCTAAACTGACTTTTGTATTGCATTTTAACGATAGAAAGTTTTCTCACATGTATTCTTGTTTTGATCCTCATATAATACTGAAAAATAAGGGGGGGATAGATTCATGGGTACAGATGAGAAAAGTGATGTTGTGACGTTAAGTGACTTACCCTAGTCACATAATAAGAAATTCCACTAGTTCTGGAATGATAATAACAGCTGACATATAATAAATGTGGCAGTTACTTGCAGAGTGCTTTCCATGAATTTAATCCCCACTTTACAAATGAAGAAACTGAGACAAAGAAAGATGATGTAATTTATACATAGTACATAGCTACACAGCTCTTTAAGTAGCAGCAGCAGCTTTTGAATGCAGATCACTCAGGTTTGATCTTGAAGTTCTAACCACTGTGTCATTTTGGCCTCCCCAAGTCTTTTGGCCGCCACGTACAACATGTGTGAATGTTTCCCCCATCACCTGCCATCTGAGGTCATTGTTCTCTTTTTCCCCGGCCAGTTTGGAAATCAGCCCCCAGAACGTGGATGTCAATGTGCACCCCACGAAGCATGAAGTTCACTTCCTGCACGAGGACAGCATCCTGGAGCGAGTGCAGCAGCACATAGAGAGCAAGCTCCTGGGTGCCAACTCCTCCAGGATGTACTTCACCCAGGTGAGGGTGCTGTCCCCCTGCTCTTTCTCTGGTGCCTTTGCCACCTTTAAAATGTAGCCCATCAGACGTGAGAACCCAGGTGTTTGCCTGTTGCTGTAAGGCTCTTTCCAGGTATAACTTTGGTATTTCTTTGAGCACCATTTCCGTCTTTGAACCTAACTGAAGGTATTGTCATGTTATCTGTGGGCCTGGAGTCATAAGGCCTGACTGCTCCCTCTGCCTGCATCTGGGACCTTAGACCGACTTCCTAGGAAGACGAGCTCTCTGAAACACAATGGGGCGCCTCTTCCATGTGTGCTCCTCCCTCGGAGATGTACAGGACGAGGCCGGTCCTACAGGCAGTACACAGGGCACTGTGGAGGGGCTGGGCCCTGGGGACGCAGTGTGGCAGAGGACCTGCCACCCACTGCTGTCCCTGCTTCTGTGGCGTCCTCACAATACCTGCTGCCCCTGCCCACGGCAGGCCACCCCGGCCCGACTGTTTGGCCTTGGAGTCAGCTGCCTGCTCCCAGCTTGTGCCTTGCACTCTGCGGCCCCGGGCCAGTACAGCAAAAGCCCTGGTTTGCAGTGCAGCCATTTGGTATGAAATCAGGAGCCCTGGCGATGCCTGCAGTTTGTTCCAACGCAGGTATATTGGACAAGCTATTTCACTTTTCTGGGCTTTAAAATTACTGGCTGCAAAGTAGTAAATTTCTGCTTCCTAAAACCCACCTGTGGGTATTGCATAGGCAAATGAAGTAAATACATTGCAAGGGTTTTAAATTGTCCACGAGGAAAGGTTTTTTCCTTTTTGAGCAAAGTTGCTATCTTTTATTATTTAATTCTTTATTATTGAATATTTCTAAACACATAAAAGTAGATCACACAACAAATACCCACGTACCTATCACCCAGTTTTAACCATCAACATTTTACCATGTTTGTTTTTTCTCTCCCTCTCCTACTTGGGGGTGAGGAAAGGAGTGTTTTAAAGCATATTCCAGGTATTTATTTTTTACTTAGTACTTTATTATGTATTTAAAAATATTTTTTTATTGTATAACCTAATGTCCTTTTATACCTAATAAAATTAATAGTAATAATATCATTTACTATCCAGTCCACATTCAAATGTCCCAGTTGTCCAGAAACGATCCTTTTATATAGCAGCTTTGTTCAAATGTGTATCCGGTTAAGTTTCTCATTATGTGTGGTTGTTACTCATATGTCTTTTAAATCTTTTTTAAGTGTCTTTGAACTAGAAGTCACCCTACCTACCTTTTTTTGTTGTTCCCGTTGGCTTATTGTAAAGGTTTCCTGTAAAATATTACACATCTCAGATGGGCTGATTGCTTCTTCTTGGTGTCATTTAACTTATTGCAATCCTCCATGTTTTCTATAACCTGGAAATTAGATCTAGAGGCATGATGATATTCAGATTAAAAAAATGTTTTGCGAGAATTCTGGGTAGATGATGCCATGTACTTTCTATCACATCCCAGCAGGAGGTGCATATTTACTTGTTATGTCATTTTGGTGATTCAGCTGGTCACAGCCTGATTCCTTCATTGTGATGATCCCCACTGATACTTAGCTCAATGGTTTCACCATCCGTGGATAGCCATTACCTGCATCAGTCATTTCATTAAGATCGCAAGATTATGATTTTCCGATTGTATCATTTTCTTCTGTGTTAATTAATTCCTCTGTGTAGAATAACTTTTCCTCATTTGTTGGAGCTATGTGGTTTATCCTGAAATACACTTCATGGTAGAAAGTAAGAATAAATGCTGAATTCTGTCCCTTCAGTTATCCATTTGCAAAGGAATGAGTTGGTGTTCTAGCACTGTCCAGTGATGTTTAATGACATTTGCCTTTCTCTTTCTGTCTCTTCCTCACTCTTCCTCCCTCCCCATCTTTTTCTTTTTCTCATTATTTTGTCATAGCTGGTAACAAAGTAATATAATTTAACCAACTATTGTCATTTTTCTTTTTGATGCTCAAATTATCCCATCTAAACCAATGGTAGCCCCTTCAAGCTGATGGTGTTCTTGTCCTTTTGGCCCACTTCCATTAGTCTTTGGTCATTTCTTTGTTTCTGGCATGGCAAGATATTGTCGGTTCACTATGTACTTTCCCAGTCCAAGCCCCGAAATTGGCCACTTCTCCAAGGAGCTCTGATATATTGTAGTGAGGAGTGGTATTTAGAGACCATAATCTGTGACCAGAGGTTCCTCATTGCTACCGGGTGGTCCTTGCTTCTAGGCCTTTCCAGTGGACAGAGCTAAGAAGTATATATATTTAAAAACAAACAGTAGAATGGTGGTTGCCAGGAGCTGGGCAAGAGGGGAGAATGGTGAGCTACTGTTTAGTGGACACAGAGTTTCAGTTTGGGAGGATGAAAAAGTTCTGGAGATGAATGGTGGTGATGGTTGCACAACAGTGTGAATGTACTTAATGCCACAGAAATGTATACTTAAAACTAATCACATGGAAAATTTTGGGTTATGTATATTTTACTACAATAAAAAAATAAAATCCTCTTATGGCAGGAAAAAACTCCAAAAATATGAGAACTTTATGCGAATATTTCCATTTCAAACCAGTTTTAAGATTACAAAGATTTTGCTGAAGTTTTGAATTTTATATTTGTGTATCTTTAATTTTATACTTCAGATTTAGATCAGTTACATAATAATTCTATAATGATGATTTTACCAGGTTCTAGCTTCTTTCTTCAGTACTGCTCCATTTTGGGACCTGGCCTTCTGTACCTCGTATTCTGAATCTTCCCTCTGTCTTCTTTTTTGACACAGACTTTACTGCCAAGTCTTGCTGGCCCCTCTGGGGAGGTGGTTAAATCCTCAACAGGTGTGACCCTCACGTCTGCTTCTGGAAGTGGCAACAAGCTCTATGCCCACCAGATGGTCCGCACAGATTCCCGGGAACAGAAGCTCGATGCCTTTCTGCAGCCTGTGAGCCAGGCCCCATCCTGTCAGCCCCAGGCCATTGGAACAGTGGTTCCAGAGGACAGGACAGACACTTGTAGTACCAAGCAGCAAGATGAGGAAATGCTTGAACTCCCAGCTCCTGCTGAAGTGGCTGCCGAGAATCAGAGTTTGGAAGGGGAGGCGACTTCAGAAACATCAGAGAAGAGAGGGCCTCCTTCTAGCACGGACAACCCCAGGTATGGCCTTTTGGGAAAAGTGCAATTTGCATCCTTTGTTCTTTAATAAAACTGCCTCTGACTTGGACTTCTCATGAACAATTTGCATCTCCTCCCCGCCTGACTCGCCCTCTGCCTCTGATGGAACAGTGCTGTGACCTTGTCCACTCTCGAGAGTCTCGAGAGTCACCCATCACCGTGGCCTTTGCAATACCTTAAATGTCCGTAATTCCAAGCATTAGTTAAAAACACATTGGAAAAAGAATCAGAAGACTTATGCTTTATTTTTAGTAATGAATTTTGATGAAGTCTCAACAGCAGAGGTGGCTAGACAGAGAACTCAAAATATCTGGAGGGTTTTCTTTCATCCTACTTTCACTCTTTTTAGGAAACCGTACTTTCTCAATTCAAATTAGGTATGAAACGCTCTGAAGCACATGAGCTAGTGGTGAGTGAGGCTAGAAAAAGAGGGCAGAATAACAGCAATAATGACTATCATTTAATTTGGGGCATTTGCAATATACAATCTGCAGCTTCTTGAAACACATCGCACTGAATTCCGTAAGGTGGGTATTTGTTATCTCATGTGTTCGGGTGCCTGTACCTGGAGCTCAGGGTGAAGTCCTTTGCCCAAGCTGCACGTCCACCTGGTGGCTGACCTCCATCCACAACCCTGGCACTGATTGGCCATTGGAACTTGGATGATTTAACTCTAGTTTGCTCATTTCTGAGTCAGCCTAGTGAGACGACTTCTAAGGATGTTTTTCCAGAGAATTATAAAGGATGCTAACATTTATTGAGCACCTGCTATGTGCCATATGCTCTACAGACATCTCATTTCATGCTCTCAACAGCCCTGCTGGGAGGTATTACATTTCTGTTGATTGTTTGATGGACTAACACCACAAGCTATTTAACCACACATCAGTCATATCTTTTTAAACCAGAAATCAGATTGTATCACTCCTTTGCTGAAAATCAGTGGCTTCCCATTGCCCTTGGGATAAAAGCCCCGTGCCCTCCCTCCAGCCCACCACCATCCCCTCCCTCGTGGCGCTTTGTTCACACTGCTCCTGTGCGTGACCTGAGGTCACCGAGCTTCTTACCCTGCACTCTCACTGTTCCCTTGGCCTAGGAAGACTCTGGCTTCTTGTCACTGAGGTCTCAACTCAGATGTCGCCTCTTGCCAGAGGCCTTCTTTGTCCATTTGGCCGCACGTTCTGTCTCCCTTCCCCATCATTCTGTTATGTTACCTTGATTTTTTCATTGCATTTGTTGCCACTTAAAACTGTTTTTGACTTCCCCACTAGAAAGGCAGCATCGTGAGGGCAGGCAGCGTGTCTGTCTTGTTCATGGCGGTATGCTGTGGCTATTATGACAATGTCTGATGGGGAGGTAGATGGAGGACTGAAGAATGAGACGGCACAGTCAGCTCACTTGCTCACGGCCCTGCAGCTCTTTGGGGCTGAGCTGGACTCTCAAGGCCTGTGTGCAGTGGCCGGCTGCTGGGAGCTGAGGGCTGTCAGATAAGCAGTGTGCTGGAGGGCAGACTGACCTTACTGGCCTGCCACCAGCACAGGGATCCCTCCCCAGATGTGCAGAGGCAGCTGAGAGCAGCTGCTCCCTTCTCCAAAATGCAGTACACCAAATGTGGCTGACTTGAAAAAAAAAAAGGAAAAGAACAGGGATGATCTGCCAGTTCCTTATCTTCATTGCAGAAAGAGACATCGGGAAGTCTCCGACGTGGAAATGGTGGAAGATGAGTCCCGAAAGGAAATGACAGCAGCTTGTACCCCCCGTAGAAGAATCATTAACCTCACCAGTGTTCTGAGTCTCCAGGAAGAAATTAATGAGCGGGGACATGAGAGTACGTAAGTGCCGAGGCCTGTCAGGGACTCCGAGGGCCGGGACTGCTCATGTCCGGTGTTTGGCAGTGCAGAAAGTGTTCAGGTTAGGAGAGCCGCTGCAGTGTGCTGAGCAGACCTCCCTTCCCTTACTGACCCGCAGCAGCAGCAGCACTTTAAAGACAGTTTTCAACTGGTAGAGAAGGGAAAAATCGTCTCTGGTTTTAATCAGAATTAATCGGTATTCTCATTAAACCAGAGGAGTCGGTATAAAGCAGTCATTTAAATAACCCTCAGTTTGTTTCTTAGCTTAACACAGTGTACTGATCAGCAAAATTCCAATCCTTGGCCTGACTGGGGTGTGCTGTTGCTGAAAGTGCACAGGCTTTGGAGGGCCTTGGGTTCATATCCCGGCACTTCTGCTTCTACTGTGTGACCTCAGACTTGTGACTTGACCTTTCTGTACCTCCATTTGTCCTCATCTGTAAAATTAGGTGAATTTTACCCTTGAAGATTATTGTGCTGATTAGAGATAGCGTGTAAGTAAAACACTTGTTACAGAGTGAGGAATCAGTAGATAACTTTCATATCCTGAAGACAAAGTAAAAATCATTATCATCCTCAGAAACAGTTTTTCAGAGTCCCTGAATGGAGGACTCCATTTTGGTCCCCGTTTCTTCTAAACTAACTGAAAGAGCTAGTTACCTCCTGGGGATGAACTCACCCAGGGATGGGGATGTAGAACAGCCACTCGTCCCTAACAACAATCCTCACCCCACATGAGTCAGCCAGTAAGGCTCCAAGTGTGGACATCACTGCTCCAGGCCCCATAGGGCAGCTCTGCACGTGAGTCCACACAAGTTAGCAAGGGCGTCCCCACTTCTTATCTATAACACAGTTCTTGATTAAAATAAATTTCAACACTGCTATGAAATGTATCTCAAAATGTGACAGCTTGGATTAACTTTTAAAGGAAATGGGGGGCTGAGGAGCAATTTAGTACCTTTCCCACTAATCCTTACTCTTCTAAAACAGATGGTCTGACTCAGTGGCCTTCTCCATTTTCTCTGTCTCAGTCACCACTTGTTTGAACGAATTCAGGAAGGCCTCAATTTGCCTTTTCTTGTTCATTCTCTCTTTTCTTAGCACTCCGGGCCTTTGTCTGCATGTGGGGGAACATATAGGGAGTCTCTACCTTTGGGAAGGGTAGAAACTTCCTGTGGCTAAGGCCCTGCCAGTTGTGGGAGTAGCTGCCAGTTGGCTTCTGATTTTTGTTTCCATGAGGATTTGTTCCGGTTGCTCTTTCCCTCTTTCTGGCTTTCAAGCTGGGAGCTTTTAAAACCATTTAAAATAATATAAGAAAGGTGGGCTATTCCTTGATTTATTTAGCAGTCTTCCTTGCAGTAGTTTTAATGGGCAGACTCCCTCAGATTTGGAATTTACTCAGTTTTCTTTAAGGGTTTGTAGCTGTCATGCAAAGCAGGGTTTTTAAAGTGAAAATTTCAATACATTTCTGAATGGGTGCAAACTATTTTCAATGCACTATAAACTTAACCTGTGTCAAGTTTGATCAGGTTTGGCATCCATGGCTGAGACTAAGATGATGAATCTAAATGTTCTAAAATTGTATATTCATACATGTTATCTCGTTTAATTCTAGAATAGTCTGGTAAGGGAGAAAGCAGATGCTGTTAACTGTGTTTTAAAGATGAGGAAATGGAGTGGAAGATGGAGGAGAGGACAGATTAGTTGGAACATCCCAGGTACATGCCTGTTGAGGGTGGGTAGTTACTGGCATGAGCTGCACGCAGCGAGGCAGCCCAGTATTTAGATGCAAAACCACATCAGCTGGCTGTGTGGGACAGGCACGCCCTGTGACTCTGACCTGAGACTGAGGCACGCTGCCGTAGGGTCTCCAAAGGGAGTAGCTGTGTGTGACGTGTGGACTGGAGTGAGCAGTTCCTTTGGATCCAGACGAAGTCTGCTGAAGCTCCTGCCAGCTGCACCATTCCTTAGCTTGTTGGGAATTTGTTCACCTTTTTGGGGCACCATTTTCCTGCTCTGTAAAATGCTACGGTGGCAGCCTTTCCTGGGCTTTGTGATGGACACCTCAGACACCATGTGCGTGCTTTGTAAACTCCAGGCCTCCATTCCGGGGAGGGACCTCTGCCTTGGGTCCTGCCCGCTGGCATTTGGTTTCCACCCGTAGCCCGCAGCAGGGGAAGCTCTTTGTCTTTGAGTTGAATGCTGTACAGGGACTTCTCTGGAGCTCAGAAGTGGTGAGGTCGGCCCCTCACCTTGATAGACCAACAGCCTGGCTACTCCCCCATAGAGCTGTGCCGCTGGCCCAGGAAGGAAGGAAGAGACTGTCCCTGTGACATTCTTAGTCGCACTTATTTGTATTTCATCAGTGTGTTGTCTATGCAGGGATCGTGTCTGTTGAGCTCACTGCCTCGTTGGCGCCCGGCAGAGTGCCTGGCATATGGACTCCGTAGGTATTTGCTAAAAGAGTGCTGAGTAAATGACTGAGAGGAGCAGCCTGGGGGGTGAAGCCCTAGAATTTATTCTGAAGGGAAGTCCAAGTTGAACACTCAGACAACTCCTGAGTCTGGTGGGTTTGCCCATTCCTGGTGGGCACAGATTCAGTCAGCAAGTAAGGTGATTTTTTTTTCATTTTTTAATTGGGTAACAGCGTGTATTTTCCAGGACCCATCAGCTCCAAGTCAAGTCATTGTCCTTCAATCTAGTTGTGGAGGGTGCAGCTCACTGGCCTATGTGGGAATCAAACTGGCAACCTTATTAAGAGCACACGCTCTAACCAACTGAGTTAACCAGCTGCCCCAAGTGAGATGAATTTTTGGCCCAGTAGCCAGTCAAATGTTCCATGGAATTAAGCTCATCTCGGATCACGGATAACTTACTTATTGCTTCTCCCGTAATTCTGATCTGTAAATTCATGAGTGAGGACAAGAAATGTCCTAAGTTGTTTGCTGCCATTTTAATGTGAAAGTGTGCTTCGCATTTTATCCACAATTTGAATTTATTGCCTTGGTCTTTGGCAAACAGTCCTGCGTCTAAATGTTCTTACCCATACTGGCACCAAATGAATTTCTCTGGTACGTGAAATTAGTTCAGCCAACATTTGTCAAGTATCTTCTTGGTACAGAGTGTGCCCTGCCGAGCCCTGAGGCAGAGAGTGAGATGAATGACCCATGACTCCTGCCTTGAAGATAGCACAGTGTCGTGGGGACTGTTGAATAAATAACTGGCTGCAACATCAGGCAGAATAAGAGACGCTGTGTAACAGAGAGGCCACTTCAGCAGAGCCCCATGTGAGATCTGCCTGGGGGCTTCCTGACCATCTCACTGGCACCCAGGGCTTCTCTGCAGGAGGTCGCCTGGACCTAGGGGACTGGTTGCCCTTCCCTGGGGTTTGCCTTTCCTTTCTGCTTCTCCGAAAAGACTGCTGGGACCCAAGGCCTCCTTGTGAACACAGATGTGCAGTTTGGCTTTGAAGCACAGAACTTTGTCCCATTTTGCCGCTGACAGAATGGTAGGGAAAGGCCCACAAATTTCTGGTGCTGTGGGGTCTTTAGGAGAGGAATGAAATACAGGTCTGATAAGAGGTCCTGAAGAGGTCCACGTCCTCGTAGCTGGTCTTCTCTGTTGATTGGCTGCAGCTCGGGAAGCCCTGTGCCCAGGAGCAGCCGCCCCCACCCCCACTCGCCGGCTACACTTCAGTAGCTGCGGATGCCGCAAACGTTCCATGACAAATCTGTGGAAAAATCTCTGACCCTTCTTAGTGGATTACACTGCTTCTCTTTCCTCCAGTGCCTCATTATTCAAGATTATTTGATGTTCTCCAGCTTTTAAAATAATCATTTTCCGCCTACACAGAACATCCTGCTGAGACATTGAGTTTCCAGTGGGAACAGAGGGGAACACTTACTCTAAAACTGAAGAAAATAAGCTGCTTCTTATGGGGGGGAGCAGGGAGTGTTGCAGAACTTATGTAACAATGAGAATTCACTTGTGATGCCCAAGCTTTAAAAAAAGTATAATAAAAACGTGATGTGCAGGCTTGTTGCTGCCCCCACGACCCCTACCCTGTTGTCTCCAGCGCCTCGTCCCCCAGCCCCCTTAATGGTGGTAATGTTTTTACTTCTTTCATTAAGACACACACACACACACAAGTATATACGATATATCAGTAAATGAAAATCATATTTATCAAGTACATGTAGGATCTACAGAAGGAAACGAAGGACATGTGCTAAAACAGCACCATCACCTTTGAAGCTTTTAGGTCCGGTTGCCTTTCCCATCCCCTTCCCTTCTCCCTTCAGGGTAACTAGACCCTAAATTTTGTGATTATTATTTCCTTTCTTTTTGTTGTAGTTTAACCACCCATACTTGTAGCCCTAAAAAACTTGTTTAGTTTTACAAGTCTTAAATTTTACATAAATGGAATTATACTGTGTTTTTCTGAGATATATTTACCAGGGGTGCCAAAAAAATGGATACAAGTGGACACTTAGGTCAACGTTGCTCAAGCAGTAGTTCTCCGTGATCAGAAGTGTCTGGATGTTGATGGTAACCACTTTGAGCACCTCTTGCAATTGCAAAAGTCAAATGTGATTTGTATTCATCTTTTGTTAACAGTATATATTGAGTATTACAACGGTAATACAGTTTTCCTTTCTTAAAATATGTATACATTTTTTTGGCACCCTCTTTATACATTCCTAAAATGGCATCCATCTTTTCTGTGTGATAGATTCTACTTCATGACCACATTGCATGTTCATTCTGCTGTTGAGGGACATTTGGAAGACTCATGGCCTCATCCCTGCCTCTCACAGCCCATCCATTTTCCCACCTGTGACAGGATCAAGAGCTTGGCCCGCTGGCTGGGAAACTCTGCCACAGGGTACACAGTTAGGAGAGTTACTGTTGGGTCATAAAATGACAAAGCATTTTGCAAACGGTTCAGATACATGTACAGTCCCACCAACAATGTGAAGAAGTTGCATTTGCTCCACTCTTTCTCCAGTGTTTGATATGGTCAGATTTTTTACCAGTTTGGTGTTTGTGAAATGAAATCTGATGGTGGTTTTTATTTGTGTTTCTCTGGTTACGGATAAAGTTGAGTCAGTGTATTTCCTCTTCTATTAAGTACTCTTTCAGGTTTTTTGCCCATTTTTTTCTGTTGGGTTTTTGTTTTTTTTCTAACTGATTTTCAGAGTTCTTTATATATTCTGAATAGTAATCAGGTACATGGAAATATCTTCTCCCAATTTAGGGCTCATCTGGTATTTTTTTATTATTTTTTATAAACACTGGTTTTATGAACAGAAATTTTTAGATTTAATGTAGGCAGATTTTATGAATTGTTCTTTATAGACTGGCTCTTTTATCTTATTTAGGAAATTCTTCTCTCTCTAAGATAATTTAATATATGCTCTTACATTGTCTCCTAAAATGCTTGCACTTGAATCTCTGTTCCCCTGGAATTCATCTGTGGTGTGTGGCATCAGTCGCAGTTTTCATGAGAGGATCTCACCGTTCTATAAGACATTGTTCCTGGCAGGTTGTTTGGATTCAGCGAATATTATTTGCTCATACATTCTTTCCCTCTGACCTTTCATGGTCTGCCCTAAGTACATCCTTCACTGGGGATTGGGTGGCAAACTGAGTTTTGCTTTGTCATCCTTATTTTGAAAACTTTTTTGGTTGGGTTTAGTATGTCAGATTGGCAATTATTTTTTCTTGAGGTGTTATTCTATCAGTTTTCAGCTTCTACTGTTGCTATTGAAAGTTCAGCTTTCAGTCTTATAGTTTATTACCTTGTGGGTAATCTCTCTCTCGTCTCTGAGTGCTTTTAAGATCTCTTTTCTTTAGGGTCCTACAATATCTCTGTGTCAGGTGTGGATTTTGCTGGGCTTTGGAGCTGAGGCTCGGTGTCTTTTATTACCTCTCTTTTCCATCTTTGTCTCTGTGCTGCGTTCTGGATAATTTCTTTAGATCCACCTTCCAGTTAATTACCTCGCCAGCTTTGTCTAACCTGTTGTTAAGTCTGTCTTGATTTTTAATTTCAATTCTTATATTTTTCAATTTTAGAAGTTTTACTTGGTTCTTTTGGAAATCTTGATCATTTTTGATAGTCTCCTGCTACTAACTGTTTTAATACTTCTTAAACATACTGAACATACTTTATCTTCTTTGCTGATATTTCCAGTCTCTGAAACCTTTGCAGATACGGTTCTGTGCTTTCTTCTATACTCGAATTCTTGGTGCCTGGTTTCTTTGTGTGTTTTCTAATTGTTGACTGCTACTTCCTGGTACTGTATCTGTGAAGAATTATTTGAAGCCTGGATTGAAGATGAATTTCTCCAGAGAATTTGCATTTGATTCTGTCAGGGACCTGGAGGAACAGTCAGCCTGGAATCAGTTTAAACTAAAATCTGCACTTAAGGATTCCAGGCAGCCCGCTTAGTGTGAATCCTGGCTGCAGAAGCACGTGAGGACCAGCTGATGGTTACAGATTCTCAGGGGGATAATTTTTTCTTTACTCCCAGCACTAAGGCTGGAGGCTGGTGGGCACTGACCTTTGAGGGGCAGGGACGTGGGACATGTTAGTAGTTCTTTCCTTTCACACTGAGGGAGTCCTTGGGGTCTCAGCTTCATGTGCTGGGGAAGTAGTCTGTTTGACTCCCCATTTCAAACCATTTCTAGGCTTCTGTTGTTTTTTTTCTCCACACCTGAGAGCCTGCAGAAACTAAAGTTCATGATTCCTGAGGTTCCCTTAGCATCTGGATAAAGCTGGCTTCAGAGCTCTCCTTACTTCTCTGGCTTCCTGCTTTGCCTTAGATTGTGGACTTTGAGTATTCTTGACTCTTTGGTAATTCCTTGCTGAATTATGAAAGATTAGTTATGCTTTATTCCTCATTTGTTTTCCTCAAGAAGTTCGGCTCAGCACCTTTGCTTGTTTGTTGTCTCTACCTATGATGCTTGGTGCTTTGGGCTGCAGAGAGGTGTTGGTGGGATGCCATCACTTACCTGTTTTTGTTTTCCAGCTCTGCGGGAGATGCTGCATAACCACTCCTTTGTGGGCTGTGTGAATCCTCAGTGGGCCCTGGCACAGCACCAGACCAAGTTATACCTGCTCAACACCACCAAACTTAGGTAAGTCAGAGAGTGTGTGAAAACAGCAGGGCCGCCAGACAAGTGGTCTTGGAGGCACAGGCCCCAAAACCGGGGAGAACAGCCTGGTGCAGTTGGAAAGGGCCCAGGCTTCGGAGTCCAACACACGTAGTCTCAAATCCAGGTTCAGCCATTGACCATTGATGTGACCGCGGACAAGTTCCTTTCCAAAACTGCATCTCAGAATTTTCATCTGTAAATTGGGATAAATGTGCAGACTTTTGTGAGGATAAGAAATACCCTGAGAAGCCTAGTGCTTCATGTTCAGTGACTGTTGGCTGCTGTGAACCAGGTGTTGAGGGCTTAGTGCTCATAGAGCATTGTAGCATCTGCTGTGTACTGCAGGGTACGGTGGGGATGCAAGAGAAAGAGGTCCTGATGCCTCCTTGCCTCCCAGCTTTGGGAATGTGGCGAAGGCTTACTCCAGCCACCAAACAAGCCAGTGGGGTTGATGAGCACAGGAAGGGTGATCCCAGCCGTGCCATTTCTGTTGATTGTTTCCAGGGACGTTGGTGGATGACTCCTGTTGAGTCAAGAACCAGTATTAAATATGTTCTTTAGTCGGTAGTAGACGGGAGGGTGACGCCACCTTCCATCTACTTTTCCCCACTAAGCGCTTCTGTGGCCCCCACAGTGCTGCTTGGCCCTGCAAGTGGGGCAGCCGCTGTATGTTGCTTGCAGTTGGCACACGGAAGAAAAACCTGTTTGCGCTCCCTGACCTAGAAACTGCCCCGGTTCAGCAGTTTACTGTTAGCACACATGCCTCCTTGGATATTTGGAACTCATTCCTCCTGAGCTTGGAAACCCTTTTGGTGCAGCTCTGTTCAGAGTCCATTGTCTTTGAGAATCCTCAGGCTTCCACAGTGAGCTGACTCTTATTTCTTTTCCAGCATATCTAAGTGCATGATTTCCAAGCCTCTGAATCACAGCTTTGTCCAGGTTTTTTCATGTCAGATGTGAATCCAGGCCAGTCTCAGAATTTCAGCTATTAATAAATGTGAACGGTTTCCCAGTGAGAAGGTCAACACAGAGAAAGAACCAGGTTCTGAGTGCAATGTCTAGAGCCAACTCTTTCCTTTCCCACTTTACTAACTATAACTCACTGGGAGCCTCAGTTTCCCCACTGTAATGCAGGCATAGCAGATGCTTCATCTGTTCTGATAAAATGAAAAGAAGTCTTTAACAAGACCTATATGGTTCAAATTGCATTCAGAACTATGAAGTACCATTTATTTCAATTCTATATTTTTGTAAGTAGTTCATTGTATACTTCACAGCTTTTTTGTTTTGTTTTGAGGGGATGTGATTTAATCTTATTTTCAATTATAGTTGGCATTCAATATTATTTTAGATTAGTTTCAGATGTACAGCATAGTGGTTAAACATTTATATAATTTAAAAAGTCATCCCCCCCAGTACCCACCTGGCACCATAAATAATTATTACAACATTATTGACTAAATTCCTTACGCTATGCTTTATATCTCCATGACTGTTTTGTAACTACCATTTTGTACTTCTTAATCCCTTCACCTTTTCCATCCAATCCCCAACCCCTTTCCCATCTGGCAACCATCAGTTCTCTGTATCTATGAGTCCGTGTCTGTTTTGTTTGTTTATTTTGTTCTTTAGATTCCACAAATAAATAAATTTGTAATGGTATTTATCTTTCTCTGATTTTTTTACTCAGCATAATACCCTCTAGGTCCCTCCATGTTGTCACAACCTCAAAGCTGCTTTTGAAATGTTGCCAGCCAGTGCATCGTCCTAAAGCATATACCAGCATAGGCTAATTCTGCCTTATGTCCACCCCTGATTGTTTAGAAAGTCTCTGTGCTCTCCTATACATTCCATAGTATTAGGTTGTGCAAAAGTAATTGCAGTTTTTGCAATTTTTAACCTTTTAAACCGCAATTACTTTTGCACCAACCTAATATTTTTAATGGTGAGATATAAAAGAATATGATTTATAGGATTCTTTATAAGTGGGAAAAAGGCGAGCAAACAGAAACTCTGTCAGTTTCATTGCAGGTGTCAAAACCTTGCATAGCACCAGAGCGTGGGTGAGAACCAGCCGGACTCGGTCGCAGTGCTTGAGCCTGTGCGTAGAGGCCGGCCAGAGCCCTGGCTGCAGCGCATTAGAATCCTCGCTCTGTGGAGGAAAAGGAGATCTTGGTAGCCTGTTAAACAGCTTCCACAGCAAGGCAGAACCATCTGTGTCCCATCCAGTTTCAGGGGTAGTTCTCCCCTTTGTCCCTACGGTTTGGCTCTCACGCAGGGATTCAGCTTTTCCTTAAAATCATTTCATTTGTATTTTCAGTGAAGAACTGTTCTACCAGATACTCATTTATGATTTTGCCAACTTTGGTGTTCTGAGGTTATCGGTAAGTTTATTTTCTGCCTCTCGTTTCTGAAACTTCAACAACTGGTTATTTCTGAAATTAATAGCTTTACCCTGATCTCTTATTTGTAGTATATTAAATTTTTCTAAATATGCGTAGGATAGTTTCTGTATTATATGATTTACATATGGAGGTATCTTTAATTATAATAGTTTTATACAAAGCAGAACTGTCATTTGGTAGCCAACTTAAACAATGCTTTTTATTATTATGGAAATTAATTTATCTATTTAAGAAAACTGGTAGAGATAAAAATATTAATAGAAATAAATGTTCTCTAAAGCCCATGACTTAAACACAACCCCAACCAAGAATTTTAGTCCATTTTTTCCAAAACTTTTTCATTGCCTAATTTTAATTTAGAGTTAAAATCACACTACATATCTGTGTAATTTCATATCTTCTTTTTACATGGACACACTCCATAAAAAAGCCTTTTGGAATTTTTATTGGGATTGTGTTTAATCTATAGATCAATTTGGGGAGAAAAATCTGTTGTTAGATTTATCCTTTAGTGTTTCACATTATTTGATGCTATTGTAGATGACGTTTTAAAAAAAATTCCAATTGTTTATTGTAAGTATGTAGAAATACAAGTGTTTTTGTACATTGGTCATGTATCTTGCAAACTTGTTAAACTCACTCATTAGTTGTAATAAGATAAGATTCCATCAGATTTTCTACGTAGATCATAGTGTCTGAATAAAGACAGTTTTATTTCTTCCTGTCTGGGCTGGATGCCTTTTGTTTCTCTTGCCTGATTGCACTGGTTAGAATCTTAGTACAATATTGAATAGAAGAGGTGAGAACGGAAATCCTTGTCTTGTTCCTGTTGTAGGGGAAAAGCATTCAGTTGTTCCGCTGTAGGTAGTTTTGTAGATGCCCCTTATAAGGTTGAGGAAGTTCCCTTCTCTTCCTTGGTTGCTCAGAGTTTTTATTCAGGAATGATGTTGAATTTTTTCGAGTACTTTTTCTTGTATCTGTTAAGATAACTGTATAGTTTTTTTTCCCCTAGTTTGTTAATATAGGAAATTAATTACATTGATTTTCATATATTAAACCAGTCATGCATTCCTGGGATGAACCCTACTTGTAGCCAGTGTATTATCCTTGTTATTTATTATTGGAATTGATTTGCTAAAATTTTGTTTACAATTCTTACATCTGTGTTCATGAATGGTATTGGTTTGTAATTTCCTTGTAATATCTTTGTCTGGTTTTGGTGTCAGGGTAATTGGGTCTCATAGAATGAGTTGGGAAGTATCCTCTCCTTTTCCATCTTCTGAAGGACTTTGTGTACAATTGGTGTTTATTCCTTTACTGTTTGGTGGAATTCACCAGTGAAGCCATCTGGGTCTGGAGATTTCCTCAGAGGAAGGTTTTTAACTAAAAATTCAATTTATTTCATAGAGAGAGCTATTCAGATGAACTTTTTCTTCTTAAATGAGCCTTGGTACTTTGTGTTTTTTTTTCAAGGAATTTGTCCATTTAAATTTTTGAGTTTATTGGCATGAGGTTGTTCATAATATTTTTTATTATTATTTTAATGTCTGTAGATCTGTAATGACGTGACCTCCCTCATTCCTACTTTTTTTTTTTTTTTTAAGATTTTATTGGGGAAAGGGAACAGGACTTTTATTGGGGAACAGTGTGTACTTCCAGGACTTTTTTCCAAGTCAAGTTGTTGTCCTTTCAATCTTAGTTGTGGAGGGTGCCGTTCAGCTTCAAGTTGTTGTCCTGTCAGTCTTAGTTGTGGAGGGCACAGCTCAGCTCCAGGTCCAGTTGCCATTGCTAGTTGCACGGGGTGCAGCCCACCATCCCTTCCGGGAGTCATCAACCTTGTGGTTGAGAGGATGCGTTCCAACCAACTGAGCCATCCGGGAGCGGCAGCTCAGCTCAAGGTGCTGTGTTCAATCTTAGTTGCAGGGGGTAGAACCCACCATCCCTTGTGGGAGTCAAGGAATCGAACTGGCAACCTTGTGGTTGAGAGCCCACTGGGCCATGTGGGAATCGAACCGGCAGCCTTCGGAGTTAGGAGCACGGAGCTCTAACCGCCTGAGCCACCGGGCCGGCCCCCTCATTCCTACTGTTGATAATTTATATCCTCCTTTTAGGTGATCAATCTGGCTAAAGGTTTATTAATTTTATTTATCTCAAACCAACTCTGACTTTTGGTTTCATTGATTTTTCTCAATTTTTCTGTCATTGATATCTGCTCTGATTTTTTCCTTTCTTCTTATTTTAGGTTTAATTTGCTCTTCTGTTTCACATTTCTTAAGGTGGAAGCTGGGGTCACTCATTTGAGATCTTTTTTCTAAGATAGGTGTTAAGTGCTATAAATTTCCCTTAAGTACTGCTTTAGCAGCTTCCCACAAATTTTGATGTTTCTTTCATTTTCATTCAGATCAAAATACTTTCTGATTTCTCTTGATTTCTTCTTTGACCCTCAGGTTATTCAGAAGCATGTTATTTAGTTTCTACTTGGGAATTTTCCAGAGACTGATTATTTTAATTTAATTCCATTTTGGTCAGAAACCATACTTGAATCCTTTTACACTTACTGACATGTTTTATGGCCCAAAATATGGTCTATGTTGGTAAATGTTCCATGTGCACTTGAAAAGAGTTTGTATTCTGGTCTTGAGTAGAATGTTGTATAAATGGCAAGTGTATCAAGTTGATAGTGAAACTTAAATTGTCTATATCCTGGTTTTCTGTCTACTTGTTCTGTCAGTTATTGAGAAAGGGGTATTAAAACCTCCAGCTGTAATTGTGAATTTGTCTATTTCTCTTTGCAGTTCTATCTATTAGTTTTATCCTTCATGTTTTTAAAGCTCTGTTTATTGAGTGTATAAACATTTAGGATTGTTAAGTCCTTTTGATTGAGTCCTCTAGGATTATGAAAAAATAAGAACAGTGCACTGTGGGTTTAGAACATGTAAAGGGAAAATGTATGACCACAGTAACGAGATCAGAAAAGGAAAAATGGAAGAAAATTTAGCCATCTTATTTTTAACAATCGCTTTCAGTGTTCTTCCTTAGTAAGATGATTTATCTAAAATATCATTTAACTTATTCACCTTCCCCCTTGCTTTGGTTATGGTAAGGCAGTAGAAAGAAATGAATGGTCTTGATCTGCCTAGTGATTTTCTAGAAAGAAGGAAGTGGAATCTTTAAAACTACACAATAGGGAAGTGCCTCCTCACAGCCTCACCCTTCCTACCTGCTCAGCAGGCGATTTGTCTGGCACAGCCTCTGTTGAAATGGCCATTGGTGAGGAACAAGGGGTTTTGTTGTGGATTTTGTTGTTTTCTTAGGGAATGAGTGTTAGATCTGTGGGTTCTCACCTCCAATTGGGACCATGGTTTTGTGACTCTTCTAATAGTGGTTTTGAGGGAAAATGTGGGCTTCTTTGGAGGCCCTGTTAATGCTTGCTCTTTAACGTTCTTGCTCCTTCCCAGGAGCCAGCACCACTCTTTGACCTCGCCATGCTCGCTTTAGATAGTCCCGAGAGTGGCTGGACAGAGGAAGATGGTCCCAAAGAAGGACTTGCCGAATACATTGTTGAGTTTCTGAAAAAGAAGACTGAGATGCTTGCAGACTATTTCTCTTTGGAAATTGACGAGGTGTGTGACAGCCATTTTTATGCCTGTTGTATCCTTCAGAATCAAATTCTGTAGTTGGTCCAAGATCAGGAGACTCGGCATTTGCATTTCTAGGCTACCCTACAGTTTTATCATCCATCGTGCCCATTGCTGTTCCCAGGGTGAAGGACCCAGACACAAAGAACAGCTGAATGCCCCAGTCCCTGCAAGCCAGTGAATGAGTTCATGCTGCGTCCCTGGTTCTCCTGTTTCTTCCTCTTACCCCTTCACTTCGGGGCTTTCCTTCTCAGTAAGACCATTGGTTGGTGAGCAGATCAAAGAAGAGGTTGTTCTGTTACATGTCGGGACAAAAAGCTCTTGCAGGTGCTTGGCTCTTAATTGCCCCCCTTGCCCAGCCCAGCCAAGCACCTGCCCACCAGAATGATACGTACGAGGAGAAGACCTGGAGGAAGCTCTGGGGAAATGGAATTTGTTTAAACTAAACTGTAATAGTATTATTTCTTGGCCCCCTGTCCTGGCCTTTCTTCCTACAAACAGGAAGGGAACCTGATTGGCTTGCCCCTTCTGATCGACAACTACGTGCCCCCATTGGAGGGTCTGCCGATCTTCATTCTTCGACTAGCCACTGAGGCAAGTGATCAAACCCGTACTAAGTAGGTGGGTATGTGGGTGTGTGCTAGGAGGAGGGCACTGGGCCCTGCCTTCGTTTGGAGTAATAAAGATGAAAAGGGTAAAATAGCTAAAGGCCCTCTTGTACCCCCATCTACCCCAGTGATACTCAGCGGTTCCAATTTACAGCTTTAATGCCTAAAAGGTCACATTTAGGTTTAAAGTCATCTGTGATCTCCATTTAGAAATCAGGTGTGTTTAAAGCACATGCTTGTGTTGAGGTATTGAATTCTCTTTGGACCAGGTGAACTGGGATGAAGAAAAGGAATGTTTTGAAAGCCTCAGTAAAGAATGTGCTATGTTTTACTCCATCCGGAAGCAGTATGTATCTGAGGAGTCGACCCTTTCAGGCCAGCAGGTACTGTGGTGATGCACGCTGGCACCCCAGGACTGGGATGGGCCCTCACACAACCATTAGGAGATGAAACATGCTCATCTCTAAATTCCTAGGATTTCATTGTCCATAAGGGTTAAATGCAATGGTCAGCTTTTATTCATGATTTTTATTTTCTTCTACTGGAGGGACCTCCAGAGTGATCTCATTGTCAAATGTAAAAACACAGCCATCACAGTGAGAGGTGGGAGGCTGAGTTCAGACTGTCCAGGGCCAAGGGGTCCGTATCTCCCAGTGTTAGTCCTAAGTGTAGCCACAGTCTTCAGATTCTGGGCCAGCCTCCCCAGGCTCTTTCAGCTTTTGCCATAGTCTACATTTGACCACTGCTTTGCCAGGAAAACAAGGCTGTACTGAGAGATCCCCAGCTCTTCTTAAGGAAGGTCCACTTGACACAAAAAGGGCCTAGGTTCCTCAGGTTTCCATGTCACTTTTTCCGATTAGATGACAGTGCTTTTCAATCAACAACTATTTTGGATGGTTTCGTTGGGTGGAGGCATTGGGGATTGAAATAGTCTAAGAATCAAAGGGTGGCACCTTGCCATGCATAAGTAACCTTGGTGATTACTTACAGTCATCCTCTGAGGTGAAGTGATAAGCTCCAGTTTCATAGGTGACGAAACTAAGGGACAGTTGGTATACTCAGGGGTCCCCAGAGCCTGTAGGTGTTGGAGCAGATTCAGTCCCAGGTCCTACTGGCCAAAGCCCCTAGGGAATATCTCATTCCAGGGGAGGATGTAAGGTAGCACACTCAAACTGTGCTGAGTACCTCATTTGATTGGAACAATTTACTTCAAGGAAAGGATGAATGAGAAAGAACATCTTTTTGTACATGAGACAGAGAAGGCTCAACTGTAGGAGAGGAAGGGTGAATCACAACAATCCTCGTTATTTTTATTTTCATTTCTTACCTGTGGCGCTTTTTGGAAAACAGCTATATTAAGATCCCCAAATTTTGCAATGAATTAGAAATTTACTTCCTATTATTGCTGTCCAAACATTATAGTCAAGATCAGACACAGTAAACACATAGTTAGATCCTGCCACAATAAACACATTCTCCCTGAATGGAAACACAGGTTCCAGGGAAGAAAGTATCATGAGAGCTGTGGCTTCTTTGCCCCCATCTCTTCTCGTGTCCAGGCCTACAGGATCCCTGTGAGGCTGGCCCAGAAAGGATGCTTCACAAGCATTAGGTAACACAGCCCATTATAAGCTACTGAGACTTTCCCGGCCCAGTGCATGTCAGCCAGGAAGCCAGTGTACGTCGGGATGCAAACGGGGAGGCTTATGACATGAAACATGTCTTTTCCAGAGTGAAGTGCCTGGCCCCACTCCAAGCCCCTGGAAGTGGACTGTGGAACACATTATCTACAAAGCCTTCCGCTCACACCTTCTGCCTCCTAAACATTTCACAGAAGATGGAAATATCCTGCAGCTTGCTAACCTGCCCGATCTATACAAAGTCTTTGAGAGGTGTTAAATATGGTCATTTATGGACTCGGGGGTGTTGTTCTTCCTTTGTATCCTGATGTTGGTAGGTCTTAAGGTTGAAGACTTTTCCTTCTAACTAGTAGCACTCCGTGTGCATGGTTGATTGACTATAAATAAATTGTCAGATGTGTCCTAACATGAATTCTTATTAATTTCATTACACTTGAAACTTTTTCTAGATCGATTTTCACCTAGTATATACCTGATTGTGAAGAATCCCAAGGTACTTTGAAAGCCCCCTGGGCATCTAAGTCATCTGAGATTTCATAGATCATGCTCTAATTTAAATCTTTGTGTATTCTGGTAAATGTCTAATATCAGGTGATAGACATAGTTCAAGTATCTTTTAAAAGAGGTTCTGAACATATAAGAGGCTCTGATGACACAGCCTATGGAGAAAGCTGAATTGATAATCTATGAGTACGTTCAGTAACCCAAGAGTAAGTAATTTGCTCTTTATTTAAAAAAAGACTCAAGAAGACAATAGTCCTTATTCAGTCTATAACTAGTGTGAGTTTTTAAGGTAGCCCACTTTTGTTAATGGCTGTGACTATTACCAGCTTAAGATAAAGAAAGTTCTGGGTATTCTTGTTTGAATGATGATTTAAAAAATACAAAATTAAACTATAAGTGCCATAAAATCAGCTGCTTTAGTATTAATCAGCATTAAAAGAAATGTACAGTCAGCACGGGAGGAAGAATACCTATAGTTTGGAGGTCAAATGCAGATTATAAGACTCAATGAAGAAAATTCCGTTGGCAGGAACAGAAAACTATCTGATGAAGAAGTGAAGCCATTCCATATGGAAAAGGCTGGGACAACAGATACACATATTTCTTATGCCACAAAAGGGGCAAGATCAGGTTCTAACACTTAGAACTTCCAAAAAGTAGAGATCCAAGATGGTGGAGTAGATAAACACTGCCTGCATCCTTCAGTGAACATATTAACACGTTGCATACGGATCACGAGAATCTTCACGAGGGATTTAAACCCCGCCGTACGCAACGTGTTAAAATTACAATCAAATTACAGAACAGTCATCCTGAAGAACCATCTGAAGTCTACCGTGTTTCCCCGAAAATAAGACCTAGCCGGACCATCAGCTGTAACACGTTTTTTGGAGCAAAAATTAATGTAAGACCCGATTTTATTTTACTATAAGACGAGGTCTTGTCTAACATAATGTAAGACCAAGTCTTATATTAATTTTTGCTCCAAAAGATACATTAGAGCTGATGGTCTGGCTAGGTCTTATTTTCGGGGAAACACGGTAGTAGAACAGAAGTCCTATAACTAAAAATATAAAGAAGCCACGTGGAGACTGGTAGGAAGGGCAGAGAAATGGAACGGGCCCTAAACCTCCATTTGGTGGTTGAGAATCAGGAGAGAGATACCAGCTGTGGAGGTTACCCCTGGAGGAGCCCCCTACACCAGGCTCCCCAGCCCGGAGTACTGGGGCCAGGAAGAGGAGCCCCCACAATATCTGGCTGTGAAAAACAGTGGGGATTCCGACCGTTCAGGTGGGATGGAAGGCTGCAGGAAACCCAGACGTCCTCTTATTAAACGACCTGTGCACAGACTCGCAGGCACTCACCTTGAGCTCCAGCGGAGACAGTGACTGGGGTGAGGGGCCTCATACAGGGGACAGACTGAGGTGTATGGCTTCAGGTGGACTAGAGGACAGTCGGCAATTTTGTGGTGAGGGGTCCTCTGGTGCAGCCAGCAGGTGGGCACCATCTTTCCTATGTTAAGCCCACCCCGTTTCCGGCCAAATCTGAACCTGATTGGCCTGGTGAGCTCTGCTGCTCTGCCCTGCTGACCCAGCTGGGACCCTGCCCCTCAACTCCCTCACAGGCGGAGGCACTTTCTCTGCAAGCAGCCAGCCCCACCTCCATTGCACTCCTTCTAGGAAAGCGAGCAGAGACCATGGGCCCCAGGCAGCAGTGACTGAGCTCCGTGTGCTCTGAGACTTGTGCTGAGTCACTCCAGGCTTAGCACTGGCACCAAACCAGTCTACATTAACATGGTGACGACAACCCTTCACACTCTAGGTCAGGGGTGTCCAAACTGCGGCCTGCGTCCATTTTTAATTGGCCCGCAGCAAATTCCAAAAATATACTTAGTTTACTTAAATAAACCAGGTGAGGCAATACGTACTTCACCTCGAGTGAGTGGCCCGGCTGTTTGTGTATTTTACCGCATATGGCCCTTGGTGAAAAACATTGAAAAAAGTTTGGACACCCCTGTTCTAGTGACTCCCTGAGACCCTGCCCTCATTCAACTCATGTACCACACAAGTTTATCAGCGGATGAACCTAAGGAAGCTGGCAGGTGGCAGCAGGCCTCCAGGTGTCTGAGCATTTATCAAGTAACCCCAGGCCTGGTACTGGTGGCAGCTGTTCTCAGTTCACAGTGCGGCTTCTCCCATGCGCCTCTAGGTTTAGCACAACAACTGTGGATCATTTTGTAGCTTTTACAACGTAGTCCCTGGCCAGTCACAGGCAGTGGGTGACCTGCACCTGCACTGGAGCCCCTCCCAAGAAGCCCCAGAACCAACATACTTGGAGGTTGGCTTCAGACCACAGCAGAGCACCACCCAATCAGCCCCACAAGTGGCACACCCACAGAGCAATCTAAACAGGCACCAGTGCCCACTGAGGTGAATCCTGCTTTGTGGGGCAAGCCCCTGCTGCACAGCAGCTCGTAAGCTGTGGATGTGGCCAAACCCCACAGCCAATCAGCCAGAGGGCCAATGCCATCCACCAATGGGCCAATAGCAATCAAGGCTCAACTATAACAAGGAGGGCAGAGACAGCCCATACAAGGGACACTCCTGGAGCACCCAGAACAGGTGACCCGGGAGACTGTGCTACTGGGCACCATAGGATAACTACTACAAAAGGCCACCCAACCAAGACTGGGAAACATAGCAGATCTACCTAATACATGGAAACAAACACAGGCAGCCAAAATGAGGAAACAGAAATGTGTCCCAAATGTAAGAACGGGAGAAAAATCCAGAAAAAGAACTAAATGAAATGGAGGCAAGCAACCTACCAGAGACAGAGTTCAAAAACATGGTTATAAGGATGCTCAAGGAACTTAGAACTTCAACAAAGAGATAGCAAGCATAAAAAAAGACATAGAAACCATTAAAAAGAACCAGTCAGAAGTGAAGAATACAATAACTGAAATGAAGAATGCCCTAGGAGGAATCACGAGCAGACTACATGAAGCAGAGCATCGAATCAGCGATTTGAAAGACAAGGTAGCAGAAAACACCCAATCAGAACAGCAAAAAGAAAAAAGAATCCAAACAAATGAAGATAGTTTAAGAGACCTCTGGGACAGCATCAAGCATAACAACATTCACATCATAGGGGTATTCACAGAAGGAGGAGAGAGAAAGCAAGGGATTGTGAACTATATGAAGAACTAATGACAAAAAGCTTTCCTAACCTAGAGAAGGAAATAGACATACAAGTCCAGGAAGTGCAGAGAGTCCCAAACAGGATGAACCCAAACAGGATGAACCCAAACAGGCCCACACCAAGACACATTATAATTAAAATGGGAAATTAGTTAAAGACCAAGAGAGAATCCTAAAAGCAGCAAGAGAAAAGCAACTAGTAACTTATAAAGGAGCTCCCATAAGATTGTCAGCTGATTTCTCAACAGAAACTTCACAGGCCAAAAGGGATTGGCAGGAAGTTTCAACGTGATGAAAAGCAAGGACCTATAAGCAAGACTACCCAGCAAGGCTATCATTTAGAATTGAAGGACAAATATAGAGCTTCGTAGACAAGAAAAATATAAAGGAGTTAATTACCATCAAACCAGTATTACAAGGAATGTTATAGGGACTTCAAGTGGAAAAAAAAAATCTAAATTATGAAAAAATGGTAATAACTATATATCTATCAACAATTACTTTCAATGTAAATGGATTAAATATTCCATTCAAAACACACAGAAGGGCTGAATGGGTAAGAAAACAAAACCCTTACCTATGCTGCCTATAAGAGACTCACTTCAGATTGAAAGATACACACAGAAAGTAAAGGGATGGAAAAAGATATTTTATGAAAATTAAAATTAAAAAGAAAAACTGGGTTAGCAATCCTTACACCAGACAAAACAGACTTCAAAACAAAGGCAATAAGGGGGTGGCCGGTTACCTCGGTTAGAGCGTGGTGCTAATAACACCAAGGTTGCCAGTTGGATCCCCACATGGGCCACTGTGAGCTGCACCCTACTTATAAAAAACAAACAAACAAAGGCAATAAGAAGAGACAATGAAAGACTCAGTAATCCCACTTCAGGGTATTTATCCGAAGAAACCCAAAATGCTACTTCGAGGGGATGTGTTCATCCATTATGTTGATTGCAGCATTGTTTACAATGGTTGAGATGTGGAGGCAGCCTGGGTGTCTGTCAATGGTTGAATGGATAAAGAAGAGGAGGTACATACAATGGAATATTGCTCAACCATGGAAGGGAATGGGTTCTTGCCATCTGCTGCAGCATGGATGTACCTGGAGGGTATTGTACTGAGTGGAGTAAGTCAGACAGATGCAATGTGATTTCGCTATATGTGGAATCTAAAGAACAAAGTAAACAAACAAAACAGAAACAAACTCAGATACAAAAAACATTTTGATGGTTGCCAGATATGGGGGGGGGGCTTGGGGGTGTGGGTGAAAGAAGGGGAATGGATTAAGAAATACAAATTGGTTGTTACAAAATAGTTATGGGGATGCAGGGTATAGCATAAGGAATATAGTCAGTAATACTGTAATAACTATGCTATCAGATGGGTGCTAGATTTGTTGGGGTGACAGATGGGAGGGGGTTGGGGGACGGTGAAAAAGGTGAAGGGATTAAGAAGTACAAATTGGTAGTTACAAAATAGTCACAGGGATGTAAAGTACAGCATAGGAAATCTAGTCAATAATATGGTAATAACTATGTATAATAGTGCCAGGTGGGTACTAGATAAGTCAGGGGATCACTTCTTAAATTATATAAATGTCTAACCACTATGTTGTACACTTGAAATTAATATAATACTGAATGTTGAGAGAGACAGAGACACAGAGAGAGAACTTCTAAAAAATAGACCAGGGCATCTCAGAAGTGAGAGTCCACGGCCTGGGAGGGCTGAGTGACCATGGGTGAAGCGGAAGAGGGGTTTCCAAGGCCTCAAGAGCTGGCCCACACCATGTGTTGGTTCCAGCTGCGGGGTTCTAGGTTAAATCTGCATTTCAGAACATGCTCTCCCACCCCTCACATACATAACTGTTGTTACCACTAGAAAGATAATTTATAGGAAATCATCTTAGTTCATGAGATTGGTTTCCATATTTTAAAAACAAAGGGCTAATTACTCTGAAGAAGGGAATAATTATTAGATGGAGGTTTTATTCACATTGAGTTAACTTTATTATCTAGTTTCAGGTCTAATTTTATTCTTATGTAGCCTTAATTCATTAGACTTTCCCCAATACTTGTTCTGTGTAAACACACTGAAAATACAATAATCATTTCCATAAAACCACTTTGATTCTGAGAGCAAAAGAGAATCATACTCGATGTAAAATGGTTACAGTCGATGTAAAAACTCTTGAACTGGGTACCTTTAAAGGTAATGCAAGTTCTTGAAAGCAAAAATTCTATATTCCAGATTATTTTTCCTTAGGAAGCAGAGAAAAGAAGAGGGGCAAGCTAAAAGGGGATAGTTGCCATGATTTGTTGTAAAGGCTCCTCTAACAAAATGAACGTATCAATAGCCAATTGTCAGCAAACAGGTGTGTTTAATAGACTCTTGAGGCAGACGTCCCACCTGCCTGCCCTGCACCTCCCCCCTCCCCCCCCCCATTGGGCTTGTCTGAGGTTTCATTCCACAAAGAAGCAGCAGATGAAATACTTTACAAGACACAGCACAGTTCATGTTGGAGACTAAGGACCCTACTCTTACTTTAAGAGCATCAGGCCTTGGGATTCCCCTGCCACATGCATAAAGCAAGTTTTATATACACTCCCCGTATCTTTTTCTAACATTTTCTTATATAAATTTAAATATTTTACAAAAAAAGGCTTTTTCCTCCAAACATATAAATTTGAGTGAAACGTATTATTCCCCGCCTGTGAATTGTTTCTTCACTAAAATATAAATGCTATCTGGTATCCAGGGTAAGTGTCTTTTGACCCCCAGGGATCACTGCATGAGCTGCACTGTGGAGAAGGCACTTGTGTTTTCCGAGGGCTCCAGCAAGCATCTCAGCGAGCGCTCCCAGAATCGCTGTCCTCCAGGACCTGGGCCACGGCCTCCGAGCCCCCGTCACTGAGACAGTGGGGGAAACACGGTGAGTCAACTTGATTCTAAAATTACAGAAATAATAAAAACAGCACAGACCAGTTCTTAGTCTAGAATCAAACTACCAACAAAACCCAAAGTGTTCATCCATGAAGATTCAAACCTGTTTCATTCTCTCATAAATTATAAAACACAAAGGTGGCGATATTAATGACAAAACTCAAAACAGTACTGAAAGGGGTTTGCATCAATGGACAAAAAGTCAGTCGCCGGGAGCAGCACCCAGGTAGGAGGGGGCGGGGCCTCCCTATTGCTGGGCCAGAAGTGCTGTCCTATTGGCCTTCATCTTCTCCAGTCGCTTGGCTAGGTGGCTGTTGGTCATCTCCATCTCCTCAATCTTGTCCTGTGCTGTTCGTAACTGGAGACAGGAAGAACTCGGTCATTTCACATGGTCAGAAACAAAACCCAGTGCTACTTTATTCTCAGCTTGCTGGGAAATGGAAGCAGTGCTCACGGTGATGGCCTTGTACAGAACCCACAGCCTCCTTTTCTGTCAGTCAGCCAGTGATGCTGAGCATCATCGCAGGCAGGACACACAGAAGGGGGAGAAATGGGCCTGAGCTCAAACAGAACTACACACTGTCCTTTTCCTTACTCTCTAACTGACCCAAACATCAAAGCAAATGGAAATCAACGTACAGGTTAAAAACAGCAGAGAAGAGTAAGTGACTCCAGTGCTGTTTCCTTAAGATTGGACCGAGGATTCAATTCCTTATGAGGCAAATCATTTCTTTCCAAAGGATTTTTGTCTTTTTAGGAATGTATTCCAGGAAGCATATAAAAACAAGTACCTCTCGTTGTAGCTTCCTCTTTTCTGCTTTCAGTTCGTCTTCCACTTTCTCAGCATTCTCAGCAGCAGTTTTGTATCTCAGCACCTGTCCCTCAAGCCGGCTAATCTGTAAATATGCGAACACAGGCCTCTGCTATTGGACGCTGGGAGCCACCACTTTTTTTGCAGCCAAGATGGAAGTACAATGTCATTAAAATTCCAAGTCATCTAACACTAACAAGTCCCCCTAGGGTGAGTCATAGGTCCTCTCAGAACCCTACTGCTATTTATAAATCCAGAAATGCCCCCAAAGGATTACAGCTGTAGTCGTTAGAGGGCCAATTTCCCATGTTAACTTTCATGATGACCATATTGTTTAAGTGCCAAAGTAACATCGCAAGAGCAGACTCGCTGAATGGAAAAGTTTTTAGACGAAATGGACAATAAGGCATCCTGTTATGAACTACAATCTTGAATTCTCATGAAATACCCACAAAAAATAGAATTGTAGCTATAGTTTTCTACATTTTTGCAGAAAACAGAAGGCTGAGTGACCTGCCAGGTATTTTCACTGGCTTTTCCGCTTTAATCCAACTGTAAAGGCAGCACAAAGAAGCCCAGGCACTCATGGGGTTAGCCACTTGGATGCAGGAAGCAGATGTGTTTTACGGGAATTTAAATCACTTGGTACCATACAGGAGTACTCACAGTTTGCTCCATGGTGGTTACATCCTGTTCTGCTTTTGAAAGCTTAAACTTGTATTCACTAATTTGTCTGTTGGCATCTCCTAGAACGGAACAGAATAACGAATCACCTCTCAGAGGTGAAGGTGTGATCCATCAGGCAATGACGCCCTCTGGAGCACAGGAGAGGATGGTGCAGTCTAAAGACACGACACATGCACACAGGGCAACCACAGCATCTCAGCAGCCCGTGCTCTGGAACTGTGGCTACAATGAGAAGTCCTAGCACCTGTGTTGCAGCAGCACTTGGATCAGGAGTTAGAAGAAAATTCACTCTTCAGCCCATGGTGTGTGTAGGTAGAGTGGCCCCTGCCAGCCTGACCTGCTGCCGTGGCCCAGGAAGCCTCCGCGCCCATGGGACCGGGCCCTCTGGTTTCCCTGACCCCAGCCCCGTACCTTCCCGCTCCCAGTGCTGCTCTTTCATAGCTCACGTGCCCCTTTCTCCCTGCTCATGTAAGTCTCAACCACCCTCCAAAGCTATGCTTACTGTTCACCTTCATGAGTCTCCTTAGATAACTATAACTTCTCCTTCCCTCGTTGCATTTTATTTGCTCTTTTGTAACATTTATTGTGCTTTCTTAACGCTATATATGTATGTAAGGAGAGGGGCCCTGTCTTTGCTCTCTTGAATCTACCTCTGTATCCAGCCAAGTGCGTTGCATAGTGTACGTTAATAAATATTTGCTGAAATAAATGCTTTTCAATAACATGTCATAATGTGGTATGGGAAGAGCCATAAATCAGTAGCTACACATTTGACCTAAGAAGCAAATCATTTAATATGAGAAGTTTAGAAATGACGGGGGAGAAATAAATTCCCCTCAGCCAGCCAAATCTAACAAAAATCATTCTCTGAAATGATTACAGGGTGGGAATGATAAGGCTGACAGGAGATAAACCAAATATAACCTACTCAACTTAAGAACTTCTCTGCTGTTCCACATAATTAAACTTATAACTACCTATATAATCTTCAATGCAAGAGACTGTTCTAACTGGACAGTTACTGTCACTCTAAAAGTGATAGGGTTATAAAACCCTCTCCCCAAATGTCACCTCTGGGAGTCAAAGAGAGCAACCCCTACTCCTAGGCTCTAAACAGAAGCTTCAGGAGCTTATGTTTTAATTCTTTATCCCAGCAACTTAGGGAAATGTGCTGCTTCTTTCTCACTCTCCAAACCACTCATTCCTTCCTGTTTTCAAACCTGTTAAGTCCTTCGTCTCAGCCATTTCATGCATGTTTTGAAGCTCCATCCAAAACACCATGCCTACCAGCCACGGTGGTGTGCACGGGAGCTGCCCGCTTTTGTCTTTACCAGCCAGGCCAGCCATCCGTGGTCCCACCCAGTGCACCTGCGTGTACAGCTCCAGGGGCGCTTCTCCCTACTTTCCGCGAATGCCAGCTCTGTAACGCCTGCCTGTACTAGGAAGCGGTCACACACAAATGCATGCCCATTCCTCCTCAATGATTCCTTCTGATTTTGCTGCATTAGGCCAGTCTCTTTCAAGTCTATCCCCTGCTCCCTCTCTAGGACTCGACAGCCACTGTACTGGTTCAGCTCATCTACGGCCTCCTAACTCGTCAGCCTGCCTCTTGCCATGCCTGTCTTCATCTACCCTCCAGGCCAAAATGATATTTCCAGAACAAAATATTCACCAGGAAGTATCACAAGGGCCCTGATATCCAATAAAAGAAATGACACTAACCTCAAAAACTGGTATTAATAGCATTCATAAGCGTTAATCCCAGAAGTCTTTTCTGTTTAGCCTAACTTAGGATATTTAGATGAAAAGGGACATAGAATAATCAATGTTTTAAAATAAGTTATCAGAAAAGCCACTATTCAAATTGGAAAAATAAAAGTCTCCCCATCCATGATTATACAGTATCTGACTAAATATGAATGGCTTCTGAACTCTCCTTACCATGGGAATTATTGTGAACGCAGTAGGCATTATAAAATAATGAGGGGTCAAAATTAGAAAGGGAGAGAAACTGGAATAATTTAGGTAAACTGAATAGGCTTATTTCATGGCCCTGTTTTAAATTCCATCAAATAAAAATTAATTTGAGTTAACAAGAAAACTTCTGAGAAAATTCTGAAACTACTCAACATTAGTATGAGTTAGTTCCAACTATATTCCTCCAATTGTTCCAAGATAAATTCCCCAAAAACATTGTAATTAAGAAATGTGCTGTATGGGAGCTTAAAGTTGACACGGGTATGGAAGAGGACAGTGTCAGGATGTCACTATTTGCAAAATGTTCTAAAAATCACTTTGCCTAGAAGCGGGAAGAGTGCTCTCATTATCCTCTGAAGCACACAGGTTAGCAGAAGCTTCTATTCGGTTCCATTCCTGACCAGTACTGCTCTTCTGGACGAACAGGACTAACCAATCTTTGTAACACAGCTTTTCTTGAGAAATGTGAATTACAAGACGCTAGCAGCCCGCTTACAATCTCGCTCCTGGGACACAGCCTACACACAGACGGGGACTGGCCTGTCCCCTCCCAGTACCTACTCTGCATTTCGATGAACTGTAAATCTGAGCCGTTCTGCAGCCCTGCCAGGTCACCCGCTGTGCCGTCATTCCTCGAGAATGTCTGCCGTTCTTCCTCTAACTGCAGCTTCAGTTTTCTAATCTGGAGTAGAAACAATGGCTCATCAGCAAGATGCAGCCTCTCAAAGGAAGCTGGGCCCAACGGCCTCATCCTAGAACCAGGCAGACCCTCATCAGCCACACAGATCACTCACTCAGACGCTGTTGTCTGGACTGCGCACTAGGGTCGACACCCTGTTAAAGGTGCTACAGACAAGCTGGGAGCAAATCGCTAAGGGAGTGAGCTCAGGACCAGGTGTCCCGATAAAAATAGCTCTATTCTATGATATGTGTAGGTTTTTTAGAACCTCACTTTTCAGTATTTTATGTTACTTTTATTAAAAATGGAAATACTATGGGCAGTTAGATGTTCTGGGTTTTGTTTTGTTTTTAGAGTTAGGTTAAATATTCTTATTTGGAAAATTTTCTGCATACAGAAATAACTGGAAATACATTTCTGAGTTTGGCTACGTAGTCTACCTTATTTTACCCAAAATAAAAGATGTTCATAGTAGCTTATTCACAATAGCCAAAACTAAAAACTATCCAAATATCCATCAACAGGAGGATAAACAAATGGTGGCACATCTATACAATGGAATTACTGCACAGTATGAAAAGGGAAAGCACTAATGACACATGCAACAACATGGCTGAATCTCAAAATAGGTATTCTGTGTGAAAGATGTATTCCAATTATAGAAAATTCCAGAAAATGCACTCATCTACAGTGACAGAAAGCAGACCACTGGTTGCTTAGAGAGGGAGAGAGAGAGAGAAGCACAGGAAGGGTTACAAAGGGACAGAGACTTTGGGGAGTTACAAATATTTTTACCACCATGACTGTGGTGATCATTTCACAGGTGTTATGAGTTGAACTGTGCCTCGCCCCCCAAATTCATATGTCAAAGTTCTAACCCTAGTACCTCAGAGTGTGACCACATTTGGAAAAAGAGTCATTGCAGATGCAATTAGTTAAGTTGAGATGAGGTCATACTGGAATAGGGTGGACCCCCATCCAGTATGACTGGTGTCCTTGTAAAAAGAATGCCAGGTGAAGAGAGACACACTGAGGTAGGATGATGTGAAGACACAGAGAATGCGCTCTACAAGCCAAGGAATGCCAAGGAATGCCCGCAAACCACCAGCAGCATGGAACACAGTCCCCTTACAGGCCTCAGGAGAAACCAACACTGCTAGGGCCTTGATCTTGGGCCTCCAGCCTCCAGACCTGCGAGACGGCACATTTCTGTTGTTCTAAGCCCCCTGTTTATGGAACTCTGTTATGGCAGCCCTGGAAAACTAACAGAGTTATGCACGTCTATGCACTTCAAGTATGTGCAGCTTATTCTGCAGCAAAATAAAGAATCTAAATAAAATTAACAGGGATTCTGGGTTGGGAAATAACAAGGCCCAGTGGAGACAGGAATGCCACATGTGGAAAACAAGGAATTAGGTGAACAGGAATGTACTGAACGCTGAGGTCTCTAGTCTACCCGCAGGTCCCAGAGTGCAGACAGCTAGGCTTGTACCCTCAGGCAGAAGATGGAAGGATATTTTTAGAACTCCCTGACTCGCCTAAAATAAAAGACCAACATTCCCACATTGAGGTTCCCATCAAAACACCCAGCCACATCAATCTTTACAGAAACTTGGACAAGCCCCCCCCACCATGCGCTCAGAGCTGCCTATCCGCTTTTTAGTACCTCACGCTTACACTGAAGACCAAATAAACGTACATAAAAGAACGTCTGGAAGGCAACAAACCATAGACAGAAGAAAACACCAGGAACCAAACCATCAGCCTATCATTATCCTCCAAGATATGTGAAAATATCTGCATCTTTGGAATGACTGCAGAAATAGAAAAATCAATACGAGTATTAGAAGATAACGTTAAGAAAACCTTTCAAAAGTAGAGCAAAAGAGCTGGAAGAACGAGAGATAAACAGTTTAAGTGAGAGCATCAGTGGCAGCGGTCTCATGTCCCCCTCCCTCCCCGATGCCTACAACTCGTACCATCAGAGCAACAAGCACAGTGCACACCAAGTCTACCCCACCGCACACCAGCCACACACAAGGAGCTGCCTCTGGGGCCAAGAGCACGCCCCCTGAGGGTCCTTCATCCTTCAGCAAGGTTCAAGGGCGAGTCTGCACGCTCAGAGTTCTCGGGGGCTCCTCCATCTGTGTCCTCAACTCCATCAACAGGGGTCAAGGGGAAGACTCAGCACTAGGACTGAACCTACGCTTCCCAGACACCTCTGCGCTTTGAACACACAGGGGGTCGCCATTACTATCTGCCTTGAGTGAATCAGGACTAATCTCATTATCTCTGTCATTCCTGTTTATGTCCTTTTCAAAAAGGGCCATCCTCCTTCTCCTGTGCTCCTTCCCGAAAGGCTTTGTACAACTGTCTTTCCTCCTAACCGTTCCTGAAACCCCTCCCCTGTGCCATCTGGATTACCATTCCATCATCGGCAAAAGCCCCTCATCCTCGGGCTCTTCTCTGAGCACTCTCTGTACCTTAGTGCTCTCACAGAACCCTGCCTCCTCTGCAGCCTTCCAAGGTGCTAGCTGTTTCTTTCTCCCACGAGCCTCCTACCACTGAGCCTGAAAATGGAATAGGTGTCCTCTTGCTTTCCTTGCTGTTGCCAAACTATTCCTCCTCTGTCCTCCCTAAAATTCCCCATTCCTAATCTCATCTCTTCAAGTTATGTATACTAACCACCCCCATCATCCCACTCTTCCTTCACCATTTTAGCTCCTGACTCGCACTCCCTCAAGACTATTTCTGTCTTAATTCTTGGCAATTTCAAAAAACATCTGAGTAGAGGATTTCTCCTACAACTGATGGCTCAGTTCCTGAAACGCCTCCTCTCCAAGGATCTCGCCGTCTATCCGTCCCTGCCCTCAGCCACTCAATCCACAGTCATGTACTGTATCTCATCATTAGATCACTACAATTTCTTCATAATTCTGATCCACATATTTTCTCTTCTAATCACTATTCCTGGTCTTTCCAGCTTATTCTCTCTGGACCCTAACTCCAAAAATCCTTCAATCCCACTGGCACCTGTAACCCATTGCTCCCATCTTCTTTCCACTGTGCCTTGATGTCTTCCCAGATATCCTCTCTAACCTCCTTACCTGGTTTAGTCTCTAGGTCCACCATCACTCATGCACACACCCTTATCTCCTCTGCCGTATTACACTCTCCTGGTTAAAGCCTGAACCAGTGCAGCTAAATGAGGCTAGAGAAACACAATAAGCGCATTCATACAAACCTCTAACGTACGCTACAACTGACTTATTAATTATGTTAGTTGTTTATTGTCTGGTCTCCTCCCCCTAGACTGTAAGGTCTACTAGGGCAGGGACTTTTTTAAAAAATTGATTTGTTCACTGAAATATCCCAAATGCGTAGCATGGTGCCTGTTAAATAGTGGAATCTCAGTCAACATTTGAATGACTACATAGGAGTTTCCGAAAGAGATACAGAATATGGGAAGAGAGACAATCATTCAAGAAATGTTCCCACAATTGAAGGACAGGGATTCCTAGAATTGACAGGGGCCCATACAATGTGTGAAAACTGCAAACCGTAACACCATGAAATTTCAGAACTCTAGGGAGAAAGAGTATGATACAAGGTTCCAGAGAGAGAAATCCAAAATCAAAATGTCCTTGAAATTCTCAACAGCCATACGGGAAGCCAAAATACAATGAAGCAATTTCTTTAAAAAAGAAGATGAAGGAAAACAATTGTAACACAAAATTCTATATCCAAACTGTTAAATCAAGTAAGAGGGTAATATGAAGACATTTTCAGACCTCCAAAGTTAAGAAAACTTTACAGCCCACATACCCTTTTCTCAGGAAGTTACTGGAGAATGTACCAAAATAAGAGAATGAATAAAAAAGCAGGAAGGCATAAGACACTACAAAAAGGGAAGCCAGGCTAAACCACAGGCAGAGGAAACCCAGGGTGGACGTGTGTCTGTACTGAGGGAGTTTAGAACGGGATGAGTCAGAGGCTCCAAGAATCCAAAGGATGGAACAGAGAAGACTTGCTGCATTGGAAAACATGAAGAGTGGACTTAAACTACTGTTGGAAAGTCTGCAGCTAAATTAGTAACAAACACAAAAGCAAGCAAATGAAAACAAAAACCACAATATTAACTTTTAGGGGAAATAAAGAGTTTTGAAAGATGAAAGGCAAGCCTAGCACACCACAGGGCTCCACTGCGAGCAGTGTTTACAGAGTCCGCGCAACATAAACAGACTGGAATGACTGGTCCTGTATTAGGAGGATGTGGGGATGGGAAGTAATGTCTGTGGTAGGGACGGGGATGAAAGGAAGCTAAATGCTCTTCTTCCACAGGAAGAGGTCATCAGAGAATGTCTAAAACAGATCAAGAAACAACATGACCATGTTATAAACAAACACGTAAGGACAATGCACACCAGAGGAATCAGCTAAAAGAACCAAGCAGGAATAGTCAGGGGCAAGGGTGAAGGGGCAGGGCAGGGCACTTCCGTCTTCATAACAAGCTTTGTAGAACTATTTGACCCTCAAACTACGTGTCCTGTACATTTTTTTTTAAAGAATAGGAAACAAAGAGGCAAAATATGAATTATCTTTTTATCCTTCTAATCTTATCTGAGTACTGATATTTGAAATAGCACATTTCTTTCTAGTGAACATTAGTTTGCTAATAACAGTTTACCATGGGATTTAGTAAGTTAATTAACATTACTTTCCAAGCAGAAAGCCTTACCTGTGACAGTAGCTCTTCCTTTTCTCCAGCAAGTTTTCGTAGCCTTACATCTAAAACAAATAAAAAAAGCTGCAAACTAAATTTATAACCATGTAGTATATAAACAACTTAAAATAATTCTTCAAATTCAAAAACAATTAACATTATCTGATAAACAACAAACGGCTCCGAATATCAAAAGACATGAAAGGCTTTCATGGTATTAAGAAAAAGTACTTAATTATTCAACACATATTTCCACACAACTGATACTTATCAGGGCACTAAACAGATCTGCTCCCACGAGCAGTGATTTTCCATTTGAAGACACACTGAAGTACAAAGATCATTTCCTTGTTTCAAAACTTTGCAAGCTTTCATTAGTAGACGGACAACTCAAATGCCAAGGGTGCTCCCACAGGCTTCCCTACACCCTTAGCAGGAGAAAACAAAATATGGGACAGGGGTTAAGAGTGGGACTGAGAGGGGAAGCTGGAACAAAGAAAACGGGAATGCGGTGCTGGAAGAGGCGAAGGCCCACAAAAGCTAGTGGGCGAGGGAAGAGGGACAACTCCAAACTGGGGGCCGTTCAGAGCTTATCTGAGGTTTGGTAGCAGGATCACGAGGGCTGGCCCCTGGGCTGGGGTGACGGCTGCTTGTTCCCAAGCACCCATGAAAATAGTCCCCTGGGGCTGAGTGGATACCCGTACATGAGTAAAAGCAGCAGCTGACACCTGGCCAGCACCCCCCACAACCACCCAGCATCACGGCTAACTTTAAGTTCTGATTTCTTCAGTACCTTTCAAACAAGCAGAGGAAACACTCTGAGCTGCCTGCCGTGGCCATATCCTAGTCCATTCTCTAGGCAGTTCTCACTTACCTAACTAGCATCCTCTGCTCTACCAAAGTGCCCTACAATTACATTTCTGGAATTCTGTATGTTAGAGACTGTGCTTACTAACTTTCTAGAAGTTTTTTGGCTTCCCTACTTTTACACCATATCGTACTCCCCGAGGAAACTTACATACATATGAAAACAGGATGAAAAAGAAAAAAAAGATAGTTTTTTAATAAATAAAAGTGAGCTGATGATACAGGACCTATCTGTGCCATGTGCTTCCTCTAGAGTAGGATTCTTAGTAACGGCAATGGATGGGTGTCTGTGTGGTTTCCTGAGAGAAGTGTCATTAGAGTCTCAAAGAGTTAAATTTAAGAGGCTTAGTCTTTAAGAGACTCAGAAGCCCTGCTCTAGAAATAACACTCCTCTGATATCTGTCTTCTTTGAAATCTGCTTCTTGCCTTAAGAAATGAGGTGGCAAAGAGCTACTGGGATAAGTAGCAGAACGTAAAACCAGATGCTCCAGGAAGAAAACATTCTGGGGAAAGTCGCCTACCAGCCGACTGGCTCCCTGGGGAGGGTACGCTGGATTATATCTTCACAGAAGGTTTGTGTTTAAGTGAAAAAGCAATGTGTGTACACCCACAGCACTTCCACCCAGGGGCCTTACAATGACCCAAATGCTGGTTTCCAAGGTCAAGGATGTCTGAAGACAATGTGCCCAGATTTCTTCCTGTTAAGGATCTATCATCAACAAGACAAATAATAACAAATGTTGGAGAGGCTGTGGAGAAAAAGGAACCCTCATACACTGTTGGTGGGAATGCAGACTGGTGCAGCCGTTATGGAAGGCAGTGTGGAGGTTCCTCAAAGAATTACGAATAGAATTGCCATATGACCCAGCAATCCCTCTCCTGGGTATCTACCCAAAAAATCTGAAAACATTTAGAGATAAAGACACGTGTGCTCCAATGTTCATTGCAGCTTTGTTTGACATGGAAACAACCAAAATGTCCTTCGATAGATGAATGGATAAAGAAGTTGTGGTGTATATATACACAATGGAATACTATTCGGCAGTAAGAAAAGATGATATAGGAACATTTGTGACAACATGGATGGATCTTGAGAGAGTAATGATGAGCGAAACAAGTCAGACAGAAAAAGCAGAGAACCATGTGATTTCACTGATATGTGGTATATAAACCAAAAACAACAAAAGAACAAGACAAACAAATGAGAAACAGAAACTCATAGACACAGACAACAGTTTAGTGGTTGCCAGGAAGGAGAACTGACTCTGGGTGGTGAACACACAATGGGATTTATAGATGATGTAATACAGAATTGTGCACCTGAAATCTATGTAATTTTACTAACAATTGTCACCCCAATAAATTTAATAAAATAAAATTAAAAAAAAAAAAGGATCTAGATGTGGCTCAGACAGCCCTTGTGTGTTTTCCAAGATGGGATATGAAGAAGCGGGAAGTCTAACAGGATAACACTGACCCAAGTCAACACAACAGTCATTGTCTTCTTACCTAGTGGACCTTCTCCCGCTGACTCCAAGACCTGAGCAGCTTCCTGAGACACCACAGTGATGGCTCCAACCACTGGTTCATGATTCACATCACCATTGGGCATGCCATCAGGGATTATCACTAAGCCGTGTTTCTGTGGGGAAGGAAAACATTCACCGTCACAAAAGAGGGCCCTCCAGCAGCAGTACACACTCTGAGGTGACCTGCGACAATGCACGTTTGCCACAGGTAAATCCTGGTTAGAACTAGTTACATGGAATACAGCTCTGCAGAAGAACTGACTTAACCCTACCAAATCTGGACTGCAGAATGACCACTGTGGCTTGTCTTCAGGCTAGGAAAGGTACGAGGAGGAATGGAAGAATGGAGCATGGGGGCACAGGAGCTTCTTGCGGAGGCTAACATACCTCTCCTGTCTTCACCGTCTCCTTCAGGTCGGCCAGCTCCTCTCTGAGCGTATCCCGCTCATTCCTAAGGCAGGCAATGTATTCTTTCTGTTTTTCTAGGGCCTGGTTTTAGACAAGGGAGCAAAGGAAAGAATGGCACAGAAAAAAGAGCAAGTGAAAGGGAGCAGAGCAGCATCTAATTCAAATATACAAAGATAAAGGCATAAAAGACAACGCAGCATTAAAAGCTTGGAAACAAGCAGTTAGATAAGGGAGGAAATACAAAGTTATGTGGATACACATCTCCAGAAGAGAGTTTTAATAGAAAATGGTTAATCGTGCATAAGTTCGACATAACATGCTTATATCACATCAGGCAGGAAAACAAATCTTTCTTTTCCAGTCAATGAAAAAAAAGAAAAAACAGGAAAGGGAAGATGAAGATAGCAGTTATATTAAAATAAAGTTGACCTTACTGACCTCCTTATTATATTTTCATTCAGTGACCCAACCAAACAAATCCCACATCTCATGTTTAACTAAAATAGTTTATTTAAGAATATACTTGACTTTTTTTGAAAAAGAAAATAAGTTCTGGAAGAAAAATGACCACTATACACAAGGTATTTTTAATTAAATATAAGCTGTTGTGATTTTCTCCAAGTAGTGCAGCAAAATATTCCTCAAATACTGCTTAATTAAAAAGACCCAATTTCTAAAGGCTTCTCAAGGACCTGTTAATTTAGTTAAATACAATTAAGAGTAATTTGGTCTTCTGATTTACCTTCAAAATGTGAAAAACAAAAATGACACACGGATGAAATAAATACAGCCCACCTATGGAGGAGAGTAGAATATGGGTTTGAATCTCCTTTTGAGTCCTGGCACATATTAACTTATCTATGCCTCGGTTTCCTCATCCTGAAAAACAGGAGGGGTAACAGCAAGCACTTGCCCTGTGGGTACAGGCTTAAAGGAGTCCTCGGTGTAAATGGAAGGGAAGGCTCCCTTTATAACGCCTGGAGGAAAGGCTCAGGAGAAGCCAGCGATGTTTCCCTGTGCTTTCCCTGCCATTGCCTGAGCCTCCTAACTGTCAGAGCTGAGGACCTTGCAGAAGCAGGAACGCATTTTGGTTATCAGTGGCTAAGCAGATCTACTCTATGTGATAAAATAACCCAGACTTCAAAGCATACCCAAGTTATGCAGTCTGTGCAGGGACCTGACAGCCAGGCTACCTGAAAAAGCCTTTCTCTACACATTTGTTCATATAGTTAATGTTTTCTGCCAGCATTCCTATTAATCCAAAAAGTTAAACTACAACACGTAACTCCCCTCTCAATTTGTTGGATTTAGAAGTGGGCCAACTGCTTAGTTACTGATCGCTGAGTAGTTGGACAATTTTTTAAACCATTCTAATCCTATTGTGCAACCAAACTGGGAATAAGTAAATAAGGGATGATAGCCACTACTGTTTGTGTAGCTCCAACCATATGGCAGGCACTGTTATACATACATGTAGTCAAGCCCTTATATATTTATATATATATAATTTCTCCCTTATACACCCTGCACTTATCCCCATTTCACAGATCAGAAAATTGAGGCTCTGAGACGTTATATTTTTTTGCCAAAGTCACAGTGAGTGGTAAAGGCAGAAAATGAATCCAGTTCTTTTTGGTTCTAAAGACCTTGCATACTTTTTCTATATCTCAGCCCTCTGAACGTCACAATTATGTGACTGTCATCCCAGATGTTGCTGGAAAAGTAGTCCATAGGGAAGTCCTATTCCTTACTTACCCAAACTGCAACGCCAATATCTAACTTCCTTTCAACAATTCACACCATATGACAAGTCTCGGGTCTCCCTGTGAATTAATAATTTGAGTTTCTAATATCATAAGGCATTACTCTAACCCTTTGAGCTGATGTTAACACTCCATTACTCCATTACATTACTAATAAATGTAACATTAGGACAACAAAGCACAAGCGATACTTTCCCATCTGTTGCCAGTGACTTTCCCATCTGCTGGGTTAGATATTTTTGGTTACTGGTATCTGCGTGCAGTTATGCCATGCATCACCACGTGTGACTTGGTCAGTGATCACGGTCACAACATGCTCTACATAAACAACACCACCGAATATAAAAGCTCTCTTAGGAACAGACCAATCTGAAACTAGGAATTCTAGCAAATGCTCATGTATGCCATTTGCTCCTCTTCCACATCTCACAGTAGTGGGTTTTATCTTTACTTTTGGACTTTTTAATTTCATCTCCCCATAATTATGGATGGGAAAATAAAATACATCCTGTAAGTTCTCTCATCTCACCACAAAGTTTGAAGACTACTGAAATACCTTATAATTGTACCAAATATATTCACGCTGGATCTGAAATCCTCTGTATTACCTGACCATATAACCACTACTCTAGTGTTTGCATTCAATTATAGCTCCTACAGGTTTTTTTTTTAAGGTTAAAAAGTACATGCTTGTGGAGATCTAAATAATCCTTGACCCTCAAATTCTAGGGTCAAGAAGCCTGAAAGATATATATATAACAGGCTGAACTTTGAGGTAACAGGTTAATTCTCCGTATAATCGTACAGGGGCACAAATATTTGTAGTTGGAATGAGTGTGAGTCTTATGCTGGGCTACATGGATATGTAAGTCCTCTGTATGTACCATGTTTCCCCGAAAATAAGACCTAGCCGGACCATCAGCTCTAATGCGTCTTTTAGAGCAAAAATTAATATAAGACCCGGTCTTATTTTACTATAAGACAGGGTATTATATTATATTATATTATGTTATATAAGACCCAGTCTTACAGTAAAATAATATAATGTAATGTAATACAATATAATATAATATAGTATAATACCGGGTCTTATTTTACTATAAGACAGAGTATTATATTATATTATATTATATTATATTATATTATATAAGATCCAGTCTTATATTATAGTAAAATAAAACCAGGTCTCATATTAATTTTTGCTCCAAAAGATGCATTAGAACTGATTGTCCGGCTAGGTCTTATTTTCGGGGAAACAGGGTACCACCAAATTCTACACTTAAAAATGGTAAATTTTATGTTATTTGTATTTTATCACAATTTTTAAAAAATTTTTTTAAAAGTCAAAGGATGGACAAACTACTGACACACGCAACAACTTGTTTGAATCAATCCTTAGGGACTTATGCTGTACAAACGTTTTATTTTAAATACGTATTTATATAACATTAACATGGCAAAATTACAGAAATGGAGAACAGCTGAGTGGTTGCCGGAGCTTGGAATAGGACAGGGAAGGTGCTAGACACAGCTATAAAAGGGCAACATGAAAGAGAGATCTCCTACGGTGATGAAAATGTTCTGTATCTTGACGGAATCAAGGTTACATCCTAATTGTGATATTGTATTATAGTTTTGCAAGATGTTACGCTTGAGGAAAACTAAATAAAGGACATATAGGATCTCTTTGTATTGTTTCTTATAGTTGCATGTGAATTTACAATTACCTCAAAATATTTTTTTAAGTTTAATTTTTTTAAAAAGCCAAAGGAACACATTGTTATATACCACATAGAAAGAAGGTACCCACTTATTTATTCAATCATTTCAAGAAAATTAAAAAGTTGATTTATAGACTAACTATCAGCACAGCTTTCAGGTAAGAAAAAAAATGTTTTATTTTACATAAGTATTTTATTGGACTGAGAGATTTGGGATTTTTCTATGGCTGGTCCAAAGTAGTCAGTTTAAAATACTAAGATAATTATACAAAACAAAAATCATGGACCTGCACATATGTGCTAAAAATATTATGTAAGGTCCTAAAAAAACACATTCTAGATAATGACCAGATTTTAACTAAACTATCAAATTACCTACTTTGTGCCATATATTTTTTTTACAATTCAATTCCCCAGGTGAAAATTTAAATGAAATCAGTAGTTCACAATTTTAAAACTCTAAACATAATTGTTAATTTATACTCCATAAGGCTCTTCTAGCTTTGAGTAGAATTTTACAAACTCAGCATTTAAGTATTAGAAACTCTAAAAGGTAGCTTTACTGCTTTGTAATTTTGGGTCTACCAAACTCTTATGAAGTGATTTTGTTTCCCATGTGTTTATTAATGAGAAGATAGGGTCCCTAGAGGTGTGAAAAGAAGTGGGTACTAGAACACCCCTAACAACGGAGGGTATGACTCAGAGGATTTCACACACAGGCAGGCATGTCTATCACAGGTGCTCTTGGGGATCTTGGCCATATTTTCCTACCCACCATACCTTTCTCACTATGTCCTTAGGCCTAGGGTTTCCTTCTGTCTGTTCCTCCACCTTAGTCCTTCCCTGACAAGGTAAGCCTCTGGCAGCTATGGCTGCACGGCACCCCCACTGCAGAAGCGAGAGCTTGTGCCATGAGATGGGGCTGTCACTCGAAGGCCACAGGGATGAACTGGTGGGAATTTTTCACCCTCCTGTGTACTTGGAAACTACCTGAAAGGCTTAGCGAAAAAGCACTGAGGGCTTTTTCCTTCTCTGGGCCCGCTCTGGGGAGTTATGGGGTTATAATTAGAGATGACGTCACAGTTTGGCAGCTCTGGTAAATCTTACATTCCTATCCACTTCCGTAATTAAATTGATTTTAATCTCTTCCTATTTTACTCACCAAGGATTTATGGAATGCTTATAACCTTTCCTCCACCCCTACTCCCTATCCTCTTGCTTCTTATCCAAATTATTGCAATGTAAGGATACCAAGTTAGCCACAGAGCTTGAATTAAATGCCTGTGGCTGCTTCTGGATAAGAATCACAGGGAAATAAAGGACAACTTCCTTACTAAGTTCCTACTTGTAGGTTTCACAAGCCCAGAGTTGGCTGGAAAGACTTTCTATACATAATATCACATTTTCCCACAGAAGTTTCTGTCTTCTGCTTATTCATATTTCACACTGTATAAATGCTTAACAACAATCAAAAGGACAGATCTTTAGGAATCTCTAAGTTAAATTATGTTGGTCTATTCCTCATCAATGAATGAGCTGAGGACCAAAGCCCAATTTCTCCCCATACCCTAATGCTTTTATCTTTCCAAAGAAGTGTCTCCTGGAGGTCAAACACCTCTTTTGACATGGTGTCTATTTTCTGCTGCATACGTTGATTGTCCTGCAGAGGAAGAAGGGAAGAGAAATAATAAAAGAGCAGAAAGAAAAAAAGGGAGGGAGTTTGAGGGAGGGAAACAGAACAAAAATAAAGCTGATAGCGAAAATGAACAGAAAAGGAACGTCTGTGATGAACAGGAAAAGCAAGAGCTGCTTGCTACAAGGAGAGATGGCACCCAGTGTCTTTGCGATATGAGTCTCACTGGCGTGGTGCTGTGACAGTAGGCAAGGAGACTGGGAGGAACTGCTCCAACCACAGTTATGTGGCAGCAAGCCAGCTCGGGTTTCTGTGTACATACAGCTCCACATGTATACTCTTCCTGTGATAACTGCCTGTTTTCCAAACATGGAAAAACGTACATTTCTAGGGAGGGAAATGGAGATTTGCTGATGAACAAAGGATCCTTATCATAGAAAACAAGCAATAGATTTTGAATTTTAGTTTTTTGTTTTTTTTTAAGTAGATCTAAAAAAATACAAACGTGACATATCTCTCAGCTTCACCGTTTTGAATTTCTTTAGCAGAATCTATGATAGCAGGAACATCATGAGTTACAAATGAATACTCACACATCAGTGTTTAGAAAAACTAGAATTTAGTATTTAGTAATTCTCAAACAACTCTACTGATTGCGCAATGATGCTCAATTTATATCCTCTTATGTTTAACAGATTTCCTACTTTCCCTAGTCAAACATCACTTATCTACTTTACCATGCATTTCTAAAGACCAAAAAGCATTATTTTATCATATTCAAGTTTTTTATACATAAACATGGATATTAACATCTAAGAGATGTTAATTGTAGTCATAAAAAATATCTAAAACTAATTTAATGTTTTCAAAGTTTGTATTTTCAGCCCCCTGGGCTTTAAAAGAAACTACAATGACAAATTATAGAAATCAAGCATTATAATTCCTCTTAAATGCAATCATCAAATTAAAAACTAAAACATTTAACCAATTCTAACTGAAGCTACTGAATTTGAAAAGCACCTCCCAAAGCAGTTTTATTATTCTGCTGAAATCACAGAAGGGGAAAAGTATGTATCTTAATAAGAAAAAGAAATAACAAGTGGCTGGGACATCGACACACAAAAACACAAAAGAACAAAAAGGGAGAGGATTCCCATTATTTTAAAATGCCAGGAGGAAAACAGAATTTGGATAATATGCTTCTTGCCATAAATGGAAAAACTAAGACAACTAACTTCACATGTAATTTGGTATTTCAAAAGGTTATGTATCTGCATTTAGAATTCACAAATTCTACCTGCTTTCACCAGGCTAGTTTCAATTCAATTACTCTCAAAAATGAAGACAAGTAACATAAATCCACAAAAAGAAAAAGTAATTTATTTTCCTCTATTAAATGGTTTTTTAAGTCATTTACAGAGAGTGAGAGTTAAGTGAGGCAGGTCCATGGGAGAAGAGAAGAAGAGCCAAAGAGAGGTGAGGGGTGAGTGTGGGTTCTGAGCTCCCAGGGATGTGGATGAGTGAGTGCCCTGGGGATCACTAAGAGATGGCCTTCCTGATAACTCTCATGTCATCAACACAAAATTAACATTAGACGCCTTTGATAAACACACCAAAACAGTGGGTAGGATCCCTTCTCAACAAACTTAACTCCATACTTATAATAAAAAATGAGAACCTCAAGAGGAAAAACCACATTTAAAGAAAAACAGAGGGGTGGCCGAATGGCTCAGTTGGTTAGAGCGTGAGCTCTTAACAACAGGGTTGCTGGTTTGATTCCCACATGGGCCAGTGAGCTGCGCCCTCCACAACTAGATTGAAGGACAACGATTTGGAGCTCATGGGCTCTGGAGAAACACACTGTTCTCCAATATTCCCCAATTAAAAAAATTTTTTTGTAAAAATTTAAAAAAGAAAAGAAAAGAAAAACAGAAATGGCATGCAAGGTGGCAGGCACAGAAGAATGATAAATGCTTTTAAAGATTTCTTGGTGGCCCCCACTGCTTCCCATTCCTAAAACGCTGCCAACATTGGCAACTCAGAGTCCCTCCACCAGAAGGAATCTCAACTCAGCACCAGCCAACCTTCACCTGTTTCTCTATAAGGTGTCTTGACAATTTCTCATTTTCATTTAGCCACCTCAGAATTGTATCTACCTGAGTGAAGCTCAAGCTTCTTATTCCGCAAGAATCATGTCCCAGAGACAGCGTTCATTACATTGCAAAGAATAATGGTACTTTGTAATTTTTGCCCATTTCTTAACATATCTTTAGGAAAGAATGTGTTTAGGAATAAAAGATAATACAAAAGCTTCTGTACTTAAAAGGGGAAATGCTTATACAATACATGGTATTAATTAAGACTGCCTTTATGTTTCATGTTTGTAAAACTTTAGGGTACAGTCAAATATAAAGAGACAAGTAAACTCTTCGTGGTATTTTAACTCCTTTTGCTCCCAATACATACCCGCTCTTATCCCTTAATGCATTTTTTTCCAAAGCTAAGTATTCCCCCAGTTCATGTACATACCTCAATAAGCTCATCTCTTTGTCGAAGGCCTTCTTTAAGTTCATTCATTTTATGCTGCAGCACACTACACATATGTTTCTGCCTTTCTAGCTCCTGTTATTAAACAAATGAGAGGGTTTACACACACAATGGCACACAACAAACGGGAATACAGTCTCATAATAAAAAGGCAGAGTGTGACCGCCAGAAACACACCTGAACTGTCAATGCATAGCAATTTAGAAAAATTCAGTAGTTTATGGAAGGGTTCAAAAAATTCAAATTTTTCATCTCATAAGATTATATGTATCGGGTGGCCGGATGGCTCAGTTGGTTAGAGCACGAGCTCTGAACAACAGAGTTGCCGGTTCGATTCCCACATGGGTCACTGAGATGTGCCCTCCACAACTAGATTGAAGACAATGAGCTGCTGCTGAGCTTCCAAAGGGGCGGCCAGATGGTTTAGTTGGTTAGAGAGCGAGCTCTCAACAAGGTTGCCAGTTCAACTAAAGATTGAAAATGGCAACTGGACTTGGAGCTGAGCTGCGCCCTCCACAATTAGATTGAAGGACAATGACTTGGAGCTGATGGGCCCTGGAGAAGCACACTGTTCCCCAATATACCCCCAATAAAAATTTTTTTAAACACTTTAAAAAAATTATATGTATCTAGAAAACCCAAATTTATCAAAGGCAAAATTACTAGGAACAATGAGATGACTTAGCAAAGTTACAGATTATAAAATTAACATACAAAATTCAGCAATTTTCATAGATATAAACAAAATCGAGAGAAAATATAAACACAATATCAAAAAATAAAAAAAACACACATGTAAACTTATAAGATATATCCAAAATCTGTATGAGGAAAATTATGTAAAATATTCCTGGAAGACAGAGAAGTAGGAGACAACAAATGGGAAGGTATACAAATCCATTACCAAGATGGTAATCTTCTTGGATAAAAAGATTTAATACCACAAGAGCGTCAGTTCTCCCCAAAATTAATCCATACCGTTACTGCAGACCAAATAAAAATACCATCAGGTTGTTTTTTTTCTCATCAGGGTAAGACAAGTTGGTTATAAAGTTTATAGAAAAACATAAGAAAAAAAAAGAGACGGAAAACATACTCAAAAAGAAGAAAGCCTTACTAGATATTAAAACATATTAGGCCTATATGATGAAAACAATGTTGTAATGACTCATGAATACAGACCAAGGGAGCAGAACAGAACATCCAAAGATAGACCCAATTCATATACAAATATATTAAACAATGACATAACAAAAAGGGCATCTCAAATCAATAAGAAAAAATACTTTTAAATTAGTGATGATGGGATACCTGGATATCCATACAGAAAAATAAAATTGGAACCAAACTTCATACCATATACCAGGACAATTTCCAAATGGATCAGAAGTGTTCAGAAAGAAAAGAGAGAGAAAGGGAAGTGGAGAGAGGGAGGGTGGGTGGAAGGAAACTGTTAATAGTACTAGAGAAAAGGTGAGTGAATTCTTATAACCAAGGAATGGGGGGAAAACATTACTAAAAGTGACTCAAAAATCTACAAGCAAGAAAGAGAAGGGGGTAATAAATTAGACTAAATAAAAATAAAAACTTTTGAATGGCAAAAGACACTGTAAACAAAGTAAAAAGACAAATGACAAACTGAAAAAAAAAAATTCACAACTTATATCAGACAAAAAATTACCATCTCTCCATTACAGAGATCCTCTAAAATTAGAAAGGAAAAAAACAACACTCCATATAGAAAAAGTTGCTAAAGAAAAGGACAGTTCACAGAAGAGAAAAAGAAAACGAGAAATATCTATAACTATGAAAAGATGATCATACTAAAAGAAATATAAATTAAAACTGTATTTCTCATTAAAACACTAGTAAAAGTCCAAAAACTTGACAACATTTTTGGGAAAGTACTATGGGGAAGAAAACAGGTCCTACCATGTATTTTGGTAGGAATACAAAATTATATAACCCCTACAAAGGGAATTCAGCAGTATCTAGCAGAATTGCTACACCTTTTGGCTCAGCAAACCCACTTTAATAACTCCCAAAGATATGAAAACGCAAAAAGACCTATGCATATGTAGTACGTCATTTCTGCAGGACTACTTTTAACAGCAAAAGACTGCAAACAACTCAAATTGTCCACTAATAGGGAACTGGTGGAATAATCTATAGTACATCCACACGATGGAATAAATATACAGTGATAAAAAAGAATGAGGCAGATCTCTACATACTACAATCATATGGTGATTAAATCAAGGTGCGTAAGAGTATTTACAGTATGCTACCATTTTCTAAGAAAGGAAGAATACAAATACAGATATTTGCATATATTTTTTGAATGGCAAGATATATCTATACTATATCTATATCTACATATCTATATCCATCTATCCATCTATACTTCTTAGGCTAAAAATTGGAAGAATAAACCAGTTAATTTAAAAATTCCCTTAAGGAAGGAGGAAATAGGAATGAAGAGACAGTGGTAAAAGAAAGATTGAGTTCTTTGAATATATATTTTTGTTGTTGATTAGACTTCAGACATATGTAAATATTTTCCATAATTGTAAAACAAAAGTAAAAACTCTAGAGTCATGAACATGAACTAGAACTATCATCAGCATAAACTCTTAAGACATTTTGACTTTAAAAACTTTTGTTACTTTTAAAAACAATGGTTGGACTATACATAGCCTAGCAGCAAAATAACAACCAAACAGAACACAACAAAAAATGTTCAACTATTTTCAGTAATTATATTGTTGGTGGTAACATTGGTATTGCTATTCTGGATACTGTGGTATAAAGCAACGAGAATAGAACATAACATAATTACTATCATCTCCAGTGACTTTGAGAACTGGGAATGGTAGTGTGGGAAAAAGGATATATACATATATAAGACAGATGAGGTTAAGTAAAAAGCTAGAACTATCATGAGCATAAACTCATGACATTTTGACTTTAAAAACTTTTGTTTTTAAATTATTTTTTAAATATTCCACATACATGTTTCCCTGATACATCCACTAAAAAGGCCTATAAAGTGATGAACTTGGTGGCCAGACCACCCCTAGCACCCACACTGCTCCACCAAAAAAGAACCAGGGTTCCTTGGACAAATGGCTGATTCCAGGTCTGGATGAGGAAATGTACCAGATGAGCATGGAACATCTTCCTGCGCTAAAGAGCTAAGAAGATATCAAAAACAACTAGACTCATGTCAAAATTACTTGGGAACCAACCTAAAAGGTTCACATTACTTAAAGGTTGGACAATAAAATCAGTAAGAAAAAAAGCTGTAATGGATTGAAATCATCAACTGCTTGAATTCTTGACTTCATAATGGTATTTTTTAAAAACCAAATAATGGATGACTATGGTAAGATCCTAAACAACCAATTCTTTATTTTGAAAACTTGTAAATAAAGAATCAAGCCTTTATCTCCCCTTTCTTATGTAAAGTGTCTCATCTGAGTAATAAGAGATGAGGGGACATTTATCTTTAAAGATGGTCTTGTGCTAATAAATAAAGCACAAGAAAGTGGAAAGACAAACTATGGAATGGGAAAAGATATTTGCAAATCATCTGTCTGATAAGAGACTTATATCTAAACTATATAAACTCTTATAACTCAGTAATAAAAAGACAATCCAATTTAAAAATTGGCAAAGGACTTAAATAGATATTTCTCCAAGAAAGATATTCAAATAGTCAATAAGCATATGAAAACATGTACTCAAAATCATTAGTCATCAGAAAAATGCAAATCAAAACCACACCTGCTATAACAGACTAGAGGAAAAGTCAGAATATAACAAGTGTTGATGAAGCTGTGGAGAAATCAGAACTTGCATACACTGCCAGTGGGAATATGAAATGGTGCAGCCAGAAAAGGTCTGGCATTCCAAAATGGTTAAACATAGAGTTGCCATATGACCCAGCAATTCTACTCCTAGAAACAACAATGTATGTCCACACAAAAACTTATACACAGACGTTTATCTTAGCATTAGTCAACATAGACAAAAAGTAGAAAAAGTGCATGAGAAGGATGTGATTGGTACCACACATCTTCCTCATCAGAACCTAATTGCTACCTACAGTGACGATGGACTCCTAAAACTCTGGAAACCCTAATTCAACCTTTCTCTTTTTAAACTAGCTTGACAGTATGTACTTAAATGAAGACATATTCATGTGTGGCTTTTTTTTTTTTTTTGCCAGTTTTTCTGAGTAAATTGAATTAGCCACAAAAATAATTTTGTGAAATTTCATATTTAAGTAGTAGTTACCAACTTTTTTATATGTTTCTGAGGTATTCGTTTGTTTCTAATTGGAAGTCACTTAATGTTTTCAGTAATCTTTTCCTTGAAGAGTGAAACCCTGACATTCCTAGAAAAACTGTAGTCTTTTGATTATTTGAAATGCTGATTAAAATGTGCCTCCATGCAGTAAAATTTATAAATGAGGAACTATCCCATATTCAGTGGCTGTTGGCTGTTCCATCTTGTTTTTTTTAGATGTTAAACTTTATGCCTTTCTGGAGAAAAGAATAAAAACCAATGCCCATCAATGCACAAATGAATAAACAAAATGTGGTGAATGCATTAAATGGAATATTATTAGGCCATAAAAAGGAATGAAATACTACTGCTTCATAGTACAACATGGATGAACCTTGAAAATATAAGAGAAAGAAGCCAATCACAAAAGCCCACATTTTATACCATTTCGCTGAAATGAAAGTCTAAATTAGGAAAATCTATACAGACAGAAAGTACTGTAGATTAGTGGTTACTTAGGGCTGCAGGTGGCAGGAGACAGAGAAATGACAGCTAAAGGGTGTAGGGTTGCTTCTTGACATGGTGAAAATAGTCTAAAATTGGCTGTGGTGATGGTTACACATATCAGTGAATATACAAAAAATCCCACCGAATTATACACTTTAAACAGATGAATCGCATGATATGTAAATTATCTCAATAAAGCTGTTTTAAAATAATAAAAGAAAAGAAAATAGAGCAGTAATAACAAAATTAGACTATCCCACTTTGCAACCCCTAATCAACTAACAGATCTAAGCATCCAGCTACAACGTCAGTGAGAGACAGCCATACATCTGGGCCTCCTGAAAGAAAATAACTTATGACGTAGATTTGCCAAAAATACTAAATCTATATTTGATTTAGCCTCTAAACCTAACTACCTATTTAAAGGAAATATAAAGGAAAAAAGAATACGTTAAAGAGTCCATGGGAATAAAACAGCAAAATCCCTAAGACTGCCAGAAACTGGTAAGACAGGCAATCCAGTTTCTTCTTTCTTTCTTTTTTTATTAAGTATTGGGGTAAAATGGGTTAGTAAAATTACATAGGTTTCAAGTGTACAATTCTATAATATATCATTTATATATCACATTGGGTGTTCACTACCCAGAGTCAGTTCTCCTTCCATCACCATATATTTGATCCCCTTTCTCCTCTTCTACCACCTCCCTCTACCTTTACCCTCTGGTAACCACTAAACTGTTGTCTGTGTCTATGAGTTTTTGTTTCTTTGTCTTGTTCCTTCGTTGTTTTCAGTTTTACATCCCACATATAAGTAAAGTCATATGGTTCTTGACTTTTTCTGCCTGACTTATTTTGCTTAGATATCCAGTTTCGTCAACACATAAATTGAAAGAAAGAAAAAAAAAAGAGATGAAAGGAAACCTATAAATAAACAGAGTTAAAAGACATGAAAACTAATTCCAATGTGTGGAACTTACCTGGATCCCCGTTTTTATTAAGTATAAAAAAGAAAAATATTTTGTTTGTCTGTTTGTTTTTAAAAAAATCTTTTGTAACATATGAGACAATTAAAAATTTAACAATGATTGGAGCTGTAGTATAAAGGAATTATTCTTCATTTTTCAGATGTGAAATGGTCTTATGGTTACATTTTAGAGAGATAAGATTCCATGTTGTTTATAGAGTTATACCTAAATTCACATTAAAATATGAGATGGTGAGGACTTGCTTCAAATGAGTGGAGGAAGTGCAAAATTGGCCATGGGTTGATGTTTGTTGGGAGTAGGTGATGGGTTTAGGAAGCTCATTATACTCTTCTATTTTTTCATATGTTTAAAATCTGTAATAAAACTTTTTTTAATCACATAATCTTAAAAAAGAGCAGAATTTGCTAATAAAATGAATAGCTATTAAGAAAAGAAGAATATACTTGAGACACTACTAATCAGGCATTTTTGTCCCTAAGGTAGGTATAGAAGATACAATTATAATCCCAACAGGAAGCACTAAAGACATTTTGAAAAACTGCATTAGTATCATCATTATTTTAATTGAATGATCCTTCTCTACCTTCACCATCTGCTGCTATAATGAAACATACAGAGTGCCTGACCTCTTTGTATGGCTGTGACCATGAGCATTCTACTGCATGAGGCAGTACGTACTCGTATCTAGAAGAAGAGCTCAGGGTGAAGGTATGTTACTGAGAGACACCATCACAAAGTCTTCGGCATCAGAGTACCTTAAACAGATTGACAGGGTATTTGAAGCTTACAGATTTTTCAAATTTCAAAAGCACAAGATTTAAAAAAACGAAAATAAAAATAACACAACTCTATATATACTAAGACATCTCTGTACCTTAGAAAATGATAGAAGAAAAAAATGGTTAAAATAGTTATGCGGGTTTTTTATTTTTTTATTTTATTTTAAAAATGCTCAAGGACATTTTAGAAGATGGAAAGGTAAGAACTCATTTTAGTTCTGATCATTAAATACGTAGCATGAGACTTTCTTCTAATCTGCTAGAAGGACCAGAAATCGATATGAAAAATGTGTGGGAAAGCAAAAAAGGAGTCCAAGGACTCTAGGTAAAGTATGATGGCTCAGAATAGCCAAAATTTGCCCGAGGAAAGACTCAAAGAGGCCACCACTTATTGCCATTAAATCATACTCTTCAACTGGCTACTGTCATCCAAAATGAAAACACCCGGAAGCTTCTTTTTCACCTATCTACATACAAGTCTTCTTATCCTAACTTTCTTTTTGAAAAGGCTATTTTTAGAGTAGTTTTAGGTTCACAGCAAAGGTAAGTGGCAAGCACAGAGTTTGAAAATAACCCCTGCCCCCACATAGGAACAGCCATCCCCACTCAACACCCCAGCCCAGAGCCAGAGTGGTACATTGGTTACAATCAGTGTACCTATACTGTCACATCATTATCACCCAAAGTCCATAGTTTACATTAGGGTTCATTCTTAGTGCTGTACATTCTATGGGCTTTGATAAATGTATTACGAGTCCACCATTACAGTATTGTACAAAATAGTATCACTGCCCTAAAAATCCTCTGCACTCCACCTATGCACTCCCTCCTTCCCACAAACTCTTGGCAAACACTTCCTAACACTTTTTAAATATTACTAAAACAGACTGGAATGAGCATTTTCAGTCCTCAAAGAAAGAAAGCCCTATAGAGTCTACAGTATTAACGCTGGTCCCTTAGAGGTTGTATTAACAGTTCCTCTCCCCATTATTATGTACAAACTCAGATTGTTATTGTTTCTAACAATTCACCAATGCACAGTTCCTAAATTATTTTCTGGGTTCTTTATTTTTGCAATGTAGTGGCAACTCATTTTTCGGCAGTAATAATCATTTATCCTCTGTTTGGACTGATATCAACCCTTTAAAAAGAGGGCGGCCCAATGGCTCAGTTGGTTAGAGTGCGAGCTCTTAATAACAAGGTTGCCTGTTCAATTCCCACATGGCATGGTGGGCTGTGCCCCCTGCAACTACAGATTGAAAATGGTGACTGGACTTGGAGCTGAGCTGCGCCCTCCACAACTAGATTGAAGGACAACGACTTGGAGCTGATGGACCCTGGAGAAAAACACTGTTCCCCAATATTCCCCAATAAACCTTTTTTAAGAAGTCCGAATCCAATAAGCTTTTAAGAGAACCCAATTTGTTTTTTGCAGTTGTCAAAGAGCAAATCTGGACCTTGGGCAGCGGCTTTAATTTTCCATCTGCACATTTTAATAATATAGTTTACAAACCTCTAAAGAAAACATCTGTTGATTTCTGACCCACATCTCCAAACTGCTGTTTCTAAATTACTGATTAAAAACTTCTCTCCAATCATTTAGAAAACACTTTCTCTTGAGAAATGGGGGTGGAAGGGAGTGTAAAAAAGAAAAAAAAAAAAGAAAAATTAATCATCACACTGAAAGTCTTTGGAGCTTTGTGGAGTTCCAGCCAGTTAAAACAGGAAGAAATAAGTAATTCACTTATTAAGTGTTCCAATTAAGAGATACAAAATAAAGATAAAACTTGAATTGTATTCTATTTTCAGAAACTAAGAGGTCACAACTTTTCCTTAATAAACGATAAAAATTTTAAAAGAAAAATATTTTAGGACCTGTTTAATCTTATGTTTTGCCAACTTCCTACCAATTGGTTTTAACTAAAACATCCAGGTATGCTGCATTCTTCCATTAAGTCCAGTACTTTTTAAATGGGAAGCTTTAATTTTCTGACCCAAGAGAAAGGCGTGATACAAGGTGAACAATTTACCTTTGATTTTTCTGCATTTTCTCTATAAAATTCCGCCATCTGCTCCTCCTGTTCTTCAATAACATCCTTGAGGGTGTCTACCTGGTAGATCAAATTGTTCTTCTCATTGTCTAACTGTGCATTGGAAACCATGGCTTTCTTGTATTTTTCTTCCACTTCAGACAAAGATTCCTAAATGAAAGTCAAAGTCATCAGCCTGATATCTAAGATATGTTCATTGCCTATATACAACATGTAATAGGAAACTACAGCACTGGCACAAACACATGAAGATGCACTTTTGCAAAATACAAGCAGTTTGGGGAACTCCTTGTTTAGTAACATGCACATAAGACAGAAAGATGGTAATAAGCCAATAATGCATTATAAGAACTTTATGTGCTGTCTGCTATCCAAGGGAACAAAATCAAGCAGCATGGTAGCCTCTGAACGATGAAAAGGTGAGCAGACGACATGTATTTTTAAGAGTCATAAAATGATGCATCATCAACATTTTCAGAAATGTTACTCCTGTAGTTTTTAATAATTTGTTTGGTATTCAGAATGCAACGAGACAACAGAATACAGCCTCACTTTACACAAATAAACTTCCTACTCATTTGAATTTTGCTACTTCCTGGATGTTTGTTTTCAGTACTTTCCTGGTCTAATGTAAATGTATAAACATGTTTTTCTAGCAATTATTCAAATTTAGTCATTTTTAAATAAGCAATACAAAATGATTATTTAAAAAAGAGCTACCACAAAATGCCTGAAATTTTATCTACTTCTATGTTTTCTGCCTAAAAGAGCTTACAAGTCTGTTTTTTAGTAACAATATCTAGTTTGATAGCTTACTACTAACGACTTTTTTTTTTTTTTTTTTTTTTTTTTAACGACTAACTTTTTTTAAAGCTAAAAGGAAAGACATTTCACATACCATAGTTCCCTGAAAATAAGACCGGGTCTTACATTAACTTTTGCTCCAAAAGACGCATTAGGGCTTATTTTATATTACAAGCATCCTGAAAAATCATGCTATGGCTTATTTCCCGGTTAGGTCTTATTTTCGGGGAAACACGGTAGAAAAAAGTCATCAATGCTGGAAATAAATTTTTAAAATATTAATACAAATATTTATCAAACCAAGATCACTGATATAGAAATGAGAGGCCAGAGCAGTTACATTTATGATCACTTGATTTTTGACAAGGGTGCCCCAGACAACTCAGTGGGAAAAGAACAATTTTTTTTCAACAAATGGTGTTGGGACAACTGAATATACACATGCAAAAGGATGAAGTTGGATCCTTTTCTCACACCATACACAAAAATTAATTCAAAATGGACCAGAGACCCAAATGTAAGATTTAAAACTATAAAAGTCTTCAAAGAAAACATAGCAGTAAATCTTCATGTGCTTGGAGTAGGAAATGGTTTCTTACATACAAAACCGAAAGCACTATCAACAAAAGGAAAAACAGACTTCATCAAAATAAAAAAATTTTGTGCTACAAGCAATACCATCAAGAAATTGAAACGACAACTCAGAGAATGGGAGAAAATATTTGTAAATCTTCTATCTCATAAGGAGCTTGTATCCAGAACATATAAAGAACTCCTACAACTCAATAATAAAAAAGACACATAATTCAATTTAAAACTGACAAGGACTTGAATAAATATTTCTCTAAAGAGAATATACAAACGGCCAATACACACAGGAAAATATGCTCATCATTAGTAATTAGGGAAGTGCACATCGAAACCACAGTGAGATACCACTTCAGACCTACTAGGATAGCTATAATCTATAAAAAAAAGGGAAAAGAAACAAAGTGTCGGTGAGGATGTGGAAAAACTAGAACCCTCATACATTGCTGGTAAGAATGTAATATAGTGCAGCTACATTGGAAAACAGGTAACTCCTCAAAATGTTAAACACAGAATTACCATATGACCCAATGAAAAGTTATGTCTATACACAGACTTGTACACAAGTGTTCATAGCAGCATTATTCATAATAGCCAAAAATTGGAAACAACCCAAATGTCTATCAACTGACAAATGGATAAACAAAATGTGGTAAATCCTTCTGATGGAATATTACCTAGACATAAAATACAGAGAGAGAGAGAGAGAGAGAGAGAGAGAGAGAGAGACAGAGAGACAGAGAGAGAGAGAGAGAGAGAGAGAGAGAGAGAGAGAGAGAGAGAAAGAGGTACACGTCACAACATGGATGAATGTTGAAACCATTATGTTAAGTGAAAGCTCAGTCACAAACGACAACATACTGTACGATTCCATTTATATGAAATGTCCAGAATAGGCAAATCCACAGAGACAGAAAGTAGATTAGCGGTTATCCAGGGCTGAGTGTGGGAGTGAGAGACGAATGGGGAATGACTGCTAATTTTATGGGGTTTCTTTTGGGGATAATGGAAATGTTCTAAAATTGGGTTGTGGTGACGGTTATACTACTGTGTAGCTATGCTAAAAATCATTGAATTTTGTACACTGTAAATTTTATGGTACGCAAATTATGTCAATAAAGATACACACATTTGCATACACTTCATAATGTTTCACAAACTAGGATTGTATTAACAAGCAACGTTTATACTAGAATTGGGAACAAATACAACCCAAAGAAAGAATATAAGCAAAGTCAATTGTATAATGATTTTAAATAGTAGTATCGTAACACAATGCAAAATGTAGAATGAATTCGATCCATCTTAGAAGCTAATAGCATTAAAAAAATCCTCCTCACAACTCAGTCCCATATAAAATGGAGCATAACTGCATGAACACGAGAATCAAACCTAGTGCAAGCAGTAGCTGCAAAGACATAATATATAACACAATAAACTTGACATAAAGTTTATGTAATGCACTCGCCCTTTAAACAACAGACCACAGACGACTGTTTTAAATTTAAGTATCAAGGCAGTTTTAGTGATTTTAATCTAGCTTATATAGTGATACCCATTAGGAATTAGTTGTACTTAAGTCCGTCTAGGGCAGTGGTTTTCAAAGTGTGGGGTCTGAACTAACAGCAACAGCATTATTGGGAACCAGGTAAAAATGCAAATTTTCAACCCCATCCCAGACCCACAATCTGTGGGTCCAGCAATCTGTGTTTTAACAAGAGTGGGGAAAATCACCAAAAGGCAGACATACTTAATCAAAAATAATGTCATAAACAATGACCCAGCATCCTTTTTAAATAGGATACAGATACATCACACCACCATGCTTTATAATCAATCAGATCTTTTTTTAAAAAATGATTTTTCTCCCATTTAAAAATCATTTCAAGGATAAATATTAACCCGAAGTCAGGTTCAGTTATACACTGACCATGAATTAAGAAAAAGGATCTTATCTGTTCAAAGTCTCAAATAGATTTAATCTGTTCTTTTGTATCCTTCAAAGAATGTAATAAATGGTAGATCTAAAAGGTGAGAATAAAAATAAAATAAATAAAATAAAAAGCAAGTAAGAATGCCCCTGAATCGCTTGCTTTCCTGATACATGAGACTTTAATATGAGTGTATTTAATGTATTGGATTCAGTCCCTTGATCAAAGATATTTCCCAAAGTCACATCTCTAAAACCTTAAAAGGGGGATTAAGTTCTGAAGATTAGAGCAGTAAGACTAAACGAGCACATAGCATCCTAACTCTGTAATTCTCGTGATGTTTCCTGACAATCTCACACTGCCACTCAGAAGCTTCCAGGCTTCCCTCACAGGCACTCTCCATAGGACTTCCTACCTTTTTTGGTCCTGAGTCTCACCTGTAAGTTTCTCATGGACAACAATCACCTGCCTGGAGGTTTGGCTGGGAGCTGGGCGACTTCAAATCGCACCAAGGAGGCTGATGAAAGGGATGCCCATTAGCTTCATTGGGTACAGCCTGAGTCACCTTTCTGAATGTTTTGCTTATGCGTTTTCAGAGGCCTGATAGTATTTCTATTTCAAATAGGGACATGTGTGTGTCCAGAGGAACTTTTAGTTTCCTCATATTAGGCTTGAATTTCGTAATAAAAACATGGAGAAGAGTGTGATAGCCAAGTGCCATTTGTAACCAAAATGTCTACCTCACATGGAGACCTGTATTAAAACTGGTAGTCATCCTTGCTCAGAAAAGATAAGGCCCATTTAAATGTATCGCCAAATTCTTTAAGGCACTGAATCTGTGTAACCCTTTTTAACGAAAGGTTAAAAAAAAAAAGAAAAAGAAAACACAGGCTTCAGGGTCCTTCTTCCAGAGGGAATATTTGTAATAAAGCTCTCTTAGATGCTTCTTCCTCCTGTCTTTAATATTGATTGAATTTGGTGACAGAAATAGGCAATACTCTCTTATTTACCTTGGAAGAATTTTAAGGTCTGATTCTCAATTAAAAAGTATCCTTAGAATACTTTTTTAGGTGTTTGCCCAATTCAATTTTATATGGCTAAGACACAAGAGACATTCAAGTATTTTACAAGGTTTAAAAACTGTAAGGTATAAAATATTTTACCAAATATTCCAAAAGCGATATACTAAACATTTAAACATAAGCAGAGATCGAAAGTTCGCCTTCCCTATGCATTGCAGGTTAAGCACATGCTTGAAAGACAAACACTGTTAGTGAAGCTATGTGCAGTGGGGTTAACAGAACTCGTGAAGCCACCATTACCAGCACTTCTGCGTACAGACAGCATGCTTGGGCTGAGGAATGGGCCCTGATACCTTGAGTTCTTTAAGCCCCTGCATGTATCTCCCTTCTACATCCTGTATCTGGTCCTTAAGGTCATAGATATCCTGCGGGACATAGGAATGAACCATTGCATAAAACCACACATAAACATAGCTTCAGTGTCAAAAGAGTCAGATGAAAATGTGACCTTGCTTTTGTATATTCTAGACCAAAGGCAGAAAAATCAAAGTACACATATGTAACTGCCACTCCCAACCACTAAAAGGGGCAAACCGATCAGCTGATAGCGGGACTGGGGAAGGTCTGGAGTAATCAAACTAACGTGTTAAATATTTTCTTGGCATTAACTCCTGTTGAAACAGCATTAGCAAATGGGGGCGGGACTGTATATGAAAAAAAGCTACATAAATTATAACATTTTTAACACACAACTTTTAAAATTTTATAAATCATTTAAATAATTGAGCACAAGGCTTCACCTAGAACTAGTAAAATATGTAGTAAAATAATTATAGGCAGCAAATTTTACTGACTCATGCAGAAGTTTTAAAAAATATAATAAATGGATATGGACAAAGTTGTCTTTCAATAATTTGGTTACTGACCACAATTAATTTGCGAGAAAGGATGTAAAGGGAGGGAAGTTAAACCCAAACATTTTAAACACAAAGTCAAACGAGAGACTACCCTGAGAACACCATTTAAATAATGAGAAAAGCATTTGTTCCAAATGTTACCATAATCCTTGTTTAAAAAGTAAAGCCGGTCAAATTTTAAATGTAAAATATTGTTTCCCTGCTACATAAGGTCTATTCTGGATGTTTGATTTATGTGGGAAATAACTGCCACAAGGCCCTAAATACAATTCTGCAATAACAGGCAGATCAATCATCCAAAGCCGATTGTACACAATTTCTGTATTACATTTCCCTTGCCCCCTTCATTCCCTCTTTGGTAGGTTTGTCTGTCTTTTACTCATTGATTCATTCAACAGACATTTGTTGAGGACCTACGAGGAGCCAGATGCCAGGATACAAAAATCTCCTTTCGCTAAAGGAAGTCATTCTCTCAGAGAAGAAATACAGGGCAAGCACAAGCTAAGTCTGAGGCTATGTCCTCCTGCCTTTTGTCCCCCCTAGAAAACAGCACCTAGAGGTACGAGTTTTGTTACCCAACTTTGTACTCCCAGCACTTATGCCTGGTACTTAGTAAGAGTAAATACTGACACCGTCCAAGTCATGGCCATGCTGACCTGGGGCAGCTCTCCTCTGCCACCACTGCCACTGTTCCAAACCTCTCCACCCTGTCCTAACCCCCAACCCACTTTCACTGGCTCCCCATTGCACAAGTCAGACTCCGGCTCCACCCTGCCTACACTCGTGCTCTGTCACCACCTGCTCCGACCTCCTCCTCTACTCAGCCAGTGAGAGGGAACCTCCAAATCAGGCCACCCCATCCATCTTAGCTCATCCTCTCACTCACTCGGGGATTTTGCTCTGTCTGTTGCCCCTCTCGTTCCTCAGCCTTCATATTCTCTCTCTACTGGCTCAATCCAACCAATGAAAATAATAATCCTGCCTTTAGAAGAAAACAAAAACCTTCTCTTAACCCTCTATCTCTCTCCGCTACTGACAAACCAACTTCCTATCCTCCAGTATTCTCTTCAGGGCACGTTTTTTACATTTTCTTCTCCCATCACAGTTTTGACTTGCTCATCTCATCCTCATTGGTCAATCACAGAGTTACTGTCCTCGCCTCCAGTGCTTCCTCCAAACTGTGGTCCTTTAGGAATGCAACTCAGAAAGTATGTCTTCCCCTATTTCACACCCCACAATTGAGTCAGGGTAAAACTGAATTCATTTTAGGTTGCCAAACAAGATGCTTGGCGATTGGGCCAATCACTACTTCTCCAGCCGTCCCTGTCACCCACCACTACTCACTTCTCATCCCATCCTCTGGCAAGTGCACTATACAGATAACTTTCTGGTTCTCTGAATGAATTTCTCTCAGGGGGAAGAAAGCCTTCCCCCTTCAACTTCTCTTCCTGGTTAAGTTTTGTTCTTCCTTCAAACCTTAGCTCACAGTTTTTCTCCTTTGAAAAGCCTTTGGTTATCTCGTCTCCTAGTCCAATTTAGATGATGCTTCTCTGAACTCCCTTAACAGCCCTGGTCTTGCTACTACCATTATATCATACCACTTGGTTTTACTAGTTTGTATCAGCTGATCTTCCCTATGAAACAATGAACTCCTGAAGTCCAAAGTGTGTTTTACTGCCTAAATCTCTAGGACCAAAGGTTCAGTAAATGTTGAATGAATGAATGAATGAATGAATGAATGAATGAATGAAATTTTTATTACTGCCCTTCTCCCATTGCTCACAAATAGTAGGTTCAGCAAACAGACATTTAAATAAATACATTTTTAAAATCCCCATCTTTCAAATAAAAGGGTTGATAAGAATGGAGACACAACTAATGGTAAAATAAACTTTTCATTACTCAGGTATTTCTGTTATCCCAAATATTATTTTATTTGTCTTACCATGAAAAATTGAGAGATAACTGTACTCAAGCAGCCAAATAATACCATAATGGCTCACAAGACTAATAATTCCCAGTCTGTTTCCTTGTTCATCCACATATTTTCCATTTAAAATATGACCAATTATTTCTGAGAGAATTACTTTTATACACATTCAAAAGGCTTTTTTTCGTTTCGTTTTGTTTTTTTGCCATTTTTAAATTAGCAGAACTCATTCCAATATCATCAAAAGTTCAGGAAAGAGAATAGAAAACAGAATTAACTAATCGCCTTCCTTTCAGACCGAAGTCACATTCTTGAACTGTAATCACAATTTTTTTTTTTAAAGAATTCATACTCCTTTTCTTTCTACTGCGTCACATTAAATGTTAAATAGTTCCAGGAGACTACTACACTACCAAGAAGCCAAAACATTGTTTTTTAAAAAGCACACCAAAAATTTCAGTTTACCCGCAATTCACTTAATGAGGTGTCTGGATCTACTAAGCTGCTGGTGTCTCCGCTTCCTCGTCTAGATGAGTTTCCACTTAGAGGTGTTGTTGCTGAGGCAGAATTTCGAGATGAAGGCTAGAGGAAAAAAAACATAACACTCCTAAGTCTTGTTTCTTTAAAAATATGTTCGCTATGGAAACTAACAATGGGGCAGGGCGGTGAAGGAGATCTAATAATACAGTGTAGATGAGAAGTTACCAAGTGCAACCTGCAGGCAATTCAGATTGGCTTTGGGGAGGGGGTACCCAGAGAAGGGCTCAGGCACTAGAAGCATGACTTCGTTCACTCAAACGCTTTATTGGAACCTAGAATTCGTAAGAATGAAGAAGGAAGTAGTTTTGTGTGAGAGTTATTTGTTTTCTAAGTTTATCTTTGCTGTACTGTAAACAACACTGGGGTGAGTACATCAGATTAATTTAAAAAGTTTTAGAACTTTGTAATTGATATGCTAATTAGCAGACCCCCTATTTAGTTCCTGAAGCTGCTTCTTTAGGATCTTTTCTTTTTCTAATACTTTGTTGATAAAGTTAGAGATACTATTTGCAGCTGAGAGCAACAACACCCTGTATCACTATGAATTTAGACAGCTCTTCCTGTAATTGATTTAAATGGGAGCTTGTGCTATTGGATTAATAAATGGCATAGATCTGAGCTGTCCAATAATAGCTCCTGGCACTGAGTACTTGTCATGTAATTAGTCCAAGTTGAGATTTTTTTTTTTTATGTGTAAAATACACACCAGATTTCGAAGGTTTAGTGCAGAAAAAAAGAATGTAAAATATCTCAATAAATTTTCATATTGATTATGCTGAAATATTTTGGATATTTGGGTTAAATAAAATATATTCTTTAAATTAATTTTACTTGTTTCTTTCTACTGTTTTAATGTGGCTACTAGAAAATTTTAAATTATGTTATGTAGCTTACATTTGTGGCTTGCACTATATTTCTATTGGACAGAACTGGTATATCTTTTTTGGGTATAGCATAAAATTAATCCTGATAATCTCTCTAAGAGGAGTTTCCAAAAACAATTCTAGAAGAAAGTTAGAGACTTTGACACAAAGCAACTCCCAGAAAGGAGTTATTTTGCTTAAAAAAAAAAACCAAAACACACACACACACACACACACACACACACACACACACACACACACATATATATCTTAAGGGGAAAAATATAAGAGTTTGTCACCACTATTCTTAAAGACACTTCATTTACAATGTTTATGGCTTCTTCTCAGGATCAAATTCTAAAGAAATGAAAATCAAAACAACAGCCAAAAGCTTAAGAGGTGACATTCAGGGAAATAAAATGCAGTGTCTCCTCTCTTCCCAGTGCTTCACATGATTCAACCTCCGAAGAATTTGGGGGGTCAAGGACAGGAAATGGATGAGGAGAGGAAGAATATCTCCATCAGTTCAATTGCAGTAAAACAAAGAATGAAATAGTAGTGGAAAGTAAGCTTAATTGACCTTGAGAATTTAATTCCCTTAGGACTTTATATACTCACTCTTGTATAAATTTCGGCATACTGTTTGTCAGATTTTTCATCCAACTAGAAAAGAACAGAGATAAAAATCAGGAAAGATGCTTAGGCATGTTGATTTTTTTAGGGGGAAAGAGTGACCTCATTTCAGTTCTCCAAATTCAATTGATGTTTTGAACCTAGAAGTAAACATACTAAAGCTGAATAAAAGTTAAAATACGTAAGACAAAATGTCAAGAATTTTAATTCTTACCCTAAGGAAGACATGAAGTAATAACCAAGCTGTCCTTTAACAAAAGTTTCGAGCTTTTAGAGAGATTTTCTTTTCTTGGTATTTGAACATATTAAGGAAAACAAACTATACATAAACTTAAGTTTTAGCATTGCAAATGTTAGCACTTAAAAAAGACTTGTACACTTCAAAAAGAAAAGTCTGATAAAACCTAAAGCCAAAAAAATTTTGTTATCTAAACATTTTTAAGACACAGGACATGTAGATAAGACTAGTATACTTAGCCACAAAAAATTCAGATTGGTATGTTAAATATATCATCAATTTTCCCCCACATCATTAAGGATTCCGTTGTTTGTCTTTTTTGTTTTGTTGGGTTTTTTTTTTTTTTTAAGTAATACATGCACACGTATCAAAGAAGAAAAAACAAAAAACATGAAACAGCACAAGATTATGAGAAATAAGCTTCTCTCCCTACCACATCATATCCTGACCTTCAATGTTTACTGCAAGGGCAACCAACTCCCAAGTCTTTAAAGAATTCTAATAGTGTCTCAAATATATTCTATATCTTTTTTCCCTTATCAAGTGTCAGTGATTAGAAAAAGTACTTCATTTTTCTTCATGGCCAACTGTCACTCCCGGACCCCATGATATATTTAACTGACTTACTGTCTGATCTCTCTCTTTAATTTAAACCCTATGTCTGTGTTCTTTTCTGTATTCCTAACATCAAAAGCACCTGGTATATAGGACTCAAAATTTGTTGGATTAAGGAATAAATGACTCATACCCCATCTGTACCTATAGACTGACCTCTATTTTAACAGCTGCATATATCTCCTATTATCTGGACATACCATAACTGAGTTATCCTAGCTTCTGCTGATAGGCCTTAAGGTTCTTTTAGTTAAACAATGTTTCAAAAACAGAGGTTCCTTAAAGGTCTAGTCCAAAACCCTGACTTTAGCTAAGGAAAGAGAAATTTGAAGGTGAGAGATTTTGCTGAAGGTTGAACGACTACTAAATGTCAGAGCTGGAACCATATCTCAGTTTTATGAATTTATGCCCTAGTATTCATATTATTCATCTGTATATACTGTCCCAATTACCATTAGGGAAAAAAGTCACACAGAGATTTAACTAAATGAAAATATACCCAGACTCCAATTACTAGACCAACCCTCTAGAGATTTGAAAACCTTCCTCAGTTAATTATTAAAACACAAAACGTCATTATCTCTGGCTCTATTCAGATCACTCTAACTTCCTCATATTTGAAAGTTTTTCTGTTCTTTTTCATTATTCATATTTATCACATTCATGTTCTCGTAAATAACTTACACTATGAGCCACTATATCGGTAACATAAGTATACTATATTAGACTTTGAACTCTTTTTGCTACATCTTGCTGTAATGCTCTAAAAAAGGTATTGATTTTAGTTCACACTGATTTTCTTAAACCATATATGAAATGTTTTGTAACAATCAGGCAATGAAAGTAGTTTCTATATTGGCAATTTTTGCCATAAAAAGGAATAATCTTCCATTGCATCTATACTACTAAAATACATTACCTCATATTTAATGTGTTATTCTTCAGAGTTAAAGAAATACTACATCTGAATAAACTGCCTTATTTTCCTCAGAGTATCTTCCAACTCTCTTCTACTAATGAGTTAAAGAGAAAAACAGCATTCAGAAACATTCTTCTAGGTCTATTTGAAATTCTGTCTCATGTCCCCCTCCCACAAAAATGACCCCCGAACCTACCCATTTTTTGATAGACAGTCAGCTTGGAATAATCTTACATTTCAGAGGTTGCATCACTGAACTAGTCCATGGCAATGTTGACTCTACTGCTTTCTCTCTCTTCTGACAGATCCCGATTGTCGCAACCCAAACTGTCCATGTGCCAAGCCTCAGGGATTGTTACGCCAGCAAAAAAAATGCCTAGAGCAGCCATGCCGCAGTCCAGTTATTTTGGCTGCAGTGACTTGGCCAGAGACTCTTCAGTTCTCACTTCTGAGCCTTTGTGTTACATTATGTGCTATTTTCCACTGAGACAAAAAACTAGTTGAAACCTGGTATTCTAAAAGCCCCAGTGCTCTAAAAGCCAGGGGGTCTACATTGATACATTGCAACTATAAGCTAATGTTCGTAATGATGACCCAAAGAGTCTGCCAGATCCTGAAATGACTTTTTAAATATAATAAAATGTAATCATGTTTAATATATATTAAGGTATAAAATAGGGACAAGTTGAAACGGGTACAAACCTTCAACTGTAAGATGAATAAGGTCTGAAGACCTAATGTAAAACATGGTAAATATAGCTGATTTAAAAAATCACATGTAAATAACATGGAAAAGATGAACATGCACTGATATGAAAAATGACTATAAGATTAGTAAGTGAAAAATCAGAAAATAAAGGCGGTATGTACTATATGATCACAATTCTATAAAACAAACTTCAATAGAGAAAAATAATGAAAATAAATCATCAAATTGCTAAAAAAAGAAAGAAAGAAAGTGGATAATGAATGGTAGATTGAAATTAAAACAAACAAACAAACAAAAACAGTAAGCAAAGCTTTTATTTTCCCCTAGTGAGGCCCATCAGAACTTGCTCATTACTTTTGACTATAGTTTACTATTCTCCAAAAATTCTAAGTAATATTATGCCATTGTACTCCTAAATAATTAAACAGGTAATTTGCCAATCAAAAAAAGGGTATTTTTCCTTAATAGTTGTAAATAGAAAGTTAGCTAACAAGCTTGTAATATTTTGTATTAGTATTAATGTTCAAAAAAGAGTACATGATAGCAAACTTTATATTCCCATTTGAATGTTTAAAGTTCAAAAGTAATATTTTCTTAAAGAATTTCAAATTACCAACTGGTAAACAAACTCTTAAATATAATCTTTCCCATATATCAGTGATAAATACCTTTGCCTTATTTATGTCTGGGACATCTGAAAATGCTTTGCTCTTGACATTACAGATTGTTTCTCTTGAAATCTAAACTCCTTGATCATTTGTTGAAATTATCACATGCCAGAAGTATTTCTTAGAATACATACTTTGTCAATCTTTGAAACTTCTGTTTCTTCTTAAAAGAAAGATATTTATTATTCTCTTATTAAGAGGGCCTTTAAAATTGTTTCAGCAAATAGATACTTAGTTTGACAGGTAATTTTAAAGTGTTTATAGTATAGTTTGTTTAATGTAGTCATTAAATTATAATCCCTTATTAACTTCTAATTTACTACATACTGACATGATAATGCTATTCAAAAATTGTTTGGAAAAAAACAACCAGAAAAAAGAAGATCTGATTCTCCAAAGACAAAAGGGAAGGGAACAATTAATTTTAATAATCTCCCAAAGCAAAATTTGTTGAGGATTCCATTCAGAAATGGTCTAATTATTAGCAATCAGTAAAAGTGAAGTTAATATATTCATTTCCTTTACTCTAGCCTGATCCATGGGGCAGAAAGGAAAACAGTGCAGAAGAAAAGACAAGAGGTTACAGCAAGAATAAATACCATATAATGAATGTTGCCAAATCAAGGCTGGCACCCTTTTACAGTGCCTCCAAGCTCAGAAGTTATAAACTAGCAGACTACATACATATATTTGATCCACAATGGGGAAGCCAGAAAGTATCGTATAAATTTTTGAACTTATGGTGAGCATTTTAAAATCTGGATATTTCACATAAAAGTACAAATTTCCAGCTTATCTTTTAAAAAAGTGTTAGTGAGGGAAGAAATCTTACCAAGATCAAGTTCACTTTCTAATTTGTCCATAATGAGCTGAATTATAGTATACCCTTTAAAAGAAATAATATTAGAGAAAAAATTTTGATGTAGAAAAGGGACCAGCATATATTTTAAGCATTGCCAAAAGGCAAAATTAAGGATATTATATAGGTTTCTTAGATAATCATTGAAAAATATAAAGACCAAAATACAGAGGGTACCAAAAAAGTTGTATACACATCTTAAGAAAGAAAAACTGTATTAAAATTGTGATACTCAATATATACCGATAACAAAAGATGAATACAAGTCACGTTTGATTTCTACAATTATAAGAGGTGCTCAAAGTGGTTACCATCAGCTTCCAGACACTTCTGATTATGGCAAACTACTGCGTGAGCAATGTTGACCAAAGGGTCTGCTTGTATACATTTTTTTGACATCCCCAGTATATTGAAAATTTTTGAATGGAAACAGCATTTCAGTTGTGGTGGATGAAAAAAAAAGTGTGTGTGTGTGTGTATACATATATATACACACATATATATACATATATTATACATATATATATATATATATGTGAAAACCACTGACTCACAAGCTATAAAGTAACAGAGGGCTGACCAGATTTGCCAACTTGCTCTAGATAATCTTGTTTATATAATAAGATATACAGCATGATGATTTGATATATATATATATATATATATATATATGCTATGTACATTGTGTGTATGTATAGCAAATCATCATGTTATATACCTTAAATATGTATGATTTGATTTAAAAACATGTAACTTATTCAAAATAACTACCTGGGAAAAGAAAAGTTATTTTTAATTAGTAGAAGCCGGGAGAGATTTTTTAAAAATTGTCAACCTTTTTACTTTTGTGCAGTTACTAAAATAAATTGCCAAGAAATTCATGTAAGGAGGACATAATCACTAATTCGGACATCACAAATTAGAGGCTAATAGAATTCAAAGTTTTTAAGAGAAAAGTTATACACAATAAATTAAAATTGTTTATGTCTATAAAAAACAGGGTACTACGCAAATTACAAAAGAAGCAATATTTCAGGGGAAAGACGTGCGAGCCTACCTGCTAACTTTGTGTGCAGAGAGATTCCTTGGTCTGACCAAGGAAGGGTTAGATGGGGCTGTTGCATAGCCAGGTTTGAGCCACCAATCCAGAATACTTATGGACCACACTTAAAATTACTTTATAGGATTAAAATCATTCAGAAATAGCTATTTAAATACAATCAGTGACGTGACAAACATAAATAATTATCTCTTCAGTAAAAACTCTAAATTTCCTGGTAAGAAATGCTGCCTCTCATCCACTGGCCTGCTTGGTAATCATACAGTGTTGGTCCACGAGCAAAACACGAATGCCAGCAACAAAGAGGAGATGTCACAGAGATAAAATCAAGCTGTGAGAGAAATCAGGCAGGTAGAGATCTGTTGGTGGGGTTCCTTCATTCGGACAAATGCCTCTAGGCATCTACTGGACAGTGTTTCCTAAATTCAGTCGCTGATGAATGTGAAAGGAATAGGCAGGCATTTCTTCAAAGAACGCCATAATCCAAATGTTTAAGATCTATTCGGATTCTTCCCAGTTACTATAAATTAGTGACGCTTTACTAAGTAATATATTTTGTTGTTCAATCTTCAAATTCTACCTTGAACTTTACAAACTCACCAAAATAAAAGGGGAACAAAATTTTTAAGACCGATCACGAATACCTAAATATGGGCTAGATACTAGATGGTTTTAAGAAATTATTTTTAATTTCATTCGGTAAGATAATGGTATAGTGAGTATGGAAAAATTCTCAATTAGAGATACACACTGAACTATTTATTGGGAAATGACGTGATATACAGGATTTGCTTTAAAATAATTCAGGAGGAAAAGGGATGGCAAGGGGACGAAATAAATTAAATAAAATTTGCAAAATATTGCAACTGTTACAGCTGTTGATGAGTCCTCTGAGGGAAAATTTCCACAGAAAAAAAGTTTATTTAAAAATTAGACTGTATATCAATATATACATTCTAAAACAAAACATAACTATATTTTATGCTCATGTGTTTAAATAAATATTTCCTAGGCAGTAAATTAAGTTCCTAATTTTAAAATCGCTAATGTATTAGCTGTTAGTCACAAGCCTGAGACAACAGCACCGTCCCATGCAATAACTCACGCTGGTCAAATCTGGGACACTGACATCATCCACCTCAGAGACCACGCTCCTCCTACGACTGGAGCGACTGAAATAATCAGCGGCAGAAACCTTTCAGTCAGAAAAAAACGAGAGACTTTAAAAGTTAAGAAAAGAGAGAAGGAAAAGATAAGAACATTGGCATATAAGGGGGAAAAATTTCTTTTGGTGTGTCATAAAGTATCATGAAATGAAATGAAGAACCTACTGCACTACAGCTACTTCAACAATAAAAGAGACACACTCTCCCTTCCCTGGATTTTGGGTCCACTTGCCTCATAAAGCAGTTGCCATCCTGTAGGTTTTGAAAGTCTACAGACCTAAAGGGAATTTTACTGGACTCTGGGGTATGGAGAGAATTCAAGAAAACATGGAAAAGGGGACAAGGCGGAAGCAGCCCGAGGAAGAAGGTAGAAATTTCTGGGGCTTTTGGGAGGAGATGGACATACTGGTGTCTCCAGTGAGAACAGTGTCATGTCCCACGGATGCAGAATGCCCAGGGCATTGGCCTTTAGGTCTAAGGGCTACCTGTGTGGGCAAAAAGGCCCTTCCCATTCCCAAACGTGGCTGGGGGGCCGAAATGCTACCCTGCAGAGGCCCTCTGAGAACCCTGCATGTGAGTGACTGCTGTGGAGCAAAGAGCAGGGCCCCTGCCTTCCAGGGCTTGCACCACCCAACCAAAGGATCTAGAAAGAATTTCCTGTCTGATGGAGATCAGCTCAGATTATACTTGGTTTAGCAAAGAAAGTAAAAACTGACATGTATCAGCTCTTGTGGTATGTGATAAAATAAATGTCTAACACAAATGTAAAAAACAAACAACCAAACAGTAAAACAGAAATGTGAAGGGGTTCCTTCCAGAATGAAATCACAGCTCTGTCAAATAAGCTTTGATTCATCCTAACTAGAGTTCTATAGGGATCGTTTACTGCCTGAGGGCCAGCAGTCTCCCACGTTTAAGACATGCATCCCTCTCACCAGCAGGGTTTCTAGAATAATATCTACCTAAAGCTTCTACTACATTTCCCAAAATTTATCATTCATTATAGCTGTCAACTCTGTAAGTGCATATGTGCTGAATGCAGAGTTATTTGTAGGATATCCACTGCACTTTTTACCCAATTTCCACAGTATCCTCTTTTTCACATTCCTCAAGACCAGGAAACTGCAGGACAAAATAATGAAAAACTACACTGGCCTCTTTCTGGTTTCCCAAACACACCCAGTCTTTTCCCATCTTAGACTTTAGTGCTGGCCTAGAAAGCTTTCTCCCAGCTCTTCAAGCAGCTGGTTCCTTGACATTTCAAGTCTCAGCTCGAAAATTACTTTCCTTGGAGAACCGTTTTCTGACCACTCCATCCAAAGGGAGACACACACACACACACATACACATACACACACACACACACACACACACACACACACACACACACACTCCTCAATGTTGCCTATCTTATCAACTGCTTTTTCTCTTCACAATCCCAGGGTTCTTTTCTTTTCTTTCTTTACTAGTTTATTTTCTATTTCTTTCCTTAGGACATAAGTCAGAAATCTGTTCTGTCTGGTTTACCATGTTATTTTCAGCACTTAACACAGTGCCTCGCATATAATAAGCACCCCATAAACATTTGTTGAATTAATAAATAATAACTATTCTTTACCTCGCTCATCAGCTATTCCTCACCTCAGCTCTGTCTGATTATCTTGCTTAAAAAAGAATATGGAAGCACACCCACAGAGACAAATAAGGCTTCCAACTATAAATTTTCACTAAGGCTAATACAGTAGTATTTTTATTCACAGTAACAGTACTACAATTTAGATTTACACGTACCTTATATTTTATTGGTACCTGGTGGCTCAGAATTTTGATAGTTATTTTCTATATAGTAATTCATTTAATCCCTATATTAAGCCCGCCTACAAAGATAGTCAGTAACATCCTCATTGTAAAAAAAAAAAAATGCCATTAACACACTAATAGGTGTAGAAGTGGTTCAAGCCCAGGCACCATTACTTTAAAGTCTCTGCCTTTCCATTCCATCGCTTTCTAAGTAAGGTGCTTTCATGTGTAGTGGTTTGTTCGTTCTCCTTCAGCTGTTAAGTATGAGCATTCACTAGCCAATGGACCACAACTGCCTTAGATTAGTAGGTTTGGGCAACAAATCTCACAACACTTGGTATTCCCCTTCTCTCTGAAACTTCAGGCTTTCAGTCTTTCAGAAAACATGACTTATATTAAACGGCCTTCTATTTTTCTTAAAGGAATTGTAGCCTCTTAGTTATTGGGCTCTCTTTTCTAGCTCTAAGCTGACACACCATCCTTGCCGATGTAATTTTCAAATCAATTCTTAAATACAGCAAAAATGTCATCAGCTCTCTGCAAAATCCAGCTTCATCAAAAGAACAACCTGATGTTATATAATTTGTACTTTAACATAGCTACTTGTTGCATCTATAATTATTACTCCAGTTGAATTCTAAGATTAGAATTCTTAAATTTTGCCATCAAAAACTCTTTAAAAGTTCACAGGTCTTAAAACCATTGTATAAACAATGGTTAAACTTAAATTCACAGAAAAGAAAGCTACTGATAGCAACATGACTTGTAATCCAAAGTTATGAGTTTTACACAATGTGGAAGCATTAATTTTGCTTGAGAAACTGTTTTTCAGTGAACTGTACACATAAATACGTGTGGATAAAACAGCCAACAAAGGATAAAAAGTGAAAATCTTTCAAATACACAATGACTAACACATAAGAGGTGTGAAAAGGCAAGTATTTAATGAAGCTTACATAGCCCACAGAGAATATATATTCTCAGGAACACATTTTTTAAGGCAAATTATTCATAAAAGTTAAATTTGAGGAATATACTCATTTTGCCAAATGCAAATTTCACTTTCCAACAGATTTCATGTGCAATTTTAGAACTTATTGTATGTGTCTGCATGTAAACAACGCTCACCACACTCTCTCTTCGCCCACGGCTGGAATGACCAGAAGACGCAACACTTGCAGTGTCATCATCGATAAACTAAAGATATTAAAAGCAGATAATGAAAAAGATGCAATTTCACGATAGATCTTATGTGACTATGAGCACATTAGGTAAGCTTTCAGGAAACATGCAAATAAATACTCTGTATGAACGTTATAATGGGCACCATCTATTGTGCACCATTAAATACAAAAAATGTTTCAAGGTATAAAGAACTATCATCAAAAATCAAAAGATATTTCCAAAAAGCACAAAGAATAAAATAGAACTATATCTTTTATTTTAAGTTAAATTAAAGAAGGTGGGGGGCGGGGGGGTTTCATGAGTAAACCAGCCAAAACCAGCTAGGGATTTCAAGATTTTTAAACCTCTAGGCCCTTTGGGATCCCATTAGCGGGTAAATACCGTGTTTCCCCAAAAATAAGACCTAGCCGGCAATCAGCTCTAATGCATCTTTTGGAGCAAAAATTAATATAAGACCCGGTCTTATTTTACTATAAGACTGGGTCTGATGTGATGTGATATGATATATGATATGATATGATATGATACCAGGTCTTATATTAATTTTTGCTCCAAAAGACGCATTAGAGCTGATTGTCTGGCTAGGTCATATTTTCGGGGAAACATGGTAAGTATATTTACTGTTTCAGTTTGGGAGAAAAAAATAAAATATTTTAAAGTGAAATAATATAAGTCAAAGACAGAATTTCCTACCATCAAGTCTACTGAAATGATGATTCTTATTTTCCTTTATTCATTCTTATGCAACTAGTTGAGAATTTCTAACATAACCCTACAGTTTTCTTCCTTTTTCACCAGCAGTAGCAGACTCATCTTCAGTATGTATAGGTTATCTCCATTCTGACATCACTAAGAAACCATTCTGGAATCACTAAGATAATAACTCTGAATTCAACTTGCAAATGAAATAGCTTCTAGCCAGCACACAAGTACAAGATTCTGTACTTGACTGAAAATATATTATAATAATTTTGTTTGCAAGAGGCCATCACACTTGGGATATTAAAAATGCTACCAGGCTGAAGATCTGCCAAGTAGAATTTTATTAGTGGGTGGGTTAAAAGTAAACTTCCTCCTTATGTGAAAAAGTTTTTATTTCTTTAAACATCCCTGAGTAATTTTTTACTAACTATAGGAGTGGAATTCTTGAGAAGTGCCACTTGGAAACTGCAGGAGGACTGAGCCAAACATGTATGTAAAAGAAAGACCATACAGCTCACCTAGTCCACAGCACAAAGTAACCTGTGTTGACCATTAAGACACTTTAATAATTTCTCCAATTTTGACATTGTCAAGAATAATAAGGTAGCTCTTAAAGTCATAATTTGCTATTGGAATGTAAATTAGTAGTCTTTTTGGTGTACAATATAGCAATATACACAATAATTTAAATGCATATTGACACCCCCACATTTCATGATTAGAAATTTACCTTGCAGATCTACTCATAAAAGTACACAAAAATTTACTTGTATAAGAATGTTCATTTTACAAGTGTCTGTAGTAACAAAAATTTGAGACGCTAAATGTCCACCATTAAGGGAGTATTTTTTGAAATGTACAGTCCATACACTAATAGAATAATATATTGCCATTAGAAAGAGTGTACAAAAAAAAAAAAAAAGAATGTGCAGACATAAAACTAACTCCAAGAGGCAGTCAGTGGAAAAAGTAGGGACATGGTTTACTTTTTTAAAAATCTCTTAAATGTCAAAAAAAGAATGAAATAAATCCTTATGCATTAATACAAAAAGATACTTTAAATAAAGAAAACAAGTGAGGAGCAGTATGTATGAATCCATATACATACTGTTCATATGTACATAAAAGTATCTGAAAAAATGTATTAAGTACAGAGGTTGCATTTGAGAAATGGAAACAGATGGAAAAGGTCAGAAGACTTTTACTTTGGACTTTCCTTAAGCTAATATTACTTTTATAAATTAAAAAAATTAATACTCCAGAACGATTAAGTGATTAGAATTATCCCAGTTTTGTCTTTTATGTAACAACTTTTAGAAGTTGACTGGTTTTATTTCTTCTTCCAAGCAAGTGAAATGGAAGAAGGAAACAAAGACGGCAAGGAAAAACAGAGGGTAGCCAACTCATACACTGAATTATGACGGCTGAAGAGACAAGAAGTTCCACATCAATGACAATATAGTTTTTAAAAATTCTAATGACACTAGTTCTAGGCTCATTTAGGAAATTACATGCTAACTCCCATTCATACAGAAACCACCAATTTAGGACAAATTAGTACTTGAGTTTGTGTACTTAAGGAAAACAGTAATCCATGCACAAGAGAGTAAAACACACCATATTCTCAATATTCTAAACTGTGAGTACAGATTAATGAAACAACCAAAAGTGTCCATAAAGCATGCAAAGACACTAGGCTGCTCACCACAGGACTGCTTCGGCCTGAACTTGCTCTTGATGAGTAATAACTGTATTCAGATGGCTATAAAGGTTCCAAGAAGAAAGGTTTTACAATAATGATCAGCTCCTTGTCCGGCTGGGAATATGTAAGTGGCCATGGACCTAATTCGCCCCTGGCCCCCCAGGGTGAAGGGAGGTGTTACTCCTGGCCTAGGATTCCACCACACTCCCACTCTCAAAATCCAGCAGCCCAGGGCAGGAGGGAGAGGGGCAGATGCCCTGAGAAGGTCTACTCTCTCTCACCCTCTTGCTGAGGAACTAATGAACCAGAGGTTTCTCTATTTAAATCCCCTCGTACTTTAAGCCACGATTTCCAGCATGCACTTTCTCACAGTTTGGGTGAGTCACAACTGGCTAGCTGATGGATCACAGCTTGGAAAGTAATTATAGGTCAGATTAAATGACTTTTTCTTTCTATGTAAACTGTGCCAACCTACACATCACCCTCCTCACCACCTCCACCTGGTCAGACTTACAGTTCGAGAACCATAAGGGTTATATAATCCACCATCATACAATGATACCTAAAGAACAAAGGAAATACCATTTATCTACTCAGCATCACAGTCATTTTGAGTATCATAACTTCTTTGCAGTAGTCAGTTCCAAAAGTTTTGAAGAATGGTGTAAGTGTACATCCTGCCAAGGTGAAGACTCTAAAGGTGGCAACACTCATTTATATGCATACATTCCTACATCAGTTTCATTAAAACTTCAAGCTCACACTTCATTTAAAAAGCATGTTGGTTATAGTACTTCCTTTACTCATCACATTATGAAACCAGGAAACTAACATTTATTAATTTTTTCTCAAAAGAAAAAATATAGCAGAACAGGTAAGTGAAGTACACAGCATTTTGCCCACTGTCAGGGTAAAATTAAGTTACAAAGCCTCAGAGCCCAGTCCACTCAAACAGACCACAACACACAAACAGCTTGAAAGCAACCAACTCTTAACTTGCACATTGCAAAGAGCTATTGTTTTGCTTTCTAGTCAGCTTGCTTTATTACTATTAATGTGGCCAAGGCCACAGCTCTCCCAAAGAAAAATATAACATCCCAAGCACGGGCAGCCATCTCACAAAAGTATGCAAGTATAGCGGGACCCATGCACATCAATCTTCTCTATAGGACACCCGCTCTAAGCAAGGGCCTACCAACAGACCAACAGCCAGCCATATCTACCACCAGGAAGAGAATTCACTTCTTTTCACTCCCCTTAAGTTTTGTATTTTAAGCACAAGCAGCACATCCTGCAGTATACATAGGGTTAAAGCCACGTATCCTAGATCATTTGGAGGAAAGTTGTCAAGCCAGAGCCAGCACCACGACAGGGACCCCACCAGGAGTACACACGTTGGAAGAAGAAACTACAAACCAGACTGGTACTTCTCAGCAGACCAGAACTTGCTGTAAGGGAGGCCTATGAAAAAAGCGCATGATTTAACACAAAGGAAAGCAATGGGTAGCTTAGAAGGCAACAGACTCCTCAGAAAGTACTAACCCTGTTACTCTTAGATGTTGCCAGAGGGTCACTGTACAGGGAAGAAGACTGCTAAGAAACAAAAACAAAACAAAACAAAATAATTAAGCCACAGAAAGAGTATGAATGTGAATTGGTCTCACCATCATGAGACCAGAAGACTTATGTTTATTTTATACTCCATAATTCATTAGTAATTCCTGAGTGCTTAAGGTACTTAAGTAACATATAAAGTGAAGAAAAACTTAATCATTAGAATTTTTTTTTTAAATACCAATTTTCAGTGATAAGAAAGAAAACCACTTGGAACAGTTCTGTGTTTAAGTCCTATTGGTCTTTGAACATTAACGTCAAGAGACGAGATAGCAACCACAGAACACAGTCAGGAAAAGAGGACCATGGTGCGGAGAGTCTGGCAAACCATGGCCACGTCCCGTCACCAGCAGCTCCCGTGATATTTTCAATGATCCCACGAGAGACTCCAAAGGGCATTAGCCTGATTAGTGGGGAACCAGGTAAACGAGCTCTGAGTTACTGCTCTAAACACTCTTTTCCAAGATTTGGAAAAGATTAGGGAAAAACAACCTGTATTTCCAAACAAGCCATGGACAAAGTGCCTTAGTTTAATCAAATAAATTGTACTGGTCAGTGAACCCATGCACCACCAAGGCATGGCATTTTTAAGAAAGGAATGAAATCTTTCTTTTCCTGACATCATTTAAAGACACAGTTCCTTTTAATCAAGCCTAATCAGACATGGACTATAGGAGCACCTAAATTGTGTGTGCAGGTTTTGACAACTGAATTATTTTAAATGTACTGTGTGCCATCTATTTAATGTGTTTGAGATGTAAGATGTGCCAAATGCCTCAGGAAAAAACAAGGGTTCGAACACTGAACAAGTAATTACATTATTCTCAGCCTACTTATAGTTTGAATTTTCACATGTAAGTTTTTATTAAAAGGGCATCCACATGACATGTACCAATGCCCACAACTTATTCTGATATGCATCCCCCCAAAAAAGATGGATTGATGGATGGATAGAGGGACCGACAGACATAATCATATTATAAAGGAAATACAGTAAAATGTTAATTGTAGAATCTGAGTGGTAGGTGCTGGGTGGTTACCATGCAATGTTTTGAATATTTGTATATTAAATATTTATCATTAGATGTTAATGATTCATTGAATTAGATGTTAATTCAATGTTTTGAATTTTTGTATATTAAATATTTATCATTAGAAAAACTTGAAAAAATAGTACTCATTTACAAACATGGTGATTCAATAATTCTCACTGTTTAAACTTACACATATGCAGACTGTATGAATTCAATTACCGCAAACTAGTAGTATAGTGTATACCGCCAGTCAAGATTAGTTCTAACTACTCAAAATGCAAAAAAGGAGATTAGAAATCTGTTAAAGTTGGATAAAACACACGAAGCCAAAAAGCTTGAGACAAACCCGAGTATAGTAGGCAGAGGTGGGTTTGCTATGAATAAGACTGCTATAGTTTCTCTGGTCAAAGTAGAGGCCACTCTGTAAAAAGCAAAATTAAACACATTTTTCTTAGGTTAAATGTTGTTAAACTAACAGAACACAAAGACAAAATGTGTCAAACCCCTTTCTGAACAAAACAAAGACTTTGAAGTATTGAATCATATTGACCAGAAGTCAAAATAATAATTTCAGTTTCTCAAAAAAGATTAATTTTTAAGGTTAACTGTTTTCAAACCAATTACTAATTTTTCATTTATTATTATTTTTTTTTTACTTTAAAAACAAAGTATAAACCCTCAGGCAAAATGGGCTAGAAATAATAAGTGATTTATTCTAATGTCATACTTAGGAACGTCCTTGAAAAATCCAGGACAACTGAATAATTACCACTTTTATACTTTTATAATCCATTTGGCAATGCCACAGATATTATTAAACAGTCATTTTTTCCAAACTTCTCCAAGCCCCATTATTTGTCAAAATACACTGATCAAATAAAATTACCAAAGAGAGAGAAAGTGAGAACACACTAAATATGGTTTGGTCTAAAACATCTACGGCAGTTCATTTTCAATACACTCACAAAACAATACTTTTATATACTGTGATTACTTGGGCGGAGGGAAAGGAGGGGATTTCCTTCCTAACGTCTCCAGCCATCTTTTTTATTCAAGGCTAAGGAAATTTAGGCAATCCCTGACTGAAAGACTCCTTCCCCACTGCTGACACTGTAGCAGGGACACCCTGCTCCTAGCCCACCCCTGCCACTCCTGACCCTGCCTTTCTGCACAACTCCCTCAGGGAGGCACCATGGCTCACCTCTCCCCAGAGCTCCCAAGAGTAGACCCTCCAGGGCTTCTCACTAACGTCTTCTCCATTATATTCTCTCCTCCCTTCTCCTCTACCAGCCAAAGTCTCCTAACCCTTTCCACCCCAGCAATGGTCAGAGACCTACCATGAGAACCCTGAATTAGCAGGGAGCTCGGGACTGCACTTCTTCTGCCAGTATGGTGGTAGACTAACAGGAAAGAGGTGTCCCTGGTACCCCAAATGAGCGTTCTGCACACATTTTCCCCCATAGAAATGTTGTTTAGCAAGGTGGCTAGATTGAAAAGCACTAGGTATTAATTCCGCAGTGTAATTACATTATAAGTTAAAGAGTTTTCTGCAAGACAGCACGGGAACGCTGCCACTGCATACCTTAATGTTTCTACCAGATAATTCATTCCAAGTTCCCAAAATGCGACCTATTAACAAACCATCAGAATGAAAACTATTTGTGAGTTTGGTACTACCTATAATACCACAACTAACTCGATTTTAATTTCTAAAATAAAGATAATTATCTCACTAAACCTATTCTTGAGGTATGTATATACAAAAGGACAGTTCATAAATGAAAATACATTGTTAATGAACTTCTTATGACACTTTCCTAACTCTAGCCCCTGGGTGAGTATATATTAATATTGAACCTTATAAATGAAAACAAAATTATTGTAAAATACATTCTGATAAATCATGTTTTGGTATATTATCAAATTTCAATAATGCCTTAGGAGCACACCAAAGCAGTCATAATTCTTAAGTTCCCTAACAGTAATCAGTGAATTTGACAGCAGCACAAGATACTGTGCTATGAGACACAACAAAACTAACCAGTGGGTCTTTACGAGAACCAGATGATCTCTTCTTCATTCCATAAGAGTGACTGTAAGAATGATTCTGGAAGTAAATATTTGAAGTTAATTTGAAGATTAATGATTGTATAGTGAAGTGTAAGAATAATTTAATAAAATTATACATAAAAGATCCATGAGACACAGAGCAGTCTACATGCAACCTATATCCCATCTGTCAGTAAATGATTCATTGCACTTCACCAGCTAAGACATGATGCTTCTCTACACATCTGTATTTCTCCTCGCCTACTCCTGTGCCTTCCAGCTCAGTGTCTAGCCAGCTAAAAAGAAAAAAAAAACTTAATCAGAACTCAGCTCAGCAGGACATTTGTGGGGAACTTCACCCCACACCTCATTTGAGTCCCTTTATCTTCTTTATAAAGGTATGGGTGGACAAGAAAATCCACCTCTTTCTACAGTCTTCCTTATCTAAAGGCCTAAAAGCAACCCTTTGGGTCAACAAAAGCAAGGATGAGATAACAAAGAACAGGATATTGCACTGCCCCAGACGGCATGCATAGCCTGTTAGCGGTCCCACACCATGCCCTGCTCAGGAGGAAAAGAGCAAAGATGGTAAGGTGCCCCGTGTAGCAGCAGCGTATTAGACAATAACCTTACATGTGCGTCCTTTGAAGATCGTACTGTCTCCATACATAACTTCTCCCAGGAGTACAGAGCCAAGTGTGTATGATGGGATAAAGGGCAGAATACTACTAAACTGACCAACTGGTAGACAAGAAATCCAATCTAGGTATGTACTGCTCCCCTGAAATAAGGAGGTGCAGCTACAAGTGTCCTACCTATGGAGTCAGCTTTGGGCGGATCTACTGACATATGCGTACACACAGCTAGATCCCAAATCAATGATTATAAACTCATTTTTCCTTTTCCTGAATATACATATCTTTACTTTCATATATTACCCTGAACATTGTAAGAGACATCTATATAGTCAAGAAGCTCAGGCAACTGTTGACATAATATAAACCTAAGAAAAACATGCTATAGCGTAACTTCCTTGACAAAAATGACATACCATAAAAAACAAACCAAACCAAGCAAAAATGAGTGGACACACTGGTGTTTCATCTGTCACTGCTGGCTGTTTTCTGTTTAGAAACTTCACACCTGTGATACCTAACATGAAACACAGCTGGTGCTACTATAGTTCAGCATGTATCAAAAACCTGCTAGAAACATGCCTTCCAGGGCAATGTGTCAGCGGGGTGGTTCATCATTTCAAGAAAAGATATTACTACCAATCTTAGTCCTGAATACAGAAGCAAATAATTTATATCTGATCCTAAAACTCTAGAAGAAATAATTATTCAAATGTTAATTATGTCACAACTGCAAACCAACAGTTTTTACTTTGTTAGTCATGTTTTCCCCCAAACATCATAACCAACCTATGAAAGTTAGTCATAACCTGTGATTAGCATCATCAGTTGTTTATAAAGTAAAACTACATTTAACACAGTCATGCACTACGTACTAATGATGAAAGTCTTGACGATCTGTCCTTGAGAGGATCATACTGGATTTCAGAAAAAGATGACGGTTGGTTGTATTTCCAAAATCAGAAATATAAAGAAGGAAAAAGTAACATTTGCAAAGTTATTAAAAATCTAGCACTATTTTAAAAGCCCAAAATTATTAAACACAAAAAGGCTATTAGTCTATGTGAATTAAAGAATATTCTCCCCCCCACTCTTCCCTAGTATACTCATAAGTTATTGCTAAACTATATGTAAAACTGCATGTTCTCTTTCAAATACAGAATTAATAATCAGTGATGGTGAGATGATTCAGTGATGGGACAGAGCCATAGAAAGTAGTTTCCAGGCTCTCGGCCTCACATAGACAGGTGCTGGCTCAGGTAGTAAATGGCCATCAACTGTGATTGGATGGCCATCAGCTGTGGCTAGCTGGTGGTCAGCTGTAACCAGTGAGCCATTGGCCACTAATATAACTGCTGTGGCTATGCTAGCAGGAAAAATGGGGGCTAGCAAGAAGATGGTGGCTGGGCTGGCAAGCGCGGATTGCAGTTAGGATGGCTGGTTGCGGACAGTGTGGATCCAGCCTCCAGTGAGACTATAGTGCCGCCAGCAAGAATATAGTGGTATGACTCCCCTACCTATGGCTCCGCGGGTGTTGCTTTTTGGCCTCACCATACCCTGCGTTCTCTTGTGGGGAGCGGGGGCGGAGACCCCGCCGGATGCCCCCCACGACATTCAGTCTCAGTAAACTAGCACAAAACACCCTAAGGAAGTCTTTAAATGCAGGAATTAATAAGAAGTCAAAGATGTTTCACTTTTTATTATTTTGACTGCTACCATCATTTCCCATCATTTGAACATGGCAAAGGCAAGGCAGAAACAGGCAATGAGGTGAGAGCGCATAACTAATCAAGCTTACAAGAAACAACTGCAGCATCAAAATGGGAGGAATTCCCTTGGAGTTGCTCGTGGACACACACCTGAAAACCCTCCTCAAGAACCTTCCCTATTAAAAGAGCTGAACAAAACTAGAAAGTTGGTCAGAGCACAGTGCGGAAGGCACAGTATACATAAGTGTGTCATGAAATATAAAAGAAAAATATATAAAATTTATGATAAGACCAGCAAATCACATTTCATGTAGGGTCTTTAAGAAAATAAGATAATAAGGTAATACATGGACCACTACATTTCAAATCCAAAAAAGTGAATTAAATAGTAACTACTTAGACTTGCCGTTTCCTAACTTTGTTTTCTAAGCATTCTAGCTTATATTTTGAAAGGAATCCTACCCAGAAGAACAATATATAAAACAAATAAAAGCAATAAATAAGTTCCTCAGGTAGTTTGGTAAATATATCTTTTGCAACTCTTACACCCAGTTAGGATTTTGGGGAGCACTATTCAAAACCTCACCTAAGGTAATGGTTTCTTAAGTGCAGGTTGCATTGAAACTCATTAGTAGTTCATAAAATTAATTTATGATTTCAACCAGCATTAAAAACAAAAAATGAAATAGAAAAGAAAATATTAGAGTGTATCAGGCACAGTAAGAGTAAATATTATTTCATGAAACTTCGTTTCAATAATGTATTTTATATACTTAGGAAACATAAACACAGGCACATATCTCCACGTGTATACTGGATCACAGTGTAAAATGTATTTCCTGGTGTAGAGGCTGCAATTTTAAAAAGCTTAAAATACACTAGAAAACCAAATTATATAATCTACTTCTAATAAAATATTAAAATAAGAGTTCAAGCAGAACAAAGGCCTTCTGTTAATGCCCAATGAGATGACCATTTACAAAAGATATTGAAGAAACCCCCCAATATATATTTCGATAGTATAAGCCTAACTGGTACAATTTTACCACTGGTATCAATTCCGTGAAAATGATATTGTAATAAATACCAAAAAGTATTGGAGCAAAATGTCTGCATTTGCATGCTTTTCTTATATTATCCTGAAACTAACAGAAAGGGCAAGCAATACAGAGTGTTACTATGTGTGTAAAAAGATAAATCTTGTTTATACAAAATTTTCTAAAATGTCTAAAGGTATGCATTTGGTAAATGATGTGCAATGGTAAATGTCACTGTACGATGAGTGACATTTTCCTGAAAATAAAGTTCCTTCTCTAAAAAAATTTCATTCACTTCTTCTATCAGTTAACAAAATTATCTTTTTTGTTTTTAAAAAAATACCACAACCAAAACATGCACTACTCAGGCCCCACATTCTAGCATATAAACTATTCCATCCTCCCAACCGGACAAGTTCATCGAGGAGAACAGTCATATCTTATCATCCTCTCTGTAGCACCAGTGGCATTTTACAAAGCCATAGGAAATGAACCTATTCCAATTTTCCCTTTCCAAAATATAATGCGGAGTTAAGGTGGTTTAAAAAGATTATTGATCTACCTGGTAGGGAAATCCATAACTTGGATAACCCCAACTGCTACTAGAACAATTGGATAAACAAAAAGAACTCCCCCCAATAAGTGACAGTTGGTATTTATGTTGTTTAAAAACATAATAATTCATCAAAGGAGGGAGAATTGAAAATATGAAGGGCTCCAGCTAAAACATTATTTTTTTAACTCTCAGAGAAATTCACCTGAAGGTTTTCATTTGGAAATAAAATCAAAAGTACAGCAAACAGGTTGTAAAAACAAAGTTCGGTAAGTGTCCATTTCTATTAGAATGTATCCATGACTTAAGCCCCCAGGACTCTGAGAGTCAACAATGAATGCATAATACTAACACTGCACATTTTTCTGGACTACACACCATGATGTCTTTCCTTTTGGGAGTACTGGCTCTGCTCCAATGTGTCCCAGTTATGTCCTTCGATGGGTTCTTCAACAGAATTAAACAGTGCAGCAGTAAATGACAAAACAAATATCAAGCATATTAAAACTGAATTCACTAAAATTATACATAGGCCTTTAACATAAAAACAGGAACTAGTATATACTACAGTAAAAATCTCCACCAGTGAGAAATAGCAATGCATCCACTGATTCAAGATCACCTCATTTTCTAATTTTGGGTGTCTATCTTATAGTCTTCTTGTATTTCAGCATATAAAGCGGTGACCAAGCGTTTGTAAGATTTTTTTATGTAGATTGTTTTTTAAAACAACAAATTGTTTCAATTCTAAACTTAGGGCTTTGATTTAATCCTCCCTCCCCCAAACTTACTATTCAGTCTTAAACTATTTTTGCTCTTTTTATTTTTGTGCAGAATGTCTAAAGCATTGATGCCATTTCCAGCCCAAACAGCTTCTAGTAGGCTACCTTGCAAGAAGGTAGTGCCTGAAAGTTAACTAGACAAAAGGAAAGATCAAAGTCCCAAGAATGCAGCATAAAATCATAAATAAATCTGTTTCACATCCAGGTACTGCTAACATTCATACATCAAATATGAGGCCCAAAAGTACTAGACTTAAGTGCACAGCTCAAAAGTAAAAATAAAACTTTAAAAGATAAATTGGCAGAGAAATACCAAAACCCCCAAATTACACAGCAAACCCCAATAAAATCTGGGTCAGTGTTTTAGGCCACCGCATTTACTTTTACAGAAAACAAAAGATGTCTACATATTCAGTTTAATGTAGATGATAAAGTTATTTTTAAAAGTAAAGAATCTGATGAAAACTTAGAACTCCCAATATTATCTAGTTAAAAGAAAAACTAATCTCAATTATATTTCTTTTAAACAATGTCATTAGTGAACTTTCAGACTTATTTCCAGGAAAGTCTAAATATTTAAAATGTGCTAGATACAAAATGTGCCATACAAAAAGTACTAGAGTATCCTCTAGAGTGTAAAGTTTTTATTAATATTTAAATTTACACACTGATTTTTTTAAAAATATTGGGAGCTTTACTCTTTTTCCCATAGTAACAAATTTTCATAATTATCACAATGAAATAAAATACTGTTAGAGTTCTACTCATAACTTAAATGTACTTAATGATATAATTTCCATAAAAAGAAAATCAGCTCATTGCTTTATAGACACTCTGTGTAACAATTGTTCACTAGTTTACTTACAAAATTTCCTTTTTGGTTGTTTGCAGATTTGTTTTAAAGATTCTTGAATTAGGTAGAACGTGGATGGTGTTACCATAGGTTAAACTGATATACTATAATCAAGTTCCCCTCAGGCCACATACAAATTTACAAACAACTGGCTTATGATGATAACGGTGTGAAACTTCATACTATGAACATTATAAAGGGAAGCAAAGGAAAAAGCCATACATTTTTAAAAGGGAGGGGGGAAAGGGGATTATTTTCAAAGCCCTCAAAGATACTCAACTTCCAAAGCTTTTGTTGACTAACTCCCTGTATGATTCTTTTCAAAGTATTTAAAGAGAAAAAAATATATCTCCAGAGAGAAGCATGACAAATCTACTGTCTTAAAGTTTTTCTCCAGTAAAACCATTCTGAAGGTGCTGATTAGGTTTCTATAAAGGCTTCTCAATATTCTTATAAATCTAAACTTTTGTAATTAACCAAAATATTTATGATTCAAAAACTAGTTTATTAACTTACTCTAAAAAGACAGATTATATTTACCAATAAGAAATATAACCAGAGTAAAGAACTATTTAAGAATACAGACACATCAGTAACTAGTATAACAGAACATACTCAATTCATTATAGTGCATTTTAATACATTATACAAAACGGAAAGAAAACTAGACTTGTGGAGAAATTAACACATATAGACCTTAACATGAAAGATCATTTTATCGATGAAAAATCTGAATGTGAGTATATACACAATATTATTATCAATGTGCAAATTAAAAGCACTGCTTTAAAGTTTAAAGTACAATTCTTTAAGCAGAGAGAGATTAGTGTCTTGACACAATATGCAAACCTTTAAGGAGCAACTTCTCATTTATCTTGATTTACAACAATGTATGCTAAAAATCTGAGACATACCTAGAAAACGTAATCAAAAGGTTGAAGCATGATTATGCCTATAAGTATGAAAAGCAGGGAATTTTTCAAATCAGTAGCTCAATTTTTCCATGTGATAAAACTATAATTAGTCATTCAAGCCTCAAAATATATCCCACTTGTTATTTTAAAAAATACAAAAGGAAAAAATCTGAAAGAGCCATGCTGATGTTAGTCTATAAAATCAAGCTTATTATTTTGTGATCATTTTCCAAAATCAAAAGTCCTAGAAAAAGAATACATTCACATATGATAATAGATGAAAATATTCATGATTTTAGAATTGATTTACTTACAGCAATAATTTGAGAGAAAGCTTCATTTTTCAATGAAAGGACTTTGCCAATATTTTCTATTTTTTTTTAAAAAGGCAAAGGAATATATGAACACTGTCAGATTGCTTAGGCAATGGTGCTGCAGAAAGCTCAGACATACATATAAGCTTTGCTATTGTGGTGTGAACAACTTAAAATACTAACCCTGTGACTGCCAAGACTTCTCATGGGCAATGCATCCTCAACTCCCTGATAAAAATAAAAACAGAAATTTGTGAGTGACTACTTTAAGTTAATGAGGAAAAGAATTAGAGGCAAGTTTATTATAGGTTATCACAAACCAGGTAAAGACGATGATGACTGGACCGGTGGGAATACTTAGCCCTATCCGAGTCTTCCTGGGAAAGAAGAAAGTACATGGAGAGTTAATCACTGAACAGAGGACTGGCTATCAGAACCGAAGAACAGTCAGTTAAGAGCACGGCCAAATCTTCCTCACAGCAAGCAGGTGTGAACAACTCAGGTTTGGGGCAGCCACATGCTTCAGTTGAAAAGAAAAGTAGAAATAATCTTGGCAATGTTTTTTATTTTAACAAGTATATGCATGTCTGACCATTTGTAGAATGCAATCTATATATGACAAAGAGAGCTCAGTATACCAAGACAAAAATAAGCAAGTATACATCACAGAAATTGAGTTCGGCACTCAAAGTAGATTTTTATCTGTGTGTGTGTGTGTGTGTGTGTGTGTGTGTGTGAATGGTAGTTTATGCAAGGCAAGAAGAAATGTTTACCACAGATGTGTTAAGGAGACAGTGTATTGCTTTAAAAAGATTTCAGTTATAATTTTCTGTTCATTGCGAAGAATTTCTTTTTTTCTTTCACTACATTATCTGGAAAAGAACAATTAAATGAAATAGCCCGACTGTGTGTTGTTGATATGAAAAAACTACTGATAATTAGAAGAAATTGGATAAATATTTTAAAGTTGGTAATCTCAAGAGTTATGCCTTATGAAGGCTGCAAACAAAACTGACCACAACCTAACAGATGACTAAATTAAATGCAATTCTAAACTTTTCCACGTTTAGCTATTAGCACTAGAGCATTGAGTCCTAAGTCATGTGAAATCAAATGACTAGTCTCTAGAACCTAATCAACTGAAACAGTAAGAAACTTCTGATCTTTCAGAATCTCAAAGTCCAAAGTGTTAAAGTGATTTGCACTGACTAAGAATCTACACACAATTGGTCCAACTGGGGTCACAACTGATGACAATAATGAATCAATACCTCAAACACCCCATGGCCATACAGTATGATCATTACACAGGTGGAACAAATAGATGTGGTTATGCCTGATGATTCATTTCAACTGAAACACCACATTTAATGCCTTATTTGGTCATGACCTTTGAGTATAATTCCCAAAACTCCTGTTTGTCATCTGCTGTGTACATAGATGCATTTGATCAAATCTGCTCAGAAGTCTACTTATAAGTACCGGTATGATTCAATGAGTCAACATCCAATAAGGTGTTCTAATCATTAGGAATTCATCACTGGTTTACATTATTGTTATATAATAGACACATGCAATATGCAAGAAGCCAAGCAAATTTCTTCCCTTTCTTCGACTACCAGGTGATACCACAAAAGTTTTGGGGGCATGTGCATTAACCTAGCACAGTAGGTACAGTTTCTTAAGTGGTAACCAGTTCTAGGCTAGTTAGCTCAGTTAGTTGAAAGCGACTTGTGCTACAAAGGCAGGTTAACTTTACATGCCCCCTCCCAGTATTATTTGTGGTACTTGAGTGACATACATGATTTAATGCTCAATCTACCTTTTAGTCTATCCTTTCTTTTCATTCCAACTACCACACAAGGCACGTCTTAAAAACCTACCTCTCAAGAGCACATCCCATTAAAGATGCAGCAAAGACAAATGAATTCATATTTCTTTTCATTATGCCTATTATAACATGGACACAGACTAAACTCTTGAAATGCTAGAAGTACAACTGAGGAGCTGAATTTTTAATTTGAATCCATTTAAATCTAAATCTAAGTACCCACATATGGCTAATGGACTACTGTACAAACAGTAACAAGCTCAAAGAAACTTCTTATTACACCAAAAAGACTCAAAACACATATTTTACTAAGAGTCTGCCACACAGCAGCACTCTTATCTAAAAAGGTAGGCATTTAGGTAGTTTTTAATTACTCCCCCTACCTTGAATACTTTTGCATAGAGGTAAATATGAGGGAAATAGAAGGAAACCTCGTATAAAAGAAAAGACCCTTGCACCAACCCTAGAATCATGTTTAAGAGCCAGAAGGGTCCTGAGAGCTCCTTCAGTCTGCACAGTAAATAAAATTGCAACACAAAAAGATTAAGTAAGACTCTACAAAGTTATGAAGCTGAGACCAGCATTCAGATCTTTTGACTCACCAGACAAGTAAACCATAGAGATTCCATCCTACACTAGCTAAATCTACACTGAATACATAGAAAGAATATGAATAAAATAGCAAGGTATTCTCGTTTTCTCAGAGATTTCTCCTTGTCTGGAAGAACAAAGAGCTTCATTTCCCAAGTATTTCTGGAGTAGTATCTAAATTGCCAATTGGCTTTTCTTGAATTAACAGTACCAGGGTCCAATAGAAAAAAATCCAGCAAACTGTGTTTTTCAGGTGCCAATTTCAAGGCAGAGTATCGCTCTCTTCCACAGTCAGGAAACAATACATGTTCATTGTCCTGGGAGAACTCATTAGGATAAAGAATCCAAGGCTAAACAAACAGGACAATGCCTTAAAAGATGGATGTATATTTGTTAAGGGCTTTCGGAAAAATTATGTTTTGATACATTTAAATTAATGGAAATGAAACATACTCTGTTTTTAAAAGTTCACTTGAAGTGAGAATAAAGTGGTTTTATTTTTTAAAAGCCCCATGAATACCTGGACATCTTCTTGGTCAAATAATAATACTTCAGTAGAGGCTGGAGCCATTCCCTTGGTTTCAAATGAGGAAACTGCAGAAATTACATGTACTCTTTCGGGTCATCAACATGCTACTGATTAAGATGTCCAGTTTACAAACAGAATCGTTGGCTAAACTAAGACTATTTGTTTGAAGGCCCAGAAGACTGAGGTGGCCCTTTTCTTGTTGGCCCTTTCACCTTCCAATCCATGAGCAGAGGTGGTACTCTCTCATAGCTTCAAATTCTGGCTCTGCCAATGACTAAGTAAGTCTTTATCAACGTATCTATAAAATGGAGTTGGTGGTGCCTATTTTATAAGGTGAAATGAAAACATGTCAGGCGCATAGCACAGAGCTGGCATACAGAGCACTCAGTCAGCTTCATGCCTGACCTGGTACCCTTGCTTTCCCTAGTCACATCTCAACAGCCCAACCCCACACAAAAAAGTATTAAAATTAGGAGAAATTTTTAATATGAGAAGATTCTTTCTTCTAATAATTGGCAATCCTATTGTTTGTATATGCGTTATTTATTTTATTATAAATTTATGAATAATATATATTTTATATTGTGACCATCACATGCCAACTTCTACCACAGGCTCACAGACAGAAAGCAGCAGAGAAGCAAAAATAAGATAAAAAAGTGAGATGAAATATCAGTTTGAAAGGAGTAAAAGCAAATGTCAGAAGGGGTTAGAAGTGATCATTAATCCCATCTGAAACTAAACCCCACCTTCTCTGCATGTCCAAGTCCTAGATATCAGTCAAGACTTGGGTTAGTCACCACCTACATTTTAAGCCTCTAACCCAAGATGCTCCCTCTCCCGTGAAAATCTATCACACTCATTGCCTGAACCACACACATTTCAGAGATGAAAGTATGTTTATCTTCATGGCCTTTGAATACAGGAATCAAATGTTAGACTTTTAATATAGGCTTTTCTCTTTATTTACTGTGTCGGTCTGTTGTAAGATATTAAAATCTTAGGCAATTTAATTTTAGAACTATAATCCATAATTAAAAGAAGAAAACTAATATTTCATTGGAAAATTTGCAAGCAAAAGTGATTTGTTTTATTCATACAATACATTCTTAATGTATCATTAGTAATATTAATCCAGTTACATGCTGAAGATACTTCAAGTAAAACTAATTAGGCTAGCTTTAGTAACAAGAAGAGACAAATTCCACTCCAAAGTAACAAACACAGACATAAGGAGTCCCTTAATTTTAGGTAACCAAACACATTTTTTCTCTTTCTAAAATATCACAATGACAATATGGTAAAGTTTAAATTTTGTAGGTCAATACAGTCATAAATATTTTAATTCTGGTTTTACCTTAAAATGTTGCCATAGAAGGGATCTGCTTATGAAAGTTGCTTGTTTATTAGCAATTAGACAGTGGTTCTTAACCCTTTAGGGATCACAGACTCCTTTGAGTATTTGATGATAAAAATACCTGTGGGCACTTCATATTATATATATATATATATATATATATATATATATATATATATATATATACACATACAAGCACACATATACACACACACACACAGGCTTCATGCCCCATCCCCCAAACCTGTTCACATACCAAATTAAGAACCCCTACAATAGGAGACCGTTGGGGAACTTATCAACACTGAGAAAAAGTTCAAATTTAGGACTGATTCACATTAACTAATATTCTTCACAATTTGCTCTTGTAGCTAACCAATTTGGGAGTGGTGGCAGAAGACTTACAGAGCAACTGAGTGAAGTGAAAAAATAAGACTAATTTTCAGAGTTGCTGTCGAATGACTCGGATCATCTCTCAATAAAGACCCTGCTGACACAGTTTATTAAAAAGAGAGAGAGAGAGAAAGGATGAAGGGAGAGGGAAGGAGGGAAGGAAAAAGGGAGGGACAAATTCAAGGGAGAGAAGAACAAACCCGTAGGAAGAAAACACATTCATTTACTCAATCTTTCTTGGTCAGGAGCATTCCTGAAATGAGTTTGAGGCTGTAGACTACCACAGAAATGGTTGGACTCCAAGTACACATCTGGTCCACTATAGACAGCAGACACTCTCTAACCTTTTAGGATCAAACATGCCAAACACTCCTACATTGCAAACTGTTAGTCAATGTTTTACTTCCAGATTGCATTATTTCAGCAATGATCACAACATGCAGTACAGGCAATCCTGGCCTACCAGCCACTTGTGAATCTGTCCCCATTTCCGATCAAAGGAATGATGAGAATGCTACAAATGCAAAAGTTTCATAAACTGAACAGTTTCCAAATCACTGCATTCTTTGAAAAGTCTTAATCATATACATTTGCCTTGAAGAGCAATGATCGTTGATTCAAAGAAACTTACACATTCAAAATACAGAAAATTACCTAGCTAAATATGTTCAATAAGATATAGTACTTTAGAGGACCACAACAGAACTTATAGTTAATAATTGTCTCCTTATAATTTACTATAATTTTAGGAGTATAAAAGACAATGCATTGCAACATTTTCATTCCAAACCAAGAACTGCATTCAATACTTGAAACTATACAAGAAGTTAAAAAAAAAAAAATTACCAACATATCAGCTGTTTCTGGTTCTGTTTTTGAGCTGTGACGATATGGAATCTACACACTTCTCTTTAATTCATTAGCAGAAGATCCACCACCAATATCAAAATAAAGTGTGTAATCCTGCAGGTTTTTTTCCCTTTGTACTAATACACCATCAGAAATATTTTTTATTGGAATTTTCAGAGCCAGTGTAACGTCAGAAAGAAAGGTTTAAAAAAGAGTAGTTGTTTTATTTTCAAGCAGCCTATTTTCTATATACCTCTTTAAATTTTTTTTGTTTTTGCTCTTCTTTCTGATGAGAAAAGCATACTGAATTTTATGAACTACAGAAAAGCATAAGAAGAAAATAAAATCAATCATAATCCCACCGTAAACAAACCAAAGTATTGAGAATAACCACTTCTTTTTAGTAGTTTTTGACCCTATACATGGGTACTAGGTTTTGTAATACAAAATTGGAATCCTACCAGTCTTTCAGTTTCTTTTTCATTTTCTTGCATGAATATTTTCTGCCATTATTAACTATGCTTGAAAAATGTAGGCTGAATGATTTCACAGTGTTATACTATGTAGATATCACACTAATTGAAATTCTAGGGCAGTTAGGACGACAGTAAATAACTTTGTCAACTCTGTCAAGACTATGTTAGCTAATATAAGTAAAGCACTTATAACACTATAACATAATGTACACAGAAAGAGCTATATGTGTTTGCTGTTATTATTTAAAACAAATATTGCATTTGACTTGCTGATGTAGAATGGATTATTAAAACACACATATCAGGTTATACTATTCCCAATGTTTCAAATGGAACCAGATTTACTTCAGAAGTAAGCTAGCCAAGTATTGATTTTTTTGAGACTAGCATGAAGTTAGGGTTATTCCCCCCAAATTACCTCTTTTTGTTGTCGTTCCAGTTCTCTCATGCGTATATCTCTTGCTTCTGCCCGGGCAGCTCGTTTTGCTGCCAGCCTTGCCTCTGCCTGAAAAGTAATATGAAGATTCAGCTTTATTTAAAACAGCCACCACCACCACCCCTACACTAGCTTGGAGGGTAAGGAGCAAATGGGATATTACCTTCCATTGCTGACAAGATATCACCTGTCAGCAGTTTAACTGACTTCTTTAGTCAACTCCTATACACTCATTTCATTCTCTAATCCCAGAGTCTCTCCTGAAATTTGGACCTTTACCTTTAACTGCTTGCCTTGACTTCACATTCAAAACATTTCACACAATTCATTGTATGTCTCTCCGAACTTGCTTTTTCCAGAATTTCTTTCCCTATCAATTCAATCATACAAATTAGAAACTTCAGAACCAGCCTCTGTTTCATTTAGGACATTGCCAATATTCAGTCTCCAAGTGCTGTCAATTCTCTACCCCTGAGTTTCTCTCAAGTACACCTTGGCCTTTTTCATTTTCACTGTTTCTGTTTGTTTCAGGAACTCTCTCTCTCTCTCTCTCTCTCTCTCTCTCTCTCTCTCTCTCTCTCTCAAAAGTGATATAATTCATATACCACCAAATTCACCACTTAAAAATACACAGTTCAGTGGGTTTTTAGTATATTCACACGGTTGCACAACTATCACTACTGTCTAATTCCAGGATATTCATATCACCCCAAAAAGAAATCCCACACCCATTAGTAGTCACTCCTCATTCCCCCTCCTCCCAGCTCTTGGTAACCACTAATCTATTCCTGTCTCTATGCATTTGCCTGTTCTGAACATTTCATACAAATGGAATTATACAATAGGAACTCTTCCTCTCTTGCTTGAATACTACAACTGCCTCCAAATCCATCGACTTGCCTCCAGAATCTGCCCTACAGTTCATCTTCTACATGGTTACAAGACTGCCAATCTGCCTTTCAAAACACATTTCTGATCATGGCATTCTGCTCCGTAAAATTCCCCAGTGGCTCCCCATTACTTTGGTTAAAGCGAAAATTCTGTGGACTAGCACAAAGAGAATAGAGGAGAGAAGAAAAGTGAAAACAGAAACAAGGTTTCTCCCAGTCAGATCTCCGCCTTATTTTCCAGTACTTGCCCCACGCGTACCAGTTGCTTCCAACTGCCGCCATTCCTGGACTCTACGTGCTCTATTGAGCCTCCTTCAGAGACTGTTTGCCTGGCAGGAGGTATTCTCCCTTCTCTCATTCAGCTACAATACCACCTTCTATGAAGATTTCCCCCACTTTCATAGAGTAATACTCTATGCACATGCCTCTATTGTGGCTTTATTACATTGCATTAAAATTACATGCTCCTGTCACCCCACAACTTTTATGCTTCAATGTCTGCTAAATAAACAAGAGTTTCGGGTCATGGGCCAAAGTACCAAGGAAATGAGACAAGGAAATAGCTTGATGTACCACATGAAACAAAAATCTTCTCTCTGGTTTCTCTCTTGCAGTGCTTTCCTCTGTTCTTGGCCACATCCTGCTCTGATTTTGATATTCTCCTCAGAAAACTGCACTAGCTGCTTCTTCTCATGTTGTTATATTTGTGCCCAAATCTCATACTAAGAAGTGACTCAGCCAATGTTTAAAAGGGTCTATTGCGTGTAAGCAATTATGCTAGATGCTGAAAATACAGAATAAGATACGACAGCTCTTAAAGAAGTTCACAATCTAGTTGAGGGAGACAGAAACACAATGCTTACAGGGAAGGAAGCACGCTGGAGGGAGCAATTAGTTTTGCCTGGCAAGGTCACAGCAAACTTCGAAGGAGAGGAGACAGTTTAATAGTTAACACGTATTCAACCACCCCACTTTTGGCAATTTCCCAGTCTGCTTAACTGGCCTTTCAGTAGCAAAAACCCTGCCCAGTAACTGCAATCTACCAATGTCAACCTCTACACACTGACATGAACAGAGTAACTAGTCTTCTCATATGAATTTTACACTGAACTCCATCTTTAAAAATCCTATACCCCACCTTCTTTAAAAAAACAGAACCAAAAAACCCTCCTCTCTACCTTCTTTATCCCTCTATGAGTGGGTACCACTTTCTTACTAGAGTGTATTTTACAAAAAAGGACTACGAGACTATTAACCTTCAGCAGATAGCAAATACATTTTTTAATGGCAAAGTATCATTGTTCTGGGAAAATTTTTCAAACTTCTCTTTTACTTTAAGAAAGCCATAGCAATGTGTAGTAATTTTCATTTCCATGTATATTAGCTTTGTACTTGTAGCCTGTCTTTGAAATTTATCAAAAAATGCCAATTTCATCCTTGTAGTATCTGTGGCCAATTCTGCACAATCAATACTAAAATGGGACTTCCCTCACTAAACAGAAATCACAGATAATTGAAATCTATTCTCAAATAAAACTTCTTCCACAACCAAAGGGACGGGAACCTGACCGCTATGTAACAGAAAGAACATGGCCGTCAGAGTCACACAAACACTCTTCCCTTTGTGACTTAGCCCACTTTATCCACACGCAGAGGTTCCTTTCCTTGGAGATGGTCATGAAGGCCACTAAAACAAGCTTAAAAGAGATAAACAGGATTTAAAACGACTTCGTCTGGTTCTTTGGCTACACTGCTACCAGAGCCCTGAGGAAACACTGCTAGGAGCAGTGAGGAGCTGATGTGATTCCAATCAAATAGACAAAACACGTGCTCTATACTTACACTCATGTAGTTTTAAACAAATTATAGCTACAAAAAGCATGCTGCTAGGTAGTAACACTTGCATATTCCCCTCAGAATACAATCGCCGCTACGGATGTAACACCCAGCTCACACATATGAAATGAATGGGACATAATACTAAAGGACCACAAAGATTTAACTAAGTTCAAAAAAAAGTTGGTTAAAAAATTAAACAGAGAATTACCATTTGATCCAATAATTCCACCTCCGGGTACATACACTAAAGCACAGACTTGAATAGATATCTGTACACCCATGTTCATAAGCAGCATTATTCACAATAGTCAAAAGGTGGAAACAATCCAAATGTCAATCAGTGGCTGAATGGATAAACAAAATGTGTTATGTATGTGGACAAAAAAGCGGTGCTGTAATAAATCATGAATTCCTAACTGGGCAGGTCATGGTGGGTAGTCATGCTCCAGGCCTATAACTTCTTTAGTGAAAGGTTTTTAAGCAAACCCTGTCCATTGTTCTTGTGCATGTAGGTTAACACACCGTTGAAATGCCAGAATCTCTCTCAAAGGCGTGACCACCCTCAAGAGGGCACTTAATCTTGTTAACTAACCTGTAATCCAACCCTCACTTTGCTTTCTCCCACTTCCATGTAATCTTCCTTCCTTCCCTCCTTAATTTCAAACGCATAAAAGAAACTGCAAAACTGTTATTCTCCAGAGCATTTGAGATCTTGCTCCCTGGCATATGTCATCAATTTTGGCTCAAATAAACTCTTACAAAAATTCTCTACAGGTTTGGATGTTTTGTACATCAGCACATACACACAAAGGGATATTATTCAGCTTTACAAAAAAGGAAATTTTGACGTGTTACAACATGTAAGAACTTGAAAGACATTAAGTGAAATAAGCCAGAGACACAAAAGGACCAATATTGTATGATTCTGCTTATATAAAGTACCTAAAAACAGTCAAATGCCATGGGAATACAAAGTACAACAGTGGTTGCCAGGAGCTGGGGGGAGAAGGAAACGGGGAGTTGTCATTAAATAGCTGGAGTTTCAGTATAAGACGATGATAAAGTTCTAGAGATGGATAGAGATGATGGCTGCACAACAATACAAATGTACTTAATGTCACTGAACTGTACACTTAAAGATGATTAAAATGGTAAATTTTGTTATGTGTATTTTACCACAAAAAAAAAAAAGTTAATTTGAAGTTAGCATAAGCCATGAAATCAGAAGTATTCAGGAGCCTAAATCATTTAAGTACTTGTAAGGTCTTTAGGCTGATATGACCCACACTCTTAAAGTTAATATGAAAATCCAGGAACCAGAAATTCAGGTTCAAAAGTTACCTGTGAAGTCAAGTAGGCAAATCCAGAGGTTGGGGCAACAGGGAGATGGAAAGTGACTGCTAATTGTTATGGAGTTTCTTTTTGTGCAGACGAAATGCTCTGCAATTAAAAAGTGGCGATGGTTGCAAATCCTTGTAAATATACTAAACACCACTGAAATTGTATACTTTGAAATAATGAATTTTATTGTTATGTGAATTTTATCCCAATTGAAAAAAATTTTAATAGATGACACAGAGTACATAAAAAATGTAATGCCTAACATGAACTAATAGTAAAATATGTGAAATTCCAATATATAAAATTCAACATGTAAAACAAGAAAAGGAATTCTATGATCTAGTAAGTTTGGAAAATGTCAGGTTAAACTTTTTTTTAAATCAGTTTTTAGTAATGTATATTATGAATCTCCAAAAAAAAGATAAAATAAAAAAGCATTTCTCAGACTTAACGTGACCATACTACTAAATAAACTCTAAGTGATTCTTCAAGGACGATGCTCCATGGCACAAACTTGGGAAACAATGATCAAACATATGGCACTATATCAGGATCCAGTTCAAACTACTAATTCTGTTAAGGGGGAACCTTACCTCTGATGTTAATATTTATAAAATTAAATAATGTTATCAGAATGAATAATCTTTTACAATCAAAACTCAACCTTTCAAAAGAATGGGGAAGATGAGACCTCGCACTAATATAATTACCATCATTTGAGCACTTACGTAGCAAAGCTAGGTGCTTATTTTCCTCTAATCCACAAAGTAACCCCTTGAGGTATAGAAAGGTCCAGTAACTTGCCCAACATGCCCTGGGCAGCAAGCACTGGAGCTGAGGTCCACATCCTAAGAATCTGACTCAATTTAACACTCCTAATCATGTCGCCACAACATATCTTTAAACCCCAAGTATAAGAGCATATCCTTAGACAAATAATGAAAGTTTACTTTGGACAAATTAGCCTAAGATTTTCAACTTAACATAGATTCTCTCTTCTCTTTTCTGTGAAACTGTACCCTTCATTCTTGTTCTTATTTCCTTGACCAAGACTACCCCAAATGCAGATATTCCTTTACTGTACACAGCCTTTCCTTCCATCTTTTAACTCCACATTTTCAACTATTAGCCAAGGAGAATGACTCAAAGCTAGCTTGAGGCTCTAACCAAAATCAAAACCTACTTTTCTGTCTAGTGGGTCTCTTGTTACAAACTTAGAGTGAATAAAAGCAACCTCATCTTCCCCCAGTGAATAGGCTCCAGAAATGAAACCCTTGTCACACTTGTTTAAAACCCAAGGTCTCAGGGCCTCCTACTTCCTAACCAAATCTTCCTTTACAATATCTCTTGAATCCAACATTTAATTTCCATTCCCACAGACTCCCCCTCTTGGAGCAGCCTCTTACCACTTTCACCTAGAATACTTTGTTACCTATTTCTAACTTCACTTTCTTCATTTCAACTCTCCTCCCATCCTTTCTATTCCAGACTGTTGAATTAATCTGTCTGAAACATTAAGGAACAAGCGAGAGGAAACATCCTAAATATGATTAGCCATGATATATTTCATGATGCCCAAAACACAAAAGTATCCTTATACTTTCTGAATTTTAAATTTGGATTCTGTTACTGCTTTGGTTAAATAAACACAGGAGAACAGGCTAACATAAATTTGCTGCAGCTCCCAGTGGCATTCCAAATCAGAAACTCAACTGAGGCCAATCTTACTATCAATCTTCCATCTGTCTAGTGGGTCTACAAGTAAGGCAGGGTCTATCCAATGCACAGGACATGCTTACTGTTTCCTTGGAATATAACGCACAAGTCAAATTTCATTTGGGACTACGGTTTGGGGGGAAAACAAAGGTTATGTTTTTTTTTGGTTTTTTTTTTAGTTTGAATGCATCATTCAAAGATTGAAAGGCAAGAGAATTATGTTATACATACGTCCCTCCTGATACATCCATACACACACGTGCTCCACACTCTGATGTAAGCTCCATCCTCCCCAGGGACTTTGCCCAACTATCTGACCTCTCTTCTGTCTTCACTCTCTCCCTCTATTGGTTTGTTCTTCTCATCATAAGTAGGTTCAAAGTCTCTCCCATCTTTTAAAAACAAACAGACAAATCCTTCCTGGTTCAATTCTGCCCTGTCTTCTCTTTATAGCCAACTTTTCTCACACTTCCCTTCTCACTTCCCACTATATTCCAATGACGACAGCCTGGCTTCTGCCCAAATCTCTTTACTGAAATTGCTCATGAAAAAAAAAAAAAGAAAGAAAGGAAGGAAGGAAGGAAGGAAGGGAGGACAGAAGGAAGGAAAAAAGGGAGAAAAGAAAGAAAACAAAATTGTTCATGCAAAAGTCACTAATAACCTCTAACTACCAAGCCCAGTAACTTTTTCTATTCTTATCTCACTTGTCCTTTCTGGATTTCCAACATCACTAACCACTCGCGAATCTTACTGGTTTTTCTCTTGACTCTCTGAGCTCTCTCCCTCAGAATCATTCGTGGGCTTGTTTTTCTCTACTAGCTCCTTATATTTTAATATAACCAAAGCTTCCAGGCTTGATCTCACTCTTTTCATTCTATGCTCCCTCCCTAGGTGATATTGATAGCCTGCAAATCTTCATGGCCAATCCAGATTTTTCTCCCCCAGTCCTAATCCAACAGTCCCACTGGAACCTCAGACTCAATATACCACAAATTGAAGTTATCTTTCCCATAAACTTCCTCTTTCTCTTTTTCCTTCCCATCTGCTGTCCCATTACCCAAAAACTGAAATGAAGTATCATATGCTCCTCCCTAGTCTTACATGACGTCCACATTCAGTCACTAAAATCTCAACTACCTGGCTTGCTCGCATCAAGATCGTCCCTTTACTATTTCTTCTATCCAAACTTCCCTCTCCATTCCCACTCTCACTGCCTTAATTCACGCTCTCCTCATCTCACTCCAAGATGACTACGGCAACTTCCTAACTAGCTTTTTATACTTCCTATCATAGTATAATTCAAATCTGAAAGCGTTTTACCCTTCGATGGCTCACCACAACTTCCAAAATCTAATTTAAACTGCACAGCACACAAATCCCTTCATGATTGGCCCCTACTTCCTCTCCAGCATCATCTGCTCCCTTTCCCCACCCTCTCTCTGGCCATACTGAGCCATTATTCTGGCAGTTTCCCACAAGGTTCTAGATGGTTCACACACCTGTGCCTATAGAGCGCTTAGGAAGTAACACACAAAAACTCATAAAACAATACAGACATTAGAACTTTTAGAACATGGACAGGAAGCCTATCTTATTATTTTATGACAGTGGTTCCCTGTTGGTGGGGGAAAGCTGGCCCTGTTGACATTAAATATGGTTTATGTCTTCCTTCTCCCTCCTGCCTATCTTTTTAAAAGGAAATATCTGAGACAATTATCACAAAATGTTGACACCAATTAATGTTAGGTGGTGGACTTATGGATACCTACATTATTATCAAAACCTTTCAGCATTTAGTATTTTTCAAAAGAAAAATAGTACATGAAAATGCACACTCAAATGCCTTTTAAAAAAGGAAAACCTCTAGTTTTAAAACTTTTATCCTACTGTGATCATGTGACAGTTTTAAAGGGAGGCAAATTAAATTTTCATAATTTGACAGAAATGTGCTAAACTGAGCCAAGTCTGGAATTTCCAGCCTGCATGTATATCCATAATATAAAACCCAAGCAACTAGCATCAGTAAGAGACATAGGGTATAATCTGAACCTTTACAGACTATGCTTTAATTTCAATAAATTTGAAATAGAAAATTCTACAAAGTGAAATAGTCAAGGAAAATGACTAATTCAGGTTGCTAAGATTCAGAGTTTCAGAGTTGACTGTGTTTAATTTTGTTTATTCTTCCATGACACTCATGCTAAAAGAACCCTGAAAGACAAATTAAGAGACATAATATTTGTGTTGCTATGGTTTCCATATTAACAAATAAAAATCATTACTCAATTTCCTAGCAACTTCCCTTTAGTAGAAAATCTTAGGTACATACCATTTTTCTTAGACCTTACAATGTAATTATGTTTAACCACCTTTTATGAAGCTTAAATACCAGATATTTATGAAGTTAAATACCGAATATTTGAATTTTTCTGGGCATCCACACCAGTATGTATTAGACAAAATCCAGGGAGTTCAACTCATTTTCTTCCGATCGCAAACTATATCTTTCTTTTATTTGGAGACCTTTTGACAGTAAAACATTATAAGAGAGGGAATTTAAGATGACGGACTTTATTACTGAGGTCTGAATACAACCTAATAAATGGATAGATAGCACAGGAAAAGTGAAGCTTTGGATTTGCAATGACACAGCTAACCAAAAAAGAAAATGTGAATCACAGTCCTTTTTTGGGGGAAAAAAGGTGTTGCCAGTTTTGTCTTCACATTTAAGTTAATGACATTGTGCTATTTGAATGTTTTCCCCAATATTCCTGTCAGTGACAGGAATGACGAAAATTATGTCAGTGAACAGTACACCAAATATTTTTCAGTCACATTAATACACAACTAAGTCTTCAATAATTCTCCCTTAATCAGTACAAATGCCAAGAGAAGGAATCCTATATGACTAAAAACAACAACTTAGATTTACTCTTCCAAAGGATTTGTCTAATAAAAGCAGTAAGTACAAAAGGAGAGAATTTTGATTTTTTTAACAGGGTAAAAATGGAAAGAAAAACACTCACTTTTTATAACTATGAAAAAAGAAGTCGCATTTCATAATCTTTTAGAAATTTGTGCACCACCACTGAGAACACTTAACGGTACTGAATTAAGGCAGACTAGAGACTTGACTTTGAAACCTTGGAGTTCTTTAGGGCTTACCCTGAGGGCTGACTATCTTCAACTCTATACTTTCTCCCTAGACAATCTCATCCACACTCTTAATTTCTTTTTTTTTTTAACCTTTATTTATTAAAGTGTGTTTTTCCAGGACCCATCAGCTCCAAGTCAAGTAGTTGTTTCAGTCTAGTTGTGGAGGGCGCAGCTCACAGTGGCCCATGTGGGGATGAACCAGCAACCTTGTTAAGAGCACCACGCTCTAACCAACTGAGCTATTCAGCCGCTCCCCACACTCTTAATTTCGATAACCTTCTACATGCTCACAAGTTTCAAGTGTTTGTTATCTGAAGCCCAGACCGCTCCTTTGAGCTCTTGATCTATATCCCTCCCCAAAACTGCCTCTTCAAAATCTCCACTTAGATGCCTCACAAGCACCTTAACTTAACACGGGCCAGCATAAATTCATGATCTTCCCTCCGCAAACCTCCTCCCCACTCTACTGTTCCCCACTATCCACCCTGATGCACACGCCCAAACTTCCCCGCCCTGCTACCCACCCAGAGCCACACACTGAGCATCTACTGCTCACCTCTCCATTCCAACCACCTCTCACCATCCCCACTGTCATCACTCTAGGCCAGGCCACCTCTGCAAAACTTATGACTCGTCTCCCTGCATCCACTGATGCCTCTTTCTGACATAATATCCATCCGCAGTAAAGTCATCCTTTAAGGCACAAATCTGATCATGTCATATCCCTACACAAAACATTTCAATTTTTCCGTTGCTCTTAGGACACAGACCAAATCCTAAATACATTCTATAAGAATTTATATCAAGGTTCTCAACCTCGGCCCTATTGACATTTGGGCCGGATAATTCTCCGTGGTGCAGGGCTGTCCCATGCACCGTGGGATGTTTTAGCAGTATCCCTGGCCTCTACCCACAACGCCGGCAGCACACCCCTCCCCCAGCTGTGACAGGCAAAAACACCTCCACACACTGCCAAATAACCCCGGGGGGACACAATCACCCTCGTTCAGAACCACTGGCCTATACTGTCTGGCTGTTCTCCTCTTTGCTGTGCAGGTTACCGTCACGGCGATCTCATGGGAGGCACAACAACTACGAGCGGAGGAGCCTAAGTGCAAATATCAGCTCTGCCCCTTTCAGGTAACTGTTGGGCAAGTCGCTTCACTTCTCCATGCCTCGGATTCATCATCGATAAAATGAGAATAGTAGGCCATCTCACAGAGTTGTCATGAGGATGAAATTCATTTGAAGCACTCAGAACAGCGCCCGGTATATAACAAGACCTCAGTAATGTAGCTGCTGTTATTCTTAATCCTTGATTCTCAATACTCTTTCAGCCCTAAAAGCTTGTCACACATGCATCCCTCTGACTGGAAAGCTCTCCACAATAGCTGACAACTCCCTTTCTCCCAAAGAATTCCATCCATCCTTCAAAACTCAAGATGAAAGGGCGCTTCCTCAGGGAAGCCTTCCCAACGCCTGTCAAATCCCCGTCACACATACGAAGGAAACCATTTACTGCTCACTCAAAGCACTTAACATAGTTGTAAATAAATATATTACTGTGTTTCTTCAAGTCTAAGAATGCCACTGGGTGTGACATACATTGACAATCACAGCTTTCAATTTCAGACACGAAATTACCATACTAAATGTAAACATTAATTTTGAGGGGGAAAAAAAAGTAGCTGAAAATTGAGGAACTAGTCCATTATGTAACTGTTTTCTTTTCTAGAAGCTGGGCTCCGTAAGAGGAATGACAGTGTTGGTCTTGTCCATTCCATATCCTCCATACCTAACACAGCATCTGCAAGAAGATGCTCAACAGATATTTGCTGAATGAATGACATTCAAAATTTGTTCTTTTTTTAAAAAAAAAGTTTCTTAAATAAAAGATGACATTCATGCTCATAATTATTTCTGATTATGGTAATTCTTTGCATTTTTAAAAGCTGCTGTCCTTGCCAAAAGTTTATCCTTAATTTGCCACGGCCTAAAAATGAATAAATTACTCAAATAAAATGGCGAAATAACTATGAGAAGATCTATCGAGCAATTATGGTTATCATTCCATAACACAAGAACACTGGACTATACTTCCAAACTGAACACACTTCTTCCCTTTGTATACGTCTTCTCAGGTTGCTAATCCAGAATCAAAACCCACAAATTTTTGGTTCTCACTAACAGATGCTTAGAATAGCTATTACTCCTTAGGCAGCAAAATGAAATCCAATAAAGTATATCCATTAACAAATAAATGGGTAAACAAGATATAGTTTATACATACAATGAAATATTAGTCAGTCATATAAAGGAATGCAGATATTTACAAAGGAGGGAAGCAGTGAAGTTCTGCTACATGCCATAATGTCAACGAATCTTGAAGAAATGAGTGAAATAAGCTAAACACAAAAGGGCAAATACTGTATAGTCCCACTTATATGAAATATCTAGAATAGACATATTCAAGAGGTATAAAGTAGATTAGACGTTACCAGGGGCTGGGAGGGGGGAAGTGGGAAGTTACTGCGTAATGGTTACAGAATTTCTGTGTGTGGTGATGAAAAGATTTTAGAAATAGATAGTGGTGATGGTTACACAACATAGTGAATGTAATGAATGCCACAAAATTGTAGACTTAAAAATGGTCAAAATGGCAAATTTTGTTATATGTATTTTAACAATCTAAAAAATTAATAATGTAATATACCCAAACCACTGAGTTATATACACTTCAAATGGGTGAATTATGTTATATGAATCATATCTCAATAAAGCTATTTAAAAAAAATGAAATCCAAAAGTTCTAACAGCCACAAATGTTCAACAGCCATAGTTTCCTTTCTTCCTTCTTGTTACAAGTAGGCTTGAGTACCGAATATGTATACATGTAAATTCTGCTCTCAACATAAAGTCTCTGAACACTCTGTTTGCTAGAGTCCAACTTCTATAAAAGATGATCAGTTTCTATGCCTGTTAGTGATTCTTTAAGTTTAAGAGAACTGTGCATGATGAGCATGAATTTTCTTCAAGTCCTAGACGTTGAAAGAAATCACAGCATTTTAGAGCTGGAAGGACTCTCAGATCATTAAGTCAAAAAAATAAGCATCACTCTGATGACTTCCATTTGAAGAGATGTTTTCTTCATAATTTCAGCTCTAAAACAAACAAAAAAAAAACAGTACTATTCCAGGCTTTGGTGATGCCTTAAAAAGACTGTTTTGCAAACCCTTTAAGAGGCTTCAATTTCTCTTCATAAAACACACACCATAACCTTCACCGAACTAGCTATGGTAAGGCCGCATAGGATGGCTTTCATCCTACCTTCATCTTTCTCCTTTTGAAAGGCTAGCTACTGTTGAGTTGGCTCTGACTCCTGGCGACCCTATGAATGAGTGACGTCCTTGATGTCCTGTCCTCAACAGCCCTGCTCAGCTCCTGTAATCTCATGTCTATGGCTTCTCATATGGAGCCAATCCATCTCATATTTGGTCTCCTTTTCCTGCTGCCTTTTCTTTTCCCCAGCATTAATTTCTTTTCCAAAGAACATGTCCTTCTCATTATGTACCTGAAGTAAAATGGCTTCAAGTTTTGTTATTTTTTGCCTCCAGTGATGTTTCAGGCTTAATTTGCTCTGGAATCCACTTGTTTATCTTTCTGGCAGTCCAGGGTACCCAGCAAGCTCTCCTCCAACACCATATTTCAAATGAGTCAATATTTTTCCTATTGGCCTTCTTTACTGTCCAACTTTTAGGCTGGCTGACTAAGGCTCCCAGTTTGATACACTTTGTGCTTTCGGGTAATTTTCACTGAAAGCCAACTGTCTAATTACATTTGCCCCAAACGTGTGGAACAATCACAGCTAAGCGAACAAGAAAGATCCAGATTGGTCTGCTCATGCTCTAGAGAGTTTGCTGGCGATCCCTTCCCACACCTTCTCCGCTGAGCTCTTCTGATGCCTAGGACAGCCCATGCTTCCCCAGCAAAGCAGCAACTCGCCTAATACAGACGTCACGTGACTTCTAAATCCATCCACATTCCTGCTTTTATGGAGCAGTCTTCAAACCTTTCAACATCTTTTTAAAATGCACTCAGGTTGTACAAAATGAAAAGCATTCTAGAGATCATGGTGAAGATGGCTGCACAGCAATGTGAGTGTACATAAGGCCACAGAATTGTATGCTTAGAAATGATTAATAGTAAATTTATGTTATGTGTATTGTATCAGTTTTGTAAAATGCACACAGTTCCATATTTTCACATGCAAATTATAGAGTTTGAGGAATATATTCATGCCTTTTGTTTCTTTTCCTCCTCATTCCCTCCTCTTCATTGCCTGATTTGGGGCCAATTGAGGAGCGTGGAAACTTGAACAGATAGTAAGCAGGAGAAAAGGGTTATTTCTCTTTATTTATGGCATTCCCTGATTACTTCAAAAGGCAATCTGAAATAAGGAAAGATAAATTAAACTCAAGATTTAACTAAAACAGAAAAAGATTAAGCTATTTGTCCTTTTAAATTGTAAAAAGGGTATCAGTTTTTGTTTGTTTCTAATGTAAGGTAATTTTGTGTGTGTGTGTGCAAAAGGGATGATCCTACTGGAGAAAATATGAATTAGGGACTTTCTGTGAATGCCAACCATCCAATGTATGAATGGACAATTAAGTGAGTTTCTACACACTAATAACAAACTATCAGAAAGAGAAATAAGAAAACAATTCCATTTACAATTGCATCAAAAAGAATAAAATACCTAGAATAAAATTAACCAAGAAGGTGAAAGACCTGTACACTTAAAATTATGACACTGATGAAAGAAGACACAAGTAAATGGAAAGATATTCCATGATCATGGATTAAGAGAATTAACGTTGTTTAAATGGCCATACTACCCAAAGCAATCTACAGATTCTATGCAATCTCTACGAGAATTCCAATGGCATTTTTCACAGAAATAAAACAAACCATTCTAAAATCTGTTTGGAACCACAAAAGAACCCAAATACCCAAAGCAATCTTGAGAAAGAAGAACAAAGTTGGGGACACCACATTCCCTGATTTCAAACTATATTACAAAGCTATAGTAATTAAAACAGTACGGTACTGGCATAAATACAGATATAAATCAGTGGCACACAATAGACAGCCCAGAAATAAACCCATGCATATATAGTTAACTAATTTACAACAAAAAAGCCAAGAATATACAACAAGGAAAGGACGGTCTCTTCAATAAATGGTGCTGGGAAAATTGGACAGCCACATGCAAAAGAAAATAACGCAACCACTATCTTACACAATACACAGAAATTAACTCAAAATGGATTAAAGACTTGAACATGAGACCCAAAACCATAAAACTCATAAAAGAAAATATAAGCAGTAACCTCCTTAACATCAAACTTGGTGATGATTTTTTGGATTTGACACCAAAAGAAAAGGCAACAAAAGCAAAAATAAACAAGTGGACTACATCAAACTAAAAAGCCTCCACACTGCAAAGGAAACCATCAACAAAATAAAAAGGGAACCTACAAAAAGGGAGAAAATATTTGCCAATCATGTATCTGAAACGGGGTTAATATCCAAAATATATAAAGAATTCATACAACTCAAAAAACAACCTGATTTTTAAAAATGGGTAGAGGATCTGAATAGACATTTTCCCAAAGACATACTGATGGCCAAAAGATACATGAAAAGGTGTCAACATCACTAATCATCAGGAAAATGCAAATCCAAACCACAATGAGCTATCACCTCACACCTGTTAGAATGGCTGTAATCAAAAGGACAAGAAATAAGTGTTGGCAAATATGTGGAGAAAAGGGAACCCTTGTGCATTGTTTGTGGAAATATCAATTGGTGCAGCTACTATGGAAAATAGTACAGAGGTTCCTCAAAGAAGTAAAAATAGAACTACCATATAATCCAGCATTTCCATTTCTGTGTATTTATTCAAAGAAAATAAAAACACTACCTCGAGGAGATAAATGCACCCCCATGTTCATTGCAGCATTATTTACAATAGCCAAGATATGGAAACAACCTAAGTGTCTATCAATGAAGGCATGAAGAAAGAAAATGCGGTGTGTGTGTGTACACACACGCAGAATATTATGCAGCCATAAAAAGAATGGAATCTTGCCATTTGCGACAACATGGAAGGCCTTAATGACATTAAGATAAGTGAAATAAGTTAGAGAAATACAAATACCATATGATCTCACTTACACGTGGAATCTAAAAACAAAAACAAAAACAAAACCAACCCAAGCTCACAGATACAGAGAAGAGGCTGCCAGAGGCAGGGGTGGAGGGTAGGTCATATAGACGAAGGGCGTCACAAGGTATAAATCTCCAGTTATAAAATAGGGATGTAATGTACAGCAGGGTGACTACAGTTAATAATAATGTACGGCATATTTGAAAGTTGCTAAGAGAGTAGATCTTAAAAGCCCTCATCACAAGAAAAAAAAATTCTGTAACTATGTATGGTGACAGATGTTAACTCGACTTATTTTGGTGATCATTTCACAATATACACAAATATTGAATCATTATGTAGTAGACCTGATACTAATGTAATGTTGTATGTCAAGTATACCTCAATTAAACAATTAATTAAAGGAAAAAAAACAACTGGTTATGAAAACTTTAAAGAGAAAGATTCACAAGGAACATATGAAAGAATTCTTAAAACTTCTAACCATATGTCCTCTAAAGTTTTAAAAGCACTGCATCCCACATTAGGAACTTATTGTGTAAATAAAGTCTTCAATCTTAATAGTACAAGCTGGCCCTTTCACATTTCAGAGGAAAGCTGAGCCTTTTGACCAGGTTACTAAAGTTGGTGTGTTCATAGTCAGAGCTCTGAAGACAGAAACGAAAACTAGAATTACTGACTTTTTACATCCTTTTATAATAATAGTAACTGGATTAAACTGGTAAACTGTTATTTCATAGCAAAATAGCAATGTCCTGGGAGGAAAACAACTGTGAAATCATATTTAAAAAAAACCAAAACAAAAAAACCCCAGAACTCATAGAGAACAGATGGTGGTTGCCAGAGTGGTGGGGGGTGGAGGGGTCAACAAAATGGGTGACGGTGGTCCAAAGGTACAAACTCCCTGTTATAAAATAAACAAGTCCTGGGAATGTCATGCACAGCACAGTGACTGTATTGTATATTTGAACATTGCTTGGAGAGATCTTAAAATTCTCATTACAAGAAAAAAAAATTGTAATTATGTGCAGTGTTGGATATTAACTGGGCTTATTGTGGTGATCATTTTACAATATATACCAACATAGAATCATTATGTTATATAACAGAAACTAATGTTATATGTCAATTATACCTCAATTTTTTAAAAATGACCCTCCAGGATAGGATCTTCTGTGTATTTTGGTACATGGTTCCCAAACCTGATGGGCCATCAGAATCCCCTAAGGAGTGTGGAGTGTGTGTGTGTGTGTGTGTGTGTATTTAATTATAGATTTCTGAGATGAACCTCAAAGATTCAGATTTAGAAGTATGGGGTACAGACTGGGAATCTGTACACTGAAAAAGCTCCTTGGGAGATTCTAGAGGATCAACCATGTTTTAGAATCCCTATCTCAATAAATTTATTTTTATAAAAGGAGACCATTTTATCTTATTCTCACTTTCTATTTCAACTTATTAATAAGCAACAAAATAGCCTATTGCAAGCCTCACACTGTGCTAAAGGTTTACAGGCATCATTTCCTTTAATCATGACAACAACCCAGTGAGACAGGAACACAGTATTATTCCCATGTCATAGATGTGGAAACTGAAGTCTAACAAAACTATTCAACCAGAAAGCAACAGAGTTAAGAATTAAAGGCACACTTATACATCTCCAAAGCCCACATCTTCTGAAAGTATGGTATAGTAAAATGAACAATGGCTTTACATTGCTGAATTTGAGCCCATTCTGAGACCTTTTGACATTTATCTCTCCGCTTCATCTGTTTCCACGTCTGTAAATATTAAGGCTAAGAATAATACCTATCCTATCTATCTCATAAGGCATTGTGAGAACCCAAATGTGAAAGTGCTTTCAAAATCATGAAGTTAAAGAAAAACAAGCTATTAATGAAGGAGTTGGAGAAGATTCAGAAATAATATAGCAGAGTATGTGGTTAAATGCTCAGACTTTGGAGCCAGAGTTCATGTGTTTGAATCCAAGCTCCTCTATTTCCTAGCTATGTGACCTTAGGGAAGTTACTTAACTTTTTTGTGCAATTGTTTCTTCATCTGTAAAAGGAAGATAATAATAAAACTAATCTCAGAATTTTGTGAAGATTAAATTAATTAATGCATTTTAAATACTTAGAATAGTGTTTGTTACATAGTAAGCACTCAAGTGTTAGATGTTAGAATGTTATTCAATTTTATAAATGAAGGGTCATACCCAATAAGAGTTCAAATACTTAATGACAGTACAAACTGAGCCTAGAAGATACTGGTATTTTCTCCCCTTACGGAAATCGGGACATATCCCTCCAATTTTGGAAGTAAACATTTTGAGTAGTTTCAATTTTCAACTAAAACCATGTGACTTCCAAAATACTTCATTCATGCAAATACTTAAGATTGTTGTGAAGTATCATTTACCTAATTTTTAGAAACCTTTTACCTTTTTATCTAAAAATAGCTCCTGATTTTTTCAAAGTAATTTTGTTAACGTAATATACATTTTGTTGAAATTTTGTCGTCAGTTTTTAGATAACTTTTCTTGGCTTCAAATATCCTCCTATGGAATTTAACTTCTAATTCAAAAGCTGAGTAGCTTACCACAGAAAAAAATATAACAAAAAGCTGGGTCAAAAAAATACTGTGTAATATGTCAAAAGGAAACAGCCCTAGTCCTAAATTAGTTATTTACTAAGAGTAACAAAGAGGAAGTGATGAGGGAATAATTCTCACCAAAAGAATACAATTTAATAATATGATACTCTAAGCAGTTCTTATATCAGATTAGTTTATGGTCAGGTCTACAGCTGCAGATGGAGTTAGAGTCTGAAACAAAGTTGGCATCTCACTAAGAAATCACAGCTGGGAGTTATCTTAAATTTCCAATATGCAACAGGAAATGTTGCCAGTGATTCAATAGGTGACAACCCTTCCCCTTTTTTTCTTTTTTCTGAGTTGTCAACAAACCAAAAAAAAAAAAAAAAATGCTCCAGAAGCCCAGTTACTACCATGTTTCCCCGAAAATAAGACATAGCCGGACAATTAGCTCTAATGCTTCTTTTGGAGCATTACTATATTTTGCTCTAAAATTATAGTAAAATTACTATATTTTACGATAATATAAGACTAGGTCTTACATAATAGAACATAATATAAGACCCGGTCTTATTTTACTATAATATAAAACTGGGTCTTGTATAATATAACATAATATATAAGACCTGGTCTTATATTAATTTTTATTCCAAAAGATGCATTAGAGCTGATTGTCCGGCTGGGTCTTATTTTCAGGGAAACAGGGTAGCTAAACATTAAACATAAAAATTCCACTGAAAGATTTAAAAAAACAGCTAAGACACTGAATCTAGCAGATACCAAATAAGGATTGTCAACATTTATACAGTGCCTCCTGGAATATATTAACTGTACGTAGCCCAATGGGCATTTCTATAATATAGTTATCATATCTTCAAGGTTCTAATTACTTAAGTTTCAATGCTGAAGATCAATTATAAATTTCAGTACATTAGGACAAGTACCTGGAACTCAAATAATCCACAAAAATTGAATGAAAAATTAGTTTTAGATGAGTCGACTATATATCCAAGTAAAGAAATAGTAACTATATTTTATTCTAATATAGTATTTCAGAGGCCAGATAAAACATTTTATTCACAGTAAGCATTCTGAAACTATCTCTGTCACCCCAGCATTTTTACAACATATTCATTTGTGCATGTCAGTGTTGAGAGGGGGTTTTCCAGACACACCTCTCTGGCAATGTTACTCAAAGCTTCATCTTCTGCAGAAAATCGGTCTTTCACAGGTGTTCTTTTCCTTCCAGAACCAGGAGTCCCCATCTTGTCTTCTTGATCGTCTTTTAATTCTGAAAGGCGATTTCACTCTGTTTTCAGCCCTGAAATAAACAGAAACAGAATAATTTAAGATATTTCTCTTTGTGCACTTTTAATGCTCATTGATTATACATTTACTTTTAACAAAGAGAAATTATATTTATGTATTAACATAGAAATTAATTAGTAATCAAATACTTTTTCTCATTATCAAATTATTCCAATAAAATTTAGAATATTTAAATTTATACTAATTACTGAACCTCCCAACTTTTTACCATGCTACCCATGGCAACCTATGAGGATGATATAATATTAGCCCCAGAAAACTGCAGTCAACAGTGATTCTACTTGTTTAAAATTATAACTGTTTCTGAAGTCTATTGTCATTCTAGAACAAAAAAACATTTCAGAAAAGTCATTCAGGCTAAAGCTTTGAGAGAACATATTCAAGAAATTTTAACATAGAACCTTAAAGTTATAAAAGCAACTTGGCTTTTTAGAGTAATTTAAGAAACAATTCCAGGGGCGGCTGGATGGATCAGTTGGTTAGAGCGCGAGCTCTCAACAACAAGGTTGCCGGTTCAATTCCCGCATGGGATGGTGGGCTGTGGCCCCTGCAACTAAAGATTGAAAATGGCAACTGGACTTGAAGCTGAGCTGTGCCCTCTACAACTAGATTGAAGGACAACGACTTGGAGCTGATGGGCTCTAGAAAAACACACTGTTCCCCAATATTCCCCATTTAAAAAAAAAATTTTTTTTAAATAAAAAATTTCAAGTAAACCATCACCACATAATATAACAAATGAAATTAACAATAGCAATAACAATGAAAACAACAATCTGCATTTAACAATAACCAACACTGTCCATGCAACAAATATCTGCGTGCCTGCTATTGCCAGGTACTATAGGAGGTTCTGAATAGACAGTGATGAACAAAACTGACATAGGCAATATTAAGACTATATCTATGAAACTGTTATTGTTATTATTATGAAATAGGCCTATGTTTATAAAAGAGCGGAACACATTAATCTTTCAGGATTAAATAACAAGCATGATACAGGCCATCTAACCTTTCCAACAGATGGTACATATTTGAAATTAAAGATTCTCATGAAAGAATGCATCCCAATTTGCATGACCCTCCTCTGTCCTATAAACATTCCTAAGAAGCCAGTTCATTTAGCTAAACACCCACCAACTTAAAAAAAAAAATTCCTACCTTCAACAAAATAAACTGGTGAAATTTCATTACACTGTGAGTCACGAAGAAATTCTCAAATAATTCTGTCTTGATAGGATGAACCATATTAAAACTATAAGTGACTATAATGGTACTAGAATTTACTTGATTCAGGCAAAATAAAACCGAACCACTCCATCAATCCACTCTTCCAAAAAAGTTTCTCCAATGAAAATTCAGGCTGTTCTCATCTTACCTGATACCATTTCTTATACCCACAGAGCTAGCTTGCTATGTTTGTCAATCAGAATGAAGACTGATGATAGCTGATTACTCTGCCATAGAAAATACATCTGGCTATACGTCAGAAAAGACTCACTTAAATGGAAACGAACTAAAAAATAAGGGAACGTCTGAAAGCAGCAGCTGAAAAATACAAGCCACAGGTCAGGATATTTCTGAAAAGCACAGAGGATTTTCTCAGAAGTCTTCCATCCTCCTCAACCTCAGCATAATTTTAAAGACCATTCGTCACTTAATAGTAATAGTACACAAATATTAACCACCAACTGAGAAAAAAGCAGCATGCAGCACAAAGTTCCTTTTCAGACAGGAGTGACAATTTAGCTAATGCACTGCAGTATTTACCACCCAATATTTGTCCTTCAGCCAGCTTTCTAAGGACACACTGAAAGACATTTCACAGAAGCAGGAGACAAAAACAGGCATTTTCTAATTCTAGACACATAAAAATAATCACAGAAGAAAAAGAAAGATTTGGCTGGAAGTATTATATATGTAACTAACAGTGGTTTCATTAGAAGGATAGGATTATGGATGCAGTTTTTTCTTCTTGATTCTCTAAAATTTCAACAGCATTGGGGAAAGATGCATTTTAAAAATATAAAAGCATTCAGATCCAAGACTCAAAGAATAAACTGGCCCCAAATCGGATCGTACCTGAATTAGGTACAATATGCTATACAGCTGAGACACACTATCTGAAGCCATGGCTGGTGGTACTTGTGAATGTATTTCTTTCTCCTCTTTTCTCATAATCCATTTTGCTTCTTTCTCAACTAACAATACCTTAGACCTTACACCTGCTAGGATATTCCCAGCACACAGATTTACACAAAGAATTATCTCTTCTTAAAAAGTGCTTCAAAACTGTGTCAACAAGCTCCAGGCTAATCAGTCCTGAGAGAAAAATGACATGAAAAGGGACAGAGGCAATGGTTACATAGGAAATGGAAACAACTTCCTGTCTGTCTTCCTTGGTAATTCTTGTCCTATGTACAGAGGGTACGTAGGTGTTTATGTGACTGGCCAGGTCCTGTCACCTTTTTCAACTGTACAAGAGGCAGATCAACCATTACCTATTTCAAAAAATCAATCTAGCACTTTTGAAAGAATTGTATTATTTGTACTCTGTAGGCAGGCATCCTTCAAGGTTTTCAGCTTCTCTGCAATCTATCTTCTAATAACTCCGAAACATGCTATCAGCGATAGGGGGAAACCTTAAAAGAAATAAGATCCCTGGCATAGTCAATGGAAAACTGCTTTTTAACAAAATGACAAAAATAAGGGTGTAGGTTATTTCCAGTGTCTGATCCTAAAAGGACTTTCAGTAAGTTTCTATCCCAAGGAGATTTCCTCAAGAACACTTTTCTTCGGGGGCCATATCCTCTCTTCCAGTTTTTCCTTAGTGGTATCGCCAAACCAAGGGCTAAAGCTCCACGTCCACTGAGAAGAACAGAACTGCCTGCATTTTTGGAAAGTCCTTTACCGAGATATTGTCAAGCTGACTTTCTCCAGATGGTTTTGTCTTTAAGTATCTGTCCATCTAAGGGAAAGAGGGGGAAGCACCTTCAGGATGGTGTGGAATATAAACCTTCCAAAACAGACAGGTACATCAATAAGGCTTTCTCTTCCCAATGAGCTTCTCATGGAACACGTTTCTGAAAAACAGGGATTTTGCCACATTAAGCGGCACTTCAATCACGATACTGTTCCCTTTTGTGACAAAACAATGTGTCATGTTGTATAATAAATACAGCACACTTAGTTCTGTCTGAGTACAGATGGTTACAGTATCTTTATATCCAAGTAGTTCATTGTGGAGAACCAAACCACTGGCGTGGTAAGGCTTTGCATCAGAGCTGTCATTTCAGTTAACATCGGTCTGCACAATGAAACACTGGGTAGTTATTCATAAGCAAATCGCAGTATCTGGAATGACACCTGAACTGAAGACTCAGTGTGACTGCAGCTGTTGCCACTGCACAAAATTTCAAGTGAGAGGACTAGCTGCACAACCAATTGCCCTGCTCACTGCCTAAGCCGTGGTTTCTGCATCTGTAGAGTAGAAACAACTGTCCCAACTATTTAACATGGTTGATGTGAGGCTGAAAGGGGTTAAGCTCAATACAACCACCTAATATATTTATAAAGCACTCCATAAATGTTTAGTGTCTTGAATTAACTACCTCTTTTACATATTTAGCTAATGAGTTGACAAAAGGGCAATCCTTGCCTTTCTTTACAATTTTATTCATTTAATTAAAGAAAAATATCCTCAAGTTATTTCCTCTAGCATGCATTATGTGGTATCATCAGCACGCTAAGAATTTTTGCTGAAGCATGGAACAATCTGAAAAAATAAAAATGCCTTTAACTATAATCATTATACTATACAACACATCTACACAATAAAAACAAAGAAGAAATTTTTAAGGTACTTTGTGTTCTTCAAAGTCTATGTTTGAAAGTCTAAATGAACATACAAGTTTTGGGAATATGGCCTTATAATGGGTGTCAGTCCCCTAATTAGAACACTTGACTTAGAAGGAGACAAAAGACAGCGGTCATTAAATGGTGCACTGAAGATCTATGCATACCTTTCTACGCAATTTGTACCTCAAAAGAACAAGTTTTCTAAACTAATATTGAACTCTAATCAATGATGACAGACTGAAATGTTTAGGGTTGAAGTATACTGATATCTGCTGCTTATTTTGAAATGTATCCCTCAAAAAAGTGAAATAATGGATAGAGGAGTGGATAAAGGGGATAGATAGGTAATCACGTATCATACACCATTCACAGGAGAATCCAAGTGGCAGCAGGTACATAAATGCTCACAGTAGGACACTTTCAATTTTTCTGTATGTTTGAACATTTTTATAATAAAGTGTTAGATAAAAAGTAACTGATTGGGAAGGGTAGATGACTAAGGGAACAAATGACACAGGAACTGGGAATTGCAATTAAAAAATCTTATTTTCTTAATTTCATTCCACAATGTTTTGAGGCTTTCAAAAAACAGTAGGGTTATAAAAATGTATGTTGGTCATCTGCAGTGAAACCGTAATTTTCTATCAGGTTTAACATTAACCATCACCCTTAAGAGACATAATGAAATTCTAAGTACATGAAAAACGTATTGCTCAAAACAATGCTCACGCAAGTCCTGAGTCCACACCAAGGTATGTTATAACGAATTATCAGAATGAATTTCAAACAGTGGGGACCAGGATGACTTTACAAACTTCCCAGGGTGGGGAAATCAGTTCATGTATAAAGGATTAACAATTAGAATGGCTTCAGATTTCCAAAAGTAATTCCGGAAACAAGAATGCAATAGAGTAATTCCTTCAAACTTCTGAAGGAAAACTATAGACAACCTTTCAGCAGTACCCAATCAAACCATCCCATTCTCATACTTGATAATTAAAGACATTTTCAGATATGCATGGTCTTAAATATTTTACTTCTTTTATCCTCTTTGTCAATCAGCTACTAGAAGATATACTTCATCAAATGAAAGAGAAAATCAAGAGAGAAAGCTTAGCATCCAGGAAAAAAATCCAACATAGAAGAGGAGCGAAGGGGATTGAGCCCCAGCAGGACGATGGACATCCCAGGGAGAAAGCTACAGATAGAAGCAACGTGATTCAAGAGACACATTGGAGGACTGTCGTCACCAAAATCTCCACAGCCTTAGACACTTGTTCATCTGAGGTGAGCCTTGTCCAGCTTTCTATCTGAATTTCGTTTGTCTGGACCCCATGTTGACGAAGTTCCTGCTGTCCCTTCCCCTGGTGCCTAGAATGGCTGAAGACTTCACACCACAGAAGTGTTTTGCTTTTACCTATTCCTGAGAGCTAGAGCATAATGAGCTTAGAAGCAAACTTCCTCCAGCCATACTTCCTCTAGGTATTCAGTGCCTTGTAAAGACTCCAGCTCTGCCAGATGCCCTGATTGTGGTGAGTCTTATGGTTCGCCAGGACTAACAAACTTTCCCAATGACTTACCAAAAGGGGCTTGAGGAAGACTCTGCCCAGCTTATCTTCTCCTGGGAGCCTGCACTTAATAGTGGCAACACGGACATTTCCTATGTTTACACTTGTTATTCAGTTTTTCAAAACGAAACAATATGCAGCTTAGGGATACAAACTATGGCAGAGATTGGCTTATTGCTCACCAAGCCATTTCCCTTTTCAGCTATGTTACATTTCCTGGACATCCTCGCCATTATGAGCAGCCATTTGATTGAGTTCTGGCCAAGGGAATGCAAGCAAAAGTGATGTACGCCATGCCCAAGACTGTCCCTCAAACTTTCCATACAATATACTACACTCCCTCTCTTTGCCCTCAAATCTTCCATCCAGATGCAGAGAACTCAGTGAAAGTCACTGAGGCCCCAGGGGACAGCAGAATCACTAACTGAAAGGTGACTGAACCCCTGGGTGACTCAGGAACAAACTACTCCTTTGCCATTATTTCCAACATACAGCAGACGGAGATGTGAGAAATAAATTTGGTGTTAAACCACTGAAAATTGGGGGTTGTTTGTTAAAGTAGGTTAGTCTACTCTGACCGAAAGACACAAAAAGGTGGTAGAGCAGAGCTATTCAGTTTTTCAAAATTAAAGAACATATGGATCAGAAATACACATACGGAAGGTGGGCTGGACTGCAGGGTTGGGGGGGGCAGGTGGATGGTCCCAAAAGAATGATTAACATGTAAAATGGGATTGTGACTACCTGGAGAGGAAGGAATACCACTAAAAAATGCATACAGGGTACTCCTAGGATAATTGTTATGATTCATTTCTTGACCCAAGTAATGAGACCACAGGTGCTAATTTTATTCCTACTGAAACTGTATTTTTGTTTTATATTTCTCTATACTTCACAAATAAACTATTTTGCTCAAAATAAATTAGATAAATAGGATAGACGCTTGAAAAATCTGTTGGAGCACTTGGGAAAAATAAGGTGAATAGAAAACTAAGCTAAATAAGTAAATAAAATAAAAACAAAGTAACTCTTCCCCTCTGAAACTGAAACTTACGAAACAATACTTGGCTGAGGAATAAACAAGATTTATTTAGTTATAATAAAAATACCAACTAGTGATTTAAAATTGTAAAATTGTAATGTTGTACAGAGGGGAAATGGAAGAAAATAATGAAGAAATACAAAATTACAATAAAAACCACCAGTCATTTCCACCATCTGAAGATACTTTTACATAAATGAGTTTACTTTTTAAACATAAATGAGTTTATAAACTATGTGCTACTTTGTAACCAGCCATGACAGACAGATTCTAAGGTGGCTCCCACCCATTATCCCCCCTCCTGCTGTTCACACCTTTGTGTAAACACCTGCCCAAGAATGTGGGTAGGACTTCTAATTTGCTTCTAACCAAAAGACTATGACACATGTCATTCCCATGATTATGTTACATTATATAAGACTGTCTAGCCAGCAGACTTGCTCTAGACTCTCTTTGATGGCTTGACGAAGTGGCCATATCTGCAAATACCACGGGCCAGAAACTTCAGGTTGCCTCTGAGAGCTGAAAGCAGCCTTTAGGAGCTTGTGGACAGCCTCTGGATGACCAAGTAACTTCCAGTGAGCAAGAAGTCTCAGTCCTAAAATCACAAAGAAATTAATTCTGCCAAAAACTTAAGTGAGCTTGGAAGCAGAAATTTATCAGTTATATCTCCAGATGAGAATTCAGCCCAGCTAAGGCCCCAATTGCAGCTTCATGAGACCCTATGTAGAGGACCAGCTCAGTCATGTTCAGACTTCTGCTCCACAGAAACTCAGGGATAATAAACGTGTGTTGTTTTAAGCTGATAAATCTGTGTAATATGTTATACAACATTAAAAAGAATGAACACAACAGCTTTTAAAACGTAGGATGAATGAATTTAGCAAAGTGTAGGGGATACACAATAAACTCAAAAAAAAAATCAGTTACATTTCTATACACTAATGATGAACAATCAAAAAAGAAATTTAAGAAAACAATTCCATTTACAATAGCATCAAAAAGAATAAAATACTTAGGAATAAATTTAGCCAAGGAAGCAAAAGACCTGTACACTGAAAAGTATAAAACATGTTGAAAGAAATTAAAGGAGACACAAATAAATGAAAAGCCACCCCAACCCCCTGTTCATAGATTAGAAGACTTAATATTATTAAAAGGTCAATACTACCCAAATAAATCTACAGATTCAATGCAATCTCTATCAAATCCCAATGCCATTTTTTGCAGAAATAGAAAAACCCATCCTAAAATTAAAATTCATATGGAATCTCAAGGGACCCCAAACAGACAAAATCTTGAAAAAGAACAAAGTTGGAGGCATCACATTTCCTGATTTCACAACTTACTAGAAAGCTACAGTAACCAAAAGAGTGTGTTACTGGCATAAAGACATAAAGAATATGACAGAGGGCACAGAAATAAACCCCGGCATATAGAGTCAAGTGATTTTCAACAAGGGTGCCAAGATCAGTCAATGGAAAATGGACAGTCTTTTCAACAAATGGTGCTGGGAAAACTAGATATCCACATACAAAAGAATAAAGTTGGACCCTTACCTTACACCACATACAAAAATTAATTCATAGTGAATCAAAAAAATAAACGTGAGTACCACAACTATAAGACTCTTAGAAAACACATGCAGAAAACTTCCTTGGATTTAGTAATAATTTCTTGGATCTGACACCAAAAGCCCAGACAACAGAAGAAAAAGATAAAACGAACTTCATCAAACAGTTTTGTGCATCAAAGGACACTATCAGCAGTAAAAAAGCAACCCACAGAATGGGAGAAAATACTTGCAAATCATGTATCTGATAAGTGATTAATATCCAGAACATATAGAGAACCCATAAAACTTAACAACCCAATAAAACAAATAACTCAATTCAAAGACAAAAGACTTGAATAGATATTTCTCCAAATAGATGTACTAATGGCCAATAAGCAAAGCACATGAAAAGATGCTCAACATCACTAATCATTAAGGAAATGAAGATCAAAGCTATAATAAGATACCACCTCCAGCTCTCAAAAATGGCTATTATTTTAAAAACAAAAAACAGAAAAACAGAAAATAACAAGTATGTCAAAAATGTAGAGAAACTGGAACCCTTGTCCACTGCTGATAGGACTGTAAAATGGTGCAACTGTTGTGGAAAATGGTATGGCAATTCCTCAAAAAATTAAACAAATTGCTGTATAATCCAATAATTCCACTTATATACTCAAAAGAAATGAAAGCAGAAACTTGAATAGTTATATGCTTGTGTGCAAAGCAGCATTCTTCACAATAGCCAAAAGGTGAAAGCAGATCAAGTGTCCATCAACACATATGGACAAACAAAATGTGATATATACATGGTGCTATATTATTCAGACTTGAAAGGAGTGAAATTCTCATACATGCTACAATGGGTGAACCTTGAAGACATTGTGTGAAATGAAATAATCCAGACACAAAAGAGAAATACTATATGATTCCACTTCCATGAGGTACCTAGGGGAGTCAAATTCAGAGACAGAAAGAAGAGTGGGGAATGGGGAGTTATTGTTTAATGGGCACAGATTTCAGTTTGGGATAATGAAAAATTCTGGAGCTTGATGGTGGTGATGGTTGCACAACAGTGCAAATGTACCTAATGTCACTGAATTGTACACTTACAAATGGTAAAAGTGGTCAATTTTATGTTATGTATATTTTACCACAATTAAAAAGAGAAACTTTGGATGGATAGCAAAGGGTGAGCTTGGTAAGACGGGGGAACAGTGACCCTCTCATTCCCTTGACTGTCCCCTTAGATATAACATATCCATAACAGGGGAAGAAATATCTAATCTCAAACTGAATTTTTTTCTCATTTTATCCTATAATTCCTGAGTCACTTAACTGAAATACTTTTTGAAAAAAATAGCAACATGTATGTTTACTAATTATACTGTTTGTTGTTATAAGTGATTTAAACCATTTAACAGGGAAATAAACATTTTAACATCCTAATCCTCTGCATACAGTATACTGTCCTCTATTTAACTTAGAACAGAGCCAAAAGATTGCTCCTAGCTGTTAAAATGTTTCTACTTAGGAAAGTGGGGGATGATGAAAGAATAACAAAGCAATCAGAACAAGTAACTTAAAAATTAAATTTGTTTCCTAAAGCAGTAAAAATGTGTTACATCAAAACCAGTTAAAATTGTGGTGTTCATAATGAAGGAAAAACTAAGATACACAGGGCTCAAAGTGAAAACAATGGAAAAAGATGAACTATGATTCTTTAAGAAGTGTTTTAATATACCACTTCTGAGAAAATAAAACCACCCTTATATGCACTTGTACCCCAAGGCTTTCCAACTTCTTTTCCACCACTCTCTCACCTCTGCTCTGTTCTAACCTTTTTTTTTTTTTTTTTAGGAGGAGGAGGAGAAGTGGAAGGTTGAGACCGGGAAGGGAAATAACAGGAATAAACCAGATATAGCAATGAAGAAAGACAATTTATTTTTTTGTCCTCACTTGAATACTAAATACATCATCATCATCAAATGCTAACAATCCAAATTTCAGAGGGCAGGGAAAAGCTAAATTTCCTGGAGTCACAACCTAATCTAAAGCAAAAGAAAGAATGCAGGCTTTGCATCTGTAAATTAAGTCTGCCTGTCGAATTCTTTTAATGTTGTTGTGTTTTTTTTTTAATTTTACTGGGGAATATTGGGGAACAGTGTGTTTCTCCAGGGCCCATCAGCTCCAAGTCGTTGTCCTTCAATCTAGTTGTGGAGAGCGCAGCTCAGCTCCAAATCCAGTCACCATTTTCAGTCTGTAGTTGCAGGGAGCCCATCATCCCATGCGGGAATTGAACCTGGCAACCTTGTTGAGAGCTCGCGCTCTAACCAACTGGGCCATCGGGCTGCCCCTGCATGTTGAATTCTTTAAACAACCTTAACTGGAACACAGGCTGCAATTTATGGTGACATGAACCTTGGTCCAAAGGGTGGAGCACTAAGCTGTCTAGCCTGAGAAGTGAGATCAGTTAAAGAACTTTAAACTCAAGTGCATTGTTCACTAAGTATAGAAAACACCAAGGTTTTCATGGGAAAGCACATGGTATAGGAAACTAGGGAGACAGCATCTGGTAATCACCAAGAGTTTAAAGAGGTAACTTCATGATATTGTACACGATACTGTGACAGTTCTATATGAAGGGAAGGCGAATTTGGGAAGAAGCTAATTTTCTCTGTATGAACTCAAAATAATTCTGTAAAACGACAGAGCCCATCATTCCCAGGGTCCTTGCGATCCCAATGACAAGTGTGAAGGTCTCTGAATTAGAGGATTCCAACCAGGGGCGTGGCCTCCCAATGCCAGTTCACAGTAATGTTTTTCTCCTGTTGTGAAACATGTGACTGATTCTTGGCAAACATGCTCAAAACCAGAACATAGCATCAATACTGGCACAATCCTGCGCTCTTTCATGTGCACATTTTTCTAAAACACTTCCCTCAATAGTTTTCCTTAATCGTGCTCTTTCCTTTAAAAAGGAAGACAAAAAACTGGATCCTAGGATATGCATGCTAAGCAGATTTTCATCCCAAACTGAGCCCTAATCTTCTGAAGGCAAACGTCCTTTATAAGCTCCCTCTTCTGCGGTTGCCACTTTTTCTAAACCACAGGCCTTCCTGACGTGCAGCAGGGCCAGGACAGATTACAGTTATGTGGTAGGTTCTGTCAGGCGAGCTTTGACAAGGCCTCAAAATAGACCTTGGGCACCAGCCAGGGAAACTGCCACTCACAAGTTCCAACTTCATCATAACATGTTAGCCCCTCAGCACTTTTTTCCCCTAGCCTTTCTTATTTTAAAAGGGCAAAGATTCCTGACCCTCCTCCTGGTCATGAATGAGCTGTATAACAGAAATTCAAATTATAAACCTCCCTTATTCAGCTCGCAAATGCTTTGCAGACTACAGACTGAACCTGTACCTACCTCCTGCCATGGGAAATCAACCCATCAATAGCACTCTGGTTTGCAAAAGGATTTTTGGATCTCAAACTCCAGAGGTTTATTTTATTATAAATAGACTAGGATGAGGAAGATAAGGAAAAAGAGAGGTGGGTTATTTATTTCTCTTGTGTCTAATAATATAGTAGCAGACTTTGGCAATGCAAGAAGTTTAACTATATACAATGTTTTTCATTGATATTGGTCATAAAATCCTAAAACTACCAACCTACTACAAAAGGTATTCATTTAACTATTACCAAATGTAAATGGTTTATCTATAACAGCACCAGTATTCAAGCTACAGTATTTTGACCCTTACCAGTACAAATAAAATTAACCACCTGTCACTACAATGTTTTAAATTGCCTTAAAAATATTATTGCACTATTTTTTAAATGGAGAGGAGGATAAAGAATACAAAGTAATTAAGAGCTCCTTCCTCCTTCTATGAGGTTAAGAAAGACATTAACTTCTACTATAAAATAAAGCCCAATATAGGATTGAAATACACTTTCAGATTTTCACAACTTAAGTCCCAACCTTGCAATCACACTTTAGAAATACATTCCATATACATACTTATGGACTACGTAGTACATAGGCTTACATATGAGTTGTTCATTACAGCAGTGTTTGTAGAAAGCTAAAAACAACCTAAATGTCTATTAATAGGAAATGGTAACATAAATTATGAAAAATTAATAAATCATGGTTCAGCTACACTAGACAGGGCATCCAGTCTTTTTAAAAAATCAGATGGGTATACGTGCTAACATAGAAAGATCGCTAAGAATGAAAGGTACAGGACGTTTCTCCTAAACATGTGATTACATATGTAATAGAACATTTGGAGAGGGTTATGAAAGAAACTGTTAACAGTGGCTGCTTGGATTAGTGGGTTGGAGAGTGAGAAAAGGCTAAAAGTTTATTGTGCAAAGGAGACTTCCTTTTCACCCTATGACATTTATTTTAAAACGTTTTGTCAATTTTGAAAAGTCCCACAAACATCAACTGAACGCATGAAGTGAGCATTCTCCTTCCATGTATGCCATTTCTTCCCTCTTCTTAACCATTTCTACTCTTTATTGCTGGCCCCACCACCAAAACAAAAGCGTACACATGCAGCGAATCTCAGAGATTCTCTAAGAAATAGAATTCTCTCTCCATCCCCCCACCAAAATAAAGAAATAGTAGAACAAATGAAAAAAGTATAATATATGATAAACCCAGTGTTCAGCCCATTGTCTGGCCCAATTTATTGTAGGCCCCAAAGTATTAACAGTGAAAGTGCAATGTGCAATACAAAAAACATCATTTCCAAAGGTGTCCTATCTATTATTTTAAAGGGAAAAATGGAGAAAAAGATAAAATTATTTTACCCACAGGGTAAATTTTACTCAATTCCTTCCTTCTGAATTTTAAAAGTTGAGTTTTGAATGATGGTCATAAAGTCTATTCTTTATTTGCAAACTGAACAAGGTAGTTAGACTTCCCAGTTAAAGGACCTTCTCTCAGATTCTCCAGAGAGAAAGCAACTACCTAAAAGGAAAAAGCGAATAGGCGCAATGATCTTATGGTGAGGACAGAAGAATTTTATTTCCTCTTAAGTGACCCTCATCAGCAGTCACAGCACACTGCAGGGTGAATTCTTTTTCTTTTTTTCTGTCCATCATCAATTCTGTTCCTTTTCACATTAGGAGCAGAGTAAACAATTCACAAAGAGCTTTGCAAGAAACTGCTCTAAAGAAACTTCTCATTTCTAATAGAGATCTGTTTTTGTTTTTGTTTTGAGAAAGAATCTACTTTGCCAAATATATTCTATCACTTTTTTCTTTCGTTACGGAGATGCTTGAATTCTGACCTAAGAAGGTTTCTCTTGCATATCTACCTATCAAGACAGTCAGTGATGGTGGTTTCCACAAGGGATTTCCCAAAAGGGATTCTCTGTTCCCTGGGAACTGAAACTCTTATGTCACTATTAAATGCTGGACAAAAATCAAAAGCAGCATTAAGGGAACACTCTAAATATAAGAATGGATATCCAAGGAAATAAGATGCCAAAATTTAGTCAAATCAAAGATAAAGGAATTTGGTGAGCAAGACCAACAGGGTAAACTTACTATTACTTTAAAACTGATAACTAATTAAAGTTCCTTTATAAATGAAAATCAAGGTAAAATAAGCTGAATTCCAGAAACAAGAAAAAGAAAACAAGGCTAAGAGTATCAAGAACTCGGATTCAAAGTTATTTTGCTCAACAACATTTTAAAAGTCAAAATGATCATGTTACATTTCAGCAATAAAAAGTTATTTCTAGTTTTAAGCGAATTCATTCCAATAATAAATAACAACTTTAACACACACTTTCTTCTATACCAGAACTTAAATAAGAACTCAGTATACATAGTCTCATTCCACATTTTTAAGGATAGATTTGGCATAATAGGTGAAACCTTTCCCTCAAAAGACTATTTTGTATATTGCAGATTCTTTCAGTGAACTTTTCCCTACCTTAACAATGGTGGCGTAGCTCTCCTTTTTACTGATGTTTATTTTGTTTCTAGATCCCTTCATTTCTTTATTGTCCCACTCGGGCAAAATATGGGTAAAAATCACAACAATCCATTCAGGAACTAACAATTCTAAATCCAAACATTCTACAGAGGTTCAATTTTTATTTCCTTACTATACTTCATAATAATAAATATCCAGCAACAAACCTAACCAAGTGTAATACAATACTCGTATAAAATGAGTGAAGGTATCTAATTAAACAGGCAGTAACAAACTCCTAGCTTTCCTCTACTCCAATCTTAAGATCCATATCAGTGATTCACAAAGTAGTGACCTAACTTCCTAAATGAATCACACTTACCAAAATTCTTATTGTGCATAAGACTAGGTCATCATCTCTATATTTGTTAAACAGAACACGATGTTGGTAAAACAGGGTTAATTCTGCAGACTTGCAAACCACAGCAAACCTCAAGTCCCTGCCAACTAACTCTTATCTGTAACACTTCACATTCTCCAAAAACAGATTTATCCCCAAAATAAAACGTTATCTTGGACAAATGTTATTTTAAACATTGATGAAGAACTCATCCGTCCATACCTTGCTCTCCATCCCTCTAATATCGTTACTGTATCCACATTCTCTTCCCATTGTGATAACATAAAAATGGCCACTTTTTATCCCTACGTATCTTTTAGTCAATTAACCTACGCTACAGTTCGGTTTACAGCAGAAATGCTGAGTCATTAAATGGCAACTCAAAGAAAATGAGCTACAAACGAGCTCAAGTTTAGGATACAATAATTCCCTGGCCATATCTCAGCAGCCTGATCTTTGTATCTCCCACGGGTAAAAAAAAAAAAAAGTGGGAGCACACACTTGAACTTTTTTCTCCCGTAAGAAAGAAAAGAGGTGGGTTTCCTGTGCTGGATATCCACAGGCAAGAGAAGCAGGACTGACTGGACTGTATACCTTAGCAATCTGGGTGTGAAGAACACCTCTTATTAGTCAAGCATTAACCCTGACACTCCTAGCAAGCGTCTGTTACACCCGCGCTTCAGCTCGGGTCAAGGAGGAAGAAGAAACAAATGTCATAAAAATGCTACGCCCTCCACCGGCCTGACACCGTTCCCTGGGGTGACTGCCTGGGGACAGAACGAGGGAGTGCCGCGTCTGGGAAGGAGAAGGCGCCCGGGGCACCCGAAGCAGGACAGCAGCCCGATGTAATGTCTCCTACAATGGGAGTAACAGCTTCCCCTCGCGCGGATGGAGGGTGCAAGTCAGGAATCAGGCGTGATGCAGAGAGCGCGGCAGGCAGGGGGCGACCCCGACCCCGGAGCCCGCCGAGGGACGCGGCCAGCTCCCGGGAAGCCTGGCCCCCAGCAGGGGTCAGCGGTGACGCGGACCTCCCCGGGCTGCAGAGGCCAGGAAGGGGGCCCCCGTCCGCGCTCTCCTCCGGGCCGGCGGGAGGAGCGGCCCTTACCTGTCTCTGGGCACGGGCTGTGGCTGCGGCGCAGCCCGGGAAGGGCCGGAGCGCGGCTCGCCGGCCGGGAACCCGCCGGGGCGAAGAGCGAGGAGCAAAGGGCGAGGGGCGCGGACGGCGCACTCGGTCCCTGGTGCCGGCCAAGCGGGCCCGGCTGGACGCAGCGGCTCCAGGCGCCAGTGGCCGATCAGTCCGTCACGCCGGTGTCCCCTCGGCGCCGCCGCAGAGACAGCGGGAACCGGCCCCGGGAGGAGCCGCAACCCGAGCGGCTGGGTACGGAGGCGAAGCAGGGGCGGGGCCACAGGGTCGGCGACCCGCTCACCCGGAAGCAGTTGTGGCCTCAGCGGCGCGCGATGCGGCGGCAGCTTGATACCGGCCTGCCGGGGTGCTCCAGGCTCTCCCGCGGTGACCTGCTCGTCGCCCCGGGCGCAGTGCTCCTGCCACCCGGCTCCGCCACTGCGAGCTGCTGCTGGGGCTGCGCCGGAGGGAGCGCTGCGGGGCGCGACCGCGGGTGGGGCGGAGGCCCGGGGCGGCCTAGAGGTGGCTCCTCCGGGCCCGCGGTGCCTGCCCAGCGCCTCCGCCCCCAGGACCGAGGCCAGGAATGTGAACTGATGCGTGTACCGGTTCAAGGCTGCACCTGTCCTGGTCGTCGCTAACCTTTCTGGCCTAGCAGGCTTGGGTAAGTGGCCCGGGGTGGCAGTTGCGACTGTAGGAAACGAGTGTGCGAGGGTGAGTGGGTGTGGTTGAAATGCTTGAAAAGCCTTATTTTCAAAATGAAAACGCATGGTTTAAAAAATTATTTCTGGAGAAGAATGCCCGGCGGTGGGGTGAGGGGTGGTTATGGGGTCCGTCAGCTATCTCTGATCGACACGGACCTGTCATTCATTCCAGAATTATCTCGCGAGATCCACCCCGTCCGAGGCACTAGAGAAACACCAGTATCCTGCTCTTTGGGAAGCTTACCTGGTGGTGAGGTAGACGGAATTAAGCAAACAAACGAGGTAATGACAGATTGTGTGAGGCTCTGCAAGAAACACACAAGAGTGATGAGAGACGTTACGTCCTCCCTGGCAGGATAGGATGGCGAGAGAAGAACAACGAAAGTGACAGTTGAGCAGCCTCCTGAGAAAAAGGCACAAAATACACTTAGACGCAACTTTATAGGTTGCGGAATCCCCTGAATAAGCCCACGGATTCCACGTTAAGAACCTGTCGCTAAGCCTTCTAAAGGCTGTTTCTGTGCTTCTGCATTTTCAGGAGGCTTGTTCTCCCTTTAGGGTTCACGGGGGCACTGATAGAAGAGGTTCAAGGCATGAATTAGGGAGCTTTAGAGATAGTGAGACAGCAACAGATGCTGATCGCAGAGGGAATTAGACCATCTGTCTTGAAAGACAGTTTCTTTAACCTTTAACTTTTTTGCTTTCCGTGTCACTATTTTTCTCAGACGCATGAATAAAATGACTTTTACCTGGGATCAAGAGGAACTGAATCTTCCCAAAAGATCATACTATGTTATGATCTGAATAAAGGATTGATGATATATTTTGCTAAATCAGTGAAAGACAAAAAAAAAAAGCCAACTTGGAAGAGAGATGGCCTATTCATGTAATAAAGCATTACCTGAATAACACCAATAAACTCAATGATGTTTATTAGATATTAGTTTATATAACTGCACAGTTAATTGAAGATTGTTTGGATAATATTAGGATGAGATTTCCCTCTTTTTATTTTACTCTTTAATCACTTATTTTGGCTTATACTAAACTAACAGAAAAATATTTTGTTGTGTCTTCTGGGAAAACTGGAAGGGATCTCACACTGATTGAGTGACTACTGTTTGCACAGCATTGTGCTGGCACGTAAATATATTATCCCTTTCAGTACTAGAACCAACCTTGATATATGGGGATTATTATGCCCATTTTAGTTACACAGACATTGAGATTCAGAGAGATTGCAACTTGCCTAAGGTAACAAAACTGGTAGCTGGAAGAGCCAAAGTTTGAACTCAGAACTTTCTGGCCCTGATTCCCTTTACACCATGTTTTTGTACTTGAATATTTAAGAGGAAAATATAAGTGAAGTGTCCAGCCAAGCCTATTTCTGTTTTGCTTTTAGAATTTTATTATGCAAATGTACTTTAAGGTAGAGTGTAAATGAGGCAATTTTGGAAGCTCTCTGGTTTTTTCTTCTCCCGCTATAGGATATTTGCCATCTATTTGGCACCCAAAAAACTACTCTACTTGTTTTAAGAGTTCCTACTGCCATGTGTCCTTTGAACACTTACAAGAATGTTATAAAGTATGATGCTAAATGTTTTGTCATTGCAAGGGGGTCCTGACTAAATGGGACACTCTGAATTATTTCACAGACAGTGTTTCCCTGCACAGTAAGTGATCTTTATACCAAAAATACATGTTCCCTGTTCTTTATGGAATAGTTTGACATGTGAATGCCCCCAGGTCTGAGTGGGCTCTAGGGACAAATGAACAGATGAAGAAAAAGTTTGCAAGTGTTTATACAGTTTCGAGGAATGAGGTAGTAGGATTTGTACATTTTTGTTCCTTTCGTATCAGATCCTTCACATTTTTCTTTGATGATGTCAAAAAACAAAAATTTTCCTTTCTCAAGAGGAAACATTTATTTTTGTGCTTTTCACAAAATTAAATTGTCCTTTGCAAATACAATACTATGTTCACCCTATACGTATCTCTGGAAAACATCGTTAGTTCAAACATTACAAAGAAGATGCCACTTTTCAGAGGCTAATATTTTTATTATTATAGTAGAGTGTGTGTGTGTGTGTGTGTGTGTGTGTGTGTGTGTGTGTTGGAAGCATTTTTTAAATTTTAATTAAGTCCTTACAAACCTATGGAAACCTGGCAAAGCAACAGTCTTCAACTGTGTATATTTGTTTTAAATATAACATACCCTCTTTCCAAAAATTTCTTCTTATCTAGACTTACTATTTTTACTTGCTATTTACTATATTTTCTTGAAAATAATTGTAGACTCACAAGAAGTTGCAAAAATAGTAGAGAGATCCTGTGTACCCTTCACCCAGCTTCCTCCATTGGGTAGCATCTTACATACCTATAATACATCGTTAAAACTAGGAAATTGACATCTGGCTATCTTCCTTAGGTTTGTGTAGTTTCTTTTTGTTTCATTATATCAAAAAATTAACCATTTTGTAACAATTCATTTCTATTGTATTTGATTTGGCTCCTTTCCTTTTCCTAAATTAGCAGATGGCAACGTCAGTAAGTGTTCATGGTGCTCGTGTGGAATTACAAGTTTACTAAAAAAATTCTGTGGGTCAACACACTTAAAAATGAATCATTTGTAAGATTTTTGGGTTTTTTTCCTGCTTATACTATTCCATGTCATTCTGCCCTAATAAAGCTATAAATTTATACAACTTGTGTATGTGTGTTTTAATACATCCTCTGACCACTGAAATGTTTTCAAAGAGATTGCTATTAAAGTAAAAGGAAAATGAATGCAAAGCTCTTCATTTGATTTTTTAAACGTTTTTAAACATCTAACTATCCAAATAAGAGTGCCATGGTCTATTAGTTCGGAAGCCAGATCTCATTTATGGCTAATTCTGTCTCTGTATGGCTTTTCCTAACCAGCGCAACTCATGCTTTTCTCCACCATTGAGTAAACAAAGGAAATGAAAGAAAAGATGTGGAACTTACTTTCTTTAGTTTTAGTGGTGAGGATAGGTTGATGAGAGGGGAGAATTTGGGATTTTGCGTAGGTATCAATTACGTATCAATGCATAATCACAAGTAATCAAGTAATGACTTTTATGCATTATATACTCATTATAAATGAGTAGTCAAACATCCTTCATATTATGGCTCATTTAGCAAACTTATTCATCTGCTGTGTACCAGGCACCCAGTTAGGCACTAGTAACACACAATAGGATCTGTTTTTAAAATGAGTATTAAGTGCTTCCTATGCGCCAGGTACTTCCTAGAAGCTATGGATCTAATAAGAAGTAAAAAGAAAGCTTTCCTTCTCTCATGAAACTTAACTGTCTGGTAAGGGAGACAAATTATCACACAAAAGTAAATTTATATGCCTAATGGGTATTACTAAGGGTAGGTGTGTGACGCATGAGAGCATTAAAGTGGAACGCAACCTAATCTGGGGCATCATAAATGGCTTCTCATAGCAAGAGGTGCACTGAGCCAAAGTTTAAAACTGCCAAAGAGTGAACTTGATGTCGAATAGAGGGAAAGCAAGGAAGAACATTGAAAACCTCGTGAGGGAACCAGAGACTGAAAAGAAATGAGGGAGAGGGTGTGAGACGAGTCTAGAGAATTAAGTACGGGCTCACCATGCAGGGTCTTACAGGCTTGGAAAGGATTCTTTGCAAAGCAATGCAAACCAATTGAAGAGTTTTTATTGGGAATAACATGATCAGATTTGTGTTTCAAAAGATTGTCTAGCTTCAGTGAGAAGAATTCATTCTTTGAATGTATATGTCCTGAGTGCCCACTATAGGCCGACTACTAGTTTGTGCGCTGAGTACACAGCAGTGGACAAAACGGACAGAGTCCCTATTTTCTGAGGGTCTTACAATACACCAATAGTACATAAGATGATGAGAAGTGCTACAAAGAACCCAGGTAAGAATAAAAGGGTAGGGTGGTGTTGTTATTTGATTAGCTTGAACCATATGAAATGACTGATCTTTTTACATCATTCTTTTTTAAACCTCAGAATGACATTAGAATCATGTGGGTCAACCTGGTTGGATGACATTAGAGTTATTAATATATTGTTCAATCTAATACTTGGAAGAGTCAGAGAAGACCTCTGAAGGAGGTGATACAAAGAGAGAGAGGTAAGTCATGCAAATACCTGGGGGAAGAACATCTCAAGCAAAGGGACAGCAAGTGTAAAGTCCCTAAAGTAAGAATGTACTTGGCCATCTTTGAGTAACAAGGAGGTCAGTGTGGCTGAAGAGTAATGCGCAGGAGCGAAGAGTGGTAGTAGGGACCAGATCTTGCTGGGTTTTGTAGACTGTGGTAAGAAATTGGCTTTTCCTCTTTGAATGAGTTCAGCTATTGGAGATTTTTGACCAGAGAAGCTACATAATCTGTCATTAGTAGAATTTAGGGGGTGGGTATAAAAAAGGATCACTTAAAATCCTTTCAACTTTGCTGTATGTTTGAAATATTTCCTAATAAAATGAGGAGACTGTTTCAGCTGCTGTGTTGTGAATAGACTGGGAGGCAAGGGTGAGATCGGTAGACCAGTTAGGCTATTGCAGTAATTCAGCTAGCAGTGAAGACAGTAAGAAGTGAGTAGATTCTGAATAAGTGTTGAGATAGAGCCAATAAGATCTGTTTATGGAACGGATTTGAGAGGTGAGAAACCGAAAGATAAAAGATAACATGTCAGGTTTTAGACCTGAACAGCTGAAAGGGTGGGGTTGCCCTCTACTGAAATTCGGAAGGCAGTCTATCTAGGTCAAGCAGTTTTGGAGGAAAAGACTTTTTGGGACAAAGTAAGTTTGGGATACCTGTTGGACATCTAGGTGGAGATATTAAAGAGGCAATTGAATATACAAGCCAGTAAGTCAGAGGAAATATCCAGGTAGGAAATACAAATATATGAATCCACCTGAAAATTAAGAATACATACAAGTACAAATACCTTGAGAATAAAATGCAAGTATTCAAGTTCAGCCTAAAGTTCAGCATAAAGCCTCTGACTCATGCTTTCATTCTAGGCTGACTTTGTTTGTAGATAGTTATCAGTTACTTTATACTGCCTTTCAGAATATCTGTGTGTGTTACTGTCTGCAGTTTACTTGTGTTCTAAAGAGCGTAAATGTTTAATGTTGGTCTTATCTTCCCAAGCAGAATATACATTTCTTAAAAAATAATCTGTACAATGCCATATTCCTAGAAGACATTTTGCAATGCTCATATAATAAACTATTCTAATGTAGTTTTTCATTTCTTCTATTGTCATAAGCATCAATTTTCTTATAAATCTTTAATTTAGACACTTCTAGCTATCTTGTGAAAATAAGCGTAGAGTTAGAATTTTTTATCTTTTGCCACTTGTGCCCATTTTAAGGTCAGACAGAGACCTTTTTTTAAAAAAAAATGGCTCAGCTCTCCTCCTCCAAACTGTCTTTATACTCAGACTTCATGTCTTGCAATACTTCAGTCCAGCAGAAAGGACAGCCTTCCTAGTAGACCCTGAATTCACTAATTGAACCAAAATAGGTAACCTGTCCATCCCTTAAGAAATAACTGTAGCTGGGGAAATTCTGTGCTGTGACTGGCCAGGTATGAGTCATGTGCTCCACCTCTGGTTCACCCAGGGAACATAGACTGTACGAGAGGAGTGGTTGGCCAGAAGAAGATATGTACTGTCACCACAATGAGGAAATGGATACTGATGGTCAAAAAGCAATACATACGCCGCCAAGTAACTCAAAGACCTAGGTGTTGTTCCTCCCTTAAGCTTTTAAAAGAAGTTAGTAATGCCATGGCACTCACTTTGAATCTCTTCCAATTCCATACACAATACTGCATTTTCCCCTGAATCATTAGACTGTCATATATTCACTTGTCATTGATGAGTGCACGTCACAAAAAATAAGTGTGTGAGTACAGAACTTAACAAGCTGGAAGGGTCAGTATTTCAGCACATCACTTTCCAGGATACTCCCACCTGGGTATTGCAGGTAGTTTCTTGTCCTACAATTCTTTCCTATTGTCAGTCTGCCCAAAACATTTTTATTTGCCCTCAATACCCTGGGGGCAGGGTGGCTGCTAGCTGAGGTACCTGGGAAACCACTGCAGAAGCAAGCAACGCTTTTGCTTAAGTTCATCTTTAGGACATATACACAGTGTGGAATCTTGAAAGCAAAATGTATCTGCGCATATGTATGTTTTCGGCTTCTTTTCAGCTTCACCATTTGCATTCCTTTCTACACTAACAGGTGACTTTCCCCATAAGATGTTTGACCTAACTTATATGGCCTTTTTAACCTTTTAGTTCAAATTTTACTGCAGAAAATGGATAACTTTGGTGTAAAGAGAATGTTGGTTCTATCTATTATTCTGGAATTTGGGATGGCTCCTCTAGTTTGCTGCTTCCCTGGACACCAAACATAACATTCTCTGTTCTAGGACCTGCTTCAAGTTGGTCATAAGACTGGCAGGAAATCAAACCAAACTAAATGAATAGTTGTTGAAGTTAATCTCGCATCCTGGAGCTGTGCATGCTGTGGAATAGCCTGCTTTGTTCAGCACAGTTCTAATCAGAATCACTGGCCCGTGGTCCTGTGCCTCAGAATTTCAAGTTTGGAAATTGGATTTGAGTCTGGTTATTTTAAAAATAGGTATGATAATGGAGTATAGCCCTTAAAATTTCTATTGTAAGAGCAAATGACATGGGATTGTGTTAACCATGTATTCAAATGTAAAAAGGTTTGCTAAACAGTATGTTCTAGATGATTCCAATATTGCTTGGTATTATACAGACATAGGGAAATACTAAAAAAGACACCAAATGTTAACCTTAGGAAATGGAATTTTCAATGATTTGCTTTAATTTCATTGTTTGCTTTTCAAAATATTTCTAGATGAAATGTGTTACTGATGTACTCAGGTAAATTAATTTTTAAAGAAAAATAGTTTACGATACCAACACCCCAGTCAAAGTATGCAAGAGATATAACTAAAAAGTAGATCTAATTATGATTTTCACTGCTCAGAATCATTAGAGATTTTTCCTCTTGCTACATCAGTTGTTCTTTCATTTAAAAACAAAACAAAACACTATTACTGGATGCTGGGAGTAAATGAACAATCCAGGTATGGCTCCTGCCCTCCTAAAAGTAACTCACCATCTTGTGGAGTTTAGCAAGTGAGCTGACAGAATCATGTCCCTGTTGATAACAGTTTTGTGCCTTCTCCGTGAGAACATCTAACCCTCCTTTCCCAAATCTGGCTTTGGTACCTCAGCTGACAAGGGCGTTGAGCTCTCGCACAGTGCCACTTGCTGAGTCACATCCCCATCTTGGTCCCCGTAGTAGGGTTCAGTTATTAGAGTAGTAGTCAATTATTTGAGTGTGTAAATAAAAGTACAAATACCAGTTACAGGAACATAGGTCTTATAAATGTAATTTGAATGGTGTAAAGATAGAAATCATTAGGTGTGCTAGAAGCAGTGTAACTTTAGCCTAAGACAACCAGACATTCATGAAATGAAAGCCAGTAAACTGAGTGAAGGAAAAAGATCAGAACAAAAACAGAATCCCGGAAATGTTTACTGCTAAAGGTTATACCTAAAAGTCTAGGTATGTTTAGAGACTTGGATCTTACTTTTTCTCCAGGGAAAGATTCCTCCTAAAACATATAAGTTTGTTGTCTGATTTTTAGGTACATTTTTAAGTGTGCTCTATGTTTGAAAGTTGGGAACTGCCTGCGGTGGCTTACTATTGCCTATAGAATATGTTCGGACTCATTTATCACATCAATGATGTTAAAATTCACAAGTTTATAATGATACTGAGAAAAAGAAGTTATAGGTTATCTATAGAAGTTGCTAAATAATATGGTAATGGTAATTGGTAAATTATTTAAACATTTATTCTGCCTTTCTTGTACAAATTATATTTTAGAGTAGCCAGAGTTGTTAAGGAAAAGTCCTTTTGTATAAAATATTTCCACCTAACAAATGTAAAAGGAATGATAAAATTAAAAAATCATCATTTTTAATTCCTCATAAAATAACAGATTTAAATAACAGTCATCAATGGCTACTAAAACCATTAAATGAATGATTGATGGGTAGGATTTATAACGGCTGGATCAGGCTAATAACACCTGGATCAATTTTAACATCACTAAAAGTCGAAGAACCATATATCATATGCATCCTGATGTGGTGCAATAAAAAAATATAGTAAATCACCAATGAATTATTTTTGCCACTTCCCAAAGTATTTTGAATTTGAATCCTATCAAGCCTCTAAATATAACTATCGATTTATGAGGAAAAGGGAGAATGAACAATAGAGGAAAGTGTTAAACAACACCAAGATGCAAACAACTAAACCCAGAATATGGAAAGTTCTATAGGACAAATGATAAGATTTCTTCAACAAATAAATTAGTAAATTAAGATATTTAAGAGATCTAACAACCAAACATAGTATGTGGATCCCGCTTTGATAAACCAATTATAAAGAGACATTTTTGAGACAATGGGGAAATTTGACCACAGACTGGATATTAAATTATATTAAGGAATTGTTATTAATTAAGGGTTAATAATTTGTCAGTGTCATAATGATACTATGGTTAGGTTTTTGAAACGTCTTTTGTCTATTAGAGAGACATATACACTCTATAATTTAAGGGTGAAATTCTGTAATCTCCAGGATTTCTTCTAAACTACTTCAGAGGGAAGGGGGGAAATGGCAGGACAGATGAAACAAGATTAGGCAAGGATTAATGTGTGAAAGCTGAGTGAAAGGTAAGAGGGAGGGGGGTGGGTATAATACCATATTGTCTATTTTGTGTGTGTGTTTTAAATTTTCCATAACGGAAAGTTAAAAATTAAATCAATAAGTACAGACATACTTAAAGGCTTTAGGGCACCTTATTTCTACACCTGACTTGTGCCCTGGGGAAGAGACTGAGTGAATACCAAGAATTTTAACATCGGGATTCCTAAGCCAGTTGGTGTGGGTTGCACTGGTCTAAATATGTAATCCTGAGGAAAGGAGAATTCCCCTTTCTTTTTTGTGGAACCACTGAGGGGAAGTGCACCGGTAACAGCCACCATAAGAGGAAAGGAAGTTCAATCCAGGTCACTTCTCTCAGATGGCCGAAGTAGAGGTAGCTGACGCTCTCGATGAAACCTGGAGCTTTGGTCTGAATTAAGGTGTAATTATCTCAACCAGGGCTTCATTAGGTATGAGGACACTGTGCTGAAATCCTGTGGGCGGCAATGGAAATTGACAGGGGCCTTGCTTTCCAAGGGCAGAGCTTTGGAATGTTTTGGAGTCAGTAGTGACACCAGTCTCCCAGGTGCCACAGCAGCTAGGGTGACACCTGGCAGAGCCATCAGCTGTGGTTGTGAGCACTGTGGTTCCTAGACACACGGGGGAAAGAGGTGGAGCGAGGAGAGAACAGGTCTCGGTTTCCCACTGATCTAGGCATGTAGGGCTTGTGTTGACAAAACCGACACCTCAGTGGTGACACTTGCATTCTTCAGTTGGTGAAGCAGGGTTTACTCATTACCCAGTTTTTGAATTGCACAATTGTATCATTATAGTTTATGGAAACCACTGTGACATGATTCAGAGGTGTGACCACAGTATTCCTCCCACTCCCTTGTCCCTTGTGTAATCTTGGGCAGGTTGCTCTTCTTTACATTAGGATAATAAATACCTTGCCTCTCTACCTCCAGGGTTATCGTGAGGATCTTAAGAGAGGATATATGGAACTATAGTTTTTGTGAACTATCACATGCTCTCTAAATGTTAGGCATCATTATTATCCTGTAAAGGACGAGGCGATTTATATCTGAAAGCCCCTTATTTTCTTTGATTCTATGTTAATAATAAGTGTTTAATTAGTATATTATAAAATTGGATAGTAAGAAACATCTACAGAGAAGTTTAGCATATAGTATGATCTTCCTGCGTTCTCCTATGTTACGCAGGAATTCCTGGGAATAAGAAAATCGTATCCAGTTAATATAGTTATATCTTTGAATATATGCTCATCAATTTAGGAGACAAATAACTTACTATGTATTCCATAAATAATGCCTATTACTATTTTATAATCTCATAAGTCAATGTTTCTTCTATTTAACGATGTGTAATTAATTAGGGAACTACTAGAGTACGAGTTGGCAATCCGTGGCCTATGGAACAAATCTAGCCACCACCTATTTTTGTATGACCTACCAACTAAGAATTATTTTGACATTTTGAAATAGTTTTTTAAAAAACTCAAAAGAACAGTATTTTATGACATGAATAGTATATGAAATTCAAATTTCAGTGTCTATTTATTGGAACACAGCCACACCCATTTGTTTATGTACTATCTAAGGCTGCAACGGCAGTTGAGTACTTGTGAGAGAAACCATATGGTCCACAAAGCCTGAAATATTTGCTCTCTGGCCTTTTACAGAAAAGTTTGCCTATTCCTAGAATAGACGATTCAAAAGGGACAGAAATAAAACAAAAAACAAACTTTTTTTCCTAGGTTGTTAGCTATCTCTTAGAATAAATCAACCTGGAATATGTGGACTCAAATTATGCATATGCAATAAGAGAAATTCACAGTTAACAGTTTTAATATGCAGTAACTAGTTTTGAGTGAGTTAAGGAAAATTTATTTAGAAAATATAAATAGAATACAATTAAATTCTTAAAAATATGTTCCCATTTTGCTCAATGTTGGTGGCAGAGTAAAGAGAACAGGGAGTATAATTACTCTCTGATTAGCATACAATAGAATCTGACTCTGGCTAAGGGAAAAAGGAAGTCTCCTGGAAAGAGGATTCTTTAGCAGTTCCGGAGTTGAGGGAAGAGCTGGAGATCACGACTTCTGGAAGGGCTAAGAGGATGGAGTAATGTGATTGGGAGCCTCACTGGAATCCCATAGTTGGAATGGAGAAAGGACAAAGGGAAAGTAAAAAGGGGGAAGGGATGCCAGGCAGACAAAAACCAATAGATGTGCTCCCAGGGAGCTTGTCAGGAAATATGGACTTTAATCCTAACTTCAGCACCACATGAACGTAGTAAGCCACCTCATTCGGCTTCAGTTAGGGGTACTTGGAGTACATGTTAGTATAAAAAGGTAGGGATACAGTGAGACCCACCTGCCATGAAGCTACTTATTGGCCAGAGTACATAAAACTCTTATCCTCGGAACACTTTTTTAAAGTTAAAGAACAATGTCTTGAAAAGGATCAAATATTGTGTGACCACTATCACCACTTCTTTTCAACATTGCACTAGAGTTTTCAGCCAGCACAATAAGACAAGAGAAATAAAAGACATATGATTGATTATAAAGGAAGAAAAAAGTTACCGTTTTTTGCAGATGGTGTGATTGTATACATATAACATTCAAAAGACTCTATAAACTGTTACAATTAATGAGTGAATTCAGCTATGTTACTAGGTGAGGGTCAATATTGAAAATTTTATTTCTATACCATCAACACAATAATAACAAATACAATGAAAAATTTTTAATTTTTCACTATTTATAATATCAAAAAACATTAAATATGTAGAAATAAATGTAATGAAAAATGTGCAGCCAATTTCCTCAAATTAAGTATAGATTAATGCAATCCCAATGAAAATCTCAGAAGACTTTTTTTATTATTAAAGTTTATTGGGGTGACAATTGCTAGTAAAGTTACATAGATTTCAGATGTACAATTCTGTATTACATCATCTAAAAATCACATTTTGTGTTCACCACCCAGAGTCAGTTCTCCTTCTATCACCATATATTTGATCCCCTTAACCCTCATCTACCACTCCTCTCCCCCTTACCCTCTGGTAACCACTAACTATTGTCTGTGTCTATGAGTTTTTGTTTGTCTTGTTCTTTTGTTGTTTTTGGTTTATATACCACATATCAGTGAAATCATACGGTTCTCTGCTTTTTCTGTCTGACTTATTTTGCATAGCATTATAATCTCAAGATCCATCCATGTTGTCACAAATGGTCCTATTTCATCTTTTCTTACCACCGAGTAGTATTCCATTGTGTATCTATATCACAACTTCTTTATCCATTCATCTATCGAAGGATATTTTGGTTGTTTCCATGTCTTGGCCACCGTAAATAAAGCTGCAATGAACATTGGAGCAGACGTGTCTTTATGTATAAATGTTTTCAGAGTTTTTGGGTAGATACCCAGGAGAGGTATTGCTGGGTCATATGATAATTCTATTCATAATTTTTTGAGGAACCTCCACACTGCCTTCCATAGCGGCTGCACCAGTCTGCATTCCCACCAACAGTGTATGAGGGTTCCTTTTTCTCCACAGCCTCTCCGACACTTGTTACTATTTGTCTTGTTGATGATGGCCATTCTAACTGGGGTGAGGTGATATCTCATTGTGGTTTTTATTTGCATTTCTCTGATGATTAGTGATTTTGAGCATTTTTTCATATGTCTATTTGCCATTTGTATGTCCTCTTTGGAGAAATGTCTCTTCAGGTCGTCTGCCCATTTTACAATTGGGTTGTTTGTTTTTTTGTTGTCGAGTTGCATGAGTTCCTTGTATATTCTGGATATTAGCCCCTTATCGGAGGCACTATTTGCAAAAATCTTCTCCCATTCAGTTGGTTGCCTCTTTATTTTGTCGATGGTTTCTTTTGCTGTGCAGAAGCTTTTAAGTTTGACATAGTCCCATTCATTTATTTTAGCTTTTACTTCCATTGCCTTTGGAGTCAAATTCATAAAATGCTCTTTGAACCCAAGGTCCATAAGTTTTAGTACCTATGTTTTCTTCTATGCAGTTTATTGTTTCAGGTCTTATGCTTAGGTCTTTGATCCATTTTGAATTAATTTTGGTACATGGTGACAGATAGCAGTCCAGTTTCATTCTTTTGCACGTGGCTTTCCAATTCTGCCAGCACCATTTATTGAAGAGGCTGTCTTTCCTCCATTGTATGTTTTTTGCTTCTTTGTCAAAAATTATCTGTCCATATTTATGTGGTTTTATTTCTGGGTTCTCAATTCTATTCCATTGGTCTATGTGTCTGTTTTTCTGCCGATACCATGCTGTTTTGATTATTGTTGCCCTGTAGTACAAGCTAAAGTCAGGGAGTGTGATACCTCCAGCATTGTTCTTTTTTCTTAAGATTGCTTTGGCTATTCAGGGTCTTTAGTGGTTCCAAACAAATCTGATGATTTTTTGTTCTATTTCTTTAAAAAATGTTACTGGGATTTTGATGGGGATTGCATTAAATCTGTATATTGCTTTGGGTAATATAGCCATTTTAACTATGTTGATTCTCAGAAGACTTTTTTTAGTGGAAATTGACAAATTGATTCTAAAATTTATGAAGAAATGCAAAAGGTGAAGAATAGCTGAGGCAAGTTTGAAGAAAGAAAACAAAGCTAATGGATCTGTGCCAGCAGGTATCACAACCAACTGTCCTTTGCCAGGGGTAGTTTAATAGTTGCTTTTTTAAACCCAAAAAGTTACATACATCAAATCATTATGTTGTGCACTTTCTACTAATACAATCTCATATGTCAATTATGTCTCATTAAAATTGTGGGGGAAAATAAGAATGTACTGGGAAAACCAAGACAAGTCAGCCACCCTAAGACTTCGTATAAGGCTATGCTTATTAAGACAGTGTGATATTGACACAACTATAAACAAATAAACCAATAAAAGAGAACAGAAAGACCAGAAATAGACCCATATATATATGTTTTATCATCTGACTGTGACAAAAATGGCATAGCGGTAGTCCATTTGGGAAACAATGGTCTTTTCCATAAATGGTACTGGATAATTGGCTATCCACATTAAAAAAACAAAACAACAACAAAAAACTCATAACACAAAAATAAATTCCAGGTGAATTATATTTCTAAGTATGAAAGATAAAATAATAAATCTTTTAGGAGAAAAAATAAGGGAATATCTATATGACTGTGATATGGACAGAGATTTCCAAATAAGACACAATATTTAAATAAAGGGAAAGTTTGATAAATTGGACTAAGTCAAATTTAAATGCTTGTATTCATTAAAAAATATATTTAAGAAAGTTAATAAAAGCAAGCAAGCCATAGAAAGAGAGAAGATATATGTGATAATTATCTGTTTATATATAACATAATTATATGTATTAAATATAAATATATTGTATAAATATATGTTTGTATTAAAATATAAAATAATGTATTTTATATATAAATTACATATATCTTGTTTCACTCTATATATGTGTATGTATTTGTATGTGCGTATCTAGACCTAGATCTGTACATATATATATTATTTGTTAGATACATATCTCATAGTATATATAAAGAGTTCCCATAAATCAGTAAGAAAAAGACTTATGAAATGGTGTCTGAATTCATTAGTCATCAGAGAGATGCAAATTAAGAGCACTAAGAGATAACACTATATGTCCACTAGACTAGCTAAAATGAAAAAGACAGTACCAAGTGCTGGTAAGGATATGGGGCAATTAGAACTTTCACACATTGTTAAAAGCAGTATCAAATGATACAACCATTCTGGAAAGCTCTTTGGTAATATCTACTAAAGTCATATCCTGTGACCTATTGATTCCACTTCTAGGTACATACCTAGGCACCTAACATAAAATTTCCTTAATGAGTTTAGACCTGGGGTCACAAATTTAAATGCATACAGAGAGAGGTCAGGCAAGTAATATCAATTGCTGACCAGAAGGGCATTTTCAGTGGAAGTGATTTAAGTGGATACACAGGACACTCTTTGGCATAGCTGCCCTTTTGTTTACTTTCCTCTGGAAACAGCCCCTGCTGCCATGTTTAGACCTCAAGGTTCTTCCTCTCTCATTGGCTGATTTCTCTTGAATAGACACCTTACCCATGTCAGGCTCCATGGACGCCGTTGGTGCTCTACCCAGATCCCCTCCGCTGCTGTGAATATTGGCTGCAAGCAGCTCACAGCTACCCTGTCTCTTGAATCACCTTGCCCAAAATGCTTGAGAAACTATGCCCTCCCTTGGAGGCAGCCCACAGCCAATAACTGATGGATATGGGGATACAAAAGGCAGGCTCCATTGCTTCAAGATGGGATAACTGCAATGCCCTTCATTCTCCAGGCCCCAGTGAGGTTAGACTTGCTTAGTTCTATCTTCTGTTGCATCGTGCTCCCCTCACTGTTTTACAGGTTTCTCCTGAGAGCACCCCCCCATCCCCATAAATCACTTACAGCAGAATTTCTCTGCTCCTAGGGAACCCAAGCAAAGTCACAGGGACCACAAGATCCTCTTTCCCCAAAGAGCCAGAGAGCCTAGGCGTGCTGAAACAATCATATCAATGTGACCATGAACTTCTGGAGCTGTTTCCTCCCTTGCTGAACTGTGGTTACTGGCTTGCCTTTGATTTCATAAGAGCCCCCAGGAGCTTTCAAATAATTCCCCTTTTTGTTTAAATCAGCCCAAGTCCATTTCTCTTCCCTGTAACCAATATAACCTTAACTAATATGATGGGAAATCCAGGCCTGAGCTAACATAGCCCTGGAGATAAGACCCAATGCTTGGTGGGATAACATCAGCTGGAATCCTGAGGAAAGAGTTAATTGATTACTCTCCTGTTCCCTTGGCATCCGTAACTAGAAGTGTTGCTGGAAATGGGAATGCTCCCATCCTTTAATCCTTCAGGAATTCGCCTTGCTGAGGAGCTCATTTGTTACCAAGGGCAATGTCTCCCTGGGACCTTCCTGGATCCCTGGAGGCAAGGACAGCTACATTCCTTCCACTGATAATCATCCTCTCACATCTCTCTTTGTTTCCAGCCCTGTTCAGGAAGGCTCTAGAATCTCTCTGAATCTTCTTATCCCTAAAATGCATTTTTCTGCATCCTCTTAGTCTCTCCGTGTGCACGCATGTGCAGTGAGTTTGCGCACATGTTAGGAAAGCAGAAGGAGATGGTGTTGGGGAAGCCACAGGAGTCTGGTCAGATTTCAAATCACTCAACTACGGGTTATAAAGGAAGGGTGACACAACACAAGCCTGATTCGTTCCACTCAGAATTATTCACCTATTTGTCAGAAAATTGATCCTTCTGACCCAGACAATCCCCTCTGAGTAGTCAAAGGCAGCTTTTGTTGGAGCCAGTCATTGTGCCTCTATAGCAAATTTATGTCATTTAGCCCAAGACCAGTTTCGACCCGAGCCAAATGTGGATGTAGCAGGATAATATTTTAAGAGATTAACCTACATTCTGTTTTCCAGTGGGTGTGACCTCCTCTCTCTCTCTCTCCTCCCTCCATTCAAGCAGACAGTCTCAGGGGAGACATGATGCAGAGCAAAGAGCGAAAGTTGACAAGTCTTTCTGGCTTGTTCCTAATGATTGGTAGGTGTCAGAAACTGATGGTCCATTGGTCTGAGAGCACCGACAGATGCAGTTTGCTTGGCCCACACAGTACTTTCTGAAAGTACAATTCTGGCCACATAGGGTTCTGCTTTCCAGTTTATCACAGTCCCCAACACTCCCTACTGTCCATCATAATTTCTGTCACCTGCCTGGCCACTTTCTGTGTGTATCTGTGTGCACCAGGCCCACACCCATCATGGAAAATTATGTTAGGTGCCCGGGAAGCAAACATTCTCCTCTCTGAGAAAGAAACAGGAAGAGTAAGAGGGGAAGGTTTCCTTCAAAAGAGGGAGAGCCTGGGGTTATAATGGATAATGAGCCAGGACCTATTCTTAGCACCACACAGCGTAGGAAGAAGCAGATTCCACCGTTCAATTCTGGACTCTCAGGCCTGGACCCCACTTGGGTCCAAATGTCTGAGGAGGTAGGGGAGCTACAAAAGGGTCTCTGTGGAAGGAGTACTATTCCCAAGATAGGAGAGAAAGAGGTGTATCTGAGGGCCTAAAGTCACAGTGAGGAAATTCTCCCGCCCAACCACCCTTCAACTGTCCTTCCCCTTTCCCATGTGACTCATCCACTGAACAGATATTTATTAAGTGTCCATTATGTGTCAATGTCTGACGTAACAATGCCATTATGTGTCAATGCATTGTTCTAGGGGACACAGCACCGAACAAACTCTTGTGGAGCTTGTATTATGCAGAGTTTCTCTCTCTCTCCTCTCTCTCTCCAGCCCATCATCCAGATTCTGATATGTTTCCCAACACCACCACCATGCTTTACCTCTTAAGGCACATTGATACCCCTTTGCCATGAATAAGAATATAGACAATGATTTCCTTATTGTCTCTTTATATATACTGCTAGAATGTTAGCTCTGAAAAAGCCATGAGAGCTGATGAAGGCTTCCTACCTTCAAGAAAGAACCTGGAAACAGAAACCCGGAGGGGTGGGTAATCTACTCCCTGCCTCATGACCTGCTCACTCTCTGATCCCCCCTAGAATATATGCTCCAGCAAGGCAGGAACTTAATTTCTTTGGTCACTGCTGTATCCCAAGGAGTGCCTGGCACATAATAAGTTCTCAATACCTATTTGTTGAATGAATGAATGAATGAATGCCCAACCGAGTAGTTAGGGCCAGAGTTGGCCTCAGATGCCACATGGCCTATACCCCTACCCAGGATCTTTCCCAAACTGTAGGTCAACAGAGGGAGAATCAGTATTTTTCATAAGGGCTTTAAACAAAAAACTAAGAGGGAAAGAAAGCGCAACAGGAGATTCAATGACAGGGACAGTTTTTAGAAGCACATACGACGATGGCGCAGTCTAGAGGAGCCTGACCTAGTTGAGGCAGCCTTGAGCTTCGTGCAACTCATTTGATCAAATTCTCCCAGAGCCTCTTGAGCTAGTTGCTGTCACCTAAGAATAGGCATATTCTAGGAGTAAATGGCTTCCCAGAGTGAGTGTCTCACTTTCCTAGAGCTTCTTGCCCCTTTGGTGTCCTCTTCCTCCATCCAACATGGAGCCGGTCATTCTGCTGTGACCTGGCCCATGGTGGGGCGCTGACAAACCTCCAGAATTAGGCAGGAGCCTCAGCAATTGGCTTCCAGGAATCTACAGACAGTGGGGAAAGGTGACGTATCTACTTCTGATGCAAGCACAGGGATGCCCATGACAGCGATTTTGCTGCACACAATTTAAAGAACCTTAGGCAAGACAGGTGGGTGAGAGGCCCCTGTGAGGTAAGAGGGCAATGTGGGCCTGAGGCTTGAGAGAAGGGAGGGGAGGCTTCTGCTCAACATCCCTTCCCCCTTCTGATTGCAGCACCTTGATTATCCCTCGAGAAACTGTCCCCACCCCATTGCATACAGTCTTAGTGGGGCTGTCAATTAAAGGCCTGTGGCCAAGGAGCATGTGTGTGACGAGTAACCCAAACCAGGCCATTCACGCTCTTTCTTCCAGGAATTCGAACCTTGAGCACAGGAATATGAGGGTAGAAAATCTGTCTTGATGGAGGCTCTTTGGAAGGACTGCCCATTCATTCTTGCTACCTGAGGTATCAAGAATACCTCCTCCGGTATCCTCATTCCTCTTCTTCCTGGGCCTGCCCAGTCAAATTCTGTGAATTCAGTGAGCTTTCCCATATCATTCCGATGAAGTCTTTTAAAGGTCAGCTTCTGTTGCCGGCAACCTGAGAACCCTGCCTTGTGCAAAAAAATGTTCCTGGAAAATGTGGGATATGAATGTTACATGAATAACTGGGGAGGGTAAGTAGCTCATTCCAGGTGAGGAGGACATTATCAGCAACGCCTCTCAAGAACTCTGCTTAGCCTGGCTCAAGGGGAGACCTCAAGGAAGTGTGCAAAACCAGGTGAAAGATGTGCGGTGGGGCTTTCGAGTGTTAAGGTCCTTTCCTACGTGTCTGGAGGGTGTAGGTCCTTTCTCCTACAGCAGAGGTTTCTGCAGTTGATGTTGTTGGACACACGTCTGGGCCATTATCTCTGAGAACTGCAGGTGGAGTTAAAGCCAGCCAACAGAGAAGCGAGCAGAACACATGAGAAATGGTATGGGCCAAGGAAGTGAGTTGTGCTAGGAAGTATCACCCACCTGGTGAGTTGAGGCAGTAAAGAGCTGGGAGCCATTACTGAAGAGAAACAAGAGCTATGGAAGTGGAGAGCTATGAGGATGCAGTGATGGTTTGTAAAGAATAGGATGGACTCGAGTCTGTCTGCCTGGATTTGATTCCCGGCTCCATCACTGACTGTGTGTGATTGATTTCCTTACCCTTCAATGCTCCCCACTTCATCTTAATTTAGTGGCTTACAAAACACTAGCCCTCAACAAATGATGGCTAGTGTTATGTTTATCAACAAAATTTGATTAGATTAATCCTAATTGTTAATCAACCATTATTATTATTATTACTTGTTAAACTTCAGATTCAAAGCCACAGACCATCCCTGCATCCACACCTACCCACACACAAAAGACACAATTAGACTTCAGAAATACCCCTCGGACCAGCCGGAAATTACAGACTAATACATCTGAGAGAAAGCCAATAAGATGTCATTAAAGGAAAGATTCAACAGGCGTAAACTTCTACCAGTATGTTAAAAGGGAAGTGGTGGTCTGAGACGCCGAGCTATAGAATGGACAAGGCCCCAGGTGACTGGCAGAGTTGGGACAATAACCTGGGATACGTCCTGTTTTGATAGGATTCTTGGAAACTAGATACAGATAGAGCCCAGGCTTCTTGCACAGGAGTGTAGTGGTTCATGAAGTACCCAGTGAGCCCAAGGAATTGGACCTGAAAATGTAACTGTATTATTAACATAATTTCATTTATCGCTCTTCAAGAAGATGAAGTGATGGAGAAAATGCTGGCCTGGGAGTTAGAAGTCCTGTAGTCCACAGAGGGTCTGGGAAGTGGTTCATTCTCCCAAAGGCTGGCGTTCCCTTATTAGCAGCCTCTGACCATAGCATGCATGTCCCTTCTCCACCTTTGTGAACATGGCCCACTCTGTCTGGATTACCCTAATCTCACTCCCCCACCTCATCCAGATGCTCTCAGGACATCTGAGTTTTAAACACAATGTGTCCTCCCCCAGAACTGACATTTTATCCCAAAGGACAGTTGGCAAACGTGCACGTAGCCCTTGGATGATCAAGTCCTTGGAAATGGCAAGTGGGCCATTTCCCTGGGTCATAAGGCATAAGGATTTAAGCTATGAGGCCATACTTCCCACCACATCCTGCAAAACAGGAGGAACAAATACTATTAACCGCATTTTACAGACAAAGAAACAGAATCTTACTGAGTTGGAGTGACTTGCCGAAGACCTCAGAGCTGGGAAGTCAGCCCCACATCTATCTTGTCTGCTTCTAATCCAAGCGGCTCTCCTTCAGATTCAGTTATATCCTATTGTCTTATTGTCTCCAGGGTCTCAGACCTTCTGCACTCAGGGCCTGGGAACAGTCCCCTTCAGGTAAAGGGGAGCCCTTGGGATGTGTTCCTCAGGATATGTTCAGAATCATCCTAAGGTATTTGGATTATATCCGTGAGTAAGGCACAAAGTTCCCCATCTCAGTGGAATTTACATTAGAGTGGGAAGTAGGTATCAGAAGTTTCAGGAAGGGAGGAAGTGTTGCAATTTTAAATGGAGTGTTCAGGGAAAGTCTCACTGAAAAGGTGACATTAGAGCAAAGACTTGAACCATGGGATATCTGGGCAAAGAGGATTCTGGGCAGACAAAGGAGCCTGTGCAAAGGCCCTGAGTCAGAGGCATTCCTGATGTGTACAAGGAACAGCAAGGAGGACAGTGTGGCTGCAGCACAGAAGGCAGAGCATCTGGATGAACAATGATGTACTGATAAATGTTTATCAACTGGCTCTTGACAAAGCCCTGATTGGTAGCATTGGTTGAATGCCATGGTGTAAATACTCCCACGGAGGCCGATTTCAAGCAGCCAATGTGTCGTTGCTGAATACAGAGTTGGGAAGAGGTGTGTACAATTGGCTCTTGCGAGTCGCTGTGGTGGATGTGAGGGTATTAAGCTCCCAGTGGGATGTGGGCTGGAGAGATAGATTTGGTGGCCATCTGCAGAATGATGGTCATTAGAGCCACAGGAGCAGAAGGTGACCCACAGAGTTGGTTCAGGGTCAAAGGAAGGGAACAAGGATAGATTCTGCTGCAACACCAACATTTACATGGCATGTGAAAAAGAAGCCTCTTTGGAGGCAAAAGAGGCAGAAGACCTGAAAGAGAAAATCAGTAGAACCAAGTCGGTATAGTGTCGTGGAAGCCGCAGAGTAGAAATTCTCAAGAAGATCCCCACTGTCAATTAAAGCAGAGAGATTCAGTAATGTAAGGCTTGGGAAATGTCTGTTGCATTTCAAAGTTTGCAGGTTATTGTTCACTTAACTGGTGTGGTGAAGACAGCAGCCAGAGCGTAAAGAGGAAAATATTTGAAAAGAGAATGTATATGGGAAAGTAGACTAGGGGTTAAAATAGCATTTTTTAATCTACATAACAAATTACTTCAAAACTTATTAGCATGAAACAACGATAAATATTAATTAAAAAAAATAAAACTTTATCTAATAGTTTCTGTTGGTCAGGAATTCAGGAGCAGCAGAGCTGGGTAGTTCAGACCTGGAGTCTCTCATGAGGTTGCAATGAAAGTATTGGCCAGGGCTGAGGTCATCTGAAGGACTGATTAGGGCCAGAGGACCCGTTTCCAAGACGGCTCCCTCATGTGGATGGCAAGTCAGTGCTGCCTGTTGGCAGGAGGCCTCAGTCCTTCCCACGAGGAAATCTCTGTAGGGCTGCTTGAATGTCCTAACAATATGGCTTCCAGTTTCTTCTAGAGTGGGATCCAAGAAGAGGAAAACAGAACATGCAATGTCTTTTATGACCTAGCCTCAGAAGACTATATATACCATCACTTCTACAGTATTCTATTGGTCACACAGACCAGCCATGATTCAATGTGGATGGGGACAATACAAGGGCCTAGACACCAGGCGGAACGGATCACCGGGCGGCCATCTTGGAGGCTGGCTGCCAGAGATGGGACCACGCCTTGGCAGGATTCTGTGGCCTGGTGGGATTAATTGGCCTCAGGGTTGCAAACGGAACTCTTCATGGAATCACAGGTATATTTGGATTCCCCACAGAGTTGTTAGTCAGGCCCTCAGTGGCAGTACATCTTCCTGTAGACTTTGAGGTTCGTGCAGGAAGAAGCCTATCAATGTGGAGAATTTTTTCTATGAGGACCACAGGCCAGCACAGTCCTAACATGGAGCCCCATTGTTGGGCCTACTTTAAACACAGACCCCTTAGAAGGCACGCAGGGCTGGACCTAGACACCTGTGTAACAAGATGGAAGTAGCATCACTAACAGAATACAAAAAGTGGATTTACCCTGCTTCAGCGTAACCTTAACGATCAGGGGATCAGGGTCTACCTCTTGATCATTAGGATTCTATTTTTAGATGCTATTTCTTCCAATAGTAAAATATATGATATGGGGAATACATTATCACTTTGCAAGTTTATGTGTCATAACTCTGTAAGAGTTTATAATGGTATACACAACGTGTCCTATAATGTCTGAAGATGTGAGTCAAATCTGTGTAAACAACTAGAATCTTCTTTGTAATCACCTTTCGGTGGCCTCTCTGCTGCTGCTATCTTGTGGCCACTCAGAGTAATAACAACTAGAGTGTTGCCTTTTTATCCAGTGAATCACCCACCTGACAGCGCCCAGAGTTCCTCCTCCTACATCCCATCCGATGGTTGTCTGGACTCTGGGTGACCACTTGCCATGCAAGTCACCAATTTGCAAGGCAGTCTATACCTACGTTGTAAAGCTTTGGTTATTAGACAGTTATTTCTGATACTGAGCCAAATTCTGCCTTGGTCTAATTTGTAGCCAACCTGTCCTTTTTCTACTAATTTTTTTTTATATATATTTGAAGGTAGCTGCTTATTAAATTTCCACACAATTTTTGTTTCCTAGACTAAATATTTCAGCTCTTTCATTTCGCCTTAGGTGTGATATGATTTCCAGAGCCTTCATCATCCTGTGTTTTTCTCTCTCAGTAGAATCTGAGATGGGGATTCTAGTGCACGTGATTTCCAGGCCTCGGGCTGACCCCCATGGCAGCTCTGCAGCAGGAATGGCATCACAGGGTTATCACACCTTTAGACGTGCAGTTCAGCCTTTTGTACTCAATGTCACTCTGTCATTGACTCTGCGGGTCTGGGGACTTAGGAGTAACCTTCCTGAGTGAAGTGCTTCCCATTTGGACAAGCAACTTCTTAGGCATGGTATACAGCTGTGAGCTGTTAGCAGTCAGTAGTCACAGCGTGTGGGGAATAGGTGCCCAGGAAAGGGGATCTGTATACCTTCTGCTAAGATCACAGCTCAGTCATTATACCCAGACCAGGACCCTCATATCCAAGATCTGGTCTGATATGTAGAATTCAAGGGGACCACCAAATCCTGTTCTCCTTAGCCAGGCATCAAAGTCTAGGCTCACATTAGCTGTGCTGAGCTAAACCCCAAGATGTTTTTCTCATAAAATTGTTCCCAAGCCAAGTGTCTTCCATCAGGGCTATGGCTTGATGATACCAAAAGCCAAAGTACTTCTATTAAATGCTTTAACATGTCATGTTGCTGTTTTGAGCTCACATTCTATCCAACTGAGTTCTCTTTGAATCTAGAGTTTGTTTTCTAACCCAGCACTCTCTGTTGTTACCTGCAGACTCGATAAGTATGTGTCTCTTCAGTGACTTTCAATTTTCTTGTCTGTTCTTGACATCTAATGGCTGGTCATCTCTTAATTTCTAGCTCTTCTGAGGTCTGGCTCATGGCCTCTGCCAGATGGTTTTTCAATTGCTGCCACCCATTTAGCATCCCCTTTTTCATTTAGTTAAAAATGGCTAGGACCAGGTCTGAGGCCAGGGCTCAAGAGAGTTAGCCAAGGTCTAACAGAAACCTGAGTCTGAGATAAGCAGACAGCCTGGGACCCAGATAGTCAAGGAGGCAATGCTGGTGACCAATACTGAACACTCGAGCATACCAGCATGGGTGCCCTGGCCTTCTGGTGGCTTGACAGGAGGTGGGGAGATGTCTGAGAATAATTTAGGGAATGTAGTCAATTAAGATCCAACTTATTTAAATGCATTGCAGCGTGTGGGGTATGATGGCCTTGAATTTTATAATTTGTAGAGACTTATCCCTGATACTTGTCTTCCTCCATCCTCTAGGATAATGTTTTCCATGCATCCAATTGCAGCATCACTTTCGGTATCAGACCCAGAGATGGTAGGCAGCATGATGCTCTCTCCCTGCCTCCATCCATCAGCTGGGACTGGGGAGGTCACCTCTCATCTCTGACCCTGACTGAGGTGACAGGCACAGCCTTCTGTCCCCAGGCCTCCATCAGCAGGAGAAGCCATCACTGTCAGCAGTCCTGCAACCATATTTCTCTCTGCAGCCTTGTCTGGAACTGGCAAGCCCTTTCCCCCATAGGGCATGAGTGAAAAGCCTCACCATGAAAGGCAGATCATAGTTAGCAAAGGCCAGGGACCACCTAAAATCACCTCCTGTACCCCAGAGATATGTGTGTCCCACCTACCCTTTGGGAAACGCTGACTTGCAGCATATATTCTGAAGTGGAGAATCACCTAATTAGTCCATGGTAGTTCCTTCCTCCCACTCTCTCAGTCACCTCCCAACCAATGGCCTAAAAACCTTGAGGATAATGAGACTGCACAGAGGACACCACAGTAGAAACCACTGCATTAACTACCTATGGACTATGAAATACACTTTTTTTTTTTCCTCATTGGAGCCATCGAACTTTACATATGATAAATCCTCTCTTACTTGTTACCCTGTCCACCAAGTTCAATAGGTCTTTACATATTTGGGCTCTCTTTACAAAGCAACTTAAGCAAATTATTGTTATGACATCAAGCAGAGATTCCAGGATTGAGGAATGCACACCCTCAAATGTAGGCACAAGGCAAATTCTCATATACTGGGATGGCTCAACCCGCATTACTGGATTTCAGAGTCACCATGTCTGTCTACCTTTAAAACAGGTGATTATTTTTAACTAGGCAAAATCATTCAAGTTAGAAAAGGTCACAATGGAGAGTAAGTTCCCTTCTCATCCGTTCCTTTCTCCATCCGTTCCTTTCCCCATCGGTAAGTGTTTCCAGTTTCTTGTGCATCTTTCTTCATGGCTATCCTTCCAAGGATATATCCGTTGTGCTGTATGCATACTATATTCATAATATCTTTGACATAGTGTTCTAGAAATATTTTAAGAAATCCTTGCTCATGCCTATCACCTTAGTTTGGGTTTCCTCAAAAGCAGAGACTGAAGCAAGGACTTAGCTGCAAGCAGGTTATTAGAGAGCAGTTTATTATTGATCCGGGAGCAGAAGTGAAGGAGTAGAGACAGTGAGGCAGAGAAGGGAGAAAAGCTAAGACAGGAACATCAGCAGTAAAGGTATAATCCAGAATTTTATTTTGGATATATTAAATTTGAAACGATTCTTTGATAGCCAATGAATACATTAAGCAGGCAGTTGGCAAAAAGAGTCAAATTATCCACAATTCGAAACGGCGATGATTACTATTCAGTTACTCCACCATGTCCTCCCCTCCCCCCCAACATAATGTCTGTCATTGCCCAGGCTTTCCTTTCCCTGGTAAATGGATGTTATTTAAGTGGAGACTGGGCATTATATCAGACTCCATTTAGAGTATTCAGAAGATAAACAGCTAGCCTTTACTGTTGGGGCTGCTGCTTTCCAGATGCCAAAAATCACCCCTGAGATCTTGTATTGCATTAAAGAATGGTGCCAGATGCTGCTTTCCACAAACATCATACTTATGCCTTCTTAGATGTTTTTCAATACATTAATCCACAAAGTGGAAGCCATTATCACACTCATTAATTTTTCATGAAGTGTTGTAACAGGAATCGTGGATTCAGGGAGTGAAGCTGAAAGCCGTATTAATAATATATGTGAAGTCCAACCGATAGGTGCTCTCGTCATCCTAACATCACCGAGCGTGTTAAAGCAAAGAGGTGTACACATGGCAACATGGTCACACATTGCCTCCCTTCTGCCAGGAGATTGGTAATGAAGGGACAGACTGGAGGTAAATCTTTAGCTTTCAGCTTAAGTTAGTGGTTCTCCAGCATTAGTGAGCAGAAAAACCATCTGCGGGATGTTCTAACTCAATAGGTCTCTGTCTCTCCTTATCTTCCTTCCAACAAATGTTTCTTAAGCTCCTGCTATATATTAGACAATGCTGTAGGCCTAGAAATATGCACATTAACAAGCCCTCCAAATGACTTTCATGCAGGTGGTTCACAGAACACATTATAGGAGACGTTGGCCTAAAGAAACCTGGCGTTGACACTATGGTTGTCTCTGTAACATCCATTTTATCCAGTTCCCTCCCGTCACACAGAGGTGCTATATGGTATTTAGGTGTCTATCCTTCTCTTCGCAGCCATGTGCTTCAGGAGAAGCTGGACACAGACACACAGCTTCTGATTATTCTATGGCAAGTACAGGTTTCCCATTCCCCTTTGCAGGGATTGGCTTAGACATGGCCATGTGATGCAGTTCTGACCAATGAAACTGAGGGGAAGTCTGCCGGAGGCTTTTGGGAAAGACTTTCTTGCTCCTAATAAAAGACTCATTGGAAAAGAAGGTCGTTTTTTTCTGGACATGGCTGTATCTCGATGTGAAGGCTGGCACTGCAGCAGCCACCTGTGACAATGAAGTGGGGGAGGGGGATGAGTCCAAAAATGAAGACTGAGCAGCAAGCTGAAACAACTTGGTCCTTGAGTATGTCATTGAGCCACTGAATTATTCGACCCCAGAGCTGTCCTATCCTTAGACTTCCATTTCCTTGTTTAGCCAAATGAGTTTGAGATTCTTTTATACTTTCTGCTAAAAATACTCTGGCTGGTACATGCATTTTTGATTCAGGGATTAAGCTTTTTGTAATTTGCTATTAAATAATTGTAACATAATATGTCAGGGGGATTCCCTAGAAGCAGAACCTGAGATAGGTGTTCAAATGAACATGATTTATTGAGGTTATGCTCTCAAAAGAAGCCAGTAAAGGAGGGAGTGAAACAGGATAGGAAAGGGGAAGAGATGAGGAAGGATGTGGTCTCAGGCAAAGTCTGTCCTTGGCCTGATCCATGGGAGGTTCTGGATCTGTTATCAAATGTGGTAGCCACTAATCGTATGTAACTATTTAAATTTAAATGAAATGAAAAGGAATTCAAAATTGTGATGAAAGTTCTTTCGTCTCATGTCAAGTACTTGGTAGCCACATGTAGCTAATGGCTACTATATTGAACACAGCAAATATAAGCATTTCCATCACCACAGAAAATTATACTGGACAGCACTACAAAGTGTAAATTATAACAGAGTTGCCCTACGCTGAGGCTTTTGCATTCTAGTGATGGTCAGCCATTGGCTGCCCCTGTGGGGAGCGGTGGTATCATCTCCCAGAGAGGTCCAGGAAGGTGGCTCCTGAGAGGTGACTCCTATCAGCCAACAGCAATTCCCCAGAACAAAGCACAGAAGGAGGTCACAGTACCCACAACAGCAGCTCCAAATTCACCATTAGGTGGAAAGATCTGGGAGGAGTACCAATAGTGACTGCTATCACGGTGCCAAGCGGGCATGAGCCAGGATGCAATGCTTTTGGCAGAGTGATCAGGCAACACCCCTTCCCCACTCATCCACACTGGAAATTCAGAACCTCCTGGGATTGCTCGTCCCTATCCATCCCTATGGTTCAGACACATACCAACTGTGTAAATGTATCTGACGGACGGGTCACTCCAAAGATGCTCAGATTTTGAGGGGGGCAGTGGAGGCTCCGAGCACCAACTCTAAGGGAGGAAGGGAAATAGCCCGCTGAGTAAGACCTAGATAAAGTGCCTGAATGCTGAAGAGCGGCGGTGGCTCTGGACAGAACATGGAGCTGCGGCCGGGACTCTCAGCCAGTCTCTGCATCCCACTAGAAAGAAGACGAGGACATACATTATTATTAAGTGCTCATTATGCTTCTCCTGTACACTTTCCTACGTTTCATGTCTGTCTACTCTTTGGTTACTGCTTCATATGACACCAATTTTGTAATGCGGTCTCCTATAAAGAGAATAGAAGATAATTCTGTCTTTCCTCTTGTATTGTTGATCAAAATTAGTTTGTTTTTTTTTATTATTGCTACTTTAGAAATATTTCTCTTTGCTCCATAGCTCGTTGTGGGAAATGACACACCTCTACCTTCCTCCTCAGTTTCTTGATCAGGAGTTATGTCTTGTCTGGGGGAAAGTCCTCAGATAACAGTCATGTGATCTGACTTTCCTTGGCCTCCCAATAGCTGCTGCCAAGGTGGCTGGTCCAGCGCAGGTCAGGTGCTCACTGCCTGGGGTGGTGGTACAGGGTGGTGCAGGAGGCAGTGGTGGGAGCCTGAGTCATCGTCATGCCTGAGCAGGAAGCAGTGGAGCTTCTTATTCAGATTCTTCTCCTTGGGGTCAAAGATTGAACCAGAGGCTAAATGACCCTGGTGGTATTCTATTCATATCCCCACGTGCACACCCACCCAACTTCCAACTGTTGGTACCTGCAATTCTGTCTGAGGGCTGTTCTCTGGCCACTGAAGCCCACTTTGCTCACCAGTGTGGCAGGCTGCAGGTGTCCAGGAATTACAGTCCCTCCCCTTACTTCACCCTGACTCCCCACTAGCCTTTAACCAACGATGAATGGAAGTTGGTATAAATACCAAATCTCTTCATCCCTTGAGTGGGATTCCTGACTATGGGTCTACACTGGCTCCCAGAATCATGACTGAGCTCCAGTTGTCCTCATGGCAATTGGCTTGACAATGTCCAAGTCCCCTTTTTTTGGTCTGCCTTTCCTATCCTGCCTCACTTCCCCTCCTACTGGTATTTCTTCAGCTCCCAAATGAACTACCTACATTTGATCATGGTCTCAGCATCTGCTTCTGGGGGGATTCAAAGAAGATGCTAGGTGAAGTCCATGAGGGCAGTTGTCACAGGGGACTGGGTGACGTGGACACAGTGCTGGCAGTCTGCTGCCCAGCCTGAGCGCTACACCATCATCAGGGTACAGAGGCTAGAGTGGCAGGCCATGCCTCCACCTCTGCTGATTAGTTAAATTCTGGAGCGAAGATTATTAACAAGTCTATGAGGCATACAACATGCCACTTACTCCCTATCACTCTTATCAGTTATAAAGCTGATACTTTGTTCTCCAGCTGTCTGGCTCCTGTGTTTATCTCTCAGTTGGCTCAGAACTTGAAAGGAGAGTAGCAGGTTATTAATTGAGCCTCCTGTGACTGTTACAATAATCATGGTAGAAAGGTAGAAACTCAGAATGAACAAAATCCAGGGAGATGGGGCAGTGGGTGGCTCCTGCTGGCCAGTGGTCTGAAGGAAGGTGCAAACCTAGAGTTCATAAAGGAGTCAGAATGAGCTACTAGGTGGAATACCAGAATAAGAACTCAGAAACAGAGACAAGGCAAAAGCCAAATAAATAATCAGAACACTTGGGGATGCTGGGATGTGACCCTGTTGAAGAGACCAGAGCTCAGTTATCAGAACTGGGTCACTGCAACCAGAATGGAGTAACATCATCCATGCTGATGCATGGCTTTTGGGGTGGGAGCTAGTCAGATGCCTCCTTTATCAGGCTCCGATTGGGTCCTGGGGCAGGAGGCTGGGCTGCCGCTGTAGACAGAAGGGAAACAACTACTAAGGAAATAGGCTTGTACTGATCAATTCAGCAACCAAATGTTTCAAAGATTAGCTCAATTCTATCCTTCTTGTTTGTAAAGTGGCAACACTAGTCTTTGTCAAGCCACAGAGAGGAAAATGCCACTCTTTAGTCTCTTTTCTCAGATGTTGCAGATGTTAGCCTTAAAAGCCCTCCTGCCTAGCTTGGATCTTTCATCTTCCCTGTCATGAATCATGAGGGAACACCAGCTGCTCTAAATGACTTAAATTTAGCCTGATCCTGACAAGTTACATATTAGGTACACAGGTTAGGACTCTATCAGTTACAAAAGGACCTAAGACCAGCTGTAATGCAGGGATTCAGCTCCGGCTCCCCGCACAAGAACGCAGGACATGGTGAGGCCAAAAAGGAACAACAACGGAGCCATAGATAGGGGAGTCATACCACTATATTCTCGATGGCGGCTTGTTGAGACAGAAAAGCAAACATCCGCCAGTACCCCAATAGGGGGTCTTCCTGCACCACAGTCTCGCTGGCTGTGGGGCGAGACATAGGAAGTAGGGTCCACATGATCCGCAATCCACCATCCACACTTGCTAACTGTACTTTCTAGCCACAATCCCCTCTTGCTAGCATAGCCACGGCAGTTATGTACAAAACAATAGTGGCTAATGGCCAACCGGTAACAGCTGATGGCCACCCAGCCACAGCAGATTACAGCTGATGGCCATCTAATAACCGAGCCAGCACCTTTCCACGTGAGACCGAGAGCCTGGAAACTGCTCTCTGGGACTCTGTCCCCACACCAGCTTAAGCAGAAAGAGAATTTATCAGTTCAGGTAACTGGGAAGGATTGCAGGGTAACTTAGATGGTGGGAAGAAGAGCCGAAGAACCTAGGGTGTCAGGGACTGGAACCGTGGACCCACTGTCAATAGGACTCTCTCTCCATCCAGTTGTCAACATAGTTTTGTCCCCACTTTTCATTGCATGTTCATCTTACTCTCTCTACAGGCAGACCTTTAGTCCTCTAGTAGCTCAAGAGTCACATCCTCTTAAGCTTAACAGTGTTAACAGAGAAGAGATCTGTGTATCACTTCCAGGAATGACACTGCTTAGTGCTGCCTAGATCTTATGCCCATTTCATAGCCCAGCAATAATTAATAAATATTCGTGGATGAGTGAATAAGGTTATCACGGCCCCTGTGACAGCTATAGCCCTCATTGTTGTAAATTAATACATTTTGATCTATGTCTCTGTCTTGAGATACTGGCTGATGTGCATCAGCTTCTGAGAGAGGTCTGCTCTCAGTGTGCTGAGGAAACAGTCTCTGAGCCTGCAAGATGGAGGGCTTTGGTAAATTCAGCAAGGTAATTAAATGCCACCCTCGGACCTCTCCCAGACAACAGCCAGCTCTACTTCCTCAGATGATCACCTGGACTATACTATTGATGTACTGTGGGGACAGAGTCCCAGAGAGCAGTGTCCAGGCTCTCGGCGGCACATGGAGGGGTGCTGGCTCCGGTAGTTGATGGCTGTCAGCTGTAACCAGTTAGACAATTAGCCACTGATATAACTGCTGCGGCTGCGTTGATTGGTCAGTCGGTTGGTTTGCAGGCAGAGAAGCGGACAGCAGGTTGCAGGTCATGTGGATCCAGCCTCCAGTGAGACTACAGTGCCGCCAGTGAGACAATAGTGGTACGACTACCCTATCTATGGCTCCGTGGATGTTCCTTTTTGGCCTAGCCATATCCTGCACTCTTATGTGGGGAGCGGGAGCTGAGACCCCGCAGGCTGCCTCTCATGACAAATGGCGCAGCAAGCAGGGTCTCCCGTACGACATGGACCATATGCCTTTCCCTACTTGAATCTCTACATTGAACTTTTAACTATGAAATATATATATATATATATATATATATATATATATATATATATATATATATATATATTTTCAAACTTATCTACACAATCATTATGAAATAATTGTCAGAGAAGATCTTATTGTCTCCATTTAATAGCTAGGAAAGTCCAGGAATATGTTAGGTAGGTCAGTGTTTTCCAGAACACAAGTCCCCTAGGAAATCCATGGAAAGGGGTTCTGTAGTCAATTATGATTAGGAAACCTCTAATTGATTCATGAGACACTTTAGTATATTAAAGGTTCTAAAAGAAGCCTCAGTTAGGTAACCTATATGACCTGAAACCTGTTTAATGTTAATCAAAAGGCTTTTGCAAGATTATTGGATGCTAACCCTCCTGCTTCTGCATACATCGTTTCTTGTTCCCTCCAGTTTTCATATGGGATCTGTCTCTTTCCACCTGAGGCCAGTCCCTTCATCTAGCCCAGCAGCCTATACCCTCCCTCATTATCAGGAATCTTCTATCTTTATCTCTTTCTGGATCAACACCTTCTTTCTCCTGGATCTTTCCAATCAGCATTTACACAAACTCAAGAGTCTCCCTAAATCTTTGCTTTTAATGTGGTTGGTCAATGAACCACCAGCATCGAGGTGGCCTAAGAGCCTGCTAGAAATGCAGACTCTCAACCCCAGCCTTTTAAATTATCTGCAGTTAGCGAGATCCCCAGGTGATGTATATGCTCATTAAAGTTTTAGAAGCCCTGCTCTAAACCACCACCAAGTTTCTCTGGTGAAAAAGCAAATCAGATCTTATCTATCTCCTCTACAAACTCCCACTTTTTTTGCAGATTCTTTCCCTACCCTCCTTCTCTCCCTCCCTTTCCCAAATGCTATTTCCCCAAACTAGTTTTCCAAAGACCCTCTTTGGTAAACCCTTTTAAAAAGAATCAGGCCTGGCTTTTCAACTCAGGGCCAAACGACAATTGTTTCGTGTTTGTGAGGGTTTGGGATGCTCATGGCTGCACCCTTTAGACCCTCAGAAGAGAATAAGCATGTGTGCCCACCTTCTACCAGGAGTAAGTACCCACCAGCTGCCCTCCATGGTTGGTCCTACCTTGGTGACAGGGCCTGACTTCCTTGCTCTGTGAATTTTGCACCACGTGAGGTAGTCTGGTCAGAACGCAGAGGATTTCAATCTCTAATTTGTTGCAGAAATGACATTTTCAGAGAGTGCCAGTCATTTTTGTCATATGTTCTCTTCTCCACTCTCCACTCCTGGTATTGCAAGGGACTGACCTTACAACTACATTTCCCAGGCTCCCTTGCCAACTTGTTGCTGCCACTGGGAACCACCAGGTTAAGACTGAGGGTGGGAGGATGGGGGGTGTCTCCATTGAGGTGGTTCCACCTTTGTGCTTCTGTTCGGCTCTAGGATTCTGTTAACAGGGCCTCCGGCCTTTGTGCCTCCAGCCCTAGGGACTATAGCTGCTCCCTGCGCTTACCGGTACTAATCTCCAGGTTGCCTCACTGTCCCTTGTTTGACCTCTTGATTTACCAATACCTATATAACTAGTTCCCCATACCTGGTATGGGTTATGCTTTCCTGAGTGGACCCTGACTGATACATGGAGGTATCAGAAAATTGGGGTGGCATGAGGAACTTGGGACATTTGAGAAATAGAACAGTTCTGCTTGACTTGGTAGACTACATTGAAGTCCAGGCACATCAGGGAAAGTAACGGAGATGGGAGGCGATGGCAGTACAGGGTGTCAATGTGCTGCCATCACTGTAACAGCATTTTCCTTTGAAAGCCATTGTCCTCCATCCCAGGGGGTGTGGAAAAGTTTTATGAATCGAGAAAAGGGCAGGTTACAGAGAGAAATCCAGCTCCCGCACAGGAGCCATTCTCTCCGGTTGTCGTAAGTCACAAATACGTCAGTGTGGTTGTGCAGTTGCCTGGGGTGAGGGGAAGAGAAGTTGTCCCACAACAAAGCCTCTTCGTCTGGAAACAGGTTGGGGACAACTTCTTTTGGCTGCGTCCATAACCTGTTTGGGTTGGGGCAGCTGGTGAGTTGTCATAGTTGGTGGTTGGGGCCTGTTGCCTAATGTCAATGTTTTCACAGCCATCCCACACTGCTGAGTGACAGCTCACCCTGGCTTCTGTCCCTTGGCCCTGGGAGGACAGCAATTCTCTCATACATAATGGGGGAAGATACAGGAGAGACTGTCATTTTCTCTCAAAGACTGTTCAAGTAGCAGGCCAGTGTGCTCTGAATGATGCCCTTTCAAATGAAGAAGGAACAGAATTCGAGAACCACACACTTCTGGTAGTTAGAGATGGCAGTTGACTGAATACGATTTTTGCAAGATGATTCTGTCATGAAACCAAAGCCTCAAAGTCTGAAGTAACCAAAATGTATTTATTCAGAGTATCACATGGATGTTTGCAGTATATGTTTGTTAGACTCCATCACCCTTCAACTGTCTCATGATCAAGGCAGGAGATGAGAAATATACTATGCCTGGAAGCATAGGCTCGGAGTGTAGGGAGTACGTGTGAATGTCCTTTCACACATAAGGTTGTCCATCAGCCAAGGTGTCTCTCTGGTTTCTCTGGAAGTTGAATCTGGAACTGCCAGTCCTGGGTGTGCCCCTCTAGGAGCTGCTGAACTGGTGTGCAGGGAGTGGTCTGAAGTGAGAGCACTTTCTGGAAAGGAATGCCTCTCCACCTTTCACAAGCTGAACAAGGAGCTTGGCTTGGAGGTGGGGTGGGTGGAATTTTGGCTGAGACTGGAGGCCCCCAGGGTTTGCCCAGTGTGAGGAGAGGGTCTCTCAACACTCTTCTGGTTGCCATGGGAACCATGGAGGGCAGCTGGTGGGTACTTACTCCTGGTAGAAGGTGGGCACACATGCTTATTCTCTTCTGAGGGTCTAAAAGGTGCAGCCATGAGCATCCCAGACCCTCACGGATATGGAACACTTGTCCTTCTGGCCCTGGGTTGAAAACTCACGCCTGATTTTTTAAATAATGCCCCATTGACTTTAATTTTCATTGTCTATTCCTATAGAAACCTAATGCCCAGAAACCTTTATTCAGATAAAGATCCTTGGCTTATGTGTTGAAAACAAATTTCCATCGTTAGGAAAATATCAGTAAAAAGCTTTTATTTTTTAGCTCGAATTTTCTTAAGTTACAAGTGTGATCCTTTAAATAATTATTGACAGGAAATGACTTATTGTTTACAATTCTTTCCCTTCCTCCTACGAAGGCAGTGCCTAGTAACTAGAGGACTTTTGGTTTACTGAGTGCAAAATCAACAGCTCTGTAACAATTGCCTGTCCTGCCCACGAGCACAGAATTAAGAGATGGATGTGGGAATGCAAGATTGGAGAGGTGGGGCAGTGGAGGCTGTGTTGCAGGAAAGGAGAGACAGAGACGCCCCAGGCCCTGGACCTGGTGGAAGAGATTGAGCCTTGCAAGGTTGACGTCTGCATGGGGACATTATGACAGTGACATGACCAAGAGATCAGTGAGGAGGGGGCTTTGGAGGGAAAGGGTATGTTTAAGAAGGTAATTTGGAGTCAAGTACTGTGCACTAGGCAATGTAAATCATGACCTTTGTTCCCCCTAAAAAATCTAGACTCTAGAAATTCTAGACTGTGGAGTATAATATCCATGTTTCGCTATTGCATAGGGGAGTCTGTTTTCCTTTGGAGTCAGTTAGGGTAGTATCCTGTTCCAAGATGGAGGCAGGAAGGGGCAAAGCCTTCCTCTGAGGCTCAGCCACATCTTGGTTCGATAAGTGTGTTACGTACATATTTTAAAACATACAGAAACATACAAAGTGAAGAGTGAAATTTGCATTCCCCCTGTTTTGATTAATTATGTTTAGGGTCAGTCAATTCACAACTAATAGTTTGGTGCATCTCCTTCAATATTTTCCTAAGCATTTATAGACACATGTAAGATAGCTTATTTGGCTCAAAAATAATTCAAGGTGAAAAACAATTTTCCTTAAACATTTTGAAGGTAATGCTCCATTGCCTACTTCTTTAACATGTTAAAAATTTTTGAATAGTTAATACATGCCTGGGGTATGAATTTATTGGGGCCCAAGACAGGCCACCCCAAGATATCCCCCAGTGGCATATTGATTACTTTGAATTAAAGTTAAACTTGACAAGCAGCCAGTGCCAGAGGGCTTCCTGACACTCCTTTGTCTCCTTGAATACAGGAAATAAATCTCCCGCAAATCTCCCGTGACAGGTGTCCTCCCTGAACCTGGACGAAGTATCCCTTATCACTGGAGTTAAACAACTTACCCCTGAACAGTCTGTAGAAACAACCTTTGTTGTATCTTTTCTAGTTTACTACTTTGTTTAAATTCCTCTTTAATGAGCACCCAAACCTTGCTTACATTCCTTTTTAATGAGTACAAACTTTTTTATCCCTTGTCCTGAAAATTCTTCACAAATTTATTTTGTCTTAAAAGTGTAGAAAGGTGCCCAGTTCAATAATTTCTTTGAGCCTCATTTTATAATGAGAGCAGCATATTGTGATTCTCCCATACACACGTATTAAATTGTTTTCTCTCCTATTAATCTAGTCTTGTGTCAATTTTGTTATTTTATTATTAGTCCAGCCAGAAGAATGAAACATGGTGGAGAGGGGGGAATTCTCCTCCTTCCTGACAAATTCAAAAGATAAAAAAAATGGTATAAAAGTAAATCTCCCTCCACTGATATTTCCAGCTGCCTAGTTTCTTTCACTGGTAGCAACCACTGTCACTGGTTTCTTATGTGTCTTTCCAGATATATTCTGTAATATTTGCATGTTTACAAATATACATAATACATATGTTGAACCACATGAAAGTCCCATTTTTGAAATAAAAAAATCAGCATCATCATGAGATTCAACCTAACATATATGTCTATATATGAATATACTTTTTAATCACCCTAAGGGTAGCCTGTTATAGACACTGTAGTGCACTTTGATTTCCCACTTAACAAAAAATCTTGAGATCTTCCCATATCCTTATGCATAGAGCTGCCTCATTCTTTTTTCTATTTTTGCACCTATTTGTTTTTATGGCAAACTATAATTTTAAAGTATACACGTAGTAAAATTGAATTTTACTTCCGATGTACAGTTCTGTGAGTTTTAATACATGTGTAGATCTGTGTTCCCACCACCACAGTTAGGAGACAGATATATTTCCAAACATATCTTTACAATCACCACCAACGACAGAGTATTACCTACAGGTACCCCAGATCTCCCCTCGAACCCCCCTCCCCATTGCTATGCCTTTCCTACACCCCAAGACAATATTTTCCTTGACTTCTAATGCCGTAGATTAGTTTTGCCCACATGAAATCATGTAGTATATATACATTTCTTAGTTTGCCTTCTTTTGCTCAACATTATATAATATTCACCCTGTTGTCATTCCTACAGAGCAACGAATTGCACAATATTTCATTATATTATAGCATATTTTGACATGCAGAATTAAAAAAAGACTTTTATATAGATTAATAAATTCAACTATGTTTTTTTGGAATGGTTTCTGGGTTTTGTGTTGTACTTAGAAAGGCCTTTAGCACTCTTAAGATTATAAAGTAAATCCTCTTATTTTTTCCTAGTACTTTAATAATTTCATTTTGAGTCATGAGGGATGAATCCATTTTTTTTATTATGCCAACTTATTATCCAAATACTCATTTAATCCTCACAGGAAATTTATGATTGATATAATTACATGTCTTCATTTTCCAGATGAAGAAACTAGAACATACAGAAGTAATTTTGCCCCATCACAGAATTAATAAATGGCAAAGCTGGAATGTGAACCCAGCCAGTTGAGCTTAACGTCTGTGTGCTTATTCATTATGATACCTAGTCTTTCTACACCACCCACACATCTTCAATATGAAGCAAGTGTCTTTTTTTTTTTTTTTAACCACAACACAAACAGTATCCAAATGTTTGCAAGAGTGAATATGTTGATTTAGGAGTCTGATGATCAAGTAGTTACTTAGTAAGGAGGAAGGAATTTGACACCTCACCTCCATTTCATCAACCCTTCTCTTTGTTACCAAGAAGCCTCATTCTTGAAACAAAACTTTTTTTTTTCTCATCCCAGTATTAAGTTTTTCCTTCAAATGATTCTTCTCATTAAATTGTTGAGTCATCAGCTGTGTAAACATCCCTAGGACATGTCATGTAAACAATTATAAAACTGTTCAAAATTAAATTGAACTGTTTTTAAAAAAATTGAGCAGGGTGTGTCACAGAGGAGAGCCGGAACTGTTGAACATATTACAGTTGGAGACCAGGATAAAGGGCAAGAAGGCCTGAGGTCAGTTTCCAATTCTGTAACTGAGATCATATGACTCTGGGACAGTCATTTTTTCGCTCTTCTTTGTGCCTATTTATCAAACATGCAAAAGCAATAATAATGAAACCTCTTACTTTCCCATAGTTTACTTACTTTCTGCTTACAATGGGATCTAAATTAAAAACAAAGATACAAAAAAAAAAAAAAATTCCTTAAAGCAAAGACTCCAGGATGAAAAAGTAGGCTAAATTCCTGGGGGAGTCATAGTCTAAGTTTAGACATTGTGTAGACCTTTCTTTCACGAGAGGTTTTTCCAACTGTTTTCCAACTTTATATAGCCATACTGGTTTTTTGCAAAAGTGATGGGTTTAGTAGTGGATGATTTCAGTTTGGGACATGTTGTATTTGAAGTGCCTCTGGGTCATTAAGTTGTCTCGTAGGCAGTTGGATGTATTAAGACTAAGTAATTCTGTAGAAATTAGTGTCGGGCTCTGTACTGGGCACTGGCTAAATTGCATGACAGTCATGGTTCTCGTCCTCCCAAACGTGAGAGCCTAATGGAGATGCTATAATCCGGAGCTCAGGGGAGAGGTCTTAGGCTGGAGCTGTCAACATATAGAGGGAAAGTGTTACAAGTAAGAAGAGAAGGAAACTCAGATAATTTATAAGTATCATTTATGAGCTATACTCTATGCATATCATCTCATTTCAGCTTCACAACATTCCTATGAATATTATTAAAATGTTACAGATGAGGAAAATGAGGCACGGAGTTGAGACTCAGAGATCACAAGCTGACTTTTGGGCTAAATTTTATTTTAAGTGCTGTTTTGCTTCAATGACTTAAAAGTGCCTGGAGATGTTTGTACTATCTAGTTTATTACTTTCCCTCACCCTCCACTGTCTTATACCATATGGGCTAACTCATAACCTTTCTGCTTCCTTCAGGTATTTGACTTTGTACTATGTGGTTTATCTAAGTGCCAAAGATGACAGGGCTAGAAAATACCTGACTTGTATTTGAACCCTAATCTGGGTGACATCAAAGTCCGGGCTCTTTACTGCTGTGCTCTACTTCTGTGGATGGCAGGGATCGGGGTTCTTGATGAGGGCAAAGAAAGTGTGTTGTGTGGTGATGCAAAAGGGCTGATAATCAGAAAAGTAGGAGATCAGCGTTCAAGATTTCAGCTGCAATGGGTTCTTTGGCTAGAAGCCTTTTCTGACATACTATTTTCTTATCTAAGGCTTGGAAAGGAACTTCATACTACTATGTAATGCTCTTTTCTGAGGCATAGTCCCTAGTGATCACGTTATTCTGAACATTTTCTGAAATATAGACGTAGGATGGCATCTGCCATTGGAAGGGGTGAAAGAATGATAATCAGCTTTGGTCTATAATTATGAATATTGCTTCTTTGTGTTTAATAGGAACACACTAGTTCCTCTGGGGAACTAAATTCATGAGGCCTCTGGTCATGAGGATTGGGTGCAAGCCCATTTCAAACGTCCTTCCATTCTGCGGTGAGGTGTGCCAGTCCGTGAGCAGCTGGTAGGAGATGAGTTCAAAATAGTAACATGGAATATTGGGGCAAGCAGAGTGCTCTGGCTGGGTTGATGCGGGACTCTGAGAAGTGCGCCCAGGCAAGAGCCTTTAGCAGGTGGTGATTTGTATGCAGGAGTGGCTGAAGAATTGGAGTAAGGACATGTTTAATTAAGAACAGACAATGAATGTTAGTTTGCAGAGGCCTGAAGCTGAATGAAGGTAACTGTGAGGAGGCTAGCTGTGTCAAGAAAACTGTGGTTAAATGTGATGGTTTCAACCCTGTCCCCGTTCTCTCTTTTTTTGTGTCCTAGCAAGGCTTATTTTCACATAATTAGTCCTTTTCTGCCCTTTTTCTTTCTCTAAGTGATGTCTCAAATTTCTTCTTATTTATTTTTTATTATGGACTGCTTTGATAGGGCCCACATGTATGTATACACATACACACAAATACATACATACATACATACATACGAAGATCTGACAATTAAGTTCGTGGACTGGTTTCAACAATGTTGCTAATCTTTTTTGGCATCAGAGGGATTATTCATTATGAATTTTTACCAACTGGACAAACAGTTAACCAAGTTTACTATTTGGAAGTGCTGAAAAGGCTGTGTGAAAAAGTTAGACGACCTGAACTTGTCACCAAAAATTCATGTCTTTTGCATCACGACAATGCACCAGCTCACATGGCAATGTCTGTTTTTAGCCAGTAAACAAACAACTATAGACCACCCTCCCTACTCACCTGATCTGGCCCCCAATGACTTCTCTGTTTACCAGAAGATGAAATATGGAAAGGAAGATATTTTGATGACATTCAGGACATCAAGGGTAATACGACAACAGCTCTGATGGCCATTCCAGAAAGAGTTCCAAAATTGCTTTGAAGGGTGGGCTAGGTGCTGGCGTCACTGCATAGCTTCCCAAGGGGAGGACTTCGAAGGTGGCCGTAGTGATATTCAGCAATGAGATATATAGCACTTTTTCTAGGATGAGTTCGCAAACTTAATTATCCGAACTTGTAAGCATAAATATAATATTGACAACCTTTGATTTATATCATGAATGTTGGGGTGACGATGCATATCAGGCATCTGAAGTCTGGGAGCAGCTGAAAGCTTATTGACGTTTATAGTCTTGAGAGAGAAAGACTCCTAAGAAGAGAGAGAGAAGAGAAGAGAAGAGAAGAGAAGAGAAGAGAAGAGAAGAGAAGAGAAGAAAAGAAACTCTAGGTGTTCACTATGAGATAAGAGGACTTATCCCAGTTGTCAATTCAGGGTTCAGACCAGGCCCTGCTCGGACTCTAATACATTTAGGGATCAGGCTACGGAATCTTAGAGAGCAACTTGCTCCTATAATTGCTAGTAAATACAATTTGTTAAAACGTGAAGATGAGTATATATATACTGTCAGATTCTGATACCCGAGGCAATGTGAAGCCATTTGGTATAGACGTAGGTCGATGAGATAGATTTGCGGGTTCACAGATGACCAAAGTGCAGGGTGTTGAATGAATTAGGCACATAAACATTAAACTCTCTTAGGATGATTGCAGGTACTAGGGATAAATGTGGACTCTTTAGGAATCTGTGTTTCTCCCCCCCCCCCCCGCCCCCGGGCAGTGAATTCTTTTAACATCACCAAGGAACTGGACTTACAGTGATAAAGATTTTTGAATGAATAAAATATATGATAATACATGATTTCAATGAAATTAAAAAACAAAGGCAGGTGTCCAAATAACTGAGGTCTTTACAATATCGGCCTGAAACCCCGGACCCCGGGAGCCTCCGGTCAAGGAACGGGAGAGGGTCTCTCTGGGGAGCAGTAGGAGTACTACGTCGGCGCTAAAGATACAAAATCCTCACCACGGACACCGAATAAAAGTACACTATCCTTTGGAGCCCATGGCAGGTTCCCTGACGGCTCCTTCTTCCATGCCCGACGCTCGCACTTCGCGGTGGGCCTGCCAGCCGAGCCACAGCGGAGCATCCTCCCCGTCTGACTTCGCAGAGCGGAAGCCCAGGAGCGCGTCCGGGTAGCGCTCGCACCAGCCGGGACCCCGGCTCTGAGCCCAGCTCTGCGCGCAATGGGTTCGGGCCACACAGATCCCTACGCCGCCCTTCGCGCTCCAGCGTTCGGCAGCGACGTCCCGAGCGCGCATGTGCCGGCGGACTGGGCGCTTGTTCCCTCCCGCGCCCCGTAGCGCGCCCTCGGCGAGCTCCACGTAGGCCGCGCAGGCGCCTTGGGCACACGGTTCACCTGCTGCCGTTGTCGCCGCCGCCGCCGCCGCCGCCGCTGCCCGGGCTGGATGGGGGGCCGCCAACCAGTGCCACCCAGAAGAAAGAGACGCGGCGGCGGCGACGCCGACACCTGCAAGACGAGAGTCCCGATCTGCCCGCGAGCCCCAGGAGCAGGCGGCGAGGCCCGGCCCCCGCGGTCCCTGCTGTAGAGAAGCTGCGGTCGCTGCCGCGGCCGGGTCTGCCCGGGCACTCCCCCCTCAGGTCTCATTCACGCTCAGGACCCCGCGCTGCGCCATGTTCAAGAAACTGAAGCAAAAGATCAGCGAGGAGCAGCAGCAGCAGCTCCAGCAGGCGCTGGCCTCCCCTCAGGTACTATGGCTGCCTCTTCCCTAGTTCCCAGCGCCCCTTGACACTGGCTCCGGGGCAGAACAGAGGCGTGATCCTTGACCTGGAACCTGAGGATTCCCGCGTACCCCGCGCTGGGAACGGCCTCAGGTTGGCTCCTGACCCGGGTCCCCATCCCGAAACTCCGCTCTGGAAAATGGCTGGGGGTGGCTGGCTCCTTGGTGACGGCTGACCTCTGTGACAGTTCTCCCCTCTGCCTGCCTGACCCCGGCCTGAGAATAAGTGGGCGGGGCTCCGACGTGACATGATTTTTGACCCATATCGAGGGTTTCCCCATCCAGCCGAGACCCCAACTCAGGACTGAGGGCAGGGTGGGAAACCCTGCGTCCCTTGTAGTATCTGACCTCTTCTTGACCAAAGCCCCGTCTCCCATCCCGGATCCGAGACTGAGTCCCGAGGGGTCGGTCGGGATCCCGCAGGACCTCCGACGCGTGACTGAAGTCTAATTGCAAACCCTGGTCCAGGGGTGAGGGCCATGGGTCGAGCCATTTCAGGCGAGGCTGCTTGCAGGAGCGCTGGGACCTGCAAGCGGTGGCAGCGTGGCCGGCGTCCAGCCCTGGAGGCTGTCACGAGTTAGGCACTTAGCATAACTTGTTTGATCCCGGGCTGGCACCGCGGCTGACACTCTGAGGCCGGGCTGGGGTTGTGCCTGTCTCCAACCCGGCGTGTGCTTCTGAATTCAGGACTCTTGTTACGCGGTTTTTCACTAATGCTGTTGCTTCAGGACATGACAGTTTCCAGGAAAAAGGGGGCGTGTTAGTGTTAATTTAAAGAAAACAGTAGCTTAAGCACCAATGAATGTGTGTTTTGGTGCTGGCGGCACGTGGTGTCTTCAGGGAAGATGAGGGCTTCTGCTAAGTTTCTTCCCGAGCTTTCTGAATCTCAACAGATTGAGCAAATCTCTCTCTCAATTTTAGTTTCCACAAGGAAGTCTGAATTTTGACTAAGTTGGAGGCACCTCTAATACATGTTTTAACATAACATCTTATATAACTTTTAAACAACAATGACGCGTCTAACGAACAACTGTTAAACAGCTATTGCACTGAATTTGTTGAGCTATAAATTGAAGTTATTCTCTTAAAATTTAAAGCTCGAGTAGAGTAAAACAGTGCTTGAAATACATTGGAACATGACAATGAAGACTTGTTTATTCTCCCAAGTGAAATGTAAATAGTCGCTAAAATTTAAATAGTAAATGTTTTACTCTTTGTACCATTTACTGCAGGCTTTTCTGACTTTACAAAACACAGTTATTTAAGAAACAAAAACCTTAAAAGCGAGGTAGCGATGAGGACTGTGGGAAACCGGGCATGTTAGTGAATGTAAGGCACTTACATTTGGGAATGTATAAAACATCATTGATCCAGTATTCTACCTCTAGAAATTTATTCTAAGAACATTTAGGATGTATTCAAAGATTCAGCCACATGGACTTTCATTTCATGTTGTTTTAATATGTAAAAGCAGGCTAAAAAATGTTTAACAACAGAAATAGAAAATTGTATCCAGTAGTCAAAATGCCAACATCTATTGGGTTCTTACTATGTGCCAGGCATTTTGCTTAGTATTTTTACATGGATTATTTTATTTAATTGTCACATAAACCTACGAGGTAGATAATCTTTTATAGATGAAGGAGTGTGAGGTTCAAAGAAGTTAAGTTGCCGAATATCACACTGCTAATATTAGAGCCTACAGAAAAGTATTATTAATAGGCTAAGATACTAATGTTAAGAAACATTGAAAAGCATGTAATCTCAGTTTTGTGGAAACAATATGTATATAAATACTTATATACAGACATAGTGAAAGTATTTTAAGAAGATTATGCTTGGTGAGATATTGGTGAGATATTATGAGTATTCTTTTTCTTATTTGTAATGTTTAGTTTTTCTTCATGAAAATTAATTGCTTTTATACATGAACAAAAAGACCATTTTTAGAACAATGATAAAAAAGCTAGTTACAAACTAACACATTAGAGCTCTCAGTTTTGATATGTTGATGCCTCTGGTGAGACTACATCTAGATCAAATAAAATCACTTTGTGTACAAAGGAATTAAAACATTTCTCTTTGATATTATGTTATACTCGTATTTATCCAGAATGCAAAAGGAAATTGTTAGTGATCAACTACTGATAGAAACTTGATTCTCTTCTGGTCTCAGACTCTCAGCTATTCCGAACACTGAGCATCGCAGAAGAGTAGTTCTGGATCATTGTTTTCAGTTAAAGATTTCTTTCACGCATGAATTAGAAAACCAACCAAAAAACCTTTTTGATGATGATCCATTTTGCAACAGATTACACAAATGCTTGTTTTCTTAAGTAAAGGATTTTGAGTTTGTATATTATCATTTGTTCACTTTGAGTATAAATTGTTTTGTGTTGAAGGTACCATGCCCTCAAGAATTTAATGGGGTGTGAAAGGCAGTTTCCTTTTACTCACTCAAGAAGATTTATTTGTTTGTTCTTGGTCTAGGTTGGAAATTTCCCTTCAGACCTTTGAATGTATTTCTTCCCTATCTCTGTGGCAGATGAGAAGTCTAATTCCAAACCTTTTCTTTCTTCATTGGTAGTTAACCTCTTTGAATCATCTCTTTTTTCTGCCTTGATATTAGAAAATTTCTAGTTCCCCCCCCCCTTCTTTAGCCTTTAAAAAAATCTTATTAAAGTTTCTAGATAGATCTTTTGTATATTCTAACTTTCTATTTTTATGCTGAAAGCAGTTCAAGTGGGTTGAGATCAGCTTTTTTTTTTTTTAATGGGGAATAAAATAAGCCAGATAATATGGTATTTTATGTCATAATGGTTAAGGTTCTATAAAACTTTTGTTTTAGAAGTGTCTGTATGAAATGCTTTTTTTTTTTTTTTTTCAGTTTTTTTAAGTCTAGGTTCCAGTGGAAAACAAATTGAGAAACGGTGATCTAAATAATACTGGGGAAATGGATGAGGGAATCAGAAGATGTGTGCGCTAACCCAGATCTTGCAGTATGCAACCTGGGCAAGCCACATTAGCATTCTGAGCTTCTTATTTTCTCATCAGGAAATTAGGGATGATGCTATCTGTCCTGCTTACCTTTCAGGTTGGTTGTGAAGAGCAACAGAGGTAAAGTTGAAAACATTTGTAATTACAGAACACTTATTTATTTAACAGAGCCTGTGAAGGTGCTAAGCAGGATGTTGCATTTGCCTTGAAAGGTAGGCGTCCGAGTAGTCTCTGCAGCAGAGGTTGAGAGACAAGGACCCCTAGAAAGGTGGTAGTGTGCGCGGGTTATGGTGGCTGCACATAGGGAGGCATTTCTGGAGAGGGTCAGGGTGAGTCTTGATGGCTAATGAAAAGTCATGATACGTAGGGATAAGGCATTTAAGGCTTATTATTCCTAAAGGTGACTATTAGTTTTCTAACGTTGCATAACAAATAGGCACAACCTTAGTGCCTAATAACCAGTTATTATTTCACAGTCTGTATGTCAGAAGTCTGCTTTCTACAGGACAGCGGGAGGGCATCTCTCTGCTTTGTGCCTCTGCACTCTAACTCTTATTTGAAGGGCTTGTGTGATCAGGATGGACCCATCCAGATAATCTCCTTTTGATTCATTCAAAGTCAACTCATTGGAACCTTAATTATACCTGCAAAATCCCTTTTGCTATGTAAGGTCAGATAATCAGGGGAGTGATATCATAGTAACAAGGCAAAGGTCATTCGGGGTCATTTTAGAGTTCTGCATACTGCAGTGACTAAAATGGTTGTTCTTACACTGAAGTGGAGGCCTGTAGTCTCATAATTATCAGTCAGTTGGCAATAAAAATATTAATTGTGAGCCTGGATATAACCATTAGTTTTCTTGACAAATAGCTTACAAATATGTCTTCAGATTTCTCATGGCTATCAGAATTAATTAGACCAAGTTTAGTTGGAAGGAACCTTAAATTCTTTTATATTTTGAAGTGAGGATAGCCCATTAAAGATCCAGGACCTTGGGATAAATGCTCAAGTACAGTTAGTTTTTTATGCATGTTTTATACTTTGTAGTCACATCCATTCCCTCATGTGATTCTTCCTCTTGCAACTCCAGAGGAAGACCTACAAGTCATCAGGCCAAGCCTTGCCATGTGGTACTACTTTTCTGGGGACAGTATGTTTTAGAAACTATTCTTCAAATTTGTAAACCCCAACATTTGATTTTGCCAGTTTATCCAGAGCTGATGAGGCTCCCAGTTACTGATGAGGCCAAGGTAAAAAGACTTCGTGCCAATTTTTAAAATTCACAGTGAGGGTCGACTTTTCAAGTGATTGGAAGGTCACTGTCTAGAGAAATGTTTTCCTGGTGTCTGGGCATTTGGAAAGCAGAATTATTAACCCAAAGATTATTTGACGATGATGGAATCACAGCAGAGAGGGTTGGTCAAGAGCTATTTCCTCTAGCCTAGTGCTACTTTTCTAATTACTTTCCTAACTCTTTGCCCCCTCAGGAGATATTACTTATAACCATTTAAAAGTACCATATTTTGCTGTGTATAATGTGCTCCTGTGTATAATGTGCACCTATGGTTTTGGCCCAAACTTTCAGGGAAAAAAACTTTTAATTTTTTAATTCAAATTTTAATTTGTTTACATTTGGGTACGTGTTTTTTGTATTATAAAGGAATTTTAGCATTTATTTTTTTAACGTATTATGGTACAAGAAATTTTATATAACAAATACTTACAGAACACAAGAACAGATACAAGGTACGAGAAATTTTATGTACTGGTACCTAATTTACCATTTTTATGCATCATAGAAGGCCAAGAACTCTTTGTTGTTGCAAGTTGGTCATAAGTTCAACAAAACCGATTATAGTATTCCAAGGTATTATTTTGCATACGGATATTGTTATTGATTTCTAGAGTTACACTTTTAACTCATAAGCATAAATAAAAGAATTAAAAACAGTTATGGAATTAATACTACCCATGTATAATGCGCATCCTTATTTTTCCCTCACAAATTTGGGCAAAAAAGTGTACATTATACATGGCAAAATTCGGTAGGTAGAAATGGAGCTTCTCCCTCTGATAGTGGCAGCCTACAGCCTTTGAAGCTGGCCTGGTTTGAAATTTATGCCCCTGTGTATAGGAAGGGTTTATTGAATTTCTCTCAACTCTAGTAAAAACTATTTCTGAAGTGCTCTGAACATTTGCAATTTACTCTCAGTTCTGGATACGCACTGTCCAGTGACCACTTTCCCATTTTCTAAGCGCAATATTGACGTCTAGTTATACATTTTCTAGACATTAAGACATTGATAAGGCTCCAGCTTTATTTCATATTTAACCATTTTCTTGTTTAAAATTGTAAGACCTTACTGTTCCTGTTTTTATCCTGCAAAAGGATATCTTATTCCTTAAGCTAACTTCTGCATATAGCTCATTTCATCTATCACTTGTTGATTTTTCTGGCATATAGCTCATTTCATCTATCACATCTTTTAGGAGATACGTGTGTGCTGAAATTGTAAGCAACAGAACTCAGTCTAGCCAGTTAAGCAGAAAAGAAATTTACTAAAGAGTATTTATTTGATAGCTTACAGAATTTCTAGCGGGGCCAGAAACTCTAGGCTGATTCTATGCTCAGCCACACGGGGGGGGGGGTGTGTGTGTGTGTGTGTGTGTGGGGGGGGGGGGGCTGCACTAATAAGAATATTGCAGCTGCCTCAGCTTGGCACCAATATTGCATCTTCCACTGCACAGCGCTTGTGCACGACTCCATAAAGCTCTGTCTCTATGATTGTCACCTGATGAACTTCAATTTTGCATGTTTATTTTCTCACGTCACTCATTTATGACTCAGAGTCTCATGTGGGTGTGTGTTCATTGGTGGAGCTCAGTTCAGCTGCCCTAGATGCAAAGCAGACTGGGTTAGTGAGTTTTCTGAGTTCTAACTTTGGATTTATAAGAGCTATTTGGAAAAAAAAAGGATATTAAACTTTTGTTATATTTTGTTGATGTTTTCCCCCTCCTTTCAATGAAATGGTTCCTTTTGATTTCTGCTTTTGGCATGAAAATCCCTGTCCTACTCAGAGATTATGGAAATAGTCTCATATTTTCTTTCATATTTCAATTATTTTGTTTTATTCTTATTTTTTAATTTTTTTTATTTTTTAAAGTTTATTGGGGTGACAATTTTTAGCAAAGTTACATAGATTTAAGTTGTACAATTCTGTAATACATCACCTATATGTCACATTGTGTGTTCACCACCCAGAGTCAGTTTTCTTTCCATCACCATATATTTGATCGTATATTTCAGTTTTTTAAGATCATTTAAATCTTTAATATAGCTTAAGTATGAAACGAGGATCTGATTGGTTTCTCTCCCCCATATGCATGGCCATTTGTCCCAACACTTTTATCGGACATGTGTCTTGATTAGAAATGTTACACCTATTGTAACCTAAACCTGTATATGTGTGCATGTGTTTATATGTTGTGTATAGCATGTTTGTATATGTGTACACTATTCCTCATGACCTCTCTCTGTTCCAGCCTAGTCATAGCAGGATGGGCTGACTTGACAGATTAGGGTTCCATTTGTTCATTCATTCACTCATTTATTTAACAAATATTTATTAAATGTCTTTTATTTATGTAGAGCTCTGCAGACTACAAAAGGGTGAGGCATCAAGACTTATTTCTATGTGTAGATGTGTTCAGCCCTATTTTGTTATAGGTGAGGGAGGATCTTGAAGTTTTGGCTTTGTACTTTTAGGACTGTTTTTAGCTCACCTTAAGTAGACCTCAAACTCCTAGTTTAAATTTTGGGCCCTTTCTCCTGAGGGTTTTTGTACTGAGGATTTTAGGAGTCAGGCTGTCCTTTATAGAACTAAATGGACTGGCATCTCAGTATCTCGTTGTAACGTGTAAGTCAGGCTCAAAGCAAGGCCCTTTAGTAGAGAGATGTTTACTAGAAAGATGTGCATTTCATGGTATTTAGTATTAGAGCTGGCAGGTACTTTAAAGATTGAATTAACAACCTTATTTTTTTAAATGAACTTTCTATTTTGGAATACTTTGATTTACAGGAAAGTTACAAAGGTAGTACAGAGTTTTCATATACTTCTTATTTGGTTTCAGTTTCTCCTATTATCCTATATTATCATCACAATCTTATAGATGAGGACACATAGCCCTCAAAAAGTTAATTTAATTAAGATCATAGTTTTAGATAGTGGCAGAGTCAGGCCAAGGACCCAGTAAGTAGCCTGGGTCTGCTAGTTGATTATGTTTTAATTATCCTTTTCTATTTTTCATGTATTTGCTCTTTTCTTTTCTTTCCCTGGGTTCTTTGGTTATGGGCTGACAGAGGGACTACCTAGCACATAGTGCACTAGTCAGTATAGACTTTCCAATTTGTTCAATAATTTTTTAATCTAGGCTTCCTCCAACTGTTCAACGCCAACAAGCGCCAGGAGCAGGACGTCTTCATTTACAGAGCAACTTGATGAAAGTACACCCAATAGAGAGGTAAGTTTGAAATTTCTACTTTAGTAAACCTCTCACAAGAAGCTTATTAATCTAAAATGTAACGCCATTGTTGATAACAACATGGGAAATTATTTTGACAGGTCAGATATTTTATTCTCATATATTATTTTATTAGTAACATAATTATTCTTTTTTGGCAAATAGTAGTTATGCTTTTGTAAAGTGTGTTTTCCTTGAGAATCTTAATTTGAGATGATAATATGTACTCTGCCTTCAATATTTGAATTTTTCAGAATAATTTTTTTTTTATTGGGGAAGGGGAACAGGTCATTTAGATCTATACTCCGTTTGGAAATGATGTTTTTCAATATGCTATGAGGTAGGGATCAAATTTCACCCCTCCCCCTTATGGTTTTCCAGTTTTCCCATTCTTCCCGCTCTGCTTACTGTGCTACCATATTTCAGAAATTAAGTGTCTGTATTTGAGTGGATTTGTTTTTGAGCTGTGTATTCTGTTCTGTTTACTTTGTTTTTGATCTGATGCCACACTGTCATAATAACTATAGTTTTATATTACATTCGGCCCTTAGTAGAACAGGTCTTCCCTGTCTTAGTCAGCTTGTGCTACTACGTATAACAAAATTCCATAGACTGAAACAACAAACGTTTAATTCTGGAGGCTGGGTCATCCAAGATCAAGGTGCCAGCATATCTGGTGTCTGTCGAGGGTCCTCTTCCTGGCTTGCAGACAGCTATCTTCTCATTATATCCTAGCATGGCCTTTCCTTGGTGCATACACATGAAGGAAAGGGGTGGAGGAGTGGGAGGAATTAGGTGGGGCAGCTCTCATGTCTCTTCCTTTTGTTTTTTTTGTAAGGGGCATAAATTCCATCATAAGGACCCCATCCTCATGACCCCATCTGACTCTGCATCCCAAAAGCTCTGCCTCCTCATACCATCACATTGAGGGTTAGGGCTTCAACATATCAATTTTGGGGGACACAAACATTCAGGCCGAAAGCTACTCCCTTTTTCCTCTTGAATGTCTTGGTTATTCTTATTCCTTTCCATAGCAATTCCATGTAAACTTTAGAATCAGGTTTTTAAGTCTCACAATAAAAAACCTAAAACAAAACACAAATGATGACAAAACAAACTTATAGAAATTTTGATTGGGATTACACTGACTCTATAGATTAGTTTGGAGAAAGTCGCAATGTTATACATTGTACACCAACATTTATAATGCTATTATTCTGTAGGATAGATTTCTAGGAATGGGATTGCTGGGTCATAGGGTATATGCAAATTTAAACATTTGAAAGATATTTCCAAATTGTCTTGATGAAGATTACAACAAAAAAATTTTAGAGCTTTATTTAGTAGATGTTGATAGCAAAATAACCTTAAACACTTCATAGTATAGTTTTTGCACTCAAAATTAATGGCATACGTATATACTGTGTCCTTGGTGCATGTATTTAAATGATCTGACAGTTGTATGAAAGTATTCATTCTTTCTTTGACAGTTGCATTCTTTCTTTGAGATCTCATTTTTTGTGCATTATTTGCAATATTGCACTTCTTTAACTTTATGATTTCAAGTTTAATGTTACTGAAATTAGTTTATATATGTAACCAATTTGAATGAAAGCTGCAATACTGAGTAATACTGTTTTTGCAATCAGTGTTAATGGTGTCATTCCTATACTTAGTATATTGATTGGTATTGTAGTGGAATATTGGTTTACATACAATTGAAACCCTGAAAATAACTTAAGTACTACTATTGCTTTTTAGAAAAGATTTATCTAGGATGCTTTAAAACATTTTTTTAAAATTAAAGTTTATTGGGGTGACAATTTTTAGTAAAGTTACATAGATTTCAGGTATGCAATTCTGTAATACATCATCTGTATATCACATTGTGTGTTCACCACCCAGAGTCAGTTCTCCTTCCATCACCATATATTTGATCCCCTTTTTAAAAACATTTTAATTGAATATATCTTTACAAAATAATCCTTTCTGAAAGGAATGGTTTGAGGATTCTTTATACTAGGCTAACTAAGCTAAAAGTTATTTTTAAATTTCTTCCCAAATTTCCAAATTTGAGTACTAAAGATTCTGTGCTTATGAGTCTAGCTTAAGAAATGGTGTCTGAATGAAAGACAAAGTAGTATCATCACTATATCTTTTCACTTTTTAAGCATTTTTCTAACAACTCTAAAAGGTATTTTTGACCACAAAGTGCAGTGTAAACCTTGGTTCAGCTTATTTTGCAGTAAAGACTTTCTAATTTTATAATTAAGTTATTGATTAAAGGGACATTACATAAGAATTATCATTTTAGTCATCCTCCCACTGCCTGAGTTTTTCATTGTGTTAAACCTATTAGATGGGAGATAATCTGTCAGGGATGAGATCCTGACTTTTTATTTTAAGTGTTATAGTGTTTCTTTTTAGCAAACTATGACAGTTTAACTCAATATAAATATTTGTCCATCTCTCTCGTAGATACAGTAAAGTCTGTTATCTAGAATATGTTTATTTTCTGGTGTTAGTAAATATTACATGTAAATCTAAATAAGTCTGTCTTGGTTGTGGTGCCTCGGACTTCCGGATAGGGATATTAAAAAGTCATCTGTGTGATTGTACACATCGAAGGTGGAGGAGAGTAGACTGAATTGGCCCTGACCCTGAGGTCTAGGGATCTCTGGCACTCGGGCACTCTCTCATCCCACAAATGGCAGATCTGTCCAGTTCACCACAGTCCTCTTTCCTGGTGACCCTAGTGTAGCCTCAGTAAAGATCAACGTGCCACTCCAATTCTGAGACTGCTCAGCACACTCAACAAAAGAGGTGAAACCAAAAGGTGGTTTCTCAAAAAGATCAACAAACCTTTAGCTTGACTGACAGAGAAAAAGTTAAAAGAGAGGAGACTGTGTTACTAGTATCAGAAATGAAAGAGGAGAAATTGCTATTATATTTACAGAACTAAAAAAAATTAAAAGGCCATACTATGAACAAATGTATACCAACAAGTTGTATAACTTGAATGACATACATAGAAAAACTCCTAGAAGAAACAAAACTAAATTTCTAACATGTGCTTAAGAATTATCAAAAGCTGAGTGTCGAGGATCCCGGCAGGAGGTAATCTCATGGAACAGCGCAACTGACTTGGAGATACAAAGACAACTAACAAGATAAGAGACAGCATTTTGTTTCTGGAAGGTATTGCAGATCAAGAATAATAAAAAAGAAAAAGTGACATCTTTCTTGAAGTTTAAGAAAGCATTCCAGGGGCCGGCCTGGTGGCTCAGGCGGTTAGAGCTCCGTGCTCCTAACTCCGAAGGCTGCCGGTTCAGTTCCCCACATGGGCCAGTGGGCTCTCAACCACAAGGTTGCCAGTTTCGACTCCCACCAAGGGATGGTGGGCTGTGCCCCCTTCAACTAGCAATGGCAACTGGACCTGGAGCTGAGCTGTGCCCTCCACAACTAAGACTGAAAGGACAACAATTTGACTTGGAAAAAAGTCCTGGAAGTACACATTGTTCCCCAATAAACTCCTGTTCCCCTTCCCCAGTAAAATCTTAAAAAAAAAAAAGAAAGAAAGCATTCCAGTCTAAAGCAATCAATGCTTCATTCTTTCTTTCCCTGTAATGTCACTCTTAATACAGAATTTAGTGTCCATGTTCTTCAAGACCTGATCTTTTGTATGTGATTCACAAATTACGAACATTTTCATACTTTTGAATTCATTTGCTCCTCACAAGAACACTGTGAAAGTGAGTGTTCATTTCACCAGTTTTAAAGATGAGAAATCGCTGAGAAGTTATTAAAGGAAGCTGTTCATGGTGTATATTCTTATACCATGTTTCCCCGAAAAATAAGACCCAGCCAGACCATCAGCTCTAATGCGTCTTTTGGAGCAAAAATTAATATAAGACCCGGTCTTATTTTAATATAATGTAAGACCAGGTATAATATAATATAATATATAATATAATATCCGCTCTTATTTTAATGTAACATAAGTCTGGGTTTTATATAATATAGTAGACCCATTGGAGCTGATGGTCTGGCTAGGTCTTATTTTCAGGGAAACACGGTATTACTGGATTTAATTTGCTAGTGTTTTTTTTGAGGATTTTTGTGTCTATATTCATGAGATGTTGGTCTTCAGTTCTCTTTTTTGTGATATCTGGTTTTGTATCAGGAAAATATTGGTCTCATAAATGAGTTGGGAAGTATTTTCTCTTATGTTTTTGGGGAAGAGTTTATGAAGATTAGTATTAATCTTTAAATGTCTGATATAACTTCCCAATGAAGCCATCTGATCCTGGGCTTTTCCTCCTGTGAAATGTTTAGATTCCTAATTCAGTCTCTATTTTTTGTAGCTCTGTTGAGATTTTCTGTTTCTTCTGAGTCGGTTTTGATAACTTGTTTCTTTGATGACTTATTTTTCTCAAGTCTCAGGTCTTCGCAAAATTCCTTGTGTCTGTATTGCTACTTTCCTGATTTTCTTGTCTGGCATATGTTTTTTTCCCATCTTTATATACCCTTGGTCTTTTTCAGTGGTGATTAACTAGAGAAAGTTAGATACCTTGATCTTTTTTGCTGTCTTTTTGTTTGTTTAAAGACTTTCTATATAGTAGAAATATCCATATAGACAAAATAGGGTCTTAAGTTGTAGTCTTGAGTTGAATTTGATCAGAATGGTTTACCCACAGTCTGTATTGTGCCTTTTCTTACCTGCGCTGCTGTAGACAACTTTATTCTGTTGTCTTCTGCAGGGTATATTATCACAAGTACTTCTTAAGGTATACTTTGTTGCAAATAAAAATGGAATGCGTTTAATTGACTCAAAATAGTAAGTGTTGCCTCTAACAGCTATATATGATATTGCCTGGGAAGATAGAAAGAGGACATCCTCTTTTCAAGGTAGAGAGACTTTTATACACTTCCTAAGGTACTGACTTTTTTAGAGTCCCTTCCTTAATAGGAGATACATTAATTCATAGGAGACACATTAATTCATTACATACAGTGGATGCTAGTGGATGACTTAGGGCAGGCATTAGGACTTAATTTTCTCTTGGAACTCTGGTTACGAAGGTCTGGGTGGGTCCTACACTGCCAGAGGTAGATTTAGTGCTACAAGCTAGGGGCTAGAGTGGGGTTCCTTGCACTGGTGAATGGAGGTTGAAAAAACCTTTTGCTAATTGCTGCCTCAGCTCTCTGTGGCCCATTATGAGCAGCTTCTGTCCCTAGGGAGGCCTCATGATCCAGACCTGAACCAAACCTCACATTGGCTTAATGATTGTGTCTCTGATAACCCCTGGACTGCCATAGGGCAGGAAACCCAAACTGGGGCCCAGGGAATTAGATTGACTGGATAAGGGGGCGATGAGCACAGAGGGAAGGAGAAAGAAAATACCTTTTCAAAATGAGCCTATAAATGGACATTCTAGAACAAATGCTAAGAAGGCAGGCAATAAAAACAGGAATTGGGATATAAATGTACTGCAGGTGAAATTAAAATAATAGAGCAGTCTGGAAATGACTTTAAAACAAGTATCTTTTAGTAAGATAAAGTAATAATTTTCTTAAGAAGAACAGAAAATTATGGGGGAAAAAGAGGCCAAAACAAAACTAGACTAGGTAGATGTTGAAAAGAACCAAATAGAAATGTTAGAAATGAATAAAAATTATACAAAGATGTAAATCAAAATGAAACTCAGACTGGTCCCAGTTTAAGGGAAAATTAGGGAATTCGAAAAGAATACTGAGTAATCCCCACTCAAAACACAGAACAATAGAGGTTAAGAAAAAAATACATATTTTTTCTAAGAGTAAGAGACATGGAGGACAGATTGAAAGCTTTCAACACCCATCTGATAGGAGTTTTTAGGTAGCTTCATGAATGTTTAGACACATAAAATTTCAATCAGCATTAGTTCAACACAGAAGAGGTGAATTGAATTGTTAGCAGATTTGGATTAGAATTTGAACAGTTCCAGTTGAGACAGAATGTTACTGAGAATAGTTGAGAATTGATGTTGGTGAGATTTTCACAGACATAAGAAGCAATTGACAAGGACAGTGGTGAGAAAACTCCTTAGGCTTTGAGGTAGCTGTCAGTGGAAACTAATTTTGATGTGCTTTGCTTTTTCATGGACTGGGGGCGGGAGTGTAAATTGTTGTTTGGCAGCACCTTCTTTTGAAATGTTTGATCAGCATGTTTTTCTGTAATGGATACTCGCTTTTGTGTTTTTCTCTTAAAATGTCAAATATGCTCTTAATTAAATGTGCAATTTTAAATTGTTTCCTTATGTGAGCAAGATTGACTTCATTTCAAAACTTAACTTTGGAAGCCTAAGAAGAGTGAATTTGTATAGCCTTTACCTTAAAATAACATTCATTCAAAGAATGATTTGAGTGCCTAGGAGAGCAGATTTTCAGCAAGAGTAGACAGTTGGATAGGATGACTCCTTAGAGCCAAACAGGTATCTAGTACATTTTAGTGCACTACTAATACTGCATTTTAGGATTTAGCATAAAGTCAATTCTTGAATTCTATTCAAGGAGTACCAGTCATTAACATAGCAAAAAGACTTAAAAAAATGTTTGTCCTATCTATAAGATGGTCTCTAACGTAGGACCAGGTGAAGAGTTAGTTAAGTATCCATAACTCTATATGCAGTGTTTCCCCGAAAATAAGACTTAGCTGGACAATCAGCTCTAACGTGTCTTTTGGAGCAAAAATTAATATAAGACCCAGTATTATATTATATTATATTATACCCGGTCTTATAGTAAAATAAGACCAGGTATTATAGTAAAATAAGACTGGATTTTATATTAATTTTTGCTCCGAAAGGTGCGTTAGAGCTGATTATCTGGCTAGGTCTTATTTTCAGGGAAACGTGGTAGTACTGAGATAAAAAGTGTAAGTTCTTAAGCTTTTGCAGATATTTATTTTTTGATACAAGTTCTTTATTATATGTCATATAATGTAATAACATATACTGCTAAGTTAATGTTTCAAAAGATTCGTTGTTTTTTAAGTTTTTATTTTGATACAATCATAGATCAACAGGAAGTTGCAAAAGTTTTTTTTTAAGGAGGCCCTATGTATCCTTTACCCAATTTCTCCCAAAGGTAATATCTTATAAAAATATAGTGCACTATCAAAACAAGGAAATGGACATTGGTGAACTGTGTGACATTCGTAGAGATTATTTGGGTTTCACCAATTTTACATGTACTCATCCTGTGTGTGTGTGTGTGTGTGTGTGTGTGTGTTTGTGTGTGTAGATCTGTGAAGTTTATCAAGTGTATATTTGTGTAACCTCCACTATCAAAAAAAGTTCATTTTAATTATAGTCTCTTATACAGCTAATTCATGATTGTTAGTATTTTGGTACGTAGTGTACAGTTTCTGAAAGAAAACTGAAGCACAGAAGAGAATCAAAAGAACTAGTATAATGGAATTTATCCTTAAAACTTATTATAAACTTTAGTTTCAAAAGTTTCTTCTGTACATATTAGAGAAAATGATTTTTATATATAAGTACAAATAAATGATTATTTAACGTTTTATGTGTTTTATCCTCCCATAAATTTCCATACTATCTTTTTGGATGCACAAAACTGAAGGACTCAGTATTTATGTTATACTAAGGCCTTGTATTGTTCTTATTGATATAGACTCTTATACCAAATTGCCAGACATACTGTGTGCTGTGGTGCCTGTTGCATATATTATTTATATGCTAATAATCAAGTTGTTTAAAGTTGGGCCTTGAGATCCTAAACAGCTCAACTCATCTCCACTCCTGAGCTTTCCCAGTAACTTATTATTTTTGGGGTGGAATGATGGTGGTAGTGGTGGTGGTGGTGGTGGTGTTGGTGGTGGTCCAAAGCTATTATATGTTGTGCATGCTGTGTGGTGAGTACACTTTGCAACATGCCCTTATGATTTGTTTTTCATCATTTGTTTTATTTTTATACCTCTGCTTATTACACTGAATGAGACAGCTACTAGCCGGGATGATAGCAGAGCCTGCTTTTCTCTCTGAGTATACTATCTTTGCTTTGGATTCCTCCAAACAGCCTAAAACACAGACTGATAGTGTGGTGAGTCCTTCCACCGCTTTCTGCATTCCCTTTGTGGGGAAGCAAAGTAATTGGGTAATCCTAGAAGCAAATCTCATGTTGCTTGTCACTTACCATCTCTCAAAGCATCTTCAGTGCCCTGTTGCTAACCCTGCTCTAAAAAATCAGAGAGTAAATTGCTAAATTCTGATGGCTGGTGTGTTTTCTGGTAGCTTTTTAACAGCAATAAAATAACACTGTTTTCATTAATGTAATGAAGACTACCCCCGCTTGGTCTAAACTCTTAAGTCTTCTCCCTAGGGAAAGTTTGCGTATTGACTGAAAAAAAGTATGCATCGCTAGAAATCTCTGGTCTATTGTATATTGGTAGGAGGCCAAGAATATTTGGAGATGCGACTCACATTATTGGGAAAAAGATGCATTGTATGTAAATCCATAATTAAATAACATTGAGCAGGTAGATTGACTCTACTATAACAAACAATTGCATTTTATTTGCATTTATTTATTTAATGCATAGTTTTCTATGTATTAAACATCAGAAAGGAAGTAACCAACTCATTATTTTTCAACTAACTTGAATTCATATAATTTTGAATCTTGTACTCATATATAATTTTACTTTGGGAAATTGGACTTTTTTCTTAAAGTATCTAAGTACTTAATTTAGCAAATTAAAACTTAGAGATGTTTGCCTGGTAAGGATAACTTTTGGTGTTAGATTGGACACTGAATTGGAATTGAGATATTTTTAAACAGTGAGAATTGATTTAACTTACTAAGTAGCTGGTGATGAAATTAGAACATTTGTGTACTTAATCCATGCAGCCAGTAAAACGTGGTCTGTATGTGGCTAGTAGCAGTCCTCAGTTACGTTCTAAACTTGGTGTTAGGAAAGACAGCAGCTCAGAGTTCTAGTGATGTCTGAGCTTGGATCTCAGGGAAAGCGATCTCTCCTTGGCTCTGGCTACAAGTAATACCTCACTATTTTCAAAAGTAGTTTGAGAGGGAGACAGGAATCCCAGTTAAACTTAAACTTTAAACTTAGTAAAAAACATAAATGATATTGCTTTACACTTCATTTAGTAGTAGAGGCTTAAAAAAAAAAAGAGCTTCTCCTAGGCCTGTAAGTATATAAAAGTAATTTATATTAAGTCCTATCCTATTGTGAAAAATAATAATAATTTTGAATCAAAAGTTTTTGAGCTATTTAAAAGTAATTTAAGTAGACTAAAAGTCTTTATTATAATATTTAAATTTAGTTTTGTTCACATGAAAACGTATTTTCCCTATGTAACAAAGGGAAACCATGGCATAACCTATAGTAGAATAAAAATTTAGTGACGGCCTAAATCCTTGCATTAGGAGTTCACCAACTACTGACTTTTTCTTAATTCAGTTCTTTTGAAAAATGCATCTCTTTACCCCAAATTCTAAAAATTGCTGTAGTCTCAGTGTTTAGCAATCAATAAATAGTTGTTAAAAGACTGAGCAAAACATAACTGAAGACAAATCTGGCAGGGAACCTGTGTGTGTTTTTAAATTAAATGCACTTTAGAAGAGTTTTTCTGTTATCTAAGAATTGCCACCATGAGAGTATTGGTGACTGTTGAGTTTTGATATGTATTGAGCTTGTTCTTAAGGCTTCTGTCTGGGAGAAGGTCTTCAGAAGTCTCCTTACACTGAAGGAAGTAACTGTGTAGTAAGAATTTAGCAAGCATTTACTGAGCCTTTACTACCTGTCATCAGAATGTTAGGTCCTAGGGACCAAGATGAAAATGCAAGGTTTCTGTCCTCCGGGAGTTTATAAGTTAATATAGAGACAAAGATTATCAACATACACTTACAATACAAAGGAATTAAAGTTTCACAGAAGAAAACACAGGCATAGGGAATGTGTTAGCCCTTTAGGCAAGTCATATGAAGCTTCACAAAAGAAGGGGCATTTAAAAGTTGAAGGATGACCAAGAGTGCTGGACAGAAATGGAGCAGGCATTACAGATAGTGACAAAAATCGCTCATTTGGCTTCTGGAGATTCCTGATTTAAATTTACAGGGTAACACAGACCAATACTTCCCTTAACTGTCCTGCATTTATTTAGATATATGGTATAACATATAAATTGAAATATATATGCAAGGAGGGAGAGTTTTTAAATGTTATGCTGTATTTGATAGGGTGTTATTTCAAACAATTGTAGAATAGTCTACAATCATGTGTCAAGTAATTACTTAAAATAGAATGGACTCTCTTGCCATTCTTCCTCCAAAGCTAAATATTTTATGGAGCCCATTCATTTCCTTTCTCCATCATTTAACTATTAGTTTTCAGTATGCTGACTAGCTGAGAGACGTTGATCTCTATAAAGTATGTTTTTTATTTTATAGTGTGTAGTATATTTTTAGGGCTGGAAAGCATTACTTACTGTGTTACACAAATATATAGCATGTATACAACTTCTAATTCTTTGAAAAGGCAGAGAACAGGAAGATAAAAGTTAATTCTTATGTTCCCCCAGCCTTCCTCCCCTGTGTAATTTTAAGGGAATGTCTTGGACTGATAAAATTTGATAATTTGTATATTAGAAGAAGGTATTTAAATGTTTATTAGGAAAAAATTCAAACACGTTACGGAAGTGGAACTAGTAGTAATAGTGGTGTAAGAATTCTTTCCCTCCCCCAGTATCCATTACTGAGCATCAACAATAATACCTAATGGCCATCTTCCACACTTCTCTAGCCATACACACCGTACCACTAGCCCCCTCCCCATACATGCACCTGCGCCCCCATCCCAATCCCCGTTGGATTATTTGAAGCAAATTTCAGAAATTTTATTTCATCTAAATATTTTGGTATATATTTCTAAAAGATAAAGACTAAAAATATGTAACTACAATATCTGTAACCATACATAAAATTTATTAATTTCTTAGTATCCAATACCTAATGAGAGTTGAAGAATTTGAGAATACTTTTGCAAAGCTGAGTGCCTGTTCCACTTATATTTTAGATTAAGTAAGGTCAGATAGTTAACTTTTTCTTGGTCAACTATAGAGTTGTAGGCGAAATGTACTATTTAAAGACCAAGTTACTGAAACATAGTGGCTAGTATTTGGTCAAATGCTTTTATTTAAAATATGGAAGTTATTTTATCATGAGCTATTTCTATAGCTCTAATTTTAGACACTTAGTTTATTATGAATGCATTATAGGATTTTGAATTTCAAATAATCTCATCCATTATCACAGAATCTATGCTAGTATGATGCAATCAGTAGAATGTTGCTTAACTTGGAGTATTTGTCATACCAACAGAACAAAACAAAAAACTTTCACCTGTGGAAGAAGGTATTTTCAATTATAAGTTTTTCTAAAAGTTGTCATAACAATGTCATTTATACTGCTGGCTTCAAGTAAATGAAGCATTTCTATTTCTTGTTACCAAGATATTTTTCAGAGCTTAGCCCAAATAACTTTAATTTGAATATTTTATTGTAGGGAACAGGTGACACTCCTTTTTTTTCTGGCTAGTTTTCTATTTGAATAAGTTTTGCTAATTGAATTCCTGATGTTAACTTTTGTCATGGGGGGAAAACTGGGGATATTACAACTGGGAGAGGTATGGGATTAGCTTGAAATAAGTTTTGCTGCATACTAATCTTTGCTATTTAGTTACATATATTAAAGCAAAATGAATTTTCTAAAATTACTTACCATACTAGTTTTGTCTTGCATGAAAACATCCTAATAAATGAACAATTACTAATTTTGTATAACAGATAAATGTATCTAATAGGTCTTGGTACTTGGCCTTTGTTCTTAACAGTTTTAAAACTTTAGTTTTTGTTTTTTTTTCCTTTTCTTCACAATGTTTCTTTCTCTTTCTTAGAATGAATCTGTCCAAGCCACGAAGTCCCCCGACAGTGTTAATGGAAGTGAACCAACAACTCCTCAGGTCTGTTATTAATTTTATTTTTAAAAAAGAGCAAGTCATTTCAGAGTGTTGGTCAGTCTATACTAGTAGCATTTGACTTTACAGTAAAACAGTTATATCCAAACATTTGATACAGTATGTATGGTACATCCAGGTTTGTTGATGGTTTCTTGGAAAAACTTTTAAGTGAGAAGTAGTTTTTGTATATATACCAGTAAAATAAGATTCCATTATTACTCATTTAAAAAGTTAATGGCAGTGAAGATAAAACTTTTTGAAAAATAGGAATCTGACTTTATAATTGTAGAAGAAAATAGAGGAAGTCATAATGAAAAACATATTGAGTTACATAATCTGGAAGGGGGATATGAAGGAAGTGGGATTTCTTTTAAGTTTGCTCTTTAATGCACTAATGCAGAGTATTTTACTGCTAGAGAATTTAGGTTATCTTTGATTTTAAAAGGTTATTTGGAGATCGGGGCTAAGTGACATTCTTTTGACTCCTTCCAAAAAAGAAAGAAAAAAATTCATTAAAAATATCATAATGATAGCAGTGTCTGGAATGAACGTTTGTTTACTTTGGCTGTGCTGATGATTATCATCCTTAACCTGGCTGTTCTCAGTGGGCTCTAACGTGGGGCAATACATTCCTAGTTCTGTGAACCTGGAGCATGAATGTAGACAATTTATGAGCTAAGTGATTTATGAACTAAATTATGTAGACTAAACATTCTAAAGCATTGTCTAGCAAGTATATAAGTTACAGCTTCCCAAACTCCATGAAAAGGTTACCTATGGGCTGAGGTCCTCATTCCTTTCCGGGAGGCCCGTCAGGCTCTGGCCACAGGCCACGTCCCTGGGCCTGTTGACTCTGGCCTTGAGTAGCATCCCCCATTAATCCCAAGTCCCCTGCAAATGCATCATTTCTGTAAGTGCCATGAGATAAGGATAAAATACTGAGAAGTACAGATCTAAATGGTACTGGACAGATCCAGTGACCTTTAAGGAATATTATTAAAGAATGTTATTTAGAATGCTTATCTTCTTCTCTTGCAGAATAGTTCAAAAAGGCTAAATACAGTTTTGAATGCAAAAACTAGAATGAATGATAACCACCTTTATAAGAACTTTGGGAGAGATTTAAGTTTTAATTAAGGTGAATAATGAACATGGGTGATATTCAGGAAGTAAGCTCACTAAAGGCTTTGAACTTTCTTAAAAAAAAAGGCAGCAAATATTTTCCTAAAAGATAATAAGATAGTGTTTACTGAATGTTGACTCTGTCAGTTATTGTTAAGCATTATATATATGGTCTCATTTAATTCTCAGTACAAGGAAATGCCTTCGCTTACAGTCTGCTTGTTTTTAAACAGATTTCTGAGAAGTTGGTTGTTAGTTGTTAGCAAGTGAGGGACAAAGTATATCCATGAAGGGGCTAGTTTACTTACTATTGTTGAGTGTCGTGACAGCAGCAGGAAATCAGAGTTGACACTAAGGTAGAAGAGATGGTAAAAAGCAAGCCTAGGAGTTCATAAAGCATAGTTGCCTGTGACCCCCTTACTACTGGATGGAGCATCCTGTGTAAATCAGTAGTTTTGGCACACGGTATGACTGTGACAGGGACGTCGTTAAAAAGGATTAGTCGTTATCTTTATTTAAGAAGGCAGAAAAGTGTTTCAGAAAAATTTCTGTTAAATACAGTTAACTTTTAAATTGCTTAATGCAGTTCATAATATTCAGCTAATCAAAGTGACTCATTCATCTCCAAAAGAATATACAGAATTGACCTTTTACTTCAAACAGACTAATAAAACTCAGATATTTGAAAATAATTAGTATATGCCACCACATAATAGAGAAAAACACGTTTTTCAAAACAGGTAATATTTGAGCATTTGTCTTTATCTAAGAAGCTGTAAAATAGTTTTACTGAATCATAGTGTTAGTATTGTATCAGTTTAGGAGGAATCTAGGATCTAGTATTACTCTTTTATTGTACAGATGACATATCAGGCATGAAGTCTTAAATTCTTTGCCCAAGGACCAGTGAGTGGCTAGTTACTGATAGTATTGTGGGATTATCATAGATAGACACAAAACGTCACTCTACCCAGCTGTAATTTTTTGCTATGTATTACCTCATTTGAATATATATGCTATTAAAATGAAATGAGAACTGAATTTATTAAATTCAGTAGAGCAAAACACAGGGATTTAAATGGCTGTCTCATATGCCATTATTGTTTTAATTATGGGGAATATTCTTGTTTTGAAAAAAACATGAATTTTTTAATATAAGACAAATTATAGTATTAAAGTTGAATTTTGAATTTTTTGTTGCTTTTTTTGAATACTGCTTTTTTATTTTCCAGTTTATTATGAAAATTTTCAAACATATAGAAAATTTGGAAGAACTTTAAAGTGAACAGCTGTATGCTCACACCTAGATTCTGTCATTGATACTTCACTATATTTGCTTTATCACAAATCTGTCCATCTATACATTCCTCTATCCATCCCTCAATCCTTACTTTTTTTTTTCTTTTTTAAAAGGTGGAATAGTATTTATGTATTTATTTATTTAATTAATTAAATTTAAGTATAGTTGGTATACAATATTATATTAGTTTCAGGTGTACAATATAGTGATTAAACATTATACACCTTTCAATGTGATCACCACACTGTCTAATAATTATATGTCCATGCAAACGTATCACAATATTATTTTTTTAAGCAAGAGAAAACCAAATTTAATATATACATATGTATGGGAGCCCCACTTACATGACAGAGTCAGAGACCCCACATGCCAGAGAGGAGCAGAGATGGAAAGGGAACGGGTATGTAAGACATCCAGAGCTAGGGATGAGGTCAGGTGCCTTGGGGGCTTCAGAGGGTCCTGGCAGGATGATAAGAACAGATGCTCAGTAAATAGAACTTTGTCCTGCCCTATGGACAGGTCAAAAGAGGTTATCTCTGGTAATCGCTTATTATGGACAAGGCCCCTAATTCAAGTTCTTCTAGGTAGTTAAGGGAGAGGCAGAAGTTTGTCTTGAGCCGGAGGCTAAAGTTGCCATAGCTCAAAACGGTCTGCGTACCACAGAGGCATATTTGGGGTGACTCATTCTGAATCCCCACAGTTCCCTCCTCTGAAACTCCCCTGGAAGTTTCACATTCCAGAAGTTGAGTTGGTAGATTGTTCTATATTTCATTAAACCAGGCTCAGACTTGAGAAAAGTTCAGTTCAGTTAAACAGTTTCATACAATATTGTTGACTATATTCCCCTTCCCTTTTTTTTACTACTCTCCCAACCCTCCTTCCTTCTGGCAACCCGATGGTGTGACAGGAGCAGATGTGTAGGTAAGAGATTTGAGGCAAGAGAACAGAAGGCTGCTGCTCATATCCAACTGTGAGAGGGTAAAGGTCTGAGTTAGAACAGTGTTTGGGAGATAAAAAGGAGGGATTTAAACCAAGGTAAAATGGGGCGACAGGAGTTAAAAGTAACTGTTATGTGCCCATTTATTTTTATGTATACATTTCTCCTCTCTAACCCTCATGAGTTTTTTTTTTTTTTTTTTAATAAATTATAAATCTGTGAACTTTTTTGGTACTAGGAACCTGACAATAGTTAGTGCCCATGGGAGTTTAATTTTTCACAAGACGTTGGGTTTGGAGATAAACAGATAAAGTCATTAAGGATCCTTCTCTCTTTAGCTTCTTGTCCCATCATTCCCCGTATCTTTCCCATCCTTACCAACCGTTCTAGACCGGAGGAAAAACTGGAGACAAGGATAAAAGGCATATTCCTTTTTACCAGGAAAATAATATCTGTCCTAGAAGGTTCCATCCTGTAGACTTCGTCACCTGGCCCACGCCTAGCTGAAACAGAGTCTGAGAAGAGCTAATTAAAAAACAACAACAAAGAAACCCTTTAATTGAAATATAATATATCGCAATATAGTACATATACTCAGAAAAGTATGATATATTCATTATTCAGTTTCTGAGTTTTCACAAACCAAATACACTTTTGCAACCAGCACCCAAAGCCAAGAAACAAATTACCAATACCCTTCTCTTACCCCCAAGGGTAACTGCTGTCCTGACTTCTAACACTAACGGTTAATTTTGCCTCTTTTTGAAGTTTATGTAATGGAATCAAAGTGGGTTTGAAATTTATGTAAATGGAATCAAAGTGGGTACTCTTTTGTGTCTGCCCTCTTTTGCTCAATACTTTGTAAAATTTATCTATTTTTGCATGTGGTTGTAAATCATTTTCATTGCTGTCTAGTATTCCATTGGTGAACAGACTACAGTTTATCCATTCTATTATTGTTAGGCATCAACAATAGTTTCAAGTTTGGGACTATTTTGAATACTGCAACAAACTTTCTAGTTTATATCTTTTGTTGAACATAGTTACACATTTGTATTGGGTATTAGTAGTGAAATTGCTAGTTCAGAGAGTGTTTGGTATGTTTAGTTTTAGTAAATACTAACAAATAGTTTTCCAAAGTGGATTGTTTCACATCCTCACAAATACTCGGTATTTTCCGTAGTTCAAATTTTAACCATTCTGGTGGATGTGTGGTGGTATCTCATTATGGTTTTAGTTCCTATTTGGGGGGGGTAAATGTTACCCTGAACAAAACGGGCCTGGTGGAAAGGAAAAAGGGAAGATTGGATATCGGATGATAGCCAGTATTTATTGTTTACCTTGAGCCAGCTGTGGTTCTAAGTAGTTTACATGTATTAATTTATTATTCCTCACAACCACCCTGAGTTGAGTCCTATTGTTATCTCCGTTTTAAATATGAAGAAACAGAGGTTAAGTAACTTGCCCAAGGTCATTGCCAGTAAATGGTAGAACTGAGACTTGAGTCCAAAAAGTCTGGCTTCATAACTTGTGCTCTTAGCTACTGCATCATATAATCAGGAGAGTCTGCCAGATAAGCGTGTATGACGTTCTTACTAGTAAGTTTGTCTTTTGTTTTAACTCCTTTCTCTAATAAGGGTAATTATTAACATTTATTATTTGCTACATTATAAGCACTTTGCATGTATGAGTATTAAACTCATTCAGTCCTTGTGACACCCATATGAAATGTGTGATATTATCTTTTTTTTTTTTTTTAAATCATTCCCATTTTACAGAAAGGGAAACCAGTCTAGTAAGGTTAAATAACTTGGTCAAGGTCATGTAGAACATAGTAGTGGAGCCAGGATTTGAACTTAGGCCACCTTATACTCGACAGCCTACAGGCTGAATCACTACACTCACACATGGTACTCCCAAACATAGATGTGGCAGTTGTTAAGTTTCTCAGCTTCTGCAAGTCCATGTCTTTGATATTATTCATTAGCTTCTGACTGACCCTTTAATAACAACATTTCTAGTGTTATTCATACTTGCTTCAGTTGTTTGTTCTAGAGTAATCTACAAGATTATACGAATTGAAAAGCACTTTTTGCATGGGTCAGAAGGAGCTTGTAATATAGCTGGTTCTTAAAGTTTTTGAGCATGAGGTTCCCTCCTTTCAAGGTAAAACTTGCACATTGTGGAAATTAAAACTAGAAAGTACAGGAAAATATAAAAATAAAAATCACTTAATATCTTACCTTTCAGAACCACTCACTGCCAACTATTGGTGTTTGTCCTTAATGACCTGGTTCTAAGGGTATTTGTGTAAACATACATATAAATTAAAAAGTATCTGTAATTACTTTAAATCAAAATGAGTTCACAATGTACGTACATACTGTTTTCTAACCTAATTTTTTTCCATTTAATAGTATATCTTGAACCTCCTTCCACGTATTGTAATTTATATAATGTATCCCCCAGTGGTGAACCTTTGGGTTGTTTCCAGTTTCTACTGTTATGAACAACCTGTGATAAATCTCTGCCTATGAAGGGGTGGGGCAGGTTATCCCCTCTTACTTACTCCCGCCTTGCCCAATACTATTATTAATCTCTAAAATCCACGACTAAAGTATTCCTGGTTTAATATTCAAATTGTATACTAGAGAAATCTTTTTGTTTCCCTGTAATCTTTGCCCACACGTAGCCTCAGTCTCCTCTGAGCATTTCAGTCCTGGCGTCATTGGGATCTCGTAGGTTGCCTTGCTGCACTACTGAGAATGATTTTCTAGGCAACACCTGTTAAATACTGACTGCTGTCACCTGAACAAAAGAATGCCACTCAGAACAGTGTGTTAAATTATGTTATATTGCTTTTCATTGTTTTTATTCAAATTGATATGTCATTATTCAAATTAATGAAGAGAATAGCTCTTGCTTATCACTATTTCTACCATCAGACCTACTGCTTTGCGCAGAGGGACTCTGGCTCAGACTTTTCAACTGTCCTTCATGATTTTTTAATGCTTATTTCTATTTCCAGTGGGCAGAATGGTAAGTAGAGCAGAGTTGGATGTCACTAGTTACTTCTGCCTGGCCTTCTCTTGTTGAACAAAATGGGCTCGCTACACATTACTGACCCCCTAGCCCCATTCTCCTCTTTTGTTGAGAAAGTGATCAGGAGTCAGCGCCTCCAGATGAGGTCTACTAGATTTTAGCCACAACTGCACACGTCACAGTATTACCCCCATTTTAGACACTGGGTAGTACTGGTGACACAGGCGGTCCCTGCCTCCAAGGATCTTGCCGCCAAGGATGAATCCTCACAGCATACCTGTGAGGGCAGCTGGGAAAGTATGGCTTCCTTCTTTTTTACAGATGCGCAAACTGAAAGGAGGTGACTTAGTGAAGGTCATGCCTCTCTGCTCGGTGACAGACCTGGGACCTACACCCTAGTCCTCTGACTCCAGGTCCAGCACGTTTTCAGAAATAACCAGGTGTCTTTTGTTTTTCAGGAAACTTATGTTGAATGTCAGGAATATTAATTGAATTTGTTCGAGCTTTTACTAGATTACTGCTGGTGATGGGGAATAACAGAAGTCTAACAGTGTATTTGAACTCACACATTCTGTTGGGTTTTGCTTTCAGTCTGGTGACACGCAGTCTTTTGCACAAAAGCTCCAGCTCCGGGTGCCTTCCATGGAGTCTTTGTTTCGAAGTCCAATAAAGGAATCTCTGTTCCGATCTTCTTCTAAAGAGTCTTTGGTCCGAACGTCTTCCCGAGAGTCCCTGAATCGACTGGACCTGGACTTTTCTGCTGCCGCCTCTGATCCACCCTCTGATATGGAGAGCGAGGCCGAAGACTCACTAGGGAATTTAGACAGCCTCAGCAAAGAACAGTTGATTCAGTGGCTGCGGAGGATGGAACGACGGTTGAATAACTACAAAGGAAAATGTTCTGAGGTAGGAGCAGGACTTTTCTGCCAGAGTGAAAATTTCTTCCCCTTGTTCTCGAATTCAGATTACTGTGTGGTTTTCACTCCTGAGAGTGGCTACACTGTCGATTCCCTAGATACACTGGTTACTAGTGGTGGGTAATCTGTGGTGATAGATCGTTAAAGACTTTCAGTTGTACAGAAGCCCTGTGGCAAGATTAGAGTACAATGTAGGAGAAGGTTGTTGCCTGTAACCTTCTGGTTCTCACAGTCTGTGCCCCTCTGGTTGGAAACCCCCTGCAGAGTTCATCATCTTTCCTTCTCACATGCCCGCCCTGTCATCTTTGAAGGGCTGTGGCTCCCACATGACCTCTTCTGCCCAACAGATCCCCATTGTTACTGACCCCAATGTTTGAAGTATGATTTTGGTCACTCTCATTGTACCTACATTTAAACTTTGCCTCAAATGAATCCCGCCTTGAGGATTATACTCTCTGTTTGGTCTAAGAGAGGAAGGAAGTGTAGTGCTACTTCCTGTCTCTTTTCAGTCCTTCAGGAACACAGCTCCTACCCTTTATGCTGGATTATACTCATTGCCCTCCCCGTCCTGTGTAGTTAATACAGTTCTGCCTAAGAAAAACCTTTTTGGAACAAGTTGTCCATGGCTTTTTTTTAACAATGCCTAATGTTTTATTGTCATAAGAGTTTGTAAATCAGCCTTGTAATTAATTTTAATTAATGAATAATGAAGTTCAAGATAGCATGCAAAGTTAGCCATGTCTTCTATTTCCATTTATAGCTACAATATAAGTAGTTTTACCATGCAGCCAAAAAACACAAAAAAACCCTAGATGAAACATATAAAATATATTTTTAAAACTATAAAGTACTGACATAATAAGAAGGAATTATTTGGCTAAAATCTGTTGCCTGGCTGGAACCCAGAGATGTAAACAGGGCCATATATCTCATGAGGCACTTGTGGAATCAGGCCACTTTTTTCTTTAAAACTTTTTATTTTTTATTTCTATCAAAGTTAATAATGGTCTTGATTTTTGCTTGTCTGTTAAGATTTATGTTATTTTCTCTAAGTTACCCGTGGCTTTTAAGCTTGAAATTGGAGCAACAATATAATTAGTATTTAAGGTACAAGACACTATGCATTTTATACTCGTAGTGCCATTTTATTTTGCATCATCTCACTGTGAAGTAGATACTCATTAGCTCTATTTTGTAGAATAGGGATTAGAGACTCAGAGAGACTTAATCACAGAGACTAAGTAACTTGCTTAAGGTCCCATAGGTAGCAATTGACAGAGCCTGGATTTGATGCTAGGTCTTTTTGTTTGTTTCTGTTATTCTGTGCTACCTCAGGTAGAGTTATGCAGCTCATTACAGTAGGGATGGAAAGAGTCCACGGTCTTTGTCTTCACCTTCCTTCGCCTGTCTGGTCTTAAGGTAGTAGGAAGGGGTTTCAGGTAGAATTTTGTTTTTTGTATTCTTAGCCTCTGCTGCCAACTCATCTTCCATTGCTGCCTGCCTCTTCTCTCAGAACATCAGTAGAGGCATTTAGGGGCACGCCGCAGCCTTCCAAGGAAAATGGCAAGGCTCAGAATGGAGGCGTGCTTCCTCCTAATCCTGCAGCCTATCTCTGCAGAGAAGCACTAGCACTTTTAAAGTAGGGTCCAAGTAATTCACTGGAGCTGTGCGCTTCACCTTCGGATGAGTAATGCTATGTCATTTACAGATTTTAAAATATTTGTTGATTCGTAGTTTCAAGTTGTGCAAGAATGTTTCAATATCCTCTTTAGGTTAAGTGGTTAAACATTTCTTTACCCTGAATTACCAGTTTTCATTTGTTGGTTATGAGTTCTTTCCCTCCGATTTTTACACAGCCGTAGCCACAGATCCTATAACCTGAAGGAACTTTTGGAGATCAATTACATGGTCTCTTATACCTCAAACAAAACCATCACCTGGAGAGCTTGTCAAGCTCCCAGGCGGTGATGCTGCGGATGGTCCTGGTCTGTGACTACAGTTGGACTAGCATCCTGCTTTGGCAAGTGAGCTCTAATCCCTACCTATGAATTGCGTACTGAAATTTAAAGAGGCATGTGCCTAAGGTGAAGTCGAATAGAGACTTACTATCTTTATTTATAGCATCAAGTTCTCCTTTTATTTTTTAGAAATATATTTCCTATGTTATTCAGTTTTGACTGTATATGCACCTAATTAGATTGAATTGTCTATAAAAGGATTCTGCTGATTTTTTTACTTTCATAACAAAATGTTTTAATGGAGTTTAGAATAATTAATTGCATTTATTTAGGGATGACTAATGTTATTGGTGACTTTTTCTTCGTTTTAGCTTGTTACAGCTTATCAGATGCTTCAGAGAGAAAAGAAAAAGCTCCAAGTAAGTGTTCGCTGTGATATTGATTCATATATAATTTTAAAATTAGAAAGGACCTTATAGTAAGAAAGTTCTAATCCTCACCTGTAATAATTCTCCATGTAATCATAGTATTAAACTGGTTTACCATTATTGGGGATTTGACAAAGGGAGTGAATGAGAGATCCCAGAGATTTTACCTCTGGTAGCGATGGGCTACCTTGAGTTTTGGATCCCTGCAGTGTTCAAAAGGTTTGGATTTAAGGCATGTTTGCCTCTTTCAAGCATGTTTCCTAGTGTCTCAGTCTGCAGGTTGCATCTTTGTTTTAGGTAAAGAGACATAAAACCTTCAAAGCTTTCCCTTCTAGTTTTTAAAAACCTGCAGATGTCTCTGTTTCATATCAGGATCCCAACTCAAGCATCCTCTCTTCTATTTCCTGAGGCTGCTGCTTAGAAAGCTCTTCTGGGTGACCCACCCCTGCCCTGTGGTGTTATCCTGTTCATGGTCAGAAAATTTCCACAGGTATCACACTTCAGAGCTAAGGGGAACTATCCAGTCCAGTTCAAATAGTGCTGTCATTTTGCTGTGTTATTTATAAAATATAGTCTTATTTTTTACAGTAGTCTTATTTTTTATAGTATAGTCCTATTTTTTTACAGTAGTCTTATTTAAAACAATTTAGCATTTTGTGCCATTTAAAACACTAATTAAAAGTTGCATAACTAAAAGTTATTTGTAAAATGAGTTTTGGTAAAATTAGTTCATTTCCCCATGTACATTTTAAAATATTTCATCTCATAAACGTTAATCTCCATTAAGTGCAACATTAAATTTTCTGGCTTTGGTATGGAATACAATCAGTTCAGAATGGTAATACCAGTTATTTATTGCTGATTCAGTGTTCTAATTGTCTGTAACAAATAAGAAAGTTAGATTATTACAAATAGAGTTTTTAGGGTTTTTAAAAAATATGTTCTTAAACGTGAGTTCTAATGAAGTGGGGGGATGGTTCTGATTTAATCCATTGTGTTATTAATATTCCATAAATTTATTCTCAAAGGTCATCTTATTCTTACATTCTGTGGGTACCTTGCTTGTGTTTCTATGAATTGTCTATGGATTTTTATTTCTGGGTGTACGTATTTCTACCACTAAGTGGCAACAGAGAATTATGATTGCATAGTCCCAAATAGAAAGGGTGTTGGAGATAAAATTCAATGATTTATGCTCTTTTTCTACATATGTATACATGCCCATATTTTCATGCCTATTAAACAGACAAACATCCTTTCAATAGATCCAATGAAATTAAAATTGTAAGTACTGCCAACACAATTACTAGTGCTGTTCATACCACCTAACATTTATTCAGCTCCTACTGTGTGTGAGGCATTTTGGTGTATTTAGTCCCTACACCGCTCCTGTGAGGAAACAGGAGGAGTGACTTGTTCTTTGTGGCACAGCTTGTAAGAGGTACGAAGGAGAGCCAGGATCCACTTCTTGGCAGTTAGACTGCAGTGTGCATGCTTGTAAAGAATGCACTGCAAGTTTTCATCATTCTCAGCATTGCGTCCTTCTGCATTTAAGCATTTACATATGATACAAAAAAATAAAATCTGTGTTCATAGCTTTAGGGGGGGAAAAAGCCTTTGGTTTTTGCTTTAGTCACTTGCAAAGCCCCGCAAATACAGCCAAGTCACACTCCCCTGGGTCATAAGTATAGTATTTGCTCACCTCTATCTCTGTTTTTTTGTTGTTAGTCCACACAGACCAATGAAGTTCCAGATTACCCCATTCTTTACCTATCTGTATTTATATTGTACAAGAATATACAGTTAGTTTGTTTCCATAGACTAACTTTTCTGGTTTCATTTCCTCACTAGTGAAAAGTACTATCACTGCCGCTCCCCAGGAAACGATGAATCATCTTTCAATATTACTCTTTTAGCTTCTTGATTTTTATATATGACTGCTAACTTAGTAACCTGTAGTTCTCTGTGCAGTTTCCTCCTGGACATTTTTTTTTTTAAATAGAAAAAGACTTGTTTTTAAGTCACAAAAACCTTTTGAACAGCCTGGTAATTGACTTGATCCACACATAGTAGACTGCAATGAAATAAATTGCATTTGGAGTTTGACTTAACTTTAAAAAATTTTTATTTTTAAAACTAGCGTATAGTAGAATTGACTTTTGTTTGGTTCAACATGTGATTTGTGTAACCACTACCACAGCCAGGGTGCAGAACAGGTCTGTAACATCATGATTTAACTGTTAACAAATTTTAAACATGGTCACATCTTTAACATTTTCAGTCCTGTTCTCTTTCCTCAGGTTATTTTTGGATAAACAGTTGTAATATTGTAAAAATAATTATTTTTGACTTGCTTTGTATTACTATGTCATGCAATTGTTTAAACCAGCTTGTTTTTTTCTTTTGAATTAAAGGGTATATTAAGTCAGAGTCAGGATAAATCACTTCGGAGAATTGCAGAGTTAAGAGAGGTAAGTTGTAGTGATTAATACTTTGAGAAGAGTCATTACATTTCTCATATTTATCAGAACTGTTGTACATACTGGGGTAATTTCATATGCACTTCATTAGTTACAGTAATAGCTAACCAGCCCAGCCCACAAGACCAGGGGTCAATTCTTAGCAGTTTTTATTTACGTGGTTTTCCTAAGACATATGTTGTTGGTAGAATTAGTGAAATGAAAATGTCTTATTTAGCAGTAGAATGTCCTTTGCCTGCGTGAACAGTCAGTAGCAACTTCCAAGGCTAAACTGTCCTTTCTATTAGGTATTTCAGGCTTCTTTTTGTTTTTCCTTACCAACACTCTTTTTGGTAAAATGAAATAAAAATTTTGTTCATTGTAATTTTTGGGGGTAATTTTTACAGTGAAGTATTAGAATTTAGGCAAATATTTATCATTTGTAATCACGCTTTAATAATTTATGTTTCTGTCCCATCTTGAGAAGGATAGAGATTATTAGGTTATGTTGGTTGCATGATAGCATTCTGTATCTCTGTTATATCACTCATCATAAACATTTTAAAATCTTTGTAAAATAAAACTGGTACAGAAAATCATGCACAAAAAATATATACCTTACATATATATTATGGACACTATTGCAACCATTACCAAGGTCAAGAAATTGAATGTTGACAGCCACCCAAAGCCCCCCCCCCCCCGTATTTCCCCACCCAATCATAGCTCCCCCTTCTTTAAAAGTAATATCTTGACTTTTATTGTACTTCCCTGTGTCTCTAAGATTTTTATCATCTCAGTGTACCCCCCAGACACTATAGTCTGGTTTATGTAAAAATAGTTTTGATATATCTTTTAAGTCTCTTCAAGTCGACACATTCCTGCATCCCTTCTTTTCCTTACTGTTCCATCTGTTGAAGAATCTGATGATCAATCAGAAGATTAAAAATTACTCGTTTGCCTTATCTTAACATTATAAGCCAACAGTCTTGGAATAACAATACTAATACTACCACCATCAGTTATCATTACTGAAATTATTTCAGTAAATTTTTATATGCTATTCCCATTCTTCCATCATGGAAAAAAGCTCTTTTCATATCTATACCGTTAGATCATACCCATTACATATACAGTCTTTCCCTGTTAACCCTTGTAAATTTAATATTCACCAAAACAAGAGGATGGCCTATGTTACCCTCTCACTTCCCCCAACATCTCTACTGCACGCCTCCTAACGTCCATGCATGCTTTTCTGAGTACTAGCACTGCTGTAATGCTATCCTTCAAGTCAAACTAGAAATGTGGAGTTTGGGCAGAATAGGAGTTCAAGTCCAAGTTTTGTTCCTTTTCAATCACTTTATGTTACTAGAAAGAAGGTGCTTTTAAAATTTTGCTAGAGGGAACTAATAACATGGCACTTTTACCCAAAAGGTTTTTCTGTTAAGTTAATATCTTTCACTTCGTATTTTTTTTGCTTGTTTTCTTATATTTTGGGAATAGATGAGTGTATTAATTAGTGCGTAGGCATATTCTGTTTCTGTAAGAAATTCAATGCGTAGGTTATATACAGTTAAATGATTAGTTATATGTATAGTAATGGAGAAGCAGGCATATTGAAATTCATAGTGTGTACATTAGATGTTGGCCATCAGGTTTTGAGGGTGTTTATAATTGTAGTATAGCTGGAGACATAGGAAAACCTGTTTTTTTCTCCTGCTGCTTAGTCTTTCTCCACTAGTGGTCCCTTAGCCGCACTCAAGAAAATACAGCTGAACGCGCCACAAACTTCTATTCTATTAATAGATGGATAAATACCAATGTGATATTCCTCATTGCTGCCTCTTAGTAAATAGGGGCCTCCTAGCTATCCTTTCTCTAAGTTAAATTACAGAACCAGCATTCTTCGGCATAAGTGGGGAAGGAGAAAAGGCTTGCTTTGCTAGCAGCCTCTAGCCAAGCTCACCTACTGTGTTGCAGGCAATGAAGGACTTAGAACACTAGGAGCCAGACTTGGCTAAAAGGCATACCCGGCCAAGATCCGTGGTAAGAAGTAGATGCGCTTACCCTGCAAGAAGGTAGGGCTCTTATAATAATCTGGATGCTGCCAATCAGATTTGCAACTCTACCTCCCCTTTCTGGGAGCTGGCGAGGGGCTGAAGGGACAGGTAATAGAGAACTAAAGGATATAATATAGTATAAAGCCATAACTTTATTCAGTAACTATCTTTTTTAGGAAATACTTATCAGAGCTACAGATTGACAGGTTTTAGTACTTTTAAAAAAAAATTATCTGCCTCCCTGTATTAGTTTTTTGTTGTTGCTGCAACAAATCACCACAATTTAGTGGCTTAAAACAACACAAATGTATTACATCAGAAGTTTGATTGGGCTCACCCAAATAATTCAGAAGAATCCCCCATCTCAAGATCTTTAATTTAACCATATCCACAAACTCTTATGTTCTAGTTTCCGGGGGTTAGGATGTGGAATCTTTGCGGGCCATTTTTCTTCCTATCACACTGCCTCTAGTGAAGGTACTTAGTGAAATGGCCAGAAAACAACGAATAAGGTAAAGGAGGAGAAGCATGGAGTCTAGAGCCCATATGGTAAATTCCTCCTTGGTACATATCTAAACTAGTTTTGTAGTAACTAAGATATATTTCTGAACCATAACCCTGGTTCCAGTTACATAAAAAAGATTTATCCAGTAATTTATATGTAAATACTGAGTAGGTAAGTGAGAGTTTTGGATACTTTTAATTTTGTTCATGATGAGAAAAATTTCCTTTAACTAAATAATATAACCCATAAAATCATGATTACCACTTATTTAAACATTTAAAGTGATGTAAGTCATAAAATATTTCTTTGGGATTAAAGTCTGAATAGAAGCTTTAGAAAGTTTCATTAGTACTTTCTTTAGCAGGCCAAAATTGAGTATATCTTTATTTTGCTGTATTACGCTATTCAGAAAGTATTTTTTTTAGTATTTTATGTCTTCCTCTTGTGGTTATGAGTATATGCATGAATAGAATCCATGAACATCTCTCCTAGTATTTTCTGGAGGACAAACAAAACTTCTATTCTACATAGGCAAATATTGTGTCTTTTGTCAATATTTAGCATATCATTTTTTAATGAACCAGCTGAAGCAAAAAATTACATAAAATATTTCCAACAGATTCCCTGTAATGTTTTTTGCCTGATCTTGAATCTTATAACATGAGCAGATATTAAACAGGGATATCATATTATCAGGAAGTAGTAACTATGCTAGGCAAATTATGAGCTCATCTAAGTAGATAGGGTTCTCTGATTCCCTTTTCAGGCCAGTTAAATGGAGAATAAATGAAGACGTTGTCTTAGATGTTTCTTCCTTTCTCTGCCCTTCTGTGTATGGCATGTACTTTTTTTAGGCTCATCCAGATACAATTTGTTAGAAGCAATTGCTGTTCTCAAAACTGACTTTAGGGAGGAAGGGTTCATTTTTGCAGCTTGAAATCACCTCTGACCATAATGGGCAACATAGGGACTGAGATGAAGAGCAGTGAAACAGTTAAAGGTATTTGATATGTTCTACTCATCAGAATTTCTCTCTAAGGAAGTAATCAGAAAGACCTTGCAAAATTTATGCATAAAAATATTAATCCCAGGGTTTGCCAAAATTTGGAAACAATGTAAATGGTCAACAATAGGAGAATTATTGAATCAGTTATCATGTTTAGTAATAGTATAGAGCCATTTGTCATTTTGCTTAGAAGTGCAATTATATTACACTTTAGTATCTTACTCTTGTGGTTTGAACCAGGGATTAGTTTAAGCAGTTAACTGAAGGGAGCGTTACTGACTGTGTTCAATGCCAGATAAGCTAAGTTGAAAATATTTTTTAAATTATTACTGATTTAAACCTAAACTGGAAATATAGTTTATTTAGATTTCTGGAAGAATTACTTTTCTCCCATTGGCTTATGTTTTCACAAAATAGTTTGGGTGATTGAGGTTGATATAGAAACTGTCAGATGATAGTAAATCTTGAACATCTTTTTTCATCTTTAAGTAGCCAACATGCATATTTTTTCCCCCTAGTAAGATTCTGAATTTTAAAATTGGACTTTAGAATCAATACTTGGCATCACAGTTTTTTTTGGAAAGGATTGATCAAGTTGTTAGAATGTTTAAGAAAAACATTAAAAACCTGAAAACCACAATATAAACTGAGGCATTTTTGTGGGCTGTTGGGGATGCCATGTAATGGATTCTAGTGTGGTAAGATACAGAAAATTATTTAGATCGATTTCAAAGAAAGTAAAGGACTGCATTGCTATTAAGATGTATAGAGGTTCCAGACTAAAGAATTGGCCTTTGCAAAGTCTTAGAGGCCAGTGCTTTCCAGACTTTTGGATTTCGTGGACTGAAAAATTAACTCAAGTTCCCTCCAGAAATGGAGGAAAGGAGAATTGTCATAGGGCTGTTTTTATCTTTTCAAGTATGAACACAGGAATAAGGAACCAGATTTTTCTATTATTATTTCATGAAAGAAAGGTTTTTGTTTCTGTTTTTTTTTAATAACAAAAAATTAAGAAGGACATATTTTCAGAATAAAGTACAGCTGTTTAAATGAAAGATGTAGTTCTAAGAAAAACTCTACGTTTACCTCTGTTTCTTATTTCACCATGGATCAGTGAAAACTTCTTTCTGGACGTGTTCTGATCCGAAGACCAGCCTTTGGAGATTATTGCCGTGGGGGGGAAGTCAAGCCAGGAGGCTTTAGTGACAGCCACAGTAAATAGTGTGCTTAGAGATTGAGGGCAGTGTGAGTGTGGTGGAGAAGAGAGGACAGTTAGTGCTAGACAGTTAGTGCCTCTGTGTTTTGAGAATTCATAAATTTGAAACAATGTAAGAAGAGGGCATTGCTTATTATAAGTCCTTGAAAATACTGTTTGAAGAACATTCTCTAACAAATGTGTGCAGGATGGATCAAGTTAGAGGAAGACTTGAGGTAAGAACAGGAGGAATCCCAGAAAAACAGAGGTTTTGATGGGACATCTGAAATGTTCTAGAAGTTAATCTATATAGCATTCCAATGGCATAAGTGTAAGGGAGAAGCGCTGAGGCCACAGGACTGAACCCGGCATAGATGCCGATAGAGTTAATGAAGGACAGAGAGCGGAACCTGTGAGAGAGGAATAGAGAGAGGAGCCCTGAAGCCATGGAAGGCAGGTACTTTGAGGAGGTGATTACAGCAGAGGTAAAGATGACTGGAGTTAGTTAGAAAGGCTCAGAAATGACCTAAAGAAAGCAACATTTTAAGTAATTTCAGGAACTTGAAATTTTACCTTTTGGTGATCAACTAGCTGAACCTTTTCATTTTACAGATGAGGAAGCGTCCGATTTTGTCTTTTGAACACTTTTATGTATTGGGAGGAGGGAGGCTCTATTGGCTATCTTTTTGGTACATAATAATTTAATTTAGATCAGTGACTGTAAGAGCACAAGTAGTAAGATGTCTTCAAGTAGGATAAAGTTTTACTTTTATCCTAAGAAATTAAGTTTTTTATTCGCTCTACATTATTATCTGAAATTCAGCCGTCATTACAGCTACAAAAATATAGTTTTCTTGGATCTTCATATTCTTTAAAGAACAAAATTATTTGCTGGTGTAAATACCGATGTTTTAAATGCTGATTATTCTCTAATTATTTTGCTGATAACCTTATCTGAAGAGAAATGTAAATCTGGATTGATCATGTTTTTGAACTTTGAAAACTTCAAGATTGTGTTTTTTGTTTTGTGCTGAAAACTCCCTATAAAGTCCTTTATGTTTTAGGAGCTCCAAATGGACCAGCAAGCAAAGAAACATCTCCAAGAGGAGTTTGATGCATCTTTAGAGGAAAAAGATCAGTATATCAGTGTTCTCCAGACTCAGGTAAAAGATTGAAAGTGTGGAATTTTTGCATAAAGAAAAATGGGTTTTGATGGGATATATAATAGGTTCCAGATGTTTAAAAAATGGCCTATTTTTAAAAATTCTGCTTTTCCTCGATTAATTTTAAGGACAATTGTTAATTTTTGTAGCTCTTGGCTAACTATGATTTTCAAAATAGAAAATATAAACATTAGCTGCATTGGGAGTAAACGTAATTTTAATTTTCCCCCTAAATGATATCTAAGCAAAAAAAGATCATTTATGCTATCCTCTCTGTTTTTTAAAAAAGTCCTACTGCCATAGTTTCTTTTGAATAATTTTTTCCTAATGACACACATTTTTTTTTAGGTTTCTTTGCTGAAACAGCGGTTACTAAATGGCCCGATGAGTCTTGATTTACCAAAACCACCCCCTCCAGCAGAACCACAGGATGATGGTGTCACTAAAGAGAATACAGAGAGTGCTGCAGAGCCAGTTGGTAAGCTTCATCTTGTCAGATGAAGGACCCATCTCATTTAAAAGCTCAAAGAGGAGGTCAAGTGATTCCAGGAGATGAGTTAATAGATGTTGGCTGAGATAGAAGTGTCCTAGATCTAACATTTCCAGAGAGATGCAAGAGTTTTTGTTGTTTTTGGGTTCTTTGTTGTTGTTGTTATTCAGGAGAAAATAACTAAGTAATTGTTTTAAGATGTGAAAGTCTGCAAGGAGCAGCACCACATTTTCGTTGTAATTGAAATCATTATGTTATATTGTTTTATTGATAGCAATAGCTAAATTTCCTATAAACAGGTCAGTTCTACTCAAGATTAATGAGTATGCTATTTGTAATTGTTTGTTTATAGGTTTTTAAATAATACTGCTTACATATTTCTACATTCAAAGATGCCTGTGTTTGCCCTATTTGTTTTCTAACTGGAAAAGAAAAACATAATTAAATCTTTTCTTAAAATCCACTTATAGCCCTTTCTACTCTTTGAGGCTTTGAGGTATATATTTAATGAAATTTCCACTTTTTATTTACCAGCTCTTTCTCTCAAAGAGTTTTATGATAAACTTTTGGTCCATCCAGAGCCAGAGTAAGGTGCTGCTGAGCAGGTGTGTCTATCTGAGCAACCAACCTGTAAGGGGCCCTGACATTCCCCTGGGGTGTGAAAACTTCACTCATAAAGGAGATGTAAGGAGATGGAGAAAGCTGTACTTATCAGAACTCCTCTCAGGAAGAGATTAGAGTACATTGGAAAGAATACTTATTAATCCTTTTGGGATGGGAGCTAAGACACAGGGCTCCCACTCTTGTTGATCTGGCTCTGGTTATAGCAGAGTGTTGGAATAAGAATATAGTCCTGCGTACTGAAACAGACTTCACTGTTCCCAGAGAGCCCTTCTATTCCTTACTGACTGCCACTGCTTGTGCTGCTTTATTGTTAATAGTGGCAGATGGAGCTTCTGCTGAAACACTGGAAATGCTTCAGCAAAGAGTTAAGCGTCAAGAGAACCTACTGCAGCGTTGTAAGAAAACAATTCAGTCACATAAGGAGCAATGTACACTGTTAACCAGTGAAAAAGAAGCACTGCAAGAACAACTAGATGAAAGGCTTCAAGAACTAGAAAAGATGAAGGTAAAAGAGTAAATGAGTTTTGTTTAATTTAGCCCCATAAAGCTAGGCCTAACCTTCTCTGGAATGCCTTTTCCCTTTCTCCATAGATAGCACGGAGAGGGCACCCAAGTGCCCTGGGCTTCATGACATTTTCTGCACTTCTGAGATGTCCTGTGTACTTTTCTCCTACTAGATCATGAGAAGTATCCAAATTAGATAAAATGTTTAGAGTTCTCATATAAGGAGAAGCTTTATTAGAGATGGAAATGAATTTTTAAAATTTTTTTAGGAGCTTCATATGGCTGAGAAGACTAAACTTATCACTCAGTTACGTGATGCAAAGAACTTAATTGAACAGCTTGAACAAGATAAGGTAAAACAATACTTATGATATTAAAATTTGCCAGGGGGCCCCAGAATTCACTTTTGGAAGCAGTTGGTAGCATTCAGACTTCTGCTTTCCAAAATTATTGCAGCTGCTTCCATGAAAAATCTTTTTGTTTTAATTTCTAGATTTATATAACTATTAGCATTAGTTTTGTATCATGTGAAGCTGATTCTCTGTGATTTCTTGATCCCTATCAATATTTTGATTTGTAGATTAGAATAATTTACAAAAGAAATCTGTTTCTAGTGCATAACTATTTTTTAAAGAAAAGTTATTTTCATTAAGATGTTGCTAAATCTGAATAAGTATTGTCTTTCAAATATAATGGAAACAGAATAATCTTTCAGATAATTGCCTAAAAAGTAAGGAAGTGGTAATGCATGTATTAGCATACACAGAAAATTCTGTGAATGAATTTTAGAATGTACAGGCGAGATTGGTAGTTTAGAGTTGGAGCAGAAGCTGTAGCCCTGGCAGCAGAGACAACTGAAAAATTCATGGGCAAACAGTTAGCTATGAGCTAACTCTTTCAGCTCCAAGTTCTTGGGTCCTTTTTAAAAAGCAGCTCCCAGTCAGTTACATACCATCTACCATTTTATTTAATATACTGCTTTATAGCCACAGTATTTTAAGAGGCCATGTAATTAAGAACATGTAAGAGCTGTTCTGCTATTGAAATGCATCATTGGCAATCATTCTATAATATCATTTTGCTAGATTCTAGTCCATGAACTGCATGAAGGCCCACTTGAAAAAAAACACAACACAGAACCACCTTTCCATTATGAAAAACTTAAAACAAAAAAGTAGAAAGATTATTAATTCCTATGAACTCATCATCCAGCTTCAACAGTTAACATTTCATAATTAACATCTCATGGCTAATCTTGTTTCATCTGTACATTCCCAACCCCCATTATCCTCAACTAGGAAATCCAAGAAATCTTATCATTTCTTCCATAAGTATTTTAAGGTGTCTTTAAAGGACTCTATTTTTATAAAAACATAACCACGCAATCATGATCACATCTAAAAATTTAACAATAATTCCTTAATACGATGAACTATCTAGTCAGTTTCAGATTTTCCTTTTGGTCTCATACATTTTTTCCCCATTTTTATGACTCAGGATTCAGATAAGATTCTTTCATTGCAAGTGGTTGCTATGACTCTTATTCTGTAAGCTTCACTGCCCTCTTTCTCTCTCTCCCTCTTTTTTCTGTTGTGATTTGGTCTTTGAAGAAACTGAAGACACACGATTTTGTTTTGAAATTTCATATAATAATGCCCCGCTTACCTGGTTTTTATTTGTCCATTAATATTAGCCATCTGGAAGAGTCATACCCTAAAGTGGGGGTTGACTATCCCCGGAAGTAAGGTGGTAATCTTCTTAAGACAATAAAATAGCTGTCAGAAAATCTTATTTTTCAAGGACAAGTTGAACCACCGCATTTTTTGTTAGTCACAAATGACCAATTTAATACATATTTGATAATCTTTTTCCCCTAGTGACCTTCATTTCTTGTGTAGATGATCCAGAGAATGGGAAGACAGTAGGAATTAGGAAATTGGAGGCATGGGGGTGCGTCCCAGACACACTGAGGGATGGTAGTGGGACTATAGACCATCACAAGAGGAAAAAGAAACCCAGGTGGATCTGTGCCACAGCCTTGGTCCAGCCAGTGTGGGCAGCAGTAACCTGTACTCTCAGCAGCCTCTGAGGCGCTGTCTGTTTACAGCACAGATTGATAATTATAGCTTATGAGGGCTCTGAGCCAAGGACAGAAGGCTGTGTTTTGTTCATTATAAACTGTTTACTAAGGCTGGGAAAATGATAGCAAACATTGATAGAAAGATTATAAAATATGTTTTTAAACTAAAATGTGTTTTTAATACATAAAAGATTAAACTTACTATTAATATACTTTTTTTATATCAAAAATACCCTGATCGCATGCCAGGTAACCAAGGTTATTGTATATAGTATAGCATATAGTAAAGAACACAGACTGCAGGTTGTGAAATAATGAAATCATTCTTATGCTATACTTAGCAAGAGATGTACTGTGTTTTCTGCCTTTTGAAGTAAGTTTGACACATGCTATCGATGATGCAGTTTTGTTATGCAAATACTTTAGAGTTTGCACTTCTGTTTAGGGAATGGTAATAGCAGAGACAAAACGGCAGATGCATGAAACCCTGGAAATGAAAGAAGAAGAAATTGCTCAACTTCGTAGTCGCATCAAACAGATGACTACCCAGGGAGAGGAATTACGGGAACAGAAAGAAAAGTCTGAAAGAGCTGGTAAGAACTCAGGGGTTATTTGTTTTATGTTAGAGCTCAAAAGTCAGTGTAAAGAGGTTGACCAATCAACATTTAGAAAAATTAGTTAAATATTGATAAAAATGCTTAACTGTAGGGACTCTGTAAGATACTGAACTATTCCGTAGAGGAGGTAGGGGTTGGTAAATCCAGGCCACGCATGACCTGCTTATTTATGTAGGGTTCTCAAGCTAAGAATGATTTTTACATTTTTAAGTAGTTGGGAAAGAAAAAAAGAATATGTGACAGAGGCCATATGTGGCCTTCAAAGCCTAAAATTTTACTATCTGGCCCTTTATAGAAAACGTTTGCTGACCATTGTCTTAGGGCATCAAAATTCAGGTTAACAATTTTGGAACTCCCCAAGTAGGCATAGCATGGTACATACTAAATACCCTGCTACCTTATGGCTGCTGTAGGGTAAACAAAAAGTATAACATATAATCTACTTTTTAAGGAAATAATGCATAATTCAGTGTTACACATAATTGCATTATGTTTTGATACAATAAATGCTAGGCTGTAAAATACAGGGACCAGCGTAGCATTCAACAAGGTACAATACTGAGTAATACTAGGAAAGAAAGGAAAGCTATTAGAAAGTGGAGACAGCAGAATGAACCGGTGCCTTCAGGTTAGGGAGGATGTCAGATAATGAATAGAATGGGCCTAAACAGAGAGCCAGGGGCAGCACCCATTTCAGATACTACAAGACCCTAACTAAGCACCGTGACCATAGTGGGTGTGCAATTCAACTGAAAACCATTCTTGCTGAAGTGGGAAATGAAGTTGGATTGTGAAGGAGCTAACTATTAAGACCTTAGAAGGTGAATGAGTAGCTGAGTTTAGATTTTGGTGCGTAAGGCAAAAGGAAACCAGTAATAGGAAGTATACTGTGATGGAAACTAGTGTGTTGTGGAGGAAAGAAAGAAGTGGGAAGTCAAACTTAGACACGAAGGTAGAAATACAGGTTGGAGGGACGGAGAGTTTTGGCCACCCTGACGAGGGTTGTGGATCCCGGAAGGAGAGGAGGAGTACACTGCAGATTTGGTATCCAACCAACTTGGAGGGAAATGAGAAAAGGAGGAATCTAAAATGATTCCAAGGCTGTCAGCTTAGGAGACTGAATGAATGAAGGAAGGAAGGAAGGAAATCTAAATGGGGAACTTGAGGAATGGAGTGAAATGATGAGTTTACTTAGATACTTTGAAATTGAGCCAACAATGAGCTTTCCAAATGGAAGTGACTTGTAGGAATTTTGAAATAAGAAAATGGAGCATCTTTCAGGAGTCATCAGCCTAAGGCGGAAGCCTATGGTTACATTGATAGGAGAGGCTGATTTCTCTAAAAGACTGTTTTACAGTAGTAGTGACAGCAATGGCCGTAATCGCAGCTGCTACCGATAGCCAATACTCAGTTAGTTTAGGCAAGTCTCTAGCATAAATACTTCTCTTTGTATTTACTGGTATTTCATCCTCATGATTTCTGTGAAGTAGGCACTGTTCTCATTTTACAAACAAGAAAACTTGAGAACATAGAAGTTCAGTAACTTGCCTCTACTCACACTTGAGTAAGGATTCGAATCCAGGCGTTTTGAGTCCAGAGTCTGTGCTCTTTACCATAGAGATCTTGAGTTTGGCAGAGAGTAAGAAATAAAGAAAGTTTACCCAAGAAGTCATAGGAATCGTGGATAGTTATACTTTTGGGGGGAATAGCAGCGGTGTTTCCCGAAGTGGAGGACATAGGATGAAGACTTTCAAGAAGGCCTTTGAATTTGGTTCCCAGGATGTAGTTTCAGAAGTGTAGAAACCAGACTGTGAAGTTTAAGGAAGGGAATGGGTCAGGAGGTAGTTGGTTGGTACCAGATCTGTACATAAATATCTCCCCATCTCCTTAAATTTTATTGATAAGTAGCAGGGGAATTTAGTTAATGATTTTGTTCCCAGTAAACCTCAAAAATTACCCTGCAGAGAATAATAGACAACATCTCTCAGAATGTACTCTTTGGAGACTTAACTTAAAGCAGTTTGAGAGTTGGGAGATATTGTTTTCCAGATTGGCTTCCAGTGAACAGAAAACCTAATGCAGAGCCTCAGCTTCTCATATCAAGTCTTTCTACTTTTAGGACTTCTTTTGTTGACTAATGTAGCTCCCTTTTTCTCCATTTAGCATTATATTAGAAGTAATTTTACATTTCCTTTAAAATTGGGGTGTATCTTGTCAGGAGCTAGAAACTCATGAGTAAGTATCAAGTTGTAAGAGCTAAGTGATGAAAAGGTAGACAAAATATAGTTAATTCATATGCAGGATAAAATTTCCCCAGACAACTGTTCCAGTTAACTCCTTAATAATACAGCCTTCCTTCTCGTGCTTCTCCAAAATACAGATATATTTTTCCTTTAAATATGATTTTCATGAAACTGTATTATTGTAAATAAACGATAGCCTGTCAGTTGAGAAACATTTCTGTAAATGGTACTGTCAAAATATTAAAAACTAAGTAATAAATTCTTAAAGAGAGAAATAAGATGTAAAGTTATTTAATACGCATTCACTTTGGAAAGTCTTTGTATCACATAGTTATGAGTGCTTCTGTAGGTATTTTAAAACTATATTTGTAGTCATATTTATTGATTATATGCATGATATAGTTATAAGCATGATACAGAGTTCTAACAGACTGATTTCACATTGAACATATTGCCCTTTAAATCTATAATGAAAACTAGTTTTGCGCACTAACTGCAGTTCACCTAATGGTCTTAGCTGAGTCTGAACTGAACTGTACAAATATAAAATGGTTCTTACACAGTTCAATTATACAATGCATATGGCAATTGACAGAAAAATTCCAATTTAGTACTAAAAGTAAGAAAAGGTCTTTAAAAGGAAATAGAGTTTCCATAAATAGTTTGTGAACATAATCTGGTTCCTGGAGAATTCAATTGCTCTGTTAACATTTGTCTTTCTCTTAGAGTTAAAATTCAAAGGCTAAATACTTACGAGCTGGCCATGTGAAGTAAACATTAAAATCGTTAAAGCTTACAGTTGTTAAGATTTTTAAAAGTAAATATGTCTACATAAAATAATTACCAAAGAATGTGAACTCTCCTAATACATTTTTAGCTGTAAAAAATTTAACTGATATATTTAGTAATTTTTGACCTGTAGATGTTAGTAGACAAGTAACTAATTTCTTTGACTTGCTTATTCTGGAGTTCAAAATTGGCTCAACTACATTCTTCACTACTTTTCTTGGAAAACAACCTATTGCACTGCTGTTCATAGATGAACTGTGATGCCTCCCATATGCTGGGAGACAAAGGAATTTTGCATGTCTATTATTCTTAAAAGAACTATTCTATCGTAAAATACTGTGACTCTGTGACTATGGTGACGTGCATACTTTAGGATGCTATATCAACCTGTAGTACATATCCTACTCTCTAGTGGAATTGTTAGGCATGTTTTTTGAAATCTACTATAGCACTCTTGTTTTGTTAAAATTATTTATTTTAGTGGATAAAAAAGGAAAAATAAATGTGTTTGTTATAAGCATTTTACTACAAATATTGATAGTATTCCTTTCTAGGTGTTACTTACAAACAGGTAGTCATATCTTCACGTAACCAGATTTTTAAGCTTGGAGAAGCCTGGTGGTTCAGCTTACGTGCATAATGCTGTATTTGATAGGTGCTAGGTATTATTACTAATTGTCTAGAATATTATCTCTTCGATGCAGCACCAATGCAGAACGTTAATGCTACTAATGTTCACACTAGGTCTTGGCTATTGTGTGTGTTTGTGTGTATGTGTGTGTCCGGGAGGGAGAGGGGGTGTTTTGACCAGGGTATGAGGTAGGGGTAGCTGGCTAATTATTAATGCAATATAGTACAACGACAACAAAAAAGGAAAATAGAGAAAATGAAAGCACATCACTGTTTCAGTACACTTTTATTTAGTCTTTTTCCTAATCCTTAGTTTTATATTATTGTATATAATATTTTATCATATTGTATGTACAATTTTGTATGCTCCCTTTTTCTCCATTTAGCATTATATTAGAAGTAATTTTACATGTTGCTAAAGTACTAACATTTTAATGGCTGTGTCAGAATGCATGCAGCTTATTTACATCATTTACTTAACCATTAACCTATTGATCAACATCTAGATTATATTTCTGCTGTGACGAAGAATACTGTAACGACTTTTCGCTACAGCTTATTCCACATTTGAATTTTTTTCTCAGGATAATTTCTTACCCATAGACTTTTTGTTTTGTTTTGTTAGCTACCTTTAAGTGATTTAAATATAGCCAATACAAAAAGAGGACTCAGTGTTAATCCTCACCTCTCCTTTAAAATGTTTTTGCCTACAATTATGTAGGATGAATACAATATTCTGCTTGGATTAGGAAAGTTTCCAGAGTCCACTGTCCTTTTTAAGCCGTTTCCCTTTCATGTACCTTGTCTTTGCTGAAGTTATGTGTTTTATATGATTGGCTGCATTTAAAAACTTAGATTAAGTCATAACATTCCTTGCTTTTTTATTGCCATGTTGTGTTTGTGCAGGAAATGAGTTTTTTTATTCATTTGTATAGTATAAGCCTTACATACCAAAGATACTCATTGGAATGTATTTATTTGATGTTTGAAGGACCCTTTGAAATAGAATTTATGTATTTAAATAATGTGTAAGATTTATGCATATTTATATAACAAACAAAAATCACACGTGTACTTAAGTGCCTTGTTGTCGATAATTTATGTAACAAAGTTTTCTTGGAGTCTGAAGTCTCACAAAACATCTTATTTTTGTGCATCCACACATGCCAATAAGTGAATCACGGTGCCTTTCCCAAGCCTTGTATGAACAGGACTGGGGTAAGGGCTATTCATTTTCTTATCATGGATACTTAGGATAAGCTTTACAAAGACAATTCTATGTTTCTCAGGCAAAAAAAAAGCGTGAATCAAAGTGGAATTTAAGTCTGCCATGTTAGATAAGTAGTATGTACATATTTTCTCACTAAATGAATACCTGATGGAAAAATTTATTATTTTAAATGGAGTTAGATTTTAAGTTGTTTATGTGCTAGTCATGTATTTATAGGTGCTTGATACGTTTCTGCAGTAATAGCTGTGCGTCCATATTCTTAGAGAGTCATTGTCACCCTGTACTTATGTCTCTGGCACTGTCACTGTTACTGGAAAGCCTTAGCAACTGGAATAACACACTTTATTTGCTACAGAATCATTTTTTCAATTTAATTAAGTTTACTTAGCTTTAGCTTGATATTTTTCAAGATCTGCCTGATGTTTTTAAAGTATTTAATAGATACATTTGCATGGTTTATGTAGGGAGTGCACGAAATTTGGATAGAGCTGTACAATTTTTAAAAGTCAAAGCATAGTCTATATAGAATGAATCTTGTGTATTTTGGAAAGTAGCTTAAAAGGTAGATTTCCATTGTACATGTGGTATTTATTAAATTTCTGAAGGCCCCAATTCAGATATAAATATTGCACTATCTGATTTGTGCCACTGGGTGGTAGTATGATTTTATTTTCATTTACACTCTGGACGAGCGGTTTTCAAACTTTTTGAGCTCAGGGACCTGTTTACACTCTTGAAATTTACTGAGGATTCCAAAGAGCTTCTGTTTATATGGGTTATGTGTAGTGATACTTATTGTATTAGAAATTAAAACTAAGAAATTAAAAATATATTTGTTTTGTTCATTTTAAAATAACCATTAATAAACCTATTACATATTGGTATACTTTTATGAAAATTACCTATATTTTCCATAACAAGATTTAGTGTGAAGAGTGGCCTTGTTTTACATTTCTGCTTATCTCATTGTTTGGCTTAATGGAAGATAGCTGGATTTTACTCTGTTATTTTGGTTGAAATACATGAAGAAAATCTGCCCTCATGCAGATAAGTATTTGGAAAAGGGAGGACCTTATAGGCTCTCTAAAAGGGTGTCAGGACCCTAGGATCTGTGGACCACACTTTGAAAACTGCTGCACTAGACTGTGGCTTTTATTCACAAAAGAGGCTTGGTGATTGGCTGGGAATTCTGATAAAATTCTTTCTGTTGCTTTTCTGTTAATTTGCATTTTATTCCTTTTTTTAGTATTACCTGTATTTTTTTGTGTAATACCACATGCATTTTAGCAGCTGTTTTGCTGGGATTAAGACATAGGCACGGGCTTACATATTCATTCTTGATGGTATTAATCAGCTTCTTAGGACCAACAGTTCATCGAGAGATTGGCAGTCTTTCCACACTTGCAAATATTTGTTTTTTCCCTGTAGTGGGAGTAGAAGTGGGTCTTTTTATCCTTACAGTCAAGTGTCCCCTGGGACAGTGCAACAAAATAGTAATGCTCCCTGGAATCTCCCAATTCTGGCATTTATTATACAGTTGCGAAGGACGTTGAGAATGAGGAGAGGAAAAGGTAAAAGCAAATGCCAAGTTCTTCCTACCTTTACCTAAGGATTAGTTCTTTTATTTCTCTCTCCCTCTTACTACTACAACTGTTTTTGGTGAACATTTTTCTTTATGTCACCTGGTGCATAGCTTATGCTAGGCAAATGGCAAACATCCAATAAATACGTATATAATGAATGAATGGTTGGATTATTGAACTGTTGCCCACCTTTCTCACTGAACTCTTATAGTGGGCATTTGTCCATTTTTATAATTCCCATGGATGTAAGTGAACCTCGTCTGAAGTGGAAAGTGAGGAGCTAGCAATAAAAGGCCTCCCCCTGCATTTTACTTTTGGCAGAGGACCATTCTTAATAACGTTCGTTAAATTTTCTCCTACAAACATTTTCAGAGTATTTTTATTTATTATTAAAAATTGCCTGAGATACATTGAATTTTGCTTTGGAAGAACACAGTGTGTTCTTGCAACATTTTGGCGGCCGTTCGTGCTTCGCCTTCCCATTGACGTGTGCTGTGACTGTGGTTTTCCTGCGCACTCTTGCATGTTGGCAGAAGACTTGTCAGCTGTGGCTGATGCATGCTTTCGTTCTCCCCACTCACTTATCCTTTGTTGATAATTGGAAAGCACATTATGTAGATATTCAGAACATACTTCTTTATTACTCACATTAAAATCCTAGCATAGTTTCATTTTGGAAAGAGTGGGGGATTGACTTTTAGGCTATTACAGACAATGGACACCATTTTACTGTATCTGGTGGTTGCTGCATCAGAAAGTGAGACGTTTCTGGTTAGTAAGTAAGCTCTCAGTGTATCCTCCCTCAACATTGAAACGGGACTCATTACTGGAGACAGACTTCCTGTAAGAAAGTGGCTCCATTTGTGGTATAGTGTAGAATCCAGAATGGGTTTGAAATATGTTTTCTATATGTGGATCTGTATAATGTATTTTAATGCTTTTTATTTTTTATTTTTTGGTACTTGGCTTTTTTGTAAAGCAGGATGGAGATGGAAAGCAGTTGAGTTTTTGTGTGTCTGTTAGAGGTATAACATGCTACATTTTTTTGAGAGTTAGAAGCCATCAGTGATTGAATGGTTCAGAAATTCTGGTTTAGTGATATATATTATTGCTCAGCTAAGCTTGATCAATGTCAGCATTCTTAGTTTTTCAAAAATAATGCAAGGTAAGGCTCATTCCTTAGATAATAGTTTTAAAGTTTTGCTATCAAGCCTATATATTCAAGTTGATTTATCATCTGAGGGAAAAATTGGATGGCTCAGTTCTTGCATTTGAATGAGGATATTGAATTAAAAGATCTCAAAGATTTCTTTCTAGGTATAAAATTATATGGTTCTCTGACATGGTAGCAGAAGGTGGGAGAGAGGATTAAATTTAGATGAACTGTCAAACCAGATCTGTCCATCCTACTTTACTATTATTTTTTTCCCCTCCGGTTCAAGCTGTTGTTTCTCAGTCTAGTTGTGTAGGAAACAGCTCCCTAGCCCATGCTGGTATTATGAGTCTTGCAGCTCCCCCTTGACTGAGGCAGTTGGTCGCCAATCAGCTGCTTACAGCAACTCGTGGCAGCTCTTGCTGGCTGCCGGCCATTCACTCTGGCCACCAGCCGCTCATGGCAACACACGGTAGCCCACGGCAGCACAGCAGCCTGCGGCAGCTCACGCCAACCTCCTATTGCTCACCGCAGCCCAGCTCCAGGGAGAGCTGTTGTTCACAATCTTAGCTTAGAGGGCGCAGCCCACTGGCCCATGTGGGAATTGAACCGGCGACCTCAGCATTAGGAGCACGGAACTCCAACCACCTGAGCCACCAGGCCAGCCCCTCCATCCTACTTTAATCATTATATAATGGATAATTAAATGACTTCAGAAAACTGTATCAGTGGATTAAGCACTAAAATTAGAATATAATGTAGAAGAATATTCTAAAATTTACCGAGTGCAGTAAGAAAGCTTAATTATTGGAAAATTACATCTAAATAGGAACTTTGTGGCATGGATTTTTTTGTTGTCTGAAAAGTGAGAGCACTACATCTATTTTTATACTGTACTAAATTCTGGAATTGTAAAAATGAAAACAAGGAAAATTGGTGTTGACTATATACAGTTTTGTTTTATTTTGCTTAATTGACAAAAATTTCTCATTTAAAACTCTGTTTTGTCAGAAGAATATCAAAACTGTCTTTGGGTTCTCTAGAGCCTGATTCAAGATATTTCTGTGATGTGCTTAGAAGTACTGAAATTTAATTTTACATGCTGAATAATAACAGTAATGAAAAGATGTTGATGACATCCAAGCATTAAAAAATACTGCCATTCCTTTTTCCATTTTTTCCTTTCCCACGTTTAAACCTTCAGTAAGCACTCTGTTACAGAATCTCTTTCCCATAATTGATCACTGTACTTGATTTTTAAGAAATTAGGAAACTAATTTCTTGTTAGGTGTAAGAGATATTTATTAGTGTTTGACACTAAAATTTGTAGTAAAAGAATACCTAAATAAAATAAAGACAAGATTTTTCTTTAAATGTTTTATTTTCCAACATGTTTATATCTAAGAATTATTATCTTAGTGTTTCCAGGCAAATACCAGTAAAAAGCTAAAGTAGGAATCTTTCAAAATAATTTTAGCTAATTAATATTCCTTTGAAATTTAGACCTTGAGCATCAGTTTTATGCTTTGGGCATATAAAGTGAATAAATCAGATAGATTTCTTTTTATATCAAAGATATATGGTTGCCAGAGAAGTGTTTGTTTAAATGTTGAGCAAAGTAAGTTGTGTTTCCTAGTTGTTACCCGAATTCAGCCTTTCTCTTGCCCTTTTCTGTACTAATGCAATTTTCCATTAAGAAAAACTTAAAGAACAGTTTTTGTCTTCGAGTATGAAATTCCTATGTTCAAATCACTGTCTAGTAAGCCAGCGTGTGATTAATAAAGGACTTTTTTTTCTGAGATGCCATAGGTTGAAGTTCCACATTTCTTACCCTACTGGGAGTGAAAATACTATATATGTCAGTGAACTATCTCCTCTAACATAAGTTTCTTGATAGGATTGAAAACCCATCTTGAATATTGATGTTTTATTTATAGTCCATCTCTATGGTAAAGGGAAGTCTGATGTCTTCTGTTCTGTGAGGACTAAAGGAAATAATCTAGGACGATAATAGCAGTAGGTTTTTCACAGGGTATCATTATGCCAGTAGAGAGAGTACATGCACGTGTGTGTGTGTGTAACACACACACACACACATATATATAGTATATATATATTACATATACACACACATATATATAACACACACATACATGCACACCCACAAATACACATATACACATATATACAATATACGAAAACTCACATACTGCAGATTTTTGGTGCCAAGTTACCCAACTGTTGCACCATCCTATCTGGTTGTGTTTGATTCTGGGTGAGCTTTTGGCCTCCTGAAAGATCATACTACTCTAGCCTAGATGGTTGTTTTTGCAGGCCCTGAATTCTTATCTCTCCCAAGAATTCCCTGCTGGTAGTACCTTTCTCTACACTGTTGAATCAGGTAAAGATTTCTTTCTAGTTAAAGGCCCTAGTTCGAAACTTATACAAGTAGGAGTTTCATTTCAAACTACATTGCTTCATTATGGGATTCAGCCAGTAAATGTTAAAAAACAAAACAACACTCTGTTCTTTTATTATATGGTTATAAGATCTTTTAAAATAAGGTTAGTCAAAGAATTTTTCCATTATTGAAAATGTCCTAGTGAATATATAATAATATTACCTAATTGTTGATGATAGACAAGAACTGCATCTCAACGAAGAAAAGCAATTAAAATCATACAGGACGGAAGTAGGTACAAGGCTTTATTTCTTTGCATTTGCTATCTATAAGGACACTTGTGGATAGAGTGGGGAACCATTAGTAACTTAGTATTTTTTTTCAAAGTTCTGAGCTTAAGTTCATATAAGCAGTCCTAAGATCTGAATCTAGAACGCTGACAAATTGGTGTCAGTGACTGAATGGTTCTTGTGGCTTTGTTGAAATACTCAAATATTTCTTGGCTTCAAACAATGATGAGTTTTTTAACTTGTCCTGCTACTGCTGCTCTTAGTTCCCATAAGTTGAATGTAAAACACTTTAGCTCCATGATAGTATTTCTTGAGATACTTGTTTTCTGCTGTTTTCATTAAAGCTTTTGAGGAACTTGAAAAAGCCTTGAGTACAGCCCAAAAGACAGAAGAAGCACGGAGAAAAATGAAGGCAGAAATGGATGAGCAAATAAAAGCTATTGAAAAAACAAGTGAGGAGGAACGCATCAGTCTTCAACAGGAATTAAGTCGGGTGAAACAGGAGGTCGTCGATGTAATGAAAGTAAGAATAATTCTAGATTGAAATGGGCTATAGTATTAAAAACTTAAGGTCTTATGTTTTTCCTACAATCTTTGAGTGTAAAGAAGAGTTATTTTGTCTTCTATGTTCACTCCTCACAAAGATGTTGTTACCTTTTTTTTTTCAAGCTCATCAGTTAAAAAACGATACCATTTTACTTTAATGTGCATAGCTTACCAGTATGATAAATATATTTTTATACGTTTAAAAGGAATTTGTAGTTTTTCTCTTTGAGTTGCCTGGTCAAATCCTTGACTCATTTTCCTATTGGGCTCTTGGTTTTTTTCTTACTGATTGGTAGGAATCTTTACTTCTAGTAGGAATTATCTGTTCAGTGATAAGGTGCTTTTATCGAAATAATTTCCTCAGGTTGTCATTTGTTCACTTTGTTTATGGCTTTTTGTTTGTTTGTTTGTTTTTTGGCCTTGCAGAAGTTTTTCTTTTCCTTAAATGCTGTCAGGATTTTTGTTCTGCTTTAAAAATACATTCTCACTTGAGTTCACTTTTAAAGGTTCAGTGTTTTCTTCTGGCACCTGTATGCTTTTATTTTTTTTGGTTAAATCTTTGATCCAATTGGAATTTATTTGGTGTAAAGAGTGAGGTAGCATCCAACTTTAATTTCTTCTAGATGACTCCCAGGTAGTCTCCAAATAATTTGTTTAATAATCCATATTTTCCCCTCTGACATAATATACTATTATTATTATTACATACTAAATTATTATAGTGTTACATGTGGGTTTTTTTCTGAATTTCTGCACTATTCCATTGCTTTTTCTGACCATGCTGGTATTACACTGTTATAATTGTTCTAGTTTTATATGTTCTATTTGATAAGCTCCCCTAATTACTCTTATTTTTCAAAAGAATATTGGCCATTCTTGCATGTTTATTTTGTCTGGTGGATACTCCCCCCAATTCTGTTGGTAGTTTTATTTGATTATATTACATTTTTAGATTTATTTAGGGAGGTTTGACGTTTTTACAAGATTAAGTCTTCCTAGCCGAGAAAGAACAAGGTCAGTACTTTTTAATAGATGGTACATGCCCGGAAAGCTAGGCATGATTAAATGAGTGCAGCTGGGGGTGAGGGGTGGGGGAGCAGCTTGACCACAGTGGAGTGCCCTCTCTGAGACCGTCCCTGTTTCCCCTGCTGCACATCCCCATCCTGGTTGGTGAGGGACAGCCCTGCAAGATGTGGAAATGGAGCTTCACCCCCATGGGACTGACTACTGTAGCAGCAGCTCTCCTTGTCGTAAATGAGGAGCAACACTGGTTTTTCTTTTAACTGTCGAGACTGGTGACTTTTGATTTATGTGGGAAATATGTTCTGGTTTTTCCTCTTACAAAGCTATTGACTTGTTGATTAAACTGTAATAAAGGCTGACTTAGTTGTAGAGTGATGTATTTTATTTTAAGTGTTTCACTTTAACTATTTGGCTGATTTTCAGAAATCCTCAGATCAAATCGCTAAATTAAAGAAACTTCATGAAGAGGAGCTGGCCAGCAAAGATCGGGAGCTGACCAAGAAGTTTCAGACCCAAGAAAGGGAATTTCAGGAGCAAATGAAAGTTGCTCTTGTAAGTACTTACTCTGTTTTTGCTATGGGTAAATTTCGCAGCATTTTATAATGTCATCCCCTGGCCCCTGACTCTGAGGTTGAGGTCAGACTACCAGCAGCCTTGACTTTTGAGTCAAGAGGAGATAGGATATAGGCAGGAAAGAGGTGGTCAGAGCTTGTTAGTATTGTGTGAAAATTAAATTTGCTAATCTACAAGCTTTCATTAATAGTGTGTTCATCATCCTTCTCACCCTGGAGGTAGGCCATGATTAGGGAGAAGTAAAGGAGAAGATAGGTTAATTGAAGCTGTGAACCCATGACTGCATTACTCAGAAAGAATGTCTAAAAAACGCACTAGACTGGATGTAGCAGAGCTCAAGACTCGGAAAGTTTTGCCTGAAATACATTTTAAAGAAGAATGATTGAAAATGACCAAGTAGTTTTCATTTGTAGTAGAGTAATTTCAGTAGTAATTTTCAATCCATATGATGTTTAAAAAAAATACGGAAAAAAAAACACCAAAAAAAAAAACCCCAACAGACTGAACTAATCAAATCAACCAGAAAAGCACGATAAGATTTTTTGGAATAGTATAATTTGAAAGTTTAAAACAAAAATCATTTTTTTTCTCAAACTGTGAAAAGCTTTTTATATAAGTTATCATAGGAAGTGTTAATGCCAAAAACTTTGTATATGAAGTTATTATCCATAAGATACTATGTATAGTTTAAAGATGCTTTCAGTATAAAAGAATAAGAAACAGTATTTATAATTTATTCTCCTTTCTCTTACACACACATATATAATAATATTTTTCACTCTTAGTGGGAGCTGGGGCTCTGAGAATTTCCAGCAGCAGTGGTTCTTGGACTGATTCAAGGAGTTCTCTAATCTCTGTGGGTCAAACAGGCACATGGATTTACAGTGCTTTTGGCTGAGGTTAGGGGTTTCGTCTGTAGTCCTGAAATATACATGTTTATGGGCACATATTTATATTCTTTGTTGGTCCGGAAAGGATCTAAAGTAATTTATAAGAATACTGACACTATAACAGGACAGAATAAATTTAAAATAGAGGCATGGAAATGAAGCAACAAAGCAGGAAATAAATGAAGCTGGGAATGGCGCTAAAAATTCTTGTCATAAAGACCAACAGTTATGGGTTTTCATGCTGGAGTCTTTGGCCTTTGGGGGGCACAGAGCCTTGAACACTGGCTGTGTTAAAACTGTCCTAGGAATTGATATGTTCAGATACATTCTGAGTCGAGAAAGAAGGGCACAGACACACATAAAAAGCACACATATGCGCACATGCGCTTGGCCCCTTCCACTCCCCATTCTACCTAGTTTCTCAAAGAAGTTAGCTTTGACTTAAGAGTCAAAATTCTACAGACCATTAAAATTTCCTGTTTTGTTTTTGTAGGCACATAGAGATGCATTTAGAATATAGTTTACATTAAACAATATAGTACGCTTAAAATGGTATCTTAAAATTGATTTAGAAACTACTATTTTCTTCTTAACCTCCTTATAATATGGTAAAGCAAGTGCTTCACCAGAGTGTGATGAATCGGAAATACTGCTGCTGGCACACGAACCTTCGCACTGTGTGTGGATGAGTATACTTCAGTTGGAGTTCAAAGCCACTACATGTTAAAAGTGCTTCTCTCTAGAGCTTCTCTTTTCAAACAATAAACACTTTAAATATGAATGTTGATTTGTAATAAGGACAAAGAAGCAGCTTTTCAGGACTGATGGGATGGTAGAAGAGCCCAGATCATCTGAAGAGTTATGTAGGCTTTTATAGACATTTCCTTCATCTAATCCATATAGTCACATGTAATCCTCTGATTTTGATTGGTTTTCCATGTGGCGCTCCGTATCCTAATGAGGTATTCCTCACAAATTATATAAACTTAAAATCTAGTTTCTCAGCGTAGAGTTGAAAAAGCAAACTCTGGAGGACAGAGAAGAGTTAGCGGCAATTGTGAGACCCTTACATTCAGCAGTGTTTTGCAAAACATTTTAAGTAGTGGGAAAATAGCAGATGCACTGGGGTTACTGGAACAAAGTTTTTCATATCAAGAGTAATTGTGGCAAACATTGGCCAGAGCTCTCTGTAAAAGCCCCAGTACCTTGCTTCTGCAGACTAGAACCTGGGAAGAGAGAGGTGATGATACTGCCTACCTCACAGGGCTGGTGTGCAGAGCGAATGAAATGAATGATTCCTACGGAAGTGCTTTGGGAATGCTGAAGATTTGTATGGGTCTAAGGTAGTAGTATTGTTTTTTGCACAGGAAAAATGTCAATCAGAACATTTGAAGATCACTCAAGAAAAAGAACAGCAAGAATCTTTGGCCCTGGAAGAGTTAGAGTTGCAGAAGAAAGCAATCCTCGCAGAGAGTGAAAATAAACTCCGGGAAGTTCAGCAAGAAGCAGAGACTTACAGAACAGTAAGTTTAAATAATATTCAGGTTCCAGAGCTGTGAATTTACTTGAATATGAAAACTGTGTTATCTCTCCAGTCAGTATAAAGCTGTAGAGAAGCTTTTGTTTTACTGGGTTAGACTTAACATATACATGCACTTCCTTTTTAGGTAGTAGGAGCTATTCATGGGAGTGGCTTGCTGTTTGCTACGTGGTGCTCCTGACTCTGCCTGTAGCTGGCTGTACCGTCAGCCCCTCACTCTGATTCTTTGCACTCACATGCAGCATCTCCACTCCATTGCCTCCTCACCCTGATCTTTAGGAAGTGGCTTCACTTTGTGGGCAGCCCTTGCCCTGGTACCTTCCTGCCTATCCAGCTTCATCTTATGTCATGTCCTGGACATAATTCATACTCTGTTTGTATCACAGTGTTATTACTCCAATGCCCTGCTTTTACATCGACGTTTTCCCCCATTTCCTCATATTAAACATAATGAATATATTTGTACATGTATTTGTGTATGTCTCAGTGTGCACATTTTTAAGGCTCTCTGGCCCTTCCCTCAGGAGTATATGAAACGTATGGACTGTTTTGAATAAATTAACTGATGTTATTTATTTGGCCTTTTGACTCTGATTTAGATAGTGAATCAGTCACACTAATTACCCATAGTTCTAAACTATGTTTTATTTTCCCATTTCTAATATTTATGTAAGGTGGCATGGTGGAGGGGAATGGGTACTCAGTCCTAGATCTTTTACTTGCTACCTTTGTAAATTAATTATACCTTAATATTTTCACCTGTTACATGAAGAAATTGGATTTGGTAATTCCTTAAGACCTGCTCTGACATTCTATTGCTCTGCCTCACTTAGCCTCTTTTCCTTCCGAGTCAGGACTGATATTTGCATAAGATAATAGTAATCTTTGTAAAATTTGTTTAAGTTCCTTCTTTTTGCAAAACATTCTAAATACTAATTTTTGGGGTAGAAAAATCAGATACATTATTTATCTTCCAAAATTAAATTATTAAAGTAATAGAATAATATTACAGGCCTTAAAAACAGGGGAAAAAAACCCTATCTTTCTATCAATAGTTATTATTATCTGCTTTATGATTTATTTCTTTTTGACTATGCATTCAAAATATCCTTGAAATATATATTGTTGAAGTAGTTACCCAAATAGGTAGAAAGAATCTGGAATTATGAGTTGTGTTAAAAATAGAATCTTTTCTTTGTTATATAATTCTTTTAGGAATTGAGCAGAAATTCTTTGTCCTTTCTAGTGTTTGGTTAATGATTTTAATCTTTGAAATTTAGGTAAATAACTATTAGGTGTAGATATCATGTTGTGTGTATCATTACTAATAAACAGGTCTGTACTTAATAAAAATACATCTGTTTTTATTAACAGAGAATTCTGGAATTAGAAAGTTCTTTGGAAAAAAGCTTACAAGAAAGCAAAATTCAATCAGAAGATTTAGCTATAAATTTGGAAGCTGAAAAAAATAAGCACAATAAGGAAATTACAATCATGGTTGAGAAACACAGGACAGAATTGGAAAGCCTGCAGCATCAGCAGGATAACCTTTGGACTGAAAAACTCCAAGTCTTAAAGCAACAACATCAGACTGAAATGGAAAAGCTTAGAGAAAAGTATGAACAAGAAAAAGAAACATTGTTGAAAGACAAAGAGAGTCTCTTCCAGGCTCATATAGAAGAGATGAATGAAAAGACTGTGGAAAAGCTTGATGTGAAGCAAACAGAACTGGAATCATTGTCTTCTGAACTGTCGGAAGTATTAAAAGCCCGTGACAAGCTAGAAGAGGAACTTTCTGTACTAAAGGATCAAGCAGATAAAGTGAAGCGGGAGTTAGAGTCCAAGCTGGATGAACAGAAAAATCATCACCAGCAGCAAGTTGACAATATTATTAAAGAACAAGAGATATCTATCCAGAGAACCGAGAAGGCATTGAAAGATGAAATTAATCAGCTTGGGCTTCTTCTGAAGGAAAAGGATAAGCATTTGAAAGAGCATCAGGCTCGTGTGGCAGATTTAGAGGCAAATAGGAAACGATCTGAAGGGGAACGCCAGCAGGCATGTGCTGAGCTGGAGCTTTGTCAGTCACAGCAGAAGACCACACACGAGCAGGCAACAGCCTATGAGGAGCAGCTGGCCCAGCTGCAGCAGAAGCTGTTGGAGTTAGAAGCAGAAAGAACTCTTCTTACAAAACAGGTCGCTGAAGTTGAAACCCAAAAGAAGGATGTTTGTACTGAGTTAGACACTCACAAAATCCAGGTGCGGGACTTGATGCAGCAACTTGATAAACAGAATAGTGAAATGGAAGAAAAAGTAAAATCTTTAACCCAACTCTATGAGTCCCAACTTAAAGATAATAACATAGAGCAGGGACAGACCAAGCAAATCCTGATGGAAAAGGAAAACATAATTTTACAAATGAGAGAGGGACAGAGCAAAGAAATTGAAACACTCAAACAGGAATTATCAGCCAAGGAGGACAGTATTAGCAGTTTGCATGAAGAATATGAAGCCAAATTTAAAAATCAAGAAAAAAAGATAGAAAAAATTAAGCAGAAAGCAAAGGAGATGCAAGAAACATTAAAGAAGAAATTGTTGGATCAGGAAGCCAAACTTAAAAAAGAGCTTGAAAATACTGTTCTAGAGCTTAGTCAGAAAGAAAAACAGTTCAATGCCAAAATTTTGGAAATGGCACAGGCTAACTCAGCTGGAATCAATGATGCAGTATCAAGACTGGAAACAAACCAAAAGGAGCAAATAGAAAGTCTTACGGAAGTGCATAGGCGAGAACTCAGTGATGTCATATCAGTCTGGGAAAAGAAACTTAATCAGCAAGCTGAAGAACTTCAGGAAAAACACGCAATCCAATTACAGGAAAAAGAACAAGAGGTAGCAGAACTGAAGCAAAAGATCCTCATATTTGAGTGTGAAAAAGAAGAGATGAACAAGGAAATAACGCGGCTTAAGGAAGAAGGTGCTAAGCAGGATACATTATTAAAGGAGTTAAAGGAACAGTTAAACCAGAAGTCTGCTCATACGAATTCTCTCTCACAAAATGAAACTGAATTGAAAGTACAACTTGAAAAGCTGGAAGTTGACTTGAAGCATTCTCTGAAGGAAAATACTTTTCTTCAAGAGCATGTAGCTGAACTGAAGACACTGGCAGAAAAAGATAAGCTTAAGGTTTTTGAGTTGACTGACAAGTTGAAAACCACAGATGAAGAATTCCAGAGTTTGAAATCTTCACATGAAAGAAGTCAGAAAAACCTAGAAGACAAAAACTTGGAAATCAAGAAACTGTCTGAGGAACTAGCAGTTCAGTTGGATATTTACTCTAAGAAAACTGAAGCCTTAGTACAAGCTAAAACAAATGAACTAATCAGCGTTAGTAATAGTAAAATTAATGCTATTCTCTCTAGAATTTCCCATTGTCAGCTCCACACAACTAAAGTGAAGGAGGCACTACAAATTAAAACCAGCAAAGTTTCTGAATTAGAAGCACAACTTAGACAGCTAACAGAAGAGCAAAATAAACTAAATAGTTCGTTTCAGCAGGCTACCCATCTATTAGAAGAAAAGGAAAATCAAATTAAGAGCATGAAGGCTGATATTGAAGGTCTTGTAACAGAAAAAGAAGTCTTACAGAAGGAGGGAGGTCATCAGCAACAGGCTGCCTCTGAAAAGGAGTCTTGTATCACACAGTTGAAGAAAGAATTATCGGAAAACATCAATGCTGTCACACTGATGAAAGAAGAGCTTCAAGAGAAAAAAGCTGAGATCAGCAGTCTTAGTAAACAGCTAACTGAGCTGAATACTCAACTTCAGAATAGTATCAGCCCAACTGAAAAAGAAGCGGCCATTGCATCGTTAAGTAAGCAATATGATGAAGAACAACGTGAATTGCGGGATCAGGTGCAAGATTTGACTTTGAAAGTTGAAACGCTGAGTAAAGAGAAAATTTCTGCTCTTGAACAAGCAGATCACTCGTCTAACAAATTCTCAGAATGGAAGAAGAAAGCACAGTCAAAATTTACACAATATCAAAATACTATTAACGAACTGCAGATGCAGCTTGAGTTAAAAATGAAGGAAGCCAGTGAAAAGGATGAGCAGATAGCTTTATTGAAGGAAGACCTTGATCAGCAAAATAAAAGATGTGAATGTTTAAAGGATGAAATGGAAGATAAGAAGAGCAAGATGGAGAAAAAGGAGTGTAGTTTAGAGACTGAGTTAAAAACTCAGACAGCAAGAATTATGGAATTAGAGGAGCATGTTACTCAGAAAACAATTGAAATTGAGTCCTTAAATGAAATTCTTAAAAATTATAATCAGCAAAAGAATATTGAACAGAATGAAATGGTTCAGAAACTGCAGCATGTTCAAGAGTTAGGGGAAGAAAAGGACAATAGAGTGAAAGAGGCTGAAGAAAAAGTCTTAAGACTTGAGAAGCAAGTGACTTCCATGAAATCTGAACTTGAAACTCAGAAGAAAGAATTGGAACACATGAATTCGAGTGTGAAAAGCAAAGAAGAGGCGTTAAAGGCACTGGGAGATAGACTTGAGTTAGAGGGTGCTGCAAAATTAGCAGAACTGAAGAAAAAGGCTGAACAAAAAATCGCAGCCATCAAGAAGCAGTTGTTATCTCAAATGGAAGAAAAAGAACAGCAGTATAAAAAAGATACAGAAAGCCTGCTGAGTGAACTAAATACAAAATTGCAGGAAAGAGAGAGAGAAATTCACATCTTGGAAGAAAAACTTAAGTCAGTGGAAAGTTCACAGTCAGAAACATCAATTGTACCCAGTTCAGCAAAAAATGTGGCAGCATGTACTGAGCAAGAAGCAGCAGATTCCCAAGGCTGTGTGCAGAAAGCATGTGAGGAGAAAATCACTGTTTTACAAAGAAATTTAATTGAAAAAGAAAAGCTACTGCAGAGGCTAGAGCAGGAAAAGGAAGAGGCAGTTTCTTCTCATTCTGAAATGCAGTACAAATACCAGGAGCTCTTAAGAAAGCTAGAACATGCCGAAGCAAAGCAACATGAGGATCAAGGTGTGATAAATCATCTTCAAGAGGAACTGGAGGCAAAAAACAAGAAGTGTTCCTTGATAGTGCCCCAGCACATGGAAGAAGAGGGAGGTAAAAATAACATAGGGGCAAAGCAAAACTTGGAAAATGCGCTTGAGGATGTGCAGAAAACCCTCCAGGAGAAGGAACTAACCTGTCAGATTTTGGAGCAAAAGCTAAAAGAGTTGGACTCTTGCTTAGTAAGAGAGAAGGAAAGACACAGAGTTGAAATGGAAGAGTTGACCTCAAAATATGAAAAATCACTGGCTTCACAAGAACAGATGGGTGGAAAAAGTAAATCCACAGAAATTTTGGGAGAAAGTGCTGAAGAAAAGTCCAAGTCACATGCGATGCAACCCCAATTGCTTAGTAACATGGAGGCTGAGCACAGTGACCTGGCGTTTAAGTTAGCATCAGCAGAGCAGGAGAAGCAGAAGCTGAGCAAGGAGATTATGAAACTGCAGAAAGATATTCGAATGTTGCGGAAGGAGCATCAGCAAGAATTGGATATAACAAAGAAAGAATATGAACAAGAAATGGAAGAGAAAATCAAGTAAGTGTTTTTTCAGCATGAATGTTTTTAAGGCGGCCCTCCTTAATTAAGTCCCTTTTTTGTGCCTAATCCAGTTAAGTTTCACCTACCTGAAGTATTACACATAAATTTAATAAGTTAAATACTGAGGAGAAATAAAAACAATTTAAGGCAAGACGCAGTTTTATTCCATGTACATTTAGGGGGGGAAATCCTTTTCTTACATATAAGATCATGGTTTTTAGGTTCATAGCCAAGGAATTATTTTCATTTTGTGTTATTTTAGGATTAGCATTGGATTATATGATGTAGATGTGTATGGTGAAATATTTTCAGTGAAAAGAAAAATTTTCAAATCCCCTGGAGGTAATCATAGTTTACATATCCTTCCAGAAGTAGTTTACTGTGTTAGTCTCTCTCTCTCTCTCTCTCTCTCTCTCTCTCTCTCTCTCTCTCTCTCTCTCTCTCTCTCTCACACACACACACTCACACACACACACACACACACACTGATATACTCCTGTATGCCCTTAAAAAATGTTTTTATACCACTGAGATCATACTGTGTGCACTGTTGTAAAGACCAGGTAACTCTTTACAGCTTGTTTTTTGTATGACAACTGTTAACTCTGTATTTTTGTTACTCAGGCAGGAGCAGGAAGATCTTGAGTTGAAGCACAATTCTACATTAAAACAGCTGATGAGAGAGTTTCATACACAGCTGGCACAGAAGGAACAGGAGCTGGAAACAACCATAAAAGAAACCATCGGTAAGGAAAAATTTTAATTCAATAAAGAACAAATCGGAATCAGCAGAGACTATTTATAATTTAGGCCTAGTCTTTTCACACTGTGCTAAGTGCTTTAAGTAATTAAACTGGAGAAAAAAGGATTCTTGCCCAAGAAAGTTCTCTCATGGGAACCTGGCACTACCTGCCTGGGCATGGCTTGCCTTACTGAGAGGAGGAGCAGGTGAAAGAACCTGAAAGCATTAGCTAATTAATTTACTGTATAAAGACACTTCTGCTGTCTGAGAAGAGTACATCTGGTCAGTTGATTTTTATCAAATTTGATTTGGAGCATGGGTTCTTACTGAAATTGGGATATAGATATTAATTCTTACCTAATGTGTTTTCTTGTGTGTGTCTGTTTTTCATTTATTAGATAAAGCCCAAGAAGTGGAGGCTGAACTTTTGGAAAGCCATCAAGAAGAGACAAATCAGTTACATAAAAAAATCGTAGAGAAAGAAGATGATCTCAAAAGAACAGCCAAAAGATACGAAGAAATCCTTGATGTACCTTATTTTCTCTATTTTGAAATTTAGCTGTAATAGATTTCATGGTAGTGCTAAAGAAAATTGGATTATCAGATTTCCTGTTTTTCATAATGTAGAGGGTTTTTTTTCTTTTTTTTTTTGCTCAGTATTATCTACGTTAGTATTTCTACATCGTATGCAGATTTATAAGGAGTCTAATTGATTTCCACCAAGATTGTAGTTTCCTGATCAGATTCTGCTAACCAGGCAGTAAAGTCCAGTTGGCAGGTATTGAAGCGACAATGACTTGCTAAGGGGAAGAATGTGTTCTCTTCTCTGTCTTCTTCTCAAAGTCAGGCTAAATTGTGAGAGAACCAGACTAAGAAGTGAGATTTTGTGCTTAGGTAAAGTCTAAAATCTGAGAGTTAGTGTGTATTTTAGAGTGGCTACTTAGCTTAGCTGGTATCTTTCCAGGATGGACAATTAACTTTATTCCATCCCTACCCAATTTGCACGTCCTCAAGGGACAAAAAGTGTGGGAAAAAATGGAATGCATCAGCTAAATCTTTTCTATTTAGTGGGAGAATATTTCAATGTGCTTATTCTGCTAATGGTGGATTATCATTGTCATTTTTGTTTGTGAATATAAGCCATGAATGCTAGTGAGTGTTTTGGACTATAGAACGTTTTCATGTGTAAAACAATGTAAATTATTCTTCATTGCAGATTCTTTAGTTACTCCAAACCTTGTTTCACCATGTACTGAGAACCATTTGATGACTAAGGATGCATAAATCAGAGAATCATGCTTCACCTGACTAGGGCTTCAGGAGAAGTTTGAGGCAGGAATAGATTCTAATAATAATTTTAAATATAATTGAAAAGAGTGAAATTCCAAGATATGACACATACGTATAAATGCCACCTTTTTATCTTTTTTGAGTTTTAGTTCCATCATGAAAAGAAGGCTTGAATAATTTCACACTTTCTTTTTTTTAAAGAGCAAATAATTTATTGTTTAAAGATCACAAGACAACGTCTGGATTTCTGTAGCACAATTTAAATGGTTTACTTTTTTGATAAAGCAGAGTACAATAGAAAAAAACAGTTAGTTTCCAGTAATAGCTATAGCTCTATTCAAAATTAAGACGTCCACAGACATGTCACCTGGAAACAAAAGCCTGGTATAGTAAGCAATGTTTTATCCAGAGCGGCCACTTTTCGTGTCACGAAAAAAGTTCATTCCTATAGGAGGAATGATGTGCTATGTACAATGGCTGTAAGGTCACAGGCTTGAGGGCACCGGAAGTATATTCTATGCCACATTAAGTAGTTTGGTGAGTTTCAAACATCAGTTTACCTGCAACCTTTAACTGATATTTCAGTCAGGTAAGAAAATAAATTAATGTTTATTTATGTTTTTTGATTTACATCGTTAAAAGAGACACAGTTCATTAACATGTAATTCTGGCTAAGAATTACATTTGAGACTCCTTGCTCAGATTTTGGTTAGTAGTAAGAACCTTTCAGAAATTCAAGTTCTTATTAATAATTTGTTAGCTAGGATACATTCAGGTATCAGCCACAACTATGGAATAGGCCCTGGTGAAATAGGTCAAAACTAGGCCAAAAAATATATTATTATTATTATCAACGACAGTATCATAACTATGCCCTTCGTAATTAATAATCATTTCTAAGAATTTTCATTTGGCACCAGATGATGTGTTTTAGAGAAACACTCTGGGATGTTTTGAATCAGACTTGGTTTTGTTAGCTGAATTATGGGAGATAATTTCACATTTTCTTATACTTCCATAGAATATATATGTGTGAAGTTTTAAAAAATACGATTGTTTCTTGAATCCTTATAAATTTTGGAATTGGAAGATACATTAAAGCAAGTTTAGTTTTATCTTCTGTTTTTCTTCTTCCCAGAAGGAAAAGCAAGTTTAGCATAGTATTTTGTAAAGACTTTTCCCTGAAAAAGGACCTTGGGGAAGGTGACAGTTGTTTATCATGGATCAAATTAAGTCAGGGAGCCTCACTGCAGGGATAAACTGCCACAGCTATAGAGTGCCCTTTTGTGAACTGCTTCTCTTTCTCTATATGGGTGGGATAGAGATGGTAGATTTTCCTAGGCTGTGACAAACCTTTGTAGGTAGAGGGGTGAGGGTGCAGGGAGAGAGGTTAGCTGCTGGTACAGCTCATCCTTGAAAATCTGCTGTTTACTAGGGGAAATGAAGGGAATGGACCTTCAAGTTTTAAGCTTACGGGAGCCGAACAAGTGGGCAGGAAGTGGAGGGTGGGCAGAGGAGCTGGGTAGGTGCTCCCCCAAGGTCTTTCCTGTGTCTTAGACCAACATCGTCCTTTAGGAATATAATATAAGCCACAAATATGAGCCACACATGTCATTTCAAGCTTTTAGTTACCACATTAAAAAAAATGAGCAGGTGAACTTAATTTTAATAGTATGTTAACTGACCCATTGTATCTAAAATATTATTTCAATATGTAGTCAATGTAAATATTATATATGCATTAATTCTTTGAGATTAGCATATTTTCACGTTTACAACCTGCCTCAGTTTGGACTAGCCACACTTCAAGTGCTCATGGCCACAGTTCTAGGATGGCTGGTGGCTACTGGATTGGACATTGTGGCCCTAGACTTTCAACTGCCAGGTCTAGGGCTGACTTTGTGATTAAACAAGTCCTCATTGAAACACACCAATTACATACTCTGTCTTGAAGAATTTCCTTTAAAAAATGTAAATATTACTGAAAGGGGATATTAACAGTTCTCAGCAAACATCATATTAGTTTGATTCTGAGACATATTCTCACCATTTTCCCAATTAAAAATTTTTGGAATTGGACTTTTTATGGAATTTGTATATATTATGTAGTGGTCTCCCCCCCTCCCCCCCACAAAGCTGTTATCAAATTTATTTCTCCTGATGACATTACAGAATGCTGTATTTCTGTCATCGATTAAAATAATTCTGTAACTTGTCAATAGCAAAATGGAGCACAGAAACATTTTCATTTTCTTGCCTTTATTATCTTAGGTAACGTTCTTACCATTCTTTACCCCATTTGAAGAAGCCAGGAACTTTTGTCTTCCTTGCGTCACATCTCCTACCTTTCTCAGCCCCTCACATACGTACATACATCCACACACCTTTAGGGTATGAAATCTGCTTATCTTCTCTGATTTAGTAAATCATCTGTTTCTCTTTGTGTATCTCCAGCACAATATCCAACATATAGTAGGCTCTTAGGATGTCATTTCTCATTGTGTCGCATTGTATGTTCCTTCCCTCTCAACTCCACTGCTGCCACAGTCTGGGCTGCCATCTTTCACCTGGTCTGGTCTGTTCTATTAATTTCCCACCTGACCTCCTTGCTGCTAATCTTTTTTTCTAAGGTAGTCATCTCTTCCTATCAGAGTTATTTTCTACCCTGAAACACAGGTGTGATCATATCACTTCTCCTCCTCGATACTTTCAATGGCTTGCCGTTGTCCCAGTGATACCTCCCCCAATTCAGTCAGTTTCAGCCAAACTCAACTTGAGCTTGTTCTTCACCGTGTTTTACCTTTGCTTATGCTTTTCTGTGTGCCTAAAGAGCACATTTTCAAGTTTCATGAATTAATACAGTTGTTACCATCTCTTTTTTGGCTTTTTAAGTTTAAAATTGAAGTTTAATTTAGAAAAAAATTTGTTTGAATCAAATGTATTCACATGGTTTAAAGATCACAATATAAAAAAGTATAGTTGGAGAATGGTCTTTAATGAAAATGGCACATATTTTTATTCTCTGTATTATACAGTCCTGTCTCCCTTCTCCCTCCATGAGTTTCTTATGTAATGTTCCAGTATTTCCTTACGCAAACTGAAACAAAAATGAAACATTCTTTTTCCCTTTTCTACCCAAAGTTCGATTTTCTAAATCTACTCTTCTGCATCATATTGGTCTTTTTTTTGAAACCCCTGAACTGGAATTAATTGTATCTGTGTTCTTTTGGTACTCATCTGTATTTATTGCTTCACTTATAACATGTCACTTTTGTCATACATACATATATGTATAGAGATGTGTTAATTATCTGTCCTCTCCCTTAGACTGGAAGCATCTTGTTGGCAGGGATTTTGTTGTTCATCTCTAGGCTTGAGAACCTAGCCTGATGCTTGCTTCATACTAGACAGGTGGTAAATTTGGAGGAGGTGACACATGGTAGGACAGAGAAGAATTCCTTTGTGAAGAGGGGTGGTGACATCTCATAGGAGGAATGGGATACACACAAGTAAGGGAGTTTACCTAATTGCCTTAGTCTGGAACTCAGAGCACTTTCACTGGCAGGAAGTAGCTCCTAAAGCCACATTGGATTCAAATCTGGTTTCTTTTTGACAGTGATTGTATTTTAGCGATTTGGCTTTGGCATAATAATTAATCTTTAAAACATAATTACTACATATGTGCATATTCAATTTAACTAGATTTGCTTATTGTTTTTACTTCAGAGCAAGCAGTACTGTTTTTTCTTCCCCTCCAAGATGAGAAAGCTTTTACAAAGGAAATTACAGAACCATTTCTTAAATTAGAAATAACATCAAGGATTCTCTTTTAATTCTTACAGGACTCACTTTAGGTTGGTATCCCACAACTGTCAAAGGAAATGTCAGAGACACAGCTAATTGTCATATTAAAATCTGGGCCTAACTGAATAAGAAATTAACAGTGATCCTTACAAACAGGGCTAAGCCACATTTGACACAGACATCACACAGGGTATGCAATAGTAGAATAAAAACGGTAAACCAAGATTGTAGGTGTAATGTATTGTATTGTATTTACAGCAGGTTCTGGTCAGGGGGTGTTTAAGGGTGGTGGCCAGATTAAGGTGGGTCCCAGTGGGGAGATGTCGAAGGAGATCCCTGTTCTGCTTACGTTGAGAGTAGGGGTTCGTTCTTTTTCAGGTGTTCTAAGTTCATGACAGGCAGTATTTAAAATTAGATTTTCCGTGTCCCCTGGTTCATTGCCTTATTTTGTGCTATGCAGCCGATCTCTTTTAGTTTTTGAGACTTATTTTTTCTTGATTCTGGCAAGTCAGCATCTGTTAAATCAAATACCTGTTTATGGTTGTTTTTCCTGTTTAGACTCTTGCTCAGCAAACACTTGTCCTGCCTTCATTACTTAAATCTGATCAATATTCCAATTCCAAGTGTTCTTTTTGCACAAAGGTTATTGCAAGATTTGTAAGAGCAAGGAGAGTTCTGGACCGCTGTGTACAATAAATCATGGCAATTATCAAGGCAAATAAAGAAATGGCAGGATGGGCAACAGCCTTTACGCAGGGTAATCAACAAAAGAGAACGATTTGTACACCAAATTTTATAAGTAGGATTTTTTTCACCAATAAGTTACATACTATTTTTGCAGCCTTGTTTGTTTTTTGCAAAGTCCAGGGCAAGTAGAGACATTAAATTGGTTACCAATACATTAGACATTAACTATTTTTTTTCAAAAATAGATTTTAGTTGAACATTTACCTCAAAATATCACTGGTGTGGTTTGGGGGCAGATGTATAGAAGGTGTGCAGATTTGCTGAACTAGGACAAAAAAAACCATCTCTTGAATTGTACAGCCCATCCAAAGGGGCAGGGAAAAAACCATCACAACTTTTTATCAGTAAAGTTGCCAGCTGGCTGAGCAATGCTGTGCATAAGAGTATCTACCAGTTTAAATCAATGATTATTTTATGGAAATCAAACCCTAATATAGAAAAGGCCAAAGTCTTATAACACAGGCTGTATATTATAGTTCTGTCACAACACTGCTACACACCTAATTGTTGCTTAAACGTGGGAACCCTAGTTTAAGGGGGAAGAAATAGCTTGGTGAGCTTTATCGGGTGGGGACAGAGGGAGTGAAGGTGGGAAAAAAGATAGCCTAGGAATAGTGAGCAGCTTTAAAAAGGGCTTAGAGTTAAAAGTGGGGTATGAAAGAAAGTGTTTAGAGCTCTAAACACAGTAATGAATTACAGTAATAACAGTGGTTTGTGACTCATAAATGTTTTGGTATTTGTTTCTCCTACAGAGATAGTTTTCTCTATACGCGCTGTTGCTACTCTACTATGTTTGTTAACACCTTTTTTTATTCTAAAGGCTCGTGAAGAAGAAATGACTGCAAAAGTAATGGACCTGCAGACTCAACTTGAGGAGCTACAAAAGAAATATCAGCAAAACCTACAGCAGGAAGAAAACCCAGGCAATGATAAAGTGAGAGGAACTGGACTTTGTGTCATGTTTCTGGAAAGCATTGTCATTTCCATTATTTGACTGGCTTACTGACATATATACCTACCTCATTTAATCTAACAAAAACCTTTGCCTCTGTTTATAGACAGTGAAACTAAGTTTCAGTTAGGTTAAATAAAATATTGAAGCTCACACAGTTAATGTTGTATTGGGAATTTAAACCCAATCTGCCGGACTTCAGAGCCTAGACATTTCTGTTATCCTAGGGCTTCTCAGTCTTTCTTGTGGAAAGAGCAGCAAAGGAAAGTGAACCTCAGAGCCCTGAGACATAGCCAAAAGTGGTCCATAGGAAGTACGATAGTTTTAGATGTTTATATTTTGTGCTAAAAATTCATGTAAATGTTATATTCTACTCTATAAGATATCCTTATTTGCAGTCACATAGAAATGTTTTTAGTTATATACCATTGTGAAAAACAATTCCTATTTTTGTCCTTGGTTAATGGGACAGATACAAATACTACAATGGGATTATTTTGGAAAATTGGACTGAATTCAAAGAGATCTGGCAGTGCATATCTAGGCATTTTAATAATCTCAGTCTGTAGGTAAAATTGATGCTATGAAAGATAGGCCATGTTTATTCTGTGGTTTCCTGTCCCACTGTGCAGCCCAACAGAGCATGTGGGCCCAAGTCTGAGAAGCCAAATAGTGTACTGTTCTACTTCCTAAAATGTTCTCTTGCTCGTCCAGTGTGGTCTTTATATGACACTGTCATGAGGGCCTTGGGAAAGTTAGATGTTCATGTCTTCATCCTTGAGAGTTATAGAGGATTCATTACAGAATGTCAGTTACCAGATAGCAATTTTCCAGACAACCAAATTACATGGACCATTTTTTCAAAATGGAGGGAAGAGACATTTGTAAAAGGGCTTTGCTATACTGTGCCTCGTGTAGCTTACCTTAGTTATCAACACTTAGCAAGCTGAGTGGACTGTTTCTCTGTTTCTTTAACAGCTACTAGTTCTGCTGTTTTAGTTTGTTTTTTTAATTTTTTGCCATTTAGTCATGATAGGAATATACTGGGTATTATGAAGTATTACTTCCTATGAGACGAATACATGTACTTGAGTAACATGTTCTTTTCCTTAATGTCAAAATAAGTATAAACGTTGTATATAGTGACATTTTGACCCATGCTGTGGTGCCATAGAATATTGAGAGATTATGAAGTTAATATTCCGAAGGTCTTCTGAGTCCTTTACCTTGTGTCATAAAAGAGAGAAAACATCCTTAATTTTTATTCCTACTCTAAAAACATCTTATTTTATTCTTCATGAATTTTTATCCTTCTTGAGCATCTTTTGTTGTTTCTGGGATGTTTTGAATTGCATATCAGTGTTGATTTCAATGAAGTCATTTGAGCTCTGAGTGGATTCCCAGAAATCGTGCTTTACGTTTCCTGAAAGGGTCCATGTGCTTTAAATAGATGTTAATATGTTTAATTTTTAAAACTTATACACACAATACATGAATATATTCATGTTGTAAATGAGTCAGGTAATACAGAAATATAGAATAAACCCTTCCTGGTGGGCGTGTTCCGTCGTCATTGTTAGGAGTTTGCTGAGTGGCCTCCCAGTCCTTTTCCTTGTGTTTACTTACATTTGCATATATTTACTTGTTTGCATAGCAAAATAGACCAGGTTTACAACCAAATATTTAAAATCTTATTTCAAACCTGACCACTCTGTTAAGATTATAACTTAAGAATTCTTATTTCCTTGTAATTTTATATTATTCAATTTTACTGTTTCTTATAGATTTTATTGTATACACTCATTTTTTTCTTCTCCATTTTCAGGTAACAATTATGGAGCTACAGGTAAGACTAAATCTTCCTTGAATTTGACTGAAGGTAGTGCATTTTCAGGAGAATTCTGTGTTTTAAGTTAAAACATGAAGAGACTGGTTTAATAAGAAAAAAATGTCCCAAACAATACAGAAATGTGTCCAGGCAGTGATTAAGCCCATATACATTTCAGATCTGACTTTTTGTTCTTTCAGACACAACTAGCACAGAAGACTACTCTGATCAGTGATTCAAAGTTGAAAGAGCAAGAGTTCAGAGAACAGGTAACAGATCTAATTGGTGCCTTTATTTTGAACTAACTTCCTTAATTTATGTTAGTATGTACTTGGATTTCATTTAACTAATTAAAAAAAAAGAACTGATCTAATAGTTAACTTTACAGATTTTGTCTTACATTTGTAGAGGATATCTCCATAAATTCGTGATTACATGTATTTAAACAAGAACATTTGCATCCTGTTATTTCTAGTGCTTAGCATTTTGGATAACAAATTATGTTTGTTTAATTTGTAATAACTTAAGTTCTAAAAGTTATTTTTTGGTTTTATCAGAGGGAAAATACATTGACATCAATCTTTACTACTTTTTCCTAGTGGTTAAATTGTCTTAACTTAAAATAGTTTTTCCACATATCGTCCAGTAATCTAATTTAAATAGGACCATGTGTGTATGCGTAAAAGGATGTACAAACATGCAAACACCAGTATATGTGTATCTGTGGTGCATGATCTTTAGTAGACTTTTTCCAAACTGGAGGAGTAGTGCCTCAGGTCTGCAAGCTAAGCTTGAAGGCTAAATCTTCAGGGATATTCCAGTTTTCTTAAAATTAATACAAATAAAAATCTTGGTAATTGTTGAAACTAGGTGATGGATATATGGACATTAATTGAACTGTACTTTCTGTATTGAGTATGTTTGAAATTTTTCATAATATTTTTTTAAAAATTCATAAAGTCCTCACTTAACATTTTCGATAGTTTCTTAAAAACTGCAACTTTAAGCAAAATGACGTATAATGAAACCAATTTTACCATAGGCTAATTGATGTAAACAAGAGTTAAGTTCCTATAGCATATTGCTGATCACAAAAACATCACCAAACTTCTAAATAAAGACCTAAAACACTTCTAATAGTAAACACTGAAACAAATGTGAGTTACATATACATTTAGGAAAGATTAATACAAACAAGTAAGATAATTATTTTCTAAACCACGTATTCTAGTTTAGGGTCATGGGTGGCTGGAGCCTCTCAGGGCACAAGACAGGAACCCACCCTGGACAGGATGCCCTTCCATCGCAGGGCCATTCACACACCCCACACTCACTCAGACGGAGACAATTTAGACTCGCCAGTTCACCTAAAGTGCACATCTTGGGGAGGAAACTGGAGTACCCAGAGAAAACCCCTGCACGCGTGGGGCAAACGTGCAAAATCCACACAGACAGTGGCCCCGGTTGGTAACTGATTTTTTTTTTTCATCAATGTTAGAACGAAGTTGAAAGAACATTATTCAAGGACCTGCTATACTAAGTTCCAATGTTACTTTATTTTTTTCTATTTCTCAGTGGTTAACTTTTCTCATCTATTCTCAAGGTTACTAGTACTTTAAAATTCTCTTCTGTCATCCTCAAATCTTCAAACTGTCCTAACGTAACAATTTTTATGTTAGTTATTTTTTTATAGTGGTAAAATACATATAACCAAATCGACCGTTTTAAAACACATGATTCATTGACATTTAGTTCATTTATAATGTTGTGAGCCCATCACCATTATGTAGTTCCAAAACATTTCATCACCCCAAAAGGAAACCACATATCCACTGAGCAGTCATTCCTCTTTACCTCCGCTCCAGCTGCTGGCAACCACTAGTCTGCTTTCTGTGTCACTGGATTTGCCTGTTCTGAGTATTTAATATAAATAGAATCATATAATACATGGCCTTTTTTATCTGGCTTCTTTCACTTAGCAAGATGTTTTTATGGTTCATCCATATTCTAGCATGTATCCATCCGTACTGCATTCGTTTTTATGACTGAATAATATTCCATTGTGTGGATAGAGCACATTTTCTTTATCCATTCATCAGTTGATGGATGTTTGGGTGGTTTCTACATTTTGGCTATTGTGAATAATGCTACTAGGAACATTGTGTACAATTTATGTTTGAACTCCTGTTTCCAATTATTTGGGATATATACCCAGGATTTGAATTGCTAGATCATATGGTAATTATGTTTTAACTTCTTGAGGAACCACCTAACTGTTTTACATAGTGGCACCATTTTATATTCTCACCAACAAAGTATAAAGATTGTAATTTTTCCACATTCTCGCCAACAACTTTTTTGATTATAGCCATACTAGTTGGTATAAAGTGGTATTTCATTATGGTTTTAATTTGCATTTTCCTAATGACTAATGATGTTGAGCATCTTATCATCTGCTTGTTGGCCATTTGTATATCTTTGAAGCAATATCCATTCAAGTGCTTTGCTCATTTTTCAGTTGTGTTATGTGGTTTTTTGTTGTTGAGTTTTAAATATTCTTTATATATTCTGGGTACAAGTCCTATATCAGTTGTATGACTTGCAAATATTTTCTCCCATTCTGTAGGTGTCTTTTCACTTTATATAGGAACAAAAGTTTTACTTTTGTTAAAGTCCTATTTACATATTTTTTCTTTTGTTCTCTGTGCTTTTGTTATGTAAGAAACCATTTGTATTAATTTGATTTGCCTATATGTTGTCTTCAGCATTAAAAAATCTAGTGGCTACAGCAGTCCTTCTTTTACATATGATTTCCATATGAATTTTATGATTTAAATATTTATTGTTTTTAGATTCACAATTTAGAAGACCGATTAAAGAAATATGAAAAGAATGTATATGCAACAACTGTGGGGACACCTTACAAAGGTAAGAATTATCTCTCATATATTATCCATGGTTCTCTCTTATTGGTAGATTTATAGATGATTTTTATTTGTGTCTTTCCTAATCTAATTCTTTACAATGAATATATTTTACTTTTGTATTTCACCAATAACTGTTTTAAAAAAAGAATGGTAGTAATCTAAAACAAAATCAATGCATATTTATTGTTTAAAAATTCAAATAATGCTACATTGTGTAAGTGAAACTGCAAGTTCCCACTTTATTCTCCACTGTCCAAATGGACCTAGTTGACAATTTATGTATATTCCATACTCTTCTGTATGTATGCAGACATTTATGTAATCCGCTACATGCGCTCTTTTACAGAGTTAGTATTTTACATGCTTCTGTTTTTTACTGTTACAATAATGCTATATTTACTAATTTTACACGAGGATTTAAGGAGGAAATAATTAATGAGCATTTTTATATTCAAGGTGGGGAAGGATGATTTGGAAATATTATTCTCAATATAAATAATGTATGCTACTTACAAAGGATTTTAAAGATGAGCTTGAGTCTTTGTGTAGTTGTTCCCTTGAGATAATCATGATCTTTGAGTAATCTCATAACAGTTTTCCATTCTGTTTTACTGCCTCACTGCATTAAGAGTAGTTTTATTTTGCTAAATGTTTTGTAAAGCATTCTGCTTTTTCATGGGAGGCATTAGAGTATGAATCTAAACCATTTCACATTCTTTTGTACGTTTGAAAGCTCTTATTGCTAAGAAATAACATAACATATCATACAATTTTTAATTAAATTAATTAAGGACTTGCTTTGGATTCTTTCCAAAATGCTCTTCAAAAAGAAGAGAAAACCAATGGGGGAGTTTCCTGTGGATCATTGCAGAGAAGACTCCTGCTACAAAGATTGTTTGCTGTAGCTACGCCAACATATGTGACTCTCAGCGTAGAACTGCTGCTCAGTGTTCAGCAGTGTATAGAGAATAGTATTGATTCTGTTTGTTAGTTTCAGCTTAAGAATTTCATAGATAATTTTCTTTTGTTCTCAGTTTTAAATTGTAAAATGCACATATGTACAGTTTATTTAATAATGAACATACGCATAATAATACAAGTGCCAAGCACTGTTATAAAACACATTTTGCATATCAACTCATTTAGTCCTCTCAAGAGCGCAGGTTATCTGGTATGCACATTAATCTCTTCACCATGCTGCCTCTTTAAAGAGTAAGAGTAAAATGAGCACCCACCATGCAGGAAAAAGTATTAATTGCTTCTCCAGGAAAATAGCTATAAATAAGTTATCTACGTGTTTAAAATAATACAGTCAATTAGTTTTTGAAAAGTGAGAAACTTTGTAAACTTTTGCATTTTGCATCAATGTAGAGGAATGAAACACTTAAGTATGATATAGTGATAGATATATTTTGAGGAGGAAATAGTGTGTTATCATTATTTAGTTCTTGGTGCTTTGTATTTGCAAAGTGTGGTTTGACTGAATTGGATCTTCTAAAAGTATGTACTTTTAAAAAATAAGATATTCCAAACATACAAATGCATGCAGTGTAAATAAGAAGTACAGAGACTATTTAACACCTGTGAATCTGCCATCTAGAATGTTTCCAGTACCTTTGAGGCTCCTTATGCTCCTCTTTAATCTTATATCTCTCTGTTCTTTCCTAAGCGCGACCACTGTTATCGTAATACAACATAAGTAGAGTTCCCTAAAAAAAATCTATTTTAATGTTTTGTATATTTTGGGCTGTATAGAAATGGTATCATATTTTATGTATTCTACATATTCTTACCTTTTTTTCACCCAGCATGATTTTGAGATTCATTGTAATGTGTGAAACTATAGTTTAACCATTTTCAATGCTAAGTTTAATAAAAATGTGTCTTTATACCACACTTTATTTAATTTATTGTCCTGATGGTGGACATTTGAATTGTCTCAGTTTTGCTTTTATAAACAGTTTAACTGTGAACATTGACTCCTGGCGTACATGTGAAGTGTTTCTCTAGGAGGTATTGGTAGGAGTTGGGTTTCTGTGTCATAGAATATGCTTGTCTTCTGCTTTACAACGTTTTGCAAAGTAATGCCAAGTTGTTTTCTGTAGTGGTCATATCATCTTACACTCCTGCAAGTGGAGCACAGCATTTCCATTGGCCACATATTCACCAGTGCTTAGTATTATCTGACTTGGAGGATTCTGCCAATCCCATATGTGTAAATAATACCTCATGAGGTTTCATTTGTTTGTTTTTGCTGAACAAATGGTGATTTAAATTCTAAACCAAAAGAAATGTACAGTTACAATAAAAGTCACTTTCAACTTGGGCGTTTAGAGGCTCACTTATTATGCATAGCTCTTATAATGGAAGCCTTATTGTATTATTCTGCGGCACAGTGTGGTTTCCTGTTATTTATTCAGTTTTTTTAAAAAATTCAGGGTTATTGAGGTATAATTTACACATAGTAATAGTCACTTTTTTTTTTTAGGTGTACAGTTAAGAGATTTGACAATTGTATGCAATAATGTAACCACCAACAAAATAAAAACAGAGAATATTTCCATTACCCCAGTAAGTTATTTGGTACCCTATTGTGGTCATATTTTACCACTAACCCCTGGCAATCACTAATCTGATTTTCCACCCTTGCAGTTTTGTCTTTTCTAGAATCTTTACTTAATGGAATTTAGTCTTTTGTATCTGTAGGTTTTGTATCCTCTCACTTAGCTTTTAAGACACATCTGTGTTGTTGCATGTTTTGTAGTTCATTCCTCTTTATTGCTGCATAGTATGTCATTGTATGGATAAACCACCAATTTCTTAGCCTATCACAGTAAATGGACATTTAGTTTTCATTTCTCTTGTGTAAATTTCTAGGAGTGAAATTGCTGGGTTGTGTGATAAATGTTTGTTTAGAGAAGTGAGTGAGCAGACATCTAAAAATATTTTTTTAATATTAATGTAGAATTTTACCATAAAGAAAATCCTTTGTGGTTACTGTTTTTGTGTCTTAAGTGAGTCTCACCTACTCTAGGGTCATAAAGCTATCCTTCTATATTCCGTCCTTGAAGTTCCAAGTTTTGCTTATCACATTTAAGTCTTTAATCCACCTGGAATTGATATTTTTGGGGTGTATCTCTTGTGGGAATCTCATTTGAGATTATTCCAACATGGCCACAAATGGAAGTCTCTTATTCTTGAAAGTTAATTTTGTTAGGTACAGAATTCTAGATTGAGAGTGATTTTTTTTTTTTTGGTAGCATTGGGTAATTAATACTCCATTGTCTTTTGGGTTTTGTTGTTGTCGATACATTTGTTAGGCATCTTTCCAATGATCTTTCCCCAGTTAGTAATATGTATTTCTCTCTGGTTGTTTTTAAGATATTTTCTTCATTGATGTTCTGTAATTTCACTATGGTATATCTAGGCTTAGATTTCTTTTTATTTATTCTACTGCCTTATAATCTTTGATTAGTTCTATGAAATTTCTAGTGAGTATCTCTTCAAATATTACCTTCATTCTATTTTCTAGTTCTCATACTATTAGATCTTCTTATTTTATACTCTGTCTCTTACCTTTTTTAAATATTTCATCTCTGTTTTCCCTCAGGGCTGAATTCTGAAAATTTAATCTAGTTCCTCTTCTAGTTTCTAATTTTCTTGTATAGTTCTACCTAATTTGCTCTTTAGCCCCCTTGTTAAGTTTTTTTTTAATCCTTTAATTATAATTTTTATTTCTAGAAGGACTTTTTCTTCTCTTTTTCAGATCTCTCAGATCATTTTTATAGTCCCCTAAATGTTGCTTATTTTTTCTAGTACTATAATTTAAAACAACAACAGCTTTATTGATATATAATTCACATACCATGCAATTCACCCATTTAAAATGCACAATGTAATGGTTTTTAGTATATTTTTAAAAATTGTATAACCATAAGCATAGTCAATTTTAGAACTTTTCAATTTCCCCAACAGGATGCCTCACAACCTTTAACAGTTGTGCCCCATTCTCTCCATTCCATCCAACCCTCGGCAATCACTGATCTACTTTCTGTCTCTGTAGATTTTACCTATTCTGGACATTTCATATAAATGAAATCATACAATACGTGACCATTTATGACTAGCTTCTTTCACTTAACATGTTTTCAAGGTTCATCTATTTTGTAGTGTTAATCAGTATATTTTTCCTTTGTTGCCAAATAATAAATATTCTGTTATATGGATACCACATTTTATTTACCCATTCATCAGTTAATGGACATTTTGATTGTTTACACTTTTTGACTATTATGAATAATGCTGCTTTGAACATTTGTGTGCAAGTTTTTATGTGAACATATATTTTTATTTCTCTTGGATATCTACCTAGAATGGGGTTGCTGGGTCATATGGTAACTCTACATTTACCTGTATAAGGTAAACGGGAAGTGTGTTTCCAAATACTTCCAGTTTGGAAGCATTTCCAAACTGATTTCCAAAGTGACTGTACCATTTTACATACAGTGTATGAAGGTTCCAATTTTTCCACATCCTTGCCAACACTTGTTATTGTCTTCTTCCCATCCTGATGTAAAGTGGCATCTCATCATGGTTTTGATTTATATTTCCCTGATGGCTAATGATATTGAGCATGTTTTTGTGTGCTTACTAGCCATTTGTATATATCTTTTCGAAAAATGTCTATACAGATCTTTTGCCCATTTTTTAAATGGGTTTTTGTATTATCAAGTTGTAAGAGTTATTTATATTTTCTTTGAAGCACAAAAGTTTTAATTTTTATGAAGTCCAATTTATCTTTTTTGTTGTTGTTGCTTGTGCTTTAGGTGTCATATCTAAAAAACCACTGCCTAGTCTATGGTTATGAAGATTTACTCCTTTATTTTCTTCAAAGAATTTTATAGTTTTAGTTCTTATATTTATTCTTTGATCTATTTTGAGTTAATATTTACATATGGTGTGAGGTGGGTGTCTAACTTTCTTCTTTTGCATGTAGATATCCAGTGTCCTAATACAATTTATTGAAAACCCTGTTCTTTCCCCCATTGTATTCTTGGTATCCTTGTTAAAAATTTTGTTTATTTCAGGATTCTCAATTCTTTTCCATTGATCTTTATGCCAATATGACACTGTCTTGATTACTGAAGCTTTGTATTAAGTTCTGAAATTGACGCATGTGAGTCCTCTCGTTTTGTTCTTTTTTTCAAGGTTGTTTGGCTATTCTGGATTTCCATATAAATTTCCATATAAATTTTAGGATCAGCTTGTCAGTTTCTGCAAAGAAGCTAGGTAGGATTTTGATAAGAATTGTGCTGAATCAGTAGATCAATTTAGGGAGTATTGTCATCTTAACAATAGTAAGTGTTCCAATCCATGAATATGTGATCTCTTTCCATTTATTTGGATTTTTTATAGTTTCTTTTAACAATGTTTTGTAGTTTTCAGAGTATAAGTTTTGCACTTCTTTTGTTAAGTTTATTACCAATATTTTTCTTTTTGACGCTGTTGTACTTGGACTGGTGTTTGTTTTCTTAATTTTCAGATTGTACCTTGCAAATGAATAGAGATGAAAGTGAGTTCTGTATATTAATCTTGTATCTTACAATATTGTTAGAGCTTGCTTATTATTTAATAGTTTTTTTAGTGGATTCCTTAGAATTTTCTATAGATAAGACTATGTCATCTGCAAATATAGTTTTACTTCTTTTCCAGTACTTTCATTCTATAAACTTTTCAAACATAGTTAATTTATATTTTACATGTGATAACTTCAGTGTCAGCATCTTTTAGAGGTATAAATTTGCTTATTGTTTCTGTTGACTCTTCCTCATAGGGGCTTGTCTCATGTGATGTCTTGATTTTTTTTTTAAATTATGAGTTCGTTTGACTGAATATAACCTGTGATAGGTAATCTGGAGGGTCCTATACTAAGGATTTTGTCAGAGAGGATTTATGTTTGTTTCTGTTAGGTTCCAAGGGTATAGCAAGCCTTCAACAAGTTTTAGAATTCTTTGCCTGAATTGTAACTTTGTACCCTGGACTCTATGAGTAGGTACATGGTCACACATTCTAAGGGGAGCCTTTTTCTTTTTTTTGTCTCTTGGAGTAGAGCCAGAGAAGTGTTTCGTAATAAGTTCCATTGCAGGTAGGCAATACCCCTGTTTTATGTCAGATCTGCATTTCAGCGCTCTCATTTTATCGGGGCCCAAAGCCTCGTCTCTGGTTTCATGACAAAAACTCTCAATATGGGCTTTTACCCACTAGGCATTACTGGATTCCCATTTGCCCTCCCATTAATTCTGTGGTTTCCTTTTCCTCTGTTTCTCTACCCCTCTAAGGATGTCCTGTGATTGTAGAATGTTTTTGTGCTGCATTTAGAGGTTTCTCGGTATCAGAGGGCTTGTCAGATTACCTAGTGTGTCATTCTACTAGAAGTGGATGCAAGTATAGACTTTACTTGATGAATGATCACGAATTTATTCAGATTAAAGTGTGTCATAGTGGGACTTCATGTATGTGAAGTGTCTTCTTTAATTTTAGATTGAAATGGAGCTTGATTAACAAATACACTATAACTTTTTGTGGCAGTCTTTTTAGAATGTTGAATCAAAATATTTGAAAACCACTGTAATGGCATTAAAAGCACATGCATTTTCAGGTTATTTTATTTATTCTGTGTTTCAAAACGTTTTGAAAACTTGATTTAAACTCAGTGCTTTTAGGTTTGGAATATTAGAAAAAGTAGAATACTATTCTGAATTGCTAAACTCTTAATAAAATGAAAATAATTGTTAATTTTAGTCATTGTGGAATATCTGAAGCTAACTACATAATATTTAAGAAGGAAATACCAGTTTTAAGGAATCTTTGTATTCCCTAAGTATAGTCTTTTAAAATTGTCATGCCATCAGGAGGAGGAAGTGGAGGAGGAGGAGGAAGGATCTGAGATATACAATTGTTATAATAATTCTTGTTTTCTCTTCGAAGGGAAAAAATATCAGTTGGAATGCTTAGTGTATATCCAATACAATACCATGCAATACAATATAATTAATATAAAAATGATGTGTCTCTTTGTTCAATTGTTTTTTTAGTTTGTCCATTTTCTAAGTAATAAGTAGTTTATCTGGTCTTATCTTTACAATGTGATCTGTTTTTTTATTTGACAGGTGGCAATTTGTACCGTACTGATGTCTCACTCTTTGGAGAACCTACCGAGTTTGAGTATTTGCGAAAAGTGCTTTTTGAGTATATGATGGGTCGTGAGACTAAGGTATAAATCATGTCTGGTGATTTGGCATACGGCTTAATTTAAAAGGAAATATGTCCCATTTTTAATATACATATTGATTCCATGTGTTCACTGTTAGCGGACCGTACATGCTAATAGCAGGCGATAGGTACTTGTGTCATTGTTCTTAATTGCAAAAGTTAATTGGCAGATTTTGATTACATTTCTTACATTAATAAAATATTAATTTTAAAAATACTGTTAGATGGTGCTAAATACTGAAAATATAAAATTTCATAACTTCATACTTTGTGAAGCATTTGGCTATTTTTACTTTTGACTTCAGATCTTAAAGTTAGGAGAACAGGTTTCACTTTCATTAAGACTTAAGGACAGTGTAGAAATATTGGAAATGGTCATAATTAAGAATGACTACTTATAGATATTTAGAACTATTTCACTTTAGTCACTGTAAGAAAATCATTCCTTCACATATGGAGTATTGATCATTTAAAAATTGCCACTTCGTGTGAGTAACAATACTTGGCTAATTTGTTTTCTACAAGTTGAATTTATTGTAAGGTTCTTGAGTGGAGAGTCTTATTATTATTTATATCCCCTGCAGTGTTTTTACAAGAGCCTTATATCGGACTTTTGGTAAATATATCTTGAATTGAACGCATTTATGGAAATTCATGAGTCTTTCTCAAAGAAAATTTGTCACTTAAAGCAACTTCTGTTTCTGACGTTTCAATTTTTTACCAACGTGAACTTTTCCGTTATCTGTATACTCTGGCTGCAAATGGGATAATGAGTTTTCTGTTCTTAGAAGCAATCAGTGTTTTAACTTATGGGTCTGTGGGGGTTACTGAGTCATAGGATGCTAAGCAAGTTCAGATATTGATTTGGAATATATTTAAAACCTGAAAAGTAAGGGCATAAGAAAACCTCTTAAAAGAATATTATGAATTTATGGATTGTAGCGTCAATGAAACACTAGGACTTACAGGGCTGGAAGTCATTTGAGTCCTTGATATCTATAGAAATCTCATTTCATTGTATCAAATAGTTTCAAATTAAAGTAATAACTAGTGTGATCCTGAACATGCGTCACAGGAGAGATATATTAGTTCACAGTGATTCAGTGTATTTGTTTCTTAAGGACTTTTTTCTATTCAAAGGATAGATTTTTCTCCTTACCTTTTTAAAACAAAGCTAATGAAATATAGCTTCCTCTTATTCTGTCTTTTTTGTACAGCAGCCTGTATTTGAGGTGAGGTAGATAGTTTAATGGTTACCTTGCTATTGTAGTTAAGCGGGGAAAGGCATATCTTTTAAACAAAATAGCCTCTCAGAACTTTAGCTACTTTGGTTCATTTGTGAATCTGAAACTATGATCCTAGTGTTTGTGCTAAATAAATTTTTTAACCTTTTCTTGGTCTGCGAAATGAAGAGACTGACTGCCTCAACTTGTTTCTTCTGGAGGTTACAAACAATTCTACAGAGTTTATAAGTCCTGAAGAAAGACCCAGCACAAGCATAAGATATCCTGGGGCAGTGCCAGTTCAGCCAGGTCTAAGCTGTGTTTTCTGGGCTTTGCAGTTAGTTTTAGGGTATGATGGGATGTTCTCGAGGCACAGGCAGCCCCATGTAACACCTGGCTGGGAATCCATGTTGAGGGGTGCTGTCGCTGGTCTTCAGCTTCAGCATTCAGTGTATTTTTCTGGTCACTAAAAATGATGAGTAGTCTATCATTCTGCCATCACCTTGTATAAGTAAATATTGAAAATGGGTAGCAGATTTTCAGTGTAATTTACTGCATATTTATTGAGCACTGACTACATGTGGACCTTTGTTTATCACCATGATGGATAGGGAGGTGAAATTTGATACCGTGCTTAACTTTAAAGGAGTTTGCCATGTACAGAGACCCCCTCAATTTCAATGGGGTTACTTCCCAATAAACCCATCATTAAGTTGAAAATATCGTAAATCAAAAATGCATTTAATACGTCTCACTTACTGAACAGCATAGCTTAGCCTAGCCTACCTTAAACATGCTTAGATCACTTAAGTTAGCCTACAGTCAGGCAAATCATCTAATACAAAGCCCATTTTATGTAAATAAATTGTTGACTTTCTCATGTAATTTATTATGTGTATCGCTTTCACGTCATCTTAAAGTTAAAAAAATCATCAAGTCTAACCATCTGTAGTAGGAAGAGGGAGCTGTTGTTAGTTGAGCATAATGTGATGCTATTAAGAGAGGTGGAGTCCTCATATTTACTTGTGGGAATGTCAAGGAAGACATCATGGAGACGCATGTGTATCTACTGGCCTTTCTTTATAGAGGTGCTTAGATTTTGATAGACGGGCTCAGATAGGAGGGAAAGCCTAGACAGAAGGTCCAAGGCAGGAAACTGAGTGTGGGTTTAGGAATGACACATAGCTGATCCAACTAAAACACTGAATCTGTGAGGTAGAAGTCACTGCTTAGGGCTACATAGAGTATGGAGGAGGGTCTGGAATGTTCTCTGAGTTTTACCTGTAGATCTTGGGGCGGGGCGGGGGGAGGGGTAGCCCTGGAAAATTTTGAGCAGGGATTGACAAGATCAAAGCTTTTTAGACATTATCTTTTGCTGATTAGCCCAATTTCTACACATGAATAAAGAATTTGAAATAGAGAGCAGGTTGTGGTTTTAGAATGAAGCAGAGTGTATTATGGCCTTTGCGAGTTGATGCTTATCTGCAGCTGTTCCTTGTCTAACAGGATCTGCCTGTCACCCACTGTGTTTCTGCATCTGCTTGTGCACACACACAGTGCTCCTTGTTTTATGAGGCAGAGGAGAGTTTTAAGACCACGTGTAGGACACACATTTGTGTAGTGTGAAGTTAAGTAAGCCCCTCTTTTTCTTCTGTCCTTGCACTTCCTTTTTCTTGGGTTTTGATCCCCCATGCTATTATTGATACTAAAACCCAGCCTGTTCAGGTCTTCAATAGAAAGTGTTTCTCATCTGAACTTTTACTGAAGCCTCTCCCTAAAGAAAACCTGTCCAGAGAGGCCACTTCTAAACCAGGTGGCTCATTTGAACTTCCCCTTACTTCTCAGGGCCTGGGGATAGTGTATATAGCATAGAAAGTCTGATTTTTTTCCCTGAGGAATGGCAAAGAGCTTGGGCTTCTCCATTAAAGGGTTTTCTGGCAAGCCAAGGAAGAGCTTTAAGTCTTTGCCGAGTAATCAGCTGCAAATTCTGGATCTCTGATGAATTTACAGGTGGGTTTCCCATTTAACATTTTCTAGAAATGTGAAGAGAAAACTAGCCACAATTTTTTTTTTTTGACAGACATGGTTGTGTGACTATAAATGGAGTTTTGATTACTTTGAACTTTATAAGCTGTTGAAATTAAAGAAATGTTCCCTGTAATTGTGAATCCCTGAATTTTAGAGTTTTCTTGTTTCCTTAAAACAGGCTTCATAGTAGTATACCAGAAAGCATTTAATAGTGCTTCGGAGTGTTAATAAAAAGAATACTGAAATAGTTACTACTTTGTATTTCTCTTGCCATTTCATGCCACGCATGTGCTTGGTTTCTAGACTTTAGCACCAAAGATTCTGTTCTATCTATGCAATACAAAGTAAAGCATGAGGGTTTTTGTAAAATGCCTTTGGAATTCTCCAAGAACTATCTTGAAATGGTAGAGGCAGAGGCAAAGATCAAAGGAAGGAAGGGGGCTGAAAGTAAAATCCTATTGTGTTGGGGTTTGTGGTATTAGTTGATCTGTTAATTGGAAGTTACTAGAAATATGTAAAGTGCCTTGCTTAGGCCTAGCACATAATTCAAAAAACAACATTAGTTTCTTTCCTGCCTGGAAATAATTATACTTTTTTTTTTTCTAATGATGTGAGTTTCCAGAATTCTTGGTTAACTATTATGTCATCTTTTCCTCACTGAGTTTCTCTAGTCCGTCCTCCCCCCACCCCCCAACACCACACACACAATCAGTAACTGTGAACAAAGAATGTTAGCGGCAGTTCTCTGGGGATCCTCCCATCCTGTGTAGGAACCTCAGGGGAACACTAGCACCTGAATGTGTATGTAAGCTCTAAACTTGTTCTACTTATTTCATAAGTGGTATCTTCTTTCCTCTCTGTCTCCCTCACAACCTCTCATCTTGATACAAAATAGGGAATTTCAACCTTTGAGGAGAATTTTCCACCATCTTATGGGTGACAGTCTGACTCACGGTATATTTATTTAGATCCTGCACAATTTACGATCTTGTTTTGCAAGCCACCATGTGTAATGTTTGATTCATCATGTTTTCTACCAAACAAAACATCTTGTGTTTATTTAAAACGTAATTTGTATTTCTATTAGGTTGATGTGCTGCATGTCTTAAAAAATACCTACTAAGCATGTTCATGTTCATGCAGTAGCCCGTGTTTATGAGATATATGATGTGATTTAGTTAAAGCTGAACTTGGGAGTATCTCATTCTGATTATTGACAGCATATGTTTTGGCAATACGTCACATATTAGGTAGATTTCTACAAATAAAAAGCCTTCTAAAATGAATGAATAATAAAGTTTCACCTTCCTAAGACAAAGGGCCAAGAACATTAGAACTTTATGCAGCTTCATGCTATTGTAAATGCATCTTCTTCAAATACTATCTACAAGACATTGTGAGGAGTCCTCTTAAATTGGAATTCTAGTGTTGGCTGTTATTTCCTTGACGAATACCTTCACATCATACTTCTTTGGTCGTGGCTTCCATTTGAGATCACTAAAGAATCTCACCAGCAGAACATGTCACAATGGGTCAGGACTTTCTCTGCCCCGATGCCTACTAGTGATTGTCTCTTGTTTTCTTACAGACCATGGCAAAAGTTATAACCACTGTACTGAAGTTCCCTGATGATCAGACTCAGAAAATTCTGGAAAGAGAAGATGCTCGGCTAATGGTAAGCTTTAAAAGTAGGTTATAGACAGAGGTTTATCTTACCTATTTACATTCCATTTCATTTACAAAGACTTTGAGTTGGTAAAAGAAATTTAAAAATTTAAATTTTTGTTAGGCTATACCCTAAAAATGAGAGTGAATCTACATTAAGAAAGTTTAACTTAGGGCAAATATGAATGGGTGCCTTCAAGGAAAGGAAAGTCTTATTTAACAGCATCTATGAGGTTGGCATCCATCTGCTATATGGGATTTCCAGAACCTGGGCTATTTGTGGAAAGGACGGAAAGGTATTTGTTCTGGTGTATCCAGTAATACTTTTTTAAAACCAAATTATATCAGGATGTTTTATAGGTTACAGTTCTTTATTCAACTACAATTGATTTTCAGATACAACAATTATGAGTGAACGAATTCAAGCATTTTTGGACTTTTGACATAACCCCACAAGGGAAATATAGATCACTGAATTATTAGAAACCGTTGTGTGAAGTCAGCTGTGATTGAAGTGAAACAAACATGCACTTCATAAATTATGCAGAATTCCCTGTGCCTAACTCTTTTTGCCCTGGACCAGTAATGCAGTTAGAAGATCCATTCAAGCAGAGTGTGAAACTTGTGAGGATCTTGCCCCTGGCTTTCTCTTTCGTGTCTTGCCTCTGGCTTTCTCTTTCTGCTTCCTTTTTTTTCTTGCTCATACCCTCCATACTCTGCCCCCAATTTCTTCACCTATTTCATGATCCCAGTACCGCTGTTTTCTCTCCCTGCTGAAGCAAGCCAAGGTCTTCTCCTTAGTGATGGGTTAGCCTGTTCCGAGTATGTCCAGTGAGGACTGGGTCAATAAGTAATTACCTCCCAAAGCATCCCATCTTATCTGGACAGACTGTGTATTTCTTAGAAAGCTTCTTGCTTATATGGAGCCCAAATCTCCCTTTCTGTAGTAGTGATCAGTGTGTTCTGGTTCTGACCCATGGGCTCCCCCAAAATCTGGAGCTGGCCTAGATGGAAGGCCTTCCCTTCCCGGCTGCATACCCCTAGCACTTAGCTGCCATTTATGAAGTTCCTTTTCTCTGACCCATTGCACAGGGTCAGTCCTGAAGGCATCCCAGTGCCTCAGACACATTCTGACCTCTGCTTCCTGGCTTCCTCTAAGGTCATCCAGCATCCCTGACCGGTGTCCCCATACTCCACTGTCTACTGCATTAGGTACCTATTGTGTAGTTTCTGGGACAGTTGCAGTTGTTTTGGTTAGCATTTGTTTTTTTGTAAAGCGTTCTTCCTCAGTATCTAATGGCCTAAAAAGCGTTGCTAGATCTCTGTAGTCATTTCTGGTTATAAATATTTTTGATGAAGTATGTCACCGTAATGTATGTCCTTAATGAACAGAGCAAATGCTGCTGTAAATTTTAGTGAACATCCAATTCTATAACCATGTAGTCACTCAGAGAAGAAGTTTTCCTCTTCACTGAGTAAAACCACTGTGTCTTGGTGAAAATCAAGCTCTTCCAGTGCAGTTTGAGCCTGTTGACACGATTCTGTCATCATGGCCCAGTTTAAGAAAACATTTTTAAATGATATAAATAAGCTTTTATTATCTTGGTTCATTCTTCCATCGACTCTCTATTATCTTAATGTTGGAGTATGGCAAACTCTCCTCTTACTGTTGGGCAGTATTTGATCAGGATTTGCTCTACAGTATCGACTCACCCTAAATCGCCGCTTTACAAATGTGTTAGGAAACATTTCCCTCACCCCATACACACACGCAGTCTTAGAATGGTTTGCCTTGAGGGGAACTAATGAATTGGTATGTGTAAATAGTGAATCAAGTAAAAACCTTTTAAGGCAGACAGAAAAGTTTGTTTCTAAGTTTAACTGAAAAGAAATTTTCGGAAAACATTACACTCTTTATTCCTGAATAAAGTAGAATTCAGTTGAGATAGGGATGAAATGGAAGGATCCTTCCTGAAGAAATCCTTTCTTATCTCAGAGGGAAAGTCCCATTTCACTGCTGCTTTAAGCAGAGTCTCATCCATCATTATCTTTTTCTTTTTAAAAAAAAAGATTTTATGGGGAAGGGGAACAGGACTTTATTCGGGAACAGTGTGCACTTCCAGAACTTTTTCCAAGTCAAGTTGTTGTCCTTTCAGTCTTAGTTGTGGAGGGCGCAGCTCAGCTCCAGTTGCTGTTGTTAGTTGCAGGGGGTGCAGCCCACCATCCCTTGGGGGCGTCGAACTGGCAACCTTGTGGTTGAGCGCCCACTGACCCATACGGGAATCAAACCGGCAGCCTTCAGTGTTAGGAGCACAGAGTTCCAACCGCCTGAGCTACCGGGCCAGCCCATCTTTTTCTTAATGAGTGGGTTCAGTCAATAATCACCTACTCTTCTGTTTGTTACGGTGAATATGGAAAAATTGAAGACATGGAAGATATGACTGACTTTGTGTAACCTTTAATTTTCGGGGAAAGAGGTACCATCCATTCATGCATATATGAATAAAAGATATACCTAAGTAATATAATTCAAATAATGAAAATAAATGCTTAGGAAATATGAGCTAACTTATAATGAACACGAAGTGAGGAAGATCCCAAGGATGACTTACAAATCAACTTGAGTCACCTTTTGTCAGTGTAAGGAGATTCTTGGCTAGAGTGACTCATGATTGTTTCTGTATTTGATGGAAAATTAATCATTGGTGATTGAGCAAGTTGAAGCAAGGGTCTCACTTGCCTTAAGATTGCTCTCATTCATGAAATGAGCAATAAAAATTACTCTTTGAACAAACCTCTTGAAGAAATTTCAGCTAATTTTATACCCCTGTCCAGTGAACTGTAGCTGGTTAGAACACAATATTGCAAAGAACAGTGACTTCTTTTTTCCAGTAGAAAGATACATAAGATATCCAATAGAAGTACATAAATACCTTTTCAATATCATTATATAAAATACCTTTGTAATAGAAGGATGTGTAAAAGTATAGAAAACAAAGCTTTTTAGGAGTTTATTAAATAATCATTGAAAAGCTATTTAGTCACATTAGCTTTAAATGTACGTCCCAAATGGATCTTTCCTGTAATTTGTTGTAGATGTGTAGCTACAGTTTCCCTTCTGTTAAAATTAGCAATCTTGAGTGTTTTGTTATTTTTAGCTTTGGGGGCTGAAAAGCTGATATAAGTAAACCAAAGCAAACCCGCACCTTGCGGAGCTTCCCTGTCCATAAATACTGGGGATGCTTGCGAGAGAGCGCGGCTGCTGTCTGTGCTGACGTGTGCAGCCCGTGTCAGTGTTTGCATTGTTTGGCAAGTATTCTAGGAGGAATACCTTCTGAACACTTTGCTTTGTGGCATCAATCAAAAGCTTTCTATGACTGCTGGTAAGGTATTTTTCAATATATCCGCTCTTTACCATCTCTCCCCTCCCCAGTGAGTTTTACACGTATCTTTGTTTCCCTAAAGCAGCTGTTTTTGTCCTCTCAGGTTTTAGCTTGTTGTGCCTGATACTTCATTTGGTGATGGTGTCAGGAGTTCAGGTGACCAGAGTAGACAGGATATTTCAGAAGCAAGACAGGAGCAAGAGTGAATACAAGCATCTTTGGCTTGTCTAATTGTTTTTTGCTGAATAAAACTACTTAGAGGTACACCGTCAGATGTTTTTTAAAAAGAGAGTGCTATGTGTCATTTAGGATAATTTCATTAAGAAAGTTAAGGTATATTGACATATAATATTATAGAAAGTTTATTTTAAGCAGGTGCTAAACATCTCTTGCAATTGAGAGGCTCTTTTGTTGTATAGAAATCTCTCTTAAAAAGTGTTCCTAGAAATGCATTTTTATCTCTAGAGTGCTAGCAAACCTAATGACACGTTTAACATAGATGGCTATTTCCTTGATAACTGCATTAAAAGAAAAATGATTCTTTTTTGATGAAAAAGGTTTGGCTTATTTTCTTTCCCCATCCACTCCAGTCATTTTTAAAAACTTGATCTTCTGTTGACTGTTGTTGCTTTGCTTTCACACTGATCCTTTATGTTGTGTCAAGTTCTTGATTAATCCTTGTGCTAGACCAACCAGCCTTGTACCTCTCTCCCTTTGGTTGTAATTTTTAAAAATCTCCTCTGAATTAATAAAATCATCAGAACTTTTCAGCATTGTTAGATGCAAGCATTTTCCATTCCAGCGGAGGTTTATCTTTCCCTTTGTGTGGGCTCAGTAGATGGATGCAAGGTGGATTCAGGAAACAAATGCTAATAAAACTGATACATAGTGAAGAATACTGCACGTGTAAGATACTATTTGTTATCTCAAAAGTGGTTTTGACTCTTGGTCTTGTTAGAATTACATACTGATCATCGCCAAAAACACATAGCAAACAGTTCAGAAACATGTCACATAGAAAGAGGGGCCTTTCGTGATCTTCTGTCTCCCAGCTGTTTCCACCATGCCAAGGTCATCCTTGTTAATATGGTGGTGAATATCCACCCCCAGGTTTTCTAATCTTTATTCATATATATTTATTGTTATTCCTTTATCACTTAATTATTTTATTTTTGTAAAAAATGAGAGTATGTAACAGCTTGCTTTATTCACTTAATATATTTTTATATTATGCCACCTCATTACAAATTGATCTACCTCATTCTTTGTAATGGCTGATTGTATGATTGTATGGATGTCCTACAATTTTAGTTCACCAGTTTCTCATTCACGGACACTTAGGTGGTTTCCAGTTTTTCAATACTTACAAGCATAGACACAGGGAACATCCATATACATATATTTTGAAAGTTTTCCAATAGGATATTAACCTTATTGTGTTGTGTGTGTTGCAAATTTTGTTTTCTAGTTTGTCTTTTGATTTTGCTGCTTTTTACTAACTTCACATTAAATATAAAAAAAAAAATAAGATGATGTTTCTGAGGTTGGTCACATTATCCAAGAATACACTCACGTTTTATAAACAACCCTGTTTTTGCTGATGCTGTTTTATAGGAAACCGGGAAGATAATTAATAATCTTGGATTATTGACCATCTTAAAACAGGACGTAAAATTTATTTAAGAAGGTTGCTACAAGAAAAAACTGTGTTTGAAATTGAGTCCCTTGGAATGGAAATTTCAGTGTGGGTCCTCATTCGTGACACCATTCCTAATGTACTGTTGAATTACAAGAGAGTTATTCCATGATATATTTTAGGAATGACAATCCGACATGTAGGTATACTGTAGTCATAATCTCAACATTTCCCCAAAAGCTTTTGATGGTAAATTGAGATTATGCAAATCAAATCAAATTTGAATGTGGATTTTAATGGAATTATGAAAGAAATCCTTTTATAAAGCAAATAATCACACCCTAATTAATCTTTCATATACATATGCACTTAAAGTGTGAAGTACATCTTTAATTATGTTTAAATGTTTTCAAGTTAAAGTTGCAAATAAAATCTCAACTATGTGGTGTTTACTTAGGATGGGAGGGAGATATTACAGTCCTTGTACATTGCCTATACTTCCTCGATTTTAGGAGATTTGAGAAAAATTAAGTATAACCTGTTTAATACTTTGAAGTTCATATACACATATCATCTATGTGTTATATTACGTCTGAAAACTAACCCAATAAGCTTTTTTTCTTCCTGGCTTTGTAGTATACTTCACCTCGCAGTGGTATCTTCTGAGTAAACCATCAGTCTGTGCTTAGTTAGCATGTGGTGAGTGAAGAATAACGTCTTGTGTCTTTTGTGTAGAAATCAAATGTATTGCATGATACTAACCATTTCGCTGGAATTCTTTTGCTTTTTTTGCTAAATAAATATATGATTTTGCTCTGGGTTATTATAGGTATTTTCTGTTAATTCTGTTTTATAGATTAATAATCACCACTACCAATAAGAGTCATACAATTTTAGGAAATTATAATTCTTTAAATAGTACTTGAAAATTTCAAAATTGCTCTTTGAAATTTTGCTAAAGAATCCAAAAGAGTTTTTATGTATTACATATTCCTTCTAGATTTTTTATTTCCCAAGAATGGTCTTTGCAGTCAATAAAGATGGTGAGAGAGAAATGAAAACTCATTTTCTAGGTAAAAGCAAAATGATATATTTCATCGATCCAGATATTTCACCAATCCAAAATTGAAAATATTGTAAAGCCTACTTAGAGTCAAGACTAGTCAAAAATAAGGAAAATTGTTATAGTAAAGTTGCTTTAAAAATTCAGCGCAGTTTTATTACTTCCTGGGATCATGCAGTTTTACAAAATAATACACTTGTCCTGAGGAGCCCCTTAAGCAGCCTGCTTTAATTGAATGGAGCTGATTTCTAATTAAATATTACTGCAGCAAAGAGCAGGCATCTAAAACGTTTCAACATAGTTAACTGTCTTGACTATTTAAACACTCCTATTACCTCCACGTATTAGTTATGCTATTAGCTGGATTTAGCACCCCCTTGAAAATTTAGGGTACATTTTTGCTAGAATTTTCACAAACCACAGATAAGCTGAATCACAATTAATAGAGTTTAATTATAATTAGGATTCTCTGTGATTGTTAATTCAGCTAACAGTATCAAGGTTTAAAATGCCAACGTACAGCATTTTCAAAAGTTTTTTAACTAAAAATCCTTTATGCCTTGCCTACAGTTGAGTCTCATTTTGATTGTAATATATATCAATTAACTTGCCTTACTGATTACCTAGAATTATCTTTAGTTATGTAAAGCCCATGTCAAACCCAGTAAGTCTTAAATTTTCCTTTTTTAATAATAATATAAATTCTACATCATGCTTATTGTTACACTATTGCATTTAAATGCTGTCATTAATCACTGGAAATGTATACTGTGTAGCATTTCTATTGACTGTCTCCTTAACTTTTAGTTTGAAAAATTTCAAACATAAGATTTGCAAAAATGCTACAATAATCACTCTTATTTATACCCTTTACCTATATTCACCAATTATTAAAATTTTGCCAAATTTTTTACCTTTCTCTCACTCATGCTCTTTCTCTCCATATATATTTTCCCCTCTGTAACATTTGACAGTTACTTGCAAACATAAACTAAGTATTTTGGCAAATATCTTTAAGAACAAGGGCATTTTCCCACATACTCATGATGCAATTATCAATCCTAGGAAATTTAATATTAACATAATACTGTTATCTAATTTATAGTAAATATTCACATTTTTCCAGTTTTCCAAATAATGTCTTCTATAATATTTTAAGTTCTGGGAGCCATTCAAAGATTGCACATTGCATTTTGTTGTCAGGTTTTTCTAGTCTCTCCTTTAAACTAGAAAAGTTCTCCCAGCTTCTTTGTCTTTCATGACATTGACATTGTACAGCATTACTGAATGCATGAATTTCATCCCACAACAACACAAGCTTCAAAATTATAACTGACAAGGGAATTTAAATTTAACAGAAGTTCTTTCTTGTCTAGATTTCTAGGACCAACATGATTGTTGAGCTATTTTTATAAATAATATACTATTGGAAGTGCATCATGAGTAGAGAATTATATTGTTCATTTACAAATTAAGAAGACTTTAAAAATTTCCCTTTCATATATATATGTATATATATGTAGATATATATGATAGGTAAAAGTACCTATCTATCTATCTATGTAGCTATCATATATATATATATATATATATATATATATGTATATGTCAAATATATATATATCTATATGTAGATATATATATAGATATATATATAGATATATATATAAAGTTTGCCTATTACTTAATCTTATTTGGTGATTTATTTTTATGGGTTTTTTTGTGTTTTTTTTTTAACCTCATACTTGACCTGACTACGGGCTTTTAGCATTTTAGTTAGAGAGAAACTTTATTAGGAAGGAAAGTTTGGCATAATTTCTCATAACATTTGAAGTTTTTTTAAAATTAAGTTTATTGCAGATGAGGCATAGCTTTTTACACCAAAATGCTGCGTGTTTTCTGCTGCCGTGCATATCATTCTGGAGAATTTTAATATGTAGAAAAATCAACACATTAGAGAAAGGGAAGAATACTTTCTCCGATTTAAAGCCAGACTGAAGAGCTGCATCCTGGAGAAATTCTGCCAAGGGAGCATGTTCGCTCCTGGCTTTCTCTAATTATGATCCGGTAGCTTTCAGTCCAGACTTAAAGCCAGTACGTGTTGAAGGGTGCAGTTCCAGGGTCACTTAAAAACACTTCTTTCTGGAGTGGCTGGCTCTAGGTCAGCTCATTCCAAGGACATTGATGTTTTAAAGATTCCTTTCGGATTTAATACTTAAAATATTTCTACTTCAATTCCCCAGCCCATAGAATATAATTTTATTTTAACTTGAAACAACACATCCTTTAAAAAGGTGGCTTCAAATGTTGTTGTTTTTTTCTCTTTATCTTCTTTTCCCTTTTCTTTTCCAGTCATGGCTCCGATCTTCATCTTGAAGAAATGAGAGTAATTTATCTTCGGCAAGCTTGGAAAACTGCACATTTGCTGCTCTTTGAGAAAGAAGCTGTTATTCAGGGCCCCTCATGTAGCCAAAAGACCAAGAAAAACCTGACATGGGCCCACAGATATACTGCAGACTGCCTTTAAAATAGGTTGTATCAGTGGAGAAACGGTGATAGTTTTTCCTTTTTTCTTCTCCTTTTTTTCCTTTTCTTTTTTTTGGTTGGAAAGAATTTTATGTTGTTTAAAATTTTTTGAATAACTTAATCTGATTTATGGACTCACTTAATATTCCTTTCTTCCATTCTTTTTGTCCCTCTTTTTAAAGAACTGCTTGCCTTTTCTATTTATTTTTAGAGTGATTTAAAAAAAAAAAAGACTTGTGCAATACATTTTGAGGTGAAACTTAGTGGATTTTTTTCTGATAAATTAGATCACTTAATTCACTCTTTTATCCAGATTGATTTGTTGAATATTTACTAAAGACTAGTTCTTTAAGCTATGACATATGATAAATCCAAACAGCAGTACCTCATTGTTTACTTAGCTTTTGTACTTATATTTTTCAGAGGAAAAAATACTACTGTAAATTGTAAATAGTCAATACATAACTATTGTATGCAAATCCGTGACTGTTGGCAATGTCATCTTGGAAAAACAGATAAATAAAGTTTATTTACTGTATAAAATTTGCTTATTGTGCTTTTTTTCTATGTTGAAATCTATTTCAAAATAGTTAATTTATGTCTATCTGGGCAAATACAATGCACTATTTGTTAAGATGAGCATTTGGAAAGATTTTTTTTTATGTTAAAAATTAGCATGACCAAGTTAAAAGAAGTATGAAACAAGAAGTACTTCATGGTATGTGTTTCCAGATTCTGCCAACGTAGGGATGCCTTCTCTCTCTAGAGTAGGCCATACTTTGATTATTTTTAAACTTAGTGAGAGAGAAATTTCTGGACACCTAGAGATGGGAACTGTACAGAGGGTTTCACACACTCTATATATATTCTAGCAAATACAATATTCAGTATCTGGGTATTATCTAACATCTGCCTCAAGGTGGAATCTCAGTCATCCAGACAGTCTGGACCTAGTGTTGCTGGTGTATCCATCGTATTGTGCTAAAAAGTGGGGAGCTTCTAGGCTGTGGATGACCACAGGGTCTCCCTGTAACACACAGCTGACTCCTTTGAGGGCTACTATTCCACCAAGGGAAGAGCATCTTTTTACCGTTATTTTTCTTGAAGGTTACTTAAGTACACCACCACCTTTGCTGGTCCTTTCCTTGGGACTTAGCTTTTCATTCCCATGCCTGGCCTCAGCCCACATACTCTCTTGTGCCAAAAATTGATCTTTAAAGCCTTCCTGAATAATTTTTCACCAAAAATAGGTTATAAACAACAGTGACTGAATTCTACTTGGTCACCTGTGGACCGAGTTGGATGTATAAGTTAATGTTTGCTGCTTAAAATAGCCCCTAACTCTGTGGGTGGGCCATTTGGGCTGGGATCTGCTGTGTGGTTCTTCAGAACTCAGCTGGGCTCACTCGTACAAGTGGAGTTAACTGCTGTGTCAGCTGAGATCAGCTGGGCCAGGGGCCAGGGGCCAGGATGACCGGTCTGCTCTGTGTGGTGCCCGAGGCCAGCAGACTAGCATGAACTGGTTTACAGGGCAGCCCAGTGGGGTAAGTAAGAGCATGCATGGCTCCTTGGGACCTAGCCTCAGGTCCCACACTATTGCTTTAACATTGTTTTGGTTGAAGCAAGTCATAAGTCCAGGCCAGATTCAAGCATTGAGAACACAGCCTCCACTTCTCAAAGGGAGGAGTTGCAAAGTCACGTTGTGAAGGGGTGTGGGTATAGGCAGGGAAACTGGCCATTTTCACCAATTCTGTACCACAGTCGGCCAATGGACACATCCCATAGCTGTGAGCAAGACAGGGGAGACATGTTTCCGCAGCCAGCACACTCTGGTTTTTATAGCTCTGGTTTCCAGAAGTGCTGGGTCTGAGGGATCTTCTGTCCTCTGACCTTGAGCTTGACGTCTGTGCATGTGAGCTATGTGACCACCCTTTCAGATAGGCTGCATGGAAGTTGTCAGAGGCATGTTTGTGCTTGAGAGTCTCCTGATTTTCCTGGTCAGCTGTCAGGCCTGAAGTTGTTGGCAAGGCTTCAGCCATTCATATCTAATCCTGTGCCCTGATTAATGGAGGCGGTTTTGCTTTTATTGTCCCTCGGAGGCAGAAGCCACTCACAGGTCTGTGGCCATTTATGGACAGAGCCAGCGCCCTGCTGTGCTCCCTACAGAACACAGTGGGGTTGGAGGTATGGGTCACATCCTTCCCGGTGACCTTGCAAATCACTGTTCCAGTGCCCACTAACTGCCTCGCAAAGTGTCATTCCCTCATCTTATAAGTTATATAATAATCCTCTCTCACCATCACTGGTTTTTCCCCTCTCTTCTAGATCATGACCATCAGGATACAAATGCTGTATGGCTCCTACCTTAGAACATAATGTTCTCTGGACTCCACGTCCCCCTTCACCTGTTACTCCATTTCTCACCTCCTCTTAAGAACTCCTTGAAAAGACATTACTATACTCACCATCCCCAGTATATTTGCTTCCATTCCGCCTTAAAACATCTCTGGCCAGGACCATTCTCCCCTGCTCTCCCCAGGCCAGTGGTCACTCTAGGTCTCTATCTGACTTACACAGGGGTCACTTCCTCCTCTGAGAAACCCTCCCCTCGTTGGCTTCCAGGGTTCCTGGCTCCTGCCGCCTCCTCCTGCCTCACTAGCTGCTGTATCCTCACTTTCCTGACCACTGGCAACTAAGGTTTAGGCTCCAAACCTTTCCTCTTTCTTCTTCTTTTTCTTTTTTTTTAAATTTATTGGGGTGACAATTGTTAGTAAAATTACATAGATTTCAGGTGTCCAATTCTGTATTACATCATCTATAAATCCCATTGTGTGTTCACCACCCAGAGTCAGTTCTCCTTCCATCACCATATATTTGGTCCCCCTTACCCTCATCTCCCACCCCCCACCCCTCCTCTTTCTTTTCTACATCCCCTCGGTGATCTCATCCTGTCTCATGGCTTCAAACACCAGCTACATGCCAATGACATTCATGTTTCTGTTTGCAGCCAGACCTCTTCCCTGGCCCCCAGACTCACCCAATTGCTTGTTTAACTTCTTCACGTGGATGTTGAATTGGCATCTCGAACTTAGCATGTCCAGGGTGGAATCCTGATCGTCCCCCCAAACCTTCTCCTCCCATTGTCACCCCCACATCAGTTAAAGTCATGTCATCTCCCCAGTTTCTTGTCTGTGCCCCTCTCTTTCTAGCACACAGCATCTGATGGCCATTGAATCCTCAGAGCTCCACCTTCAGTTTTGGGGGTTGCATTGTTTTTCCTTATTGATTTAACTTAATTTTTGAGTATGCAAAGCATTTATGTACTTCAAAGTCAAAACAATATTAAAAGGTATCCTGAGAGAAGTCCCACTCTGTCTCTCTGATCTCTGTGCCATTTTTCAGTGTTTCTTTTGGCAAAAATAAGCAAATATATTTATTTTCCCCTTTCCTTATACAAAAGTTGGCATACTATAGTCATTGTTCTGTATCTCACTTAATGCAGTTCACAGAGAACTCCCATATTCTTATTACAGCTGCATCAGAATTTCATTGTATGAATGTAATTTATGCAGCCAGACCTCTGCTGATGAACACGTGAGTTGTTTGCAGTCTTTGGCTATTACAAACAAGACTGCAATTAATAACCTTGTGTATGTGTTGTTATGTGCTTTGGAAGGATACCTTGAGGGTAGATTCCTGGAACTCTGGTTGAAGGAGAGACTCTGAGAGTTGCATAGGGTTTGTATCCCCATGCAGCCCCCAGGGAGGGCATATTTTCCAATCCCTAATTTAGATATCGCCAAGGAGGATAATGGAGGAAGAAGAATCTTCCAGAGCACAGGGCCAAGGGCCCAATAAACAATATTTGGGGAGCCCCTCCCAGAGAGCAGACGTGGGCCTAGGCATGGAACATTCTGTACCTCCAGTGTGGAAGGCCCTTGCTCAGGGTTTCAGAATCACTCCCGAGCAGTGCTTGTTCCATTTGCCCTGCTGTGCCCTCTTAGCCTCTTGGTGCAAATCCACTGTGTCCTTACTGACTTTCTGTCTGCTGGATCTGCCCATTTCTGATAGAGGTATGTTGAAGTCTCCAACCATGACAGTGGATTCATCTGTTTCTTTATCTTTGATTTTCTGCAATTTATGATATGACTGGCTGTAGGTTTTTGTCTGTTTTTGCATTCATCCTGCTTAGTGATCTCTGAGCTTTAGTGTTTGACTATTATTAATTTGATAATTTGGGGGGAAATTCTCAGTCGTTATTGCTTTAAACATGTCTTCTCTTTCTTCTACTTCTGGTATTCCCATTATGTGTATATTACACATTTTGTAGTTGTCCCACAGTTGCTTGGGAGGTGTATAGGTTGTTCCTTTTCTTTTTTTTACCTCAGTCTTTTTTCTTTTCACCTTTTCAGTTTTGGAAGTTTCTATTGACATATCCTCAAAGTTGCAGAGTCTTTCTTCAGTTATGTCCAGTCTGCTAATGAGTCTATCAAAGGCATTCTTCATTTTTGTTACAATATTTTTGATCTCTAGCATTTTTTCCTCAGAATTTCTATCTCTCTGCTTACATTACCCATTTGTAATTGTTGTCTACTTTTTTCATTCGAGCCCTTAGCATATTAATCATAGTTAATTTAAATGCCTGGTCTGATAATGCTAACATCCCTGCCATATCTGAGTCTGGTTCTGATGCTTACTGTCTATCTTCAAATGGTGTATTTTACCTTTTAGTGTGCCTTGTAATTTTTATCAAAAGCTGTACATTATGTATTGTGTGCTGGGTTCAGACAACTTGTCTTTTTATTTCATAGGTCTCTTAATCAAGAGAAACCATAACAAACCTGATACAGAGAGAAATCATCTCTGATGGACTTAGAGTTTGATGCCATGATTGACTTGTTTTTCTTCTTGGGAGAAGGTGAGTCTATTTTTTCTGAATATTTGGTGATCAGAAAGAGGATTATGGTGTTGTTAGGTCTGTTCCTAAACTATTTTCAGCTCGCTACCACCCAGACACTTGGTAAATTGTACTTCCTTCATCTTCTGTGGTAGGTGGAGCCACATGACTAGTTTTGGACGTGAGTTATGAGTAGAACTGAATAGCTTAGGGCTGAACTTTTACTTGATGGTGGGAGAACTTCAAGAATTCTTTTTCTGTCTTCCATGACAACCAGCAGTGTTTTCTCTGCTGACTACTAAAAGAAGATGTTTGGAGCAAAGTACCCTGCTAACCTGTAAGGGACATATAGTTCCGGTGGGAAACGAGCCTGTAAGCCACTATGACCTGGGGGTTAGTTGTTAACTTAGCATAGCACAGCTTGGCCTGACTGATGTACCTTCTTCAGGTCTTGACTCACATGTCACCTTTTCCTCAGGCCTTTCTGGACCCCTGTATAAAATAGCAGCCCCAGACCCTCCCTGAAACTCTATCCTCTCACCCACTTTCTATTTCTTCATAACGTCGATCTCCATCTAACATTATCAGGTTTGCTCATTTATTTTGTTTACTGTCTGTCTCCCTCTGCCATCAGAATGTAAGCCCATGAAGTGGTCTGAGTTTGGGTTCCACTGAGAGCAGATCCTGGGAAAGAGGCTTTGGTGATGGTTGTTCATTTGGGAGGTAATCCTGAGGAGTGCAAGAGAGGGAGTTGGGGAAGAGAGTGAAAGAAGGGAGTAAAACTGATAAACAATGCATTAATCAGCTCATTTCTGCTGTGGGCTTAGCCCTTTGGAGATCTTTTGAAAAGCCCTGTCAAAGTAGTCTCAGAAATTTCCTACATAGAGATAGAGAAACTGGGGTGTTTACTATTCACCCTGGCCTCTGTTGGCTGCAGGTTGCCCTGAGGGCATTCAACCTCTGGCACATCCAGGCAGCCTTGTGCATTGGCTGAGCAAGCTTCCACAGTACCAGAAAAAGTCTTTGTGTGGAGAAGCAGAGAGTGGCACAGTCCCCATGAATGGGAACTGTCTACCACAGTTGCAGGGGGTCAAGGGGCCATGTGGTGGAGACAATAACAGCAGCTGCCATAGGAATCTTTTTGTTTTTAATCCCTGATGTAGCACAAGCCTCTAAACTCCATTCGACAATTTTTTTTTAATGAATACGTGAATACTAGAATGGACATTTGCTGAGCGTGTCCCCAACATTCATTTTCCCTTTTCTGATCAACCTCATCCTTATTTTCCTTTGAGAAACTACCTCTCCCAATTTCACAGCCGGGGGCTTTGGTGGGATTGGCCCCACCACTTGTTCCTGGGTATGGGCCATTCCCCCACCCCAAAGGTTTAATCCAATCGACTTTTCTTACCTCCTCTTCTCCGCTCCCCCACTACAGTGACCTTTTCAGGGAGAGACACATGACTCACTTGGGACCAATGAGAGAGTGTGAATTCCAGGGCTTGCTCTCTTTCTCTTGAGTGATATGGTATAAAGATGTGAGGTCTGGAACAGCTGCAGCCATTTACCATCACCGGAAAGCCTGGCAATTCTGGGCTGACTGCATGAAGCCCAGAGAGAAAGCCAATAAGAAGGCAGAAAGGAGAAGGAGACAGTCTCAGTCTTTGCAGACATCTTTTAGAGCTGCTGAATCAATTCTCACTAAATCTGGATTATTATTGGACATACCCAATAAAAATTCCTTTATATCATGAATCAGTTTCCGGTGACTTTTCTGTCACTTGTGACTGAAAGAATCCCTCCTGTTTCTATACCTAGTTCGCAGGCTTGCTGTGAGGTTTACATAAAATAACGCTTAGCGAAGCTTGGCCCACAAATAATACTCAATGAACAGTAACCAATACTGTTATTAGATATACTTATTTTGACAGAGTGATGCGTGCTTTTTATTCTATACCCAAACATTGACGTGGTTGTTATTTTCTTGGTATTATTCAATTTCTACCTCCATAGGAGAGACAGAAGGAGGGGGCTGACCAGCCCAGGGTTCTGACCACTAGCTTGAGCCTTGGTGGAGGACACAGAGCCCACACAGCACGCTTCTAATTCCTCTGACATCTCATTTTCATTATTTGACGATGTTTGTCTGCATCCAGCTTACACATACGTGTTTTCAGTAAAGAGCGCCATATGCCTTTTTCAGAAATCGGAATCTACATGAAAACAATGGCAACAAGAAAAAGGTGTAAACTTCCCAGAACAGGCCAAGATTTTGAAAATGTGATAAAGAGTTTATTGTGTGTCCGAATTTTTCACACAAGAATTGGAGGAGATTTAACACCAGCAATAATAAACAGAGGAAGACCAGCTAATGCAGAGCAGATGGGCCTGTAGGCCAGTGCAAAGCATTTCGACAGTGTTCCCCTTGGATCTATGGACTCAAGGTGACTCAATGCTGGTTTCTTTAGTTAAAAATAAAGTTAATGCAGTGGGAGAAACCATAAATATGCCAGGTTAGAATTAAAACTAACGCAGTGGGAGAAACTATAAATATGGCTGGTTTGATTTCTGGGGTGGTGAATAGACTAAAGATTTAAAGAACCAGGGCAGACAGATGGCTCAGTTGGTTAGAGCGTGAGCTCTGGGCAGCAGGGCTGCCGGTTCGATTCCCACATGGGCCAGCAAGCTGCACCCTCCGCAACTAGAATGAAGTCAATGAGCTGCCGCTCAGCTCCCAGGTGGCCAGATGGCTCAGTTGGTTGGAGCGCGTCCTCTCAACCACAAGGTTGCTGGTTCGGCTCCTCGACTCCAAGACTCCTGCAAGGGATGGTGGGCTGCACTCCCTGCAGCTAACAATAGCAACTGGAGCTGAGCTGCGCCCTCCACAACTAAGACTGTAAAGGACAACAACTTGACTTGGAAAAAGTCCTGGAAGTACACACTGTTCCCCAATAAAGTCCTGTTCCCTTTCCCCAGTAAAATCTTAAAAAAAAAAAAAAGATTTAAAGAAACCTACCATGTGGCAGGCATTCTACCCCCCAGAAATAAGACCTAGCCGGACAATCAGCTCTAATGTGTCTTTTGGAGCAAAAATTAATATGAGACCCAGTATTATATTATGTTATATTATATTGTATTATATACCCAGTCTTATATTATAGTAAATATGTATATTAAATTATATTATATACCCGGTCTTATAGTAAAACAGTTTTACATTAATTTTTGCTCCAAAAGATGCATAGAGCTGATTGTCCAGCTAGGTCTTATTTTTGGAGAAGCTCAATACATTCACTGCTTTAATCCTGACCACAGCTCCATTTTATAGATGAGAAAACCGAGGCTCTGAAAATGCAAATCATTTACTGAAGAGCACAGAGCCAGTATGACAGCAGATGAGTCCTAGGTCTGTCTCACTGCATATGCCATAGTTCTGCAAACCAGGTAACAGGTGAGCAAGGAGAAAGGCTTGTGGTCAAATAAATTTTGAGAAACACTGATACATATGTATATCGGAGGTTCCAGAAAAGCGTACACATTTTAAGAGATGTTATCTATGTATTACTTTTGAAAGTTGAATTATGGGAGCAATGTGCAAGTATGACGTTCACTCAAAAGATGGCGTTAATCAAATGAATGGTAGCATCGTCATTCATTGTATTACAATTGTAATATAGCTTTTTCCTTTCTTAAAATGTGTATACATTTTTTTGGCATCCTGTTTGTGTGTGTGTGTGTGTGTGTGTGTGTGTGTTTACATAGTAACAACATTACTGAAGTATCATTGATATGCAATAAACTATATTTAAACCATGCAGCTTGATATGTTTTGACATATGTCTATACCCGTGAAACCATCACCACAATTAGGACAGTGAACATATCCATTACTCATGCCCCTTTGTATTCCTTCTTCTTGTCCCTCCCACCCTTGATCTCAGACAACCATTGACACTATGATTGTCACTCTATAAATGAGACAAAATGTGTTTTTGAGCCATAATAATGTTGGAAAACTAGAAAGGGTTTCCTTACGAAAGGGGTTTCCTTATGCTTTCCATCACTGCAGATTAGTCGTATTTTCGTGAGTTATGTATAAATGGAATCATACATTTGTACTCTTTTTTTTGCCTGTCTTCTTTCATTCAACATAATAATTTTGAGATTCATTCATGTTGTTACATGTTTGTTCCTATATATTACTGAGTAGTGTTTTCTTGTATGAATTTGCTACCATTTGTTGATCTGTTCATCTATAGATGGACGTTTGGGTTGTTTCCAGTTTGGGGTAGTTACAAGTAAAGTTGCTGTGAACATTCATGGTCAAGTTTTTGTATGAAATAAGCTTTCTCTTAGATAAATACCTAGGAGTGGAATGGCTAGATAATATGGTAGGTATATGTTTAACTTTTAAAGAAACTGTTAAACTGTTTTATAAAGTGGTTGCACCATTTTACATTCCCACCAGCAATGTATGAGAGTTCCATTTCCTCCTCACCAGCACTTGGTATGGTCAATCTTTTTAACGTTTCCCATCTTAACAGGCATGTAGTGTATCAAATTTTCTTATGCTTTTAATTTGTGTTTCCCTCATGAATAATAATATTGAGTATGTTTTCATGTGCTTGTTCACTATCTATAGATATTCTTTAGGTAAGCATTTATTCAAATGTTTTACATATTTTAAATTGAATTGTTTCTTATCATTGAGTCTCCTAAGAGATATCTGCTTTGCAAAGATTTTCTCTGAGTCTAGGCTTGTATTTTCATTCTCCTAACAATGTCCTTTGAAGAACAGAAGTTTTTAAATCTGGTGATGTCAATTTATATTCTACATCTTTTAACTTCTATTTCATATTTTAAAAATCTTACCTACCTTCTGAAACATTCCTTTGGCACGATTTTAACAACTTGCAAATTTGCTCTTTTGGCAATCTATCCTACTGTTCATCTGATATGTTGAATTTTTTTCCAATTGTCAAATGTTTAAAATAAAAATCATTCATAATATTTGCAACATGGTAATCTTGCATCTACCTGAGAATATTAATTATTCACTTCAGCTTGGTCTTTGAGCTCTACTTCCTCAAGTGTAAGTTCTACACTTGATAAAAGGGTGATGTCTTTATTACACAGAGCTGGATTTCCAGTTGCTTGATGATTCTTAGATGAGAAATCATCCATTTGAGGATCCTGTTAGCCAGTCTTTGCTTATTGCAGCCCACCTCCAGGATGAGGAGTGAGAGTCACTCAGAGTACCACCAGGGGTGGCTTTCTTGGGCCAGGCACTCCTCATTCCTCCCTAGTGTTGCCACCCCCCTGGGACACTGTCACGGCTCTCTGTCTGAAGACTCATACTCCTTACTCCTGCATGGAGGCAGACACCTCTATTGCTGCTGCCTAGTGCAAGGGACAGTGGGGACAAGGAATGCTGACCTGACAGCCCCTACTCTGGTGTCCCAGCTCATTTCCCATCAGGTGCTCAGGCCACTCTTCTCCCACTCTCTGGTACGTCTAGGCTTTGAGCGTTGGCGGAGCCATCGCTCATCCTCCACTTTTATGCAAGAGTCCCCTCCCATGTGTGCCTGAGTATAGGGTTCCCTTTAAAATCTGGTTAGACTACCTTTTATATTTCAGGGACTTTTCAAGATTTCTTATCCATAAGGAAACCCCTTTCAGTTTTCCAACATTATGGATCAAAAGCACATTTTTTCCCCTCATTTCTAGAGACCTGTGGTGGGAGGAGAGGCTGTAACTGATGGTTAGTCCTCCAACCTGAACTGAACCTGTGGGCAATATTTGCATCTGCAGAAGAATCTCTTGGTATTTGAAGGCCCACAACTACAGACCACACAGGCCAAATGTCCTGACAGTTTGGTTTGCAACTTTGATGTTTGTACTTCATTTGGGAAAGTTTACTGGGGCCAACCTGCAGCGGGGAAAGCATAACCATTTTTTAGAAATGAAAATCTGGACATTTCTCTCCCCTGTGGGAGCACCATGCTGGAGAGACCATGTGTTATGCTACAATGGAATCAGCAGTCTCAGCCACGCCTAACCTTGTACCATTCCCACCAAGATGCCAGACACGTGAGTCAAGCCCAGCCACCAGCTGAGTACATTGAGTACCTGCAGTTGATGCCACATGAAAGAGAACTAAAGAATTGTCGAGCTAAGCCCTGCCCAAGGTCTTGACCTACAAAAGTGTAAGATATAAGAAAATGGCGATTTTAAACCACAAAGTCCTGGGACAGTTTGGTATGTAGCAATAGATAACCAAAACACTTGGCACATAATAAGTGCTCAATAAATACGGGTCAGAGTACATTGATGTCAAATTTCATTTTCCAGGGCAAATATGTAAGAGCAGCCAGGTTTAGGATATTATTACCCTGATCCCACCTACGTTGACCTTCTCTTTTCCTCCCACACTGAGTTTCCCAGCAGTGTTGGGACTTATTTCCCAGGCTGGGGCACAAGTTACCTGCATCTGAAAACCTCATTGCAAGTCCATGAGAATTGTCCTCCTTCTGCATAAAGGACACCACACTAAACAACCCCCAAACCACTGCTAATTCTACTCCTGCCACCATCTCCATGGGTAATATTGAGCCTGTGTTCTAGGACCCAGTTTCCCCCTTTTTATATAAATGGACATTGTCCAAGGGCACGTCTGTTTTTGACAAATCTATAGAGCATGTATCCCTCATACTTGACCCACTGCTGTTTCACAACCTTCAACTTTTGGGTATTTCTTTTCTTCATCCTCCCTCACCCCTTCTCCCCTCAGTCCACTTCCCAGAACACCTCCCTTGACCTCCTATATTCCTCTCATTTAACTGGTCAACTCCTAACACTTCAGGTCTCACTCGAGATGCTGCTTTAGGGAAGCCATGAGGCCCCACAACCCCCACCCCAGATAAGTACCCTTCCTCTGTGCTCCTAAATCACTCTTTACCAACCATCTCCCCTCATTTCAAGCTCTTTCATGTAACAAACTGGTTTAATATCAGCTTCCTTCACTAGACTGCTCTCTGGAAGGGCATGTTCATTGTTATAGCTCAAGCACTTAGCAGTCTTAGGAATTGGAACATAGGTCTCTGGAGCCCTCCTGCCAAATTGGCAGATGAAAGCAAAGCTTCTTCTACTACCAGCAACGTCGGTTGAGGCTTTCTATATGCCAGGAATCTTTTTAATCCCATTACATGAATCTTGCCAATAATTCTGGGAGCAGGTACTATTGTCATCACCATCTTACTGATGGGGAAATGGAATCCCAGAAGGGTTAAGGAACTTGTTTGTTTGTTTTTCTATTACTGGTAAATGTTGGAGCTGCGTTTCAAACCCAGGAAGCTGACTCCTGGGTCAGTGAAGCTCTGTTGGGACAGACTTCGCCTTTGGTCTTTGACTTACATTGTCTTTGATTTTCCACAAGCAGTGAGTGTTGTATGTGCAGTTTGCCCTTCTTCCCTAAGCGCCCTCTCCTAAATGTGACTGTTGGTGTCTTGGTGGCTTACAGGTGCCTCCAATCTCTACGTGTATGTCTTCGGTTCAAAGTGCATCTTCTTTGGTGTACCAAATACACTCTCCCTGCCTATCACCTTTCATCACCGAAGGCACCCACAACCCCCTACAGTGAGAAGTCAGCACTGGGGTGGGAGAGGTGTTCTGAGCAATAGCTGTGGCATGTAGCACACCGTGCATTCTTGAAGTTTTGTGGATGGAGAGCCAAGGCTTCTGATGTGACTCACCATGGTCTGAACCATCAGAGTGGCTACAATAGAATGTGACAACAAGAAACATTCCATTAAAAAAACAAATTCAAACCAAGTTCAACAATCACAACCAAGGGGGAAAGAAAGAAAGGAAAGACAAAAAGCAAGTACATACAGAAGGAGAATGGTGGATTAGTTCTTGGAGGACAAACAGTGTATCTCCATCATAAAATACTGGATCCAAACTGTGCCCAACTTTCCTCAGTGTTTTAGGACAGCCTTAGACTGGTGTTTCTCAAGTGCTCAGCTCCCAGAAGCAATGGAGGGGGTGTTAGACAAGCAAGCAGACCACTAATTGTTCTGACCTGCACACGTGTCCACACACACACACACACACACACACACACACACACACACACACGTTAAGGGGCATCACCTTAAATCCACCCTCCTGCATTTGAACCATGAAAACATAGGTGGAAGCTTGAAGAAATCACTAAGGAAGACATTTCAGGAGTTTCCACGGATGGTGCATATCTGGGAAGCTGGTGAAATGCAATTTGACAGTTAACGAGGTGACTGTAGAGACAGTCCCGAGAAACGACCCCTGCTGGCAGGCAGCTGACCTGAGGATGAGATCCTGGCTGCTTGGCCCCCACAGTTTGCTTCTTAGTCCTCCACAAGGTGCGCCTGAAGCAGGTGGGATGGCGAGGTCTCGAACTTTTAAGCCAAAATGGCCCATTTAAAAATGAAGCCACCTTAAGTGTTTTGAATTTTTTCTCTTTCACTCCAAATAAAAATAGCTATTTTAAAAAGAGCAAAATAAACAGCACAATGATTATGGTATTAAATTGCTAACATTTATCCATTGCTCCCCATATGCCAGACACTCTGCAACGTGCTTTCCAAGGCTTATCTCATTTAAGCCTCACAACAAACCCCTGGACATGAGCTTCTCTTTACAAATAAGGAACCTGAGGCTTGGAGAGGTTAAATAACTTCTCAAGGTCACATACCTGACGTTATGGACCAAATATCTGTGTGTCTCCCCCCAACCACCCTGCATTCATATGTTGAAGTCCTACTCCCAGTGTGGCTGTATTTGGAGGAAGGAAGTCATTAAAGTCAAATGAGGTCACACAGTGAGGCCCTGATCTGCTATGACTAGTGTCCTTATAAGAAGAGACATCTGAGAGCTCACTCGCTTTCCACGTGTGAGCACGGAAGAGGTCCCATCAGCCCACACAGAGATGGCAGCTGTCTGCTACCCAAGGGGAGGGCTCTCACCAGACACCAACCCTGATGGTACCTTGATTTTGCACTTCCAATCTCCAGATCGGTGAGGAAATGCGTTTCCGTTGTTTACGCGCCCCCAGTATCTTGTTAGGGCAGCCCCAGCAGACTAATGTACCTGACTCCCCACTGTGTTGGGATTGATAAGCACCAGAGCCCTCCTTCATCACCCATTTAAAAATGGTAATGTTTTGACAAGTGACGTGCTAGTTTTCATATTTAAATTGAGGTGAGACATGTTTCTTAAAAATGGCATTTTGATGTACAGATCTATTCTAACATTGATGGTTATTACGTAAAGCAGTTTCCCTAAATTTGGATCTCTGGAAAAAACATTCTTTTGAGCATGGATGCAGGTTGGAAATATTGCACCCAGTAATAATAGTTGGACTTTTGGTTTATGAAATACTTCAGGGGGAAAGTATTTGCTTAAATCTCTGCCTGCTATTATAGTTGAAGGTTTGGTGATAGTATTTGCCCTTCCCCTGAACTTTCTGGATTTCAAAACCATGTGGAAATGTAGTCTGTATTATAGAAAAAATAAGGTCCTGTAACTTTTGAAGAATTGACACCAAGAAGTGCATTTAGCTAAGTATCAATCATTCAGAGAATGATTATCTGGTGTGTGAATGATTTTGGCTCTTTCTCTCCTCTCCCTCCTATGAAAATACTGTGAGGAGCTGTCTGGCTAGTGACCACTTCCTTCCACATGTTGGCTGGTCTCCTCCTTACCTCTGCTGGCAAAGCCCCTTCACAGGAAGTGGGTGTCAGCCCTTCTACAGAGACCAGGGCTGTAGGCAGGGGCTTGCCAATAGATGGATAATGTGGGCTGCCTTTCACTCCACTTTCTTCCTCTGTTGGGTGAAGGTCAAGTTTCTGTTTCATTGGCTGGGGTGTGTGTGTGGGGGGTGCAGACAGTTTTGTGTGCACTGCTCTGGATTCACATCCCTGCTTCTAACCGGCTTTCACCTTGATTAGTGCTTTGGCCTTATGGATGCAGCGTCTTCTACATCCCCTGCTGGCTCTCTGTAGACAATTCAAACAGGATGGATGGATGGATGGATGGATGGATGGATGGACGGACAGACAGACAGACAGATAGATCAGCAAGAACAGCCCATAATCTCAACTATAACCATTGTTAACATTTAATGTAAACTTCCATACCGCGTTTTATGAGTAATCATACATTTAGATGCATGAAAATGCACATATTTCAGATCATACGAGGCATGTTGTTAAGAAGCCCGAGTTTTCCCCTTCACATACTGTGGGTGTATTTCCTTCTCAGTATATAACATTATGCACCATCCTTTTGTAACAGGTTTGTGTGGGCCTGTTACAAATAATGGAAGGTATAGCCTAGATTGCATACTGTTAAGGGCCATGTTATTAAGTTCTTTAGGGCTAACTCCAAAGAAGACTTAATTGTTAGCCTGAGATGCCATGGGCCCCAAGAGCTAGAGGGGATGACATGGCGCCATGTGCCTTACATTTCTGAGGGGGACTGGAACTACAAAGAGGTTACTTTTAGAGGGAGCGCAATGTCTATGAAGCTAGTCTAACATCTTCTCTTACTGCCCCATGGAGAGGACTGAGGGAGGGATGCTTGTCGGATTTTTCTCCCTCGAATCTCTGGACGGGGCGCTCAATATACTTGGTCATAACATTTCTAGATGATTATAAGAAGGGGAAGCTGATACATTGTTCCTCGGTTATGCTAAGCTACCAGCTTACAGCTGAGGACGATGGTAAGGAAGGAATGGGAATGAAGTGGAAAAGGGGTACAGCCACTGGAGAAGGGCAGAAACCTTTGAGGTTCCATTCCCGGGAGAATGACGGGTATCTTTATCACATTGCTGCACCCAGGTTGGGGTGGCAGACAATAGATGGAATGTGGGCCAGGGGCTCATGTGAGACCATTGTATCATAGGCGCAGGAGGTACTCACATCAGAGAACTGTAGAGCAAGGCCACCAGCTTGGTGACAACAGAGGGATGTGGCCAAATCTAACAAGGAATTACCAGTGCCTATGGGCCTGTTTGGGATTGAGTCACTCATCAGCAAGATCTCTTGGGGCCTCCACCCATCTGTTTAGTCCACAGTGAGTCTGCAGACAAGCTGTGTGAGTGATGATGACCAACAGAAAGTGGGCAGCAAAAACCAATCACCCCAGGTGGTCAAGTAAGGAAACTTCTTTGCTTGGCCCCTCATCTCCACCCATAGAAGGGTGGACACAAGGAAGGGTGTGTGTGTGTGTGTGTGTGTGTGTGTGTGTGTGTGAAGGTGACCCTAATACACACACACACACACACACACACACACACACACACACACACACACACATGGCCTCCAAGACCTTATAGCCAGTGAGCTGGGGATAAGAGGATATATTTAAAATAAATGAGTTTGAAGTTTTAAATGAACAAGATAAAGTCTTACTGACAAAATGAGACTATTGAGTAACTAATGGTCTGAAGAGTTATGGAAGTGTACTGGGATATTATTAAGACAGGCTGCTATTTAGTGGACTATGGTGGTCGCGATTACTAGAAAAGAACCAAAGCCATTTCATGTGTGTATACATACTGCGATCAGTCAGCTAGACGCTTTTCCGTTTTTATGATGGCTGCATAGTTTTACGTTCTGTGGCTTTCCATAAAGTATAAGCCAATGTCTTTCCTATAAACATTGAGTCATTTAGCAATTTGCAATTTTTCACTATTACAAAGCTATCATGAAAATCTTCATGCAAGCGTTTTAAAATCTCATATCCAATTATTTTCTTATGATAAATTCCTAGGAGGTGACTGCTAGGGAGGATGGAGCTTTAAAATATAATTGGATTTTTAATATTTTGAGGTTGAGGTTGTGGCACAGAGAGGAGAAGAGAAAGCATATGAACTTAGATTTAAGTCAAAGCGTCTATTTCCAATAGCCTATCAACCAGGAAGGTAGATAAAGCAGCTTCAAAATCAGAAAGTAATTTAAAAATAAAACATGAATTTCACATATAATTTAAATGCAACTTTCCAGCTATGCATCTGTAAAGAAGTATTCCTATATTCAATATTGGCATAATACCTGTGTATGGTGCACAATATATTCTGATAAAATAATTCATTCATATCAAGGCTTTCTGGTTGAATTCAATCAGCTGGACAAATTGTTAGCTTATTAAGAAAGTAAGTAAGAACATAGTGATTTAAGTAGATTAAGAGAGAGCCCTCAGAAGCAGGCATTCTTATACACTGATATTTGGTCTATAAATTGATTCAACTTGTTTGTAGGGCAATTTACTGGTGTCCATAACAATTAAAATGCACATTCCCCTTGACTAAGGAATTCCAATTTTAGGAATTTATTCTATAGAAATACCCATGGTCACAAGACGTAGGTGCCAGAATGTTCACAGCAGCATTTTTTTGTAACTGTCAACAATGTCTCCCAACTGGGCGTGACGGGAGGTTGTTTAAATCTGCTGTAGTCCATCTATATGATGGAAACCCATGCAGCTATTAGAAAAATGAGTCGTATCAATATGGAGCATTTCTAACACATTGCTAAGCTTTTAGAAAAACAAGGCACGATGTGTGGGGTATGCTAGTATGTGTATAAAAAAGCCACAGAGTATTTCTAGAAGCATGCTGAGAAGCTGTGGCTGGCCATGGCTGTCCCTAGGAATAGTGGGATTGGAGGAAAGGAGAGGAAGGAAGACTGGTTTTTCACTATTTTTATGGTTTGAAAAAGTTTAAAGTAGTGAATAAATCAATTACCTGTGAGCAAATAAATAAGTCAACAAAGAAATAAAAGACTTTACTGTCATATTCTCAGTCCTCCTGTAAATGTTCTTGCTATAACTCATCCTGGGGCAGTGAAGAGCAAGGATGCTAAGAAAGTCCTTTCATTCCAAAAACTCTTGCCTAGATGTCAAAGGGCTTTTCTTTACACCACCCAATCTTCAAATTCTAGAGCCCCACATTTATCCTGGCTCCTCTTTAAGGAGTGGAAATGACGTGAAACCTCCTAGTAGAATAAAATGTTCAAGAACATGGTTAGGTTATTCCATGAGATTCCCTTTCTGGCAATGTAGTAAAACAAATGCCCAGATAGTTGGGAATCTTCCCTGGTACAAAACACCTGAAATTGCGGAATAAAAAATAAAAATGAATAATGGATTTTTAAGGTGGCAAGAAATAAAGCAAATGTTCAGAGGCCAGAAAAAATGAAAAAATTTCTAATCTAGGAAGAAAAGTGAGTGCTAATATCAGCCTTTGCCTTGGTTATATCTGGACTTAAATGGTTCTCACACATGTAGGGGACAGGAGACAAAGCCTGGGACCCAAGCCTAGGTGTACTCAGATTGGAGACATCAAATCAAGCTTAACACTTTTAGTTGGTGAATTAGGATAACACCTGCCCCACAGAGAGATATTGTAACAAGTCTTTTTGGTTTTGACCTCCTTGGCTTTTGGTGGAATGATAAAGCTAAGATGAAAAAGTATCCCCTGAGAATATTGAACCATAAGTTGTGCTATAGAAAAAAAATCCAAGCCAGACATTTAGGTTAAAGTAGTGGTGAAACAGCAGTGCTCCAGGCAATTGGCAGTAGTAAACACAAACCATTTGTGAAGGAACATATTCTAAACAACGATAAATTTCCAAGGAACATGAACTCACAGCCAAAGATTACATAACACACAGGAAACCAGCCACCCTGAGAGAGAAAAAGCAGAGACCACAAACTGCAGGAGCAAATGTACAGACTGTAGATATTAGACTTACCAGAAACAATATAAAACAAACAAGTTCAATTTATTTAAAGAAAGTAAGGAAGATGATGGAAATATGATTAAGAAGCAAGACATCATCAAAATTGACAAGGCAGTTTTTAAAAGAAGGACCACAGAATTTTTTAGATTAAAAAATGTAATAATGAAAATCACAAATTCAAAGGACTGGTAAAACAATAGATTATACACAACTGAAGAGAGAATTAGTGAACTGGAAAATAAAATGGAAATTACTTAGAATGCTGCTTAAGGAATGAATAAGATTTGGTTAATATTTAGAGTATTTCCTATGTGCCACATACTATGCTATATATACTTTATATTATTTAATCATTATAGAAAACTTATGAGGTTGTTACTGTTAATACCTACATTTTGTCTAACCTCTCTGTGCCTTATTTTCCCCATGTATAAAGTGAGGATGGGAGTAGGAGGGGAGATTCATTATTCTAAAGTAATGAAAAAAGTTCTGAAAAACTGAAAGTTTCTTAAAAATAATTTGATGGCAAACCTTACCCAAACTGTTATAATAACACTATAGTGTGTATTAGTTTTCTATTGCTGCTATAACAAATTACCACACACCTAGTGGCTTCGCACAACACAAATTTATTATCTTAACCATTTTGGCAGTCAGAAGGGTAAAATGGATCAGCAAGGCTGAGTTCCTTCTCGAGCTTCTGAGGTCCTTCTGGTGAATCCATTTCTTTGCTGTCTTTTTCAGCTTCCAGAGGTGGCCTGCTTTCCTTGGTTGGTGCCCACTGCTTCTGTTGTCACATCCTCTTCCTGGTCTCTATCTCTCCTTTCTATTACAATGATTACATTGGGCTCATCTGGCTATTTCAGATAATCTCCCCATGTCAAGATCCTGCACTTAATTACATCTGCAAAGTCCCTTTTGCCACGTAAGGTAAGATATTAACAGGTTCTGGGGATCAGACATGGACATCTTTGGTGGGGCCACTATTCTGCTGATCACAAGTGTGTATATTCATACCTTTTGCTGCCTAGTTCTACATTTGTCATATGTGCTGGGTGTATAATGTACGGTGATTATACTATAGTATCTTGTAAATTCTGAAAAAAAAAGAATTCAGTAATATATCTGGCCCCCAGAGTTTGGACAAGGATTGTGGACCTGTCACATAGGTCGTCCTCACTTGAACTGAGACCATGTCTCAGTCTGGAGCTTTCTGATTGGATCACGTGTGGTGAAATGAGATACAATGATCTGTAAAATGCTCAGGGCAGTGTTAGACACATAGCAAATGCACCCGCTTTGCTGCTGGTCAGCTTATAACAGCATCTGCCCTGCTCGCTGCCTGTACTTCCAACAGCTCCCAGCAGACCAGGCGCCCACAGTCACTGCTAAGGTCAAGACTTCCACTTAGTACCCTGCCAAGATACATTCCAGCAGAGCCCAGAAAGGGGTGCACTCAGAAGGTGGAACCAAGAGAGCTGTTGGGAGTCTCATGTCTGGGGAGCTCCATCAAGGAGGAGTCAACATTTTCTGTTGGAGAACAGGGTGAGGACAGGCCAGGAAAAAATTTCTCAGGCAAAAACCTGGCTCAAGACAAGACCTGAAAATACTCACTTTACTACCTTCTTAACTGGAAGACATTTCTGTTATAATTTAGAGTTTTTGTAATGAAAAATTATATTCTAAACTTAAAGGTTCCTGAGTCAATCAGCTTGTAGTAAGAGCCTTAGATAGACATGGACCTAGCTTTTGACCGAGTATTTAAGTAATTAGGAAATAACGAGGGGCAGACAAACATTTACAATTTATAAGGAAAAAAATAGTTGGTAGAGAAAGGCAGGAGAAAAAATAGACCAATTAATCTTAAAGACTCTTTCAAAGCTTATGAAAAATCAACATTGTTTCCGCTGGGACATTAGATCATTTCAGTATTCCTCTGTGCAGTGGGGTGGGGAGGGAGCCAGGGCAAAACCACCACTTGTTTCACATGGATGCTCTCAAGCATTTTCTTCACCCCTGGAAGGAAGTAGTCTGCCTTAGGGAAACTGATGGCAGGTTCTAGGAAAGGAAAGGCAGATGACAGGTGAGCTGACAATGCATGTTGTTCGGTCTGCAACCACCAGGGTTATTGGAATACCTTCCGATTAGTTCTTCAAGTGAGAGAATAAAGGGAGGGAAAAAGAACAGTTGGTTGTCATTTCAGTTAGAAAATTGGACAAGAGATGTAGTTTTTCAAAAGGCACACCCCCATGAAGCAAATCTGCATCCTGTATGGCCAGATTTGAAATATTATGTCCCCCAGGCAGGAAGTCATCCTGGAGATACACCCTTCAGATTGAGTCTCTGTTGGAAAGCTTATTTTGGCAACAGGGAAATTGAGCTCTTGCTCGATGTCAGAGTATACGAATAACTAACAAATGTTTAGAGTTTTACAGTTAAAAAATGGTGTCTCAAGAATCCCATCAGTCAGCTTATTAATTTATTAGTGTCCCTGTTTCACTGACTTCCCAAGATTACAGAGCTAGTCAGACTTGGGAATTAAATCAGTGTCATCTGAGGCCAAATCCTATGTTTTCCCCAGCACATCATGGTATCTCATGTTCAAGAACACAACACAGAACTCTGACTCTCCTGGAGGCCAGTGCTTCCCAAACCTGGCTACTTAATATCTCCCGAGAGGTATCTGAAAGCAGATTCCTGGGCCTCATCCTTAGAGATTCTGACCCAGACTGGTGTTTGTAAATCTATATTTTAAAATGATGGTTTGAGGGTTTGATCTACAGCCAGTGTCATACGGGGTCTCAGCTCCTGCTCCCCGCACAAGAACGCAGGACATGGTGAGGCCAAAAAGGAACACCAATGGAGCCATGAATAGGGGGTTCATACCACTATATTCTCAATGGCGGCTGGTTGAGACACAAAAGCAAACATCTGCCAGTGCCCCAATGGGGGGGGTCTTCCTGTACCCCAGTCTTGCTGGGTGTGGGGCGAGACATAGGAAGTAGAAGCCACACGATCCGCAATCCACCATCCATGCTTCTCTGCCAACCAAGCAACACAGCTATGGCAGCTATATCAGCGGCTAATGGCTAACTGGTTACAGCTGATGGCCATCTGATCACAGCTGATGGCCATCTGATTACAGCTGATGGCCATCTACTACTGGAGCCAGCATCTTTCCACGTGAGGTCGAGAGCCTGGAAACTGCTCTCTGACTCTGTCCCCACAGCCAGATTTGAGAGCTACTGTTTTGTTAAATCGAAGATTACCTACAACTTTCACCTGCTATCACTTCTAGGGTTTAGTTACGGGGATTGAAATCAGTGTGTTTTAGATCAGTGGTTCCTAATCTAAAACTACATTACCTTTTAAGAACTTGCTGAAATCTGTGGAAGGGTCTTTCCCTAAGAACCTCTCTCTCGCCCTCCGCCCAAACCCCAGAGCTTCTCGTTCAGCCAGCAGATGTGGAGTAGGACCTGCCGATCTGCGTTTCTAGCAAGTTCCCAGGTGATGTTGATGCTTTCAGGTGTGAGCACCGCACTTAGGGCTCAGCGGTCTCGGGGACCAGGTGCGCATACTGTGGAGGGGTACTCTGCCCTCTTCCGCTTGGCTACTGCTGTTAACAACAACAGCTGCCCTTTATGGAGCACTTGCCTCATACAGGTTATCTCACAGCTAGGTGGAGGCGCAGCAGATGGGCAGGGCTAGAATATAAACTCCATTCTTCCCCCGCCTTCCTTTGGTCGCTGATGTCCGTGTGAGACTGAGAGGGAACGAGAGACACGAGCAGAGACTCAGCAGGGCGGGGAGAGCACGCAGCTGCAGAGAGGGTTAGGGTCGCGAACACCCAGGGCGGGGTGGGGAGGTCCCGCAGCCAGAGGAACCTGGCTGGTCTCCCGGTTACCTCCGGGCGGGGAGGTGCGTGGGGGGCTCGCGGCCCGCAGGGGGCGCTGGCGCGCCGTCCCGCCGCCTCGGCTACCCACCCCGCGGGCGCGCCTCTCCGCAGTCCAGAGCTGCCCGGCCCGGGACCCGCTCGCTGCGAGCGCGCAGACTTCTCCGCCCGATTGAGGACGCCGCCCGCTCCGGGCCGCCCCTGTGCTCGCCTCCCGCGCTCGCACGGCCTACGGCCCCCAGCCGGGCCCCGCATCCCGCCCGCGTTTGAGCGCACAGCTCCCGTCCCCGGGAGCCTGCCGGCCGACGGCGGACCCCGCGGCCCCGCCGCCGGCGGGCTCGGCGCCCTGCTCGCGGGGCACAGAGAGGGCGGTGGCCGGCTGGGGATGGGAGGCACGGCGGCGCGGAGGGGCGCCGGGGGGCTCCGCGCGTTGCTCCTGGCTCTCGTGGCCGCGGGGACTCCCGCGGGCGCCTACAACTTGGACTCGCAGCGCCCCGTGCGCTTCCAGGGTCCCGCCGGTTCCTTCTTCGGCTACGCGGTGCTGGAGCATTTCCACGACAACACGCGCTGGTGAGTGTCCTCGCGGCTCCGTGACCCCCGCCTGGCCGCCGCCCCTGCCTCAGACCCCCGGCCGCCGCCGCCTTTCCGGCCTCTTCCACGCCGCCGTCCCGAAGGGGCGATTTAAATGTCTCCGCTGCGCTCAGCCAGGCGGAGGAGGAAAGGCGGGGAGGAGGGCGGACGCCGGTCCCAGTCCCGAGGACTTCCCGGGTGGCGCCCAGAATTGGAGGGGGCCGGGCCGGGCGCTTCGCCGGGGTCCCAGCCCGGAGTGTGCGGGGAGAACGGTCCTTGGCCTCCCAGCCAGAGTCGGCTTAACTCTCTGGGTCGCAAAGTAACTTGTCTCCTGCGGCTCCGAGGTGCTGCCGCTGGCCCGGCTAGCATCCGAACCTCAGGGCCGGGAAGAAGGGACACGAGATGCAGAATCCACAGTTTCAGGAACTCTTAGTAGCATCCCACCCGCCTCTCTCGGGGTTCAAGCCTTTCCCGCGTCGCTGCGCCCAGGAAGCAGAGTCACCCTGGGATGTGAGGGAAATGAGCTGTATAGGCGGTTGGTGGTGGGGTGGGGGGAATGGGGTCCCCAGAAGCCGAGTGTCTGGGACGCCAAGGGACACACATGAGCCCAGAGGCCCCCTCCTCCCTTACAAGGACCTTTGTGGAGCCAGCTGAGAGGGTCTGGGAGGCAGCAGTGGAGGATGGTCCAGATCCCCAAGTGAGGAGGCCAGTGGGGTTGGTGGGTGATTTCTGGGGCAGCCTGGACCTCCTTTCACGTAGGTCACTGACCTGGAGACAAGCACCGGAAGTCTTAGGAGGGGGATGTGGTTCTGTAGAAGTCAAGGAGTCCAGTTGCCCCTTGAGTTTCCCTCTGAGAGTCTCCAGGGTAAGTGTCCCCCTAAAGAGCTCTCCCTGGTTAAGCACTATCAGCTAAGGGCACAGAGCCTGAGTGCTTAGCCCCAGAGAAGTACTGAGGAGAGATTGGTCCCTCCTGACCTTTTCCCCTGGGAGATGAAACAGCCACACAAGGGTCCCTTCTTTATCAAAGAGAGTTAGGTCCATGCATAGTTCTCCTATTCAAGGTCATGCCCCACTGGGGGCCCAGGTGACATTTATTGTGTGGTCACCAGTGTGAACACCCTTAGGGATTGCAGGCTGGAAGGGCAAGATCAGTGATGTCTGTGCTCTCAGCATTTTCTGTGGGAGAGTCACGGCTCTGAGTTGGACAGAGGCTGATAGAAAAGGGTGGGTTTCTAGACGAAGTCCTCACGAATTCCTGGAAAAGGGGGGACTCTGTGACCAGCCAGCACGTTGACAATCATGATGTTTGAAGAGCTGCCTCCAAGAGAACCAGTTTTTAAAGTCCTTGTGTACTCCTGTCCGATTTCACATCTCCCTCCCCGCCATCTACCTTAGTTGCTGAGTTTAAGGCCAGACTCTTTCCCTGCACTTGACAAATCCCCCTTTAAAAGCAAAGCAGGCTGAACACCTTTTCCACGTCCTCCTCCACACTCAGAGTCCACTGGGGGCTCTGGATGTGGTTGAGAATGCAGCCTGGGTTCAAACAGAGAAGAACACATCCCAGAATCCCACGCTGGGCTCCTGGACTGTGTGACCTTGGCACAAAGCAGGTGGGGAGAGCTGTAAAGAATAGAAGGACTTCTCTGGGCAGGGGGCTCCCGAGGAGAGGCAGGCGATGGCACTGGGGCATCATTGTGTGGGGTCTGAGCTGCACAGGCTTGTGCGCTCCGAGCTCTTGAAGCTCTTCAACAGCTCAGCTCAAGGGACAGGTGCCAGGACTCTCTTGCCTAGATTTGGATGGGCCACGGGTCAAAGCTTCCCCAGCTGGGGAACAATTGGGAGAAGCGGAGAGCAGATCTGACATTGGGAAAGAGTTGAGCCTGCTTTATTTTCAAAAGAGGATGAGGAAAATCTGAGTAACATGACTACATTTGACAAGTGCAAGAAAAGATGGTCTGGCTTTCAACTTGGCACCCAGGTGAATGGCAGAGAGGGGGTGGAACTAGCCTTGGTGTCAGTGGAGATGTGGGAATCACATCTCCCGTGGAGGGGTCAGTAGGCATCCATCCGCAGCTAGGCTGCTGGTCTCAAAGGATCAGGCTACTTCTGATACTGCCTGCACCGCTCTTTCTATTGGAGCTCTTGTCCCTATAGTGTTTCAGATACCAACTAACCTCTGCTGAAATCTTTCTTAAGCAATCCCCCCCCACACACACACATTGCCTTAATTTTTCTTGGTTTGGCTTATCCATCTTTTTGCTGCTGTTTCCAAGTATCTTCCTCCCCATCCTTTTTCTCTTCTCTCCCTTCCTCCCAATATTCTTTGTCTTAGACCTTGAATGTTATTCTCTGCTGCTTATGCTGCCCAGTCATGGTAAGCTGTGGCCTTTGGAGCAAGAAACTTCCAGCATCTCCTCCTTTCACTTTTCTTTTCTCTTGAGGCTGGACTTCCCGTGGAGTTAATGACACTTCCAGCAAAGGCCCTTACTCATACAGGCCCCTACCAAAGCCCTGAGCCTCATTTTATACTCTGTATAATTATAATTCTGTATTAATTTTCTTAAAGGTAGTCACCCTAAATTTATAAAATTCAGGCCCTGTGGAATTTGGATCAACCCAAGGTCTCTTCCTTAACTTTCAGCTCTGCGGTTGGTTGATTGGCTTAGTGACTGACTGTTGGTCTCTTGCTACCAGCCAGTCCCTGGGCCTTTTAGCCCTACTTGAGGGACAGGTAGGTTGTTTACGATTATTCACGATGATAAACAACAGCAGGGGGTAAACATCCTTGTAACTAAAGCTTTGCGGACATCCTTAATGATTTCCTTCCAATAAATTCCTGGGCTTAGGTTTGCTAGGTCAGAGAGGAGAGAGGTTTTAAGGCCTTTTCTAGGCATTTCCAAAGGGCTAGGGAAGCTAAAGTGTGTACTTTAGAGAAATGCAGTAACTTGGTCACTGGAGTTGTGGAATAATTTGCCAAAGGGCTGCTCCAGTGCAATGGACAAGCATCGCAACCTACATGAGAGGGACTTAGAAAGATTATGAATAGTCAAAATGAGTGAGGGAGGTAAGTGATAGACATGAAAAGGAAAAGAAATATATTGAAACTTTGAAAGGAAAAGAAGGCCAGTGTTAATTAAGCCTTGTATGTGATGTCTTTCTTCTTGAAATTGCTCCCTAGCGTCTTAATTCCATATTAGTGGTTTAATATACTTCATGTAATTAAGCACCTTTTTTTACAGGTGAAAGGATTTGTTGTATGCAGGGCAAAGGAGGGAGAAGAATGTGCTGGAGGGGCAGGGATGGAGCTCAGGCACCAAGGTCAGCGTGGGCTCTTTAGGTGCAGAGCTGAGGGCTCCTGGTGTCGGGGGACCTCAGGTGCCTATCGCAAAGCACGCGAACCAGTGCCACTTCTTTAATTCCATAATTGAGCATTTCTATCCGTTCTTTCTGAAACCCAAATGATCATTGATCAGAAGGTCCTAGCTCTGTATAAGAGATGGGAGTGACCTTGCTTTTCCGAGCCCTGGGGACTGAGTCCAGCTTCCACAGTCATAGTTTATTGCAAACAGCGCCTGAGACCCCACGTCTCTCCAAGTGTTTGGCTTGAGTGGTCCCTCTGTTGCCATGCAGTGGGAGTTGTCCCCATGGCCAGCTGGACCATGGGCAGTGTTACAGCTATAAGTATCGGTTTGGATGCAAATATGCAGGTGACTCAGTATCCTCCTTTGCAATGACACCCAAAGGGTGCCTGCCTGCCCAGGGACAGCTTCCTCTCCTATTCCTCCCCCACCCCCGGGTCTCCTTGCACCCTTTGCACAACAGCAGTAGGTGCCAGGGAACATGGACAAAGCCAATCTCTGTCCCCTTCCCTTAGATGTGGACCGATTCCTCAGCTGCAGGGCAGACAACTGTAACACCCTGTGATATAAATAAATGCAGCCCGGCTGGCGTCCAGGCCCCAGAGTGGGTTTCTTTCACATCCCTCCCCTCTTCCTCTCTGCCCCAGACGCCCTGGAGTCCCAGGTGGTTGGGTGTCCTGGCTTCCTTTCTGGCGATGTGCTTCCTGCCCCGTCTCCTGGGCCACAGCAAGACGGCTGCGCTCAGACACAGAGCAGGTGCTTGGAAATGGAAGACGTGGTGGCTTTTTGCTTTGTGAAAGTTGTCAGAGCATCATTCAGTGAGGAATAGCAGGTGACTCAGAGCCAAGGAGAACATAACATCCTCGCTTTGCATTGAGGTTGAGAATGAAAAGAACAAGCCGGGCAGTCCTGCTGCCAATACTGTTGCCACTAGCCAGATGCAGTGCTACTAAAAGTAAAATGAGTTGCAACCAAGTAAAATGAAGGGTTCAGTTCTTCCGTCGTACCAGCCACATGTCAAGTGCTCAATGGCCACATGTGGCTGCTGGCTACTGTTTTGGAGAACACACAGCGAGAATATTTCCATCATCACAGAATTGGACAGTATTGGTTTAGAGCAATGACCTAAGTCTTAGAGGGCTAGGCAAAGATCAAGAGGCGAGATAAGGAAAAGAGAAGTCAACCCTGGGCATATTTGAGTCTTAAAACTGAAACAGAGGTGCTTAGTTCTAAAAAATTACGAGTAGGCAGCCAGAGGGGCTGAATTTTTTTTTTTTCCGTTCATCAAACACTGGAGTGCCTGCTCTGTGCTAAGGGGTAGGGAATTCAAGAATGAAAAATGCCCGCAGGTCTGAAGAGTGAGAAGGTTGTGGGTTCTAATCTTGCGTCTCAGGCAAAATATCAGATAGGGACTCTGATGGGGGAGAGGCTTGTCCTTGGGCAGGCGTGGGATGTTCAGGGGGCAGAGGAGAGGCCCCTGTGAAGGTAAAACCTATAGATGGGGGACCCTGAAATCCTTGCTGCCCTCCCCCATCTTTGTGAGGAGAGACCTAAAAATGGCCTGGCAGCTGCCTTCTCATAACCTCTGTGGTGGACGTCTTTGCTGAGTTCTTCTGTCCCATGCTGGCTCTCAGGCAGGGGTGTAGCTCCACTTCCCCATCATGATTTTCTAGAAGTAGCATTTTCATACTTTGTTCCTGGTTCTTACTGGTTCTGCAGAGGCTGCTTCCTCAAGCTCTCAGGAAGGGACAGCACATGTACGAAACCCAAGTTCTAAGTGGACCCAGAAAGCGTCTCTTGGTGTGTCCGGGGAGGTTCCCTGAATATCAGCTGGAGAAACTGGCAAGGGTGCTGTTTTCTGAGCTAGTGCTGAACTCTGGCTGGGGCAGAGGCAGCTGTGTTGCCCAGGAGAGACCCTTTCAGGGCAAGAAGACAAGACTCTTTTCAGCCAGTCACTAACAGCCCTGAGTGTGAGGGTGTGAAGGGCCGGACTCCAGCCAACTCTGAGTCCCCTGTGACTTGCTGCTGGTCAGGAAACTGTCTCTTTCTGATAATTCCTATTGTGATTTGTCCAGGGAAAATGTTATCACATTTATTAAAAGCAGCCGTGGTATTCTCAAAAATCATTTGCTTTCAAGGGAATAGCATGTAAGAAATCAAAACTAATGATTCTATCAGGTATTTGCTGGGTATCTACAAGAGGTCAGGTGCTTTCACAGGCCTGAACGTCTTTAATCGAATCTTTGGGACACCCCGGGGAGTGGTTTCCAGTTTGCCAGTCGGAGAACGGAGGCTTGCAGAGTTCCACCTGTTGTCCAAGGTCCACCCAGCCTCAGTGACCAATGTGCATTGACTGTGGGCTTGTGTCACTTTGTGTCCTCCGGGAAGCAGATGCTAAGACGGAGATAGAAGTGCAAGAGAATTATTGGTGAGGGGAGCGAGATGGGTAAGGCCTGCGAAGGAACAAGTGGGAGGAAGCAGCATTGGGCAGGGAGAGCCTCAGACTGTGATGCAGATCTGATGCAAGTCTCAGCCTCAGCCAACTCAACAGGGACACCCCTGCCACCTTGATCATAATCAGTCCTTGCCTGCAGCTACTTGGGAAGAACTGGCCTCAGCTTTATTGCTGTGACAGTCCCGAAGGGGTTGCAGCTGGAGGTTGTCAGCGGACTGAACTGCATGAGGTGACATGCCTCCGTGGCTGCCCTGGAGCCCAGCACGTGGGAATGGATGTGTTAGGAAGGTAGGAGACGTGGTCCTCAGCAGACATCTGTGGCTGGGCATCATCTGTGCCTTTGCTTATCCCACTGTATCAGCACAGCGAGTATTAGGATTCTGGGCCATTAGAGTTGGCCCTTGAACAGACTCCAGCACATTCTCTGCCAGCTGACCTGAGGGAAGTCCCAGGTGAGCGGTGAGGAGGAGCATGTCACCTTAACCTGAGCCATGGAGCAGCTGGGTGCGCTGTCGATTAGACCTCCTCCCAGGTACCTTGTGAACCACACATCCTTAAGCCCCGTGGATTTGGTGACTACCCAAAGCGGAGTCAAGGGTTTTATAGTGACCGTCCTTTTTGTCAGAGGAAGCCTTAGGAAGTGAAAGTGCGTCCAAGATTGGGAAAAATCTAGAATCTTTGAAATCGCAGGCTCACTGGGTCCCCAGTTTCTGTTGTTTTTATTTTAGGAGAACAAAAAGGACTTGCGAGTTTAAATGTGTAGCAGCAGCAACACAGCAGTGCCCTTACTGCATGCTTCACACGTGTCCGTACCATTCTGCGTGTTTTATGCATATTAGTTCATTGAACGTTCCCTACAGTCGTTTCAGCTGGCTATCATTTTGGCCCGATTCACAAAGGGGGACACTGAGCAGAGACCCAGGTAACATGCTGAGAGAGTGGTAGAGCTGGGGCTTGTGACGTTGCCTTTCAAGAAGTTAAGAGTCTGAGTTTGGGCCTTCAAGGTACCCAAGCCTCTGATCCGTGAGGTTCCGTCCTGCCTGCTTTGCTGTACATGTTTTGGAGTTACAGTGCTGGTAGCGTTCCTGTGACACGTTTTGGGGATGCTTATTCATGACCCACTGGCTACCTGTGGAGGCCAGTACTGGGATTGCTTTCTAGAGATGCTTGATCACTGAGTAAACAGGGATCCAGTGATTCTGCCAGAGATGTTTGTAGGGCCTGCTCTCATACCTAGTCTGAGTGACATTAAGACAGAAGTGTCCTAGGAAAGATGAAGCATTCTGGTGTGTTCCATCCATCCATCCTAAGCTCCCCGAGCCCTTTTGTTACCATCCCTCCATTCATTCCATTGAGCCCTTAAGGCTCCCATGGCTTAAGAAGCTCTGCTTGGAGAGCGGATGGGGAAGGTAGCCATGGCAGCGGATGGGGAAGGTAGCCATGCTACACATCACCCCTGGATGTGTAACATTATTAAAGAAGCCCACGCAGAGTAAGACTTTCTGCACCACTGGCCAACAATATGTGAGTGAGGAGGATTCGTGTTCCCCAGAATCTGAACATAAAAAAATACGAATTTCTTTCATCTCCACTCATTTCATGGTGTGTTTAAGCCCAAGTGGCCTCTGCCACCCCGCCCTGACTCTCGGGTCAGGTCCTGGAGAATGGATGTTCCAGACTCAGGGGGGTGGGGTTTTTCCTGGCTCTGCCTTTGTTGTGGTCCCAATTCCCCAGCAACAACCAAATCTGTGGTTTCTGCGTATAAAAGGGAGGCTGCCAAAAGGGGGGCTCCAATGCCAGCCCTGCTCCAACCTGACTTAGCCCCCATTTAGGAGCTGTGTGATCTTGGCACCTTACTCCAGCTGTTTGAGCCCCGTCCCTTCCTCTCTAAAAAATACGAGTTTCTTCATCATGTCACATCATCAAATGAGATGATGTCGGCAAAGCAGCACATAGTAAATCCTTGATAAATTCTGGTAGTTATTTCTATTGTTACTCTCATCTGACTTTTGAAACGAATGGTTTTCTTCATCCTGACTTTCAATGCTAAATGAGTTCGCTTTCAGTACATTTGATCCGTTCATCAGTTTTATCAAAATTTGAGTGTCGGTACTCAATATAAAAATGAATGAGATAGTTGTAAGACACACTCTTCATTATGTGTGGTCTCTAAAATATCGGCCATGCTCTACGTACATTTGCATTTTTGTGTGTCATTTGTATCCTGTCTGCTTCCAAAAAGGATCTCAGATGGTTGCTTTCATTGGAGACCTGTGGGATTGTAAATCCTAGAGTTTTGCATGCCTCTTCCTTCTCCTGGGCAGGTGGGAGGCCACCCTGTTATGGAGAGCGCCAGACACATCTAGGAGGTCGGTCTGCAGTTCCAAGGTGCGCTGGTAGTGAGAATTTTAGAAAAAAAGTATTGATCTGTTTTTCTTGGAGAAGAAAATTATCACAAGAAACCAAGAGGAAGACTTCTAGGCTTTGAACTGAGATCTCCCAGCGGGTAGCTTGCTCTGTCTCGTGGATTTTAATGTTTCCGTGATGCTTTCAGGTGGGTAGGACGACATTAGCCTCTTTGCCATGCTTCCTTCTTCAGCTGCCCCCTCTCAGTACATCTGCTTAGATCCGAGTCCCTGGCCAGGGAAGCAGCCTGCGAGGCCGCTTCACACCCTGACAAGGCAACCAGGGGGCTGATGCTTCTCGGGGGTGGGGGCTGCCTGTGCCTCTGTGCTTTCCCAGTTGGGTGTGGCACTCCACCTGTTGCATTCGCTAAATCAGCATTTTCTGGGATGCCTTGTACCCCTCTTCCTCCCTCCCTTTATTTATTCCAACCTGGGATTCCCGAGTGAAAATAATTATTGTTGCCAGCCTTTTAGAAGAACCTCCTGTGTGCCAGAAAGGCTATGCTCACAGTCACCTTGCCGCCGTGGGGGCTGCTGCTACAGAGGCACAGGCAGCAAGTCCAGGGTTACCCAGCGAGTAGATTGCGGAGTTGTGATTTGAACCCAGGTGGGCCTGACTTGATGCTACTCTGGTTGTTCTCAGGGTCAGCCATACTGCCTTCCCCTCCCTCATCCCAGCAAGCCCCTGTCCAAGGTATCAGGTTCCTAAGGAGGAAGAAAAAGTGTCCTGATGCTTTTTTTGGGAGGATTTCTGTCTACTCTTGGCCTTGGCAGATGAAAAATCTTATTTCATTCTCAAAAGTGAGACCATCCTGGGTTCATGGCTCCCCCACTTTGCTGTTTGCCATTTCCCTTTGTGCCTCATCACTGACCTGAAAGGGGGGACTCTGCATTTGTTATCTTTGTTTTAGAGGTAAAGGAGAGCCTGGAGACTTACCCAAGGTCACACACCTGGAGAAGAGCTGGCAGACTCTTCCAGGGTTGTTGCTACCACTCCACTCTGCCTTTCGCATGTCAGAGCCCTTGGACCTTGTGGTCTTAGTTGGCAATGAGATTCCTTTGTGGGAAGGAAAGGCGATCATGTAGGTAGAGGAGCAGTAACAACAGTTCTCAGCTACAGAGTTAGGTTATTGGGGTGGACCCAGGAACAACTGGTACCATAGCCTAGTTCTCTTCAAAGGTGGCATGCCCTAGCTTGACGATGTATCTGTTTTCTATTGGTGCAGTATTGCTGTGTAACAAATTACTCTGAACTCAGTGGCTTAAACCAATCACCATTTATTAGCTCATGATTCTGTGGTTAGCCGTTTAGGCTGGGTTCAGCTGGGCGGTACTTGTGTTCTTAGCTGGACTCACTTATGCAGTTGTCAGCTTCTGGGGTGGCTTGTTGTCTGGCTGGTCTAGGATGCTTTCAGTTGGGATGGCTCATCTCTGCGCTAGGTGTCTTTCACCTTCCGCAGCCTGGGTTTGTACACATGGTGGCTGGGCAGGGTACCAAGAAAGCGATCAGAAGTATGCTTGGTTTCTTGAAGCCTAGGCTAGGCAGTCAAGCCATCCTTCTTCTGTCACATTCTGTTGGCCGATGCAAGTTACAGGGCCAGCCCACATTCAAGAGGTGGGGAAAAAGACTCCATCTCTGATGGAAAGTCACATTGAAAAGGGCCTGGATACAGGAAGGGTGGAGAATTGCGGCTACTTTTGCTATCTGCTACTAGTGGTAAAAGTATCCTAGCCATTCCTGGATTTTTTTGGTGGTCTGAATAAATTCCTGCCTGGCACACCAGAAAAAGGACTGCGGTTCTAAGGATCTGTGAGCTCCTGGGGGTGCTGCTAAGAGGTGGAATTGGGACAAGTTGGGTGCCAAGGTTTAGCCTACTTCCCCGTGTGCTAACGTTTCTTTGAATAGCTACTTTGTACAACATGCTGCATGCTTTATAAACATTATCTTGTTTAAACCTTATAAGAACCCTTATAAGGTACATTTTTACTCCTGTTTTTACAGAGGAAGAAAACTGAGGTTCAGGGTGGTTAGGAAATTTGTCTGAGGTCACACAGCTTCCCAGTGGTAGAGGCAGAATTTGAACCCTGTGTTACCCCTGTGATTCACCTCCCTGAGTAACTGGCCCTCGAAGCTTAGAATTCAGGAGGTACTACTCGTTTAAAACACTTACAAGCAGTTAGTATCCACTGCTTAACCACCTGGAGCCCCAGTTTCCCCAAATGTAGAAAGAGGTGCTTCTGAAGCTGTTCCGGTTCCACGCCTTCATTTGGCAGGCCTTGGCCCTAGGGGGTCTCTTCCCTCTGGGTGTGAATGGCTTGGTGTGGTCGGAGGTAGCTTTCCCTGTACTCAAGTCTTGGCTACTTTTGCCCATTGAGGGATGTGGCGTGATTCCTGGGGTTTCCATGCGGCATGGCGAACACAGTGAATTCCACTCCTGTAACTGACATGTGGGTCCTTTGGGAAGCTTAGGCTTTGGGATCAGATGCATGAAAGCAAACCTAATGGGTTTAAGGTTTGGAATCCCCAGTTGCTGTCCTGGATCTGGCTGCAGTTTGCCCCGTGGAATCACTGCTGTGGCATTTGTGGGGAGGGAGGGAACCTTTGAGACGCTGTCAGCCTTCCCCAGAGAAGCAGTTGTGGCTCAGCCCTTCTCTGCCCCTTGCTCTCCAGGGACCTGACCTGCAGTTTGCCCTCCGGAGGTGAGGGATGGGTTCAGAACCAGATGGGCGGCTGGACTGGAGCCTTTGTAGCCAGCCTGATCATACACAGGCCAAACAAGGAAGTGGCTATGTTGGAAAAAAGGAGGGCATCTAAACCACCACAAAGGGGAGTTTGGGGCCCGGAAAGAGCACACCCTTGGACGCTGACGCCCTGGGTTCAGATCCATCTCTGCCACTAAACCAGCAGTGTCACCCACCACCTCTGAGTAAAATGTACACAAGGAGCTACCTGACAGGATTGCCTTGAGCAAGAAATCAGACAACCCACGAGCATCACTGGTGCCGGCAGAAGAACAGAAGTCTCCCCTTGTCCAAACAGGTGCATAAACTACTCATGAAGAGAGGTGAACCCCTGGGCAAAACCACACTAGCAATGCAAACATTTTAGAAAAGCAAAAATGTGATGGAAAATTCAGCCTGACGGGAAGGAGAAAGCCTTCTTTCTCTTGTAAACCCCAGTCTATTCTTCAGCGTGAGGACACTTCCACATCAGAGTTCTAACCTGGGCGCCATCCGTGGAGCCTCACGCGGGCTTTTTCAGGCAGATCACACATGTGACCTGAGGGGGCACTAGGTCCCTGCTGGTTCCCTGTTCTTCCTTCTGGCTGATGTAGGGTGGACAGAATAGAGGGTGGGCCCTGCACTCAGCTGCCAAGGTGTGTGCTACAGCTTGGCATCTTCTACACTTTGTGGGCTCCAGCAAGTCCCATGACCTTCTCTGGCCACCTGCTTCTCCATCTGTAAAATGGGGATATTAGTGTCTCCTATAGGATTGCTGTGAAGATTCAATGCAATTCCGTCCACAAGGAGCCTAGCCCAGCACCTGCACCTAACCCAGCACCTGCACCCAGCCCAGCACCTAACCCAGCACCTGCACCTAACCCAGCACCTGTCCCTAACCCAGAACCTGCACCTAGCCCAGCACCTAACCCAGCACCTGCCCCTAACTAACCCAGCACCTGCCCCTAACCCAGCACCTGCACCTAGCCCAGCACCTGCCCCTAGCCTAGCACCTGCCCCTAACCCAGCACCTGCACCTAGCCCAGCACCTGCCCCTAACCCAGCACCTGCATCTAACCCAGCACCTGCACACCCCAAGTGCCCGATACATGCTGGTTTTCCTTGTAATTAGAACTCGAGAGCTCTGAGTTAATGAGAGGACTCTCAAATGTCTTTAAAGTTTGAGTATTTCTTTCACTGGGGTAAGATAGGAGGAGAGTCTCGTATCTCGAGGGTTATCAGTTCATACAGGCTTGCAGTTAACACAATTACTTGTAATCAGCATGGGTGCTTACATAGCATGTCCTCGACTATTAATCACCTGCATAGCTTGTTAAAATGCACATTCTGATTTAGCAGGCTGGGGATGCGGCCTGAGATTCTGCATTTCCATCAAGTTCCCACGTGTTCTCTGTGCAGCTGTGCTGAGGACCATACCTGAAGTAGCTAGCAAAAGTCAGAATCAGCCTGTTGATTTATTGATGGGTGCCTGTTGGGGGGGTAGTGAGCCGCGACACTCAGTCCCTTTTATATGGCCACTGTACAGAGGAAAGAAATAGCTTATTGTCTTGTCAAGGGTGCCAGGGAAGATTTTAGACGATGTTGGAAGTATCTGGTATGTCTCTTTATAACTCAGAGAATAATGAGAAAAAGCAGATGGCATCTTTTCAGTGGCTTGTCCTGAACTCTGAGCCATTACACTCTATCTCTTGAGATCAGCCTGGCGAACAGCCAGCTGAACGAACTTCAGAAGAGACAAGCTCATCGGCTGGCCTGCAGCAGCGGTCTTGCTGGCCAGTGGCCTAGGTAAAGAGCAGCACCAGGCAAAGGAGGAAGCCACAAAGTTCTGTAAACACAGAGATACAAGCCCAGTCTCCACCGAGCCACCCCAGTGAGCGACATGCACACACGCCCCTTGTCTCTTGCTGCATTTCCCATTACACAGGATTTGGGAAAAACTTTCTCATTAGACCAGCTGATTAGGAGTTTGAATCAGCGGGTTGTTATCAGTGCTTGATCAGCCATTGTTATTAGAACCATTGACTACCTTGGGCTTGGAAGGAAAAAGTAACTCAGCAGGTCTTTTCTCCACTTTAGATTTTGATATAGAATTTGCCCCTCTGTCATAGCGCTAGTCGGGGAGAAGCAGTACCTGGGATTTGAGCTCTCTGGGATCCCTTCCTGCATGGCTAACCTGTGAATTTGGGTCTGTAAATTTGGAACAGTGGTACTTTCTGAAAGGTCCAGGGTTCCCATGCCAATTGGGGACACGCGATAAATAGCTTGCTGTGGTATGTGATTAATTCTCCCCTTTGTTTAATTTTTTTGTAATGCTTACAAAATGAATTACAAGCGGCATTTATTCACTGTGCTAAATTTAGAGTTGGAGTTGGTGGGAATTTTTGGACCAAGCCCTGTCCCACTGAGGTTTTGCTGTGGAGGAGGAGGCATTTTATGTTACCCAGCTCTTACAGGCTGACATATGGCAAGGTGGTGGATGTTTCAGCTGTTTAGATATGTCAAACTGCTAATTCTTCTCACCTGTGAAAACACAACTGGCATTACAGAGAGCAACCCTTGGCTTGCCCTGGTGACTCTGCAGCTCAGCCCCAGAAGCAAGTGGGGGGAAATTGATCCCTTAACGTGGCTTTCTTCCTGGAGTTTCATTTTGTGTGTCATCATGCATTGGAGTTAGAGCAGTCAAGAGCTGGCCAAACTGCTCTCATGTGGGTGACGGAGGCGGTGTGGTCTGCTTGGGGAAGTGCTTGCTGTGATTTCCGAAGGCTGAGCGTTCCAGCTTGGAGTTGTGCAGCTGTGTGGCCCACCATGGTGAGGCCAGAAGACAGAGCTGCCCAGTGACACCTGGAAGGGCAGCTTCCCAGGGCGTTTCTGAGGGGCTGCGGGGCAGCTTGTTCGGGGCCTGGCTCCTCTCACACCCCAGCAGGGTGTGCCTTGACTCCTCACAGAATCAAATACAGATTCTCCAACACTGACCCTGAAGGAACGTCTCCAAGAAGGGGTGGATCTTTCCGGTTCCTTGTGTCCTCAGAGATCCTTTACCTTCTGGATATTGAGGGATTGGGCTCAAGGGGCAGTGGCAATTAAGATGGGGCCCACATGCCTTCCCGTGAACCTGGTAACACATGTCTGAGCCAGATTAGTGTGGCTGTCCCTTGTGATATCTGCCAGCTTTTGCTGAAGGCCCGTCTGAGGGACTCAGACTTCTGTTGTCTGATTAGATATCTACCCTTTGGCTCAGCCGGCGTGTGGGTTGGGGAGCAGTGTCAGTGTGAGGCCAGGGAAGGGGTGAAGGTTGAGTGTCCAAGATCCCAAGATGAAGGTGGCTTTCAGGACAAAGTGGGGCGAGTCTGGGTCCCGTCCATATCCCCAGGGATGCTGTCTGGGGTCATTTTAGCCTCTACTAGACACCTTTTCCACAGACACCTAATGCGTAATGCTTTCTATTCCTAGGCAAGTGGAGACGATCTATTTCATAATGTGCCGCATACGTTTCCAGGCGAATTGCATCCCCTTTTCAGGCTCTGGAGACATGGAGCAGTTTGTGTTCTCATTGAGCAGTGGCTTGGAATGTGCTACTCTTTGAACTTCGGTGTGGGTATTGTGTTTAAAGTCTTATTGTGCAAATCTTTTTCCGAACGGCTCAGAGCTCAGCACAAACCATGCCTGATGGGTGCTATTTGGTATTCTTTGCTATAGCGCTTCGGTTGACTGCTTTCCAGAAACAATGCATAAAACTGTAGATCAAGGTTGTTTTTGTAACATCTGGAGGGGAACTCTCTGCTGTCCCCGCCGTGTGCTGCGCCCACACAGGCCCAAATATGTCTTATCTATCTTCTTGGCAGGTCTTACTCTTTTCCTCCAGCGGGAAGGGTCCTGCTGGGGATGGCTCATCCCCGAGGCAGCTTTCCAGTTCAAGATGAAGGTTGTAGAGATTCATGCTTGCCCCTGTTTGTACGCGAACGATTCGATCTCTGATGGGCGTTGGCATAGAGGATGTGTTTCTAATTCTACACCACTACCGCTTTCCTGTGTCCCCCTCACTGTATGTGCTGCGTGTGGTAGGGGGATGAGGTGGACACAGAAGAGAAATGGCATCCCCCAATGTCTTATTTTTCATTTGCTCAGGTTTTTTTTAATTGAAGTCTAACGCACATCCAGAAAAGTGCCCATATCATATATACAATTTAATGAATTATCACAAATCTGTGTAAACACCGCTCAGGTTGAAAAGTAGAACATCTTGCGTACCTCCAGAAAGCCCCCTCTTCCCAACAACAACCCCTCTTCGCCTCCAAGTACAGGTAACCATTACTCTGACCTCTAACACCACAGTTAAACTTCAGCTGCTTTGAACTTCAGATAAATAGAATCAGACAGTGAGTATGCTCTTGTCTCTGACGGCTTTTGCTCAGTGTTCCATTTGTGATTCAGCCGTGTGGTTACAGTTGAGTGGTGTCCATTGATTTTCATTGCTGAGTAGAATTCTGTTGTATTTCTATACCACAATTTACTTATGCATTTTGGCATTGATGGACCTTTGGGTTTCTTCGTTTTTGGACATTATGTATTCAGCTGTGAATATTTTTGTACATGTCTCCTGGTAGACATCTGTACGAATGTCGGCTGGATATGTTCCTAGAAATGGAATAGGGTGGTAGACACATGTTCGGCTTTGTTAGAAACGATTGAATTGTCTGCCAATGGGCTTGTAATGGTTTACACTCCCACCAGCAGCCTCTGAGGGTTCCAGTTGCTCCATATCCTTGCCAGCCCTTGGCATTTTCAGTCATTTTTGGTCTTAGCCTTCTAGTAGTGAAGTGGTATCTCATTGGGATTTCTCTGATAACTAATATCCTTGAGTGCCTCTCATATGTTCATTGGCCATTTGGTTATTGTCTTGTCAAGTAGCTGTTCGAGTCTTTGGCCCATTATTCTATTGGATAGCTGTATTTTCCTTTTTTGATTTGTGGGAGTTCTTTATCGATTCTGTATAAGAAGCTTTTGTGGGTTGTGTGTGTTCCCAACCAAACTTAAGCTTTAAGTGTGCCTGGAGAAAATCTAACAGGTTCCATGTAGGGGGCCCTCCCCCACAGCCTGCCAGCACAGTGTGATGCAGACGCACACTCCTGGCTGCGTGAAGATTTAACCACCGGCCTCCTCTCTCCTGGTACTGGATTGTGACAGAACGCCCTTTCTTCTTGATGTGCAGGGTCCTCGTGGGTGCACCAAAGGCAGATTCCAAGTACAGCACTTCAGTGAAGTCCCCGGGGGCTGTGTTTAAGTGCCGCATCCACACCAACCCTGACCGGAGATGCACCGAACTGGACATGGCTCGAGGTGAGTGGACATCACTGCCAAGGTGGAAATGGGTTCTGCATCCTCATACTTTCCTCTTTTTCTTCTCAAAGTGGCCTGATCGTTCATCCACTCCTCCCTCCCTCCCTCCCTCCCTCCCTCCCTCCCTCCCATTCATTGCACATTGAGTACCTATTACTTACTAAGCACTGGGATACACTGGTGAACAAAACAAAGACCCTGCCATCCCGGGCCTTGCAAATTAGTGGGCAAAAGAGACATTAACACAAACAGTTGAGTGCTTGAAGACGGGGCGGGGGGTGGGGTAGTAATTGCTTTTGCACCAACCTCATATTTGATCCATACATGACTGGAAAGATGCACAGTGGTTAGTTAGCTGAGCAGGTACCAGAAGCAGAACCTCTGAGCAGAGGAAAGCATGTGCCATTTGAAAGCGCACAGTGAGGTCTGTGAAGCTGGAGTGGTGAGCAGGAGACAGCGGGAGCAGAGGAGACTGGAAGGTGGGCTGGAGCTGGGTCACACAGGGCCCAGCAGGCTGGGTAAGGTGTTAGGATTTTAGTCTGTGTATGAAGGGAGAGGCCATTAGAATCAATTCGAGGTTTTGTATTTTAAGTAGGGAAAGATACGATTGATGGAAGTTTTAAAAAGCTCGTGTTGGTTCAGTGGAAACTACCCCATCTTTGGAATCAGACGGCTCTGCCTGGGTTCCGAGCCCCGCTGTGCCAGTTACTAGTTGGGACTCACTGGGAATGTCCCACAGCCTCTTTGGCCTCAGTTTCCTCACCTTTAAAATCAGGACTAAGATACCTACCTCACAATAGGACCTTGAGAAGATTAAGTGAGATAATAGAGGTGAATATACAGACTTGTGCTTGGCACATAGTAGGCACTCAGTAAGTAGAGCTGTGTTGTTATAACCACTTCAACTCCGCCGTTTCTCCCAAGTCTGTTCCCATCTAAAGCTTCTGATTGTTATTATTTGTGAATGAAGTATCGTCATGATTTTCTTTAGCAGCAAAGGAGTGTGACTGGCTGGTGACTTGTTTGTTACTGGTGCACAGCCCAGTAAGGAGTTTGCTTCAGAACATAAGCCAAAGCACTGCTTCCTCCATCGAGAAAGTCTTGCTATGAAAAAAAACATGCTGGCTGAATTAAACAGCATGCATGGTAGTGGAGCTGATTTTACACTTTGTTGTAAGTTCCTTATTTCCTCGGGAGCTGGTGAGAAACGTTTGGGCTACAGACCACCCTTTGACAAGCAGCCAGCGGGACATCGTTCCTCAATGCACATCTGACTTGTCTCTTTCTCCTCCAGGGAAGAATCGGGGCATGTCCTGTGGGAAGACCTGCCGGGAAGACCGGGATGATGAGTGGATGGGGGTGAGCCTGGCCCGGCAGCCCAAGGCCGATGGCCGTGTGCTGGTAAGGCCACCTGGGGGTGCGTGGGGACGGGGTGGCACTCAGAATGAATGACTTTGACCTCTTAGGAAAGCTGCTTGGCATGGTGACAGGGCACGGCTTTGAGTGAGGTTGCCTGTTCTGGACTACTATGTGGACAAGTGACAGATGTTTTCATTTTCTTTATCTGTCAGATGTTAATCATCTTGGTCCCAGGGGTGCTGAGATGTGGCTAATGAAATATGACAAACTGCGTAATAAAAGCGCTTTGTGAATCTTGTTCATTACATAAATATTTGTGTGTGTGTGTCTAAAGTTGAGGTCTAATGTACACAAAATGCACAGATCTTAAGATTACAGCTTGGGCTTTGACACTTGTACACACCTGTGTGTAACACGCCCACCCCATCAAGATACAAACTATTTCTGTCATTCTAAAAAGTTCTCTTCTGTCCCTTTCTAGTCAACTCCTTCCATCCCGAGGCAACCACTGTGATGAATTGCAGTACCATGGGTTACTTTTGCTTTCTCTAGAACTTCATAAAAATGGAATTCCACAGTGTGTGCTCTTTTGGGTAAGGGTCCTTTTACCCAAAAGAATACTTTTGAGATTAATCCATGTTGTGTGTATCAGTAGTTCATTCCTCTTCATTCCTACATGATACTGTATTTTATGAAATACATATCATTTTTAAACAGTCATTTATTTGGCTCCCCAAATGTATATGATGAATTCTGATCCATTAGGTTTTTTGAGGGAGATGCACAGAAAAAATGAATCATTGTCCTTGAGATTCGTGTTTTCCTAGAGCTGTGCGCCCAGTAAGGTAGCCACCAGCCATATGCAGTTATTAAAGTTTACACTGATGTAAGTTAAAAATTCAGTTCTTCCGGTAAACTGGCCACATGTTGAGTGACCAGGAGCCACAGGTGGCTGCTGGCTACTGTAGTGAAGAGCATCGAGAGAGACCATTTCCACTATTGCAGAAAGCTTTATTGGACCCGACAAAAAGGAATTTATAACTGCTTCATAGGTTTTGTCCATTTTTTGTTTTCATTCTATTTTACCCTTTTCTATTGAGGTATGACATTCATGTACTTAATACGCACAACTTCAAGTGAATTTTTTCATAGCTGTACACACATGCATCCCCATTGCTACCATGGCAGAATGTGCCCTCGTGCCACTCCCCACTGAGGTAACCAGTCTCCTGATTTTGTAGGCCTTTTCTTGCCATGCATGGGCTTTTTTTTGGAAGCTGTATGAGTTTTTTTGTTATAAAAGCATAAGATCAAGAAGGCAAAATAATACTAGTTGCCAGTTATTGAGGGCTCCCATTGGGCCACATGCTATAAAGCAGAGAGTATACATATATTCTATCCCAGGGGAGACAGGTTTTCCTGCAGGATCGAGGCAAAATGTTTCCGTCCCGTCTCTGAGGAGCCTGCTTTTGTGTTAAATTTCTCCACAGCAGAGGCTGCTCATCTGAATCCCGCCTGCCTTCTCAGCACAAATGAAGCAGCTCCCCCTTGTCAGCCCCCTGTGGGGAGGAAGGGAGCAGCTGGATGCTGTCACCAGTGTTGTGGGGTCTCCCTACTGGAAACCATTGTAGGTCGTGTTGAGAGTCCCCGACCCCGCTATTTGTCTTGGTTTCTAGTCCTTTAATCACTGTCGTGGGCTGCCCTGGACCCTCTCCAAGCCTCTGCATTCCTCTAGATGTATTGGCCTGACCCTGACTGGACAACTCGGGCCCAGGAGGACCAGAAAGGTTGTCTGCCCTCCTATGGAAAGGAGGAAACCAGCTGATCCATCCCAAATCAGGGTGACCTGAGGTTGAGATTCAGAACAGAGGAGGCAGTGGCCTGATGACAGCATAACACATGACACTCTGGAGAGCTTGGAGCCTACAGCCAGAGGTTGCTCCTGTGAAAATAATTCCTCTCCCCATGGAAGGATAACCTCTATGGGGCTGAGAGTCTGTTTCCCGAGGGTTCTGCATCACTGCAAATTAGTATCAGGAAGGGGCCATCTCTGGGGACATGAATGGCAGTGAGGGTCACGGGGACGATTTAGCAAAGGAGGCCACAAAGGCGGAGCTGGGGCATTTGTGGTAATGGTGCTATGATAATCCTGTGCTAATTCATTACATGCGGAGCTGTTTTTCTCATTTTTAAAAAATAGTTACTGCACCCTGCATTTAATAAGCCACCGTATGTGGGTGCTGGAGAAGGAGAGGGGCATCCAACAGCACCCATTTCCCTCATGACTTTTTGAAAAATTGTCAGAAATGCAACATAAAATTTGCCATTGTATCCATTTTTAAGTGTACAGTACAGTAGCACCACCTGTATGCACATTATTGTGTGACAGATCTCTAGAGCTTTTTAATCTTGCAAAACAAACTCGATAACCCATTTAATAACTCCCTGTGTCCCCCTCCACCAGCCACTTGTGACTATCAATCTTTTTTCTTTGTAAGAGTGACTATTTTAGATAATACTACATGATTTCATTTCTATGCGTTGTCTTCTTGTGACTGGCTCATTTCACTTAGCATAATGTCCTCAAGGTTCATCCATATTATAGCACATGACAGGATTTCCTTGTCTTAGGGCTGAATAATATTTCATTGTATATATACAGAGGGTGCCAAAAAATGTATACACATTTTAAGAAAGGAAAACTGTATTAAAATTGTAATACTCAGTATATTCCAACAACAAGAGGTGAATACAGGTCACATTTGACTTCTGCAATTACAAGAGGTGCTCAAAGTGGTTACCATCAGCGTCCAGATACTTTTGATTATGGTGAACTACTGCTTGAGCAATGTTAACCAAGTGTCCACTTGTATACAATTTTTTGGCACCCCCGGTATATGACATTTTCTTTATCCATTCATCTGTTGATGGATATTTGGGTTGCTTCCACTTCTTAGCTATTGTGCATACTGCCGATGTGAACATGGGTATGCAAATATCTCTTCAATGTCCTGTTTTCAATTCTTTTGTATATATATTCAGAAGTGGGATTCCAAAACCTTATGGTAATTCTTATTTTTAATTTTTTTGAGGAACCACCATGCTATTTCCGACAGTGGCTGTGTCATTTTACATTCCCAGCAGCGGTGCACAAAAGAGGCATTCCAATTTCTCCACATCATCACCAACACTTATTTTCTGTTTTTTTTTTTTAAATATCCTGTTTTGCCGAAAATAAGACCTAGCCCGACAATCAGCTCTAATGCGTCTTTTGGAGCAAAAATTAATATAAGATAACATAATACTGGGTCTTATATTATTTTTTGCTCCAAAAGACGCATTAGAGCTGATTGTCCAGCTAGGTCTTATTTTTGGGGAGACACTGTAGTAGCCATCCTAATGGGTATGAGGTGATATTTCTTGGTGGCTTTGATCTTCATTTCCCTAATAGTTTGTGATGTTGAGCATCTTTTCATGTGCTTTTTGGTCATTTGTACAAGGTGTGATCAAACAATATGGTGAATGTTTAAATAAAAAGAATTTCTTATAGTAAAAGGCACATTGCCATTAATCCCCCTCAAAATAATACCCCTCACAAACATACTGATCCCATCGTTCTTGCCACTTTCTGAAGCAGTTCTGGAAGTCCTCTTTCATGAGTGTCTTTAGTTGCGCTGTCGTGGCTGCCTCGATGTCCTGAATCGATTCAAAATGTTTACCTTTCATGGTCATTTTGACTTTGGGGAAGAGCCAGAAGTCCACGGTGCCACATCCATTGAATAAGGTGGATGAGGACATACCGTAATGGTTTTATTTGACAGAAATTGCCGTATACCAGAAGCAATGTGTGACATGGATCCTTTCTGTTGTGGTCAGCCAATATGGTGAATGCTGCTGCTGAGTGCCATCCAACGGAAAGGCAGGGATCTTCAATATGGGAAATGGTGTTTGGAACCTTAGTAACAGCGTGTGACAAGTTTCAACTTGTTCGGTGCAATCAGTTGAGTGTGAGCTATGGTTGAGAGAAGGTATGTTTTAAAGTGTGCCGTAAATCATCCTCCATCATGGCAATGCTCCGTGTCACACATCACTTCTGGTATATGGCAATTTCTGTCAAATAAAAACATCATGGTGTGTCCTCATCCACCTTATTCACCAAACCTGGCACCATGCGACTTCTGGCTCTTTCCCAAAGTCAAAATGATTCAGAATATCGAGGCAGCCACGACAGCACAACTAAAGACACTCACGAAAGAGGACTTCCAGAACTACTTCATAAAGCGGCAAGAACGATGGGATAAGTATATTTGAAGCAAGGGGGAGTATTTTGAGAGGGATTAATGGCAGTGTGTCTTTTACTGGAATAATTTTTTAAATTTAAACATGCATCATAGTTTTTGATCATACCTCACATGACTTCTTTGGAGAAATGTCTGTTCAGGTCATGTGCTCAGTTTTACATTGGATTATTTTTTGTTGTTGAGTAGTCCTTGTACATTTTTGTGCATATACTGTCTTGTAAGATAAGACTTGTCCTAAGTCCCCTCTGTTCCCACCCTGCTCTGTCCTCTCTGGTGTTGACTCCATGAAGCCTGCCATTGGTGACAATTCTGTCTGAAACAAGTTTAGCACCTTTCGTGTCATTAGGAACTCAGCATTGTATGGTTACTTTATATGTGTAATTTATTTTGCGTGTATGTGTCCTTTTATATGGAAGCCACGAGGGGACAGAGACCAAATCTTCTATCCTTTTTATTCTCAGTGCTTGGAGAAGATTACTCTCAGGAGTGCTGTCTGAAAGTATGTTTGGATAATACAGGGGCAGAGTGTCAATGTTAAAACTCTTAGAAACCAAATCCATTGCCATCTCTTCTTGGTGGCTGATTCTAAGTGGTTGACAAAAGCATGAAGCAAAATGCTGTGAAATGCCTCTCAGAAGTAGTAGTTGACAACGTACCAGGAGTGGTGACCTAGTCACATTTACATTTTTAAAGGCCTCATGTCCACTTGCTTTTTAATGTCTCAAATCTACCTGTCAGAGCTTTCTTGGAGGCAACTATCTTAAAATAAAATACAGGAAGAGAATGTTTTATTCAAACACATATCGAGAGCTCAGAAGGTACCTGGAGGTGTGGGCATGAGACCTGTATCCCCAAGGAGCATAATATTGGATTCTAAGGTTGGGTTTGAAAAGGAAGAGGTAAGGTAGCGTTTTGAAAATGGTATCTGGTGCTGATTTCAAAGTAAAGAACAAAGGAAGAATTTGAAAGCTGTGACAGAGAGTCAAGCGTCCCAATGAAAAATGGCGTTTTCTGGCCCATGGACCTAGCAATCAGCTCTGGCAAGACCCAGGTCATTGGGCTGGGCTGGCAGGCTGACCTTGGCTTGTGTCTGCCAGTCTCAGCTCACAGGTGTTGTGGTACTTTCCAGTTTTTCCCCAGGGAACAAATGATACCAGGTGTGAACACAGCGTGGGGATTAGAGAGCGATAAGCCCCTTCCATTTCTACACTCTCACCCCATACTCCCAGTGTGCAGACGGCAGTTTAAGAAATAAGGGGGGAAAAATCACTTTTTGCCATAACTACCCAACAAACCTAGCGCAGGCACTAACTCTTCTCTTAGACCTGGGAGGACGACTCAAAATGTCCAAGTCTGGTTTCTGCTTTTCATTCGTCTCCAAGGCTCAGACAACAAGTAATATGAGTGTCTAGATAATCTCTGGGTGGAAGTAGAGCTCTCCGGCTCTATCTCTGCTGTTTCCTTTGCAAACATCAGAGCAGTCCCTATCTATTTGCCATGTCTCAGCTGTCCCTGTTTTTCAAAACCACAGGGTACATTTTTACATTGACTTTGGTTGCTCTGTTTCCTGATTTTTTTTAAGTGAGCTTTTTATTGAGCTATAATACGCGTGCAGGAAAGTACACAAATAATCTGTGTACACCTTCTCTGGGAGAACATTCCCAGAAGGACTTCTCTAGCATCCCAGAAGCTTTCCCTGTGGCTCCAAGGCCACTTCTTCTCTTGGCTGGAGGAAGGGACATCTTTCTGTGGCATCACAGCCCTGTTCCCTCTGCCCACTGTTCTCAGTGGCCCAGGGGTGGACCCGAGGGCCTGGTTAGAGCTCTGGCCATCTGCAAATGCACGTGTAAGAGGGTGGGGGTGGGGACTTACGTGCCTTTGTGGCTGAAACACCCAGAAAAGCCCACTCCCTCTCACCCCTCCCAGGACGTGCTGTTTCTATACAACAAAAAGACCTCTGACAAAAATTGCTCATTTTCTCCTTTTGGGAGGAAAAACAATCCTTATAACTTGAAATATGTCTGATTCCAAGATTTGGGGTGGTGCTAGCCCCTCCTACCCTTTGTTATAATTATTTGGAATATGAGTTTGATCGAGTCTTGCTGTTTCCAGAGAATGCTCTCTTTTTCCTGTTCTTCCTTCTCTGCCCCATTTCTCCCTCATAGCAGAGCTCATTTGGAGAGATTGATGGAGTTATTAATGGTTTGGAGACAGTCCCTGGGAGTTTTTTTTAATGTAGGGGTCAGACTGACATGTGTGTATATATAACGATAATCAGGGCTAAATAGTCTTTTTATAATTTATATTCAGAGGCATTTGTCCTTGTTTTCCTAGATGCATGCTGCCTTCGACACTTTGATCTCTGACCTCACAGAATGCCCTAATTTTAGTTTTGTTTACTGTGAAATGCAATATTTGGATCTTCTAGGAATTTTTTAAGCTTGCTCCTTAGCTTATGGCACTTAGAAAAAAACAAAGCAAATGAGGAGACAATAAATTAGTAAACGCAGAAAATCCTCCCTTACGAGAGTCAGTATGCCTCACGATAAACATCCACCTCTTTTTATGGTTCCTCCAACCCAGAAATCCAGTAAAATATGGTGAGCCCTAGAAACCAAGGGCTTTGCTGAATCCAGAAACTAAAATATAACTGATTTACTAGCTAATTAGATGATAATCAGTGATGCATGTTTGCAAGCCATCAGAATCAAGTTGGAACTAAAAATTAAAAACACACACAATTACTTAGCTGAATAGGATGATTATCTGCTTAGTGACACATTTTAGAGCTCCTTGCCCCATACCATTTCAGTCTATTGAGAAATGTGCTATGAGCACAAAACTGTACCGAGTGGGGAGGAATGAGGGTGGTTTGCAGTATAAGGACGAACAAGAGATTTTTTTACAGTTTCATGTCATCAGGCGAGAGGCAGTGTGTGGGCAGCTCAGGTTTCCAGTCATTCTGAGTGTGTCCTCGTGGCTCTTGGCAGAAAGTGGCCTTCTGAAGGGTCCTACTGCCAGTGGTCTGGAGGGATGAAGAGCAGAGAGGCTGGCAACAGTGGTTTTTCATAGAATGACCTGAAGGGTGACCAGGCTCCAGAGAACCCCCTCCAACCCTTCCTCCCCCTTCAGCGGCCTGGGCATTCCATTCGACCCCAGAGTGGTTATTTCATGTCTTGGGTCCCGTGAGGAAGTCTGTAAGGACAATAGCTACCAGGCCTGCCTCAGGGGTGGGTTTTGATGGCTTATCAGGCAGGAATTGGGACTCTCAAGATGGAAAATGTTTTCTAGTAAGACCAGGAGGACTCTGAAGTGGTGTGTTCCCATCCTGTTTGCAGCACTTACTAGTTCGGTGACTTGGGCAAAGCACTCTGTGACACTCAGGGTGCCCATATAGAAAATGGGAATTCTAAAGACAACTCTGCCCACCTTCCAGGGTTGCAAAAGTCAGGCGTGGATCACGTAAATGCTGAATGTCATGGCCTGTAGTGCATTTTAAAGAAACAAACCAAGACGTTAAAAACTCCGATTATTTAAAAATTCAGTCCGTTGGCCAGAGCGAAGTGATCTGTTCGTAGAAGTGGGCCGTGAACTCCCACGAGAAATGGCCGGGGCTGGGCAGAGTGCATCGTCCTCTGAGTAAGCAGGTCAGCTCCTCATCAGCCTTGTGGGTGTTCAGAGGTACAGAGACACGCACGTATCACTGGAGTGGGCAGTTGTGTCCAAGCGTGAGGCTGGGTGTGTCCTGTGGTGGGTGGGGAAGGATGCTTCTGGTCCAGTGTCTGTGTGTGAGAACAACCCTCCCTGAGGATCTCCTTGCAGGTTTGACCTCAGTGCTGAGGGGCTGCTCTTGAGAGCTGACCAAGGGTCTGTCTGTCCCTGAGGACCTCATCTCCTCACACATGCCAAGCTCTTGCCCACCTCAGGGACCCCTTCCTTGAACCTTCTCTCATATCCCCTGTCAGCTGCTCCTTCACTCTCTTCAGTTCTCTCCTGAGAGGTCACCTCCTCAGGGAGGCCTTCCCTGACCAGCCTGTCAAAACCAACCACTTTCTGGCGTGAGGGAACTTCCTGCTGGGATGTTCTGTATCTTGCTAAGGGTTTGGTTACGTGAACATATGCCTTTGTCAAATCTCATTGAATGGTACACTTGAGATCTGTGCATTTTGCTGTAAGTTTACTTCAAAAAAAGAACCATCAGCAAGCATTTACTTCTAGTTAATGATATGCATGCTGAAGTGTTTCTGTAGGTAAAAAAAAAATAAAAATAAAATATTAGCAATTTCATATGGTTCAACCTACCACTTTACACGGAACCAGCTCTACACAGGAGTTCCCCAAAGTGTGTTCCACACACTGGCGGCCTCAGGGTCACCTGAAAGGTTGTTAGAAGTGCACATTCTCGGGGCCCACGCCAGGCCGCCTGCGCAAGCATCTCAAAGGTGGGGCCCACAGTCTGTTTTAAGAAGGCTTCCAGATGACCCTGATGGGTTTCAAGTTTGGAGGCCGACTGCTGATCCAGTGGGTGTTGGGGTGGGCAGGGGAGTAGACTTTTGGGTCCTTGGCTTTTTCTCAGTGTGTTCCCTCATGAGGACTCGAGTCTGCCTCCCCATCAGACAGACCCAAGAGAAGGGCCGTGACTATTCACTGCTGTCTCCTCAGTGCCTAGCACAGAGCCTGGCATGCAGTAGGTGCTCAGGAAATACGTAACAAGGGACTAAATGCACAGTTGCACAGGTGGGGTATGCACAGCAGACCCATCCTGGCCTGAGGGCCCCAAGGTGGGTGTTGGCGGTTGTCTTAGCCTTCACCTGGCTTGCTTTCTCTCCCTTTCCTGCTCTCCCCACATCTAGCAGAGCCCATCAGCTCTACCTCCAGCGTGCATCCCAAATATATCTTCTCTCGTCTCCTGGTTCAGGCCAGCATCATCTCTCACCTGGATGTTCACCTCCACTCATTCCCACTTGTAGTCTCCACACAGCCCCTGAGTTATTTTTCCAAACTTTAAATCAGAGCACACCACTCACCTGTGTAAGACTGCATCGGCTTCCGTTACCCAGCTGCTAAAATAATAGTTGTCCCCATGGTCTAGAGGAGGCACCCCTGCCCCCGTCCTATCCATGGCCTGGCTGCTGTCCTCTGGCCTCATCTCCCTCCACCGTAGTCATTCCAGACCAGCCCCACTGGCCTCCGTATTTCTCTCGAACCTGTAAGCCTTTCTCACGTGCTTCCTTTGCACCTGACATTCCGTCCTTCTGGAACACACTTCCCTATATGCTCAATGGTCAGCTCTTTCTCATGCGTTAGGCCTTCCTACTCGCAGGCTCTACCCCGTAATCACATGTCTTTCCTTCCCAGTGCTCAGCACCAGCTACAATCCTTGTTCAGATGTTTGTTATCCGTCTCCTCTCAGGGCTTGTTCTTGTTCCGTTTGCTGATGCCCATCATGCACTTTGCTGATGCCCAGAATAGTGCCTGGTTCAAAGGGGTGGCTGGTTGGGAGAGAAGAGGGCTTCTGGCCCCTCTGCTCCTCTCTCCTCCCACAGAACCACCTGGCACTGTTGGGGTCTGCTTGGCGACCTCCTGGGGCTGACTTTCCTGCTCTGAACTCCTCTCTGTCCTCCAGGCCTGCGCCCACCGCTGGAAGAACATCTACTACGAAACAGACCATATCCTGCCCCACGGCTTCTGTTACATCATCCCGTCCAACCTCCAAGCCAAAGGCAGGACGCTGATCCCTTGCTATGAAGGTCGGTGCTGTTGATTCTCCCTCCCCTCTACCCGTTGTGCTGTCAACCACCCCCGGCCCATCTCCATTTCCCGCAACTTTCCAAACGCTTAGAGGAGGGCAGCCTGGTCCCCAGATGGCATCTTGGTGCCTGAGGCCCTGCCCAGGTAATGAGGAGAGTGAGAATGGGGCAGCAGTTCCGGGACCCGCCCAGCCTTGCCCATGTCTGCCACAGAGCCCATGGTACTTACCAAGCTTTATGAAGTCTCAGAGACCAAAAGTCACCAAACCTCAGTTAAGCGGTCAGACAGAACTCTTGGTTTACTGGCACAGCTAGATGCTGTGCAACCTTGGGAAACTTACTTTCTTTCTCTGGGCCTCAGTGTCCTTGCCTGAAAATTCAGAGGGTGGCTCCAATGGTCTCTGTAGGCCTGTGTAGCTCCCAGATGGACGTAAGGCTCCCGAGACAGCTCCTGGCCACACCTGTGGATAGACGTCCTGAGGCAGGGGCCAGACAAGGCCTAGGATGCAGTTTGCATAACATCTAAAGTCTGACTTTCCTTCTTGTCTGGTCCATGCACCTGTCAGACGCTGGAGGATTGGGTGCACTCTCAGCATAGTTTTAAGAGCTCCTCACCGAGGGGCATTCGGAGTCTTGGGAGGAAAATGTATTTCCTCAGGCTCCCTGCTTAAAATCTTCAAATGCTGGGACTGGGGACCATTGAACTCATCCTTGTTTAGGTCAGTCGAATCTAGCTTTAAGGATTCAGAAAAAGCTGTCATTTTCTTCACTTTTGTAGCTTGTACACTCAGGATTTCTTAGCCTAATTCCAAGAGAGCTAGAACCTGTTTCCTCTTTAAGTGCTGCCTGTTTATATTTTAATTTTCTCCCTAATTTATTTGTTTGGACAGACTTCTCCACTGGCCTATGCCCACATTGCCTTTGGGCCTCCCTGGGTTTTCCCAGGTGTCAAATATTGTGGCCGCCAAAGAGGGTTCTGAGAAATGCTATTTGGACACATGCATTTTTTCGGCTTTGTGGAGGACCTGGCAGGCCCTGAAGGGGACTCAGGTGGCCCTAGCAGGATGTTTTGTGAAATGGCCCTGCAGAAGAGCTGGCAGGGTCCCTGTAGGAGGCACAAACCCTTTCCTTCCTGGAAGATGAACATTTGATCCCCTCTGGCTGGGCCATGTGGGGAAATTAAACTCTGGCCCTGTTTACATTGCCCCAGACGGAAGAAAAACTTTATCTGAAAAATAGATGATAATATACATGTAATTGGTCAAGAGGGAGGGATAGGTAGTATAAATACAGAAATATTGGGTCAAGACCGTGTTCTGACTGGTCAGCATATTCGTCCCTTTCTTCCCATGGAAATGGTAAGGGCTGAGGGGTGTGGGTGGGGCCCCCGTAGGTGGACTTCTGAGTTGCCATTTTCCTGTTACGCTGTGAGGAAGCAGAGGCTCAGAGTTTACATCAATTGCCAAAGGTCACCCATACAGTAAATGGTAGAGCTGCGTTTTGAATTTTGCATGTCTGCCCTCAGCAAACCATTTGGTGCCCTGGTGGGTAGTGGTGGTTTCTGTTTGGGTTTTGGACTTTCCCATTTCAAAGAGAATTCAGTAAGAACCTGTCAGAAGAGGGCGACTGTTAGAACTATCCCAAAGGTCTAGTCACGAGGTGAAGGCAATGTCTGCCTGCCTTCCTGTCTTCTTAGATGATGGTTCTGGCGTGATGCCAGGCAGGAGTGTGGAAGCCTGCGTGAGCCAGGAGAGCAGCCGCAGGGCCCGTGACAGTTGGGTTCAGGTCTACTCCATCTGTCCCTCATCCAGAGTAGTCTGTGAGCTCTGAGCCTGGGCCTCAGTGGCACCGTGGCTCCCCCCACCCCTCTGGGTTCTTCAGAACGTGCCCCTGGCAGCTCACTGGTCCCAGAAGAGAGATGTGTGGACAGACCTGAACCAAACCTGCAGCCAGAAACCAACTAGAATCAGCTGATCTGTAAATGTCTGAGTGAGAAATGCACGCTTGTTATTGTTTGCCATGGAGATTTCGCGGTCCTTACACAGCAAAAGAGGAACCGAAATTCCTCTTAACAGTGGCTGTGGGATTGACTCACGCTTCCAGGATGGCCTCTCATTGTTCCTTGACTTAATGATGGCCAAATGGAGCCCGCAAAGCCATTAGCAAAATGGTCGTGCCCCCGCCCAGTCCTTCCCCGCGGTCACACAGGCACACTTTTGTACCCTCACTCATTCATTGACCCAGGGAGGAGTAAGGGGTGGGGCCGGGGTGCGCAGTGTTGGTGTATAAGAGCAGCCGCTTAGAACAATGGACTGAACAGGACATTTCTATGGTTCTTGGTCATGTAAGAGATGAGGGATGTCAGACGCTCAGATTTCTCTAGAAGACTGGACTGGCAGGGTGGGGCATGCAGGCCACAGTTCTCTTGCCTCTGCTCTGTTGGCTTTGGGCATCTTCACCTCTCTGTGTTGTGGGCTAAACTAAACCTACTTTGGCTCTGAAGGCAACCATAATTTCTAGTTAATGTGGAAAAACTTGGTGACGCAAGCTCTGTATTCATTGGGTGGGGGAATCACATTTTGGTCAACTATTTTAGAAGTTGACATGACCTTTCAGATATCACTTGGCCAGCCTGTCTTTGTTTAGGTCTGGAGGTGTGGCGTGGCTTTCTCAAGGCCAAGTTTTTCTTTCCATTCTGTTACCCATATGCCACATCATGGAGAGCAGCATGGCAGCTAAGAGCACAGACTTTGGACCCGGACTGCCAGAGTTCAAGTGCTGACTCTGCCGCTTGTTAACGGCGTGACCTCAGATGAGGTATTGAACCTCTCTCTGCCTCACCTGCCTCAAGGGGCTGTGGGAAGTATTGAGTTAATATGGGTAAGTTCTTAGAACAGTGCCTGGCCTGTATATGCTGATGAATACTACATGCTAACACACCATATTATGTGCTAATGTACTATATGCCAAGCAAGTGTTTGTTAATCACCATGGGGAGACTAATTTGTCTACCAGAAAGATTCCACTTGTTAAGTGCCTGTGAGACACTGTGGGAAGTGCCTAATAGATAAAACCCAAGTGACACAGTCCCAGCTATCAAAAAGTTCCCCCTCCACAGGGGAAAACAGAGAGGGAACACAATGTTTGAAAATCCCTGCCAGTGTATACTGCCGGGTACCTCTCCCCCAGGACCCAAAGTGGCATTAAGGCAGGATTATTTCATTTTACAACTGGAAAAACTGAGACTTGCATAGAGTCTGAATGCCTCTTGGGGCCCATAGAAGAGAGGGATGGTAGGAATCCACTGTTGGTCCTGGCAATGGGTGCAGGGCCCCAGAGGAAGGGGTATGCTTCCTGTGGAATAGCGGAGAGACCATGGAGGGGCAGTGGAATGCTTGCCTGAGGCCCGCTTTTCCATGCTTTTGCCTCTGGGCTGCAGCCTGTGGCTGGACCCTCAGTGGGAATGGGAATGGATGCTGCAATGGCTCATTGCATTGACTTCTGAGGGTTATTATGAGGGTATCATGAGAAAACTCAGGTGAAAGTAGTCAGAAAGACCACACATTGTTCTGTAATTGTGGCCTGATTGTAGGTCCCGGGGAGGGTCAGCTGTCATCTCTTCAGAATGTGGGAAGGTTGGTTTAATTGAGGAAAGCCTCTAAGTGTGTGGGCACCTGTCCAAAATGCCTCAAACTTTTGAATTCTTAAAAAATTGGTCTTTGGTTTGGCACAAGGACCTTTTTCTCATGACTTTTCAGGTGCTTCCTGCTTCTGGTTGGGTGGGAAATGCTATCAATATCCTGTTTGGAACCGGGAAATGGAGAAGGAATGGGAAACAAAAATGAATTTAGGACACAAAGTAAAATAAACCAGTGGAGCATATACCCTTAAGTCAAACCATTTCGTTTACGTCTGATAAGAGGACAGTATCATTACTACCATATGTTGTTTGGTTTTATCAGAACGTGTGGGAAAACGAGAGGTGCCGTGGGATGACATATGGGGAAAACTTTGTAAATTAAAGAGCAAGAACTATAAAACATTCGTTACTATCAGCCAAGTCATGATATTTTAGGACTCCCAAAAGTTGTCAGTGCATTGATAAAATCAGGCACAGACATTTCTTTCATCCTTTGCCCTTGAGCCCGTTGAGACAAGAAGCCAGAGTTTGGCCAGAGTGAGGCTGTAAACAAGTCATCTTTTCATGGTGACAGAAAAACCTCACTAATATGGAATAATTTGGGAGCAGCTCAGCTAAATTAACAAAAAGTGTTCCAGATAAAACACTGACAAAGAAATGCAACGAGGGTGCCATTGTATATTAGACCTAATTTCCGATCTGGCTTTAGCTCTCATTTATTCCTATGATCTAACCCATAGCCCCTGTGTTCTGACTGGGCGACTTCGGAGGAACCCCTTGAGCCTCAATGCCCTCATTTGTAAAATGTGCTTAACACACAGTTCCTAGCTCAGAGTGAATACTCAATAAATACGAATTTTCTGATTAACTTTAAAGGACCATAATAGTATTCTTAAATGTTCTCAGAAGGTATCTAGCAGATCTAGCTTTAATGGATAGATAATGTAGGGTAGAAAGCTGGGGATTAATAAAATGATGTTAAGACGTGTTGAAAAGATCATTTCTTAAATACTTTGAAGATCATGTTTGCACAAGTGATTTGCTTGTTAAGCCCTCCTCTCCTCTTTTGTAGATCAGCTAAAGTTTAACTCATGCCAATGTTCTCAAGTTTGGAATTGTTGGGTTCTGATTATCAAATTTTACTGTGCTTTAAAATGGTTCCATTGCTTCCAAAGATTTCTGTACCACTTTCTTTATTACCAGGTGGTGGCTGGCCTTTTATTCCTAAAAGCTTTTACATCTCCAAAGACAGTGATCATTTCTAGAGAAGGAAATAGATCACCCATTCAAATGTGAAGACTTATAGCCCCCCCGCCCCCCACTGTTGGAGGCTGTGACTCCACAGGGAATAAAAATCAATCAAGAGCCATTTATAAATGAAAAGCAAATAAGGTTTTGTTTTGTTGTGTTTTGTTTTGGAGAGAACCATAAAAGGCTAAGTCGATCTATTTAAAAATTCAAGAACAAGCCCCATAAATTTTTATTAAATAAAGAACTCTACATTTACATAGGATTTTATGGTTTCCAAAGAGCTTTCATAAACATTATCTCATTTAAGTAAATAGAGCAAATTTTTAAAAAGCAAACACAGTTCTGTACTAGGGCCAGTTAAGGTGGAGAGGGACCTTGTAGGGGAGAGAAGGAGGGTGACTGGAGGGGACAGCCAGGGCTAGAGGAGACCAGGTTTCTGGCAGTGGCTCCCTGAACTCAGGGCTCCCCGAGCTCAGGGCTCCCCATCACGCTTTTCCTTTGGTGCCAAGAATTGTTTATCTTGGGCACAAATCTATTCTATACTTCAAACATGTTTCCATATGTTGTGTGGAGCTATTGACTGCTTAAACTCGATTGTCTGTATTTTCCTTACAGATGTCCAAATTTTATGAATCTCCTCTTCTAAAATTTCACATCTGTGTGATGAGTATCTTAGGTTTTGTTCCTCTCAAAGAAACTGACAGATTCAGAGTCACTGACATTAGTTGAGCAGCTACTGGGTGCCAGATGTTATAATGGGTACCTAACGTTGACAATCTTACTGAGTAATCACATCATTTTAGGGTAAGTATTCTTACCCCCACGGTGCAGATGAGAAAACGAAGCCTCAGGGAGGTTGATGAAGGTCACAGGCTTATTAAGCAGAGGAAGGGTTGCTGGCTGTTAAGTTCACAGTAAGCTTCTTCGTACTTGCTATTCTGTTGGGATGTTGGTTTTCTTTGTGATTACCGGGGTGCTCTGGCCCATCACAGAGAAAAATCTATGTTTTAATGTCATTATTTTATGAATACTTATGGCACCACAGGATAGGCTTTTCAAGTCACGTTGCACTTTTGCCATTGTAGACACAAACTATAGACAAGTCCCAGCAGGTGCAGAGGGCAGTTATGGCCCCTTATCTAATAAAATTTTGCTGGGAGGCCGATCTGTTCTATGCTCTGGATCTTTCCTTACTCTAAACGTTTGGTTTTAATATCCGAACAGTGACTTACCTGTCCATGTTTTAGTGATAGTGATTTCATAAGTCTTGAGATTTGGTCACAGAGTAAATTCTACTTGGTTTTGAGCTGGGGTTCTCATTGAAATGTGACTGCCCCATGTTCAGGGCCACTTTCTTTTTGGAGGGACAAAAGATAACAGTGTATAGTGTCTTGGTTAATTTGGGCTGCATAACAAAAATACCATAGATTATACTTAAGTACATAAGTGACTTAACAAACATTTATTTCTCACAGCTCTGGAGGCTGGGAAGTCCAAGATCAAGGTCCCGGGCTGATTTGGTGTCTGGTGAGGGCTCCTTCCTGGTTCACAGATGGCCGTCTTCTCTCTGTGTCCTCACATGGTGGACAGCAGAGAGAAGCAAGCACTCAGGACGCTTATAAAGGCACAGATCCCATTTATGGGGGCTCTGCCCTTATGACCTCACCTAATCCTAATTACGTCCCAAGGCCCCACCTCCTAATACCATCACACTGGGTTGGGGAGCATGCTTTCCACATATGAATTTTGGTGATACACAAACATTCAGTCCAAAACACACAGTAAGTTGAATGTAGGTATATTTTTATGTGCCTGTAAGTTGGCTACTTTCTGCTTCTGAAGTAGGGAGTTGGCAAAATATGTTATTAGATTCTGGGTGGAAGGAACTCTTTAGGGATTACAAAACATTAATTTTTTTTTTTTACTGTTGTAAGAAATACTTAACATAAAACTCACCATTTTAACCAATTTTAAGTGCAATTCTGTGGTATAGCGTACATTCATATTGTGCAGCCACCACGGTCAATCTCCGGAACATAGTCCCCAACTGAAACTCTGTCCCATTCAACACTAACTCCCCATTCCCCTCCCTGCAGCCCCTGGCAACTGCCATTCTACTTTCTGTCTCAATGAATTTGATGACTTTAGACACCTCACATAAGTAGAATCATACAGTATTTGTCCTTTTGTGTCTGGCTTATTTCACTTAACATGATGTCGTCAGGGGTCATCCATGTGGTAGCATGTGTCAGAATTTCCTTCCTTTTTAAGGCTGAATAATATTCCATTGAATGTATACACCACGTTGTGTTTATCCATTCGTCCATCAATGACAAACATTTTTTTTTTTCCCAAAGGATAAGAATGTTATCCCTGGAAGTGTGCTCTGTGACACAGGATGGTGTTGCAGAAGCAGGTTAGAAGAGTCCTGCTGTGGCTTTAAATAAACTCCTTGCTCTCTCTGAGCAAGTGTCTTCATCTGTAAAATGAGTGGATAGGATTAGAATTATAGACATTCTCTAAAGATCATTTTCCCTGTTAAAGCCTCTTTCTCTCACTTAATTGTAAGGTTCTACCTTTATTGCAGAGTGCATTTAATGCTCACCAGAGCTTAACTGTCAATCATCTTGAAAAAATGTTCTCCCTTCCTCTCTAACCTAGCTATTTAGATAATTTTTTTGTTCCCTTCAGGTTGTGGTCCCTGATAACTGAGGGTAGTTTTGTCCTCTCTTCAGTTTTGTATGTTTAAATGTCCTTTTTATTAATAGCTATCTGCCTGAATTTGTTGTTCTCTAAATTCTTTACTTATTGGTTATTTAGTATTCACTCAGAAATTGAGCAAAAAATTAAATAATTTAAGACTGGAAAGCTGTTTTTTTTTTTTTAATGTGGTATTTTATTTCATGGCTAAGCTAAGGAACTATGGAAAAATAATTTAAAAATTGATGTGTTAAAAAGACTAGCTTTGAAAGATGAAACGTTCTCAAATGAGTAATAGGAAGAGAGATTAGTAGAAAGGGCATATGTTATGCTGTACATAAATTTTGATCTTTCCAGGGGTTGGTTTTAATCCCACCGGCATCTGGGAAGACTGCAGGAAGTGACCCCACCCAACTTCATTCTTGAATGAATTAAAATTCATTAGTTTAAGCTCCAAGCGTAGAGTTGTGGATTGTGAACATTTGGAAACTGGTATTTTTTTCCTCTCGGAATTGCCTTCTGTTTAGACAGGGCTTAATACAACCAGAAGCCAAACCAAGGGAAATGCTACCATTTTTAGGAAGAGGATCCATACAACTTAGTGAATCAAAGCACATGACGTAGGCCCAGTAATTCAGTCAGTCTCGGCAGAAAGACAGAGCTTTCCAACCTGTTCCCAGATCCTCCGAGTGACTTCTAGGTCCTCTCTTTCCACCATGTCTTTTGCTTCCCAGATTCAGTTCCCCCAAATTTAACAGCATTGGGTTTCTTAACAGCATCCGTGAGCTGCCGTCATGCCATGCCTGATTGTCCCTTGCTGCTTCGAGGTGGATAAATGTTTTGTTCTGCAGCTGAGAGGGAAGGAGCTAGCATGTTGCAGCCTTCTCTCTGCCTGGCCATGTCCTGGGGACGTTTGGAGACTGAGTGGACGTGCCCAGGAGCAGCCCACTGCGGGGCCCACAGCCTTTGTACGTGTGCAGGAAAAATTCTTCCTGGAAACACAAGAGACTGAATGTCCCAGCCCTGATCCCGCCACCCTGCACTTCCTGGATTTCTCAGTGGAGGGCGGGTGTGGGATGGGGGGAGGGGTATTTCTTGGGGATGCCGTGCCCAGGGCAGCCCCTTGTCCCCACACCCACTGCCCTTCTCATAGTTCTGTGGGAGACGCTTTCCTCTCAGGCCTAAGCAAGCAAAATCAAGTGTTTCAGGCTACGGGTATGGTAGGTAGGTAGGTCTACGTATTCATATCCTAGGTCTGTACGTGGACATGTGGAAAGTGGATTAGCAAGAAGCCTGAAGTTTCCCTTTTTGCAGCATTTTGTAAAATAAAAAAGGAGGTTAAAATAACAGTGTTGTCTTTCACTCCCAGAAATAACACTTAAAAGAGTAAAATCACCTGAAGTGGGCAGTGGTCCAGGGGCTGGTGTGTCTCCTGGGAAAGCCCCCATGGCCCAGGCTGGGCCCTCATGGTCACCACAGCCCGCTGAGGTGTCAGTTTACCTTGTTCACTTCACAAAATGCTTCCTTAGATCACTTCTCACTCACTGAGGCGTATGGAATATCCAGGAGGCCAGCACACTGTGATTTTTTTTTTTTTTTAACTGAAAGGAGCAGACGGGGCTGGCTCTGGGCACAGAACCTGGGCTTTGGGCGGCCGCATTCGTACAGTGACGCTGCATCTCAAGAAGCGATTGATCAGGAGAAGCTTTGGAGTCTTCTGTGAAGGCTGCTCACATCAGTTCTTTAGAGGGGTTTGGCTTTGAGAGGAGTACTTGACGGAAGGAGAGCTGGACTTGGACATAGGCACGTAACTTCATGGGCCGCTGTCTGCCGGGCTGGGTGGAGCCATCGGTGGCTCAGCGGGTTCCTCTTAGGTTTTTGAGGACAGTCAGTGAAGGCGCATGTCAGGGGGTACCCAGGGGTCGAAGAACTGGACCTGAATGCTCTTCCTGAGTCCCAATAGGAGATGGAATTGCCCCAGGTAGATTCAGCAATCAAGGTTTGGAAAGCCCAGAAAAATCCGTGCTGTGGACCCTGGCCCTGCTGTGCTCACGCTCACCACCATCCTCAGTCCTCTGGGGTTAGTGGTGGCACCAGGTGGAGAACCAGGGCTGCCTGGTACCCAGAACACACCTCCTTTTCAAGCAGGGCTGCTGTTGAGGTCAGAGAGCCTGCTAGGTTGGAAGAGAGAAAGCAGGGCTAGAAGATCACGGGACAAAGGTCCAAAGCGAAGCAGGTTGGATAGTTCAGGTACTTAGTGTCAGTCAGGAGGGATGTGCGTGGGCTTTGGGTCCTTGCATAGAGCAGTGAGTGTGCATACCTTCCCTCAGCACCCTTCACTAGCACAGCCAGGTACCTGGCACAGGGCTGGTGTTGGGACTCTGAGGTGAAGGACTTTGTGTTGAATAGACTGGGGGAAAACACATTTTGTGATGGCGGGGAGGGGTTCGTTTACCTGTACCTGCAAAGTCACCTGGACAGAGAAGCTGAGGAGAGGTCTGGAAGGCTCTGGAAGGCTGGGAATGTGAACCTGTCTAATCCAGGAACACCAGCTGAGCCTTCCTCGAATAGAGTTGCCATAACTGCCTCCACCCCAAAGGGTGTGTGGTGGGATGGGGTAAGGGTGGACGCATTAGGATTGGATCCTATTTCAGCTTCAGGGGTTAATCGCAGAGCCACAGAGGATTCTGGGAGGTTGGAACATGGCCTGTCCTCTAATTGGGAATTATGGTTCTGGGTACTAGTCAGGAGCCCCACATGGTTTGATTCCTTGTTCTGGAGCATCCTGCGAAGGCAGGTATAGACCCTGGGGTTTCAGAAATGTGAAAGCCAGTTGGATGGTACCTGCTTTCTATGTGTCCTTGGTCCTCAGACCTCCAGATCGGTCCCTGCTTGGGAAGACGGGCTGGCCTGTCACAGTGCCTGGGTGCTGGCTGAGGCAGGGGTGCTGGTAGAGGGACTTCACCTTGTTGGCCTTTAGTCTGGGGCCAGCTCCTAAAATGGCTGTGGCCACCTCAGAAACCCTAGGCCCCGCTCCTGGCATAGAGCTCACTAACACAGTTTGGGGATGAGGTGGAGAAAGACACTCAAGTTTTCTTATCTACTGTTTTTGAGTCCCTGTCACAGAGCTCTTGACACATGTTTCTTCTTTAAAACATGAAAGATTCTCATGTAAGTCCCATTCACGTCATAAATTTATGAGGCTAAACTGGTGTGTCCTACCGTGTAGTTTTGTTCAGTTTGTGGGGTCTGAATTTCCTTTCTGTGTTTCATTTGTTTGAGAGTTACAATTGGCTGTTTACCCCTAGAGTCGGTGGAGTGGATGTGCTTTTTCCAGACCTTCCAGATTTAATATTACTGTTCAGGTTGGGACGTTTTGATCCTTCTTGCTGTTGTGCTATGTGATGTAGTGTTTATTATTAATTTTTATTGTTTCATGCCATCATACAGTTCGATGCAGGGTCTATTTATGACTTTGCACAAGTCGCCTCCCAGCCCTGGTGCAAGATTTTGCAGAGAACAAGCAACTTCCGTTTGCCACTGGGTCGCTTTCTGGCAGGCCTGTGAGTTCTCCTTGTAATAACAGGACGAGGCTGGAGGAACTGCTTTAGCCCTCGGTGGAAGAGGAGTAACTCAATTGACATTCCGTTGTAATTTAGCAGTCGGTTAATGGCCACTTACTGGAAAATGTTACCAGGCTCTGTGGTGAGTGTTGTTAGAAACTGAATTACTCTGGATGTTTCCCCAGGGCCCTTTTCCCTCTTCTCTTCTAGTAGACACTCTTAGCGGCAGGAAGTGGCCCTGTGTTGCAATCATGGCTTCATTGTTCTTTTGTGTTATTTATTTTGTTTCAAATTTAAGTATATTGTGTATTTAAGTATAAAAGTTTCAAAATTAAGTGTGCTGCTTTTAATGGTACCAGAGACTTGCCAAGAGCCCAAGGGAGAGATTTGCCAAGAGCCCACAGGGTGACACGAGTGTCCCTAGGTTAATTTGCTGGGTAGCCCCAGCCTGAAGGTGCCCAGGGGGCACCTCTGAGCCAGTGTCCAGTGATGTCAGTTTCACAGGTAATTAATTTGAGTCACCTGAGTTGAATATTTCTCCATCTCCACGTCTTTACCCACATAATTATTTCAGTTGGCAGGTCACGTCCTGGGTTTTGTGTAACCACTCACTTTGTAAACCTTCGTTTGATAGGCCATAGAGGTGAAAGAATGTGAATATCTGAGTCTGCTGAACTTGGGGTAGAACCCTGGCTTTGCCATTTGCTAGCTGTGTGACCTTGGACAGTTCATTGAACCTCTCTGAGCCTCAGGAGTTTTACATGTTAACAAATGGCAATATGGGCTCCCAGGGATGAGGGGTCAATAAAATGGTGAGAGTAGACACAACTAACACAGTACCTGGGACACCGTCTTCCTTGCCAACTTAAAAATAAAACAGCAGCAACAGAATGCCCCCTTGTCAGGGTGGGGTGTTGGGAACTGAAGGAACGGAGTGGTGGAGGGAAAGAGCTTATCCATTTGTTTTCTTTTGACCTGGAGAGATCCTCCCCTTTTCCTTGTGCGGAACAAGGAAGACAGGTGTCAGGGTGTAGTGTCACCATACGCCATCAGTGACCGTGTAACCGTGTGCAGGGCAGGGCTGCGGAGCCCCCTTTTCCTGCATCCCTTAGGCTCTCATTTGGTTTCCGGTTGGATGGTAGAAAGCATATTGCCTCCAGCTGGATGAGTGACTTTTGGGAGGCTTGGTTGTCTTCCAGGGGACTCCACACTGGGAGGGCTACATCCTTCCATTTCTGGGTCATGTTTTCAGCTCCGTCTTCCTACTGGGGTTCTCTGTCCTTTCTGAACTGAATGAAATAATTGTCACCAGCCTCCCATTTAATTACGGCTGCTGCTCCTCTTTGCCCACATGTGTGGAAGAAGTCCTGGGGTGGGGGCGTGGGGGGGCACTTGGCAGCCTCGCTACCTGATGGCACCAGAGCCTGGATTTTTGCAGTCTGGTGGATTCCAGAGACTTTCCTTCCACGCCCAAGTCTGGAGGGTGTCCTGGGGCCCAGCCCGCAGCAGCACACGGGGAAGTGGTCAGTGCACTCTGCCGCCCCACACACGACTGGCACACACTGACAAGGCTGTGGTTTGTTCTCTTTCCTTCCCTCCCCTTCTAGAATATAAGAAGAAGTACGGAGCGGAACACGGCTCCTGCCAGGCTGGGATAGCAGGCTTCTTCACCGAGGTGGGTGTCAGCTGTTTGGGCATTTCTGTTCTCTTGGGGGTGTTCATTTCATTGCTGGTTCTGATTTAGGTAGCCCCGATTTTGGTCTTTTGATGTCCTCACACACTTGAGCTGTGAATGAGTAGATTCTGGCCCTCACATCCAGGCAAGGTTATTGAAACTGGTGGGGGCACCTGCTAGCCAGAGATCACTGGTGGGGTGGGGGCTGGCTCATTTGAAGGATACACCTGTTTGGACCATTTCTTTAGGCATCAGCTTGACTCTGAGATGCATGGGAAGAACAGATTAAAGGGGGTGCTAGCGAGACAGCACTCAGTAAGTTTGCGTCTTACTGTTGGCAGACGTGAAGGTATATTAAGCATATGGATATCGCCTCCTGTCAATCCCCTGCTCCAACTATCCGTTTCCCATAGACTTGCGTGCTTCCATGCCTGTGCAGTCATACCATGACCCTTGGCTGGTGGTACATTTTTAGGGACCATTTTCTTAACGTAATTCTTACCCACTCTAACTTTACACTTCATATCAACTCCTCATGTCTCAAACATTTTAATGATTGCCTGCCATGTGCAAAGTCCCATGGTTGGCCCTGGAAGTGGCACCATGAGCCATCAAGAGGCTCAGGCCAAAAAAAAAAAAAAAAAAAAAGTGCTTTATACTTTGAATTCATCTGCAGTCCTGTTGTTTTAACTTTCAAAACATATCCCAGTGTGACAGCTTTAAGTACCACCAGCGTCAGCTCCAATATCACCTGCAGCCTTCCAGAAACCACCATCATCACCAAAGTACACTGGCCCCGCATTGGTCTTCCTTCCTTCTTTCTTTCCTTCCTTCCTTCTTTCCTTCCTTCCTTCCTTCCTTCCTTCCTTCCTTCCTTCCTTCCTTCCTTCCCTCCACATGGTAAAATGCAGATGACATAAAAGTCACCACTTTAAACCATCTTGAAGTGGCACTTAGTATATTTATAAAGCTGTGCCACTGTCACCTCTGTCTGGTTTCAAAGCATTTTTATCACCTCGGTCTGTACCCCTCGGCCCCCACTCTATTTCCTGCACATCAGCCTGAGGAATCTTTCAGAATCAAACCCTGTCATTGTGACTCCGTCGCTGGGGCTTCCCATTCCATGGTAGATTAGCATCCAAACTCTGTGTCCTGGCCCAGGGATGTGACTTTGCTGTCAGCTCTCCTTCACTCACTATAGGACAACTGAGCGCTGCAGGAGGGCACGTGACTTTGAGGAGGCAAAAAGCCCCTGACCACCCACTGGCTGCCAAAGCTTTCTGAAGAATTGTCTTTCTGGTCAAGTGCAAAACTGTCCACCTTACCTTCCAAAATTGCTATTTAAATTCAAGGAGAAAATAGACACTTGGCAACTTAGTGTCTAATCCGGAAAGCAACATGCAAAAGGTAGAAAACCCAGACCAATAAATACGAGACCCTTCCCTCTCAAGTCCTCACCCCTGACTCTCAGTAATTCTTATGCTGTGCATTCACTGTCATTTTTATGAGTCTACTCTACACTCCACAGAGTTCCATGCTCAGCCTTGCGAGTGGCACCACCCATCATCCTAGCTATTCAGGCCAACAATGAAAAAGATTCCTCTCTTACTCCTACATCCACGCCATCCGCAAGTCTCATCTCCGGTGCCCTCAAAACCTGTCACAAAGACATCCATTTCTCCCCACGGCCACCCTACAAACCTAAGCCACAGTTACCTTGCTCCTGGCCCACTGCTGAACCTCTTGATTTCCTGCTTCCAGCCTCACCTTCTACAGACTCTTTCCACACAGCAGCCATAACGAACTTTTAGAAACAAGAAAAATATTGGGGTGCTCCTTTGCTCAGCACCTTCCTGTGTCTTCTCATCACACTTATAATAAAATCCAGGCTGCTCCACACGGCCTCCTGGGCCTTCCTACCTCTTCAGTCTCCCCTGTTCCCTGGCCACACCCTACTTACCGCCTCCAGCCAGAGTGACTTTTGGCTGAAACATGCCCGACTCTTACTGGCGTCATTGTCCTGGAAGCCCCGACACGTGGCATCTTGAGCGCAGTGCACGTGTCTTTAGAGGAGATGCGTGGTGGAGGAATTGCTGGGTCAAAGCTCTCCACAATTTGAATTTTGGCACATGTCGGCAAACGGCACTCCAGAAATGTTTACCAGTTGACATTCCTCCCAGTTGTATGTCATTGTCTGTCCCTACATTCTCTCGCTAACACTTAAAATTTCTGTCATTAAAAAAAGATCTCATTTTGTTTTAATGTCCCTTTGCCTTATTATTAGTTCAGTTTAGTATCTTTTTCAAATATTGGCCCTTTGTATTTGTTTTCCTGGAAGTTGCCTGTTTATGTGCTTAGTCCAATTTGCTTTTTATTTTTTTTCAATCGTTGTTTTACTCATCTTTTAGGAACTTGTATTTTCAACACTAATCTCTTATTTCATATGTGTTACAAATTTTTCTCATTGGTCTTTCACTTTGAAGTTTGCTCATGGTGTGTTTACTATACTGGCATTGAATATTCGTACTTGGTCAAATCGATCCTTCTTTTTGTACTGGATTCTAGACCTCTCTCTTACGAATGTCATTCTCATCCTAAGACTATGAATATCCACCTGTATTTTCTCCTAGCACTTTTATAATTAAAAAAAAGATGAATCTCTTTAATCCATGTTGGATTTATTTTTGCAAACATTGTATGGTGGAAACAAACTCCATTGTTTTCCCAGATGTATAGCTGGTTGTTCTGATACTGGGGTGCTAAATACACAGTTTCTGCTGTCCCCATTGGTTTGAAATGCCATGCTGCTATATGCTGCTTCTTCCATCTCAGTAAGCATTGAGATTGTATAACTTCTATGGCTGCCACTCTTCCAGTAAAGTCTAGTAAAGTAAGACTCAACCCATTAGCACCAGGAAGTGATGACATGGTGGATGGCAGTGCTGTAAGAAAAGCTATGTGGGCTGGGTGTGCCCAGGGGTTTGGAAGTGGGAGGGAGGGAGGCCAGGTAGAGGGCTGTGATGTGGTCCAGCTCCAAAGTAACAGGGCCAGCTAGGGAGACACTTTAGAAACGAAAATGATGAGGAGCATTGGAGAATATGAAGGTAGTATCAGTGGGCTGGGTGGCCAGAGGACTTTGGGGAGAGAAAGGATGGTTTGAGCCAGGGTTTTGGAGAAAGGTGGTGCTGGTGGAAAGGGGGCTGCCCAAAGAAGGATCCCTGGGAGAGGTAAACTGATGGGTCTGCTTTGGACAGCTGCTGTGTGAGGTGATGGCACAGGACACTTGTAGATGTTATTCATTGATTCATTCATTCATTTATTTTAAGGAGGGCACAGCTTACAGTGGGGATTGTGGGGATTGAACTGGCAACCTTGGTGTTATTAGCGCCTTGCTCTAACCAACTGAGCTAACTGGCTGCCCCCTTGTAGGTGTTTTTAGAAGATATTTGGATATAGGGACTGGAACCCAGCCTGAGTTAGAAACTTAGATTTGTCCAATGCTAGTAACTCCGAGGGACTGGGTGTGCTTAGCATGGAGCCCCGGGGAAAATGTCTCCTTTAGATGATGGGAGAACAAGCAGACTCATTGCAGAAATGAGAACTCATCAGAGATGTTGATGAAGAACTAAGGGAGAGAAAGCGTTCCTGGGGAGGGGGTGTCATTGTGGTCTCACCAGCCGGAAAGTCAGGGAAGATGAGGGCATTGGGGCTGGGTGGAAGGAGGGTTTGGGAGGAGGAGTGGGAGGGGCAGGGGTGCAGAGGGAAGCCCCAGGTGGCTGTGCAAGCTCCAGGTGACTGAGGAACCGGAGGACCTGTTAAAACTCCAGGCTCGGGGCTCTAGAGCCTGAGGGAAGCACAGTGCCTCAGCACGTGTTGGCTACGCTGGGAGGAAACAGCAGCGCATGGAGTGGTGGGGGCGGGGGTGGCAGGATTGGGAGGCTCAGCCCTCTGACCCAGCCACACTGTCTCCTGGCCACTCTGGGCTTTGGCCTCTGCTTCAGTTCCCAAGCTTTTGGCCTCCTTAACCAGGAGGTCTTTGAACTCCCTGCCTCCCTCATTTCTGGAACTTCAGCTGTTGGAGGCTGAGCAGGAAATGTGGTCAAAGGGGTCAAGCAGTGCTGCTCTTTTCCTCTGCCCTCCTGCTGACCTCGTCACTTGGGCCTGCCTTTGCTGGGAGCTGGGCTGTCCCTGCACGGGACGGGCAGCTGCCTCCGAAGCTGGACGTGCTTCTGTGGCCTTCCGGACGTGGCCATGTTGCCCTGAAATACTCTGGCCAAAAGTGCCTGCTTGACCTGGAGGTCGGTGACCCTGGGGTTATCAAAGCTGTTTGAGTTATGGATACCATGTGGGTTTTACCGGTCACTGAGCACAAGGGGGAATTTCCTGGGAACTTTGATTTTGTAGCCTAGGAGAATAGAGGTGATAGGTATGCTTCTAAGCAGCAAGACGTGGACCAACCCCGCCAGCCATGGAGCCCACTGTGGAAGCCTGGAGACATCCGGGGGCAAGGCTGTTTGGCACAGGCTTCTGAGGTGGACCTTGAGCATTCTGCTACCCTTCTGCTCATGCCAACTTGTGGTGTGCAGGGAAAAGCCCACGGCTCCTCTCAGCACCCCCAGATGCCCCTGTACCTCAGGAGGTGATGCTAATAAAGGCCCCCACTGTTTATTGATGGGATTCCACACCCTGATTGAAGTGGTGGCAGCCTTTGGCTCATGGAGAAGCTTGTGTTTCTATGTGTGACATTCACATCGGCTCTTCCTGGGTAGTGGGGAGCGAAGCATTGGTCACACTTTCCTGGCACTGGTGGACAGGGCCAAGAGGGCACAGGCGTCAGCCCTAATGAATGGAAAACACTAAATATGAGGGAGTTCCAGGGGGGAGGATGCTGCTTTCCTGCCCCTTCCCCCTGCTCCCAGCCCCAAGGCCTCAGTTTATCCAGTTTGAATTGAAGGGAGATGGGGCATGAACACTAAGAGGAGAGGAGGGGAAGAAAGGGCTGTTAGTTTTAAAGGTTTTCGAGGAGAGGTCTCATCCTTCTTGTAATGTTTTGAGAGAGGGCAGGCAGGCATATGTTAGACATGCATTTCTCAGCTTTTATCCTGGATTAATCTAAATCATTGGAAAAGAACACATTTGCTGCCTAGTGTCCCAAAGGCTTTACAGGCCCGTGGTGATGCTCAAAGCTTTGGCTTGTGAAGAACAGCCGGTGGAGAAAGTGCTACGCCGTGGACACAGCTGGTACTGGGATATCATTGTTCATTATGTTCTTTGGTGCCCTTTGTATTAGGACACTGATACTAGGATTCCTTTCTGAGCCCAAGGCCAAGGAAAGTCTCTCTTCTTCGATGGATGAACTGACCACTGTCTCTCTCACACCCTTTCTAGGACTAGCATAGTCCCTTACACAGAACAGATGAGTAAGGGGAATAAATGGATGGACGAACGAGCCACCCATGTTTTCCCAGTGATGAGTCCTGAGTGCAGAAAGTGATATATTTTTATAACATCGTGAGCTCCCTCGGAGAGTATCCAGCGTATCATCCACAGCGCCCTTGGAGGTGGACAGGGTCTCAGAACCTTCAAATGAAGTGTTCCTTGCCCACACCTTCCTGAATTATCAAGAGCCAAGCATCCAGGCAGGAACCTGGTGGCTTTTCTTCCATCTGTGCTCACAGCCTCCTCTTTGTTCCCAAACTGACCCCGGAACGTGTGATGGTCAAAGCATTGCCCTGCTCTCCTGCCCGCGTGCTCTGTCTGAGGAGTCGCTCTAATTTTCTTTTCTTTTTTTAGATGTTTCTGACTTTCTCAGACATTTGCTCTCTGGGAATTCGGTGTGGCTTCGTGAATTGTCACCAGAAACTCAGAATCCTTGGGGCAGGATCTACAAGTCCCTTTTCTAGGGACTTGTAGAAAACCAGCTCTTCTGGCCGTGGTGAGGCCAGCTCTGCAGAGAGGGGCCACCTGGAAGGATGTTTCTGACATGGAACAGTGTGTGGGGACTTTAATGACAAAGGGAGGCCGTGAGAGGTGACCTTCACTGTGGCTGTCACTCCCATGAGCCCAGACGGCCTGCACCTTTGGGTGTTTGGTATAGTTGAGGGGTTTCCTCCCAACTTTGTCTTTATTCTAACCCTTTAGGATAGAATTTTTCTAAACTATTTTGTACATTTCCATGTTGCCTTCCCCTGGGAATGTCATACAAAGAGGCTTTATCTGTGTATCTAGTATATAAGGTTTCAGACGTAATAGTAGGTGCTTAATAGATACCGTTCAATGAAAAATGAATGATTGTGTTAGAAAAATAGTTTTTATTATTTTTTTATTGCAGTGCAGATACTTTAGAAACTATAGACCATCAAAAAGAAGGGATTCCCTGTCGGGGAAGGAAGGAAACAAAGCCCCGGTCAGGACACCAGGGACCCACGGACACCTCCTTCCCCATCACAGCCTCCACACAGCACGTGCTCTATTTTAATGCCTGTACAATGTCATCCCACGCACTCATTTTGCATTCTCGGAGGCGACTTCCTTGTCAGTGTTTAATTGTTGTTCTAGAAATTTGAACAACAGGAAACACACTTCAGGGATAAAACAGAGAAAGACAACAAAAAGTTCTTGTAATCTGTCACCTAGTGGAAAAATGTGCCCACACACATTTTGGGGGCATATCTTTCTGGTCTTTGTCTGTCTATCTGCATACGTTTTTTTTTTTTCCTTTTATAAAAGTTGATCGTACATATTGTTTGGTACATCCTTTTTACCTCAACAGCACTTTGTGACTCAGTCCTGTTAGATCTTCCACAGTGTTTTTACTGCTATAGAATTCTGCTGAACGGATGTACTGTGATTTAGGATCCCTATTGTTAGACGTCTTGGTCATTTCCAACTTTTGTTAGCACAGTTAGGATGCGTCTTCTTGTGGGGAAGACCCACGCAGGTCTCCATGCTGCCCTCCTAAGGTAACCGGATCATTTCTGAGCACGAGATTTGTCATCAGTGTTGGTCATTAGATGGTTCTGTAGCACAGACATGCTCTCAGGCTTGTGGAGGATGTGGGCCCATTTGCCTGTCATCCAAATGCTGAAGACAGCTGTGTCTTTGTGTTCCTGGGTCTGCTTTTACTAGTAGTTGCTGTCCCTTGCTGCTTGTGGTCTCTTCCCTTTCTAGTCTACATCCTTTCCTTAGTGAGCCTCTCTGCTCTCCTGTTTTTGTTCTGAGTTTGCAGTGGGTCAGAGGGACCAGAAAACCCAGCTTTAGAACCGTTCCTGTTGAGCATTCTGACAGGTCCGGAGGGGATTTCCGGGAGTGTTAGTATGTGGTTTTTGCAAAGCTGATTTGGGTCACTGTTTTCCTCTTGCTCTGGATCGGGCAGGTGGGGTTGTTGGATGGCGGGGCCAGAAGCTAGGCTGGGTGAGAATATGTGGTATCTTTTCATGAGCATTGTTCCCTGGCATTCTGTGATGTAGGACAATGTCATATTGTTGCCATTTCCTTGGTCCTGGTTGTAAAGGGGAGGAAATATGTGCTGTCTCATCTGTGGGTAGGATAAAGATCTGGCATGTTGCTCGTTCTGTCACCTCGTTCAGTTATTTTGGTCTTAATTCCTAATGAGCCCATCTGTATAATTGATTGCATAATGCCACGGAATCTGGTGAGATAATTTTTCTTTTAAATTGTTCGGCTGAAGAAAGTCCTTGGTGAGGTATCTTTCCTTTCCTTGTGAGTTCCTTATTCTCATTGCAGTTCTCCTCTCCCTGCCTGCTCCCCTCATCAGCTGCCTTCCTTGATTACCTTTGGGTTTCTCTTCGGTAGGAGCTGGTGGTGATGGGCGCCCCAGGGTCATTTTATTGGGCTGGGACGGTCAAAGTGCTGAACCTCACAGACAACACCTACTTCAAGCTGAACGATGACGCAATCATGAACAGGCGGTACACGTACCTGGGTGAGTAGCTCAGGGAGGTGACAGGTAAGAAAGGGGGCGGGGGAGTGGTTGCCACCAAGTTCATGAATTATTGCTTTACTGGTGGAGCAAAGAGTTTGTTGGCTTTTACATCTGTTGTTCTAATGAGTTATACTTTTACCTGGGTACCCGAACACCAAGCCCCCCACATAGAGGAGAATAAAGGAGGGGACTGAATGAAAACTGTGTGATTTAATTGACCCTCCAGGGAAGCAAGTCATTTTACTTTCTTAGTCTAGCAATTACCCAAGTTCAGATGATCAGGTACAAAGTGACTGCAACAGAATCCTGGTTTTCCATGGCATTCCGTTGGGTGAGGTATCTGCTTCCTGGTCCCCAAACTGGATGCAAATAGAAATAAGAAGAACCAGAAATGATCATGATGGATGGCCGCCTCATGCTGAAGTTTTAAGTAAAGGCTAAGAAACTTTTATTTTCTCAGCCCATTTAATCTTCTCGAGAGAAGGTAGACACAAGGGAAGTTAGTAGCCACCAGGCCAGAACGACACTGGGACAAGACGGGACCTATTTAAGAACAGAGATGGGCGTCCTTTCCTTGTGTACATGACAATTTTACGTGGCTTTTCTTTCATGCCCTAAATGCTACAATTCTGGACTGAAAATGAAGCTCACTTTAGGAAGGTCTAATGAGAAAACAACGCTCTTTCACACGCATTACACGTAATTTAAATCTGGTGGTGGTGGTGGGGGCGGGGATCCTTCCGCATTTTCATAGAGATTCACTTGTCAGATGGCAGCAAGGAGCCGGCGACTTGCCATCCCCCTGCTAACTGCCCAGTTGTTTGCCCAGTGACATAAACCGTGATACATTTACTTGGAATCGTTGTGCTGTTGCTGCTCTGTGTTCACCTTCATGCCGCCATTTATTAAGCACTTTCTCTGTGCCGGGCGCTGCATATTCTTTTAATTCCTCAAACAGCCTTGGGCGGTAGCTGTTATTATTACCCACATTTTATAGGTGACGAAACTGAGGTACAAAGAAGTTATGGAACTTGCCAGGGTCACATGATTCGTAAATAGCAAAGTAGGGGTTTCAACCTGTGGTTTCGGAGCCCAGAGTTTCTAAAGTCCGACCTGCCTTCCCTGGGCGTGATTGGAGACACCACCGACCCCTCACTAGGCTGGGGGCACCTTGAAGGTGGGGTATGTGTATCCCATTCCCAGGATTCAGTATAGTGCCTGGTGCATCGCGTAGGGACTCAGCGTATGTTGATTCGTTCAGCAAATGAAAAAAAGGCAAAAGAGAGCCTGGTTTGGGTGAGGGCTTTAGGGACTAGGCTTTGGGTTGCTGGATTCTCCCTACATACAAAACAGAGGCCCTTATCCGCTGCAGCCACTGCAAGGCTCACTGGCTTTGAAATCCTTCCCAGCAGTCTTGGGTAATGTGAGCCTCCAGTCTGAGAGAAATCAGCCACGGTGCTTCTACTTGGTAAATAAGAATTGATCCCAATATGGTGTCATCGCAAAACCCAAATAGCTTGTGATCACAGCATTAGGGTTCGAGGGTGATGACATGGTTTGGGGAATCTATGGCAGCCTGGACAGGGTTTCTGCCAGCCAGAGGAGAGAGCTCTCAGACTACCAGCAAAGCTCTCAGCATCGGAAGGACACATTTAGATTAAGCTCCGACAACTCTTTCCTTTCTTGCTAGATTCCTTTTGTACCTGGATTCTTTACCCACGCATCTGCCCCACCCACCCACCCATCCATCCACCCACAGTCAATTTCATTCTGCCTTCTCTTAGGAGGGAGTTTCGCATGACGGTTAAAAGCAGGGGATTTAGCCACAGATTAGATTTGAATCTCGATGTGTGATCTGGGGCAGGTTGCTTAGTCGCATTTAGTTACCCAGTTTCTATGTCTGTAAGAAAGAATCATACCTTCGTCCTAGAATGGTGGGATTAAAAGAGACGATGGCATCCAAAGACACATACAAGGGTGTTCATAGCAGCTTTATTCATAATAACCGCAAACCGGAAACAACCCAAATGCCTAGCAACAGGAGGAAAAAAAGATACACTAATCAATAATAAAAAGGAACTACTACACTTAACAACACAATGAATGTCACAGATGTTGTGTAAAGTGAAGTTCTAGATCAGGCAAAACTAATATATAATCATAGGAATCAGAACAGTGGCTACCGTGGCGGGTATTGACTGGGAAAGGGCCTCAGAGAACCTTCTGGGTTATGGTTCTATGGTTAGAATCACTCTGAGTGGTGATTGCATGGTTATGTCCATGTGGACACATTAAGTTCTACACCTCAGATGTGTGTACTTTACCGTATGAAAATTCAAACCGTACAAAAATTCAAAATGTATCAAAAAGAAGAAGAAAATAGATACCGAGTATTTAGCATAGTACCTGTTCCAAAGAGGACACTCAGAAACCACTCTTTCCTTGTGAACATGTGGTCATGTGAGATGAGCCATTCCAGCATGAGAAGACTGACAGCTGCCATTTGTTCCCGGTACTTTATGTTCCAAGAAAAGCGGAATCCTAACTATCTAGACAGGGGTGCTTGAGAAACGTTTTCCTCTGAAGGAACTTTTCCTTCCCTGCCCTTCTTTCTCAACCCCATGCTTGGTTGCTGCCCATCTCTTACAGGCTATGCGGTTACCGCCGGCCACTTCTCTCACATGTCCACCACCGATGTGGTGGGAGGTGCCCCACAGGATGAAGGCATCGGAAAGGTGAGGAGAAGAGTCCGTGGGATAGTGTGGGCTCAGACAGAAGGGGGGACCATGCTGCCACTGTTCCACTGTGAACATGTCGTCATGTGAGCTGATTGTCTGGCTAGGTCTTATTTTCGGGGAAACACAGTAGAGCCAGACAGAGAGAATCCTGGACCCAGTCAACAACAACAACAAAAAAGAGCATGAAAATGCTGCTTTCAGTTAGATCACATGAAAAGCTCTGGGTTAACTGGTCATAATTGACAAAATTACTGACTGTTCCAAATTCCCAGAGGGTGGGGTCTGGTACACACCTGATTCCCAAGGAGCCCAGCATGGACCTCTGGCCTTCAGGATTTGGGTGGTTGTTTGTTTCTGGTGTCAGGGCACAAAAGCATTCACACTAAGATGGTGATTCCTTACCCCATGGCAGGGTCCCCTATCTTTATTCTCATGGGACACTCCTCCCATAAGATGCAACTAGGAAAAGAACTTCCATAGTCACATCATTTAGGAAGTTCTACATGAATGAGCTTCTTTGTGGTGGAGATTCAGGGTATAAACATGCACATTAGGGCTCTGAAGAGTCCCATGGTAAAGGATTTTATATAACGTTTAACTCTGGCACTTCCCAAACTAAACTCATATTTACCCAAGCAGATTTCATGGCTCGAATGTTCTGTGGTATCACTTTGGAAAATGGCTTTGTCTAAAATACCTCCCTCGCTCTATCTTATCTTGACATGCCTGCTAAAGCTCTAACTAGTAGGAATGAAGGACATATTTTTCAACGAAGAAAATATTGTTTCCAAGAGTCGAATTGTTGGATAGTAGTAATTTGGAAGCTCCCTGGGACTCATTGTGTGTGGTTTCTATCAGTTACGTGTCTCAGGCGCAGTGGAGGTGATCTCTGCCTGAGGATGGAAGGACACTTTCTTTCTTTGCAGAGTTGATAAAATGAGGGCCACACTGACTTCATTATTGTCAGCCAGCGTAAGCACACCTGCCCTGTGCCTGGCCAGGCATTTAAATAGGACTCCCAGGGTGATGATGGTAAATATCTTTGGTTATTGCTTCCATCTTACCTGGATATATTTTTTTTTCATTCCATAGGTTTATATTTTTAGAGCTGACCGAAGATCAGGCACCTTAATTAAGATTTTTCAGGCATCAGGTAAAAAGGTGAGATTCTTGGTGTAAATGTCTTTTTGTTGTTTGAGAGATGTCACCATGTGGGAATCAGTTTTTACTTTTTCAAAAATTGATTTAAAGGCCCTATCTGTGCCCTATGTTTACATGGCAGTTCTACTGCCTGTTGGTGCCTTAACCTTCCCAACACCGTGTAACCTGAAAATTCAAGGGATTCATGCTTGCCAGAGGAGACATGCAGCCAGATTAGTGTGTACGTGGCTAAGTTCCAGCACAGAGCTTTCAAAGGTTGTCCATAGTTCAGACCCTGTCTTCAGAATTACTGCACGCTGTTTCTCTCTGCCTCTGTCCCTCTCCATCTGTCCGTCTTTGTTTCATACAGACACATCCACACCTCCAGAGGGGTCATGTACGGTTGAGTACAGGTAGCAATCCCTAATATGTATACTGATAACTTTCAAAGGAGGCACAGAGACCAGCGGTTCTCACGCTCCTTATCTCAGCAGTGCAGTGCTGCCCCCTCCTCCCTGCATCCTGAGCACCCCCACCACCATTGCCATGGGGATTGTTGTCACACAAAGAAAAAGCAAACAAAACACCCATTTGCCCTCGCTCGGGAAGGCTGCCATTAAATTAGTCACGGGCAAGGTTTATCTGCCTATGTGGTTTGTCCTCACCCTCTCCCCAATCCTAATTCCTGCAAATTTCTCATCTTAATTCCTATTATTACTGCACCATAGTCTGAAAGTCAGCCAGCTGGAGATTCCTTTGATTAATAAACGTGGGCTTCTTAGCCATGGACACCTTGTGTGGCTTAGATCAGCAGGGTTGCTTAGTGTGATTGGATGCTCTAAGGGGACGCCAATTCAGGCTGGGAGATGAGATTGGTCATTCAGAGGCTTCTCTTGGTAGAGGCCTTAGTGAGCTCTGGGAAGAAGCTTGGGACACCTGGGACATGGGAGGGAGATGACAGGAGATAGAATGTCAGAAGATGATTTTACCTCATCACTACCCTGAGAAAAGCGAGGGGTGGAGGGGGAGATGGTTTCCTTTCTCGGTGGTCATGTGTCCCAGCCCCAGTTCAGTTCCTGCTGTCAGTTAGACCTGCGGCACGCAGCCTGGCATCGTTACATATGGTTTTGATGGTGAGTCCTATTCTGAGTTCCATAAATTCCACTCACTTTTTGCAGTTTTAACAACCTTAATGTGTATACTCAGTATGTAATTGTCATCTTTCCAACAACAACAAAAATGCATCCCCAAACTTGTGAAGTTTTCCCTGAGAACAACCCTGCGTTCCCCTGAGAACTGGGCTGGCCTGTTATTTTAACATTTCCAAGCCCCAAAGCAGCAACACTGGAAAATGACTATGAGCAATTCTGCAGAAAAGGTTTTCCAAGCCCCTCTAAAGATAGAAAATGTATAACTCTATGTCATTTGTGATTAAAAAAAAAAAAAGTCCCAAAGAGCAAGTAGGGTATGAATGCTGCTAAGCCTAACATTTTAGATCTTTCTCCAAAAAATAATCAATAGGTGAGTATATCTACTGAGGAAAACCCCCTCTGCTCCCCTTCAAATGTATCTGAGCTTGAAAGCATAAAATTAAAGGATCCTTTCCCCCTGATTTATGGGGATATAATTTACATATAATGTTGTGTAAGTTTAAGGTGTATAGCATGATCATTTGATAATTGGTATATATACAGAGAATGCCAAAAACATGTATACACATTTTAAGAAAGGAAAACTGTGTTAAATTGTAATAATATATACTGATAATAAAACATGAATACAAGTCATGTTTGACTTCTGCAATTACAAGAGGTTCTCAAAGTGGTTTCCATCAGCATGCAGACACTTCTGATTATTGCGAACTACTGCTTGAGCAACGTTGACCAAAGTGTCCACTTGTATACTTTTTTTGGGCACTTTTTTGGAACCATCGGTACACACACACACACACACACACACACACACACACACACACACTGAAATGATTAACACATCCATCACCTCACATAACTACTATTTTTTAAAAAGTGCTTTGTGGAGCTTAAACATACCCGTCACCCGACTTCGGAATGTTTCCCTGTGTATCGGTAGCTGTACCTGCTTGCCTGCTTCCTCTGTCCCCCACTCCACTCCCCACGGCCTGTACCCTGGAGAGACCCATTATTGCCTGTCATCCTGGTGTAATTAACAGTCTGTAATTGTGTTCTCGCTCCTACTCAGGAACAGCCTGGTCTGGATGATAACTTACATGGCCACCCATCTGTAACTGGGTAATGGTCAGGTTTTGAGGGGTAGATTTGAGAGTCAGTAAAATGAGAGGTTAACATTTGAGAAGCCACGTGTCCAAACTTCCTTGGACTTTATGAAACTGAGTTCCAGGAGACCAGCTTACTTGTCTGCTTGAATGTCCTTAAGACAGGATGTGTCATGACTTCTGAAGGAGGGGATTAAAGAGCCCAGGCATTTCACCTCCCAGCCCTGGAGCCATGCTGCTTTTCATTTTCTTTGGGGGCTCTTCTTGTCCTTACCTCGTACCATTCTGGAGTTATTCCTTCATTCTGTCACTCACTCTTGCCCTCTTGTTGCACTGTCTTCTAGCTTTACCCCCATCACCTCTCTGATTTTGAAATAGACCATTACTCTATATGTCTTATTCTGCTTTTTGCCACAAGACATGAGAAATCCTTGTCCCTCTGACTTATCCATTGTTTCGTAGGGAAAGGACATGACCCCGAGCTTTCAAAGGGTGCCTTTAGCTTTTCTCTGTGTCCAGAGTCACACACAGAGAGGAGGGTTCTGACTCAGTAAACCACTAGTCCACTTCTGCTTTTGTTTGGCCAGAATTTGGTCAGCGAATTCTGTCTCCTGGCCTCACCATAACAAACACACCAAAAAAACCCAGTTCTGGTCTTTATTGGTTGACATCCTGCATAGACACATAAGAAATCACCAGTATGTATGTAGTTCAGATGTTAATAGAGACACACGTGCCCGAATTTCCAGGCTGATGGGCGAGCTCTGATGAAGAAACACTCATCCCAAAGCATGTCACGGCCATGTTGAAGTTTTATTGCACTAACGGAGTGTGTGATGCGTCAGTATGTAGATAGGAAACTTCATGTGCAAGGATTTCTGATTTAACACTGACAACAATGCCAAGTTAAATAGCTCATTGGAATGTAACAAAGACTTCCCTGGGGCTCAGACAGAGACAACAGCTGGTGGCTTCAAGAGCTTGCCTGGGTCTTAGTTCTTTAACTAAAGTCCAGACTGGGTGATTGGCAAGGCTGTTGAATTAGCGACTGGCAACTGGTTTCTGTCTCCCCTGCCTCCTGTGATTCTAAACCTCCGCTGTGCCCTTCTCCCTTGGGAATGGAAGGGCTGGAAGCGGGTGTGGGTTGAGTGGAAGTGGCCTTGGCATATGACTGGGGAAGGACTTCTGAGTCCTCGTGTCCCAGGGCTAACTGCAGGAAATAGTCGGGAGTGCCCTCTACCTGTGTCCCACTCCCTGGGCTTAGCTGCCAATATACTCCAACAATGAAGAAAATGCTTGTTCATGGTGATAACAAACAGAGCCCTTTTATTTGAAAACATTTTTTAAAAAAGGATAGCTTTTTTTTTTGCTTTTTGCTTTTTTTTTATAACCAGCAGTTGTAAACTGGCAGACGTTGGAAAGGATACAGCCTACAAAAAATTTTGTTTGTCCTGCACAGTACGTTTGTTTGTTTGTTTTAATTTTTAATATGAGCCAATTTGTTGTATTTAAAAAAAATAGGCCTTTTAAGTAAAATTTTAGATTTTTGGCTTCTCTTGAAAAATGGGAAAATTGGCTTTCCCTGGGTCAGGCTTCCTCTTCACAGCAGTTGACAACCCCTGGGCAGGAGCTGCTCCTTTAGCTGGGTCTGTGGACTCATTTGCCACTGTCTCCACCATTCCCTGTTGCTTCCCAGACACTGAAGCCAAGCGTCATTGCCACTTGTCAGCATACTTACACTGTTAGTTGCTTTTTCTTATACGTGTCATATCACCTGCCTGCATCCCATTGGCATTTGGGTTTGAGACCCCTGGTTTAAAATAATAGGTACTGGATTAAGCTATCATTAAAGAAGAGCCAGTGTAACCTGGCTGTGTTTCCTCTTCTGTCAAGTAGTCTTATGAGTTCTACCTGGTTGTAACCTGTATTTGCAACCTCACCTTGTATTTTTAAAACCAGTGCCTTGTTCTCCAGGGATGGGTCCATTTGTTTTCCTTTTGGTAGGGCTCTGGGAAAGGGGACGGAGCCAGTTAGCTCTGGTCTCACATTGACTGGGGGCTGTGCCTCACTGCTGGGAAGGGAAGTCAGATATTTTACTGTTTCCCTAGGCATTCTAGCTTGTGGGGCTAAGGGGCAGAGCTGCTGTCTAGCCTCTGAGGGGCCTGGGGGCAAGTGCTTCTAAAGCCAGTGGGCTGGAGGAGAGCGAGGGCTTCCTGTGTGAGGGCAGACACTGAACGCTTTGTTGCAACTCGACTTGGTTGCAGATGGGCTCTTACTTCGGCTCCTCCTTATGTGCAGTTGACCTGAACGCAGACGGCCTCTCTGACCTGCTGGTGGGGGCCCCCATGTTTTCTGAGATCAGGGACGAGGGGCAGGTCACCGTCTACATCAACAGAGGAAACGTGAGTACAGTGCTGGGCTACATGTGGACGGGGTGTGGGAGAGGAACATTTGCCCAGTGGGCGTTGTTTGAACATCCCTCTGGGCCGTGCACTGAGCCCCATTGCCCAGGTAGGAGCTTTCTACCTGCAGAAAGCTCAATGTTCCGTCAATGGAACGTTACATACAATGTTACAACTGCAAACATACAGGGATCAAAAAAAATCTTAATGGCTGTGGTTTGGATGCTTACTATGTACCGGGAACTGTTCTTCCCTCTTTCTGTGAATTATTTCAATGTAGTGTGTACATGGTATCAGGGGTCCCCATTTTTCAGGTGAAAAAAACGGAGGCTCAGAGAGGTTAAGTAACCTGCCCCAAACCACACAGCTAAGAAGTGATGGGGCTGGGATGTGAACGTAGGGAAGCTGGCTTCAGAGCTGGCTTGCTTCACCTCTCGGTTATGTTGCCTTCCTGGGCATATATACAACACCTGCCTAGGGAAGCAGAGAAGCCTTCTCAGAGGACACAATGGCTGGAACGAATCCGTGAAGGAGTAGGAGTTAGGCAGACGGGCTGGAGTGGGCTGGGAGCTGGGTGAGTGGGTTGAGGTATGAGCAGCAGGAGCATTTAGTTCACCATGGGGGTTGGGTGGGGGCAATGCAGTGGCCAAGGGTCATAATCATAAGATGTCCCTTATTCTGCAGAATCGTGAAAGGCATGGGATGGGGTCAGAAAGATGCCTCTGCCTCTAGCTGAGCAGAGGGTGGGCAGGGACAGGCGGCAGGAGACCAGTGAGAAAGAATCTGGAAGTAAGAGTGTTCAACAAGCAGGAAATAGTTAAAGGAATATATTTGGGCACCACAGCCTTTGAGCTAACATGAGAAAATGCTTATAAGATAATCAGGGGAAAGGCAGGATAAAAACTGTGTGTACAAACAACCTTTAAAAATACACAGGATACATAGGGAATGTTATGAACAGATCTCCCTGGGTGGTTGTGCTTGGGTAGAGGTTTAGTTTTATCTTTATCCAAATAGCAAGAATGTAATACTTCCATAATCAAAAAAGTGAGTGCTTTTCAGCAGCGACCAAGGTGCTACTTATCCCAATTGGGAGGGAGCGATGGTGTTTAACTACCACCAGGTGGTCAGACACCAGAGAGAACGGGCAGCTATTCAAAGAGGAGTCAGGGGACGTTAGAGCCTTGGAGTTTCCTGGATGTTTGCAAACTCTGTGAGGTGGATCTCAACCTGGGAGGGGAGAAGCTTCCTGGTATCCGTTGCAGTGAGTATGAGCACCTGCGTCCCCACTGACGTTCACAGAAGGGGGACAGGCACAGCACAGGGAGAAACGAAGTGGTCATCATGAAGCTGAGAACAGCTGGCCCTCGGCAGCTGCCAGCCACGCTGCTTGCAGGAGACGGGAGCATTTGTGTGGGTGTGAACTTGTCTGAGGCAATACTGCAACCAGACCACCAGCCTGACGATACGTCTCAGTCTGGGTGTGGACACGGAGCAGGGTGATTTCCCCAGACCTGCCCTGGACACGTTTTACCCACACATCTCAGCCCCTCGACCAATGTTTCCCATGCCACGTGCTCACTAAATGCCAGGGTACTCTTATTTCTGTCCAGCCTCTTCCTCTTTGATTAGTGGTTGCAAAGCAGTGGGGAGAAGTTTGGAAAAAGCGATGACTGGTGCTCGGGAGACCTGCCTTGGAAGCTTGGTTTTGTCACTGACTAGCCTGTGTGACATGGACAAAGAGCTTACAATTGGTGGCTCAGTTTCCTCCTCTGTGAAGTGGGTCTTCCTCAGAGTCCTTGTGCGATGGAAATGAAGAGGTGGACACACAGTGCCTGGTACAATCAAGAAATCACGTCTTGGTGCTTCTTCTGCCCACCGTATTAATAGGAAGAAACCATTACATAGTTCTGTTGTGGGGTGGGGGTTGCATTGATGTAAGAAATCATCACAGGTTTATGGTTGCTAAGTTGCAAGTGGTTTGTGTTTCGAGTGAAAAACATTTGGTCGGCAAAAGCCACGTGCTCCCTGGGGTGCTCTGTGGGTGTACAGTGGGTCCAGAGTATGTCTGCCCTGGGGCAGGTTCAGACACTCTTGTGCCCCAGACCATCAGATTGTGTCTTAACACTGACAGTCACATAGCAATGGTTGGGGAATAGAGTGGATGTCCTCAAATGGCTTTGCTTGCCACCATCACCATCAACCTTCTCCCTCTGTGGGTTGGGGTGTGCTCAGGACATTGAGACCACGCCTGATAATACGTACTGATGTGTGTGCCCCCATCCAGACCCCAGCCAAGAACTACTGGGTATGGGGTGCTTGCAACCATGACTCCCTCTGTCACAATACTAACACACGCACTCTGCAAAACAGCTTTACAAACGTCCCAAAAAGCAGGAGAGAAAAATAGAAATTGTATTCCTGTTTAAAACAAATTTAGGGCAAAAATGCTATGCCGTACAGAAAGCTGAGAGGCGACTGCGGGACAGGTAGGTGGGCAGGTGGGCTCGGTTATAGAACCGTAGGACGAGGGGGAGATTTAGTTACTCCCAGCGTGAGTTCTCCTTCCCAGTAAAAGGCGTCTCAAGTTGTTAGCCACCGTCACGCTGCCCAGGTCCAAGGGACTCATCTTGTCACTGGGAGAGAGAGGTCTGGGTGCCTGTGATTCTGCCCAGGTGTTTCCTGTCCATGAGTGTGCACTAGAGGGGCGGTATTGCCAGCTCTGGTTTTTAAATTGTGTTTTTAGTTCTGTTTTTTGTTTTGTTTTCCGTTTTTTCCTCCATCCTGTTTTCTCAGGGGGCCCTGGAGGAGCAGCTGGTCCTGAACGGGGACGGTGCCTACAACGCACACTTTGGGGAAAGCATCGCCAGCCTGGGTGACCTTGACGATGACGGGTTCCCAGGTCAGTGAACTCATGCCTGTGTCTAACTTTGCCCTCACGTGATGCACTCCTGGATCTCCCTGCCTGCTTGGAAGGCCGGTCAATGCACACTGGGGATGGAGGACACCTTTTAGAGAACATGTTGTCTGTGTAGATGCTCAGGGCTGAGCTCTGAGCCCCCTGGAGTTGTGCTTCTACGTAGTCCCTTCTCATCAGCTCAGTGGGTGCAAGTGAACCTTGGGGCTGGTCCACTGGGGTTTCTTATGGAAGAGAAGTTAGAAACACATGAGGAGAGAAGGTTACACTCTCCCCTGATAGTGACAGCCTGTGGGACTGACTGACGATTGAATGTGTCAGTGCTGGGGGGAGGGACATACTTGATGTCCACTTCTGTTTGGACATCGGTAGCCTTCCCCGTCTTGGCTTCTCTTTCTGGTCTTTTAAATACCTCCTCCCCTCACTGTATATGCAGTACTCAGACCTCAGGACCTGTGGAAGCCATGTCACTAGGGAGATGGCTGAGGTGGAACATGGGCTGGGGGGCAGCTCTTGCCTCAGGCCAGGCATCCAGGTTCCTTTCATCCCCTCACACCCCTGGCCAGAGAGGGCTTCATCTGGAGAGAGGAGACCTCCCTGGAGGTGGTGGGTGCGTGCCCTTCACGCTTGACCTCACTTCTGCAGACACGTGACTTGTGTTAGAAGCAAAGGGAACAAAGTCAGGAAGACCTAGGCTTTGTTCCAGGAGTTGTCAGTTTGTCAGAGTAGTGTTGACTTTTGTGTGAAGTGAATGCAATTTTATACAATTCCCTTATCCAGGAATAGAGTTGACTTTCTCACTTGTGCAATAACCATTGTCTATGGAATTTCCCTCTCTGAGAAACAGAACTGAGGGCCGGAGGTTTGTATTTATTTTATTGGATGGCTGAACGATTTTTCCTAGAAGGATGAGCTAGAAACTTTTCTGGAACTAAACTTTTCTCAGCTTCTATGATTTTCTTTTTAACTTTTTTTTTCTGCTGGGAGCTTCTGTGCCTAAGTTGATACATGAACCGCCAGCAACCTAGAAATTTCTGGTATGGAGGGATTCACACATGATGGAAGGAATCGGCTCTTATGTTATTCTGTGTGGCTTTTCTAACCCATAGCTGTTTTTCTCCCCTTAGATGTGGCTATTGGTGCACCCAAGGAAGACGACTTCTCCGGGGCAGTCTATATCTATCATGGTGACGCCAGTGGGATAGTCCCTCAGTACTCAATGGTAATTGGTGTGAGAGTGACGTGGTACCTGTTTGTTCGCACATTCATTCGACAAACATGTAGGGATCCTTTACCCTGCACCACCTCCTGGGATACGGAGGACCCCACAAGATTGTTCCTGCCTTTAGCCTTCCCACCCTCTAGTGAAAGACAAAAACAAATGCTATTGCTTATTAAAAACAAAAACTTATAGACTCCTGAGTTTGCTCACATTCAGGGATGCATTCTACCTACAGAAGATTATATCCAAATTCTTGCCCAGATTTAGAGCTGTTTATTTAAGGAGCAGAGACTTTATGTATTTATTTTTTTGTTACTCCTTTGTCAACCATCTGTGCTAAGCCAAAGGAGTATACTGTAAAATATAATCTAGAAAGATAGCGGTCCAGGGAGGAAGGGCCTGAAAGCTATCACAGGGCCGTTGTCACAATTGGCATTGAAATGAGGAGCTGGTTAAGCTCTGCCCTCGTGCCCCAGACTTGGGACATGGAAGTGGTGAGTTCTGTTTTTTGCCAGATCAGCTTGGTGTTCAATCCTGCTGATGGTGTCAAACCCAGTCCATGGGAAAAAAGGAAGTCATGCTCTCGGCAGAAGCATCATCAGGATATTTGTGGATCTCTGTATAGAGTGGCACAGGCCTGTGTCTTTCTCCCAGTGGGTCAGTGACAAAAAGGGACTGAGCACAGAGGTATTTTCCATCAGCAAATACTGATTTATCGAGCGCTCATTATGAGCTTATTACTTCCTACTCAATGCTTGTACTTCTCGTCGCAAAGAGGCTGGTCTCGTATCTTGATTATTGCTAAGGAAACAAAAAATTTTAACTGAGTCTTGTTCTTATAAAGTGTTCTATAAATGTTCTGTAAAATGAAAGCGTAGTAAAGTATCAAAACCTGTTCATGCACTAAAGTTTCTCAGTAAGAAAAAAAAGACTTTACAAGTGGGTTTTAAGAGGCAGTACGTAAATGGAAGTTCAGTTTATAGGTTCATAATTGTTCTTGCTGCACATGTAAGTTAGTTAATGAAGGGCCGAGGGTTGGGGTTGTTGCCAGTAGAGCTTCAGGTTCCCCGTCTGCTGGAGACTCCTGCTCAGCTCACTGACTCCAAGAGACAGATGCTAAGAGACATACTGCTCAGAGTATACCTGCCCTGCCCCTTTCTTGCCTCTCATCCTCGTAACAGCCCTGGGAGGTGGATACCTTTATTACCCCCCTTTTATTTATGAGGTGACTATGGCCCAGGGAGGTTAGTTAACCTGCCCAAGGTCACCAGCCAGTAAGTGGCAATACGGTGACTGAAACCGCCAGCCTGACTCCCAAACCTTTTATTGGAACCATTGTCCTCAACACATAGGAAAAAGGGGCACTCGGGGAGCTCAGCTGGAAAACTTAGGAATGTAGAAACTGATTTGGGTGTGAGACAGACACACTCCAAGGGGTATTTATTTACAGAGATCATCCTCTTTTCATTAGAAATGAATAATTAATAGTGGGGATAAACTCTTAGGTCATTCAGCTGCTGTGGCAGGAGGAAGAAGGCTTCAGGCGTAGTCTGGGAGTCACATCCATGTCACAAGGGCTTCTCTGGGTCAGGGCCACTGTGCCCAGTGTGATAAGCTGACTATTCGTCCACATTACTCTTTAACTCATTGTTCTTTTTCGAGTTCACCATGAAAAGTGTTGATTTTAAGATCCTCGTGTGCCTTTCTGCATTTGAGAGCCCTCTGGGCATGTCATGGCTGCCCCTGTCATCTTTCTCCTGACAAGCTGAAAGTCATCCAGGGGGCCCCATCCTTGGGCAGCCACCAGGGTCACTCTCCACGCATCCTCCTGGAAGCTTGTTCCCGGACCTCGGAAGCTAATCACACAGGGAGGCAACCTGCGAGAGACCCTTGCTTCCTGTGCTCCCCCAGCCCTCCAGTGTTTTGTTTTGTTGCTGGGTGGAACCCTGCAGGGAACTGACGTGTAAATTTTGTGGTCAGCCTGGGGTGTCTTCAGTAGGAAGCAGGGATCAGCAGTCGGACCTGTCCTGCCTTGGTCAGCAGGCCGGCTGCCTCGTTCGCTTTGACAAGGAGAAGTGGTTTGGGGCTCTTTAAAAAAAAAAGAAAGAGAGAGAGAGAGAGAAAAAAAGAAAAAAAAAGAAACAACTATGATTATACTTTTCCAAGCTGCTAATATGTATGTGATAAGGTCAGTGATTTAAAAGGGGGAAAAAAAATCCTTTCACGACAGGATTCTTCAGGGCCCACGTCCGGACAGAGCAGCCATTGTGTGGGTGAACTCGAGAAGGAAATCAGGAACAACCCTGGGCAAGGGAATCGCTTTTCTTTGGCCCGGATCAGTATTATTTCTACTGGATAAATTGTGAGATCAGAGTAAAGTTCTTACACATTGCTCTTTAACTCATTCCTCTTTTTCGAGTTGACTACGAGGAGTGTTGATTTTAAGATCCTCGTGTGCCTTTCTCCATTTGAGAGCCCTCTGGGCATGTCGTGGCGGCTTCTGTGATCTTTCTCCTGCCACGAGGACACTGCATGTAAACCTGGTCAAGCAGAGGTTTTCCAAGGCTCCTGGTTTTCATTTAGGGTTATTAGCACCGAGCAGACTTATCTTCCTGGCTTTATGACATAATGGCCTGCAGATGTCTGTGGGATAACTTAAGCCTGCATCGCCACCCCCAAACGGACCACCCCTTCACTCTTCCCCCTCATCCCAGCCACAGCATACCTTAGCAATGCAATCCCAGGGCAAGCTGCTGCTCGCGTTGATGGACTTCAGAGCTGAGATGGTCTGCTTCAAGATGTGGCTTTTAAGAAATACGCAGACACACATACATGTTTGTTTAGACAGAGCAATGCGGGGATGTGGGCTCTGCCTGTTAGCAAGAAACATTTCTTTAGTGTTTCCTACAGTGTTCTGATTTGTACTCTGATACTTGCGCATTTCCTGTTGGATGGCTTAAGTGAAGATAGCAAGTGGATGGTTATTTGTAGTGATCGGCTGCTGGGGGCCGGGGAATGTCCCTGGCGTCTCCATCTGTAGATCCTAAGGAAACTCCCCCTCCTCAGCCTCATGACTTCCCTGCAGGATGACGCAGGAAGGAAAAGGATGAGGATAAAGCCCAAAGGGATCCCCTGGAGATTTGTAAACCTGGTTCTGATGAGGATTTTGCTGCATGGCATGAAAACAAAGCATTTCTCTTATCATCCACAATGAGGGCATTGTGGAGGAAGCCTCCCCAAGGAGACTGCCTAGATAAAGGAAAGAAGGAACAGGTCTAATCCCAGAAGAGGGGACTTTTCTGATTCAGGAAGGTTGATATCTCTGTGAGGAACGGCGCCACACAAATGTTGATGTATCATTATACGTGATACATCATATAGAACAGATCTCCTTGAACCAATGTGGCATGTGTTAACATATGTTGAACTTAATGATGAATAAAAAGTAAGCATGGGTGCTGGTATGCCCCACGATGGTAGGGCTGTGAACTCTGGTTGGTTAAGAGCTGTCTTTTAGAGTGGAGGGTCAGCTTCAGCTCATTTTTGGGGGTTTCCTACAGTGTATGGAAAGTTCAGGACCATGGGGTTCTAGATTTATTGTGTAAAACTGTTTCATCCTGTTAGTGAAGCTCAGAGTTCTTCTGGTTGGTTTGATGGAGAGGTGGTTTCCATGTGACCATCTTGGCCATTTAGACATGCTAATGGCCTGCCACCTAGGGAAAGACGCTAATGTGTGCCTCTTAGCGGAGGAGTGTTACATATTGGGTACATGTTTGGGTAGAGTCATATAAGGGAAAATATGTTGTGATAATTTCAGCCAGCTGTGCTTGTGTGAAAACAAAACAAAACCTTGGTTAGAAATGGAAGCTAAACTTTATCCATTTCAAACTTCATTCAACATGTCAAAACATTAACATGTTAGGTAGATTTTTCATTAGCACTGAACTTAGAAAAAATTTTAAATGATAACATTTGGCTCTGGAGTGTGTTGCCTGCTAAAGATTCCTGATCATATTAGGACAATATTTTATTTTTCCTTTCAACAATGTCAAGACCAAGTGTTCTAGGGAAGCTGGGCTGAAATAGCTGCGGGGTTCTCCTTTCCGGTGACTCAATTTCCCTATTGTCTGTTTCAGAGACTGTCAGGGCAGAAGATAAGTCCAGTTTTACGGATGTTTGGGCAGTCCATATCAGGAGGAATTGACATGGATGGAAATGGCTATCCTGGTAAGCTATTTTTCTTTAAAGGCAGATGAGATAAATGAAGAAAAATGCCCGAGGCAGAATAATTTCCAGTCTGGTTTAAGCAATGGTTACATCTATTTAGGATTAGGAAAATTCACACACTAGAAGGGGGTGTTTTGTCTGGTGTTTGATTTTAAGGTGAAAGTGTTGATGTTTATTTTGGGGTTTTAAAATGATCTACTCTGAAGGGCTGAAACACTGGAGGGTGATTTTTTCAATGGTTCCTGTGGCAGCAAGTCTTTTTAATGAAGAAAAAAGCCCTATCCACATATAAAGTGATAAATAGTGAAAGCTCATGTTTTCCTTGATATTTAACCATATTCAGAAGCTTCTTACTCTTGAGAGGGGGGAAAAAGGAGCTAAGCAGCAGCCCCCTGCCCCACCAAACCCCGCTACATGAAGATTATTGACAGAAAGATTTAGAGCAAAAAGAAAATCATGTCCTCTCACTGATGGACGAACAGAACTTCACCATTCAAGGCTGGCTGGCTTGTCTTCAGGGTTAATTAACACCTTGTGGTGGTTGAGGCGAATTAAATGAAAATGTACGATTTCAAACCCCAATCCCAAGTGATATCTGATTCAGGTAAAATTGGGCAGTGGAGTAGTGGTTCTTTTGGTGTTTGAAGGGGTCGGAGTGGGATGAGGTAAGGAAACGAAGATAAGAATGTGGGGAAAAAAATCCAAAATTATCATGGAATTCAGAAAAAATTTCCCTGAAACTGTAGGTCATCTTGCTATCTTGTGAAAAAATTTATTTCCACTTAAAATGCCTCCAAAGGAGCTGGGAAAACAAATGCAATTCTGCAGGGCCCCAAATTCCGTAGCTTCTTACAGACAGAGGAGTTTCGAGCATCCCTCATAACTTTGCGGAGCCAGAAGGAGTGTGAATAGACAAAGGTCAGTGTGGAAGTGTGTGGCCCTGTAGGAAGACCCCTCATGATCTTGTCCCAGGCAATTTGTGGCCATCCCTAAATAATACCTTACATTGGTTTAGCATTTTAATATATGCAAAATGCTTCCACATGCAATGTACATCTTTTTTATTTTTTATTTTTATTGGGGAATATTGGGGAACAGTGTGTTTTTCCAGGACCCATCAGCTCCAAGTCAAGTTGTTGTTTTCACTCTAGTTGTGGAGGGTGCAGCTTACTGGCCTATGTGGGAACTGAACCAGTGACCTTTGTGTTATGAGCAGTGCACTCTAACCACTGAGCCAACCGGATGCCCAGGGGTTTCTGTTAGAGGGGAAGAAAGGCAGAGAGCTACTAGATGAGTGGATACTTCCTAAATTAAAGTTATTTAGGAGTAAACATTACCAGCTAACGCTTGTGTCTTGGTTTGAAATTTACCAAGTATTTTCAAGAATTTTCTTATTTAAATATCTGATTTAGTATATTACATTTAATACATATTTAAATATGTTAAAATATTATATTTAATAAATATTTAGTATTTAATACATATTTCTTGATTTAAGTATTATGACATATTATCAGCTTTGGAAAAAGACGTGGGGTAATTATCTTTATTGTACAGACGAGGACACTGAGAGACTCTGAGGTCACGTAGAGTAAGGTGTGAAGTGGAAATGATTCACATGTTTTACAGATCTTGGACCTTTTCCTAAGTCATCTAATTCCAGGTATCCCTCTCTCTGATTCACTGATGTCCTAAAGAAATATAATGTGAGCCACATATGTAATTTAAAATACTCTAGAAACCACATAAGAAAGATAAAAAGAAACAGGTGAAATTAATTTTAATGTTTTATTTAGTTCCATACGTCGACATGTTTCCCCGAAAATAAGACCTCACTGGAAAATAAGCCCTAGCATGGTTTTTCAGGATGACATCCTCTGAACATAAGCCCTAATGTGTCTTTTGGAGCAAGAATTAATATAAGACCCGGTCTTATTTTCGGGGAAACACGGTATTATCATCTTAACATATAACCAATATAAAATTCTTAATGAGATAGCTAATGTTTTGTCATACTAGGTCTTTGAAATCAGCTTGTATGTTACACTCAGACACATGTCAGTTCAGACGAGCTACGTTTCGAGGTCCACCAGCCACATCTGGTGGGTGATTGGCTGCCATATGGGACAGTGTGGCTCTAACTCTTACAAAATCATTACATAGCCCAGAGGATGGCTGTCAGGGGCCCCCTGACCTCAGGGCCAGGCCTCCATTGCTGTGGAGCACCTTGCCAGGGGGTGGGTAGGATGGGCTTTAACAGATTTCTGAATATGTATGTATACCTCTGCTTTTCAGATGTAACTGTTGGAGCCTTCATGTCCGACAGTGTTGTTCTTCTGAGGTGAGATGCTTCTCTCTTGCTTCTTGGGTTACATTCTTCACGGATGAGGGGTGGAATTTGGTGGTGGGAGCACAAGGGAGTTATTCACCATTAGTTAGCAGTTCCCTCTGTTCTCTTCCATGCAAATGGAGGTGCTTGGTAAAGGAGAATGCTACCTTCACTCTCATTATTCTCTGTCTCAGCATTGCCAGCTCCAGTGGCTTACAGATGTGAGATGATAGCATCCCTGGAGCTTCTAGACAGAATTTTTTTTTGGGGGGCGGGCTGAGTCCCAGGGGTTTTTGCTATGAACAACCCCTTTCATTAATGTGCTATACACAGAATATCGTTTCCCATGGGTGCCATGACAAGGAAGTGTCCAAGAGGCTGGGAAGCACTGTCCGGTCCTCTCTCTTCATCCCCACACCCTGCATTCCCACCTCATCAGTCCCCAGCTCCCCAAGGATGGGGAGCCGCTGCCTGTGGGCTAGCCCTTTGTTTTCTGGTGGCAGCAGAGGTGGGGGACATAAGCTTAGGTCCAGTGCTTGCTGAAGCCCATGCGGTCTGGATCTCTCCTACGGAGGCCAGTGGGCTGCCATCCCACCCATGAACCATCTCCAAGTATTTCTGTCTGTATGAGTCAGAGGAGGCAGAATTACACTTTGGAGTGGGAGCCAACTCTTAGGTTTTGGTAATAACTTGATGGCAGAACGTTCTAAAATAGGCTGGTAGGATCTCAGAGCTGGAAGGGATCCCAGAGGCCATTTCGTTCCACACCCTGGATTCTTCTCATTCAGCAGTGCCTTCCTCCAAGTTTTTACTACCAGGCCACACAGCCTCTTCGTAAAAGAAGTGCCCCCCTGTGGGTGGGGGCTTAATAGCTTCTTAAGGAACCAGTTAATCCCCAGGTGAATCAAAATACTAAATTGTTGAAGAGGCAGAATAGCTTTGAGGTTAAGAGTGTAAAGTCTGGGACCAGATGGTCTGGCTTCCAGCCATGACTCTACCCTTAGGAGATGAGTTTCCTGGACAAGTCTGGTCACCTCTCTTTCAGCATTCTCATCTATTGAACAAAGTAATGGTATGGACCCCATCGGGTTCTTGGGAGAACTCAGTGAGTTAGTCCATGTAAAATGCATAGAACAGTACTTGGCGTAAGTGCTCAATACATGCTAGCAATTTTGACATACATTGGGTTAATTTTTGCCTCCCTAAAATTCTGCTTCTGGGTCCCCTATCTTCTATGTAGAAGGCCTTCAGTATTTGAAGGTGGTAATTGTGTCCCCGTTATGACCCAGCTAACAGGCAAGTTAGGTAGAGTTTAGGTAGTTACCTCAGGGTTTCGGTGGGACCAGAAAAGGGAGGAGGGCCAGGCAACTGTGCATGTATGTGTACTTAGAACACACCGTGCTCGTTCTCAAGTGTCCTCCCGGAGAGTCCAGTGGCGTGTGGGTTAGGGATGCTTTGGACTGCAGCTAAGAGAAAACCTTATAACCAAGAGTGGAGCTAGGGTTTCCAGGAGGGAATTCCTGCCCATTCTTGGGAATTTTTTTCACTTTTCCATTCCCGAATCCCAAGAATAGTTGGTCAGGAAATCGGGAAAATCGGCTCCTTGAACCCGGGTGGTTGGTAGTATCTGCCATCACTTTGTGGAAATGATTCATCATGGAGAACAGAAAACAGTTTGTATCTCGGGATTCGGGAATGGGAAAGCAAAAAAAATTCCTGAGAACGGGCGGGAATTCCTGCCCGGAAACCCTAAGTAGAGCAGATGGCTTCAAGGCAGGCATGGACGGCTCGCATTTTCACTGGCAGTGCCTGCTCTTTATCTGTCCACTCATCTCTGCCCTGCAAACTGACCCCGAAGAAGGCCCGGGTCATTAGAGTGACACCACGTCAGAGGGCATCCTGACTGGTTTTATTCTTCACTGTGAAATATCACAAGTGAACTAGCAGGCGCCGAACTGTCAGCCACCAGAAAGAGGTAGTCCAGCCCCCCGCTTCATTAAAATAAAATCTTGGAAGTGTTTGCGGTGCTGTCCTCAGGTGCCCCTTTGCTTTTATCTCAGAGGCTGGCACATGTGCAGGTGGGACCATGAAAACCAGTTGCCCTTCCCCCCAGGAGTGTGGGTTGGCCCAGCTCTGCCCTTAGGAAGTTTGTTCTCTCTGATTAGCTCAGGAGGGCAGGTCCTGGGGTAGGGTGATAGGCGTCTGGTATGATGCCATTGAAAGTCAAGGGAAGTGATCAGAGAGGCTTATGAAAGATTTCTGGGCTTTTCCTGGTCCAAAAACAATACTTGGAGTTGAAACAAAAGGATTTGAGGGGACTGATCTGCCGGATGTTGGAGGGAGATGTGCTTGTGAAGGTCCTAATGTGTCATTTCAAAGGACTCTGTTTTAACAACCTTCATCATTTTGTCTGGACCGCTCACTTCTGTTTCCTGCTCACCTCACCTCTGCAAAGCTCTTCCATGAGAGGAGGGACCAGGCATCCTCTTGCTGAGGTGGCCCCTCGGGTGACTGCAGGGGCTGGGTTTTCTCCTGTTTGATGACCATGCAGGACATGCACTTGGCAGGGCGGGGCTCTCCCAGGGTAGAGACCAACTCTCCCTGGTACCCCTGTCTGTTTTGTGAAATTTTGGGCACTTCTGTGGTTTTCAGTCCCATGGCCTGGCATGAAGTTTGCCCCCATTTAACAAGGGGTTTTGAAAACCTGCTGACCTGGGAACCTCACGATCGATTCTCCAGGATCCCAATCCTTGGGGGGCCTGCAGGCTCGTGGGGCAGCTTTGGAAATAGACAGTGACCTTAATTAGTAAGTGAGATGAGGTGTGAACCCTGAGACCACAGAGAGGGAGAACATCCAACTGCCGGGGTACTAAGAAGGGCTTCTTGGGAGAGGAAACACCTGAGCTGGCCGTTGACGGGCAGTGGGGCTCTAGAGAGTGTCCCTGGCCTCCGTACAATCACCGTGATGAGGAGCAGGATATTCCTTTACAGCATCTAAGAATGAACCCAGAAGAAAATGGGAAGACAAGACCATTGAGTTTCTTTCAGGCACTGTTGTCTGACTTCCATTAGTCCTACAGCTGGATTTGCTCTGGGAGTCCCACAGTGTCCCTGTACTTGTCACAAAGGTTCCTCTCTGGACCCATATCTCATGCAGTGGGAGCAGTAGTGAAATCCCTTAACCCCATGTTTGTCACGTGTCTCCTCGCTTCCTTTTTTTTTTTTCTCTCTGCAGTTTTCCTTAATGCTTTCTTCTCTTAGAGTTGGTGTTGGTCATCGTTCCCATGTGTCTTGTCACAATGGGCACTCTGAGATCACTGTACACAAGTGAGGTCATTGTGCTCAGGCCTCTAATGCCCCTTAATCTTGTTATGTCACCCCAGCGCATGAAGGCTGCAGCTCCTTGGAGGGAAAAGGGTCTCTTTGTGAGGCCTGGAGGGGAGAAGGTTAAGCCACAGCTTAGGTGAACCGTCCCTGAGCAGATGTTTGCAATGAGAGCAGAATGTGGGATTCACTCAAAGCTTTTGTTGGTCGCCTCAGGGGACCTGCAACAATGAGGCTCTCTATCCATCAAGCACTGGGGGGTGGTCCACACGGGTGTTAAGTGTGTGGATGTTTATTGGGTTTCACTTGGTCCTGAGGCCAGGCGGGTTGATTTCTGAAGTACTTTGCTGTTACCAGCTGGGACTCCATTAATCATGTTCTGTAGAAAAATACTTAATGAATTGATGGGAGTCAGTGAAGGTAGAGGCGGGACCCACCTGATGGGACGGGCACTTTGCAGTTCATGCTTCTAATGGCAGTAAGTGCTGTGGGGGAATCCTGACTGTGCCTCATTTCTCAAGTCACGGCATCCGCTGTTGAACTCCTCTTAAATATAGTCTTATCTTCCTAATAAAATGGAAATCGGAACTTAATTGGTGAAATTTCAAATAATCACTCAACATCTGGTGGTTCATTTATGGCTTCAACCAGATGTGTTTTATTAACAACGAACTTGCTTTTCTTATTGGGAAGCTAACCATTAACTTATTAGGAAATAAGCTGGAAAAAAAAACAACACAGAAAAAAGGTATTTACAGAGCACCCTGGCCCTTCTCGCTTCGGTTATTTCATACTTTAATTAAGGGCTGGGCGGCCAGCCAGCAGCCCTAGGATTTGTCCTGTTGCTTTAGTTCTCGTTCGGTGCTGAGAGCTTCCTCTCTCGTCCTGTAGGGCGAGACCCGTCATTACAGTGGACGTCTCCATCTTCCTCCCAGCCTCCATCAACATCACGGCGCCTCAGTGCCACGACGGACAGCAGCCTGTGAATTGCCTGAATGTCACTGCCTGCTTCCGCTTCCACGGCAGGCACGTCCCTGGAGAAATTGGTAATGAGCCAGCGAGTCAGGGCTCTTTGCTGAAGGGGGCTTGTGGGGGTGTGGGCAGCCAAGGGAAGTTTCTGGAGTTTTGAAGGCAGCAGACCCCCACGAGCCAGACGCCCTTTCCCTCTGAGGTTCCTCCTCTTTTCATTCTGCTTACCACTGTTTTCCCACTTTAACACAACCACTAGCTCTAGGACAAATAATATTTGACCCCAAACATCTCTCTCCCAAATGTATGTGGATCAGACTCAAACCTTTCTGGGCCACGGGTGGGACAGGCCTGTGGGACTTGTGGAACTGTAGTGATTGGAGCCTGGCCTTCTGGAACGTTCCGTGCAGTCAGAAAAGGTGGGACTCTGGAGGCTCCCCTGTGAGTTTGTAGCTCCAGCCAAATGTCAGCAGAATTGGAGACCAAGAGTGGATGGTAGGTTTGGGACGCTGACTTCCACAAAGGCTTAGGCTTCCAAAAGAGGGGGAGCTGCTTTGTCAGCTTTAGATGACTGAAGAGAGGCCAGCGGCAGCCATCCCCGCTTTCTCTGACTGGGGAAGGTCGACTCGCCAGCCCAGCTCCAGAGACTGGATCCAGCCCCGGAACAAGCGAGGATCCGTGTGGATGAGAATTCAGAGGGTGTGATCACCCGAAGGAAATGAATTGCAGGGCAGTTGTGCAGATTCATAGGGGCTTTGTTTTCACTTGAAAGGTTGATTTAATAACAGAAAGTAGAGTTTCAGGAAAATGAGAACAAAAAAGTCCCACTAATAAGGACCTGGCCTCACTGACTTTCTTAGACATTTTGAGTGTCACGTGTGTCTCCTGTCCCTACTCACAGTGTCGTCCCTGGGCCGGCAGCAGCAGCAGCAGCCCCCGGGAGCTTGTTAGAAAGACAGACCCTCAGGCCCCAGGCCACACCTGTGAATCAGAAACTGTGTTTCACAAGACCCCTGCAAGATGCGCGGGCACAGCTAAGTCTGAGAAGCGCTGCTCTAGTGCCCGTGTGTGTGCGCACACAGCCATGGGCTGGTCCATCTCTCAGCGGCACCTGGAATTCTCTGCCTTGTTTCACAATATTCTAACCCTTCTAGGTCACCTGTCTCATTGGCACGCTATCTTGGTCTTCAGGTGGATTGAATAAGCTCCACAATTAAACCTTGTTTTAAAACCTTGTTTTACTATAGATTGTTCAAAAGGACTCAGAAGTTTCAAAATCAAATATAAACATACCATGAACTTGGGACTTGGCCAATGAGAGAGGGTGAACAAACTTTTTTTTGTGAGCAGCCCAGTGAGAAAAAGATACTTGCTCAGGATCCTATAGCTATTGGTGGCGCCAGGAGTTGAATGCTGGTCTGACGATACTGAGTTTTGTGTTCAAAAACCATTTCTCAGCCCCGCCCTAATTGTTTAAGACACCACAGTCTCTAGGAAAAAAATTTTCAGATGGTCCTGGGACTCGTAGGTCCTCCGCCTCGTTAGACGGTGTGTCGTCTGTCAACCACCAACTCATGATGTAGTTGGACTCCGTGAAAAAACATTTTAAAAAGGGTTGAGTTGAAGATTAATTTTGGTGTGCATAAAAATCAGCAGAACTACCTGAGAACTCTTCACACACAAAAAAAGCAATTGGGAGTTCATGTGTGTGTTCATTTGACAAATATTTATTGTGCGCCTACATGTGCCAGGCATGTCCCAATGGAGCGTCTACTGGGAATAACAGATTTTCTACTATTTTGATCCTGAAGTACCGTACACAGCTTTCAGAGTCTTTAACTCTGTCTGTTGTGGTGAAGATAAATTAGTATAGCAGGAACCGAGGAGAAGGAACCAGGACGCAAGAGTGATTTCGGAGCACAAGACGATGGTAGAACACACTCTGATTTGCAGGTTCAGGAGCTGAGCAAGGAGAATATGTGGGTGTCTCCTCACGCTGCTCCCAACTAGTGACCCTTTCTTTGGCCCCAGTCACTGGGGCCCCTTTCATTGACTTCTAGGCAGAATTATAATGAAGGTCCTTAACCATGGCCCTTGAAGTGTTGGGGTGTCACGGAAGAGACAGGCTGTTGGGTGACACACACACACACACATATAGATACAGTACGGACTTCATGGGCAGTAAGGAACGACTCGGCTAGTGTCCACATCAGAATGGTGAATACTGAGCTGGGGTTCCTCCTCCAGTTCAGGTCACTTCCTTCCCTTCCACCTGCCATATGGGTTCTTGGATGAAATCAAACATTCCTTTATGGTCAAAAGGGATGTTTTCCCACATTTATTTAAGATTCAGGCTTAAAGAGGATGGATGATAACTCGAGACTTTCGATATCAGTGAGACAATGCAGAAAATTATCCAACACTAACATTTTCTGTCTCTTCCCCTGGCATCCAGGGAAATAACTATGTCTCAGTCTTTGCAGTAGAGAAAGAAATGCAGAAATCTGCCAAAAAAAAAAAAAGTTGGCAGTGGAATTATGGAGTGTTTGAGAAGGGAAAAATGGGCAGCCATTATGGAAATGTGATGGGAAATCAGGTGGAGGTAAAAGGTAGTTTGTCAGGTAGCTGTGGAGTCCAGCTGTGGGTGGGGTGTTTGGAGTTTGGCGTCGAAGGCAGTCCCTTGGCTCTGTGCAATCAGGACGGTGAGGTCCCCAGTTTCCAGATGGAGGAAGAAGAGGGCACCTCCAGGGTACAGGTTTCTTCCACTCCTGCAGGCCCAGCAGACGGGGTTGGCCAGCTCCCTGTCATCGCCCAGGCCTCTGCACTGGGAGCCCAGGGCTGAGACTCCAGTTATCAGCCTTCCTCGTTTTCACTGCTGGTGGCAGCAGAACATCCGCGTTGCTGGTGGTTTTGGCCATGGTTACCTTGCAAATAGGTGTCCGCATATCCAGGGCTGAGTTTTTCAGCAGAATAGCTGCATTTGGGCAGTACAGCCTGGGCTGTGCAATAAAGAGGCGCCAGTGGTCTGCAAGGTACTTCTGAACAGCTGTCAGAAGTGGAGTCTTCAGTGGTATCCATCCGCTGGCATCTTCAGCTACAGGACCTCTCTGGGGATGGTTTGGGAGCCATAAACAGTTGCTGTCATAGTCTTGTCTCTGGTTTCTTCTCTCCTTTGCGACCTCACACATGCGCACAGAGAAGGAACCACCGAGGAGGGACTCTATTTGCCTTTTTATTTCCTGCTTTAGCAATGGAAAACCACAGCTCCCACTTGGTCACAGGAGTATTTAGGGCCAGCTGATTAGCCAAGCCGCTAGAGGGGCTGCTGTGCCTTCTGGCAATACCGTGGGAACTACCGAGCTTCACGATAGGGAGTGACTCTGCCTTGGCCCCTCAGGGAGGGTCCAGTCAGCAAAACAGAAAGCACACCAGTTATTTTCACAAACAGAAGTTAACGCTGGGAATCAGCTAAGCAGGTCATAGAGGGCCTGGTAGAAAGTACATCTAACAGCCACCACTTCTGTGTCTGCACCAGCTGTTGTTCCCAGACCAGGTGCAGCAGCACATGGGACCTTGTTAGAAATGCAAATTCTAACTGAATCAGAAACTCTGGGGGTGGAGCCCAGCAACCTATGTTTTGACAAGCTTCCAGGTGGCTTAGATCTGAGGACCTTGGGTTGGGGGGGAACAAAGGGAAAAGGTTATACTTGGGTGAACCACTTTTTGGGGTTATCAGAATCTGTAACAGGGAGAAGAGATCCTGCAGAGCTGAGACCTAAACCTCGAAGGAGGGGTCACTTACCGGCTGCTGCTGCTGGCTTCTCTGAGGGGGTGGGGTAAAACAAACTAGAATTAACTGCTTTTGGAACCCGCTGCCGTGTAAAACTGTTGCTGGGTTAAGCTGACAGGCATGGGAAGCAGGCAGGCAGGAGCAAGGCCCTTCTCTGTCCTCCAGCCCTGCAGCCTCACTCAAGCTCTCCATCTTGGCAGATCCACAGAGCTGCTGGCAAAGCAGAAATGAAGTTTGCAGAGCCCGGTCTCCAGCACTGCAGAGCAGAGAAGGCTGGGTTTGGAGCCGAGACACACCCGCTCCATTAATCAGCACAGCAAGGACCCAGTCACTTGGAGTTCCTGAAGCGCCTGTGGGGTCCTTCAATCCACAGATAGTTATTAAATTCTTATGTAGAAGTGCCAGACGCGATGCTCGGTCCTGGGCACAGGGCAGAGAACAGGCCAGGCAAAGTACTTGCTTTCATGGAACTTGCCAGCCAGGGGTAGGGAGACAGGTGATCAAGACAAATATAACCGATGCTGCTGCTTCTGGATGTGCCTGAGCCTCTTTATGTGGCTGGTCCTGTGCTCAGTGCTGGGGCACAGACACAGCGTCCGACTCGAGCAGCCTCAAGACAGGTTTATAGTATATTTCGTCAGGCAAGAGTTCTGCCCATCCTGTCTCCCTAATCACTTCATTCTCGGCTTGGGGGGTGGCCTGTGGCTCCTTGGAGCCTCCTGGCTGCCATATGTAAGGGTGGTGACTGCTGTGCGGGAGAGGGCTTTGGCCCTGACCCACGGGCTGGGTCTGTACCTATTTGCTGGCCAGGCTGAAGCCTACACATACCTGTCAGTCTCTGGAGGCAGTTCTGGGCTCTCACCAGAGTGTGCTAGATAAAAACCAGGAAGGGGTGAGCGCTAAGTGGTTGTGTGTTGTGCTCTGATTCTGCGTCCCTAGTTTCCATGACTCTCAGTCAGCCTGGCAAAGCTGTGAGCAAGCAGGCGTGCCCGCCCTGCCTTTGGACAAGCAGTTGAGTCCAGGTCCTGGGAGATGGCACCCACGTCACTCAAGCCAATCGCAGAAATAGGGTTGAAACGAGGTGACTTGTTCTCTGACCCTTCCTGGGGCTTGAGGAATGCGCTTCTGCTCCAGAGAGTGTTTGCACACAGAGAACGTTCTCTGAGCTCCTTTTGGTCTCTTGAGAAACATGGAGATGAGATAATGAGGCAATCCATGTTATATGAGTAATATTAGACCAGGGGTAACCTGGTTCAGTAATTGCTCCTCATTCTTTGGGAGGGGGGATAAATCTTAGGAAAGCTAGTAAAGTGAAAATCTCCTCCCTCCCCCCAACCTCCTGGGAAACTCTAAGGGAAGCTCAGAGTAACTCTGGAAGGAGAATTTATTAGCAAAATTTCACAGCTAAAATCATGTTCTGATGGAGAAAGGGAATGAATCAGAACTCGCTGGGAGAGACCAGAGCCCGAGTTGATGCGAGACAGCTGGCTCCCTCCTGGCCCAGGCCGGTGTGGGGGGCCCTCGGGAACCAGCTGGGGGCAGGGACAGGAGGCGGCTGAAAGCATTACTTGGGGCTGATCAGCTTTTCCATCAACATGACATCATTCGACATGGCATGGACGCAAGCTGCCAAAGGGAAAACCTGAAGACGTGCAATGTGCTATTGGAGCGGGCCCTAATCAGAACCACGACCCTCCCAGGACGGGCGGGGGCTGGCCGGGCTGGCTTGCATTAGGGGCACCCTCCCACGGGGGCTCCAGCCACCTGAACCAAGGGAGCTGATTGGCTGCTTCTGCAGCTTCTCTGCTTCTTAGAGGCTCCCTTTCAGACACTTGGGGTGGGTGCTATTTGAAACTACCAGCCGAGCTCAGGGCTTCAGAACGGTCTGCATTTCTTGCCACCCTGGCAGCTCCAAGACCCTCCTCCCTCAGGCTGGGTTTCCCATTGTGAGTCTCCTCATGGCTGCTTTCTTCTAGAAGACAGTTTGCTATGCAGTGGACTTCCTTTGTGTAATTTAAAATGTCACAGTAAATTTTAAATCAAGCAGAAGCACCGAGTAGGCAGTGCTAAAGATGAAAAGCTTCCAAAATGATTGCGCTGGGTGAATTGGATAACACGGTCTGCCTGTGATTGTATACGTTAACATTTTAGGAAAGTCTGATAGGTGAACGTGTTTGGCATGTCCACACTCTGCCTTGAGCAGGGCAGCGGTTGTGGTCCTCAGCTGTTTCCAGGAACTGAGCGATTTCTCCCCTTCCTTGAGTTGCAAGGGGAATATACTGGGTCAACAATTCTGCAATGAGAGGGGGTTTGGAAGTCTAAAGCTGGTATTTGGAAAGCCCCCAGCATAGTGCTTGGCACATACTGAGGGTCAAACTCATTCCCTTTTCCTGACTTGCTCCATCTTAATTTGGATTCTCCCAGAAGCAGAGCCGGGGTCAAAGACTCAAGTGCAGGTAGTTGATTCAGGAGTTGATCCCAAGAGGCACCAGTAGGAAAGTGGGGAAAATGAGATGGGAAGGGAAGGCAGCTGCATCAGTCAAGTTTCTCTAGAGAAATGAAACAAGAGGATGTGTGCATATTGATACCGCAGCTTGGAAGCAGTCTGGAAGCAGAATGCCTTCTTTTTGTGGGGACTTTAGTCTTTTTCCCTTTGATTTTCAACTCATTAGATGAAGCTCCCCCCCCCCCAATATGGAGGATAATATGCTTTATCCAAAATGTACTGATTTAGCCGTTCATCTCATCTAAAAAATAGTTTTGCAGTGACATCCAGATTGGTGTTTGACCAAATACCTGGGTACTGTGGGCTCATCAAATTGACACATAAAATAGAGCATCATAGCAGCCAAATAGAAGGTGTGTTATGGAGCAAGTTACCAGTGTGGGCAGTTGGAGCTGAATCCTGCTGGGGGACCCTGGGAGTCCGTGTGAAACACACCTCAGAGTCACCCCCCTCGAGGGACGAGGGAGCTGGGGTCACGCAGTACTGAAGGTGGCTGTGGGGACTTGAGTTCTCAGCTATTTCTGGCCTGCCATGCATGTGGACAGAGCCACCAGAGAAAGCCCTCGGGAAACGGGATGCAGGTGCTGGCAGTTGTAAATTGGGCTGGACAGCAGAGAAATGGTAAAAGTGCAGAGGATATGGGTGGGGCACTGATACTATCCGTTCTGTCTTCCTGTGTTCATTTCCACCCAGGCTTTCTCTGCGCTCAGCCAGCTCATTGCTGGCAAGATGGTTCAAACCCTCTGTTCTCTCCATGATTACGCTTTCTGAGGGAGGGCCGCCATAGCACTCTCACCTGGGCAGAAGGTCAGGTAGGGGGCTGCCAAGGAGACCCCACTCAGCAGCTGCCATAGTGGTTTCCCACGGCCTTCTGGCTTATCCTCCAGCAGTGCCCATCTCTAGCCCTGGTCTTGCTAAACGGAACTTGGAAACTCGTTTTATTTATACTTATTCTTTCTTTATGCCTGTTGTTCAGAAAAATTATGATCATGAAGTTCAGTTCTAGATCTCCCTACTTGTTTGGTTCTGCTATCTGTGCGTTCAAAAAATGTAAGCTTTTTTTTGGTCAGACAATGTAAAAAATGTACCCAGAACCAGTGTAGGAGGGATAACCCGGCACTGCAGGTGAGGAGAGTTCTAGATTCGGTCCTGAGGTGGGTGGTTCTCTGGCCTGGAGCAAGTCTTGTTCCTTAGATGGGGTCTCAGTTCCTCATCTAAAACTGAGGGTTTGGGACTACATGGTCCCAAGGATTGCCCTAAAGACTTGACGTTCGATGAGTGTACCCCATTTCCCACTGTTGTCGGCTAGGGAGTTGGTATTAGCTCTTATATAAGTTCCCATGTTTCCTCAGTAGAAGTGCTTTCCAACATGCGTTCTTTTCTTCTTAACAGTATCTCTTGGGATTATCCAGGTCTAAGGTCCCTTCTGGTGACCCAGCCTTGCCTTAGAAATCAGCTGTTTGCTGAAATAAACAAGTTGGGGCAGACTGGCCACTGCTGACCCAGAATCTGCCAGCTTGGCATGGCAAGATGCCTGAGATGGCAGAGGCCCAGGAAAACCATTAAATGCATCGAAAACATGCCCTGTGGTAGCTGCGGAATGCCTGTCCAGGTCACTTGCCTCTTTCCGTGTTCATACCTCCCCTGGTGGCGGATCGCTCTGATGTTATTCAAAGCCGGAGCCATCCCTGCTGCCGGGCTTCTGGTACTGCACTGCAGGCAGGCACAGGGCTGCTGCTTATTGATGCCAGAGCCCAGCTTGTACGAGGCTGCTGTGTGGAGACGGGGTAGGGGCTGGGTCACCTGCTTTCCCATTTCTCAGCAGTCTCATCTGGTTGTTTTATGGACAGGAAGTTCCTTTTCTCTCACTTTAAAAATGCCATATCCCCCTGAATCCACAAAGCAGCTACACAACGAAGAGGGTTACAGAGGGCCGGATCTCTGAAACAGGGTTCTTTGGTGCAGAAAAGCAGTGAAATAGGTCTGTTAATACTAACGCCCTATTTACCCGATAAAACACACTGTCCTACGTTTACTCACAGACTCTGAAACAATGGAGGTGAAACCTTTTGGGTTTCTCCGATGTGTATTCTATAGTGTGACCATTTTTGGTTGTTTGTTTGTTTTTAAATCCCAGACTGTACCACGGTAGGTTCTGCCATCTGGCATGACACACCGAGGAATATAGGTGATGAGTTTCCTCTTTTCCGAAAGACACCTTAGCACAGGTCACACAGTGGTCATGGTTTTGTTGAAACAGTAGGTAATAAAACGTGTGAGCACCACACTGGGCTGCCCAGGAAGCATCAGCCTTTGTCTGAGTTTCTGTGAGTATACGTTCCGTAAGGGCAGGGCATGCTGCCTGTGTTGTTCATGGCTGTATCCCCCTGTGCCTACACAGTACCTGGCACACAGTCAGCACTCAGTGGACCGTGGACGGGGCACGGTACAATAGATGTAGTGCTTATAGAGCACGATTCGACATCTGTGAGATGAGTCAGAGTTAGTGGGTAATTTCTCCCTTGTGTTGGGCATGTATCCCAGTGTTTTATAGGAGTCAGAATTACATGCAGCCCTGATCATTTCAGCAGCTTCTAGTAATTTTCTATAGGTTCGCCATGGTGTCTCCTTTTTCAGGACACTAATTGTGTTGAGTACAGCCAATTGTTGATGTGTATATTGGTGGCTCAGTTGATAACTCATGAGGTTTAAATCAGGGAGCGCCATGAAGTATGACACACACAGCTTCCCCAGGAAGGCCGGGGGTTAGGCATCTGGTTTTCTCTCAATTCTGCGAGTGCCCTGACTGCGTGCTTCTTTCCGAGAAGGTGGTGACTTGGGGACACAGCCCTCTGTGCAGTGGAGGGCTAGGTGTCGTATGAAATGTGCCCGTGATCCTGAGGGGCAGGGGGGAGCGGAGGTGGCTTTGTCACTGTGTGTGTGTGTTCTCGCTGACACTTGGACCTTATTTTTTGGCAGGCCTGAATTATGTTCTGACGGCTGATGTGGCCAAAAAGGAAAAGAGCCAGTTGCCCAGGGTCTACTTTGTGTTGCTGGGAGAGTCCGTGGGGCAGGTCTCCGAGAAGCTGCAGCTGGTCCACATGGAGGAGACGTGTCATCACTATGTGGCCCACGTGAAGGTCAGTCCTCCTTTTTCTCCTCACACTTTGATCTCTACAGATGTGCATCTGGAACTATGGAAACTACTTTTATTGTGGATGACGTCTGCTCTGACTTCCCAAATCTTCTTTCACAAGGCCATTCCTTTCTTCTTCTTTTACCGTTGGAGTCTGACAGCCCTTTATGTATCTTATTGTGCTGGTCTCAGCCTCTGAGGGGGTTATGGTGGGCGAGGAGACCTGGCTTTGACTTGTTCTTTCGGGAGGTTTCTCTTTCTCTCTCCTCGATGAGGCTCCATAGTCTTCTCAGAGGAGAGTCGCAGAATGCATGCCTGTGAGGCTGGATCGTACGGCACCTGATGCCTTTCTTAGTGGTCCACTACCTGTTCGCTCATGGTCACGGTTAAGGCGTTTGAAAACTGGTTGGACTAGATTGTTCTCCCTTGATTACGTTCTGTTTATTTTAGGAGTGCATTTTTTTTTTTTGGCCCTCTCACCCTAAATAAACTCTCAAATGTTTTTCTCCTCTTGAAAATGTTTGTTAAATACACTTTACTGCTAATTCAGGAGGCCAGGGTTTCATTAGTGACAGGCGCTGGCAGGGTGGGAGTCTTGACAGTGCCCAATGCTACAAGAATGGCCAGCCACTGACCCACAGGCAAAGGCAGAGAGCGTAGGAGGTGGAAGGACCAGCATGACCCAGGCCTCCTGATCAGTGAAATGAATGGATTTTGAAGTCACACAGACCTGGTTTGTATCCAGTTGGATAAACACTTTGACTTCTCTGTGTCTCAGTTTCTGCATCTCTAAAATGGGCACAGTAATGCTTACCCTTGAAAGGTGGTTGTAAGAATTAAACATTATGTGATGAATATACTTAGAGGACCTTTCATGGAGTCTGACACACAGCAAGCACTGAGCATTATTATCATTTGGTTGGGCTGTATGTACTTGCCAGTATTCTAACATTCCTGACTTACAAGAATGGCAATTTCATGTAGTTCCACCTGATATTATTAGCCAGTGGCTTTTTGGGTGATGGCAAAAATAGTCCACAGATTAGAGATGAAGTGTCATTCTATTATTGCATTGTTAGTGCCAGAGCAGGAGAATAACAGCTGCTTCTGGGTTGTATATAGAGAAATGCCCCACACATCCATGGCACTTGATCTGGTCCCGAGCCCATGAGTCCATGCCCCTGAGATGCTTTCAGTGGGGCTGGGCCATGTCTCCCAGCAGGATGCAAGCTGGGGCCTGCCCAGACCCGCTGCCCGAAGGCCTGGGGTGAAAGCCATTTGTAAAGCAGTTCATGCTCCTGCTAAGCCAACCAGCCACCTGCCCCTCTGGGTGTTATATTACATGGCTCATGGGTGCCCCTGTGGGTGTGACGCTGCCCAGGACAGGCTCACACCCAAACATTGCCGGGCTTTTCAGTGCCCGTGCTTAGTATCTCATACTGACGGGAGATGCAGCATCTTCATTTGGGCTTCCTCCTGCTGGCTTTCCATAAGGCACTCTGCGACATCTCGCATTGGTGGGAGATTGCCTTCATGTGTCGCTGCCAGGGGTCCTGGCCACAAGAGAGGGCCGCACAGGGCCTGCAGGCCTCTGCAAAGTGCGCTCCGGGTCCAGCAATAATGAGATGCAGGCCCGAGGCAGGAGGGCTGTTTCTGTGGTGGCCTCTGAGGGTTCACTGGGGAAGAGCAGGCCTTCCTCATCTTCAGGGTTGCCAGATTTAGCAAATGAAAATAGGCTTTCCAGTTAAATCTGTATTTCAGATAAACAACAAACAATTCTTTTTAGTATAAGTATGTTCCAAATAGCGTGTGGGATGTACTTATACTCAAATTTATTTGTTGTGTATCTGAATTGAACTGAGCGTCCAGTTGGAAGATTCAACCTTATCGATATCCTTCCACCCCAAACGTAGGACCTCCGCATTCAGTCCAAACACGGCTGACAAGAAGAGAGATTGAGATGGTGGTCAGAGAGGTGTGGGGGCTGAGGACGCGGCTCAGCAGCAGTGCCAGCAGAGACGTTTATATGATTCTTTGGGTCGTTTTAGGGAAACGCAATGAACTTAGACGTGGAGAGATTTGGATATAGCTATTGCTTGACCATTTCCTCATGCAAGGAGATGAGGGTGGTTGGACATCAGGAAGGCATTAGTCTCCGAGGGCTTTCCTGGGCAAGAGGCAGCACCCCCGTTAAGCAGTGCTCGAGGTGGCTGGTAACTTCCAGCCACAAGGAGAGGTGTTTTTTCTACCAGGTATTGCCTGCATCATTGCAGAGGACCTGGGGAATGGCAGGGTGAGCCAATGTGGGTGAATGCTAATGAGCTGGCTGGCTGTCCACAGTGTGGCCCAGCTGGCCCGGCCTGTGGTTTCTCCAGATGTGGGAAAACAGCTGTGGAGCTGTGGCTCTTGTGGGGCCGAGACAGGCAGCAGGGCTGGGGGGAGGAGTGGCCGCCTGGCCGCCTCCTGGAGCGGGGAATGGGAGCTGGTGGTTAGGGCCTGGGAGCACAGCATAGCCTTGACCTCAAGTGGAGCCTTCTCAATGGGGCTTTCTAGACAGTGGAGGAAGATAAATAAAAGCATTCTGGCTTATCATGCACCATATGGCCAGCAGACAGTGAGGCAGACACTAGGGGCTGGGTGGGTTTTGTTTAGGCTATCTTTAGGTATTTTTTTATTTTTTTCTTTAAGCCTTTTCCAATCTCCTTTTTTTTTTTTCCCTTTCTCCTTTTCCCTAGAAGTTTTCATTCCATATATGGTGAAAAATATCTGCCATAGAAGACTGCTGGGGCTAACACCTGCCTCCCAGGCTAGCTGTGTTGTCCCTTGCTTTGTTCCATTCCTGGCCCAGATGGGACCTCCAGGGTGTACAGATTTTTGTGATAAACCCCATCCTCCTGGGGGTGCCAGGTCCATGCTCAGGGCCTCACTGTGGTCAGCAGAGCTGAGGCCATTCCGTCTGTTTCCTTGGCTGCTCTGCCTCAGAGTCCACGTGCCCCGGTGTCTCTCCTCTCCTCCCACAAACCGGCCCAGTTTTGGGGACAGGCCCCTTCTGCTAGTGAAGTGGGCTGCAAACCTTTCGTGGATCACCACTAGGTCTCAGTTTACCTCCCCAGCCCCATTTTTTGCATCACATCACGTGCGCCTGGGGCTCTCAGCAAGGTGAACGGCCCCCTTTCCTCCTGGAACGTGTCAACCATGCTTCCCTTCCTCGTTCCTGTGCTCACCCCAGCGCCTCTGGCGCTTCAGTCGCCAGAGGCCAGTTTTTGTCATATCCATGCACAACCATGTACCGTAACCTGGATGGGGTTTGCACGGTTTTGATGTTCAACACATACCTCCTGCGGTATTTTATTTCATATTTTTTTCTTCAAATTGGCTGACTCTGGCCTCAAATAAAATAATTTAAAACAGAAACGTTGTAGCCTCCTGTAAGCAGCAAACTAGTCATCACAGGCCAAAACAGAAAGTAACTGTAAAAATAAATACATCGAAGACACAACAATGTCATTGAGTTCTAACTGGATTTACTGTTTGCCAAAGTCTCTGAAGGAGCAGCCTGCCCTTCTGTGTGTTAGAAGGGGAAATTATGGCGTGCTGGGGAACTAGTAAAGATACTGGCACCAATCTGGAACTTTCTCTCTGATGCAATCAGAAGAACTAAAGGGATATATTGACTGGGGAGTAACTTTCCAATATGTCGGTCCTTTTGTAGAGCCATGCCCATGTGCCATGGAAAACCATGGCATGAGCCCCGATGGGAAGCCCTACGTCCTGGTTGTGCTGTGCTGTGGTTGGTTGTGCCCATCCCTCTTGCCTGCTGAAGGACTGTCTGTTCTTCACGGACCAGTCAGTTCACAGGTCTTAGACCTCTTCAGCCAGCCACTGTCCTTGGTGATGCTGCCATCAACTTCCTGACTTTTTGAGCTTGTTCCATGCTGTCCAACTCCTGCTTTGAGCATGATAGGCACAAAATAAATGCGTGTGAAACTGAAACTTGTTGAAGTGACCACTCAGCTCAGCTGGAGAGAGGGGTCACAGGGAGCATCCAATAGGGGTGGGTCCTGCTCACTTCTCTGTGGACCTACAGCTGGGAAGGGAGATGTTGGAGCAGAGAGTTTGGGTTGCACGGCTCATGCTGGGGTATAAATATGAGTTTCCTGTCACTACTCCTTCATTTTCTGGTCTCCGTGTATTTACCTGGATGATAATTGCTCCATCCTCAGGTTCTGCATCTTGAGAAAGCCAGCCCTTTGTGAAATCAGATAATTGTGTATGGTGGGCAAACTGGGAGCCTCTTCAGGAGCCAGGAAACCAGGGTGACAGTTTGGAGTCTACACAGGGATGGTGGAGAAGCCCAGGCAAGGAGGAATATGGGGTCACTTGCGTCATTCCCAACTGTGAGGATCAATGACACCCTCTAGAGGCCTTCCAAAAACCTTTGGTGAGCAAACCTGTGTGTCAGACACTGTCAAGGGAGCCAATAGCAAGGATTCATGTAAAAAGGCAAAAAAGCCACTGCACAGTAGACAAGGGCATGTAAAAGCATAGTGGCTTTCTGAGTACCTGCAGATATTCATAAGGCTGTTGTTCTGTGTCGTTGGAGGAATTTTCAAGGGAGGTTGAACCTTCGGTTAGTGCAGCTGCTTTGTCACTTGTAAGGGCAGATGGTCGTCCTGGCCTGGCAAAGGGCAGGACATCACACTGGTGACCACATCTTCTCTGAGGTTATGCCTTAAGCTCTGCCCTTGTGTTTCAGTTTGTTTCCATTTTCACATCCAACAAAATGTCTTAGGACCAAGCTCCAGTCACACGACACTGAGTTTTCAGTGTTGGACCTATTGAATGCTATTTGCAGAGGTATTGGGATGCTTTTATTTTCTTGTTTAAGAAGTTGAGGAAGGGAGATGAGGTTGGACTAAGAAAGAATTCTGTGTAAGGAAGAGGAGAAAGGAAAGCAGCAAAGTTTTCTTCTGTATCTGGAAAATAACATGCTAAATCTCTTGGTCATCTTGGTAAGTCAAAGAAATACAGTAAGTCCTCACTGAATGTCATCAATAGGTTCTTAGAGCTATAGTGAAATGGTAGATAACAAAACCAATTTTACCACAGGCTGATTGATACAAACAAGGTTCCTACGCCATCTCATCAGTGTTACAATGAAATAACGTTGAATGAAACAATTCTATTTGAGAACCTGTTGTAGTTAAAAAAAAAAAAAAAAAAAGGAGTTGCAAGGTGTGGGGAAAACAGATACAGATCTTAAGTATAGCAGTTCATCTTAAAACTTTTATTTATTTATTTTTTTAAATTCGTAGTATATGCACATAGTTAAAAAAAAACTAAGGTTCTAGAAAGAAAGGTCTTCTCTCAGCTACTTGTTTCTGTGACAAAGGCAGCCATGTTTCAATTTCTTGTGTGTCTTTCAAAACGTACACAAAGCTGTGTGTGTGCAACCCTTTCATTTTACACACATGGCAGCGTGCTGTGGCACTCTGTTGTGTCACTTGCTTTTTCCTTTTAAAACGCCCAACAGCAGAATAAACAGATTTTTGTAAGTCTGTACAATGGAATACTGCTCAGCAATAACAAAGAATGAACTACTGATATACACAACGACATGGATGAATCTCAGAAGCATTTTGTTAAGTAAAAGAAGCCAGACATAAGAGGCTACTTACTACTAGAATGACTCCATTTATAGGTCAATGTGGAAAAGGCCAACTCAAGAGACAGAAAACAGAGCAGTGGTTTCCAGGGGCCAGGGATGGGGGTGGGGGGTGGCAATGATTGACTGTAAAGAGTCGTGAGGGAACTTTTTTGGAGTGGTAAGAATGTTCTAGATCATGATGGTGGTGGTGGTTATATGACTGAATACATTTATTAAAGCTCATCAAAGTGTACACTTCAAATGAATGAATGTTATTGTGTGTAAATTATGTATCAATCAAACATTTTTTTTTTTAATGCTTCTTGGAGGTTGTTCCATATTGGTGCATGTAGAGTTTCCCTGTTCTTTTTCATGTCTTCATGGTATTCTGCTGAAAGACCACCCTTAGAGTTATTTAACCAGTCCAGGGTATCTTCTGAATGTCAGCTCCAAGCTGACTTCATCTGTAGTTCATAGATCAGTAATCTCAGTTTGCTTCTCCAGAAGTGGGTCAGGCTTCCGTTTTGGAAGACCGTCAACTTGCCTTGGGAGCGGGTATAACCCTTCAACCTGAATGGATTGTCCCTTCCTGCTGCACTCAGCTCCTCTCCCCTGCCCTAACCTGTAGTGTCTTAGGATCCCTTAAGAGGGCAGATGGAGGGGCCCTGGTGGTCCCTGAGGTGGCCTTGGACCTGTGTCCTGAAAAGGACATGCCTGTCAGCCATGGGTTACCAAGGAAAACTGGGCAGGTTCTTCTTCATCCCTGCAGTCCGCTTTGTGCTTTGGCAGGCTGTTTGTCTGTAAGTGGCACAGATGGCCTGAATGTTTGCTACAGGGATGCTGGAAAGTAGGGCAGGGGAAGAGAGTAAGGCTGGGATGAGTAGAACTGATATGCGGAAGCTGCCGTAATTGTCTAGCTCAGTTACACAGCTGCTCATATGATGTGCCCTGGTCATATAGATGTCACCAAGGAACGGGGAGGCTGCGCTTTGGGGACCATGCTTGAAGTCAACTCATTAAGTGTGGGTTGCTTTGACCATTCTGGGAGGCCATGTTGTGCATAGCTGGAGTGCAAACTGGGGAAAAATAAAAAATGGAAGGGCTGTGGTGAATATTCCACGTGGGAGCTGATCACTTCCGCGAGTGCCTCTGGCTATTGCTTTCTTTGTGGGGTTGCGTGAAGGTTTCTTAGTCTTCTCCATTCGGACAGTGCCATAGGAGACAAGATTGGTAAAGGAAGGTACAGTGATTCTAATCCAATGGCTTTGCCCACCTCAATTCTTTTTTGGAACGAGGCTGATATATAAACAAATACTGTCATGGCATTGTCTTCTAATAGTTCTATCATAATCTTATTTCTACTTTGTATAAGACAGGCTTATAGCAATTGTTTTGGGTGAACATTTCATTTTAAGAGGCAACTTTCTGTTGACAGTTATTGATTTAAACTAGGTTTTCCTGTATACTCTCGATGCCCTTATAACAGCAATATTCTTGTGCAGTCACACATGATAACGTGTTCTGTCTTACTGGTTTTGTCTTTACATTTGAGATGTGATTATAAAGGATCATAAAGATTTTCCTTCACCCTCTAACCTAGAACTTACAAATTCATTATAAGAGTGATTCCCTTCAAAGCAACCATCTTTTAGTAGTTCCTATTTTGGAATTTCCTCCCGGGTTTGTTTATTTACTGTTTTAAAAATTGAGCAATAGCTGACATATAACATTATATTAGTTTCAGCTGTACAACATAATGATCTGATATATGTGTATATTGCAAAATGGTCACAATCATCAGTCTAGCTAACATCCATCACCACACAGTTACAATTTTTTTCTTCATGATGAGAAATTTTAAGATTTATTCTCTTAGCAACATTCAAATATACAATATAGTATTATTAACTACAGTCACCATATACATTACATCCCCAGGACTGACTGACTTTATATCTGGAAGTTTGTACCTTTTACCAATTTTCCCATCCCCTACCTCTGGCAATCAACAATTTCTTCTCTCCAGGAGTTTGGTTTTATTTTTGTTTATTTTTTATTTTTTATTAGTTTTTAGATTCCCCATACAAGTTCTCACTTATGTTTGACATACGATATTTGTCTTTCTTTGTCTGACTTATTTCACTTATCATAGATGCAGTTTAACTTTAACCACTGGCTGCTAAGCTGTCTGAAAATTGAACAGTTGGCTCTTGCAAGCCAGCTCCAGTGAGCTCCGCTGGCAGCAAACAGTGTCTGTTGTGTTTGTTACTAAGTCGATCATAACACTCAAGCCATGCCTACCACGCAGATGTTTGAGTATCACAGTTTTTTTTTCTTCTTCTTGTTTCCTGTGGCTTTTTAAATTGACGAATAATAGGAAAGTAAATTTGTGGGGTCAGCTTAACCACCAGACCACAGCTATTATATTTGTACATTTGGTTCAGAGACACTCTGGATTTTGACTGAAATCATTAAATGGTTTAATTGTTGCCATTTAAACTATTGCAGAAGATTTTATTTAAATTTATCAAGCTCTCCGTTCCTCACCCCCTGACCCATTATACATGTTGAGATTCCGTTCATCAATTCTCTGCACACTGAAGAGTCATCAAGAGCTGATTGTTGAGCCGCTTGGAGGAGAGCAAGGGAGATTACCTCCCACAGGTTTGAACACCGGGCATCTCACCTCTCAAAACCAAATTTGACCCTGATTAGTGCAGGATGGACTGACTCACAGGAGTCATTTTCAGCCTTTTGGTTTTCATGCATGGTGACATAATCAAGTAGAATCTGAGGGCTGGTCCTGTCCTTTTTTTTTTTTTTTTTTTTAATTATTATTATTTTTTATTTTATTTTATTAAATTTATTGGGGTGACAATTGTTAGTAAAATTACATAGATTTCAGGTGTACAATTCTGTATTATATCATCTATAAATCCCATTGTGTGTTCATCACCCAGAGTCAGTTCTCCTTCCATCACCATATATTACTCATTGCTCTAATCAGAAGTAGCATATCAAGGTGGCCCAAATTGTACTATTAAACTCTTTGCCTTCTTCACTTCATCCTGAAACATCCATTCCCAAAGCCATTTGTAGAGTTCTCTGGTCTAATTAGTGAACCCCACATAGTTCAAGGAGCAACAGGCCTGGGAACCACCTTTGTGTAGTAGCTGGTCCCTCAGTCCATTCCCAGGGCTGCCTCGACCAGGCCCCAACAGCCCTCGTCTCTCCTCCTAAGTAGAGCATTTGTGTCTGAGACACATCCAACTCCATGTGGCAGGGCCCATGATGGCCTCTGAGTGAAGATGGATGAGCTGAATGGCCTCAGCCACAGTGTTTTCCTGAAGGCACTGGACCATGGGGCCAGCTCACTGGGCATCCAGTGCTGTCTACTGGCTGACTGCAGGAGGCTGAAGGCAGTAGCTCAAGTCTGGACCGATAATGAAAGTTGTGTGTTTAGGTGGGAGCTACAAGAAGGGGAAGTGGGGGGAAGAGAGTTCCCCTTCGTGCCGTGCGTCACATTAAGAGAGGACATGGATAAAAACATCCATTAACAGGCGATGACTGTATCTGGGTAAGGTTGGCAGTGGGTGTCTGTCCAGAGAATTCCTCTTCTAAGGAAAGATTCTGAGCCAGCTAAGTGTTCGAAGGGGGCGATTATAATAATAGGATAACTTATTGAACCAGTTCCAGCTCCCTCGAAGGTGATACATTGGGTCATTAATAAGGCTTCCAGTACCATGGTGTTTGGAGGAGTCCCTAGTTCTTACTGCAACCTGTGAATACGACCTAATACCCTTGGCTTTCACCAGGCATCAGTCAGGAATTCCATTCAGCTGCCAGGAATCGAGACCTGACTACAGGGGCTTAAGCTTATCAAGATGACCTCTTCTCACATAGTAAGACTCGTGGAGGAAGAGAAGTTGCTGGTGTTATTTCAGTGGCTCAAGGATGCAATTCTCTTGACCTTTCACTTATTCAGGAAATATGTACTGAGGGCCCACAGTGTCCTAGGCTGTGTGGGCCCCCCTCTCCATCCGTGAACAAACATCCTTGCCCTCTTGGAGTTTATATGCCAGTGGACGGAAACAGACAGTAGATCAAATAAGGAAGTAACTTAAAATGTGTTTGGTGATGAGGAGAAAAGAAACACGTAGAGCAAGGTGAAGCAGGTTGGAAGTGCAGGTTGGGCTTAAGGTACTCAGGGTGACCTCACTGAGAAGGTGAGATTGGAGCAAAGACTGGAAGGAAGCAGGAGTTAGCAAAGCGGCTTCCTGGACAACGTGTTCAGAGAGGGCCCTGCAGTGTTAGGTGTGTGTGAGGAGGAGCAGGGAGGCCGGTGTGGGAGCAGAAAGGGAGGAGAGGAGGTCCTGGCAGTGGTGTAGGTGGGGCAGGTCACATCAGGCCTCGCAGGCATGGAAGGTTGTTGCTTTGGTCCTGACTGAGATGAGAAGCATCTGAGGGAACTGAGCAGAGCAGTGACATGGTCTCACTTTCCATTCTAAAGGGTCCTCCTGTAAAGGACCCTTCTGGCTGCTGTGTTGGAATGGACTGTAGGAGGTGGGGTGGATGCAGGGACATAATTAGGAGACTGTTGGAGCACGCTTGGGAAGAGAGACTGGTGGTCTGCCTGGGGGAGAGCAGTGCAGGCGGTGAGCAGTGCTGGAACTCTGCATCCATCTTGAAGGCACGCATCCTGAGGGAGGGTTGGACCATCAGTATGAGGCTCTGAGACGTTGTCAAAATTGACTCCAAGATTTTCCGCCTGAGTAACTGGAAGCATGGAGTTATCAGTGGTGTGGTCTTAACTGGAGTAGGGAAGGTTGCAAGTGGACCTCATTTTAAGATGAGATCTGGAGTTCATTGTCAGACACAGTGAGTTTGGAAGTATCCACTTGGGAGTCATCAACAGGCAGGTTGAATTGAAAGCTGTGAGATTTAATGCAATCACCAAGGTAGTGAGAGAGAAACAAGGACAAAGGACACTCCTTGATCACCAGGAGAACTTTTTCCTTGCCTTTTATTGATCATTTACTGTGATGTTTTACATGCACATTTAGTCCTTATTAGAACCCAGCAACACATAATTATATGCATAAGATTATTTGTATTATAATTATATGTATATACTCTAAAATGGGATTTTATATATGTATATATATAAAATCCCATTTTAGAGTTGACAAATCTGGGGCTTAGAGCATTTAATTTACTACAGGTCTCACAGCTGATCAGCAGCAAAGTCTTGGGTTTGAATCCCATTTGGCAACTTAATAGCTCTGTGCCCTTGAACAGGTTTTGTAATCTCAACATCATGGCCCACAAGAAATGGTGAGGACTGTAATGATGCTAAAAGTCAGTCTGAGCACGAGGAAGCCCTGGTTCTGGGAGGCCTGTGTCTGGGCGAATTGGTACTTGGTTTCCCAGGTTAGTCAGAGAACTTGACCCACGGAGGCTGCTGCACATGTGTGTTTCTACCTGATGTGCTCTGTGACAGGAGACAAGCTCAGGTGTGGGTCAGGGAGCCCAGAGCAGGGGAGAGGGCTGGGGGAATGCAGCTTCTCTTTTCTCCTCTTTGGTCTGCCAGTCTATCTTTGGCCTCAACCTTTAAAAAATAAATGTCATTTAACCCTCTTTTGAGGAACTTGAAGTCTGCTTCATGCATTCAGCCCACCAGTAGGTATGGAGTACACACACGTGGTGGGTGCCAGGCTCCGCTGGGTGCGGGGACATGAAGATGAAAAAGGCAGGCCCGCCCTTGAGAAGCTCCAATTATTTCACACCTGCATTTGGGGTATTGCCTCACTTGGCCAGTTCTCAGCTTTGCCCCTCTTGCCCCATGCTTTTCTATTTTCACTTCACTTCTAAACGTATCACTGATCTAGTCACCTACGTCCAGGCGTGCCTGGGACGGGCCCGCTGACACCTGTTGTCCCAGTTGTCCCTTGACTCTCAGTGCATTCTAGTTTGGATAGCAAATTATGTATGCCACGTCCATGATTGAGCGCCTGCTGTGTGCCAGACCTTGTGCCGAGCCCTGGGCTGATGGAGCACAGTAAGACGCAGCCCCTGCATCCAGGGAACTCTTGGTCTGCGGGGCATGTGTTCTGAAAGCTGTGACCTGGCAGGTCAGGCAGCCTGCCTTCCAGACTCCTTGCTTTCGCTTCTGTTGCTCCCCTCCCACCAGCTCCACCTGTGCAAACCTTACTTCCCTTTGCAGAATGGCTGCCTGCCACCCGAATCCCTCCCCATCCTCACTCCTCTCACCCCACTGGGCTGTGGGCCTTCTTTCGGCCTGTGTTACTTGGTGTCAGTCTGCTTTGGCTGCCATAACAAAGTATCACAGAATGGGTGGCTGAAAGAACAGAAACTTATTCCTCACAGTGCTGCAGGCTACAAGTCCAATATCAAGATGTCAGCAGAATTGGTTTCTTCTGAGGCCTCTCTCCTTGGCTTGCAGAGGGCTGCCTTCTCCTTGGGTCCGTCCCCCCCTCTCCCCCCACAGTTTTCCCTCTGTGTCCCAGTCTGCTCTTCTTATAAGGTCACCGGTCCTATTGGATTAGGGCCCAGCCCAAAGACCCCATTTTAACTTAATTACCTCTTAATTACCCTACCTTTAAATAGTCACATTCTGAGGTGCTAGGGATTAGGGATTCAACATATGAATTTCAGGATACGAATCAGCCCATAAGACTTTGGTACCTGATTTTTGTGTCCTCTACTAGATTATCAACCCTTTTAGGGCAGGGAACTTATGACATTTGTCACTGTCACCCTGGGCCATGCCTAATATGGGATAGGACCCCCAAAATTCTTGTCAAATGACTGACTAGGTTCTAATGCCATTTCTTCTTTACCATCTGTTTCAAAGAATGAATAGAGTTAATGGACTGACCTTTAAAGGAGAGATTTTTTTTTTTCCTCACTGATATAATGAATCAAACTTTTCTGATCCTGGAAAGATTGTGGTGGATGAGGCTGTATGAACACATACACAGATACACACAACATAACCATTTTGGGGGTCATTTATGTTAAAAATATAAGGAATTGCTTTCTGGATAATCTCTCTCTTGGGTATAAATGTAATACAGGGAAAGGCAGCGCTCAGATATTTACCCCACAGTGTTGGTGTGAGGATAAAATGAGACCTTGCTTACAAAGTGCTAAGCTCAGCACACTGGAAAATATGCAAACACATGTGTAAGAGTCTTCTGTAAATCCACTGAGCTGGAATTTCCAGGCAGGTGTCCTCACTGCCTCTTTTTAGCCCTTTGTGATTTTGCTTATTATTTGTTTAATAGCCCAAACCCACCAGATGGTGATTGTGGAGTGGCATGTACACTCTCTCCCATGTGCCTTCCCAGATGACTTAACCTGCCTTGGAAGGAATGAGGGAAGGACCCGAACAATTTCAGGAAATGGTTCAAGGCTATATCTTCAAGAAAATCACATAGAGCAATTGCCCGTATAGACCATCAGCGCTATGGCTCTCTGGGATGCCTGCTTGCTGGCCTGGTGGCAGGAAGTTGATTTAAATGAAGGAGAGCCACGCCTAGGCCCCAAGGTAGTGGTACCTCCCTTCCTTCTGTCCAGGAAGAGGAGTTGTCCCCAGAGTGGAAACTCTAGGGCATCACTGTCCAATAGAAATGTAATGCAGGGCATATGTTTAATTGTAAATTTTCTAGTTCCTACACTGAAAAAGTTAAACCAGTAAGATTAATTTTAGTGACATACATTATTTAACCCAATATATCCAAAACATGATTTCAACATGTAATTAATATAAATATTAATGAAACTCTATTTATGTTCTTTGTTGTACTAGGTCTTTGAAACCTGGTCTGTGTTTTAGTCCCATTTTACATGCTCACTAGGCACATGTGGGTAGTGGCTACCATATTGAGCAGTGCCGGTCTAGAGTCTCCTGATCACTTTGGGAGACCTTGGGGTTGCTGCAGGGGCCCTGAGTGGGAATTCACATGTGCGAACGCATTTCCTGCACCAGCGAGTAGGCAAAGTGCAGCTTCTGTCACCTGAGGTTCTGAGAAACATTTGAATATTGTAAAGGCTGCCTTCATACTTAGATTAGGAAACATGCTTCTGAATTTCCTAAACGGGAGTTCCTGGAGCCCGAGTGCCCATAAACATGGTGATGAAGGTCTGCAGCGTCTTGTTAGCCTTTCAGAAAGTCTTGCAGGACTCCCAGTGATTGTCACCCTGCTGCGATAATGTCAGCAGCGTTCCTTCCCACGGGTGTATTAGGACAGCTTGCTGGTGAGCCTGCGCTGAGCAGACTCTCTGCTTAGCTTTTGATGACATTGTGGGGACTCCTGGGTTCCTGCTGGAGGGGGTGGGGCTGAGTGAGTGGGTGAAGAAGTGCCTGGGGCCAGAGAGGCCCCCATTTCTCGGGTCTGTGCTCCTCGCCCACAGGCGCAAGTACAGACCTTCCCAGGACTCATTTGTCAGCCCTGTTAACACTCAGAGGCTGGGAGGGTACAAAAAAAATCGATGAAGTAAGTGAGCCCTATTACTGGTTAAGTGCTTCCTGTGTTGAAGTCAGGGTGTAAGCATTTCCTGTGTGCCACAAATAATGCTCTCCACCTGATGGAATGCCTGGGAAGTGCAACTTTGCCCTTCCTTTAGCTCTTCTGTCTGCAGCTGCTCTGTGGATGGGGTTCCCCCTGTTTTCAGAGCAGAGAACCATGAATAGGGCACTGGGGGCCGCCACACGTGTGCCATAGCTCGGGCCACACTGGGTGTGGGAAGACTGCAGAGTGTTGGGTGCTGCAGATAACCTGAAAGCAGAACCAGCGTCCACCTCTGTGTAATCACACCCCCTCCTACTTCTGCCCCTGATCAGCCACAGGCATCTCTCTGTCCATCCTCCCAACCCCCACTTCCTGTTTCCTCCAGGGCTCAAGGTCCCCAGTTCCTCTGGGTCTCCAGTTTGCTATTCCATTAGTGAAATACCCACAATCTTTGTTTTTATTCCTTTCTTCCTCTGTGTCTGACCTTTTAGCCTTCCCCACCCTCCCCCCAAAGGTCAGGAAAAATAAAGAAGAAATGCCAACCAGCCAGTTTTGCTCCTTATCAACAAAAGTGTAGGGGAGATTCCTGCAAAAGCAGGTTAAATGGAGGTGTTAATTCCTTCCTGTTTGCCAGTTCCCTCCAATTGGTTGATAAAATCACACCACCTCAAACCACAGCTGGCTTGACTTTTCCACCACATTGGCAGTATGTGTGGGTCTGGATCAAACAGGGATTTTATGTAGGGTGCTCTTCTGAATCTGACATTTGTTCCTCTTTTATCCTATACTTTCCCGGACTTGATGTCCCTCTTCTCATCCGTTTGGTAAGAGAAATGTTAGCATATAGCCACGATATATGCTATGATCAATTATTGAGCCAAAAAGTTCCATAAACTTAGGTTACAATCAAGGTAGTACTAGCAAGAAACAGACATGGATTCAAAGCAGTTGGGGATAATCTTATTAATGACAAAGCCATAAAGAGCTCCTAAAAAATCATAAGACATTTGGCATCGGGGACTCGCTCATTTCTCACCGTATCTCCAGCGCCAAGCAAAGTAATTGACATTGATTAATTGTTCAATTAATGTTCACTGAATTTTAGAAGAAGCTGGACATCGGCCCAAGATATTCTCCTAGAAGTTTGCAGTGTCAGCTTTTACATTTAAGTCGGTGATCCCTTTTGAGTTAATTTGTGTTATCCAAGATATTATAGCACAGATGTGATCAAATTCTTCTGTTTGATTGTAAATAGAAGTAAATACCTGTCAGATCACATGGCCCGATAGCTTGGAAAATGGTCATCTGAGAACTCCTACATTTTAAGTTTGGCTTCAGACAGGGTAGCCAGTCTGCCTGTTGAATTTGGGATGGACATGAGTAAATCTTGGGCTGAAGCAGGACGTTTTCAACCAACCCTTCTGGGGGATTCGGTACAGGGGGTGTGTGTCAGCAGCTGTGCACAAGCTGATCATTTTTATGGAACATCTTTGAGGATGCTCGCTCCCTGTTAAAAATCACATTGACAACATCAAGAATATTGTCCTTTATACCAGCATTTCCCAAAGTGCTTTTCCCAAAGGATCATAACAGGTTTCATGTCAATGACAAAACATAGTTCTGTATTCAAATAACTTTTGGAAACTACTGCATTTAACACGGGACAGGTTTCCTTATTACAGGACTTCTCAGAGCTGCAGAGGCCAGTGTACAAAAGGGGATACAGTCAGGCTAATGTATTGACCACACTACACTTTTTCTCCCTGAAGTTTAGGAGACATGGCTACAGTGTAGATCAGTTTTCCCTAAATAATTTGTACACCTTCCTATTTCTTTTCTCCCCATTCATTCACTCTTCTTTAGCTTCGCAGTTTAATAGTGGAAGAACTTCGTGATGGTTCACATCTGGAGATTTTTCTCTAGGTCCTTTTCATCGATAAAACCTGTTCAAAGGGATGGCAGGCCCTACTACCAATCTGTGGGGTCCCCACCATTTATAGCCCTCCATCAATCCTGTGATGACTTAATTGTTTTGTTATATTTTTAGTGGCCTCCTACACTGTGAAGGACTTTCTGAAAGCTTATATCTCAGGCTAAATTTAGCTAGACTTTCGGCACGTTTGATTGATTGCTGGTCTTAATGGAAGAAAATGTGATCCTCTCTCCTCCTCCCCATCATGGAATTATTACTGATTTATGACCAGAGGGAGCAGCCACTGGACATGTGGGTGTCTTTTTAAAAATTGTGACACGTCACCAAGATGGATATACTTACCGCTATACTTCAACAGGCATCTGTTGAATGCCCATGAGTTCAAGTACCATGTTGGCCTGGGGCCCTGGTGCTTCGCTGAAGGGTCTTAGAGCCCAAAACAAAATTCCTAGGCCTCGCTCTCTAGCCACACCCATCCCCACCTAGACTTAATAAGGAGAAAGGGGCTAAAAGAAACCCATAGGATTAACAGACATTCCAAAACACCAACCCTAGAAAGGAGTAGAAATGGGTGTTCAGATTCATGGCATAAGTGAAGTTGAAGGGTTTGAACAAAACAGGCTGGATCTTGGGCTTCCAGAAACCTGTCTAGTGTAATTGCTGACCCAAGCGACAGTGGTTCTCTTATAGTGACCCGTTGGTGAGCGAGGACTGAACTGGAACATGAACCTCTTCACTCACTGCGTGGTGACCAGAAGCATGTTTCCTACCTTCTGAGCCCCCCACTTTCCTCTTCTGTGGAATGAACACAACGTGGGATTATAGTGAGGTTTAACAGAGGCCACTCTTGTCTCAAGACGGAGATGGCTCAGCCACAGTCCTCAGCAAAGCTGGGTCACAGAGGAGAGCGATCTGGACTGGATGGGTTTCATGTGTTCATCACCTGAGGCTTCTGTGTGGTCCAGCTTATTCATTGGAATTGACTGTTTCACGTGGTAGTGAGTTTCTCCTCACCAGAGATAGTGAAGCATGAGCCTTAGCACTTACTGCTATCCCCAGCACTAAGAGGGAACTTGAACCAGATGCCCCCTGAATATCTTACTCCTTGAAAACCCTGGTTCAAAATCTCTTCATTGTTTTGGCAGATTTTGTGACTGGCATTGATTAGACGGTGAATCAGTGATATTCCTCATTGATGGAGTTGCCAAAATGATCACCTTTCTGAACGCTGGTCTAATTAGTTCATGTGAATTAAATCCTGGTACTCTGTATACCAGGCATTATTCTAGGCCTTGGAGTACAAAGATGAATGAGACATGATGAGTACAACATCTAGTGGAGAAGATGGATACAAGTACACAACTGTAATATAAATAAGTGCCATAACACATGCAGGGATGAAGTGCTGAGAGACTCAGAGGAAGTGACTAGTTTTGTAAATATCTTCAAGGTCAGGAGGGTGTAAGTTTGAGAGGGGAGCTGGCCCACAGAAGATGGGTTGGCGTTTGCTGGATTGATGAGGAGTTGGAGGTAGAATCAAGGGAAGCAGAAATATTCTAGGAGAGGAAACAACACATGCAGAGGTCCTTTGTATGCATGGGAGATGCTGAGAAACCTTAGTATGACAGATCACAGGTTCCAGGGGCAAAGAGTGGCTGAGCATGAAGCCAGATTAGATTTGGCCTCCATTTTATTCCGATGAGAAAATGTTGGTACTACTGAGAGCTGCTTTGAGAATGCATAATGAGTCATGCCAGTGAGAGGTTTGAAACTATCTGAGGATCGTGCAGTTGTGGGAAACCACCTCCCCTGAAGTGGGGTTGGTTAGTGATTTGGCCATGTCCCTCAGCAGCTGCCTTGATTCCCCCAAACTCCCAACATTTCTTCCCTGGGTTTGGCCACCCTTAGCCTTGGCTGACCTCCTTCTCCAGGGTACAGCAAAGACCTAATCGGATGCACCCCTCAAGTGCTTGGCAGCTTTTTCTGGACGGCTTTAGAGTCCTGTGGACTATTCTGGCTGTCACTATTCTTACATGTTGAGTGTCCAGAGGATTCACAAACTCATATCTCAGCTGGGTAGGACCCTTTGGGACAGGAGTGGGTAATGATGCAGCTGTGCATGGCAACGAGCAGTTTGGGGGGTGAGATTGTTTTGCAAGTTTCTTCTGAACCACATAGAGGCTTTGTGTTTCTGGATCTGAGTTGCTTCTATCTCCTTGCCGTTGCACCTTCTGGTGTCATCTGTCAGCTTCACTTTGGGACATTTCATTATAAGTCCAATCAAGGAACATGTGATGTTCCCAGAAGAAGGGAATCTACTTTTGTAGTTGACCTTGGTGAGAACAAGTGGGTGCGTTTGCACCTTTTCACCAAGGCCAACTTTGACATTTGAGCGCTTCCTTCAGTTTCTGAAAAGATGTTCTTATTTTAATCCTTTTCCTTTTTAATTGCAGAAGGGAAATAAGGATGGAATGGAACAAATGCAGAGGGTAGAGAGATGAGATAACATGAGGAAAAAATAGTCTGGAAGTAGCACTGAATGAGAATTCAAGTTATGGGAACCTACTGATGAGAGGTGGACAGAAATAAAAAAGCCTTAATTCAATGATTCAAATAAGGGCTCCGATGAAGCTATTTGTAGTGGATGCTAGGAATGTATCCAGCAGCAGTGGACCTTTGGTATATTAGGCTCATCACTCTCCAATTTCCTGAGAAACTGGGGCTCTCTGGGCCAGAAACATGATCCGCTTTTTCTGAGAAGGAAATGTAGACTTTGGGATGACCATTTTTTTTAAGGTTGTATATTATCAAAAAAGTATAAGTTCTTCCCTTAACTGAAAAACTGAATCACTGTCGACGGGGACCACTTCATCAAGCTTGATTTATAAATAATAATCTGTCGGTTTGGTGGTAAGAGTTTACAGAACCATTGTCAAACAGATTAACTATTCCTATAGATGTGATCATTTAAAACAGAAGAATAAGACCAATGGATAGACCATGGGAATGCTGCGTGGTGGAAAGCATCTCAGAGGCACTTGCTAAGGGCAGAAGGGGATGCATAGCAATACTGAGTGAGGGCCCAGAGTGGCTGCTCCCTGGTCAAGAGCCATCTCAGGGCAAGGTGGTCAACTGGAGGCAGTGTGTCACACACATGAGTTGTCTAAGAGATTGAGGAAGCGCACAAGATCTGAGCTGTGAGTGGGGGTTTCTCAAGATGACATCTGTGTTGCCCCTGATTTTGGTTCAATGAGTGAAGTGATGATCGATGGGCATTAAGACAATTGGATAGTATGGCTGAGCTCTTCCCATCAGCCCTCCCAGCAAATTCAGAGGGGCTCTATGTGTGAAGTGCTTCAAGTGGCTGGGAGCGCTATCTAGACATTAGCCAGAGATGGGGCGGGACTCGGATAAGATGAACTGGAGCCCTCTGTGGTCCTGTGATTCAGGTCTGTGGCTCTCATTTGAGACGAGTGATCGTCAAATTTCAGTGGGTATGAGAATCACCTGGAGGACTTGTTAAAACACAGATTTCTGGGCCCCACTCTAGGGTTTCTGATTCAGGGGGTCTGGGGAGGGAGCCAGGAATGTGCATTTCTGACCACTTCCTGGAGATGTTGATGCTGCTGGCCTTGGGGCCACACTCCAAGATCCACTGATCTAGGCTGCAGAGGAGGTCTGGATCTCAGGAGGGCATCTGCTTTCCACCTCCATGGGTACCAGGAAGCCAACTAGCTGCCTGGGGCTGGAAGGTGACAGGGGAGCATTGAGTCTGGCCCAGCTTTGTCTCACCATCTGAGGAGCTATCATTCTTTATTTCTTTCTCTCCTTCCGCTTGTCCTTCAGTCACAGAAATTCAAAAAGGTGGCATGTGACACTGCATTTTTAAAGAAGAGAACTGAACTGTCTGCCACATGGGGTCTGGGCCGGAGAGAATCGTGGGGTTTTGTAAATTATTTCGGTAGCCTGTTGAGTTTTGTCTCAGAATTTCGCTAAGATCTGAGCCACGGGATGGGGCCCATTAACGTTCAGCGGGAACCTGCTGGGTCCTGCTCTGTAAACATGTCCAGGGTCTCTGAGGATGTGAACATGTAATTCATGCCCCAAATGAGTTGGAGGCGGAACAGAAAACATTTCTCTTCTGTGTTCTGTTGAAAGTCCTTTTTATCAGTTCCTTGTGTTTCTTCATGGGAGATTGAGTGGCAGAATTATTATTAAGAGCCCTTTTCATGTTCCCAATAATTAGATAGGAAACGAACTGAATGTGAGTTCACATTTTACCCTCAGGAAAATTGCTTTAGGGAAGCCTAGTGCAGTGGGTAAGAGCACGGCCCTGCTTCAGAATGCTGGGGATTTCACTTCCGGTTTTGCCACTTCTTCACAGTCTGACATGACCTCCTGTTGCTTCCGTTTCCTCATCTCTGAAATTGGAATAATACTAGAATCTATTTAATAGGAGTGCTGTAGGGACTAAGTAAGGTAAAACATGTCATGCAATTAGAATTGCACTTGCAGAAAAAGTCAACACATTTTAGTTATTATTACTGCAGGCGTTGAGCCATCGAAAGACCTGTAATGTATGCGCATTGTGTATGTGCACTTTTAGGAATGGAATTCTTCATTTTCCTACCTACCCATGATTATGTTTTGTAGAAGCTATTGATGTGCACCCTAGAAAATCAGCTGGGAGGAGGAAAAATGGAACAGTTATAAAATTTTTGATGCCTCATCTGAGTTTTCACATGCTACTGCTTTCATCATCTTCTCTCATTCTACTTTCCTAATAGGACTTAGTAGGCATTATGGAGTCATGAAATTCATGTGTCTACAAATGAAGGTGTATATGATGTTGATAAGACCCACATGTGATATTAATAATAATGCCTCACACTTCACACCTTTCAAGGGTCTTCACATGCTGTGCTTCATTTAACCCTTACAGTGGTCTTACTAGTTTCTGTTAATCCCATTTTGCAGTTCATACAGTGAGGACGGGATGGCTTATCAGTCTTTCATGATGTTTGGGGCCTTGGCTGCAAGATGAATGTACTGGGGTTAGTATCCTCTGGGGCCTCTTTCCTCATATGTCTGGCAGGTGCCTGGCTGGGGCGGGGTCCTCAGATGGGCTGTGGGCCAGGGCACATACAGGTAGCCTCTCAACATGATCCCCTTGTGGGCTGATCTGAGTTTCCTCCGAACATAGTGCTGTTCCTAGTGAGAGTCTCAAGAGAGCAGAGTAGAAGGACATTTTTATGGTCTAGCCTGTATCACTTCTAGTGTTTGAGGTAGTCACAGACGGCCCAAGTTCAAGGGGGATGGCAATAGACCTCACCACTCAGTGGGAGGAGTGTCAAGGTTGCATTATAGAAAAGCAGATGACTTGAGGGATGGGAATACATTGTGATATTGAAAGTAGAGAATACGAGCTGATATGTTCTAGGCACAGAGAGCCACCAGTGAGTATCCTGAGTGAAGGGTTAGGTCAGTTTGGACGTGGTGGCGAGTGGGAGAAGAAAGGCAGTGCATTCACCTCGTAAATATCTGTTCGGGTTATTTTGGAGCCACACAGAGTGAGCAGGGCTTCTGGACAATCACTTCATATGGGAAACCCAAGACTCTGTGGTATAGACTCATCCTGTGAAAAATTTGAACTTATGGAAGACCATTTTAATGTTTATTGATATTTAGCACAGGACCTACAAAGTTCTATTTACTATTTAAAAAAGTGAAAAGTTCATTTCAGTCAGCATCCTGTCTTATATTTAAGTCAGATGGGAAGGAAAAAAAAAAGTCAGCACCAGGAGAAGATAGCTTATAAAAGTTTATTTTACATTTATGTGAAGTTTATTTTTGGTTCTGGTATTCTTCACAGGGTAGGTATTTCTTTTAAGACTGTTAATAGTGTATTTCCTCTTCATTTGCCACTCCCACCAAAATAAGCTCTCTTATTTTTGAATCATCTTTGTGTCCTCAGAATATCTAACTTTAAATAATGGTTGGAGAAGTTCCAGGTTAAGTAGAGAGTAAAATCCTATTGCTTTTTGCCCTTTGGGTGAGGATCAAGTGTGGTGTAATAAAATATCAGTCCCAAGAGTCACCTTTGCTGATTTTTTCCTATTATTCTTTCCTGTTTTTCCATATTCATCCAGCTCTTGCCGCCAAGAATTGTTACATTAAGATCCAATCTGAAATTAAAACTTAGGGTTTTAACCAATAAGCCATAAAGCCGTTGAACTCCCCCTGGGATGTGGTTACCTTTTCCTAAACTTCCTGAGTTGTCTCCTCTTAGCCTCAGATTTCTTACTGAGTCTTTGGAAAGATCCTTAATGTTTCGCTGCCTTTTCCCTTCATAGTGGGGACTATTTACTGTGCAGCCCTCTTAAGGTTTCAGACTTCGCAGTTGCATTCCTTCAGTGGAGAGGGAGAGCTCCTGGGGCAAGGCTCCACTTGGCTCTTGCTGGTGGTGCACGTCTGAGGTCATGTAAGTGAGTGAGCCCATGTTGGCACTGGGGCCCAAACAGGATCTGAGCCATGGGTCTAGACTTACAGGGATCCTTCTGGTGCTACAGCATGTTCTCAGAACCTTTCAGAGGCCCTCGCTCTGGAATTGCCTTCCAGGGTCATTTTGCACAGAGTATATTTCCTTGGATTCCGCTCCCCTGGAGGCACCCTTGAGTCAAGACTAATAGAGAGGGTGGCAGGCATCTGTACACAGTTGCATTAGGACATTTGGTGATAAAAGGACATCCACTGGCGAAGATCTTTCTGGTGAGGAAGTTGATACAACCACAGACTACTGTCACCTAAGATAGCCACACTCCATGCCTCTGGTGTAGCTCACCCTCATGCATCCCTGTCTTTCAGTAGCAGGTTCTAGATCATCCTGCTTGCTGCTGGAGAGGTGGCTCAGAGCACTGCGAGGAGGAGGGAGGCCCCAGGTGACTGCTCGGCCTTCCGCAGGTGTTTAACTATATAGTCCACCAGACTCACATCTGCTCGTGTTTTGTTCAGGTTGCTATTTCATTTTACTTTATCTGCCGTCTCCTGCTTAAGGATAAATAAAGGAAGTGGGGGTCACAAAAATAACATCGAAAATGATGGCTGGTATTGATTATACATGTACCTTTTGAAGCTCTTTACCCAGTGTTGTCTGCTAATCCTTACGCAGCCCCGTGAAGAGTCTGCTGTTGTCTCCCCTTTTACCCACAAGGAAACTGAGGCCCTGTGAGGTCAGTGACTGTGCAAACTCTTATAAGAGAAAGCAGCAAGGCAGGCCCCAGACCCAGTCTGTTGGACCCTGGAGCCTGTATTCCTGCTCTGGGGTTGGGCTGTTTAGTTGACTGTCCAGGGCCATCCTGCTGGAGGGTGGGCACTGAGCTGGGTGACAAAGCATGGCTGCAGAGAAGCCTGGTGGAGACAGTTCTGCCCCCTGAGTACCTGCTTGCCCAAAGCGGGCCTAACTGGAATGTGCATTGAGCACTGTGGAAGCAAGTCCTCAACACCAGTGGAGTTTTTACACTTGATCTCAGCCAAAAGTCCCAAACATGATCACCAATGGATTATAAAATTCGGATAAAAGGTCAAGGTTTTCATAATTGATTTTGGGGTGGGGTGCTAATTTTAGACTATCTGAAAATCTGTCTCAAGGAACAAAACTCGGAGTCAAGTAAAAGGATTCGTTTGAAACCGTTTCTCAGAAGAAGCAATGAAAAGGTCAGCTGTGACCCCGGGAAAGGCTTATTACCCAGCACCCCAGAGCAACTCCAGATGACTGGTGGCGACCCCACCTGAAGGTGGCTTTCATTCTGTTGTTTGCAGAGTGCCTGCCCTGTTCTCTAGGGACATTTACCACCCATGCCCTTGTCCTCAAGGACTTCATCCGCCAGGGAGAACACAGCTTCCCGTGACAGTATGTGGGGGAGCCCTTCACCAACAGGGCACATGGGGCTGGGGAAGCAGAGAGGAGAAAGGAGGAATTTGGCCTTGGTCTGGAGCAGCCTGTTAATATCTCCAATTAGAAATATTCATAACCTTCCTGCAGTATGCTGCCTGTGAATGGAGACGTGGGTTTTGTTTCCTTTAAGGAGAGAGAGCAGTCTTTCGATGAAGCAGTTCCACCTGAGTGTTGAGATCTCCGTTTGGTTACAAGAGGTTTCAGTAAGACAGTGTGAGGGAGGGAGGTCCGAGGTTCTACTCAGGATCATGTTCCATCAGAAGACGTCCTGCTAGAGAAGTTGAAGTGGGAGGAGAATAAGGGGTACGACTTCATGGAGCAAGGCAGGAGTGCCCACGTGTGCCACAGCCAAGCCACAATTCTTGTTTTAAAAAAAGTGAAGCAGAGATTATAGACTCACGTCAGTGTGCTCATTGAGCAATAGTGTGGGCTGCTGAGCTGGCACTCAGGAACCCGGGTTCTGCCAGGATGCCCTGTGGTCCAGTCTGATGGAGGCTGATCCCTGCCCCTCCGGCACATGTCCTGGGGGCGGTCTGGTCCCAGGGCTCTGTTCCTCTGACATGGTGCAGGGTGTCAGGGAGGATGGGAAAAGCAGAGAGGTGAGGGACACATCCAGAGAGGTCATTTACTTCCTGTAGCGGCACCCAGGGGTGAGGTGAATGCTCCCACATCGGGTAGTTCCACATGGCTGAGTCTGTCAGCCTCACTGCCCTTGCTTACCATTTCTTCCTTGGGTAGCAATGTCTTGAGTCTCAGTTAATTGTTTCAGTGTTCTGGCATAGAAAAGGCTGGAGTTTCCATGTCCTGGCGGGACATTCAGGGACTGGAATCATAAAACCAAATGATGACTTAGCTTCATCTGAGCCAAGGAGGGTGTTCGTGCCCTCGTGGCTGACGGCTGTGAGAGCAGCAGGCCTTTTCACGGTCTGCAGAGGCAAAAGGTGGACTTGGGCTTTCTGGAATCCCATAAAATGGGACTGCACGAAGTCCCGGGACCAACAGTGAAACCAACTGTTTCTGCCATGAATGTATTATGCAAATGGGCTTTTTCCAGCCCCGCTTGTCTTAAGTTCGTTTCTAATGTATCCTTAAAAGGCATAAAGTGACGGGGATGAAGGCTGGAAAAGTTTAGTCCTTTTCAGGGGCCTCTTTAATTTTGGAATAACCAGGCTTTTTGTTGTTGTTGTTTTTCCTCCTGTCTACTAGAAACTTCTCCTGAATTATCTTTTTCAGTTCTGTTTTTAATTAGGTTGTACTACAAGAGGAACAATTAAGAAAGCCTTCCATTTCCACATCTACCGTGAAGCTTTATAACTTCTTTCTCTGAAGTGATGGCTAAGTGAGCAGAACATGTGAAATTGAAGTAGATTTGTCGAAACAAACATTTTTATTTAGTCGTGAGTGTCACTGAGACTATAAATAGGGCCTTCGTATTATCTTGTGCTGTCATCTTTATGTTGTATTGGAAAAATCTGGGATTTTTCTTTCCCTCAGCCATTATTTACTTTTTAAAAATAATGTAGTCTTAAAGAATTCTTGCTATTTAATTTCAAGCCCAAACATGGTTTCTTGTGAAGAAAAGATATTTAATAAAGCTTGGTATTTTTAGTTCCAGAAAGAAGGGGTGTGTTTTTTTTGGTGGGGGGGTGAAGGGATGCATCTAAAAGGTGGAAGAAATGTTCAGTGAGGGGGAGACACTTTGGCTCCTGTTCCTTTTGTTCTTTCAAAACTTGTGTGTCGTCGGGTTGGGGGGGAAGGTTTGATTTTGGAACTTTTCAGTGTATTGCTTGGTGTTGCTAAATTTTAATTCATTGCTGGGAAATTTTGGATGAGCTCATTTTATAAGGATTTTCGTGTTTTAAGAGCCAGCGTGGAGAAGGGGGTGGGAAAGCTTCCCTCCTGCATAAGGGCCTGCGTCCTTGGAGGGATGTGGGATAACTTGTTACTTTTTGGTGGAAAATATGAAGACTGTTCTACTTTGGATGACTTTTCAGAGATGGAGCTGCCCCTCTTCACTCTTGCTGTGGCATGCTTTAGGGAGTGCTTCCTTTTCACCCACCTTTCCCCACTGTGGTCCCTGGACCTCTGCAGCCTTGTTTCCTTGCATCTGCCAGTTCGGACAAGAGACTCATCTCCCAGGCTTGAGCCCACTCTCTGATTCGGATTTCGATGGGATCAGGGATTTTGTTTGGCATCCTTTTGACCTTTTAAAAAAGAGAGAGAGATAGAGAGATGAGAGGAACCTGTCCCCCCCTAATTCGTAATCTCCAGAATATCTCTTCCTGACATGTCTCTACCTATTTCTGTGTCCAGGTCCCCTAGAGAATTGCAGGGAAAAGCCTCAATATGGTGGGTGGGACAAAGGAAGGTAAGAAGGAAGGTCCTAAGAGGTATGCTGCACGTTGCTCTTGCGGTTCAGTCATATATAAATGTGTAAAAGTCACCTAGGGCTGAGAAGGGGGAGCACGCAGAAAATGGGAGGAAGAAAGGCCATTTAAGTGGTTCGTAACAGCTAAGCGCAAGGTAGATCCTGTTAAGGTCAGGGGAGTTGTCCCTGCCCTGTTATCCCCTCCCTCATCACTTAGTATCCCATCTTTCCCAAGAGATGTTCTGAGAACCTGTCCTCTGGTATCTTGGCAGTGCCCTCCCCAGCAGCCCCAGGGCAGCACTCTCATCATCCTGTCCTTCTGTTGATTCCTCTCCTGGTAGCTACTTTGTGCCACCTTTCCTTTAGGCCAAGCCAAATTGCATGTAGCAGAAAATCCAAATAATACGTTTATTTAAGGTACATGTTCATTGCTCTCAAACAAAAGAAGTTCAGGACTGGTATAGTGGCTTCACAGTCATCAGGGACCCAGCATCCTTTTTCTCTTTTCTGTTCCACCATTCTCCCACCTCAAGGCCACCTCATCACCTAGCATGGCTGCTGGATCTCCAGCCATCACATCCAAATTCCAGATAGGAAACAGGAGGATGAGAGAAGAGTAAACAAGAGCGCATCTCTCAGCTAAGTTGTCTCCTTTTATGGAGCTTTCCTGGAAGCCTCATTTGGTGGTTTCTGCGGCTATCCTGTTGACCGAATCTTTTTCCAGGGGCGACTGGAAAATGTTGTCCTTTAGCTAGGCACATTGCAGCCTGAATAAAATTGAAGTTCAGTGAAAAGGGAAAAGGAGAGAATGGATGTTGGCTAGGCAAACAGCAGTCTCTCCCATGCCTAGCACATGTGAAGTACCTCATGTTTGAACCTCAGCATATTCTGCCAAGCATTGTAGCCCTTTGTGTAATCTCTAACCCTCTTATCTGACCCTAAACTGTTTGGAAGCTCTGAGTATACCCCATCCTCTTGGCATTATTTATAGTTATCAGCCCAGGGGCATGCATGGCGGGTTCTCAGCCCAACTTTGTTGATTTGAATCAGATTCAGGCCTTGTCCTGCCTCTCCCCCTTCCCTCCCTCATGAATCTATAGTTAATAGGAAATCACTTACCAGCATTTTTTAAAAAATAGCTTCTTCTCAAAGGGCTTTTATGTAATTATCAAGTTTTCTACACGCTAATGATAAAGGTGCTAATAATTATCAATGAAACTAGAAAAATCTAGGCTATGAAAATTGGCAGTCTTGGTAAATATGTAGTTATACTGTCTGATTCCAGATGTGAGAGAAACAAGAAATAAAGGTTTCACTATGAATCATTATTAGTAGCATGTTAAGGAGAAATCTTTGTGAAAAATGTTCCTTTTGACCGTTTTGTTTGCGTTTGAACTATCAAGGCAGGAAGACAGGAGTTTGCTGAGAAAACTCATGTTAGAAGTTCATATTTGTAAAAGGGCAGGGAATCCTTCTGAAAATCTAGTGACGTAAATTTATGTTCCACCACATAAAACAATAAGTGGATGGAAAAAATCGGAATGGTTTGTAAGGAAGAACTTTCCTTTTGCTCTTGGGCGGAAGGAAAGTCTCTGCTGGACGCGTCCTTTGGAAAGTGTCTTTGGTGAGCCCTCGCCATGTGACCGGCTGATTCACTTTGTCTGCTACGTCCCGGGAGAGGTGATGTCACCAGGGACGGCAGCTTCTAGGGAGGGTGGGACATCGCTGCTGGCCCAACCCTCTGGCATCGGAAACTTAGCAGAGCTTTGACCAAACACAGATGGACTTTTGTAGCTGCGTTTTGTAATTCTGTTTTAAATGCTGGTCATAGCATCCCTTTTTTTAAAATCCTCTTCCTCATTTTCTCTTCTTCCCTTTCTTCTCTTTCTCTCTCTTTTCCTTTTCTCTTTTTTATTCCAGTCGTGCTCCTTTTTGTGGCCGCTCGGCTCTCCCCAAGTCAACTCAGGTCTGACCTTTGGAAATACGTGAACCAGAAACCATGGGGGCTGCCTGTCAGATTTCTGGTTTTGAATCTGGTTACCAGGCACACAGAGGGCGAGTGGGAAGCACACACTTCAGTGTCTGAAAGACACAGGGGTCCAGTCTAGCTCCACCATTATTGCCTGTGTGACTTGGAGCTGGTTACTTCCCTTCTCTGAATCTCCCAAATCTCACGTGTAAACTGAGGTTAATTCCTGTTTCAAAGGGTTGTTGGGAGGATTGAACAAAACCATGTATGAAGAAAATCCCAGCGAGGAAGATGAAGACCGGGTTGGGTGGAGTTTGGATTTTATTTAAGTGCTCCAGGAAGCAGGGTGATGACCCGCTACGAAACATGTTTTCAAAAGATCTCTCTGGCTGTGTGGAGAGAGTGGTTCGGGGCAGGGGAAACCAGAGGAGAAGCAGACAGCGCAGCTAGGAGGCAAGGGTGGTGGACAAAGTGGCTGGACTAGTTTAGTCACGGTGAGGCCAGAGGCAAGCAGATGGGCCTGGGAACCTTTTGGAGGGAAAGACAGTAGGAATAGCTGCATCCTTAGATATGGAAAAGGGAGGAAACCAGAACAATCAAGCAGGAATCCTGGGATGGGGGTAGTGGTGCCTGTCACAGAGCCTGGCAGAGGACTGTGCACACAGGTGACACCCACTAAATGTTGGCTGTCTGGCCGGATCCATGAGAACCTGGAGGAAAGGAGCCATGCTGGACAGTGAATACAGTGGGACAGGCCAAGGTCCACTGCTGCTCTGCGTTTGAAACTGTTGTGTCCAACCACCCACCCCTTTAGATGGCAGCTTCTAGAATCAAGTTGGGCAGTATTGAGCAAGGCCTAGAAAGTAATACAGCCTCCTGAAAGCTTTAGGGACCCCTCAGATTTACCTTGATACAATTTTAGATGACACTGGTCCCCTCCCTGCAGCTGTCTGCTCAAACACAGAGTCAGAACAAAGTGAAATTACCCCAGAGTTGGATTCAGGATGGGCTTTGGAATCTAAACAACATTCTCAAAATCTGGGTGCTGTAGTGGCTGACTGTTACAGGCGGGGTCAGGACCCCATTATTTAGCCCTGGGGGAGGGGGGTTAACCTAGAGATCTGGGTTTTGAGCCACTTTGAGAAACACTGTCTTGGGGGAGTTTCTAGGTGACTCCTGCTCTGGTTTTGTTCCTTCTACTTTTTTGGGGGAAGGCAATCAGTTTGGTGGCAGCATTTCCTCTTTCCGTTCATAATTCAGACTCTGGGGGCAATTAGAAGCAGGCAGCCTCCCCTTGGAGGAGGAAGAAACTCTTCACGTGTTTTATGAGTGCATTCCTAAAATAATGAGAATAGCAGCGAACAAACGCACAGCGAGGACATCGTCCTAATGAAATGATCGTCATGGAGTTAGAGTCCAGATAAAAGGCTTTGGCAAATCTGTAAAGAATATTTCAGAGAGAGAAAAAGAGCAGAATTTATAGGCTCTAAAAATAGCAGCTGAAGTGCAGCTGTGTTTAGCTTGTCAGGGAACCTGTTGAGTCGAGACAGGCAAGGGATTTTATTTCTCTGGCCCTGAGGTCACTTGTCTTGTTTAAGAAGGGGCAGCACACATTTCCAAATAGGGATTGATTTTTAAGGGAGGAAGATGGCTGAATATATGTGGCATTTCTTGTTTTCTTCTCTCACTCTTCCTCCCTCCTGCGTCACTCCAAACTTCCTGGGGAGAAAAAGAAGGAGGGTTTGGTTTTCTCAGAAGTGGGGGCTGCCTAGGTGCCAGAATTTCGAAGAATATCAGCAAAGGTGTATGTTGACTGGCGGGTCTGAAGGGTGGTACTGGCAGTCTAATTATTTGATTGTAGTGGGTTCTACACAAACCCACCAAGTTGAAGAAATAAACCCATATTTGAGGAAATAATGGTGTGATTTCTCCAAGAGCAATTGGCTGGTTTCTGGACCTTTCTTGTCCCATTTCTGGGCAGGGATGGTGTCTTCATTCTGTTCCCCAATCCACACGAGAATGTGTCTGTCCCACCCCTGGCCTGGGCAATCCTTAGTCTTCTATACCTAACAATATTATGGAATGTCAGCGTCCCTCAAATTGTTAATTAGTAGGATTTCAAACCTCCGGTCCTTCAATATTTGTTCAAACCGTGGCTGAAATTGATTATATTTATGTTGGAGTGTCTGAAGGTATGCCGTCCTTTCATTTCTAGGACAGAGTTTGAACACTGGTGGCCTGCAGGTTGCCTTTTGCTCTCGCACAGTCATGTTTTTCTTGTTCTCCACAGTGTTGACATATATAATGGCCATTATTTAAAAGTGGAATATTTCCTTTATGAATCATGATTTCTGGATTCTCACAGGATGCTCTAAGATATATCCTTGGTTTAGACTTCTTCTTCTGAGAGTGGAGTCCCCAGACTGCTTTGTATAGATTGCTGTCCTCCCAGAGATAGCTCTCCTGTGGGTCATGCTGGGAAACAACCATTGCTATTTCTTTGAGGATAGGGTTAAATTAATTGTATGTTGGACACCTAGCAAACACCTGTATGTACATGGTGAGTACCCTGTAAGCATGAACTATTGTTGTGTTACCATCATCATCATCATCATGGTTGTTGTCGTCATCGTGCCCTTCAGAGTGTTATTGGTGAGGGTTCTGTTGAGAACATTATTCACTATGTAACTCAGGGTCTTATGGTGCCCCAGGCAAGACATGTCTATCAGATCTCAGTCCCAGGAAATAGTTGTCCTTCTTCTGAGTTACTGACTCTTCTATACCTTACTCATGCGGTGACTCTTGTTTCCATCTTTGCCTTAGCTGCTGGGGAGCTCAGAGACAACTTTCCAGTTCATGTCTAGCAGGAGGACATGACTTTATGGCGTCCCTTTGGTGTATTGACTCCCTCGTGTCACATACCATCATTTTCTCACTGCTCTGCTTTTCTTACTTGCTTATGTTATCATGGGCATTTTTGTAAGCATCCTTAAATCCTGTTTGGGACAAGACGAGGTGTAAATTTCAAAAACAACAACAAAACATCTGTTCCTCTGAGAGAGGGCTCATCTTATCCCTTCAAATATGGTCCCACATCAGGACAGCTTCGTGTCTAAGCCTTGGGAGCTCCCATGGTCTCTCTCCCTACTGGACACTACTGGTTTTAAATGCCCACACTGGAGCTGGCTCTCTCGGTTGTGCTTACCCTTTAATCGCTACCGCTGTAGCTTCTGTTATTGAATGGAGGTGGCTTATTTAACTGGGTGAACTGAGGTATCAGGCAGCCATTGCTGTCTAAGAAACCCCCCAAACTCAGGGCACACGACAAGAAGTATTGTAGCTTCTGTTATTGAATTGAGGTGGCTTATTTAACTGGGTGAACTGAGGTATCAGGCAGTCATTGCTGTCTAAGAAACCACCCCAAACTCAGGGCACACGACAAGAAGTGTTTATCATCCCCACAGGTCTGTGGGGTGGCTGGACAGTTCTGCTCCAGGCCACAGGCCTGCAAGTCAGCTAGGGAAGCTCTTCTCCATGTCTCTCATCCTTCTAGATCTGGTGGGCCACTGGGGCAAGCTCTCCTCCTGGTGAGGGCAGAAGTGCAAGCGGGGCGAGCAGGAACACGGGAGGCCTCTTAAGGGGTAGGCTCAAAACCGGCACCATCACTTCTTCTACCTTCCATTGGTCAAAGCAAGATATGTGGCCAGATCCAATGTCAGGGGAGTGGGGAAACAGTTTGCCTCTAGTAAGAAGAACTTCAGAGTCAATGACAAAGGGGTGTGAATAGCTGGTGGTGGACAGGGGAATATGGGCTACTGCAGGCAGTGTTATTCATTTGAAGACCATCAGGGTGGGCATGCTGCAGTATCTGGCTCTCAGTGGGTATGTTGGATAGTCTCCATTTCCCCTCTAGATCCATGCTCCGCCATAGTTCTCTCTGCTTCGTGTACTGGGAGGCGGGCCTTCTCTCTGGCTTTTCATTGGGTTCAGTCAGAGAGGAGCCCTGGAAAAAGAGGGTGGAAGCGAGCTCGGCCACAGGGTGGTGTGACTGTGACCCTCTGCAGAAGGCCAGAGCTTCTGCCAGGAGGCTTGTTCTGAAAAGCTGAGGGTTCTAGTAACCAGCCCTGGGGGAGTAAGAGCTCCCTGCTGTTGCTAGCCCTGGAAGCGCATCACCACGGGGGTGTTCCTTTTACACCTGCCTCCTCTCTTAGGAGTAGTCCCTTCAGTGAACTCTTCTTATTCTGCCTGTTGGCAAGAGCCATCTATCTCTTTCTGACCAGGGTCTCACGCATACATTAGGTGCTCAATAAGTACACGATTAAGTGAGTATCGGGGCTTCTTGTTTTCCCTCTCCTCTGGCCTCTCCACCACTTACTGGTCTCTTCTACCTGAAAACCCCATGGGATTTCAGGTCTGGGCACCCTCCCTCTCTCCCCATGGCTGGTCCAACCACCATTCCCTCTCATAAGAACATGACGAAGTAAATTCATCAGAGTGAGTACAGAAGATAAGGTTTTCCTTTTTTTCTCTGAGGTCTTTTGGCATGCCCTTTGGGATAATGAGGGATTCTTTCAAGTGCACCATTTTCTCCATAAATTGTGGAGGTTTTATTTCCCAGATGTACCATATCATGTTCCAAGGAGGGAATGTAGAGAATGTCTGTGGCTAAAGAAGTCTCAACATAAGGAAACTATACGTAAACCCTACGAATAATAATTTGGGAAGGGGTAATTAACACCCCTATGCCTGACTCCATAGAGCAATGCGTTTGGTTTTTTTTAAGCAGGGAAAAAAGGGTCCCCAATTTCAATTTCCCGAATGAATTTGAGAACCACTGGAGTATTTCTCAAACTTCCTTGGTCGTGATAATGTTTTATTAAAAATTCAGATTTCTAGTAATTCTGATTCACTGGGCAGGGGATGGGGCTTAGGAATCTGTTCTCAGCATGTATCCAAGTGAGGCATATTAATCAAGTGTGGGACCCACTGGGCCCAGCTAATGTTTCTCACAAGTTTTAGTCTGTTGATTAAGGAGAAATCTGACGATGACGATGATGATGGTGATGATACAGTATACAAGAATAAGTAACATTTAGAAATCACTGTACAGTTTGCCAAGAGTTTACATGGACTGTGTCACAGGGGCCCCTTCAGTACTCGTTCCTGTACCAACAGTATCTGACCAGCATTGTGTGGGAAGAATGGTGCCAGCAGGTTTTTGTTAAATATCCTAATTGATACCAGAAGCAAAGATATAGCAATTGTCATGTTGTACACATGAAAGCTACAAGCAGACAGCCTTTAGCCCACCCTTTGAGAACCACTGCGTGACTTCTTCCTTTTTTTTTTTTTTGTGGTAACTTTTTTTTAAAAATTAGTTTCAGGTGTACAAAACAATGTACTAGGTAGACATTTAAACGCCTCACAAAGTGATAACTCCCTCCCCCAATCTACTACCCCTCTTACATTGTATAACTTCTTGATAAGATCTTTGAACCTCACCCAATGCTGGGATCATGCAAGAGGAGTTTCTAGAAAGCTCTGCAGAGGGTTTTCCTGCATATAAACATCGCTAGGCAAGGGGATGTCCCAACTGACTAGTCTCTGGAGAGGAGCACAGATGGTGCCCCCTCAGAAGGACACGCTGGGCAGCTTTTTCCTTGTAGGTTAAGAAGTCTCTGTGGAGTACCATTTCAAGTTTCTGTAGCAGTGCTGCAGAAAGCCATACCTGGAAACGTTGCCCACATTCCAGATGACATTACAGCCTTTGGTATCAAATGTTGTGATTATGTTCTGAGATTCTTTTGGGGGGGGGATCTATTAATTAATACATTTGGGGAACTATCATATTATTTACTATAAATTGAGATCCTGGGCAGCCTTGCCTGCCTGTTAGTTTCTCATCTGGTTCTTGCTTCTGTGACCCACTGAGGAAAGAAACCTCTCTCTGGCAAAGCCAAGTTCTCTTGGGCTGTTGATTGTTGTGTTTTTCTGCTGCCCCCACGCATGCTGTTTGTAATATATAGCTCCCTCACCTCCTTCTCATCCCCAATCCATGCTCTTTCTTCTGCCTCTTGCAAAGTCTGTGACAGTGTTGAATGAGTAATACAAGCCCAAGGACTTGGAGTGTCGGGGAACTGTGATGCCCATGTGTTTTAGTGTTGGCAAGGTCTCCTCTTCCATGATGGTCCCCTGGATTGATCCTGATTTATTAGCATCCCTGGTTTAGCACGTATTGCATTGCATATATGGAAAAACAGCATGACAGATCTTTTCTCATTCTGCATAGCACTGACTGAGATTTGAATCTAAATTAATCGAACCAATAATTGTGATATTAAAAATGATTTCCATGTCCAAGGGCGGCGATGAGGCCATGGGGGACATGGAGACCCGTGGGGCCATGAACCCTGAAATGTACATCTTTCAGAACTGAGCTTATGACCGTTTGCACATGACCTCACGGCACATGCTTTAGGAGAATACATTTAAGTTCAAGTCCTAACTCCAGTGATGAATTCCAAGCTTTTTGTTATTGTTTTTCTTCCTGAAAGACAAAAGGGGTTTTATACCCTGGTATTTGAGGTTCAGTTCAAGGGCAATGTTGGATGAATCAGTATTGGGTGGGGAGTTTTATGAATGCTGAATAGTTTGTAATAGCCTTTAAAGATTTCAAAAATCTGCCACCTGCCCGCCATCCATCCGTTCACCCACCCACCCATCCATTCATGTCAACATTTACTAATTCCTACAAGGTACAGGGCACTGTGTTTACGTGCTAGGGCTGGAGCGATAAAGCATCATTTATTGGAGACCTACTATTGCCAGACATTCTCCAGTGTTCAAAGCATTTTTACGCGGTAAGAATTGTATCCCCCATTTGATGAGAGAGCAGAAGTTAACGTCCTTTACCTGGGTCACCTGGCCAGTCAAGGTGGAGCAGGATGCCTGAGCCATCCTTGTAACACTGGGACCAGAGCTGCATTTCCTTCTTTGATGTCAAATGGACTCTTCTACGTATCTGCTTGGACCCAGGCCCACCTCAGAGTATAGAGCGAGCATTCTGTGGCAGGCTCACAGCCGGGACAGTCCCGCCTTTGTCACAACTTCTCTTCTTGGGGTATCTTCCTGCTCTCAGTGAAACAAGGAGAGGGATGTACTCCTACACAGGACAGAACCCCTGGGGGGCCCACCAACTCTCATTCCTTTGCTTTGCCCTTGACAGTCTCTTGGAAGCTTGGGGTTCTCTCCAGACTCACCCTGTCATTTAAGAGTGCAAGAGTGTAAAGTTACAAATGGAGGTCCACTTAGCAAATGTCTAAATATAAAAAAAGTTACAAATCAAGATAGCTGTTCGGGAAACTCTGTTCTACCATCCAGTACACCTTTCATGATTACTTGGAAATCCAGGATGAAGTCCAGATTTCTCAGGCTCCTCAGAGTTTAGTGCAAAAATTGATAGTTTGAGGAGAGCTGGTCGCTAAATCATCCCCACTTCCCTTTCCGTCTGGCTTTAGCCCACATTGCAGTGGGCCTCCTCATGCCTGTGCATGGACACCCCAGCCAGGACGGGCCCCAAGCTCCATCTCCCACTCCCCACAAAAGGCTGCCTTGGGTCTAGAGGGACACTCACTGTGGTTCAGTTTGCAGTTAAGGGGACGGACCCTGGAGAAGACCCCCACATAGACCCTGAAAGTAGACTCAGGTCTGTTTGGGCAGGAAATTCTGGAGACCTGGGCACCCAGAACATGTCTGAGAAAGAGGTACATGGGCTCTGCCCTTGGCCTGATAGACTCCTTGCCTCTGGGGGAGAATTGTAGCTAACTGAGGGCTAGGGGAGGTTTCTCGTGAAGGTAGGGTTCAAGGCAAATGCACCTTTGCACAGGTCTTAGGTGAAAGCTGTTCTGCCAAGTCAAAGGATGGAGAGGGCTGCAGAGGTCATATGACCCACTCATGTCATTTTATATAGATGATCCCAGCTGGTAACTCTCAGAGTTGGGTCTGGTGCCCTGGTTCCCCAAAAAGTGTCTTGTTCTCATCTTGCAAAGTGGGCCTGCTACTTGCACACAGTTTCTAAAGGCTGAGCTTTTCCAAACATCATCCTAACAGTGTTCTGGGGTGTGAGGCCCTGAGGCTGGGCCTGAGTGGGTGACTGTAGCTTACGTGGGCTCTGTGCAGAGATGTGATTTCAGAACACAGTTTATACAAAGCGATGAGCTTTGGGGACAGGCTTCTGGGTGCATATGTCAGCACCCCACTGGCCAGCTGTGTGATCTTTCTTCAACTCCTCTAGACTCAGTTTCCTTGTCTAGAAATTGGGGATAAAATAAACGTACTCGTAGAGTTGTGCAGGTGGCGAATGAAATGTTGTAGAAAGCTACACACGCAGCATGTGGCTTTGCCCATAGTGAGCTCTCAGTCAATCACATCTGTTGTGACGGTGGCTGTTACTGCTATTGTTCTCCAGGAGCCCTGGACCCCACTGAGAAGGGGCTGCCATCCGTCCATCCATCCATCCAACAAATATTTGTAGCGTACCTACTACCATGTGCCAAACACTGTTCTGGAAACTTAGGAATCAGCAGTAAACGAGAAGTAAAATTCCTTGCCATAGTTGAGCTTGTGTCTTAACAGACAGAGGCAGAGATAAATCATAACCATACTAAATATGGAAATTGCGTAGAAGTTGATGAAGTGCTATGGAAGAACAGAAAAAGTTGATAGGGGAAGGGGGCTTGTTCATGCCAAGGTGAGCTGTAGCTTTAAATAGAGTGGCCAGGGTAGGCCTTACGAGAGGTCATTTGGGTAAAGACTTGATGTGGGAGGGACCCATGTGGAGAGATGTGGGGGAAGAGTATTCCAGGCAGCGGGAACAGTCAGAGCGAAGGCCCTGAGGCAGAAGTGCCTGTTGCTCCAGGGGCAGCCAGGAGGCCAGTTGTAGTTGGAGCTAAATGAGTGTGTGTGTGTGTGTGTGTGTGTGCACGTGCACATGCGCATGTGCGTGGATTGTAGATGAGGTCAGAGAAGTAATAGGAGCCAGATTAAAATCGGGCCTTAACGACCACTGAAAGGCCTTGCCTTTTACTAGGAGTGACGTGGAGCCCTTGCAGGGCATGGACAGGGGAATGACACACCCCTCAGCACCTCTTCCCCATGGCTCGGGCCCTCAGGCTGCCTCTATGTTGTCAGTCTAGCCCCTTAGGTCTCCCCCGTCTTCTGTTGCAAGATCACTACTTCCAGTCTGTGTTGCATGCCCTTCCCTGCTCCCAGCCACCATGCCCTGGAGCCCAGGGCCTCCAGTCCCAGGTGGCTGGCTTTAGCCAATGGTCTGATGCATTGCCCTCTGGAGCCCTTTTAAAAAAGGAGTGACATTGCTGGTGGGCGTTCAGGCACAGGGCAGGTTGTGGGTGCTCATTTCATTTCTAAGGAGAGTGGGTTGTGGCAACCCTTCTATGATCCTCAGTTTGGCTGGGCTCTCCCCCGTGGAGCCCAGGGCCTATGCCCAGGCCACCCTGGGCCACTGCTGTGTCCTGGTGGGCAGTGATAGGGGACAAGGAAGCCGGGAAGAAACTCTTGTAGGGCTGGGGGAGAGGCAGGGTGGAGTGCAGCCGGTGAGGGAGTGTGTGTTAGGGAGCCGACAGGAAGCAGGGCTGGGTTTTTGTTCTCCAACCAGTTTCCAGTCGTGGCTGTCCCATGGGGTTTCCGGCTCAGTCTGAAGAACCATTGTTCCTGTGGATGGTGCCATGGAGCCCAAACATTTAGCTGCAGCCACACCAGCTCTGACTCTGCTTGTAACTGTGGCACAGACATCAGTCCAAACACCCTCCCAGAGTGTCTTCCGTGCCCTTGCTCTTGGTCTGGACAGCCTTGCAGGGGGCTGGCTCTCCCGGGACCAGTGCCAAGGTGCAGATGTCCCCCTCTGCAGCTCTGTGGGTGGGCCAGAGGGACTGGGAGACAGGAGGGTAAGCAAGGCCTGTTTTACCTGCTGCTCCCATCAGGCAGGCGGAGGTGAGGGGTGGTCCTAGGTCAGAGGGTTTCTAATACAGTCAGAGCCTCCTGCTGACATGCCCACCCCTCCCGTCTCTAGCTGAGTAAATGCAGAGAAGCCCTGCAGCCCTGTTTCTGGAAGAACTCTGCCGGTGGAAACACCAACTCCCTTTGTGCAGCCCTGTGGGTTATCGGGGTTCCTCAGAGCGGAAGTCCTCGCCCTGCTGCCCTGTTCTGTTCTGCTTCACCCTGCCCTGCAGAGGGGAGGCCCTGCCCATAGGAGAGTCTGGCTTACACTGGGCAGTACAGCTGACGCCCCTGCCCCTGACTTCAGGGCCTCGGGTTTTAGGGGTTAAACAGAGGGCCTGGGTTCTGCTAAGGATATGCTTTGTGATCAGGGAAGATTCCATTTTTCTTCAATTTTCTCCCCACCTCCCTGTCATCATGTCTGTGTGAAAATGAAAGCTATTGTTTATTTAAAAGGGCCATTTGCCTAATGCCCCTGGAATTTATTTGCTGGAGCATTTTCCATTTTCATATTCAGTTCAGACCTTGGCTGCAGTCGAGAGGTTATGTAACCTGGGATGGAATGAATCCCATTGGCATCTGGGGACCCCCAAAGCACCCCACCCTTAGCCATTCCTGTGAGGGGGGAGCACTCTCTGGCTGCATATTCAAGTTGCTTTTGTGAGCTGCTGGGGGTGGGGAGCTGGGAAGTGGAAGGAGATGCTAGAGGGAGAGGTAGCAGCTGTTAGTTAGAATGGAGTCAGGAGGAAGATTTCTTTTGGGAGCTGAATTCTTAGATGTTCTCTGAGCTAACTCCCCTCCTCAGCTGTAGACCCCCCCCTCATGTGCAAAGCCCTTCAGTCAGCCTGTTTCTGGACCTCAGCAAAAAGCCTAAGCATCATTGCCTGAGCCGTGGCGGCAATTTGGGAACTGTTGCTGGCGTGTTCCCTCTTGGGTTGCCTGTGGAATCTGTCTTCACTGGCCCACCCATCCCCCGCAGTACTGGCCTTGAGGGCCTCCCCCTGACTGAAGGCCATGCTCCCAACCCTATTTTTCCAGCCCAAGATGCCTTGATTTCTACTCGGAAATCTGGTCTGGGTCTACATGGAGTCACTTCGACAGGGGCTAAGGAAAGGAGTATTGTCCTGGGTTATGAGGGGCCAGAAGTTTAATCTGCTTCTGGATTTTTAAAAGGATGCAAAGACATAGAGTTGGTTTTGGAACCCCAAACTTAGTCAACATAATTGTGAAGAGGCCAGTCAGGGTGGATAGGGGTGGGGTGTGGAGGGGGTACAGCCCCTGCCTTCCCTCCCACACCCCCATCTTGGGAGATGGTAGAAAACCTATTCTTTTTTCCAAGATCTCTCTCTCTCTCTCTTCCAACTGTGGCCTGAGATTTCTCCCTTCACACCATTCCTCTGCTTAAATATGCTCATTAAGCCCCTCTAAGAATCAGATGACCCCATCTGTGCCTGGATTACTTAACACAGAGCTAACTGCTGTAACACATAAACCCTCAATTTTTTGTGACTTAACCCACTAGAAGTTTGTCCATTGCTTACATAGTAGTCAAAGAAGGCTGTTCCTCAGTGGAGGTAGCTTTTTCCATGTGGTGACTCAGGGCTCCAATCCTTCCATTGCTGGCTCTGCTTCTTGGGGGCAGGAGGAGAAATTGCAGTGGCAAAGACACACCCGCTTCTTAAACACTCCAGCCTAGAAATGACCCACATCCCTTCCCCTCACTTTCTGTTGGTGAGAACTAGTCACATGGTCATCGCTGGACTTGAAGGAGGCTGGGAACTTGGTGTCAGATTGGGAGCCACTGCAGTGATAAGTCCACCTGGTATCAGTGGTAGAAGATGGAGAGAGAAGGGTCGCACTAGAGAAATGGTGAGGAGGTGAAATCAGCAGGACTTGGTGAGTGAGTGTGTGGGGGGCAATGAAGGGAAGTCAAGAGTTCAAGGTCGCCTCCCCCTGCCCCGCCTCCACATAGATTTCTAGTTTGGAAAACAGGGTGGCTGGTGGCGCCACCCAAGGAAATGAAATCGGCGGGAAGGGGGGCCGATGTCTAGAGGGTCGGCTCCTGACTGTCACAAGCCCAGCACATGCTGGGTGCTGTAGGAATGTTTTATGAACGCAGGAATGAGTAGAAATGGAACTGAAAGAACTTGAGTCCCCTCTGCCCATCCCACAGAGATCTAGTTGAGAAAATCTGTAGTTCTACTCACAGCCTGAAACCACAGCACCTGCTAGGATGAGGCCAATCCGTTTGTAAGTACACAGATAATAATAAGAATCATCAAGAAAGAACACATTATTAGTAACCCAGGAGCGGACACCTCCTCAGGCAAGAAGCCCCCTTCAATGTTGGGTTTTCATCTCCAGGATCCCAGGAGAGAGGTGAAGCTGACCACCTGACTCAGGTGAGGAGGAATGTCTGCCTGCCTAGTGCCAGCATGACTTCCTCCACTCTCCTTGGCCTCGGGCTCATTGCTGTAGGGATGTGGCCCCAACAAGGGCTGGGACCTGGCATTATGTGGGCATCTGACCAGAGGCCAGCATGCCGCCCCCTCCATCCCTCATCAGAAACAAGTGGGGAGCCAGCTGAGAGCTCAGTCTTGGGCTGCAGGCCACCTTGCCACTGGGCTGATTCAGGCTGCTGCTGCCACAAGTGGGACCAAGGATGCCAGGAAACCTGGACCATCTGAGCCCTGAGTCAAAAAAGGTCATAGGAGCAGGGATGTGGGGAGGCTTTGCAGGTGAGGACTGAGACAGGGGCTTGGACCGTTTCCTGTCTAAAAGGTCAGACTGGTAGCCTTCTATTAGGCTTTTATCCCCGGAGTGAGGAGGAGGGGCACCCCCTGGGGTGGTGGGCTGGGGAGGGCTCCCATCCCTGCCTGTGGGGGAACTGGGCAGATGGAGGGGGGAGTTCCTATGGCTGGAACTCCTGGCTGACATCTCCCATTGCTCTCAATAAGCTCCCGGGTTTGTGTGAGGACCTGATCTTTCCACAGTGCCAGGCTTCTCGCCTCCCTGCAAATCTTGTTGCCTCAGTTGTCATTTGATTGTGTATTATCCTTATACTTGAACTGAAATGATCAGTGTGTATTGAGCACCTGCTGAATGTTGAATACTACAGGAAAACAGAGATAGCTACAGCTTAGGCAGTGACTGAGCTAACGAGGCGGGAACCAGTTGAGGAGTGACATAAAGCTGACATGACATGATGACCTCCCACGTTATTTCCTGGTAATTCTGCTGGGAGTCCGCAGGCAGAGACCACACGGGGGCCTGCAGCCATTGGGGAAGATTTCCCTAATAGAAGATGGGGTGCAGGCTGTGCCTTGAAGTCTGAGCAAGGTTTTAGGAAGGGGAGGCCTGTGGAGCACATGGAGTGGGAATGAGCAACAGGTGAGGCGAAGGTCTATATATAGTCAGAGGCTGGAAAAAGTTTGCAACGTTAGATTTAAAACTGGTTAATATCCCATAGGACAATAAAATGGAAACCTTTGGGGACACCTTTCTACCAGATAGAAATCATTCCTGGATTATCAGTGTTCCACAAATTAGCATCTGACTTTCAATAGTTTGGGCCCCATTCAAGAATAAATAGTAAAGAAGACAAAGATATCTTCTCCTAGAGAACCACACGACCCTTAGGTGGTCTTGCCAAACAGTGTTCTACTATTTGGCTTTGAAAAGACCACAATATGGGTGTAGGACATTGAAAAGTCAATGTGTGAGCATTGAAAAGGCACCCATATTATCTTTGCCTCTTTTGAAATTTGAAAGATTTTTCACACCAGGAAGAGCAGCAGCAGTATCGTGGTTGAGAGAGAGCCAGGTTGGAAGAGGGAGGCTGGTAGGAGCTGGGAGCCTCCAAGGCCTGAATTTTGGGTGATAGAGGGATGGCAGACCCCCGGGGGCCCCAGGCTGCACAAGGGGACAGGCCCGTCTACCCCAGAGCAAAACCCAGTTCCACCACCAGGCCAGACAATACCGTTGGCAACCCAAGGGCAAGGCTAGCTGGAAGAAGAAAACACAGTGAGAAAAGGCCATAGAAGCAAGAAGGGCAGATGTCAGGAATTTTGATGGCATGTGACCAGATTGAAATCTGAAAACTGCATAGAAAAAAAACAACCAAAATTAAAAGCAAACAGACTCAGACTTGAGAAACTTGTTGTCATTGTCCAGAGTGCCCAATTCAGAGAACGGTAGAAAAGCATAAACACGGCTAAACAAATTTAGCTACTTAATGTCTTTATTTTAGTAATCAGAGGTGGCACTGGGAATGCTGGTAAGAGCAGAACTTGACTCCGATCCCTCTGGCCTCACTTGGCTTTTCGTCTGTGTTTGATCAGCTTGTTAAGTCTGCTTCTCCGTTCCATTCCTTTCCTGGCTTGGTGTTTGTCAGCAAGATGACCATGTATGCAAGAAGAAATCTACAGGATCTACAGCATGACTTCCTGCTACCCATTTTTAAAAAGCGTGTTTTCATTTCTGTGTGTGACAGTGGGAAACAATGCAGCCCTCAGCCAGGACTTCTGGTCTTGTGTGTTTCAGTCTCTGTGCCCAGGGCCGAGAGGCCATCCGAAGCTCCAGCCACTTGTCCCATCACGGCAGGAAGGCTGAAGCCCTGCCTTCTGGTTGTAGATGGTTTTTTCCCTTCCATTCATTCACTGATTGATTTGGTCCATCAGTAGCATTTACTGAGCACCCTCCATGGTTTAGCCCTGTGCCTGGTGCTACAGCTACAATGATGAGGAAAAGCAGACATGGTCCTTGCCCTATTGAAGGTTCCACTATGAGTCAAATAACCCTGTGAATAAATATCTCCTTCCAGCTGTGACATCTGCCATGAAGAAACACGTTGCTATTAAAGTGTAACTGGATGTTTACATATAACATTCTCTTGTCAGTTTCCATCAAGCCCCAAGAGGCTATGAGTCTTTCCACATCCTTGTCAGGATGCTCGACTACCTCTAAGGACTTGGAAGAGACCGGCTGCCCCCCAGTTTTGGACTGCTGGTCCCTTACCGACATTGGGGGTACAAAGGGATTGCCATTCGAGGGGCCCAGGTATTGGTATTGGAGAGAGGAGGTTGTGACGACAGCTGGTGGTGTGGTGGTTTCCCACCTGAGCTGCTTGGAGGAGAGAAGAGGGTGTATCCCCGCAGGCCCCGAGAAAGGAGGGGACATTCAGAGTATTTGCCCGGGTGTCTTCCAGAGTCTCAGGGTACAAAGGTGAATGTGGGATGCAGCTTAACAAGGAGTTAGTGGAACCCCTAGAATTCCTCCTTCATGGACAATGATAGATGAGGGCATCACGGGGAGAGCTGGCCCACTGTGTCATCTGGAGTCATTTAAAGGAATTTTATCTAGGTGACCCCGGGGAGGGGCAATGGGACCATAACCAGTCAGAGGAGACCATGTTGCCCTCTCAGGAGCTGCAGGGTGGAGGTGGAAGAAGGGGGCATGGGGGACCCGGTGCTGGGGAAGCCCCAGGGAGCCCTCAAACATGCCTGAAGAAAAGTCAACCAGGAATACCCACCAAATCTAGAGATGTCAGCGTGCAATGCCACCAACCCACAGAAGTGTCCAGAGAGAATCAGCTTTAAACATCTACAGGGGCCAGAGAAAACCAACCTCTGATGGTACCCTTTCCAGCCAGGCGTGCCTTCCCCACCTCCCTCCCCTCTAAAAGGTGTCCGAAGCAGCTGCTGGGAAATGGAGGGTAAGAGAGAAAGTGACCACAGCTTTTCTACCCTCTGCTCCTACTTCCCTGAAGCCTTCAAACCAGAAATAGGATGCAAGAAAGTTCAGCTTTAAATACAATTTGGATTATGTTCCTATTACACAGGACTGGTCATTTTAATACTGAATGAGATTATTCTGGAGATTAAAGTGACTGGAAGAAATTTCATGACCTAAGAATGATTTGAGATAATGGGACCTGCCCAAGGTTTCATCCAGGGGTCCAGGGAGAAAAGCACCTAAAGACTTAGCAGGTGCAAGAGGGTGCGTTTCAGAAAGATCATTCTAGCTACAGGATGGAGAAGAGGCAGTAGAGGGTAAGTGTGGATATGGGGAGACCAGGTAGGAAGTTTGTGGTGGTCTAGTGATGGAGGTGAAAAGAAGAGGGCAGGCGGCAGAGAAGGCAGAGTACCATGAAGACTAGGTCCTATGGTCTCCTTTTTTTCTCTATTGTGGACTCATCTCTATTGTCTTGAGAACTCAGTGTCTGATTTAGTGCTGCCTCTCCCACCCAGGACCTACTGTCTGCTCCTATCTATAATAGGTGCTCAATAAATGATTGGTGAGTGAATATTTCTTAAATATGATATGGTGAGAAAAATAAGCCTTGGAGGTTGTTTCAGTCATCTGTTACAACGATAATGCTCCATAACAAATAAGTTTAAAACCTTGTGACGTACAATAACACGCATATTCACAGATCTGGGATTAGCAGTGGCTTGGCCTGACAGCTCTGCTGGTTTGGACAGGGTTTGTTACATAGCTGGGAGTCAGCTGACTGTCGGATAAGTAGACTGGTCTTGGCAGGGGTGACAGTGGCAGCTCAGCTCTGTTCCACATGTACCTCATCCTCCAGCAGGCCAGCCCAGGCATGGTGTCATGGAGATGGAAGAGGCACAAGAAAGAGAATCAGGGCCATTGATACAATCATTCTAACCCAGGGAGACATAGGTTTGAATCCCATCTGCAACACTCATTAGTCACGTGACATTCAGAGAGTTATTTTACACTTTGTGCTTCACGTCTTTAGCTGTAAAATGGGGATAAGAAAATCTATCTCCCTGGGCAGTAAGGATTAAGTAACAGCAATAATGGCTCTTCACTATACCATAGGGTAAACAATTCTGCCTATGGCACAAATATAGAAGGAAAAAAAGACTCTTAAAGGATGCAAAATAGCTCAGAGGGAGGGAAGAGAATTATAGGCTGAAGAAATAGCACGTACAAAGCCACGGAGGTAAGATAGTACAAAGGCTCTGTGCATGAAGAGGCGAGAGAGAGTGCAGAGAGGTGCGATGAAGTCCTTGTGCTCTAGGGCTGTGGTGCCAGGGAGTTTCAATCTTATTTGCCTGGCCCTGGGGAGCCATGGAAGATTCTGTAGAAAGGAAGTGATTTATTTCACTGAGCAAGTATTGCTTTGGCATCTCCTTCCCACACATCTCTTAGCCTATTGGAGGGAAAAGGGGAATAGTGGTTCCTTTCTTTCGGCCATGCCTCCATTCCCTTAGAGGCTTCCATTTCCCCTCTGTGACATTTTTGCTGAGCCGAACAGCTCTTGACCAGGCAGGCCTTCACTGCTCTGTGGAGATTGGGATGGGGGTGGGGGAATGGGTAAGGAAGGGATGGTGCAATGTGAACAGAAAGAGAACAGCTTCTAGAAAAGAGAGCTCCCTCAGTCTGCAAGAATGCAGAGCCCAAGATAATTAGTAGGAAGCAGAGGTTCCTTTTTCAAGTAGCCAGGTGTTGTTCGCAGAGAATAGTAAGGGAAGATGTCCGATGAGGTATCAGCATCGGAATTCACTTTTTAGCACTTCATTAACATGAGTCAACTTCATTAACATGAAGCGGCATATTCCTCAGCTAGCTTCATGCGATCTCCAGAAGCTACTTACATTTAGGAATTTTCCTAAGGACTCCAGATAGCATATTGATAATTTCCAGGCACTGTGGCTTCTGCTAACCATCAACATAAACAATATTAAATATTTTATCTCTGATATTAACCAGACTCGAACTCCATCAGCACAGGCTTTAACGAAATTCTCACACAGTATCAGAACTTGCATATTTTCTTTTAATCAGAATCTTAAAATCAAAATTGATGGCTTTGTTTTTCTAAAAATGGAAAAATGTCCCCCAAGTACTATTCTAAAAAAAGCCCAAACAATACAGAAAACACCTTTGTTCTTGTAACCCATTAATTTATTTGTCTAACATTAATTGTGGACCTCTTATGAACCAATACTGTTTTGTGAATTGGAGATACAAAACAGTGAGGTTCCTGCCCATTGTATTATAATAATAGAGGCACATACGAGTGTATCATTGAGCTGAAGCACAGGCGGTAGGGACTAAAGTAAATTTCCTTAATTTAGGAAAGTGTATCAACCAGAAACCCACAGTAAACATATTTAATGGTGAAATATAAAAATAATTTGCGTTATAGTAGGAACTATAGTCAAGAATGCTTACTATCTTTGCTACTGTCTAGTGAAGGTTTTTGCCAATGTAATAAAGCAAGAAAAATAGGTGTAAATAGTGGAAAATGAAAGATAAGAATGTCTTCATTTACAAATGATACTCTCTACCTAAAAAAAAAAAAAAATGTAAAAGAATGCTTGATGAACTGTTAGATTAATAGATTTCATCAATTTAGCTGGATCCATGCACAAAAATCAATAGCTTTCCTGTATATTTAGTGAGAAAATATCATTTTAAGAAATCACAATTCACAATAGCAATAAAGTAGCTAAGAATGAACCTAATAAGACATATGTAAGACCCATATGAGATTTTTAAAAGGACTTAAAAGATCTGACTAAATAAAGAGCTGTACCACACAAATCGATCAGTTGTTTCCCAGCACCATTACAGTAAGATTGTTTTTTTCAGGAACTTGACAGGATGGTCCATAATTCAAATATAAAATAAAATGTGCAAAAGAATCAAACTTTCTTTAAAAGAAAAAAATAGTGGAAGAAGGAACTTGCTCAGCCAGATATCCATGTAGATCATAAAACAGTATGAAAACCATATAGAATTGGTATGAAAGTAGACAAATTGATGAGTAAAACAGAATAGAAACAGATATATGTATGAGATTTTAATAAGCTGAATTATTTAATATTAGAAATATTAGAAATAGATAAATATTAGAAATATCTATCTATTTGAAAAATATAGTTAAATTCCCACTACATGCCAGTCACAAAAATAATTTCCACATGGACTAAAGAGTTTAATGTAAAAAGCAGGACTGTGGGAAAAATTTTTTAAAAAGCTATCTTCATGAGGTTAGAATAGGGGAAGTCTTCTTAAACAAATACACTATATCAATACTATAAAGGATAGATGATATATTTTATTATGTTAAAACTCCTTTTACATGACAACTAACATCATCAACAAAGTGAAATGACTAATATAAAATATATATGGCGGCAAAGGATTTCTAATCAGAATATATAAAGAACTTTTAAAACAGTAAAGAAAACCATTTATCAGCAGTAAGAAATAAAAGATATAAAGAAGTAGTTTATAGTCTAGGAAATACAAATGCGCGCAAAAAACAATTATTCTCACTTGTAATCAAGGGAATGTAAAACAATGAAATAGCATTTTTTACCCACTATATTGGCAAAACATTTGTAAAGAGTAACAGTATTATATGTTGGTGAAAATGGAGAAATCGTTATTTGCATTTACTAGTGATGAGAATGTCATTTGACTTCCTATCAAACACCTTAATTGTTCATATCCTTCAATCTAATACCTCTACTTTTTGATACCTTTCCTACAGAAATATTTGCACACATGCTGAAAGCAAGGATTTTTATTACAGTGTTGTTCATGATGGTAAAAAAATTGAAACCATATGCATGTCCATAAATAGGGAGATTGTTAGATGAGCTGTAATGAAGTAATACTATGGAATCTAATATGCAGCAGGTAAGGAGTACGAGGCGCATCTATTTGTACCAAATAGAAAGCTCTCAGAGATCCTACTTTAAAAATGAAAACAAGGGAAATGAAGAAAGCAGTGTGGTGAATGCTGTGATACATAGCTTACAGCTCAGGTCTTCCTCCAAGAATGCAGGACGCCTTCCAGCTGAGGCCTTCAGCTGTCATCTCCCTTTGTACATCACCTTCAGCTGACCTTGTCCAAGGTCACACACTTTTCCTGGAGCATTCTGCTTCCAATGGCTGATCTTCACAGAGGAATCAAGTCCTGGGCCTCTCGGCTTGACTTGGAACAACCATGCAATGTCATTCCATCTTTAGAACTCTCTAGTAATAGTAATAAATACATGATACTTATTATTACATATTTATTATTTCTTGAGTAATAGGTTTGGCTAAGTCTTCCATTGAGACCACATCAAAGCTCAACTTCTCCATCTGCCCAGTCTGCTTCTGTCCCTTCTCCTCCACAAGTGTTTATCCCAAGGCCACTCCCTAATAATCCTCATGCACGCTAATCGCCATCTCAGAGTTGGCTTCCCGAGAACCCAGCCTGTGACAATCTGTTATAGAACCATAGACATAGTTGATTCCATTTACATTAAAACAGACCTCGCCATGCTATATGCAGGCATACCTAGGAGATATTGTGGGTTCAGTTCCAGCAAAGCGCAATAAAATGAAGTATGCCTGTATTTATTTATGTATATGTTTAAAATACATTTTTAAAGTTCTGGAAGGCTGAGAACAGTGACCGTGTATGAGGAGGGAACTGAGAAGGGCAAGGAAGAGTGTTGATCTTATATTACAAGAATATATTCGTGTATTTCTCAAGTAGTTAATACACACACACACACACACACACACACACACACACACACACACACACACACACGCACATACACACTCACTCACTCCCCAGGTGCTATGGGAATACTATGAAGGAAGCCCAGGGAAGAAGTGATGACATTTGAAGATTGTCTTAAAAGACAAACTGGAGTTCCTTCAAGGATTATAAACTTCTTCCCAAATCTTCTGGGTAAGTCTGTAGTTTTAAACTAGGATCCACACTTCCTGCCTCTATTATTTTTTCCCAACATTTTATTATGAAAGATTTCAAACAATCAGGTTAAAGATTTTCACAGTGAATACCTATATACTTATCACTTTGATTCTGTAGTTAACATTTCACTGTATTTGCCTTATCACACATCTGTTCTTCTCTCATTTAAAAATATCTATATATTATAGATATAGATATAGATATTTCATACCATATTTCCCCAAAAATAAGATCTAACCGGAAAATAAGCTGTAGCATGATTTTTCAGGATTCTCGTAATATGAAATAAGCCCTTTTGGAGCCAAAATTAATATAAGACCTGGTCTTATCTCCAGGGAAATATGGTGGGACTTATTTTATATTACAAGCAACCTGAAAAATCATGCTAGGGCTTATTTTCCAGTTAGGTCTTATTTTTGGGGAAACATGGGAGTAAGTTCCTGGCTCTCTTGAAATGGTTTCTTCCTTCATTAGATGATGAATTTTGGACTAAGATTTAGATTCTCTCTTATTTAAATTATTTCTTTAATCTTATTAAATCAGGCATACTTTTCTCGTTTTCTGCATTTCTTGGCCATTTCCAAGTGAGGTCAGTTACAAAGTCGATGGATTCAAGCTGTCTTTGTAAATAACAGTTTCTCTTCTAACAGTGGTGTTTTGGATTTCCTGAGACCTTGCTTGATGTCGGGTGTCTTTTGTGCATTATCTCATTTAAGCAAAACCCCCATTCTGTGACATGGGTACCACCATTACCATATTTTGCCAAGGAGAAAACTGAGGTTTAGAGGGTAAAGTTGTCCAAGCCCACACAGCCATTATTTGGCAAAGCTGGGGCAGAGGTTCACCTTACTTCAAAGGTTGTGATTTCAGCCATTCTCTTAATATTCTCCTGAGAGGGTGAAACACCCATCCTAGAATTTCTCTGTGGATCACCCGCTTCCCATGATGATGTGTCTTGCTCTGGACCCGTGATGTGATGATCTGGGCGCAGTCAAAATCGCTCCAACACTCTCTAGCTTGACCCAGCCTTTTAATTCCCTCATTACTTCATGGAGAGTCATATATTCCAGGCACTCAAGTATCTTTGAGATTCTGGGCCTTCTCGATAAGTGGGGTTTATGTTGCTCAGTATTTCCTCCACCTACTGCCAAGCTCCAGCTATGTGATCATAGGCAGAAAGTGATGTGTGATGATTCTTGAGAATTAAGGGGTGCTGTGAGGCTTTAGATGGAGTATCTCTAAGTCGCCCTCTTGGAAAATCCTGTGATTCCCTTAGTAATGTGACAGATTTTGCTTCACCAAATACGCTGTGAAGATCCTCCTTCACCCAGTGTACCAGACACTGTGAGAGGCATGTCCATGCACGTATCTCTTCCTTTGCCAGAGGAAGAAACTGAGGCTCAGAGAGGTTATAGTCCTTACCAGGGTATCACCGAAGAAGGGTTCAAACCTGGGGTTTCTGATCCCAGAACGCTGCTCTTTCCATCGTACCATGCTGCCATTATTTTCTCTTGTTGGGATGGAGAAGGGCAGCAAGGTGGCTCAGTGCTGGATAAAAGAATCGGGAACATACCCGATTTGAAGTGTGTCTGAGTCACATCCTAACTACTCAGATTTCCTTAGGTCTCATGCTAGAACTGAAAAGAAGGCTACCTCTTCAGCCAGGAAACAGACAAAGGATACAGATGGGCAAACATTTCTATCAGAAAGGAAACTGATTAAGTTTTAAGAACTTTTTAAGGCTTTTCCCCTGCTGCCCTCTCCCAGATCACATCCCATCTGTGGTGCTTATTTTCTGAGGCATCTGGAGTCACTAAAGTGTCTGGGATTTAAAAGGAGAAGGCATGGGCGGAAGCTGACAGCTGAATGCAGGTAATAGGCTTAAAGAGATGCTAACTAAACCATGAGGGGTTAAATCTCCCATTCAGTTAGGCAGTCTTTTGTAGTTTTCTACACTTCCTAACACTTTGTGTTAAACTCAGTTACAGAGGTAGAAAATCCAGTCATCAGGTAGATTCTAGAAGCAGAATTATTAGAAATGAAGCCTTATCTTTTGGTGTGCTTTAAACGCAATTGATAGAAATCTACCTAACTTCCTACCATGTATACCTGGAGGGCAGCAAAAAAAATGGTTTCCTTGTGAGAATCAGTAGCACGAACTAAACATTTAGGAAAACCTTGCTTATAAAAGCAAATGTTTAGCCGGAGAGTTTCCACACTGAGGGCTTTGTGTGGCTTTTGGGAATAGTGTAGAAATCACGGGTGACTCCAGTTCTGCTCAGCCTTTAATTATGATTTACCTTTCCGTAATATCTCCTCTCTTTTCTTTACTCGCTGTGCAACAGCAACCTGAAAGATGTAGTTTTTGGCAGATATCCTTGGTAGAATTCAGTATTTCTCACCCCACCCCTTTAAAACCTTGAATGGAGAGTCCATTTCAGAAAGTTGAGGGAAACCATGCAGAGGTTCTCAGCTGGTCAGAGAGGTCTCCTCCATGAAAGCACCAAGGCCATCAGCAGGGCCTGAGAAAGCACTCCATCATCTGTCCAGTTTGTTAATTTATTCAGCTCATGTACTAAGTCTCTTTCTGGGCCGGGTCTTCAGAGGCCAATGAAATAGATATGATTACTCTTTGCTGAACTTACATCCAATAGGAGCGCTGGAAAGTAAGCATGTAATAACTAAATAAGTAGAAATTGATTATTACAGGTGCTATGAGGAAAATTACCAGGGTGAAATGTTTGAGAAGGGATGAATCATGCTAAGTGTTGGGGGAAAAGCATTGGAGGCAGAGGGAACGGCAAATGTGATAGCCTGGAGACAGGAGTGGGTGTCAGAGGGGCAGCAGGGGGTCAGCGTGGTCGGAGTGTGGTGAACAAGGGAGAGAGTCGGAGGTGATGCACAGCCAGTTTCCGAGGGGCCTGGTGGGCCCTGCTCAGGGAGTGGGTTTGATTAGATGAGCAATGGGAAGCTGTTCAAGGGTTTTGAGCAAGGGGTATGTGGCTTTACTTGTGTTTTCAGAAGATTACCCTGGCTCTTGTGTGGAAAATGGACAGGAGAGCAAGCAGGAAGCCAGAGAGGAGATTTCATGTGGGAGGTTAGGCAAGAAATTGCCGTGCTTCCAATGAGCTGGCGTGAATTCTAGTTCTACTTCTGCCACTTTGTTACTGTGCCATTTGGGGCAGTTCTCTTTATGTCTCTGGCATTCAACTGTTCACCCCTAATAAAAAAGGGGTAAGTATTTTCTCATGTGGTTTCTGGAAGGAATAAGTATTCATAAAGTCCTCTATAAACCTGGACCATATGCTTATCTGAGCTATAATATGATTCATATTGAAAGGAGGTGGACCCCTGCAATGTTGGAAAAATCACTCAGCTGCCCCTACGTGAGCAACATTTTATTACAGCCTGAGGCTAAAAAGATGCTTTTGTTTCTTTACTGCCATCACTGTCTCTTGAAGGGAGGGCGACTGGTGAAAAACTCACACAGTGTGGTCGTTTATATGAGTCATTTATTGAAGTAATAAGTTGGACTGGTAGAGCTTTTTTTTTCTTTTTTCTTTTTTTTTTTTTTTTAGCTTCATGTCTCTGGTACCCAAATGTGGGCGACTTATGAGTGTGATAAAGTGTGTAGGTATGACGTGCTGCAAATGTGAGGATGCCTGATGGAGGCCCAATAAATCTCCCTGCAGTCACTCGCCCATTGACAGGAAACCACGTGCTTTTAGCACGCAAGTACTGATGGACCCTCACCACCCCCTAGTCCGGTGGATTGCTATCTTCTTGCCCCCCAAGAACCTCAGTGTTCTTAGGGTAAAGTCACAGGATACTTATTTTGGCTTTGAATGTGGTAAGTCTATCTTTCATTATGTGTCTGGGCCATTCGGAATCCTTATGTTGCAAGGAAATATCCTGTTTCAAATGTAATTTTCTGTTATAGCCCCGAGCAGATGCTGAGATTTGCTGCCCTGTCATCCAAGAGGGTCTCAGGGTTCCCAGAAAGACCAATTTACAAACATTTGCTGGAAGGTCTGCTGTGGTGAAAACGTTCTCTGTGTGCCCTGTTCAGTCCAGCAGCTACTAGCTGAGCTCTTGAAAGGTGGCTAGAACAATGGAAGAACTGAATTTTAAATTGTGCTGTAGTTTAATTAGCATAAATGTAAATAGCCACGTGTGGCTAATGTATTGGACAGTGCAGTCCTAGAGGACTGTTTTTTCTCATGGAAACCCCTCCTTGGAGCCCCCAGGGTTCTGTGAATCCACGAGCTCACAGACTCTCCTCACACCCACCGAGATCCTCACCAGCATCAGTATCTCCTGTGATGCATACCTATTGTTGGACAGTTATAGGGGACCGGGTTGCCATCCTAGTATGTCACCACTGTCCGTGGGGTGACATTAAAGTGATGTTGAGAAGGGTTCCTTGAGAAGGCTGTCCACACAGGGGGCCGCATCCCGCGTGCCAGTCTCTGCTCTGAGCTCTGAGCTTCTCCTGTTTGATCTCCGGGGGTGCCCAGCGGTGCCTGCAGAGGGTGGCCAGTCCAAGGAAGGGCATGGGTCACTTCCTACTCTTGGTGTTTAATGTTGTCCCCTCCAGCATAGATGCTTGAAAGTCAGTGGTTTCTTGGCACTTGCCCACATCTAAGTCTGTGTGAGAGATTTCTGGGGGATGATGACCACTGTGCAAGGGCCATAGCAACAGCACGGCTGAATGAACCCTCTGAGTTTGCTCACATCCTTGGGAACATGAGAGTTTTCAGGAGACCTTTGCTGAGTGACAGGTGGGTGGATGAGCTAACACTGCTGTCCCGGACCGGGAGACACCTGGACGCATGGTCAGAAATCAGTTAGCTCACCTGTCCACAGAGGGAAACATTGAAGGTTAGTTACTCTGGTGCAGATAGGGAAACAGGGTTAGGACAAAAATTTGGCCCAACGTTGTTCTTTTCAGTCTAGAGGTGAGGAAAGGACAATTGATGATGTATCCAAGCTTGGTGGTATACTGAATAGTAAGTGTGAGTGGCATCAGTTCTCTCCCATTCTGGAATTCAATGTCTGGGCAAGTCCTACCCCTCAGATTAAGATATCAGCATTCAGCATATGGAGGATTAATTCGTATTCTACACGGCAGCAGCCTCTCGAAAGATAACAGATGAATGTTGGATGGAGAGCAGCTTAGTTTTTTTGCATGATATAGATTTAGAATATAACTTTTCCAGGAAAGCAAGTGGTTGAAAATGTCTGGTGCCATCTATCCTAGTAATGAGCTATGCAAAGCCCAACGACTCTGGTAGAAACAACAACATACCTGCCCAGGGACAGCCCAGACCTGGGAGTGGCGTTAGGGGTGCCGGAGCTCTGGCAGACGTGGACCTGTGAAAAGACTGCTGGTTCTTTTTTTAAAATTCAGGAACCATTTTGAGCAGGAACCATTTTTAATTTGGGGGTAGCCCTGTTTTCACCACTGGTGGTCATTCCTTAGAGCTATTTTTATTTCTGCTGGGATGACCAGGCATGAGAAAGCCAAACAGGGATTTCCAATTACAGGTAATTATCTGGATTGCAGCCATGGCTTTTTCTACTTGGCATATTTTTGTTCACACCCCGGATTTGAGCTGATCGGCTTATAAACAGGTGGTTTGGGTGCGTAGGGGGAAATCTTTGGGCTCTTTATGGCTGTATTTCCAGAATATGCTTTTAAAGATTATGGCCAAATTTCCCTTGATTGAGGAGGGTAATGACTAAAAGCCTCAGTCATTTATGTTTCCCTTTCCAATATAAGACGTCTTATTAATTTACCCACTGAAAACATTAAGATCAAAGAGATCATAAATGCAGCACGAGTGCTAGTTCAAGAACATAAAATTCAGCTATTTCTATTAACACAAAGAGTTTGGGACAATGTCTTTGAAGGCAAACTCCAAAAAGTGTTAAGCATTGTTTCTTTTTCTTTTCTGTCCTTTTTTTTTTTTTAATGACTATATAGAATATCAATGCAAATAGGCCGATATTTAGTGGGAAATGGCTCAATCAACTAAGACTTACAGAATAAAAACTTTTCATCATCTTGGTAGTAATATCAAGAATGTGGTTCGTGGACTCCAGATAATTCACTGGGACTGTGTAAATAATTTTAGGCAGGTTTGTCCTTGGGACCCAGGTAGCCCATCAGTACTTACAAATCATTTTAGACGAGCCTGTCCTTGTACAAATAGTGCTGCATTTAGAGTTCCTGGAGACCCCTCTCTATTCCATTCAAAGGCTTTTGCTGGACTTTTCAGTGACACGAAGTTGAAGACATAAACACTGTTTTATATAGTTAACGGGACCAGCTCTTTTATGGTGTGTTTTTATAAGTCTAGAGGATTTATTTGTTTGTTTCTTTGAGGTTTTCTTTGAAACTGCAGTTTAGAGTAGTCCTTGAAGTGTAATCTGTAAGGCCTCAAGTTATCTGTCTCTAGGGGAGGCAGGGACCTGGGCAGAAAGATGGACCCCATATATCCAAGTTCCTGGGACCAGAGGTTGACATTTTATGTTCAGAAGAAGCTTTGCCCTCCCTCTCATGCTACACAAAGATGTAGGGCAAGATCCCCTAAATTTGTGGCTACCCCAACACCCCCTAAATTTGTTATGCCTTACTTTTCATCCCGTGAATAAAAAAATTCTTGATGAGAATCATTGATCAGCCCTGTTCCTGTCCTTTCTGAGAGGTGGGCCATGCTCTGTGCTTTACTGCCTCTATTTCATCCGGCATGTCCACACAATCACCCTCTCTCACGTAGCCCACTCTCATCTCCCTCTCACTCGCACACTTCTCCCATCAAGTACTCCATCCATCCTTTAATTTGATAGGGAAAGGTTTCTTCTTTCTGTGAATTTTCATAGCACTTTGTGTCTCGTTAGGTTGGTGTTAGAAGCATTTGTAAACAGCTCTTGTCTCCACCTGAAGAAAACTTGTAAACTCCCTATGAGGTAAATGATATCTTATTCATCTTTATAATCCCTAGTGCACTCTACCCTGTACAGAGGGCGTTCTAGATAAGTGTTGAATGAATGAATGAATGAATGAATGAATGAATCAGAGTTGTTTAATACCTATGTACATATTCCTGTGCCAGGTAAAAAATTATTGTGGAAGATTTATTAAAGAATGACACGGTCTCCACCCGTGACACTTGTAGTAATTAGGCATCACAAAATATGGGGGTTTCAGTTATCTACTTCTACGTAACAAACCACCCTAAACTTAATGGTATAAAACAACAGCCATCTTATTGTGCTCACAGTTTCTATGGGCAGGGAATTGGACAGGGGACATTAGGAATGGCTTATCTCTGTTTGGTTTTTTTGCTGTTGAGTTGTATGTGTTCCTTATATATTGTGGGTATTAACCTCTTATTTCATATATGGTTTGCAAATATTTTTTCTCAATCCATAGGTTGCCTTTTCATTTTGTTGATTCTGTTCTTTTTGCTGTGCAGAAGCTTTTTAGTTTGACGTAGTACCACTTGTTTATTTTCACTTTCATTGCTTGTGCTTTAGATGTCATAAAAAAAAAAAAATAATAATAATTGCCAAGACCAAGGTAAATGAGCTTTTCTCCTATGATTTCTTCTGGGAGTTTTACCATTTCAGATCTTTCATTTGAGCCTTTAGTCCACATAGAGTTAATTTTTTTGAGCAATATAAGGTAAGGATCTAGTTTCATTCTTTTGCATGTGAATATCCAGTGTTTCCAACACCACTGATTGAAAAGACTGTTTTTCCCCAAGAGTATTCTTGGCTCACTTGTCAAATAATTGTTGATAGTACAGGCATGGGTTTATTTCTGGGCTCTCAACTCTGTTCCATTGGTCTATGGGTCTATTTTCATGCCAGAAACAGACTATTTTGACTACTATAGCTTTGTAGTATAGTTTGAAATCAGGAAGTATGATACCTCCAGCTTTGTTCTTCCTTCTCAAGATTGCTTTGGCTGTTCAGGGTCTTTTGTGGTTTCATACAAATTTTAGGATTTTTTTTTCCATTTCTGTAAAAAATATCATTGGAATTTTGATAGAGATTACACTGACGCTATAGATGGCTTTTGGGTAGTATGGACATTTTAATAATGTTAATTCTTCCAATCTGTGAACACAGGATATATTTCCATTCATGTCTTCTTCATTTTCTTTCATCAATATCTTGTAGATCTTTTACCTCCTTGGTTAAATTTATCCCTGAGTATTTTATTGTTTTTATGCTATTTAAATGATATTGTTTTCTTTATTTCTTTTCCAGATAGATTTCATATTTTTAGGGCAGGGCTGTTTAATATTATATTTACCCGAAAGGAAGATGAGATTCTTTTTCATTCTCTAAATTGTTTAATTAAAACTTACAGGTCTTCTTAAATTTGTACATAGTTTCCATCTAATGGCCAGGTGGGAAAGGAAATAAGGCTTACCCAAATATCAGAGGGAGAAATGAGAAGGAAAGATGATAAATGATTTCTGTTCTTTTTATTATCTACTGGTGAGGATTCCAGAAATGTGATGGTAGTTCAGAGTATTCTGCTGTGTTCCTGACAACTTGAACAGTTTCTTGGGATCATATTGGTGAACTCTGAAATGATACATATACAGACTTAATTTGTCTCTGCCTGACTTTCACCACTCAGAGAAAAAGAATACCTGTGGTGAGATTAAACCAGATAACCTATAAAAAAGCATGTGTCCCAGTCCTGAGTATTGATGATTGATCAGTATTAGTTGAATTCAGATGTGACAGCTGCCATGCTGAAGGGAAAAAAAATGAAAGTAGACCTCACTCAGAGCATCCATTTACCAATGTTTCAACCTTTTCCACAAATAAGAACTGAGTATCTGTCTCCTTTTATTGGATTAGGATTTCATAGTACCTAGTAAACCCAAAAGCTCTAGCTAAGAGGTGTAATAAATGGTATTTTTTAAGTGGTTTAATATGGCTTTCATGGATAGGTATGACATTGTTTCTTCTGAGTGTAAAGATATTTAAAATGGCCAAGGTTAAAAAGGAGGGGAGATATGAAAAGAAGAGCAGTAAAGAAGTGTGAGATATAAAAACTGAAAGGAACTGATGTAGAACAAAAATAATACTTTAAGTAAATGCTTAGTAAGATGTTCAAATGTATATTGTGCATCGACTGTAGGTGTAGGATCAATCTATTGACTAAAGCCACGTTTCTTAAGAGGGGTGATCTCAAATTCACCAGTGCCTTAATTTTTGGATAAATGTCCATTTAAATTCATGGACATCTCAGTAAATGAGACTGTCTACTCTGTCCCATGCTGGCCTCTGCTCCCAAAGAGTTCAGTCTAGTTTGGTGGTGATGCTGGTGGTGGAGGAATTCGTTAACCAGTAAATGTCCTGCATTGTTTTAGATATCGTCTCGAAAGGACAAGGCACAGTGGGGACAGGAGAAATGAGCCACCCCTGGGGGAATCAGGGAAGGATGAGTTGCAAGAAACAGAGATTCAACTATAAGGAATGCCTGTGGGGGTTGAGAAAGATGAGGACAGAGGGAGGGTGTCCATTGAGTTTAACAACAGGGCAGCTGTTGGTTATCTTGTCAAAACCAGTGGAAATGGAGTGGCAAGAAGGAGAATGGAAGAGACCAAAGAGCGAACAAGTTTTGATGGAAGTCACAGGAATTTTAATGACCTTGTTTTATTACAGGGTTGAGGGGAGCTACTTTCTTCACTTGCTAAGCTGCAAACTGTTCAAAGCACTTGCACTGGTAGTTGGTCCCCAAGCTGAGCAGATAGGCCTACTGTGGTTTAAGTAACTTAGAAATCTTGGGGGGTTGGTTTTTTGACTCTCTTCTTTATTTCAGTCATGGCTCAGGATTTTCACACACCACCAAGGTCAAGGGCAAGCTTCTCAGCTTTCTAGATACCCTCTCAGGGCTCGTGAAGCAGCAGGCCTGCCCTGGGAAGGTCAGGATTCTTTTTGTGAAAGCAATGAACACTACATGTGGCCCAGAGAGCCCGACTCTCTACCCTTTCCGTCTTATGGACTCACACAGGGAAACAGATGCTTTCATATAACTCTCAGCATCGAAGCAGCTTTGCTCTACCCTGGCCCGAAATATCTATCCAGGACCAAATTCTTAAAACCCCAGGGGTCTTGGGGTGATTTTGAGCCCAGGCGTTGAACCTGTCATAAAATGTAATGGGTGGTATATTTTTAACTGCTGAGACCAGGGAGTTCATACAACCTATGAAGACCAAAACAACATAATGATTCTGTTTGCAGTTTTTGAAGCATATCTTGAAGCATTTCAGAAACCACAGGATGGTCTCTCTCATTATATCATTTACCATTAAGACAAAACTTGAATGTTTTTTGCACGTGGGCCCCTTGGGCGGTTGGGAGAAGCCTATGAACCCCTTCTCGGAATGTTTCTAAGTGCATATAATAAAATACATAGAATGATAAAGAAACCAATTACATTGAAATTCAGCTGTCAAAATGTAAAAAAGAATACCCCCACTTGTGGTATGGTAATACCTTTTTAAAAAAAATTAATGCATTAAATAATTGAAGTACTGAGGAACGTAAACCATAGTTAAAGGTCTCTACAACTGCAATATGATGTGAAAATAACCCAGATTTCTACTGATGACAGTCATGGGTCTTTTTAATAGTTCTGTGGTTTGCTGCCTACATTTACAATGAAAGTAAATGCTAAATTTCAGTTAGAAGTTCATAAAAATAAAGGCATACATTTTTTTCTCCATCAAGTTCACAGGCCCCCTGAATTCTAGGTTCAGAACCTCTGGTTTAAGATATAATTTTGATTGAAAGTAGGAAAACAAGCCAAAAAGTGTGTAGTTTATGTAAGGGGTGGTAATAGATTATCAACTTTTCAGGGCGGAGAAGCTCATTATTAATTTTGCGATAGTCCAAGTCCCAGCTCTTAACTGCACTTTGTAAAACTCAGTGCCTCGTGTTCTAGACGCAAAGGTGTTTCATAAACAGCTCTAAAATAAATAAATAAATAAATGAAACGTTTTCTTTAAAGGAGGCCTGGGGCTGATCTGTATCTTTAATCCACCCCTGAGCCCTAAGACTTACTAGTGGAGAGCTCGCTAGCTCTGTTATTTTTGAGAGTAAATACAAAGAAGGGCAAAGTAAATCTCTGAGTTGAAAGTAATGGAGAGAAATGGTCAAAATGATAACCTGCGTGTAATCCCCACACTTCTGCAGGATTGACGTGGATCTGCTTGCATTTTGGTCTTACGTGAGCTCTGGGCCATCACTCACACTTTATCTCGCCTTTCTCACCTGTTTAAGGATGTTGCAACCAACAAATTCAGTATGGAATTTATTACATGGTATCTTGCATCCGGTTCCCCAGAAGCAGAGTCAGAGATGGGGATTACTGCCAGAGATTTATGGGGGAGGGGGGTGTGCTCTCAGAAGGAGGGAAACAGAATGGGGCAGGGAAAAGGCTGAGTAAGGATGTGGTCTCAGGAAAAGGCAAGCCTCAGCCTGGTCCCAGGAGGGAGTGCTGGAAAGATGAGTCATGCCCCAGAGCTTATCCACCCAGAGGCCAGCGGGATGGGCTGCTACAGCAGTGCATCAGCGAGCCAGGGGCGGGGGGCATGTATGAGTTTTCTATGCTACATAAAAAATTGCAAGTTTAGCAGCTGAAAACAACACACACTTATTATCTCACAGTTTCTGTGGATCACGAGTTGGCACAGTTCAGCTGGGTCCCCTGCTCAGGGCCTCAAAGCTCAAATCCAGGTGTTAGCTGGGTCTCATTGGAGGCTTAGGGTCTTCTTCCAGGCTCGTGTGGTTGGTGGTAGCATTCACGTCCTTGCAGCTCTAGAGCCCATGGTGACTTGCTTCTTTAAGGTCAACAGGAGAGTGTCTCTCCTGTGTCAAGTCTCTTAGCTTCGAGAAGACCTAAGCCCTTTTGTAAGGGGTTTTTGCCTGAGTAGGCCCACCCAGGTAATACGCCTTTTGATTAATTCATATTTAGCTGATTTGGGACCTTATTTACATAGGCAAAAAATCCCTTCACCATTGCCATATAATGTCACATAATCACAGGCATGATGTCTGTCATATTTACAGTCTTTCCCACACTCAAAGGGAGGGGATCATACAAGAATGTGGGCTATTGGGGGTCATCTTAGATTTCTGCCTGTCGTGTGGAGGCATCATATGGAGGGCATCTCTGGAGGAGACCACTCCCATCAGCCATATGCAGTCCTCCTGGGAAGGTTGTAGATGTGAGCTGTTAGTAGCCAATGGCCACTAGGCAATGGAGGCACCAGCTACTAAAGGGCATCTGGGCGGGGCACTAACAGATGTCTGCTACATGTGGGAACCTCCTGACATCTATGGCTTTCAAAGTGGAGCTGATGTGGACCGAGCTGCCTTGAGAGCCTGGTTTCTGCCCCTCATGCGTCTGTGATCTTACAGTTTGGCAGTAGATAGTCACAAGGACAGATCATTATATAATACATTGTGCACCCAACGCTGGCTCTGAAAGCCAGAGTCTGAACAGGGAGGAATTGTCGCCTGCAGACCAGCATCTCCTGGGACCTTTCAGGGCCTGACTGGGTCACTTTCGAGACCATTTGCATCTCTTATAATGCTGCCTTCTCTGCCACATTTCCTTCCCAGTAAGAGTCTGGGATTCACCGGGCTATAGGTCGCGTCCTTCCTCACCTCGGTTCAAAGACTCCCGGGCTACAGCTTCCCTCTCTGCTCCCTGCTGTAGTCTTACTCCCTCATAGAGTCCAGAGGCGCAGAATGAAGAGGGATGCTGGCTCTGTGATCCTGGGGAGTCTCTTCCCCTCTTTGGCCTTCAGTGTTTTCATCTCCATCATGCAGGCTTTCCAGGTGGTCACCGAGGATTCTCCTCGGGTGTGCCAAAGAGTTGCGGTCAGATGTTGAGCAAGGGGGGACTCTGTCTCTCCCTACCTCCAAGTCCACATTTTATCTGTATATCATTACATATGTGTAGCTATGAATTCCTCCTGCCCCAATTTTGGTATCGCTGAGGTACTGTTTAAGGTCAGGTTCCATGGATGCAGACCTGGAGACAAGGGATTTTGTTTGTTTGGGATTTATTGAGGGGGTGCTTTCAGGAGAAGGGAATGAGGGGAGCAGGATGGGGCAGGGAAAGGAGCTGAGTGAGGATGGTGTCTCAGTTGGAGACCAGCCTCAGCCCACAGGGCAGCTCTGGGGCATGAAGTGCACCACAGAGTTGTCCCACCTTGAGGCAAGGGGCACCCCCTTGTGTACCCCCATGTCAATCGGTTATTGCTCGTGGGGAAGGGTGGGGCATAAAACCTCCTAGATGAGGTGGCTCCCATTTAACCAAGGACAGTGTTCTATAGAGGCAGTTGTGAGGTGATGGCAACTGACATGCAGCTGGGGATGGGTGCACCAGCCCTGTAAAGACCCTGTGCTCCTCCCTTTCCATCCCGAGTCAGTTCTTCAGATTACCTCTGGGGCTCTTATCCTAAAGTTGACTTTTAAAATTTATAAGTCTATCGCCCACAGAGCAAAGGGCCGTCTTTTGGCCTCGGAGGTTCTGCGACCCGGTTCCAGCCTGCTTTCCTTCCCTGTCTGCAGCCCTTCCCTGCTCCTCACCCTCTGATCTTGCCCCCACAGACCCTTGTCAGGTGGTGGTGGTGGTGGTGGTGGTGGTGATGATAAACTAACTTTCAATGAGTACCAGGAGCTCTCCAAGGTGCTTGATGTCTGTCATCTTCAACCTTTACAACAGTCATGCAAGGTTGGTTCTGTCAACCTGTTTTACATCTGGAAAAAAAAACAGGTTCCAAGAGATTAAGTGAACAACCTCATATGCTTTGTAAGAGAAGGAGCTGGAACTCCCTCAGACCTAGGACAGTCTGATACTGAAGTCCTTACTTTCTATCTTATCTGTTGCCCCCATCCTCAGAGAAGCAGTTGTCTGTTAGACCTCCATATTTTCTCCGCCAACTTATACGATAGCCCTTATTTCATTCCCCCGTCAGCTTGTGGAACTTCTAGTTTTTCTTCCAGAGCCACTTCCTCTCCAAGGACTCAACACTCCACGCCTTCCCCACTCTGGGTCAGAAGCAATTCCCTCTCGTAGGTTCCCACAGTTCTTGAATGGGCACCTTCTCCTCTGCCTATAGGCTTTTTGCTCATACCCTCCTACCTGGCTGCCTCCTCTCTTCTTCCTTCTGCCAAACATGGTGCCTGGCACAGGTACACAGCAGCCAAGTGTTGGCCGAAGGCAACCCATGTGAAGTTCTTCTGGAGGGTCACCTGTAATGTCTGTCCATACCCCCTTCCACCTCCTCCCCCCACACACACCTGTCATCCCCAGCACTCACTTGAGTGCTGTGTCCTGGCCACTGCGGCTGCATGTCCCCCTTTCAGACAAGAGCACGCTCAGTATTGTCCAAGAGACATGGGGAGCTAAAGGCAGAGCTGAGATCAAGTGCCTGCAGGCAGTTACTACCAGTGAACTAGCTCACCCTGCAGCGAGCACCACCTTCCCTCACTTCCCACGTGGCTAACAGTGTAATGAAGGTATTTCAGGCAGGGGTGGGGGAGGGGAAACACTCTTACAATACGTATATTATCTGAGGCCAGATGTATCCCAGCTTCAGAAACTTTAAATGGGAGGCTAGGGAAGTCCTTGGAATCAAGGAAAGAAAGCAATAAAAGACAGAAAAGAATTAAGTGCCAAGTTGTGTCATGAGGACACTGGGGTCCCCAGGGGCTATGGCTCAAGGGCTGGCATCCTTAAGGAAAGTCTCATAGAAGGGGCAGCCTTGAGCTGAGCCCTGAGTGTGGATCATGCTTTGCAGGGAGTGGGAACCGCATGGGCAGAGGCACACGGGGATCAGTAGTCAAACCTTAGCAGAGGCACTTGGCTCAGTTGTGTCCCCTTCCTTGAAACGTTGCTTTAGTAGGTCAATATGAAGGGAGGGGAGGTTTGCAAACCAGGATTTTCAAATGTTGGCCAAGCCAAGTGGGTCCCTTCCTCATTCTCCCACTTCTCCTGCAACTCACAGGCAGAGATAGCATAGAGTGGCAGTTAAAGACTACTGTTCACTCCCAGAGCATCTGTCCTAATGGGAGCATTGAGGTGGGCACACGGATTAGATGCAGGACTGATCGCTGAGGCAATGTGGGGAAGGGTGGTGGAGCAAGAAAACCTGCCTGGGGCAGCACTGGCTATTTTTCTTTTGTAGGTTACATTTGTAGCATTTTCTTCTGTTAGTTTCTTCCTCACCTACAAATATTTTTACCAAAGCCACCTTGGGCATTGAGGATGGGAGGTGGAGAGAGAATTAAGAGAGAGGGAGGAGCACTAGACGGAAGCCAAAATTTAGTTTCCCCTGGAGCACTTATAGGCTGGATAATCTCCATGTTGGGCCAATTCCAGCTGCTGTCATTTAGCTATCAAATGGTGCATGTAATTATCTATGATGTAATTAACATCTCTTTGCAAAGAACGTTATAAAAGATGTGGCATACACTTAGAAAATTGTTTCCAAATTGTCAAACTGTCTAGTCTTTTATTAGCATATTTTGGAATGGTTGCAGAGAAAAAGAAATAAAACAAAATCATAAAACATACAAATGTGTAAACTGAATAAAGAAGCAACCCCCCATACACCCTCAAACACAAAAACAAACCATTTTCCATATATCCAACTAGCTGTTGTTTTATCTTTGAGGAGGAAAAAGCATCAATGAGGTTATGTGATTTTCATAGATAATTTATGCAAATATGTCTATTGAAGAGTAATTGAGGCTTTCCTCCCCTTCCTGAGCACTGGTGCTTGCCCGAGGGTCAGACATTTCAGACTAATAATGATATCCATTTCTATGTAATGTATATGTCATAATTAAAATCTCTAATCTCACTGAGAAATTTTCGGAAGCAAGATACACTGATTTGCTCCCCATTTATTTCCTGTTCCCATGACAGGGTTTTTGAAGTTTTTTTAAAATTCAGCTATTTTTCAGAGCTCTCATTCTCTAGTCAATGTTTATAACTGAATTCATCCAAAGGTAAAACTTTGTCTCTTCCCAGTGTAAATCATGTCTCGTAAGACTATGATAGTCAGCTGTGCTTTTCATAAAGTTTTAAAAAAATTATTTCTAGAATTTTCTCCTTTGGTTTTAATTTAAATGTTTCTTTATTTTTTAATTTATAGGACCTGAAATGAAACCACAGTGCCTCAGTTTACCTCTTGTAAAATGGGAAATAGTTTCTTGTGACATACACAGTTCATGATAAGGATTCATTTTGCAATAGGGCAGTTTTTTACAGATTTTTATATCAAAGTTGGCATTTAAAGAATTATGGAAAAATAATCCTAGCCACCATTTATTGCTCACCTACAGGATGCAGGTCATTTTGCTAGGTGTTTTACATAACTGTAAAGATTATTTATTATATCATTAATAAATATGTTATTCCTTTCACTGGTGCCTATATGTCTCTTCCATGTATTTCTGTATTTTCTATCCTTTTTCCTCTCCATGCTTCAATATGGATATTTTCTACTGACTCACCTTCTGGATCACTGGTCTTCTCTCCTGCTGTGTCCAATCAAGAATTAAATACATCTTCTCTTGTCTTCTCAGCACCGTAGTCACTGTCTTCTGCCTGGTTTCTTAGTCTCATAACCCGGTGCTGCTGTGGAATCAGCAAACGCCTTGAGAGTAAATGTGGTGTGGACTCGTCTCCATGTGCTTCCTCTTCCCTTGGGGACCTTGGCCTTCAGGTCCCGGAGGCCTTAGCACTGAGCTTTACGTTTTTGTCTTCATACACTCATCGGACTGCCAGAAACTCAGCTCAGAAACTCGAGAACTTGGTCTCTTAGCCACCACTTTACGTTGCGTTTCTTCACCTCCCATTTCACACTGCTTACAAATCTGGAAACAGCTCAGGGGAAGAGTGCCGCTGCCAGTTGGGGTCACCTCAGTGTTCTGTCCTTCTCTTTGGGGCTGGCTTGAAAGTTTCCTGAAACCTTTAAACAGGGTGTGTGTGTGTGTGTGTGTGTGTGTGTGTGTGGTCCAGCTTTTCTAGTCATTCTCAGAGGGAGGGTAGATCTTCAATGTTACTCTATTATTACTGGAAATGCATATCCCTCAGTTTGCTTTTAACAAACCTTCAAGCTTATGAGAAGTATAATCTCGCCTATAACATTTTAGCTGCCATTCCAATCATTAGGGTCATAGAGATAAAGGAAAAGCCATTTTGCTTTTGAAGATGTCTCATTTCTAACAGTGCCCGCAAGGTAATCGTACGCAGAAGTGGAGTTGGGTGTGGAGAGCAGAGAAATAGTGAGAAGGGATACAGGGTGGAAAAGCCAAAAAGATCACATGTTTGGAAAAAGAAAAAATCCTGAGGCTTCTTTAAAAAACACTTAGAGGGTTTTCCCCAAACCAATTATCTGGCTTAATGCTAGCGGCTTATTTGCTGACCTTCTGTGTTATTTGCCGATTTAAAGTGAGGTCAGCCCTTCCTGTTTTCATTTAGTTTGCCACTGTAGCTGCTAGTAAGCTGAGAGCAGTGAAAACCCTTCAGTTCTTGGAGAAAAGCAGCTGGGAGGTAGGTTTCTAATTCCGGGTAGTGCATAGTACTCAGGTCTTGCTTGCTTAGGATGGTAGAATTGAGTCCTCCTGGGTGTTTCCCCCAAAGAGTAATGCAGCTCTTCCTTTGACCAGATAGATGGGGTCATGTGATGTGATGGTACTCAACACTCGCCAGTGAAAATTCCATGGTTCCACAGGGGAAAGGCGACAACAGACTTTGAGGCTTCTGGTTGACAACTGCCTAGATGCCCCAGGATCACAGGGCAGAGTGTCGTCTCCTCTAGTAGAAACCCATGTGTGGGTGACACCGGCCTGTCATGGGCCTCCCCTGATGGATTTCCCATCCGAGTTTCTTCTCTTTCATTGCTGGAGTGAGGTAGTTCAGGAGAAGGAAAAGCCTGAAGGGCTCTCATGAAGGAACGGGGATCCCGTCGGATGGCGCCTCCCGCCTGTTTCCCTGAGCTTCTCACTCCCACTTGTCCGCAGACCCTGTGAAGCCCTGTAGTCTCCTCTAGGAGCCCCAAGAGAGCATCTCTGCATGTGAGGTGAGCCAAGGAAGGAGGAGGATGTAGCCTAAAGGAGGGCAAAACCCTGGCAAGATGGGTGGGCAAGCTTATGGTATAGGCAGAGGGCCCGAGAGGAGTCTATATGAGTCAGTGTGGGAAAGACTGACCCTGGACAGTGGGGCAGGGACATACTTCTGTGGAGGAGAAAAGGAAGCATGGAGTTTGGGCCCACGTGTGTATATCCAAGGATGTGCCTTGTGGAGCTAGTTTGGAGACAGAGGATATCTGTGCCCTAACAAAGCTCACCATGCCCACACCTAACCTCGTTGCACACCTGCTCCTTCTCCTGGTACCCCGCGATGTGGAGTGGTATCACTGTGCCTATTCACTCACCCAAGCCGAACAGCAAAGCGTCTCCCATAACTTTCTCTGTTATCCCCACATAAGTTACTAGGTCCTATCATCTCTTCTTCCTAAATCTCTCCCACACATCTCTCCCCTTTTCTCCATCCTCGCTGCTGTGTCCTGGCTCAGGCCCTCACCATCTTTCCTCTGAACCCCAGTGGCAGTTTCCTTCCTAGCTTGCTTGTCTCCAGGTCTGCCCCTATGAGTCCACTTCCATGCTACAGTGAGATGGATCTTTCTAGAACACAGTCTTGTCCAGCCTCCTTCCTGGCCTCCCTGTCTCCAGTCTCACCCCTATCAATCCAAGAAACCAGAGAGATTTTTCTATAACACAGTCTCTAGCATTGTCTGACCCCTTCCCAGCTCTCCCTGGCTGTTGTGATGAAGTCAACCCAACCTGTAAGTCCCCCTGAGATCTGCTCTCTGCTTCAGCCTCCTTTCCCCTCACTCCTGCCCACAAGCCCAGCTTTCCCACCTTTGGCAATCACAGGCAATGCACTGGGCACCCCATACTCCCTCTGCCCTGCTAGACCAGCCACGCCTCCCGCCTGCTCTCTGTCTAATGTCTTTCTGTCTTATGACTGAGCCTGGGCACCTCCTTTGGGGGGCCTGCCAATCTTCAGTCCGAATCAGATGTCCCTCATTTGTGTCCCCAAAGCCTTCTCTGCCCTGGTGCATGTTGCATTCGATTGTCACTGCTTGCCTGTTCCCCTGAAAGTCTTTCATCTCTGTCTCCCTCGGGCCCAGCACATTGCCTGGCATAAAGTAAGCACCCAATAAATTTCAATTTGAGCATATGTTAAGTTCCCTGTAAAACTTCAGCCACTGCCAATTCTGCCACCAGTCTGGGTGGTGTTCTCCATGAGGGCTCCTTCAGTTTCAAAACAGGAGACTCCTATAGATTTTCAGCAGGAAAAGGTAGATTTTTGCCTTTTGGTCTTTCGGAATAAGTGTTTGTTCAACTTCAGAAGCTTCAGTTTGTAGTGGTGATTTTTTTTTTTTTTTAAGCAGTAAAATTTCAGCAATTACAGTCTGTGCCAAAACCCTAAGCCTCCTTCTCTACCCTCAGGAGTTCCTCCATTTAATTGCAATGCTGCACTTCCAAAAATGAAAAGGAAACCACTAAATGTTGCTGCTACTTTTCCTTTGTAGCTCAGATGGAACAAGCACAATGTGGGACGAGGGGCCATCCTTTGGGGGTGTTGGCTCATTTCTAATTGCTGCCCCCTCCTCTGCCTCCACCCATGGCTCAGTGTGGTTTGGATCCCCTCTGCCCAGAGCAACTAGGACATGGAATAAGTTGTTTTGCAAATTTCTTAGTTAAGACAGGTTCATGCAATCAGTGCCAGAGCACAGCATCTGCACCCCTATACGTCAAAATCCACAAAATCCAGAACTCATCCCAAATGAGCGATGCCATGCCTAAGATTTTCCTGCATGACGATCATGGCCTGAATAGCTGCACATTGAGAAACAGCCCTTGCTTCAAATCCTTATTTCTTAGTTGTCATTTATTGACATTCATACTTGTCTGACCCCCCTTCTGTATCCTCTTAAGTGAACAGCTGACTTTTAGGGTGATGTCAGAACCTAAAGCAGTTGGGATAATTTTTAAATAGTATTTTATGGACTTTCAGGAAAGTCATTTTGCTTTAGGTTCTAAGAGTCTGGTTCCACCACTTTAGGATGGAGTACAGTTTATTTGAGCTCCTGAACCTCAGTTACCTCACCTATAAAATGGGAGCAATAATCTACCAGCTCAGGTGTTATGTGGATTAAGTGGGATAATGCCTTGGCCCAGCGTCTTGAATACATTTGGTAGTCAGGAAGCGTTAGGTTACTTCTGTTTCCCCCATCCCCATATTCGACTTCTCCCCCAAGAGTAACATCATAACTGACTTATTTCAACATGAAGGATTAAATGCAAACACTTAAAATAGTCAACCTTGAAGAAACACTAAAAGCATTTATTCATAAAAACATGAAGATTGTACTCATTCATTATTCTCCACACCCCTGACAATCTTTAAATTCTGCTTAGCAGAGTCAGCAGGCAGAGTGGGTCTGGATCCCAGGTGTGTGTTTTGCTCCAAGAAAGGGCTGGATATTAAAGATGTGTTGCTCAAATCTGAAGTTCAAGAGAATTTTCTGAAAGCAGCTCATCCAAAGCCTCCCCCATTACTCCCTTGGACAGGTCCTGTATTGTATTTGTGCTGAATGATTGAATCTATTCCCAGCTGAATGCTTTTCCGAACACAGATATACATCATCTGCTGGTCACCCCGGAGTCATCTGGACCCCTTTGCCCTGTCCTCCACACCCCCCAGTTTAGCAGCCACAGGCGCGGCCACCTCTGTCCCCCCCACCCCCCGCCACGCCACCCTCACTTGGGCCCCATCTCCTCTCCTGGGCTCCAAGTGTGTTCTACTCAACAGCCCGGGGAGCTTTGAAGAAATAAAGGGTCCCATGACCCAATAAACTTGGGACCATCCTACTTTTTCTCAGAGACAATTGCAGTAAAAACAGAAACGAGAAATAAAACAGAATAAAAACCTTTTAACTTTGTTTAACCTGGTATCTCCCCAACTTATTTGATCACTGACCCTTTTATTTACCTCCCCCCTGGGGAACTGAGGTTCACAGAACCCATCTTGGAGGATGCTACTACAGTTCATGGGCTGCCTGCCACCCATTTGCTTGTCAGAGCAGCTTTGAGTCCAAAAGCTGGCCGGTAAGGGCATCCGTAGTCACATGCTCTGTGCCATTAAAAAGGGGCTCTGTGTACCCACATGGAACCATCTCCAGGATGTATGCTAAGTCAGGAAAGCAAAGGGTAGTGTGTGATGAGCTACCCATTGCCTGCATATGCTTAGACTGGGCGAATTCCCCAAGGCAGGCCTGTCTACCCCTGCAGAGGAGCGCTGGGTGTCGGGGAGCGATGGAAACAAACTCTTCACTGTGTGCCTCTTGGGAACTTCAGGACTTTCTCTTGTCTTGAACACAGCACTGATCTGCTCCAAACTTCACCAGCCTTCACGCAGATTGGTTCTGCTCATGGCCCTGTGGTTGGCCTCTGCCAGCCCACCCAGCTTCTCTCATGACCTGACTGGGCTCTCCTGTGTCCTGCTCCCTCCCTCCCATCTTTCCTGTGACAGAGGCAGAGCAGGGGGAACTTGGCTCATTGGTGGCACTTCTCAGACTTACGTGGTTCTACTTAGAAGCTCACCTCCCACAGAGCAGGCAGGCCCCACCTGTGGAACTACCTACTCTTGAGCCCTCCTCAAACTCTAACTTGTGAGCCTGGGGGTCCAGAGTCCCCAAGAGACAGTGACATCTTGTGCAGAAAGGCCAAGATCTCCAGGGATGAACAAATGGGCTTCAAAATCGGCCTGTGCCCTGGGGAACTTAGCGGTGCACCTTTATTTTCCTTGTAGTACACAATGGAGGCAAATAAGCCCTAGCTTGGGCATGGTGCTCATGTCTCTAGGACACTTAGCAGAGGTCCTGGCATCTCTTAGGTGTTCACTGTAGGCTTTCTTCCCCTGTCTTCCTCTGCGTTCCTGTTGTGGCTCTCAACCTCTCGTCCCCATGGGTCGTAAAGTCCTTGGGTTCCAAAGGAAAGAGCACAAGGCCAGAAGTCAGACTTTTATCCCAGATCTAGGGATGACGAGTTCTGGGAAAGACGCCGGGCCCCTCAGTGTCCTCAGGTCTCTTTTTCTCACACAAAATACATATTTATCTCAATGCAGAAGAGCTTTGATCATCAAAACAGCACGAATGCAAAGGGTTAGCACTGCAGGGAGAGCGCAGATGCGCTCCTGCCCGCCAACGAGCTCATAAGAATATTTGGAGGATGAGTAAGGTAATGTCTTCCATATGCTAAAAGAGAAGATGATTTAGCACCGTGCAAGGTAGAGAAGAGAAGCCCCCACTCATTAACAGCTTGACCTTGGACAAGACTTTAATTGTTCTCGGCCTCAGTTACCTCATTGAAAATAGGAAAGTAACAAAATCCTACCTCACAAGGGTGGTTGTGAGGCTCATATGAGACGATGCCTGTGGAAGGCCTTTGTCAACTATGAAATGCACCGCGAATGTCAGCTGGTATCAGCAGTTCATGCGCATGTTTGTTTATCGTTTCAGCGGCGAGTGCAGGACGTCATCAGTCCCATCGTGTTTGAAGCCGCCTACAGCCTGGGTGAGCACGTGACTGGCGAGGAGCAGCGGGAACTGCCGGCTCTGACACCAGTGCTCCGCTGGAAAAAGGGACAAAAGATTGCGCAAAAGAATCAGGTCAGAACTGTGAAGCTCCCAACTGGGACCCCAGGGAGCTGGGACATGTGGCAGAAGTCATGGCCCTGGCTGCCTGGGGGGCCGAGGCCAACGCACACCCCCTCTCAGGGCCTCCCTTCCCTGATCTGCAGATGATGAAATTTATGATTTTGGGTGCTGCTTCTAACAGCCACGTGATTTAAACACATGGAGGTTATTCTCAAGCAATTAGGAAATGATCCCTTTGAGGTCATGAACCGACCATTTGGCCCCTGAACTTGCTCCCTGTACCCAGACAGGGTCCAGAGCTTAGATCCGCACATAGTAGGTGCTCAGTCAATGATTTATTGGTGGGGGAGTGAGTGGGGTGGAGAAACAAGAACCTCGTCTTGCTAGAATTGGTGGTTCAATTAAAAATGCCCAACCCAAATGGGTCTGAAAGCCCGGGCACTGTGAGTGCAAGTGGGCCACCCACCCTGTCCCATACTCATCAGATCCCACGATGTGCTGTTGTGTGGAGGAGCTTTGGGGTGGGGCGGGGTGCAGGCTGGACAAGGCCACATGAGGCCAGAGTGAGCCTGTGAGCTAATTCTGTGCAGCCACACTGGCCTGGCTGCCCTGAGCCATCTGTGAGAAGAGCAGTGCCGACTACTATGCAGAAAATATGCAAGGAATCCGGGATCCCAGGTCTGTTTTAAATCTTTGTTTAACACTCAAGACCACCACAGATCCAGGACCCTGGGGAAGATCAGGCAAACCTGGTTGGGGGCGACCCCAGACTCCTGTGCAGGGTGGGGCAAAGCTGTGGAGCCACCCACCGGCCCTGCCCTCCGTGGTTTTTCTGACAGCTCTGAGTTTATGGGAAACCTAGCAGATCAGGGAGCCATGCCTTGCAGATAAGAGTTGTAAACACAACCCCAGAGAGGTGCTTGGGGTTGGAGAAGCCCATCCAGATGTTCAATTAAGTGGTGAAATTGTCAAGGCTTTCTTGTTTTCTCCCAAAGTCTAGCCCTTGTGATCCTGGGTCAGGTTTCCCTGAAGCAAAGCCTGAGACATTGTTTTGGGAGCCCCTGGTCTCATGAGTCTGTGCTCTTGGGAGAAACGTGTAAGGAAAAGAGGAAACGGGCTGAAGTCTAGCCTTGGCATGAGGCAGGGAACTCTGGAGCATAAAATACACCAAAGAGTTGTCCTCTGCTTGAGGTAAGGGGGCTGGCCTTTTGCACCCTGTACTAGCCGGTCATTGGCTGGCTGTGGGGTGTGGAAGGGGAGTGTAACTCTCCTTAAAGGAGACTCCCTTCAGCGGAGGACAGGAGAAGACTGCACATGTGAGCCATTAGCTGCCTGCGTTCACATCAGCGGGGGATGGGGTAGCAGTCATGAAGGGAGCGGGGCAGGGCTAACAGTGCCCGCCACCCATATGCACACAACCTGTTGGCAACACTTCCTTTCTGGCTGTTTCTTTTGAATTCAAACGAACTTTCTTTCAAAACACAAGTGCCCTGGAGGGTGGCCAGTATGTCCTGCTGATCATGGATTTGAGGGGAGACACCAGGAGGGCAGTGGGTATCTCAGTGGGTGAGGCAGAGTGGAGGGGTTGGTGCGAAGGGGCAAGGCCAAGAGAGGAAGAGAAGATGAAGACGCAGGGCAGGAAGCTTCGTGACTGCCACCTTGACTGAGAAGTACCAATTAGCGTCATCTCCTGACAGTGGAGTGGGGTTAAGAGGTCAGTCTGGGGACTCGGTAAATCAGAGTACAGTGATAATTTCTAGAGAACTAGTCCCCTAGTGCTGTATTCCTCTCTCTGCTTTCTAAGGTGGAAACTTGCTGGCCTAATAAACTTGTATGACAGGAGTGGCCCAAACTCTGGGTACTCAGGGGAATGATTTCAGGGTATGTTGTGCTTGTTACATCTCTCAAATGACCCAGTGAGGTAGTCCCTACTCTATTCAGCATCTTGCTGCCCTGGGCACACCTTCCACAGTGAACCCAGCTCCCATTTCTGCAGATCCATCCGTGGCACAGAGTGGGCGTTGGTTAGTGAAGAGCATCTTGGAGCCTGTACTGACATTCTTGGATTCCAGTATCCTGATCAAAGCCGACATGCAGGACAAATCAGTATGAAAATGCTGTTCTTGGTCACTTGTGGTTCAAGGTGGTCAGCCAAACATAAATATTTATGTCCGTGCTTTCTGGGACCCCATTTGAAATGAGTAAATCAGAACAGGAAGGTAAATACTGTAGGGGGGGGGAAGGGGCATCAGCCAGTGAGGAAGTCTGGTAATTTTCTGGAGTGAGTAGAGAAGATGGAAGAGTGTTGGTGGGTGAAACTTGCACAGTATATAGAGAGGTTGAGTGCTTCTCTGCCCCTGGATGCAGAGAGGCTGCAGCCGTGGCTGGAGCAGCAGTCACACGGGGTGCAAAAGTGAGAAATGGGCTGGGAGGGGGTGTTAAGTGATGGTTGTTATGTAGAAGAGTTGACTTCCCCCCACCCCTGACCCGCACACCCCTACATGCTTCAGGCGTGCAGAATAGCAAGCAACCAGGCATTGTCTTCTCCAAAGAACTGAATAAACTGCTTGGGAGATAGAGTGGGTAGAACAGTTCCCGAGGGGAGAGCCTTACTTCTGGCATTTCTCCAAATGCAAGAGCCAGCTTCCGCTCCCACCATCCCCCAAACACTCCCGCAGATTTTCCAATTAGCCCTCTATCTTAGTCTTAAATATGAATGAACAACCAAGGAAACCTGAGATTGGGGCGAGGGGCGGGGGTTGGAAATGTGGTCATGAAAAAAAAATAAGTAAACCTACAGAATAACTGACTTAGAAGGAAGTAAACTATTCAGGGAATAGAAGAGATGATAAAAATTTAAACACCAACTTAAACTCTATGTAATAAACACAAGGAAATTAAAGAATATAGCCTGTCCTTTATAAAAGTGGAATTTTATTTCTTTTTAAAGGGAAGAACCAGAGAACAAAGAAAGGGTTTTTGAAAATTAATAATATGGTTGCAGAGCCAAAAATTTAGTAGGAGAATTAGAAGATACTGGTAAGAAATCTCCCAGTAAGTAGAAAAGAGACCTAAAGGATCAATCTCCAAGGTCCTATATCCAAATAATAGGACTATCAGGAAAAGTGAACAGAGAAAATGAAGAAGAAATTAGAAGAGAGATAATGGAATAAAATGTCCCCAAATTAAAGAGTTTTGTTTTTGTGTGTGTGTGTTTTTTTTAAGGAGAGCACAGCTCTCAGTGGCCATGCAAGGATCGAACCGACAAACCTTGGTATTATTAGCACCATGCTCTAACCAACTGAGCTAACCAGCCACCCCAAGAGATTTATTTTTTTAATTTAAAGGGCCCACCAACTTATAAACCCAAAATATCCTAGATACATCATTTTGAAATGTCACTGCTCCTGAGACTTCAGGAGAATTCTAAATGCTTCCAGAACTGGAAGAATAGGATGGTGATATTGGGGAATATATGGCATCTTACAACAGAATTAGGGTCCTACTATGTAGTCCATTAAACCCCTTTTTAGCAAGATTGGAAGCTAGCTAGTATGTAGTGAAATAAGGGCTTCAAAGCTCAGAAAGAAAGTGATTTTGAAACTAGAATTTTATACTTAGCCTAACAGTCAAGTATGAAGTCGAAAAAATTTTTCAGACAAGGCAAGGACCTAGAAATTTTACTTCCCTAGTGATCCCTCCAAGGAAATTACCTGAGATAATGCTCCAACAAAACAAGGGTGACAGCTAGAAGGAGTAAGATGTGGGATGCAAGAAACTGTGGAACTAACTCCCAAAATTCTTAACAACAAGAAATCCCTGAATGACATCTGTGCAGCAAGTCTAAAAAATAGTTGATCTATTTAGAACAGAGGATCAATGAACTTCAAGAAGAATGAAGCCAGCAATAGACAGACAAGAAAGTAGCAAATATTCAGGATATGGTGTAGATGGACTATATTTCTTCTGTAGATAAGAATTAAAAAAAACAAAGACAATCAAAAATCCCAGAAAAATAGAAATATGATCAATATGTTATAGTTCAAATATAAAACAAATTAAAATGTGGGATTTTAAGCAAGAAGAAGAGTGTAAGGAAGAGAAGGACCTTGAGACTAGAACTATTTTGCCTTAAGTAAAAGTTGAGTCTTCTGGGAGTTTAACTTTGAACCTGTAGAGGAGGATGTGTAATCCTGACACTCTGGTTCTACTGTGAACAATAACCAGGCAGCCATAATTACATTAGCACTATTGGTTTTCAGTATTTATAATGAAGCTCAAATCAGGGTTACGATTATCGTATAAGGTGTCAACGTCATTAAACTTGAGTGTGTAGAGGTACAAATGGAACTGCAGAAGCTCTCTCAGTATCTTAATTTTTTAAACGGGTAAGCCAAGAGATACTGTAAAACTTGATGAAACAAGAAATAGCTATAGGTTACTTAAAACTGCAGAGGTCACCACGAGAGCAGTGCCTCTGTAAGTTTGGTTGCTGGATCGGTGGCTTCAGCCTCCCTTGGGATCTTGTGAGAAATGAAAATTCTCGGGCCTCACTTCAGAATCACCGAATCAGACTTTGATGGGGTGGGTCCCAGCAATCTGCTCTAACAAACGGACCTGGTGATTCTGACGCAGCTCACACTGGAGAATCACTGCAGTAGAGGAGCTAAGAATAATGATTTTGCCTGTTAAAATTAGGAACAGAGGGAGGCATTATGTGAGATACATTCTTGTCTATAGTGGCAGGAATGCAGTAAGATAATGTCTAAATCTGATAAATCAAGAAGTGGTAGTGTAGGCATGTTTTCTAGAGATTTAGAAATAATCATCAAAGGAAATATAAATAGACATGGGTAATAGCGGTCACCCCTGGAGAGCAGGACTCAGTGAAGGGAGTGGCAAGTGAAGTGGTCATTACTTTTTAAAACCATCTGATTATTGAGTTGAAATTAAAATGATAGAGAAAAGATCTTGTCCTTGGATTGGTAAAATTATCCAGGAGCCTGAGAAAAATTCTGGGAGAGTGATCCTTGCTTATTCTCCTTTTCCTGATATTAAAAAAAAAAAAAAAAAAAAAAAAAAAAAAAAGATAATTAAATTATCTTCCTCCATGTGTCTTCCAGATGTTGGCTCAGTTTGAGGGGAAGAAAGATTCTGAGAGCTAGGCTTACTCCAGGAAGCAGAGCTGATTTTTAACCTGCGTGTATGTGCAAATGACAGCTCCACAAAGAGCATCTAACCTCTTTCACAGGAAGGAATGAACTCATTGGAGCTCTTTAAGTCATGTTGCCAGAAAACATTAGGATTTAAATGTCTTAGTCTCTTCAACTAAAAGGTACATTTGTACGCAGGGTTAGGTAATGGAGTGGATGTAATCGGCTGTCTTGTAGAGTCAGGGTCTGCCCCGTTGATGGTCTAGTTCAAGGGGAATAGCTGACCATCCCCCCACTACACTGTATTCCCTGACTTTCTAATTCTTTCATGACACCTATCAGTTTGTTATTGTTTCGTCTAATTGCTTTTCTGTCTCCCTCACTAGAATGGAAGCCTAGTGAGGGCAGGGATCTATTTTTTCTTACTTGATGTTGATCCCCAGTGCCTAGCACAATGCCTGCCCCATGGTGGATGCCCAGTAAATCTATCTCAGTTGAAGGAACCTCCTGAAAGAATACAATGCTACGTCATCCCACAAAAGTTGAACATCATATCAGAATTTCTTCACTGGCAGATTCAGCAAAGCTGTTTAATGAAAAGAAATGTGCTTTATGAGCTCTCTGGGAATTCTTCCCAGGCAGGAGAATATGGCACAGAGTTTAGGGGGACTTTCCTAGACCCCAGTACACTTGTGCAAGTCTGAATCTCCTTTTTGAAAAACAAAATGGAGGAAATATGGCTGGTGAAAGAAAGACATTGGCTATGTTGAGAGTACTCACTTTGTTGTCTTTCAAGTGAAAAGTGAGCTATTTTACTCGACTATTAATTTTAAACTATGTTGAAGCCATACACCATGGGCGTCCATTGTGCTGGAAATTGTCACCCTCTGTTCCTCCCCCGCCCAGACCCCTCATTGCCTGCTGGGGTGTGGGCATCTAGCCCCATGCCTGTGAAAACCCACTGTTCAGCCTGGACATGAGGTAATACTTTCCCAGCTAAAGTGCCCAGCCAGCTTAAAATGCCATTATTTACAGCTCTAAGGTTTATTTTTATTATCACTGGTAAAGTCTGGATGGAAAGCTGAGGAGTTTGGAGGGTGGAAGAGGAGAGAACGGAGTAACTCCAGACAGCAGAACCAGACAGGTTTCAGAGACCATCCAATCTGGGGGTGGTGCAGATTCTACACCTGGGTTCAGGGGAGGAGGAGGAGGGGTGTTAGAGGAAGAAGTTTCCACCCCCTATCCCGATTTCAACCAGATTACCTTTTACAGCCATCAGCTTCTGGGTAATCTTCGAGAAAGGGCACCACAGTGAAGCACCTGTGAAGACCATCTAGTTTGAAGTACATGTGAGGGAAACAGTAGTTCAACCTTCTCGCTGACCACAGAAGTCTGGCTATGTCTCTGTCTCAGGCTTCCCCTCCAAGGTTAACCCCAAAAGCAGAGGAGAGAGGACTCCCACCTCTCCAAGGCTGGGCTATACCCTGTAGTGACCTGTTGAATTTGCCAATTTCTTCTTTAGTGTTATGTTTAATCTTAGCAATTTATGGAGAACGTATGTTCTGGTCCCCCAAAACTCTTTTTAGAGGAAAATAGTGGCTCCCCCCAAATCTTCAAGCCCATTGGGTTTTCTTCTGCATTGTCCTGCCTTATTTAAAACCTTGCCTGCAAGCAGTGTGTGTGTGTGTGTGTGTGTGTGTGTGTGTGTAAATGAACAAGGGCCTGTGCCCAGTGGACAGTCTCTGGCTGGGGAAGAAACATTAGCCCCTCCCTTGCTATCTTCTGAGACAGTTGAATCAAAGGCAAGGCACTGCTGCTTGAAGTTATACCTGGGGCCCCATTTAGGTGATGTTCTTGCAGATACTAGGTGGGGAGAAGTCTCCCTGGCGTCCTCCCCAGGTTTAGGGCCATCTTTCTCGCTCCTCATTGTCTGGCTGCATCTGGCTCAGCAGCTTTTAGAAACACAGATAACACATTTTTCTTTTTCTCTGGCAGCACCAGCCCATTTATTTGAACTTGTTGGTTCTGTGCTCTGCCTCTTGTGACTACTTAACAGCAACTTTTTAAACATAAATGAAATATAGAACACAAAAGATTCCAGGGTGAAAATTTCCAGGGTTGGAGTCAGAAGTTCCCTCAAGAGAGTTTATGGCTGATTTTTCAAGTTGGAGGTTGTAAAGGGAGAGGAAATGTGTGGCCTGTAGAAGGCCACCCAGTCCCAGGCAGTCCTGCAAGGGGCACTGGGTGCGTCCAGAGGCCAGTGTGCTTCCAGGTGGGCCCAGGGCTCGCTGAGCAGCTCAGCCTCCCACTCAGTTCTCCCTGGGGTTGAAGTGAATCACGAGAGTGATGCCTTTAGACCGAGGGGACTATTCTACCAACCACAGAGCCATGGAGTAAACCAAAGGATGCCCAAAGATGGAAGAACTCATTATTTCCGGTTTTTCCATAGGGGCATGAATCAAAATTGGTAGTGTTAGTGTTTAGAGGGAGACCAACAAGACTGTTTTTTTTTTCTCTCTCTCTCATGATTTCGAAATCTGAAAGGACAATTTGTACAGACCCTGAGATAGAGGAAATGTCTCAGCTTTCAGTTTCACAAAGTATTTGTGTTTTATTTATTCTTATAGACATGATATTCTTTCGAAACCAATTGTGTCTGTGTCATCTGATTTTAAATACCAGGCAATGAGACTTTTCCTTTCTTCATCTGGGTACAGGGCTGAATAGAGCAAAAATTCCTGTGACTACCCTGAGCTCTTAGAATGTGCCACCTTAAGGACAATGTTGGATTCTGGGAGAAGAGCCCATTGAAACAAAATTGGGAGGGAGAAACCTCTTACCCTCAGATCATGGCAATTACACCCCAAAAAAATGTTAACACTCTGCTAGGCACTGGGGGTGCAGACATGAATTACACATATCTGGGCCCCTGGGAACTTACGTGTGACTGTGGGAGGAACAACAGTTCAGAAATGTTCCTCCTGTTGTCCAGGCAGAGACTCTCTGCAAAGTCAAATGGACCGTCAGGAAATGTCTCACTCATTGTAGCTTAAAAATAGCCTCCATGTTTGGTTCCTTTGGGGTGGGATTCAAAGAGCATTTATTCCCACCAATCAATTGTCCTATTTTCTCAGGCCTCAGTATGGGACTTGGTTTCCATAGCAACCCTATAAACAGTGTCTGACCTGTGTCAATGATTATATGTATTTTAAAGCTAATATCACCGAGTCCAAGAAACTGACCCTCCTCTGAACATGAATAGGCTAAGAATCCTACTTCCTATTAGGTCAGAAGGGAAGATTTTTTTCAGTGCAGATTTGGGTCTGACAGATGAGGACCTCAGCACCTGTATGACTTCCTCTCTGAAGTCAGCCTTGGCCAAGGCAGCCATTGAGGTGCCAATCCGGAATCACACATCCCCTAGGCTGCCCTGGCCTTGGATCACAGCACCGTGAGAAACGCACAGCCAGCACCAGCCTCTGTGCTCTGGCTCACAATGAAATGCAACTTGGGCAGGATTCACTGTATTTTTTTCTTTTTTTTTTCTGGTCTGAAGGGAATCAGGAAACTGATAACCAAATATTCTAGAATAGGAGTCGGCAAACTCCAGCCTGCAGGCCAAATCCAGCCTGCTGCCTGTTTTTGTAAATAAAGTTTTTTGAGACACAGCCACGCCCTTTCTTGACATGTTGTCTATGGCTGCTTTCCCTCTACATCAGCAGATTGAGTCAGTGCAACAGAGATGGTATGGCCCACAAAGTCAAAAACATTTACTATCTGGCCCTTTCCAGAAAAAGTCTGCTAACCCTGTTCCAAAAGAAGTAGAATAAGTATTTGGGGGGAAAGCCGGAAAAAGGATTTTAAAAAGAAAACTGTATTCTCCAGGGAAACCTGAGGTGAAGACCTGGGTGAGGAAGGAACCAGCATGGAAATATAGTCCGTGAGGCTAAGGAGGCCGCTGGGTGTCCAGTCGCAACTCTCTGAAGTCTGAGGCAGGACAGTGTTGTCTCCCAGGAAAAAGGATTTAGCCTCCTATAACCACAGAGGAATAAGAAATGATGGCATCTTAGATCTGTTTCTATTTTCCAGAAAGGCTTCTTCTAGATAAAAATAATTGATGAGGGCTTTGCCAACCAGCAGGTGGAGGCTGGAGGGAGGTAGGAGAGACTGCTTCCAACCTGAGCTAGGATTTGTCTCAGGCAGTCGCGCTTGTGTTTGCCCAGAGGAGCTGTTCAGAGGCTCAGGTGGGAGCTGTTGGGGTTGTTGTGAGAGGAATATCAGGAGTTTGGCCCACTGGCTTCACAGAGAACCTGTATTCTTGGTACTTTGTATAAGAGTAGTTTTTACTTGCTCCTGGAAACGCTGTGTTGTCAGTTAGCATTCTGAGGCTTTAGTCTGCCCACCCTTCTGCGCCAGGAGTTGCTTTTCAGTTCCTTAGGAAAGAAAATGGTCATCTGCCCAGAGAGACAAATCCAGGTCCAGAGCACAGGGACTGAGTGTCAACTTCAGCCTCCCAGTCATGACACTCTCGATTCCCTGGTGGCGTGATGTTTTACCTATCAGACAACTGCATTCCTGGCCTGGGGAGGGTCTTGCCTAAGCCAGGGCTTTGCCAGGCTTGGAACGTACAGTCCTTTTTTTGTTTGTACCATTGCCCAAGTAAGGGAAAGCCATTAAGTTGCGAGTATTCCAACAATGTATTGCTGCATAACAAACCCCCCAAACTTGGTGGCTGAAAATAACAACAGTCATTTAATCTGTTCATAAATTTGAAATTGGCGGAGCTTCATCAAGAGAGCTCGTCTCTGCTCCACTAGTGTCAGCTGGGCAGCTCAGTGGGGCTGGAGGACTCATTTCCATGATGGCTCGCTCATGTGGCTGCAGGTTCTGCTGGCTGTCAGCATTTCTCCACCTGAACCTCTCCATGGGAAGCCTGGGCTTCCTTGGAGCCTTGTGGCTCCGTTCCAAGAGCAAAGGCCCCAGGAGGATTTGGAGGAACTTCTCTTACTTTTTATGAGCTAGCTTCAGAAGTCACTTCTACTATAGCCACAAATCCACCCAGATTTGGAGGTGGAGTGGGGTGGTGGCGAGCATGGACTCTACCTCTCTATGGGAGGAGTGTCACAGTCACATTGTAAAGAATGAGAGACATTGTGCATTGATGTTTGAAAAGTGCAGTTGTCTACACAGAGGTAAATTCGTGTTGACTCTGCCTCCATGGTCATCTTACTTCACCGTCACTTAGGGAAGCCTCACACTATTCACGTGTGTGTACCGTAGTTGTCACTCATGTTTGCTGGTATGCACAGTGACGCCCAGCGCTAAAACAAAAACAGTGCACTAGCTGTGAGCTCTCACCCCCGGCTCAGTGCCAATTTGGATGAACAAGACAATCGCTGAGGCTGTTATTTTCATTTTATAACTGTGGACATTGAATCCTAGGCTAATTTCTAAGCTGGTGCTTTATCTTCTCAGTATAGTTTGTGCTTCATTGTAGCTGGTCAGTGTAAGCACTCACATAACACGTGTGTGTACGTGAGTATACATATATGTGTGTATGTACACATAAACCCGTGTGTGTGTGTGCACGTGCATGCGTGTGCATACATCAATATATATGGCAGACTCAGTGCTTGCCTTTGTTGGATGGACATTCAGCGGCACTGGAGGATATAATAGCTGGAGAAGCCAGTTTCAGGGACAGAAAATAGAGCGCAGAGCCCAAGGGAAACAGACCAAGGACAGCGAGCTTTTACAAAGCAATCGGTTCCTTATCAGGAGGCTCTGCACTCGCATATAGCTCAGAGATAAGAGCTTTGGTTGGGGCTACAGCTTTGGTGTTACTGAGCAGCATTTTAGCGTTGGCCCAATGGAGGCATCTATCATTGGCTTCCCATTTCAGTGGTCACCCCAGCCATCAGAGCCCTGTGAGTTCTTCCAGGGTTGACTGAGCAGCTTCTAGATGGCCAGGCTCTGAGGTAAATAGGACCAATACAGCCTCCATCCTTATGGAGCATCATCGTAGCAGGGGAAACAAACAGGAATGTGTAATGATAAAATTCATTAGTTACAACCTAGAGGAGGACTAGAGGGGAAAAGCACATGGAAGTACAAGAGGGGCCCGAGCTTGTCAGGTCATGGTTTTAATTTGCTCGTTGAAGGAAGAGACGATACGTAAGTGCACTAGGTAGAGGAATTTGGGATTAACTTGTGGGGAGGCCCTGAGGTGGGATGTTATAAGGCCAGTGCGAGGGGTGGTTGGCACCAGAGAGCCAGAGTAACCGAGGTGATGAGGGCAGGGACCAGATCTTGCCAGATTGTACGCCACAGATGGATTTAGGTCACATCCTCATCCTCAGTTCTCATCTGCTTCCCACCCCACCCCAAAAGTGGGGAAGTCAGACTGTCTCTCTTGCTTGTGAAATGGGAAAAACACATGTAAGGAGGAGCCTGTCACCGGAAATCAAGCTGAGTTTTGTGGTGCCTGAAGCTTCTATGATTTGGGAGGCAAGATGATCTTGAAGAAAAAAAAAAGTAAAGTTATGAATACAAAGTTAGGTGCAAGGCCTCAGTAGGGGCAAGTCAGTAGGGACCTTCAGCTTAAGTTTCATTAGCTTGGTGGTAAAGCCACTACTGGTGTTTTTACCTCATTCCTAACCTCAAAAAGCCTCCTCCTCTCGCCTGAGAGATTCACATGGTCCTCACATCCACATCCTCCTGTTTTCTCCTTGGCAAATACAACACAAGTGTCTTACATTGAAATCTCCTGGAAATTTGGCGCTCCCCCCCACCACCAGTGGTGTCCAAAAGAACACGGGAATTTCCTCTTTTTGCCCAAGACTTCCATGAGTTTTTTTCCCCCACATTCAAGGCAAGGGAATGTTGGCTGGGACACTTTATTCTTTTGGAAATGTGACACAGGAATATGAATTTCCATAGGAAAAATTACTCCGTCTGGTCAGGTCTAGACTGTCCGTTGGCCGGCACGTTTGCTGGAGTCCACATTGGCAGGGTGAAAAGCTGTCTGTGCGGGCGGAACAAATCACCTGGAACTGCGTTTGGGGGCGGAGGTGGGGCTTACAAACATGAGCAGGGACGAGGAAGAAGTTGAATAGTGAATGATACAACTCAAAAATGGCAACAGCTCTTCTCTCTTAAATCCCAACGAAACCATCAAAGCCATCTTATAATAGTGAGTGAGTCTCTAATAATCTGGAGCTCGGGAGTCTGCTGTCCGTAGATTGGAGACATCAAAGAAGTTGAGACCAGGCTGAGGGGGTCATGGCAAGCCGGCCATGTACTATAACGAGAAGAAAACTGGAACTCCTTCCAAAACACTGCTTCTGATTCCCCAGCCAATCTCCGCAGATAGGCCCCGCTCAGGCACACTCCACAGGCCCTCTGGAAAGATCTCGGCTTTGGCACACCGAGCTTTAGGTCCCAGTACTGGGTGAGGCTTTGGCTGTCAAGACCCAATCTTGGTTACAAAAAGGACGCTGTGTCGCTGCTGGCTGCCCTACCAGATCACAGGAAAGGACTCCCTCGGCCCTGTCCTGGTGGCCTCAGCCTAATAGTCTAATTGCCTTTGATTTTTGCCTTTGGAACTAAAAATTATAATATGATCTTATTGCTCGGGCAGACCCATCTCAGTTATAGATTTGCTGCCTCCCCAGGCCAGCGAACAGAGGGAAATGACCAGACTATAATCTTAGAATTCTTTACTTAACTGGATTATTATTCACTCCATCTGAGGCCATTAAAGATATTCTCAGACAAAGGTGGAAAGGACACCTACCATGTACCCTTCTTGAAAAAAACTATTTGAAGTAGCACCTGAGCAGACTGAGAAATGAACCCGGTAAGGAATGCACTCTGCAGGCACGACCACCGTTGATTTAGATTTCCCTGAAGCCTGAGAAGGACCCCTCCCCATGCTGGGGAGCTGGCTTCTTGGGAGGAGAGGGCTTCAGGGGCTTGTGGGAAGAATTCCCTCTCACGTGGAAGAAAGGAGTTGGCTGTTAATTTACTCATTTGCCATTGAATCCTATTCTGACCTTCTTGTCCTTTCTCCCTCACAGACTGTTTTCGAAAGGAATTGCCGTTCCGAGGACTGTGCCGCTGACCTTCAGCTTCAAGGTCAACTGCTGCTGTCCAGGTGAGTCAATGCTCCTTTCAGAGGACACTGTTCTGGAAAGCTCCAGGCCCAAAGCCTGAATATAGAGATTTCCCCACCGCAAAGGTAAGAGAGTTGGTGGGTTACAATGATATTTTGTGGTTTAAAAAATATATATATATATTATACATTAATTTTACCAACAGTTATTATTGGGGGGGGCAGTTTAGTTTTTGTTTTGTTTACAATCCCACATATCCTACAACTTAGCCTATCTTTCTAATTTCTGTGAGTATTTGTGTTTGTGTGTGTGGGGGGGGAGTATTTTATGTTTACTCACTGTATGAAGTTGAACCCTATGAAGTTGCCAATATTTAACTGTTTGTGACAATTTATATGATTGAACTGATCGTTATATAAAGGTTCTTTTTCTTTGTTTCCACACTTAACAAGAGTGTCTGCTTTCACAGCAAGTGGTGGTTCTGTGGTAGGAGGGGTGGAGGAGGGGGAAGGCCGTCCTGGTCCAAGTGAGCAGACAGTCTCTATTGTGTCAGGGTTTCCTCCCACAGTCTGTGAATCTCCCAGGTGAAAGGGGAACTGCACAGAGGCCTCCTGTTTCCTCTTTGCCAACCTTTCATTTCAGACTTCTTTTACGATGAAGGTGCTGGCCCTGAATCATTGAGCCGCATTTCAGAGAATGCTTTCCTTTCAAGACAATTCCTTCTGAAAGACCGTTTTAGCCTGGAGGCCAGGAAGCCCCTCCATATGATTTATTACCATTTCTCAAAAACAGTCTTCCGTTTTGATAGTTATTCCCTAACAGGCCATAATCTGTCCCTTATTTGTAACCGTGGAAGTCAAGTTTGGGTGGAATGAAAGAAATAGCCCCTCATGAACCAGTGACCCCACTTGGACACTCTTCCTTCTGATGATAAATTATTATTCATCAAAGGAAAGTAATACTCAGATTCTTTTACTCTTCTGTTTTGCGTTTATTGGAGGAAAGGTGATATAATACACACACAGACAACACACAGACGCGCGCGCACACACACACACACACACACACACACACACTCTCTCCTCCAAACCACTTAAATATTAACTAGCATTACTTTTACTTGAAGAGTAGTAGATTAAAGTAGCCCACGTTTTGCCAAGCTTAGACAATTACTTCAAACTGATGAAATGGATATTGGAATTTTTTAACATTAGTAGGAAGGACCTCCTGGGATTATAAAAGAAAGCAACTCTAAAGAAAGTTCGTAAATGATCAGGTAATTACTTTTGGTTTCAAATAGGTCTTCCAAAAAGTGTTTTAGGGAAAAAGTAACGTGATACAAAAATCTATGGATTTGTTTTCTCTTGAGGCAGACTGTAAATGTTGGAAATTTATATTGGATTATAGCTAGTTTCATGTGGCAGGTAAATGTTCACTTGCCCCAGGGTTAAATATTAGGTTAGGGAAGTGCTGATGTTCTTGCTGCCCAGTAATGGAGGGTCAAATGCATCTCTATTGAATTGTTCTTGTCACCTATTAAAATGTAAAACCCAAGGCTCCTGATCAGTCAGACACCTTGTGCCTAAAGCTGCCTCCACTGACCCAATCTGGCCTCTCAAGTGTGTTGGTCAGAACCAGATCTGCTCTGGTAGCCCAGTAATCGATCATCTGAGAATAGCTGGTGTGGTGGCCTGGGCCCAGAACCCCACATGTATCAACTAGCTATAGCCAAAAAAAAACCAAAAAAAAAAAAAAAAAACCCACAAACAAACCAAAAAAAAAAAAAAATGCTGTATAACAAACCACCTCAAAATTCAGTGGTTTAACACAGCAATCATTCATTCCCGTGGTCTGCAGGTCAGCTGAGAGCTGACTGGTCCAGGCTAGATTCAGCTGGATCCTGGCTGACTTGCTCATGCATCTGGGGGTTGGTTGATAGCCAGACTTGGGTGACCCTATTGAGCTCTGCTTTGTGTGTCTGTCATTGTCTTGCTGGAACCAGTGCTCTCCTGGGCATATCCTTCCCCTGGCATGGCAATGGTACAAGAGGACAAGGAGAAACATGCAGTAAGTCTTGAGGCCTGGGCTCAGAACTGGTGCACTCTTACTTCAGCTTTGTTCTATTGGTCACAAGACGTCCCATGGCCAAACCATCTACCCCAAAGTCAAGGGACAGGAAAATATTCTCTGACCCATTAGTGAGAGGAACTGAAAAGGCACACAGCCAATGACACAAGTATGGGAGGGGTAGAAAAATTGGGACCAACCATGCTATCTATTCTACCACATAAAGAACAAGGTAGCTCTCTCTTTCCTGATACCTGATTGTTTTCAGGGCTATTTCAGCCTTTCTTGCAATTCCGTCTTCCTAGAACTCAGACATGAGACCTAGAGACGAGGTGAGGAGATTTTCTCAGTCTCAGAGGCAGTGTCCTTGGACCAAAGCTTTGAACCTCTCCTTTGGATGAGTTATTTCCAAGGAGGCCCCTTGGTCTCTCAAAACAGCCTTTTGTCTGGATCACCCATTAAACCTTCATATGCTCTTGGGCCCATAGCTGTCCCCAAAGGAGCCACCAGAGAAATGTTACTTGATAATTGGATAAGTAGATGTATAAAACCAAACCTGTGGTTTTCATGATATTGGATTCCCCAGACCTTCGACTAGAGCCAGGCACAGAGTAGAGGAAGGCACCATCAGTAAATTACTAGTGGAAACCAAGGTCTGTGTTTGGTTGGCAAAGAATGTGTACAATGTGGGTGGGGGGGGGCGCAACTGGGTGATGGTGGCAACACCTGCTCAGTGCTTTAAAGAGGTGATGCGTCATTACAGGGCCATGGAGCAGCTTCCAAGAAGAGGAATTAAGGGGTAAGAGGAGGATCCAGGCATTCTGGGCAGAGGGAAAAAGTGAGTAGAGCAGTGGAGGTGTAGAGAGCAGGATTCCCTTGAAGATCTGCAGGATCTGGGGTGAAGGAGGTGGTCAGAAGAACATAGAGATGAGAGAGAGAGAGAGAGAGAGAGAGAGAGAGAGAGAGAGAGAGAGAGAGAGAGAGAGAGAATGAGAGAATGGTACGGGTCATTTGGTCTTCTGTTCCATTCAGTGAAAGTCTGTTTCAGCTGGAGTTGTGAGTCAGCTACTCTCTCCATCCATCTCTGTTCCTACACCGTGGCTCAGGGCCATGAGCAGATACCCTTTGTCTTACTGCAGGAGCACCCTTGGCAGGGCTGGACTCAGGAGAGATGTTCTGTTGACCTCCCCCATCGTGCCTCCCCAGAGTTTTCAGGAGGGCCATTTGGATGCAGTTTTTGCCTTTGTGCTGTCTTTAGAACCTAGCTGTCATTGTAGCTGTAAATCACTGTACTGAAAAGTTGAAGCAAAAGGGTAACAGAGGAAGATCCCTCCAGGGGCTGGGTAGACTGCAGTACAATGTGTTGCGGCTGGAAGCAGCCAAGTTCCCACCAGACTGAGGAGCCTGTCTTGAGAAGACAGAAGGAAAGACATCTGGGAGTGATTGGGTCACCCAGAGTAGCCAGGGATCACGCCAGGGAACGCGCTCTGTGATAGGACTCATGGATGTTTTCATTTTTCTCTCCAGAGAGCATGGATTCTGGCAGGCCTATTGTCTCTTAAAACAGTCAACTCTTCAATTAAAAGTCCACAGTCATTAATGGTCTTGAGCCTAGTTCCAAAACACGCCATTTCCAAAAATATCTAGGAACAGGGATGAAGCTGTTTCAATGGTTTCTATTAAACAGGACTGCAAATTCCATTTGTAAAATGATGCAACTATGTTTTGTTTTGTCTGCCTGAATGCTCACAGTACCTAAGAATACATCACATGTGATTAGGATAAAGAAAAAGAAATATAGACTATGGCAGTTGAGCGAAAAAAAATTTTGGGTTTGATGCATCCCGTAGGAGAGCAGTGGAACATTTCAGTGCCTTCTGGCTAGCCAACTCCAATAATGGAAGAACTCTTTAAGTGAGGTGAAAAGACACAGTAGAATATTTATGAAGTTAGAAGAACCATCTAGTGGCCCATATAATGGTCCTATGGTTATAGCCTTACTAATGCTATTATCGTGGTCGGGGTGGGGAGTGGGTGGTCAAGTGATTTTCCCAAAATCCTTGGCTGGGAGGCGGTAGCTCCATCCATGAAAAGACCAGCCTTCGAGAGGAGGATCCCTGCCCCCAGAGAGATATTTAGAGTATGAAACAAATTATTCTCCTTCTCAAAAGTGGCAAAGCAGCCAGAATCATTAAATGCACAACATAGGGCAGAAGTAAAGTTGTCTTGTTTTAGGAAGGGGCAGAGACCCTGTTCATTGAGCATCTTCATGCACTAGGTACCTGTGGGGTCCTTAGTATACAGAAACGCCCTGTCGTGTCTTACCAGCTGTCCAACCTTGGGCAAGCTTCTTAACACCTCTGTGCCTCTGTTTCCTCATCTGTAAAATAGGAGAAATAAGAGCAACGTCTTATCAAGTTATTTTTGAGTATTTAATGAGTTAAAACATATTTAAGTTTAAGTGCTTCCAGAAGTGCTTGGTATATGGTGAGCCCTCAGTAGATGAGAACTAGCATTGTCATTTCATTTAATCCTCTCAACGACACTGAGAAGTAAATAATTACACTCATTTTAGTGGGGAGGATACAGAGGCTCAGGGAGATCAGATTACTTGCTCAAGGCCTTGTGGTCAGTGAGGGGAAATCAAAGCTGGAAATGTCCAGATGCTACATCCTGCTGTCTTCCTGTACATGGGCCTCAGTTGCTGTTAGGATCTAATATCAGCTGTGTCTGGGCCAGAAGTACCAAGGCTGGGAACCTTGAGGGAAAAGTCCTCCTATGTGTGAAAAGCCCCAGTGTAGAAAGGAGGTGGATGGGTTAAAAAAAATCCATTATCAAAGATGGCTTCCACCCCACCCCACCCCCACGTGTGCTCCCCCATGTGCAGTCTGGCCTGTGAGGTCCTGCTCAACAGCTTTTCTCTCTGGAGATGCTAGCTGCCTGTCCTGCTGGGTCAATGGCAGTCCCTGAGTTGAGTCATTACATTCTTAGTCCACATAGGTTGGATTTTTCTCTCCTTGGAGGGTCCTAGATTTGACTGTGAGCTCATGGGGCTAGCGTATCAAGAGTTTCCTGAAATGTAACATCATTATCATTATCATTATCATTATTATTATGGAAGGTGAATGGGAGCTGATCAGATGCCTGGAAAACTTTTGCCCTTGACAGAATATTAGCCGTGTGATTTATTTTTTTTTTCCTTCACTTTCTGCCCCAGATCTGGAAAAAAAAATGCAAAGGAAGTTTATTGTTGGTTTTTATAGTTGCTGTTTCTGGAATCTCTGAAAATGGGAATTTTTTTTTTCTGTGGTATATTCTTGAAAGAAAGGTAAAATGCTCCAATGACTAGAACTCTGAATGTGAGACGAAGGACTGCTCATCCTTATCTCTCAGAATAAGTGTTTGCTCTGATAAGGGTTCCCTAATAGAAGGCAGCAGGTGTCTCTCTCACATTTTAGGAACACACGTGGGTGGCCTTCTTGGGGATTACCTAGGCAGAGGGTGTGACTTAGGCGTGTGGAAGGGGATCAGCAGCGTAAGGCAAGCAAAGAGAAGCTGCACACTGGAAGAGGTATTGAAAGGGGCAATACCCTTCCAGAGCACTTAGCTTCTACTCACCTGACAAGAAGTGACACCATGCTAATATATTCATTTTTCTGACCAATGCTGATAGAGTGCTTTCTATGGATGTACCCGACTTGGTGGAAACACATAGGGACAAACTGTTGTATCATGATGTTCTTGGTCTAGAAAGGGAAACATATGAAAACAGTAATTAGAATTCACTACAATCCTTATCATAATGGAAATCTGAAGGAATTCCCTGGAAGCGTAAGGGAAGAAGCACTCCACCCTGTCTGAGGTTGAGTTCTCCCAGACCATGAGGTAAGGATTTGAGTGTGAATAATGTACATAAGAAGTGCAGAGAACAAAGGTAGGGGAGTAAAGAAGTGTACAGGGAAGGCTGCCAGTAAGAGTGCACTGTAATGTTAGTGTATCAGCTACTTATTGCTGCATAACAAATCGCCCCCAAACTTCATGCCTCAGGACAACCGCCATTTATGTAGCTCCTGATTCTGTGGATCAGCTGTTTAGCCTGGACTCAGCTGTTCAGTTCTTCTGGGTCCCTGGGCTCCCTCCTGGGTCTGCAGCCAAACTTAGGTTGGTTAGGTGCCTCTGTTGGTGACAATTGGCTCGTTGTTGGCTGGGGTTCCTCCTTCCTCTACTGTCTTCCACGTGGTCTCTCATCCTCTAGCCCAGGCTTATGCTGATAGTGCAACAGGGGTCCAAACACTGGAACAGCAGTACACAAGTCCTTGTGATAGTTTCACAACTGGTGTATTGTCACTTTTACCACATTCTTGGGCCAAAGCAAAGTCACAGGGCCAATTGGATTCAAGGGATGGGGAAATAAACTCTTACTTCCTGATGGGAGGAGCTGCAATGTCATGTGACCACGAATGTGACTAGAGAGAGGCTATCAATGAGCCCATCAGACCCAGCTGCCACAGTGGATTACTGCAACTCCATCCTATAGGAAAACACTGGAATGGTGGAAAACACACACCTCAAGATTATTGCATCTGAGGGACGAAGGGACCAGTGTGTTTGTATACCAACTACTGAGGGAGGGATGTGTCCACAGCACATCCCAGGCAGAGGATAAGACCTCTGACCCCTCCATTATCCTGGGAGGGACCTGGGTGGAGCTCGGCCACACAGCTGTGTTTCTTTGGAGCCCTGGCTCCAGTTCAGCCCAGGGATGAGCACAGATGGTGACTGTGAAGCCGAGACATCCCCTCCATTGTCCTACAAAGTAACTCAGGCAGGATAGAAATAAGCCCAGCTCACAGGTTCTTCATGGTTGGTGGTTTTCATGTATGAGTATGTACTTGGAGCCATGGCATTTCTGGTGCAGAACAGGAAGCTGATAGAGAGATATTTGAGTCACTTCTCTGAGGTCATAAAGGAAGTTAAATAGTGGTGACAGGAAAATCACCTGCTGAAAGGTTCCCAAGTCCAAGTCCAGTGTTCTAGCCATTAGACCCATGGTCTCTGTCTTTAAATAGCTGTGGTAGTTTGGGGAACCTGGCCTGTCTCTCGTTCCCACTGTGACATGCTGCTATCTAGGTGGAAATGACTTTAGGAAATTCCTTTTTATCTCAGGGAGGATCTGCTTTGTAGTTTCCTACCATATTTCCCCGAAAATAAGACCTAGCCAGACCATCAGCTCTAATGTGTCTTTTGGAGCAAAAATTAATATAAGACCCAGTCTTATATTACAATATGTTATGTATAACATAACATAACATAACAATACCGGTTCTTATATAATATAATGTAATATAATATAATACTGGGTCTTATATTAATTGTTGCTCAAAAGACACATTACAGCTGATGCGTCTAGGTCTCATTTTTGGGGAAACATGGTAAATGGCCTACCAGCCTCAATGTGAGGCTGGGGGCAGTGGGCTGTCACCTGAAGAACTGACCATTTTCCTTTGTGGGCAGACTCAACGTGGAGGGGAGGTCACTTCATTTTTAGGGTCCTACCACACATGAGCAGAAGAAACCTATCCCAACAAATGTTGGACTTCAGGGGTAGCCCGCCTCCTGAGGACCAGACACTGATGGGGGTTTTCCATCTGGATAGTGAGAGGATGGGGAATCCACACAGGAGCATAGAAGGCAGACTAAGGAGTAACCATGGCAACCATAGAACGGGGCTGGGAACATGCTCATTAGCTGGCCTCCCTCCCGAGCGACCTGGGAAGTCTGGGTCTACCTCATGGGTGTACCTAATAAAATTTTATTTGGTAGTATTTTCCTTGGCTTCCAAATATAGCGAAACATTGGTGGTTTTATGTGTAAGCATCTCTCCAGCAGGGTCAAAACGATATGGCTATTATTTTCCTTCTCACTGGACATTCAGTCTAAGAAAAGGACCTATCAAGCGAATGTAGCAACTAGACCCCTCACTTCTCTCAAATCGAGAGCAGATGGGGAGCCACGTGCTGTTTCTTTGCTAAGATTTTTGCAGCTTATTCTGTGTGACTATGCTATTGGTCTCTCGCCACTAACACTGGACTCACCCACCCGGTAGCAGACTTAGTTACTGTAACAAGAGCCAAATTCCAAAGATGCACAATTGTTTGGTTTTCAGAAGTAAATCTTCTCCCACACAGATTTTTCCTGTTGTCTTGCACACACCCTCTCATTAGCATCTCTCCCAAGTTTGTTCTGAGCCACCTGATATAACCTCAGGCGAATTGGAAAGCGGCCCTGCTGCTCTCCACAGATGAAAAACCAAAGACAACTGTGGCTGAGGAGGGATGATCCTTTTGCTTTGTCCCCAGTGGTCACTGGCCCTCCCTGCAGAGCCAAAGGTGACAGACTTGGGTAGAACATGAACTGCCCATGAACCAGTTCGTTGCTATTACAGTGAGAGGGAAGGTACTGTGAAAGGACTTCTAGGTTTTAGGGGCCTTCTTTCCTGACTCCGTTCTGGGTGATCTTGACCCAAAAATGATGAGGCTGAGTGGATGCTATTGGGGTCACACCCTAATCCCTTTTACTGTGTAAGTGCCATGTTCCCAGCTGCCTTACGTGTTGGCTGCTAAGTGCTCCCTAGGAGGGAGCCTAGGAGGTTACACCCACCCTGGGGCAGCCCTCAGACAATGACTGACTGATTTGGGGTACAAAACGCCAGCCCCCTTACCTCAAGTGCAGGTGATTCCCTGCAGAGCCCTGGTGTGAATCAAGCCACGGCCAGACTCGACCCCAGCGCACAGCCTTGCACAGCTCCTCCTAAGTCCCGTCCTGCCTTCCTCACTCCCTGCTCCTCCAGGCGTCTCTTGAGGAAGCTCCTAAATCCTGTCACAGACTGCTTCCTGGGACCAACCTGAGGCACTGTAGAACTTACCTCACATTGTGTTTATTCATTCGTTTTTTAGATCTCCTGGCCGGACAGTCTCATTCCTCTTGAGGCCTCTGAATTTCAAAAGGAAACTAAATCCAATGTATTTATCAGATATGAGTGGAGAGAAACAGTTGCTGGTGGGCTTTTTATCTGCCCTCTTGGAATCGGAGGGGTTTTTGACTTTTGAAAAAACAGGGATTTGGAGGTCCCTTCAGATGTTGAGTGGGACTTTGAATCTTGTAGGATTGCTTCTGGTTGCTTCTTCCCTGGGACTTTGTTTAAAGAGGCTTATCCAGGCACAAAGGATAAAAGGAGAGGGACAGAGGGACACTCTTGTGAAAGATGGCTTTCAGCGCAAAATGGCCTCATGGTAGGGAACTGACAGCAGTTACAGTCCTTGGGGCCTCAGGGAACACACGGTAGATATTCAGGTAGAGTAATAGGCCTTCCTGAGCAGGAGCGCTGCGCTTGTGTGAGAATGTTTTCTGTGATAATGATACTTGAAAAAAAGGGGAATGCCATTGTTTCAGTCAACAGCTATGTTCATTAAGAAAAAAAAAAAAAGAAAGACAAATTTTAAAATTTCTCTCTCTCTCTCTTTCTGGTGTGGAAAAACACAATTTAAACTCCTAAGCCAAGAAAAAGAAGATTCTTATTTTTGCACCTCCCTGACCAACCTCCCCAGGTTTTTTGTTTGTTTTCTTTTTTGACTTTAAGTGTGTTTTTCCAGGACCCATCAGCTCCAAGTCAAGTAGTTTTCAATCTAGTTGTGGAGGGCCCACCTCACACTGGCCCATGCAGGGATCGAACCGGCAACCCTGGTGTTATGAGCACTGTACTCTAACCAACTGAGCTAACCAGCTGCCCCAACCTCCCCAGTTTTAAAGGTGGCTTATTGTTAGTCCCGGGACAGTAGAATTGAGGCGAATGAAGTCAAGCAGCAGTTACAAATATCCTCTTATACACCTTTCAGAAATGTCATTCTTACTTTTCCCCCCGGTATCTCAGGCTGAGCTGCCATCATCCCTCTTCCCTGCCCCCACATGGCCTCTCCTTCCCATATTACATCAGTCCTTCCCTCTCACCTTACCATAGGACAGAGGTTTCTAACCTGGGTCTGTATCCCCTTAGGGATCTGCGCATAGAATTCATGGGTCTGTGAACTTGGATAGGAAAACAATCGCATCTTTATTTTCACTGACTTCAAACTGAAATTTAGCATTTTATTCAATTATGAATGTAGACAACAAAGCACAGCAATATTAGCGGGACCTGTGACTGTCACAAATAGAAATCACTGACATTTTCATATCAAGTTGCAATGTTGCAGTTATTTCAAAATATCATTTACATTCACCCCTACTTCAAAGTGACTAGACCCACTGCCAAACCTTATTATTTAATGTTATTAAAAAGAACACACATTATTAACCCACACGTTTTAAAATATACTCATACTTGTCATTATATTTTATGTAATTGGTTTCTTTGTAATTTTGTTTTCCATTTTATGCATTTAAAAACATTATTTTGAGAAGGGGTCCATTCACTTGACTAGACTGCCAAGAGTATCTGGTGGTACAAAAAGAGGTTAAAACAACCTGTTCTAGAAGTTTTCCCTGATGATGGGATAAGATACATATTGGAAAAACAAATGTGTTGCTCTGATTACTGGCATAGATAAAATATTTTTATTATAACATCCAGAACTGGGACTGCATTATAAGGCTGTTGTCATATGTCCCTGACTCTGGTTCTCAGTGCCTACAACACACTGATGATGAAGGAAACATCCATTCCTTGTTCTTGGGTTATTGTTTATTAAAGACACAGGTAACTGTCCATCAGAGCTTTGATGAGCTCAAGAAAACTGCTGCTTCCGGCCCAAAGCAGAGAAACCGGGCACGGTGGTGAAGGTAGCAGCTGCTTTGTGGACAAATGGGCACATTCATGGTGATGTGAAGGGCTGCGTGTGGTGTGTGCATTCTCGTTTCTACCTCCAGAGATCCATGTGGAAGAGCTACTTTCCTCTTGTTCCTGTGGCTCCTCACCTCACAGCAGAAAAACGGTTCCAAATCCAGGGAAGCTTGTAATTGTGATATGATTGAGTGCCTGTGACCACGTGCGTCCCCCATTTGGTCCTTGAGCTAGAAGCAAGGGGACATGATGGCCATGACAGTGAAGTGGAGATCAGCTTCTTGCATGTTTTGAGTGTGTAGTGGCCGGGTTTAACGGGCAGCTTGTGTGTGACATAGGGTGGCACGGTGCCATTGCTGGGTTAAGTCATACATCACTGCACACCATCCCTGTCTGATGATGTCAGACCTCTGAGCAGCCCACAGATCTTGGGAATTCCTCTGCCCCCCAAAGTATTCTTTGTCTTCAGTCCAGCTGTTACAGTGAGTGAACCTCGCTGATTTGTTCCAGATGTCCTACGATTTAGTGATTCCGGAAACTACCCCTAAAGTAAAGGCCGATGAGGATTTGAATTCCTCTGCTAGGCTGGGAACCAGCAGTTCTTTTCACAGTTAAACAGATGGAGCAGGAGGAGGCAGCCTAAGCTGCTTGGAGGTTTAGGGAGGGTCCTCTGGCGTCTCATGTTTGCCTCATTAGAGAGAGGATGGCCTTTGAGGCAAATGTGACTTTATGGTATCACTGTATGAGCTATTCAATGAGCCAGACCTAGGGCCAAGTGAATGCTAGTGGAGCCAGTGAGGATATAGGCATATTATTTTTTTAAAGTCACACATATTTACGTTAATTATCTGAATGTTGCTAGGGAAACCACTATTTTGGCACAGATCACTGTATTAAATGCTTTTCTCTCTTTATGAGCATAAAAGCAGCCCAGGTGGGTACATATGAAGGAGGTCGAGGTATTTCTGGCTCCATCTAAGTGGTTTTCCAACCAGAAACTCAGTCCCAGGCATCATTTTCCTGACCCCCTGTAAACTTTAATCGACATGCCTTACAGAGGTGTCTCGTCATCTGTCTCTGGAGTTAATAACCATGTGGGTCTCTTTTTGCGTGATTACAAGAGATTTATAAAGTACAGCGAGATGCGAAGCACATCTCAAACTGGCTTAATAACCCACTGTTGGAAGAAGTTAAAACCTACATTCATCCATACATATAGTTCAATGAAAGTATCATCGGTTTATGCGGTATTTGAGGATATGAACAATCTGAATATTAAAGCCACTTAATGTTGTGGATTTAAAACAAAAGCAGAAATTAATTAATGTAGACGGTTGTTTAGATTTTTGTAAGTGTATTTAAAAGTAGACAATGTCCAGATAGGTACTGTTGGGGGATCTGGGACAAGTCACGTGAGCACATCAATCCAGGAGTTCCGCTGAAGCCTGGCCAGACGACAGGGGTATGTGTCCAAGGGCAGAGGAGCTGAAAGGAGGCAGACATAGGGTGGGACCCCTGAGAAGTAGGCTGGTCCCAGATGTGGCACTGAGTATTGAATAAAGTGAAATGTATTGTAGGGTGTGAGATTGGAGGATGCTGAGCAAGTCAGCAGGAGGGACTTCAGGTGGTTTAGAGCAGTGGCTCAGGGCTGAGGTTGCCTGAAGCCTTGGTTTATGTGTGGCCATAAGGATAACCACAGGACAAGACTAAAAGTTGGGCAGAAGTAACAACTCCCATCATTCTAGAGTACCTTAAAATATAAAATTAGATTTGATCTCAATATCTATTTAGAATTGCACCTTTTGGTACAATATCCTTTTTGAGTATTTCTTGGTGACATTTTTTTACCAAAAAAAAAAAGTTTCTATTAAAAAAAAATAGAAGTGAAACCTTTTCTGGTTTTTGGTTAGTAAAATAAATCCCTAAATATTTGCCACAATAGCTAGAATCTTACAAATCAGGGAACCTTTGTGATATTTGTTTATAGCAGTGAAAACTGGTATTTGGAGTCTAAATAATTTGATCTGTCAGTGAGAACTCCAGGAATCCAAAGTAATAGATAGTCACTAACTAAAATGAATCAGCAAGACAAAACAGTTTCCTATCCCTGTAGGAAAGAGAATTTCGGAGCTTATACTGGAACGTTCCATGAAAACTGACTCCTCTGGAGTCTCTTGATGTACTTCAAAGTTTCCATGTCCAGAGTTCTGTCACATGAGAATGACTGGGTTTTGGGGGAAGGATAGCTTCTCCAGCTTAATATACGCTGAGAGAAAGGGAATAGGAATCTGAAAACATGGTGCCAAATACTCGGTGTGTACAGAATTTGGTGAGGGCAGGCACCTTGACGTCTTACCTCAAAAGGCTGATATTGGCAGCTTTATTCTTTGGAGACATAGAAACATTGGGGTTTCGAGAATCGTTTTTATATTCTTTGGTCTAGATCACTAAGCTTCTCTAAAGAGGAGTTAGCTGTGTCATGGAGAGGTTTCCAGTCTGGCTCTTTGCAAAGACTTTTGTAACGATGCCAGGGGGCTTTGGAGCAGCTCTCTGAGACAGCAGCAGGCTTGACTGTAAGAGCTCTCAGCTGATAGAAGTGAATAGAGGTTGAGGAGTAAACACCATAACAACATTCGGGGGAAAAACGGTGAGAACACTATTGTGCCTTGGAGGTCACAGCAGCTGCCTTCCTAGGTTGGGAAGTTGAGGGAAGTCCCTGATAGATGCATGCTCTGCAGAGATGCGCTCAGAAATTTTCTATCTTTGCTGTCATCTCTCTCTTCTCGTATTGGACCCTAGTCCTTCTCTCTAAAGTGGATTGCACTGGGACAGCTCAGAAATATGTACCCTCGTATTCAGCAAGGGTACTATCCTGTGTGTCTGAAGGTGCACTGGTTTAGAGCAGGGACGATATTGAAAATATTGAATAACCTTCACAGCCTGGGCGTACCTGTCTGTAAGAGCAGTAGCCAGCATAAACAACCAGTACAGTGCTCCTAGTGTAACCCCCTGGCGATGAGCCCTGGGTGAGGGGTGTGTTTGGTCACTCACGTTGACATTTGGCAGGACTGTGAGGCCTGAGTGGGCTGGAACCATCAGTAGAAATGGAGACTGGGCACCTGAGTTGGATCTTTGTGACAGTTCCTGAAGAAGGAAAGTGAACAGGATGCAGCTCCCAAGGGGTGGTGGGATGGGTGTCTCCAGAGACTTGGGCCCCTTCCAAACATTCAGAGATAACAGGACTAACTGTTCTGAGCTGCCAGCGGCAGGCCTCACTGGCTGGATCATTCTTTCATTCATAAGGCTGCATCTCCCATTCCTAGGACGCTGCCGCAGGCACTGCCAGCACTGTTCACGTCCATTTTACCTTTGTGTGGGCCTGGCGCTCAACTCCAGTCACTGCATTTCTGCTTGCTCTGCCCACCAGGCCAGAGGTGCTGGGAAGAGATGCCCTCCCTCTCCCACAGCAGCCCTCAACCAATGACTGGAGTCAGCACATACTTTCCTCACCCCCGCAGATGGGATAACCCTAGGAGTTTCCCAGAATTCCCCAGCAAGATGAAGCTCTAGGTGCCCACAGGGGTCACTGACTTGATATCAGATCCTTTATCGGTTGCCTCTCCTTCTGTGTCTCACTCCACTCTTCACCTACTGACGTTTTGTGGGGCCCCTTCCCAAATAAACAACTTGCTCTCAAACCTACCTGTGGGTCAGCTCCTTAGAGTCCCAGGCTAAGTCGTTCTGTCTTGCTCACCACATCACAGGTAACCAACGAGGGTCACCTGCACAGTGTACAACTTTAAGCATCAGATTCTGGTGAAACTCAAAATTGCTTTGTGAAGAAACGCACACATGTGGAATGCCTTTTCTTTTTTTTAATATTTCACAATATTCATTACAGCATTTTTATAAGCCAGTGAGTTTTAGGAACTAAACATTATCAATTTTATTTTTTTCGTACTCGATTTTATTTTTACCCAAATTTATTTTTCCTAGACCTCTACTTTGCAAGTAACATGTGCAAATATATACCATTTAAGATTAATCACAAATCAACCATATTATATTGTTAAAAAATAAAATACATAGACTTTACTGAGAGTCTAGAACAATCCTAACCAATAGAAATTTAGTGTAAGCCACATATGCAATTTAAAATTTCCTGGTAGCCACATTGAAAAATTAAAGTGAAATTGGTAAAACAATTTTATTTAATATAGCAAAAGGCATCATTTAAACATGTAATTAATATTAAAACGATTGAGATTTTTTTACATCCTATTTTATTGTGCTAAGTCTTAGAAATCTGATGTGTATTTTACTCTTAATACAGACCTGTCACATTTCAAGTGCTCAGAAGCCACCTGTGATTGGTGGCCACCATATTGAACAGCACAGGCCTAGAACTAGAGCATGCAGTTCAAAGTTGTCTCACTCAATAGGCAAGGAAGCCAAGGTCATTATATACCAGTTACCATAAGTCCCTGGTTGAAGGCTGCTACAGGGCTGTCAGGGGCTAAATTCTTTGGCATTCTGCTGGCCTGCAAAGAAAAGTCCTCCAGCAAAAGATGGGGATGCTGGTAGATGTACAGGCTACAGTGATAAGACCCCAGGGGACAGGGGTAGAACCACCTGTAGCCTACTACATTTTGTAATACCTTAACTTTATTACTTATTAACAAATGACTTGCAACACACCTGACATCAGTAAGTCCAGATAACATGGTTAAGCATTCACTGGCCTAGAGGATCAACCCAAACTCTGACAGTGAAGGTCCATGGGAATCTGGATGCATCCTACGTGTTCTACTTGCCTGCCTCTCATCTTACTGCCAAGGATGTCCTTTTCCTGATCTTTTCCACATTATTTCTTGTCACCTCCATCCCTTTAGCTGTTGTTTATTTTTCTCTCTGCCTGGAATGTACTTCCTGTTTCTCTACCCACTCATATGCTCCTCACTCTTTAAGATGTGACTCAATTCCTAGCTTTCTCAGGGAATTCCTTAGGATAACGTGAGTCCGCGGTGATTTCTTCCCCCAAATTTCTCTCCCATGTGTTCCTTCAGCAGGACTTGTCTTAGCTTCGTGGTGTATTTCCTCCACATCATAATCAGTTTATTTGGGACTTTGTGTTCATATCCCTCATAGGAAGACAACCGATGAGCAGCTGTGGTTTTTATGGTGTTCTTCATGTTTGTAAACTTCAGCACTAATAGTTGAAAAACTGATTGTTGTCAACAAGCGCCATGGACATTGCCCAACAGCGCTGCTGAAGGCATCTGGACCCATCCTGAATGCCTCCACCAACTTCAAGGAAAATTGTCAAGAGGAAAAACTAAGCACCTCAGACAGCTTTTGTAAAGAGGTGATGACACCTCCCAACAGGCTAAATATGCTAAATGCTGAGAAGGCAAACACAATTTCATTTCTCTTATTACAGCCAAATAAGTCTCATGTGAATTTTATACTTTGTTGTTGTTGTTGTATTTTTCTAGACTTTAGGGCAATGGGAACAGAGGGAGGAACAGTGGGCGGGAGTTAGGAGGGCTGCCTGGATTTGCCACGATCTGCTGAGCAGCCGCGGGAAAGTGTTAACTCCCTGGCCTTTATCTGCAAAATGATGACTTAGATGGGCCCCCGTCCAGCTGTCAAATTCCATTCCTGATTTTATGATGTCTGGCCATTTTTAAGAATAGGAAGCATTGTTTATGGTTTTAAATTGCAGTGGCTGTAATTTATGTCATTTCTTTTATGACACATTGTGAGGATGTCTGTGATTGGTTGGATGCTGAATCCTTACTCAGGAATGCTGCCCCCAATTTTGACATTGCTTTATGGGAGAATACGATCTGCTTCACAATGTCCTTTTTAATATGATTTCCAGGAATGGAAAAACTAGGGATTGCAGGCGTGCGTGCACGCAAACGTGTGTGTGTGTGTGTGTGTGTGTGTGTGTGTGTGTGTGTGTGTGTACAGTCAATCTTAGCAATATTTTTGTTGACGGGGCTATCATCCCATTAATCATAGGACTCATGGTTCACCTCCTTAGCAATACCTTACCTAATACCTCCCTGTATTCCTACCCTCCCCCCACCCACTGCCCCTGCAGAATCCCTTCTTTGTACTCATTGCATAAAGGCTCTCTTAAGGAAGTTTCCTCATCCCTCTGGGTCAGCACTTAGTACATGCTGACATCATGTCTTAAATGTTTGTCTCCTCCACAAGACTGAATTCCTTGAGGTCTAGGACCTGCATCCCTGGTGTCTAAGCCGAGAAGTTAGTTTTCTAAAGTAGTGGATGGATGGATGGATAAGTGACTAGATGAAGGAGGTGAGGGTAGGATGGTAGGATGGAAGGAGGAAAGCAGGAAGGAAAGATGAATGGATCTGGCTGCCTATACTATTCTTCTAGTCGATATTCAGTATAGTTGTGGTTGGCAAGTATATCAATCATTATAATGCTATAACAAGAAGTTTTTAAAGCTCATACAGTTGACTAGAATGCACTTGATAAACTCCTATCCTCGCATCCTTTGCTCAGGCTAGATTTAAGCAGCAAAAGAAAATACAAGTGTTATGTGTTATGGGAGGTAGATTATAACCACAAATTATTTAAATAAGGTCATGTTTTATATCTTTAAGACTTAAGGAAGATCTAAAAATGACCCAATGGAAAATTAATTATTAAACACCATTAAGCTATTTTAGTTTCTTAGCATCTTCCCAAAAATTTATCTGCATAAAATTGTCTCCATGATGGTGGAAGCGGAAGAATTTACTTTAGTGGCCTTAGTGGTTCAGTATGTGATTGATATGGGAATGAACTGCATTTTTCCAATAAGGAACTTTGAAGAGTACACACATTTAACGTAAAGTGATGAATAGGGTCGCAGAAAAAGTTCCATAGTGACCCTCAGGTTCCACACAGCCACCAAGATGGTACCAATAACAGATGACATTTGGAGTACTGAATGAATTGGTGCTAAACTTCAAAATAAACCCCATGTATTCAAAAACAGCTGCTATAAGATGTATCAGGACGGTTATAGCTGTTATTTTTGATAACAGATGAGCAATGTTTCCAGCAGGCTGTAGATGTACGGTAAGATAAGCTTTATAGACTCTGTATGGTTATTTCTTATGTTGACTGTTAATAAATAATGCTTTTCACATAAAAGTACGTCATAGTGGTTGGTATACAAAGTAATATGGCCCACTTAAAAGATTACACAAGCAAAGTAGAATTAATGGAAAATTTTTTCAGAAACTGAAATTTCTTGGAAATTAGAAAGACTGTTCTTTACTAAGTAAGTAAGCACCCATGGAATGTTTGGCACAAAAACCCTGTGCCTGATCATTTTACTCTTTCAGCAGTGCTGTCAGAGAGGTTGGTCTTCGTGGAGTCCTGTTCTTTTCAGATGTCATGAAAAGACGTTTCTTGCCAAAGCCCTTCCCGACTGAGATGGAGTTTACATAAGAGCCGTAGCTCAGCCGGCCTTTGTGCCAAAGGAAGTTTGGCACTAGGTCTAGCTCAGCCCCTACATGGCTGGGTGACCTCAATCAAAGTGGGTTCCCCTCAGGGGGTGCTCAGCTTCTTTATCTGTAAAATGCAAAGGTTGAGCTGTTGATCTGTTGTAGACATGTGCACGTTCAACAAACAAGGGCTTGTTGAACACCTACTGTGTGCCAGGCACAACTCTGTTACTGGGGGTTCAACAATGAGCAAATTCAGACAGCGGTCCTGGCCCCTGGTGCTTAGTTCCTAGTGGGGGAGAGCCAGTCCTTAAGCCAATAGCCGCACAAGTAAATATGTCATCACACCTTGGTAGGTGCTGTGAAGGACGGGTGGAGCACATGGGGCTGGGGAGACTCATACTGGGGAGATTTTATTCACCCAGGAGGGAGGTCAGAAAGTGCACTTCCATCCTGGGGTGTGACGTGCAAGGGGCTGGAGAACGTGAGCTGTGATGGCGACGGGTGAGCTGTGAAGGCATAGCACGCACTGAGCTCCAAGCCAGCACCACCACTTGGCCAGCCATGTTATCTCTTGCATCTCAATTTCCTCATCTCTAAAAATGGAACTACAGCTTTCAGGGTGCTGTAAGGTTTCAGAAGGACGACATGTTTGAAAGGACCCAGCACCAGGCAAATCACATTCCGTTTCATTTCTAAGAATAGCTTTGAAAGCAGAGATGTTCTATTTTATACATGGGTTTTTAGCTGTGGAGAAGGAGTGGAAACAGCTTTGAAGCCTCTTTATTAAGAAGTCCAAGTTCATGGTCTGCCCTAGAAGGTGCTTGGCTTCCCTTAATCATGGAACCATGTTTGAATCACTTGACGTTGAAACCCCAGGAACGACCTTGCTGCATGATTAAGTGACAGAGGCCTAAGCTCTGGGGGTTGGCAGAAGGTCAGCCATCCCTGGTCTGATCCCTTGCCATTTACACACAAGAAAAGAAGGCTGATCATGAACAACAAAACTGGAATAAGGAGGCAGCCCCCTGGCCCTTGGTCCTGTGCTTTTCTGTATTGTCTCTCTGCTTAATATTCTATTTGGAAACTACGGATACTCTACGAAGCGATTGGACTACTTGTGCTTATGCAATTCTTTCTGAAGATAAAGTGAGGTTAGCGCTCTCTCTCATAACTCCTCAAGGCCTGAGGATTACTCCTTTAATCTTACAAAAGCAAACAAGAGGACAGAAATAACCCATCAATTGTTTAAAATCAAAATGGCCAACAATAATAAATAATTGCCACAATAGCTTGAGGTCAGGGTAGTAATTTATTGGAGGCCATTCAAGAATTTGAAACTTTTCTCTGAGTTAATTTTTCACATCTTGTTTGGATCCTTAGAGCTCTTGCTTCCAAAAACAAGACCATCAGATCTCTCCTTGCACATATTATTCTTGTTGATGTGCCAGGCATGCAGAAAAGTGAGGTCCTCTCTTCTTGGATGGGTAATGATGATTCCTCTCCCAAAAATCTGTATTTCAAAATATTACATAGCCTACTGAGATTTTGGATAGTTCTCTTCTCTTTCATGCTCTATTATCTGTATCAGTGGTTACAAACGGCAACAAACATGTACTGGTTAATTTAAGCAGAAAAGGAGTTTATTGGAAGGATGTGGGCTGGTTCAGAGTGCAGGCAGGAAGCTGGAGAACCATCATCACAGGAAACAAGGAAGGCAAGGCTGAGCTCAGGATGCCACCTCTGGCTTCTCAACCCTCTGTGGCCACCTCAGGTGATCTCAGAGGGTCCTGGTGTCTTTGTGCAACGCTCAAAATTCATGGACCCAGTTAGGTGCATCTGCTCACCACACTGAGGCCACCTGACCGCCCTTAGATCACATGACTGCACTTAGGTGCCCACACTTTAGCAACCAAGGGGTGGGGGAAAGTCCTGCCCCCTTTCTCCTGATGTGCCCTCCCACTTACCTTGAGATTTCCCCCAAACAGGAAGGTGTCGGGTGCTGAGTGGCCAAAAACGCTAACTGTCCATTACACAAACCCTCATAGCCTTACTATATCTCCCATTAACTGGTTGGCCATTCTTGACTCCCCTCTTTCCCTAACACCGCTCTTCCAATCCATGAACAAAATCTGTTGGCATAACCTTCGAAACATATCCAGAATATGACTTCTCACTACTTCAAGTTCTGCCACCATGGCCTGGACTGTCATCTTCTCGAACCTGGATTATTACAGGAGCTCTCTAACCAGGCCTCCTGCTTCCCCCTGAACACTCATTCCACAGACTGCTCACATCATAGCCCGTGTGAGCCTTTAAATATGAGTCAGGTCACACCATTCCTCTGCTCAGAGCCCTGCAGGGGCACCACCTCAGGGTCAAACCAAGGTCCTTCTGATGGCCCAGTAGTGCCCTACGTGATCTGCTTGCCCTGACTGCCTTTACCTCTCTAAGTCCATTTCTTTCCACTCTCTCCCTCACTCACTCCTCTCAGCCACACTGACCTCCTTACCAGCCCTTCAACATGCCAAGCATGACTTTTCCTTTGCTAGTTTCCAGATATCTTTGTATCTTGCTCCTTTATCTGTGAAGCTTCCCTGACCACCCTATTTTTAAAAAACAAAATTAATGGTTTATTTCTTGAAAATTCTTTTTTTTTTTTAATTTTTTTATTAAAATACAGCCTACATACAATATTATGTTAGTTTCAGGTAACACCATAATTATTCAACATTTATATACCTAAAGAAGTGATCACTGTAAGTCCAGCAACCATCTGACACCAGATTAGGCTGTTGCAATATAATCTACTCTATTCCCCATACTGTACATTACATCCCCATGACTCGTTGGTTTTGTACCTGGGAATTTGAATCTGTTATTGCCCTTCACCTTTTTTAATTTTTCAATTGCAGTTGATATTCAATATTATTTTATATTAATTTCAAGTGTATAGCATAGTTGTTAGACATTTATATAATTTATGAAGTGATCCCCCTGACTAGTCTAGTACCCCCCGGCACTATGCATAGTTATTACAATATTATTGACTATATTCCTCATGCTATACCCGACATCCTCACGACTACTTTGTAACAACCAATTTGTACTTCTTAATCCCCTCTCCCTTTTCACCTTGTCCCACAACCCCCTCCCATCTGGCAACCATCAAAATATTCTCTGTATCTATGAGTTTCTTTTTTGTTTGCTTGTTTATTTTGTTCTTTAGATTCCACATGTAAGCAAAATCTCATTGCTCAAAAATCTGTCTTTCTCTGTCTGACATACTCCACTCAGCATAATACCCTCCAGGTCCATCCATGCTGCTGCAGATGGCAAGAACCCAATCCCTTCCATGGCCGAGCAATATTCCATTGTATATGGGTACCACCTACTCTTTATCTATTTTCCCATCAACAGACACCCAGGCTGCCTCCACATCTTGGCCACTGTAAACAATGCTTCAATCAACATATGGATACACATGTCCCCTCAAAGTAGAGTTTTGGGTTTCTTCAGATAAATACCCAGAAGTAGGATTACTGGGTCCTTTTTTGTCTCTTTTATAAGCTTTGTTTTAAAGTCTATTTTGTCTGGTATAGGTAGAGCTAACCCAGCTTTTTTGTTGTTGTTTCTATTTTCATGGGATATCTTTTTCCATCTCTTTACTTTCAGTTGTTTGTCTTTCGATCTGAAGTGAGTCTCTTGTAGGCAGTATATGTGGGTCTGGTTTTCTTATCCATTCTTTTGATTGGAGCATTTAATCCATTTATATTGAAAGTAATTGTTGATAGATATCATTATTGCCATTTTATTTATTTATTTGTTTACTTATTGCCATTCTGATTGGATGTTTTCTGTTACCTAATCTAAATCACTGGTTCAATCCTCTGTTTCATCTAATCTATAGATTCCCTCTAATGCATTCTTCATTTCAGTTATTGTATTCTTTATTTCTGACTGGTTCTTTTTTATGTTTTCTATCTCTATTTTTATGTCTCCTATCTCTTTGTTGAGGTTCTCCCTGAGATCACTGAGCATCCTTATTACCAGTGTTTTGAACTCTGTATCTGATAGATTGCTTGTCTCCATTTTGTTTAGTTCTTTTTCTGGAGCTTTTACTTGGGACATGTTTCTTTGTCTCCCCATTTTGGCTGCCTCCCTGTTTTTGTTTCTATGTATTAGGTAAGGCAGCTATGTCTCCCAGTCTTAATAGAGTGTCCTTATGTAATAGGTGTCTCAGTGGAGCAGTCTTCCTGGTCACATGAGCCATGTACTCCAGGTGTGTCCCTTGTGTATGTTGTGTGTGCCCTCCTGTTGCAGATGAGCCTTGATTGCTCTCTGCACATCAGTGGGAGGGATTGACCCTTGGGCTGATTGGTTGTGAGAACTGTCTATGTCTACAGTGGAGGAGTTGTTGGGCAGGGCCTGACCTTATGGAGCAGGATTCGCTTTAGCAGGGCTCTGGTGCCTGCCCATTCTGCCCTTTGGGTGTGTCATCCTTGAGGCAGCCGGGTAATGCTCCAGCTCAATCTGAAGATGGCTGCCAGGCAGTTGACCACCCTATTTAAAATTGCAACCCACTCTCCATCTAAACCTGGCTCTCTCTATCCTTCCTACCCTTTGTACCTTGTCTCCATAGCTCTGATCACAGTGTGACCTGTGTGTTTGCTTCTTTATGTCTGTGTTTTCTATTCTCTCTGAAGCTACAAGAAGGCAAGAATTCTGTTTTGTTCACTTCTCTTTCTCTATCACATTGACCGGTAGTGCTGGGCAGTAAGAGGCACTCAAAAACATTTGAATGAATTAGTATCTGACCAGAGTCCATGTCTAGTTTATTAAATGTCTTATAATTTTCCAAGTTTTATGTATAAGATTTCACGTGAGCCACAGCATGGCCTAGTGAGATAGGCAACACAGAACCCTCCTGTGCTTAGGTGAAGAAACTGAGGCATATGGGAGCTAACTGGTTGCCTAAGGACACATGGCTAGTTCACGGGGTTCCTGGAACTTGTAGTTCTGATCCTAGTGGAGTTTCTGCTCCCCACCCTCAGCTCCCCCATGATGCTCATGGTATATTAGTAAAAGCTGAAAGTTTCAGGATATTAACTGCTATTTATTTTTTATTGCAGCATTGATGACAAAACCCCATATCTAGCTTTGGGGGCTGTGAAGAATATCTCCCTAAATATCTCCATCTCCAATCTCGGGGATGATGCCTATGATGCCAACGTGTCCTTCAATGTGTCCCGGGAGCTCTTCTTCATCAACATGTGGCAGAAGGTAAGGAGGGAACCCTCCCAAAAGAGCCTTGGTTCCATCTGGTGCATTTGCTGACTGTCATCAGAGTGGGGAATACCCAGTGATTCTGCAAAGACTATTTTGTTATGTCTGATTTGGGACTGTTAGAATTGTTTTTCCCTCCTGGCCTTAGAACATATGTTGATACAGCCAAAGAAGACACTGTAAACACCTGCAGAATGTCAGAGCAGTACTGATCTCTTACATGGTCTCCCACCCCTTCTCTCTTGTGGAACTTTCTCCCTACAGTTTTATGTGTGGCTCCCTTCTCCAAGATGGGATAGCCACTGTCTCCAGCACACTCATGTTCCAAAGAGTTCCAGTTTTAGGTCAGTAGTTGTGGAAAACAAGATAAGACATGAGGACAGATCACTGCTTATCGTGCTTGTTATCACTAATGATGCACTTGATGTTTTCCATTAGAGGGTTATGTGCGTCAGCCTAGGCTTTGGCATGTTTATTTATTCCTGACATATTTGAGTGAATTGAGGAAATTGAATTATTTCCATGAATTGAGTGAGATTTTTAGAGGGAATTAATTTGTTTGAATGAGTTACAGTTTAAGCAGCATGACTCAGAAAGGAAAGAGGAGCTGACGTGCTCGCCTATCGTGTAATCCACCACAGTGAACCACCTTTGGGAAGAAAGAACAGGCCTCCCCATCAGGCAACAGGAGGAATGAGTGGATTTAAACAGATCTCACTCTACCCCGTAGTTGCTCTAACTGTTGACAACTGTTCTGATGGGAATTTTTGCAGCTTTTTATAGTTTTGACAGCCTTGAACTGCAGTGCCTTGATGTCTGTGTTAAAATGGAACCAAAATCACTTTCTGAAGAAAGCCATCTCCCTGCCCACAGATGAGCATTGGGTGTACCTTTGAACTGGTGGGCAACCTTATTTATGTTCAGGCCCTTATTCTGCCAGGCTCAATAGTGTGGACAGGATTGTGCCAACCTTGCCCAGCTTAAGGGGCAACCAAAGCATAGAGAGCCATCTAGAGTGGCAGTGCTCCAAGAACTTTCCAAGAAATCATCTCAAACTCTCTGCTGCTAAATAGTTTCCAGGAGCTCCACTGTTGAGGAAGGTCCCAGAAGTAATCAAGAAGGACTGCAGGAATAGCATGCATTTTATCCACCTTCCACGTGCTAAAAATTTTCCCTGGTTTAAGCCCCGTCAAGAGAGAACCAAGTATAGATAGGGTTCCAATGTCTCTGGCTATGCACAGACTCCTGTGCTGTGATGCCATCTTCCTTGGGGTGAGGGGGAGTGGGAGTAGGAGAGACGGGTTTACTCAGGGACCAGACCTTTGAAACTCATCTCTATGGTAACCGAAAGGATGTGGTTGGTGACCGGGTTATTACGTTGCACAGATTGTTCTCACTTAGGACCCATGGGAGAAATTTCTCTCTGGTCTCAGAATTAGGGATAGCTTTGCTTTTTTTCTGAACACTTTGACTTATTTTTGCCTGTGGACATAGTCATCCTTATGATGAAGTTTTGTTCTCTCTGTTGTCCGCTAGAACGATCAGAGCTGGCCCCACTCTCAGTATATAGGACTTGGTAGTATTATTTCATAAACTAAATAACTTCCTATATCTTACTTCCCTTCACCATGTTTGTTTTTTCAGCTTGGAGACTGTATAATATTCTATTGAAGGAATTTGTCTGGATTACCTATGTACAAATTCCTATTATTACATGTTTAATTATTTCCGGTTTTAGTCTCTTTTAAATAATATTGTGCTGAATGTCTTTTACAGAGATTCATGTGAGCAAATGATTCTATCCTTAGTCTTATAACTATTTGGGGGATGGGAAGTAGCATTTATTGACCACCTACTACACACCAGGGGTTTTATATACATTTTCCCATCCCCTCCTTACTGCATGCAAACCCAGGCATCTGCTTTACTGGAGGAATGCTCCAGGAGAAGAGGAGTGAGGGAAGCAGGGCGGCGCAGGGAAAGGGCTGAGTAAGGCTGCGCTTTCATAAAAGCCACCCTTGGTCTGATTTACAGGGTGGAAAGAGGTAGTGGGGTGCTCTAGAGCACAAATCACTCAGCAAGCAGAATTGTCCCCTCTTGAAGTGATGGGGAGCATCATCTCCATCCCTTTCATCATTGACCACTGTGTGTGTATGGGGGTGCAATGAGTAGCCTCCCAAGCATTCTGGATGAGGAGGCACTAGTCAGTCAAGGGCAATGCACATGAAGGACACAGATAGGTCATTAGCTACTATAGGTGAACATGGAAAAGATGAGAACACATCATTTATCTCTTTGCCATTGAATCCCCACAACCTTTAAAACCTTTGGCTCAAGGAACCTTACATTTCAATTTGGCAGAAAATTGACAAGGTATTAGGGCCTCTTTGGGATGTGGTGAGAAAGGCGGCAGGGCACAGAGACATCACATAGCTGCTGTGGAGACAAGACCCATTAGAAAAACAGATAGGCAAGGTGACCCGCAGTGTGGCAGAACAAAGAAAAGAAACAAAAATTCCCCTCTCATGACTACAACCAGGACTGTAACTGGGGAAGTAAGTGGCATCACTCAGCCCAGAGCAAGTGTCTAAAAGTACATGGTGGGTACTGACGGGGATCCCAGAGAGCCCACCCACCTTGCACAAACCTAACAGAACCAACATGGGCCTTATAAAAGGATTTGAACACAAACTAAAAAAAGTAGAATTCAAGATACAGAGGGAAAGCATACCTTTTAAAAAGATTATTAATAGAAAACAAAAGTAAATTTTACAGAGCATTCACTTTTGTACTTGATGAAGTTCAAGAAAAAATGAGCATAGAAGAAGGTCAAAAGTGGAACAATAGATTGGGATGAAAATGGAATGGACTGAGAGGGAAGCAAAAATAAAGGTAATCGGTGGGATAAGGAAATATAATGAAACCAAGAAAGCAATGGCAGGAAATAATCAGGAAAGAGCAGAATTGGCAGTATGGAAAATTGATTCATTGTTATATAGGATGTATTTGAGGGCATCTCTGAGAAATCAGAGAAAAAAAACCATAGCAATGAGGAAGGATGACAGTGAGGACTATGGGTATGGAAGGTGGAGACTGGAGTATCAGCAAAAATAAATGGTCCCAGTATAGTTGGACTAGAAGGCATGAACAAAGAAGGATCTCCATTTTCTTGAATGGGTGTTGCAAATACCAGGCAAAAATATTGAGAACAGTTTAAGGTCTACAGATAGCTTCACAAATATTTAATTTTAAGGATATGAAACGGACACTACTGATACCTAACAGAAAACAAAGAAACCTGTTTTCTGCAGACTCCTTTTCTGTAACACTAGTCAAAAATTAGAATATGTTCCACTGTAAATTAAGAATTCTATACCCAGCCATCTTATCATCCATTGTGAAGGCAAACTAAAGATATCCTCAGTTATATGAGAATTCACAGGGTCTATTAACTCTCATGGTTTGAATTCTCCCAAAAGCAGACTGACACAATGACGTCGGTGCAGGTAGTTTATTTGGGGAGTGATGTCAGGAGGCACGTGTGGGAGTGGTGAGTTTGCACAAGGAAGGCAAGTATGTACTGATGAGCAGGTGACCACTGTGGGGAACTCAGGCTCTGTCCTGCTGCGGATCCTCAGAGAGAGTGACTCTGTGGAACACACCTGAGAATCATTCCCCTGAGGGATGAGGAAGCTGCTGGAGGATTTATCCACCAGCTCCTGTCACTCATCTACAGAGTCACTCCAAGGGCCTTAGCTCTCTGGTACTTCCAGCCTTCTCTGACTATGGGCCACACTTCCTGGGATGAGGGAACAACTCAGAGGGATGTGGGAAGCCTTTGGCCTGGAAGGGGACTGGCTGCAGGTGACCAACCTTCTGGTTGGCTCTGGGGAATGTGAGCAAGGCTCTGGCAGCATCCACTGCTATAACCATGAAAGCTTTCATCACCATGAAACTGTTCCTGAGAAACAGTTACAGATAAAGTCCTCAAGAATGTAGATGTTGTTGAATGAAAAGTATGTCAAAGCCAAAGAAGCAGCCATAAGCAAAAATAATTTTTACAAGTATTTAAAATACTAAGCAAATGTAACAAAATAATTATTGCCACAGTAAATATGTAATTTAAAAGATCAATTTTTAAAAAGCCTATAATGTCAATTATAACATAAAAATTTGAAAAGAAATTTAATCTTGTCACTCCTGCTGTTTCACATTCTTCAGAATGGAGTTCAGAGTCCTCAGCTGTTTACAAGAGGCCATTCTAAGCCTGGACCTCCCCACCTTCCCTCTCCCCCCCAGCCTCATTGTCTACCATCCCCCACATACATACTTGTATCCAGTCATAATTTATTACTGAAGTTATTTTTACCCTGGAATCCCCTCACCCTCATTTTGTTTAATGAACAGCTCTGCCCTCAAATCTCAGCTCAGGTGTCACCTATGCAGATGCCTCACATGGCTGCACAGGTGATATGGGTGGGTGGGTGGACATCCCTCTTGTCCAAAGTCACAAAGCAACTCAGGCCCCAAGCCTCCAAGGTCTCCAGTCTTCTCTGTCATCACACAATTAGTGACATATTAGTTTCTGAGGCTGTACAAAAAATATCCCCTGAGATGGATTCTTCTATCCTGTCTAACACACGGCTGCTTTCATAGATTTATGCTGGTGCTTTCCTCTAAGGGAAGGCTGCTTATAAAAATGTGGTATGCACATGGGTGACCATCTGCTGACTTTTCTCTTGCCTTTATAAAGCTAACTTGAAAACACTCTATAAAATAGGACTTAATTTGTTGGTGGCTACCCAGCTGGTTGGTTGGCTGGCTGGCGTGTGCTGTCTGGCTGGAGCACAGCATATAATGGTCATATAATGGTCTCCTGTAGAGCAGTGAAAGGGATCTCTTAGGGGTGGGGGATGGGCGTACAGTAAAAAGGGAGAATAGGAAGAATAAAGAAAACACAATTTGGAGTACCACTGCATCACACAGCTCCAAGTCACGTTCACGTTGGTTTCTGTGTGAGTCATACCCCCAGAGCACACTCCACAGGATATAATGTGAATGGTGCCCCCTGGAATTGTACAGGCATGTGGCCCTGGAGTCGAGAGAAAGTCAAGTTTTAATTTCTTGCTGTGGTATGTCTTGACACAAACAGCTTTGGCTCTTCTTGCCTCTGTGGAACAGGAATGGATTTGTTTGGATGGCAGTTATGAAGTACCAACTAAGGGCCAGGGATGGTACCAGCTGTTAGGAGACACAAAGATGGGTAAGATCTGGTCCCTGCTCCCAGGGAGCTCACAGCCTAGTGGGTGAAATGCACAAGATGCTAGCTGCTCTACAGAGGTGCTGAAAAGTTGCTTTGAAGCACAGATGTGACAAGGTGGAGCAAGTCGTTATTGTAACTGCTAGTCTTGGGTTGGACAAAATCCCTAGATAAAGGCTTAGGGTATGTGGATGGGCTTCTGAAGAGCTGGTATCAGCTGGTGCCAACAGTGCAGAACTAGGTTGGATGGGTGAGATAGGTCGTTTTGTCTGGGTGGTGAAGGGGAGAGCTGGGCTGGTGCAGGAGTGAGAGGGCAGGAGGAAGCAAATGAGGAGGGACGAGATGGATGGGCATGGACAGTGTAAGTTTCAATCCAGGTACAAGAGAGCTCCCAGCTGACCTTTGGGTGCAAAGGGGATGCAGCAGCTTGTCATGGAGTTACAGAGAAAGCCGTGATGGGAGAGCAGGGACTCCCTGATCCAGGCTCTTCTCTACAGCATGCATGCTATCTTGCTTTGGGTCTCCCAGATGCTGGCCTTGAAGCAAAGAACTGAGGGCAATTGGTTTATTTTAGAGGTGCAGAAAACATGGAGGGAGGTGGAGAAGAGATACAGGCAGGTGGAGGCACCTGATGAAGAGGGTGCTGTTAAACCAGCTACCAAAGTGCGTGATGGGGCTCTACCCTGAAGGGCTTAAGAGCAAAATACAAACCTCAGTGGTGAGGACGCTGGGGGATTTACACCCCCTCCCAAAGAGTCAATGGTTGCGGCCTTCTAGGGTGTGCATTCCCCAGGACTTCTGTCCTATAATGTGCACGATCAGAGCAACTTACACAATTCTGGGGAAATGCCCTTAGGTATAGAGATGCAGACACTGGCAGTTGGAAGTGGGTTGTTGCACCATGAAAGGTGCAAGGCATCTGAGCAGGCTCACCAGTATCTGCTAGCAATGTCCACAGCTTGGAAGCATGAGCACCTCCAACCCAAACACCTCACTTTCGAGGCTTCTAGAAGTTGTATATTGACTTACTAGAACTTCACTAAGGTTCTAATGTGAGAACTAGTGGCGCACAGCTCCCAGTCCCAGGGGTGGGGCAAGGCAGGCATTATAAATGGGAGAAGAGGCCAGGTATGGGACACTGAGAAGCAACAGGGACTGTGGGAAAATGGAGGATCCCAGCCTCATCCACAGAGAGCAACCAATTCTCGGCAGCAGTTGATGGTAGTCAGGTGGGAGTGAGGGCCAGTGCTGCCAGACTTCCTATTTTTCGATAAAAGCCAGAAATCCACATTTTATGTGAAATCTCATGACTTTGGCAGCTAATTAAAATGTTGTTTGAACATTGGATGGGCCAAACAAAACATGTCCACGGACCATGTCCAGCCTGTAGGCCACCGGTTTGTGACCTCCAGCTTAGCTGTTTTCCATATGTTCTAGTCCTATTCTCTGGCCTGCCTGTTTGTCACATGGATCTGTATTTCTGGTAAACCTAGTCTGTCTGCAGCCTGGAACGTGTCTCTCATCCGTCCCTGTGTAGTAGGTAAGCTAGCCAAAGAGATTGGAGTTTGAGGGCATCAAGTGTGAGTGCGTGTTGGGGGGGAGTTGGAGAGGGTCAGCCCAAATGTAGTGTCCATGGAAGTTTTAAAGCTAATGATGTTTTGAAAATGATTCTCAGGCTGGAATGTTTGTACTTTGCAGTGATTGCAAGAAGCAACTAAACTGGAGTTTTTTTATATAGAAGCTCTTAGAAGTAATATGCTTGCTCCACAAGCAGCTGAGATGGAGAAGAGGGAAAGTGAGGCTCTGGCTACCATCAAATGCAGAGCTGGGAAGACTCCAGCTCAGTTTCTTGCAATCACTGACCTTGGGCCAAGGGTTTTCTCTCTGCGCCTCACTTTCTTTCTCTATAAAATGAGATGTGCTAAGGATTAAACGAGGCCTACACCTAACTACTTGTACACATAAGCACATGCTTTACGGTTCATTCATTTTCTCAGGCAGCATGTATCGATCACGTATTTCAAACCAAGATTAAATGGTGAGGGGGAGGAGGAAAAAGAGCAAGATGATAGAACAAAGCATGTAAGTCAGAGGGTATAGACTCTTCCTTTTAAACTAAAAATCAAGACTCATGGTTATAATAAAAGATTGCATGTGCATACACACACACACGTCTGTGCATATGTGTTTATACTGTCAAAAAAAGTGACAGTGTTAAGCCGAACATGTTTTTATAGTTAATGAATTGCCTTTATTTAAAAAAGTAAAATTACTTGAAAAGTAATGTAAAAGTTAGTAAATATATGTCAGTTAAATAAAAGTTTGTGTTAGCTTTTGTGGTTCCTGTTTGTTTGCTTTTAATTAGTCTTGTTGATCTCATTTACTTTTTGCTGAAATATTGGAATTTTTGGTTTGGGGATGTTGACTTTAAAATCCAAGATATGTAATTGTTCAAAAATGTGATGCATGGGATAAATAATATCAGAGTTTAGAGAATGACATACTCCGAAAACAATGACAGGCCTAGGTCCTACGTCTTGAAGATTGGACAGGGAGATGACCAGCCCAAAGGTCTGCAGGATTGTAATAGGCCCTGTGAAGCCTGGTAGAGGAATTCAGATTCTTTATCAGGTAGGCAGTAATGGGCCATCTGTGTTTTGACTGAGGGTCTGGACAGAGGAAACAGAAGAAAGGACAGAGGCTGGAGGCATCCTGGAGGAAGAGCAAAGAAAGAGACCAGGGACATCAGAAGATGAGATTCCATCTTGGGAGGCCAGTGAGGAAGAAGGATAATCATGAGTCCAGAGGGGAGAACACTGACCCTCCACTTACAGTGTATTTTATAGCTTTCAGAGCACTTTCACGTTCATAAGAAATGTAGTTAGTGCTCAGCATCTGTTGGTTGTAAGTCACTGAATTCGGCTGATGCGTTGTTCCATCACCTTCTAATCTTGAGAGACTGAGGTGGAGAGATAGGTCGTAGGTCCTTTCATTTCCTCCCAGGACAGGACCTAATGTGGGAGGTATGACAGTGTTAGAAGTTGCCGGAAGGAACGCTCAGTTTTGCTCTTTCTGAAGAGTGAGCACGTTGCGTTCCCAATTAAACGAGGCCTCCAAGTTGGCTTTGGGGGTGGAAAAGCACCAGGTCAGCTTTGGCGGCTTTCAATGGCTTGTTCTTTATGACAAGAGGCCTAGAGGGCTTGTAAATTTGTTTTTCTTGTAAACTGATTCTTCCAGAGTATATCTACCTTTGCCACAGAAAGGGCGGTCATCCCCTTCACTCAGGAGTTTCTCTCTTCTCACTTTCAAAGCAAACCACACAAGATGGCGCCAGGAGATAAAACAGATCCAGTTCCTAACCTGGATAGAGCGGGAAAGATAGACACTTAAGTGTGTGTATCCCTTTATATTTGTGGGAGTGCCCTGGCCTGTTGTCAGACAGAAGATTCCACACAGAAGCTGCATGCATTATAGGAACAAAATGTATTAAGTGGAGCTGAGAAATCAAACACTGCACATCAGAGGGATTTGCAGGCAGAAGTTGGTGCCTCCCCCCCCCAAAATCCTTTATTGTGTAAGCAGATTTCAAACAGCCTTTGCTCACTCTGCCACTGCTCTCATTCATGGCAGGAACTGATTTTCATTGTGCTCTGCTTTCTCTGGTGTCTCTCGTCAAGTTAATAGTAGCCCCAAGGAAAATGCAAGCCTTAGATGTTTATAGTCATCTCAGCCGGCTATTACGATGATGAATGAACTTGCTGCTTGCCCTTGTAAGAGAGCCCTGAGGGTGGATATCAATACTCAGAAAATAATAAGTCTCTTCCGCCCCTTTCCTGTTTTTAATCCCATGCCCCAAGCCCCCTGGTGACTTTACCTTGAACTTCCTGCCTAATGCCAGGCAGAAAAACCTCACCTGGCTCCCAGCCCATTGGAGGTTCTCACAGCAGCAAGCTCTTTGTCCCACGCAGTTGGTCTTCCCCATCCCGCCTGTCAAAGGTAAATCCCACATTCCCTAGAGTCCTGTGGCATTTCTGAGTGGTTTCTGCTGGCCCTGAGATTCCTCCTCAAGAAGATAAGAGTGGGTGGTAGGGACCACATACCCTGGCCATGCCAGCTTTGTAGTTCCTCACCTGGCTTACCTGTGGCCATCGCCTTAGCATTTCCTGGCCCTGCAGTCAGAGAGGTCCTAACCCAGAGTGCAACTGTGCCTGAGAGAAGGGCTGGGCCCTTCCTGTGGCAGTCGGCAGTGAGGAAGTGGTGGAGAAACCCAGATGTCCATTTCCAGTCACAACGTGGCCTCAGTATTCCACGGTGGGGCTCAGTTTTCACATATATGAAAAGCTTCATTTGTGTATTCACTGCATTTGGAAGGAAAGCTACGTTTTGCTTTAGAAATGTCAACAGAGCTGTAGCTACGACAAGGATCAATTAAGAAGGACGTTTCCCAGAGCTACAGGACTTGGGCAAATCTATGGTGGGGTAGTTTAGACAACATGTGTTAAACCTCTGGACTTTTTTTTTTTTTTTTCCTAATGAACTGCAAAACAGCAATTTAATAATTTCCTCTTCTAAGGGAAAAAAGGGGAGTCTTGGATTTTAAATCTTTTTCATAAAGCAGCATAACACCTCTTAAAAAGAAAGCTATGAAAATGGTCTGCCTAAGCTAAGGCAAACAAAAGAAAACCAAAAAAAAAATCAAGAAGAATGTAGGTGTCTCAGGCTGGATTTCCCTGAAGCAGATACTGAGATGAGGACTCATGCCAAGTGGTTTATAGAAGGATGTGCTCCCCCAGGGGACATGTTAGGGGAGCACTACAGGGCGGGGTGTGATCTCAGGGAAAGTACCACAGAGGGTGGTCGCAGCCTGATTCTGCAGGGGAGCTCTGAAACGTGGGTCATACCTCAGCATTATCCTGCCTTTTGTCCTGGAAGCTGGACTTTTGTTTTCCCACAAGGGCCACTTGCGAAGGAATGAAAGTCCCAGGCACTTTCCACCCTCTGGGGGTGAACTGTGGACAGAGTGGCTCCTGCAGCCTGAGGGCAGGCCTCTGAAGAAGAGCCTCGGATGCTGGGTCTTGGAAGCAAATGCAAACTGAAGCCACAGGGAGGGCACATAAAGGGCGTCTGAGGGGATCTGGGTGAAATACTGAATATGTTTGTTAATACAATTACCATCAACTGGTTCCCTTTGTGTTCTGTAGGGTCTATTATAAGCATATTGACTAAGATCTTTGAGCTTTTGCGGTGTTTGTGTGATATTCTCAGTGTCAGTTGCACACAGGATATTTCTGCCAGCATTTGCATTAGGGAATCGGCATATGTAGATGCCCATGGAATTTCACAGAGAACATGAATGCACAGTTACAGCGAGCTTGCCAGAGTTGTCATTTCATCCCTTTGAAGCCAGACTTACAAATAGTCAAAGCTTCCATAGCCCCCTGCTGCGTGATGGCCACTGGCATTGTTCTTACCCAGGCACCTGAGTATAACTAGCCAGCCTGTCTTATTCTCCTATGCAAGTGGATTAAGCAGCAGATTTTAAAAATCAGTTAGGAATGTGTTTGGCTGCATGGAACGAAACCAACTTCTAGCAGCAGATCCTAATCAGATTTTGATTTTTCTTGTGTTATAATAAATCTAGAGTTGGACATTTCAGGACTGGTAAGCAAGCAAGGGCATGATGCCATTAGGAACCCAGTTCTTCTGTCTCTCCATTCAACCTTTCTTCATACATGCTGCTTCTTGATTTACTTCCAATACTGAAGCTGCATTCACGTAGGAAGAAAGAGAAGGGCACAGTCTTGCCTCCTTTTAAAGAGCTTTCCTGAAGCTCCATTCAGCATTTTCCATGTACGTCTCATTGGCCAGAATCATGTCACATGACCATCCCTAGCTGCAAGGGAGGCTGGGAGATGAGTTTTCTTAGCTGGGCATATTGCCACTCCAAACTCACTCAGGTTCTGTTACTGGGGAGAAAGGGAAGAGTGGCCACTGGGAGGTATCAGCAGAGTCAGCTACAGCAGAAACCTAAGAGAGGTCATTGGTAGGTATGTGTGTCTGAGATACATAGCAGAAACAGGGAAGGACAGAAAATGAAGCACAGACAAACAGGCAAATAACCAGCACAATTACTCTTATTTTTCTTTTGCCAAAGTTTTTTAGGCTCTGCATACCTGCATTTAGTGATTTTTAAAAGTCATCCTCAAGAATACCTGCTGGGGAGATCTGGTTTGGCCCCAGTGAGGTGTGGCAGAGCACCTGGTATCCAGCAGGTAATGTGACCCAGGTCTGTCTCATCAAGCAGTGCCCAATGAGGCTATTCCTTCCACAGATGTCAGGCTCTGATAAAGCATAAGATGATCTTTATCTGTCCACCGACGTTTATCTGTCCACCTTACCTATCTTCACTGACACATGCATTTCTTATTTTCACAAGATGAAGCCCTTCCAATGATAATGTCAACATTTTGGGTTTGGGGCTTCCAACAGAGGTGCCACAGCTCTACATCCACGCCGATCTGCTCAACATAGGCCAAGGTCCACTACCCTTGTCCTTCTGACCGTATGGTGTACATATTTCCAGCCCCTTCTTCTCTATTCTGTTATCGGTCCTTGTTCTGTCTTTAGTTTGGCATCTCGCTTCTTAAAATGTGGTGCCCAGGCCTGAACAGCTATAGAATCAGCCCAGCATAGAAATATGGGTGCAATCATATTTCTTTTATGTGGCAACCGTGGTACAATTGTATTTATTCATAATGTATTTTTTCTATTTGTTCTTTCTGGTCTTTGTGTCATTCATCGCCTGGCAGCTCAAAATATGGTCCATGGGCCAGCAGCATGGTATTCACTTAGGAGCTTGTTAGAAATGCGGACGCTAGACTTGACACCCCAAACCTGCTGAATCAGACTCTGCGTTTTAACAAGACCCTTGGGCATTTGTATGCATCGCTCAATCTGAGGGAGGCCATAGCTCCCAACTTGAGGTTCTCTTACTTGGTAACTTACCAAGGCATCGACGAGGACCCTAAATGCGCTTGAAGCAAGGGGCCTGGTGGCACTTTCGGTGTGACATCCTCTGGGCAGACATCGAGCTGCTCACTGAGTAGGCTAAGAGGGAAGCAATAGGTGTTTAAAGCGTGTCCTTCAAGCAGGGTGCTTTAGCCCATTGAATCCTCACCGCATCCCTGTGAGATGGGCGCTTGTATCCCAGTGTGTAGATGAGGGGACAGAGACTCACAAGGTTAAGGGAACACAATCATTTTATGTGCTCAAAACTCTTAAAGGTTACCAAGACTGAGGTCACACAACTCGTAAGCGGCTGAGCTGGTGCTAACGTCACCTTTTGGCCCGATTTTCATTGTCTTGTCAGCCAGGAAGTCTCTCAGCTGCTTTGCCAAGAGTCTGGTTGGCTGACTGAGGAAATCAATCTCTGCCTCCGTGGCTAGAGGTGATGCTGCTTCTCCCTAGTGTTAACTTTAAACATGGCAATCATTTAGGAGCTCGCCATGCAGGAAGCAAGGAAGTTGACTCTTTTTCCATAAAGGAAAGAAGCTAACGGGTACATATGCCGGAGAAAGCAAAATCAAAAGCGGGCAGAGAGCTTGAGGGATCCAAAGGAAAGTCTCAGGACAGCTCAGCGTGGTCAGGGGGGGTTCCTTCCTAGTGGTGAAAAAGTCACTAAGAGCCATGAGCACAGCTGCCATAGACTAAGATGGAGATAAAGAGAATGCGTCTGTACACAACTAAAGAAAAGGAAACAGGATTCCCTGGGCCACAAACTGGTCTGTGCTTGAGACCAACTGGACTACCAGCAGGTCATAAACAAGACAAGCGTAACATCCACCTGGCAGAAGCCACTGGTCATTTCTCAGTCTCCTTTCTGGACCCATCAGCAACTATTAGCACAATTACTTACTTCCCTTTTTGCTTGGTTTTGGTTTTTGTCCTGAATAGCATGTTTTTTATTGAGGTATAATTTACATGAAGTAAAATGCACGCACCTTAAGTGCACAGATCAATCATTTTTACATGCATCTATACCCATCTAACCACCCACATCAAGGACGAGAACATGTCCACCAGTACAGAAGGAGGTCCAAAAGGGACCTCCTGTTGGCTCGACCTGCACAGTCTATCCGTAATCCAACCACTTTTCACCGTCACCACTGCTTCCATCCTGGCCCAAGTCACCATTTTATTTTGCCTAATTATTGACTGCAGTGGCTTCCTTCATAACTGGGCTCCCTGTTTCCACCCTAGCCCCCGACACGCCTTTGCTCATAACCCTCCAATGGCTTCCCATCCGTTGTAAAGCTTTGTTCTCTACAAAACCTATAAGACTCTGTAAGACCTGACCCAATTGCTCCTCTCTAAACACATCTCCTCCCGCTCTCCCCTTGCCCTCTCTACTGTAGCCGCAGCGGCCTCCTTGCTGTTCCTTGCAACACACCAAGCTTGTTTCTTCCTCAGGGCCTTTGCACTGGCTCTTTCCCCCGATATGCACATAGTCCACTTCCTCAATTCCTTCTTGTCTGGGCTCAAATGTCACCTGATTAGAAATACCCTACTGTTCCAAACACCCACATCGCATTCCTTTACCCTGATTTTCTTCATAGAAGTTATTACGATCTGACATACTATTTGTCTGTTGCTGATTGTCTTGGTCCTCCCACTGGGGTAGAAGCTCTGTATAATGTGGAATAACTTTTTATTCACTGCATCATTCCTAACACCTACAGCAGTGCCTGGGACGTAGTTGGATCTTGATATCGTTGAGTGAACAAATGAATGGATGATATATAGATAGATGAAGGCTATATCTATCTTTCCATGTACTTTATGGTGACTGTCAGTTATCATCACATCTTATGTTGCATTAGTAGTTAAGTGCTGGATGTTTTTTTTAAACAACCTAGTGGTTTGGAGAGGTATGCTAAGTTCTTATCTCCCTAGAAAGGCAAACCACCAAGAATCAGAGAAATGGAGAAATGCTACCCCCACCTGGTGATAGGATCAGGCATGACCTGAGGGGAGAGTTCAGTCCTTTGGTGCTGTAACTCATCACTGAGGGTACAGCTTTGTGTCAGTGCCTTTTAGTGGTGACAGTCAGTGGACCAAGGCCATACCTGCAGGGTTTCTCGTACGTTCCTCATTTGAAGCCAGCAGCTCTTTCCTGCCAGAGCAGTCCTTTGTCCACATGGGTTTCTGCAGTGGCCCCTGGTGGACAGGCCCTTGGTTGGGCTGGGAATGTGAGCTTGAAAATCATCTATGTTGTGGGTTCTTTAAAAAATAAAAATGAAAAAAATAACACCCACGTCTTGGTTAGGTTTCCCTAGAAGTAAACCTGAGACAAGAATTCAAATGCAAATAGTTTGGGAGGGGAAGGTAGGGGCATGGGAGAGAGAGGAAAAAAGGAAGCGGCTGAAAAAGGACAGGTTATCAAGCCAGATACTACTGTGGGCAACTGGGTCTACTCCCCCTGGGGAACTCTGGAACCATAGAATAAACACCTCAAAGTTTTCTTACCCAAGGGGTGAGGGGGCTGGGTCTTTATCTCCCAGTGGTCGTTGGTTGAAGGCTGCTCCTGGGGTCACTAATATCCTGACACTTCCGGCATTTAGTTCTCTTTACAATACCTACAGGGTATTATATTGACCTTGCATGAGAACTAGAGCAGCTGTGTCACTAGAGAAAGCCCTCAGGTACAAAAATGCCACAGTTGGAGAGACAGGGGCAGGGATATGGACCCAAGGGGTCTCCTGCAACCCCCACACCCCCAAAAAGAAACGTCACAGGCAAGGTTGGACTCTGACTCATCAGTCACTGGCCACATTTCTTTCTTTTGCACTTGCTTCTTTCTGATCCTCACTAAAAGGGAAGGACGTGGAGCAGCAGGCCACAGGCTGGAGGATGTGAGGAGACTAGAATAGATACAGGCCTCAGACCACAAGGGCTATCTGGAAGCTTTGGCCTCATGTTGGAAGACACAGTGAGGCCGCTTCTGCTTTCAGCAGCTCTCAGAGTCTGTGGAACAGGTAATGTGGCCTCACATGCATGAGACCCACCAGAGGCATGGCTGCATTTGAGGTGGGGAGGGTGGTGGGAAGGGGCAGGAAGTGACTTATTTGGTGCCCGAGGGACCTATTTTTAGCATTGACTTCCAACATGCACGAGCCCGTTAATAGGGCCTGTGTGGTAAGTGCAGACCTACCTGTGAACTGGGGGAGAAAAGTAACTGTAATCACCCATTACAGCCCACTTTAAAAATGGGGAAACTGAGGCTCCAGGAGGCTCAGGCAGCTCCAGGATGATGCAGCCAGGAAATAACATTGCTGGGATTTGAGCCTGGTCTGTCTGGAGGCCATGCTTGTGTTTTGTCCACTATGCATGTGTTTCTCCCAAATGAAGGTTTGCTTTTGCCCAGGGGGGTGTCTGTGTGAGGCAGTGATAGCGCCTAGTGGGGGATGTGGTTGGAGCTGTGCATTGAGTGGTTATCCTGAGGTTTCAGTTTTCCTCTGGAAGAGTTAAGAAAGGAAGACCTTGCAGAGCCCACAACCTTTGAATAGAGAGCTCTGTCCTGTCCTGTTTTGCTTTGACTCATCTCAACAGGCAAAATGCAATTCTCCAAAACTTTAACGGGAGGTGGGGCGGGGGGGGGGGGGGGGAGGAGAAAACTGGGGCTACTGGTGTCTGGGTTTGAGCAGAGAGAAGCTTCCTGGCAGGAGAAAAGGGGCTGTATTTGGGAGGGTAGGAGCTGCTGCAGGAAACATTGTGAGCAATGCAGACAGCTGCAGGATAGAAATTGCTAATGCTCTTTCTAAGGATACCACTTTCCTGAAAGGCACAGTTGAGCAATGTGTCATCTCAGGGTGCCTCCTTGGCCAAGCATTCTCCATAATGAAAACTCAGCCTTTCTAAATGCAGCCCAGCCTTCCTCTGAGCAGAGAAGTGAGAATCCTATAGACATTCACTGAGTTCCGAGGCTGTGTGATCAGAGACCCAGAGACCCAGGGATGGATCAGAGGTTGGTCCTACCCCTGGGGAGTGCACAGCAGAGCCTCACCTCCCCAAAAGTTCCAGGTGTTGAGATATGAGGAGGTCCTATTGCTGCCCTGCCTGGAAAGAGTGTCAGTTCTGCTTAGAAGAAATGTCTGCTGTGATCCCACAATCCAGAGATAACCACTAGGAAATGTTGGCATAAGTTTGTCCCTCATTTCTTCTTACATTTTTTATTTACTTATTTATGTATTTGAATGTCTATTATATGAAGGGACATGTGGTGTATTTTATACATATCATACCAGAAATGATAACCCTTTGCCTATGGCATTTGTCCCCAATTTGTCCTTTGTCTATTAACTTTATTTGTGATAATTTGACGAGCAGAAGTCTTTCACTCTTAAACAAATTCATGTATCTTTTCCTTTTTGCATGATATCTGACTTTGGTGTTGGCTTAGAAATTCCTCCCCGTCTCCAGGTACCAATCCAAAATATGTATTAGTACTTCATAGTTTCTTTATTTAACATTTAAATTTTCAATCCATTTTTAGTAGAATTGACTTTGGTATCAGGAAAAAATTGTAGAAGTCCAAGTGTCTATTTCCAAACGTCAGATGTCTCCAGAAGATGTGTCACCCCTATTACCCACCAACGTGAAGTCACCATCTTCTTCCCATTCTGAATTTCCGTTTACATTTGGGTCTGTTTCTGGATTTCTCTGTTCTGTCTCCTGACCTATCTACACCTCGGGGGCATACCATGAACTTTAATTGCTGAAGCTTTCTATGACTTTAATATCTGGAAGAAGTTTCTTCCTCAGCGCTTTTTTCAGCCTGGTGTCACATGCTTATTCTTTCAAATAAACCATTCTTTTAAGTTCAGAAAAATTCCTTTGCAGTGTAATGTTGGAATGATTTTAAACATGTACTCTAATTTTGGAAGAACATATATACATTTTTCAGTTTTCAGGTTTTACGGCCAAGAATCTGCTCCATCTGTCCGTTTACTCTTTTTTCTCTTTTCTATCCCCTCAGAAGAGTCTCATCATTTCCTCCACTGAGGTCCTGCATGTTCTTGTTATTCCTGGATATTTGCTGTTGTAAACGGAGTCCTTTGCCATTATATTTGTTGGTTGGTTTAATTTTTTTTTTTTAATTTTTCAATCCATTATATGTTACAGCTGGATAAATACATGTATAGAAAAAAAGCTTTCAGGTTTGGAATAAGTTGAACTGATGACTTTACCGAATTTATAGCTTAGTTTTTCAGTTTTATTAATCCAGGCCGTTTTTTTAGGTAGAAATCATATCATATGCAAATAGTGATTTTTGCTCCCTTCTTTCTAACATGACAACTCACTTCCTCTTCCGGAGTAATACTCTGCCTGTTGCTTTAAGACTTGTGAACAACAGTGGACGTAGTGAACGTCCTTCTCAGTCTCAGCTGTAATGGAGGCTGATGGTGGCTGTAGACCTGAGTTCCATATTTTATTAATCATATTAAGGAAGTACATTAACATGATGGACGCTGACATCTTACTTTCCGTCTATTTGTAAGATCCAGATTCTTCCAGATCGGAAGAGCTTTTAGGCGTGAAAAGAAAGGGTCACTTCTGTTAGTATCATGTCTAATATTCAGTTCATTTATTTTGAAACAACTACCATTTTACAAATATTCACATAGCACTTGCCTGACTTGTACATTAAAAACATGAATTTAAGAGGTTTACATTGAAACATGTGAAATGGATAGTTGTTTTAAGTCAAAGGTAGCCGAATATTGGCAATTTCATATAGTCCAACTAATAGATTTTTCCCATGTAGCGTTGAATCAATTGAGTTTTCTCACAAATCTCAGACTCTCTTAAATGCTTCCAACACCTTAAAAAACAAACCTGTGATTCACTGACCAATAGTCTGAAGCCCAATTACACAAAAGCTGTCAGAGACTTAAATTTCTTTATTCTCTCTAATCTGATTCTGGTTTTGACTTTGGTTCTGATTTCTTCCTAGAACTACACTTGTACTGACTTTCCCAGAAGAATTTAGTGTTACCTCCTCAAGCCCGAGGCATGGACCCGGGTTGCCTGTGGGAGATTCAGCCCCAGGGACCTGAGGATTCTACTGTAGTCCATTATCCAGTTGGCCAGTGTAGCCAGCAGTGGTGGTGTCCTGCCATGATCCCCTCCAATCTCTCCTGCCATGTTTGCCCCTCCACCTGCATGCACACCCTACTTTGGTTTGCTTTTTCCCAGCATTTGTGCCTCTTTTTTGGAGTACTGACTTCAGGCTGCTAGAGATGCTTTATCTATAATCATGAAAACCAGTGTCCCAACCTGGGCAGCCTTGACCGATGACTGGTGCAGACATATGAAAGAGAGCACCCCAGGTCAGGACAGTTATGAGGTGTGACACACTCCAGAGTTCCTCTGTGGGATCAGGCGAGGCCACTGTCTGTGGAATTCGGCCTGAGCTCACATCCTGGCTTGACTTCCTCCCCAACCACTATACTGCTCCCCCCACTCCCTCACTGGTCTTTCTAGAAGCATAGTTTTATACATCTTTTGGTCTCGAGTCAATTATCTCAGGGTCTGCTTCTGGGTACCCAGACCTAAAACAGGCCCCCTTTTTCATAAGTAGCCTTTATTCATTACAGCAGAAACTTCCCAAAGTACTGATCTGACCAATCAAGTATGTCTTGCTGTTTTGTGTGTGTGACCACAATCTTTTCCCTCAGGTGACCCTGTCTGGAGTACCTTATCTTTGTAATGCAACCTAATATAAATCTACTTTGTAAGTACTTGTCCTGAGTAATTATTTGTTCTGCATGAGGCCCAGTCCAATTCAGTTAACTCTAAAGTTTTTGATCAGTTGGGTCACTGAAATTACAACTTTTTTTTAAATTAACTAATAATAGTTAAAATATTGACATATTAAGCTATTCATATTACTTTTCTTTTTTGACTTTTTAATAAGATCAGTTCTATTTTAAAAGCTCCAACCTGTACTTGGTCATTGTGTAGCATTCTTTTAACATGTTGCTGGATTCAGTTTGCAATATTTTATTTAGTATTGTGGTATCTGTTTTCATAAACAAGAGTTGTCTGTAGTTTTCTTTCTTGTGTGGTCTTTGTCAGATTGGTGTCAGGCTTTGGCTAGTGTTCGCAAAAATAAGCAGGAAGCTTCCATTCTTCCTCTTTACCCTGGAAATACCTGGCATGGTCACACCCGCAGGCAGCAACCGCTAACCCTTATTTGCGCAGTTATTCATGTGCCAGGCACTCTGCTCAGTATTAACTTTTACTAAATCATTTAACCCTCACAACCACCCAGTGAGGTATGTCCAGTTATGATCTCAGTCTTCCTGATGAGGAAACTAAGATTTAGCGAGGTTAAGGAAGAGCCACCGCTGCTACGTGCCAGAGTGTGGACTCAGGCGCAGACAGGCTGACTCCAGTCGGTTCTAATGCATCTTCTTTGCATAAAGAGGCTTATTTACATGTCTAATGTGATGTGCTGGCTGCCCACCTGGCTTTGTGTCTATTACCCTCTGGAGTGCCAGGTGCTTCATGAATTGAGATCTTTCTCATTATATCATGACCAGTTTTTTTGTGCAGGAGGCAATGGGCAAGGAGGCAGGCATTGATGAATTTTCAGAGACAGCTACAATTTGTCTGAACAAGGCTCTCTTCAGTATCCCCAGGATATTGGAACACAGACCCCGCTCCCAACCAGTTCCTCCGGAGCAGGCTTTCCTGTGGGGCCTGCACGTCTCCACACTGGATCCTGGAAAGCTTGGCAGCAGCCTCCCCCTGGGGGCTTCCTCTCTGGAATTAATATGTCCCCAAGTGAACTCAAAAGGAAGATCACATGTGAAAGCTTTGTCCTTAAATGGGGTTGGGAAGGTGGAGATAGCACAGTCTTTCCTGTTTTTACATTTACCTGTTGAACATTGGACCTTTGGAGGAGGAGACACTGGTGATTCTGTCACTGGCACCATAGGTCTAGAGCTCTTATAGACACCAAGGAAATCAGTAGGTTGTTGAATGATTGATTATATCATGTAACTACTGGAATCCTGCAACCTGTTCTAATTTCCTGGTGTACAGTGTACAGTGGGGTGATGCTGGGTTGTGGAGACAGCTGTGATTTCCATGGGATAAAAACCCTCATTTTTGTTTTATTTTACTCTAAGTAGGTCAAAGGCAAGTTCTACCAACAAGAGGTTGAATGAATAACCTAGAGCCCCTTGCTTGCATGATGTAGCACTGGGCCTTGGGGAGAGAACCATTAATCTATGTCCTAAAGGTCTAAAGTACCTCCTCCAAGTACCGAACTTACAAATGGGAAAGTAGATGCCTAGAATGGTGTAAATAGCTTGATCCTGAGTAGGATCACAATGCCAGTCATTCATTCATTCATTCATTCATTCATTCATTCATTCAGCAAATATAAATTGTGTGTTTAACTTGTATTAGGCATAGGAGATCCATGAGCAAAACGGACGTAGGCCCTGCCCTCAATCTGCTTACAATCCTCAGGGAAATAGGTTATCTGAAGGACTCTCCATGAAATTGACTGTAACTGTGGTAAGTGGAACATACTTGGATGCCATGCGAGATTTCCTTGAGGTGCTGTGGGAGGTTTTCAGGAAGAGCAAAGATACTGGGACAGGAGGGAATGCAGGTGACTGCAGGAGAGGCCAGTGTGGTTAAAATGGAGTGAGGGAGTGAGAGGAGAGGCCTGAGACAAGGCTGAAGAACTAGGCAGGGCCAGGTGAAACGGGCCCCAACAAGGGGTAAGGTGTCCACACACAAACCACACGGAGGGATGGACGTTGTGTGTGTGTTTTAGTATCCATTTTGCCTTCATGTTGGAGCCTCCAAATACGTTTATAAAATGCAATTAAAATGTTTATGTACTTGATTATTATAAAGCTCTAGTGTAAAATTAAGTCTGGGGAAGAGAGGGCGTACATTTTTCATATTTCCTTACTTTAGAAAATAAGCCCTTCCCCGTCCCCCGCCCCCCCCCCAAAAAAAAAAAGCTATCCTCAGTGAAAATAGAAGCTTTTTAATTGAGACCAGAATTGTCATCATAAAAAAAACATTTACACATTTGGTCACTGCTGATGGTCATTAGCTAGTTGATCTGAATTTTGTCCTCGGAGGACAGAATCTGAGCCTATAAAAGACCTAAAAGGTTACATCTCACAGATGGGACAAGCTACAGGAAAAGGGACTAGTCTGTTGAAAGTCACAAAGCCAAGTGGCCTGTCAATTTTTGGTTCCTTGTTTAAGAAAACCAAATCTCGGTTCAGAATAATTCCTTCTTTCTTCAGCTTCTCTAAGTGTAGCTCGGTGCAGGGGGGCACCGAGACTCCCAAGTCTCGTTTCCCAGCTCAGGGTTACGATGTGTGTTCCGTGAAACGCTCTACCTGCTCTCTGCGTCAGCTTTCAGCCAGTTTCAGCGTGCTGTATTAGTTTTGGCTTTGGGAAATGAGGTTTCTTTTCCTTGGCTGGAAGTATACAGCAACCATTTTATTTCGCTTGCGCCTCATGAATTAATTGGGCAATGAGAGGAAGGAGTATGCATACTGAGCAGCTGGGCTTTTTAAAGGCACAATTCAGCCAGCTTTCTAGTACCTGGCTTGCTCTTTCGGAAAGAAGGAGTGTTATAGCAGGGCCAGGCCCGATGGGGTATCTTCCTTTTCTGAAGTCATCCGTTTGTGCTCTTCCTCATGGGGACTTGCAGATGGACGCAGTAGAGAATGAAAAGGCTAACTGATGGTCCCCCAGTTTCCATGGGATGGGCTTGCCATTTGGGGCAGAGTGGAAATGTGGGATGGAAGTAAGTCTAGAGGAAGTTTGGTTTGGTAGAGCAAGAACCCATGCAGGTTAACTCCTTACACTCTTGTCTCTCTCCTGCCCCCTGCCCACATACTGGCCTGCTCCAAAAAGGCCATTTCTCCTTGAGAATCTTTCCTGCTAGCCTTTCAGGCTGTCAGGATGTCTCTTCCCCATAAGCTCCCTCCAGAAATCTCCCTCTCAGCCTCAGTGGGACTGTTGGGCTTTTAGATTCAGCTTTTTCCCAGTATGCTCTTTTTCGGACGATGTCTTTTCCTGAGATTTACAGACCCCTGGGAAATGGTGCCTGCCATTTGCAAAGTCTGAAGCAAGAATGTGGGTGCAGAGGGTTTCTTGGAGCTGGGTCCTAGGAAGCGGGAAGGAGGGGAGAAACGCCAGAATGAGGGTGTGTTTTTAGGTCCTGCTGCTGGCTCGTGGACCTTTTGAGAAGCAGGTAGAGTAGAAAGATAGAGTAGCAAAGCTCACTGACAGGCCAGGAGACTGGAGCATTCAGTCCTTCACCATCTCCCATTCCTGGTCAGTTGAGAGCTGCCTCTGAAGGAATATTGTCCTGCCCTGGCAAGGGGTGCAGTTAAGTGAGAGTGACCATGGAACTGTCTACCATGTCAGGGTGGAAATCAGAGTTGGGCCAGGAGCAAGTGACACAGGACATCTGAGACACATGCTAAATTCATTTCTGACCCCCAGCCCCAGCCCAGGCTCCCAGAACCTGAGTGCATCCTGTAAATACTTTCTGCCATTTCAGCAAAAGCACCAGTCAGCTCTTCTCCCAGCCATAATCAGTTTACTGAGATTTTCCATAAGCCCAAAGGGAATACAGTCTGCATTCTAAGAGTAGGTGAGCAGGTAAGACTTTGTGTTCTGGAGGGAGGTAGATGGGGGTTCGAATCTATACCTTGGCTCTTCCTGATTACTATTCTGTAATTTTTTTTAAAAAAATTTAAATGTGAAAATGTCTGAAAAGTTATGACTGTATGATGCAGAAACCAAATTTGGAGCTAAACAAATAAACTCCTGACTTTAAGAATGGTGAAGGATTGCTTTAATGATAAGTTCCTTCTGTTTACAAAAGGATTGATACTGAAAAATTTTAAAACATCTTAACAGAGGTCAGTGCAATTCAAATAAAAAGTTAACTGTGCTTCAACACTTTACAAATATTTAGTTAAGGAACATTTTACCAAGGAGCTCTTTTCTGTGTTGAATGGGATCTCTGGGAGTAGCTGCACCTCACGCAGGTGAGGAAAACAATCTCTTTGAAGGAGTTTATGAAACACCTTTCTTGTTTTTATTATGTTTGTGTTTTTCTTATATTCCTTTCTATTTGCAGTCTCGAGTGCTTTGAAGGTTAGGGGACAGTAAATAAAATTGATGGCCATTTTGTATCATCCATCTTCTGAGTTGGAATGTTTTTCTGTGTTCAGAAGGTCATTCCTCAGCCCCCAGGGGACACAAGTACAAAGTGAAGTGAGGTGATGTCAGGGCTGCTTGCACATTCCACATTCCCCAGGCTCCGTCTTCCCTTCTCGCTAGTAGATAGGCTCAGTCATGCGACCTCACCACTCAGAGCCTAGTGAAATGCAGGCTACTGTTCTGCAGTTATTTTCTTCTTCTCTTTCTCGCTTATCTTTCTCAGTTTTCATCTGTGGATATCAGTTCTACCTCTCCTTGGGGTTTAAACAAGAGAGTGGACCTGAGCTTTTTCCAAAGTGAAGTGTGGACAGACCAGGGCTTTGCTTGGCTGGCAGCATGGATTGTGCAAGGGGGGCTGGGAGGTGGGCTGGTGATGACATCATCATGGCTATTGGCTAGGTGGGGCTTAGATACCTCACAGGTACCCTCGTTGACTCTTCATAGCAAATCTGTATCCATTACTGTAACAAACCTTCCTAAAATTTAGTGGCTTCGTTCAACAACCGTTGAATATTGCTCATGACTCGAGGAGTAGTTTCTCAGCTCTGGGCCCGGCTCGGCTGCCTTTGACTGACCTCACTCAGGCATCTGTGATAAGCTGGCAGGTCAGCCGGGGCCCAGCTGTTGTCTGGGACAGAGGTAGCGACAGAGCTGTGGGGTTCCTATCCTCCCGCAGTCTCGCCCAGGCCCATGTGGCTTCAGCAGGGTTCCAAGAGTGAATAGCAGTTCCCGGGCCTCTGGAGATGAGGATTGGAACCAGCACAGCATCCCTTCCGCTGCCTTCTGTTGAGCGAGTCATGGATCCCGCCCAGGCTCAAGGTGGAAAAATAAAGTCCACCTCATGATGGGAGGTGCTGTAGAGTCAAACTGCAGAGAGGTGTGGATACAGGGGATGGAGAGTATACGGGGAGACAGCATCATCTTCCTTCTTCGTCCTGAATTTGAGACTCCTATAGGGAGCAAGTGGAGCACACTGTTGTGAGGTATTGGAAAGTCCGGGGTAAGAATCCAGTGTTTCTAAAGAACACTCTGGATGAAACTTCCATTCCGACACAGGGAGGAGGAAAGGCTTCCATCTGACTTTTTCTTGTGATAGAGAAAACCAAGCACAGGGCTGTACTTACTGTTCTGAATTGAGTTTCACAAATATTTCGCACAGAATTGTGCTAAGGATGGGAGGAACACACCCGTGGTGTGATGGGGTCTGTATCAGGCACAGCACGTGTGTCATCTCAGGGAACACCCATGTTCACCCTGTGGACTTGAAATGACAGTCTCCGTTTTGCAGAGGTGAAAATGAGCTCAGAACGATCGTGATTGGCTTCAAGTCACAAAGCCGGTAAGCGGCAGGACTTGGATTGAACCCCTCCCGCATGTGTGCTGGCAGAACTTCCTTTTTTACCATTTTGCTTCACAATTAAGGACAAAGCTGGATCCGGGACATCAGGGAACTGACAGTCCTACTAAGAAAGAAATATTGTCACACACACACACACACACACACACAATAGAGGACAATAAAGTGTTGGAGGACGAGCTCACAAGTGTGGAGCACGTGGGAGGGCATGTGGGTCCTGGGAGAGCAGGGTTCTCAGCTGGATGCTGAACAGAATCATTCTGGCTTCAGGGTGTCCTCCAACAGGGACTCTGAGGCCTGAATGTTAGAGACGGATTCCTTATTTTGGGGGTGACCATGTAATCTACCAAATTTGGACACTTTGGGATTTAAAGGGAACATAATTAATAATTAGCACTCCCCCAAAAAAAAACAAGCATAAATTGGGACTGTCCCAGGCAAATGGAATGCATGATCACCCTATTTATGGCCAAAATACAAGGAAGGCTTAGTGACTCTAAGGGCTCCCTAAAATGGACAGAGCGGGGGGCAAGCCTCTGGCCTTGGAGCCAGGTGTGGTGGGTCCTATGCTGCCCCCCTCTCCACTGTCGGACTCCGGGTCCCTGCTTCCTCATCTGCGTAGCAGCCCTAACGGTGCTTCATGTATCAGTTATCTGTTGTGTAACAAATTACCTCAACATTAAAACAACAGCAAACATTTATTATCCCTCACAGTGGGTTGGGAATTTGGGGGTGGTTCTACCTCAGGCTTGCTCATGAGACTCAGGATGTTGGCCAGGGTTGCAGTTGTCTGAAGGCTTGACAGGTGCTGGAGAATCTACTTCCGAGATGGCTTCTCACATGGCCAGAAAGTTGTTGTTGTTGTTGGTGGTGGTGGTGGTGGTGGTGGTGGTGGTGGTGGTTGGCAGGAGGCTTCAGGTCTTCTCCACATGGACCCCTCCACCAGGTTTCTTGAGTGTCCTTACAGCATGGCAGATGACTTCCCCCAGCGTGAACTAGCCAAGAAAGCAAGAACTAGGCAGAAGCTCACCGGTTTATTTCTCTCACAAGTCACACAGCATCACTTCTGCCACAGTCTGTTCTTCAGAAGTGAGTCAGTAACTCTGGTCCACCCTCAAGTGTGGGGGTGGAAGTAGGGCCCACCTTTTGAAGGGAGGAATGTCAAATAATTTGTGGGCGTGTTTGAAAGGCAATGTACCTACGCGGGATGGATGTTACAGACTTATAAGTTAGGTACTGTATGTAACGTCCCAAATGCTGGTGGACAAGGACAGGGTTTGATGCCAGGTAATGAGCACCCCTGCCAGACATGGGTGACCAAATCACCTTCACAGCTGAGGGCCTGAGGAAATTAGGTCAGCTCTGAGGCTTCTTCAGGTCATTCTTCTACAGGGTCCAGGCGGCCAGAGGGCCCCCCTTGGTTTGGCTTGGACTTCCATGCCTGTCCTCCTGAAGCCCTATGATGAGCACTCCAATCCCCCTTCAGTGCCTGTCGCCATCATGGCTGAGTCTCCTTCCCACTCAGGGGAACTGGGCCTCAGAGCCGTAGCACACCTGCTAGGTTTTCAAGGATTTTTGTTTAATTTGCTTCTCAGAACATAGGGTGATAGGTATTTGTATCTTTTTTTTATTTATATCATATGTGATTGCATTTTTTGTGGCAAGCAATCGAAAACTCAACCCAAATTGGCTAGGGGGAAAAGAGAATTTATTACAATATTTTGCAAACTGAACAAACCTAGGATTGGCTTTGGCCAATGCTTGTTTTGGGGCCTCAGAAAGTTGTCCCTGTGTCTCTCTCTCTCCATCTGTCAGCTTCTCTTTCTTGTTTTGCCTCCATTCTCAGGCAGGCTGTCCCCTCAGAATGGCAAAATGGCTGCCAGGCCATGGTGAAAGAGTAACCTCATTTCACAAAAGTCCTAGCAAAAGTTTCATTGTGTCTCATTGGTCTAATCAGCTTAAACCTGGGTCTCGTGCCCCACCTCTTAGGGGAGCGAGAGTCAGGTGGAATACCACCTATGGGCTAAGAGTAGAGAGTGGATGGTTTCCCAGAGGGAATTTGTGGTGTGGGTCATCAGAAAGCTGATGGATGTGTGTGGCAGGAAAGACATATCTGACACAGCAGTGTTATCCGCATTTATCAGTGCAGAAATTGGGCTCAGAGCAGGCAAGCAACTTGGCCAAAGTCTCACAGCTGACAGGAGTGGAGGATCTTAATTCTGCTGCTTTACTCATGGTGGTGAAGGAAGAGGTTCTCTCTACCCCGGCCCTGACTCCTGAGTGTTCTGTGTCCACTTAAAACTCTAGGACATAACCAATGGCTTTAGAAGTCACTGGGTTAAAACACCATTGGCTGGAGATATTGATATGGGATGATGGCCTGCTGACGGGAGGCGACAGAATTTCTCGTTAGGAAAACCCCTTCTCAGAAACTCCTGAAAGAACTTGGCCCACTGGACAACACAAACAAGTGGGAGCTTTTGTTGTCTTGAAGTGCATGTGACTTTTCCTTTCACCTTTAAGTGCTGCCGAATTGTAGGATTTAAACACAGAATTCTTTTCCCACGTGTCATTTTTCAGCAGTTAAAAATGCATCTGCTGAAGAGAGGCAGAGTGGGTGCTCATGACAGAGAGGCCTCCCTCCTCTACAGCCCCTCTTCTAGAAGGTTCCAGTTGAAGGGATAGCCTTTCGTCTCCAAATACAGAGGAGGCCACTGGATTGAGCCACAGATGGAGGCGGGAGGAGGGCCTCAAATTAAGAAGACAAGAAAAAAGCTTGCTCCCCAAATAAGCAGAAAGCCTGAGCTGTAAAACCGAGAGTGTTGGCCCTGGGGTACAGGGGTGCTTCCACACTCCCTCGTGAGGTCATTGGAACAGGACCGGAAATCTGAACCTCATGCCAAGGAAAACTCTCTTTGCTCTTTATAAAAAGACTGTTGAGCTTTCTTCAAGAGGGAGCCGCTAGTTGGGACTCACGGATAGACACATTGGCTGCCAGCAAGGAGTGTCCTGGCCATTCCTGAAGGCCTGGGGCCACTCCACTTGCGGTCACACTTCCGTTTCTATCTGGGCTCAGGACAAGCCGTGGATTCTTCAGGTGGATGAGACACCATTTGACTTTTTTTAAATTTCTGGTTGGGAAACCCCACACAGACCAGAGTGTGTTTCATGGCTTTAAATGCTGCCTGGGAAATGTTTCCTTCCCTGGAAGAAACAGCACATGGGGACACGGGCCTCACTCTGCAGCCTGCTCAGTGCCATTGTGTCTGAGGCAGGATCTCCATCATCCGGATGGTCACAGGGATGCAGCCTGGGGTAGAGGAAATGCATGGGCAATGGGGCCAAACTGGCAGGGGTTTGAATCCCACTTTAGCCACTTAATAGCTGTGCACATTTTGGCAAGTTGCCTGACTTCTCTGGGCCTCATTTTCCTCTTCTGTAAAGTGGGGATTATAAGACCTACCTCAGTATTAAGTAAGATGGCACTCCAAGGGCTAGACACGAGAAGGCTCTCTGTAGATGTTTTTCCATTCCCTCCTCACCCTTCCCTTCCCTTACCACAGCACCATTGTAAAATTCATTTTCTAGCTCCAGTTTTTAGAGGGGGAGTTGGAGGCAGCCTGGAGCAAAGTGCCATCTGGGTGTCACAGTGACAGGGGGTGACCTGTGAAAGGTTTCCATCCTTCAGCACAGGGCCCTGCAGACTTCCCAGCATCACTGGAAGAGACCACTCAGGTGTCTACTGGCTCAGCAGACCACGTCCACTCTCTCGTGAGACAGTCCTTCATTGTGGGTCCTGCCTGGGACCAGTGTCCTAAGAATCTAGGTCAGGGCTACTCTCAGTATGGTCTGACACCAGCATCCACCTCACCTGGGACCTGATTAAAAAGGCCTATTCAGGGACTCCTTCCCAGACCTGCTGAACCAGAAACTCAGGAAGTGAGTCCCAGCCGTGTGCATTTTAACACTACTCCGGGTGACCCTGATGCACTGTAAAGCTTGGGAACTGCGGTGCTCTAGGCAGGTTATCGCAGAGCAAAGGAAAGACAACCTCCTATGCACCGTGCCCCTGAGGGCGCCTTTGCCTCCTGGCATCTGTGAGGCAGTGTGGGCTCTGGGTTTAGACCACCGGACTCAAGTTCTAGCTGTACTGTGTAGCTGCTGTGTGACTTTGGACATGTTCTTTCATCCTCCCTGGGCCTGCGTACCCTCATCTGCAAAGTGCACCATCTAATACCTCACAGAGTTGTTGTTGTTGAGTTGTTGAGAAGCATAAATCGGTTCATCCTAACAAAGTGCTTAGAGCAGTGTCGGTCCTGTGGCCAAATTTCAGTCCACATTAGCTCTGTCATCTTAGTTTACAGGAAGCCCAGCGAGGTCGAGGGTCTGACTCGGGGACTAGCTTTGAACAGCCTAAGGATTTGCCAGCAGCTGTGGGTGGCAGAGCAAAGACATACCTGAAAAGTCACTCTATAGAGCCTAATAGCAACAACCACCACCCCCACGGCGGCAGCCAACACAGTAACTTGTTAAACCCTTTTAGCAAGATTGTGGTGTGGAAATGACTGTCTGTATGACACCGCTGGGTAACTGACAGAACTAAGATTCGAATCCAAATCAGTTTGAAAAAAATCATCATGCAATCACAAGTTGGGACGTTTCCAGGTTCTCAGTTTCTTCCCCTGGGAAGCTCTGTAAAGAGGAGAGTGGCTTTCACCTGCTGTTCAGGGCCCCTGCCTGGAACCTGGTGTGGACAGTGTGGGTGGCAGATAGTGCGGACAAAGAGGAAACGCTTAGGAATGATAATTAAATGAGTCCATGTTGAAGAGGCACTTAAGTGGAATAAAATCAATATGTAAGCCATGTAAGGCAGCACACCCATCTCAGCTGCATCCTTAATGTTTGGCGGCTGGAATTCTTTGTTTTGCGAGATCCTGGTTTGCTCGGACTGACAGTCCCACGGAAGCTGCTCTGCCCTGCATCACGCATTCGCAAGGACAAGGGGCTTCCATTTGCTCCAACCTAAAATGCTCATGCTGACGCCAGCTTGGCATGGGCCTACCTGAGGCATGGAGACAGGAGGGAAGCTGGGTTTCTCTGATGGTCTCTTTCCCACTCTCTCAGTCTGAGTTCCCTAGAATAAAATCCTGAGACGAGACATCATGTAAACGTGATTTACTAGGAACCGTTCCCAGTAGAAACCACTAGGGGAATGGAGAAGGAGGCCAAGCAAAGGGGTGACGTCAAAGTGATCAGCAGGGAGAGAGAAGTGGGTATTTTTGGCACGATCCAAAGTCTAGGTCACACTTCAGAGTGTCCCAATCAGGGACAAGGGAGCTTGGCTACGGGTTCCCCCAAGGAGGTGTGAATTCCCAAGCTCTTCCATCTCTCCACCTTCATAAGGAAAGAGGGGTCCAGCAGCCCGAGGGCCCTCCTCCAACAAAAGATGCAGGTGCATGGCTGGGAGTCAGCGTGCACAGCCATGCATGGTGAACACCTCCCGGGGACATGGTGGCGTGCCGCCAGTGTGTGTGCCCATCCTTCCCATGCCCTGCTGTCAGGGAAATGGCATGTGGTCAGTCTAGCCAATGCAAGCAGAACTACAAAACACTGTGGAGGGGGTCGGGGGAAGGACAGAAAAAGGGAAGGGGATTAAGAAGCACAAATTCCAGTTATAAGGAAGTCACGGGGATGCAATGTATAGCATAGGGAATAGAGTCGATAACATTGTAGAAAGAAAAAGAAACATGGAAAGCAGTACAAGTGAAAACATTTTCAAAGGAGAACAAAGAATGAGCAAAACTGCCCTGTGGGGAGAAACACCTAGAAAATGACAGATGGAGACACAGAAAGTGCTGACCAATCAACTACTTCTGCAAGACTGGGGCATGGGAAGTAATAAATCGGTCAGTCCATTCATCTCTCCCCCACAACCAAGCCAGCAGCTGACACAATCGTAAGTCTAGTATATTCCAACAAGTTCAGAACAAACATACTGAGGCTTAGGCAATCTTATGACCCTGCAGCTTTTAAAAAAAAAAAACCACGACAAAAATCGTAAATTTTTCACAAACAACTCTAGCAAGACTGAACTTAAAATCCAGCCATTGAAACAACGGAAAAGTAACCCCTTCCTCTCTGTGCGTGTAAGTCATTTTTAAACAGCTGAGCCATAACTGAAAATGTTGAAACCAAATATAGAGAAAATCAAGTATAATCCTAGAACACAAAGCCCGCCTCCCCATATTGTTCTTGAAAATACCAAAAGGACATACACCTTTAGAATTGAGTTATAGTAGCAGTCCTTCTTAATTGAGTGCTGTGAAATGGACTTGCAGTAATTCTAACTGTGTATTGATACTCCAGGTTCTTGGCAGCAGGCCTGCCCTTGCTGTGTGCACCATCAGAACATCCTAAGAAGCAGCCTGTGTCCTCTTGCCTGTCCTCCTATGGTCCTTTCCTAAAGCTGAGCCCTCATTGGTGTATGTTTCTCTGTTAGGTCAGCTGCCAAGGCCATTACTCTATGTCTGCCATTTAGCAGACACTTGTGAGCCTCCATGCCTGGCACGTGAGATGAGTCCAGTAAGATCTGTTGAATAAATTAGTAACAGAGCACAAGTCTTGCACTCAACCTTTGAGTCTGCTGGATACTGTTCTGCCAAGAGGACCCTCGGCTAGACCTTGCCATTTTATGAGTGGTATTTTGTAGTTATTGCCATTTGTAATAGCTTGTGACCTATGTGTTCAAATGGTGAACTAAAATTTCCCACTGCAGTCAGCACTGGTATGACTCCGAGGGGTAGGTCATTCTGTCCAGTATTGGATCCCATAATTTAAAGATTTGTTAGCTAATTTAAAGGAAAGGTGAAGCAATGGTAATAATAATGAGTTGTAAAAATGGGGCTCCTGGGGGTGAGGTTGGCAGGAAGCTAAGCTTCTCTTGTAGGGAGATCGGTTTCCGCCCTGTGAGCACGCCCCGCCCGAGCATCCATCACAGAGGCGTCTTTCCTCCAACAGCTCGGTCCTTCTCCTGCCTCCCAGGCTGGGAATGCCCCCTTGAAGACTGTATTATAAAGGCATGTGGCCTAATGAAGGACATCGAGGCTGCTCAATAAATAATTATTAACCGAGGGAATGAACAAAGGAATGTAAGACATAACAGAAAACATACGTGTCTCATACATAAGTATTCTATGGAAGCTGTTTCCCATTTGAGGCAAAATAAGAAACACTTGTTGAACGAATGGCTGCGCTTCCTCCTGGACAGCAGGAGGGAACACCCGTGCTGCAGCTGGCCTTGCTCTCCAGAAATCATCTCTGTGTCACTGCCCCAGGGCCGTGTGGGCAGGGCACAGTCTGCAGGCTCCATCTGAGACTCTTAGGCAGGAAAGGCCATATGACAGGTATTCTCAGCAGAGTGGGAACCCCAGGAAAGCACTTGCCTTACACTCTGGGTCTCAATATCTTAACTGCCAAAATGGCAGTGTTAGTCCCAGCCCGTGGGCCAGTGCTTCAAAGACTAATACAGAGAACACTTGCCTCAGATGATTCAACATCCAGATTTCCTGACCCCGCTTCTGCTCTAAAGAACCCCACTCGAGCGTGGGGCATGCAGCCTGCATCTTTAACAATTATTTTAAGGTAACCCAGCGATGAAAGGTTTCTCACCTTGGAACCACCCAGGGAAGTTTTCAGTAAATGGCTGCCCATGCTGTGTGCTTTGATTCAGTGGGTCCACAGTGGGGCTTCCATCTGGATCTTTTTGTTTGTTTGTTTTACAAAACTTTCCCCATAGTCATCAGTCTTTCTAGGACCATTATACAAATTGGAGAGAAGAGCCCCCTCTGGTGGTCCCCAGCCTCTTGTCAGGGTGCAGGGCTTGGTGAGAGAAGCATGGGCTGGATTTCAGCCTCTCTCCCTTGCAACCAGGTCTCGTGTGCAGTCAACAGTCTGAACAGCTGTGCATGGTATCTGGCTCCCAGGTGATTCCAGGGCTCATGCCCAATTAGGACTTGGTGAAGGGTGTTGGTTGTTAATAACCTTTGAAAGCTTTTGAGCAAAAATGAACCAAGTACAGTAGGTCCTTGAATAACGTCATGTCATTAAATGTTTCATTATAACGTTGGAGAGATGCTGTAGGAACTTTTGTTTTTATCAATTAGCCTATGGCAAAATTGGTTTCACGATACGTCATTTCGCTTTAAGTCACAGGACCTATCAACAATGTTAAGTGAGGACTTATTATAGTGAATCGAGATTCACCTGGGCAGCTTGTAGAACAGATTGTGGAACAGCAGAAAGAAGGGAAGAACGTCCACCAAGAGGCTGTTTTGCGCTGGTCTAGGTGGGAGGAGATTGGAGCTGACTTGTTGTGGCAGCAAGGAAAGAGAAAGGAGGGAGAGATCATCCTAAAAGAGGACGCCAGTTCTTTAAGGAGAGTCCTGAGATGTGTCCAGAAGTAGCAAAGTGGATGTGCCAACCAGAGTCAAGAGGTTAGAAGCCACTGCCCCCTGAGACGGCTCCTCGAGCCCACAGCATGCTCACTGGAGACACCCTCCAGGGGTGCTGGACTGGGGAGGTGTCCTCTCTCAGGCCCACCTCTATCTGTGGCCAGGAGAAGTTCATCAGTAACTGTCTCCGGCCTCTGTTCTCAGTCCACAGCTTTGCTACCCCTATTGCTTGTGGCCGGGGAGAGGTTGGAGAGAGGTTGCCCTCTCATATTCCCTCCACCCACCTTGGAGACCACCTGAGACAGTTCCTCTGCAGGCTGAGGCCTCCTGCATCTCTCTGCCTGGGGGCCTTCTTGGCTATAGGAGCGTGCTGCCTTCAAACACCGAGGGGGCTGGAAACACGGGGTAGTCAGTATTCCCGTAATAGCTCCCAACCAAGGAGAGGCAGGTGTTGAAGGATAGATGCCCACCTTTCTCCCCAGTTGATGGCACACTTCCCCACTCCTTCACAGAGGGCCCTAACGTCACCTCCCAGACAAACAACTTGCACCCCAATCCTTGTCCCAGAGTCTGCCCAGATAAGGGTCATGCGAATGAGCAGGTCTCCAGCTCCAGGAAAGCACGTCCACATACAGACACTAGCCCTCAAATAGCATCAGCAGTGGGCATGTTTTTCTGGAGAGTGGAGAGCATGAGGAAGGTGGTCTCCATAGATTGACATCACGTTTCCTGTGTGATAGGCTCAGTGATATCAACAGCGCTTCTCAAATGGTCGTGTTCACCGAGGTCACCTGGGGATCTTGTTAAAATACAGATTCTGATTCAGCAGGTCTGGAGTGGGACCTGAGAATCTGCATTTCTACAAGCTCCCAAGTGGTCCTCCTGCTGCTGATCCAAGGACCACACTTGGAGTCACAAGGCCCTTCACAGCAAGATTCTTCACAAGTGAGTTTTGAGTGGGCAGGAGTGTAAGTGGGTTGGTAGGTGGAATGGAACTCTTCATTGAAGTACATTTCTTAGACAAGATTCCTGGCCAGGATTAATAAGTATCCCTCAAACACTTGACTCCTACACAACCTTTTCATCCAAACACCACTCATAAATTGTTTTTATGCCATGATGTTAAATTCTTTCCTATCATTTCAGGAGAGGTCCCCACCCTATTTTTTTTTTTCAGTCAAGCCCGTAGGGCAAAGGAAAAGAGTGATAGAAAACCAAAATAATTTGATTTGTGAGATGGAATCTAACTTTGAATTCTTAGTTTGTTGATCAAGAATTTGCAGGCTCTGGGAAATCTTTTTTCTTTCTTTCTCTTTTTTTTAAATCTAAGAATAGAAACCATTTTTTTAAAAAAAAATCGAAGAATAAGTGAGATGCTTCTATTTAACAGGAGGAAAAACTTCCTGGATGAACATCAAATACTGAATTGTTGGAAAGCATGGCTACTGGTCTTTACTTTGGGTTCTTCACATAGGGCATGGTTGATTTATTTTTATTTATTTGTTTGTTTAGATTCTCAAGTTCATATTCCTATGGTCCCAAAGGGGGCAATCACCAGCATTTAGCAAAGTGTTTTTATTTGTCTTCACTCTCGGGAAATATAAAGATTAGCTCTAAACAGGGTTGATGAAATGCACCAAGGAGGGGCCTATTACTGGAATAAGACGGTTTATTCAAGTCATTTCCAATTTGTATTGGTTTTCAAAATGTAAGATTTTTATTTATTTACTTACTTCAAAGCACTTTTTTCCTAAGGGTCAAGAGGCCTGTTTGGGAACCACTTGAATCAGACCGTTGCTGCCCAGTGTCACGGCTGATCTCCCACTGTCTGGATTGGTACTGTGTTGTTCAGCCTGCACTCTCCCCAATGTGAAACTTCGCTATGAAAGCAAAAATTCTCCTCCACAGCTGTGTGGTTTAGCTCTCCCCAACATTTGTTCTCACTATGCCTCCTGCTTGCTTCACTTTTTCAAACCCAGAATAGTCTTGAGCCTTTGCTTCCAAATGGTGATTTTGATAAAATTTAAGAAAGGAACCTGCTTTGTAGCACTCTCTTTGCCCGGCTTCCCCAAACCCCCCACGTTTATGGGTGATCACCTCTGGTTCCCTCTGACTGTTCAGTTGCCAGCTCCTAACCAGCAGAAGGTCTGTAACCACTGCCCCTGCCTTGCCAGGCCATCAGCCTGACTTGGCATCTATGCTAGAGTCACCCTGTGTTTCAGGCTCCTTAAAGGCTACTTTTGGTTCACAGGGTCTGTGCTCCCACCTTTCAGTCTCAGTTTCTGGGGATTCTTTGGGGGAAGGCGGGAAGGGGACCTTGTTGTTCCTTGTTTGGTGTTCTCCATCTTGAACCCCTGTGATCCATTCTTATATTTCTAGCTAGGAAACTCTGGGCAAGTGATACACTTCTTTGTGTTCCAATTTCCTCTTTATAAAATGGGCATAAAAAGAGAAGCTACCACAGAGGAGCTTCCTGGCATGTAGTCAGCCGTTCCTGAGTAGGGGCCGTCTGTGTACTCCATCTTTGTAAGCTGATGAGCTCTGGCAGGCCAGCAAAAGTTACGACTTCATTGTACAGGTGAGAAAATGGAGGCTGTGGAAAGGATAGTTAATTTGCCTGATGACACAGAGTTGTTGCATATGGGAGCCAATAATCAAAGTTGGGACACGAGTGCCAAAGCTTGTGCACTTTCCATGCCGCAAGCTCATGTGCTTTTCTTCATGGGTAAGAATTTCACGAGCCCTGTCCCAAAGGATTCCCCCGTGGGAATAGCACTGTTTTTGCTGGTGAGGCTCAGGCTGACTCATCATTGAATGGGGCCAATAAAGTATTTCCTATGAATAAACTCTTTCACTTAACTCACTGGCCCAAGTGATTGGGAACACCTGCTCACCTCTGTCTCCTCCGTTGATTAGGGTATTGGGGACTAAATGCTTCCAAAATTCACCTGAATTCTGTATTAACTCCCTTGACATGGAAGGTCACCTGGTAAGCCTAGAGAAGGAAGAGGGTCTTAGCCATACACCAGACTGCCAGCCTGGCAGCCAGCTATGGAGACGTCAGGGTCATCTTCAGTTTGACAAACCCATGTGGGAAGTGGAAAATGGGAAGTCAGATTTCAAACTCACCCTGGCACTGAGCATAAGGCCTTTACCAGACGTTGCTGCTCCCCAAAGAGCACTGTGTTGGTGGTCAAATAAAGCACCGCTCCACAGGGAAGTCAAATGCTGAGCGATTGAGAGGAAGACGCCCAAAGGCCACAGAGGCTTACTAACCTCCTTATCTGATTCTTCCTGCCAACCACCGCATGTTACAAATAGGGCTGGAGCTTGGCTCCGTTGGCCAAGCTCCCAGGGCCGGGACAGCCGAGGTATGTCTGGAAAAGGGAGGGACTTTGCCAAGGCAAGCATCGCCCATGCCAGACAGACCAGCAAATGAGCTGCGTCTTATAGTCCCTTCATCTGAATCCATGATGAGCCAAGGCCTGTTCATGTAATAAGTGCAAACTCAGGGGCTACTAAGGGCCAGGCTCAGTGCCAGGCACTGAGAATACAGAGGTGAACATGCACAAACCAAGCTTTTCATTATTATGTCCCAAAAAATGTTAATTGATGTTTTCCTGATCCTGCGAGTAAAATGTGCTGGTAAAAAAAAAAAAAAAAAAAAAAAAACACGAGAAAATTTTAGTTAAATCACTTATAATCGCCAGGGAGAAACCCTGATAGCATTTTATGGTATTGGATATCCTTGCTAGCCAAGAAAAAGTGGGACTGGGAAAAAAGCCAGAAGATGTGAATCTTCTTACAATAGGGTCCAAAATTTCATAATAAGAACAAAATTTTTAAGTTTTGATTGGGACTCTACTTGAAAAATGAAACTGAAAATTATGAACGTAAGTTTATATCATCCTCCATTGAACAGCTTTTATAACATCGTGATTATAATTGTCGAGGATATTTTAGACCCAAGGCAAGAACTTATTTGCTTTATTGGCATCTTTAAAATAACAGTGCATTAATTTCTGAAACAAAAGAAGGCATTGAGTGCTGGATAGGCAGCTTTTACAGGTGAATGTTGCTTCTACATCATAAAGGAACATTCTTTGCTTCATATTTTACCTGTTTTTTAAAGCGCAATCTCACACACACACACACACACACAAAGGTCATCTTTACAATGGCATATTTTTCCCAAGGGCTCTCTTTTTTTTTTTTTTTTAAATTTAAAGTCTCCTTCTAAAGCAGCTTAAAGTGTTATCACCCAGGGAAAATTTTGACTTCTTCAACAGTGAGCTGACCTAACGCTGCCAGATCCAGATTTATCCATGGCTTTCAGTGGTGGAAGCAGTTTTCCAATATTACTTTCATTGATTTCATGAAAGCCTGCATCTTTTGCAGAAAGGTTTTAGTTTTATTCTGTAGTAGATTTGTACTGTGTATGAACTGGGTGAGCCGATGTTTACACTGCCTGGCAACCAGGGACTAAGGATAGAGAGTTTGCTCACTGGTCCGCATTCCCAGAGGGCTGAGAGCTGATGACCCTAAGTTTTGCAACAATGCTAAAGTCAAGTTGTCCAAGCTGAAGTTGGTGGAAGCGATGACTAGGACATGGAAGGAACCAGAGCCAAGGAGAAACCTGGTCCCTGGGATGGCTCTCATATACTTTCTGGCGGGTACCAAGTGCCTGGCAGAGGTAATAAACAACCCGCGAAAAAGCGCTGTCCATCCACTGGTGTTGCCTGAAGCAGGACAGCTGAGTTTAGCCACATCTCCCCAGAATCCATTTTTTAAAGCTTCTCTGGGTCCTTCTGTGCCTACAGGGTACCTGCCTGACTACCAAGGGGGTCCATCCTGACTCTGGTATTTTAGGGAATACCCTGGGCATGATCAGAAACTAGAACAAAGAGGGTGGAGATGCTGCTTTGAGGTCAGGTGCTTCCCTGATGGGAGAGCTGTGCAGATGTTATAAACTGCTGTTAGGGAAGTTTTCTCTTGGCTAGTATGGATGTAAACAAGATTTATTAGCATTTGAGTGTCCCCTTCTGTTGCCTCTTCCCACCTGGGAGCAAATGCCCGCACTTTTCAGTGGTTTTCAGTGCCCAGACCCTTGTCTATAAAGAGAATTGTCTGAGGTCAGCGTCACCAGACCCGTGCAAGTGACTTATTGGGGAAATGCTCTTGGGAGAAGAAGAGGGAAGGGACCAGGATGGGGCAGAGGAAGGAGCCAAACGGGGCTGTGCTCTCAGCTGGAGTCTGCTGAGCCTAATCCTGTGGGGGCTCAGGAACAGGACTTGCACAACAGAGCTGGTCTCACCTTGAGGCAAAGGGATAGCCTTTTACACCCGTCAGTCATAGGCCGCAGAGTGTTTGTGGGGGAGGGCATCGTAACCTCCCAGACAAAGCACCTCCGTTCAGCTGGGGCTGTTGAACCCTCCTCGTAAAGGGGTTCTGGGTGGAGTACCTACACAGCCCACACAGGGGGCCACAGTGTTTGCCGAGACCCAGGCTCTGAGAGGCTTCTTTACCTCACAATTGTAGTGGGACAGCAGGGAATAGAATTAAAAAATCTTATGGTCATGCAGCTGAAATAGCCACAGGAGGGCTGTACTGGCGCTGACAGGTGGCAGGAGGGTGATCTGTGGCATCCCTTCTTGTAGCACCGGCCAGGAGCATGTGAGTCAGGACCCAGATGCTGAGCTCTGTCATTCCTAGAGATGTCTCTGCTTTTCACTTTTTTTGCTTATCTCCACCGAGATGCACCCAGAATTTTGTCATTTCTATCAGACTAAGCAGGGTGGAAGAGAGACCTGGAATAATACAGTCAATGCTGGTTTAAATGTTATTTTCTCACATTTTGGAATTAACAAAATTAAGGCCATTCAGCATCTCTTGAACAATCAACAGTGGTCTTAGCCAAAGCTACGTAAAGTGAGGTCCCGTCAATTTCCAGAGTAAATTTTTGAAGCCCCAGTCATTCCTTCACATACAAGCAAAAACTGAAGAAGTCTTCGGGGCAGTAAATCTTTACTTCAAGAACAGATAGGCCTTTGACGTATGTTGAAAACCTCCCTCCTGGCTTGAAAGGGATTGCCAGTGAGTCATTGAGCTTTACAAAAGGAGTTCAGAACTGGCTTGAATAATCATGTAATTCATATATACGCATATGTACTGGGATGCTCTTGAGAGAAATGACACCTGGATGACAGACATGAGCCAGGACTGTCCCATGTCCCAGGGAAACCGAGAGCTAAGGTCACCCTAGGCTTGGGCTCACTGCCTCTGAGGCCCACAGGCTGATTAGCTAGGATTTAGAGGAGCTTCTACTTGGGTCAATTGTAGACGTTGCTTCTGTGGGAGGAACATGAGGAAGAGGACCATGATAAGAGGCCACCCACGGTGAATCATTAGGACAAGTCTTTGGGACATGCAGGCCTTGAGACAGCATTTAAGAAATTATTCTTTGGTTTTCCTTATTGAAATTGCCAGCAGGGGAAAAAAGAACACTTATAATCACTGAGATCAGTTATCTCTAAGATTGGATGCTGCCAGATAAACTAGTTTCCTTTTATATTTCTGTATTTCCTATCTTTCATTCCATTGTATTTGGGGGGGAGGGGTGTTGCTGTTTTCTAAGTTTTATTGATATTTAACAAACAGACCAAAGTACACAAATCATTAAGAGCCCACGGCTCTTTGAATTTTCAGTGATCACACCCAAGAATGTTCCCAGCACAAAAAAAATCCCTTTCACTTCCTGCTTCCCAATTACTATCTTGACTTCTAATCCCATGAAGTAGTTATTTATCTTTTGTCATTTCTACTTTTTGTGTGTTTGGCAATGTTCATAACATATTACGATAGTATATGTATATAAATTATGACTAAATGGGTATATTGTGGTAACTGCTCATATTTTTTACCCTAATTGGACACACAATTAAAACATTTTATTCCACCTGCCTAAAGGACTAGAACTGTTGGTCTGAACTGAGGTACGTTTCTTGGAAATTGGAGGAGAGAGCACAGACAGCATTTCAGAGCCGGAATCCATACCAGTTGGTTCCTTTTGGCTGCCATTGTATTGTTGGCTGTGCTCATTCCCTCTAGAAATTTAGGGCTGTGGAATGGGGAAGGAGACATGTTTTAGAGTCAGCCAAGAATGACCTTGGGAAGTCACATGGCCTCATTGAATTTCAGTGTCCTGGCTTCCGGACACTCAGCAAGTACTTGTTCTGTTCTTTGCTTCTTCCTTCTCCCAAATCTGCAAACACACTGTCTCCCTTTGGAAGTCTTGATTTGCTTCTGTGTCTTGGAGAGGCTCTGTGGGTTATGAAGAGCCTCCTGGCTTTCCTTTGACCTTGGTCGTAAGCCATGTAGACGGGTGGAAAGACAGCAACTCCCGGTGCCCTTCTCCTGGTTCTCTCATGCCGCTGAATGTGGAGTCCATCCCAAGCCAGCTACACTGGAAAACCTCTCCTGGCCCCTTCCCCCCACCCCTGTCCTGGGGAGGCTTGCAGGGGAGCAGCTCAGCTCTCACCACTTCAGGCTGGAGAAAGAATCCCTGTTTTCTTGGTGTGATTTTCTTAGGGTTTGACTTTCCTAAACTAGCAAGATTTGGAGAGGCAGGATTAGGGTGTGCGGTGAGCAGAAAGGGGTCAGAGAGACACCTTCATTGCCTTTCATCCAAACCTTAGGAGGCATCCAGCTCACATGTGGCCCAGCCCAGTTCACCAGGGGAGCAGGTCACCGGGGTTTCCAGCCAAAATATTAGTTAAGAGTGAAGAGTGGGTTTCTCCTCTGCACCTGTCTTCCCAGGAAACCCACGGGAAGGGTGGGCAGCCAGAGGAAGACTGGGGCTCATCCTGGTCAGAGGTTCCTCAGCCCACCACAGCCAATAATGGCTGTTGTCTGAGAACTGCCCTAAAGAAGGACCATGTCTGCTGAAGTCTCAGTTTGTCTCCCAGGCCACTTCCACACATCTGTCTTTGTGCAGCCAGCCCATCTGTTGGTGTTTTTTGTCTTTCAGGAGGAAATGGGCATTTCCTGTGAACTGCTGGAATCAGACTTTCTCAAATGCAGTGTGGGATTTCCATTCATGAGGTCGAAGTCAAAGGTAAGGGGCAGAGATGGGGCCCTTCCTTAGCAGTGGGCTCCCGCCTTCCCACCAGCCTCCTCCCCCTGAGATTTCCTCGTGCAGCAGCTGGGGTGGCCAGCAACTCCGTGCCTGGCCATGGCCTCGCCCCTGTCCAGGGCGCTCTACTCCGAGGATATTTCAGACGGGCCATGGCCATGTGTTCTTCCTCTTTGATCCATATGACACACCCAAATGTGAGAGACTCGCCACGGCCTTCACGCTTTGGCAAGCAGCATCTGCTTGGCCTTCTTGAAATTTGTTTTTCTGGGACATTCCACGCTTGGACTTCCTGAGACAAAAATAAGAGCTGATGTGATGTATCTGGGCTAGTTCCTACAGTTTTGACTCCCCTAGGTAGTCACAATTTTCTTAAGAGACTTCTTAAAATTCTTGAAACCTCAATAATTGTATTGCACTTTATTTTTTTAAGTAAAACAAAGGACAGTCACTCTGATATTTATAAGGAGCCAAATTTTCTAAGCTCAAACAATAACATAGCGCAGCATATTCCAACATTCATGGAACATTCTGTATGTCCTGTCATGAGGAGATGCAAAGATACGTAGAAGATGCGGTTTTTGGTGGCAAAACTAGAATCTAAAGTCTGCCTTTTGAAATGGAAGCTATTTTCCCTGCTATGATTTGAAGGAAATTTCATATTCCTTTGCAACTTTTTTTTCTCCTAAAATAAGGGAAAGCTTAATCCTCCTCTCCTGCCTATGTCATAGGATTGGATTGTTTTCATCTCTAAGACATTTTGGTCCTAATCCATAGTAGCCGTTTTGTAAGCCAATTGTGAGACTGTTCTAGTGAGAAAGAAGATGTGCTCATTTCTTAGTAAATCGCTTGAACCCATCAGCCTCCTTGAAATATACCTGCTTCAAAGTACTGTGACATTTACATCCATAATTCCCGAGCCTTTTCCTGGCTGTTTCTCAGCTGCCCACATTCACCCCAGAAGAAGGGAAACCTCAAGATGTGGCTGCCTTTAGAAAGGGGATTACAAGAGCTGGTAGAATATAGGCCAAATTTTGTTGGACTCCAGGTAGGGTGAGGAGGAAGGAGGAAGCCCCTGAACCTCGGCCATCCTTGCCTACAGTAACATACATGGCACCTCCACACACACATTTAATTGAAATCTACTGAGCAACAGAAAATAGACTTAATTGAAAAAAATTTAACCGTTGCCATGTCATTATAAAATTCAGCCTACATCCCAAACAAACCTAAGGTCCATCTTGCTAGCTTTAGTCTAAGGATTATTGTAGAAGGAAAGACTGTACCACTATCATAAGAGGATCCAGGATTACTTGCCGGAAAGAGAAGGTAGTCATAAAAATGAACACAATGAAAACAAAGCAATGTTGAAATGTGGGACATTAAATTTTGTCAAAATTCATTAACTCTCAACATAGTCCTAGAACTGACAGAAGTGTGAATGTTAGAATGCTGAATTTCCCCCCCTGTTAATGCTGCTGCCTTCCTCCCACATACAGAGTTAAAACCTATAGCAAGACTAAACCTGGAGGCAGAGGATCTGAGCGTCAATTCCTTGGAGGAAGCCTGAGAAGGGATCTGGCAGGGACGGGGCTCCCTCTATTTGCAGCCCAGCTTGCCCTCCCCTGGCCCTCAGACCCTGTGGGTCACCAGGCTACAGGCCACCTGCTGAGCCTCATGGCCACACTATGGGCTTTCTCTGGTTGGCCATCTGTTTCTCTCTCATGACCAGCCTGCCCCGTTTCTGACCTTCTGCTCTCCCAGGCCTCCATCTCTGGTTTTGTTTTCTCACCCAAATCTTTTTTTGCTTTTCGCCTCACCTGATCTTTAATGTGTTTAATTCACATCTTCTGCCAGTTCTGACTCTTTGCTGGGATAAGACTCTTGATGTTCCCTTCCCTTGTGTCTTCCAGCTCCTCTTCCTGTCCTGTCTCCATGCCCCACCCTCACTGTAAGCGGACAAGTCCCACTGCAACAGAAATGCTTGTCTAGAAAGGGATGTCCAATGGCCACTGGAGATGATGGTCCAGTGTAATGGTCCAATTTTCATTCCTATCAGATAGCATTCAGTGTGGTGTCATCCACTGTTGCAAAATTAGACTACAGCCTAGAATTAGTCATAAAGCAAGTCAAATATTTAGATGTTAAATAAGCCGTAGAGTTCAGAGCTTGATGGAATTTAAGAATCATTTTGCCCACCCTCTTCTTTTCATTGAAATGCAAAGAAATGAAGTGTCTTGGTAAAGATCATATAGTCAGTTTGTGGTAGAGCCTGGTTCTGTCACCGCCTACCCAAAGGTGCCTCCCATATTTCCCACACATATATACTGGGGGTGCCAAAAAAATGTATGCACATGGCTTGTATTCATCTTTTTTTATCGGTATATATTGAGTATTACAATTTTAATACAGTTTTTTCCTTTCTTAAACTATGTATACATTTTTTTGGCACCCCCAGTATATAGTGAAAGCCATTTGCTTTGGGCAGGGTTCCCCACCTCACAGGATGGTCACCACTGGGGACACCTGAGATGATTTTAGGTGATATATGGAAACAGCACTAAACAACATTGACTCCAACAGTGAGAAAGTTATTACCTTTTCAACACTCGGTTCAATCCTAACCACATGTAGGAGAAGATCCCCAATCGTGCTAGCACATTTTTAACACCTCAATAAAGTAGACCTTAGGCCCAGAGCCTGCAGCAGGCAACAAAATTCAACAATACTTTGTTTTCATTGTGCTGATTTTTACGAGTCCCATCTTTTTATGGCAAGTAATCCTAGATTCCCATCCAGGATAGTGACATACATTTTCTTTTTAAAATAGTCTTTAAACAAAGAGTGAGGCAATAAAGATGTGAAGTAAATATCACAGGTTATATGTTATGCAGATGTGGCAAAAAAAAAAAAAATCGGGAAGATGGTGCGTATGAGCGAAACTTAGCAAGTCCTGGTTTCAGAGACAAACATGTCACTTCCTAAAGAGAACCTCGGTTGCTGGAAAGGACTCTTGCTACAGTGTGGTCCAGGCCTGGTTTTATTCTTAAAGCTGTGCGTCTGTCCTGATGCTCAGGAAGAGATGCATATAAAAAATAAAGCTTGTCATGCACTTGACTTCTTAGAGGTCACGTGCTGCTGGAAGATTGTAGCTAACACGGTTTAGTTGGAATGCCTGCTGATGCCACTTGTCACCTTCTTTTTTTCTAGTATGAATTCAGTGTGATCTTTGATACAAGCCACCTGTCAGGGGAAGAGGAAGTTCTTAGCTTCATCGTTACTGCTCAGAGGTAAAGGGGATTTAAACTTTTTTTTCAAAGATAAAATATTGATGGGACCAGAAAGGACATGCCCTGGTCCTGCTTTGGTGATGCCCAGGATGCTGAGGGGGAAGAAATGGTTATTCAGTGATAAAGCCCCAAAGCACTGGGTGGACTCGGGTCTCCCAGGGGTGGTGCTTGTCTTGTCCTGCTTGCACAGCCACCCTGTCCCTCTTTCCCTCTCCTTGGAGGACGTCTAGGACAGTCCTGTGCATCCCCAGGTCACTCTAGGGTACTGCAAAGTCCTATGGTCACTTCAAGTCTCAAAGCAAGTTCACAAATCCATAAAGTGTCCTGTCCCATGAAATAATCAAAAGTTGATGTTAAGGCTTCCTCGCGTGGCCAGGGCAAGGCTGCAGGAGGAAAGCCTGCCTCGTGGGTATGATTCTGCTTTCCTCCAACTGTGCTTCTCCTGGCCCTCCCCCCTTTTCCTGAGAGTAGTTCCAGAGCCCTGCAATCTCACAACGGGGGTGGTCAAATGGAAGAGGTCTAACTTATCAGGTACTGTTGCGCACTCACTGGACCGTGCAGGTGTTCAAAGCTGACTCTTTTCCTTTGGAAAAGGGAAAACCTTTTCCAACCTCAGTCTCTAAACAGCCAGAGATACCTACAGCTTCTGTTGCTGAGACTGTGCCCTCTGGGACAGGACGAAGGGGACCCCACACTGGCTCTCCCATAGAGATCCCACTTGGCGATCTTTGCCCAGTCTCTGGAAATGCAGGTGACATCTGTGCGGTCACCTCTCTTTCACTCTGCCATCAGAGGGAAGCCAAGCATATCCCTTTCCCCTTACATTCCCTGGGCAGGAATCAGACGGTTTGATCAAGGTCCCCTGAAACTTGACTTAAAAGGCAGACACCTTCTCCCCATCACCAACAGTAGTCTCTAAAAACCACCTTCAGAAATCCTTTCTCCACTCTTGTTATATCCTTGCCATTATATCTTGGATTTTTACCACCAGACGTAGTGCTTTCCTCTGAATTTTAGCATCTATTATGCCTCAGCCAAAGTTTGCATCTTAACATCCTGTCATCCTTACCCCGAGGAATTCTTGCATTTTCACAAAAAAACCAGTTACACAAAAGTTAGACTGAGATCCTTCGCAAGCCCTGAATCGCTCAATATCTTCCCCAGTCCGTTCCTGCCTCTCACTAATGGCTTAGCCCTCACGGCTTCAGTCTCCATCTTTAGTTGCTGAGCATTTGGGAAGCCCAGGTCAGACCGCAACAAATTTAACTCAGCAGTGGACAGCAGCAGTGCCCACGGGTGCAGACATAAGGAAGCTTTATTTTCATCTCCCACTACCCTTTAATTTTGTTTTCACGGGAGGCCTTCGTCAGCCCCAACATTATTTAAAACTCACAGACTTGAGATTAATTTTCCCTTGGGAATGACCATGAAGCTGCAGGGATATGCTCTCAAGCCCCTAAATCCACAACCACCATAGCATATTTTTGCTTTTAATGCTGCTCTCTACATTTTCCAGCATTATCTCTAATATTTTAGCAAATGTTCTCTCTCCTAAAAATAAGGGCACAGCACAACACAGTGGTTGCTTAACCTTCTTTACCATGTGTTACCTCCAACTTGAACTTCAAAGTTGTTGACTTGCTGGCCTTTGGTTCAGCACCAGTTGGAGTTACTGGACACGAGCGCTGTATAGCCTGTACATTGCGATAGGATGTACAAAGTACATGCAACGAATAACAACAGTGACTGTTAAAATATAGCCCAGTAATCCCAAAACTCGCATACAAGCTTCCAGGCTGGGCTTGCAAGCTTTAAAGTCATGCAAGACTTGGCTCTTTTTAGTTCACACTATTTTCAAGATCACATAATTCACATTCACATAAAAGGTGACTGTGATTTAATAGACGCATGTGCAAAACATAGAGAAGGTAGACTTTGTTCCCCTTGCTAGAATCCAGAAGGACTTCACTGGGGAGGTGGCATTTAAAGAGAGGAGTCTGTTTTCAGGCTGAAGAAACATAGGCACAGCAGCCAGAATATGCAGGGGACAATGTGCTGTGTTCCACCCATGTAGGTGGTAGGCGTTGCAGTGAAGTGGGAAGTCACAAGCCATCTCTCAGGACAGGTGGGGAACATACAAGTGCAGTGGCAGATGGGGCTGAAACAGGAGACTGGGCTGGGCTCTGGAGGCCCACGTATCCTCAGAAAGTCTGAACTACTTCCCAAAGGTAGTGGGGAGCCACTGAAAGTTTTAGAAGAGGGGAGTGACGCAATGAAACAGCTTGCCACAGAGCATGAGATTGTCAGGTTGAATAAAGGGAGGCAGATGCCCATTGACACCTGAAAACTCCCATTCTCCAGCTGGTTCTTGGATCCACAGGAAACTCACTGATGTTGGACAGATCCACAAATGGGCCCTCTTGGTCCCTCAACACCTGGGGCAGCCAATACTCCTGGGAAGAAACATTTGGGCAGGACATAGGACATGGCAGAGGTGTCCCTTCTCCAAAGGAGGAATCTCCACCTGCCTCCTGACTGCAGTCAGGGCTAATCAGAGGTGGAAAAGGAGGGCTGGCCAACACACACTGGTGGAAACTCCATCCAGTAGAATCCCATGTCCATAGACCAGTGGTCTCTGGCCTTAGGTGCCCATTGGAATCACCCGGGGAGCTTTAAAAACTGCAGATGCCTGGTCCACCCCGCAGATTCTGATCTAATTGGTCTGGGGTGAAAGCTGGGCTTTGGGATTTTTAAAAATGTTCATCAAGTGATTCTAATGAGCAGCCAAGGCTGAGAACCACTATTCCTAGTCCCTGAGTCTAAACCATCACATTCTCACTCAGCACACATCTGTTAAGCTCCTACTGTTTACCAGATGCAGTGCTGGGCTCCTCAGAACATGCTAATAACTTAGTAAATTCAAGAACATTCCCTTATGCACATTAATATTGCCACATAGCATCAGGGGACACCGAGTATCAGATCTGCTAATTCTTTGAATCACAGATGTTAAGGAAGCTATATTATCTGTTAAATACACAGCAGACTATTTCAGACACTCATTTCTTTCCAGAATTTGGTGAAAATCTGGTGTTACTGACCCAGAGGGCACCCACAGCACTTGACTCCCTGCTGTGACGGAACTGGTCCTTAAAGTTTCTTATCTTGAAAGCCAAGTTAAACTATCAATCCTGCCTTTCTTCCCGTCACCACCCTTTGAAGATCTCTTGCCCACTTGTGGATCCAAAAGACATAAAGTTGAGACTAAACAGTTTCTCAAGAGCTCCCCTCTCAGCAGCCCGGCTTTGCCGACCTCAGGGAAACCATCCCAAGTCACACGCTTGCAGAATAACTGGAGGCCTTTTGATGTTGGGCCTCTTTATCTCAACTTTTCAACTTGGCTCAGTCTGGAGCAGTCACCCGATGACAGATGAGACTGTTGGGCCTGAGCTGCCAGCGGCCACAGGTGGCTGGACAAATGGCAGGGCAAGAGGTGGCGCTTCCATCAGGAACAGATTATGCAGACCTGGCAGGATGCTGAGTGGGGGATGGGAGCAGGCCCCGCGTGTTGCCATCCCACCCGTAGTGGAGTCACCTCTAGTCTGTGATTCTCTGATTTTTATTGTCCCTTGGGAAAGGAAGGACAAGGAAGTTAGGCCAGGTGAGCACCTGATTCTGCTGCTTCTGCAAACTGTGGTTGCCCTCTGAGTGATGGATGTCACCCCATCTGCGGAAGACAGATGAGGAGTCAGAGGTCAGAGTCACAGAGCACCATTGTTTCGGAACAATGAGAGGAGAGGGGATGTGAGTGCTATTTAAGTATTGTTGCATTCAGCACTTGCTGGGTGGGAGAGGAAGGCAGTGGGGGAGAGGGAGGGCAGGGAGAAGGCAGGAACTCTGCACATGTTCAGGGAATGGTGTGGTGGGGAGTGGTCCGGGAGAGCTGTGCCCAAACCTCCGTGGGTCTGGGGGTCTCATGTTCCACTCCCAGAGGGTGAACTTGGCTTTCGACTGGAATCCCACATCCATGCCCTGTGGGAACCAACTGTAAAAGTTGGGTTCAGCAACATGCACCCACCAGCCATGCCTTTTCTCAAGGCAATCCCTTCCCTGGAATAATAATCACAATTCATATTTGAAAGTTAATAAAATAGTAACCCCCTAAATTTGGTATCAGGAGAAGGAATCACAATGGAAAAGCCCTGTTTTCAGAATCAGCCTAACCTGGTTCGCTATGGGTCCTTGGGCCAAGTTAGCTAATCTCTCTGAGCTGCTCCTTACCTGTCAGAAGTGGGTAATTCCTCCCTCTGCGGTCACTCTGGGGACCCAAGGAGATCCTGCTATGAGATGTGCCTGGCACATAGCAGCCGCTCAACAGATTCAGCTCCCCTTTCCAGAATGACCTCAGAAGAATCCCCTTCCTCTGCTTTATCACCCCACGGGGGATGCTGTATGGGACATCCTATAGCCAGAAGTCTAAAGCAGGCGCTCCCGTGGTATTTATGGTGACAGCTGGCCAGGGTCTCTCTCTTGGTCTTAACTGTCCGTGGAAGATAGGTGATGCTCCAGGTGGGAAATAGCTACGGACGTCCAGCAAACCCCTTCCTGACTGCAGTGCCCTCACCTTGCTGGTCCATTATTTATGGAACAAGCACTTACAGAAGTGCAGGCTGTTGGTGCCCATCCATGACCTTTCCCACTCACCACTACACAGCTCCCAGCACCTGCCACTCTGCCTGAAGCTTTCTCTGGCCGAAGCCCACTCGCCTATGTGTATAGGGCAGGTGCCAGGGAGTTAATGGCCCCTACCCCACCTCCCCCAGCAGCAGCAGGTCTCAGGAGTGAGTGGATGAAGGCCCGGCTCCCATGCGCTCAGTCCTGTGCTCCTCGCTGCCTCCCAGAGTTCCCCCGCCAGACCGAACCCAATTGCCTACATCACTAACCTCCTGCATGACATGCCTCTGTTGTCTTCCTGCCCTTCCCCGTCTCCCCTCTCCCCTCCCAACTGGTATTTCCTGGGGTCATCTCCCCAATACACTACTCACACTCACAACTTTGTGAGGGGAACACAACTGACACAGTAGAGGGCCTACTGTCACTCTGTACAGGGACTGAAAACAGAACTGAGGCTAAATAAGGTGCAGAGTCAGCCCTCGGAGAATGCGGAGCTAGAGCTCTAATATGGAGCCCAGCCGCATGCTGCGGGAGCTAGTGCTGACTGGTGTTCGTCCCCTCTTCCCCAAAGTGGCAACGTGGAGCGCTCCGAGTCGCTGCATGACAACAGCCTCACCCTGATGGTGTCGCTGATGCACGAAGTGGACACATCCATCACTGGGTGAGTAGCGCAGCCCTGGGTTGCCAGAGCGCAGTGGAACACTCTGCCTTCCTTGTACTTGCATATATAGCCGGGAGTCAGTGGCCCGGCCACTTCCACTCCTTGCCAGCTCTGACATGCAAGACGAAGCTTTCGCTACCGTGACTCGTGCCCGCCTCCCTCCTCGTTTTCTCCTCTTTCCCAGCCACCCACGCAAGGAGTTTGATGACAAGTTTAAGCACCATAATTTCTTTGAACCCTCTGTACATCTTTATCTGCATATACTCCCCGCGCCTACTCCTCCAGAGTGCCATATGGAAGCATGATTCCTGGGATTAAAATCCCAGCCAAAGGCTGCTGGGCCAGAGGTTACAGCCAGATGTCCCAGTATCCTAGCTGACTCAAAAGAAGGCTCGCCTTTCTAATTAGCTTCGCAGTCAGCACTGGCTTTGTGTGTCTCTGTGAACCCCTGTGCAGAGCCAGCAGCAGCTCTGCCTGATGTCTGCGGTGGTCTGGATGGGCAGGGAACGATCCAGATGGGCATACCGTATGCCCAGGGGAAGTCCAGGCCACTCAGTGCTGCTGGCATTGTTGGAAAGGAGGCCTGCAGGCCCCAAAACAGTCCGGGTCGGTTTTCAGCCAAAGCCCAAGCCTGGAAACATGAGATCTTGGTTCCTGTTTCCGGCTACAGAAAACAGAGGACATGCCTCTTTGAAAGTGGGAAAAAGATTGGTACAATTAGTTTAGATCAAATGAGGACCCAGTGAACCCTTGCCCCAGATGCAAGCTGAGCTTTCTGAAGGTCCAAAGTTTCTCATTTTTCAGTTTTCAAGTGCTCTGGGTCCCGGCCTTGGCCAGAAGCAGAAATGTGAATACATCACAGAGGGAGCCATGGCAACAGCTCACACTCTCCTGGGTGCCCGGGAATGGGGGGTCCTGTGCGCTTGACATTTTTCATCACATTCTTCAGACGTGAGGCTTTGCTGGAATATATTTGCAACTTAACATAGCTTTGCCTCTGTTCGTGTCTCTATTTTTAACCATATAGTTTATTTATTTGTCTCATCAGAGGCAGTATGAGACTATGCCCAGAACCAAGCCCTGTCCTTGGGGACCAAAGGAAAAACACTCACTCACTTGATCCTGTTGTCAGGCCCTAGGAGGCCTCATTGTGAGGTGTTAACAGCCCCTGATGAAGCCATCGGTTAAACAAACGAGTCAACTGATCTTTCCAGGAACATCCGGGCAAGCATAGAGGAACCAGTTCTTGCTGATAGTACTGGGACTCACTACATTTCTAAAGGAATACACTTACGTTGAAAATAGATGCATTGCTGTCCATTCAGACTCGGTACCAAACAGCTTACATGATTAGTGTTCAGGCAAGAGAGCAGCTTCTAGAATCTCATCTAAAATCCATTATTTGCCTGGAAATTTGAGTGAATCTGGGCTTTGTCTCATCTTGGGGTTTGTTGATACAGGCAACATTGAAAGCTTGCTGCAAACCGAGCTTAAATTCTTAGTCACATCTTCCATAGCCACTATTTGAAATCTGAAAGAAAATGCTATGATTGAGTGGACTGCGTTTTTAATACTCAATTTCTATTAATTTTGGTAGTCTGACAAATTTAAATTTTTAAAATGAATTTGTTACGGAATGAGGTTTTGAATGCCAAATATATGATTCATTTATATTTATTTCCTAAAAGCTTGCCATGATCTTCCTCAATCTACATTTTTCCAATGGCAAAACAAAATGTATGATGTTAGAATCCAGTTAAAAAAACTGAAATCAAGGCTACCATATAGTCTTCCTCTTCATTTTAGAAATGCAGTCCAGTACATATTTGTCTATGTAGCTTATTGATTGGACCTAAGATGAGGAGACATTACTAGAAATGTCTCTTTAGAAAGCATACGTCTGGCTGTGTCCATTTACAAGCGAGAGAAGTAATTCCAGAATGGAAGCATTTGGTGGAAGGTACTGGAGGGAGCCAGGTTCCATGGAGACAGATGTTTGGGTTCTCAGGATAGCAGTGACCATAGGTTGCTTGACCATGGGTAGGGATGACGGATTTCATGGTTTCCTCTTTCAGAATCATGTCTCCAACCTCCTTTGTGTATGGCGAGTCTGTGGACGCATCCAACTTCATTCAGCTGGATGACCTGGAGTGTCATTTCCAGCCTCTCAATGTCACCCTTCAGGTAACCACCCCTGGAACCATCTCGGTCATTGGGACCAACGGAAGGGCCCATGGGATGTATCTTCTACTGAAAGGCAACTGGAGGGCCAGGCTATTTCCAGAAGAAAGTCTTCCCAGCCTGAATGCGGGGAGTGGAATACGTGTGTGTGTGCATGTTTTCTGTAACCACACACAGAATTAATCCCTTCCCCCGCTGCTACTTTGCTGTGTAGACCCCTCTGCTTTTCAACACTTGGAAGGAAAGCTGCATGATGAACCCGGCTCTCCCCAAGAAGGTTTCTGGATGCTGAGGTCCAGGCCAGCATCCCAGCCCAAATAGCCCCAAAAGACCCCTTTCATTACATGTAGGGCAGCCTTGAGGATTTACCATGTTCCCTTCCTCCTGGGGCTCTACATGCTGACTCAGCCAAGAGCCCACTCCTCCCACAGAGGGACAGCCTTTCAGAAGTGCAGTGTTATAAGAGCAAAGCGCGGTGAGCATATGGGAGGAAGCCTGCTGCTCCTCACAGAGCAGGGGCTGGCTGTCCCCTGTCCCACCAGCATGATTTCCGGCAGGGCCACTCCGTGTGGACAGTGGACATTATGAAGGACGCTGTTCCTTTTCTAAACTAGGGGTGGGCAAACTTTTTTTTGCAAAAGGCCAGAGGGTAAGTATTTTAGGCTTGGCCAGCCACACAGTCTGCAGCAACTATTTAACTGTGCTACTATCGTTCAAAGGTAGCCATAGGCAAGGCAGATAGAAATCTGTAACGATGGGCACCGAAATGTGAATTTCATGTCATTTTCACGTGTCATGAAATCTTACTCTTCGTTTGATGTTTCCCCTCTCCCCAACCACCGTTTAAAAATATAAAACCATTCTTAGCTCCCAGGCTATATGAAAACAGGTGGCAGGCCAGATTTGGCCTGCAGATCATAGTGTGCTGGCCCCTGCTTTAAAGTACAGATTCTCAGGCCAGCACTGTTCAGGGTGAGACTCTGAATGTAAAGCTAGAGGACCTCCGCATCATCAAGTCCATTCTCCTCAAACACAGGGTGACAAACACAGGGAAATGTAGGCCCAACCAGGAGAGGACATGCTGCAGGGCCCAGAGCTGGGAGAGGTGGAGGTGGGGCCAGGCCCAGGACTGGTCCAGCATTGACCGTGTGGCCCAGCCCCCTGCCAGATGCTGGGGGTGAAGTGAAGGAGTAAGAGATAGGCCCGTCTCCCCCGCGGTGCAACATAATCTACATCCCACGTCTCCCAGAGCTCCCCCTGCCTCCACTCCATCCTTCCCCATGGAGAAGATGGTTTCTTGGTTTGACATTGACTGCTGTGGCCAAATAATTATTATTTTTCTTTTCCTGTGGCCACTCCGCAGTGGGCCGAGGGGATGACAAATAATGACGGGGTGAGGGTCTAAAGAATGAGGCAGTAAAACATTTGTGGGGTCTCACAAACAATGGTCTTCCTCTCTCCAAAATGTTCTCCCAGGCAACAGACCTTGGAAACCATGATAGATAGCACATGTCCCCAGCTCAGAGAGGATGCACCAGCCAAGCCTAGCTGTCATACCCCGTGCTTGATTTACAGGGACAAAGGGAAAGATGGGGTCAGATCTGCTTTGGGGACCTTAGAGTGATTGCTGTGAACAGGACCTCTGTGTTTCTGAATTGCTTCTCAGAATTCATTTATTTTTCTTCATTGCTTTTTGTAACTGGATAGAAAACAGATAAAGACCAGATGGAGGTATGTCATTGGACTTAAATCACATTAGTTTTAATTCCCTTTTGAGGTGTCATACAATAAAAGATACAGTTAAGAAAATTAGTTAGAAAGGCACACATGACACACACCATGTAAAGGGTACACGTGTTGAGAGGAGAAGGCAAAACGGTATAGCAGGTACACAAAAGATACAAAGTGTTCCTATCACCCTCTAAAAAAAGAAAGAAATCTGGGGGGTATGTGGTTAAATCGTGTTTCTCTGAAGGGATTTTTACAGGGAGCTTAAAGTTTGGTATTCAAGCGAAGAGGTTCCTTCGCATCTGGCCTGACATTGGATACAGACAAGAGAATCAGTGATCGACATGCCCCGTAGATAAACCTCTTGATTATCAGTTGCCTGAGGAAGAACACAGCATTCCATCCGGATTAAGAGAGTTGGCTGGGTCTGAAAGATGGATGGTGTGTGTCACTGATTAGAAGGAGATTCTCTTGTGTTAGCAGAACTGACAGTTTCCTTGAGATTTCTCTGAGGACTCATTTTCCGGTGTAATTGTCATTATTATGACCATCCTGCCGGAAGGCCACTGACCAGGTTCATGGTGATAATGACTAAAGGTGGAGATTGTGGGGGGAGTAAGAGATCAGGAACAGTTCCTTATTCTGACAACATCCCTCCTGAAGAAGAGCACACGACTTTTTATAGAAAGAGACCTTTTGTGTCTCTTAAAAGCTGTTACGCAACAAGCTGTGTAATTGCTTAAAGACGCCGCTATAAATGCAGGTGGAAGAAAGGCGGAAATACTAGTCTTAGGCCTGGTTTCTACATTTCATCTGAGTTTTTCTTAACAGAGACAAAATAATTTGTTGACTAATGATAGGCTTTTGTCTTTTCTTCTTTTTTTCTTTCTTTTTTTTTTCCCCACATCATTTCTCTCACCTGAAAAAATGAAAAATTATGCAGATGTGGCGCAAGAACATTTGCAGAGAATCAAATGTTAAGACTTTTGTTAAAAATAAATAAATATGGTAATACAAGTTCTCCCATCTGTCTGGCTCTGATGGTGAAATAATGCAAATCAAAATCATTTTCTTCTTTCCTTCCCTCTACTCATGTTTTAATTGGGATTTCTCAGACACGTCAGTAGGTTTCTTGTCAATTCTGTGATCTCACGTTTCACTTCAAATTAGTTATTTCAATTGTGGTTGGATAGTCCTTCCTCTTCTTGTGTCTTAGGGTTGTTGTTTTTGGTGCATTTTGTTCTTTTTCAATCAAGAGTTGGCAATAACCTTTCATCCGCTCAATCATTTTTTTGTCTATTCATTGAAGCAGAACCAACGATTGCAAAAAATGAAGACATGGTTTTTCAGGGAAGAGCTGGCTCCAACTAGATCCTTATACGTTCTGTCATGTGTGAAGTCCTGCTTAGATTTCCAGCCAGTCTCCTGACTCTGCCCTTCTGACCTCAACTTCAGAGATGCCTTGAGTCCTGGAATTCTCGCTCTAGTCCCCAGGCCACCAAGCAGCATTTCATTTCTTCCTTTCTCTTGCTCTCTCACCCATTGTTTTTTTTAAAAAAATAACATCTTTATTGAGGTATCATTTAAGTTCACCATTTAAAGTGTACAATTCAATAATTTTCGTATGTTTACAGAATTGTGCAACTGTCATCATAGTCTAATTTTACAACATTTTCATCACCCACAAAAAGAAACTCTACCCATTGGCAATCACTCCCTATATTAGTTTTTTATTGCTGCTGTAATAAGTTACCACAAACTTAGTGGCTTAAAACAACACAAATTTATTATCTTACAGTTCTGAGGGACAGAAGTCCAAAATGGGTTTCACTGGGCTGAAATCAAGGTGTCAGCAGGGCTGCACTCCTTTCGGGAGGCTCTAGGGGAGAATCTGTTTTCTTACCTTTTCCATCTTCCAGAGACTGTCCACATTCTTTGGCTCACGGTCCCCTTCATCTTGAAAGCCAGCAATGGCCAGTTGAGCCTTTCTCACAATATATCTCCCTGATTCCGACTACCTCCCTCTTCCCTATGTAAGGACCCCTGTGATCACATTGCACCTACCTGGATAATCCAAGATAATCCCTTTATTTTAAGGTCACCTGATTAGCAATGTTGATTCCCCCTTGCCATGTAAAAGAACATATGCACAGGTTCCACGAATTGGGATGTGGACACCTCTGGTGGGGTTGGGGGGGGCATTCTTCTGCCTCCCACACTCCCCATTCCCCCGAGGCAACCACTAATCTACTTTCTGTATCTACATGCTACCCATCTGTTTTTGCTTTCATCATATTCCATTTTTTCCTTGAGTGTCATGGTCAGCCTTTGCTCCATCTCCTTTCTCTTATCAGTCTCTTTGTGGCCACCATCTTTTGTCTCATTTCTCGGGAGAAGATGGGCTGCTGGAGAGAGAAAATAGAGAAGATTCTGGGGGGGGGGGGGTGAGAGGGCTAAAGTTTTACAGGACCAAATGCTAGGACAGAAAGGAGGTACACAGATGTCATCAAACAGTATTAGCAAGTGATTAGCTGTGAGTGATGGAGAAACCAAATCAGCTGGATAGTGTAGTAAGGACAGCCCTTTCTGTGAGTTAGATCATTTGGTTTGGGGACAACCCACTTTGTCTTTGAAGGTCTTAGTTACCTCAAACTGTACAAGGAAAGGGGTCGGACCAGATCAGTGGTCCTCAGAGTATGGTTCCTGGGTCAGCAGCCTCAACATCCCCTGGGAACTTATTAGAAATGCAAATCCTTCAGCCCTCTTCCCTACCTCACCAGACGTACAACTTCAGAAACTCCGGGCATAACCTCAGCCCTTCAATCTATGTTTTAACAAGCCCATCTGGTTATTGTGACATGTGCTAACATTAGAGAACCACTGGACTAGATTGTCTCTGAATTCCCACAGGTATAATAGTCATGAGTCAATTTCTAAGTATGTAAAATAAAATACAATTTTTAGCAGGAAGAAGACGAAATACTAAAAGGGAATAAGGTACTTTGAAAGTGTGGGGGTTTTAATGCATATTTGAAGGATTTCTATTTCATTGCAATCCCCTGTCATTCGATATTTCACTTCGTGACCTGCTAGATCCCAAACCCTAGAGGATGCATCACTTCAAAGACTTTTAAACTATATATTGCATGACATGAAATGAAGGTCTGTGTTTCTATTAAACCTTGTTGTGTGTGTCTCATGCCCACAGGTCTATAACACTGGGCCAAGCACCCTTCCTGGCTCATCTGTCAGCATCTCTTTCCCCAACCGACTCTCCTCTGGAGGTGCAGAGATGTTTCACGTCCAGGAGATGGTGGTGAGTTCTCCCTTGTTTCACTGTTGTTTTCAGACAAGCCAGTTCATTTACATTTTGTATTCCACCCCGAAGGCCTAGAGAGCTCATTCATTCTAACCTTTGGAAACATATCTGGAGAAGTCAGGAACCTGTAACCCCTAAACTTCTACATTGAGACAGTTTAGTTACTGCCATAAGAAGACCTTTTGTGGAGAGGCAAGGTTTTGAACCTGACTCTGGGACAGACCTTAGTGGCTCTGGGATCCCTCAGCAACTGTCTACTGTCCTATGTGTATCTGAATGCATTTTTCTGAAGATCCTCAGCATAATAAAGATTCTCAAAGGGCCGCTGATGCCTGGAGGATGAAGGATTGGTTCATAACGCATAAGTGTGGGTTGAAACTCAAGTTCATATGCAGAGTACGCAATTCTACTTGAACCTAAGTCAACTGTAGATGGTTTTGTCTCAAGGAAAGCTTGATAACTACCATACGATCATTCCCGCCCACCGCCTTGAAACATTCTCCTTGGCTTCCCAGACACTGCATTCCCTCGGTTTCTGCTTTCTCGGTGGTTTTTCTCATCTCCCCAACTTCTACGGGGCCCAGGATCTCCTTCTTATCTACACTCAACCTCAGAGATCTCACCCATACTCGTGGCTTTATATTCGGTCTGTGCGGAATTCAACAAATACTTTGCACCCACCATATGCCAAGTAATGGCTCATTGTGGGGAACAAAACAGACAGAAACATAATAAACTTGCAGCCCTTGTGTATATTCTGGTGGAAAGAGATAAATACTAAGTAAAACATATAGTATGTTACATGCTGATAAATGCTATGGAAAAAAATAAAGAAGGGAAGGAGATGAGAGTGGGCAAGCCTGAAGTTTTCTGGTTTTTTTGTTTTTTGTTTGTTTTAGTTTCCGGTGTACAAAACGATGTAATAGTTAGACATTTGTACCCCTCACAAACGTGTAATTTTAAGTAGAGTGGGCAGGCAGATCTCACTGAGACCAGGGTGGGAGACCAGAGCTGTCCCAGGGGCTTGTAATGTGACCTTTGCACATGAAGGCCTCGCCAAGTCAGTGTTCCTGAGAATTCTGTCTCCTTGATTTTAGCCCGACGTGGTTTCTCTCCTTGGAAATGCCACCCCCACGCTGCCCCTGTGCGGTGTCTGGGTTGGACATCCAGGAGTCTCAGTGTGTGTGCCCTTCAGCACTCACTCTGGGGGAGCTGTCTGCCTCAAAGTGAATCACTTCCTTCGCTGGTAACAGCAGTTGAGAGTACCAGTGATTTTTTAGAGCTGGCTGGTTGTGAAGGCACATTTTGTGTGAGAAACATCCTGGGTTTTATGACTTAGTTATACATAGAGGGTACTTGCAACAAGACATCTTCCATGCAGCGAGGGGACTTCACTTGTACATCAGCCAGCCTGGCACTTTAAAGCAACCAGCAATAACCCAAAGCAAAACTGAACAACTTGTTTATTTTTCATTGTCTATTACTTGCTCCCCAGGTGAATACATGTTCTTTCCTTCTCCTCCTTCACCCTCAGTTTTTTCTGTAGAAACTCAAAGACCCACCCTATATCAACTCAGCGCTCATCCTGGCTGGCAGGTTCCTGCTAACAAGAATTCAAGGTTTAGGCACCCTTCCCGGGATGCGAAGTCCTTGGGTGCTGTGCATTCTTTTCCTTGATATCCTGTAACTTAAATGATGTCATGTAAAGTGAACTGGTAATAATACCAGCTTATGTTAAGGGGATAAGAGAGAGAAGAGGGAAAAGGAAACCCCTCTCCAGCAGGAGGTGGATTTCCAACCCTGGCATGGATTTGCAGATTATGTGATCTAACCCTCTGCCTTTGAACAGAGTATATCAAGACATCTCCCCAGTACAACAGAACCGGGTTTCCAGCAAGTTCTCTTAATTGAGCCATTCTCGTATCCCTTGAATTCCATTTTTTTGTGACTATCCTCAATTTTTCATGCTCTAATTTCCCCGACCTTTTCTGAACTAAAATGGAAAACAGTTGCCTAGCTCCCTCTGTGGAGAAGTTGAGCTGTGACTTAGTCATTCTTCCCACTTCTCTTTTCTACAAGAGCACAGTCCCTTTAATTCTCTTTTTCCCATTTTAGGCCATTCTCTTCGCTCTCTCCACATTGTCCAAATAAATAAAAATTCAAAACTGAGCTCCAGATATCTAAGCCTCTTTATCCAGCCTCTCCTTATCACAGACTGTTATTACTCAGGCAGGGAGGACCCAGTTTACCATTTGAGAACTTGCTGATTTCCACTCCTAATAATTTCTCTATGTAACTCGCAGAGACACCCTGAGGTTCTCTATAAAAAGATCAACAGGGAGATTTTAATGGCCAAAACCATGAGGTCTAAAACCCTACATGACCTCCCACCCACCTTTCCAGGCCAATATCCTCTGGCTCTGACCTCATCCCTGACCTTGTCTTCCAGCCACTCTGGACCAGGAAGGCTGCTGAACCACCCACTGTTCACTTCCCTGGGCCTTCTGACCTTGCCAATGGCGTCACCCTTCCTCTAGCTATAGAAAGCCCAGTTAAGACCCAATTCACACATCCTCTCTTCCATCAAGCCCTCACAGATGCCTTCCCAGATAGTCCTACCTCAGGGCCTTTGTACCTGCCACTGCTGAGAACACTCTTCCCCGAAATCTTTGCATGGCTGGCTCCTTCTCATAATGCAGGTCTGAGCCTAAACTTCACCTTTTCAGGGAGGTCTTTCCTGACCACGTTAACTAAAGTTGCAAACCCCCATCAACTTTCTGTCCCATTTCCCTGTGTGTTATTTTCTCCATATCACTGGCCACTATCTGGAATTACTATTTTTTCATTGTCTCTCTTCTTTCACAAGATTAAAAATAGTGTGACAGTAAAGGTCGTGGCTGCCTTGTTTCCTGTGTATTCCCAGCGTTTGGTGTCTGAGCCACAGTATGTGCTCAATTAAATGAAAGAATTGACTATTCCCACTGTAGTAGTAAAACATCACAAATATTGCTTTCTGCCTTAGGGTAGGTGTGTGTCCTTACCTGCAACACATCTAATATGTACCTCCTATGTCCTAGGAACTCGGGAAATTTGCATTAAATTCAAATCCCCTCTCTGTCTCATTCTCTCCCTCCCTCCCCACTCCTTCACTCTATCCCAACCTCTCTTCCTCCCTCCTTCCCTCCCTACAAATACACACACACACACACACACACACACACACACACACACGTCAAGTCTGCTGATCTCAGCCATGGCCTCAAAGCACTTTTTTTTTCTTCTTTCTGCACATGTCTGAATGTGAGCTGAATAGTCAAGTTCCTGAAATGGGCCAGGATTATGCTGGCTTCCTCTTTTTTTTTTTTCCTCAACAGAAGCCAAACACTTAAAAAGCGAAGCGATGGCTGATTGAATTCTGGAGACAGAATTATGACGTTCCTGGGCTGTGGGGTCAGTTTTAGTTTGGGCTGGAAGGATAGCTTACACTCAACACGCACCCTCTGGAAGGTGGGGATACGGTTCGACCTGGGCTGTCCACACACAGTGTGGTCCCGAGGCTGCCCTGTAACCTGTGTGGACAGAGCAAATGAATCAGTGCCATCTCCCTGCTGACTGAGGGCGCCAGCCTTATCAAAGGGCCTTGTGCTCATGCCGCTGTGACATCTGGAAGCATTAATGCTTCCTTGCGGCGTGTGGGCCAGTTGGAATGCCCACGCTTAGGTGCCTGGTGTTCTCTGGCCTTAACAGTTGGTGATTACGCAGTTTACTTTCCTTCATTCCTTCTTTCATTCCTTAAAAGCAACATGACACAGAGCCCTGTCATTGCAGGGGTGATGGGTTGTTACCAAAGTCGGTAACAGGAAATCTCACTGAAGATAAACATTGCTCATCGGTCATTGCCGAGAAACACATGGTTCTAATTTAACCTGCTGAGGACTAATTGTGTATACTTCGGAAGCACACAAACAGGAAAACTCCTTTCTGACAGACACACCGAGTTTCTTCCAAAGATCCAAAGGAACTTTCTCAACATTGTTAGACCCTGAGAAGTAATTATCTCCCTCGCTGTCAGGGAGCCAACTTCACTTACTTCTCCTTCATAATATAAACTTATGACCTAAAGCAATGTTTCAGGCCTCCCATGAAGTCTTCAAGCTTGAGACTTAATGAATGGCATCTAGGTTTCTCTTTTCACTGCTCTGATGTTTATCCTCTTCCGAAAAGGAGTGTAAGAGGTTAGACACGAAACATGGCATTCAGAAAAATGATTATTTACCTTTTGATAAAAGATGTAATAATGAAGTGTTACATCTAATAAATGCAGAGATAACCCAGTAGGTGTGTTCCTTTATCTTTTACTGTAAGATGGGTCCAAGGCTAGAACCAGAGCTTAGATAAACCAATACAAGTGCGAGGACTGTGTTATGTCCCATAGGGGGGCTACTGACTCATTTATTATCCAAATCCACAGCCCATTCTGCCTCCAATATGTTTCATTATCTGTGGAAGTAAAATTTTTGGCATGTGTGTCAAGTGCTCAGATAACATTCATGTCTCACTTTTTCGCTAAGAGAATCTGACCGCATCTGGAAATTCTTTTGTGTCACTGCTTCTCTGAAACTACATCCCATCTGCATCGCTTTAATTCCAGTGAAAGGCCATCCCCATGTTTGTGAAATGGGCCTCATCTGGGAGACTTGTCTTTCTCGGAGTCAATGTAAATGAATTCTCTTTGATAGGGCAGCCTGGAGGCAGCCTGCACTCTTGACTTTGCAGCGCGTTGGCCTGTCACACCCAGAGGAAAAGGGTGCGGAGGAGTGGGGAGGGAGCTACATTGTTTTAGCCAAACCTTAGAGCTGGTGGGAGAGAAAGACAACATTAGCTTTTATCGTAAGAAGTGAGATTTTAATGGAAGAATGGCAGACTCATACGGAGGTCAAAATTGTGCAGTGGGTTGTGTTCTTCCTGTTCTCTGGAACGTTGATTTTGAGGCTTTGCCCCTTTATTTTCTGTTTCAGTTTTGGTCTCAGTAACACCCTGACCTTTCAGAGCTAGTACAACTTTTCACAGTGGTGATGGACTTAAAGGATGGGGAAAAGGGTTGGGGAAAGCAAAGATTTTATTTAGAAGATCATTTTTCAATTAGAAAGAAGACATCTAGAGTTAAAGTTCTGACCTTTTCCAGCTTTTTAAAGTTACTATCTTTCCCTTTCTGGAAATTCAATAATACTGGGTCATTTTTAAACTCCATTTCCAACTCTGCAGGTTTGGCAGCGGACTGTTATTTATGGGTAGCTGTTATGTGTTCTCATTTACCCTTTTCGGTTCAACAACAGAATATGGCTCTTCGTTTGAGGATCAAGGGTCAGAGAGACTGTCCAAATCTAGAGCCTCAAATTAATGTACCTCGTGTTATGATCATCAGACTGTTTTTCTTCTTTGGAAAGCAAAATGTTTTTCCTTTTTGTCTATTTGTATGACCACATTTGAGTTCTAGCTACACACAGAGCTAAGTGTATCAGAAAATCAGAACTTACTGAACTGATAAACAAGGGTACCCATTTTACAAAGCAAAAGAATCTGTAACTCTTCAGAAGGGTCTACCAAAGGATGTCATTGAGAGCCCCTTCCTTTAAATGATATGGTGCACACACAAACGGTGTGTTTTCAACCTTTTGAATATATTTGTAACATAAAGCGAGGCTTATCCATTATGAGGAACTACCTAAGAGTGTTGTCAGTGTTTCTCTGCCCTTATATTAAATTGTGTCCCTGCAATTGAAAACTCAGGATAAATAAATGGGTCCACCCCTTCTAGGTCATTCTGAGTCTGCATTATTACAAAGGCTTGAAATGAATGGAGAGACATGAAAATATTTATCTTAGGACTTATGATTAAAATATTGTCATTTTTTACTGTTCTTTGGTCACTACAAAGAAACACATTAATAAATCATAGCAATGCGATTTAACAAAAGGTACAATATGAAGGATTCTGTAAGACTGCTTATCACAGTTTACATGTAGTTCTTATTTATCTTTCTAGTAGTAAATGTATTAGGTTGGCCTAATTAACCAGTTAGTATCATTTCTTGATCCTTTTATGAACATTACTTTTATTTCAAACCTTGGAGTCCTAAAATTAATATCATCAAAGCCACTTTGGTAAATGTTCAGCCTCTGGTGGCAGAAAGGGAACTTACTGTCTTCTGATAACCTTGGTTCCAAGCGTAGGCAATAGGTAATTAAATTAACAAAGTAGGCATTCAAAACCTTTTCTGGGTTTTAAAGCCAAGGGGCATGTGAATTCAGAGGAGCAGGTGGCAAGTCAGGAGATGGGTCATGTTTACTCAGTTGCCATCAGCTGTGATTGGTGTAATATGATATGGAAAAATGGCCTAAGGATGTAACAGAGAACATAAAGTCAATGATTAAGAGATAAATGTCAGTTAACAGAAAACACATGTTACTCAAAAATGAACCTATACCCCCTTTAATCCAAGGCAATTCAACAGTTTTTAGATCAAACTTTGCCCAAGACCTACATTAGTAAAAACTCCAAGCTTGCCTCAAGGAAAGCACTGTTGTCATTGAGTTTGTTCCTCTGCTAATTTAATCTTCCATTTCTCTTTTATTGGCTGTGTACTGTGTTCAAGGCAGTAAGCTTTGTTCATCAAGTCAGAGACACTTTGGTGATTTCTCCCAAGCCTAGAACCCAACCAGCGGGAGTACATTAAAGGAATGGAGCTGATTCTGGTAGAAAGGGGACATTTATGCCTTAGCCTGTTAAAAATATACCAATAACACCACATGCCTCAGGTGAAAAGCATTTCCTTAATTTGAGACATGTTAATTCTCCTTCTGGGTAACTGCCCACCCTCTACAGTTTGCCAACAAGGTTTTCCTCTGTGTCCAGGCCCACCTCTCCTGCCTCATTTCTGGCCACTACTCCCCAACATTCATCCAGTGCTTGAGCCATGTTGAACTAACCTCTCTAGACACAAGTCTGCTGTTTGTAAGTCCATGCTTTTGCATATACTGCTTCTTCTTCCTGGCACTTTCCCCCTTTTCTCTCTGCTCTCTGGAAATTCTCGTTAACCTCCATGACCCACCTGAACTGCCACCTTCCAGCCAGGAATGCAGATCAAGGCAGGGGCTGACTTACTGGTAGAGGGAGAAATGTGTAGACAAAATTTATAATGACAATAGGAGCCCTGCTCCGAGGGCTGTGAAAGGATAAACAATAAGATGATGGTCCAGGCATGTGTGGAACAGAGGCTGTGCAGCCCAGGTATGAGGAAGGTAGAACAGGACAGTGAGTATCCTGGTGGGGATTTTGGAGATGACGCTCCTTCCAGAGTCAAAGCTTGTAGGTACATGACAGGTTGTTTAACCTCTCTGGACCTCAGTGTTCTCATGTCGAAATAGGGGTAAAAATTAAGGAGACCAGATGTCCCCGTTTGCCTGGCACATCCTTGGTATATATGTCTCTATCAAGCTAGTCTGTCTCATGGACTCCCCACTTCACTCAAAAATGTCCCCATTTGGACAATATATTATATGGTCACGCTACTGATAGTGGTACCCTCTGCACAGGAGTGTTATAAGGATTCAGTGTGCATCACAGCTCTCAGAATAATACCTAATGTTAGCTGGTATTATTCCCATTCATATTTGAACTCAGCGATGGGGCTTGGACTCTGCCACCAAGTGACGTCCCCATTCTCCTTGGGCTCCCAAGAGTTTCCCAAGGCACCATTATGTCTTGGTTTCAACTTGCAATGTTTTCTTTGGGGTTGGGATGGCGGAAGGGGGGAGGCCAAATGCCAACAGAAAACCCGCAATAGCTGCCTTCACAGAATTCAGCCTTGACATTGTATCCCGCATCCTTGAAAGCACTCACATTCCAAGAGACATGGACCTCTTCCAGCTCCCAGAGGTCACAGAAGATAAGCAGCCATGTCATGGGAAGCATTTGGACTCAGATAGTCTGGAAAATAAATGAGAAGGGAGTGGGCAGAGATGAGCAGGGGGCAATGACCACAGAGTCCTTGGCCAACCAAGGAGAGGAAGCTATTGGAGATGAGCGCCGCGGTGCTTATGTTGTCTGCAACGCAAGATAACATTCCTTCCCCTTGATTTTGAGCAAACAGGGTGGCTAAAACCAAGTTTGGGGGTGTTGGGGGCTCAGGAATTGCTTATCTACGTAATGTGAGATAGGGGACCCCATGCTCTAGTTAAAATGTACAGATAGTCTTCAGAGTGTGGGATTAGCAACTGAGGCCAAGCTTAGTAACCACATAGGCCACCATCCTCATTTTACACATGAGGAAACTGAGGCCCTTGGAGACACAAATTGGCACAGCTGTTAGGAGGCAGAGCTAGGGCTGAAGCCCAAGGCAGTCGAGTGTTCATCACGGCCATCTGTGCCACAAGATTCCTTCACTGGGTGTCACTGCCAACAGCCAATGATATGACCTTGGACGAGTCACGGAACTCGAGGCCTCTGGTTCCTTATCTGTCAGGCAAGGCCATAGGACTGCATTATCTTGGAGCTGCCGTCCAAAAACAACATTTCAGGATGTTCTGGTCCCCTTCCAGCCTGAAACTGCATGGGGCGGCCTGGCTTCCCGGGCAGCAGGCATTTTTGTCTCCCAGTGTCTGGGCTGGAGTCATTTTTTTCCCCACAGTGGCAGGCCTGGATCAGCATGGAGGACTCTGGGATCCCGAGGCTCCTAGGCTACTGGTTCCTTCCTTTGACCAAGGTCAAAACAGGAAAAAGTGTTTTCCCTCTATCCTCACGGCTCCATCCTTAGCCTCCATACCTGAGAGGCAGGGAGGGGGTTACAAGCAGATCTCTGGAACCAAATGGCCTGCATTCCAACCCAGCTATGCCACCTACCAGCTGGGGGACCTCAGGCAGTCATACGACCTCGCCTTTTCTTTCATTTTCTCCATCCGTAAAATGGGGATAGGAGTAGCATTCACCTTGTGGGAGTGAGGACTGGATGAGTTAATTGGTGTAAAACACTCAGAGCCTGGCACACACACAGGAACGGCTGCACATGTGTTGGGTATCTGTGGCTCTGGCATACGTATATACGCAACACATAGCAAAATGCTTGTCTTTGATAACCCTAGCAGGGACTGCATTGCTCAGTTTTAGCTGAGGGAGTGCCTACAACAGGATTAGCTGGTCTGAATCAGATCCATGCAGCACCAAGCAACCTTCAATCTCTATTTGAAAGAGGACCACCCTGAACCTCCCAGAAAAACGTCATTTTCCCGATTGAAGTGATTCCCGCATAACCGCAGTTGGGAGCACAACTGGCTGAGATTTTCATTCACCACAAACTCAGTCCCCACTTCCCTTCTCCAGATTCCACTGGGGCAGATCAAATGTCACACTGAATCACGTCATGTCACCATCATCACCCTGTTCACAGGCTGCTCAGAGACTCCCGGGAGAAAGAGGAAAATAGTTCTGAGCCAGGTCTCTGCCCCACAGGCTTGGGACTGAGGCTTCGCTTGTTTCTCACCCCCTTGCCCTGCTGTGCCGGAGGTGGGAGGGGGGAATAGAGGGTGACAGCACCAGGCCTCAAAGCCGAAGCCCATTAGTGAAACTGGCTGGGTTTGGGGCTCTGCTCCCATACTTTCTCTCCTGGCCTAGAAGCGCCAAGTGCCAGTTTGTAGAGCCAGAAGGAACTCTGCCCTCATCCCTGACTTTAATTAGGACAGATGCCTCCTGCAAGATACAGAGATTCTGTTTCTCTAAACCAAGACCAAATGTGTTTGGGTGGCCAAGCCTGATCATCTCAACAGAGGAATGTACATGCCACTGGCCTGCAGGAGGACCATTTTTCCAGTGGCCTTTCAGCTAATGTCCACTCCAGAAGATAAATGGGAAAGTGGAGACCCACATGCTTCAGCGTGAAAAGTGATTAAATTAAGACCACGAGCCCACATTCAAATTCTCAAATGCTCAGTGAACAAAATGTTTTCCATCCACCCATATGCTATATATGTCTAATTATAGGGCAACTCCCAAATAACCCTGTCCCCCGTTTCCCTAATGAGATAAACTTAACCAAGTTTTTTTGGCCAACTGAATAGGAATCAGAACTGTGGTTGCCTTTGAGACGGGGGTGGGAATTGACTTTTGGAAAGGGGCCACTGGAGTGATGGACATACTTTGTACCTTCATTGTGGTGGTAGTTACATGGGTGATTCCATCCATCAAACTGTGCCCTAAGATCTCTGCACTTCAGTGGATATAAATTTTACCTCAATAAAAAGGTTGGAAAAATTAAATACCTACTGAGAATATTTAACCTAATCATGTAGTTGCATATAGTAGTACCCCCTTATCCACGGTTTCACTTTCTGTGGTTTCAGTTACCCACGGTCAACCATGGTCCAAAAATATTAAGTGGAAAAAGCCAGAAATAATTCGTGTGTTTTTAAATTGCACACTGTTTTGAATAACGTGATGATTATCTCGAGCTGTTCAGCTCCATTCCGCCTGGTATGTGAATCATTCCTTTGTCCAGCATCTCCACGCTGTATATGCTCCTGCCTTAGTCACTTAGTAGACGTCTGGGTTATCAGATCGACTGTCACAGTATCGCAGTGCATGTTCAAGTCACCCTATTTTACTTAATAATGTCCCCAAAGTACAAGAGTAGTAATGCTGGCAATTTAGATGTGCCAAAGAGAAGCTATAATGTGCTTCCTTTATGAGGTGTGATTGAAAAATACAGTGAATGTTTAAATTTTAAATTTTTTATTACAGTAAAAGACACATTGCCATTAATCCCCCTCAAAATACTCCCCTTCGCTTCAAACACGCTTAGCTCATCGTTTTTGCCACTTTCTGAAGCAGTTCTGGAAGTCCTCTTTCTTGAATGTCTTTACTTCATCCTCCATCATGACAATACTCCATGTCACACATCGCTTCTAGAACGGCAATTTCTGTCAAATAAAAATATTACGGTGTGTCCCCATCCACCGTATTCACCAGATCTGGCACCATGCAACTTCTGGCTCTTCCCCAAAGTCAAAATGACCATGAAAAGAAAACGTTTTGGATTGATTCAGGACATCAAGGCAGCCACAACAGCACAACTAAAGACACTCACAAAAGAGGACTTCCAGAACTGCTTTAGAAATTGTCAAGAACAATGGGATAAGTGTATTTGAAGCAAGGGGGTGTATGTTGAGGGGGATTAATGGCAACGTGTCTTTTACTGTAATAATTTTTTTTTAATTTAAACATTCACCATATTTTTAAATCACACCTCGTAAGTGAAAAGGTATATATGTGTAGGAACAAAACGTAGTTTTTTCAGTACTATCTGCAATTTCAGGCATCCACTGGGGGTCTTGGAATGTATCCCCTGCAGATAAGGGGGGACTGCTGTACTTAAAATTATATGAGAATAATATATTAATTTATATTACTCTTCCCATTCACACATTTCACAAAATGGTTTTATGCAAATGTACATCTTTTGAGATCAATGTATACCATTGCTAAGCCACTTTTTAGTCAATAGCTTTCTGAGCATATCATCTTCAATTTGTCTAATTTATTTGAAATGCAAAACTTTTTGGATCCATGTTTGATGCTGAATTTTTTTTATTAAAATTTATTGGGGGTGACAATGGTTAGTAAAGTTACATAGGTTTCAAGTGTATAATTCTGTAATACATCATCTACATATCACATTGTGTGTTTACCACCCAGAGTCAGTTCTCCTTCCATCACCATATATTTCACCCCATTTACCCTCATTTACTACCCCCTTCTCCCCCTTACGCTTTGGTAACCACTAAATTATCTGTGTTTATGAGTTTTTGTTTCTTTATTTGTTAGTCTTATTCCTTGGTTGCTTTCAGTTTTATATCCCACATATCAATGTATAACACTGCAGCAGATGTATTTCTCATTTGTCTTGTAAGTTATTACTCATGATATTCACTACATAGGAAACATGTTTTGCTTTCTGAAATGAGCTTTAAAATGTTTATCACAACTTACAAATGCACCCCAGGAATAATCACTAAATATGTGTTAAATCTCATTGTCTTCTTGCCATTAATGCCCTCTCGTGACCTCTAAGAATATCCAAAACCAACGTTAATTGAGACCATTTCAGGCTGGTGTCTTCCCAGATTTTGTGGTTCAAATAAAGTAATTGAGAGAATACCAAATTATGAGAACCTTTTAAAGAATAACAAGTCATAAACTATAAGAGATTTGTAATACTTTTCTAATAATTAATTAGATGAAATATACCTTCATGTTACTTATTTTCAGGTATATACTGTGAATCCTGGCATATGTGTTCAGACCAGAGATAAAATAGAGACCAATTTAGTACATTTTGGGGTCTTGTTTTATAGTTCATTATTAAAAGATTAACATTGTTAGCTTAAGTTAGAAGTTTCTTTAGGTAAAAAATTTAAACCTTACTCCCTACCACGAATGAGAAGTTGAAAAATTATTTAATAAATTCAAACTATATACTGTATCTTACTCAAGGACCTTAAAGATAGGAGAGTTGGTTTAAACAGATGCTTCTGGTTAGAAATGGGATTGTAAACACAATCCTAAATTATGAATTACCAATTATTAATTTTGTGACTTGATCTTCAGTCATGTCCAGTATTCAGCTTTAACCAGTGTAATGTGGTGCTATATAAAGAAGACTGTTTTTTAAACAATTCCTCCATTTGGGCATTAAAAATAGTGTTGTTCTTAAAGAAATCATATGGAAGACTATACACTGTCACTTTGGGTTTCTTTTGCCTTTGATGTTGCTGTTGCCCAAAACCATTGCTATTGCTGTCAGAAAACTCACCAAGAGCTCACTGGGCATATAAGCTGCTGTATGGCTAAGTGAGGTGGCTGCCCAACCTTTTTTTTTTTTTTTTGTAGCAGAACCCTGGTTTTAAATGGCATTACAAGTGGTTGAAGCTCTCTAGTTGGAGCAGAGATGAGGGCCCAGAGCAGTCCTGCTGGATCCCTCTTCTCCTCACTAGAGAGACTACTATGGGATTTTACAGCACCCTGGGGGTTCCATGGGACACAGTTTGAACCCCTCTGGCAGTGGATCAGGCATAAAGGTTTGGTCTCAGAAGATCTGGGTTCAAAATCTGGGTTCTGGACTCTGTGATTATTGTTGGCAAGTGACTTAACCTGAGTCTCATTTTCCTCATCCGGACAAAGAGCGTGAATGCTTATCTCAGAGCGTTGTAAGAATGCTGATAAATGTGCTTTGGAGATGATGAAAGTAGGTTTATTTTGTTCCTTAAGTCTTACGGTTTCCTAGACACGTCTCATTTACATGTTGTATGCCATGTCATCTTAGTTATTTAAGGACTGAGGATCTACATTTTCTATCGTTCCCCCTTGCTGATGCTTCTACTTCTGCCTTTCAGCTTTTCGGCCATTGTCGTCCACTGGAGAATGGACAAGGGGGAAAGCTGACTTTCGGCCCTACTGCTACCACCTCTACCATAAAGAATTCCATGCTTATGATCCATTCTCGGGTGGACCAATCTGACAGATTTCTTTTCATTTTCAGGTGGGCCAAGAGAAGGGAAACTGTTCTTTCCAGAAAAACCCAACCCCCTGCATCATCCCTCAAGAACAAGAAAATATCTTCCATACTATATTTGCTTTTTTCACAAAGTCTGGAAGAAAAGTCTTGGTAAGAATTTGCGTACTGGTTGGGTCAACATGGGTGGTCCTCACTAAGAAGGCAAGTCTGAGATGAGAGGCCAGTTTTCTATTTGGCATTTATGATTCCCCAAATCTGGTTTTAATCAATTGGCTTAGAAAATCACGAGGACTGTGGTCAGCTCCTATGTTTCAGCCTGAGGTTTCAATCAAAGTGTTAAATTGGCATTCCAAGTTCCATTGCCCGGCAAAGGGAAAACCTTTGCAACCAAAGCACAAAGTAGTAAAACATTCCCTCAGCTAGTAGGAGACTAATCAAGAGTGATGGCTCTTGTACAACCACTTTGGAAAACTGCTGGGCAGTATCTATTCACACAGAAGCTATTTGTACCCCATGACCCAAGAATTCCACTCCCAGGTATATCCCCAAGAGAAATGAGTTCTTGTGTTCCCCAAAAGACATGGACAATAACCACAGCCATCTTACTATACCAAAACGTGGAAACGATCCAAATAGCCATCCACAGGAAAGTGAGTAAACCATTGTGGTGTAGCCATACATTGGCATGTTGCGGAGCAATAGAAAACTGCTGCACATAACAGCATGAATAAATCTCATAGACATAATATTTATGTGAAAGAAGCTAGCGACAAAAGGACACATATTGTAATGTTTCACTTACATGAAGTTCAGAAATAGCAAAACCATCGATGGCGATGGAGGCCAGGTAGTGGTTACTTTTGGAGGAATATCAACAGCAGAGAGCATGAGAGAACGTGCTCAGGTACCAGAAAGGTTCTACATCTTGATCTGGGTATAAACATATGTAAAATTATATCAAGATGGACCCTTCAGATTTATTCTGTTTGCTATGTAAGTCATGCCCCATTTTTTAAAAAGTGAAGGCATTAAAGGTAGAATCATATACTATTCCAACACTTCCTTTCCCCGTATCTTTGGTTCCATCTCTTTAGCTCCTTATTTCAGACTAGGCACACCACTCATATTTTTTTTTCCTATAAAAGTAGGACTGTTTGCCACTTGGAATGTTGGATTTTTTTTTTACTCACATAGTGCTGATGATACAACTATTTTTAAAAGCTCTTAGAATCATTAGGTGTAGTGATATCTGGTTGTTTGACATACAACTGTGTATCTGGCTGAAAACATTACCCCACATATGAAACATCGTGAAGGTATGTGTGGACATTTTGGATCCTAAAATACAAAAGAGAAGAATCCTTGTAACTTAAATTTGGAATTTACGTTTCTTTTGGTAATTCAGGTATTTTCTTGGTCCAACGTGTGTTTTTCTTTACTCCTGTGTTTTCTTGAGTCATATGAATTCTTGGCCCTCTAATTTGCCCTACCTGAAAAATGGGCATGAAAGTGTATTTGCAACTGCACAGGCAGAAATTACGTAATGTAGGAAATACATCTTGTATTCAAGACTCATGAGAAAAATGCTTTCGGGATGCATAAATGTGTTTCTTTTTAAAAACAATGATTTCCCCTTGCAAAAGCCAATCTTCTAGTAGGGTATCCAATGAGCTGTTTTCTCCCAGTTGCTCGACTTGAAGGCATGTTATGGTGCCCGCTGGGCAGAAAATCCCTCCATTGCCCCCTGGTGGCAAGAAGGAATGATCACATCTGGAGTTGTCTTTGTCACCAGAACAGAGAAGCACATGGAGCCTTCTGCTCCATAAATCGCTGTGCATCTGTCCTTGTTCTTAATACCATTTGACAGTTCTCCGATTTTCCTTCTCAGGACTGTGAAAAACCAGGAATTTCTTGCCTAACAATGCATTGTAACCTGAGTGCACTTGCTAAAGAAGAAAGTCGTAGTATAGACATTTACATGCTGCTGAACACAGAAATATTAAAGAAGGTAAGTCCCGCGGAACTACACTCTTGGGGTTCATTTAAAAGCGTTTGAAATGCTTTCCTCATGAAACTCTGCCTGCCCCTTTTAAAACTTTCCTGGCATGTACCACTGGTAATGCGGCTGCTGAAGGATACCAGGGGACATACCAGACCCTTGCTATTCAGTGTGGTCCGAGGACCAGTCGTCTTAGCCTCACCTGGGAGCTTGTTAGACATGCAGAATCTTGGACTCCACCCCATACCTGCTCAATCAGCACCGTCATTTTCACGAGCTGTTTTGTTTGCACGTTTCTTAGACTTTAGCTTGCACCAGAATCACCTGGAGACCTTGTTTAAACTGCACATTCCTGGGCCTGAGTCTGAGATTCTGTATTTCTGACAAGTACCCAGGCGATGCCAATAGCACTGGTCTGGGGACCACATTTTAGATCAGGGGTTGACAAACCTTTTCTGTAAAGGGCCAGTAGCACATATTTTAGGCTTTAAGGGCCATACAGTCTCTTGCCACTGCTCAGCTCTGCCATTGTATTGTGAAAGCAGCCATAGACAATAAAAAAATTGGGCGTAGCTATGTTCCAATAAAACTATTTTCAAAAACAGGCAAAGGGCCAGATTGGACCCATGGTTTGTAGTTTACTGACATCTTGTTTAGATGACATTTTGTGTCAGACAAGTCCAACTTTTGAACCTCATGTCACTTTGCTATTATGAGTTTATCAGAACTGGTTCATAAAAAATACCCCAGTCAGTGAATTGGTGGTCCTTAAAAAAAATCATACAAATTCACTATGATTTATTCTGACCTAAGAGCTACTGAGTATAAAAGGCCACATCCAACAAGATGCTTTAAAAATAATCCCACGTGAAGATAAAACAAAATATGCATGGTAGCCGCAGGGACTCTTATTTATTTTCTTTTGGAAAAACTAAACGTGTCAGTCCGTCATAATCTGTCAATGTATGAATGAATAGCCTTAGAAAAGTCATTCCAGTGTTATTTTTTTAAATTAGCCGTGGCAGTAACATGCTGACCTGAGAAGTCATGGGCACTGGGAGTACGGGGTGTTTTCCCACTTCCAGGTGTAGCCGGTACAGGCCCCACACACCCGTGGAGAGCAGTGCACCATTCTGCTTTTTCTAGTTTCCTTGGGAGAGAAACTGGTTTGAGGCCAGTTGGACTCACATAGCAGAGCTTCCGTGTTGTACCTCTCCCTTGAGAAAGGACAGTGTTGGGAGAGGACCGGGCAGGAATTAGAGCACCGCTGGCCACCCTGTGATTCCAGGAGGAAGTCTGGAAACCCCACAACACAGGAAGTGCCTTCCTGGCATGGGTCCCCCAGTCAGCCTGAGGGACAGTGATTCTGTGTACTTATCTGGCATGTTGATCTTCTTGACAAATGGCCCTGGTGACATTTTTATTTCCCATGCCACACTTGCCACTGTTGCCAGAGTCCTGATAATGGCACTGATGGCGGGAAACCACTCTGATGTCTCCTTCACCCTCAGCGCAGAAGGCTGCTGCTGGTACTTCAGTGATTTGTGCTTAATTTGATTGCAAGGCCTCAAGCCTTGCTTGTATACAGCTCTGGGGCCTGCCTCTCTCTCTCTCTCTCTCTCTCTCTCTCTCTCTCTCTCTCTCTCTCTCTCTCTCTCTCTCCCCGTCTCTCTCTCTCTGATCAATGGTGACTCTTTGCCAAGGAACATGTCCCATTGACTGCTGTCATCATAGGCCATCCAACCCCAGTCTGCACCCCAAGAGAGCAGAAGGCCATGGGGTGTCTTATGTGGGTGTTGAAGGGTTTTTACCCTTTCAGCAGAAATTCCAGGTGCAGAACAAGGCTGACCTGGAAGCCAGATGGGGTTGCAGCTGCTTGGAGAGCTCGAAATGCCGAGTGTCAGTCCCCTGAAGCCAGCCACGACCTCCCCTGGGGCATGGAGCATGCGATGGCTCCAGGAGCCCTCCCAGCCTCCCTGAGGACGTGGAGCAGTGCCAGCCTTGTGGTTTGCCTGGGCCTACAGTGTGTTTATTTTCCTTTGACCTCAAGGTCTGGCCCCACACAAGGGAATTTGAGGTTTTATTGTTTTGACCTTAACAAGTTTTCATTTGAAATGTAGGATCTGATTTTTTTTTTTTCGTTATCAGAGGATTTAGATTTCTTTGAAAGCCTGTCCTGTGGCAGGCTCCATCTGCTCAGCTTTTGACTTTGACAATTAGCATCATTATTGTTTTTGTTACTGCCATTATGAATATCTAAGATGGTGAAGATAATTTTATTGTCCAAGATTGAAAATACAGCCTATCCTGACACATAAAAGCACAAATGTATAAAACTGTTAAACTGGGTAAGAGATTATTCACATCCAAAATCATTTACTGCTGAATTCTCATCCCAAATTATTTACTATAAAATTATTATAACAGAAGCAGTTGCTTTGAGTGACAAGCTTCCCAGAAGCATTTAAAGTATGTTTCATTGCTGTGTTTAAAAAGAACAGTAATTAGTACATAATTCCCAGGTGAAGGATGCAGAGTGGTACCCTGTGTGTCCTCCCAGGGAGGTCTTTGTGGTTTCTTCGTCAGAGATGAGCAGAGGGCCCCCTTGGGTCTGTTTTCTATAGAAAGAGTCCTTCACTTTCATTTTCAGGGGTAGGTTTCACCAAAAGTGCGTGGGACCTGGCATCTGATGTGTATCTCCTTGCATGGCAGGCAAGCTGAGTAGGTGTGGGTGGGTATACTACAAGACAGCTTGCTCGCAGAGCCTCAGCCACCCTCACAGGTGGGATACCAAATACCCCTGTTGTCTGCCATCTGTTTCCACGACGTAAGCCAGGCTACCTCTCCACTCCACTGTCTGTACCACTGTCTCAGGGTTCTGGCCCTCCCCTAAGCCATAGTTGTGCCAACCCCTGTCTTTTTCCAAATTCCTTCTCCATCCCTGCGTTGGAGCCATTTTCTCATTTTCTGGGTCAGTGGCTTTGACTCAGAGCCCTCACCAAGGCTTCCGACTGCGTCTTGCTGGTGAGCTCTTCCTGAGTCTTACAGGTACCCATCCCATCCCAGGCCCCTTTGTCGTCAGGCCACAGCCTCATTTATAAACCAGATGCTTCCCCCTTTCTCATCTCTCCATCAGGTACCCTCTTTCCAGGTTAAATGGCTTTGAACCCAAAACAGCTTCACTTAAGAGCAAAGAAAGAGTTAAAAGTAACTCATGTGAAGGGTTTCAGGATTGTGGTCAGGGCAGGAAGATGCTTAGGAAATGTATGCTTAATGAAATCAGATGCCTTCTACGGAATGCCAGGCCTGGAATTGTTTTACACAATTAAACAGCTTTATTTATTCTCTACTCTTTGTGGATATGTCAATATCAATATCCAAATATCTGGCTCTTTCCACTTGGAAACCACAGCACACAAACTTACATATGTTGACGACTGGCAAAACTCTGTAGTTTTTCGGTGTCCACCATGATATGAAAGAATTCTCAAGAGAGATACTAAAGATGTCTGTTTATGTGGGCACCCGGGATGGAAAGGTATGTAGCTCAATGATAAAATTTTTGTCTGGTCCACATGGAATCTTGGAATTTCAGCTCTGCCTGGTGCCCAGCCTTTGTCCAGGCCCAGCCATTTTCACTGAAAGATCTTACAGTGAGTTGTTTTGTTTCCTCCACAGGACAGTTCATCTGTCATTCAGTTCATGACCCGTGCCCAAGTGAAGGTGGACCCTGCCCTGAGAGTGGTGGAAATAGCCAATGGGAACCCAGAAGAGATGTCGGTGAGTCAGTCACCCCTGGGACAGCCCTCCTCAGAGGGTGAGGGAATCTGGGTGACTCGGTGCTGGAATGTGAGGGTAAAGACGGTGTCTGAGCCAAGAGGTAGGCTTTGTGGTAGGCCCAGGACCATGCCTGCCTTGGCTTCCAGGCCCCCATGGAGAACTTCTGTGGTCCGCTCTTGTTGCGATAGCATTGTTTTTTAGAATGCCATCATTATGTGAAAGCTCCCTGCTATGACCAGCCAAAGGAAAAATAGTCTGGAAGTACCCTTGACAGGGCTTAGATTTCCATTCTGAAGCCAAGACTATTTTTATCTTCCTCAGACCTTTCCCTGAAACCTCATTTGCCTTCCCAATAAAATTGCTCCATGGATAAACACTGGATAAAAACAAGTTGTTTGAATAACTTAAAGAGGTCACATCCAAATTGCCAAGTCCAATAGTGATTGGATGTGGGAAAGGCTGGAGGGAAAGTGTGGCCCTGGAATTATACTGCCTTTTATTGTTTTTCAGGGTTGGGGAGGGGAGGCTCATCCTTTGACACCCACACTCAGACCCTAAGCAAATGGAAAGGGGAGACAGCAGCCTATGGACTGTTTTTGCCAATGGGTTGTGCAAGGATGCACCCTTTTTGCATCTCCTTTCCTGGAATCTACCTTCTCTCGAGGGAGACTTTACCCTCTCTTGGAAGAGTCAATGTTGCTATGACAAATTTCCAGAAGTGATGAGTTCCTAAAGATTATTACAAAGAGAAGATTGTTAACTTCTTTTCCGATAACAGTGGAGACACCACATGTCTAAATGTTAGAATGGGATCCAACCAAAGCCCGCTCTTAGAAGACTCTGGTTGGGAAGGGTTTGTGTCGAAAATAAGTCTCTGGGTACCTTAATGAAATCTCAGTCTGTTCCTGGTGAGCAAGAGATGAGACCATCAGCTGGGACAGAATGAATGTGAACCTGTGAAACTAAAGTGGCCCCCGGGCCTGGGCAGTCCAGACTCAGTGCAGGGAAGGACCGTCAGACTGGCAGAGGTATAGCTTTCCACCGCCATTCACACTGAGAAATTGTCCAAGCGGTAATTTTACCTACAGAAACTGAATGGGATGAAGTGGAGTGACGCTGGTGTCCTTTGCTACCGAGGGTCAGTTTTTCTGGCAGGTCAAATATTTCAAGTTGACTTTTGCCTTTTCCTCCCTGCCTTTGGGCCATTTCACGGCTAATTCTGACCTCCACCTGGGAGGTGAAGTAGAATAGTGATTCACTGTACACTGTCATAGCTCTGGTTAAAAAGTTTTGTAGAATGAAATACATGCCCAATGTGAGAGGTATGGAACATTCTGGTAGACCACAGGGTCCGCAGGTCAGAGCTAATGGAAGTAATTAACAGGTTTCCTACAGATGGAATCCCTTGTGTAGTTGAAAATTTTTTTCTTGGAAAAATAGATATGTGTGTATATATATCACTGGGAACATTGCCTTCGATTAGAACACTAAGCTGTGGGGTCCAGGAAGTCACTGCTTAACATTCCATTGTTGGATTCTGAATCATCTACACGCCCCCAAAAATACCACTTCCATTAATGACTGTTCCATTTTGAGCACCGTGTTGATATTTTCATTATCAAGAGTTCTTTGGAAGAAGCTCTCATTTCAACTGATTTTTTTTTTTCAGTACTCCCATGAGAAAACTTAACACCCATCACAACCCTGCGGTACCCCCCTTCTCCCTCCTTCCTGTGACTTTGTCTTTTCAATCCATGAGCTCAGATGAAGTTCTACACTCTGTTCTCAACTTTCCTGGCAGGAAAAAAAACAAAAACATAAAAAACTTTTCTGAGTAGGAAGGTTTGCCTTTTTAGAACAAACACGTACTTCCCTGTGTGATTCTTCTGAATGCCTGGCTCTCTGTCAACCGTCCATCTGAGGGGAAATTTCCATAGAGGGTAGCCACCAAATTTAAATCAGGCAAAATGTCACAAGATTTTACATTAGGCACCAAATTTTTATGGCCTTGAAATGAACAGGAAATGTACTTGCGGCTGGCATTGAGCAGGGTGTGGGTGAGAAGAGGAAAACAGTCAGATTTTTAACCACATCAAGTGTACGTGGTGGTCAGCTTAACTGATAGGGAAATCAAATAATTTTCCTGGGACTTTTTCTATCTTTTATTTTATGCCATGGAATGAGGAGAGCTTTACAGAACATGTGGGTGACTACCTACAGATATGTCTGTAGACATTTGCCCTGTTGACTAATGAATAGACATGGGGGTACTTCCCAGGTGGGGTATTTCCATGTGTAAGGACCAACCACAGTAAGCTTACCTAGCTAGCTCTGTATAGATCCAAACCTGAGAATCCAGGTGAGACCTATGGGACTGCATTCGGTGCCAGTAATGTGTTGAATTTCTTATTCTGTTCAACCCAACCCTTCTTACTTTTCAGGAAAAATTGCCAACAACTGAGGCTAGAAACACCCCCAGGGCAACCCAAGAGTACAGAATCAGCTCTGCTACTGCAAGCCACCACCCCACACTCCCTTCTCAGTCTGGATGAGAAGCTTGCATGAATTATACAGCAAACCCACTTTCTTGATATTTTTAAATAGTGGACTACGTGAGAAACACGTAAATCCCCAGACAAAGGATTAAATCATTGCTCTATGGAGCGTCTTCAAGCTGAGATCGTAGATGTAAGCAGAGGGGAGTGGTTCTGTCTCCTTTTGGCAGAACCAGATGGATTAGAAGGCTATCTGTGAGCGCTCAGAATTGCCAGGAAAGCTGGAGAACCAGACTGGGGATATGAGAGGCGTCAAGAAACCTGAGTGCCAGGATCAGGCTCTATCAGGCCATAGCAAGAACCTAGCATGCCCTGGACACAGCAGTCCCTGACTTCTCTTGGTCTCTTGCTCTAGAATTGGGCAGGAGGCTGTCACTGGCTGAGGTTAGGTCTCTGTCACTGGGGGACCAGGCTTTTTCAGCTGTGGTAGTATAGCCTCACCCTTGCCCTGAGATTCACACAGAGGAGGATCCCCCAGCACTGGAAGGGGGTTCAGTACGAGGCTGCTCAAAAGTGAGGACTGTCCCTCCCATGTGTTTCTCTAACACCACGGCCTTGTTCAGTGCCAAAGTCCTTGTTCAAACCTTTAGACCCCTGCGTTGGTGGTAACTTCCTGGGCAAGCTGCAACCTTAATGAGAAACCTTGAAAATCTTTGTCCAAACATGGTTGAGGGGCATTTGTGCTTTCTGCTTTGTTTTGTTGTGTTTTAAGAAATAATGTGCTTGAATGAGCGATGCTTCCTCGCTGATTTGATAAGGCAAGTGTTTGGGGCCCTTCACCTCCTACCATGGTGCCATGGGAACCAAATGTCCAGAGAGGCCTTCACCTCCCTTGCGAGCCCACTGCCATCAGCATCCCTTACCCTGCAGATAGGAAGATGGGTCATAATTTTAACAAGCCCCCGGAGACTCCACTGTGCCCTTCCTGGGTTAGAACAACTAAGCCTCTTCCTGTAGTGAACGAAGGGCATCTGAGACTTGGGCCGAAGAGACTTTTCCAGGATCTCCCAGTGACTCTTCAGTCCCAGCCTGGTGCTCATTTCCCCGCTCCCCTGCAGCCACTCAGCCACGTGGGAAGGCACGGAGCATTCTTGGATGAAAGGGCCTGGAGAAATGCAAAGTCTCCAGCATGGAAAGGAAGTAATCGGCTTGTTTTAAAGTATCTCTGTTAAAATTGCCCAGGTGCCCTTGGAACCCAGCCAGCTCCTTCAGACTGGACCTGGCTCTCCTCATCCCAGCTGGCGCTTTCCCTTCTCAGTCTGAATCAGACCCCAGAATGAAGGCTCATGACTGCCGCCATGCTTTCCCTTCTAAAGAAACCTGCCCCGTCAGCACTAATTGGTCAGAACAGCAAGTTCCAGCTGCATTTTTTCTGAAGCCATTTAGGTTCAGTTCCCAGTCTTGGCCCTTTCAGGAAGTCACTCCTTCTGGTTTGGCCTCTCCTCTGTGTGTAGGGAGCACTGCATCTTCCCTTGGGGATCAGAACAGCCTGGGTTCAAATCCATCTCCCTCATGTCCTAACTGTGTGACTGTGAGTATCAGGTAAGTTCTGTCAGGCTCAGTTTCCTCATCTATAAGCTGGGAAAGCTGTTTTCTACTTCGCTTTCATTCTCCTCCCCACTGTTGCCCCAAAGATGCAAGCCAGAGAGACATCGTCTAACATGGTAAACAAAGACAACTCCCAAAGATATGACACAGAATGCCTTTGTTGTACTGCTTTACAATTTTTCCTGTCCCCACGTAGGTCATGACTTCTACTTTACTATTTATGTGGCCAGTTACAGTTAAAATTACATCGATGTGGCAAGAGACTTTTTCCCCCTTGAATCTCAAGTTACACTGAGATGTAAGATGAAGAAGAGGGTCATGGGAAGGTCACCACCACCCCCATCCTGTACCATCATCAAAAGGTGGCAGGCGGTCCTCCTGTCCTCACCCACCACCGCACGTGTGAGAATTAAGCTATAACCGTAAGGAATTGAGAAAAAAAACAGCATAGTTTGCCAAAACAGATGGGTCAAAGTTCCTAACGGTCACCATTTGCTTATTCATTTGATGAATATTTATTTATTGAGGGCCTGCTAAGGGCCAGGCACTGTACTAGGCACTGAGAGTATAATGGGGAGCAAAACAGACATGGTCCCTGCCCTCCCAGAGCTGAAAGGACGACAGACAGTAAACAAGGACGCAAACGAGTGTGTTATTTCAAACTATGTGCGTAACCTGCTTTAGACTGAGGGGTCAAGGAATGTTTCTCCAAGGAAGCTGAGACCTAGAGAGTGAGAAGGAATTAGCTTGCCAAGCATGGGGAAGAGTATCCCGTTGTGGGGGAGAGCTGTATGAAGACCCCAGCGGCTTGCCCTAGTCAAGGCTGAAAGACCAGTGTGGCAAGAACCTAGTGAACAGTGAAGACAACCATGATGGAAGACATAGGCCAGGTCTACGCCATGGAATGCCAGGAGCTACTTACAAAGGGAAGCTATTGAAAGCTTCTGTTTTGAGCCGGGAATGGCGTGATTTACTGAATGTATATTCTTTAAAAACCACAGGCTACTGTATGGAGAGTAGATTGTGGGGGTGAAAGATAGAAATATGGAGGCTAGTTAGAAAGTTGTGACTGTCACCTGGCAAGAGATGATGGGGACAGAGAAGATAGAGGTGGGCAGGTAGATTTAGATCATAAAGATGTGGCAATTTATGCTAGTCACACGTAGGGAATATCTGTCCTAAAGGGTTAGGAGAGATCAAATGGCATCCAGATGCTAAGCCCCTTGCCTGGGACACCCACCTGGGCATTCAGTTAATAGTGGCTCTCCTTGCATAAAGAACAGGATGAAACGAATGAAGAATAAGCCTTTCCCTTCCCCAGATCCTCAAGAGTCTTGGTCAGTTTACTCTAAACCAATGATTTCCAGCTATCGTCATGGTTATCATCATTATTATTTTTTAAAGAAGAGAACCTATTTCTAAATTGGAATATGCTTTGTTGAGTGAGAGGTAGGGTTGTTGGAACTCCCCCAGTTTTTATGTCCATTTTCCCTCGGTGGCCTCTGCACCCCCACACTGAACCCTTTGCCTCTATAAAGCCCAGGAATACCACTGCTATGGAAGGTTATATTTTAGGATAAGGCTGCTGTCCAGTCCATCAAATTCTTTCACTAGACATGAATTGTATCACCAGTAAGTAGGAACAAGAAAAAGTTTTGCCTTCAAGACTTCCACAAAACCAACAGGTAAACACTGTGCGTGCACGTACACGCACATACACACATACACACACACACACACACACACAGAGCACAGTGTGGTGTGTGCCAAGAATGCCTGTGCTGAAGAGGTTAGACAGGCTGTGTGGAAGGCATGGCCCCTGAACAGGTACCCAAGGAATGTTCTCAATGGACAGGGGAAGGTCAGTGATTCCCGATGAGTCCGGTGATGTCTTAGGTTAGATTCGCAAGAAGCAGACCCTGAGATGAGGATGTATGTGCAAGTAGTTTAAGGAAGTGCTCCCGGTGAGACGGGGAAAGACGTGAAGAGACAGGATAGGGAAAGGAAGAAGGGAAGTGAGGGTAAGACTGCAGGGGACACTGGCCTCAGCCTGATTTTGTTAGGAACTCTGGAGCACAAATAGTACCTCAGAGTTCGTCCCCCTTGAAGCAAGGGAGCTAGGCTGTCAAACTTCTATACCTGTCAGCATTACCTAGGGACTGCCCCAGATGGTAAGGCCCAAGGTACTTCACCCTCTCTTGATGCACCCTGGGGGAATATGGCCTCTGAAAAACTGCCACCCACTAGAAGTGAAAGCTTACAAAAGCTGGGGGTTGGGCATCACAAACTGGTAAAGGGACCCGAAGGGATCTGGGCAGAGAACCAACAGTGTTTGACACAGATGGAATAGTCTGCACTCAAACACTGGGTGATCTACTCACCACGCTTGCCCATGTCCCATTGCACCTACCGACTTCCTTGTTTTAGATTCGTTCCGATATGTTCAGTTCCTGTAATGTGCTGGGCATTTAATGTAATTAGTTCTTGTCACTGTCACATCACCTGTGAACTAGATGTTATTAGTTCCATTTTCTGTTGGGGAAACTGAGGCTGCAGGCGGTGAGGGGACTACTAGGCTGAGGTGCCACAGCTTGTCCACGGAAGACCCAGGACTGGCCACCAGGTCTGCCCGTTTGCAAGCTCCCCCAGAGTCTTTCTTAATCCCTTGTTCCTCTGCCCTGTGCTGTCCCTTGCCCCGCGCCCACCCACAGAGAGAGCCCCATCCAGAGCAGGTGGCGGGAATCACAGTCTTGGGTGGTAGACAACTCGCCCTTTGTCTTAAGAGTGACCCTTGGCTCTGGCGTCCTCAGGAGCATGTCATGTTCAGACTTAGTGGTCTGTTGCTTCTGGAAGTCTTCCCGTTCTGTCCTAGTCCCTAATCAGATGCACGCTACTCATCCAGAGGGGAGTTAGTGCTCCTCCAGGGCCCTCGAAAGCTTGTGGTACAGGAACTGCATTCTCCTCCCTTTAAAGAGAGGTCCTAAGGATTATCGAGAGTCGGAGATATGAAACCTCTCAGCACTGTGTCTGGTACACAATAAGTTCACAACGAATGTAACCCATTATTGGCAACCAAGGAGTGAGCAGCAGCCCAGCTCATCCCTCCACAGATTCTAACAGAGCAAGGGCTTTCTGGAATCCGGCACCCAGCAGGCATGGGCATGGTTGACATCTGTTTATCACAGTACAGACTTGCAGCGTTGATCTTGCCAAATGCACAGTTTATTTTCTGTTCATTGAGGTCATCTCCACAAGCCTCCCTGCTCCTCCCGAGCTGGTGTGCTTTCTGAAGGACATAGTTCCCCTGAGAACATTTCTCCCAGCCCCCACAACCCTGGCCTTCCCCCACACCTCCAAGGGCTAGAGGTGTAATCAGAAGCAGGTGACAATGTCATGTCATTGTCCCAGAAGCTCTTCTCTTTCCACTTTTCACTTTACATAAATTCCTTCTCTCTGGGAGGCATGTTCAGTGAGGGCTGCAGAGAGCCTCTTGCTGTTGTAATTGACTGTCAGCTGGTTGAACTTCCCCTGATGGGGTACGGTACAGACTGAACTGTCCCCCCAGTACTGAAGGCCCTCCATCCAGAAGAGGCCTGGGCCAGGTATTCCCCATTGTGGTCATGTCCTCAGGCCTTATGGAGACCTGAGCATTTCCACCTATGACATTAGGCATATTTGCAATGGTCAGAACATAGAAGTTTCCAGAAACACAGAAATGAATCAAGCGCAATGGTTTAAGTTCACCGGCTGCCTCATACTGGAAGTTGGCTCCTGGTCATTTCCTGAAGCCACCTTGCCAACTTCAGGTGCATGAAACTTTCCAGCAGCAGGCAGGATGCCAGTGTCTGGGCCATGCCATTGCCCTAGCCTGATGCTAGGATCTGTTGAGGCAAATCCTCATGCTCCTATTTTCCTGTGTTTTGTTCGTTAGCATCCAACACATAAGCCCTCCAGCTTCAGCAGCCAGGCCATCATCCATCCCCCTTCACTGGTCAAACGTCTGCCTTCCTCATCTCTCAGCCTCCGTGCACCTTCTGAAAGCAGCAGACTCCCCCTCATCCTCAGTCTTTTTTCTCTTTTCATACCAGAGCATGGATCTCCCCCCGGGGAAACCAGTTCCCCTGCAATCCTCTTACTGGCACTGCTCTTTCCTTGAACCCTCACAGAAAGTTCTCCTACTTTCATTTTGCAGCTAGAGTGCTCTTTGCAAAATGCAAATCATGTAACTCCCCTGGTTAAAACTCTCCATTGGCTTCCCATTTCTCTTAAGATAAAGCATATCATTCTTAACACGGCCTCCAGCCCCTCCCATTTCTCCAGCCTCATCTTAAACATCTTCCTCTGGCTTCTAATTCAGTATATTTGCTCCAACCTCACTGTCCATTGGCAATGTCTCACCCCTGCCAAGCTCACTCCTGCCACGGGGATTTTGCACAGATTGTTCCTTCTCTTTAGAATGACATTCCCTCCCCTCTGTGACTAGGTAACTTCTGCTTATCCGTTAACGCTCAGCTCGAGCAGCTCATCAAGGAACTCTTTCTGATTGCCATGCCTACCTCAGTCTTTTATAACCATGAACCTGTCTCCCTTGCGGTACTTTCCAGAGTTTTAATTTTGCATTTATCTGTCTAATTGGCCAGTATTCTCTGCAAGCTGAAAGCTCTGAGGGCAAAGACTGCCTGTTTTATTCATCAGTGAGTCTCCACAGTTCTTGGTAATAGTAGGTGCTACACATCCATTTGTCAAATGGATGGATTGACAGATGGGGCGGATGATGAATGGATGGACCAACAGATGGACAGGTGGATGGGCAGATGGATGGATGGAAGGATGGCCAGGACTCTCCCCAAAGAAATAACACTTGCAAATATATTTTTTGAAGTAAAGAGGAGAGAGGCACACTCAGAGACTGCAGCTTCTTTTGTTGCAGACTGAATCATATCCATGCATCATCAAGGTTATGGCAGAAACGACATTGACTTCATTAATTTATGTGTTCATGTATCACATAATGAATCACAACCTTAATTTAGGTGACAGGAGAGCATGCATTCGAACCTCTGTTCTATAAGAATTCAGTTTGCTGGAGTCCATTGACAGGAAGATACATCATTATCTTTCAGAGTGAAAAGGACTTAGAACTGGGACTTTGGCGCACGCACTGTGGTTTTAAAACTAAGCTTCGTGGAGCCCTGGGTTCCCTTGAGTTAGTTCAGGGGCTGCTGGGGCTACGGTAGGGCAGGACAGGTGTGGGAAGGGGGCTGAGCAGGAGGGGCTCTGGATGCCCACCTTCTTTGCAGCCAGAGAGTCTCCCCTTTTTTCTGTTTTATGCATTGGGTCGCTACAGTAGGTTTTCTCTGCTCAAAGAGGTTGAAAATTTCCATGTTTCCAGAGCTAAGAGAATGATTAATTAGGCTGAAAAGAGAGGAGTGGGGCAGGCTTCTTGGAAGAGAAGGTGTTTGAGCAGAGTCTCTCTTTTTAATTTTTTTTAACTTGAATTTAAATGCTCAGTTAAATTTTTTTTAATAGTAAAAAGTAGAAAAGGTAAAAAAATACCCATAATCTCAGAAACCCCCTACTTACTTAAATTTTCCTATCATTGTGCTGAAAGCTGACGTCTTCTATATATTAAATTGATGTCCTGATTTTTTTTCACTTAACATTATAATATTTATGATTTTTCCCATGTTAGGTTTTCAAAATTATTTAAAATGTGGCAATCAGGCAAAAAGATGCTGTCCCTTCAATGGCACCCTGGGGCACTCTAGCCCCTTTCTGTTCAAAGTGGTCCAGGGACCAGCAGCTCTGGAATCACCAGGCACTCACTTCACTTGTAGGATCTCGGGCCTCAACCCTGACTCCCTGATTCAGATTCTGCAGGTATCCAGGTTCCTCAGGTGATTCTTACACATGTTAAAATGTGAGAACAGCACTGGTCCCACAGGCCTGCCTCATTCTCTAGGGCCCAGCTTCTGTGAAGTTATATATTAACCCGTAGAAGACTAGTAAGTTGTAAGTGACTTTTGCCAGAAAAGATGAAACTGATTTTTGTCTGGCAGAAAATATAATCCCAACAGTTATATAGTTTATTGCTCTCTCGGGTATTAACCAGTTTTGTATCTGATTTCAAAATTCATTTTTTTTTTTTTCCTGTGACTACACATACATTCAGATCCTTCTTTGAACTGGCTTTACCATCTGCTGATTCCCTCAAAAATGAATGAAAGAAGCCTTTCACGTGTATTTGCTGTATTTTTGTATGAGAGTCATGTTTTAACTTTTTGAAAGTCATACTTTGACAGCCAGATGTATCACCATTTTTAATAGTATTCCACTTTGTGATGGATCGTCATTTACTTATTGCCCTATTGTTAGACATTTAGGGTATTTCTACTTCTGCACCAATATAAATAATTCCGCAATGAACATGTTTGACTTTAAAACTTTTTCTGTATTTTGTGTTTCTTACCTTTGGGGAAATTTGCAAGTACAGAATTAGTGGATAGGAACATTTGTAAGATGAGCAATATTGGAGTTTGTCAAATGAACAAGAGGAGAGGAGCCTTCCAGGTAGCAAAACAGCAGCCCACAAGAGATGGGAGACCACAGGCAGGAGGTTCACAGGAGAGACAACTCTAACTGGCCAGAATGTGAATGAATACATATCCTGCGAAGGGCTGGAAAGGTACTGCAGAGGCCAGATTGCACAGAGCCTGGTACCCTGAATTATAATATTCAGTATAACGGGGAGCCATCGATAGTGTGAGCTGAGAGGTGACGCGACGAGACCTGCGTTTTATAAAGATCGCAGCAGGGAGACCCCTCCAAGGTGCCTGAAATAGTGCTGGTGAGAGAAGATCAGACCAGAACTGGAGAGAGAAACATGAGGACGAGGAGTAAAGATATTTAGAGAGAGGTCCAGGGCCGTGACCAAGATCACCAGCTCGTCCGTGGTGGAGACAAGACCTGCTTGTCAATGCTTCTCCCTGTAGTCCACGCTGCTGTTCCTTCCTTGGGTTTTTATCTAAGACGTGACTTCTTAGAGCCGTAGGATTCTCAGATCATCACCCACAAATGAGTTTATTAGAGTCGTGATGTGTGGGAACCATCTCTGCCAAAGCATCAAGCACACATCTGAGAAGATGAATGGCATCACTAAAAATAATAAAAGATGAAGCACACATTCCGAGGACGTGACAGGGTATTCATGTGGAATTCGCCAGACTAAACTGTAGTGGATACTCCACTGTGTCTGTATCCTCACAACCAGACCTCCAGCGTGGCTTTGCTGGGATGCAGATTTCTGGCACCGAAGGGCTGGTGGTGTCCCTGAGAAGCCATCAGTGTTGCCCAAGGGGCTGGACTTGACAGCTGACCCCTCACTGAGCTCACAGCCTGTCTCAGCATCTCATTATCAACAAGAAAGTTCAACAGATTTTATTACACGATCATACACCAGAAACTTTCACAAAGCTTTCCCATTTTCCTTTTCAGACCCCCATTTCACCGAAGAGGAAACTGAGAGGGGGTATCTGGGTCACCGACGGTCATACCTCTTGGCCACGGTGCCTCATAATTCATCTGTACAGGACACCATGAGAGATTCTGATGGTGGGAGTGGATGCGATGCACAGCTTTTTAGGAGCAAGAACCCAAAGGCATAAATCTGTCTTTAAAGACAAGAATCTCTAATCCAAACCGGGTAGAAAATAGTAGGCTCTTGATGACAGACTTTAGATCCCATTTCTGTCTCACCACTGCCCACCCCCAAGTATTCCTCCTTCAGGGTTGCTTATTGTCTGAAAATCACACTTTGTAAGGGCCCCTGGATAGGTAGGCTGGATAAATAAGTGGTGTATTCACACAGTGAGATACTGTACAGCCGTGAGCATAAACATGCCACAACCTGGATGAATCTGCCAAACATAACGTGAAAGAAGCCAGACACAGGAATTCACAGTGCCGCTCCAGTCACGTTGAGGACAAAAGCAGGTGAAGCTAATCCAGGCTCTTAGAAGTCAGGGTAGTATTACCCTTGGTGGGGTTCATGACCGAAAGGAGTGTGAAGGGGACTCCTGGGGCGCTGGTCTTTTTCTTGATCTGGGTGCTGTTTCCACAGACGTGTTTAGCATTCAATTTGTAAAAATTCAGAGAGGTTAGGTACACTTTTCTCTGTATTAGCCATCAATGAATCATTAAAATTAAAAAGTAACCAACCATGCACAACCTCAAAAAAAAAAAAAAAAAGAAGAAAAAAGAAAGAAAATCTCCCTGCCAGCTATGATGATGCTAATAAGAGCACCTCCGTCTGTCAAGGGTGGGCTCCTCCAGGTGCTGTGCTGGGAAGGTCCACCTGCGTTATCCCCTTGCCTTCTCTGGGAAGGTGCTGTTCTACCCCTAGTTTGCAGATGAGAAAAATGAGGCTCAGAGAGGCAAAGTACCTCACCCAAGGTCACACAGCTAGGGAGTAGGTGTTGCTAAGAGGCCTCATTTCCATTCCCAGAGTGACTATTGTTTTGATTTGTCTTCATGTAGGAAGGAATGATTTCTGCTGTCGTTCACGCCAAATGTCAAGCCCAGGCTGGGCTCCATCGTGCTATGGATACTTCCAGTGGGAAACATTCTCACTTTTGCTTTGCCTCCTAGGTGGTCTTCGAGGCCTTGCACAACCTGGAGCCCCGTGGCTACGTCGTGGGGTGGATCATTGCCATAAGTCTGCTGGTGGGAATCCTCATCTTCCTGTTGCTGGCTGTGCTGCTCTGGAAGGTGAGTCTGGCCATCGATCACAGGTCCCTGTGGCATGCCCACCTGTGGATGCCCAGCCTTCCTGCCTTGCCAGGGTGAGAGCCTCTTGGAAGAGGATTCCTGTGGGAACCTTCATGGTGCAAGTACAACAGAGGGAGGGCAGTGTCTCCTTCAGGTGGTGAATGGAATCTTGGCTCCTTTTGAGGCCCTTCGCAGCTGCAGAGGGGACCATTTGAGAGGGAAAGCAGAAAGCTTACTCCCCCTTTTTTTTTGCCATCCCATCACTCCTGGCATAGGATGGTGGGAGCCTAACTCTAAAACTGAAGTGTTGGGAGAAACGCTGGGACTCGGGTGGTTTACCATTTGCTTAAAACAAACAAACAAGCAAACAAGAAGCTACAGAGCAACTCTATTCCTTTCCCATGTGGAATAGGAAAAAGATTTCTGTGCAGACAATTCAGGTAACTGGTATGGGCTACAGTCCTGCTGGGTAGCTAAATCCTAAGTTGTCCCACCCCATGGTGGTACACTGGTAGGTGACCCAGAGGTGTAGATTTGCCCTGCCTCCTTTACCAGGGAACCCCTGCTCATCCTTTGTATCGTGTCCCTTCCTCAAGGAGAAAGGGGCGTGCTCACCCCCAAGTCTAGGATGGTTTCTTTGCTTCACATTCTCCCCTCAGAGACCTGCAGTCCTTTTACTTCAGAGCCACTGTATTTATCAATATGGCGTCAGAGTCGTTAACTGATGAAGGTCCGTCTGTCCCACTGAGGGTCTGTCCTTGTTCCCACTGTGTCCCAGCTCCTAGAACAGCACCATAACTGGGGCATCCTGATGCCAAAGCCCTGCTTTTCCAGTGTCCAGGTTTCAGATGCAGGTGGAAACAGCTTCTCACTTTCCGAGGGAAGGATGCTTTAAATTCTAATAATTAGTCTCTTTGGGATTAAAAGAAAATAATTTGTATTTCTGGATCAAACATAGAAACCTATCAATAAGAAAAACAAGTTGTAAAACACTCAGGAATCCACATCCCAGAAATAACCATGGTGAGCACAGTGTTCTCTTCTTGACCTATTTTTCTGTAAAATAGACGTAGGCCAGGCATTCCATAGCATCTACTTATTTTTGAGTAGTATGTTAAATTTTCTAGTAATATACTTGCTATATTTTCGGGTGCAGTACCCCGAAAATTAAAGCAGTGGGTTCAATTATTAATCTGAAAAAAAGTATAATAAATACACTTTCTCCAAGAAGTCTACATACACAGGAAAAAAAACATTTTTGTTGTGCATGCAGATTGACAGGTGGACTGATGGCTTTTGTTTTAAAGATACTGCACCTGAAAAAGTGTCTGGAAGTTGAAGAAAAACGTATTGAGCGTATTACTTAAAAATAAGTTTATCTTATGTTCCATGCTTGTCGGACGTCCTGTGTACTAGTGTGCAGCCTCTTTTCCCCTGAAGACCATATTGTGAACATCTTTCCCTGTTGTTAAAAAGCTCACTTCCAGGGCTGCCTTAGGCTGCAGAGGTCTGCCGATTGCTCATCCAGTCCTCTGATGCGGGAATGTAGGTGACTCCTGGGTTCACACTTCTTTCAACAGTACATTGGTGAATGTCCTTGGAGCCAAATATCTGCAGACATCCCTCATTATGTGCTTAAGATGAAACCCTATGAATGGAATTACTGGCTCAAAAAAAATGCATATTTTAAGCCTTTTGTTACATATTGCCAGTTGCCCTCAGAAGGGGTATATCACTTCACCCGCCCACAAACAGCGTATCAAAAGTGCCCAATTTCCTCAATATTTGCCAGGAGTGGATATTACCTGTTTTAAAAAATATATTCTGCCAATTTGTTGTTTGTTTAATGTGCCAGATAGATTCTTAATTCTCCCCTTTCTTCCTGCTGAGACAGCCTCTGGTCTGTGGGTGGAGAACAAGACAGCTCAGTGTTTTGGATCTGAAAAGGCAGTCAGGGCTTTGGGGTATGTGTGTGCGTGTGTGTGTGTGTGCCTTCTGCCTTTGTATAGACTCTTGCGATGAGAGGAAATGCCGTCCTCTATGGTTGGGATAAGACAAGGACACAGACTGGGGAGCATGGTGACCATGACCCACTTTATGTCATGGAGTGCATACCCTCCTTCTGGTTACCCCACTTGGCTCTGCCACTCAGGGGTATCCCATCTCCCGAGCACATGCTTTCGCCTGCCATCTGCTTAGCTTTGCTTTTGTTATGTTTGTTTATAAAGAATGTCGTTGGCAATAGGTGGCTATCTTGGGCTGTCTTGGGGTAGCCAAGACCCTGAGGTCACCCAGCTGTGTGTAATCCAAAGAGCCAGGATCCGTGACGGCAGACATCACCCTCTGCCATGGACTGGGAGAGAGAGCAGAGTGGTGGCAGTCAGGGGCCTAAACCTAGACAAAGTCTTGCCATTCCTGAAGAGGTAGAAGAAAAGGGTCTAAAAATGCTTTGAGGAAGCTGTTGAATGATGTCAATTGGGTCAGAACAGCTGTGCTCATTGTCTAAGAGCAGTATTTCATTTCAACTAACACTGATCGAACACTTTGAACCCAACACTGGGCTAGGCACCCGGATGTAGTAGTGATTATGACTCTTCCTGCCCTTGAATGCCTCACCACTGAGCACACAGACCTGCAGACATAATTGAAAGTGGTGAATACTAGGCAGTAACTTCTCTGGAAACTGAGAAGAAGACACTATTAATCCCCCCACCCCTGTACCAGGGCAATGAAAAGGCCATAGAGTACAGTGTGGTAGATGAGGGCACGGGCTTTGCAGGGTGGCAGCTGTGGACTGGAACCCTGGCTCTTGAACTTGCCAGCTGTGTGGCCTTGGGAGAGTCGCTTATCCTCTATGACCCTGTTTCCTCCTCCGTAGAATGGAGGTCATAACATCTAGCTTGAGGAATAGAGATAACACAGGCAGATTGCTTAGCACTGCTCTCGACACATAGACGCCCTCCGATAAAAGTCAGAGGACGTTTCACAGATGAGGTGTCGTTCAAATTTGACCTTGGATTGGGTTTGAGTTTTCCAGGCAAAGAAAGACAGATGGGTATTCCATACAGAGAGAAGAATTGGTACAAAAATAAGCAGGGTTTGTGGGGAGCAGCTTGTGAGGTGTGTCAGGGGGGAGCAGTCAATGACTCACAATGAGATCAGCTACCTCGGTTGGGGTGGACCCTACTGACCAGGAGAAAGGGGAAACACAGGGGTCTGTAAGCAGAGCAGTGGTGTGACCAGATCTGTTTTAAGAGGGAGGTCTGGGCACGGCAGGGGTGAAGGCATTCTCCATGGGGGGTGAGGACCACTTTAGAAGAGGCAGGATTGTTTACCAGCTGGACTTGAGAGATCAAGAAGGAAGCAAAGGAAGCGGTCTCTCGCTGTTTTTAGCTTAGACAATGAATGGTTTCCCTTAACCAGGGCAAGGAAGGCAGGGTTTGAAGTCATCTTGGAAAAGGAGGCATTTAGTATTGGACTTTCTGAGTGTGGGTGCCTACAGGAGACTAGACGGGGCTTGACTCACTCCCACTGACCCTCGTCTAGCAGAGGGAAGGCCAACAAAAGGACATTCCTGTCACCTCACTAGCCAAGGCAGCTTTCTCTTCAGTTTCTAGGGCTGAACATACTTATCTCCGGCATCATGGAGGCCATTTCTTCCAGTTGCAAAAAAACAGAAATCCATTCACAGCCACCTAAGCAAGAGAGAATTGTAAGGATGTAAGGGTACTCATAGATCCCAAAGGAAATATGTGCTTCCAGACCCAAAAAATGTCCAAAACTCAAGGCAGACATTCTCCCTCCTCCCCTAACTCCCTTTGCCCTGCACAGTCCCTAACCACCACTCCCCTACACACCTGCACCATTCTTCTCCAAAACATACTGGTTTTCTCCACGCTTCCCTGCACCGAGGAGAAAATGGATGCGCCAGTCCCTCCAAATATACATCTCGGTGACGGCTAGCCATAGACACAGACTGAGCAGCCACCTCTAATTCCTCATTCTACAAATCTGGGAGAGAGAATCTGATTGGCTCCACTCAAGTCAAATGTCCACTTCTATCAACTGTGGCTAGAGACAAGAAGTTGTCTGGGAGAGACTCCAACTGGCCCAGTTTGGGTCGTATGTCTCCCACTGATCCATACAGCTGAGGCTTGGGCAGGAGAAAGATGCAAGATGGCAGTTTGGGGTGACAGGGTAGATGGGGGTGAATTCCAGAAAAGAAGGAAATTAGGCAGATACTCCAAAGGCATTCACTCCAGCAGGGTTTCCTGGTGGTTAGTGGTGCTGATGCTTATATTGTACCAGTTAGCTATTGCTGCATAACAAACTGCCCCCAGACTGAGTGGCTTTAAACAACCAATACATCATATATTACAGAGATATGGGTCAGGAATTCACGAAGGGTTTGGCTGACTGATTCTTCTGCTCCACATGACATTGAGTGGGGTCACTCAGTAGCATTTACCTTCTGGCTGGTATGATCTGAGGAGTCCAAGGCAGCTTCACTCACATGCCGGGCACCTTGGTGAGGATGGCTGGGATGCTGGACTCAGCTGAGCCCCTCTCCCTTTCCATGTAGACTCAGGGCCTTTCCGTGTGGCCCTTCCAGCAGAGTGGTCTGACTTTTACATGATGGGAGGCTCTGAGAGAGCATGGTAAGGGCTGCCAGTTCTCTTAAAGGCTGGCCTAGAACTGGCATAGCATCACTCCACCATAAACTGTTGGTTCACGCAGGTACATGCCAGCCCAGATTCAAGGGAGAGGAAATAGACCCTGCCTGTGAGTGGGAGGACGGGCAGAACGTTTGTGACCATCTTTTATCTGCCACATTTATGATGTTCAGAAATATGGGCAGCAATTCTAATCTTTTCTTTAAAAGCCACTACTGTTATCTTAAAGTAGATGAAACCTCATCTCTCTTCCATGTCATAGATAAAAACCACAGTTGAGGTCCTTTAGGGAAAAGAAAACAAAAGAGTAAGCCGTGGTACAGCACGCATGTATGCGCTTATAGTTCAGAATGAGCAGTTTCTTCAGGCAAAGCGACAGTGCAGAAGGGGCTTGGCAGCGGGAGTTTCCTTAGGAAAAATGCTTTCTTAAACAGTGAACTAAATATGATGACTTTATAGGAGGTTGAAGAGGGAAAATGAAACGTAGGATTACTTAGAAGACCTACATATTCCTAAAACTTCAACTATAGCCGTCTTGCCAACTCTGATTCCTGTGTCTATAACCTAAGAACGATGCATTCCCTACAGTGACAGGCTAGTGCATAGAAATCTGTTGACAAATGGGCCTAAAGTCCTGCCTAACGTTTGACTTATATGGGAGGTCTTATTGATTCTGGCTGATTACCATATTTCCTACACAATTCCCTTCAATCTTTTCAAGAGGAAAGCCACTGAGTTATACCCAGTTGCTGCTGCTGACCAGGAAACGATTCACTAAGGCCTCTGAGGACAGGTAGGCGATTTCAAGTCCTCTTCCCTTTAGAGAGCCATGTCTCTTGCAGTTTCCTTGAGAATAGCTCCTGATATTGCTGCCGATGGTTGCTTGCCATCACCTTCAGCTCATGAGCCAAATGATTGTTCCGCAAAAGGTGTCCCATAAACACAAATCATTGCGTGGTACTGAAAAGGCTGTGCTAATGCGTTCTTTGAAAATCAGGCCTGCAGGTCAGCATGTATTATTACCCTTGCAAGATGGCCAGGGACTTCATTCAGCAAACAGTATTGGGTCCCTACTAGGTAGCGGGCTCTGGGAAAAGGGACCGAGATGAATAACACAGCCTTCATTCCATCTTGAAGACCTCTGGGAAAAACAGTTAAGTGACCAGAGATAATGGCTGAGCCCAGTGCACCCTGAGAGGTGAGCAGAACTTGGCAGGTGAAGGAGTCTGTACCACCAGCTCCTGGCCCTTCCTACATGTCACTGTGGTGCTACTAACATACCCATCATTCCACTGTTTATCTAAAATAGAAACCCCTCATACGGTCATCAAATGCCTTTTCCGAGGGGAACTCCAGGCACCCTGCCTAGTGCTCAGCCACCTCCTATCCCTCTGACTCTGGGCAGACCCCGGGGCCTTCTAGAAGGTCCACCAGTTGGCATCTCAGGCACTCTTTCAGGCTTGGCGGCAGCAGACCCTGGCTCCAGTGCAAAATCCACAGCAAGGGCCCCGAGCTAACCAGACCCTTCTTCAAATACTGAAATGGATCCTAGTCAGCTTTCCCAAAGCCGGGATGTTAGCAGACACTGGGAGCCATAATTTAAACTTTATGTGCGAGGATTACAGTAGCCTGCCAAACCACCATGCAGGAAGAAAACTTTGAAATATGAAACTCTTTTAAGGGAGAAAAATCCAAATGAGTTCCCTCTCCTTTCCCTTAGCTCCTGACTGGGTTGGAAGCTGCCTGGGCCTGGTGCCTCTTCAAGACAATCAGAAAGGCCTGTTTATAGGAGAAAGTTTCATTGTTCAGAGGTACTGTAGGGACAACAACTTCGTATGTGACTTGCACCTTTAAGAAGTGCTGTCAACTCCGTAAGCCAGCCTTTGAGTCAAGTGGTGAGAGAATGGAGATTCTGGGATGTCTTTCATTTAAAAGAAAAAGCCTCATTTGGGGCCTCAGGCAGCTCTCTCCCTCCTTCGCTCTCCTCATCCCCCTCCCCCTCCCTCCCTCCCTCTGCAGTTTGCCAAAACACACAGGCCACCACTCAGTGAAGGAGAGAAACTCTGCATCCTCCCCTGCTGCTTTCAGCCAAGGAACCTCTCCCTTCTCCCTTGTTTGCCCCTTTGCAAGCCGAGACAGCTTGGAGCAGAGGGTAGTGCCACTGCCTTGCCAGCCCTGTGACCAGTCTTTCCAGAAATCCAGGACCTGTGGGCTCTTCCCTGTCCCGAGCGATGAAGAGGCAGGCTGCAGAGTGTGTTGGCCGCCCTTTGGAAAGGACTGCCTCGAACCCTCAGCTGGGGCTGTTCCAAGAGCCTGCTGATTTAGACCGAGCTCCGGACTCCTGGTTTTTATTTGAGAGCATTACTTCTGACCTCCAGCAGAAACACTTAGAAAAATAAATCCATGAAATGGCTCAGAGAACGTGTAAGGTTTGGCAGCCCCTCTGGGGTCACTGGGGTTATCACCTTCCCCCCAACCAGGCTGTGAGAAGCCATCCTTGCTTCTCCTTCAAAGAAAAAGAAAATGCGCAGAAACATGCGCACGTGTGTGTACGCGCGCACACACAAACACCCTTCGCACTGTCTCAATTAAAACCATGTGCCAGAGACACTCGGCGGGGGCTTATTTATGTCTGGAAGTAAATATTGGGCTGATGTTGCATGGTCGACATCTCGAGATAGAGACATGCTATGTAAATAGTCAAGAAACTGCAGAGACCCATAAACATGAGGCCCTGAGTTCATCCAAACAAGGAGTGTGTCTGAGGTCCTTGGAATAGCTGCCCAGGAGGCAACCCAGAGGCCAGGGAACGAGGGGGTGGGGATCGCACAAGAGCCCAGAGGCCATGGAGTCCAGGCTAGTCCCTCACTCACCCCGGAAAGGGCTGGGAAAGAAGAAGCTGGCACTGCAGACCCCAGACCTCAGTCAGGCCTCATGCCTCCCTCATTCGGGTGATTCAGGGGAAATCGTTTTCCCTAGGATTTTTCTGGCAGCTTTTCGATACAAGTTTATATCAGAAAATGGTGTGAGTCTGTCAGGAGGGCTCAGGGAGCTGCTCTTTGGGGCTGCAGGCCCCCCGTTAGAACCAACGCAGACAACAAGCATCCTGCTCCTTCGGCTTCCAGCTGAGCAACACTTGGCTTGAGTCTGTCCTCCTCTAGGGTTTCCATGAGTGTTTCCTCTGCTGCAGACAGAACAGTTATAAACAGAGCCTCTTGCCCCTCAAGTGGCAAAGAAAGCCCTGGAAGGTTCCAGAAAAAGTGCAGGAAAACACTGACTCCATTGGATTGGAATTGAGCGTGGGGCTGCTGAAGGTCCAGCTTAAACTCAGCTCTAATCATTTCCCAGCACACTCAGTGTGGGCTCAGTTGGCAGCAAACAACGTAGGTTTGCCCGGCACTTCTCAAAGAGTTTCCCCAAAGTAGCCATAAGCACTAGCAAGACTGAATATGTATGCCTGAGGAAGGCCTGTTGCAGGACAGAGATGTCTCTGAAGCCTTGATTTAGCTTCATTTTCATGAATTTTACAATTCTTTATACTTTATAATATACCTATACTTGAATATAAAAATTGAAAACTCCGTTTTCCAAAAACTCTTGGAGAAAAATTGATCCCAGGCTACAATTCCATGCCCTGTGCCTTCCTAGTGTGAGTCCTGAGTCTACAGCTGTGTGCCCCACAGGCTGCAGTGCTGAATTTGCTTCGGGGATTAACACAAAAAGCTGTCACTGTGTTTCAGGGATGGAAGATGTCTGAGAATGCCATGGGTCTCTTGGGCAGAGACAAAGACACTGGGGTCCAAAGTGAGAAAATGACCTGCCCTGTAGCCAAGAGGTAGTTAAACGGACCGTGAGCAGTAATCAGGACTCTGGGCTCCCCATGCCACATCTCTCTCATACAGCTCCTCTGAATAGGCCCTGTGGCACTGGGCAGGCCTGGTGTGACACGGTTGTTTGGGGGCCATTGCTTGGCAAACTCAGAGCCTGGACTGGGGTTCTATATCAAAAGCCAATACCAGGCTCTAAACAAAGGCATAAAGGTAGAATTAGTTTGATCATGCGAGAAACAAAGTTAGTTTGACAGAGCCACCACTAGACTATACGCACCTTTGTGCAAACTCATAAACAGCACCCCTTCCCTCCAGAAGCTTTACTTCTATCTGTCAGAAAATTGAGAGCATCTACTGATTTTGCTAGAAAAAGACACTCTACTGACATCTGCTGGAAAGCAGTTGTAATAAATTTACACATCTTTGATGTGACTGGCACCCCTGCCCCACTTTTATGCAGTGCACAACCTGCACTACTGTACCCTGCACTCCCTAACCATGAGAGTGGACTGTGTTTTAAGAAATAGTCTTTGGCTCCACAGAAGGAGGAAAAACATCAGTGGCAGCTCTAACCTTCCCTCTAGAGACTACACTGAGATTCTGCTGGGAACAGGGCTCTGGAGACCCTGCGATGTTGGAGTAGGGCACAGAGTTTGCAAGGCTGTTTCTGAGAGCAGCTCTGCAGTTACTGCCAGTGGGGGGAGGTGACTGTAGGACTAATACTGACAGCACTGCACTTGAGAGAGAGGAGCTCGCTTCTGGGTGCCTGCAGGGGATGACAGCACCCTCATTTTTTGGTAACAAATATGACACACTGAGTAAAACATGAGCACGTGAGAGCCACATCTGAGAATTAGTCCAGGTGCTCTGCATCCTTGCTAGATTGCTTGTGCCCTGTGTCAAAGCCTTACGCTAGCAGAGCTGTGAGAAAGCGAGCCAGCTTTTGTCCTTCCTAGAGATGAACAAGGAAAGTCCATTCAGCAGGATGAGGCATAGGGATGCTTTTTATATCTAGAACCCTGTCTGCTGCCCCTCTGCCACTCTTCCTGTGGGTGTTGATTGATTCAGTAAGTACGACAAAAAAACACGGAGTCCTGTATCAGTTACCTCATGCTGTGTAACAAACCACGCCAAAGTCTTGTGGCTTAAAAGCAACAACCATCTATAGTTCTGTGGGTTGGACTGAGTTGAACAGGGCAGCTCTCCAGTCTCGGCTGGACTCACATGCACACCTCCAGGCAGTGGGGGGTTGGCAGGTCTAGGAGAGCCCCAGATGGGTGGACTCTTATCTTTCAGCAGGCTAGACCAAACTCGTTCACATGGAGGCCAGGCAGGGTTCTGAGAGAGTAAGCAGAAGTTTGCAAGGCCTCTTGAGGTCTAGGAGCGGAACTGCCACAGATTCTCCTCCATTGCATCCAATTGTCAAAGCAAGTCACAGTGCAGATTCAAGGTGTGGAAAAGAGACCACCTCGTGATAGGAATTGCTGCCAAGTCACGTGGTTAAGGGCATGGATACAGGGGGAATGAAGGATTGTGGGCATCTTTGCAATTCATCACCTGTGCCAAGTACACATGAGACACTGAGCTCTGGGGATAAAAAGCACAAGTCCGGCCTTCAAGGAGTCCTAAGACAAATGGGAACAATAAGAAGGGAGCAGGCAGTTAAAATTCTGCTTGATTAGTGCCATGGTAGAGATACGTTACTTCTCTGGACTTGACAGTGAGTAACCTGGGATTACTGAAACATGACACCATCGGCAGGCAGAGTTATGTGCTGAAGAATTGTATTTCCATATCATATCCAGCCTTATATTCGTGAGTATGTTCTCCTCGGCACTGAAGGGGCACCTGGCATATTTGCCTGGCCACCCGCATCTTTATCTTTAAAGAATGATAATTCAAGTAGTAGCTTCTTAGTTATACATTTCCATGAAGACTTGGGTTGCTTTTTGGCCTTCTGTGGGTGTGCTTTGAGGGCAATGACAAGGACCTTTTTCTAATTATCCAGAACATTCAGGCCAAGCCTCCTTTCCATATCCCTTACAGAGGGGAGAAAGTGGTAGGGATTTGAGGAGAGAAAGTGTATGTGTGAGAGTGTCAGAAAGTGACATTCTGGCAGATGCGATCTTATGCTGAGACCAAAATGCCAGGGCTGAAAACACTAGAAACTCAATGTCTGCTTATGAGACTGGCCATGAGGAATGAAGCTCAGAACACGGACCCTTGCCAGTCGTTTTAAGAAAGCTTCTACCCGCAGTCATTCAAACTGCATCACCCCGTTGACTCTACTCGGAGTGAACTCTCAGGATTCCTTGGCAATGTGGGTGATGTTTCCTGGCAGCTCTCTTGATAGTTGTCATCTTTGGCTCTGCCAATAACCCCCTTTTGGGGCTAGTGGTACAGCAAGACAGTTCCTGGGCCCCAGTTGCTTTCTCTCTGGGGGAGCCCATACCATCAGATGACTGGATGGTTGGCTCCCAAAGGAGCATGAAGACTAAGGCACAGAAAACAAAGAAGTTAGATGTGCCTCCGAGAGCTGGGTTTGCCTGCTGATTTGCTTAGGTTTATCTGGGCATTCCCTGTTGGCAGCAGACTGTAGAGATTGCTAGTCTTGAGCATTTTCAAATATGACCCCAGGGATTATAAGCTAATGATGGTGTGGTACCACAAGCCTGCCGTGCAGCAGACCTGCCAGCTGCAGACCACGTGCGTGTGTCTGTTTGAATTCCTCTGCTCAAGGGGATTGAAAGGAGGAGTTGAGGGCAGGTCATTTATTCGGAAGGTGACCTCAGGAAACACTGATGGGAGCAGGGAAGCGAGACAGGGAAGAGAAGGAAGCCAACAAAGGATGTGTCAAGCTGGTTAGCACTGTGTGCAAATTCTCCTGGGAAGCTGGAAAGACGGTATCACACCTAAGAAGAGAGGGAGCTGGAGTATACCCAGTGCGGTCAGTCATGCTTAGCAGTAAATACAAGCATGCTACAGACACCACTAATGCTGGTGAGCAAAGGACAAGAGATTCCAGGTCCCCCTGAGCATGGGAGAAAAGGTCAGCTTTGGGCTCCAAAAAGTTGCTTCAATACCCAGCGGTAGTGCCTGTGACGATTGTGAGAAAAGCTAAAAACTCATCTTACTATATGTGAGAAGCCATAAGACCTCAGAGGGGAAGGTCTTTTCAGAACCAGACTAAAGGAAACTGCCATTCTGAGTCCGGATGAGACACCAGTTCCAGGAGAGTACATGCTGCCGGATGTGGTGCATTTACAGCTTGAGTGTCACAGGTTTGGGAGAAAAATGTAGAGGACAGCAAGGTAGAATGCAGACCTGCAGGCACTTTCCAAAGCCTATTATGTGAGAGCAGCAATTATCAAATTATTCTACAATGGCTACCAGCTCTAGGATAGTAATAGGTTTATCAAAAGCCAAATAAGCTCAGGAAACATCAAGCCCCTGAGTTTCGTAGATCCTTTACTAAGGGTTTATTAGATCCTTCACTGCTCTACTGTGCATTGCGAATCTCTTAAAGAAAGAAAGACGGCAGTATTTCCCAAACTTATTTTGACCATAGAACCCATTCTACAAGGGGTCGACCCCCAAGCACCTTGGAATAACTCTCCATAACTAGTGTTCCCTAGCACACAGTTTGGGAAACACTCCACGGGAAGCACTTTACAAGGCACAGTCATGCATTTTGAAAAGAGGCTCCACAACATGCTCTTTCTAAAGCAGTCAAATCTGAGGAGTTTTCCAAGCCTTCCCAGCACTGTGAGTATAGGTCACGCCTCCTCCTCGGCCAAGCTGCCTGCCAATCAAAATGGCTGATTCTTTAGCGTTCCTAACCCGACTTATCCTCTCTCTGCCTTTCAGATGGGCTTCTTTCGCCGAAGGTACAAAGAAATTATCGAAGCTGAGAAGAACCGGAAAGAGAACGAAGATGGTTGGGACTGGGTCCAGAAAAGCCAGTGACCTGCCACACCAGTCACGTGACCCAATCATGTCACCTGTCGTCCTTGATCTTTGTATCTTCCATATTTGGAAGAAAGAATCTTCTCCAGATTTTTCGGAGGCCCCACTGATGCTGTTCTCATCCTCATTCTATCAAGCCCAGGTGCCAACCTGAGGCAGCCACTCTGGCCCGGTCACATGACTGGAGCCACCACCACTTCCTTTTAAGGATGAACTCTGAACTTTGGAAAGCAAGCTACAGAGCCGAGCAATATTTATGGATGCAACATGCGTGGTCAACCCTCAGGGGAAAACTGTTACCTAAAAGTATTTTTATAAATATAAGCCTTTTATACTGATTATGTCTTTATATTTGTATCGATGTTTTATTATTTCTATTAAATAGTTATATAATTCACTCAAGCACTGATATCTGGCCTGAAATCTTGGAAACACATCTACATTCATATAAATTTTAAAGGATAAAAATCTTATAGTTCTTTGGAACTTGCTGTTAAAATAGACTTGCCGAAAAAATACTCTGAAGAGACCTCATGTAATGAATCCACCCAACTGGCAGTGCTGCATATAAACTGTGGTTGTGACAGGACCCCTATGACATTTCACACCCTTATTGCCTGGAGTCAAGTTTGAACTAATGTGCTAAAGAACTATGAGTTTTTTCATATGTACCTTTCATTGGAAGATTCCCAACAGGAATTTGGATGGAAAAACCTGATTCCTCCCAACAAGTCTGCTCTGCATCACCTCTACCCAGCAGACATCTCACCCTCCTTCCCCCTGGATTAATACAAGAGAGCTTGGAGCAACGCCAGTCGGTCATCTGGTAAACCTCAGAATGGCATCTCATCCTGGACATCATGCATCAGAGTCCACATACCACAAGGACTAAATCAGTGCCCACTGAGCAAAGACTTGTGTCTGAATGCTGTGATATGTTGCCTTTTCATGGTCATTTGAGTTCAGAGGTCTCCATTTCCCCATCACTCTTGCTGTCCCAGTGAATGGTAATTGCAGATTCCTTCCCAGAGATGACCATTCAACCTGTTCTTATTTTGTTTATTTTTTTTTAATTGGGGAACAGTGTTTTTCCAGGAACCATCAGCTCCAAGTCAAGTCATCGTTTTTTTCAATCTAGTTGTGGAGGGTGCAGCTCACTGGCCCATGTGGGAATCGAACCGGTGACCTGGGTGTTATGAGAACTGCGCTCTCACCAACTGAGCCAACTGGCCGCCCAACTAGTTCTTATTTTTTTAAATAGTCTTTTCAGTAGGTTCCCCAAAAAGCAGACCCCAAGACAAGGATCTGCATACAAATAACTTATTAAGGATGTGTTCCCAGGGGACACCAGTAAGGGAGTGAGGGAAGCAGGACAGGGAAGGAAGGAAGCCAGGTGAGGGTGCCATTTCAGAGAATGTCCCATGGAGGTCACTTCAGCCTGACCCTGCAGGGGAGCTCTGGAGGGTAAGTTAGTCTCAGAGTTCCCTAACCTGAGGCAAGGGAGCTAAATTTTCATGTTCTTGCATCCCGGGGAGATGTAAACTTTTTGCTCTCAGTTCTTACTGATAAAATGGCTCCAGTAGCTCAGGGGTAGTCCTCTAAAAGAGAGCTACAGGTATACCCCCAACCTGGGGAGGCATACAGAAATGATGCAGGGGGATCAGGGCATAGCCCTAGCATCGTCCCCAACCCCATATATATGAATGATGAATCATGGTCTTCAGTATCCAAGCTTTCTATTTAACAGTGTTTATTACCAGATGCACTGTGCTGCCCAGTTTTGAGCACATTGTGACTTTCTAAAAGGACAATGAGATGATGACTGTAGCATACTCAGCACTGTACCTCGGGACAGTGAACGAACACTCAATAACTGTTAGCAGCTCTGGCTGTTGTTACCACTGCTGGATAACCCTCTAATAAGAAAAAACACACGTGGCTCCGAGCAGGGTCTGACAGAGTCCTTCGTGGCTGATTAGAACCTGCTGAAGCCCCGGGTACCTACAGATGGCATCAAATGGGAATGAAACAAGAAACAAGATGAAGGATCTTTGTTATAGGGCCTTGTTTACTGGAAGCTCACATGTTGGGGGTCTGTGAACATTGTTGAAAAGACACAGAACTCAGCTTCAAGGGAGACAGGTTTTCTATACAATTGGCTCATACTTGCAAACATATCTAAAGTTTTGGCAAATTCTTGAGGATGCTGGGCAGTTGCGAACCTGGTGTGGAACGTGTGTGTCTTTTCATGTCTTGTTATGCAGTTGACTCTGAGGCAGGAAGATAACGACTCCTGCTTCCCTTCCTGCTGAATATGGGGAACAGACAACAAAAGCCAGAGGGCCAATGGCAGGGATGCGGCTGATCTTAGAATGAAGTCAGGGATGTTGCAGCAACAGAGAGTTGGAGGCACAGAGGTAACTATAAGGCAGAGAAAGCAGTTCTCGCTCGGAGTTCACCTGTGACTTTTATCCAAAGTAATCAAAGCAGTCTTGAGTGGGTTTTAGTCAGTCATTTAAAGGCTATTTATGGGGCCCCTGCTGCGTGTCAGGCAGTGTACTAACTGCTAGAGATTCCCCAGAGAACACCACAGGCAAACCTTCCTGTAATGGAGTGTAGAGCGTGGATTGCTTTATGAAACCCCATTTGCAGCTTTCCTTTGATGGGCTCTTGTTCATTGTGTCGTGTTGTCCTTTAATAAACCCCCTAGAATTCTTAGGTGGCAGGCCTGGGACAGCTCCATCAGCCCTTTGGCCAAATGCATTTTAGCCACTAACTAGCCTTCTGCAAGGGGTGCAAAGGCATTGGTAATGGTGTGGAAGGGTGACCTGCAGACCGGCAGTCTGCCAGCCCGAGGGGAAAGCCTCATTTCAACACAGGCAGGCTCCCGTGGGGAGTTTCAGAGGGTGGATCCATTTGCTTCTGAAATGTCAGACCCACGTGAGTCATCACGTACCCAGGAGGTCACGAAGACTTCATAAGGCAGTGTTTAAGACAATCATACTTGGCATCAGCAGGAGCAAATACTGGCAGATACCCCAGGAACCTGTTTAGGAAGGATGGTCCCTCTGCTTGTCCGATCATGCTGCGTAGCAGGTGGGGCTACAGGCACCGGGCTTGTGACCAGTTAGTGCAGAGGTAGAGAAAGAAGCCCAACACATTGTTAACGCCTCCCAGTTTGGGCATTTTGCCAGCCCCACCCCAGGTCAGAAGGCCTAGTAGGCTCTCAGGGGGAACAGATGGGGGAGTTGTGTCTGTGTTCCTTCTCCAGAATTTTCTTTTACAATTCCACAGTGCGTTCCTGTTTCCACGCTTCCACGGGCTCACTGTGGAATCCTAGAAGCTGCTCGTTTGCACAGCGTTATTTCAGTCGGCTTCAGCTTCTTGTTGTGTATTCACTATGGTTTTAACCAACTGTCAGAAGGATTGAGATACTTCTTAAATATGAAAAAGGACATTTGTAGAAATTGAGTAAAAGCATGGCCCTGTTTTCAAAAGTGATTCACTTATGCTCAATTTACCTGGGACTCACCAGTTTGGAATATCCGCAGAGTGAGTCCTGGACATGTCACAAGGAAGAGACCTTGAAGTTTAGGAACAAGGAGGCACTAGAAAAAGTGAGTGGGCCCACGGGCTTCCTGGCCACTGCTAGGCACACATCTGGAACCACTTACCACCGAGGTTACCGAGGCTTTCCCAATCAGTTCAGGAAAATCCCATCCACGTCACCAGAAGTACAGTGGTACCTCGGTTTTTGAACATAATCCATGAGTTCTGAAACGTTCAGAAACAGCTGACAGCGAGGCCTCAGGATCTTGCACTCAGCAGAAGCCATGTGACATGTTCGACTTCTGAGTCGTGTTCGAAAACCGAAGTGTTTACTTCCTGGTTTACGGCGTTCATAAACCAAAATGTTCGTCAACAGAGACGTTCGAAAACCAAGGTACCACTGTATCCTGAAATTTGGTAAATGTTGTAGAAAATCCAATAGAAAGTCCTTTTTCACCAAGTCGTGTGTAGCCTACTGTCCTTGAGCCAAAGGCAAGGAGGTTAAGAACAAACAAAACCAGCAGGTCTCCTGGGAACATTTGGGACCTGTTTTCAATACGAAGCATAGTGGGTCCCTCAAGTGATATGCATGCTGTATGCTACCTGTTCAACCCTAGTAATTTTTTTTAAAGGTTACTACTTTTATTTTTGGATAAGGCATTATGCCCAGGTGAATGCAGTTATGCACAGGGTACATATGAAACACAGATCTGGTAAAATCTACATGCACCTGATTCAAACTCCCCGAAATCTACAGGCACTGTGAAGGATTATAGTACAGGGGAAATGGCCCTTTAGCAAACAAAAGGCAGAAAAGTGTCATTTTGGAAATGCTCCAATATACAAGGTTTTAGCTGATGTTTTCTTCTGCTGTACAGAGCAATACTGTACACAGTGGATAATATTTTCTGAAACAAAGAATGTCTGAAGGAAGAATCCAGACCCAGTAGGGCCAAAGTGAACCTTCTAGAATGCCTTCTAGTTTTCAGCACATTGTGGGGATAATGAATGCATTTCCCACATGGTGCAATGCTTTATAGCACCATGATCTAGATTTCAGACTTTATTAAGGTTTTTTGTTGTTGTTTTTAAATTCTGATGTGCACGGTGTGACTGACAGAGTGAGTTTCAAAGCTTTAAGAGTGATTAATCGCATGGCAGGCACCCACGCTAACTTCACTTCCAGAACTTGACTGATGCATCCATGTACATTTCCATTGAGGAGTTTTGGTGGGAGGGTTTGTTCCTCCTCATGAAGTCACGTGTATTTAAAAAAGTCTATGCAGTCACTTCTAATTCACTTGCACTGTTTGGGAAATGCAGGTTTACAAAAATACATGTTTGGAATAAAAAAAAATGGCTGCAAATGATTCAGGAGTTCGGTCTAAAATGTCTTTGCTAATGAAGAGCTTGAATCTGTTTAGGATGTTGAAGAATGGGGGTTCGGTATAATACAACATGAGCACTAAAGTGCGTGTATAAGTCCATCTAATTGCACATGAACCACCCACTCATGTGGCTGAACTGTCCTCCATCTTTGGCCTCCGCTCAATGGCCATCATTTTCTCTGTGCATCACCAACCTGCCTAGGACCACACTTGGGACCTTAATCTTAAGACAAATGTGCCCAAATTAAGTGGAGTGCATTCCTCATTGCTAGCACCCTGCTTCCACATGCATCCACCAGTCACTAAGCATTTTCCCAGAAGCATTTTGGTCGCACTCTTACACGTTTACAAATATTATATTCTCTTTGAATTTTCATCTCCTCCATCTGTCTAGTTATGTCCCTGTTCTCATCTCAAATGTTCATTTTTGTGTTTTTCACTTTTTTTCCCTAGATGAGACTAACAAAAATATACCTCTTTTATTGGTCTTTTTCAAGAATAAGCTCTTAGTTGTACCAATCAAGTCTACTGGTTTTTGCTTTCTATGTCGTTAATTACTGCTCTTATTAAAATTTATTTTACTCCCTGATGGTTAAACTTCATACACATACCTATACACCACACAGTATATGGGGGATACACACCAAGGGGTTAAAAATGGTTGTCTTTAGTAGATGGGATTGTCAGTGTTTTTGCTTTTTTTGTTTTGTTTTTATTGGTCTGAATTTCAGTTTTCTGCAGTGAGCATGCACTTCTTTTGTAACAATGAAGCATATGCAAATTATTTTTTAAACAAAATTACGTCCGGGAGAGTATGAATGGCTAAGCCAAAAAAGATGCCAAATTGTAGGTCTAGAAAGGAAGAGATTTGTTTGCAGCAAAGAGCACTGATAAGCCTGGTGCTTAGGACAATGGTCCAGTCAGTCATTTCAAGCATTGTCATTCCAGATGCTTCCTGGCTCAGCAAAACCTGCGACCATCACTAGTGCTAATTAAATACACTTCTCTAAGGTTGCCCAGCCTGTTTCCCTAAGCCAGAAAAGGCCTTGACAAACTCAAAGGAGTCAAAAGAGAAAAAATTAACAGACAGAAGAATCACCAATTAGTAAAGTCTGCCTCCATTCAATCAGGAGTTTTTCAGTCCACCAGATTACCTTGGACCCCTAAAGTCAGTCTATTCATCGGTTACTGTGCTTAGTAATAAAATTAGTGTAACTGCTTACTTAGAGCTCTGTTGACACTATCAAATTGAGGGGTAGCTCTCCATCAGCAAAGCCACCTGCCCCTGAGATTGTGTTCTTTCATTCAGTGTTCCCATCTAACTAAAGTAGGTACCACAAGGTATCACCAGCTCTGTGCTGAAATCTGAGGCTGTGCCATCTGGGCCTCCGGCCTAACCTCTGCTTTGCCTCAAAGCCTAGTCCAGGTTATTTTATACTTTATTTGATAGCATTCTTCTATAATTGAAAAAAATTTTTAAATTAAAATAAATCTCAATAGAGCCATGACTACTACCCTTTGAAGACACTGAACAGGTGAAGAAGCAGGAGGCATTTAAAAAGGATCTCCAGGAAACCTTTCTCCTAAGAAATGGCAGATTAGGGGGAAATGGAATTATCTCCAATTCAACATCTAATCAGAACCCACCCTATAGGTTAGGAGAATATTTGGCTCCATATAATAGAAAAATCCAAAATAGCAATGGTTGAAACATGACAGAAGTGTGTTCCTCTCTCAAGAAGGAGACCAGAAGTGGGTCATCAAGATCTGGTATAGCAGCCTCATGGAGCACCGGGATCCCAGCTCCTATCTTTCTAGGCATGTGGCTTCCATCCTTAAAGTTGCCTCATGGTCCCAGATAGCTACCAGGGTACCAGCCATCATGTCCACATTCTTAAACCAACAGTAGAGGAGAAGGATAAAATGACACATGCCCCCTACCTTTCAATTTTCCCGGAAGTCACGTACAACAGTGGTCAGAAATTCATCATATAAATGTACCCACCCTCAAAGGAGGCTATGGAATGTATTATTAAAGAATAAGAGGAGAGTACAAGTACATATTGGAGAAAACTGACAGTTGCCATACCCACCATGTATAAAATACTCAGAATATAGCTGCCTCAAGCCATAAGCATGTATCCTTCAAATCCTAAATCTGACTGGATACAGGGAAGACAAAACCTTTATTTAGGGTGAGGGTGGGAATATCAGGTACACAGAGTTAATCATATTCGTGTCCATCTAAAGCCCCTTCTTGTTTTGTTATTTTTTTCTCCTTTATCCATCCCCATCCCCTCTCTCCTAGAGACACCAATATAATGAATTGAATATACATCCTTAGAAACGTATGTACCTAGTACTATTTTGTGTGTGTCACTTAAATGGTATTGAACCTAAGAGCTCATTCTGTGTTTTACTTTTTAAGGCTGTATTCATGTTGCTGTGTTTACATCCAGTTCATTGTTTCCAGCTGTAGCACTAATATTCTACATTGTTTCCACTGCATTTAGCTTCTCCAGCCCCTCTTTAGGAGACTCTAGCTGCTTCCTGCTGCAATGAATACCCTCTCCTATGTCACCTTATGGACCTGAGTTAGAATCGCTCTTGGTATATGTTACATATATTGCATCTGAAGGTGGTGACATTTTCATTTGGATTGAAGGTGTTTGATAGCCATACAAACACATCTCTTCATTTTCTTATTAGCCATCGGGGTTTCCTCTTCTGGATTGATTTCACCTCCTGAAGTACCCTCTCCACTTGAGTTCCAGAATAACACACACTGCCACCTCTCTGGCCACTTCTCAGCCCCCTTTGCTGGTTCCTGCTCTTCCCAGCCTTTCAATGTCAGAAGAGCCCAAGCTCTGGCCTCGGAACTCCTTTCCACATGTTCTCCTTGGGGATCCCATCCAGGCTACTGGCTTTAAATGTCACCACAGGACCCAACCGTGTGTCTCCAGCCCGGACCTCTCCTCTAAATTCTAGACTCACGTAGTCTCCCACCACTCAGCTAGACCACAGGCCTCTCCAAGTTGGTCAGCATGTTCAGAAGTGAAATGCTGCCATCCCATTCAGAAAATGTCAGCTTTATTGTTCCACTTGCTCTGGCCAAAAGCTCTGTAGTCATCCTTGGCTCATCTGTCTCCCACCCTACAGCTAATCCATGAGATAGCCCTGCCAAGTTTACTTTAAAAGTAGATATGGAATCTGACCATGTCTCACCAGCTGGCAGGGTTTGTGTTGCTTCTTTGCTCAAGCCTGCCAATGGCTCCCATTTCACTCAGAGTAAAAGCTCCACCCTTCAGGGCCACAGATGATCTACCCCCCCACCCACTATCTTGCCTTGTTCACAGCTTTACTCAGAAGACTTAGAAAAGCACGTAGCACGTAGAGGTGCTCAGTAAATATTTGTTGAATAAATGAATTTAGTTTTTCTAACTTCTTAAAATGAGCGCTCAACTCAGCAATTTTCAGTCTTTTTTTTTTCTATAATGTACATTTAAGGTTATACAGTTCCCTAAATCTGTGCCCCACAGATTAATGCAGATATGCTTATTTTTATTATTCCATTCTGAATATTTTCTAGTTTCTCATGATTTCTTCTGTGCCTCATGAGTTATTTAGAAGTACAAGTATGTTTCTTACCCTGTTTCCCCGAAAATAAGACCTAGCCAGACAATCAGCTCAAATGCATCTTTTGGAGCAAAAATTAATATAAGACCCAGTTTTATATTATATTATATTATATTATATTATATTATATTACACTATACCCGATCTTATAGTAAAAAAATTAATTTTTGCTCCAAAAGATGCATTAGAGCTGATTGTCTGGCTAGGTCTTATTTTCAGGGAAACATGGTAATTTCCAAACATGGGATTTTCTTTTCCTCTAGTTTGCTAGTAATTTTTTATTTAATTGCATTGAGGTCAGAAACAGTGATTATTACACTTATCATTTGGAATTCGGTAAGACTTCCTTTATGGCCCAATGCACTATTTTTATTTTTGCTCCATGCGTGCTTAGGAAGAACGTAGCCCCTTGCAATGTAGGTAGGCTGCATTGTTCTATAGATTTCTGTGACATCCAACTTGTAAGTCATGTTGGTCCAGTCTTTTAAATCCTGACTTATCTGCTTGATCTATCAGTTGCTGAGAGAGGTGTCTTGAAATCTCCCACCTTCAATTTGAAGAGAGGGTAGGTGGAAAATGCTGGGGCATGAGCAGTGAGGGCAGCATGTATGCTGACCCCTGGCTCTCAGCTTCCCACAAGAGGGGTGTTTGTGCTGGAATGTGGCTCGAAGCATCATGGATCATGCTCTAGGAAAGGAAACCCACCTGCCTTGTATGGGGCTAGCAAAAGAGCCTCCTTACAAGTGGCGAGTCGAGGGGATACACGCTGAGCTGGGGTGACAAATGTTCAGGGAAGTTGCATATCCGTGATGGTAATACCTGTTGCTAATATCTGGGGAAGTACGGCTATGAAGTAGCCTTATCCTGGGACTACGGGTGGCATCTGGCCCTTTTTAACTCATTGCCATGGCAACTTTGAGAAGCTTCTAGGATCATTCAGACACAATCCTGTCTCTCTCTCCACATCCATTATGGCTGCAGATGTTTCTTTATCTCCTTTCAGTTCTGTCCTCTTTTGCCTTTTATTTATTTATTTAGGCCTGAGGCTATTTTATTAAGTACCTAAAAGTTTAGAATTATCTTTTCCAGATGAAATTAAACATTCTATCATCATGCAGTGACCTTCTTTAACTCTGCTAACACTTTCTTGTCTTAAAGTCCATTTTGGTTAGTATTCGCACAACATATATCTTTTCATTCTTTTACTTAAAGCCTTTCTATATCCTTAGATTTTGGATGTGTCCCTTGTAAACAGCATATAGCTGGTTTTCAAAATCCATTCTGGCAATGTTCTCTTTCCATTTTACTGAAACCTTTAGTTTATACTTACTGTTATAATGAAATAATCGGATTTATTGCCATTATCTTATTTTGTCAGGGTTTTTATTGTCTATCTTTTTATGTTTCTTTTTCTCTCCTTTCTTTTCTATATTTTCACATCCCATTCTTCCCTTCCATTCGTCCTTCTTTTTGTATTCTTTAAGTGGATGCCCAGATACCTTAAGACTTGAAGATTTACCATAGTTTGCTTGTTTAACATACCTCAGGCTAAAGTTAATTACTATCTCTTCACGTATTTTAATTTTATACTTTAGCCTCGTAAGTCATTGGTCTTAAGGTTTTCTGCAGTAAATGTTTGTCTCGATTTGCCCATGTATTTGCCATTTTCTCTGCTTTTCATTGTTTCTTGTGTTCCGATCTTTCTTCCTGGGGTCAGTTTCCTTGTGCCTACTGCGTCCTTTAGAATTTTCTTTAATGACAGTCTGCTGATGGCCAGTGACTCTGTTTTGTTTTATTTGAAGCTGTCTTTAATCTGCACATATGCTTAACTGTTTGCTGGTATAGAATTCTAGACCTGCAGTTATTTTCTCTCAGTGGATGAATATGTCATTTCATGTTCTTCCGGTTCCTGTCGTTACAGTTAAGAAGTCAACAGTCTGCCCATTCATCACTCCTTCAAAAGGGCTCTGTTTTTTCTCTCAGGCTTCTTTTGAGATTTTCTCTGTTTTTGTGCCCTGAAGTTTCACTCTGATGTGTTTGTTAGGTGGGATTTCTTTTATTTATTCTGTTTGGAGATTTGCTGGACTTCTGCAGTGAGCTGTCTTCCGTCAGTTCTTTCCATCTCTTTAAATATTATCCATTCTCCATTCTCGCTTCTCATTTTACAAGTGTAAGCATTAAACCATCTCACTTTATCCTTCCTGCCTCTTTATCTACTTTTCCTATTTTCATCTCATTGTCTCTCTCTCTACAGCATTCCAGCCTGTTTTTTTGCATCGGCTATCTTTTCTGCTGTGCCACATCTGCTTTTAGAATTATTTATTGAGATTTTAGTTTCAATTATATTCTTATATCTAAAAGTTTTATTTGGTTCTCCTTCAAATAGGGTTGGTAGCTCCTTGTATTTTCTTATTCACTGCATTGTAATTTCATGTTTCCTTTATTTCTTTAAATATGATAATCCTAGTTAGTTTCTATTTTGTGTCTTTAAAGTACCATAAAATTTTTATTGCTCTGTTTCTGCTTCCTGGGTTTTTTTCCCTGAGGATTCTCACTCATGGTGCCTTGTTTCCTTGTGTAACTTAGTGGTTTTTTGTTGCTCAGTTGATTGGATTTTGTTGGTCTGTATGTTTTTTTACTGTTAGCTGCTTATTTTTCTTGGAAAATTATCTGTGATAATTCATTGATGTCACATCCCATGCGACGAGGGTTGTGGGGAGCGAGGAGGGCCGTGCAGGGTTAAGAAAAGACAGTACCATGAATAGAGTGAAGCAGCATCAAGGACTGAGAGCGCCCGAATAGTGCCAATGCATTAGCTTTTATTAGTTAGGTGGCGAAGTAAAGGAGATAAAGCTTGTCAATCTCAAGATCTGTGAATCCCATACATCATAATAGGAAACTGATTCAAGCCAATCACCCTTGCCCGCAGGCAGCTGAACCGTAAGTCTCAGAATGTATGTACTTCCCCAAAGGACAAAACCTTTATGCATATGAATAGATGGACAGCACATCATTGAATCTCTTCCCTGGCAGGTTGTGGGAAGGAATGCAGCCACAGAGGCAGAGGCTTTCCTTAGACGGGGGAAGGTGGGGGGCTGTGCCCACTTCTGTGAACCCCGTGGGGTTCGACTGTGCCTGGCTTGAGTTGTCCCCCCAATGGGGAATCTTACTCGTCATTGGCTGACCAGCCATCTATCTGGGGCCAAACAAGGAGACAAGGTGCAAGCACAAAGGTGAAGCAATGTCCCTGAAAGGATCCGTCCTACAGACTCTCCTTTCTTTAGGGGCAGGTACGAGGAGACAGATGGGTAGGCTGCTGCGTGGCAACACATTGAGGCCTAGGATGAAAATGTGTTCCTATAGAGAGTATTTGCTTTTTTGTCTGCCAGATGACAGTCTGAGATTATACCTTAAGATTTTATGGACCACCCACGTAATATGAATTTGAACAACAAATCCATATTAAGGTCAACTTCTGGTTGTTACTTATCAGGGGTGATATTCCCATCACCATCCTGCTCATTCTGTTCTCCTCAGCATTGAGGCAACTTTCCTAGAAGTCCTTTGGTCCTCAAGAGTACTTGGAGGAATGGTATTTCTATTTCTGGTGAACTCTTACATTGAGGTTGCAGCCCTTTGAACTCCCACTATATGGGCCCCTGAAACCTGCAAGGCCATGAAAACCAAACCTCAACTTTATTAGGTTGACACCTGCTCAGGACACAAGTGACTGTAGACCTCCACTTACTTCCCTGCATTTCTACCTCCACTCAGCTTTTGGCTTGATCATTCCATACCTTTGCCATCTCTTCAATTATTTTAAGAAAATCTTATTTAAAATATTTTATTCTTCATTTTTAATATTGTTTGTTGTTGTGAGGATTGGTCTGCCTTTATTCATAGATTAGAAATCCAGGTATCTCTTTTCTAGATATCTAATTTCCTGGTCAGTGTGTGTGTGATTATTACAAAAATTTTCAAGCATACAGAAAAGTTAAAAGAGTTTTATAGCAAATACCTGTCTCCTTACCATCTAGTGACAATTTCCTGTATTTGGTTCATCACACATATATCCATTCCTGTGCCTTATTTTTATGTATTTCAAAGTAAGTTGCAGAAATTGGTACATTTTCCCTGAATGTCCGTTGTTTTTGTATGCTTGTATGACTTGTTAATTCAATTATATTTTCCATTTCTATAAGTTCCATTTGATTCCACTTGGGAATTTATTATAGTTTCTCATCCTTGCACATATGTATAAGCTTTTATTTTTTAAGTATATTAGACTAATTATTTTATGATGTGTATGTTATTTCCAATAGCTGATGTTGTCTGCTTCTTAGTCATGGTGACTTATTTCCTTTCTGTTTTGCAATTTTTTTTTTCTGACAACTGCTCATTTTCCTTAGAACTTATCTGTGGGAATTTGAAGTAGTTTTCTCCGGGGAAGATTTTCATTCGCTTCTACAAAGTGGCTGAGAGAATTAATAATCTGGGACTGCTTTAAAATAAATTCTTGCCTTGAGGTTTTTCAGACCACCCAGGGAGTGTGTAGTCAGCCTGCAAACTGATGTGAGAGCAGGCTTATGGTTATGAATTCTCTGGGGAGATATACTTTTTCTCCTTTATTCAACACCAGGGTTCTGGTTTGGCAATGTCCTTGATGGACCTTGGGAGTGGGGCGGCAGAGAGTTTAACTCTCACTCACTCTTATACTGACAACAGAGCCCTGTGGGGTCCCAGCCTTATGGAATGGAGAGACCTCTTTCAGACTTCCCTCCTTGACTGATTCCAAAACTTTGTCTCCAGGGCTCCCTTCCCTATGATGCTATAAACACTCATGCCCAAGGTTGCCCAGTTTGACAAATGTCTTCAAGGCACAAGTCAGCTTCTGCTTATCACCCCCACCTGGATTCCCACCTGAACTCAGTGCTTGGCCTAAATGTGTCTTATTTTCTTGTACAATAATTCAATTTAATAATAATTCAATTTAATAATTTAATTTCTTGCACATAATTTAAGAAGAACAAATGTAATGTTTTATCTTGTACTTTTAGATGATCTCAGCAGGAAAGTCAGTCATACTATCAGAAATAGAAGTCTGTATTTTTCTGTATATTTGAAATAGGTCATAATTTTAGGTAACTTAATAAAAAGAAAAAACTAATAACTTCTTCTAGTCTCAAGCAATTCTCATGTGCTCTATTAAGAATTTACTCAAACTCTGACATATGTAAAAACTGATTATACTAGATCCTGAAAGCAAGAACTACACAACATTTACACAAGTTATTTACTTTCTCTGGGTTTTTCGTTTAAGTTGATCTAACTTTAAGTCGAAGGTTTTATTAATGATACTGCTGATGATGTAGCTATTGGCAGTAACTATATGTAATAAAACTTATTTTATACTCTACTTGTGATTGTGTGTTGACACTTGTATAAACGTGAACTGATGGAAATAAATGTATAAATTAGAGTCCTACTTGTCAGTGTTTAATATCAGTAGCAATAATTATTAGGATTGATTTTTATGGTGCTTATGTAGCCATAGCAAATGTTGTAAACCCAGACTTACTGGAAATGTGTAAGAAGGTGGGCATCTGAGAAGATACATAACTTCAAACAAATGTATGGTCTTTCTCTAAATCAGGCTGAGAAAATACACCCTAACGGAAGCCAAATCGTTTCTTGAGTACTCCTTGAAGACTCTTGAGACAATAAAACAATGTTTATACAGGACCATGAGGATTGGGTTGCTCTGAAACTCTGAGAATGAGGCTCTATGTGTCTTAGGATACCAGGGCCCTGTGATAGGGTTTTGCTTCTATGCGGAATTGTTCTCCAACCAGTGGACTGAGGATCCGATCTATGAGAGAGTATGCAAGGTCAGGCAAAGGTGATTTGCATGGTTGTGTTTTCATCCTCAGATCTTCTCTCTGTCCTTCTGTAGTCCCTGCTAGGTTAGCTCCTTAGTGTGGGGGCTTGAAACATCGGAGCAACGTATATTGCATAACGCAACTATAGTGATTGGTATAGCTTCCTAAGGGGATCCTCTATTCCCAGGACAGGAGGTAATTCTAAAGCACTATACATTAATCATTAAAATATTCAGTAACTCTTTCCACAACAGAAACACAGACTATGTACCAAGCTCTTCTGAGAAATGTTGGCCATCCATGAACTTGCTGTGTAACGCTTTCCAATTTATTTGTGATATCAAACATCTATCATGTTCTCATGCCCTGTCCAAACCCATTGACAAATGACGTGTGAGGTATAGTATATAAGGCTGTGGTTAAGAGGACAAACTCTTGATTTAGGCAGATCATGGAGTGAGCAACAGGAGAGAAGTACCCAGGAACAGCAGAGGGCCACACCCACAGAGCCTGGAGGGACCGGGAAGGAGCCCTGGTCATTGGAGAGACAATCCCCACCACCACCACTACCCCACCATGTCCCAGAACCTTGTCCGAGGGCCCTTAGACAGAAAATGGGCTCCCCTAGGGCTCCCGGGCCATAGACACGAATAACGCAGCCAGGGATTCAGAAATGTTAGGTTGGATGATTCTGGCTGGAGAGTAGACACTTGAGTGTTGTGTGATTATGGCTTCTCTATGCTTCCCTAACAGCAAAGGCTGGCACACATCAGTTACATCTAGAATCTGAATCTTGGAATTGCTGCCCACTCTAGAGATGGCGCACTTTGAGAATTTTTTCTTCCGTATCCCTGAGATTGCATTCTACTAGCCTCTGCTCGAACATTCTCACTGATGGAGCATTTACCGAGCTTGCCTACCCCACTGGTCAGCACGATCTGAACTTGGAGCTTCCTCTGTCTCCCCAACCTTCCCAGCCATCTGTCCCAAGTCTCCCTTCATTTTTTCCTTTTTTTTTATTGTGGTAAAATGCACATATCATAATTTACCATCTTAACCACGTTTAAATGTACAGTTCCATGGTATTAAATACATTCACACTATTGTGCAACAGTCACCACCATTCATCCCCATAACTCTTTTCATCTTACAAAACTGAACCTCTGTACACATTAAACAATAACTCCCCATTCTCTCCTCCCTCAGCGCCTGGCAACCACCATTCTACTTTGTATCCCTATGACTTTTTTATTCTAGGTACCTCATGTAAGTGGAATCATGCAGTATGTGTGTTTTCATGACTGTCTTCCTTCACTTAGCATAATGTCCTAAAAGTTCATCCATGTTGTAGCATACTGCAGGATTTCTTTCCTTTTCAAGGCTTAATAATATTCCATTGTCTGTGTATACCACATATTGCTTATTCATCCATCAGCCAATGAACACTTGAGTTGTTTTCACACTTGGCTACTGTGAATAATGCTGCTATGAATGTGGGTGTGCATGTATCCCTTCAAGACCCTGCTTTCAGTTCTTTTGGATGTATACTTAGAATTGGAATTGCTGGATCAGATGGGAGTTCTATTTTAAAATTTTTGAGGAACCACCATACTGTTTTCCACAGAGGGTTGTGAAGATTTTCTCCTATTTTTTTCCTAAAAGTTTTATACTTTTGCCTTTTATATTTAAATCTATGGTCCATTTTGAGTTAATGTTGTGTAAGGTGTGGGCTTTAAATTTGGGGTTTTTTTGTTGTTTTGTTTTGTTTGCTTGTTAAATAGACTTTATTTTTAGAGCAGTTTGAGGTTCACAGCATAATTGAGCAGAAAGTGCAGTGAGTTTCCATGTACCCCTGCCCCCATACACACTCAGCCTCCCCCACTTTCAACATCCTGCATCACAGCTGTACATTCATTACAATCCATGTACCTACACTGACACATCATCACCCAAAGCCCAGAGTTTACATTAGGGTTCACTCTTGGTATTGGCGTTGTACATTCAGTGAGTGTTAACAGAGGTATAGTCACATGTATCCGTTATTATAGTATTACGCACGATAGTCTCCCTGCCCTAAAAATCCTCTGTGCTCTGCCTGTTCCTCCTTCCTTCCCTTCTAACCCCTGGTAACCACTGATCTTTTTGTTTTTCTCCATAGTTTTGCCTTTTCCAGAATGTCGTGTAGTTGGAATCATATAGTGTGTAATCCTTTCAGATTGGTTTAGTTCGCTTAATAAATTAACACGAGTTTTTCCATGTCTTTTCTTAGCTTCATAGCTCATTTCTGTTTAGCACTGAATAATTTTTCCATTGTGTAGATGTACCACAGTTTGTGTATCCATTCATCTACTGAAAGACTTCTCAGTGAGTTCCCAGTTTTATCAATTATGAATAAAGCTGCTAAAACATCCATGTACAGGTTTTTGTGTAGCTATAAGTTTTCAGTTCATTTGAGGAAATACCAAGGAGCACACTGCTGAATCGTATGGTTAAGGGTATATTTAGTTTTGTAAGACACCACTAAACTCTCTTCCAAAGTGACTGTGCCATTTTACATTCCTGCCAGCAATGAACGAGAGTTCCTATTGTTCTATACCCTTGCCAGCATTTGGTGTTGTCAGTGTTTTGGATTTTCATCATTCTAATAGGTGTGTAGTGGTATCTCTTTATTGTTTTAATCAGGATTCATGATTTTGCCTATGAAATTCCAACTGCTCTAGCATTTCAACTATGTTTAATATAAAAGCAAAGCGTTCTTCATGAAGCTGAAGCTCCTCTGTCCCCAACCCCTAGTCCTGTTCTCCCCTGAGGGAACCACCACCATGAATTCAGAGCGCATCTTTCCAGTCCCTTTTTTGTATTTGCACAGACATAGATATGAATCTATGAAAAATATAGAGTGTTATTTTGTTTTTTGTGATTTACATAAATGTTATCAGGTTGTATGTATCATTCTTACTTGCTGGTTTTACTAAACATTTTCATCTTGCTTCACTGGTAGCCTGTATAAAATTAGTTCATTGCCTTTTAAAACAATTATGTAGTGGTTCATGGTATGCTTTTATCATATTTAATTTATTCGTTCCATTCTTAGTGGACATATAAGTAATTTCTAATCCCCACGATATAGTTATGCAATTGATTTTTGGAAACTACATCATGACTAACATTTATACTTTGAAAAGGAGATTGGTTATGATTTTTAGCCACCCTGCACATGGTGAAAACTCTTGTATACTCTGGAAACGTCCCATCTTATAATGGTACCTCTCCAAGTTAGACACTCACTGTTTTCAGTGTCCTTTGCAGCTGTAGAACCAAACACTGCTGGTGAAACACAACTGCACAAGACTTTGATTTGGAAGTGAGTGACAGGGAAGGAGGGGCCGAGGTGGAAAGATGTGAGCCTTCAGAGACAGCAGTGGCAGAGGCACTTGGAGTGCCTCAGCAGTGTGTCACAGGGTCCGTGCCCTGGGGCAAGTACAAAACCCCCTAGAGTTCTCTAGCAGTGTAATCAGGGTCCCGTTCCTGGCCGTGGAACAGTCAAGCCTCATTCTTTAGGCTCCACATTTATTTTGTTATTAAACTAGCCAAAGTTGTTCTGGTTGGTTGCAACTGAGAATCCCATCTGATGTAAATAATCATATCCGAAGTGACTGCAAACAACAGACCCTTAATGAGGTGGGATCTGGACTTGTTATCCCATCTGGTGAAGCCTAAAGGCAGTGAGGACCCGTGAGGTGTTAGAAGGTGATGCTCCAGCAGCCAAGGCAGGTTCTCGAAACACAGGTCCCCTGGAATGGAAGCACAACTTGGAGCGGGATTACAACCCTAGGGAAAGCATGAGGAGCTGAAGGAGTGTGGGGTAAGCTGGTTGTTTCAAACCACCCTGGGCAACTTTATGAAAAAGAACAAGCAGCTCAAATTCTAAATTCTTAGTTCAAGGCAAGGTCAGGGAACAAGGGAGTTTCTATGATGAGGCTAAAAGAATCTTTCATCTCATGCAGCCACAGAACTGAGGTTGCCAAAAATGAAACTCGAAATCCTGTGGGTTGTCAAATTGTAAAATCCATTAAATCCACAGATTACCAGATCTTTTTATATGACGTGCAGGGCATTGATCAAGCATGGATGGGGAAATGAGTGGGACCCAAGAATTGCAATGGGGACATATGGGAGTTGCCATGAGCCTCATTGGCTTGTGTCTAATGAGGCTGTGCCTGCCCCCATTGAAGACCCAGAAATAGCAATGTAATGATCACCTTGAGGGAGGAGCCTGTTCTCTCCATGCCCCACACCCCTCACTCCTTCAATGACTTCAGACCTACAGGAAAAGTCCAACATACTAGGGGGCCAATCCCATGGCCAAACCATAGAAGAGAAGGCTCACACACATTAGCCATTAGGAAAGGCCACGTGGTAAGGAAAGGCCAGTGCCCCGCTTGGCTGTGTGGTGGGCACTGAGGTGAGCTCAGCCATATGGAGCAAGCAGGGAGGCTCTGGGAGATGCTGCTTGGTCAGGAAATCTGTGCTGACAAGCACCTACCATGTTTGGACGTAAGTGAGGGAGATAGATATAACCTGAGTTAAGTTTGGGGATGAGTCAATGAGATAGACAGAGAAAGCTAAGGAAAAGAAAAAAAGACAATTATTAATTTCAGGGAAAATCAAAGTTGAACAGAAAAGGAAACAGATGCCTCTGGCCTTAAGCCTCTGCCTCCAACTTCCATGGTTACTGAAGAAACTACTGATAGTCACACCTCTCACTGTAAAACATCCTGTATCAGCCCATAGTTTCTTGTGAATTTGAGTGTGGAAGTGTATCCACCCAGGAAGGGCTCAGGGCGACCCTTGGTAACACCCCACCCCTCAGCAAACAAGGCTGTGTAACTAGGTCACTAATGATAATCATATATATACATACAAATAATCATCCAACTAAGGGTGTTATGAAGGCATGAAATGGAAGGGTTTGCCTATTCTGGGAGATCAGGGAAGCCTTCCCTAAGGAAGAGATGATTGAGAAGAAGAAATAACTAGGTAAAAAAGGAGGGGAAAGCATTCCAGGCAGAGGGAACAGCATGTGCAAAGACCTCGTGGCAGGCGGAGAGCCTAGATTATTCAAGACACTGAGAAAAGCCCCGCAGCCAGAGTACAGGAGCCAAGAGGCATGGGTGTGAGGTGAGGCATGAGCAGCAGTGCAAGGAAGTCTGGTAGCGGGTGGCCAGCGGGACAGTAGCCCTATGCCTACTGAAAAGATAGAGGGTGGCCCAAGGTGAAGGCAGCACCTCGCCGTCGAGTCTGAATTACTTGGGAAGGAATCAGGTCATCTGGCTAGCGGCTGTCCCCTGGTGGTCAAGATATGTCAGGGCAGCCTTCCTCACAGCTGCTTAAAGAGTATGGGGCTATTTGGGGGATTTGTGAGAACAGAACATTTAACTTCCTAAAATGTCAGTGAAGTAGTGCTGAGGGAAAACCATAATCAAGAGATTAAGTTATGCAATTAGTGGGTATAATGGGAAAAGAAAAGAAAGCAAGCATCCTTCAAAAGAACAAAAAATAAATATTTCAACCATAAACTTACTAAAGCACTGTTGTAGCTGGGCATTCTTTTCAAGTTGCAGAACTATAGAGAAATTGAGAATTATGATGAAGCAAAGAACATGGTCCTTACTGAAATGGGGTCATCCTCTGGGCACGTACCCTCTCTCTCTCTCAAAAACCAAATATATCATCGTCAAGAAGATGCTCGCTTAATCCCTTTGTAACAATGGGTGAAATGCCACTAAATCAAAAAGTATCTCTTGGCAACATTTTCTCTACAATGCCATTGCAATTGCTAGAAAAATCTTAATTTTAAAAACGTCTTATGAAGGCAACAGAGATGTACTTTGATTCTAAGTTGTTTATATTCTTCTTGTCACGTTTGATACAGACTCTTTTCCATGTCTATGCTCATGAATTGTATATGAATGCTTAACTTTATGCTCTGAGTCCATGAGTTGAAAACATTTTTTATTATACATAAGTATCTCTACTTTCTCAGGTGATTTATACTAAAATTTTTGAAAATTAATATTTCTCTGCTTTGAATATATGACCTTGAGCTGTGGCATACTGAATTAAAACACTAGTATTTTGCCTACCGGAAATGTTAACATTTGTTATTACACAGATATCTGTAAGGTGGCTTGCCATTTAAGAATTTCTTTTAAAGGAAGCTAATAACTCCAAAGAAATAGTGGCAATTCCAGAAAAAAATTAACTATAAACCAAAAAAGGACGAAAGAAATGTTATTGAGACGTACATACATCCAAAATATTATCTGTCACAGTGTTAGTTCTAATTATTCTTTGGGCTCCCCAATTTAAAATATTTTGATAAATGCTGTGACCAGTATAGATTCATCCATTTAATTTATTTGAGGAACAGCACTCAGCTTAATACAGTTTCTTTTTTAAAATTCATTCCACATTGATCATATGCCTTGTGTCAAACCCTATATAATATATAAGATCTGCGTTATTCTCTGAAGATTTCCTGAATTTGTATTTTAATAATTTAGAAGATCTTGCTTTCTATCTTTCCAGAATTATAGTTACTCAAAAAATTCTTTCTTTGCTAAATTCCCAGTTTCACTAGCTGGAATATTTCACTTTTTTTTTTTTTTATCACGAAGCCTCTGTGTTGTGGATATCACCATTCCATCTTGGAATTTGCTCTACTTCTCCACTGGGTGAAGTGGTTTATTGACTGTCAATTTGTAAAGTGCCCTCTGGGATTATCTACATGCAAAAGTAAGAGTGGAAACATATTTCATTGCCTTTTCTGTCCAAATAGAATTACCATGCGCCATATATCATCTTCCAGCAAGAGTGGATGAAATTCCAGTGAGTGACCTAGAGTCTCCATCACATAGTTGTCTGTACAGAGAATCTTGGCTGGATCGTTATGGTCTCCAGGGTCCAATGGCTTCCTCTACTGTCTCTTTAGTTTAATAGCTCTTTTTATACATATGTGTGTCGGTTTGTATCTGTACATGACATATGCATATTAAGTATTTGGCTTAAAATCTACTCCTCACAGTCATGCAGAGAGAGGCAGAGAAACAGAGAGAAATTTTCCTCCCACGTTGTCCCTCTTCGCCCGGTTTCTTCACTATACTTCCTCTGACCCCAATTAACCACTGTTATTTTTTTCCTGAGTCCATTCAGTTTTCTTTATGTACTTACAAACAAATATAAATATGGATCTTTGGGTTTTTTTCCTTTTATATACAAAAGGTAGCCTGCTATATACACTACTCTGCAATTATGTTTGTCCTTCTCAGTTCATATACAGCATCCTACTCTTTTTGTTACTGTTTAGTATTCCATTGTTCCAAAGCACGAGAAACAATAATTTATGTAATCAGTCCCCTTTTGAAGGAAATTTAATTTCTCTCCAATCTTTTATTATTTCGGTAAAGAACCCTGTATACTATCATTTTGCCTGTGTGTAAATACACTTTAGGACAAACTTTTAGAAGTAAAACTGATCTCTGCATTTATAATTTTGACCAAATCACCCTCTGGAAGGGTTGTACCAACTTAATGCCACTCATGAAGTGCTGGTTATACTTGATGTGTTTTCAGTGGTTTTCTGAAGAGAGAACACATTTTGTTTATTTCTTCTTCCCTATCTATACACATTCATTCATTGAACAAATATTTACCAAGTGCCAACAATGCCCTAAGCCCTCTTCTTAGGTGCTAGAGATATAGCAATGAACAAAACGGGCAAAAAATCCATTTCGTAATATTTTATTGTAAGACAGAGAAATGGATGACTAAGGGTGGATACGGTATGTAACTTTCCTGATCAGTTAAAGTTTTGAGTCACCAACTCAGATGCCACGCAGGGAACTTAAATGTGTGAAGAAGATCGGGGTGAGAGATCAGAGGGAGTGGTGGGCATTGTATAGTCCTGGACACCACAAGGCCTATGTAAAAGCTTCATCTGCTACTCTGCTCTGTTAGGTCATGTGGACAGAAAAGGCCCAGTATGGTAAACCTTCCCAATTTTCAAGAGAAACCAGAAATCCATATTTTCATGTGCTACCTCCTCATTTTAATGTTGGAAACTAATTCAAAATTTTAGGAACATTTTGAGGACAAATTATTTTTTAACGGACTAGACAAGTAGATACTAAAGTTTATATGGAAAAATAAACATGCAAGAATATCTAGGAAAATACTGAGGGGGGATAAAAAGCTATAGTAGGGGTCAGGGACTGACCCTACTAGACTTAAAATACTCTCTAAAGCCTCTATAATGAAAACGGTGTGGTATTGGTGCATGAGTAGACTGATAGTCCAGCAGAACAGATTAAATACCTAGAAATCAACCTAAGTATGTATGGAAAATTAATGCACAAGAAAAAAATGGCATCTCAAATCACTGGGGCAAAGATTGACTTTTTAATAAATGGTACTGGGGCAACAGGCTAGCCATGGGACAAAGGAAAAACTAGACCGTTTTCTCACAAGTGGATCAGTGATCCAACTGTAAAAGATGCAACCATACAAGCAAGCACTAGAATAAAACATGGATGGATTCCTGCCTAATCTGTAAGGAAAGGCTTTCTAACTATGACTCAAAATCCTGTGGCAATGAAGAACAGATTGACAAATTGGATCACATGAAACTAAAAACGAAATCATTTCCTCTTGGCAAAAAACACCATAAGCAAAGTCAAATGACAAAATGGGTGAAAATATTTGCAATCTATGTCACAAAAAAAGGGCCAATATCCTGACTATAGAAATAACTCTTAAAAATAGAAAAATGGACAAAAAACATGAATACACAGCTCACTAAAAAATATGTATGTCTATTAAAATGGGCCTTAAACATATGAAAATATACTCGATATACATTACAAGAGAAATACTAATTTAAACTAAGCTGAGATACCATTTCTCTCCTAGCAGATTGGCAAAAATTTTAAATATGACTTTACGTTCTATTGCTGTGGCTGTGGGGAACGAGGCACTCGCATACATTGCTGGTGAAAATGCAAACTGATACAACCTTTCTGGGAGGAAATTGGCAATTCCTAACAAAACTACATTTGTTTACCTTTGATCCAGTGATCCAGGAATTTACCCTTAAGATAGTCCTATGCAGTGTGGTTAAAAGAAAACAAAACAAAAAAGAATGAGGAAGATCTCTATGAACAGAAACGGAGTGATTTGCTGGCTATATTGTTAAGTGAAAAAGAAAGATAGAAATGAGTTACCTATTTTATGCTACCGTTTATGTAGGAAATGAGAAACGGTAGTATACTGTATACACGTATCTGCTATTTGTACAGAACAAGAAAGCAAGACACAGAAAAGATAAACTAGAAACTTATGAGAGTGATGATTTAAAGTACTAGAGTACACACAGGGTAGAGGAGGTGTGGGATTGTGGTGGGGGGATACACAGGATGGGGCAGTGACACTTCTCGGAGAGCACCTTTCTGTACAGTTCTAATTTGGGGGACCTTATTAACATTGCACTTACCTTTAAAAAAAGGTCAGCTAGAATGGGAGGAATCCCTAAACTAGAATACAGCCAAAAAGAAAAGAAAAAAAGACCCTAACTTGGTCTTGGGGGTGGGAGAACTAAAGAGAACTGTAAACAAATATTGACGTCTACCTAGTGGATTGGTTTTTGCAGTGGAATGGGTTAGCAATTCTGAAGTTATTTTCTGGGTATTCTAAGACTGAGTGTACAAATATATCATGGATAGTGGGAGTCCAGTTTCTCACTGTTGGAGAATAAAGTTACAAGTATGGGAATCATGTGGTGTTAGATCGAAATGGGAGATATCACTATAAACTCATGGTTTTAGTAGATTGAATATAGATGCATGACTGATAAAGAAATAGACTGATGGATATAGATGTAGAGAGAGAAATTGACATAGATAGATAAATCAATAGATATAGATAGATAGATAGACAGATAGATCTAGACAGACAGATAGCTATACATTTATATAACTCTGTCCACTGAGTAAGCGTAGAATCAGTAACAACCCAGTAGCAATGAGCTCATCTAGCGCCCAGATCTTCGTTTATAAACATCATCTTCCACCAAAAAGAATGAAGCCTCCTTAGATAAATGACTTATTTTAGGACTAGTGCAGAGAAAGGGCAAGATGAGCCTGGAACTATTGTTGTACTAGAAAGTAAGGAGGAGCCCAAAAAATAACAGGCAGATGCCAAATGCACACAAAAACTAACTTGAACGGACTCCCACTGATCAAACTGGGAAAATCTGATAGAAGCAAATTATTTAGGGAAGAATCATCAGCAGATGCTAAAACCAGAAGGTAAACATTTGATGAGAATAAGGATTTTTACACTGTCTCAAAGTAGCTCCCCATAAAATGCATTTTAATAAGACAGGGACAATGCAAAGGGACAAATTTTACAGTGGACAAACCGTAGAGATGCTGCCTTAGCCAGGCGATCACAGTGAATGTCATAAATAATGCTACAAGCAACATAATGTGCCTCTTCCCAAAAGGCAATGGTAAGGATACACTTCCAGAACATTCCTGCCAAAAAAGCATGACCTGAGTCTAATCATGAAGAAACAATGGGCAAACCCCTATTAAGAGAGATTCTTTAAAAAAAAAAAATGGCCAGGAAAGAGCAAGGAACTGTTCTAGATTAAAGGAAACAAAAGAAACATGACAACATAATCCTAAATTGGCTCCTGGACCTGAAAAAATAAATTTTTTCTTTTGCTATAAAGGATAGAAGGGGTCAGTTGGTGAGACATGAATAAGTTATATAGATTAGGTATTAATAGTAATACTGCATCAATGTTAATTTCCTGATTTGGTAATTATATGTGATTATATGAGAGACTATTCTTGGTTTTTTTTTAGGAAATATTCACTGAACTGTTTAGAAGTAAGTCTGCAACTTATTCTCAAGTGGCTCAAATAATAATAATATGGGGATAAAAAGTTAACAATATGGGGGATAAAAAGTTAACATTTGGTGACTCTGGGTGAAGGGTACATGAGAATTCTTTATTCTTGCAAAGTTTATGTAAGTCTATAATTTTAAAAAATTGTGAGAGTCTACACTGTACAAACAAAAATTTTTTTAAAAAAGGAAAGAAAACAGCAAGGACAAACAAATCATGCTTGCCTGGGCCTGTGGGCTGGATTTCACCTCCTGGGCTGCCAGCGTATAGTCTCTGGTTTAGACCAATTTTCTGGAGTTGATTTTGAGTAAGGTCTTGCTGATGACAACCACTGCCAAGGCTAGAGATCGCTTTGCTGCATCTGGAACTTTTAAACCAGCTTGGCACCAACAGGGAAGCTGCAGAAACAGCCTTGATATAAATAATCAATTTGCTAGTAAAGCAGTTTAAATCTAAACGCAGCCCCAGTCCTCAGAGATGAAGAAAAGCGGTCGTGGTTCAGACAGTCTTCCCCGGCGGAAGTCCGGCATTTCACTTGCTGCCTTTGGAGAGGTACATAAAATCTTGCTTCCTTGCTTCCCGTTGCTGGTCTCAGTCATTCACAGCAGGGCGCGGAGTAGGGAGGGGAGTGTCTAATAATCTCTCAGAACCCCACTGTTGAAAAAATGTGTTTGTATAAATAAAAGGGGAAAAGAACCTTTAAAGTTAAGTTATGAAAGGAGAAACGTGTTTCCATATTGGAAAAGGAAACGTTGTTCTTGGCGTATCAAGCTTTTCTGAGTAGGAAGGGGAAACCAGGTGAGTAGCAGGGCCTCCTTCAGGGGTCCTATGCAGCATATGGGATGGGCTCATCTGAGGGTACAGCCCAATCTGCCAGAGCCAGGATGTGTTAAATCAGTTTGCAGACTGATCCAGGGGACATTTATGCCACCTCTCCCTTCTCATCTGCAATTGATTAAGAAGTCCAAAGACCAAGGGGAGCAGCGCCCAGGAGTACTAAACTCAGAGGAAGAAGCTGCCTGATGACTGGGCCTTGGGAGGCTGGGAAGTTATTCAAGATGAGGGGTAAGGAACAGCATTCTTGGCAGAGGGAACAACATATGCAAAGGAGAGGCATGACAGATATGACATAACTTTGGGGCTGTGTCTTACTCTCTTGCCATTTCTCTCCATATCCTCATATCTCTCTTGGAACAGTCCAACAGATATGCAGTCTGGAGTTATGAGTTTAGTTTCCTGAGAACATAGGGGCTTAGTGATCACAAATCTAGTCAATTGTGGGTCTCAAGCCTCAATACCCAGAATACATAAAAAGTGCCCATCTCAGCCCCTGATCATGTGTTACTCACCCCAGGTAAACATGTCTCCACTCAGACCGAGGAGGTTTTATTAATTATTATGTTTCTCCCAGAATTCTCTGTATTTCTGTCAATGCCATTTTCTTCAAATAATCAAGCACAGTCATTTTCTGAGCCATCCTCCTTTAGGCACAGTGTGCAACAGTGGTGGGAACTCAGAGTCAAGATCTGGACATAATCCCAGCCAATGACTTGCCCTGGAATCTCAAGCAGCTGCTTCCTGGTCAGAAAGGAGCCCTAGACATGAAGGCATCCATTGCTATCTCAGCTCTGAACTCTAGCTGTGTGACTGAGCAAGCCTCTTAACCTCTCTGAGCCTGTTTTCTCACCTGTAAAATGGCATTATTAATCTCTGTTTCACAGAGAGGTTGTGAGGACTGGTGAAGACAGAGTCCCGTGATAGCACTTAACACGCCTCCAGCTGCCTCAGACTCTTCACCAGTCATGGGAGTGGGTGGGAGGGGGGAGTAATTCTGCACCTCAGGAAACACCACCACCCCCTCCTCCGCTAACTGGACCAGGGCAGGCCCACTTCTGACATTTGTGGGGCAAGAGAACAAATGGAGGCCCTGTATGCTGTGGGGTTTTCTTCACTCCATCTAATCCAAACCAGGAAACCATAAAGAAACCTGAGGGTGGAAGACCAGGTTAAATTTTAAATGCTCAGTCCTTGAAGTTCTACTCTGGAGCGTGACCAAGCCTAGGTCCCTGGCGCACAGCCTGCCTCCCTCCTCTCCCTGACACGCGAGGCCCATGCCCCTGCATGTGGTCAGCTGCATCCTCACCCTCCCCTCCCCTCTCCTCCTTACCCCCTACCCTGATAACGGCCACCCTTTGGCCATTCCTCACCAGTGATGAGGTCTGCCTTTGAGAATCACATCCGCTGAAGAAATACATGCTGATCTTAGAAGCTGGTTCAGAACTGTTTGGATAGGAAATTGCAGGGTCCTGGGTGCCCCCAGTGTGTTCTAAAACAGAGCCATTGGGAGCACAGACTTTAGGTAGTCACACGCCCTCGTGTCCTGCAAACTCCTCATGTCATAGAAAAGGGGAGTCTGGACAAGGGCTGGACTATGGCTCTCTAAAGCGCCAGGCCCAGGGCAAGGGTTCCTCTTGCTCAGGTTCACAGGTAATTCTGGGGTGGGATTGGTCATCTGACATCCGAGCAACCTAACCACTGACCTAGGAGGTGGCTTGGCATGAAGAGCTCTGCCCAGAGAGGATAATTGGGCAAACTGTACTTTCCAGAACTGGCCACCACCGTGTTTCTATTCACATGTTCTCCTGTCACCTTGCCATGTCCCATCAGGAGGTGGAGTTTTTCTCCCCCACCTGAACCTAGATGGAACTTTGGGATTGCCTTGGTGAACAGAGTGCAGTAGAAGTGGCACTGAATAACTTCTAAGACTGGGCCATAAAATGTGACGTCGTTTCACCCTGGGGCTCTCGCTCCCTCTGAGGAGACTCACTCCGGCAACCTAGCCACCATGATATGAAACAGCTCAGGCCACGGTTTGCAAGTACAGATTTTATTATTATTCAAGTGTGGTGAAGCCAATAGATCAGGAGACAACTGCCATTGAAAAGACAGTTTGTTGTACTCATAGCTCCCAAAAGAAGGGGGTACACCATGCCATGGGGGGGAGGGGCCACACGGGGAAACACCAGGGTCAGTCAGGAGCTGGAGGGAGAAAGGAAAACTGTGACAAGAGACTTTATTGTGGTTTCCACGGAAAGCACAGGGGAGACAGGCTGAGCAGGTTTAGGATTGGCTAGTTTGAATAATTCCAGTGGCCTCTGGATGTAGGGACAGTCCCCACTTGTCTAGAGGGAGCCTGGCCCTGAGGTGATAAGGGAAAGGCAACAGTGGCCTGGACTGAGAGAGCTCCACGGAGGGGTGGAGGAACGGGTTCTGGGTTGGTTTGTCCGCACAGGAAAGATGCCCTCACAGGCAGTTGTTCACTGTCTCTAGGAATGAGCTTGCCATGCCTGGGAGGGGCGGCCACTCCAGAGTCAGCAAGGCCCTGAGACGTCAAAACAACAGCATATAGTGTACCGGGAGTGCCAAAAAAATGTCTACAAGTAGACACTTTGCTCGACGTTGCTCACGCAGTAGTTCGTCATAATCAGAAGTGTCTGGACGCTGATGGTAACCACTTTGAGCACCTCTTGTAATTGCAGAAGTCAAATGTGACTTGTATTCATCTTTTGTTGTCGGTATGTATTGAGTATTACAATTTTGATAGTTTTTTCCTTTCTCAAAATGTGTATACATTTTTCTGGCACCCTCTGTATAAAAGGCATGGCTAGTTCAACTCTGTGTGGGGTTTCCAGCCAGCAGCCAAAAGGTCTCGGCCTACGGCCAATGTCAGTTGTGACGTGAGAAAGTCAGCCTTCAGATGATTATAGCTCAGTCTTCACGGGGCTGAGGGGACATCATGTTAAGCAGAGATGAGCCATTCCTATCATGTCCTGCCCAAATTGCAGATCATATAAATATTTTTGTTGTATTTTTAAGTCACCAAATTTTGGAGTGATATTTTATACAACTGTAGTAACTTGAGTGATGGTAACGAACTGAGCCAAACAGATTCTCTCTCTCCCCAGAATCTAAACTGAGACTTAATGAAAATTAGTAAGTTGCTCACAGGAGGACAAGTGGTTGGACCACAGAGATGGAAGACACAGCTGAGTCACATTCATGACAAATGACTTATCCTGGAATAAGAGGAGTGCTGGTCTGGTGTGGCCCTGGTCCTGAATGATCCAGTTTCCTCCTGTCAGCAGTGGAAGCCCATCATCCCTGAGGGCTGTTTCTCCAGGGAATGAATTGGATTCCTGTGAGGACTTGCACGGGGCAGAGACCCCTGCTCTGGGACCCTCATGCTGGTCTTTCCCTGAGAGTTTCCGTCCTTGCATCCAAGGGAGACTCTCACCCTAGGGGACATGTGGTACCCAGTCAAAGCTTGGCACATGGTAAGCAAGTAGGAAGGGGGCCACCCACCCACCTTCATTTCTCCTGCTAAAAGCCATCAGGGACTCGTCGAAACAGTAAATGTTAAGGAGCTTTGTGAACTCTCTAGGCCTGGCCCAATCCTTGTGGCAAGTATCTTCATTTCTCCAAAACACTTTGCTTTTAATATTTTAAAAATAATTTTTAACAATTCCAAAATGTCCAGAAGTGTACTTGCTCAGTCCCATCTCCAAGCTCAGAATAAGACAGGCACCCTCATCTGGTTTGCACTCATTACAGAGCCTTCTGGGCAACAGACCAGTACCTGCATGTTCCTGCCTGGAAAAGCAAGGCCCAGAGAGAGGACGCATTAGCCTGCGGCCTCTTTCAGAAGATAGGGCCTGTCAGCCCCCGGGTCTCCACACACCTACTTCTCCACCCACCCCGGCCCAGCACTCAGGTGTGGAACACCGGGAGTGCCACCCATGGCCACATTCGAACCAGAGCAGGACTGGGTAGACGGTGGTAGGTCTCTGGGGTTAAGAGCCTCACCTGAGAACTGGCCTTAGCGGTGCATGTGGGACAGTGATGTAGGATAGGCTTGGCAGGGACACCTGAGCGTGGCAACTGAGTGTGTGCCAGGGGTAAACTAAGGAGGTGTGGGGGCAGGAGGAGGCGAGTGGAGTCAGGGACAGGCTAATTTGTTGAGATTTTTTTTTCTCCCTGGGTTCTCCTCTCCCCCAGTTCCAAAGGAGATAGCCCAGCCTTTCTCCACCCAGGCATCCGGAGAAGTTTGTGTGAAAAATAGAAAACTAGATGCTCCCTCACTCTCACTTGTGATCTGTACCTGAGGGAGGGTCCCAGAAGACCAGGAGGGTAGGAGGTGGGGTTCAAGGGGAGTGAAAAGGTAAGGTAGTGCTTGGCAGGGCTGGGGTGTGGAGGGCCAGAGGGCTGGGAAGGGAGCAAGAAACAGGTAGTGACAAGATAGGGGAAACCAGCCTGGGCAGAGACAACTTTGTCACGTGTGTGCCTTGTATCCTGGCATGTATTATATTTGAGCCTGTGTACAAGTGAGCTTGTACCTGTTGTGCCAAGATACGCATCTGTGACCAAACCTGCCCATGAAATATCTCACCTCACAGACTGTGGGCATGTCTGGGTCTGTCTACCTCAGCTCTGCAAGCACAGGTCAGGAAATAAAGGGGGTACCTGTGGCTGGGCCAGAGCCCAGGGCCTGGGGAACCAGCAGCTGGGCAAGAGCAGTTCCACTCGCCTGCCAGGTGATACCTGGTGCCCTGGGACATAGGAGAGGCATTGAAGGGGCAATCCATGTGGGGGATGGAAGTGTGGGGTCCCACCACAACAGGGGGCTCCAAAGTCTCCAAATCAACCTGCGACTCGGACTCTCTGCCTCTTCAGGAGCCAAAGCCACTCCTGCTGAGGGCACTTAGGGCTGTCCTGCCCACTCTGCTCCAGTGGCTCTTCCTTTGTAACAGGGTTTCAGGGTAGGGCCACGTCCTCCCGCTACCCAGGGCTCCCTGGGAAGACCTGAGCAGAGGGATGTGTCCCCTCATTTCAAGTTCTATGTAGAACAGGCCTGGAATTTTGGAGGTAGAGGAGAAATGACTGGGGTGTCCTCCTCCAGGAAGGCTTCTTGGATTTCTGGGTAACTTAAGGATGCAACATCTCAGCCTCAAGGCCCCAGAGTCTCTCTCAGGCCAGCCTCTGACTTGCTCTTGAATTTGCCAAACACTTCCTAACCACCAACTTTAGGCCAGGTGCCCTTTTGTCTCTGCTCAGGATCTCTGGCTGACTGCCCTTTTCTTCATCACCATCAGTCAGCAGCCACTCTGCCATTTCACTCCCTACTCCAACACTAGCTGCCAAGTGGGGCACCTCACTCCAACTCCCCTGCTCTCCACCCCTCCATATAAGCACACAGGCCTTCACATTCCGGAGGGCTTTTCTGATAATATCTTGGGAAAGCGGAACAGAAGTGCAAATCCAACAGCTAGGTGAAGCGGGGACGCAGCTGAGCCCACTCTGGCTATGGGATACCCCAGGGAACCTGCAGGGAGAGAGACCAGGTTCCGTATCCAGCTGGGCACATGAAAAGGACCTCACAACATGGGGGCCACCAGGGGGCGGGCTATACCTACTAGACCACTGGCCCATTAGGGGGCCTTATTCTTGGGAGTGAAGTGTCTGTAGGTGGGACTAGTGTTTTGTATAGGTCCCACGTGGGAACAGATGGAAAGCATCCCTGGGGCTGCGGGCAGACGGAAAAGATGGCGAGGAAGCGCCAGGTGTCAGTGTACATATGCTTTTGGTTGGAGGAATCCATATGTGATGGGAGAGGGGCTCCTGGGAAGAATTGGGATGTCATGGGAGCAAGTGTGGAGGGCAAAAGGACGGGCTGTGGGGGGGCCCTTAGAGATGATGTCCTGGGGCAACTGAGTGGGGAGGACAAAGGTGTCTTGGGACTTAAGGAAGCCACTGGCTTGCCTCACTCCTTGGTCTTCCAGGTCATGGGGAGGGGCAGCTGGAGTTCAGAGCCTCCCCCTAGGGACCTCCACCTCCTCGCTTGAGAGACACTGCTCCCAGACCACTCCTGCCCAGGCCTGTAACCCTGGTCTGGTTCCATGAGCCGATATACCGTAGTCCCCATTGTTGCTTAAGCTGGTGGCAGTTCTTTTTCACTTCAACCTACAGATCTGACTAGTTTTTTAAATGGTTTCCGGTCCCTTGCTCAAGAAGTATCAATGGTTCCAGATTACCCACAGGTTAAAGTCCGAACTCAACCTGGCCTTCAAGACCCCAGCCTCTCCCTCCATCATGATGTCCTACTGCTCCTCAGATGCAGCCTTCTCTGTGGACACGATGGATGGAAAAGTCCTCTTACTCGGGAAAACAAGGGCTCTGAAAATGACTCTGTTAGCATCGTCTCCTCTGTGAGGACTCCCTAGACTGTCTGCCAGAATCAGTCAGTTCTGCTCTGTGCCACCCTGGTTATTCCTCTGCCTCCTCCATTAGGCTGTGAGCCCTTTGAGGGTGCTTTGTCTACTGCACGTGGCCCGAGCCTGGCACACTGAAGGCACCCAATACATACCTGGAGAATAAATAAAAGGACCTCTGTGGGCATGGCTTGTCCTGCCTAGGCTAGAGCAGGCCTTTTGGGACCTGATTGCAGACTATGCCTGGTTCACAGTATGAGAGAGGGACGACTGCCTGGAGAAACCTCATAGAGGTCCCAAGGTGACCCTGAGAGACTTGTGGGAGGGTTTCAGGTTTATATCCACTTGATTGACCACCAGGAATCTCTGCCAGATCCAACTTCCACTCCCTTTCCACCAAGAGATTTACCGGCCTGAAGATTGAGCCAGAAGCACAGGCAGCTGGAATCAGAGAAAGACAGACACAGAAAAGCAGGGCAGAGATTCAGAGATGGAGAGCAGGGCAGGGGAAGGGCAAGCCCAGAGAATATCACCATTCTCCTTTCTGGATTAATGCAACATCTTCTGTGGGGGTCCCTGCCTCTTGCACTGCCCCTGCCCAATGTGTTAGTCAGTAGAAACTTTCCAAACACATATCTGAATATGTCATTCCCACAGCCCCCAGAGTAAAGCCCAGATCCCTTTCCTGAGTTACAAGGCTTTGCTTGATGTGAGCCCACATCACCAAAGCCTGACATTCCAGGCATTGTGGACTTTTCCTGCGCATGCTCTCCCTTTCCTCTAAGCCTGGAAACATGCTACTGTTCCTTCTACCTGGGACACTCATTCTGTACAGCCCCCTCCCCAGTTCCTCTTTCCTCAAATCACCACCTCACTTTGGTCTCAACACCCAGTGTTACTTCGTCAAGGGCCGCGTTTCCCTCACCCTCAGAGTAGTCTTGCTACTCTGCCCCCATCTTCCAGTCCAGTTGTCCCCGGCCACACTGGAACTATACTCCAGGTCTCTACCAGAGACTCCAGGCCAGACTGCCCACACCAATACTGCTCATCTTCCTACCTGCTCCTGTCCTTGGACCCTCAGGACACTCAGGACCAGGCTTGCCAGCCCTAGTCCCATGTCCCCCTGCCCTTAGTATCCCAGGTTCTGCCCCCTCGTTCTGTACAACTCTTCCTTTTTAGGATTATGGTCTTCCTACATTTTCCACTTGTCTATATATATATATATATATATATATATATATATATATATATATATATATATATATATATTCCACTAATTTTTTATTTAAAGAACCCTATTTAAATAAAAGTTTATTTAAAGAAAACATTAAATAGTGCATGTGGTACAAGGACACTACCTGATAAGAGCTTGGGAAACGTGATTCTGCCAACATTTTGGTGCTCTGTCCAGACCCCTTAGATCCCTTTTTACTGTTTCTGGGCATTCCCCTGTGGGGCTTGATGTGCTTTGGCCTCCAGTGGTCGGCACCTGTCCTTGGGCCACTGGGACTGCACTACTTTCATTCCCAGGGAGCCCAAAGTACCTGGAGGGCTTAAGGCAAGGCCCCCAGGATAGCCCTTAGCTATAACTGACATGAGAGTATTACAGCCCAGTCTCTAATGCTGTTTCAGACAGATCCTTTGTTTAGAATAGAAAGTAGCACACAGTGGGCACTCAAATGTTGCATGAACAAATGCACCCAAATTTATCAATCTTATCCTTTGTAATTTCTGGAGTTTTGTCAGGCCTTTCCCTTCCAAGATCGAAAAAGCATTTACCCCTATTTGTTCTGGTACATTTACTTATTTTTTGTGAATTTTGTATATTTAATTATTTGATCCATCTTGATATGCTATAAGGATTGAGGCAAATATATATTTTCTCCTCATGGCTAATCAGTTGTCCTAGCAGCAATTCTTGAATCTTTCTTTCATCTGTAAAACCAAGATACTGTCTTATCTAAGATTCATTCAGTGAGGTGTTATGCAAGCATTTAAAATAGTAGTTACAATGATTATTGTCACTACTTGGAAAAATTTTAACCATTTCACCTTTTCATTTTGACCATTTTTTTTATAGTTACATAAAAATTGTCAACATATGGGCAAGGTCAGGGAGAAACAGAGGAAAATAGATTGATTAAAGGAGGGTTATAGAGCTGTGGGTGAATTTTTTCTTTTGATTTCTATTAATATTTATGAAATAAATAATAAATTGAAATTTTAAATGACAAGAATATGGAGGGGAAAAGGACTTCAAAGATAACGAGCTGTTTTATTCCTTGAGCTTGAGACAAACACTTGGGTGAAAGTAGGTTTATTTTGGAGGTGATCTCAGGAAGTTGAGGATGGCAGAGGATGCAAGTAAGGGAAAATTGTTATTAGAGAGCCCTGGGGAGTCATTATTACAGGAAAGACCAGACAGGAGAACCTCTATATATGAAAACCATTTCTTTTAGCCTTGTACCGGGCTCTGAGCTCCATCCCAGTCTCAGCTAAGTGAGCAGAACCTCTGAAAGTCCCCCACCCAAGAGCAATCAGGCCTCAGGCATGTGGATCAGAGTCCAAATGCTCCCATCACCCTGGCTAATGGGATACTTTAGCAGCCAGGCAGCAGGGATGCTGATCTCTGTGGTTATATGAGGTCTGACAATCAAGTTTGAGAACTTGTTGCAACGATGTTACTAACCTTTTTTGATATCAGAGGGATTATGCATTATGAATTTGTACCAATTGGACAAACACGTAACCAAATTTACTATTTGGCAGTGCTGAAAAGGCTGCATGAAAAATTAGACGACCTGAACTTTCCACCAAAAAGTCATGTCCCTGGCATCACGACAATGCACCAGCTCACAGGGCACTGTCTGTGCGGGAGTTTTTAGCCAGGAAACAAATAACTGTATTGGGACACCCTCCCTATTCATCTGATCTGGCCCCCAATGACTTCTTTCTTTACTGAAGATAAAAGAAATATTGAAAGGAAGACATTTTGCTGACATTCAGGACATCAAGGGTAATACGACGACAGCTCTGATGGCCATTCCAGAAAAAGAGTTCCAAAATTGCTTTGGAGGGTGGACTAGGCGCTGGCGTTGGTGCATAGCTTCCCAAGAGGTATACTTCCAAGGCGACCATAGTGATATTCAGCAATGACGTATGTGGTACTTTTTCTAGGATGAGTTCTCGAACTTAAATTGTCAAACGTCATGTACTAAAAACTATATGAGGAACTATATCTCCCCCCACACAACTAGCTCTGTCAAATCCCTTCCTGACCCCTTAGAATTCAGTAGTTGTTTAAAATGAAATTCCGAGAACATTTTTAATTCACTAGGCTCTAGGCCAGCTATATGCTCATAACAAATGTGAAGAGCATTAGAAGTAGGGACAAGGGAAGTCCTAGGTCCAAGGGTCCCTCATCTGGTCTGTACTGGGGAGAATTAGGCAGGGCACGTCCTGGAGCCTAGACTAAACTAGGGCTTGCCTTCCTAACCAAAGGGGCACGTCACTTCAACCTTCATGGCTCAGCTGCCCCAGGCAATTCACTGGGGTTCCAAAGATGCCCTTAGAAGACAGATGACAGCAAGACCCACCTAGACTCACAGAGCCAGGATGTCACTTGAGGTCTGGATTTGGAGGCAAAACACCCATTGCTTGCCTAACTACCTTTTATAGCTACTCCCCTGAAGTGCTCTCCCACCTGCCTAGGCCACAGGAGCCCTGTCCCAGGGCTGTCATCCACATTGGACCCTCACTGGGCTCTACCTACTGCGGATACCAGCCAGGTCTGTGGGCCGCCCCTCGCCGGAGACGCTTCCAAAACTGTACTTTAAATTTTGGGAGGTGCTAGCTGGTTCCCCCGTGAGCACTCGACCTGGCTGCAACCAGCTCCAGGTTCCAAGGTATGTGGACAAGCGAGAAAGGTCCCATCAGCCTCGTCTCCTTTAAGGCACAACGAGGGTGGACGCGCCCACAAGGCCTGAAATGCGCGCGCAACACAGCGCCGCGAGGCAGGGCTCTCCGCGCCACAGTCCGCCCACTCAACCTTGCCCACCACGTCACGCTCCGCAGGCCCTTCCAAGTCCTCCTGATTGGTGGAGAGCGCGCGCGAGTGCCCCTGACCCGCCCCCAGACCCGTCCTCCAGCGCCGCTTGCCCCGCCCCCTGATTTACGAGGCTGCGGGTGTAACTTCCAAGTTGGAACGCGGAGGCGCGGGGGCGAAAGGGCTTTGATTCTCCAAGGCTAAGGGTACACTTTCCCATCATGCTCGCGCTAGGCCGTCGCCCCAGGCCTGACTGTGGCTGGCGGCTCTTCAGAAGCACAGTCCGTCCCCAGTTCGGCCCGCCACAGGCCCCTTCAGCCCTAAACCGGCGCCCCCGGCCCCCTTATTGCAGAGCACCCGGAAATGCCCATTGCCCAGGCCCCCCTCGATGGTGACACCCCCACGTGCCAGGAGGTTGGTCCTCGAGGACCCGGCACGCGGGCTCTCGGACCCAAAGCTGATCTGCCTGGGGTTCTGCCGGCACCCCACTCCTGGAGCCTTCAGCCCTGTCCGCAAACGCCCCCGCCTGACCCCCGCTCATTTCTGGGCATCTCAACCCCGGGCCCCTCAGCCGCCCAGCGCACTCTCGGGTCCCTCCGAACCTTCCCCGCACCCCCGGGTTCTTCTCACACCAGCGCCCGGGAACCCTCCTTGGACCGCCTCAGTGTCAGGAACCACCACTCCTTATCAGCCTCTACCTCCGCACACCGGCGCCCTCCGCGCCGACATTCCGGCTCCTAGGTTCCCGCAGCGGGACTCCCCTCACCCAGCATCTCCCCCAAGACACCCTCACGGGACCCTCCTTCCACCCTACACTCTACCCCATACTCCTCCTGCCTCCTCCAGGTAAACATCCTTCCTCAGGGCCCAGCCTCACTCCCGCAGCCATGCGATCCCTCCTCAACCCCCGGGCCCGACACCCCACACGCCCCCGAATCCTGCCACACACCCGAGAGCCCTGCTTATGCCCCCACGCCCCTCACCCGACTCCTCTGCCACACTCCTCCCTATATCCCTCACACCCCAGGCCCTTCACATCTACCACGAGATCCCCTCTGGGATCCCCTACACTCCAAGCCTTGCACCCCACTCATCTTCCCAGGACCCCCGCGCGCACGGCCTCCCGCCCCACACTCACCTCCTCCTCCTCACCCCGCACCCCTCTCCCCCCCGGGGCTGGCCGGCAGCGCTGGCGGCGGCTGCGGAGGCCGGTCCCCGGGCCGGGACACACCCACCCGCCCGCCTTCCTTCTTTCCTTCGCTCCCTCCCTCTTTCCCTCCCTCTCTCCCTCTCTCCCGCCCTCCCGCCCTCGCTCCGCGCTCGCTCCTTCCCCCTCGCCCGCTCCCGCTTCCCGCGGCGCCGGGCCTCCCACTCCGCCTCCCCGTGCGCGGCTCTCCCGGGCGCGGCTCCGGGGTTCATGGTGACGAGGCGGCGGCCGCTCGAGCCCAGCGGCGGCAGCGGCGGCGGCGGCGGGAGCTGGGGCGGGGGCCCGGGCCGCCTCTCCCAGAGCGTGGGGCTGGGCGGCGGGCGCGCCCAGGCGGCGGCGGCGGCGGCGGCGGCGAGCGCCCCGGCCCGCGGCCCCGCGCGCCCTCAGCGCCGCGCGCCTGGCTGGCGGGGGGCCGGGCCGGCGGGCGGCCGCCGCGCCGCGCACCCATGGACGGCCCAGCCATCATCACCCAGGTGACCAACCCCAAGGAGGACGAGGGTCGGGCGCTGGGCGCGGGCGAGAAAGGTGAGGAGGGGCGCGGGCGGGCCGGACCGCTGCGGGTCGGTCGCGTGTGCACAGCCCACAGCGGCGGAGTTTGCTGCCCGGCGCTGGCACGGCCTGGGGGAGGGGTGCGCCCGGCCGCGAGGGTGCAGGGCTGTGGGGTGCGCCCGCAGGGGAGGCTGTGCGTGTGCGGGCGGAAATAGACTGAGCTTGCCTGCGCCGGTGGAGCGCGTGTGAGACTGTGTGTGCATCTCAGCAGCAGGTTGTGAGTGTGTGGGGTGACCCAGGCCGGCTGTGAGTTTGTGTTTGCACTTACGCCAACAGAGAAGTTGTGAGCGGATGTGTGTTCCTGGCAGGTTGTGAGTGCGTGTGCCCTGGTAGGTTTTGTGTGTGCACGAGACAGGTTGTAAGGGTGTGTGTGCACTCAACAGAGGTGTGTGGCTGTGCGTGATGGATTATGAGTGTGTGTGCACTCTTCAACTGAGAGATTGTAAGGGTGTGTGCACTCAACAGAGGTGTGTGGCTGTGCGTGATGGATTATGAGTGTGTGTGCACTCTTCAACTGAGAGATTGTAAGGGTGTGCGTGCATCTAACAGGTTGTGAGTGCATGTTTTCCTAACGAGGCTGTGCGTTTGTGTCTGTATTTTATGTAGAGGTTTATTTGTACTTGAGAGATTGTGGAGTGTGTGAGACCTTTGTGTGCATGAGCGTGAGCCTGCAGAGATGTGGTATGTGTGTTCATTCCTGATGGAGTGTGTTGTGTGTGTGTGAGAGAGAGATTGTGTGCCTACACCACCCAACTGGCAGGTTGAATATGTTGTATCCATCTCCTGGGAGGGTGTGTGTGTGCCTGTGTGTGCAGATGTGTGCACTAGACAGTGAAGCTGTGTGCCTGGGTATGTTTAGTTGGTTGTGCAAGTGTGGGTGGGGGGAGGCAAGGCTAAGTCACCTCCCTTCTTGGCTCTTTGCAGTCTCAGTGACACCAGTCTGTTGGGAGCACCTGCAAGGCCTGGTTCTCCCGGGGCCCATTGAGTGCCTGGCTCCAACAGGCTCAGGGTGCCAGGTGTGTCCCTTCCCAGAGATCCAGCGCTGTGCTGCAGCGCCTGGTTTGATTGGAGCACATTTTACCCCATCACCCTCTTCTGTTTTTCTGCTTCCTCTTTTTTTTTTTTGTCTTTGCCCCTCCCTGAGACTTGGTGCCCCCCTCTCTCACGTGCCCTGCTTACTGACCCTCTAGTGAGCTGTCCTGGGGCTTGGACACCCTTTAGAAGGGCCATGGGATCTGGCTTGTTTTGTTCTGGTGACTAAAGCTCGCCTGACTCTTCCTGCTACGCGCCCAGCAAATACCTGGACAGAGGTTAGGAACAGCCCACTGCGACCCCTCTCCTTTCTTGGCCTGGCTACAACTCAGTTTGGGAAAGAGTCAAGATTTCTTTCCATGTGTTACCACCCTTGCTGTGCCAGTGGGTGAGGTGTGCAGCCCTTCTGAGGAAGGGGTTGGGGGTAGGAGAACACTCCACTGCCTCTCTCCAAGCAGGGACCACTGGGCAAGCCCACCAGGAAAATGCAAGAAAAGCCCCAGAGGTGCCCTCACATTAGAGATGTGTCAACCCGTTTGCGCTTTTGTAGACGGTAAACATTGTCTGCAGACTTGTTTTCTTTTATGTAAGATGAGAATTCAAACTCTCCCAGGCATTTTTTTCTGTGCCTTACAAACTGGCTAAAAATTCAACAAGTTGGTGGAGGGGACATAACCATGTTACACAAACAGGAGAAACTGGAGAAGTGAAGAAGCTAAAGTTGCTCCTGCCCCACCCCCATCTGTGCGCTGGATTTGTTTTAAATGAGGGAAGTCTTTTTTAAAAATTGTACAAGTGGGTGTTTCAAGTAAACCTCCATGTCAACCTGGGGCCCCAGCAGTCAGCACCTAGGTGGTCTTGTCTTTCTGCTTTAGGGCTGTCAGTTCTTGGGGCCCTGGCCCGCAGGCTCTGGGCTGGGGGCGCCCGCTCTGGGAGGGTTTAGTAGAAAGCATCAGGGAGGTTTGATGCCTGCGCTGTCACCCACCGTGAATCCAGTGCTTTGTGTGATGCTTTGCCAGAGAGAGAATCCTCAGCTCTGTGAGGAGAGGGGTGGCATATAAAGCAAGAAAATATTTGTCAGGGCCTCAGCCCTTCTGCTGCCCCCCACCTGACTCCAGGAGTAGGATCCTCCCCAGTTTTCTCTTTTCCTCTGGCTGCTAGGCTTTTTAAAGTAGTCAGTCAAGCTATCCAAAATCCAAACCATGTACAAATACTTAGGATGGTGCACCGTTCTATGCTACTTGTTTATGTTGCTTTTCACCACAATCTTTTATCGTCTTTAACAGTTTATTTTGTTTGCTTTCTAGTGTCAGACTGGTTGATTGTTAACTGATTAGAGGAATTCTTTACTTCCTTGCTTTGGGGTGTGGTAGCTAGCTAGTAGCTTCTTGCTGAACCATTCAAGTCCTATTCGATTTAGTTTTTTCACTTTAAAAAATGAAAATAATTTTAACTACAGTGAGGCAACAAATTTTGGAGCCAAACTTTGGAACAGCTTCTTCAGATTCATAAACCACTAAACAGGTTTAGCAATGCTTCTAGCTTAAGCATGTCGATGTATTTAGATAAGCACAATATGTTTTACATAAGTTTAGTTTTGGGTAAACACTTATTTTTTTTTTAATTAAAGTTTATGGGGGTGACAATTGCTAGTAAAATTACATAGATTTCAGGTGTACAATTCTGTATTACATCATCTAAAAATCCCATTGTGGGTGACACCCAGAGTCAGTTCTCTTTCCATCACCATATATTTGATTCCCCTTTACCCTCCTCACATTTTGTTTTTAAATATGGGGCCTGGAATGTTGTAAGTTTTTGTGGTAGGAAGGAAACTATTGGTTTTAAAAGTTTGCTTTCATCATTTATTCTGTAAAATAGGAATAGTAACGACTACCTCTTGGGTTTCACATGAGGGTTAATTGAGATGATATGTGTTACGAAGTCTGCCAGGTTCACTGGTGTGTCACTGTCCCATCAGCCATGCTTTAGGTGTAGATTTGCAAACGAAGTGCTAAGCAGGAGCTATAGTGTTTCCCACGAGTTGAATTACTTATTGACACATTGCCACGCGGTGGTGCACCTCTCAGAGATGACTGTCACTGTCACCCTGGCCTGTCATGGAAGATTTATTTCTTATTGTGTTTGATTTGATTGATGGTATAAAGATGCAGAGACAAATTTTCCCATGAGTTTAATTCAGTCTGCTTTGCTATCTGGAAATTGACTCTTACAAATCAATAAGAAAAAGTCAAACAGTACAGTAGAAAGTGGTCGAGTGATATGAATGAGAAAGTCATAGAAGAGGAAATCCAAATGTCCAATAAATGTATGACGTGATGCTCTACTTCACATGAAACATGTTCATGCCTCAGCTTGATTAAACATCTAAATGATTGACAGCATCCAAAGTAAATAAAAGTTTTGGGAAATGGATACTCTTAAAGACTTTCATGAGAGAATAAAGTGAGTACAGACTTTTTAGAGAGTAATTTAGAACAGAATCATTTAGCTACAAGTAACAGAAAACCAGGCTTCTCCTGCAGCTTATACTAATAGGAGTTTATTCTTCTCACATAACAATCTAGAGGTGGCTACTGCTGGCTTTGGTTCAGCAACTCACTAATGTCAGGGCTGACATCACCGTGATTCTCTTGGCTTTCCTTCATGTAACATGGCTGCCACCCCTCCAAATACCACAGCCACCTTCAGGGCAGGAAAAAGGGACAGTGCCAGTCGTGTCTATCCCTTTTACCTAGAGAGCAGAAACATTCCTAGGGACCACTCATCATACTTTTGCTGATGTTTACTTGGCTAGAACTGGGTCACATGGCCACCCCTAGCTGGAAGCAAAACCAGTTTCCAGCTTTTTTTTAGCCTTTGTTATGGGAGGAGGAGAGGAGATGATTGAAAATGAATGGAAATAGGTGGTGAATCAGCCAATCGGCAATGGTGGCCATACCTACAAAGCCAAGTTCTACTGCTGGGTTTCTCTCCTAGAGAAATATCCTCATATGTGCTCAGAGAAATTATACAAGGATTTTCACTGACAGCTACATTGCTTGCAGTAGCAAAAATTGGAACCTTCCTTAAGTGTCAGCAGGCAAACAGACTGTGGTACATCAGGTCCAGAGAGTACTGCAAGGCAATTGAAAAGAACAAGTTAAATCAGACTGAAACATACTGACATATAAATTTCCAAGATATTTTAAAGGGGGGAAAAGGAATTTGAAAAACAGTAAAAACAACGTGATTTTATCTTTGTAAAAACAAAAACACGCAAAACTGTACATGTGTCTAGAAATACACAAAAAGCAATCTAGAATGAAATACTTCAAACTGACAAAAATGATTTTCTCTGGAGAGAAGGCTGGGATGAGAAGCGAGGGAGCTTTGCCTTATTGTTTAAATATTAATGAAAATATACTCGTGTTTTGCAGATGAATTTTTAAAAACTAAAATAGAAAAGAAATTCCCCATAGCTGTTTGGAGAGATATAAATAATTTAAAGGAATTGAACAATAATAAAACAAAAAAACCCTCAATTAATATGCAATGTGAACAAGAATATATCAGCTCTAGCTAAATGATTACTTATTTTGTAAGCTAGTACATTTCCCTTGATGAGATTTCCGTAGGCAAATTTGTTTTGGCAGATATTTTGGCCCAAGATGCTAGGTGCGTTTCTCACAAATGTTTGCAGCTCTTAAGCTTAACTCAGAAACCTTTAACCTTTGGGCTGCTAACCATAGTATAGCAAGGAGAAGACTCTTGGAAGCAGTAGTTCTCTTAGGTGCCAGAACAGATTTGAAGTAGATTCAGTTTGATTAACTTTTTTTTTTTAAACACGAAAATCTAATGGGTCATGATTGGAATTTTTTTTCTGGAAAATTAACCTTGTGGGTTTTTTGTTTGTTTTTTAAGGTTTTTATTAAAATATATAGTTAATATATTTTAATATATTAATATATAGCTAATATATTAGTTTTCAGGCACACACCGTAGTTATTCAACATTTATACACCTAAAGAAGTGATCACCGTAAGTCCAGCAACCATCCAGCGCCGTACAATGTTATCACAATATTATTGACTATATTCCCTATGCTGCACATTACATCCCCGTGACTTACTTGTCTTATACCTGGAAATTTGAGCCCCTTACTCCCTTTCACCTTTTCCCCCCTTTTTTAAATTTTCAATTACAGTTTACAATCAGTATTATATTAGTTTCAGGTACAGCTCACAGTGGTTAGACATTTATATAATTTGTGAAGTGATCCACCCAACTAGTCTAGTACTCACCTGGCACTATACAGTTATTACTACGTATAGCATACATAGTTATTGACTGTATGCCCTATGTTTTACTTACATCCCTGTGACTATCGCGTTACTACCAATTTGTACTTCTTAATCCCTTCACCTTTTTCATTCTGCCCCCCCAACCCTCCTCCCATCTGGCAACCATCAGTTTGTTCCTTGTACCTATGTGTCTGTTTCAGTTTTGCTTGTTCGTGTATCTTGTTTAGATTCCTCATATAAATGAGGTCATATAGTATTTGTCTTTCTCTGTCTGACTTATTTCACTGAGCATGATACCTTCCAGGTCCATCCATGTTGTTATAAATGGTAAGACTTCATTGTTTTTTATGGCCAAGTAGTATCCCATTATGTATATGTACCACGTCTTCTTTATCCAGTCATCTGTTGACAGGCACTTAGGTTGCTCCCATATCTTGGCTATTGTAAATAATGCTGTAATGAACATAGGGGTGCATATATCTTTTAGAATTAGTGTTTGGGATTTCTTTGGATAAATACTCAGAAGTGGGATAGCTGGGTCAGATAGTAATTCTATTTTTAAGTTTTTGAGGAACTTCCATACTGTTTTCCATAGTGGCTGCACCAATTTGCAATCCTGCTAACAGTGCATGAGGGTCCCCTTTTTTCCACATCCTCACCAACACTTGTTTGTTGATTTATTGATGGTGGCCATTTTGACAAGAGTGAGGTGATACCTCAATTGTGGTTGTAATTTGCATTTCTTTGATGATTAATAATGTTGAACATCTTTTCATATGTCTGTTGGCCATCTGTATGTCCTCTCTGGAGAAATGTCCATTCAGATTCTCTGCCCATTTATTAATTGGATTGTTAGTTATTTGGTGTTGAGTTGTATGAGTTCTTTATAAATTTTGGATATTAAGCCCTTATTGGATGTATCACTAGTGAATATCTTCTCCCATTCAATAAGAATATCTTTTCATTCTGATGATGGTTTTCATTGCCGTGCAAAAACTTTTTAGTTTCATGTAGTTCCATTTGTTTATTGTGCCTTTTGTTTCCTTTGCCCAAGGCGACATGTCAGAAAAAATATTACTAAGAAGAATGTCAGAGAGTTTATTGCCTGTTTTCTTCTAGGAGTTTTATGATTTCAAGTCTTAATTTAAGTCTTTAATCCACTTTGAGTTTATTCTTGTTTATGGTGTAAGAAGGTGATCTAGTTTCTTTTTTTTTTTTTTTTTGCATTTATCTGTCCTATTTTCCCAACACCATTTATTGAATAGACTTTCTTGACCCCGTTGTACATTTTTGCCTTCTTTGTCATAGATTAATTGATCATATAGGCATGGGTTTATTTCTGGGCTTTCTATTCTGTTCCATTGATTTATGTGTTTCTTTTTATGCCAGTACCATGCTGTGTTGATAACTATAGCCTTGTAGTATAGTTTGATATCAGGTATTGTGATACCTCCAACTTTGTTCTTCTTTCTCAAGATTGCTGTGGCTTTTGGGGCTCTTTTATGGTTCCATATAAATTTAGCATTATTTGTTCACATTCCGTGAAAAATGCCATTGATATTTTGATTGTACTGAATCTATAGATTGCTTTGGGTAGTATGGACATTTTAATGATGTTAATTCTTCCTATCCATGAACACAGTATATGCTTCCATTTATTTGTAACTTCTTCGGTTTCTTTCCTCAATCTTTTGTAATTTTCCAAGACAAGTCTTTTACCTCTTTTGTTAAATTTATTTCTAGATATTTTTTTTATTCAATTGTGAATGGGATTGTTTTTTTAATTTTTCTTCTGATAATTCATTATTGATGCATAGAAATGCAACCAATTTCTGAATACTAAGTTTATATCCTACTACTTTACTAAATTCGTTTATCAGTTCTAATAGTTTTTTTGTAGAATATTTGGGGTTCTCTTTATGAAGTATCATGTCATTTGCAAATAATGACAGTTTTACTTCTTCCTTTCCAATTTGGGTGCCTTTTATTTCTTTTTTTTGGTCTGATTGCTGCAGCTAGGACTTCCCGTACTATTATGTATAAAAGTGGTGATGGTGGACAATCTTGGCTTGTTCCTGATTTTAAGGAAAACACTTTTAGCTTTTAACTGTTGAGTGTGATATTAGCTGTGGGTTTGTCATATATAGCCTTTATTATGTTATAGTATCTTCCCTCTATCCCCACTTTGCTGAGAGTTTTTTTTTTTAATCATAAATGGATGATGCTGGATTTTGTCAAATTTTTTCTGTATCTATTAATATGATTATATTATTTTTATCCTTCATTTTGTTTATGTAATGTATCATGTTTATTGATTTGCAGGTATTGAACCAACCTTGCATTCCAGGCATAAATCCCACTTGATCACGGTGCCTGATCTTTTTAATGTATTGCTGAATTTGGTTTGCTAATATTTTGTTGAGGATTTTTGCATCAGTGTTCATCAGCAATATTGGCCTATAATATTCTTTGTTTCTAATGTCTTTGTTTGGCGTTGGAATCAGGGTAATGGTGGCCTCATAAAATGAGTTTGGGAATCTTTGACCCTTTTGAATTTTTTGGAATTATTTGAGAAGGATAAGTGTTTATTCTTATTTGAATGTTTGGTAAAATCCACCTGTGAAGCCATCTGGTCCAGGACTTTTGTTTGCTGGGAGTTTTTAGATTACTGATTCAATTTCATTAATAGTAATAAGTCTGTTCATATTTTCTGTTTCTTCTTGATTCAGTCTTAGAAGATTGTATTTTCCTAGGAATTTATTCATTTCTTCCAGGCTGTCGAGTTTGTTGCCATGTAATTGTTCGTCGTATTTTCTTAAAGTCCTAGAGGTGTGTGGAAGCCGCTGTGCTATGCACTGAGGCCAGCCATCACCAGTACCAGGCCTGGGGCAGCTCAGCAAAAGTCTCAGGGCACCCCAAGGCCTGCTGTCACCTGTCAGCTATCCATCAGACTCAGCCACTGAAAGAGCCTCTGGTGGTATGGGAGTTGGGTGGAGCAGGGGCTCAGGGAGTCACCAGCATGGGGTGAGTGGTGTTCACTGGGTTAATACTGATTCAAATTTGACACCAGTTCTGAACCTGAGGCTACTCTGCAAAAGGCTCAGAGCCCACCAAGGCCAGCCACCGCTTACCTGGGGCCTGTGAACCCCCGAAAGTTGTCCAAGAAAGACTGCAGCATGGGCCAACACCAGCTGCCTGACCACTGAAACAGCCTCCGGTGGTGGGTGTGTTCAATCAGGCAGATCCCAGGGAGTCATCAGGTAGAGTGAGAAATTCAGATTTGGCCATGTAGAGGAGAGCTTAGCAGGAACAATGGTGTCCTCCCACTGGCCACACGAGAGGAGGGCTCAATATAGGGACGTTGGAGGCTTTCCCTCCAGCCCTCACCCTGAAGCCACGCAACTGTCTCTCCCTGTATGTCTGGCACTCTGAGCCACTGTCCCTCTTCTGGAGCCCATGGTGAGTGCTGGGCAGTGAGAGTGGGCCCTTTGAGAGGACACCTGGGTTTCTAGCCTCCTTCTGTCTCCCCCGGACGGATGGAATCCCTGTTGATTTTCACAGCCAGATGTTGTGGGGACGCCTCTTCCTAACATTGGTGCTCCGGGCTGCAGAGCTTGGTGTGGAGTTGGGACCCTTTGCTCTTCACGGGGGACCTCTGCAGCCAAAATACCCCTCCCAATTCTCAACTGCCATACTTGAGTGTGGGGCTAGCCCATTTCATGTCTCCACTCTCCTACAGTTTTGAGGTGGCTTCTTTATGTTCTTAATTATAGGACTTCTGTTCATCTAGCCTTTGGGTGGTTCTCAAGATTGATTGTTCTATAATTTAGTTGTAATTTTCATGTGGTCATGGGAGGAGACAAGCACAACGTTTATCTATTCCACCACCTTGACTAGGATTCATCATTTATAGATAACTGTAGTTTTCATGCAGTTGTAAGAAATCCCAGAGAGATCCCCTGTCCTCACTACCCAGTTCCCCCCAGTGTTAACGTTTTACAACTCGAGTACAAAATCAGCCTGTTGACATTGGTAGAGTTAAGATACAGAAAAACTCCATCACCAGGAAGGTCCCTGATGATTCCTTTTTATAGCCACGCCTACTTCCCTCCCATCCCTGCCCCCTTCTTATTCCATTGGCAACCACTAGTCTGTCCTTCATATCTAAAACTTTGTCATTTTAGGAATGTATATAAATGGAATCAAACAATACGTGATCTTCTGGGATTGACTTTTTATAAACTCAGCATAATTCTCTGGATTTTCATCCAGTTTATTGCTTATGTTACTAGTTTGTTCATTTTTATTGCTGAATAGTATTCCATGACATAGATACACCACAGTTTGTTTAACCATTCACTCTTTGAAGGACATCTGGGTTGTTTCTGGTTTTTGACTGTTATGAATAAAGATGCTGTAAACATTAGTGTAAAGGTTTTGTGTAAGCACAAGTCTATATTTCTCTGGGATAAATACCCAGGCATGCAATTGGTATTCGTATATTTACTTTTAATGAAACTGCCAAACTGTTTTCCAGAGTGAATGTACCATTTTGCATTCTCACCCACAATGTATGAGGGATCCAGTTTCTCTGCATCCTCACCAGCATTTGATGTTGTCACTATTTTTTATATTAGCCATTCTAGTAAATGTGTAGTGGTGTCTCATGGTTTTAATTTACGTTTCCCTGATGGCTAATGATATTGAATGTCTTTTCATGTGCTATTTCCTTTCTGCATATCATTGGCAAGATGCCCTTTCTTGTCTTTTGCTTGTGTTCTACTTGGATTTTTTTTTTTACTGTTGAGGTTTGAGAATTCTTTACATATTCTAGATATTAGTTCTTCATCAGATACGTGGTTTACAAATAATGTTCTCCTTGTCTGTAGCTTATCTTTTCATCCTCCTAACAGGTCTTTTGCAGAGAAAAAGTTTTTAATTTTGATAAAGTACAATGTATCAGTTTTTCCTTTTATTGATTGTGCTTTCAATGTCAAGTCTAAGAACACTTTACCTAGCACTAGATCTCAAAGATTTTCTCTTATTCATTTTCCAAAAGTTTTGTAGTTTTACATTTTACATTTAAGACCATGATCCATACTGCGTTCATTTTTTTATGAGGTGAGAGGCTTTGGTTCAATTTTTTGCCTCTGGATTCTGATCGCTTCAGGCACATTTGTTGGAAAGGCTGTCCTTCCTCTTTTTAATTTCTTTTGCATTTCTGTCAAAAATTAGTTTGGCATATTTGTGTAAGTCTCTTTCTGGGTTCTTTATTTTGTTCCACTGATTGACGTGTCTATACCTCTACCTATACCACACAGTCTTGATTACTGCAGCTATATATGAAGTCTTGAAATAGGGTAGACTGAGTCCCCCAACTTTTGTTCTTTTTCAAATTGTTTTAGCTGTTCTAGTTTTATTGTCTTTCTATAGAAATTTTACAATCATCTTTTCTATGTCTACAAAAGTATTGCTGAGATTTTGATAGGAATTGAATTAAATCTGTATGTCAATTTGGGAAGAATTGACATTTTTACTATGTTGAGTCTTTAACCCATGAATTAGGTATGTCTCACCATTTTATTAGGTATTCTTTGATTCTTTCATCAGGCTTGTATAGTTTTCAGCATACAAATCCTGTTAATGTTTTGTTAGATTTGCATCTGTTTCTCTTTTTAAGTGATTTTATTCTATTTTAAATTTTGGTGTTCAAATGTTCAGAATAGAGTTGGTATATAGAAATACAATTGACTTGTGTATTTTTTTTTCTTTTATCCTGTGACTTTGCTGAGCTCACTTTTTAGTTGTAAGAAGCTTTGTAGATTTTTTTTTTGGGGGGGATCCATAGGTAAACATGTCATCAAATAAAAATACTTATATTTCTTCATTTATGGTTTGTATGCTTTCTGTTTCTTTTTCTTGCTTTATTGCATTGACTGGAAGTATGTTGAATAAGAACAGTGAGAATGGACATCCTTGTCTTGTTCTCAATGAGAAGCCATTCTGTTTTTTACCATTAAGTATAATGTTAGCTGTAGGTTTTTTGTAGATGTTTTTATCAGGTTGAGGAAGTTCTCATGTATTCCACTTTTTCTGAGAGTTTTTATCAAGAATGAATGTTGAATTTTGTCGTGATTTTTCTTCATCAATTGATATGATCACGTAAGTTTTTGTCTTTAGTCTGTTAATATGGTAGATTACATCGATAGGTTTTTGAATATTGAACCAGACTTGCATCCCTAGAATAAGCCTCATGGTTGTTGTGTATAATTCTTTTTACATATTGGTGAATTTTATTTGTTAATATTTTGTTAAGGATCTTTATATCTGTATTCATGAGTGATATTGGTCTATATATTTTTTTGTTTCGTTGTTTTTGCTTTGTCTTTATCTGGTTTGGTATCATATCAGCTTCATAAAATAAATTCTCTCTTTTCTGGAAGAGATTGTGTAGAATTGGTGTTAATTATCCAGTGAAATCATCTGGGCCTGGAGATGTCTTTTGGGGAGAGTTTTTAAATTACAGATTCAGTTTCCTTAATAGTTACAGAGCTATTCAAAGCATCTCTATCATATTGGGTAAGTTGTTACAGTTTTTATTGTTTGAGATTTGATCTATTTCATCTAAGTTGTCAAATTTGTGTATAATTATTCATAGTACTATTCCTTTGTTACCTGTTTGATGCCTACAAGGTCTAAAATGTAACCCCTGTTTTATTCCTGATAATAATTTATGTCTTCCATCTTATTTTTTGTCAGTCTTGCCAGAGGTTTCCCAATTTTCTTGATCTTTGCAAAGTACCAGCTCTTTGTTTCATTGATTTTTCTCTATTACTTTTATGTTTTAAACTTCATTGACCTGTGTTGTTTTATGACTTCCTTCCTTATGCTTGATTTGGGTTTATTTTGCTTTTTCCTAGATTCTTGTAGGGGAGCTTAGATGATTGATTTGAGACTTTTCTTCTTTCCTAATGTATGTATTTAGTGCTACATGTTTTTCTCTTAGCGCTACTTTTGCAATGCCCCACACATTTTGATGTGTTGTATTTTCATTTTCATTCAGTTCAATATATTTTTAATAGACATCATTTTTTGAAGCATTTTTAGGTTCACATCAAAATTGAGCAGAAATTAGAGAGTTCCCATGTAATGCTGACCTCCCCCCCACAACTGTCCCCGACTATTTATATCTTGCACCAGAGTGATACGTTTATTACACTCAGTGGACCTACACTGACACACCCAAAGTCCACAGTTTACATAAGGGTTCCCTCTTGGTGGTGTACATTCTGTGGGTTTTGACAAATGTATAATGACATGTATCCATCATTATAGTATCATATGGAATAGTTTCACTGACCTAGAAATTCTGTGTTCTATTTATTCATTCCACTATCCCCAACCCCTGGCAACCACTGGTCTTTGTACTGTCTCCATACTTTTGCCTTTTTCCGAATGTCACATGGTTGGAATTACAAAGTAGTATGTAGCCTTTTCAGATTGGCTTCTTTTACTTACTACTATGCACTTAAGGTTCTTCTATGTCTCTTCATGGCTTAATAGCTCATTTCTTGTTTAGTGCTGAATAATATTCCATTGTGTGGATGCACCACAGTTGGTCCATTCACCTGCTGAAAGACATCTTGGTTGCTTCCAAGTTTTAGCAATTATGAATAAAGCTGCTATAAACATCTGTGCACAGGTTTTTCTGCAGAGAAGTTTTCAGCTCATTTGGATAAAAACCGAGGAGTGTCATTGCCGTATCGTATGGTAAGAATATTTTTAGTTTTGTAAGAAACTGCCAGCACTGTCTTCCAAAGTGACTTTGCCATCTTTAGTTTACAGTTTACTTATGAAGTATTTTGGTGTAGTTTTTTTTTTTTTTTTTTTGGGGGGGTTATCCTGTTTGTGGCTCACTCAGCTTTTTGAATTTGTAAGGTTCTGTCCCGTACCAAATTTGAGATGTTTTCCGCCCTTATTTCCTGAAGTGCTTTTTCATTGCTGCCCTTTCTCTTCTCCTTCCTCCGATGACACAAATATTAGGTCTTTTGTTATAGTCCCACAAGTTTATCAATACTAACATTAAAAAAAAAAAATGCTTTCGCTCTGTTGACTCAGATTTGGTCATTACTATTGTTCTGTCTTCAAGTTCATTGATTTGGTCCTAGTTCCCTCGATCCTACTATTGAGCCCATCTACTGGGCTTTTTATTTCAATTTTTGTAATTTTTTTAGTTCTAAATTTTCCATTTAGTTTTTCTTTATATCTTGTATTTCTTTGCTGAGACTTTCAATTTTTTGCTGAGTACTTCTATTGTCTTTATTTGTTTTAGATGTGTTCCTATTTGCTTTTATCATTGTTGCTTTAAAATCTTTGTCAGATAAGTGTAACATCTCTGTCATCTTGATGTTGACAGCTATTGATTGTCTTTTATTTATTTTGAGATTTTCAGGTTCTTGGAATAACGAATGAATTACAATTGGAACCTGGACAATTGAAACTCTATGCCTTATGTACACCTTCTGTCTTAGTTGGTTTTCTCTGACACTGCTCCGGCAAAGAAGGGGCAGCACTGCCTCCTTATGCCAGATAGAGGTAGGCGTCTGGGATCTCACCGGGCCTCTTGATGTGCTGATGGGCAGGTGAGGGATTTTCGGCTCCCACGTGGCCTCCCTGAGCTGCAGTGGAGTGGCCTCATTACCACCCTGCAGTGCTGAAAGCCCTGGCTCTTCCTGTGCCTTCTCTGACACCACCCCAATGGGGAGGGGAGGAGCACTTCCTTACTGCTGGGGAGGGCAGATGTCCAAGCGGGCCGCGTGGTCCCCACTGACGCCACTGGGAGACGAGGGGCTCATTCCCAGCTGTCAGGGATGGAAGTTCTTGGCCTTCTCTGACATTCCCCCGGCAGTGGTAGTGGCCCCCTCCTTACCCCCTGATGAGAGTGAAATTCTAGGTACACCCATCAGATTTTCCTGGTATCGGTAGGTGTGGGGGAGGCAGGGAGTGTTAGGCTGCATAGAGCGGTTGTTGTCTGAAAGTTTTCTGTCTGGTTCGATTCTTTTCTGGTCCTTTGCTTACAAAGAGTAAGCGTTTGAGGTGACTCTTTTTGTCTGCAGTTGTTGGTTTTTCTCTGTATTGAGCTTCTTCAGCTCTAAGTCTGGGCTGTGTGAGGCAAAAAGAAAACCCAAGATCACCACTATGTTGTTTCGGGTCTCAATGTCCCTACGTAACTGATCTGCCTCTTCTCTCCACTTTTCAGAATCTGATGTTTGCTTTATAAACAATGTCCATGGTTTTTCGTTTTACTTGGTGGGAAGAAGAGGGAGAAGTATGTCTACTCCGTCTTCCTGGAAACAGAAGTCCCCTGGTTAACTTTTAGACCTAGCTAAGTATTTTAAGGAGGACTGGAGCTGGAAAATTGTCATTGTACAGGTGTATTTCAACATCGTGCTATTGACCTGTATAAAAGTCAAACTGAGTGAGTACTTTGAGAATCTTGGTTGTCTGTAAAGAGACACAGTAATGAATTCAGCGAGAAATCAAGTCTAGATCAATAGGGCTTCAGTGACAACGGTTGTTTAACCAACCTTAAAAGGATGCATTCCTAAGTTTTGGTCTTAACACCAAAATTTTATGTCCGAGTTTTTCAATATCCTGATTTAAATGTATTTTTGATCTAATATTCTGTTTGATTGGCAAGCATGTTTCGACTCATATCTTTCATTTTACTCAATTAAGAAAGAATCTATTTAAGTAAATAGAAATGTCTTCATGGGGTAAACACAAAGGAGCTTCTCTTTAGATTCAGCTCTTGTGACCCCCCAGCAGGGCTCTCTGGCCAGTGACTGGGAAAAACTGATTCCGGCCCATGCTGCCCTGGAAGTAGTTCTGAGGGCTTCAGGCTGGAGGTCCTGGGTCGGAGGGGAGCCCCCTTCAGAACGGCAGGACTGGGTTTTCAGGAGGGACCACACAGCTTCACATTTAATTCTGAGGTATTTGTTTATTTATTTTTCTGCTGGTTTTATTGAGACATAATTGACATACAACACTATTTAAATTTAAGATGTACAGCATAATGGTTTGACATATGTATACGTTGTGAAATGATTACCAGAATAAGTTTAATTAACATCCATCACTTCATATAGTTACCAAAAAAATGTTTTTTCCTTAGGATGAGACCTTTTAGGATTTACTCTCTTAGCAACTTTCAAATCTGTCCTACAGTATTGTTAACTATAGTTATCATGTTGTACTGTATCCCAGCACTTACTTACCTGAACTGGAAGTTCGTACCTTATGGCCACTTCCACCCAATTTCCCCACCTCCCATCCTTTGCCTCTGACAACCACAAATCCGATCTTTTTTTCGATGAGTTTGGGTTTTTTTAGATTTTGCACATAAGTGAGATCATACAGTCTTTCTCTGTCTGACTTATTTCACTTAGAGTAATGTCCTCCATGTTCATCCATGTCTTCACAAGTGGCAGGATTTTCTTCTTTTTTATGGCTGAATAATTATCTCTCTCTCTCTCACATCTTCTTTGTTTCTATGTCTTGGCCATTGTAAATAATGTTGTATCTCTTCAAGGTAATGATTTCATTTTGTTTGGGTATATACCCCGAAGTGAGGTATATATGGTATAAATGGTCTCCCTCCTTTAGTGATGTTGGGGATGGGGGAATGATACATGCCAGTGCCAGGGGTTCACGGGTCCTTTCAGCCAATAACTGGCAAAGATCAGGAAACACTCTGGCCACAAAGGATTCTAGATTTAAATATAGTTTTTTCTCCCTTGCTTTGACAGTAATGTATGGTGTCAAGGTCAGCAGCATATAGCCACTAAAAAAAGTCATTGTAAGGATTCTCTTGGGTAATGTTGAAGGTACAGTATATACCTTGGAACTTATTTTCCCGATCTTAAATCTTGATTTATCAGACATTTAAAGTGAAGTATTTTTAATGACCTGTCTTTCTTTTAAAAATCTACTTTCCTTAAATAGTTTTATTTCCTTTAATCTTTTAACGTACATTTTCCTTTTTTAAAAAAATGAAAATGCATATTTAGTGCTTTGTTTAAAGTAAAATTAAGCCAATATTTGCCTTTATGGCTTTGAAATAACATCACATACTGAGGCAAAGGCGTAGGAACTGCATGTAGCACTGGGTTGGGATGTGGACATTTTTGTATTTGGAATCAAGACTGAAAACACTAGTGGCATAGTTTTCTGAAACCAGGGCCTAATAAACAGTGGTCTGTATGGGTGCTAAGGCTTATGTAACCACCTAAGTAACAGCACATTTTGATTCCAAGTAGCTGCTTCAAGTTAAAATCTGAAAGGTTCTTTGTAATTATAATTTGTGTTAAGGCTCTTTGTCAAAATGTTTTAAAATCCTGGTACTTGAAGCGCTTTAAAAACTGAAGAGAAGTGGGTTAACAAATATTTGATGACTGATACTATTCTTACTTTTCAAAATTAGTATTTAACCTGTGATTTCAATATTTCAGGGTATCTTAAAGAACAAGCTGCATCATCTTGTCAACATGGCTTGAATCAATGTAGCCTTTTAGTACCAGAGAGGAGCCAGTATTCCAATAAGAATTCATACTGTACTTTACATTGTATATAATGTCTCCCTCTGCGTTCTGATCAAGATTTAGCTTTCACACTTAGCACGTCATAAATTTGTTCTAAGTATTTGGCTCACTTATGTTCAAGTCAGAAACCACTGACTTCAAGCCCATAGACTTCAATCAGAGCCATATTTTATTTCCCTTTTTGAGGAAACAGCTTAACAGACTCATTTTTGTTTTGGTTAGAACAAATACATTTCATAGCAGTCATCAAGCAAGGGTACAATTTGAGTAGCTCTTAACTCTTGTCAAAGGTATAAGCACTCACTGGTGAGCATTGATTTTTCTGCTCCACAGCACATACCCTGATTCCCTGCCGTAGGGTGTACTTCTCTCCTTGAACCTTTTGTTAAGTTTAGTGTTTTTTTTTTAATTCAGGTAGATTTGCATATAATAAAAATCATCCTTTTTTTGGTGTAATCCAAGGTTACAAAGTTCTGGGAGTTTTGACAGACTCATACAGCTTGTGTAACCACCTCCACAATCAAGACAGAATATTTCTGTCACTCTTAAAATATTCCCGGTGCTCCTTTGCAGTTGTCCTTCCTCCACACTCAGCCCCCAATGATGGCCGATCCGGTCTTTTCCCTATTGTTTTCTGCCTTTTCTAGAATGTTACATGAATGGAATCATGCAGAATGTACGTAGCCTTTTGAGTTTGGGTGCTTTCACTTAGGGTAATGTTTTTGAAGTTCATCAAGGTAGTTGCGTGTATCAGCAGCTTGTTGTTGTTGCTGAGTAGTTTTCAACTACATGGATGTGCTACAATTTGTACGTGTACGTTCATAAAATCTACCAAACCATGTTCCAGAGTGGCGGTACCATTTTGCGTTTCCACGAGCAATGTATGACAGTTCCAGTTGCTCTGCATTCTTGTCAGTATTTGGCATTGACAATTTTTTATTTTATTTGAGTATCTAGTGGTATTTTGTTATGGTTTTAGTTTGTATTTACCTAACAACTGGTAGTGTTGAGATTCTTTTTATGAGTTTGTATGCCATTTAAATTCTTTGGTGAAGTGTCTCTTCAAATTGTTGCCTTTTTTTTTTTTTAATTTATTGGGGTGACAATTGTTAGTAAAAATTGCCCATTTAAAAAAAAATTGGATTGTTTCATTTCTTATTATTGAGTGTGAAGGTTCTTTATGTATTCTGGATAAAAGTACTTTGTTGAATATGTGCTTTGCAAGTATTTTCTTCCAGTCTGTGGTTTGTCTTTTCACGCTCTCTAATGATTCCATACCATGTTACATTGTATGGAATAATATTACATTATATTGTATGTATGCATGTATGTGTGTATAGATATACATATGATACATATACAGAGGGTACCAAAAATATGTATACACATTTTAAGGGAAAAAAACTATTAAAATTGTAATAGTCAATATATACTGATAACAAAAGGTGAATACAAGTCATGAGTATACATTTTTTTGGCACCTCCAGTATATTGTCCATATTGTGTATATTTTTATACATGTGGTATATAAAATACACCACATTTTGTGTATTTGTTCATCCCTTAGTGGACACTTGCGTTGTTCCATGTCTTAGCCAGTGTGAGTAATGCTGTGAACATGCGTGTAGAAATACGTGTTTGAGTCCCTGCTTTCATTTCTTTTGGGTGTGCAGCCAGGAGAGGGGTTGCTGCATCATTTGGTAACTCTGTGTTTAATTTTTTTGAGGAATAGCCATACTATGTTCCACAGCAGCTGCACCATTTTACATTCTCACCAAGTACACAAAGGTTCCAGTTTCTCTACATTCTCGCCAATACTTGTTATTGTCTGTCTTTTTGACAGTAGCTACCCTGATGGATCTGAGATGTTAAGATGTGCTTTAAAGAGCAGAAATTGAGGTTTGCATATGGATGCCCAGTTATTTCCATGTCATTTATTGTCTTTGAACCTTTATTAAAAATCAGTTGAGGGGCTGGCCTGGTGGCTCAGGCGGTGAGAGCTCTGTGCTCCTAACTCCGAAGGCTGGTGGTTCGATTCCCACATGGGCCAGTGGGCTCTCAACCACAAGGTTGCCAGTTCGATTCCTCGAGTCCTGCAAGGGATGGTGGGCAGCGCCCCCTACAACTAAAATTGAACACGGCACCTTGAGCTGAGCTGCCACTGAGCTCCCAGATGGCTCAGTTGGTTGGAGCGTGTCCTCTCAACCACAAGGTTGCCGGTTCCACTCCCGCTAGGGATGGTGGGCTGTGCCCCCTGCAACTAGTAACGGGCAACTGGACCTGGAGCTGAGCTGCGCCCTCCGCAACTAAGACTGAAAGGACAACAACTTGACTTGGAAAAAAGGCCTGGAAGTACACACTGTTCCCCAATAAAGTCCTGTTCCCCTTCCCCAATAAAATCTTTAAAAAAAAAAAAAGAAGAAAAATCAGTTGACTACTATTGTGGATCTATTTCTGGACTCTACACTCTCCTTAAATTTGGATCAGCCTCCTTCATGTGCAGCAATGGTAAGCTTAATACAGTACCAGTCCTCCCTCAAAAGTAAATTTTTGGTCATGATTTAAGCAGAAAAAAGATCAAGCTATTTTATAATCTGGCAGGGCAGACTTACTCTGCATTTTGCAATGGGGGAGGCTCTGAAAGGTAAAACCTGTGACTTTCTCCACTCTTTTCTTTAGGAGCTCACCCAAACAGATTTTTTACAGTATGTCTTTTTTCAGGTTCAAAATTGGGGCTGAGAATTTCTTCTAATAGCCTTGAATAGCTTTCTGCAAAAAGCTAATACAAAAATTCAAGATAAGATGAATAAGCATCTGGGTTTAAAATACTGTCTCCTGTAGTTATACAATAGTATAAAAACAGTGACTATCTTGATGGAGGCTAAGAGAACAAAGGAATAGAATATCACTAGAACAGAAATAAATGTGCTGAAGCCTCAGCTCTACAGAGAGGGCCTGGGCTCTGGAGGGTCGGGGCTACCTTCCAGGCCGTCCACAAGTATCTGCAGGGAAAAAGGAAGTGCTTCTACCTGAAACTGTAGGGAAGAGCTGGACTCAGTCACTGGGTAGCTTGAGTTCTTTCGCCACCAGTTAAATAAACCAAGTGAAACTTTTCTGTGAATGACATTCTCATCCAGGAAGTATAACCCCGTTTGTCTAGAAAGCACAGTTCTGTTGGCCACTAATGTTAAGACATCATTTAGAAACTAGTGTAGTGATGATCAGAGTCTCAGAGATGGGAAAGACAGGGCAAATGGCGAACACTGTTTTCTAACTATGCTCTTTCCTCCTGCCTGGGCTCTCATCCCAGTTCTTCTTCCGTGAGGCTGCTGGATGTACGTTTCTAAAGCACAGCTCTGATCATGCTGCTGCCGGCTTACAGCTGTTTCTCTGTGGTCCCCTGTTGGCCCCAAGGTAAAAACATGATGTTGCACAGCCTGTAGCCCTTCACGGACTGATCCTAGACGACCTTTACAGCCTCCTGTGCAGGGATCCCCTTCTACGCTGTAATGAACCACTTGCTGAGCCCAAACATGCTGTGCTTTCTCACTCCACTGTGCATGTACTGATTCCTCTTCCTGGGAGGCCTTTTCCCTTATGTGCCTGAAGGATTCTTAGTCATCCAGCTCAAGTGCCACCTTCTCTTGAGACCTTCCTGCACTGCCTGAGCTGGATGCACTAAATAGAGCATAATGTTCAAGGGCATAGGCTTGGGTTTGAATTCCAGCTCTATCACTTATGAGTTGTGTGAACTTTAACAAGTTACTTAATCTCTCTGAGCCTTGATTTCATAGTAGTAAATATCTCATAGGTTAATTATAAGGACTAAATAATATATATGTATTATATAGTACATATCAAAATACATAGCTATTTAAAAAGCATGTTCTTCTTAATATTATCTCTGATTCACTTATTCAGTAAACATTTACTGAGCACCCACTATGTGCTGTTCATCTGTACCAAGTGCTTGGGATGCACAAGTGAATGAGACCTGGCCGTGCATTTGAGGTGTTCTAGTATAGTCCTTTAAGAAGACGGTATGCACCAAAAACAATTCCACCAAAAAACTCTTAGAATTGATAAATGAATTCAGTAAATTAGCAGGATACAAAATTAATATTCAGAAATCACTTGCATTTGTATATACCAATAATAAAATATCAGAGGGAGAAAGTAAGAAAACAATCCCATTTACAATTACATCAAAAAAAATTTTAAATAACTAGGAATAAATTTAACCAAAGAGGTAAAAGACTTCTACTTATAAGATACTGAAAAAAGTGCAAATAAATAGAAGTACATACCATGCTCATGGATAGGAAGAATTAACATCATTAAAATGTCTATACTACCCAAAGCAGTCTATAGATTCAGTGACATCTCTATCAAAATACCAGTGGCATTTTTCTCAGAACATAAACAAATAATCCTAAAATTTATATGGAACCATAAAAGACCCCAGATAGCCACAGCAGTCTTGTGAAAGAAGAAGAAAGTTGGAGGGATCACAATACCTGGTATCAAACTATACTGCAAGGTCATAGTAATCAAAAGAGCATGGTACTGGCATAAAAACAGGTATATCAATGAATGGAATAGAACAGCGAGCCCAGAAATAAACCCATACCTATACATTCAATTAATCTATGACAGAGGAGGCAAGAATATACAATGGGGTAAAGACAGTCTATTCAATAAACAACGTTGGGAAAACTGGACAGATACATACAAAAAAATGAAACTGGACCACCTTCTTACACCATACACAAGAATAAACTCAAAATGGTTTACAAACTTAAATGTAAGACGCGAAACCATGAGACTAGTAGAAAACATAGGCAGTAAACATCTGACCCTGCCCTTAGTAATATTTTTTCTGATATATCTCCTTGGGTAGGGAAAACAAAAGAAAGAATAAATAAATGGGACTACATCAAACTAAAAAGTCTTTGTACAGTGAAGGAAACCATTAACACAGAGAAAAGACAGCCTATTGAATAGGAGAAGATATTCTCCACTGATACATCTGATAAGGGCTTAAAATCTAAAACTTATAAAGAATTCACACAACACAAAAAAAAAAATCTAATTTTTAAAATGGGCGGAGGATCTGAGTGGACATTTCTCCAGAGAAGACATACAGATGGCCAATAGACCTATGAACAGATGCTCAAAATCACTGTAAACATCAGAGAAATGCAAATTAAAACCACAATGAGATACCACCTCACACCTGTCAGAATGTCTATCATCAGTAAATCAACAAATAACAAGTGTTGGCGAGGATGTGGAGAAAAGGGAACCTTCATGCCCTGTTGGTGGGATTGCAGACTGGTGCAGCCACTGTGGAAAACAGTATGGAGGTTCCTCAAAAAATTAAAAATAGTACGACCTTATGACCCAGCAATTCTACTTCTGGGTATTTAACCAAAGAAATAAAAAAACATTAATTAGAAAAGATACATACACCCCTATGTTCACTGCAGTACTATTTACAATAGCCAAGATACCAAAGGTGCCAAAAAATGTATACAAGTCACGCATATATATGACTTGTATTCATTCATCTTTTGTTATCAGTATATGTTGAGTATTACAATTTTAGTAAGTTTTTTTCCTTTCTTAAAATGTGTATGTATACATTTTCTCTGGCACCCTCTGTATTTAAGCAACCTAAATGTCGATCAGTGGACGACGGGATAAAGAAAATGCACAATTTATATACAGTGGAATATTCAGCCATAAAGAACCAATGAAATCTTACCATTTGGAAAAATATGGATAAACCTATAGGAAATTATGCCAAGTGAAATAAGTCAGGCAGAGAGAGAGACAAATACCATATGATCTCACTTTGTGGAACCTAAAGAACAAAATAACAACAACAAAAACAGAAATGGACTCATAGATACAGAGAACAAACTGATGGTTACCAAATGGGAGGAGGTTGGGGGGCTGGGTGAAAAAGGTGAAAGGATTAAGAAGTACAAATTGGTAGTTACAAAATAGTCCCAGGGATGTAAAGTACAGTATAAGGAATATAGTCAATAATACGGTAATAATTATGTATAGTGCCAGGTGGGTACTAGACTTTTCAGGGGGATCACTTCATAAATTATATAAATGTCTAATAACTACGCTGTACACCTGAAACTAATACACGAGTAAGATAATATTGAATGTCAACTATAATTGAAAAACTAAAACAAATTTTTTTACAAAAGAAGAGGGTATGCAGAGTACCATGGAAGCCACCATTTATTTTGTGACTACTATATGCCATGCACTTTACATGTATGTCTCATTTCATCATCCAACAACCTTATGTTATAGGTATTATAATCCCCATTTTACATCTATAGACACCGAGTCTCAGATTCAGTAACTTGCTTATATAATATGTAGACATATACCTACCAAATAGTAGAACCGAGGGTTAAACCTCATCTGTCTGACTCCATTAAAAGGAAACTTAGGAGATAGTTGGAGAAAATCATAAGCCCTTTGAGATTCACATCTTGAAAGACAGCAACCATATTTTTCCAAAAGATGCTACTTTCTACTTCTGCCAGAAGCAGCATATTTAACAAGATAAATTGTAGGGCTTACCCAAGTTGATAGACCACATTTCTTACAATTCATGTTCTGTTATTTATGCAACAAATTATGTTTCCTCGAATCTTGCTATTAACTCTAATCCTCTTCTATATTCACTAGTAAAAGTGAGAGAAGTTGAAGTTTATAGTAAAGGTCAAAAATCTAATTGCTTTTATCTCTAAAATTCTGGAAGAAGGGATACGTTTCTCTATCACTTACACGATATGTCCAGGTATGTAACTAGATAAAAGAAGAGTTTTAAAACGTCTTTAGAAGGAATGGCTGTTAAGAAGTCTCTTAAAGATGCTTGAATCCCATTGTATTGGTCACAGTTATTAGTGGCAAACCACAGAATTCACTTAAACTACGTTAGACAGAAAGGACTTTCTCAAAAAATTTTAGTGGCTTGTAGATTCTCTGGCCTAGCCAAAGAATCAGATTTGGCTGTTTCACAGCCCAGGGGCGTCGTGGGGTGCGGGGGGAGGCGGTAATGCTTAACTACACCTTAGGACTATTCTAGTAAAATATACTCTGCTGATGATTGCACTTAGAAGCCTAAGCCTAACAGTACTTGTTCTCCCTTAGACTTGGTGCTTATTTTCTAGGAACTACTAAAAATAAAAAGAAACCAATTCTTACAGGCCTATTTGATAGTCTTTAGGTATCCGCTCATTCGAGGAGCTGGGCTGAGATCTAGCTAAAAGAGATCTTAGAAAAACAGAATCCTGGATAAACAAATTGAGGTGTGTTCAAACAATGAAATCGTATATAGCAATGAAAAAGAGGAAACTAGAGCCACATCTATTAATATGGCTAAAGTTTTTTAAACGTCATGTTGAACAAAAAAGCAAGTTCCATGCTAACACATACAATGTAATACCATACATGTAAAGTCTGAAAATATACAAAAATAGTTTCTATATAGTGTATGTCTGTATATATAGTAAAATGACAAAAACATCTTTGGGAATGATGAATAACAAATTCATAATAGTGATTATTTCTAGAGAGGGAGGAAAGGGGGTGGGAACGGGGAAGGGTACACACGTAGCTTCAGTTTTGTAGCTTCAGCTTCTTTAATGTTTTGTCTTTATGAACTATTTTCCTGAGACAGATACGGCAAAATGTTCAGCTATGCTTGATCTGACTAGCTGGGTAGCCCAATATATAGTCAGTCGTTTGTTATATTTATTCTCTGTACTTCTCTGTATGTTTAAATATTTCATAATTTAAAATGTTAACCCTGAACTTGAGTATTAGGATAAATTTTTCAAAATACTCGTTTTACCATTTTTACATAGAGAGAAAGAAGAAGTGGTAAAAATGCAGTTATAAATTTAGTTGGTTCTTTTCCCCCGAAGTAAGTGTTCAGGAAGATGTCCAAAAAAACATGGTCATTGAGCTTTCCAAAGGGGATTCAAACAGTCCTCAGTGCTAGTGCAGGCTGTGCCAGGATGCTGGCTGGAGTCAGGTCACACCCCGCTCCTATTATGTTTCTCTCAGGTGACCTTCCAAAGGGTGTCATGAGTGCTTGGTCTAGCCAAGCTGGCTTTGTCGAGAAGGCTGGCCCCAAAAGTCCATGTTCGTTTAAAACGTTCCATTTACAAATATGTAGTCAAATAGCCTGGGTGTCATCAAAGGAATGGTTTGCTTGATTTGCCAATTCTGCCCTGTTATCGTGGGAATTTATTTTGGGAATAAAGGAACCGAAATGTTTAGTCAAGTCTTTTATATTAAGCAAAGTGAAATCATATTGGAAGGAGAACAGAGAAATGTGTGAAATGCTAAATCAAAAGAAATCAACTGAAAAAGTGTTTGAAGACTTGTGGCTTGCCCAGCACAGAGGCCCTCGGGAAGACTGGGAGCTGGTGGGATTTCCATTTGGACCTGAGTGCTGGTGCCCCAGTGGCCTAAGCTGCCTGTAGCACTGTTTTCTTAGTGCAGGAATTTTTAACCTGGAGACCACAGATCCCCCAGTGGTCCATGAATTCAGGGAGTCTGTCAGCTTGGTTAGGAAAAGATATTCCATCTTCATTTTTATTGACCTCTAAGTAAAATTTAGCATTTTTCTCAGTTGTGGAGGTGCCTGGCGACAAACCACGGTAGTATTCACGATGCCTGTAACTTTATCATCATGTCCACAACGGACTGGCCTGTGATTTTCTTCTCTTTAAATGTCCTTGTGAGGTTTTGGTGTCAAGGTTATGCTGCCCTCAAAAAAGAAATTGGAGAATTTTATTCTCTGGAAGAATTTGTGTTGGGTTAGTGTTACTTCTTCCTCAAATATTTAGTAGAATACATTGGCGAAACCCTTTGAGACCTGGATTTTTTCTGTAGGAAGGTTTTTAAATATAGATTTGCTTTAAGAGGCAGGACTATTCAGATATTCTCTTTCTTCTCGTATAAATTTTAGCAAGTTTCTTTTTCCTAGGAATTTGTCCATTTCCTCTACATTTTCAAAACACTGGGTGAAAATTGTTCAAAATATCCTTTTATCTTTTTAATGGCTGTAGAATTTGTAATGCTGCCCTCTTTTTTATTCCTGATATTAGGTAAAATTTTTAAACATTAACAAAGCTCAGGGTTCTTAAGGGTTTAGGAAAATGACAACCATTGATAATTTAAATTAGTACAGTCTTTCTGAAAGACTTTTGCAGTTTCTATCAAATAAAAAAAAGTAAGTATATTTTATTGACCAACCCCTTTTAAGGAATTTGCCATAAATAATTTCACCTAAGCAAAAATATTCAACACAGCATTATTGAGAGCAGAAAAAAAACAAACCAAAAAAAAAAACAAAAAAAAAAAACTGTAAACAAATTAATAGGGGACAGGGAAGTAATTATGTTATTTACATTCACTAGAATGCTTTCTATAGTTACAAAACAGAGACTATTGGCACAGAAAAGTGCTATGGAGATTGTGGTTACAAAAAGCAAGTCACTGAAGAGCATGTACAATGGAGCCTCTTCTGTATTAAATTCATATTTCTGTATGTGAATGTGTACATAGAAAATTTGTAAGCATGGTCACCAGATTTCCAACAGCAGTTATCTATCAGTGGTAGGATATTGGGTAATCGTGATTTTTCTTTTTGCTCTTCTGCATTGTTTAAATGTTTACATGAACGTGCATCACTTCTACAGAAATAGCAAAACTTTCTGAAGAGCTTGGCAGTTGCAAGAAGATGAGAGGGTGTTAGGGGAAGGGATTGGCAAAGCATCTTTCTTGCCTGATGGAGAAGGAGAGCTGAAAACTACAGGAAAGAAGAAATAATCAACTGAGTCAATCCTTCAGAAAGACAGGAGGCCCTGGACTCAGACATGGAAATGAGCCTTAAAGAGGCAGGACAACATTTCTTTCCAGAAAGGAGGAAAAGATGGCGGGAGATATGTAGAAGTTCACAGCCGAAGAAAGAGAAGGGAAAATAAGAATGTCATAACTCACAGCTGCCAATTTGTTAATGAAATTGGAGGTAAGACCATTTGCCAAGAGGGGGAAAAATGCGAGTAGATCAAGGGGCTTGAGGAAAACGGTAAGGATCTGCCATTGACTCGACAGTAGGGTTGGGATCCGATGGGGTATGGAAGCTGAGCTGAGCTGGGGGCCTTACTGAAACTTCTGTAAGGAGCCCCGTGGTCTGGCTGGGCAGTTTTTCTCTAAGGGGAAGGCACCGTTGGTCCCATGTTAGAGGGTAGCACAGCAGGCTTAGCAGAGCTTCAGAAGTTGAGAGAATTCAGGATACTGAGGAAGGCGATTTAAATAATTGGCCTTAGAATCCAGGGTGCTTGGCAGGAAAGTGAATTCGAAAGAGAACCAGTGACTGGATATTCAGTTCGAATATGGACATCCAAGAAGGCAGAAGACAGATGTTCATGGTCAAAGGAGGGTTTCCGAGTTTGATACGTTCTAGGAGTTCTGGGGACACAAAGGCATGCGAAGTGGCTGTGGGGGACAGAAATGGTCAAAGAAGTTGGGATCATCAGAGGGTTGGAAGGCTGGGCGGTGCAGTTCTCTTCCTCAGGGATGGCAGCATTTCCCAGGATGATGACAAGAATTCTTTTGGAGAGGAAGCTTTTGAAGTACTAAAAGATTGGCTTCAAGGATAGGAAAGAAGCTAACTCCTCAGAGAATGCCTGATGGAGATGCTGGTGGAGCCCTGGTCTGGCCCCTGTGTGATGGCAGGGAGCTGCCTGACCTGCTCTCCTGAGGCCAGGACCCCGGGCTCCAGGAGAAGTCTCCTCCTGAGGCACAGGAGCAAAGCCAGGTTTGCACTACAGGAAGCTGGCAGGAGGGAGGAATGGTCCAGAAAAGGAGAAGGAATGCTCTGCAGAAGCCTCTTAGCAAAGGGGCAAGGGGTGGTGGGTGCAGATGAGTTGACAAAAAGTATGAGAAAGGGGATTCTAGAAAAGCAGATTAGTGAGAGGAAGGGCTGAGCTGCCAATGGGGTGGAGATTTGTTTGCTGGTTTCCCAAAGGAAATGGTGAACTGTATGTTTCTTTTTCTTATCACAAAGCAATATCTGCTCACTACAGAGAGAACAGAAACTACAGATAAGCAAAAGGCAAAAACAAGTAAACTGAAAGAGCCATAAAAACTACCCACGATCCCAGGGCCCTGGAGCCTTTCCCGCTGACACGGCGGTCTTTCCCTTCTGTTCCCACTGCCACAGATCCAGGTCAAGGCCACATCACCTCTGGAGGAAGCTTGTCCTCTGGGTCATAAACGTCTCCCTAACTGAGCCCCCGGGCCTACCCAACCCCTCCCACTCTTCCTATCCTGCATTAGGCCAGTTATCTTCCCAAAACACCACTGTTCATTGTCACTTCTCTTTTTAGTTTCCATCAAAAACTACATCCTCTCCCTGGCATTGAAGGGCTTCTGTAACCTGGAACTGTCATCCCTCCCCACCCATGTTTCCTAACGTTTCCCTTCACTTAGCCCTGCTTTATTTCCCACCCAACTCCCTTCCCCCACATGAGGTCTGTGCTATCGGGGTGACCACCCCAGTCTGGATTCTCCCAGTGTCAGCGCCTGTGCCCTGCCCAAACCCAGACCATCTGACCTTGCAGGTCCACATTTGGCCACTCCTTTTAGGATCTCACGAGCTCATTTCAATAACCACAGAGGTCTGGCGAGTATGCTTAGGTGCACTGGGGTGGGAAGCACACACAGGAACCTGGTCCCCTGACCTACGGATGGGGAGCCTAAGATTCAGAGAGGCCAGGGGATGTCCCCAAAGATAACCAGCACGCTATTAGTGTTAGTAGAACTGACACTAGAACCCTGATTCTCCGACCTGAATGCTACTTGTTGAATTGAATAGTTGCTTTTAAAATATAGCTTTTTCTCCGATGCCTGGACATGAAACCCCAGAGACCCAAAGTAATGGTTACTCGTGTTTAGAATACATCAGAATTACCTGGGGAGATTTCTGAAAATCCAGACTTCTAAGCCCAGGAGGGGAAAACCCTGATGCAGTAGGTCCAGGGTGGGACGTATCAGCATTTAAAGAAACACTCCCTGGCTGACCCCAATATAGGGAGCCCACGGTTCACCCTTTGAGAAATAGAGTTCATGTCTTTGGTTTTGCTTCCTTTTTGAGCTCCTGATATGGTCCCTAGGGACACGGATAAGCTTTGCCGAAGCTTCCTGTCTCAGGGGCAGGTTTGGGTTACCCCACGTCCAGACTCCCATCCAGAATGAAACAGCAGCCGCTCAGCACTACAGCCTGTGTACCTCCTCAGGCTCAAACTGGCCTGGGCCCACGCTGCTATCTTTCCCTGGAACCAACTTATTTTTCATAGTACTTTTGGGCATACCTTGGCAAAATATTGAGCGGAGTGAAATTCTTGTTGGAAACACCCCATTTGCCAAGGTGTTTGTGAGCACCTTGTGCAGTGTGGATGCCCAGCCTCTGTGGCCTGCCAACTGCCTGTGCCACAGGACACCCAAGTAAACCAAAGCCAAACATGTGCTAGAGCTCTCCAAATCCCAGCACACACAGCCCTGGGCCAGGACACAAGGAGCGAAGGTGGTGTGTGTCCTGATGAGGGCCAGGCCCTGGGCTCACTGCCAGCCTGGGTTTGTGTCTCAGTTCCGCCATTTCGGGCTGCATGACATTTGTCATCCCTTTGCCTCTGTTTCCTTATCTATAAAGTGAGACTAAAAATTATAAAAATAATAGTATTATAGAAATAAAAATAATTCCTATCACAGGATAGTTATGAGGATTACGAATTAAGGCATGTAAAGCATTTGAAATAGTGTTTTTGGCACATAGTGTTGAGTAATTACTGTTTATTAATTGCAATTAATGTTCCAATATAATTATTTCATGAAAACTGTGATGAATTAATGAGATTCCGAAGAGGTGACTCATTGCTCCACACAGTTACCAGGCTACAAGTTATCAATTCCCTCCTTGTTGCATGAGCATAGATCAGAGGAATGACGAATAATGTGGTAAAAGCTTTTCAAAATGCTTCCTGGACCTCTGAAAACAATTAAAATATGCTAGGTATTTCCTAGCAATAAGGTCAAGCCTTGCATAAGTTAAGGAATATACAGCAGTTTAGCATTTTGGTGCTTTGATAAGGTGGCAGTTACATAACGGCTGCAACCACACAGATGAGCAGAGCTGAAGGTGGGGGAGAGGGTGCTTTTAAAAGATGTGTTAATGCTGGAGTGAAGGGTGTGATGGATGAGGATGCAGCAGCAGCTGCAGTCTTCATAAAGATTAGGTCTGAGAGATCCAGGCATGCCCTGTGCCCCTGTTTTTGGCACATGCTGGCTTGACAGCAGGAAAAACAGCTCCCAACATTTTCTATCAAGCTAACACCAATGGGAGGTATGAAAGTTTGTGTTATATTAGCCATATTGCCAGTGTTTTCTCACTCCTTGGTAGTGCTTTTAAGCTAAAAGTAAGATTGCAGCAGTCTCTAAAACGACACAAAGCTGAATTAATCCCTGAAATCATAGGTTTTATCAAACTTTTCCGTAAAAACTCAACTTACAGAGTTACCAAAGCTTCACCTTCCTGTATCTCATTGCCAAGTTACCCTTCCTTAGTGCTTCAGACGCAGTGGGGCCGTACTTCAGATTCCAAGTACAGGAGAGCCCCCGAAGGGTGTCAGAAAGCGGATTCCAGTGGCTTATTTCGTTGGGGGATGGGAAATGCTAGTCCGTTAGCAAGTGATCTCAGGTGCTGGCCTAAAGTACTAAATACTGAAATACTTCTTAGACTGCCCTGTTTGAGTCGTGCAATAATCCTTTAAAAGAGGACTGACTGATGTAAAGACACTGCTTGGTGTTTGTCACAACAGGAGATTCAAACTTCTAGAGACCAGAAAGCCATTTTGTTGCTGGAACCATCTTTAGGCCAGGCATCATCTTCATAAGGAGGTAGAATCGTTCATTTGTTGCCCAGACTCTTCAGAGATGATGCTCAAACCGGGTTCTTTCGATCCATGGATGGGGGCAAATTTTGGAGGGGGCTGCTGCCAGGCAGACGAGGCTGAAAGCGTTGCCTCTGCCTCAGCACTTGCTTGCTCGCCCGTTGCCTTAGCAAGAAGCTCCTGTAGAAATGAGTCCCGGGGAATGGATGACGCCAGGAAAACCTTGCTGGGTTGAACTCTATGATCTTACCTCTGAATCTTTTGAGATAAATAATTTTTTAATACCTACAATGAAAGCAAAATCTGAGATGAGTACATTCGTTTTTATTGCTGCCTGTCCAAGTAGTGTAGGGGGTCAGAATGCTGGCTTGATGGCTGGGTGGCAGGAGGCCCTAACTGATGACAACTTTTATTTATTCCCTCATATCTCCTTCATACAGAACATGGACCACACGGTGCTGTAGAGGAAAGGCAGTGGCTGTAAAGTCTCACTGAGCACATATGTGGAAGGCGTTATTGTGAATATCAAACTTTGAGATTTTTTCATAATAAAATTTTTTAAAAGTGAAATAGCATATTTGAGAACAAGAAGGAGACCTTTGCAAATGAAAATGTAACTAACTAAAATCATTTTTAAATATAATAGAAGGACCAGAAAGCAAAATCAGGAACTTTCCGAAAGGTAAAATGAAAAGATGAAGAGATAGAAAATAGAGGTGAAGTAATAAATAAAAAATTTAAATGGCACGTCTAGGAGTTTCAATATCTGACTAGTAGGAGTTCTGAGCTGAAAAAAAAAACCACAAAGGAAATAGAGAAAAGGATATTATCAAAGAAATAATGAAAGAAACATTTCAGACCTGAAGGTCAAAACACTAGCTTGAAAGGTGCTTTAAATCTGGAGCCTAGTTCAATGAATGGGGGGAAAAAATTACCCATATTCAGGCATATTATCATCAACATTTAAAACTTGTCACAAACAAATGAAAATCAGAATGCTAGAAGACAACAAAACAAAGTCAACAAAATTCTGAGGGAAAATTGTTTTCCCTCTAGAACTTTATAGTCAGCTGAACTTTGAATCAAGTGTGAAGATAGAACAAAGACATTTTTAAACCTGCAAGAACTCAAACTTTTGCTTCCTATGGACCCTCTTCTAGGAAACAACCAGAATAAATACTTCAGCAAAATGAGATAAATTAAAAAGGAGAGAGGAACAGAATTCGGAAAGCAGGGAGCTAACACAGGGAAAGAGCCCGGAGTAGCACCATGTGTATACAATAAGCCCAGCTACTTTGGAGTTCACAGATTATCTGATATACTTGGCTATTGGAAAAATTGTGTGTGTGTGTGTGTGTGTGTGTGTGTGTGTGTGTGTGTAGTTCAGATAGTGTTTGCAAAATTTCAAATATAAGTGCATAGGAAATTAAGCAAATGAAATAAAGAGGGAAGTGTTAACTCTAAGGAAAATATTGTACAGTGAAAAAAATCAACTCCTTGGCTTTTTGGTGAACAGTTCTTTATCATAATAATGTGAGGGAAGGGAAAATGTGGTCGATGATATAAAAGAGCTAAAATCTAAACTATTATAACAGGAAGTTAATAGATAAAGGATAAATAGATAAACCAAGAAGTGGCAATATTAACATACTATTTGGTAAAATAAATAAGAGCATTGAAAGTGTTCACCTGAGGGTAATATTTTTTTTATTTCAGTATTTTTGAGCAATTTGATTTAAACCACTTGATTGTGTTTGCTCTGATGAAAAATAAAAATTAATTAAAAAAATATATGAAACGTCCAAAGTTTGACCGTCAATGGGAAACTCGAGCCTGCATCACCCAACAAGCTTTCGCCAGTACAAGCATCGCCAGTGTGGTGGATGGTAGCACACACAGTCTTCATCAGATCTAGGCTCTGTGTCTCCGGGTTCCTTGTCACAGGATATCCTCCCTGTCCTTTGGCAGGTGACTGTGCCGTGTCCTGCCAGAGTCAAACCAAGTTGCAGATGAGGTTATAAGGCGGAGCAGGGGTACATGCCTCATAACAGGAAGGGAGGAAGGAAGGAAGGAGAAAATCCACTTCGTCGATGGATTTAGAAAGCAATTTGCCACTTTGCTCTTGAGACAGCTTCAGAAATTCTATCTGAAATGTACCAACCAGCTGAATACGGCATCAAATGATGGTTCCACTCCTTTACCGTCTGAATGCAACTTGCTGGTATGACTCAACAGTGTGTCTCTAGGCTAGCCCAGGAGATAGAGTTTAGCAGTGGGCACACTAAGCTACCCCACTCCCAGCCCTGCTCCAGCCTGCCGTTGGGGTGTGGTACTAAAGGTTCCAGGCTGGCCCAACACAGTGATCAATACAGAGAACATAGAAGGAACCAGATTTGCCTCTATCCCCACCCCTTACCACTGCTGACTGGAGGTCAGCTTTATCATAAGTCTGGGGCCTCCCTCACTCAGTCCAGACTAATCCATGTCTGGGCTCGCTGAATCTGGTTAGTCTTGGAGCACCCAGGTCATGGCACTATCCAAGCAGCCATTCACTCCTCTAGCCCCTCCTCCTATTGACCTGCGCTGTCTGAAAGAACGGATTGTACAGGGAAGAGCCTTTCCACTCCTACACACAGGTGTGCAGGGCAGCAGGCCAGTCCCAAGCTGGACACAGCTGTTTGCGTAGCCTGGTCTGCAGTACAGCCCAGACCGTCCCTCTGTTCCAGGGTTGGAGTGCCATTTTATAGTGGAAACTGTCGTCACAGACTCCTCCTGGGGAGGACCCCTGCGCTTTTACTTAGTTGTGGTTTAACCTGTTTATGGACGTGTTTTCCTTTGAAAAGAAAAGGATCTTTTTTTTTTTTTTTTTCAAGGCAAGGGTAAATTTAATAACATGTTACATGTTGTTTAAAATTACATTTCTCATGAGACAGTCATTAGCAGAAACCCAGTGCGACGCTGTTTCTGATGATGTCGGGGCGGGGGAGGTCATGGTTTCACTCAAAGTGCTTCTTGGTGTGTTTAAGAGTTTTGTGTGATTCCGCCTCTGATGTTTGTAGCAAGAGCCTTGAGCGCACTTCTCATGTGAATATTCTTACTTAGTCTGTAGGTTTAATTTCATTAAATCTTGGGACGCGGGCTGTGGATATGTATTGGGGGTGTAAATTCCTTGACTTCGAAAAGAAAAGGATCTTGCTTTCATTTTTTAGGTAGTGAGCCATCTTTTAAAACCTTTTTTTTTATTACATAGGCATGTTTATTACATGCTCGTAACAGATTGAAACAATACAAAAGTATGTTAGAAAAAGAATTGTATGTCTGTGGTATGTAGAATGGATGTAGTACAACATGTATATGTATATTACATACATGTATATAACATGTACACACACGTATTTCACAAACAACTATCACTGCACATACATAGTTATTGTTCAACAAAAATGAGATCTTACCTATGAAATGCAACTTGTTTTTTCTGTTGACAAATAGACATCTTTTCCTATGTAGATCTGCCTCATTCTCAAGGATATTCTTTATACACATACACCTGGATTTATCTCAGTTCCTTACTGATGATCATTTAGATTTTCCCAGACTTTTGACATTAATATTAGTGCTGCAGTAACACCCTTAATTCTGAAGTCAGACAGCCTTAGTTCAGATTCCAGATACTCCATTTACTTACTTTGTGACCTTTAGCAAGTTATTTAAATGCTCTATGCCTCAGTTTCTTGATCTGTAAAATGGGGATAAAATTGTCCTCACAATGTCCCTACCAAAAAATGCTAAATGAGATAATATATACAAATAATGGCACATAGCATATTATAATAATGATAACTAACATTTATTGAGTATTACTATCAGCCAGATACTGTGCAGGTAAACAAGTACCACACTGTCTTTTGTGTTAGCCTTACATTTTTTAGTATCTGTAAAGGCAAGTACTACATCATTGTTATTAGAATTACATTAGCTATTCCTGTGCGTTTACTCCTCCAGATAAATTTTTTAAATCAACTTTCCACCTACCTCCGATCAATATGACAAGTTGGTGGTTTTTTTTTAATCCAGTTGGAATTTTAAAGGGAGCCTCTACTCTTGAGGGTCACCAGAGTAGAAAGACCCCTGAACTTGAGTTAAAGAGAACTGGGTGCTCTCGGGTCCTTCCAAAGCCACATGACTATGAGAAGTTCATTTAAATGCTCTGAGCACCTGTAGCTTCCCTACCTGTAAAATGGGAAGTTTGATCCTTGTAGGAGGAGCAGGATGTGTTGTAAGAAAGCACCACAATGCCTGACACTACATACATGTGCTTGCTTCTGAGGCAAGTATTTTTACTCTATCTTCTGGTCCTTTGTCATCAGCACCATTTTCAGTGGCAACTCTGAGATGATGATCTTCAGCGAAAAGAGTTTGTGTGAGAGCAAGAGCAGCAGTGCATGAGCAGGATGAAGTTGAAGGCCCCAGCTTCCTGTGCAAGCCGAGCTCAACATTTACGACCAGTGAAAATTACCCAAAAGGGAGGAAAGGGAGTTGGGACAAACACAGACCATTCTATTGTGCCGACATGTGCCACCAACCATGGAGTGGACTTCCTGCTGCAGGACACAGCTGACCTTTGGAGAGGCACTGTCTGGGTGAGGCTGCCCTTTAGCAGGACAGAACACAGCTGTTGTTTAGATGTCAGAGGCCAGTTAATAACTGTGTTTGGCAGTCAGCTCGGGATACTAACATTTTGGAAAACAGTCTGCTTCTAGATTTAAGGAAGGCCATTATGAAGGGAATCTTTGTTTTGTGTTACCAACAGGTTGTTTGGTAATCCTTCTTTGAACAAAAATTAACACTTAGCAGCAGCTTTAAAAAGTATTAAGACAGCTCATAAAAGTCAGAGCAGATGTGCAGGAGAAGGTCAGACTTCCAGAACTCTCTTGGGAACTATTTCTAGACTAACAAGTCTGACAAATGTGTTAATTCAGGTTGAGATTTCTAATGCAAATATTGACTCAGTTGCAACCCTAGCAGTTAGTTCTCCAACTTGAATGTGTTCTTTCAGGATACCTTTGCCTGTCTGTTTTCTTTCCTCATGCCTAATAGTTAGCCCACGCTTCATTTTGAACTCTTAGTAGGTGAGTTCTTAATGATCAGTTTCGCATTCTTTCTCTAGGTCCAAAAAATGCTTACAGGAATGAATGTAACTATTCCTTCATTTGGAATTGTGGCAAAGGAAAGGAGAAGAAGAGACAGACCCTTTAACCCAGGAAATCTTGGCAGAATGTAAATGGTTCCCAGTCTTAGATCAGATTACATAAAAATAACTTCTTACCCACTATTTCATATTAAAGGAAAACTGAGGACAGGTTTTGTTGATTGCCCCCCGTCCTTCACATATATTTTAATTACTGTTAGTTTTAAAACATGTATTTTAAAGTTTCTATGAATTGGTGTGCAAACTGCTGCATGGCTAACTTTTAGTATAAAATTTAAAGTTTTGACTAAAACATATGACAAATATAATGTATATTTATTTCACATTCATTCTTGAAGGATTTTTTCACTGGATAGAGAATTCTTGGTTGAAGTTTTTTGTTTTTTTTTTCCCAGATGCTATTGTATCATTTTTCTCTGGCTACTTTCAAGATTTTATCCTTTTTATCTTTGGTTTTCTTTGTATTAAATTTTATCCTGCTTGGGTTTCATTGAGATTCTTGAATCTGTAAATTTAGGTTTTATATCAAATTTGAAGAATTCCAGCCATTATTTCGTCAAATATTTTTCTACCCCATTTTCTCTCTCTTCTTTTGGGACTGCAATTACAGCTGTGATAGACTTTGTCCTCAAGGTATGTCCTCAAGGTTGTCCTCAAGGTATGAGATTCTGTTCAGTTTTTGTTTTTTCCAATCTTTTTTTCCCTCTCAGTTCTTCAGATTGGATAATTTCTATTGGTCTATCTTGAAGTTCACTGATTCTTTCCAATATTATCTCTATTATGTTAAACTCAGCCAGTGATTTTTTTGCAAGTTTTATATATTGTATTTTTTTAGTTCTAGAACTTCCTGTTGGTTCTCTTTAATAGTTTCTATTTCTCTACCAAGTTTTCCTATATGTTTCACATATTCTTTTATGACATTGAGCATAATTTTAATAGCTGCTTAAAAATTCTTATCAGCTAATTGCAGCATCTGGGTTATGTTGGGATCACTCTTGATTGTCTTTTTTCTTGAGAATGGGTTGCATTTTCCTATTTCTTTGTTTAATGATTTTCTATTGTGTTTTTGAACATTGTACTATTATATTATGGATACTCTGGATTCTGTTCTTCTAAAGAGGTTTATTTGGAAGCAGGGTGAGTTGTTGTTTATTTTGGGTTTTGCTTTAGCCAGCAATTAGCTCGGTTGAACTAAAACCACAAACTCTGTCTCTTGGACAGCACCTCAGTTCTTGGCTTAGTTATTTTTTCCTTAGCTAGGTTGCTTAGAGGCTGCCCCAACATACACAGTTCAGGAATCAGCCAGAAGTGTAGGCAGAGTTTTCACACAGAATTTCAGGCTTGTTCTTTCTGATTATGTTTTCTGAGATTCCCTGTTCACTTTCAGTGGCTGTGGTTGTCCCGAAATCTGTGCCCCAAGGACACACGCTTTCTGTTGGAGTTTTAGCCACTGACCGCAGCCGGCCACCAGGCTAAAAGCCGTAAAATTGAGAAACACATCCAGATCTTTCCCCTTCTTCCAAGTGTCAACCCTCCTCCGGAGTCTACCTCCTTTTGTCTTTCTACAGTGCCTTTAGGTACATGTTTTTTATATTTTGTCTAGAGGAGTTTTCTCAGGAGAATCAGTCTAGTAGGAGCTTACTTGGCCATACCAGAAGTGGAACCAAACACACACTTTTTAAAGAACATTTAAAATGCAGTTTGCTCCTTCCCATAATTAGTTCAGATTGGCAAGTTTGAAATATATCTATAAATAGATAAAGACATGAAACTTGAAAACTTCTAAAGGAAACTGTTAGTTTTTGGGTCTTAGTAAACAACATTACTATTAACACCCAAATAAGCAGAATAGTTCATTCTACACTTCAACATATTAGACACCAAAAACTTTGTTGTCATATCTTTTAGTCAAAGTTTTTTATTTCATATTAGCCAAGTAAAAGTTGCCATGTAACAACTTACATACCGATTCACAGAATTAAAAGGAGTAAAACACAATTCCTCTATTAGAGTTGGAGATTTTTCTACTGTCAGCAATTGATAGAACAATTCTTACTAAAAAAATAAATCAGTAAAGGCATAGATTAAGTCATAAACCAAATTCATATTTGTGGAATACTATATTCAAAAATAGCTGGATACACATTCTTTTCAAATGTACATGGTATGTTTACCAAGTTGGTCAAGTGCTAGACCATAAAACAAGTATTAATAAAGTTTTAAAATATGAAATATTTGGAGACTACAGTATATCCTGTGACCACAATGGAATTAAATTAATAATAGCAATATTACAAATTGTAAATTATATTATTATTGTAATTATATAATTATTGTTATTATATAATTATATTATTAATTATAAATCAATAATAGCAATATACCTTGGGAAGCCCCAAATACGTAAAAAATTCAACAACACACTTGTAAATAATCTATGGTTCAAAGAAGAAATCACAAAGGTATTAGAAGATATTTTTAACTAAATGATAGTGAAAAAACATCAGAATTTATAGGGTGCAGGTAATGCAGTATTTAAAGGAAGTTTTATAGCTTTAAATGTTTGTATTAGAAAAAAGAAAGGTCTTAAATATGCTGTTCAGTAGAACTTTCTGTGATGATGGAAATGTTCTGTATCTGTGTTGTCCCATCTGGTAGCCACGAGCCATGTGTGGCTATTGATTACTTGAAATGTGGCTAGTGCATCTAAGAAGTTGAAATTTTAATTAATTTAATTTTAATTAATTTAAATTTAGATATCCACATGTGTTTATTGGGTACCGTATCAGACAACACTGGTCTAAAGTCAGCAATTGAAGGTTTCCCCTTAAGAAAAATACGTATACAAAATAAGTAGTAAGATAAAGATGAGAGCATAAATCAGTAAACTGGAAAACAGATTTAAAAAATAGAGAAAATCCATAAAACTCAATGCTTGGTCTTTTAAAATACCAACAAAGTTTATTAAATATAGAGAGAGCACACAAATTATCAATACCCAGAATAAAACAGTTGTTGTCAATTCTACAGACATTAAACAGTTCACAGGGCAGTATTATGAACAAATTTATGCCAAAAGAACTCAACAACTTAGATGAACTCTACAAATTCGTTGAAAAATCGAATTCATCAAAACTGACACAAGATGAAACAAAATCCGAATAGCCCTAATCTATTAAAAAAAGTCTAATTCAACATCAAAACTCTTCCCACAAGTAACTTAGAACTCTCAGACAATGTTGGTAGAGATGTAAAATGCCACAATCACTTTTAGACAAAAATCTGGCATTTCTTATAAAAACTATATTACCTCTTTGACTCAGCAATTTTATTTATAGTTATTTACACAAAAGAAATGGAAATATATGTTGACAAATACATGTAAAGCCTAGGTGTCCCCATTAAGAAAATGCATAAGCAGTGTTATATTCATACAATGAAATATTATGTGGCAATATTGAGAAAATTACTAATATATGCAACAACATGTATGAAACTAAATGACATGCCAAGTGAAAGAATCCTTCCACAAAAAGAGTATATACTATACTCGTATGATTCCATTTGTATGAAATTCTAGAACAGATAAAACGTCTATGGTGGGGGGACATAAACCAAAACAGTGGTTCCCTATGGAGGAATAAGGTTTTGGGTTTTTTTTACACTCAGGTGTATATATTTGTCTAAACTCAGTGAATATGCACATAAGAGTTGGGCACTTCATTAAATATAAATTTTACCTCAAAAGAAAAAAGTTAATTTTGAACTGTAATTAATGGTGGGTACGCTGAATTATTTAGAAGTAGAATGATATCTGTAGTTTACTTTGAAATACATCAAAAAGATTAGATGGATGGATAGAAGAATGTGTGTGTGTGTATAGACATGCAATAAAGCAAGTATATAGTGAGATGTTAATGATAGCATCTAGATGGCCTGAAACATACTGTGTTGTATATTTGAAAATTTTTATAAAAAAATGCTTGGGAGAAAAAGTGAGGGGAAAGTGTGCTTTCCATTCCATGTCTACAGAGTTACTGACATGCAGTTAGGTGAGCCTTCATTGAGGTCTGCTTTCATAGACAAGAAAAATGTGGTTTGACCACATTTGTTCCCAGTTTCTTGAGAGCTACTATCAGCAAAGGACTGTGGAATAAGTAATATGAAGCAAGCATTTTCCCTGTCTTCTGGAAACTTGCAATCTAATGAGGGATAGAAAACAAATATACAAATAATAGAGTACAATACATTCTCTATAGAGTTATGGACAAGCTAGTGTGGTTGTGCAGCAGGGTGAAAGCATATTATTAAGTTGGAGGAGCCATGCAAGCTGTACAGAGGAGAGGAGGTTTTAGATACCAACAGGACAACGGGCTTCAATAGGGAAGACGGTATCCCAGGTTGACAAAGGAGCCTGTAGAAATACGAAGTAAAGCCAGACAGGTGGGGCTAGGGCCTTGAAAACCAGGTCTGGGTTTTATTCGGTAGACAGGTAGGAGACCTTGTGTCTTGGGGCAGAAGAGGGAGATGAATGCTGTAACATAAATGGTACTTATTGGTATCTAGAAATGCAGGAAGCCCAGAGGGGAGCCCTGCCCACCTCACTTTATTGTAATCATGCTCCCATGGAAGGGTACCTGGGCCCAGGCGTTCACCTGAAGGGCTTAGACTAGAGGACCGCCAACGTCGTTCTAGGTCTAGCGTTCTCTCGTCAGATGGCTGCTTGAAACACTTGGTGCTCAGATTAAATATTACCTCTTGCAATGTTATTTTGCTCTCTTAGCCAACGCTTTCTTTATAAAGTCTGGATTGTATTTTTAGATATATTACAAATTCCATATTCAGAGTGTTAGAGTTCATGAATTATTGCTGTGTGGTAATGTTGTTTTTCACAGAGTTGTAACATTTCAAGCTATTGAACTTTCACATTATGAAAGAAAATGACTGTGTTGTTAAGTTAGATGGGGGTCAGAGGGGAATCCGTACAAGGTTTGTCTCACACGGGATCTAGTAGTCGGAATAATCTGCAACTTGAAGTGAGACTCTTCACAGGATGCTTGTATCAGTCTGGCAATTCCCAAGTGCAAGTGTGTTGTACAGAACAACACAATTTCTTTTGTTGAAAAGAAAATCTATTACCGTGTCAGTTTTTAATAATAGTTTTATTATTATCTCTGATGCACTAACTAGTTGGATCTTTCACCCAGGGAAAAAAAGGCCCAAACAGTATATTGAACCATTGGGTGAGTGATGAAAAATGTTTTCCTCTCTTAGCATCCAGGTCGAGCTGTACATCTGTGTCAAGAGTGAAGGCAAGATGCTGGAAATACTGTTATTTGCAGACTACTGTGATCAAGCATTTGATGTGAGGAAAGGAATGATACGCTGAAAAAGTTGTGTGACGTGGGAGCACTAACCTTTGGGAGGAGAAACAGAAAGAAAGGTAGCCCAGAGCACACCCAGTAGTTAGTTTAGCCACTGCTGGGTTAGTTTGATGACTGGCTTAGAACCAGTTCCAAAGGCACGAGCTTAATTCCTTATGGAGGGCTGGCTATACGAGAGCTCTGTTGCACAGAAAACACGTTTCTTAGCATTTCATTCACTTTTCATCTTACTGGGGAGAGAAACGGTAGCATGACCTCATCAAAATCATTTGAATGGTTACCAAGCCACACCTCTCCAAATAGCTCATATATTTTTGTGTTCTGTGAATTGGGCAAAGATGGTCAGTATTCAGATTTATTGATGGAATGAGTCCAGAGTAATTTCAGAACCACCAGTGTCTTTTACAAAGCGGATCTTCTCTCAGGGAACCCCAGTAAGAGGGGTCTCAGATCAGAGCTGCTTCAGAGGAGTAAGGGAAGTGCCTCCACACCCGGGCCCCAATAAAGGGAGGAAGGTGCTTTCCTCTTCTGGGAGATGAAAAGTGCCACATGGGAGAATCTCTTCCATTTTAAAAATATTTCACTGAAATGTGCACTTTCTGGCTGTTAGCAAATGGCATGTTATGAAGCCAGATAGCCTGTCCACATAATAAAAACTATGTCACAAGCTCTGTCATTAACACACTTTCCCCTTTCTTCAGCTTATTTATAAGGATTGTTCTTTTGGCTGTAAAAGGAACCATAGAAATTTTAGAAACACAGAAAAGTGTAGAGACAAAGTCATCCATAGTACCACAAGTTAAAGATTTTAACCACTGTTAGCTTTCTAAGATTTTTCTTCTTGCCTTTTTAATTTCTGTTACATATGTATATGCATAAATATCATAAGGGGATCTTGGGAAATATGCCACACATAGAGTTTAACATGCCAGCTATTTGTCACATAACATAAGAATGTTCCCATGTTTTAAAAACCTTAGAGGATATCATTTGATGACTAGGGAATATTCATTACATTTTGTGGGCATAACATCACTTTTTTAAATAGTACCTCAGTAGGAGACATTTAGATTACTTCCAGGGTTCTGCTGTAAAAGTGACAATGTCCGTTGTTTCAGGAGACACACTTCTGTTTCTGGAGAAGGAGGAGAAATATGTGAGTTTGCCATGGTGCCTGGTGCCCCCAGCTGAGCCTGTTCAGCCCTCTTCTCGGGGCTTCCATCTGGCTTTCAGTGTGTGCTCCAAAGGCACCTGGGTCCAGACGGAAGGAGTAGGGAGGGAGTACTCAGCTCCACTGATCATACCAGAAGTCACTTTGTGTCTGTTCTGCACTTCCAAGAACAAGCAGCTCTGGGAAAGGGAGTTGCTCTCAGTGGACAAGCCCTCTGCTCCCAGAAGCCATTACGGCAAAAGACCTAGCCTTTCCTCACTCTCCCTCTGAAAGAGAGACACCTCTTTCTGGGTTCCCATTTGTCTATGGTGTAACGTCTACGGTCTCCTAAAATAGTGGAGCTTTAAGTGGCTTGGCCTAATAATAGTAATAACAGTGGCTAATATTTATTGGGCATTTGCTATGATGTGTCTAGTGCTTTACATACAGCATCTTGTTTAATTTGCAAACCTCTTGTTCTAAGAGCAAGAGATAGTGTCATCCTGGGAAAATAAGCATGGTGGGCTCTAGTGTAGTGCAGACCTTGGTGAGAGTCCCAGCTTCACCATTTACCAGCAGCTCCGTGACTTAGGCCGCTGGATCAGTTAGGAATTTATTCAGCTGCAGAAGTCAGAAAACCCAAACAAGAATGGTCTAAACAAGTAGGTGGTTATTTTTCAGACATAATGAGAATTCTGGAGGGAGCAAGTTCAGGGCTCGGACAGTGTCCTGAGGGACCCAGTCTCTTCTCTTCCTGCCTGAACTTCCTTGGCATGTGGCCTCGTGCCACATGGTTCCAAGATGGCTGCTGCATTGTGAGGGCTCATCTCAGAGTGATCCAGGCAGGAGGAAGAAGAAGTAGAGGGGATTGAGGGCAATTCCTGTATCAGGAAAGCAAAAGCTTTTATTGGAAACTCTCAGTGTATGTCTCATTGGCCAGACTTTGTTATGTGGCCACCTCGGTGTTAAGGGACTCTGGGGGGGGGAGTCTTAGCTGGGCACATGCCATCCCTAAAGGAATCAGTGTTCTGTTAGGGAGACCAGGGGATGTGTGATGGGTAAGCAGCCAGCAGTGTCTGCATCAGCAAGTCACTTCATCTCTTTGAAGCTCAATTATTCCTCCAGTACTAACCCCTCCCCATTACGAGAGGAGCGCCCAGTTAGCCTCGGGATGGGGCACCGTGTGGAGATCCCCAGGGGCGTGGGCACACTCACTCCGCAGGGCCGCGGCAGCACACGGGCCATTCACCATGGCTTTCTCTGCTTCCCTGCAGGCCTGCTGGCACCTCATTGTTCAGGATGTACCAGGACTCGGGGGACCCACTGTCATGCTGTCACTTTCGAATCGGGCGTCCATGGCTCCCTACCTTAGGGCGTCCTCCACGTGTGCAAAGCTGGTCTCTCTGCCCACGTCTTTCTCGCTTCTACTCTTCTCGCTACTACCTCACCCCAGTGCTGCCTCTGCTGCCACTACTGCATCTCACATCCAAACCCCCCACCAGAGACAACGTGCGGGTTGGCCAGTCACCCTCAGTGAGGAACCTCAAGTCAGGCCGCCTCACAGCAGGCTACCCCAGTGGTCACCAGTCGTCCTTCAGCCCCAGAACAGGCTGTGGCTTCTTTTCTCAGCAGAGACCTGAGGCGATGGCGAGTGCTCGTGGATCCCAGGTCCTCTCTAGTCCCTTACCTCAGGTCTCAGGTGCACAGCTCTGCACAACTCCGGGAGGGGGGGTCAGCATCCGTAATGAAACCCGTGTGGGTCGTGCTCTAGGAAACACCATTGTCCTGAGGCTGAGCAACAGCATGGCGGAGCAGGCCCCAAGGAAGCCTCAGCTGTTGTTTGAGATGGTGCTGGTCCTCAGCTTATCTGGCTGTTAGAGGCCCGGGCAGCAGCCTGGGCCACCGGTGTACTAACACCAGGGCCCAGGGGAGAGGACTGGGGAAAGGGCAGCTGGTTTGATTGCTAGGGATTCCTGAGGAGCACCTGGTCATTGGAAAAGGAAGGTGCTGGTAGCTGCATCCTTCTTTACCCCACGCTGCTGAGAGGTGAGGGGCGATGGTTAGGAGAAATGAGGGAGTGTGTGCACATTCTTTGAAATGGTGACTCATTGGAGAGGCCGCCTTGTTGTTATCACAGCTGCTGCAAAACAGCGTTGAGCCCTGAGGTATGAGCCTGCCTTTGGAGGTAGGGGCCGGGGGTGGGGGTGGGGGGTGTTGTTTGGCAACACAAGCCAGGGAGAGCTCATGTTTAGTGATGGGGGAAGGGGACGCGAGGAGGATTGATGAATAAGCTTCTCAGTTTCTTCAATAGTGATTTTAGGTTATTTGTGTAATTCTTGATGAAAAGATAAAGTGCACCTGGGCCCTGAGGGTCACATGCGAGAGTCAGGCCCTTGTTATCTCAGGAGTTATCACAAGGCTGTGTAGGCCAACCATCAGCAGAGGATACATACTTCCACCAGACTCCTCAATTTGGGCTCTGTGTTGGCTTCACAGTAAACCGGGCACAGCTCGAAGTCTCTTGGGACAGAATCCCAGTAGCTCCTCTTCTCTGCATTTATACTCTTCCCCCAGAGAAGCTACAGTGGGTCAGGGTGCTGGCACTGCTAGAGCAGAGTTCCTGCCAAGTCCACATGCAGATGCGTCTGGCTGGTGCCAGGCTCCCAAGCCCGCCTTCCACTGCCACTGCCTCTAGAGAACTGGTTTATTCAAGCAGCACATACATGGGCCGTAAGAGTTTGAACAGAAAATAACTGGATGGCTCCGGCTTGCTCACCAGATCCCCGCCACCCACGCTTGTAGCTTCAGGACTTCCTCAGCCTGTCCAGGGCTGGAGGGCTGTGGAGTAAATCTCCTTAACATGAAGAATTCTATAGCATAAAGTTGGCTGCGTGCGCTGGTTGCATGGCAGACCGCCAGCAGAACAGCTCTTCACTGAAGCTTTGAACTGGATTATGGGACATTGGCATCTTAAGCAGAGAAGAAAGCCAGATTGCTGAGCAGACCCAAGCTGCTTATGGTTCTTTCTTTGGTTGTTAGCACTGATTCCCTTTGGGGGAGGGCCCTTGGCGCCTTTTTAGACACCCAGGAGCAGTGGTGCGCTAGGTCGAGCTTCAGAGGAAAGGATCCGCACCAGTGATGGAAAACCCGGACTACTAATGTTGCCCAAGCTGAGAGGGAACCTCACAGTGTGACGAGCTGTGCAGAGGGAGAAGTAGCTCACCGGAGTGGTGACTCACTGGAATAGAAATGGGAGCGTGGGGAGCCCATTAGGGACAAGAGGTCCCCTTTCCAATTCCCTGGTCAGAGACATACTATTTTATTCTCAAGAGTCAGCACCTGTGGATGCCAGACTCAGATCTGGCACTGGGAGTGGCGCAGCTCCCTGTGTTGGTGCCCAGCCTGCGGCCTCCGTTCAGCCTCATGGAGAAAACGTGTGTGGCCCTGAGACCCTTTCCTTCCTCCATGTGCAGGACACACCTCCACCTGCTGAATGCAGCAGACCCGATCCAAATCTCTGTTGCTTTCTTCTCCACGTTCTCTGATCTGGGCAAGTGGTCTTTCTGCCCAACTGCACATCGTGACTGTGGTATTGCAACAACCTCCAAACTAGGCCTCGTCGCCATCATCCCGTACATCTTTCCACATAACCTGCCAGAACGTGATGCAGTCTGATCACTGCTCTGGTCTGGTTTTCAGTGCCTCACCTCTGCCAGCAAGAGACAGAAGAAGGCGGGAGAACCTTCCTTTGTGATTCGGTCCCCACCTGCCTCTCTGAGTCTTGTTGCACTTTGTTCAGCCTACAGCTCCAAACACTGGACTTTGGACTCGGGGGAACATTTAGCGATGGAATGAATGAATGAATGAATATAAAAATTAGGAAGCCAAGCATGAGTTTGTAGTTAGAGAGCTATCATGCTAATATCTGCATGAGATGAATCGTTGATGGTCTTTTTGATGGTTTTCTAGAGATAAAGCTATTATCCAAAGAATTGAGAAGACTGTCTTGCTTCATAAAGGGGGCAGGGTTTGTAGACTATATATGGAAATCGAGAATCAAATAATGTCTTGATCTTCCATTTTGAATTTTGATCAGATAATGCCTACAAAAAGGATCTAATTGATTTGCCTTTTTTGTTTTGTTTTTTAAGCCAGACAGTTCTCCTGTCAACTTTCAAAAGGCTTGAAAGAAAATGTGGTTTCTAAAATCTCCTGGAGGATTTTTCCAGGCCCAGGCAACTCATGGGTCAATGCACAGTTGCTATTTCTGGATGTAAGTAGTGACAGTGCCCCGCCAGTGCACTGAAGGCCCGGGCCTGGTTGTCCGACCCACCGGGGAGGTTGGGTGGAAGGATTTCCTTCCCCCTTCCCACATTGTGCCGCACCGGGGCAGCACTGCAGAGCCACACACACGTTCTCCTGCCAAGTCTGGGTTGGCATGTCTGTCCCTGCTGCAAGGGGTTTTATTCTGAGCTGGTCCCTTTACATTGTGAGAACCCGATGCCCCTGTCCAAGGTGTAGCATACCGGTATGAACAAAGTCTGCATTTGGGGTGTAGCTCTGGGGAGTGTAGACTGTACCGTGGAGGGGTAGCTTCAGAATACACTATCCATGCGAATAAACGATCTCCAGCTAGTTTGGAGACCTGTTAGTTTTCCAGGTTTGAGTCATGCTTATTGGAAAAGAATCCCCTGGTCAGATGGAGCATGGAGGAGTGTCCCCAGGGATTGAATTCCCAGCCCAGCTCTGCAACTCATCTCCTGATACTCTGGGCCAGGCCTTGCCCCCAGGGGCGCAGTACCTTTCAAGTTATGGGGTTGGGTTAGTCTGTTCTTGTGCTGGATGTTTCCTATTTGCCTCTGCAGCTCTACTCTCCACTCTGCCCTCTGCACTAGAAAGTGACCAGTAGGGAAATGGGCTCCCTTGCTTCCTAGCCCCACATTGTGTTCTTTGCCTGATGGGGATTTGGGAGGGAAGAAGAGCAAGGACAAAGTATTGAGTCCCCTGGCTCTTCCCTGTGGCATTAGCAGGTCTCCGCTCCTGGCAGGCAGCCCTCTCCACAGGACACTTTGTCTCAGGGTTGCAGTCGCCTCTCCTCCCTCACCCTTTGGTCCTAGGAGTGTAAATGTGTCACTGTTACTGGGCCCCGAACACTGTGCTATGGTTCACCTACCCTCCTCACCCCTCTATAAATGGTCCCTTTATTAAACTCTCCTCAAATGACTCAGTTTGAGAGTGCCATCTGTTTCCTGCCAGAACCCTGGCGGATACGGTGCCTAAGATCTTTCCCAACTCCCCCAAAAAAGATCCCTGCAAGTAGGGTCAGAGCTGGTCCTCTGGGGCTCCCATCTTTCGCTAGTGCCTCCCTGCATGGTTCACCAGGATGGGAGGGCAGGGCTGGGGGAAAGATGATCTCCAGAATCACTAGGATGGGATGCACTGTCGTCTTGCTAAGCACAGACTGTGAACCCCGATTTCCAGGAAGCGCACAGGTGTGCTGTCCCACTGTGGTGACGGGGAGAGAGCAAGGGATGATCCCACCAACTGAAGCTGGATGGTCACTCGCCCCCCTTTGTACCTCTGTGACTGTGCTGTGAGTAAGTCACTTCACCCTCTGAGCCGTAACTTTTCCCTCCTACCCCAGGGCTGATAACCTGACCCACTCATGATTGTTATGAGGTGCAAGGAAGGAGTCTGTGAAAGTGCTTTGTTAAACGTCAAGTGCGGGACTGAAGAGAGCTGCGGTCGTAAACAGCTTTTACTGTTGGAGGGGTCATAGGCAGGGCACAGAGCCCAGTGGGGACATTCTCCTGCCTCTGTCCCAGCAAAAAACCTGCTTCCTTTCTCTCTTTCCTGCTGTGTGCACTTGCTGAGACATACATGCCTCCCAGAGTATCACTTTCAGGATCAAAGCTTGACCTCCGAGATACCCGATTACAGAATCAGACCATCAAACATCTGTGGCAGCCTTCTGACATCCCTGGAATTCCGATCCTGACCTTGATGGTCTTAGGTGGTCACGTACGTCCCTTCTAAGAGCGGCTGCTTCCCAATAGATGTAAGAGAGGAAGGGGGACTTAAAATTACATTTTTTTTATTTAAATATTTTTCATTAAAGTTATTACAGAGACTTCTTCACATACAAGAAAAATACATTCTTGAATGTTGCCTATCTCAAATGCAACTTTCTCTTTAACACAAATGAAGAGACTTAAGGAACTTGAAACATACTACTTGGCCCTGTTGATAGTATGTCATGCCGTACGCGTACCATCCACATGCAGCAGGTGTGCAGGACAGGTGGGAGAGCTGAGGAAAGAGAAAGGGGGGGGCAGGAGGGACCAGTTAAGAGGGGGCGCAGCATCAAAGGCCCTGGTGCACACACACCCCCTTGTATGTATTACACAGCAGTTAGGAACTGTGCACATAGCAATGTGAGTGAGTGTTAAGAACATAGTGCTTAGTGGAAACAATAAGGAGATGCACCAACTAATATTTCCCTAAGTTAAAAAAAATAGGTGCCCAGAAAAACCATTGCACATTTTGTGAGCACTCCTGCAAACACAAAGATACACCTCCAGCACCTTAGAGAGTTTGCCTGTGGGGTGAGGGGCATGGAAGTGGCCTACAGGGATGAAAGGAAATAGAAGCATGCACACAGGGCTTTGGTCCAGTCGTGTCCATCATGTGCTGGGACGTTCACATGTGGTAAATGCGGCCCTCTGCTCCTGAGGTGCAAAACAAAGTCCTTAGCTTCGCTTTTTCTTTTAGGTTTTACAAGAAACCTAAAAGCTTTTACCTTAGGTTTGCGTGGTCTTCCCCCGTAGTCCTCTGTGTAGCCCCTAAACCACAAGTTGATGGCACAAAAGTAACCTGTGTAGGGTCAGAACCCAAACACCAATGCTGCCTAGAAGCCACATGAGAGAGGGCCTGCTGTGAGCCGCCCTTCGGGCTCACTTCTGGAAACTCACCGCCTGTAGTGCCCACCAAGTGGGCGAGTGGCCATCACAGTAGGCAGAGTATTCCAAATGTGACTCTCTTTTGTTTAAAAAAAAATGCCTAATGGAAAGTGGAAGAGATGGCAGATACATGTAAACCTATCAGAAGAGCCTGCGTAAAATATTTTGAACAATATACCCTCTTTTCTCTTTTTGGTGTATTTCTTTTTAGTTTCTTGTCATGGGTAATTTTTTTGCAAAAGTGATATCACTTGTCTACATAATCACATTTTACATAAACTATGTTGTTACATCCTTTCCCCAGTTACTCTTTTTATGTTGTATTTAGCAGTATTTTTCCATAGATTCTGTCACCGTCATTTTTAATGACTGAGAAATATTTTATTGACTAAATATACCAACACTTAATCAGAATGACATTTAGGCTGCTTTCTACTTATCCCCCACCTATAAGTAATGCAGAAAAGAAAGTATCTGTGCTGCATGTAACTTATTCGTATTTTAAATTAATCCCTTAGGATAGACTCAGGAAATGCAATGACTGGGTGAAGGAATATACAAAGCTTCTGTGACTTGGTAGAAATTACTAAATTGCTTTCCAAAAGGATAGTAGCAATTTACACTTCCGGCAGTGCTATATTCTTAAACCAGCATTGTGTTCTGTAAGTTCTTAATTGCCAATTTAATAGCTAACGTACATAGAGTTTATTTTTGCATTTCTTTAATTAATAGTGAGATTGAAGTTTTTTCCAAGTTTCTTAGAGCTTAGTATTTCTGTTTATATTACTGTTAGGGGTGGTCTTTGGATTTTTGTTTTTGTTTCAGTTTGTGTGCAGCCTTTACCCAATGTTGATATTTAGTCTTTGTCATAATTCTATAACTATTTTGTTTGCCCTTTTACATTTTTTGAAATTTTACATAAAATGTTTTTCTTTAGAGAAACTGATACTAATTTATTGATGTTTCTGTTTATTTTGTTGGCTAAATAAAAATCAAGATACCCTGTTGGTTAAATTTGAGAGAGAAATTTTACAGCATGGCTTGATGAAAAATGCATCAAATTGAGGGCTTTGAAGGTAGACCAAGCCAGGTTCCCATGCCTGCTCGCGAGGTCCTAGCTGAGCAGATAAGTCAAGCTCTCTGACCTTCACTGTCTTCAATTATGACGCACCTTCCAGGTATGGGACGGGGCTGATGAACAAACGGCAGCATAGTGGGTGCCCAGTAAACAGGGATCCTTTTCCCACTCCAAACCCTCGGGCCGAGCGGGCCGCCCGGGTGCAGTGGCTGGCTGTGGGCGGAACGAGCCTCAGTGCCCACCCAGGCGGCCTGTGGCGTGCCCAGCACCACCCTGGGGCTGCTGTTTCCTCCCAGGCGGAGGCCCAAGGACACAGCAGTGGCTGTGTTGCTTGCCAGTCGCACCAAACAGCGGTGTTGTTGTTCTGGCGTATCTGTAAGCAGCTTCCTGTTTGTCCTGGTGTGGTGCTATTCTTCTCGTCAGCAGCAGGAGGGAAAGAAACAGTCCTGGACGGGTCGCCTCAGTTCTCTAACTTCCGGCAGAGAGAAAGTCTGGCCTTTTCCACCAGGGACTCTGTGACCATGGTCATGGGCTGTGTGACCTTGAGCAAGGCCATGACGCCGAGTCCCACCAGTGGGGAGGGAATGAAGGCAGGGGCGGAAGTCACCCTGATCTGGAATCCAGGGTGGAGGTGCCCGTGGGCTAACACTAGTGGATTTTAAACGTGTGCTGATTAAACATTAAACTTGTATTTCCCACAAAGTGAATGTATCACACACATGGCCATTTTCTTCACATTCTGAGAAGAATGGTTAAGATATGCGCACTGGAGCCAGACTGCTGGGATTCCAATCATAGCTGTACCTCTCATTAGCTACGTGACTTGGGGCAAGGGACGTAAGGTAACCTCTCTATGCTTCAGTCTCCGTATCCATAAAATGGGAGGATAATAGTAACTACCTATTAGGGCATGTTGTGATGGCTAAATGAGGTCGTCTGAGTAAAGTATTAACAGAATTCTAGGCCACATTAGTAACCATACAATACTTAATGTAAGTTCCTAAGATTTTGCTTTGTAAACTCCATGTGAATCTATGATTGTCAGAGGACTACTTTTTAGTCGGACATCTGGAAATTCAATTTAAAGAGAATTTGGTGAAATATCTCAGCTCATTACAAGTAGATAGTATTTATGAAGAATATGCATCAAGAGTATAGGAGATATAGTCCTAAAAAGTTAGTTGTAAAACATAGTAAATGTTTTATTTTTATTGGCTTTGATTTTTAAAATTCAGAGCAATATTCCCATGAAAGAAGTGTGCTTACTGCTGAAATAGATGTCCCTTTGTCCCAGGGAAACACATACAGGCTGAATTATTCACAGAGGGGGAGCCAGGGGCTGATGGGAGAGGTGTGAGCTCACCACATGTGAATGTGGGACCTGATATCTGGGGGAGGTGAGCCTGTGGGTACAGCTCTTCTCTAGCTCCAGTGGTTCCAAGGTCAAGGTCCCTGCCCTGTGTGCAAAGTCCCCGCCTCTGCCCAGCTTTGTGTACACAGGGCTTTGTCAGATGATGTTGTCCCGTATCTCTCCAAGGTGCGAGGACAGATGCAGCGCGTACAGTGAGCAGGCAGGTAATTTAAGAATTACTTAAATGCCTTGCTTATTTCAAAACAGTGTGTCATAGAAGACTGACTTGGTTTATTGCTGGATTCAGGAAATTAAAGCACAAGGGGAGCCCTAGATGTGGTTGCGGTGGCTGCTGCATTCACTTTTCCACGGCACGCTTTGCAAGGTGACTGAAGACCAAATCCGAGTGTAGCACTCGGGGATGTACACATCGGGAGACATCACAAACTTTTGATGACGATGTGTTGTGCAAACTGAGTCCCGGCTGCAGAGTCTCGCTTACTTTTGTTAGAACTGGGAGAGAATTCAGAGGAGGGCCAGCAAGCTCTGAGAGGGCAGACCCTCCGAGGAAGCAGAGCTGTGTAGCTAGAAGAGGGAAAGCTGAGGGGGGAGGAACAATGAAAGGAAGGCTTCTTCATCTGGGGTGCAGATTAGCGGTTTCTAGGTCCACTGAATATCTAACGTGAAAAAGCTTTGACAAATACAGGGAGACAAGAACATTGGAGAAAAACATTTTTTAAAACATTTTAGTAGATGTCCAATGCAGGTTTCGGCTTCTCTTACTGGGAGGGGCAAAAGGAGGGGGAGCAGCGAGAATCAGAAACCTGTCCAAACACCAGGTGACACGTGTAAGCCTCTCTACAGAGAGAGGCAAGAACAGGTTGAAAACTCACTACGAAAACCAGTTCAGTTGATTACAGTTTAACATGTTCATCTCTGACTTTAAAACCACCTTGGTTTATGGTGTCTTAGGGGTGGGGAGGGACTTAACGTGGTGAGGTCCAGAAGTCATATGACTGTCCCAGCGGGGAAGGACAGAGTGCTGCGCCAACCCACCCCACCCCCAGGAGAGTCGGCCAACTCCGTCCTTCCTGCAGCCCTGGCCATGCCTCGCTAACAGGAAAATGTTTTCAGGCCTAAAGTGTAAGTTGTGAAATAGGGCTTTGTAGTACCCAGCCTCTTGTTGGTTTTGAAGTATTTCCTGTATAGGCTGTTTTGTATTAGAAGTCTCTGGGTAACATAGACCCTCAGTAAATCAGGTGGCTGTTAACCAGGTTGCAGTTGCAGGCTGCCCAGGCACGAGGTGCCCACACAAGGCAGAGAAGCCCCCGTATGTTCAGGATGGGAAGATGGGAAAAGATGTCAGATGAAGCCGGGTGTGTGTGTGTGTGGCAAGACCAGTCTTCAGTAATAAAGACAGCAGCATATTAGGAATCCAGTTATCATTTCAAAGCAAGTCACACTGTAAAGAAGGGGTCCTTAACTGCAAGGATTTGTGAGAACCGGGTAAATGAGTAACTTCCCCATCCACATATATTTATTAAACATTAACCGCACATCAGGCATTATGTGAGAAACCCTCACAAGTCTAGTTTGTGATTTCCGTTGTCCTGTCTTCGTCATTGTCCTGTCTTCGTCATTACCATGGCCCCAACACCCAGCCACGCTATACTTTCAGTAATGGCTTTCACTTCTTAAATGCTTGTTATGTGCTAGACGCTGTCCTAAGTGCTTTACAAGCATTATTCAGTTTACTCTTCACAGTAACTGCCTTTCCCAAATAAGGATAATTGAGGCTCAGAGAGCGTAAATAGTTTGATTAGAAACTTAATAGACATGTAAATGGAAAACAGTATTTTAAAATCAAGGTGTACCTGATTCGTCCACTACTTTCTATACCTCCTAAATAAGCAAACAACACAAGACTCAGCAGTCTTCACCCTTTATACTCAGACTATATTTTGGACTAAAATTTGGAGGTGGCGGGACACGGGGTATAAATCCCTCCTTTTCCTTCTTCCCAGAAAGCAAAGGAAGACTGATTTCCTGGAAGATGGTCCTAATTTCAGGTGGAAGTGAGAACTGGGGAGACCCTACAAACTGGAAATGCTTATTAATCTCATTGTTTTTATCTTAAAGCAGAATTTTGTAACCTAGTCCAAATTATAGATGTTATAGATGAAGAAACAAGTCCAGATAGGGGAAGAGCTTTGCCCAGGATTACGCAGGGCGTGGCCCGTTGCTCCAGGAATCTAACATTGGTCTCTCTGTGTGAACATATACGACGTTGGACAATTAAGTTCGTGAACTTCTTGCAGCGATGTTGCTAACCTTTTTTGATATCAGAGGGATTACTCATTATGAATTTGTACCAACTGGACAAAGAGTTAACCAAGTTTACTATTTGGAAGTGCTGAAAAGGCTGTGTGAAAAAGTTAAGACGACCTGAACTTTTCACCAGCATTTCATGGCTCTTGCATCGCGACAATGCACCAGCTCACACGATACTGTCTGTGAGGGAGTTTTTAGCCAGTAAACAAATAACTGTATTGGAACACCCTCCCTACTCACCTGATCTGGCCCCCAGTGACTTCTTTCTTTACTCGAAGATAAAGGAAATATTGAAAGGAAAACATTTTGATGACATTCAGGAGGACATCAAGGGTAATGTGATGAGAGCTCTGATGGCCATTCCAGAAAGAGTTCCCAAATTGCTTTGTAGGGAGGACTGGCGTCCGTGCATAGCTTCCCATGAGGAGTACTTTGAAGGTGACCGTAGTGATACTCAGCAGTGAGGTATGGAGCACTTTTTCTAGGATGAGTTTGCAAACTTAATTGTCAGACCTCTAATATTTACCTGAGACTGTTTCCAGGCTTTCTATTCTATTACATTGTTTTATTTGTCTATTCTTTTACGAAAATTATACTTTCTTAATTACTGTTGTTCTATAAGTTTCAGTATCCAGTGGAACAAGTCTATATTGGCCCTTTGCATTTCCGCGTAAATCTTAGAATCAGCTTCTTTGTTTCCAATTTCCATAAAATGAACAAACGAAAACTGCTATGGTTTTCATTGAGATTGCATGGACTCTATAGACCAGTTTGAGGAGAATTGTCATGTTTACAAAATCATTAATGTGATATGTCCCTCCATTTTTTAGAGACTTGTAAGTTTTCTCCGAATAACGTTTTAGAATTTTCTGCATACAGGTCTAGCATATCTTTCGATTTATTCCCAGATAATTTATATTTGGATGTTAATATAAACTATATCAGTTTTTTTTCTTGTTCTAAATGTTTATTCTTGGTGTTTCGAAATACAAGAGGTATTTCCAGACTGACCTTCCATGTATTTCCCAACTAATTGTTGATTCTAGAAATTTATCTGAAGAGTCTTTTGGATTTTCTATGCACACAATTAAAATATCTGTGAATGAGATTTTCCCCCATTTCTTAGGCCTCTATTTTTCCAGTGTGATGTTTAATAGAGGTGGTGATTCAGGCATCTTTGACTTGTCCTTGATCTCAGCACGAAGCTATCAACATTTTATCAAGTATGATGAGTGCCACAGGTATTTATAAATAACATTTATCATATTCAGGAAGTCCCTATCTAGTCCTAGTTTGTAAGGAGTTTTTATCATAAATGGATGTTGAATTTTATCAAATTGTTTTTCTGAATGTAGTGATACGATTTTTCCCCTTTGTTCTGGTAATATGATGAATTGTATTCCTGCATTAAACCCATTTGCTTGTGATGTATTTATTATCATTTTTATGTAGTGCCGGACTCATTTTCCTAATATTTTGTTCAAGATTTTTACATCTATGGCAAAACAAGGATTACCTATAATTTTACTCTTTTGTAACGTCTTTGCCATGGTTTGATTAGTCTCTTAAAATGAATTGGGAAGTGCCATCTTTTTTGTTCTCTGGAAGGATTTATGTAAGATTAGTGTTAATTGGTGTTGTTTGTTTTTAAAACATTTGAATATTTTCTTTCAGTACTTTGACAAAATTCCAGTGTCTTTCAGCTTCCAGTGTTTTTGTTAAGAAATTAGCTGTCAATTTTATTGTTACACCTTTTATAATAATCTTTTTTTCCCTCTGGCTGCCTTTAAAATTTTCACTTTGTTTTTGGTGCACAGCAGTTTACTATGATGTGTCTAGGTATGGTTTTCTTTTTATTTATCCTGTGTGGGGTTCATCCATTTAACATCTTGGATCTGTGCTTGACATCTTTACTCAGTTTTGAAATTTTCTTAGTTATTATTTCTTCTCCTCCATTCTCTCTCTCCACTGCTGTGCCTCTAATTGCATATCTATTAGTCCTTTTTTATTGCATCCTCTATATATCTTACCCTCTCATCTTTATTTTTTATCCTTTTGTCTCTCTGAGTTTCAAACTAGGATTTTTTTTTTTTTTTTTTGGATCTATCTAGTTCACTAATTTTATCTTCAAGTTGTATTTAAAGTGTTGTTAAACCCACCTATTTTGGATGGTTTGTTAGCTCAGTTGGTTAGAGCGTGGTGCTAATAACACCAAGGTTGCCGGTTCAGTCGCCACATAGGCCACTGTGAGCTGTGTCCTCCTTGAAGAAAAACAAAAAACCCACCTATTAAATTCTTAATTTCAGTTATTTTATCTTTAAATTTCAGGATTTCTATGTGTTCTTTTTGTTTTGTTTCTAGTATTCTGAGAAACTTTTCAATTTTATCATTCAACTCTTGAACATATTAAACATAGTTTTTTGGTTTTGTTTTTCTTGTAATTCTGTGTCTGATAGCAGCTTTATTTTTAGCCCTCGTGCATCTGGTTCTATTGCCTGTTGTTTACTTGGAATCCATTCATATTGTATTCTATCCTCATAGACCTAGTTATTTTTTATTGAGTGCAAGACATCATAGATGAAAAGTTACAAAAATAACTTGAGGCCTTGGATGATGTTATCGTCCTTGAGGGAGAACTTATATTTGCTTCTGGCGGCCCTGGAGAACTAGCACTGTTATCACTACAACCTAGTTCCAGGGATTGAGAGGCCTTCTGCATCTGTGGGTCATTTGACTCCTAGGGCGTAGCACTTTAGGAGTGGGGCACCCGCTTTAGTTTCCCGCGCTTCACAAGCCGTCCAACATGCTTCTCAGCCTTTCAGCCTCTTAGCCAACTCTTTCAGAAGTGGCAGGCATTCTTAGAGGAACAGTGTCCCCCAATGCCAGGCTTGCCTCTCTGGATTCCTCTCTTCTCCCAAATCTTGGCTCCGTTATTCTTCACTGCCTATTAATTCTCCATAACGTCGAACAAAATTTAAAAAATATATTTCCAGCTTTTCTCATTGTTCTCCATTGAAAGGATAGTCTAAATTACCTAGTCTGTCATTATGTCACAGGTTTTTAAATGTGGTGCTTTTATTCACGTGCTGCTTGAGGAGGATGAAATGGTCTTGCAAAAAGACGTGTTAAAAGGGATGTTAATGTACAGCATGTGGAATATAGTCAGTAATTATTCTGAGAGCGTGGTACGGTGTCAAGTGGTTGCTGGATTTATCATGGTGGTCACTTCTTTAGGTATGTAATAAATGCTGAATATCTATGGTGTACACCTGAAACTAATATAATAGTGTATGTTAGCTATATTTTAATAAAAATCTTCAAAAAAAAAAAAAAAAAGACATGTTGAAGTCCTAACCCCCAGTACCTCAGAATGTGACCTTATTTGGAAATAGGGTCATTGCAGATGTAATGAGTTAAGATCAGGCCATACTGGAGAAGAGTGAGCCCTTAACCCATTGCGACTTTGGTCCTTATAAGAAGAGAAGAGACACAAAGACTCAGGTGCACAGAGAGAAGATGACCGTGTGATGATGGGGTTAGAGATTGGAGTGGTGCCATCTACAAGCCAAGGACTGCCAGCAAACCACCAGAAGCTAAAGAGGGAAAGGATTCTCCCTGGAGGTGTCAGAAGGCGCATGGCCCTGCCGGCACCTTGATTTCACACTTCTAGTCTTCAGGACTGGGGAACAATGCATTTCTGTTGCTTTAAGCCACCCAGTTTGTGGTACTTGGATGTGGCAGCCCTAGAAAACCGGCAGCCTTGTGGTACTTTGATATGGAAGCCCTAGAAAGACAGTGCTTCATATACATGTACCAAGTACTTTCCCATAAACCACCTTGTTTGTTCTGCACAGCTGTCCTGACAGGAAGGCAGGAGGCCAGGTGGTGCTAGATGAGATCAGAGTTAGAGAAACTGAGGCCCAGAGAGGACGCATCAACATTCCCGGTGCCAAGTCACCGGGAAAGCTTGGGTGTACCTAAGTATCCTGCTTCTTTCTACTCCATAATTCTTGGCCAACGTCATTACATCTTTCTAGTGTCCTAGGTAACACAGATTCCCAGTGATCCTGTGCTGATGCCCTGCTTTAGCGGTGAAAAGAACGTTTACTTTACGGGACAGAGCACCCGTTCATTTGTCTGTTCATCATTTGTTCAGCCAGTATTTGTCGCGCAACAACGTTTTATGCCTGGGGGAGGGCATGGGCACAGTACAGAGCAGGACAAATGCGAGAGGGACGGAACAAGGACTCAGACCCTTTTGTCAGGAGCTCATATTCCAATGGCGGAGAAGACACATGTTTATACTGGAATTATGGGAGCTTTTTAAGGTTGAACTTAGAAGAGTATGAATAATTTTACTCATTTGAAGTGAATTTACCACTCTGGCTTATATACAAATGAAATGTAAAAAAGCATTTGTATATCCTGTTTAATATTTATCGTACATCATTTGCCCTAAAATGTTAGATACTTTCTTTCATTGTAATTATTTAGAAAATGATCTCCTGATAAATTGTTCTAAGTTATATCCCAATATAGACAAATAAATTTAGACCTCATTAGGGTGATGTCATCTAGTTAGAAATGTAGCCCTACAGTAAATGCCAGACCACAATGTACTAGGTATAGTTTTACTAGTAAATGTTTCTGTTTAGAACACAGTGTTACTCAGTCATCAAATTTTTACTTAGAACTTTCAAAGGCGTATAAAGGAAGTATCTGGCAGTTCTTGTGCTCAGCCATAGACAAACTGTAACCTTAATTTGAGTGTCCGCACTGTGGGGATATGGTGTTGAATTAGACATGAGTGAGCAAAGTATAAAAATTCAATGCTAATGTGTTTATCAGCAGAAATTTGAGAAAAGAGCTAGATGAGCCAAGTGCCCAAAGGCATAGTAGGAATTAGGAAAGAGAAGTGTGGGTTGGAGCTTCTAAGGAAGAATATCAAAAAGTTTCATGGAACCGGGCGTTAAAAGGTAAGGAAAGGGCTAGAGGAAGGCCTGAGATAAGTACTAAGTGAGGAGAGATAGGGAACAGAAACAGGCGGGGCAGGAGGAAACCAGAAGCATGCAGACCGAGGCCCCGAAGGGACGGACGCCTCAGACACTCAGTTGCATGCATGCTTGCTTCATGAATAGAACTGACCTCAGGGCCTGGAGGTCTAAGGTACAGCATCTGCCTCTAACTAGCTCTCACATTGTGCAGGCCACTTTATTTCTCTGTGCCTTTATTAAGGAACTCAAAAATCTGCCTGGCAGAGAACATTCCTCGAAGTCTAATTTGTTAGAGCCCCTTCCACCCCTGCCCACCCTGCCCCCATTGCTTTGCCAGCTTTGGAAGTCCCTGTGTCCGCTCAGCCTGGCCGGGGTCCTTGAGGCCCTCGGTGACGTGCTTGATCTTAGCTCCTTGCCCCTGCTCCCGGATTGTCTCACTACCTTCAGGGACACCTGCGGACTATTTCCCAAGCTTCCTTGCATTGAATGTATTTCTTGGAGCCCTCTGGCCTCTAAGTGTGGTCCTCTTCTCCCTAGGAGTATCACCTGGGCTCACCTGTCTAGAGGACTGTAATTTCATTCTGTCCTTTCAATCAAATTCTGTTTTCATATCAGTCAGTTCTCTTAATAGTTCTCCCATCATATGTTCTCTTGATTTAATATGATCACAAACTGGGCAGACCGAAACTTACATCATTCTACAGTGACACTAAGAAATTGTATTCTTTAGTTGCGGTAGAATTGTTTTTGTTTGTCTGTTGGCATCAGGTAGATAGAATCTTAAATAAAGGACAGTGCCTGGAGCTTGGAAACACTTTGAGTCATTCTCCCAGCAAACATTAAGAACTGCGAGTGTATATGTGATCTGGACCCTCTGCTACTAGCTTGGTTAGAATCTTGCAGAAAACCCGGCCCCCTTGCCCTCAAGGACCTCCCATTCTAGAAGGAGAAATGAGCCCTGTGGACTAAGAGTACAACACTAAGGGACACTGTGCAAGTAGCAGGAACGCCTTTTATTGTAATAGGATTTGTGTCAATAGGAATATTTATTATTAAAAAGATTATACAAAATATCTAAAGTAGGTTGTGTGTTATCAGTGGTTGTCAGATGGCTCTAAAATCCCTCTAGGGCCGAGCAGACCAGACACGGTCTTCCTGTCCCCTCCCACCCGCTACCCCCCTTCCACACACAGCATCTCCTCTCAGCGTTTCATGTTTTATATTCAGTGTCCCTGTACGAGTTGCTTTCCAAAAATGGGTATCCATTATTTCTTAAAATTTGAACTAGACTTTTCTGTATAAGACATTTCACATGGGCGCCCAAGGTTTGGAAGGTGCTCTTAGGGGTCTCGTGAGCAGAGGATCCTTGTTTTCAGGAGGCTGCTCCAAGACAAGGGCCCTCACCTTCGGACACAGGGAACAGTTTCCTCAACATAGAATTTAAAGCGTTTCCCTTCTCTGGGAAAACAGGATTGAAATGTTGCCTCAAGTTGATAATTAACACGACAGGACAGAGTCTCTGAATATATTTTCACCTCCATCTTTATTTGAAAAGTGAAGTGTGAGGTGGAAACCAGGAGAGGAAATAGGTGGGGCAGGTATGCGGGACAGTTTCCAGGAGGGATTATTTAATGACCACAGGTATTTTCTAATCCAAAACCAGGTCCTGAAGAAGTCGAGGAATTGGTGGGAGGCTGCAGTGTCGGGAGCTGGACAGTAGGTTAGCAGATCAGAGCCTGCGCGGAGGAAAGATCAGCATGGACCAGGGCAAGGGAGAGGGCCCAGGGCTCCCCTCCCTTAGGACAGTGGGTTCTCAGTCAGCATCTGCCCCAGGGTCCCTGCTGGGTTCCAGGAGCTGTGCTTGGCTGGCCCTGCGGGAGACAAAGGAGGAATTTTGGGTTACAGTGCATTCTTCTGAGTAGTGAGCCAAGTGAAGACGCCCACAAGATAGTTAGAGAGGGGAGTTGGCAAAAGCGGGCAGGGAGCTGGAGAGCTCATCTGAGAGGATGGGGAGTGATGGAGGCCCTGAGGGTGATTCCTTCTCAGTCTCCGCTTGGGCTTAAGTACCACCATTTATTCTGTTATAATTCTGCAGGTCAGACGTCAAATCCGATTCACCGCGTTAAAGTCAAGGTGTTGGCAGGGCTGGGTCCTTCGAGGGGAGACTCTATTTCCTTATCTTTTCTGGCTTCAGGAGGCCCCTGCATTCTTTCGCTCGTGGCCTCTTCCTCACATCATCCAGCCTCTTGTTCCATCGCCTGCTTCCTACCTTGGCATCCTCTTATAAGAATGCTTCCGATCACTTGTAGGGCCCATCTGGATTATCCAAGATAATCTCCCCGTCTCTCCATCCCCAATTTAATCAAATCTACAAGTTCCCTTTGCCATAGAGATAACATTCAGAGGTTCCCGGGATCAGTATGTGGCTGTCTTTAGGGGGAGCATTACCCACCTTACCACAGGACAGAAGGGGTTCAGCTCAAGAGTGAGAAACAGTTTCTGGATGGAAGATAGGAGTTCACGACCTCTGCTTGAGGTCTCTGGGGATATGCCCATCACATGTTCCCTGTCTTGGGGGCCAGACCTTCAGACCTTCCTTCCAGCAGATGGAACGTTCCCTCACATGCACCAGTTTTTGGGGAGACTGAGGCCTGTGGGGGCCGCTCTCTCCAGAGATGACTTGTCTGGTGCTGGAAGCAGGGCTGGGAGCTGCTGGAACTGCTTAAGAAGGAAGCAGTCTCCTCCTTTTCACTGGCAGCTCTGATTGTTCTGTAGCTTTGCTCCCCCTCAGCTCAGCTGTGTTTCCCCAGGCTGTGGAACATCTGCTGTGATGGTTGAACCTCAGAGTGGGGGGCTAGGCGTCCCTGCCAGGTGCTCTGGCAGGAGATGTGTGGGGGTCCCCGGCTCTTCCTCACTTGAGTCTGTGGATAGTGAAGGACAGACACTAATGGCATTTCCAACTGGGAAAGGTCCTCCTGAAGGATATTTTCACAGAGTGACCTTTGATGAGGGAAGAGCAGCATCTGGTTTAAGATCACACATGTCCTGCAGTGCTTTCAGGAACACGGCGGTTTAACGTGGTGCATTTCATTTGCTCTTTGGGATGGGCCAAGTGTTTTGGTCTGATTAGCTTGCCTCAGCTTAAACGGATCGATGATTCGGCCCAGCTTCGGTCTCTACCATTGGCGACAATCCCGTGAGCCCTCCTGCCCTCTGCGCTTCCTCAGCCGCTCTGAGCCCTCTCTACCACCCATGGGTTTGAAGCAGTGCCCCTTGGGGCTCTGTGAGCCTCAGTGAGCCAGAGCCCTCATGACAGGAGAAAGAAAGAGGGACAGTCCTCTCCCACCTCTGCCCAGTACAGCTACCCTGGTGCTGTCCTGGCCGTCCGTCATCTCTTTCTCACAACAGCTTCAGGAGTGGGCAGCACAGGACCATTTGGGGTGGGTGGGTGGGTGGCTGGCTGGCTGGTTGGTTGGATTTCCCCAGGTAACGGAGTTTCACTTCTGATTGGCTAAGTAACTTGCCTGAGAAAAAGGACATTGGCAACTGGCTGTCGTCTGGGGTTCTTCCCACAGCTCCAGTCCGGGGAGAGGCAACTCCAGCTGTGCTTGGCTGTGCTCGGCTGACGGTCACAGCATTGGGCCCCTGGGCGCTGTCTCTTCCACAGTCAGCACAGAGAACCGGAGGATGTGAGGGACCAGTGCCGGCTCAGCCAGACACATTTGACCCCCGTCATCATCAGTACCCCCAAGTTTAGAGACTGTTGTGTTATAGGGGTTGGATGTGTGTCTGTCTCCTCCCACCGGTCTGGATGTTTCCCAAGGACAGCAGTATTTCCTTATTTAACTGTTTCATCTCTCAGTGCCTGGTCAGCACTAGTTACTGTGAGAAAGCCATCCAACCCCTGCCGCCACCACCTCTACCCCACCCTCCTGCACAGAGTATATGTGACTTTGGTGCTGCTGTTGAAGTGTGATGACATTTTTGAGGTCTCTGAGGCCTCACCTCTGTAGTAAGAGGACACACGCCTGTAGAAGAGGACACACGCCTTGGTCCTTACAAGTCCTGCTCATGCTAGGACAGCCTGTTGCTTCTCTTTGTGCCTTGTGATCATCGGTCTTGTCTCTGCCAAGTTCAAGTGTGCTTCCGGACTTGTCCCAGTCTTGAGGAATGCAAACCTCTGCTTGGGGGAGGAGAAGTCGCTGGGCACAGCCCTGTGGAGTGAGTGCCCGTGAGAAGGAGCCTGAGGGCGGTCCCTTCTGGTGGCCGCTCTGCGTCTCTCTCTGAGCTTGGTTCTTGAGTGCTGCTCTCACGCTGCTGGCTTACAGTGCTGTGGAGCATGAAGGCGAGGGTCTGTCCCCAGCCTGAGCCTCAGTGGTCTGGGAAGCATGGCCCCTTGGCACCTGAAGCGGGGGCAGCGCTGACCAGTTGGATTCCCAAAGTGAAGGTGGATCTCAGGATAGGAACTGAACCAGGAAATCCAGCTGCCCCCTCCCATGGGAGAGGATCAGGGTGTTCTTTTATTAAAGGAACTAGCGAGCTTCCTTACCTGTGGAGCCAGGAAAAGCTTTACTAGATTGATCTCGACTCTTCTTTGCACATGTGGCTCTGTTGAGTTAATGGGTTAAATCAGCACTATGGGCTAGCATGGGCGCCTTATCACTGTTCATCACATGGTATTTATGGGAAACAGCATTCCAGATTCCAAACAAGTGATTGGCAAGTGAGGCTTGTGAGCACAGCTGCTCGCCAGCCGGGGCCTTGCACCTCCTGGCCTGAAGCCCTGAAGTGTGTGTGTCTGTGGAAGGGCTGTCTCAGGACTACAGCCCAGCACCGCACGGGCTCAGTGCCCACGGGCCTGGCAGGACCATGCCACAGTGGTAAGTGACAAGCCAGGGCAATGTTTCCGTCGTGGACAGTGAGGGGTAAGCAGAACTATCCCTTAGGGTCAGTTCATCAGGCATCTTGTCCTTCTTTACGTTCCCTTATTTCCTGTAACATTACAATAATCCAGTCCAAGCGAGGTAGGGCCACCGAGGGGCTGTGAGCCGGAAAGCGGCCTGCCCACACCCGCATTTAAGAAAAGATCACTGCAAGAGTGAGTGAGGAGAGAGCTGTCAGCAGCCAGACTGGTGCAAAGGCCACAGGGAGGAAGGGGTGGTGGATGATGGCTGAGCATATGGGGAGAAAAGCCGGGGCCTGGGAGCTGATTGGCTGTGGGGGATGCAGGAGGAAAAGCTGAAGTTGCTGTCCACATTTCCAGTGTTCTTGAAGTGACATCGAAGTAGTCAGTTGGCGGAAGGAGCCCTGAGGCCTTTTGGGAAACCTTGGCAATGCGGTGAAGACTTCCGAGGATTGCCACCCCAACTGATAGTTCAAGTGTGTTCTTAAAATATCTGATCCTAGCAGAGCGGAACTCTGTGTAGGAAGAATCACATGGCATTTCTTATTCCATGTGCAGTCCCCAAAGTGTGGTTTTATTTTGAAATATGTGGTTGATGCATTTTTTTTATCTAGAGAGATTTCTTTATTAATATTTTTCCGTTTGTAAAGGTTTTATACCCCAGAAAATTCCTGGTTAGGGAACAAATAACCATAAATATTTCTTACAAAGTCATACTCTTACGGGAATTCAACTTGTACAGGTAAAAACTATAGGCTGGCGACAGTGACATTTCAATGTGCATATTTCCATGTGAAGTATTAAGCTGTTGGCTAGTTGGTACAAACAAGCCTTATAACTTTTCCTTGTGTTTCTCTATTTTTTTAAATGAAACAACAACCTCTGAACAGTCTTAAGTCGTTCTTTGAGGCTCTTGGAAAACTGCAATAGGTAGGAAGGGAACAACACCAACATGCAAAGCAATGAAATTTTCAAAATTAATCTGAAACTATCCGTTCATATGCATTACAGCTGGTGCCTGATTTAATGAGAATGCGGTAAGCATACGCTCCTGTATTTTAGCCTTCTCTTGTTCAAACAAAACAGAGAAGAGTTTCTGGGTTTGAAAACCGGGCACGAGAGCAATAGGCCTTTGGCCGTGTAGCATGCAGACTAACCCAAGGTGAGAATTTCTGTGTCTGAAAATTCTTGAGGTAAGAATCCAGCGTTCGTTCTGATTCACACTAACGCCGCTCCCATGGTTCGGCCTACAGAAAGAAAGAGTACTGTGTGTCCTGTTTATGTGATGAAAATAAATTTCTCTGGCCTGCCATTTGCTCTTTTGTCCCTTGTGGTTGCTGTCCCACAATTGGGAGGCTTGTTTATCCATGTGAAAAAGGAATTCGAAAGGGTTATGAAGTCCAGAGTTGATACTTGAGAGACTGAAAAGCAGTGCCCAATGACCCGACCCAATGCCAGCAGCGTTCACGTTTACTTGGAGACTCCTATCTATTGTCATTGCCAGCTTTGCCAGCAAGAGGATACAGGATGGCACCCTGAGAAACTCTCCTGGTGGGCAACATGTAGAATGTCCTGTGGTTCGTGTTGATCTTCCTGCCCTCCACAACTGCAAAATAACGACAAAAGTAAATATTTGGGGCCAGGTTTATTTTGGTGAGACAAGTTCCAGTCTGGTTTCTAAAATTAGGAATTCTGCGGGATGCATGTGGTTTGAGGCATCCTGCCAGAGAACTTTGTCTCAGGGATCTACAGTTCTCTTATTTGTGGCTGCTTGGGAATGTGCATCTAAACCTTCTCTCTCGTGTCCGTTCATCTGTGCAGACCCACTGCCAATGGTAGGAAGGCTCTACCTAACTAATTTTGGGAGGCTCCCGCCCCCTGCCCTCACCAGCATGACCCCTGCTTAGATGAGGATCTGAGCCGGCCTTCTGTCCTTCATACACTGCCAGATAAGCCTTCCAGGAGCACAGTTCTCGTCACTGACACACACGCCCCCACTGCCTTCAGGCTAAAGGCCCTCGCCACCCTGATCTCACCTGGTGGGACGTCCTCTGCCATCAGTCCAATTAGCCTCCTCGTTTGCCCTCAAACACACTGGCTGCTTGCTTGTCTTTGTAACTTTCCATTTCTCCCATATAAGCATCCCTCTGTCCATCCTTCCGGGCTCAGCCTACAGTCCCACCTCCCCTGGGAGACTGCCCTGCCCTGGTGAGCCTTGACCAACCACGAGGAGGTTTGCATGCATCATCCATCATTGTCTGTTTCCAGCAACACCCAGTGCAGAGGACGTACTCAGGAAACATTTCTCTTTAGCCCTCTCTCTTAGTGTCAGCTTTCCCCCTCCTGGAAGCTGGCCTTGTCCCGTAAAAGGCTGCCCTTCCAGCACAGTTTCTCTTCCACCTAGACTGATTCAGCTCTTTGTAGAATGTAGCAAGGGCTGCTGTTACCCTGCACCTCCCGTTGGGCTGTGTTGAGGGGTGGGGCCTGCCTTCTTCTGCCTTCTTGGGTGGAATGGGAATGAGCCTGGGTAGCAACCTGCAACCACACAGGCTCTCCTCCCACGCACATGGTTTAATGTTCTGCTGTTTCTGTCTTGAAATTCTTTTGAACCAGGGGCCATGCATTTTCATTTTGCACTGTGTCCTGAAAAGTATATATCTGGTCCTGGGAACAGGGCAGGTGCTGACAGACAGGTAAGGGGCAGGGGACCGATTACAGAGGGCGTGCTGGGCGGGTACTATGTGGAGGCCAGAGGAGGGTGGGCAACAGCATAGGAGAAGGGGAGGAAATACCTCAATTACGCAGGTCCTTCCTTCAAGGGGTGATAGGTCTCCAAAGCCAGAAGTGTGCCTCAGGTGGGGGGGGCTCCTGGGGACCCGACTTTGGCCCTAAATAGCCTCACTTGATTTTGTCATAAGCCAGCCATTTTTATGGTGCTGTTCCAACAACTTTCCCCTCTCAAGCGGAGGAAAAGCCACGTCCTTCCAGTGGCCTACAGGCCCTTCATCTCTGACCTCCTCTCTTGCTAATGTCCCCTCAGTTATTCTGTCGCAGCCACTCTGGCCCCCTTTCTGTTCTTGAACATGCCGAGAATCCCCCCACCTGAGGGCGTTTGCCCCCCCCACCCCCCACCCCACCGTGCTCTTCCCCCAGAAGGCCCCCCTCACCTCCTTCAGGCCTGTGCTCGCATGTCACTTTATCAGTGTGGTCTCCCCCAGACACCCTACTTACACACACACACCACTCTTTAACCCCTTTCCTGCTTGACTTCGATTGACAATATTTATCACCACCATCTGGCATACTCTATATTTTACATGTTTATTTATTGTCTGTCTCCTCCCACTGGAATGTAAGCTCAATGAGGACAGCGATTTTTGTAAATTTTGTTCCCTATTCCTCAGCACCTAGACCACTACCTGACAATAGTAGGCACTAGATAAACATGTGCTGAATGAATTCACTGCCCTTTGGGGGCTGAGAGTCCTGCTAATGAGATGAGAAGGATGACCAGTGGTAGCTGGGGAGAGGTCCGTGAGGCCATGGGGAAGTAGGCCGCTGACAGAGGGAAATGAGAAGGTACCACACAAGTAAGTGGGCACAAAACTAGAAGAGCCAAAATGAGCAGCGCAGCAGGAGCTAGGAAGAGCCCTTCACTGGAGCCACACCAGCGACCCAAGCGGGACGGCTGCGGTGGATAGGATCGTAGGTTTCCAGCCCGCACAAGAAACTCTTATTTTTTTCATTCCTGCCCCTACCACGGACCGCATGCCAATGCGGGTAGATAAGTTATTAAAGAATTCATTTTTGTTCTCATTTGTTAATGAGACATAGATAGTTAACGTTGTAAATGAGAAACAGCCACTGACCGTCACAGCGATGTCAATATACAGCCTCGCAGCAGCGTCAGAGCGTGGGGTTGCCACGTGAGCCCATCTCAGAATTCACCTCCCAGGAACACATGTAGACATCACCCACTTCAGTGACCTCTCAGCTCTCTCCAGCTCTGAAAATCACATAATCCTGCGAGATCTCTCAGTGTTGGCCCAGGGTAGGCGAAGGCCCAGGTGGATCCATGGGACTGACTTAGGAATGTCAGTTCCCATCATGACAGCTACATTGGCCTGACAGGTAGGTGTGGGAGGGCCCTCTGATCAAGGGAACCTTCTTGGGGAAATAACTGGGAGCCCAGACATCCAGGTCTTGCCTCCTAGATAACAGCGACTTGGGGAGCAAATGAGGTACATATGGTCGTAGTTGATCAGTGGCAAAACTGACATAGGAATTGAAGATTTCCCGACTGGCGGACGTGAGCTTTTTTTGTTTGGTTTTTGGCCTAGGAAATGTCAGTGCTTTGAGGGGGATTATTGAGGATTCTTGAGGCATTATTTGAGGCGATTATTCCTTTTTTCAGTTTTGAACCCATATTTGGTGTGACTGGATAGAGACAAGACTATAGTGATGGTTATATTTTAATTGCAGAACCAATGTAGAAATAGAATATTCTGGGTGAACTGGCTTGCTACTTTAACTAGTAATTCTTGTTAAATACATTGGCAGAAGTTTGACCCAGTAATAGTTTTTAGTGGAATTTTGGCTTTCATCAACAAGAATAAGGAGCAAATGCATTCATTATGTAAAGAATACTTACAGTGGCCACTGTTAGGCGATGGTGGTGCTGAGGCCGCGGTGAACAAGCCCCACCACTACATGTGGGTCACTCCCAGACCAGATGGAGGGAGAAAGATTTCCCATGGTGCATTAGTCATAAAGATGATAGGCAGAAAAGTATAGGCTTTGCAGTCTAACAACCTGAGTACAAATTCCAGTTCTGCCACTTAGTAGCTGTGCATCCGTGGGCAACATCTGGCTGCTTCACTTCTTGGCTGCTAAAATGGGGGTGGGGCTGAGGATACCTACATGAGGTGAGGCTTATACAAGGACAAGCACGTGAACCACCGGCCCAGTTCTGGAGGCATCCTGGCAGCTGTATTTGCGGCTTCCTCCAAAGCCACTTTTTTTTTTTTTTAATGTGGAAAAATACATATAACATGAAATCTACCCTCTTAATGAATTTTAAGTGTACAGTAAATTCTTGTTAACTATATGAACATTGTTGTACATCAGATCTCTAGAACTTTTTCATCTTGCATGACGAACTCTGTACCCATTGAACAGCAACTCCCCATTTCCCCCTCCCACCCCAGCCCCTGGCAACCATCATTCATTCTGCCTTCTGCTTCCACAGGTTTGACTACTTGAGATACCTCATAGAAGTGGAATCATATGGTATTTGTTATTTTGTGTCTGGCTTATTTCATTAGCATAATGAGTGTTCATCCATGTGTAGTATATGACAATATTTTCTTTTTTAAGGCTGAAACACCATTTATTGAAGAGACCATACTTTCCCCATTGTGTAGTGTTAGCTCTCTTGTTGAAGATCATTTGATTATGTATGTGTGGGTTTACTTCTGGGCTCTCTATTTGGTTCCATTAATCTATACATCTGTCTTTATGCCAATACCATACTGTTTCTGTAGCTTTGCAATATGTTTTGAAGTCAGGAAGTGTGAGGCCTGCAGCTTGGTTCTTCTTCCTCGAGGTTGTTTTCGCTATTAGGAGTACTTTGTGGTTCCATGAATTCTAGAATTTTTCTATTTCTGAAAACAAACAAACATTGGGATTTTGATGGGGATTACATTGAATCTTTAAATTGCTTTGGGTAGTGTAGACATTTTAATAATATTAAGCCTTCCAGCCCATGAACACAGGCTGTTTTGCCATTTATTTGTGTCTTCTTTTAATTTTTTCAGCTGTGTTTTTACAGTTTTCAGTGTATGTCTTTCACTTCTGTGGCTAAGTTTATTCCTAAGTATTTCATTCTTTTTGATGCTATTGTAAATAAAGTTGCATTTTTAATTCCCTTTTTGGATTGTTCATTGTAAGTGGATAAAAATGCAGCTGATTCTTATACATTGAGTTTGTAGCCAATAACTTTGCTGAATTCATTCATTAGTTGTAATAGTTTTTTGTGGAATCTTTAGGGTTTTCCACAAATAAGATTGTGTACTTTTTAAGTTATATAAATGTCTAATTACTGTGTTGTACACCTGACAGTAATGTAATATTGTGTGTCATCTGTAATTGGGGAAAAAAAAGGAAAGATCATGTCATCTGCAAAGTGAGATAATTTTACTTATTCCATCCCGATTTGGATTCCTTTTGTTTCTTTTTCTTGTCTAATTGCTCTAGCTAGGACTTCCAGTACTATGTTGAATAGAAGTGGCAAGAGTGGGCATCCTTGCTTTGTTCCTGTTTAGAGGAAAAGCTTTCAGTTTTTCACTTTGAGTATGATGTTAACTATGGGCTTTTCCTATATAGCCTTTATTATGTTGAGATAACTTTTATTGCTAAATTTTTTAGTGTTTTTATCATGAGGGTGTTTAATTTTGTCCAATGCTTTTTCTGCATCTGTTGATAATCATGTGATCTGTATCTTTAGCTCTTAATTACTGTGGTTATCACATTGATTGATTTGTGTGTGTTGAGCCATCCTTGCATCCCAGGGATAAATCCCACTTGGTCATGATGTATGATCCTTTCAGTGTGCTGTTAAATTTGGTTTGCTAATATTTTGTTGATGATTTTTACATCTATATTCATCAGGGATATTGGCCTGTGGTTTTCTCTTCTTGTAGTGTCTTTGGTATGAGGATAATGCTGGTCTCATAAAATCAATTTGAAGTGTTCCTTTCTCTAATTTATAGGAAGAGTTTGAGAAGGAGTGGCAGTAATTCTTTGGTAAAATTCTTCGGTAGCCATCTGGTACTGAGCTTTTCTTTGTTAGGAGTTTCTTGATTACTGGTTCAATCTCCTTGTTTGTTATTGGACCTTTCAGATTTTCTGTATCTTCATGAGTAAGTCTTGGTACATTGTATGTTTCTAAGAATTGCTCCATTTCTTCTAGATTATCTAATTTGTTGTCATATAATTATTCATAGTTGTCCTTTATAATCCTTTATATTTCTGTGACATCTGTTATAATGTTTCCTTTTTAATTTCTGATTTTATTTATTTGAGTCTTCTCTCTTTTTTGTTAGTCTAGTTTGATGTTTGTCAGTTTTTTTTTATCTTTTCAAAAAAACCAACTCGGTTTCACTGATTTTTTTTTTTTCCCTATTATTTTTCTGTTCTCTATTTTATTTGTTTTAATCTTTGTCATCGCCTTCCTTCTGCTAACTTTGGGTTTAGTTTGCTCTTCTGATTCGTTGAGGTGTAAAGTTAGGTTGTTTATTTGATATCTTTTTTAATGTAGACATTTACCAATATAAACTTAACTCTTCATCCTGTTTTTGCTACAACCTGTAAGTTTTGGAATGGTATGTTGTGTTTTCATTTTTATTTATCTCAAGATATTTACTAATTTCTCCTTTGACCCATTAGTTATTAAAGAGAGTGTTGTTTAATTTGCACATATTTGTGAGTTTTCCTGTTTTCCTTCTGCTATTGATCTCTAGTCTCACTCCATTGTGGTAGGAAAAGATACTTGGTATGATTTCAGTCATCTTAAATTTGTTAAGATTTGTTTTGTGACCTAATATGTGATCTATAGTGAAGAATTAGTGTGAGCTTGAGAAATCTATATGTTGTGCTGCTGTTGGGTGGAATGTTCTTTATATATCTATTGGGTCCATTTGGTCTACAGTGATGTTCCAGGCCTCTGTCTTTTATCTTCTTTCTAGATGTTCTATCCATAGTTGAAAGTGGGTTATTGAAATCTATTATTGTTTTGTTATTTCTCTCTTCAATTCTGTCCATGTTTGCTTCATATATTTATGTGCTCTGATGTTGGGTGCATACATATTTATAATTGTTATGTCTTCCTGGTGAACTGACCCTTTTTTATTACATAATGTCTTTTGTCTTTCGTGACAATTTTTGACTTCAGGTTTCTTTTGTCTGATAGAAGTATTACCACTCTCCTATCTTGGTTACCATTTGCATGGAATATCTTTTTCCATCCTTTCTCTTTTAGCCTATGTGTCTCTTTAAATCTAAAGTGAGTCTCTTGTAGACAGCATATAGTTGAATCTTATTTTTTAATCCATTCAGCCTTTCTATGTCTTTTGATTGGGGGTTTAATTTCTTTAAATTTATAGTAATTGTAGATGGTGGAGGACTTACTATTGCTTTGCAATTGTTTTCTGTCTTGTAACATTTTTGTCCCTCTTTTTCTTTCTAGCCATCTTCCTTTTTGTTTTGTAGTGATGTGCTTTCATTACTTTCTCATTTTCTTTTGTGTACCTTTTATAGGTGTTTTCTTTTTGGTTGCCGTGGGAATCCTATAAAGCAACTTATAGTTATAACAGTGTATTCTAAGCTGAAAAACAAGGCCACTTTTAATCTTGGCACAGTTTTTAGAAATAAGGTACAAGTGGATTTTTAATTTTTTTTCCTTATTCATTTTAACTTTCCTTTAGTGACTTAAGTAGAATTAACTAGAATCAGTGATTGTATATTTTATGAGACTAATGCAACTGAATCCCAATGGAATTTTTTTAGAACTTGATAAAGTGATTTTGACATTCACCTGGAAGCATAAAGGGTTAGACTATCCAATAAATTTTTGAAAAAAAGAAAAACAAAAGAGGACTGGTAATATTAAAAATAAAGCAATAAATCTGAAATAGCAAAGCTTGTGTTACTGACATAAGCAGAGAGGTGGAGTGGAGTAGAATGCTTAAATCAGCATATGAGGATGAATTGTTCAATAAATATTATTAAGATATTTGATTAATCTTTTGGGGGAAAAGGGTAGATTCACATATCCTGCTAATACAGAATAAACTCCAAACAGATAGAAGATTTACTTAGAAGGTATTTACTTTAAGCTAAAAAAGAACTAAAAGAAAATATAAGTGAATAGTATATCATATCAGAGTTGGAAAGAACCATTAAGAAAACATTGTTAAATTTGACTTCCTAAAAACTTAAAATTTCTGTTCATCCATAATCACTATAAACAAAAGTAAAAGCCTAAAATAAACTGAGACAATTTCCAACATACAGAACCGTGCAAGAATTGTCTCTAATATATGATAATGGAACCCTTACAAATCAAAGAAAAGTAGATTAAAAAATTGTAAGTACAATTCTCAAAAGAAGAAATAGAAATAGCCAAAAAGCATACACAGGACTGTATGGACTTGGATGGCAATCAAAGAAATGCAAATGAAAGCAACAGTGAGTTGCCATTTTTACCTTTCAGATTGGCAAAAGCTATTTAAACTCCCTGTGTTGGTACATGTAACCCCCCATGGCTGGAAGTACACATCGGTACCACCTCACCAAATGGTAGATTGTCCATAGGTATCAAAAAGCTTGACATTTTTTTCAGGCTTTGGTTTCAGCTATTACACTTCTAGGAATTTCTTCTAAGGGAATCAGCAGACATGCGCATAAAATTATGTATACTATGCTCACTGCAGTATTACTTTTGATATTTTTACTCTTTACTTACTACAATGTGTAATACATGATGCAGAATTACTATTTTAACACATACATGACAGAAAATTCAAAGAATATGAAAGGGAATACAGTGAAAAATAATTCTCCCTCCCACCCAGTTCTCTCCTCCATTTCTCTCCAATAAACCAACCAGTCACTTATAAATCCTGCGAGAGACATTCTTTGCATGTATACGAATATACACCTGCTTGTGCTTTTTATGTTGTTAATTTACTTAATTTTGTATTTGGAGGTTGATACCTAGTAGCATGTTGTATGTACCACTTGCTTTTCTCATTTAATATGTCTTAGAACATATTCCATCATCAGTAGGCAATAAGGTACAGAGGTTAAGTGCACAGACTGCTTGAGTTTGAACAACTCTACCACTTATTAGGCAAGTTTCTTAACTTCTCTGGGCCTTAGTTTCCTCATCTGTAAAATGAGTACAGAAATAGTCCTTTCTTCATAAGATTACTGAGAGGATTAAATGAGTCAATGTACATGAAGTACTTAAAATAGCACCTGGCACATCTTACGTAAGGTAAGTCTTAGCTGTTATCAGTACATGTGGAGCTGCAGCTTTCTTGTTAACAGCCCCGTAATATTCCACCCAGAGATGTATTATATTTTGTCCCGTATTGATGACCAACTAGATTGTTCCCAGCATTGTTGTTGGAAACAAATTGTAGCATTTTTTATGACACATGTTTTTAAAGGAAACAACATAAATGTCTAAAGTTAGTTGAATTATGGCACAACAGACACCCATACAGTGGAATACAATACAACCAACCAAAATAAGGTTGTAGCAAGATATCTGATGATATATGAAAATGTTCTCTTTTATTCAGTAGAAGCATTTTTAATATTTACTCAATTTTTTCCATTATAAACATGATGTAGATTGTAGAATTAGGAAACAAAAGAAAAGTATAAAGGACAAAAATTATCAACCTAGTCCTGTGATGCAGAGATTGCCATGCTTACTTAACATATTGGTGAATTTTACATAACCTCTCTTCCTGAAAACTTGCACTAATTATTTCATAGAAAGCAGGGGTTGCCATCGTCACTGAAAATGGCAGGGAGCTGCAAGTTGGGTTCCCCAGAGGAGAGGTTGGCCTTATGTGGGTGGCATGGGTTAAAATTGCTTGGAGGAGGGAACTTGCTGTGGGAAAGAAGGCTTCCCAGGAAAGTGGTGCGGCTTGAGCTGAGCTTTCTCTTGAAGTATCATCAGAACTGTTCCCTTTTACTGTATCGGTCATCTGCATTGTTCTGTGTTTCATCATTCATTCATTCAGTAAACACCTGTTAGACAGGCCTGTTGTGTACCAGCACATTTCTAGGTCTTAGGGACTCAGATGTGAACAAGATAGGTTCCAAGCTTGTACCCCTGGAGCCCACCTTCCAGAGCTTGTCCAGAACCAGAAGCACATTACAAAGTTACAGACACAGGCGTGCACGTGTGTGAGATGCTTTGCCTGACAATGAACACAAACACTTTACCATGTGTTTTCACAATGGTTATGTTTTGTAGCAGCACAGAATTCTCTCCAGTTGCTATGTACTGATTTAATTAGCCACTCCTGTTCTCAGACATTCAGATTGTTTGGTCTTTGACACATCACTCTTCTGCTTTTCAAATGGATTGTTCCAGGTTACAGAGTTACCAGAAAGGTGTGAATGAATGGGCCTGTTCCATCAAAACCTTATCACCATTGGCTGTATGTTTTTATTTTTATCATTTCTGTTCATTTAATACGTACGAAACTGGGCCTCGTTGTTTAAACATTCTTTTATTTGATTACTGTCTAATTTTAACCTTTATTTCCTCTTAAGTGCATTATCTCGTTAAATCCTTTGCTCCGTTAGCTTCGGAGTATTTTGGCTCTTGATGTGAAAAACAGACTCTGTATAGTGATGGTTCAGAGCTCAGATGCTAGACCACGCAGGTCTGGTTTGTATCCAGCTAGTGTGGACCTCGGGCACAGGTCTGGGGACGTGCTAAGGGGAGGAAGGGCCTTCCTAGCAGAGGGGCTCTCCTGGGAAGCTGAGGCAGAAAGAGTTTGGTGGCCTGGGTACGTCTGGGGTACAGTGGGACAACCTGTGTCTGGCTTCATTGAATAAAGCCGCCTTGAATATCATTGGTTCCTTTTGGAGTTTTCAAAAGTGTAGCATTTGGAGTGAAGGCAGGTGGCACAAGGCTCATACTCTGAGCTTCTCCCTGGAAATAAAACCCAAACCCAAAAGAGTGCTGGGGAGAGACCGGGGGGATTGTGGGGTGGCTGGAAGCCCTGCAGTCAGGGTGCGCTGGCTTTGAACCCCAGCACCCTCGCTGCATAGTTGTATGTACTCCACATCTCAGTTTTCTCATCAGAAAACGGGGTGGTCATATCGGTACTGCATACCGTGAAGGCCAGAGATGGTTTATGTCAAGGGCCTTGCACAAAGGAGGCATAAGCTAATGTGGGCTGTTACCAGCCGGCAGCGAACGGGAAACACACGCTACTGTGAAACGAAGGATGAGATTAGAATCCCTCCTACCCAGCTTTTAGCCTCCAGCCTTGATCCCCCCCCTTGATTTCTCAGTGCTGCAGGCACCACTGCCAGTTACAGGCTGCCCTGGGAAAATGAGCTTTCAAAGGTGTGTTTCTTTCATCGCCTGTCGGGCAGAATTCCCTGGGGAAGTGTATCACTTAGAAACAGAATAGGGACTGACTGGATATCTCAAAACGTGACTCTGTTGGTGCCTAAGCCCTTTTCCTAGGAGAAAAGGATGTTTGGATTCTCAGCAGCCACATCTGCTTTTGAACTGTGTGCAGTCTGTGCCCTGGCCTCTCCCCACCCTCACCGCCCCCCTTATATTCAAACAGAGGAAAGTTGTGTTTGTTGACCACTCTTTCGGGGTGGGAAAGGAATGTAATGTATGCATAGACTGCCCAGAATTTCCTGTTAGACACCCATTCCAAACCACGGCCCTGGGACGCATTCCAGAGATTACAGCCCAATTCTAGAAGAGAAGAAATGGTGCATTCATTTAAATGCTGGCTCCTGGGGAGAACTCCCCCTCCTCCCGTAAAAAAAAAAAAAAAAAAAAAGTAGGTGTTTAGCTTATTCCATAATAACATAGTTGTGAATTCAGCTGTATGGTCTCTTCAGGGTCATAAAGTGCTCTGACAGCCCCACGTTTGAAGAAATACCTCTACCTTGGGGAACTCCAGTGTGCAGTTTTACAGCCTTAACTGCATTGGGGTCCACACTGATGCTTGCAACAAGGCATACTTTTATTTTTAATGTTCTGCTATAAATACTTGGATGATATAAATCTGCTGTGGAACACCATCCTTAATTCTCTTGTGACAAGAAGGAAGCTACTTCTGAGAGCAGGTTTTGGTGCTTTGACACATTAGCAGTAGACTTCGTGTGACCTGTCAGTTTTCCCCTAGAAATTCTTGGCGGTCTGGCCCCTGGACCTGCTCATAGGCTGGCTTGACATCATGGAAATTAAAGGCAACATTCTTTGTTTTCTAGAAGTAGCTGTCAAGATGCAGTTTCTTCAAGGGGAGAAATTCATCCCCTGAATGACTGGGGATGGGTTCATAGTGAGTAGTGACCGTTTCCACCTACATTTCAGCGACTCTGATTTTCATCCTGAACTACTTCTTTGTGTAGCGATGTGTATGGGGCTTGGGGAGCTTAGGTCAGATCAGAGATAAGGACAGATGGGGGGGCTGCTCACAAAGGGGAGTGTGTGAAGCTCTGGATCGGTGTAGACCCCAGATGTTTGGGTCCTAAATCTGAAGCTTGCCCACATCCAGAATCTAAACCAGGTCAGAACGCAAGAGTTGTATATAAAAGGACAATGGTTATAGGCAGGGGCAGCTCTCACACTGACTAAGAAACGCTGGCTGTTTGGGGTCAACATTTCAATTTCTAGAGACAGAAGGGAACCAGTTAGGTTTGGAAGTTCAAGAGGTTGCCTAGAAATGCCCCCTCTCAGCCTGTGCATACCAGCTGGTTGTGGATTCAGCTGTGCTTTCTGTGTCGGCATAAACACAGAGTGACAGCTCTTTAGACCAGTCTTCTTGTCCCACGAAAGGGCCAAACCACACCGTCCCCCTTGGTGGACTTTCCCCTGGACATTTTATGTTTTTAATGACAACACTTTCTTTCTGACTATACTTCATACAAGATTTCCGAGAAAAGGCCTGAATCCTAACTTTTAGTTTCAGCTTTACACATGGAGCTGCTTTTTATTTGTTTGCTTGGTTTCTATCCATTATTATCATTGTGATAAAAAGAAACCTTCACTGGGTAGATAGGTGGTCAGGTTTCAAAGAGCTGCTTTAAGTTCTCAGTTCAGAATTCACATAACCAAAAATCGGTCTGCCTACATGTTTTCTCAGAAAGCCAGGCTGTTTTTGTGAGGACAGTTGTCTGGTTACAACCTAACTTCTGAATGTTCACAGAAAGACACAGCACTGTACTCAAACCAGTCACAATTTTTTGTTGCTACCCTTTAAGCTGCTGGTAGATTTTCTCACTCACAGAGACATACATGTTTTTGCTGCATCCTCACAGACAGCCCTGTGGGGTAGGTAGTGGCTTAGTCAGATGAAATCACACCAGCTAACAAATGGCAGGGCTGGAGATTGAACCAAAATGTAACTCCAAAGCTTACTTTCTTTCCATGCAACTTGTATTGCAAGTCAAGTTTTATATAAGAAACTGCACTCTAGGCTCTTTATACAGAACAGTCCCCATGTCTGATTTGCAAATATCCTGAAAATCCTTCGTGCAGATTGATCACCTGCATTAGTCATGATTTAAAAACGTAAGCTCAGCAGCTCCAGGTCCACAAGTGACACAGTGCCAGTCATGGTGTTGTCTGAACATGTCACTCCCCGTTTGCAGAGAGTCCCATTCCCATTTTACAGTCCTGGCCACTTCTTTTGGATTTCTCAGATATTTCGTGTTCTCTCTCTCATATCAGGCCCTTTACAGGTTGCTATTTCCCCCTTCCCTGAACCCTCCAACAATGTTATGAAACTCTCAGCTCCTTATAGAAGACATTTCTTCTAAGAAATCACTCCTACTACCCCCACTTTACCCCCAAATCTGAACTGTGTGCTCTTCTGTGGACCCCAACAGTGCCCAGTGCTGCTCAGTTATAACAAGACTCATACTGTCTCAGAATCGTTTCTTCAAGTGTCTTTCCCACCAGACGTGAGCACCATGAACAGGAGGCAGGGGTGAGGCCCAGGCCCAATGTCTCCAGCTCTGCACAGCCCTTCCCCAGATTTCTGCCCCCCCCACCCACCCAGGCCTGCTCAGAGATAGGAGAAAGTTAAGTCTTAGGATCACCCCACCGGCCCCTGTGAGGGATCCCCCTTTACTTAGCCTATGGGATGTCTGTGCTGAGACCAGCTCGGGGCATGTCTTCATTAGCAGGGCTAAGGAAAAGAAAGGGGTGGTCTTCGGATAGGTCTGCGCTGCCAGCCCCTTGGGGAAATAGCATATCGTGGCCCAGTAAACCTGCAGGAGAGACCCAGATGGGTTGTGAGCCTCCTTCGTGGTCCTCCTGTGGTCAACCCCACACAGGAGAAAATTCCTTTTTGATGCACAGCGTGGGACTGAATCAGAGGCAGGCTGGGCAGGCACAGTGCTCAGCCGAGGAGAGAGCTAAGCTGCAGCCCCAGAGGGAGCCGAGTCAGGGGAAGGCAGGTAAGCAGCCCCCCAACAGCTCCTGTGGACCCTTAACCCGCCCTTTTCTTGCCTCCTCTCTGCATCCAGTGTTTAGAGCAATTAAGTAGAACCACTTCCCCACATTTTTCTACTTTTGCTTTCTAAATTACAGTTTATATAACCAAGATCTGTTATAGTAAGTTATGCCTCCTACTTGTCAGATGCCAGGGACAAAATGTATACCCATAGAATCCAGCCTTTGATCCAGGATTTACCTGCAGAGAACCCCCACTCCTTTACAAAGCAAAAGATTTTAAGAGACTAATGGTAATAATAAGAGCTAACATTTATGAAGTGTTCTGAGTACTTTATAATAACACATTTAATTATCACAACAAGCCTATAAGATGAGTACCTTTGTTATCCCCATTTGACAAATAAGGAAACTGAAACAAAAAAAAGTCACGTAACTTAACCTCAGCCCCGTACTATTATTGCTGGGCAAGCCAGCGTTCTACACAGAAGCAAATGACTTTAGGACCCACATTGATAACCAGCAAATAGTCTCCTCGTTGGGCTTTGCCTCAGTGGTCATGTCAATAATTATAGGATACAAAATAGGAGCAAGAAAACAAGACACTATTGTAGTTGTCTAGGGACAAAATGATGAGGGCTTCAGCCTCATCATATGACAGGGACAGGGAATTGTTGAGGACAGATTTAAGAGCTGTTAAGGATCTCAAAAGCAACAACTTAATGAGGGGGAGGAGGATGGATTTTTAGAATAGGAGGTTGGTGGCCTGAAAGTTAGCGAGGAATGGGCTAAAGACATAGCTCAGCCACACACACATTCAGTGGGGAGTTCAGTGGCCTAGGAACGAATCCTTCCCCTCGAGTGGGCTTCCTCCAAGAGGTGGGCTTTGAACCAGTTCCCAAAGAACAGGAATGTTATGAGAAGAGGGGATGTGAGGAGAGGAGTGGGAGGTGTGATGTCAGTGTGATGAGAGAACCAGGAGGAAACCGGGGAGTGAGGTGGCAGGTGTGGATGTGGGTCGGCGTGGGAAGGGTATCGGAGAAAAGCAGCAGGAAACTTGGATAGGATTTTCAATGACTTTTTCTTCCTAAATCGGATTTAAAAAATGCAAATCTTTATGAAATGTTTTAGACTGATGTGCAAAATTGCTACTCCCTCCTTTATTCCTCCAAAGTATTCTTAAAACCGAGGTTAACAGGAGGATGTGTGCATTAATCTCTAATGTGCTAATGTTACAATCCTTTTAAAGACCCTTTTCCTGGCTACCTGGGCCACCAGCAGACCTCGGTCTTATGTATGGTACCAGTAGGAACATTCTAAAGGGGGAATGAGGAAAGGTGGTGAGAGGCCAAGTCCTGGTTAAGAATCAAGAAACAGGATGGCATTTGTGTGTACAGGGAGGGTGGGGCTGCCAGATGAGAAAGCAGTGGGAGCATTTGACTGGGGAAAGAACACATATCTGGTGCCTTCTTTTCACATGGGCCGCCTCTGGTTTAGAGGTTGGTAGGTATGTTCTGTGTTGGTGACATCACGGTCCAGGAGGGGGTGTGGCCTATGACAGTGGCGACATTTACTTCCTGCAAGGGTTTTTACAACGCTGCTGTTGCCTGGTTTTCACTTTGCGGGGACAGAGTGGAAAAGCATAGGAGTACATCTAAAGGTTTAGATGTAAAAGTAGGATATGGTGTCTCCTGAGCTTCACCGAGTTGCTGAAAGAAAGCTTAACAAGATTATTTGCTTTCCCGTTGTTAGAGTAATGTATAATTACCATCAAATATTCAGAAAATATAGAAGGAAGAAAGGTAAGCACCCCATAGCCTGACAATTGCCGTTAACATTTTGACATGTTTTCACCAATATTTTCTTATTTATAATCTCTTTTCATTTGTTTTGCACGATTATGATCAAGTCAGATATACAATTATTTATCTAGCTTTTCTCATGTAATGTTATAATATAAACATTTGCTCATTAAACTGTGGACTTTAATTTCATGTACCAACCGAAACCCTTTTACAGAGCATTTCTGAGTAACTCAGGGTCCTTCTGGATCGTAGCTGGAGGAGAGGCAGCAGCTGGGCTGGAAGACTAGAGTCATCAGATCCAGACAGCCTGTATCTTGAGCCCTGTTAGGAGCCCGTGAGTGCTGAGGGCCGTGTGAGGAAATCATCCATTTCCTCAGCTGGCCTGACGTTGAAAGCACTGACCCATCTAAGAGTGATTAGAAAATTAGAAAGCCTCCAGCCAGCCACCAGGAGGTGCCTAGAAGTAACCTCAGTTAGCAGGAAGGAGCCTGGACCCTTCCACAGCCATGGAGGTGAGACGACTTGGGCTCCGTCGCCTCTTTATACAGAGAAGGGAGAACCTGAGGAAGCAACCATTTCCCCACATGGGGGGTGACGGCCTCCCCAGTGACTCAAGCTCATTGAGTGACTCTCACAGCTCCATGTATGGCTTCTACATGGTATGTAATCCTATGGTGGAAATTACAAGTAGCTCACTAGCTCCAGGTTTAGGATTTTTTTAGCATATAAATTCTGTTGTTAATTTGTTAGTTAGTTGTGAAGATTTATGTGATACGAGGATGGAAATGGGATCTGGGAAGGTGCTTTTTGCAGAGCTGTTCACTGCCCAGCCTGGGTATTATCTGCTCTGTGTCTCTGAGACGGGAACAGATACCTTGTTTACTTGCAGAGAAATATGCTATCAGCCAGGGAAGAGAGTATTTTTCTTTCTTCCTCTGACTAAATTATTTGAGCGTGGCTTCTTAAAAACTAAAACACCCAATGTAACAACAAAGCAGTGTAACCACTCATTTATATTAAATGTGAGTTTATTGCAGTACTTTTCTCTCTGTTGGCGCGTTCCCTCCTTAATCTGACCTAAATTGTTTCAAGAGTGCCCTCAGCGTGGCACGTGGAGAAAGCACACACTTTGGAAACAGGCCCATGTGGGGTCGAATCCTGGCACATGCAGTTACTGGTTGTACTTTCTTGGCAGTAAGATGAAAGCACAACACCTTTCTCCGTGAGTCACTGTAAGGACTGCAAGAGATAAGGATTATTATAAAGTACTGGGACTTAGAGGGCTGGTCTCAGTACACACTGGGTTGTCACTTCCTGCCACTGCTCCTGGGAAGGCCTCCATGTCTGATGGTCCCTGCAGCCTGGTCTGGCCGGGCGTGTGGGGCCTGAAATGGTGCCCTATGACATGGACCCAGAGATTCACAAGGAAGATAAAACAGCCAGCTTTTCCAGGGGGTTATGGTTCTAAAGCTCATCTTTAGTGAATGGAGATCTTAAATTCACACTTAGTGGGTGGGCCATTTGCACAAACCCAGGCTAGAGACCATCTATGCCTGTGGAATTGCTGGCAAAACAGCTTTTCCATTCTTGTTTTTCTTTTTTACTTCCTTTTTTTTTTTTTAGAATTTCCATCTGAATGCATTTGCTTTTCCTGCCAGCAGAAGAGTACCCCCAAGACTTTTAGCAAAGGTTTTGTGATCTCCTGAGAGGGAAGGTGCTATGCAAATCACTCATGTGTCCAAAAGGGGGAATTGTGCCTGAATTGCTTTTTGGGAGAAACTCCAACAGTTACCATAAGGACTGAAATCCTTTCCTACATTGGTGATTTTTCCCCTTAACCCTAAGCATGGTCCCTTTGCGTGTGGTCTCTGCTCAGGCACTGCTGACCCACCCAAACACGGTATGTGGGGGGACAGCCCTGGCTGCATTCCCAGGCAGAATGCCCCTGCCCCTCCTCCCCTGGGGTGTGTTTTTCCTTTATACTCATTTTTGCCTTTTATGTCTGACTTGTAGCAGCTTGTCTTGAGCCCCGAGGCACAGAAAGGACGCATGGCTCCCTCCGGAACTTTAGTCCAGGACAGGCCAGGGAATGAGTCCATGACACTGCCCGCGTCTGACACAGATGGGCTTTGCCCTGGCCAGCCCTGCTGGGGCCGGAGCACATGCTCTCTTCCGCAAGTCCTGCTGCCTGTTCTCAGTGTAACGATAGCCTTCAGCGTTGAGCTCTGTGGGTCCGTGCTCCGATCAATTTCTTAACAAACAGCAGAGTTGAGAAAGGGGGCTCCTCTGTGCCCTCACACGTCTTATTTCTTAACCCATGAAATGAGTCGTTTCCATGGTGAGCAGGGAATGTCTAAGAACCTAGTTTCAAAGTGACTCTTTCTTAGTACCCTTACCAGAGAGCTATGCTTCTCAGAGTGTCAAGTCTGATTTGTGCCCTAAAGGATCTTTGTTTTGAAGCAGTGCTTAGTGCAGGGTCAGAAGACTTTATCTGCTCGGTTCAGGAATGCAGATGGTGCCTGACCCTAAGGATGGGTCACTTCATGAGCAAGCAGCCCCCACGGGGCTGAGGTCAGAGGAATTCTGTCCAGCCAGCAGGATTGGACTCCATCGACCAGCTGGCCCTTCAGGATGTTGAATAACAATCCTTTAGAGTAACTTCCTGGGGCCCTTCATCTTCTGATCCTGAGTGGGTGTCCTGGGGGGAGGAGGAGACAACTGCATATTCGAGTTTTCGCGTTGCGTGACCACTGTGAGTCCGTGCTGCAGTTGCCCACAATGTGCTCTGTTTCTCTTCCCAGCATCCCAGTGTAATGTCAGCTTAAAGAAGCAGAGAAGCCGCAGCATCCTCAGCTCCTTCTTCTGCTGCTTCCGCGACTATAATGTGGAGGCCCCGCCAGCCAGCAGCCCTGGTGGGCTTCCGCCAGTGGTGGAGGAGAACGGAGGGCTTCAGAAGGTCAGTTCTGATGGGGAGCTGTGCACGCGGCAAAACTGCAGTAGCTGCACTTCTGTCCCATTCTGCACAAATATCCTGTGACAGTATGTGTGCGGCCGTTTCTTAAAAGATTTGAAATTACCATAAAAGTCGTCTTTTTGTTAAAGGATGCCTCAGTCATTCCCGTGTAGCAAGTAAAGAACCTAATTGATGAGAGCTGTAAGAGTCACTTCACATTTTTATAGCATTCTCTCTTGGGAAGTTGAATACATGAATAGGGTTAAAGAAGCATTAGCAGACAAAGAAGTGGGAAGACAAAAAGAGAAACAGCGACATGGGAAAGAGCCAATCATAAATATAAATGAATTTAACTACCTTGTTTAACAATAAATATATTTGTTATATATTCTTATATACATGTCAAATCAAAATTTTTGAGCAGATTTCACAATGGTTAAAAAAAAAAAATCTACCCACGTGCTGTCTACAGACATATTCTAAACAAAGTGACTCAGGACACTTAAAAGTAAAAGGATGAGCAAAAGACATTTTACAAGTATAAACAAAAGGAAAGCAGGGGTTATAATAGTAATTCAGTCAAAATAGAATTTCGGGTAAAAATCACTGAAAGAGGCAAAGAGAATTATTCGTTAATGAAAATAATCGAGATTGAAGACACAAAAGTCATACATCTTTCCCAGATAAAATGAACAAAGGACATGAACAAGCATTTCACAAAATAAACACAGTTTGTCAATAAACGTGAAAATTTGTTCAGTATGGTTAGTAATCAAATGCAGACTGAAACAGTGAGATATCCTTTTCCATTATCCAATTATCAAAGATATTTTTAAAGTTAATATTTGCATTTGGCATGGAGGCAGTGAGAGGGAGGGTAGGGGATATAAATTAGTTATTGGTAAGAGTGGTAATTAGTTACACCTTTCTGGAGGGAAATTTGGCAAATGATCTTAAAACTTGAACAGTATGCCTATTTGGTCACCCAAGCAGTTCCAGTTTATTGACATAACTGGATGTGTAAAAACTTAACGGTAAGATATTAGCCAGCATAAATTATAATTTACAATGTAAAATTGTAAGCAACCTGATGATCAACAATAGAGAATAAAAGACCTATAGAATAACTAACTATATAATCAACACAGCTGTTAAAAATGACATCTCATGAATATTACTGATACAGGGAAATATTCACAATGTATCACTTCAGGGAAAAAAGGCTAAAATATAGTCGGTGAATATATTTATAAGTATGTATATAGTCATACACACATACACAGGCATTTATAAGACTAGAATGATGTATGCCAATCTATGAAGAAATGATCTCAGACTGGTGGGATTATATATAGGATTTTCTTCTCCACTTTGTTTTTTATTTTTCTCTTTTTCTTCTTAGCTTTTCCCAATTTTCCCAGAATTAGCTGAAATTACTTTTGTTATTAGAAAATAACCTATTGTAAAAGTACATACATATGAATGTAAGGAAGGGCGTTCTGGGAAAGTGACAGCCTGAGCACATGGCTCCAACCATTTAAATTCCCTCTTCGGATAAATCCAGGTGAGCCTGCTGGTGGAGCCCGGAAAGTGCAGTAAGGCCTCCCGTTTTCCTGACATCTTCAGGGGGAAAGCAGGCACAGCATTCATTCTCTCTGGTACTCAGTGAGAAGCAGGCGCCCACCAACAGGATATGCTTCCCTCTTGGGGAGTCCTAGGACAGAGACTTAAACTGCATAGTCCTGTGAGGTCAGCCAACCAGCAGGAGCCCGTGGACCCACTTGATGTCTGCAGTCCTGGGAGGGGCTGTAGTGATGAGCTGAATGGCTTTCAGTCCTTGTGCCCTGGAGGGGCCCAGGGACTTCCATGTCTCTCGTTTGTCCGCTTGGGCTCTGCTGGATGGTGAAAACAGCACTCCATGCTGGGCGTCAAGTGCTCCCTCACTTGCCACTGCTGAGAAAGTCCAAGTAGGAAACGAGACTATAAGACTCCTACTGAGGTAAAGCTAATGGAAGAAATAGAAGAGAACTTTTAACAGACAACACAGGAAATGAGTTCGGAGTACAAAAGTAACTTTTAGAACTTTAAAAAAAAAAATCCCATGATTTCTAAATGTGAAAAATCAGTAAACAAACTGCAAAAACGGAGAATGAGAATGGTCACTGCTGAGAACTGAATTCATGTTCCAGAAGAGCAAATAAAAGAAATATCTTATAGTGCAAACCTGAAGCAGAGATGGTAATTGTGAAGGGAGTGGGGAACGGGGAGGCTTCTAGGAGACCTAACAGGCAAATAATAGGAGTTCCAGAAAAAGTAATACAAGAAATTTTTCCTGAGCTAAAAAAAAAGCTTGAATGTGCAGCTTGAAAGGGTTTACCAAGTCTATAGCAGGATTAGTGGGGCACACAGGGGAACAGCGCAGGGGTAGATGTATGCCGTTGAGGTTCTGAAATGTAGATGTAAAGAGAAAATCTTACAAGCTACCAGAACAAGTTCTTTTCAAAGAAAAGAGAATTATACTAGTACCAGACTTCTCACTAGCAACACTGAAAGCCAGAAGAAGACTGGAAAAACTGTTTAGAAGCTACTGAGAGAAAAGGATTACAAACCCAAAATGTGTGACCAAGATATCATTTATCTATTATGGAAAAAGAAGTACATTTTCAGACATGTAATGATTCAGAGAGGGAGGAAAAAAAAAATCTGGGTGAGATTGATATTCAGCTATAATATAATTATAGAAAATGTAGAAATATGACTGTTAGGACTAGAACTATAACAAGTAGCACAATTAGAAATTAGATCCTCAAAAGTTACAGTGAAAGGGGAAATAAACAAATGTGAACAAGCCATCAAACAAGGAAACGGAAAAAGAACAAACAGTATAATAAGAAGTAAACCTCTCATAAAGAGTAGACATAAAACCAAGTTGAATGAACCAAATTCTCCTAACGAGAGACCAAGACTGTATCAGATTGGCTTGACATATTTGGCTGTATATTTGTTGCCAAGAATATACCTATATCGGATAGGAATGATTTTGGCAGCAAGTAAACGAAAACTGACAAATAGCTTAAACAAATAGGGGATTATTTTTGTCACATCAAAAGCCAGAGTCTGGCCATTGCCGGGGTGAGTGGTGTTTGATGATACCATCAGGGACCCAGACTCTTTCTGTCCTCTGTCTTTTCATCTTTCTGCTCCACCATCCTTCGCACATTGTCTTCATCCACAGGCTTGTTGTTTATTATCTCAAAATCACAAGCTTCAGATGTGATATCCACGTTGAAGGGAAAAAGAGAGGGACGAGTCGCTTTAGCCATGTCTGTCTCTTTAATAGAAAGTAACCCCTTTCACAGAAAGCCCCACGAGACTTCTGCTTATGTCTTATTGGCCAGAACTTTGTCACATGGCTACCCTTTAGCAGCAAGGGAGGCCCGAAAGGGAAAGAATTTAGACCAGCAAACTCCTGCCATCAAAATCAGAGCTCTTTTCACAAAGCAGAAAATAGGAATGACTGCTGAACAGTTGTACTGGTCATCGTGGGTTCAGTTGTGCTGCAGTAACATCCCCCAAACCTCAGAGGCGTAAAACAGTAAAAGTTTATTTTTCACTCGTGCTGCATGTTTATCATAGGTTGCCCGGGCCTTCTGCTCTGTGGCACAATTCAATAGAAATATAGTATGAGCCATATAATGGAATTTAAATTTTTCTGGTAGCCTCATTTTAAAAATATATTTTTAAGAGAAATTAATTTTAATATATTTTATTTAACCTGATATATCAAAAATATTATTTCAACATGTTAACCAACAAGAAAAAAATCATTTTTTTCTTACTAATTCTTCAAAATTTGATGTGTACTTAACATGTATAGCACTTCTTAGTTTGAACCAGCCACATTTCACATGCTCAGTAGCCACATGTGACCGACTAATACCTATTGTTATTGGATTGTGTAACACTGTCTTATCCTCATCCATGGACTTAGACCAAGGAAGGCCCCATCTCTGCTTCCATGATTGTCACAGCAGGGAAAAGGGAATGTAGCAATCACACTGGCTCTTAAAGTTTTCACTCAGAAGTACATGCCTCGTTTCAACTTATATTGGCCAAAGCAATTTACATGACTATCCCTAACTTCAAGGGGCATGGAAGTGGAATCCTACCATGTGTGCAGAAGGAAAACTGAAATTATTTGGTGAACTGTGTTATTGACAATTACAGTAGGTGGCCAGTAGTTTCTGACCCAACATCTAACATACAGTGATTGTTACAAGGTGGAAAATAAAATGTACAAAGTAGATCAAATAAAAACCAAAAGTGGCAATATTAATATTAGACTACACAGAATTCAAGGCCAAAAGCATTAAACAGGAGAAAGAGGGACATTTTATAATGATAAAATGTCTAATACGTGAAGTGTATAATAGCCATAAACCTTTATATACCAATCAATAGTACAGCCAAATACATAGAAGAAATCCATTTAAACATGTTTAAAAAGCTATCATGTAAAAATACTCGTAAGTAGCAAACAACACAGAAAAAGCATTGGCAGCTTCTGGCTAATGTAATAAGACAAGAAAATGAAATAATTGGTACAAATATGGAAAAGATACAAAATTAGTTTTATTTGCCAATCACATGATTATTTATATAGAAAGCCCAAAATGCTCCCCAAAATTAGTCATTAAAAGGTTTTGATATGGTAGCTATTATTTATGGAGAAATGTGCTGTGTTTCTGAATAGGAAGACTTAAAATTTATATGGAAGAAAAAATATCTAAGAATAGCTGAGAAGTTTTTGGAAAAATAATAATGAAAGATGACTTCCCTTCACTGATATTAAACCTTACTTTCCGGGCCGGCCCAGTGGCTCATGCAGTTGGAGCTCCATGCTTCTAACTCCGAAGGCTGCTGGTTCGATTCCCACATGGGCCAGTGGGCTCTCAACCACAAGGTTGCTGGTTCAATTCCTCGAGTCCTTCAAGGGATGGTGGGCTCTGCCCCCTGCAACTAAGATTGAACACGGCACCTTGAGCTGAGCTGCCTCCCGGATGGCTCAGTTGACTGGAATGTGGGCTCTCAACCACAAGGTTGCCAGTTCGATTCCTCAAGTCCCGCAGGGGATGGTGGGCAGCGCCCCCTGCAACTAAGATTGAACATGGCACCTTGAGCTGAGCTGCCGCTGAGCTCCCAGATGGCTCAGTTGTTTGGAGCACGTCCTCTCAACCACAAGGTTGCTAGTTCAACTCCTGCAAGGGATGGTGGGCTGCACCTCCTGCAACTAGCAACGTCAACTGGACCTGGAGCTGAGCTGCGCCCTCCACAACTAAGACTGAAAGGACAACAACTTGAAGCTGAATAGCACCCTCCATAACTAAGATTGAAAGGACAACAACTTGATTTGGAAAAAAAGCCTGGAAGTACACACTGTTCCCCAATAAAGTCCTGTTCCCCTTCCCCAATAAAATTTAAAAAACAACAACAAAAAAAACCCTACTTTCCACTGGTGTAGAGAAATATAGTGGTGAAATTTGTATAGTGAGATTCCACTGTAAACGCTAACGTAGCCTCAGATTCTGATCTCTCCCCTCAGTGTGCTTTCCTCATACTCTCCCTCCCCCGGTTTAAAAACTGTTGCTGTAGAAAATCGCCATTAGTGAAGGGAACATAGTTTGTACCCTAGAGGATAAAAAAAGAGAAGAATCACTGCTGTCATAGTAAAAGTTAATTTAAAATAGTATCTTCCTAGGTGAAATGACATAAACTGGTGTTGCACCCCTGGAAGATTTCCTAGAGTATTTAGCTGGATATATCCGAGAACAGAGCCCATTAAAGGCAGTTCCTCAGGCAGAGCCTAGCTCACCTGGACCTGGTGTTCATGCGTAAATCTCCTTCAGTTAACATTTGTTAGAATGGCTTTTGAAAGAATGAAGGCCACTCTGAGCAATGCATCATTTGCATGACACTTGACTGTTCAATCTGTAAGACCCTATGGAAAGAACCCCTGTCAAAGTGGAGCAGCTAATTCCCAGAGGAGGACCCCTGCCCTTTGCTCTCAGCTTGGTCAGGACACCTGGAATACAAAGCCCAGGCCCATTAGATGTGGAAGCAGATTCTGTGCCTGTCTCCACTGCTGACTCCTCAGTCTCCCTTCCTCTTGGAACTCAGCATGCCAGAGGAAGAGGGAAAGCTGTAGACCAATGCAGCAGATGGCCTCTAGGCTTCCATCCACCCTGCATATTTACTTTGCCCTGGAGAAGAGGTTCAGCAGCAGTGTCCTGGAGTGGCAGCCATTGCCACCATCGCAGTTACACCCTGGACCTGCAGGCCAGTTGCCCAAAATAAAAGTGTCTGCAGCCCCTGGCCAGAGCCTAGGAGGAGTCAGCATCTAGAAGACCCCAATGGCAGAGACCATGAAGGACTTTGAAGGATGATGACAAAATAAGCAAGGTTACTGGACACTCACTAATACACGCATACCCCTTGTGCACTCAAACACACCTCTAGGGTAATTTTCTAGCCCAAATATCTGTCTAGAGTAGCACCTTTGGTCCTGGTCTGTGTTTTTTCAAGCCCATCAGATAGTTATGTTATCTCTCCCATCACTGATATGCTCATCTCATCTGAAAGTGCACCTGGGCATAGGGGCTGTTGGCAGTCTCCCACTAGCTCAGTGTTCTCAACTGGAGACGATTTTGCCCCCTAGGGAACTCTTGACAATGTCTGGAGACAGTTTTGATTGTCACTACTAGGAGATCTACTGGCCTCTAGTGGGTAGAGGCCAGGGATGCTGTTAAGTAAACATCCATCCCCCAATATCCAAAACAGCCCCCCACGGCAGAGTTATCAGGCCCAGAGTGTCAGTCGTGCTGGTTGAGAAACCCTACTCCACAGTGACCCAACTGGTTTGGGCTTGTGAGCTTCTGGTGAAAGTCTACCCCGCCAAGGGCAGCGATGTGCTCCCAGGTCCCGATGCTAGGAATAGTATCAGGAGCTTCTGAAATGAACTTCTCCGTATACTCGTAAGTTCTCGAAAAGTGAGATTTGCTTTGATTGTACTGTCGCGTTGGAGAGCAGCACGATTCTGCCTGGAATAATGGATGGCAGAAGGCACTTTAAAATCCTTAAGAGAAGCCCCCAAGTGTCCTGAAAAAGCAAAGAGCCATCAAGATTATCTCAAGAGGAGCAGTGGTTGCTGTTACACTGCAGAGGTGTTGACTACGAGCTGGACACGATCAAGAAGTTGCTAAATGGTTGGAGTCAGAGCAGAGCTCAGAAGGGAGCCAGCCCCCTGCCACTGTCCACAGTCAGGTTTGACCCCTTTCCGTGAGACGCCTGTCACCAGTGATCCCTCTCAGTAAAGGGGGATACACTCTTCATAAACCGTTCACTGTAGGAGACCGTGAAACAGTGCATCTCCTTATCGGGAACCTGCTATTCATTGCCTCCCATCCCACCATCTAAAAAAGAGGCAGCAGCAGCACAGAAACTGGAAATGCTCAATGGAGATAAATTTGGTTGTTTTTTTATTAGCATTTCTTAATGATGCTAAAATGAAGTGTTTCCATCAACCAGGTTTGGAATGGTGGGAATTCCAGGCGGAGGAATGGTAGTGGCCCTTCCGTGTGGCCTGACTATTCTTAACACTCCCTGTGAATACAGGTTCTATTCCCATTAAAGGGAAAGTTATCCCCGTGTCTGTGGCCTCAGAGGGCACCTTTTGTACCTCGCCTTGTCCCTTCTGCCCAATCCTCCCCTAGAAGAGGACCAGGAGTGACGGGGGGGCGGTCCTTGTAATCTGACGAGCTTGTCTTCCTTTCCCTGCCTATTGTATAGACTTAAGGCTTAGTCTTTTTAGGGAAAAACTTACTCACAAGAAGAAACAAGCCAGGTATTAGTAGGATTCTAATAAAAGTAAAGTATGGGTTTTCATTTTTATTTTTCAATTAAGGACCGAATTTCTGGGAGTAAGGGAGGCACTATTCAAATAAACAAGCCAATTAATGAGCCTCAGGAGCCCAGCCTGGTTTGTCAGGAGAGGGGGTGTCTGGGAGGCAGAGTGGGTTCCAGGGCTCTAACTGGAAAATCTTTGGGTTCCTCTTGTTCATTAAATACCACCAAGGTACAGAGGACAGAAAATCACGTGCCTGCTGTACTTAAGGGTGCATTAAAGTTTCTTTTGAGTATGTGATCAAATTCTCTTCAAATCTGACAGTGATTTCTTTTTTTCTTTTTCCTCAGGGTGACCAGAGGGGGATCATTCCCATACCAAGTGTATGTATATTTATCCAGTTTTATTTGAACATTCAGAGATTCTTGTAGCTTTGGGCCCACTCATGTAAAATTTTTTTTATGTTCTTGCTTATGTTAAGTTTTATCATGTGATACAAACAGCTCTGTTCTGTTAAGAAGAAGAATGAAGCTGCATTTTAAACTGTGAGCAGGAAGTTCTGTACAGAGAGAGTTCCCTCCTTTAGGAACAGGGGGGTCACCAGCATCTATTAACCAAATTCTCGCTTTCCTTTCTCTCTACGAAGGACCTCCGGGTCTGAATAAACTAAGGCAGCTTGCCACACTCCCCAACCCCAGCACCTTAGCCCCAGATCTCTCGCCTGGGAAAACATACTTTTGCCCAGACATGGTTCTTTACAACAGGTTCTGTCCGAGTAGAACTGGGCTCACCCAGCCCAGGTCCCAGGTGAACAGAACTTTCCTGACTTTTCAACAGTGTCAGAAGCTTGGCCATGACTCTGAGATCAGAAAATTAGCCCAATATAGTCTCTGAGCTTGCAGGACCCGCCTCACCCCCACAGCTGGCTGTGCTGGAACTCTGCCCCAGCTGGGCATTCCCTGGGTCCCCTACTTCTGTCTTCAGCCCCGGAATTTGAAAGAATAGCTATACCAGTGTTCGACCCCCGCACAGGCCTAGACCACTCCTCAGGCACCCCCTATCTCCACTGCTCCCTCTCTTTCTCCTGCTCTGCGCAGAGCCATTTGGCCTATGGCCGTTCAGCAAGAAGCAGACCAGTGACTAAGTCCCAAAAGAAACTTGCTGTTGTGACGTCCGTATCAAACAAGGCCTTTCAGGCAGGCCTGTGACCTGAGAGAAAGATACAGGTTTTAAAAGAGATCCATATACGTTGATCTTTTAATCCAGAAAGGTTCTCTGATTCAGATTGTCTGATTCAAATCTGTTCTCTATTTTTCCTTGGACTTTTTTACATGTTTTCTGGGACTCTCCAAGAGACACAGCAACCCTACACTGAAAGAAATGGATTTCATTAGGACAGATTGACTCTGAATTTGTTAATGCATGTCGCTTATAAATTGCCCAAAAAGTATTTGATAATTTCATTTTTCTCAGAACTTTTAACCCTCCATTGATTAACAAGTGGCAAGGGTTTGTGGAGTGATTCTGACTTTCTCAGCATGACTGGGGGTTGGGCTTTGTTGGGAAAACTGATCAAAAAGATTGATCAAGCAGCATGACTTCTTATCCAGTGTTTGGGTAGGATTCAGATCTGTCATCTATCTTTCCTTGGACTTTTTCACATGTTATCAGTCCTCAGTGGGATTGATAACCAAAGGTCTCTTTGTAGCCTTTATACAAAGTACTAGTTTTCCTGCAAAGGTACCTGTGTTAAACAGGTGACAGATGGCATCTCTCCCCGTACCTCTGACACTCTAATAGCCCTTTTTTTTTTTCTCAAAGTTAATTCATTGCTATCTGGGAAGTTGAATGCTGAATCACTTGTCAGGGTAAAAACTCTACTGAGGAAAATGACCCTTTTCCCACAAATCTAGACACATCCTAGAATTTCGGACTAAAATAGCCCAGGGGAAAAAGATTCCTTGTATAATTTAGCCCAATGCTAGATCAATAAACTGCTAACTGCTTCCTATATGTGAGACACTGGGTCAGGCCTCATGAATCTGTGAAATACCTTGCAGAAAAACAAAGCCTAGCTCAAGTAACGAGCGTCTTTGAATGATAACCTCCAGAAAAGCAGTTCTGCTGATGGGCATGTATGATCTCCACTGCCTGCTTTCCTGCAGGAATGAACCCAAGTCCATCTGAACCCAAGTTCAGCCCTGGGATTCAAGTCTTGGACTCCCCTGCAAAATCTGCACCTATCTGGCAAGGGCACAGGTCACATAAACAGAGTAGCCCTGCCCTTTCTGGACCATAGGGGGACCTGATCATTGCTGGGATCCCCTGAGAGCTTGGGGTGCACCACAGGACCAGAAATCCAGGCTTGTGCTGAGCCTGCAAATCAGGTTCCACAACCTCATGAAAGCTTTTCCCCGGCCCTGAATACAAAAGGTACCCCTGACCTGTGGGTGCCCAGAGTAGTTCCAGCTGGACTCCCCCATATCTGCTGCTCACGTCACCCTTCTTTTTTCATTTTCATGTTGTTCTGTTTATATGTGCAGCTTTGTCCTTTTGGGTTTTTTTACTAAGCAATAATTCAAGCTCATGGTTTTAAAAAATACTGAAAGATTCAAGTACAAAAAAAAAAATCCCCATCTCTATTTACGCAAATAAGAGTTTTACAGAATTTTTTTGCTTTTAACAAGACATCTTGATCATCTTTCCAAATATGAGTACATAGCATCTACCTCATTGTTTTACATGTAGTTGATGGCATTTACTTTGTTTCCACTTCTGTGTTATTGCTAATACTTCTCTTATGAATATTTTTGTGCAAGTTTGTTTGTGGACTTGAGAGCTAGTGTCTGTGTGATCAGTTCCTAATTGTGCAAATGCTAGATCAAAGGACATATTTTACATTTTTGGTAGATTAAAGCCAAATTATCCTCCAAAAGCCTAATTCACCTTCCAACCAAGAGTGTATGGGATTCCCCATTCTCTTATCAAATATTTTAATCTTTGCTAATTTGAAAGTAAAGAATGGTATCAATTTATTGCATTGATTTGTATTTCCTTATGAATGAATGAGTGTGAACAACTTTTTACACGTTTATTATCCATATGTCTTTCTTCCCTATTTATTTCTTATAGGTTTTATACCGCGTTATCTTTTTAAATTTCAAGGAAATTAGCACTTTCCCAAAATTTATGATATATCTTTTTGGCCTTGTTATAATCATTTTGACCACAAAGAAGTTTAATTTTATATAGACCACTGTATTTATCTTATCCTTTGTGGCTCTGGTGTTTTATGTCATACTCAGAAAGATCTCCACACTCTGACTGACCCATATTTTCTCCTAGTATTTTAATGGTTTCACCACTACACTTAAGTCTTTGATCCATCTGGAATTTATGTTAGTGTAAGGCATGAAGTAGTGATCCAGCTTTACTTCCTTTTCCAAGTGGCAAGTCAGTTATCTCAACACCGTTTATTAAGTAATCCATCTTTTGCACACCTATTGGAAATGATGTCTTTATCTAGACTTGATGTTAAACATTCCACTTAGTAACATGTGTCTCCAAACTATGAGCTGGGATTTGGGGCTCTCTACACATCTTATTGGAAGCCTCAGGGGGCTGTCCAGTGCAAGTCAGGTATGGAAGGGTAAGCAAATGATACAGAGGGCCAGGTCTAGAAACCACTGAAGTCTGGGTGGTAGTGGCTGGAAGTGAGCGCGCAGATGCTTTGGCCCCAGTAAGGAACACCCCTGGGGCTGTGACCCTGGGCTACCTTCCCCACACTCTCGTTTGATCGTTTGAATCACACAACAGCCTGATGCTCACCTGTGCAGCTGAGCCATCAAAATGCTGACAGGGGAGAGGAGAAATGTGTTTTCTAACAGTTACATTTCTCTGCTGTTTACTAAATCCTTTTAATAAGCAGTAGTATACTTTTTTCAACCAAACCTCATAAAGAACATATAAGCAGAGCAACTGTTCTAGTTAAAGATGGTCTAGAGTTTCCTTCACCCCTCTCCTGCAATAGGCCCTGAGATCTCTGCACACACAAAAAAAGGAAAAAAAAAATCTAATGTACCAAGAAGAGGTACTACATCTATAAGATTTGTGAGCGTGTGTTGGGTGGGTACTCTAAAGAAAGAAACTATAGAGTTAACTATTCATGGCTGCCAGTTCACTTCCAAGGTTCCAAGGACAGGAAACTTCAGATCTATTCCCAGGAGGAGAACTTGAATGAATGCCCTTCTCAGACCTTGGATGGCAAGCTGAGGTCCCTTCCTCCTCTTCCCTCCCCAACATGGCTTTTGCCCCTGTTCTCCACTCCATCCATCGCCCTGGCAGTGCCCTCTACGTGCTTTGGAGCGAGTGATTTTGTATAGAAAGGGCTTGATGTAAGTGGTGTTTTTCTTGTTCTTCAGCTTTATGAGAGCCTGAGAGAAAATTTGCTTCAGGACATTGTTTAGTTAATGATTCAAGCATCACCTGAACAGATCAATTGGAGTAACAAAGCGTTATTGCAATTATATAGCGTCCTTGCACGTTTCAAGGACACAGCTGTCCAGAAGAATTCTTACCAATAGTCTGAACAATTTGCAGTAATCTAAATCCAAGCTCTCAGAGAAGCTGTGTACATTTAGGAACCAGGATAAGGATTAATGGAACCTTCTTAACCCATTGCCCAGCCTGTCCTCGTTCTTTCTCTGCAGTTCAAATGCTAAATCCATAGTTTGCTTCATACCTTTCTCATTCTTTTCTCTCAGAATAGTATGGGGAGGCCTTTTACTCAGAGAATGCTTGTAAAGTATGGGTTAAATATGCTAAGGAAGTAATTTTTATTCCTGGGTTTGGAAAATAACTGAGCCACTTTTGGCAGATCTTTGATGTTTTCAGATATGCTAGGGATAGAATTTCTAGATCCTTATTTTCCAGGCTAGCAATTACATAAAGTTAAAATGTTATTTTAGTGTATAAATGCATAGAGAAAGGACTGCAGATACACACCAAACTAAAAAGGGAGACACATCTGGGGGATAAAAGGAGGGGGGGTATGGAAAAGGGAACAGTTGTGTTTTCATATCTATACTCTTTACAGTGAGAATGTGTTTTTATTACATAAGTGTATAACACAAGTTAGAACAAATTTTATTCTTGTCATAAGCATGCTTTCTGCTATCACCTAAATAACAGAAGTAACCAATATCCTCTCCATTCTGTTCACGTATAGAGCGCATTATACCCTGTCTTTTTTAAAGCACTTTTGATACCAAACTTCCCTCTTGCAAGTTTATTTTAATTTTTTTTTAATAACTTGCTTGCTCGTTGACTTATAATGAAGGACATAGTCCTTCCTAAGACCTGTGCTCTGTATCCCATGCTCCGTATCTCAGGCACATCTCTTCTCAGTGCCTCGGGATTAGGAATAGTGCTTGGTGAGCTTTAATTAGAACCAAGGGAGTTGGGAGGCCATAAAAGCTTTTTCTTCTAGATGATATTGGAGAAGAGGAAACACCCACACTCACCAGAGAGAGCCCCTCTAGGAATAGAAATGCTCATGTCCCCACACGTGGCCTCATGGTGGTCAGTCCTGACAGCCCCTCCCTGCCAGGGTGGTCATTGCACTTGCAAATGTACCTAACCTGATGCCTGCCCCTGTTATATTCCTTATTGAATCAGCTAAAGTCCAAAATTAACTCTAGATCCTTGACTAACGTTCATTTTAAAAACAAAATAACAACAAAATAGTGGGGTGGGGGGAAGAATAGCCATTTAAAAGGAATTACCTCTTAATTTCATTGTTTCTTGTTTTATTTGATAAGCTAAACTGTTCATTCTTCAGTGGCTAGGGCCAGATCATTTCTTGTGTTTTGTTTTGCATTAAATACTGAACAGAGCTTGACCTTCTTCCCCCGGGCAGAAAATTAGCTAGTTAACATTGGGCATTGAATATGCCACAAAGCAAACTAAAATACTTCAAATCTTTTCTAGAATGAGGCAAGGCCCAAAGAAATAAATACTCTAAATCAAGAATGAGGTAGTCTGAAGATACTCAGCATTTTATTAACTCTTTATGACCTCTTTATCATAAGATTAGAGTCAGGGCCGTCCTGGTGGCTCAGGCGGTTGGAGCTCCATGCTCCTAACTCTGAAGGCTGCCAGTTCGATTCCCACATGGGCCAGTGGGCTCTCAACAACAAGGTTGCCAGTTTGATTCCTCGAGTCCCTCGGTAGGCAGCGCCCCATGCAACTAAGATTGAACACAGCACCTTGATCTGAGCTGCCGCTGAGCACCCAGATGGCTCAGTTGGTTGGAGCGTGTCCTCTCAACCACAAGGTTGCCGGTTCAACTCCTGCAAGGGATGGTGGGCTACGCCCCCTGCAACTAGCAACGGCAACTGGACCTGGAGCTGAGCTGCGCCCTCCACAACTAAGACTGAAAGGACAACAACTTGAAGCTGAACAGCACCCTCCACAACTAAGATTGAAAGGACAACAACTTGATTTGGAAAAAAGTCCTGGAAGTACACACTGTTCCCCAATAAAGTCCTGTTCCCCTTCCCCAATAAATTCTTTTAAAAATATAAATAAAAGATTAGATTCAGCTACTACAAAGACATATAAATAGATTTTCTGTGGATTAAAGTATGCCCTCCAGGGGCAGAGATATACCACATTAACTATTACACCACAGTGGCCGGGCACAAAGGGCGCAACAGCAGGGCACCGGACCTGGACCTGTTTTACTTCTGTTTCCTATTATTGGAGGTCGGTTTGGATTGCATTTTGCTGGCAGTCTGGCAGGTCTACAGTTCAAGTGTTTGAAAACTTCAGTCACTTAAAAAAAAAAAAATACTGTGGTTCCAATTTAGCTCTGAAATATATTTATGTACCACAGTGAATTTCCGACAAAATATGATCCCAGGAAATGGGTCTGCATAGTAAGAGTAGCTAGTATAATAACATTCAATTTTGTGTAGTCCATTTTAATAATAACAATAACCGTATATATGCCAGGCAGAATGTGGGGCATTTACTGTAATCACAGCTAATAACACTTTTTCATGGTAGGCATTAATTATCCCAACTGATAGTCAAGAAAGAGACAGAGCTGATATTCAAATCCAGGTTTGTCTGGTTCTAAAGCCTCGCCTCTCATGATAGCCATTCAGACAGTGGCACGGGATTTGGTAAAACTTCAGTTGCAAACTCCTTATTCCTATTCATTTAAATAAAATTCTATGATGTACTTGACCAAGCATGTAAATGTTTGGTTTTATTTTTAACCTCATTGACATAGGGTAATACAATAATAAGAGGATTGGTTTGTCTTGCACATCAAGGTAATACTAATTTTTTTTTTTTTTTTTTTTTTTTTTTTTTTTAGCCACCAGCTAAATACCTCCTTCCCGAGGTGACGGTGCTTGACTATGGAAAGAAATGTGTGGTCATTGATTTAGATGAAACATTGGTGCACAGTTCATTTAAGGTAAGTCAACATACCCTCTGTGATTATGGTCTCAGTGATTTGTGATTTGGTCTCAGTCACATTAAAAAAGGATGAAAGCCAGAGGGTAAGGGGGGTGGGGGGTGGGAGATGAGGGTAAGAGGGATCAAATATATGGTGATGGAAGGAGAACTGACTCTGGGTGGTGAACACACAATGGGATTTATAGGTGATGTAATACAGAATTGGACACCTGAAATCTATGTAATTTTACTAACAATTGTCACCCCAATAAATTTTTTTAAATAACATAAATAAAGTACATGATTAGAAAACCCAAAAAAAGAGTAGAAACTTCTCAACTCTTTATGAGATCAGAATAACGTTGATACTAAACCATGACATGGATATTGTAAAAAAGGACAATTACAGAACAATATAGTTCATGAACATAGACACAAAAATGCTAAATAAAATGTTTTCAAATCAAACCCAGCAATATATAAAAAGGACAATATTCACAACCAAAGAGGATTAATGCTAGGAATCCAAGGTGGGTTTGACGTTCAAAAATCAATAAAAGTAATTCACCACTTTAACAGAATAAAGGAGAAAAACCATAAAAAAAAAAAAAAAAGGATGAAAGCATGCGGTTATTCGTGTATGACTTCACTGCTCATGAAGAAATCCCAGTAACAGGCGCTTGTTAACTCAGATGAACATTAACTCAAGTAGTTGAATATTAACATAATTAGTTTGAGGGGAAAAGCGCTCGGCTGCCAGTATCATTAGACCTCACTCTTTCTTAGGAGACTTGACTGTTCCAACACTCTAAGCCCTGCAGAAATCGTTTTCAGGTGGCACACGGCAATCCGTGCACCAATGCCTAGGACACTACTGTGTATTTGTCAAGGTAACCGGAGCACCATATGCTTATTAGGAGGGGCAGGGAGGCGCTGTCAAAACAACCTGCTATCCTGGACATTTGCCCAGACCAATTTTTGAAAGATGTTCAACACTGAAGAAGACTTCCAGGGTTATGGGTATTTGAACAGATTCAGCCATTTATTTTGACCATTTTCATGACAACAACCATGGAGATTTTATAAGCTTTCTAGCTAAATGAGTATCCACCTGTTTGACTTCCCTGCTGAAGGGTGGGGGGCTGCGGTGATGTAAGTGAGCATCAGACAGCCTTACTACTTCTATTACCTTCCTCACTCGCCACCTCCCCACCAGAATAACAGCAAACATTACAAATGACCAAAGGGCCTCCTTGCGGGGACAGCTGTGGCAACATTATTAAGAAATGAGTTAATTAACCATTTTCCATTGTTTTGAAATGGAAGAAATTGCTTAAAAGAGGCAAATGGTGAAAAGGTTTGGAACTAGGGGATCGGTGTGCTGGCGAGAAGAAGCAGGTCCTAATCCCGTTTGCCTGGGCATAGTTTTGGCGATGGAACTGTAGTACTGTCGCTGGCCAGTGGGACCACATTCCTCTTCATACCCTCAGCCCGGACGCCCCTTACTTCACTAAGAGACATGAAAGCCACCATCCAAGATGGGGTATGTGTCTCACGTGAGCCATAGTGATCCCTTGATGGTTGTACGGGGAGTGGAAGAGCCATCAAATTGGCCAGAAGACCTTAATGCCAGAGACATCCTCCCTTGTGCCTGCTTCTCACTTAACAGAGGCATTCCTTGACAGGACAAGGCCAGGTGGTTATCTCTGAGTCCTTTGGGAGAGTGGAGGAGGGGCCACACTTACCTCTAGCAGTGAGAAATAGCCTGTCTGGCCGTGGGGGCATGTAGGTACCACCTCATGCCCCAGGGCCTTCCAGGATTGGTCCAGGGCTGCAGTGGCCTTATGTCCCAGCTCAGCTCTGAAGAGCACTGGAAGAAGCCTTTCTTCCCCTGTCAGCAAGTTGCTCAGGACTTTTTCAAGTCCCTCTGGAGGGAAGCCCTTTAGAGCTGGGGTCAGTTGCCTTCATAGCAGCGACAGCTTCCCCTCAAGCAGCTCCAGGAGTCTGAGCAATGCTGGCCAGACCGCCCAAGGTTCCTAAGGGTTCCTGGCTACAAAGTCAGGGCCTTGGCAGCCCCTGGTGTCTCCAGGCTCTGCTCACAGGGCACTGATGGGACAAGTTGATGTGAAGATTATCTCATTTCTTCTCGCCTTGGTCTGCCCACATGTGCAAGCAGAATATTCTTTATTGTATGGTTTTTAATGTTCTGGGCATTTCAAAGCCCTTTGAGAGCCTGAAAGCTGTGAGCCTCTGTCCTTGAAAATGTACAACACACAGGCTCATGGACCCATGTTAAGAACTCTGGCTTCAGCATGCATGACCTTTGCACTGACACGTGACAGGAGATCAAGGACAGCTGCTTGCTCTGAGCTGGGGAATGGCTTTTCTCTTTTCATATACTCTGTGGAATATGATTTCACAATCTAATGCCTTGTGAGAGTTTCTTCTTTCCGTCTTCCCTTTTGTTTTTTTTTAGTATGATTCTGTATTTTAGTGGTGAACTTTCAAAATCCTGAACTTGTCCTAGGCCTTCCAACCACAGAAGTGAATAAACTAAGTTATACTAAGCTTCAGGTCTTCTACTGAGTACTTGGTAATGGTTCTACGATCTAGTGTTTTTCACATTTTTCAGTTTGCATATCAAAGAGGAATGTGCGTTTGTACAGTGATGGACTTAACAGCAAACCCCAGTTCAGAGTCTGAACAGAGATTCTGTACCCAACACCCCTGCCCAGTGGCCACCACACACGTTCTCCTTCCTTCCATCTCTCTCCTGTTGTCCCAGGGGTCTGCAGCCTGGTGATTCTCTTGGGTCTGTTCATCGAGTAGTTTCCTAATTTGTGGAATTCCATTTAGAGCTCTATGTGAGTCCATCACTGAGAATATAGTGGGTACCGAAGCGTGATATTTGAATTTTAAATGTCCTTAATACTGTCAGCGTTATTTTAAATATCCAGCCATTTTCAAGGGTGCTGGGTATCGTGTTCCTTCGAGCAGAGCAACCTAGGGTGACCTGAAATCACTAGTGCTCAGGACTGTATGGAACCATCCACGGACACTCACGAGACCTGTGACTGTGGCTGTGGAAGAGCAGAGATGGGAAGAGCCTGCCCAAGGGTGTGGGTCTGCGGCCTCTGACTTCATCGCACAGCCCTTGGCCCTGCTTTGTGTCCATGCGCTGAGCGTCTCCTGCTGAGCAGCCCCTCCCAGGGCAGCCCGCACTTGTGGGTTCAGTATCAGTTCTCCTCCCCAAGTAGCCCTGTTCTCTGGCCCTATTGGGCTCTCACCTCCTCCCCCTGGTGGCCAGCATGGTTCCCATCATCCTGGCAGGGCTTCAGGCAAGAGCAGAGGTTTCTGAGGAGCCCTGTTTCTTAGCCAGGCTCCCTACCCTTCGTGGTTGAGGTGAGGCAGGTGATAAGCAGGTTACACCAAGATGCTGAACATTTAACGATATTCAAAACAGAAAATAATGTGCTTTCCTGCTTGTGCTTATTTTAAGGACCCAAGGCATGCTTCAGCATCCTTCTCCTGAACTGTTTTTTCCAATAATAAAAACATTGGTACAGGCAACATTATTTTCTTGCCAACCTTTCCAATTTTATTTCATTCTTTCAGACGTATTAATTATAGTTTTCTTTTCTCTCTAGCCTATTAGTAATGCTGATTTTATTGTTCCGGTTGAAATCGATGGAACTATACATCAGGTAAGAAATCAAAGCTAAATCAGAGTTTCAATTAGCATTTTTTTTTTTTTAGTAATTACATTTCTTATAAACTTTTTTTCTAAATTCCCATTTCAGTAGTAATCTTATTACTAAATCAAAAGGAAGCAAACTTTGTAAAATAAATATAATTGTTTTCTGCTTTTTTTCCACTCTGGTGGATTTATTTATATGCTGAATTTATAAGGGAAACTATAGTCTGTTTGTAAATATTAGATGTTTAGATGTACTTGCAAGTTGAAATAGTTCTTTGATTTGATGCAGACTTTTAGAAATTTCCATATTCCCCCATTGGCCTAGCTTGATGGTCTAATTAACTTCCTCATGTAATTGCTTTCAGCTACTCTCCTAGTAGGATCAGGAAAATGCCACAGGGTACCCACTTATGGTGGATTTTCAGGAAAAGGTTCCATTTCTAATGCCAGCCATTCCATCCTGATCTTGTCTCTCCTGCATCATGTTCTCCAGTGAATCTTTAGCAAAAACCCAAGCAAAAGAGAAAGGGAGACAGGTGTGAGTATTTGGATAGCAGGCAGCTTTGAGTAAAGATGCCCTAATCAGTTGGCATCCCTCTTTGTTCCGATATTTTTTTCCTTATCTGCATGAAGCTCCTCTGGGAACAAATGCATTTAAGAACATATTGAAAACACTGTAGGAAAACTAACCCTGGAGGCTGAAGAATGGGGGAGCTTGGGTCAGTTTTCCACACGGCTGACCTGACCATCTTGCTGTCCACCCCACTGTGTTAAAGTGACAGTCTCTGGACTGATGTGTTCATATCCCAGGAAAGGAAATCTCTCTTGGTGCTTGAGCCATGACAGGATGTGTTTCTTTAACAATGGCAGTAGTCTCTTTGGCCCTTGAGTGGAGGGTGTCAGAATTGGCAAGGCCTCGGAAATCACGTGGCCCAGCCACTTCAGTGTCCAGGTGGGGAAACTGAGACTCAGCCAGCGAAAGGGTTGGCTCAAGGTCATACAATATGAAGAATTAAAATGAGACTTCCCGTCTCCTGCCACCTGCCCAAGGCTCTTTTCCTGATATGCCAGTCCCTCCCCTCCCCTGCCAGGAAGCCGTTCCCGGGAAAGGCAGCTTTGGCCCTGGTATCTCCACACTTCATGCTTTTAAAACTCATTAGGGAACCAAAAACAGCAGGCACTTGGGCATTTAACATTTGCAAAAGCATCAACTGAATTAACTCGGTATCTGAGAAGCAGTTAAGGCTTCTGCATTTATTATCTTGGCTCATGTTACAAAGTAATGAGGCAAAGGAGAGGCTGCCCATTGGCATGGCAAGAATTAGGAGATAAATTAATACCTCGTGACTGTGAGCCTGACCCTCGGGGCCTGACCTGCTATGACCAGACCATTCTCGAAGGAGCCAGCCCAGCCCCCCCAGCCTCCCTCCAGACTGCGCTATGATTCACTTGGCGATAGATACCCCGGGGCACCAGGGCTGGGATCAGAAACTCTCTCCTGAGGGAATGAAGCCACAGGCGCCAAGAGGAGGACCAAGGCCCTGGCGAAGGCCGTGGCCTCGTTCAAGTAATCCAGGATAGGCTGTGCAGGTCCCAAGTGGCCTATTCTTGGTTACTTGCACGGGGACGCGGGCCTGGACGCCGGCATCCGGGCCCGGGACCTTCCTCTCTGCCAGAGGCACCAACACCAGAGTTTCCAAATCAGTCTCCTGCCCTTTGCATGTCGCAAAGCTTGCTTTCCAAGCAGTATTCCCAGGGTCACTGAGGACCACAGGCCACCCCCTCCCTGGCACCAAGTCTCATGGGCAAAGTGGGCACCGGGAGCGACTGCAGCCACAGACCCTGCCCTCAGCCCCCCACCCTGGCCTCCCAGGTCTTCAGAGCCCTGTTGGCACCCACCCCAGTCCATGCTGCTCCTCGGGCCCCTCACTATCCCCTCAGCCACGGACCCCTGCTCGCTCCACTCTCCATGGACCACAAGTTTCCCAGCAAGCCCTGGCTCTGTAGAATTCCTCTGCCAGCAGCACATTCTCTGTGACACAGCCCCCCTTGTAGGCTCCCTCTGTCACTCCTCCCGTAGGATATCCAGCCTGTTCCATCTGCCATTCATGGCCCCACACATACTACCCTGACCTGCCTTGCACACTTCATCTTCAGCCACTTCTTCTCCTGACCCCATCTTCCCTCTTTTGTCGCTGCTCTAAAGGGCTGGTCATGCAGGGCTCTGGCCATTCTCTAATACCCCAGGTATTTTCAGCCACGATGCATGCTGATGCTGTTTCCTCTGCCTGGAAGCTCGCTTATCCTTATTGGCCTGGTGAGCTCCTATTCATCCTGCAAGGTCCAGGCCAAGTGTCACCTTCTGTGATTCTATCCCCTTGAGAGGAAAATTCATTGTCCTTAATTTATCCTTTTACTATAGCTTTCATTATGCATGTTGGTTTTGATATACTTTTGTGTCTGTCTGCTCTAGACTGTGAGCTCTTCAAGGGCAAGGCCTGTGTTTGATTCATCTTTGTAACTGCTTCAGGTTGAGCACAGAGCTGGCGCTCAGTGAATACGAATTGAATTGAATTTTAACAAGTTTGATTTATTTTAGGGTAGTGGCTAATTTCAAATGGAATTTGTTCAAGTTTTAATTAGTTTTTCCCTCCTCTTACCTCTTCTATCTTGGCTCACCAGCTTTGCCTTCTCTCCCATCTCCCTTGTTTGCTAAGATTTGTTCAGGCTCCCTAGTCAGGAGCACCGAGCCCAGCCACTCTAGGAAAGTCTACCCTTTGCCCCTCTCTGCTGGGAGGACCCTCCTAGTGGCTCATTTCTGGGGCCTTGGATTAGGCTGATTTCACATCCCCCGAAGTATCCGTTTCTATCCCAAGCCCAAGCAGAGTAACCTTTGTGGTATCCGGTGGATGGCTTCCCAAACCAACAAACATGGCGCTTCTTGCAGCTTTGCTGGGCCTGCGCTTCCTCCCCGGGCCGTCCCAGCAAGGGAAGGTGTTCTAGTCAGACAAGAAGGTGGCAGCAGACCTGCCAGGCCAGGCCTGCACCTCCAAAAGGACACCCCCTAGACCATGGCCTGTGTCCACATAGGGTCTGACCCAGAGCGTGTGCCGAGAAACACATGTGAAATGAATGAGTGTTTCTCACAAGTGGCACAACCTTTCCACTCACTGGTTCTGAAAATCCCCGAGACTCTCGGTACCACGGTCAGCTTCCCTCTCTCCCTTGGGAGGAGCATCTGAAGCAAACTCAGACCTGGAACCCAATCTGAAGAGTGTATCAGGCCTGAAGTGCCACATCTGACTCCGTAGCCCCTCATACAATCAGGGTCTCCATACCACACACAGACCCCGGGAGCAGGAGGCAGGAACCATTTCAGGAATTCTTCCTTCCCTGGTGTTTGGGCTCCCCGGCCATGCCCAGCAACTGCTATGACTGACCAGCTTGCTGTTTCCTGCCGTTGCAGGTGTATGTGCTGAAGCGGCCACATGTAGATGAGTTCCTCCAGAGGATGGGACAGCTCTTCGAGTGTGTGCTCTTTACTGCCAGCTTGGCCAAGGTGAGTCCAGCTCCCAGCCCCTCCACCCCTACCCTCTATCTGTCAAACAGCCCTTTGTTAAGGTGGGGGAAGCTGTTTCTATGGTGACACATTCCCACCCCAGATGGGATGGATGCAGGCCATGTGCACAGCACCAGCCTGAAAGGCTTCTGGGTTACCATGGTGACAGGGAGCCCTTGGAACAAATGCTCCATGAAGTTGCTGCATGAAGCCCCCTGAAGCTGGTTGTCCACAGAGCAGGAAATCACAAATGTGTCCAGCGTAACCGAGAAAGGGTGTCTGCATCTCATCTGTTCACTGGCAACCAAATGCTAGAGGCTCCAGCCTCTGTTCCCTTGGGTTAGCTTACACAGGTTTGGAGGAGAGATGCGTGTCAGAGATTCACCCACGGGCACGGGCCGCACGAGAGTTCTGACCGCCCTAATGAGCCCTGTGATCTCAGGCAAGTTACTGTACTTCTCTTGCCTCAGTGTCTTCTATAAATTGGGGATAATAACTTCATCTGCCTGGGGTGGTGGATCCAAAGAAATCCTGCATGTAAAGGGCTTAGCGCAGTGCCTGAGTCCCATTCAGCAAGTATTGGTGAAGCACCAGCTGTGTTCCATATGCTGTGCTGGGCGCCGTCACACGGTACGTGCCCCTGTGCTCGTTGCTTATTAATTATTAATGATGATGATCAAATAATTTACGCACATTTTGGTTCCAGAGCTTGGTATGAATCTCTGACCCAGAGTCTGCACTGGCTCTGACCAAATACCCTCGTTTCTTTTCCCTCCCCCACTGTTAAAGGGAATTACCAGGTTCACAGGACCCCTGGGAGGCTTTAGTCTCTCTTTTAACAGGTGTGCTGAGGTGCCTGCGCTGTGTGGGGCAGACAGGCGGACCCCCCACTCCTCAGAAGAGGTCCGTGCCGCGACCACCTCTCCAAGGTTGACTGATGGGGCTAACACCAGCCGTTTGTTGGCGGCACCTCAGGGACCCGAAGTAGCCCCAAAGACGAGCTTTGTGAGGCCCAAGTTAGCCATCTGCCTGTCACAGAGCTGCTCCGAGGACTCACATGCTTCTCCCTCCCCCATGTCCTGTCTCTCGTCGGCCCCCTTCGTCTCTGCATGTTGGGAACTCTGACTCCGGTTTCCCAGACATACTGCCTTGTTGAGCCATCTCTCTGTCATGGCCAAAGTGAGAGAGAACCCCACCTGCACAGTGTGTGCCAGGCTCATTGCCAGGCCTTAAAGCATGAGCCGGTAGAGAGGGGCTGCAGAGCCTGGGCCTGACCCTCGTGTGCTAAAAAGGGGACACGGCCTCAGGGAATCATGATCTTCCCCAGCGATGCCGTCAGAGGAATGGTACAAGCCTAACTACTATAGTGTCAGCGGCTCCTCTGACAGTGCTCTGGGGTGATGCAAAGCCTGAAGGGGTACCCCACGAAATAATAAACAGGAAGATTGTACCAGTGTCTGTCAGCAGCTTGAGAGTTGTTTTCTTCTTTGGCAAAATTGAGAACACTCTTCCTTGGCATTGCCCCCGGCACCCGCTTAAACATCCTTGTTTAGTCTCTTTGCCTGGACTGCTCCCACCTGCCCCTCCATCTGTCCTCCAACCCTTCTCTCGTTGCCACTCCAGCCTGGCTCAGCCAAATCAGCTCCCCAGTGCTGCCTTCCAGCCTCTTTCCTCCCTGGTGCACAAGTTCAGGACAGGTGGCACTCCCCAGTTCTTGGCCCTGGGCTCAGCTCCCAGCCAGCACCATCGGTGCAGCAGACCTCCTGGCCCACCGCCCCAGGGCCAGCAGGAGCCCTACTCTGCTGTCAGAGCCCTTCAATATCTGCGTCCTCATCTTAGTTTCCTTCATTCACGCATTCACCCAACAAATATTTACTTCGTACCTACTGTATATCAAGTATTGTACTAGGCACCAGAGATACAGCAGAGAACAAACCAGACAAAGTCCCTGCCCTCAGGAAGCCTACGTTCCCCACATTCATCTCTAAGACCTGGAGCCCCTAGACTTAGAACTCCCTTGAAAGATGTACGCCACCACCAGTATCAATGATCATGAGGAACTGAATCATCCTTTCCATTTAGAATCAGCCCCCTTCAGCCGCCCCTGTGGCACCAGGCAACCCTCACCAGCAGAAACCTGCAGTGCCCTGAGCGCCCTCCCTACGTGGCGAACAGGAAATGCAGCTGCTGCTGGGCTCTGCCTCCCGCAGGATGTCCCTGGAAAGAGGAGGACTTTGTCATGGCATCCCTGCTGCTGCTGCAGCCCTGCTGGCATTTGTACTGCCCTCAGGGGCTGATGTGTATTCCACTGCCCGCCTTCCCGCCAGCACCAGCCTCAGCTGCTTCCTGCCTCCCAGACTAGTCGCTGGGTACCTGGTGACATCTGGTGCCCTCACTTTTATCTTAGTGCTGAGGCCTGGCCTCACATCGGGCTTGGAGCTGGCGCTTCTTTGCCTCCAGCTCCAGCCAGTCTATCTGACCCAGTCTTTTAGACGTCTTCATGTGGGAAGGTTTTCCCTCGGGGATGACCCCTTTATTTCTTTATCCAGTTCAGCCTGCTTTGGGAAAAATTCCCCAGGCCATGAGAGAGGGCCAAGCAGGATGAACCCCAGAAGTAAGCTGGGCACAAACTCCCTGTCATAAACTCCTGGGCTCTAAGTAAGTGGAAGTGGGTGTCTGCTCCGTCCTGAGACTGTCAGGGAAGGGTCTTGCCCAATTGCCCGGAGCACCTCTAGGGGGCAGTGTGGCCACATGCCACACGAGCCCAATTCCAAGTTGGCTAGTTGATTGACTGATGAAACTAGTATTTACAGGGCCCCTACCATGACGTAGGCCTTCTGGGTGGTGCTGGGGACTTCATGGTGAACAGGACAGCAAGGCCTGGGCCCTGACAATGGAGAGAAAATAAAGTAACCCCACATGGTGATAACTCCGTGAAGGAAATTACTGTGAGGCGATAGAGTAATATCCAGAAGATGCAGGAGGGCTCTAGGTGGGTGGTAAGGGAAACCAGGACCTGAGAAATGGGACAGGAGAGGCTCATGCAAAGAGCTGGGAAGAGACTGTTCTGTGCAGAGAGAACACTTGTGCAGAGGTTCTGACCTTGTTCAAAGCCAGTGTGGCTCCAGTGATTCAAGATGGAGCCGAGAGGTCACAGAAGTTGTGCAGCTGCCGCCATACAGTCTACGGGGCGAGGAATATGGGCCTTATTCCCGGTGAGTGGGCTGGAAAGGAGGCTCAAGGGGAAAGGGAGACTAGAGGCTCATGTGTCTCCCCCAGGCCGGAGATTACAGAGGCCTGGATAGGGCGCTGGTGTTATAAATAGGGAGAGGCGGGTGGATTCAGGATATTTTTGGAGATGGAACTGACAAGAATTTCTGATGGATTGGATATGAGAAATGAGAGAAATGGAAGAATCCAGGGTGTCTTGCACCCACGGAGAGGAAAATAACCAGGATCCTAAAACATCCGATGATTTAAATCCCTTTTTAGGAAAGTAAGCTGCATCTTGCTGCAGTAGATCAGGGATTCTGGGCTCTTTCCGGCACCCAATCTTCATTGCGACCCCTGCTTTCCAGTACGCAGACCCTGTAGCTGACCTGCTAGACCGCTGGGGGGTGTTCCGGGCGCGGCTCTTCAGAGAATCGTGTGTTTTCCATCGTGGGAACTACGTGAAAGACCTGAGTCGCCTTGGACGGGAGCTGAGCAAAGTGATCATTGTGGACAATTCTCCTGCCTCGTACATCTTCCACCCCGAGAATGCAGTAAGTAGCTCCAAAGAAAATGCAGGGCTCCATCTGAGCTGTCTTGCTGGGCAGCCACCACTCTGGTACCTTCCAGCACCCGTGCAAAGTTTCTTGGCCTTTCCTTGGTGAAATCCCAACTCTGCCACTTAGCAACTGCATGACCCTGACCAAGGTATTTAACCTCACTGAGCCTCAGTTGCCTCATCTGTCCAATGGGGATAATAGAAATGCTAATGTCAGAGGATTGTTGGCGGAGTCAGTATGGCAGTACATGAAAAGCACGCAGGACAGTGCTTGCTATGGGTAAGTGCTCCATGAGCGTGTATCTTCTTCTTAGCAATTTAAATATTACCACCGAGAAGGTTTCTGCCTGTCATGAACCTCCTGGAGCTGGCTGCTGCCCGGGTTTCATGGCCCCTGTAGACTCAGAAGGCCTGGGTGACCTCTTCAACAGAAGCACTTCTTAAAAATGAACGAAACACTTCAATAAGGTCATCAGATAAGGCTGCCAGGCTTTACCACCTCGTAATGATGTTTTTAAAATATATAATGGGAACATTTCCTACATAAAGCTCCCTGGAGCATGGCAGCTCTCAATGTCTACTCAGTGGGTGGAGCACGACTCACAGCAAGACAGAGATGCCCTCCCACCTCCCACCCTATGTTTCCAGGGGAGGAGAGATCAGCCAAGCCCACCGGTGACTGCTGATCCTCAGCAGTAGCTGCCACACCAGGCCCTGAGCTCAGGCAGCTTTCCCAGGAAAGAAGGCTTCCTCCCAACCCAGGCTTCTCAGACTCAACAGAAACCTACACAAGGTCCTTTCCCCGAGTCCAGAACTTGGTTGCTTCACTTAAAATGTAAAAATGATTTCAAACTAGATGCAATTAGTTAGTGTATAACATCATTTTAATAAACCTTCAGAATTTTATTATATTTAAACATGTTCATTTTAATGAGTTAATCAAATTCAACATAATGCGTTTTGTAATGTGGCTCTAACAGGTAAGAATTGTTTTTTAATACAATCACAATTCCATTATCACATCTGACAAAACTAATTTTCTTAATATTATCTAATATCCAGCCTGTGTTCGTATTTTCCCTATTATCTCAAAATGTTGTCTTAACGTTTAGATTGTTTGAATCAGAATCCAAACAAGGTCCATGCATTGCTTTAGTTAATATGTGTCGTAATTCTTTTATAATCTTGACAGTTCTCTTCCCCGTCTCCCTTTTTCTTCCATGCCTTTTGTTTGTTGAAGAAATTGTGGTTATTTGTCTCATAGAAATTTGTTACATTCTGGATTTGCCTAGCTGCAGCCTTATGGTGGTGTTTCATACGTTTTTCTAGCCATTATACTCTCTTTAAACAAGCAGTTAGGTCACTGCTACCTGATTATAATCAGGTCCAATTTTTTTTTTCAAGAATACATCATAGATGGTATTGTGTACCTTTGTGGTATCACATCAGGAGGCATGTAAGTCAGTTGTCCCACTTTTAAAGCTTTTAAATTGATCTTTGAATTCAGGTGCTGTTGGCCGGATTCGTCCATTTTGAAATTCCCCATCACCCTTTCACCTAAAACCATAAGCCGTCCTTGATGAACACTGCTAAATCCACTGTTCCACTAGGAATTGCAAAATGGTGATTTCTGAATTCTGTGATTATTTCTGCAGTTATTGGCTAGACTCCTTTGTTTTCATCAGACTTGCCCTCATTGACTGCTCAATGGCCCTCAAGTTCAGTTTGAATGTTTGACTAGGGAAGTCAGGGTAAAGTCTTGGTTCTTTTTCTTTAATTCTGCGATTTCAGAGTAATGAGCTGGTGTCCCAGCAACCTCCAAAAGTACCCAACGCATTTTTTTTAGATATCGTCATGAACTCATGGATTTTTTGATTGTTACAATTTAATCCATTTATTATTCTTTGGTGTGCTCCGATTTTCACCTGTGGCTGGTGAACACCCCTTCAGATAACAATAGTCTTCGATGGCTGCCCACTTTCTGGAACAACAAGGTATCCCAAGCTCTTCGTGTCCATTTCTTGCATCTGCCCTGGAATCAGCCATTTTTCTGTGGAGCCTGGCTCCCATTAGTGGAAATGGTATTTAAAGACCACAGTTTGGGTGGGTTCTCATTACTGGGATGTCCTTCACTTCTAGCCCTTTGTGCTGGACAGAGAGAGCTAAAACAGGCATACTTGTAGAAGGAAAACTAAATCATAAATTCATATTGGTTTTTCCAATTCAATGTAATAACAGTTTTTATTTAATTTCTTTGTTTTTGTTTTTGTATTTGTATCTCCTCTTATACTGAAACTCTTGGTTCCTAAAGATATTTACATCATAATTTTGATTTATTCTGTAGCATATAATAATTTCAAAAGAGCAGTACTAATATTATTACTAATAATAAGACAATTGAATGCATTTAGGGTTTTTTTTGAGAAACGTACAGAGAAAATACTCTTTTAAAATTACTTGAAATAATGTTCTATGTGGTTATGTCACCAACTTTGTGTACCCATAGGTTCATTTTTTATCGCCTTTTTTAATGGTTTAATTTTATTTCAGTCCTGTAATATGTTTACATGGTTCCAACATCAAAACTATCAACAAAGATAAATTTAAAGAAGTCTTGTGGCCATTTCTGCCCTCTTTTCCATTTCTGCCCCTTCCCCTAGGAATAGTCAATTTTTGGTACTCCTTGCCTTATTTTTTTTTTCTTTAGTTACCTAATAAATTGTTAGTTTCTAAGTAGCCTTCAGATTTGTAAAAGGGTCAAAATATTACTTTTGAACTCTTTTGGTTTCCCCAAGTTTCTTTTTAAATCTCTTCTCCCTGAGGACTACCTACTACCACCCTCACCACCCTTCTGTCTAAAACTAAGGAAAAATCCTGTCTTAGCCTGTGGCTTCAGAATGTCCTGAAATTTTATACTTCTCCTTTTAACTGATCACTGCTGAGTATGGAAGGAAGTGCTCCACTTGTCTTTGCCATGGAACATGCAAGTGACATAGGCTCCCTGGTGTTGTAGTTGGCAGGTAACCTCTGCCTCCCCGTGCTCTGATGTGCAGGCAGCTGGTTTGATGCAATGGAAAGATCTTTTTGCAACTGGCAAGTAACAAGGCTAGTTCTCGCATGTTCTGTATTCTGGCCACCTTTTCAGCAACAGCAAAACAAAACAGGCAAATGCACGCAGACTGGGGACTCGTAACCTTGCCTTCCTGAGCCGTCTCCCGAACCAGGTCCCTTTGGATTGATCTTAGTTGGGACGGGGGAACAGACAAAATGATGGTGGTGGTGATGGCTAGATACCTGTCCTCCTTAACAATGAACATGTTAACAGTGCGGGCACCCCGTCAGGCTCGGAGCAGCCCAGAGCCCCGGCTATAATTCTGCTGCTCCCTCTACTGTCTTCAGGTGCCTGTGCAGTCCTGGTTCGATGACATGACGGACACGGAGCTGCTGGACCTCATCCCCTTCTTTGAGGGCCTGAGCCAGGAAGACGACGTGTACAGCATGCTGCACAGACTCTGTAGCAGGTAGCCCCGGCCTCTGCCCGCCTCCCGCCTGTGCACTCTGCAGCCCCGGCCTTGGGGACCAGCCGGCCTCAGCTCCCTGGGAGCTACAGTGAGGACACGCCGTGCTCCAGGCCACCGGTGAATGTGGCCATACCTACCTGTTTTCTTTTTTAAGAACAGAAACAACTATTTTAAAATGAACTCTTTTAATGAATTTCATAAAGGGACATGCATTTTACTGGATTTGCTTTTCTTGAAACATACCAAAAAGAAAAAAAAAAGAAAAAAAAAAAAGCTTGATATCTATCAGACTTCCTTTTAACTGTCCTCCCTTCCAAGCAGACAACCTGCCCCTTCTATCCCAGCTCGGAGCAGCTGACCCAACTCAGAATCTCTTTCCTACAGGATGAAGTGCCTTTTTGAATGTTATTTTAAGCTGAGAATTAATTTTTCTACACGACATATTTCCAATCTTTTATTATCTCAGATTCTCTAAGACGATAAATATGACAATTTTCTAGAACCTGGGGGGAGGGGTGGCTTGGGATGGGAGTGAGTCCTAGAAGCCTGTCTCCCAGCAGGTGTGACTGCTCTGACTACCTGTGGCATGCCACAGGGTCGGGGTCCTGATGGAGTTTACGTGACCGTGTCTGTCTCCATTCATTTCTGACCCAGTTTGGGATGTATTTGCAATTGTGCGGCTCAATACTAGGAAACAAGAGCTTCTTTCATATTATGATTTCTGATGGTGACAAATTGGTGTTAAGGTCACACTTTTCCCTTGAAAAGTGGCATTATATGACTTCTTCTTTCACACTACTTCCATACTTCTGTTTTTTTCTTTTGTTCTTGTTTGGGGTAGAGCAGTTACAAGAAACTCAAACCCTTGGATTTTGAAAAATCTGTTTATTGATTTTTAAATCTTTCCTTTCCAAAAGCTGGATACACTTGGAGCTGTTTGGGGATTTTCTTTGCTGCTACTGCGCTGCCACCAAATGGAATTGACCAGCGGCTGTTACACTGTTCTTTGCCACTGTGCCTATGCTCAGAATCTGCTCACTGCTCAGCTGCACACTCGGACGGGCTTACAGTCATAGGGGTCCCACCCACTTGCAGCCTCACCAGTTGTACCCCTTCCGTGGCGCTGGCCATGGGAGTTCAGAAAGGTACAAAGACGAAAGTCCAGCGTACCACACAGCTGTGGTGCTCACTGTAAACTGCAGCCAACATCAGACCCTGTGATAAGCTGACTGTTCTGTCTTGAGGACTGGTGGCCTCCAGCAGCCACCACGCTGATGGTGGCCCAAGTCCATCTCTTGGTCTTCTCTTTTGAAGCACAGCCTATTTCTGAGCCGAGGGTTGGGGAAGCCTGTCTAGATGTGGGACTCATTGTCCTGAGCCAGGAAGAGAGGAAGGGCTCCCTTCCTGACGCAGGGGTCCCTTTGCAGCCTTTCCCAGTGAGATGTTTATAAGCAGTGCCATGTTCTTTGTTTGACAACAAGTGTAAAGTATTGCTCTTAACAAATAATGAAAAAGATTTCGTGTTGGCACCATTGCCTTATGCCTCCGTGGGGTGGGCCTCCGCCAGAGTTCTGGGGGGCGCGACTGGCACTAACAAAACTGGAAATTGAGGGTCAAAGTAAAATGTCTTGTTTGGTTTTCTTCACAAAATAATGAAGTCAGTCAGGTCCTCCCAATCAGCACTTTGGTCTGTGGACTGCCCTGCGTTCAGAAGAGAAGTAAGTATTCAGGGGTAACCAGGTCTCCCAGCATTCTGAGTGTTCCAAACCCATCAAGCCACATGCCAGTTAAAAAAGAAACAGCCCCTTGCTCGGCATTACCACAGATCATAACAGTTACACAGCAGATCTGTACGTGCCATAAACCCTGAATTGGAAAACGAGTCATTTGGTGAACCCACTGCCTTAAATGTCGTGAATGTTGCAGTCAGGTGTCTGTTGTGTTGAAATCCACATAGGACTCGGTCCTGATGAGAGCCTTACACCCTTACCCATGCCCCCCTGGGTCAGCATCACAAGGTCTAGTTTAGCATGGGGGGCAGAGAGGACAGATGGAGTGAAGACACTTGGCAGGCTTGAGCCAGACACTTCGCCTGGTAGTTCCCCATACGGTGCGTGCCATGCACTGAGCCAGTGCGGAGCCTGTGAGGATGGGGCCCGGTTCCTGCCACACAGACACACACCTCTCAGGAGGGCCAGCAAGCCCGCTGAGAGTCCTGGATTCTGTGCACCTTATTTGACCATACTCCAAAATGCCATTTTTATTTTAATCCTTGACCTGCTTTATGTACATAATCAAAATAGCTATATCTATATCTATATATATATATATATTTTTAATCACCTACATGTAAATGAAGCAATAGAATTCTAACATAAGGCCAAGAAATGAGATGAATGTTTGGGGTTTATGTTTTTTAAGGTAAATACGGGTATTGTTTTAATTATTACCTTTTATTAAATTGTGGGCTTTAAAACCTAATTGAAACCTATGAGCTATTTCTCTGTGCCATATACTTCCCACGTTACCAAAACATCCCTAACACTTTAGCCAAAAGAGAAATCGGACATCCTGTGTTTCCATGGTCCTTTCCGTACCAGGTGAAAATATAGTCTTCTAAACAAGTGTTTTCTACATTAAGATCTGGGACGGGCTACCTTGGGTCATGGACTCGGGCCCCTATGATGCTACGACACCTCTGGCCGGGCCTCTCGGGGAGGTGCCCAGGCACGTCTGAGGTTGGCACTGCTCTGTCTTCCATTGCTCTGGAACCCTACATGTTGGTCTGTGGTTTCACCCATCAGCTGTTTGTAAACGATGCATTTGTATACTGAAAAGGAACACCACCTGTCATGGCTGATGGTTGTTGGGGAAGCTCCTTAGACATGGTACAAATTTGATGAGTTGACTTTGGAGATAGGAGGATGCCCTGATGACGCTGACTTGCCATGGTTACAGCATTTGAACTTTTTGGTACAAAAAAAAATCTGTAAGTGTATAATCTGGCAACATTTTACAACCCAATATTTTAAAGATGGCTTTCTTGGCTTTCTAATAAAATCCAGAACCACACAGCCCTCTGGTCAAACCCTCGTGACGTTTGTGCCTCTGCTGTTAAAGGTGCTGTGATGGCCAGTGGGCATGCCGGGCTTAGGGAAGGGGATGGCTTAAAGTGCTTGCAGTTACCTGTGCAAAAGCAACTGGCTGCCTCTGTTCCCATTGTACTGTAATTGGATGGTGTCTGTTCCTGTTCCATTCTCCAGGGAGCTTCTCTGCAGACTAACAACCTCCCCCCACCCCCACCCCAATAGTGAAGATGCTGGTGTCTGGGTAGTCATGGATTTCTATTGGACATTTGAATGTGATAAACAATCCAGCATTACTCAGAAAATCCTACATGTGGAATGTGCACGTTTACAGGGGTGAGCATTGTCAGTCAAGAGGCTTGCAATGATTTCCTTCCTGCCAAAAATAAACACGTGAAACTGCGCTCTCTTGTGGATGGACTGCTTCTCTACCGGCAGCACCTCTCTTGTCTCTATTCTCTGTTCTCTGCCCCCTGACCATCTTCATGCCAGCACCTGGGGTCTCCTGATGCCCCAGCTACTGGAGAGCAGGGGTGGATGGGAGCAGGGCTGCAGGATGCCAGGAGCCACAGACCTCAGGGAGAGCTAGAATTCCATTTGGCCCAATGTTAGGCCCCCTGGCTTGTGAAAAGCAGTGTGGCTCACCATCCTCCCTGGCCCTTTCCAAATGCAGCCTAAGAGAACTGAAGCCCCCACCCCGTAAGAGCCGCAGGCATGGTGTGTGCTGTTTGGTGCCTGAACTGTGCTGTTTGGATGCACTGACTGAGATGCTGTGATTACCAGATGAAGCATGGCAAGGGATTAGAGGACGGGCATACAAGACAGTTTTCTCCCAGTGGGACAGCCTCCAGATATCGCCCTCAGCCCAGCCCCTCTGCACGTGAAGGTGAGGGGGCAGCAAGTTCCCCTCTGCTAGGGACTCCTGGCAGAGCTTCGTGTATGGCCTCACCGTTCTCAGGACTCTCTTCATAACCATACCTAATTCAGATGACAATACCACTGTCAGAAAGCTCATCAGATTGGTCTCCCCATTTTGTGGATGAGCAAACTGAAGCCAGTGAGTCTTTTCTGTCTGCCACAGGGAGACAGGGTTCTACCAGGCACGTATATTCATCCCAAATGACAGGACAGTGTGTATCAGCCCAGGAAACCTAATATTTACCCAGAGATGAAGCCCAAGTCCCCCACAGCTAATCTGTGCTGTGCCCCAAGGTGCCCTCTCCACAGCAGAGCAGCTAGCCGGCCAGAGAGGTCACCCCAGTTTTCTCCTCTGGGTCTGGACTCCACAGCTATGTCCCTCTGTCTCTCCTTCCCTCTGCTCCTTAGCCCTCTCTGCCTTCCCTCACCTCTGGCATTGTCGCCCCCCCCCCCCCCCCCCCGACTGCTTCACACCTTTGCCTACAAGCAGATAAATAGTTGAGAATTGTGGCTTCCCTGAAGGTGAGGTGTCCCAGTGAGTGTTCCTAGAGCCTCTGAATAAGAGCAAAGGAAACAGGTCATCAAGAGGCCACTTATTTGGGACTTGAGCCTACTGGGATTTCACCTCCTGGTGTTTTTTTGTTTGTTTGAGCACATGCCATCTGTATGCCAGGACCCAGGAAGGTGCTGGGGAGGGGAAGGGAGGAGTGGCTGGGAAAAGCCAGCCTGGGAAGATACATGGGTCTGTTGAGTTTATGGATAAGAGGTGCATTGGGGGCTGTGGCAGAGTCCTCGGAGTAACCTCGGGGGACTGCGTGGCAGAACCTGTGACAGGGCTGTCTGGATCAACAGGCTGCTGAAGGCTCAGAGCTACCAACTAGCCTGGCTACAAGGCTGACCTCTGAGGAGAACTCACTGGACCCTCAGGCCCTCAGGAGCAAGGTGTGTGGACTCCAGAGTTTTCCACCCCAGGCCTCCATTACAGCTGCACCTACTAGCTCAGTGATTCTCAGCTTGGCTGCCCAACAGAATCACCTGAGGGCTCTTAAAAATCAGATCCCTCAAGTTCCCCACATCATTTTAAATCCAAATCTCTGAGCGCGGGCCTCAAAGGAGCAACCAGGGCTCTGAACCCCTGCTCTGACCGGCTGTGGAGGAAAAGTCCCCCAAAACTGTACCAGGCCTAACACCCAGCCAGGTATGTCAAAGGAGCTATGGGCAGGGCTCGGGGGAAACGACATGTACGGTTTTACCTGAAAGACCAGTCATACACATTCATCTCTAAAACTTCAGGAAACCCAGAAAAGTACAGAGAAAACCCCAGAGGGGCCCTGGGAGCCTTTCCCAAGGCAAGTGTGAGAGGGGTCCTGGTAAGCGCCCCAACTGGCTAACAGCTCCCTGCTTTTACACTAAGATGGGGAGCAGAGTCGACCCACTTCACACTGGGTCACATTGCCCGCCAGGAATGGAACTGAGCCTTGCCCCCCACTTCCCCAAGTAACAGCCAGCTTGCCCTGTGGAGATGCTGCTGTCTGGATAGGGTGTGTGCAAGCGGCTGGGCAGGGCCAGACGGGTATGCGAGGCAGTGACACCTACCCCTTTGGGGGAACCTAGGGCCGTCCTCAGACTCCAGAGGGCCTGTCAGAGTGGAGGTCCCGCTGGCATAGCGACTGGCCCCGCCTCCTCGGGCTCGAAATTCCCACGGCGCCCTCGGGGTCGTGGCTGGCGGGCCGTGCACGCCCTGCTGACCGTCTCACGGCTCCTCTGCGGCCTGCAGCCAGACGTCGGGGACCCACGCGGGCCCACGGTTGCTCTCCTCAAGGGCGTTTTTCCAAGCAGTGGGATCCAGGACCCGAGTCAGTCCCACTCCCGACCCCACACCCTGTCTGCGCTCTGAGGGGCGCACCCCACTGCAGGACCTGATCTTCACGAGGGGCGACATTCTGCACCTGTCTGGGAGGAACTCAAATGAGACCTGGGAACCAGAGCTGAGGGAGCCTGAGGGCGGCGCCTGGCTTACAGCGCCGGCTCCGCCCACTCCGGGCCACACCGCTGCCTTTGTCAATATTGACCCAGAGCTGGCCGGGCCTTGGAAGATAAGCCGAGAAAGAACAAAGTAACAGCTAAGAGCCCTGGAACATGTCTGGGCGATGGTGGCAGTGGGCCGCAGGGGTGAGGCCCCGGGCCGGAAGAGGCAATAGGAGGGGGTCATGGCCAGGGCGGTGCTCCCCGAGGCAAGCCAGATTCAGTGCCCTTCTGACTCTAGGCCCAGATCCATGGGAGGGTGGCCAAGGGGTGGTGGAGCCGCCTTTTGCTCTAGGAGAGGCAGGAGGAAAAGGCAGGGCAGCCCCTTGTCCTAGCAGCCTGCCTGTGTGCACTAGCCTGGGTCTCGGTTTCCTCTCTTTGTGCCCTGGACATGACCCCATGAGCTGGAGAGTGTCCACACCAGACACAAAGCAGTGGTGCTTATCTTGGCCCCAGGGTCCACTGCCATCTCCCCAGGACCTGGGATCACTGGTCACAGGGTGGGGCTGTCCTAGAGTTCTGCCCACCCAAGGTCTTCAGGGTCCCAGAGACACAGAGAATTCTGACGGGAGGGGTGTTGAGAGGGCCTTGTTCCCCTCACTAAGCTGCTGAGGCTGGATGGTGCCAGGCAGGGTGTCCTGCCCACAGCGGGTGGGAGGCTGCGACCTGCCCTGCCTTCTCAGAGGTGGAAATGTGAACTCAGGAAAAACCTGAGAGAAACATCTGCGAAGTCATTCAGCCAGTGGGTGCTTGAGCGCTGGAACCTGATCTACTGAGAACTCAACTCCAGGGCCGGGCTTCAGGACAGACCCCAGCAAAGGGTCCAAACACACCCCCACCCAATCGAGTACAGGCCACAAGAGCATGTCAACAAATATTTATTCAGCAACTGCTGTGTGCCAGACACCACTCTAGATGCGGAAATACAGCCGTGAGCAAGGCCCTGCTCACAAGGGCTTCACACTGTCACTGGGGTCACAGCCACCAAACAAGATCCTAACCAAGAAGGTCATCAGCTTCTGGAAGCACGAAGAAGATAAGGAAAGTGGACAATGGCTGGGGACCGGGAATGCTTTAGCTAAGGTGGTCAGGAAAGGCTCCTCCAGGGAGGCGCCATTTTGGTTGAGGCCAGAATGTGGAAAAGGTGCCTTGTGAAGAGCTAGGGCACAGGTTCCAGGCGGGGGGAACAGCGAGTGCAGAGGTGCAGAGACTAGAATGAGGTTGGGGTCTTAAGGAACAAAAAGAATCTTGCAGATAGAACATAGTGAGCGATGGGGAGAGTAATATGAGATGCAGCCAGGGGGCAGGCAATTTGGGGTTTTATTTTTATAGAAGCCACTGGAAGGTGAGTGGCATGATCTGATTTATGGTTAAAAGACCCCCCTGCCTACTGTGGGAGAATGAACACAAGGACCAGAGAGACCGAGAGACACCCAGGGAGGCTCATACTGCCAACTGGTGAGAGAGGCTGGCTCCTAGAGCAGGACAGGAGTTGTGAAAGGCTGGCCAGGCTTAGGATCCAAATGAACCAGTTACCGGGATGAATCAGACTGGCCAATGGCTTCCCTGTGGGTGGGAGGGAAGGAGAGGAACCCAGGATGGCTCCCAGTTTGGGGCCTGAGCAACCAGCTGGATGTTCGTGCCATTCCTTGAGGCTCAGAAGACGCTGCTCTAACAGAGTCCTGCGTGGATGTCAAGTGTGGTCAGATGTCCCAGGAGTGATGTGACCAGTTAGATGGGGTTCAGGAGTCGGCGTCTGAAGAGATGCTAGCATTTCCATGGTATTTACAGCCTGGGGACTAGAACTAGGAAAGAAAATAGAAGAGACAGGAGCTAAGTCCCCTGTGTCCTCTGACATTTAAAGGCCCCCAAGGCAACGATGGAGGGCTGGTGAGGCAGGGAGAAAACGGGCTGTGGGCTATTTCAAGAGGAAGGAGTGGTAGCAGGGTCCCTGCTGGGTGAGTGGGAGGGTAAAATACAGACAGAACCAGTGGCCAGCTTTGGCAAGAGAGGGCATTGGTGACTAGAAAAGAGCCATTTCTAGGAACTGTGGGGATAAAGACCAGCTAGAGTGGACAGAGAGAGACCCTGAGATGAGGAAGTGGAGAGAAGTGAGTCCATGGGGTTTCGCGGGGCACAGGGAAACAGGTATGTGCAAGCGGAGCAGAGGACTGAACAGGCATTCTCTCCCATGGGGTAGACACACATAGGGACTGACCTAGGCCTTTCACACACTAACTCTGTCTGATAAACACAGTCACACACTGGCAGTAGGTCCTACTGGGCTCACATGGACCCAGATTTCCTGGAGTTCCCTCTACCCTGTGACAGGGAGCCATGGGGGTGAGGGCTGCACAGGGGTAAAGGGTCTTGGTGCCAATGGCAGGTTTCAGCAGTGCATCCTAGAAGGGGCATCCACACCAGCTGAGCTGTGGCTGAAACTGAGGGCTATGGCCGAAGGTAAGGGGTGGCCATGCCCCTGGAATTTCTGGAAGACTCTATTTCCAGCACCTCCCCCACCCTACAATCAGAAAGGAAAGGTGGGGGCAGCCCGAGGTGTGGGAGAGATGTCTTCTGTGTAAAGGCAGCCTGGCCTCTCCCACGATGGGTATCAGGGCTCCCTGGGGAGGGCTGTGCTGGGCATCGAGCCCCAATTGGGGGTGGGGAGGAGAGCAGAGATGCTGGAGAGAGCCCTGGCCACCTTCCCCACCTCCTGAAGTGACCTGGGTCTCCCAGAACCAGACTGTTCCTCACCCCCGCACCCCGGTTCTTGGTCCTGCTTCCTCCTGAAATTTGCTAGGGTGGCCTGAGCTTCTGGGGTCAGGGATCAAGATCCCATCTGTCCCTCACAGAAGTGAAGTCACGGTCTATTCTGCACCCACACCCGAGCCCAGCCCAGGCCTCCATCCCCTGCTCTCTCTGGGCACCAGACCCCAGGAGGTGAGGCCTGGCCCACCAGCCATGGCCCTGAAGAGACGGTTGGCTCTCAGGGAGCTGGGTCAATATTTGTCGACTGACTAAGGGACTGACTGTTTGAAGGCCCAGCCCGCCAAGCAGTGAGGTGTGTCCTGCAGGGCGGGAGCAGAGATTGAGTTACAGAGGAGGAGGGAGGTGGGCAGAGCCTGGCCCTGTGCCAGGCCCAGCACTGCCCACAGGCAGGGCGAAGGCGCCAGCAGTTTCCAGCAGGTAGGCCTGGCAGGAAGGGGGCATGGGGCACAGTTGGGCGGGAGGGGGCATGGGGCTCCAGGTAATGGTGGGGAGGGCTGTGCTGAATCAGGGGTGTACAGTGTGGGGGCACAGGGCTCAGGTTTGCGCAGGAGCCGGCAGAACTGGGGACGCAGCAAGCAGCCCAACCAGTGAAAACACTGATGGGGGCAAGGGAGGCCGTGGCCCACGGGAAAGAAAGTGGCAGTTTGTACGTGGGTGGGGGTCTCTGCCCCCCACAGAGTGGGTACCCCGGGAGACCAGTGCCTGGCCCTCCTTTCCTCCAGCCCAGCCGGCAGCGCTCCGCCCCCCTTCCTGGAAGCCGGGCAGAGCAATCTCAGGGTCCACCGTTCACAAGTATCTCAGATGGGGAAGCTGAGCACCTGGGGCAGAGAAAGGGGTGCCAGAGCAGGGAGAGAGAATCTGGGTAGGGAGGAGGGCGTGCCGGAAGGGAGGGGCCTGGGGGAAACAAGGGAATGTTTGGAAAAGGGAGGGCGCCCCTGGGTAGGAGGAGAGCCCAGAAGAGAGGAGAGACCAGGGGAGAGCAGGTGCATTGAGGGAGGAAAGGGGTGGGGGCAGGGGGCCCTTGGGGAAAGAAGGGGACTTCAAGTGGAGGAAGCCAGGGAAAGTCCGGAGAGAAGGGGCCCCTGGGGAGGGAGGATGCATGTGAGGAAGAAGAGGGCCCTGTGGGGACAGAGGGCCACACAGGAAAGGAGGGGTCACTGGGGAGAGAAGGATGTGTCAGAAAAGGAACTTGTCCTCTGGGAGAGAAAAGGTGCCTGGAGTAGAGGGGCCCAGCCCCCAGGGAAAAGAAGGGGGCTTCCAGTAGGAGGGAGAGGACACAGGGCAGTGGTCCCCTCTCAGGATAGGTGATGGAAGGGACTTCCCCCTGGAAGAGAGGGGACACCTGAAGGTGGAAGAGCTTGGTGATTTACAGGGGCTCTCTGGGGAGGGAAGGAACCTGCCTGAGAAAGGGACTGCCTGGGGGATAGAGGGGTGCTAGGGGAAAGAGGGCCCCACGCTTCCTCCATCCCCCCAGAACCCAGTTGGAAGATGCCGAACACAGATGACAAGGGGACGAGGGCCTCAGGCCCTGGGAACCTGAGAGTTTGGCCCTCCTGGCTAGAGCTGGGGGTTGATTGGGGCACCTGCCCAGTGAAACCAGCCCAGTCCCAACTTCCCTGTCTGTTGGACTTTCCTGTCCCACGTGGTGGCCTCTGTGTCGAAGCCAGACAGTCTTCCTGTCACTCTGTCACTGTGTCTCGCTGTTGCATGACCTGCAGCTCAGAGCTGGTACCTAAGCTCACTGTCTGCTTGTGCCCTGATCGCTGTCACTGGTCACTGCGTCTGCCTATCACCAATGAATGTCGCTATGCCTCACACTTGGTATCATCACATGTTTTCTGTTGCTCGACACCACCATTACATAGTCACCATGTCTGCCAGTGAGTCGTGTCACCATCACACCAACAGGCATCGACGGCAACAGCAGTTCTGGGTGCAGTTAGAGCTCACTGGGTCTCCCTTCTCCATCCGTTTTCACTCAGTCCAGTCACAGCCACAGGTTTCATTCATTCAACAACTATTTGCTGAGTACCTTCTGGGAGCTGACAGTAAACAAGGAAAGCAGGGCTTGGGGAATCCTCTGCTCTAAGGAGGGTCTGAGACCACACCAACATCATATGTGATCTCCAGAGCATGTTCCGAGAGGCCCAGGCTTTGATAAATGCAGCTGTCACCTGCCTCCTCTGGCAGGACTGCCCCCTCTGCCCACCCTGCTCTGAGCAGCCCCCTCCCCCACCCCCACACACTTCCTTGGCCACTTGGGCCCTCTTTGAGAGGGATGGGTGTTTCCCACAGTGTCCTGTGAGCTCACCAGGGCTTGAGCTTGCCCTCGGGGGCCTGGACAAAGGTGTAAGGAACGAGCCACTTTGTTTCACCTGTCGCGCTATGCTTCTGCTTCTGTAACTCTGTATCTCCTCTCCGGCCTTGTTTCCCCTGGTCATGCAGGGTCAGCAGAGCCAAGGGTGTTCCTCCTGCTGATAAGACACACTGAGGGGGAGTGGGGAGGGGAGAGGAGTTAACACCAGGGCTACTGGGACTGAGAAATTCAGAAAGAAGTGACTTCTGGGTCTTTCGAGGAAAACAGCAACAAGAAGAAAAAGTTGTAGCTGACAGGGTTTAGGTTAGACCTAGAAAGAACTTCCATGTGTGAAGGAATGAGCAAACCTCACACAGAGGTGTCTGAAGGAGCGGTGTTGGGAAGCTGGGGTCATTGAGTCACCTGCGGGCATGCAACAAAAATCGAGGGCCCCGGTCCTCCCCAGATACCCCTCATTCCACACCCCTCTCTCCTGCGTGCACTCAGTACCACAGAGCACAACTCCAGCAAGCTAAGTTGCTGTTTGCAGAGCCGGTATGTCTTAAGAGTTCAGCTCTGTTTCAAGGATTTAAGGGTGCTTATGATTTATGCAGCGTGCTCCCGTTAGCGAAGACTGTCACTTGCTGCAGAGTCTGTCACAGTCTTCGGTGACAGTCTTCCCGTGCAGTCTGTCCTGAGTTTGTGGAACCTTTGTCTGCCTACAGAGCCTGTTTCTGTCGTAAACCTATGTCTATTTTCAATCTTTTGTTTTCTCAGAACCTGGGTCTTTTTAACCAGTCCGTCCCTCTTCCCTTGTGTCTGAGATACGCTGTGATAGCGAAGCTGCCCTGCACGCACAGCCTAACCCTGTCGACAGAGCTTGTCTCTGTCCTCGTCTGGGACCCTGCTGTCTGCCAAAAGACACCGTTCCCATTTGCAAAGCTTGGCCTATCCCTGTCAGCAGAACCTGTTTCCTCTGCATGCGTCTCTAGACGATGTCCTTGTTTGCAGTCTTTTCCGATTTCCGAGCGTGCTTCTGTCTGTAGAACCTGAGCCCTGTTTGTCCAGTCTGTAATGTTTTTCGGGCCTTTGCCTGAATTTCCCTGGATCGAAACGGTGTCAATTGCAGGCCCTGTTCCTATAAAGAGCTTGTCGCTGTCAAGGTCACTGTGTCTATCTGGGAGCACCTGTGACTTTCTGCAGGGCACATCCTTGTTTCCAGAGCCTGTGCCTCCCGCACACTCTTCCTAATTCCATATGGACCTGTTCGCAGAGCCTGTCCCTATGGACCGAGCTTTATCTATTTCCAAGCGCATCCTTTTCTAGAAAGCCTGCTCCTGTTTGCAGAAACCAGGCTCCCTACAAAACCCAGCCCTGTTTCAAGATCTTCCCTGTGTCTGGGGCATCTGTGCTTGATCACAAAGCTGATTTCCCTGCAGCTCCTTTCAGCAAATCCTGCCATCTCTTCTGAAGAGCCGTCACTGTTAACAGAGCCTGTCTGTTTGCAGAGCCTGTGTGGGCTTACAAAACCCCTCCCTATCTGCAGAGTCTGTCTATAGAAGCTCTTTCTGCAGAGCCTGTGTTTTGTTTTCAGAGCCTGGGTTTCTCTGCCCAGCTCATGAATGTTTGCCCAGCCTGCTCCCCTCACTCTCTAGGCAAGCTTGGAGTCTGCTTCCCGAGGCTGTCTTAGCCTAGAGGCTGCTCCTGGCCTCTTTCAAGAGCCTTCCTCTGTCTGGGAAGCACTTCTAAGATGGAAAATGTTCTGCCTGTTTGCAGACCTTGCCTATCCATGTAGATGTGGACTTTGCCCATATCTGCAGAGCCTGTCCCTATGCAGAGTCCCTGTCTTAAGGGTTTATCCTCATTCATATTTGCGAAGTCCTTCTCGGTCTGTGAAGCTCCGCCATACCTGCAGAAGCCGTGACTGTTTGTAGAGATTTTCTTTTTTTTTTGGGGGGGGGGGTTTGTTTGTTTTTTCCCAGTGTTCACAAGCTTTGCTTGTTTGCCCAGCTTGTCTGAATTTCCCTGGATAGAGTCTGTATCTCTTTGCACAGGCCATCCTTATACACACAGATGGTCCCTGACTGCAGAACTCATTTTCATCAGGAGAACCTTGCCTGTTGCCTCCCTTTCTTCTGAGGGAGCTGTCCCTGTTTTCAGAGCCTGTGCTTGCATGCAGGGCCTTTTTCTATCCACATAGCGTCTCACGCTCGGCAGGTGCCCTTTCTCTTTGCATAGCCTGTTCCTAACAGTCTGAGAAACCTATGCCTATTTGCAGCTCTGTCCCTGCGTGCGGAGCCTGTCTATCTACAGGCTTGAGTCTCATTTCAGGAGCCCATCTCTGTTTCCAGAGTCTGTCCCTCCCTAGAGTCTGTTCTTACTAGCAGAGCATCTGCCTGACTGTAACCTATCACTGTCTACATTGACTGCCCTGACTGTGGGTCCTGTGTCTCTCTGCATAGCCTGTTTCTAACGCCCTGTTTGCAGAGGTTGTCCCTATGTTCAAAGCCCATCCCTGTCCACAGAGCTCAGCCCCGCTTCAAGAGCATGACCGAGTTTCTGTTTGCAAAGTCTCTGTGTGCCCATGTCTGCAGGACCTGTCCTGCTTTGCTGGCATTTGGGTGTTTATAGAGCCCTCCTAATGAAAGGCATGTGCTATGATGAAGGTGCTTGCTTGACCAGGAGAGTTCTTGCTGGGAGCCAAAATGACAGGCGGCCAGGGTCTGAGAATTCTGGTTCTTGTTTCCTCCCTCACTTCTTCCTGGCCTAGGATGGACATCACCACGGGCCTCCCAGCCATCGACAGCCGTAGGGACCTCCACATATGGATCATCGAGGTGAGGGGCATGCCCAGATGGCAGAGTTGGTGCCACAGAGAATGTGTGGTCTCTGAGACTAGGCCCTTCCTGCCCCTCAACTCAGAACTCCCTCCCCCGCCCCCAGAGGGTCCTGGATGTGTGTGTGTGGGGGGGGGGTGCGTGTCTCCTGAGTTGTCACTAGGCACCTTTCTCTCCCAGAACCTGAAGATGGTGCCCGTACCCGAGAGGGCTTATGGGAACTTCTTTGAGGAACACTGCTACATTATCCTCCACGTGAGCACTGGGGAGTCTGTCTGAGAGGGTGGCATGGCCCAGCTGGGGAGTCTGATGGTGCAGGATAAGCTCCACCCTGAGAAGAAGCAGATTGGGAGCCCAACCATCCTATCGCACAGGGTCTGCTGCCTTTGAGGCCTCTTGGCCCTTCCCTCTCCATTCTAGATCTCCTCTAGATCTCCTACCCAGTCTCCCCAAGGCCCGTGGCACATCCTCAACCTTCACCTTGGTCTCCACTCATGCCTTGGTCCTCAGCACCCCCTTCTAGTCCGCAGCCCCTCCTCATACACACACATACACAAACACCTGGGCCCTAGGTCCCCCAGAGCCTGAAGACCACGCAGGGGGCAGCCAGAGACCTGCACTATTGGGTTGGAAAGAAGGCGGGTGCCGAGGCCCAGGGCGCTGCCGGCACCTTTGTGCAGCACCTACAGGAGACGCTAGGTGGCGCTACAGTGCAACACCGAGAGGTACAAGGCTACGAGTCCGACTGTTTCCGCAGCTACTTCCATCCCGGAGTCATGTGAGTGAGGGGACAGGGGGCGTGAGGGGACAGATCCGTGCGATGGCTGGGCGGCCTGGGGGACTGTGTCCCTCATCCCTAGTGTGTGGGGTGCTTTGGGATGGCTAACAACCTTATCGAGATACAAATCCCATACCATACAACTCACCCATTTAAAGTATGCAATTCAGTGATTTTTTAGTGTATTCACAGATTTGTGCAACCATCACAATTTTAGAACGTTTTCATCTCCCCAAAAAGAAGCCCCATATCCATTAACAGCACCCCTTATTTCCCCCAACACTCCTGCCCCCAGTCTGTATAGATTTCCCTATTCTGGACATTCCATGGAAATGAAATTATATAACACGTAATATGCATATATGGATGCACCACATTTTATTTATGTATTCATCACGTAATGGACATTTGGGTTTCTGTTTTTTATATGTTATGGATAATGCTGTTATTAACATTTGTGTATCAGTCTTTTGGGGGGGGTTCAAGTTCTATTGAGATACAAATGGCATACATCACGATAAGTTTAAGGTGTACAGCATAATGGTTTGACTTACATTTACTGTGAAATGATGACCGCTATAAGTTCAGTTAATATCCATCATTGTGCACAGGTTTTTGTGTGGACATTTGTTTTTCATTTCTCTTGGATCTATACCCAGGAATGGACACCAGTGTTGTTTTAGTTTGCTTTTATGTTACTGTGCCCAGTGCAAATATGTCTTTTGCTGTGAATTACTTCAAATATGTGTTAAATTAATAGTTGCAATATATTAGATTGAACCATAGGAAATTGCCAATATTCGATCATTTCTGTTTCATACATTGAACCTAATACATGCATATGGTATATACCAGAACACATACTGTGTTTCCCTGAAAATAAGACCTAGCCAGAGCCTCAGCTCTAATGCATCTTTTGGAGCAAAAATTAATATAAGACCCAGTCTCATTTTAATATAAGACCAGGTATAATATAATATAATATAATATAATATAATATAATATAATATAATATAATATAATATAATATAATACTGGGTCTATAATATAATATAATATAATACCGGATCTTCTATTAATTTTTGCTCCAAAAGATGCATTAGAGCTGATGGTCCGCTTAGGTCTTATTTTCAGGGAGTCATGGTATACACATGCACATGTAGCAAACACGCCACCCCATTTGTGTGCACCTATAGATGAACACACGTACACACATGCATGAATATTCATGCCCACCCACACACACATATGCTATGGCCAGAATTCCACACACTCACATCGATACTCCTGATGCACTCATGCCCCCACTTGTATACAGGTACATTGTTATGTGGAGATGCAGGCGTGTGTGTCCATGCATGTGGTCACATCTGCATGCATGTGTAAACAGGCACACTGTGCCCCCGCAGGTATACACACGTATACATGCAGGTGTCCACATAGCTACACATGGATAAACAAGTGTACACTCCTGCCCCCACGTGTGTAGCCATGTGCGTGTACACATGCTCCTATCTACTCACACACGTGTATTAAGCAGGCACATGCATATCCCCACATGTGTGCATGCATGTGCTCACATCTGCACTCGCTCCCGCACATGGCAGTGTATGACCTTACGTGGGACCCCCTTTCCTCCTCAGCTACAGGAAGGGAGGCCTCGCCTCTGCCCTCAAGCACGTGGAGACCAACATGTACAACATCCAGCGACTGCTGCATATCAAAGGGAGGAAACACGTGTCCGCCACCGAGGTGAGCGCTGCAAGGGATGCCACTTGACCTCCAGACTCAGCTCAGACTGCATATACTGAAGTATAGAGAAGTGTGGGGAGTGGGGGCGACCACAGTGTTGGCGAGTGAGGAGAGAGAAGGCAGAGCCAGGCTTCTAGCCCGACCCCCTCCATGGCTCCTCTGACCGTCTGTTTCCTCATCCATCTCATGGGCATATTAAGAACTTGGAAGGAGGTGGGGGTTCAGGCAGACCAGGTGGTATGCCTGGATGGTCCTTACGAGTAGCACAAGGGAAGTAGCATGATTTGGGGTGGGGGGCTGCACAGACATATGCTTTCATACATGCTGTCATGATCACCCATAGGTACACACACTGTCTCCCACTGTTATCCCTGGGGCCACTCTAGCCCACAGAATGCCCTTGTGCAAATTAGAACAGAGTGCGCCTTACTTGCATCTGTCAGGAAATTAATGGAAAATACTGACGTTGGCAGAATAAGACATTTTGCTGCCATCTAACAGGAGTTTGGTGTAATGAACACTTGGGTGTTTGATATCTGTCATGTGAATGAGGCCACCTGAGTTGTACATGTTATTGTCTGAATAGTATGTGGCAGCCTTGGGACTCACAGACCATCCCACACAGGCTCACACACTGTCACCCATAGATTCAGTGACTGTACATCCCCGGTCATGCAGGAACCCCATGCAGCCAGAGGCTTTTGCCTGTTACTCTGGCATAATTATCATAAGCAACCCCTTTTACTCTCCAATGTGTCTGTGTTTAGATGGTAGCCATGTTTATCCATGGACAACACACTGTTCCCCACGCAGGCACACATACACTGTCACCCATGAGATCACACACTTGTTCACATTTGCTGTTCCCCACATATGCACAGGTGTACATGGACACACACATCTACACACATGGATAAACAGACACGTGTGCCCCCGTTGTATACACACGTATGTGCACACCCTGTGAAATGCAGCATTACCTCGTCACATGCCTAGAGATGCACACGGCCGCACCCACAGTGACCCTCCAGCTCTTATATGGTTGCACAGACACGTGCCTGCACATGGTAATAGTGGTGTCACAGCCACACGTACATTCAGTTGCACACAGCTTCATGCGCACAAATGACACGCCGAGCTATGCTCACATAGGTGGGCACAGCTGTAGTACCTCTCCACCTGGGTGCTGGTGGTATGACACCCTGCCTTTCTCCCTGCCCACCTGGCTCTGGCAGGTGGAGCTCTCCTGGAACAGCTTTAATAAGGATGACATCTTCCTGCTGGACCTGGGCAATGTGATGATCCAGTGGAATGGGCCCAAGAGCAGCATTTCCGAGAAGGCACGGGTCAGTTTCTGCCTGGAAAATGAGAAGTCCAGGGCTAGGGGAGAGGGGCGGTCCTCCAGGTGCCCTTCCTCTGGCCACCCCAGGAGGTGGGTCTCGCTCTCCCCTACAACCTGAAAAGCAACTACTAAGTGCAAGCTGAGTCCAGACCCTGCATTGGGGGTACCCCAGATGCTCTCCCCCTGCCTCTGGGAGTTGAGCAGTGACAGGAAGGATCTAGATGGACTACCTGAGGGGTGAGGAGGGCATGCCGGGGAATCCCTGACTGCCAGGTCCACTCCGCAGGGCCTGGCCCTGACCTGCAGCCTCCAGGCCAGGGAGCGCGGTGGCCGTGCACACATCGGTGTAGTGGATGATGAGGGCCAAGCCACTGACCTCATGGAGATCATGGAAGCTGTGCTGGGCTGCAGAGTGGGCAACCTGTATGCCACCATGCCCAACAAGAGTATTAACCAGCTGCAGAAGGCCAATGTCCGCCTGTACCAGTGAGCAGACCTTGGGAGCGGGCAGGGTTGGTGGAATAGCCCGGGCCTGCATGTCCATCATTACTGCAATAACACAGGGTCTCTAGAAAGGCCTCCAGAAAAGGCTCGTGGGTTTCTGGGGCAGGCCATGTGGGACCTTGGGCCCAGCCTGTACTCTTGCATGGCTGCCTTTCAGAGAAACCCCTTATACAGACAGGGCGACTAAGGCCCTGAGAGGGCCAGGCAATTGCCTAAGGCTGCAGTGAAGTCAAGACTTCAGCTCAGGGCCCCAGCTCCAGTGCTGTCTGCCTCTGGGGGATGGGCGTAAAAGAGGCTAGAGTGGAAGGGCTGAGCTGCTCACATCTGGATGCCTGTCTCCCAGTGTCTACGAGAAGGGTGAGGACCTGGTGATCCAGGAGTTGGCAACCCGCCCACTGACCCAAGACCTACTGCGTGAGGAGGTGAGGCAGGCTTGGCCCCAGCTACCCCACAACTCCAGCCAGTCTGGACCACCTACTGACCAGCCCCCCTCTTGCTCCCAGGACTGTTACATCCTAGACCAGGGGGGTTTCAGGATCTACGTGTGGCAGGGACGCATGTCTAGCCTCCAGGAGAAAAGGGCTGCATTTAGCCGGGCTCTGGTGAGGCTGTGGGGCCCCGTCTCAGAGGGACATAGCACTACCCTGGGGCTTGGGCAGGGGTAGGTGGGCAGCCCTGCCCTGGGATCTGAGGGAGGGAACCACCCTACCCTGAAGTCTAAGCTGGGGGACATCCATGTTCTGGGGCCCGGGGCCTGGGAACCCTGTCTGACGGAGGAGGACATGGCCCTGCCCTGGGGTCTGAGCCTGGAGACAAACTGCTCTGTCTGAGGGAGGAGACACAGCTCCGCCCAGGAGTCTGAGGGGGTACACAGGGCCCTTCTCTAGGGTAATGGGGTCATGTGGCCTGCCCTGGGAGCCCTGACAGGGAAGAAGCACCCAAGCAACCATGTGTAAAAGGGGATATCCTCAGGGACCTTGGAGAAGTCGGTAGTGACGGAGCCAGCTCCATGAGGGCTGAGGAGCCTAGCGCACTGGGCAGCCCCTCCTTTTCCAGGAAGGGACACAGGCCTCTGCCTTTGCTGTGACGCGTTGTCATGGCCAGCACTTCCCGAGGCTCAGACTAAGGGCTCCCGCCTGTCCTCGGGGACCTCTGAGAAGTCGGTAGTGACGGAGCCAGTTCCATAAAATGGGTCATGAACTCAGTTAATTACTGCTGCTCAGTGCTCAGCTGGTCCTGCAGCCTGGGCAGCAGGTCCCCGTGGTTGGAGCAGAGCAGTGGGCCCTGGGTCCACACGCCTGACACAGCCCCCGCCCCAGGGCTTCATCCAGGCCAAGGGCTACCCGACCTACACCAACGTGGAGGTGGTGAACGATGGCGCCGAGTCCGCTGCATTCAAGCAGCTCTTCAGGATGTGGTCTGTCAAGCCGCACAGAAACAGGAACCTTGGTGGGACAGGTGGGATGGGTGAGTGGGAACGGTGGGGCCTGCGGGATGGGGCAGCACCCAGAGCCTTGGCAGGATGTGTGAGGGGGCCTGGTTGGATGGGGCTTCTAGAATGATGGGCAGGGCAGGTGGGGGGAGTCTGCGGGGATGGGCTAGGGGCAGAAGGCGCCATTGAAGCCCTCTGCCCACCCTCAGGTAAACTGAGTCAAGTAAAGCTGGACGTGAGCAAGTTGCACAGCCAACCTGAATTAGCGGCTCAACTCAGGATGGTGGATGACTGTTCCGGGAAGGTGGAGGTGAGGGGCATTGGCTTGGTTGGGGGGAAATGGGCACACAGGTAGGCTTTGTTTTCAGGTAAATGGTACGGCTGCTAAAGTGACCCAGGTACACATCTACACACAATCGGACACCCAGGGGCATGTCTACATATACACACACAAAGCCGACAGCCGGCTCATACACATCACACGTAAGCAATCACACACAGCCATGGCCACTCCCATGACGCTCATGGCACACAGCGCAGTACACTCGGACATTTCGTTGTACCCCTTTGTCACATGTATGATACAACCATACAGATGATGACATAGACACACATACTCACATCTTGTAATGGCACTTAGTCACAGCCAGGTCCACAACTGCAAGCACATAACGGCACAGATTCAACATCTCACATGATTGGTCACACCCGTGACCATCAACCCACAGGGGCACCAACACAGGTACACAGTCACGTACAGTCAGTCACAGCCCCACCCCCAATGTACAGTCACACACTGTCCTCTAGCCATTGTCTGGTGTTAGACCAGTGTTCTGGGAGGTGCAGGGTTTGGGGACCACCTCCGGGCTCTGTATGGGGCAGCGCGGCATCTTGACATGGCTGTCATCTGGGCAGAGTCTAATTCTTGTGGGATTCGGGGTTTTGTTTTTGTTTTTTTCCTACAAAAGGGGGGCAAAACTATGGTCCTTTCTGGCCCCAAGGCTGGTGCAGGCATGCTGAGAAATTCTGGGGACAGGACTTCTGGGCCTATGTGAGGGGTTCTGGTTCTCAAGGTGGGTCAAAGTCAGAGGAAATACTGTTTCTCCAAGGTCTCCTCCGATAATTGCCCTAATACAGATGGACAGACGCACTGAGTAGGGAGAGAACAAGATGACCAAGATAGGAGGAGATAGGGCAAGGTGGGGAGGAAGGGGGGAGCGAGGGGAGAGGAAGACAGGGAGGGGACACAGGGAGAGGCAGAGGAGACTGAGAAAGACAGAGAGGAGGGAGGAGACAGAGTTGTGGGTGGGGGGAAATGGAAGGAAGAGCAGGGAGAGATGGGGCACACGGGGGACAGGGGCAGACAAGGAGATAGAGAGGAAGACGGAAAAGCAGAGAGGAGGGCAAGGGAGGGAAAGAAGGAAGGTGCTGCAACTCAGGTCACAGCACAGAGGCAGGGAGGGGACCCCACCCAGCAGGGGCATGGACCAGCAGGTAGGGGAAGGGCCTGAGCCAGGAGGTCTGGCTGCCAGGTAAGTCTTGCTCCTGGGTGGCATGTGTTTGGAGTCAGCCTTTTCTGCAAAAGGTTGGATTCTGGATGCTCTGGAGACCTTCCCCAGAGATAGCTTCCGGGCTCTGTGTGGGCACAGGATGCCCAGGCATTGTTTCCCGTCATGGCAAGGAGGGCACTGTTACCCCCGCTTTACAGGTGGGAAAAACTTAAGCTCAGAAAGCTCTCACTGCCAGCACCAGCTGACCTGGGGTTTGACCAGGTCTGCTTGGCTCCAGAGCCTAAGCTCGCTATCCACAGGAACAAGAAATCACACTGTGAAGTGTGAGGAAGTGTATTCACTTCAGTCTTTGAACAGGCTTTGTCTTTTTTAAGTGACCCTTGAAAAAAGGGAATTTTTCCAAGAGCCCTGAATACTCACTTCTGCCAAGCTTCGGTTATCCTGGCCTGAGCAGTGAGCAGCGAGCAATCTGCCAGGACTCATGTGCCCCTAACCTGGACTGTGGCTGGTGGGGTCCGGCTGGGAGTGGTATGTGGCAGGGGTCAGGTCTGCCTTGACAGCCTCTGGAGGCCTCACCACTTGTTTGTCTCCGGCACCATATACCAGCTCAGAGTCCTGGCTGAGAGCAAGCCGGCACCAGTGTGCTGGTTCCTAGGGGTCCATGGGGGAAAGGGTCATCTGCAGATCCTGGCACAAGCCCAGCACAGAGCATGGGAAAGGTGCAGAGTTGGGGAGAGGCCCTTGCCTGCACAGATGGGGCTGAGGAGAGCTTTCTGGTTGGGCACAGGGTAAGTTCAAGTGGAGAAGCCACCTGTGCCCACTGGTACCCTGTTCCCCAGGTGTGGTGCATCCAGGACATAAGCAGGCAGCCCGTGCACCCCAAGCTTCATGGACAGGTGTATGCAGGCAACTGCTACCTTGTCCTCTACACCTACCAGAAGATGGGCCAAGTCCAGTACATCCTTTACCTATGGCAGGTGCGCTGGTGGGAGGGGGTGGGAGGCACCTTCCATCCCCAGAACTAGAATCTAAGAGCTGCTCCAGGCCCTCACCACCCCTGCCTGCAGGGCCACCAGGCCACCAAACACAAGATAAAGGCCCTGAACAGCAATGCTGAGGAGCTGGACCTCATGTACCACGGAGCCCTGGTGCAAGAGCATGTGACCATGGGCAGTGAGCCCCCTCACTTCCTCGCCATCTTCCAGGGCCAGCTGGTGGTCTTCCAGGTAGGGCCCACCTTGCTGCCGTGGCTGCAGCCTCACGGGCTCCTCCATGTGCCCATGGCCCTTATACACACAAACTAACAACTCTCTTCAGGCCAGGGGCACAGCTTACCACCCCCTACCCCGGTTTCCTGGTTCTTATCTAAGGCCCAGGAGCTCCAAAGGTGACCCCTGCCTAAGTTTCTTTCCCCAATCCTTCAAGCCAGCCACAGAGCAGGAGCCCAGGTGAGGAAGTTTAATTGAAAGGAAACCAGGACCTTGCCTGGGGTCACACATGGGCAAAGCTGGTCCCCACTTTCCTCCTTAAGCCTTGGGGGAACTATGCCCTGAGCCCTCAGAGATGGGATGAGGGGTCCATTTAGAAAGGCTTCGTTCCCTGTCCGAGACTGATGGGATCCTTACACCCAGACGGTCCAGAAAACAGTGGTCTTCAAGCATGGGTCCCCTGGGCCCTGAGGCAGCCTGTCCCCCACTGGGACGGGGAGGCAGGGCCCCAGGAGGCCTTGCCTCAGCCTGAGGCCCAGCCCTCTTGTAGGGAAGCACTGAGCACAGCGGGAAGGGGCCGCCAGCATCTGCCACGAGGCTTTTCCACGTGCAAGGCACTGACAGCTGCAACACCAGGACCATGGAGGTGCCCGCCCGGGCCTCAGCCCTCAATTCCAGTGACATCTTCTTGCTGGTCACAGCCGGCATCTGCTACCTCTGGTTTGGGAAGGTACCGCCAACCCTGACCACTCGATTCACGCCTGGGGCAGTGGTGCCAGGTGGGGAAAGGGCCACTCCACAGCAGATGTAGACTTCCAGTCCAACCTCAGATAGGCCGGGAGGGGGTGGGGAGAGAGGCCGTGGTGTCCCTTCCGGAACCTGGGGCAAGTTACAAAGTGGCAGGTATATCTGGGAGCCCACAGGTCAGAGCTAGGCCAGGCCTAGGCTGCCTCCCCTCCTTCCTGCCTTGAGCAAGGAACATGCCCCTTCCCAAGTCTCTTGGAAAAATTCCAGTTTGCCAGAATTTTCTCTGATCTTCAGCGTAAACCATAAATGATCCCTAAGCCTGGGAGTCCTCATCCCGTGCTCGGGACCCAGCGTGGATCCTGCTCAGCTGGAGAGACCGAGGCAGGGAGGGGAAGGGGGGAGATGGCTTGCTCATGTGGGGTCACACGTGGGCGAAGCTGGTCCCCACCATCAGCCGAGCCTCCTGTGACTCGCCCCTGTGAGTGGGGGCTGTGGGGCTGGAGGTGAAGACCCCTCTCCATGCAGGGCCTGACCCAGCTCTTTGCCTGCCAGGGCTGCAGCGGTGACCAGCGTGAGATGGCGCGGATGGTAGTCACTGTCATCTCCGAGAAGAACAAGGACATAGTGATGGAGGGTCAGGAGCCTCCTCAGTTCTGGGAGGCCCTGGGAGGCCGGGCTCCCTACCCCAGCAACAAGAGGTGACAGGGTTGGGAGGAGAGGAGGAAACACACCCAAACAGGGTGGTGACTAATTAAGGATCACATAGAGAACTGGGGAGGCCAGACTAGAACTGTGGACTCCCAGGGGCTCCCAGGAGCTCAGTCCACCCTCACCCCTCACTCCCCAGCCCTGGGTAACTTGGAGTAGGAAGAGGTAGGGAGAGCAGTGCAGCGGCGCCCTCTGCTGGCTGAATGCGCTCTCTGCATTCTCCAACCCCACAGTCCCAGGGTTTGTGTGTGTGTGTGTGTGTGTGTGTGTGTGTGTGTGTGTGAGAGAGAGAGAGAGAGAGAGAGAGAGGGGGGGGGGGAGAAGAGGGGAAAGGGAGAGGGAGAGGGAGGGGAGAGGGGAGAGGGGAGAGGGGAGAGGGGAGAGGGGAGAGGGGAGAGGGGAGAGGGGAGAGGGGAGAGGGGAGTAGTGTAGTATAATATGACATGTGGGTAAATAGCATGTGTGGAATAGGGTTTCCGGGCAGGAATTCCTGTCCGTTCTCGGAAATTTTTTCACTTTCCCATTCCCGAATCCCGAGATACAAACTGTTTTCTGTTTACAATGAGTCGTTTCCACAAAGTGACAGGCGATACTACCAACCACCTGGGTTCAAGGAGCCGATTTTCCCGATTTCCTGACCAACTTTTCTCTGGATTCGGAAACGGAAAAGAGAAAAAGATTCCCGGGCAGGAATTCCCGCCCAGAAACCCTAGTGTGCAAAAACAGTATGTGTGTGTGTGGTGTGTAAATGGACAAGGTGTATATCAGAGGGTAGGACAGAGTGAGGGCTCAAAGGGAGGAGGGAGCTGAGTCCTGGGCAGCTCTGTGTTGTCTGTGGGTTCTGTTTTAAGCACTGAACTCGCCCAAATCTCCTGAGCTCCTAAGTACTACTGGCCCCCTCTTTCAGACTAGCTTCCCTCCTCCCACCTTGGGCCTGAGGCCGGCTCCCAGCCCCAGGGTGGGACCAGCAGCCCTTCCTCCCAGGGAGGGCGGGGCTCCAGCTCAGGCCTGCCCACTAAGCCAGCTGACCCTTTCTAGTACCTACTCCTGGGAAAATTCATGGGGCAGCTTGTTCCACAGCTGGCTGGGGCTAGACGATCACCTAATCTACTTTCCCCACTGACAGATGGGGACACTGAGGTCCAGAGAGAAGCAGGGCATTCCCCCAGTGAATGAAGGGGTGGGTGGAGCTCAGAGGAGGGCCCCTACCTCCCACACTTGGAGCAGTTATTTCCCAGCCCCTGGAACGGGGCGGGGCTGAGCTGAGGGCTGGCTTGGCCCAGGCTGCTGGGCAGCACAGGGCTCTGTGCCCCTCACGGCCTTTTGCCCACGCTGGCCAGCCTCCCGGAGGACGTCTCCAATTTCCAGCCACGACTGTTTGAGTGCTCCAGCCCAATGGGCCACCTGGTCCTCAGTGAAGTGGTGTTCTTTAGCCAAGAGGACCTGGACAAACATGACATCATGCTACTAGACACCTGCCACGAGGTGAGGTGGCCACTTCTGCCCGACTGGCGTATGTCTGTATCTGTGTAATTGGGTCTGAGTGTGTGACTTTATGTTGCTTGACATATGACTACATGTAAAGCTGCGGGGGAGTGTGTGACTGTGTGTGACACTGACCCTGTGCCTTGTGTGACCATGGATGTGAGACGATGGACAACTCTGTGTCATATTGAGCCCACAGGAGGCTATGACTGTGAGTCTAGACACGTGTGTGATTGTGACGGGTTTTGTAGCTCTATGTAACGCCCTGTGCCTTTAAAATGGTGTGTGGTTCCAGGTGCCTGAGTGCATGTGGCCAACGTGTGTCAAGTGAATGACTGTAAACTGAATGACTGACCGCGTGTATGTGTAATGCCTGTGTGAGGCTGCATTTGCCTTTGGGCATGTGGCTGTGTAATGGCTGTAACTGGCCAGACCAGCCATAACCGGTGAGATGCTATGTGTGAGCCTCTGACTGGCTGTGGGTGTGAGACTGAGTGATTGTATTCGTGTGGCCGGGTAATTGTTTTTGTGTGGCTGTATGCAAGTTTTTCAAGCTGTTTTTTAGGGTGGGTGTGTGCAACTGTGTCATCAACTGTGATTGTGTCTATGTAACTATGTGTGACTATGAGTGACAGTCTGTGGCTAATTTGCTGTCTGACTGTAGTGATGGCTGATCGTGTCTGTGTAGCTAGGATCACGTGTGTGTCTGTGTCACTGTGACACTGTGTGAATGTGATGAGGCTCGTAGACTCCCGTATCACTCAGAGCAAAACCAAAGCCCTTACGGCAGCCCTACACGGCCTGGCAACCCCGACTCTCTAACCCGATTTGCTCCCACTCTCCCCCTTGCTTGCTCGTCAGCCACAAAGGCCTTTTCGCCGCTTCCCAAAGATGCCAGGCACACCCAGGGCCTTTGCACTGGTTGTTTCTTCTGGTTACACCACTTTCTCCCCAGACATAGAGTACATGACTTGCTCCCTCAGATCTGACTCAAATGTCATCTTCTCAGTAAGCCCCTCCCTGACTCAAATTTAAAATGACATTATTCCCACCACCCCCATACTTATCTTCTTTCCCTGCCTTATTTTTCTCCACCTGATACACTATAGGTTATACTTATTTTTTTTGTCTCCAATAAAACGAAAGCTCTACAGGGGCAAGGATTTTTGTCTGTTTTTTTTCCACTATTGAATCCCCAATGCCTAGAACAATGCCTGACCTACAACAGGTATTCAATAAATATTTGTGGACTGAATTCATACATGTATGCCTGTGACCTGGCATGTTTATGGGTGTGTGGGTATGGCGGCCAGCCTACTGGGTGTGTCTGGTTGGCTGGTGTATATTTTGGCTCCGAGACCATCTGATGGACAGGGGTGGGCCGGAAGTGGACAGCTCTGGGAAGCCCCTGCACCTGCCTAAGGCCAGGACCTTGTGTGATCCAGATCTTCCTGTGGCTTGGGGAAGCTGCACGTGAGCAGAAGAAGGCTGTGGCGTGGGGCCAGGAGTACCTGAAGACCCATCCAGCAGGGAGGAGCCAGGCCACACCCATCGTGCTGGTCAAGCAGGGCCATGAACCTCCTACCTTCACTGGATGGTTCTTCACTTGGGACCCCTACAAGTGGACCGTGAGTGAGGCCTGAACCCCTTGGTCCCACCCTAATTCGGGGAAGAGAGGCCTGCCCTGAGCAGACTGAGGAGGCATTGCTCTGCCTGGGAACCTCCAGTGTGGGGTGGGGAGACCTGGTCTTGACTCCTGGGTCCCATTGGTGCCCTTTCATCTCACCCCTGCCCTGCTTCTTGCCCCCAGAACAACCAGTCTTATGAAGAGGTGGTGGACGGCAGCCTGAGAGCAGTATCTGCCATCTCTGAGATAACAGCAGTTGAGTATTGAGGCTTCCCAGGGGTCTGGGCTCAGTGAGCATGTTCCAAATGGGCAGAATGGGCAGGGAAGGAGCCAGTCCCTAGCAGGAGGCATGGTTGCAGGTGGGGGCAAGATGGCCAGTGGACTCAGTATGGCCTCCTATGGGAGCTAGCCCCCATCTTCCCCAGACTAAATCCCCTCTCTGGACAGGAAGTCCACAACTTCCGGCTGTCCAGATGTCCAAGCAATGGCAGGACAGGCCCCTCGGCCCTGCAGGCCCTCAAGGGCTCCCAGGACAGCTCAGAAAATGAGCTGGAGCTGGGCCCCAATGTGGGCGGCACCAGCACCAGTGCCAGCAGCTACCACAGCAGCCCTGGATCCATGATCAACGGGGGCCTGCCCCGCGAACAGCTGATGCACCAGGCCGCCGAGGACCTGCCAGAGGGAGTGGATCCGGCCCACAAGGAGGTCAGTGCCTGAGACCCTGTGCCACTCCTGCCCCAGCACTAATGCACCTAAAATTGAGCTGGAGGTGCAAGGCATGACCCACTAATGGTGGGCAATGGGGAGGCTGCCTGGGGAGATGCGTGTTCCAGATGGGGTGAGGGGCAGACAGAGGTGGGAGAGGAGAGCCTTGAGCCCAGGGATGACACCTCTGAGTGGGACAGAATTCTGGGTTCAGTTGACACCCGTCCCCTGTAGCCACCTCCCCGCACCCCACAGTTTTACCTCTCAGATGCTGACTTCCAAGATATCTTTGGGAAGTCTAAGGAGGAATTCTACAGCATGGCCAAGTGGAAGCAGCAGCAGGAGAAAAAGCAGCTCGGCTTCTTCTGAGCCCGGGCCCTGCTCCTGCCAGTGCCACCCATAAAGCCAAGGCCCCCTGGGTAACACCCCCACACATAACTGAGCCCCAGGGGAGCCTCCTGGGTCACCCCCATCAATAAAAGCTTGATAAGGTGTGGTGTGTGGGCTTTCAAGTCTGGATCACTTAGTAGGTCCACCTCTGGGGGAAGGGGTCTCTGGGGCTGGAGAGGGTGGTCTCTCTGTACCCTCTTCCATGGAGGGGTTTGTTTCTTGCTGTTCCCTCCTGCCCAGGGGGAAAGACGGCCCCCTCAGTACAGTGTGAGTGTGGGGAAGGTGGAGAGTGTGGGGCTGGGCCACCAGCGCTCTGCGACACACACATGCACGCACTTTATAGGAAGCTTTTGGCATCCAGGACAAGACACCACAGGACTCAGTCTTATGATTTTTATAAAAACCCTCAACCTAGGGCTGGCCAGAGGGTGCAGAGGGCTGCAGTGTTGTTCCTAACGGAATTGAGGACAGATCTGGGGACCAGACCAGCTCCTAGGACCCCGGAGAGGCAGCAGCATAGACAGTACATCAGAGCAGCAGGCAGCACAGGCCTCTAGCTCTGAGCAAGAGGTTGGGAGCACCCATACCTGCCCTGTCCCCAGATGTGGACAGAAGAGAGCCTGGCCCGCTTCCAAGCCTAATCCTGGAGGGACACTTTCACAAACAGGGTGGCAGATGGGTACTGGTCTCCATTCTTGGACAAGAGGTGGACATGGCGGTATCCTGGCAGGCAAGTGGGCAGGAAGGAACACACAGGGAGAGTTCCGGTCACTCAGGGAAGATGCTTCAAGGGATAGCTGCCCCAGCCCAAGACATGCCAGGCCCTGCCTCCCTCCACCTTGCTGTCCCCTCCCCTGGACAAACATTTACCCTGCTTGAGGCTGTTCAGGGGGATGGTACTCTGGCCAATGAAGTCGTTTTTGGAGGAGGCGTCGTAATCCTCGACCACAAAGCGCACGAGGGCAAGCTCAGGCACAACCACCTCAAACTCAAACTCCGTGTCCCACAGCGGGTTGAAACCTAGGGGTACAGGCACCATGTCAATAGCACGGACACCAGCTCCAGGAGATGGGCCCAGCCCAGGCCCAGCACATACCGTTATTGGTGATTACTGCCGTGTGGCGGCTGGCCATGTCCCGGCCCACACCGTGGATCTCCACCGTCACCTTGGGGTCCACAATTGAATTCTTGCTCTTGTTGACTTTGGGCAACTGCTGCCCTGAGATGACCTGAGGGAAGGTGGTGGACAATTAAGGGTTTAGGAATGGTAGTGAGGGTCCCATCCCTCCTGTGGCTGGCCATACCCTGACATTGAGCCGCTTCGGAGTCCACCAGGGCCCTTGAGCCAGGGCACGTGAGTTGAAAGTGGAGCTGGGGTCTCGCAGGAAGGCAGGTTTCAGCACGTACCCACAGGCCCCGTTGTCTTGGAAGCGGCCCTGATACACGTCCATCTCTGCCCCAGGAGTCTGGAAGTTCAGGGCCACTACAGGTAGGACAGAGCAGTCATAGGCTGTGGGTTGGTCTCTGGGACCCGAGAGCCCAACCTACTCAGGGTACACTGAGGCCTTAGAGTCACACAGTGAGGCAGCAGGGTCCTGTATCACTGATGCCTAAAGCCCTCCTGCCACCCTAACTGACCTACCACACCAACCTCACATTCCATTTCTGGTGCCCGGATTCAAAGCACGAGTGTGCTATGGGATTTCAGGCACTGTGACCTGCTAGTAGAGGGATATTTCCAAACTGAGATCACCAGCTCCTGAGCCCACAAATCCTGCATCTGGCCCAGCTTGGGTCCCCAGAGGCTCCTGGTCCCTGGCTCTCTGGACTAAAATCCCTATTCCAGGCGTCCTCCCAGCCTCAGCCAGTCCATACCGATCTGGCAGCCCCCATTCCACATCTCCATAGGGCTGTAGTTGGAGGAGTCCGTTCTCCAGCCAGCGGGGTAGATCCTGCTCAGGTGAGTCACGTTGTGGCGGACCAGGCTGTTTCCTGAGGAGGATGTGACTTGGTCAGAAGTGGAGGCCTCCAGGTGAGCCTGAGCCCCTCCCCACCAGCTCTGCTGGAAAGAGCAGGGAGTCCTAACTCTGTCCAGGCCAGTGGGAGCCAGGCCTGACCCTGGCCAGCACACATGGTCAGACAGTGGACAGCACCCTCAGGGAGCAGGCCCCGGGCTCACCTGATTCTTGGAGCAGTCGGAGGGCACGGTTCTCAGAGAAGGACACGATCTCATAGAAAGCCTGCCCTGGGGTGCCAGGGCTGGAGAAGCCCCGGAAGTGGACGCTCTTGCAGTAAATGACCATATCGGAGAGCTCTTTCACTAGCCTGTGCTTGTCCTACTGGGGGCCATGGGGAGGCCCAGGTTAGATTCAGAGGTTGGGGCAGGTGGGCACTGAGAGAGCCAGAAACCCAGACACACAGAGAGAAGTAAACAGACAGAGAGAGAGGGGGGCAGAGGGTCTGAGTGGCAGCCACAGAGAACTAAGACAAGGCAAACATCCCACCAGGTGATGGGAGGTGATGATGGGGGAGGGCCCCAGGGCTGACCTCCCCCCACAACTTCCCCTCGAACCTTGGGCTTGTGTTGCACTCGGCTCCTTACTGCTTCATCCTCCATCTCGGCAGCCTCATCCTCATCTGACACGACAGTGGCCTCAGGGCCACCTTCCCCTCCCAAGGGCAGGAGCCCCCCAAGCTTCTTCCCTTTCACCAAGATCTTCCCCTTCAGTTGCTAAGGGTGGAGGGGCAGTTGGTCAAAACCAAGCTGGCCTCCCAGCCAGTTCCCCTGCCCTGTCCTCTGGGCACCCCCATCCCCACCAGGCACCTCAGGGGAAGGTAGGCTGGTGGTAGCCCCGTCCAGCGGCCGGTCCAAAAGCATGGGGCCCAGGGTGGTGCGCAGGTGTCGCGCCATCACGCGCTGCTGCTCTAGACTGCAATGGTTCTCCAGGGACAGGATGACAGGGTAGGGGGAGGCCTGGAGGCCCAAGAGCAGATTAAGAAGGGTTTGCCACCCCGATCCTCCCGCTCCTCACCCCACCCAGGGGCGCGGCCACCTTGAAGGCGTAGTCTCGGATGGCCCTGAGTACATCGCAGAAGAGGATCTTGGAAGTGAAAGTGTAGCCGTGGTAGATGACAGGCTCCTGGTTGGGCCCGTCCCAGCAGTCGAGCTCCAAACAGCGGCAGCCTTTGCATAACGCCCTGCGGAGAGGGGTGGTGCTAGGACCCTCTGGCCCCACGCCCATCCCGCCCAGAGCCCCGCCTCCGGGCTCCCCCGCCCCGCCCCATGCCCCACCGGATATAGGCCTCGGTGCTGCTGGGCCCGGTGAGCTGGTCTTCAAGCAGGTAGGTGTTGTGCGAGGAGGACACCAGGTAGTGGCTGAGCGGCTGGCCCATGTCTTGGTAGACCCGCCGGTGTGCCAGGTTGAAGGCGCTGCCATCAGCGGATAGCAGGTACATGAGGAAGCCGTCCTTGGTCATCTGCCGTTGTGCCTTGGCTGGGAGGGAGGAAGCCAGCACCAGTCAGAGCCCTCCACTGGCCAGCCGTTTCCTGGGGACCTTGCCGTGCCACTGCTCAGGGTGGAGGAGCCCCCATGCCCTCTGCCTCCCAGTCCTGAGCTCATCCTTAATAGCTCTCGGAAGGGGTAAGTTTGAGTCTCTCCAACCAATCTACCCCAGGGTGGGGGCTGTCTCCTCCTCTTGTGTCCCCTGTACTGTGAATAGGGTTCTGAGCGGGAATTCCCACCAGTTCTCGTGAACTGTTTTCGCTTTCCCGTTCCCGAATCCCGAGAAAAGTTGGTCAGGAAATCGGGAAAATCAGCTCTTTGAACCCAGGTGGTTGGTAGTATCGGCCGTCACTTTGTGGAAATGATTCATCATGGAGAACAGAAAGCAGTTTATATCTCGGGATTCGTGAACAAGAAAGTGAAAAAAATTCCTGAGAATGGGCGGGAATTCCCACCTGGAAACCCTAACTGTGAGGCCCCGTGAGGACAGGACCTCATCTTCTCTGTGCCTCCAGATTGGAGCCCCCTCCAGGACCAGGCTCCATCTTATGTCTCAAAGCTGGGCCCAGGATGGGCACCAAGAAGGAAGCAGGGGATGTGCTTTTCTAGCTTCTACTCTATTTCCTGGGGGAGAGGTCCTCAAAACCCCTTGGAGGAGAAATGAGGTGGCTAGTGATGCTGGAGCCCCGTTTCCTATCTGCCTGCTTTCATGGTGTAGGCAAATACTGACCGGGAGGACTGGGGCTCACTAAGGCACCCCCATCCCTGCAGCTCCCTACACTCAGGCTGCAGTCTCCCCAGGAATCTCCCAGCCCACTGTGGCCCTGGGACTGCAGGGCACAGGCCCTGGCCAGGCCCTCACCACTCTCGCTGGGCTCATAGCGCTCAATGAGGGAGAGGGCCAGTGCCGGTCCCGCCGCCTCCTCCCGCTGCTGGTGCTGCAGGAACGTCACTAACTGATCCACTGACAGGGTCTCCCCAGAGTTGGCAGCCTCAGCAAAGGTTTGGTCAATCTCCTCCCGCTGGGTTAGTGTCTTGTAGAAGGCTTCAATCTCCTCGTCTTCCAGGGAGTCTGTCTGAGAGCGGTCACATTCCTACAAAACCAGGACAGCCAGGTGTGCAGGCTCAGAACAGGCCCTGGGCTAGGGTCAAGGACCCCACTGCCAGGCAGACCCAGCCCTCACTGCTGCCTCACCCTGAAGATCTTCCGGGCATAGCTGTCATCCACCTGGATGTTGAGTTCCTTCAGAAAGTTCTGCAGCTCCTTGAAGCTCATCTTGTTGTCCTTGTTTTTGTCAGCTTTTCGCAAGCAAGAGTGAATCCAGCTGGGTAAGAACTAAGGAAAGAACCCAGGAGCCCTAGTACCCCCAAGGTCCCAGCCAGAGCCACGGTTCTAGCCCAGGGTCAATACCTGGGCCCATGTGGACTGAGGCTTCCTGTAGACACAGCTTCCCACAAGCCTGACTTACTGCATATGCGAATTTCAGGTGCAAGACCTGGTGACCTCTTGAGAGGAAATGTTACATCCTAGTACAGGGTCTTTTTTCCTATTTGCTGGCTTTGAACCCTTTCAAATTTAAAACAAAACAAAACAAAAAACATTTCTTTCTATAAAAGCATTCATTATAGACAATTTAGAAAATAAAGAAAAGTAAACAAACAAATCCCCCAGAGACCCAAGGATAACTACTGTTAACATTGTAAGGTACGTCCTTCCAGTTTTGAATATATAATTGTTAGCCAACATGACTAAAGCACTTGAGGCTTATTTTATAGGAAACCACAAATTTCAAGCCACTGACCAGAAGGTGGGGACATCACATGCAAAAACAAAGCCTAGATCACGTTGTCATGATTGGGGCACTCAGGCCCCCACTTCTCTCTTAACCTCTATCCTCTCTCCTCTCAACCTTGACCTTGAGAACTAGATGATTAAAACGTCTGAGTCTAGGTTTCCCATTGAAGCAGGCTGCTCCCGCAGCCTCCCAACTCCATGCTGGTTACAGATTAGGGAAGAGGGGACATCAGGGGGCTGCAGGTACCTCCCCTGCTTGCCTTTTACTATGAACCGTGTTCCCCTAAAATTCATACGTTGAATCCTAACCCCCACTATGATGGTATTTGGAGATGGGCCTTTGGGAGGTTTGGAAGAGGTCATGAGGTGGGGCCCTCATGATGGAATTAGTGCCCTGATAAGGAGAGACCAGAGCTTACTGTCTTTGTCTCTCTCTCTCTCTCTCTCTCTCTCTCTCTCTCTCTCTCTCTCTCTCTCTGCCATGTGAGGACGCAGTGAGAAGGCAGCCATCCAGAAGTCAGGAGGAAAGCTCTCACCAGAACCCAACCCTACCAGCACCCTGATTTTGGACTTCCAGCCTCCAGATCTGTGAGAAAATGAATTTCTGTTGTTTAAGCCACCTAATCCGTACTGTTTGGTATGATGGTCCAAAGCTGGGTATCTTCCATACCCAGGTTGCCCTGGGGACATCACGGCCAGTATCCACAGGCTTGGCCTGGACCCACTGCCACCAAAAGGATACTGCTGCAGCTTTTGCCGCTGGTCCATGGAGCCTGAGTGCTGAATGACCTTGCGCAGACCCTGCACCCAGTGCTGGGCGTCAGCGGGCGACGGGGCGATGAGGTCTAATGTGTTTCGCTGGTCCTTAAAGACAATGGAGAAACAGCGGTCCTCGGGCACATCACGGGCATACTTCTCCAGGCCCTCTGTGCGGTGTCCCATCCGTACCTCCTGAATGTCCTCGATGGAGACTGTAAGAAGGGGGTGGGGGTGGGCCAGAGAGAAGCATGAGGCCAACTCCAGCCCCTGGCATGGCTGAGGCCACAGTGGAAGGGGGCACAATTAGAGACATAGCCAGGGCATCTGGAGCTCAGGCCTTGCTTGATCCAGAGAGAAAGGATGGGGTCAGGAGGACAGACAAGGCGGACAAAAAAGAGGAAGGAAGACAGACACTGGGGTGGGAAAGGAATGTGAGACACAGTTGTATTGGGCAGAGTGGAAACACAGGGAATTACAGAGACAGAGAGGGACTGCCTTTAGGGCAGGAAGGGTACCTGGGACCCCAAACCCCCTGTTTCTGTGCTGTCGGGAGTAGGGCCCTGGGGAGAGGATTTGGGCAGGGCAAGGCTCTTAAACAGATGGGGAGAGACCATTGTGGAGCATGGGGCCTGGGACAGAGAAGAGGCCACATATCCTCCTGATCAAACTTGACTTTGGACCCGTCCTCCCCTCACACAGCCATGAAAGCCTCCAGGCCCCACTCCTGACCATTCAGGAGACTGGAGCCACCCTCAGTCTGCCCCGGCCTTGGGAGCTGAGGGCTGAGGGCCAAAGACAGAGAGACATGTGCTTGTGTCAGTGGGTAGAGAGGGCCTTGCCCCGTGTGTGTCAGTATGTGTCCTGAACTCAGGGAGTCCCTTGGCAAGGAGGGGGAAGGAAGAAGGCTCTGCCCTCTAGGGTTCCAAGAGTCAGACTGGAGGGTACTCCTTGGGGGTCTGAGAGATCATAGCATTCTGCTCTGGGGAGCCAGGAGGGCCCTGCTGTCACTACTCGGCCTTCTAAGCTTCAGGGAGCAGCAAGGCCCTGTCTACCCTTTCTTACCCCCAATGTGTCCTCCCTGGCCTGGCTGGGAGCCAGTCCCACTGGCTGGGCCCATGCTGGGCCTCCCAGCATCAGGGTCCAGGCTCTGTGTCTGCCCCACCCCCATCCTGAGCCATCTATATCCATCTGCCCTGGTTCCTAGACCAGCTCTGGCTGAAAGCCCACCTGTCCCTTCTGGTGCCTACTGGTACCCTGAGTGCCCCGGGGCCTCCTAGCCACCTGCAGGCCCCACGGGTGTGCCATGTATCCAGCCCAGGCAGCAGGCTCTGAAGAGTAGGACACGTGAGCCCTGGACCATCTAGGGTGCAGGGGATATCCTTGCTTAATCCCTCTGCCCACAGCCTCCTGTGCCCTGCTAGGCCCCATACCAGCTGCAGCTGACCCAGGCTAGGAGTGAAAACAGGAAGTCTGAGCAAGCCATGGAGCTCCCGGGCCAACACCCCCACCCTGCCTTCACTGCTGATAATGCTTTGTCTGCCTCTGGAAACCAGAGTTGAGGGGGGTGCTAACGGTGGCAGCGTCAGGGAAGACTTAGGGATCAGGAAGCAGAGGCCAGAGAACTGGGGGTGGGGGCGCTGCTCCACTCCTCCCTCACCTAGCCTGTTTCCCTGACGGTAGAGTACAGTTGAGGACAATTGTCTCACTTGCCCAGAGAAGGGAAGCAGCCAACAGGCAAGTTCAGCGCAAGGCCTGTCTCGGAGGCTTTGAATGGAAGAGAGCCTCTTCCGGCCACGGTCCCTATCTGACTATATCTGATTCCCAACCCCAGGCCTGACATCCCTGCAGCCCCTCCTGGGGTGCAAGCCCCTTACTTATCTGCCTTCCTCATTCTCGCCTCTACACCTTTGCTCACACTGGGTCTCCTGCCTGGGATGATCTTCCTGCCCTCGTGTCACAGCTGTACCAGTGTGAGGGTCTCATTTCCCCAGTGCAGGTGTAGAAAGGCCTAAGTCTCTACTACTCTGCTGCCCCCACACCCAGCCCAACAGATGCTAGGTACCCTGGGAACCATGCATACGTACCAGCTGGCCAGTGGGCTCCCAGAACCCCCAGGGCTCAGAGTGTATAAGATAACCCGTTCCCACCATGGTACCTCCTGCCAGCGTCTAACAGGAAACCTCATATCAGGGCGGAGGCATGTGAAGGAGCCCGGCTTGTTCCCCAGAGGAAAGGTCAGGATCACTCCTGCTCTATGTGGCACATGTGCACTGAGGGTGGTTTTCTGAAAGCGCCTCAGGCCCCATCTTCTCTGACCCTGGCCAGCCCTGCTCAGAAACCTTCCATGGTCCACAGTCCCCAAGGCCCAGCCCCACTCTTCCCATCTGACCTTGCTCCTGTCCTGCCTCACCTCTGACCCCTCCATAGGCCACAGGCCAGCAGGCCATCTCAGGTTTCTGCCCAGACCCTTCCTGTGGCTTGTCACCTGTGTCTGGTCTCATTCCCTGCAGACCTGCCAGTGGGCTGACCCTGCCTGACCTTCAACAGCCAAGGGCAGGGGAATGAGTGAGGGCTTTCCAGGGGTCTAGGCTATGTAAAACCCAGTGGCAGTGATGTCTCTGCACTGTCCAATACAGCAGCCACTAGCCACATGTGATGATTTAAATATGAATTTGTTAAAATTCAATAAAATTAAGAGTTCAGTTCCTCAATCACCCTAATACATTTCAAGTGCTCAGTGGCCACAAGTGACTAGTGGCAACTGTATTGGACAGCACGGATATAGAACATTTCCATCAACACAGAAAGATCTCCTGGATAGCATTGGTTTGCAATTTTCCCACCAGGTAAAGATGCAGAGTTAGACCTCTCCTTTTACAGAATTGTTAGGGCATTCTTGTGTTAAGGAGAGCAGTCCTTAACACAGAGCTTTCTCCCTAAGGCCTTGTAGGGAACACTCTCCATTTGCAGGCCTGAGCGTTAGGTTCCTCAACCCTTTCTGAAGCTTATAGAAAGCCCTCAGACCCACACCCTCACGGGAGCTACCAAGCTGAGGCTTCTTTTCATGTCCTAGCCCTGCTCTGCCTCAGCCTCCCTGCAATGGCCCCAGTCCCAGGGGAGAGCCCCTTCCGGCGGCCCCACCTCACATCCTGGCCACTCATCCTGGGAAGGGCCTTACCTGCCCCCAGACTTGGGGCTGGCTTTTGCCCTACCACACCTGGAGTTCTAGTGTGCCCAACTTTGCTCCTCCCCACAACCTCCAGGGCAGATACCTGTGACGTCATACAACGCGGTCCACTTCCCTCCCTCCTTCTGAGCCTGCTTTCCCATCTGTGGCCATGGTTATATATCCCTAATCCCCAAAAGGCTTTAGCATCTCCATCTGTGGTCCTCAGTCCAGGACTGCCCTCTCTGGCCCAAACTAGAGCTCAGTGTTTTAAATGACTCCTCTCCCTAACTCTGACCCACTTCAGGTTCCCCATATCTGGTCCCCATTGCATGATTGACCTATGCCCCACCAGGCCAGGCCTCGTTTCCCTATCTGTGGTCCTGGTCCATTATGGACCTCCACCCCCAACCAGCATCAGTTTCCCCATCCAAGCACGGACTGCACACTCTGCCTCCTACCCCAGGGCCCCGTGGCACTCACACAGCTGGGACTCCGGGCTCCGCATGACCTTGCGGGATTCCTGCCAGATGGTCTTGCAGTCTTCCTGCAACTTGTAGAAGCGCTCTCTCCGCCATGAGTTGGACTTCACCTTCAGGAGCTGGCTGCCCTTCAGCAGTGCCTGTAGATCCTCATCATCTTGGAGGCCTAGGGGGCAGAGCTGGTAAGATGCCACCTCCTCCACTATCCCTGCTGCCCTAGGCCCCATGCTAGCCACGCCCACTTCCAGACCCTCTCGGAGCCCACTTTTCACCAGCCTATCCTCGGTTCTCTGCCTCTACCATGAAGTCATCTCTGATTGCCAGCTGAGGCTATGTAAACCTTAGGACACCTACCCACTCAAGGCCACACGGTGACCTGCCACCCACAGCTGAATGGACCAAGGGAGGGCAGCTAATCTAAGAACACCTGGTCCCAGGGGGATCAGAACCCTAGGAAGTGGCCTGGCTCTAAAAGACAAGGTGGGCCCTTCCTGAGCACACCTAGGGGTCAGAGTAACTTGAAGGCAGCTGAGACCAAAATATCAGGCAAAGCAGGAAAGACAAGGGGCAGACACAGAAGGAAATGGAGTCCAGAGCACCACGGAGCCCAACCACCCAACTCCAGTGGCTGTGGGATCACCAGTGCCCAGGTCCAGGTCCCCCTCCTAACTCATTGTGACCTGGGCAACTGAATTCATGTTGTGGGGCCTCTGCTTTCCTGTCTTTAAACTGAGGATAAAAATAGGATCTCCCTCAAAGGGAAGGTCTAAGGTTAAATGAGATGATGCACGTATCTGGGGAGGTCCCGAGGTGACAGCAGTTGTAGATCTTGGTGTCAGAACTGTGATTATTGTGCGGCCGTCGTGCCCACCCCTGCCACCCTCACCACTGTTGTCCACACCCCTGACTTGGACTTGCTTGAATGGATCTTGATCCTTGCTCCCAGGACACACATGAGCCCCCTGCAGCCTCTGTTGGGCCTGCTGGGATGCCCCTGTCCCTCCGTGCCCACCCCAGCTGAGTCTCCTGGGTCCAAGACCCCTCAGGGTATAGCAGCACTAAGTCAGAGTGCAGCCTTTCAAATGCTGAGGCCGGGCCTGGTCCAGGGCCACACGGCAAGGACCAGAACCCGGGCTGCTTGGTACCCTCCAGCCAAGCTCTCTTGCTGTGTCTCTCAGAGACACAGACTGGCTCCCAAAGATATGATGCCCTTTGTCCAACCAGGCCCAAGCAAGAGGAACCAAAGGGGCATCAGGGCTGGCTCCCCAGGAGCCCTCACCCCCAAACAAACCCTGTACTAACTGTGATTAAGGAGAGAACCCCCAACCTTAATGACCCATCATGGTAATACAGATACATACATCTATATCTGCATCTGTATGTATCACCCTATATCTGTGTCTATATCTGTACCTGCATCTGTCTCTATCATCCAAGACACATGTAGTCCAGCAGCCAGCTCTGTTCAGAGCCAATTGGCCATTATCTCACCTCACATCTATTCCCAAAACTAAAACTGTGTGGCCTCAGCAATCTTTATTCTTTGGCTCCCCCAGAGCGGTGGCATCATAGACCATGTGGGTCCAGTCTGAGGGGCCTGTGCCTAGGCCTATAGGCTTTTCTTTTTTGAGCCCAGATCCTCAGCCCTTTATAGCCTCTCCCACTTTATCCTTGTCCCCCCACTCCCTAGCCCGCCCCCCACACCCATGGGACCTACAGAACCTCCTGTACCACTTCCCTAAGCCTCAGCTGCCCACATCCTCTTTTTCACTCCCCAATCTCCTGCCTCCAGTGGGTACAGAGCCCAGTGCTAACAGCCACTCCGCTGTTGCATTAGGCAACTCCCTTCCCTCTGTTCCTCCATCAGTATTGAGTGAGAACAGTGTCGGAGGAGACATCTCTGGGCCTCCTCAGAGGTGACACTCTGGTGTGGCCACCTTTGTCCCAAGTCTCTCCACCACTTCCAGGAGACCCCTCTGCCTCGGTGTGAGCAGTTCCCCCTTCAGCCCCAGGGGAAGCCCCGAGGGCTCCTGCAAGATGTCCTAAACCATTGGCTATCTATAGGGCTCGAGACCAGAGGAAGGGGAAGGGAGTCCAATGCTGCCAGAGGAGCCACCTCAGCCTCTGTTGGGGATTCTGTGGTCCTTTCTGATGCTGAGGTGCAATTGGGAGGGACATCTTACCCTTGGCCTGGCCTGCATCCCACCCCTTAAGCTGGGCACACATTAGGGTAAGCCATTGCTGACAGCCCAGATGTAAATGGGGGAGGGGGTCGGAAAGTAGGTGAGCCCCATCCTCCAGTTCTGGAAAACACCGTGAGGAGATGACATGTTTATCCTGTTCTGGAGCCAGGCTGTGGCCCTGTCTGCAGTCAGGCAGAGATAAGCCCCCTAACTGCCGACATAACTTCCGGAACACAGACCTCCGTCCCAAGGTGGACCTTGATAACCGCTGCCCTGTGGGCCACTGGGAAACCTGGTCAGGCACCTCCATCTCTGAGCCTCATTTGAGGTCCTTTTGTTTCTGAGATCTCTGCGCTGCCCGTTCCCACTACCCAGAAAGTCTGTGGGCACCCCTGCCAGCCCCACTCACTTAGCTGTAGTACCTTCTCCTGTGGAAGGGCGGGGGTGAGAGGACTCTGAGCTCAGGGGCCCGGGGGTGACCTTGCAGCCTCACCAAGCTGCCCAGGCCAGCTGCACACAGGAGGTGGCCCTGGGGAGGAGTGCAGACAGTGCTGCGGATGCTAATAAAAAGCTGACGGGAGTACCAGGAGTCCTGCCCAGGTACCGAGGGTGATGCATGATGGACACAAACTAGGCCTGGGACCCACAGCAATGCACACCACACCATCACACCATCACACAACCTCGAAGAGACAATGAGTCACACACAGTGATACACATTGTTACATGGAGTCACACACAGCCACACAACATGCAATGCCAGAACATCATCATCATCATCATCACCATCATCATCATAGCATCCACCATCATAATAATAGTTAATATTTGAATAAGATACTGTTCTTAGCACGTGTATTTAATCCCCCCCCCACAAGCCTGAGGAAAGCACTACCATTATTCCCATTTTATCGATGAGGATCTTGAGGCTCAAGGAAGTTACATGGCTGAGTCAGGACTCAGAAGCCTGTCCACAGGGTCAGTGCTCAGCAACATTACAATATGCAGCCAGCACTCAGAAGTACACTGCCACAAAGAGTAACATCAGAAAATCCACATAACATACACACCCTAACAGAGTCCCTCTGAGTTACCCCAGGTCACATCTGTCACCCACAGTGCACAACATCACACAGTACCACACACTGTCTCACAGACCATCTCATTGGATTACACAGTCACAGCAGTTACACACTGGGCCACATATCCTCGTAAATCTGTAAACAGGAGGGGTTAAGTGTGACAAAGAGCAGGGAGTCTTGGAGGGGCTGAGGTAGATCAGGAGAAGGGGTAACCCCCATTGTACTCACCCCACGGGCCACCCCTGCAAACACAGTCCCACAGTAGGTCACACACTCACAGGAGTACTAAACAGGTTCAATTAAAAGGTCGAGGGCACGATTCAGAGCTCAGGAACATATATTGTTTCCTGCCCCCGCTGCCATCCCAGTCTCTGCAGATCTCAATGCTCCCTGCATCCCTTACCCAGCCTCTGCCCATTGAGTGCCGCCACTTTGAGGCTCTGCTCCTGCAGGTAGAGCTCTCTGGAGCGGCTCCGGCTCCGACCCCCCAGGAACGGCATGATGCTCCGCAGAGCCCCTGCCGCCCGCGGAGCCTGGCTCGGGACGAAGCGGCAGCCTCCAGAAGCCTGCCTAGGCGGGAATACAGGCGGAGACCAAGCCTGGAGGGGCGGAGCTAGAACCCGGTTGGAAGGCCCAGGAGGCGGGGCCTCGGTCCTAGAGGCGGGGCAAGAGGGAAATCTGGACTGGAAGGGGCGGAGCCAGACCCAGAGGAGCGGAACAGATGCCCCTGGAGGTGGGGCGAGAGCGGAATCCGGGAGGGGAGAGGAGGAACCAGAGTGGGACAAATCCGTAATTCAGGAAGCAGATCAGTGGCGAAAGCCAGAACCCAGAAAGGGGATTGAGGGCAGTGACAGAGCCAAAGTGGTGGGGAAGGGAAGGAGCCGAGTTTGGGAGACGACGTAGAGTCAGAGCCAGACCCAGGAAACCGACCTGGGAGTAGCCAAGGCCCAGGGCGCGAACCCGGAGAGGGTCCCGCACTGGAAAGGCGGTGTTTGGCAGAGAGGGGCGGAACCTCGAATTTGGAGGCTCTGTGGGGGCGGAGTCCGACCAGGGCGCCGAGCCTGAGCCGCGCTTCTAAACAGCTGGGGGCCTGGAGGAGGACTCAGGAGCTGGGCGAGACAGAACTAAGGAGGGGCTGCCTGGGCTACAGAGTCCAGCGGTGAACGGGATGGAGCCCGTGCCAGACAACCGAGGCTGCCAAATATTTTACTAAAATAAGGAATTTATTGTGACTCAGCTGGCTGTTGCCTCACTTGTGAATCTCAGGCAGACCTGTTTCTTTCTCTCTGTTTCCCCACCTGAGTGGGGTAATCTCCAAGGTTCCAAATGCGAATGGAATTCTTGGAAAAAATGCTGATCTTGAAAGGAATCCATTAACGCAGGCTCGCTTTGATAAATAGGACGACTGCAACTTTATACAAAACTGTGCTGCCAGTGTACTCGGGAACAGTGGGACCTTTCATGTAAGTTACAGCTTCCCTTTCATTCACCCAGCAATTATTTATTGAGCCCCTACTGTGCGCCAAGGTCAGGGCACCACCCACTCCAGGCCTGATTCATTTCTTTTACTCCCTGACTCTGAATAGTTCTTCCATTCGCCTCACTTCAGCTCCATTCACCAGCATTGACAGTGAGTCACTGGCAAAGCCAATTATTAAAACAGACAAAACACTGAAGTGCATGCAGAGTGACATGCCTAAAGTCACACCAGAGAATAAATCATGAAAACGTGTGTTAGTGTAGATGAGCTGATATATGAGCATAGACAAGTTATTCTTTTGGAAAGCAGGAGAAGAGCCAAGTGTAAGGGGACCTCTGTTTTAGAGAAACCATGCAAAGGTTCACTGAAGGACCAAGCATAGAATCACATCTCAATATAATTTGCTTCCTTTGAATTCTTAGGTATGTTATGTGTTTAAAAACAATCCTGAGAAGTGGTCCACTGGCTTCACCAAACTGCCAAAGGGGCCTATGGCACAAAAGTTACTGATCAGTGTTGTCTGTATAGTGTGGGCCTGGAACCCCAGGAACAGAGCTTTGACACATAATTGAGGTAGGTAGGGGGCTGGCCACCGCAACTTGCTATGCTAGTTCTGGAACCGTTATCTCTTGGGGGTACTGGCTTTTTAGCCAGCCTAGAGGTCCTATGACATTAGTGCTTTATTCTCACTTCTTCTGTGAAATGGGTATTGAGATTCTGTGGATGAGAAAACAGGCCCAGGGAGGCAAAGAGATTTGCCCAGGGTCACAATACAAGTAGAAGCAAAGCTAGGACTGAGCCCAGGTCTCCTGAGGCCAAGATGAAGCCAGGCCCCAACCTGTCTTCCACTTTTACAAATGCCAGTTCTTACAGTGGGGCAGGAGGGATTAGGTGTAGGAGAAATTAGTGGAGGTAGCTGTGTTCAGTGAGGACAGGGCCCTGGGAGGTCATATCCTTCAGGCACATCTGGGGACCTGCTCCAGGAATCAGTGCAGCCCTGGCCAGAATGAAGAAAGCAGAGGCAGTGAGTTAGGACGAGGAGGAGGCTGGGAGCCCGGAACGTCAGTCTGAGGGCTTCAAAGCCTTGGGAAGGAGCCTCTTGATTCTTGAGCCCGGTTCTGGTCACATTTTTTCCTGGCTAGAGACTCCCTCATCTCCCAAAGAACCAGACAGCAACTCACAGGACATGGTCACTTAGGGGGTGGGCCTCCTTGCAGGAACATAGCACCTGCCGGTACCAGGCACTATTCTAATTGCCTTATAGGTATTATTATCTCCTTCAATCCTCATGGGAACCCTACAAGGTAGAGCTCTTATCCCCCACTTACAGATGAGGAAGCTGAGGCACAATGAAATCAAGAAATTTGTCTGAAATGAAAAAGCCAAGTCTTGACCTTGATCAAGTAGTTTGCCCAGAATCCATGTCTCTATACTATACTGCCTCTGCATGCATGTGGGGGTGAGGACAGAAGGGATATTTCATATCTAGGGGGGCCCCGTAGCCCCCCAGGCCAATGGAGGGGGCCTTTCTGCAGCAACCCCCAACTGCCTAAGCCAGATAGTGTCATCCTGCAGCACATGTCCAGTGCTTTGAGACCTGAAATATGAAAGGAGTGCAGACTCTCCGATGAAAGTGTTGACAATCTAGGACAGCACAGGGTACAGTGACCACTCCCTCCCACCACCAGTTCTCCTTGACAGGTCCTTGCTTCCCCCTTCTGGCTTGCAGGAGGGACAAAGGTCAGCCAAGGGAGGTAATTTGGGGTACTGAACTAAAAGTGGCAGGGCCTTTAGGGAAACAGCTTGGGGTTGTAGTGTTCATGCCAGCCCCACAGGAAAAGCTGGACGGAGTCAGGCATTCAGAAGGCAGGTCTCAAACAGTATGGGCCAGGGCGGCCAAGCCCATGTCACAAACAGGATGGGCCAGGGCGGCCAAGCCCACGTCACAGGACTGGGATGCACTGGCTGAACCTCCATGCAGCTTCCTCTCCAGGGAGATAGCAGGGCTGCCAGAGGGGAGAGGCTGGACAAAGGCACAGATGCCTGAGGATGGAGCCCATTCCTACATGAACTGAGGCTGCAGCCCTGCCAGAGGCAACCAGATGGCTTTTAAGACGTCGGAGTGTGAGGCAGGCATGGAAGAGGTGGCAGTGTGCAGGGTAGACAACACTAGCTAAGTGATGGTAAGAGAGAAAGCAGGTCTCCACTGTGGCCCTCTGAGCTGCCCAATCTCCCTTCCTGCCAGGCTGGCAGGAGCATTAAGGACACCTCTGGCCTAAGGAGAGAAGAGGGAGCATTGGAAAGAGTGGGGATCCCTCGACCCTGGCTACTGGTATGAGGTAACAGCTCTAGGCACTGAGCAAGGTCTCTCTGGGCTATGGGGGCCAGGTCTGGGCCAACTGGGGAACATAGGACAGACTGGGGACTGCCTGATAAGAACATCTCCGGGTCCCTCTAAATTCTAGGGGTCTCTAGTGAACAGCTGGAGGGCTTTGCCTTTCTTACCCAACTATTATCTCCATGTATGCTTTAGAATAGGTGGCATGCAACCCCAAAGTACTAGAAAACAGAGGGATATATGGTTAAGCAGTGATTGCGGAGAGAAAACCAGGGTTTGCTGAGCTGACAAATGATCTGCGGGACAGGAGGGAAAGCCCGCCCCCCCACCCCAAGAGTGGGTGAGTCCTCAAGCTGGAACAAAAAGATGCCAGGTTCAGGATTGGGGGCCCGTCCAGCCAGAAGACCTCCAAGCCTTACAGCCGGAAGGCCCACGGCTGCTCTCTCTCCTGGAGGGACAGCGTTAGGGCAAGGAGCTGGCTCAGACTCCGTTCCCGAGTCACAGGAGACAGAGCTCGGCTGGAGAAAGGGTGGAGCCGCAGGCATTTCGAGCTGGAACTTGGCCTCGTCCCGCCAGGAGGGTGCGCAGATCGGGGGAACAGGGCTACTCCTCCCTGCCTGGGCAACTCTGACTATGATTTCTGCGCGGGGCGGTTTCCGCGGCACGGTCCGACCTCGGCCAACCTTGCACACCTCCTCGCCCTACCCACAACGCCCACCCGCCACACCCACGCGGCCGGACGCGGTCCAGGCACGCCAGAGTTTTGGGGAGCCTCTCCTGGAGGCCCGGACGAGGCGGGGAGAACTCGGTTATTCGTGGATGCTCGTTCCTTCCCTCCTTGGCTTTTCCGTGCGCGCTGGACCATAGAGCCCAGCTTTCAGTGACCAGGATAAGGGGGAGTCCCCGAAGCTGGGGTGACCAGGGGGCAGTCTTTAGGGAAGTCTTCAGCCACGTATCCCTCCCTTCCCCCCGGTCGGATCGGGGGGGACAAACCTGGAAACGCCCAGGGTCGCTCCCGGCAGTCCCACCCCGAATCCTGGGCCGAGATTTCCCCACAGCGACAAAAGGGCCGAGGGGCGGGCCCGGGGCGGGGCGGAGGGCGGCTGAAGGAGCTGGGGGTCTTCCGCTCAGAGCCACGAACGGCTTTCTGCTTGGTCGGACCACGCAGGCACTCCCTGCGCGCCAGCCGGGCACTCACCGTGCAGGGTCAGGAAGTCCCGGCACAAGTCCATGCCCGACGCGCGGCGCGGCACGGCGGGAGCCGGGCGCCGCGGGACACACGTGCGCGGCGACAGTGCCGGCGGCAGCGGGTCCGAGCCGAGTGTGGTGGAGGCCCGAATGGACTACGGTGGGAAGAGGCCGGAGGTGGGCCTGGGACACTGCCCCGCCCCCCGCCCGCCTGCGCCCCCGCCCCCCGGATTCGTCAACTCGCGTCTCTCCCCGCCCCCTCCTGGGGATCGGGGTGGGAGGACAGAGTAGGGGCTGGGAAGTCTGCCTAACCCTGGCCCCTGGAGGGTAGGCGCGCCCTGGCCAGAAATAGCCGGATCCGTTGGCTGCTGCCACCCACAGGCCGCGGGCCCTGTCATTACCTCGGGCGGCCGGGCCCCACGCCCTGCCTGTGGGCGCCTCGCTGGGTTTGGGGTGATGCTCCAAAGAATCTGTTGTCATCCCGGGGAAGGGACCGCGTAAAGTCCGACGCCCAGCTGGGCTGCTGCGAAAGGGGCCCTCCGTGTCCAGGCGTCCATTCGCAGCTCCCTGCAGGTCTGCTTTCCTTTCTGCAAAATGGGTGCATGGCTTCGGAGAGGAATGTCTGGATCTTGTCGGAAGGAGGGTCTCCTCCCCTTTCTCTGGGAAGTTTCTAACCCCAGGAGCGACATTGGTGAGGACTTGGGTGGGGTTGGGGAGAAGAAAGCTCACAGCAAGCCAGTGCAGGGAGCTCACCTTTGAGACCCCCACAACCTAAACTCCTGGCCATCTGTGCAGCAGAGTGGCTGACAGGTGTAGGATCTGGGGTTGGGTGACATTCCCAGGGTCCATGCTTTGGGTGGGCTCCCAAGGAGCTGTCTAGGCAAGGGTCCCTTATGTGGACCCCACCACACACACACACTCCCACCTTTAACTCTTGCAACCCAGACATTCTTTTTATAGGGTATCCAGAACCCCCCCAGGGAAAGTCCAGAGATCCTACTGCCCACCACGCTTTGGGAGAGACCCCAGAGGGCTTCCCAGGATGAGGGGTGCTGGGCCCAGTGAATCACTTAGGCCTCCTGGGCTTATAAAGCCAATGTGAGAGTCTGGCAGAAGCCTTTAGGACCCTTTCTGGAGGAAGCCCCTCTTCTTCCAGTACAACCTGGCCTAAGTAACTTTGAATATCTCCGGAAGGGATGTAAGCAACCCCAGGGTATGTCTTGACTTGGCTTCATCTCCAGCATCATTCTTATTTATTTCAATCTCCCAGCTCTGAACCCCAACCCCCAAACCAGGTCACTATTTGGGACCGTCATCTCTCCCTTTGCCTCAGTTGCCCCTGGTGGGGGCCAGGCTCTTCCTTGGCATACCCCAAACCCATCTCACACAGGCCCTCTTCTGGCCTCTGGCCCAGGCAGAGGAACTGAAGCCTCCTTCCTGGGCAGGGTTGTTGGGCAGGATGGGCTTGTCTGACTCAGAGTTGACACGTGAAACCAGGTTGTGCTAGAAGAGAGGGCTGAGCCACACCCTGCTGAAAGAAGCTCAGAGCTTCTGCTCAGACCTGTGCGTCAGCTCACAGTCCAGTACTCTCCTCTCCTTTGTCCACCTTTCACACACAGGCTGGGAGGCACAGTGCTTGTTTTCACTGGGTGTAAGCCTGTGTGGTGATTATGACTGTCTCCATGTGTGGAGGACCTGGAGGGCCCAGCAAGAGGTTTTGTACAAAATTGCTGGATTCTTCTTCCTCTGCCTAAACTCCCAGGGCCCTCGGTGAGCCCAGCCCTGGCCAGGCATCTAAATTACCCAGCTCTTAGTTACCTTTACAAGATGCTCTGAGATCCTGGTGACTCATAGGGCTTTCAGCAGGCTCAGTTGGGTGCACAGAAAAGCCATGCCTGCCCAAAGACTAATTGCCTCATGGTGGAGTTTCAGGCATCTCACAACCCCCAGCTGACCATCCTGTCTTCAAGGTGTGTATGGGGAGGGGGGAGGGGTGGAGGGGACTTCCGGGATGACTGGAGACAAGTGGCACCTAGTGTTAGGGCCCGTGAGTACCTGAAGTCACTTCCCTTGACCATTCCACCACTGTGGTCTCTGGTTATGGGGAAGGATCAACCCAAGAATGCCAACTTTCAGGACAGTCAGGTTCCAGGTGTGCTTCTGGTCTTGCCCAATCTCCCTCCCCCAGAAACAAACCTAGGCAAGTCAGGTGAGGTGAACAGGTTTATTCTGCTCTCTCCTCCTCTTGGGAGCCCCTGTCCTGGGCGTGGGGGATGAGGAGCTATTTAAATCTTGGCTCTGCAGTTTCCTGCTGTGAGACTTGGAGCAAGCCCCACCACCTCTCTGAGCTCTACAGTTGGGAGCTGCAATCCTTTTCAGAATCAACTAAAATAACAGATGTCGATTAGCTGGTGTGCATAAATGCCTGCTGGACAGACACACGCTGGAATCCCCTCTCTCCACAGCTGTCCCCTCCCTAGGCTCCTCTACTGATCCCGGTGGTCAGAGGCTCTTGGTCCAAGGGCATGCCCGATGCTTGCGAGGGCTGGAAAACTCCATCTGAACTCCCTCCAGAGGGTCCAGGACCCAAATCGAGGAGGAAAAGTGAAGGCTGCCTCTCCCAAGGGAGCAGCTGTGGCAAAGTGAGGGTGCTCAGATCATGCAAGGAAGACACTCCTGACTGCAGGGATCCAGGATGCCATGACGACCACAAGGTTTCTGGGCTCATGGGTAATCCCAGGACAGTACAGGACGATTGGGGGTTACTTTTTTGTAATTATATTTGTGGGATTTTATTGTGCATTCATTTGTGAATGTAACTGAGATATTTATTTCACTGTGGACTAAGTCCCAATGCTCATTCCCACCCCACAGGCAGAGTCTAGTACTTGGGGTGGAGGAATAATCAGGAGACTGGCCCTCAGACTCTCATCTGAGAGAAGAGGTACAGCCCAGGCCACCTGAGGGAGGAGGTACACTTAAGGAGTGTGTGAACTGAAAAAGACACTGAACCTCCAGTTTGACAACAGTTCTATTTTATTTAGTCAACAAATATTTCTTCAGCACCTACTGTGTGCCGAGCACTGATCTAGAAGCTTGGGAATCATCCGTGAACAAAATGTACCCAAACCCTCTGCCTTCATGGAGCTTAAATTCTAATGGAAAGAAAAGAGACACTGTAATAAACATAAGAAGTAAATTGTTTAGCATATTAGGTATAAAGACAATTTAAAAAGAGTAAGGGAATTCAGGAATGGAGAGGGTTAAATTTTAAATAGGTTGGTCAGGCTGGATCTTCTGAGGAAAGTGACATTTGAGCAAAGACTTGAAGGAGGGGAGAGAGTGGGCCATTCACACATGCCTGGCGAAGAGGATTCCAGGCAGTGCCAAGGCCATGAGGAAGGCGTGTGTCTGCTGTTTTTGGAGGACCAGAAAGAGGCCGGTGTGTCTGGAGCAGAGGGAGTGACAGAGAGACGTAATAGGAGAAGATAGAGAGGTAATGGGGACCAGGTCCTGTTGGGCCATCTAAGGGCTTCCACTTTTACTCTGGGAAAAATGGGGAGCACTTGGAAGTTTCAAGCTGAGGAGGGACACACTTGACTTATGTTTTAAAAGAATCAATTTGGCTTCTGAAAGAAGTATGGAGAGACAAGGGCTGAAGAAGGGAGCCCAGTAAGGAGGCATTGCAGTAATTCAGATGAGAGAGGACGGTGGCTCGGACCTGGGTGGTGGGAGTGGGGTTCGTGAGAAGTGGTAGGATCCTGGATACACTTGATGTTAGTGCCCACAGGAGTTACTGGTGGGGGCCGTGAGAGAAAGAGAGAAGTCGAGGATGACTCCAAGCTTTTGGCCTGGGCTGCTGGAAGGAGGGAGTTGTCACAACTGACATGGGGAAGGCTGAAGAGGAGCATGTGCTCTATTTTGGACACGTTAAGTTTAAGGTAACTAAACATCCAAGGTAAGACGTCAAGTTCAAGATGATGTACAAGTCTGGAGTCTTGGAGGGAGATGTGGGCTAGGGATAAAATTTGGGATATGGTTCAAAGCGTGTTTAAAATGTCCATAAGCCCCCACATAAACCTGGTGGGAATCTTCTCTGGGATAATCTATCTGGAGGACAATTTGGTAATATTTCAGATATTAAAATGTACATACCCTTTAGCCAAGAAATTCTAGGATATTATCTAATTCTATATTGTATGTATATTATATACAGAAACACTGTAAAAGGTAAAGTTCATTATCAGAGACATGGTTAAATAACTTATATTTCCATACAGTGGATTCCCTTGCATCTGTGTAAAAAAACAAACAGACCCAAACAGTCCTCTGTGAGTTGCTATAGAACATAAGTGAAAGAAAACAAATGGCTGGAATATGTGTGTGTGTGTGTGTGTGTGTGTGTAATGTGTAATATAATGTAATGTTACTTGTGCTTTAAACAATTTTTTTTTTAAACTATAGATATTGGTGTTGGTACAGGCAGAAAAATAGCTGGAAGGATACAGAAAGAATCCGAGGAAAGGGACAGAGAGCAAGACACTTTTTATTTTTTATATACTATTTGATTTTTTTCTTTCACCGTGATGATGTATAACTTGAAATTTAAAAGTAAAACCGTTTAAAGGCCAAAAAATGTGTGTGGGAACCCAGAGATAAACAAACAAAAATTCTGATCAGCAGAACAGGTAATAAAATGAAGAAGGCAGCTCAAGAAATTCCCTTTGTGCTGACGAATTTCTCATAGTGGAGAGGGCTGGCAAGTGGTTCAAAGATGGTCCGAACCCTTTGTTACTGGTGCAGGGTTTGAACCATTCATTTATCCGCTTAGTCAAAGCGCAAAGAAATTGAATGCTGGGTACAGTGGAATCAGGGTTGCATCCAGCTTATCCGAGTATCTCCGTAGAAAAGGGAGAAAGGGTGGAGACGGGAAGCACAGAAGAAAGGGGAAAGCAAGGGAAGAGAGTGCGTCATTAAAAGGGAAAGGGCAACAGTAGATACTGCTGAAACGTCCAGGAAGATGAGGACAGAGGAGTGTCCGCTGCCATTGGAGGAATTGGAGGATTGCTGGAGACCTTGGCCTAGACAGAGCAGAGGGGATTGAAGCCAGAGAATAGGAAGGGTCAGAAAAATGGGAGACATCTCCTAGGCTGGGTCAGACCCTCTGTGATCTACTCAGGTTGTTTGGAGACAGGATGTAGAGGCCAAAAGTGATGGCAAGAATCCATTGTCCTGTTCTTTCCTAAGACAGGGAAGGGGGCTAGGGAGCCTCCTCAAGTAGAAGTGCTCCTAGCAGGATCACCCACTTTGTGCAGGCCCACTCCTAATATTAGAGCAATGGAGGGCCCCCAGACTGGTCCACTTCTCTTCCCCCCACAGATCCGTTTGCACTATTGGGGACCTTGCATGCTTGCAGACAATTGGACAAACCAGCCCACTTGCCCAAGCTCCCTCCACCAAATCTACCCCTTAGTGCACATACTGGTTAGCATAGAGGGGAAGGCCTTAAAGAAGAGGCCTACACAGGCCCTGTCAGGATGTTTGGGCAAATAATTTGGGGGTTGCCGGTGCTTGGATGGGAGGTATGGAGCCTGTTATCTTGGCCTTGTAGTCTAGTCTCTCTGTAGAGAAGGGTGTGACTGGAGGGAAGCCAGAGTAGGGTTCTCTCAAGTACACAGTCCAGAGCTTCCTTGCCAGCTCTGAGGACAGAAAATTACTTGCAAGGACAAAGGAGGGAACTAGGCCCAACGAAGAGAAGCGGAAGTGGGCGAGGTCTGTGGGCAAGCATCCTGGGGCTCATCTCAGGAAGTGGGTTTCAGGCTGTAAGGCACACAGATTCACCCCAGGAATAAAAGGTGTCCAGTTGTATCACTTGTGAGCAATCAATGTGATATCAAACTGCTGCCCTGGACAAGAGCAGTCCTCTTTCCAACAGCTCAGTGGATGTACTCACCTGTTTGCACACGCATGATATTTAGGAGTCATCCTTGACCCCTCTTCTCTCTCATTCCCATTATCTATCAGCAAGTTTTGTCAATTCTTCCCTTTTAGATCTATCTCCAATCATCGCCATTCCTGACCTTTTTTCATTTCCTTTGCTCTCTCCCAGCTTTTGCACAACGGGTGCAGGGAGTGCCCTTTTTCCTTCTCTCCTGGCTTACTCCTACTCATTTTTTGTTTTGTTTTGTTTTTTTCTTTTGTTTTTTCACTTAACAAGTTTAAATAGAATTTATATACAGTAAAATTCACCCTTTAAAGTGTACTATCCCGTGAGGTTTGACAAATCCATACAGTTTTGTAACCACCACCACAATCAAGATAGGGAACAGTTCCATCACCCCAAGAACTTTCTTCACACTCCTTTGGAGCCAACACTAGTTCTTATCATCAGCTCTTGGCAATCACTGATCTGTTTTCTATTTTGCATTTTCAAGAATATCCTATAAATGGAATCATTCAGTATGTATATAGCCTATTGAAAATGATTTCTCTTACCTAGCATAACACATTTGATAATTCATCTATGCTGTTGTATCAATAGTCTATTTCCTCTTTATTGTTGAGAGTATTCTGTTATATAGATGTACCAAAATTTATCCTTTCACCAGTGGTTAGGACATTTGGGTTTTTCCAGTTTTTGGAGAGTATGACTACAACTGTCTCAACTTTTGTGTACAGGGTTTTGTGTGTCTGTAAGTTTTCATTTCATTTGTATGTGTAACTTTATTAGAAACTGCCAAATTGTTTTCCAGAACTACTGAAGTAGTTTGTATTCCCATGGCATATATGAGAATTCTCTACACATCTTCACCAGCATTTGGTTGGTTGGTTGATTTGTTTTTATGAATTTGTTGATTTATTGATTGCACATTCTACTAAGTACGTAGCGCTTTCAAATTGTGGTTTTAATTTCCACTTCCTTGATGACTAATGGGAGTCTGCTCCATTTTTTGAATCTCTGATTGATCTTCACTTCTTCCAAAAAGCCACTGTGCTCACTCTATAGACTGATTAAGTTCCTGTCCTTTGTGGTTCCATGACCACCAACATTTATCTCTGCCTTGGCCTTAACCCACTAAATTGCAATTGTTTTCCTGTCCCCCCCCCCCCCATTTCCCCCTAACACACACACACACACACACACACACACACACACACACACACACACAGACGCCTGTGAGCTCCCTGAGGGCAGAAACAGCCTCTTACTTCTTTCCCAGCACAGACCTGAAAGAGAATCTTTACACAATAAATATTAAATAAGCGAATTAATGATTGCTTAACAAATTAGAAAATGGATGGATGAAGATAGGTAGTTGGAAAGCATGTTTTGCAATCAGACTGCTCTGGCTGTGCAATTAACCCTTTCTCCACTGGTGCCTCGCACTAAGCTCACCTGAATACAGGTGATGCCCATGATGGACATATTTTGGCGATGACGACACAGAAAACGAGAGAGGCAAAACGGAAAAGGCGGGGCCAGAAGCGGAAGTGTGGCCGGGAGTTAGCGGCGTTTTTAGTTGCCATGGAGACCGGACGAGCCAGGGACCGCCAGTCTGACCAGTCTGGGTCCTGTGCGTTCTCTGGGGCAACGTGGACGCCACCCTCGCGTCTGGACCGGATTCACGGCCCCAGCCAGTCCATCTGGCTGTCCTCCCCCGCCGACCCCGAGGCCTTCCACTACGGCTTCAGGACTCGACCCCACCGCCTCTCGCCCCTTGGGTCCTCGCCGTTGCCCGAGCCGCACCTGCTGCGTCTACGCCCCACCTCGCGTTGCACCCAGGACATCTCGCACTTGCTCACCAGCGTCTTCCGTAATTTGTACACTGCCGAGGTGATCGGCGAAGACGTGAGCGCGAGTTTGATCAAGGCCCGCGGCAGCCAGGATGCGCACCACGAGGAGTTCGTGGACGAACTGCAGCAGGTAACACTGCCCGGCGGCCCCTAGCGCTTTCTATCCGTGCTCACCCGGGACGCCGGGGCGTAGTGTCTGCGGACAGTACGGGCGGCCGGGCTGGGGTAGGGGGTGGCCAGGACGCGCTGCAGAAAGGCGGCCTCCTGCAGGGCTCAGCCGCTGGACAAGTGTCAGCATCTGTCAGGTGCCAGGCACTGTTCCAGACACTGGGGATGCAGCTGGATAAAAGCCAAGTCCCTGCCTCAATGTATCGACATTCAAGTGGAAGGACACTCTATACACATACTTATACAGATACACAGCTACTGCACACATCAGGCATATCTCTGTAGCATCTATCTTTTTTTCTTTACATACGTGCACACATTATATACAGGCATACCTCGGAGATATTGCGGGTTTGGTTCCAGACCACCATAAAAAAGGTAGTATGCAATAAAGCGAGTGGTAATCTTTTTGGGGGTGGAGGGTCTTGCCTTCGATTTGTGAAAATGAGCAAACAATCTGTGAAGCCCAATAAGGCGAGGTATGCCTGTATAGCATGTATAAATAAAATGACTTGGGGCAGGTAGCTGGAGATAAGTCACTGGCCCCCCTTTGGGGTGCCTGACCTTGTATTAAAACCCACAGTCTTAATGGAGGCATTCATGCCCAGATTTTAGGAAGCATGCCCAGTCTCTGGAACACAGCTCTGATTCCTCATCTGTGTAAGGAAAGCAGCTGACTTGAGTCCTCTCTGCTGAGTCTGACTGCTGACCACGTTGCTGGCGACTCCTTTAACAGAGGCTCAGCTGAGTGCGTTCAAGCCGCTGAGGTAAACTCTGAAGGGCTGATAGCTAGAGGCTGTGTGCTCACTACCTCCCTAAAGCTCAGTACCAAGTCCTTCTTTGAAGGGGAACCCAGGTGGCATAGCCCTTTGTCTACCACAATGGTGTGCTAACTTGTATTTGGTATTTCAGAGTTCGAATGGCAGCTCTCTTTACTGTGAAGTCAGGAGACAGGGTTTCCAGCTTGCCTCTGTTACTTATGAAACCTTTAGGCCATTTTCCTCGTGGGGGGGGGAGGAGAGAGGGGTTCTCAGTTTTCACATGTTTGGTTGGACCAGATGGTCTCTATAGCTCTGTGACTGTTCTGTGCTTCACGGGAAGGCCTGATACCTGAGCGAGGTTGAGTAATGCTATGTGATCTCACCATATTTCTGTGCACTTGATCACCTACCTGCCAGATTCGGGAACTCTATAAGCAGCGGCTGGATGAGTTTGAAATGTTGGAGAGACATCTCATTCAGGCCAAGGCACGGAGCCTTGCGGAGAAAGAACGGGCCATGCACCAGGCCAAAGTACAGGCGCTGGAGCCCTTCATCAAGCTGTCTCCAGGTACGTATAAAGAACTCTCGCGTGCCCTTCACCCCGATTCCCTAGCTGTGAATATGTTACTGTATTTGCTCCATTGCTCACTCTCAAGTCTCTCTCGAAACATTTAGGGAGCAAGTTACAGACATGATGTTTCATGACCACAAAGCACTCTCCACAGGGACACTCTCCAACATAACCAGCATACAATCCTCCAAGCCAAGAAATCATTATTGGTGCAACGTTAAGCTCCAATGCACAGATCCCATTCACATTTCACCAGCTGGCCCACAGTGGCTCTCGAGGAAGTCATGTGGCATATAACTGTCATGTCTCTTTTAGACTTTTCGTTTGGAACAATTCTTTGATTTCTTTCCTGTCTCTCATGTTCTTGACAGTTTGATTTTTTCCCAGTTCTTTTTATTGTGGTAAAATGAGCATAACATAAAAATTACCATCTTAACCATTCTTAAGCATGCAGTTCAGTGGTATTAAATACTTTATAATATATAGCCATCACCACCATTCATCTCCATAATTATTTTTATCTAGTAAAATTGAAAATACATATTAAACAATAACTCGCCATTCTCCCCTACCACAGCCCCTGACAACTACCATTCTACTTTCTGTCTCTAGGATTTTCACTACTATAAATACCTCATATAAGTGGAATCATGCAGTATTTGTCTTTTTGCAACTGGCTTACTTCACTTAGCGTAATGTCCTCGAGGTTCATCCATGTTGAAGCATATGTTATAATTTCCTTTCTTTTTAAGGCTAAATAATATTCCGTTGTATGTATATGCCACATTTTACATATCCATTCATCCACTGATTGACACTTGGGTTGTTTCGCTTCCATGTGTTAGCTATTGTGAGTAATGTTGCTATGAACATGGGTGTATGAATATCTTTTTGAGACCCTGCTTTCAATTCCTTTGGCTATATACTCTGAAGTAGAACTGCTGGATCACATGGTAGTTCTAGTTTTAATTTTTTGAGAAACCACCATACTGTTTCCACAGTGGCTGTACCATTTTTACATTCCCACCAACAGTGCACAAGAATTCCCATTTCTCCCCATTCTTGCCAACACCTGTTATTTTCTGGGTTTTTGATACTAGCCATCCTGATGAGTGTGAGCTGGTATCTCACTGTAGTTTTGATTTGCGTTTCCCTGATGGTTAGTGATGTTGAGCAGCTTTTCATGTGCATATTGGCCATTTGTATATTTTCTTTGGAGAAATGTCTATTTAAGCCCATTTTTTTAATCCATTATTTTCTTGTTGAGTTGTAGGAATTCTTTATTCTGGCTATTAATCCCTTGTCAGATATATGACTTACAGTTTTCTCTCATTCTGTGGGTTATGTTTGAGAGATTTTTGATTACTGAGTCAATCTCTTTACTACTTATAGATCACTTCAGATTTTTCTGTTTCTTCATGATTTAGTCTTGGTAGATTTTCTGTTTCTAGGAATTTGTCCATTTTATCTAGGTTATCCAATATGTTGGTAAACAAATGTTCCTAGTACTCATTTATAATCCTTTTTTATTTCTTTGGAATCAGTAGTGATATATCCACTTTCATTTCTGATTTTAGTCATTTGAGTTTTTTCTCTTTTTTTCTTAGTTGATCTAGCTAAAGATTTGTTCATTTTATTTATCTTTTCCAAGAACCAGTTCTTGGGTTCATTGATTTTTCTTTATTATCTTTCTGTTCTCTACTTTGTTTATACTCTAATCTTCATTATTTCCTTCTTTCTGCTAGCTTTGGGTTTAATTTGTTCTTTTTCTAGTTCTTTAAGTTCTAAGTCTAGATTATTGGTTTAAGATATTTCTTGGTGTTTTTTTTTTTAATGTGTTTATATCTATAAATTTCCTTCTTGTTTTTTTGTTTTGTTTTTTAATTATTGTAGGCTGTCTGAGGGTCAGCCTGAGGTGTATACTTAAGGTTTTCTCAGGTCTTTTCTGAGCCTTTCCTTGGGCATGTACTGTCAAATTCTAATTTCCCCCATATATCCAGTTGTTTTCTAATGTCCTGGTCTTTAATATCTGGCTCCCATAAGGGGAAAAAGAGAAAGGTGAATGGGTGGGATTAAGGAGCTGGCCTTTTAAGTTCCCAGGAAGTCACTTCAGCTGGAGGAGGAGAGATTTGCAACAATGAGGGGAGGTGCGACAATAATGGCTGCTGCCTCGATGTCTACTCCTCTGTGATCAGAAGCAGTAATCAGCACAGCACAGATCCCCGATTTTTGGAGGACAGGGTCCTTTTTGTTCACCCACGTTTCCACATACTATGTGCAGGTTGCCCTAGAAACATCTTCACAGATGCCTGCTATGGAATTGGGGATGAGGGATGTGTAAGCTGCTGTTCTAGGAGCTAAAGTTAAGCACGATTTGCTGTCCAGGTCTTTCCCTGGAAGTTACAAGCCTTCAATAGATTCCAGAGTTCCAAAATAGTTACATTAGACTGATTCTGCGAATGCAGTTGTTGTCTAGATGGAGAGACAGATTTCTGGTGCTTCCTACTCTGCATCTTCCCAGAATCCTCTCTCTTAACAAGTTCTTGACAGGCCTTTCGTTCTGTAGAATGGGTTTAATGTTCTCTCCTGACCAGACTCAGAGTCATTCTTGGCAGGAACACAACATAAATTATGTTGTGCCCTCCTCACTCTGGCCCATCAGGAGGCACAGTTGATGTTAACCTTGATCACCTGGTCAGGTTGGTGTCTGCTGGGGCTTCTCCACATTAAATTCTCTAAATTAAATTATAATTGATTAGTATTTTGTGGGAAGTATTCTTAAATTTCACCAATGTCTTTCTCCTCACCAACGCCTCAGCACCACACCACCAGCATTCACTGAAAACTTTTTTTTCAATCATCCACCTCTATGGTGATTCTTTCTTTAATAAATTTACTTGTTAAAGAAATTGAGTTATTTTTCCTATAGACTTGCGCATAGTCTGATTTTGCTGATGCTAACACTGTGGTGTTTAATCTGTTCTTATGATCCTTGCATTTCAGTAATTAGTTCTAGAGAGTTGATGAAGTTTAGGTTCAATTTTTTTTTTGGGGGGGATGGGGTGGGGAAGGGACAAGACCGCCTCATAGATGGTGCTGTGTGCTTTCTTCTGGAGGTGCATGGTATTTGATGTCTCTCTTTTCATGATGTTCGCAGCCTTTGCCTGGATCTATTATTTCATTGGGGGTTGTAAATTATAATGAAATGTAAGTAGTACTGGAATACTTCTATAAAGAAAAACTTTCCAGCAACTACTTTGATTACCCCAAGGTATGGGCAGGATTAATTCTCTCCCTTTATTTTCCAGTTTTTAAAATAATAAGTTGGTTCCCTAGCATCTTTCAAAGGTGACTGATGAGGTTTATATAGTTTGTTTTAAGTATTATTATGAACTTACGGATTTCATAACTACAATTATATTTGTTATCCTTATTGATTTCCCATCTTCAGCAAATTGGAGACTTTTCAAGTTGACTCCTAACACTTGACACAACATCAATTTTCTTTGATAACGTCCTTACTTTCTGGAATGGTCCAGATGTTCCAGGCTCATCTTGTGTATTTATTGCCCCAGACCTGGAATCAGCCATGTCTCTAAGAAGCCCTTGTTCTTTTATTTTCCCCAAAGACTTTGGTCTAGTCTTCTCCTTCCCTGACAATCCTCATTTTCCAGTGCAGCAGGCAGAAGGGACAGTGTTTCTACGGTTGGGAGACCCGACATATCTGTGGCCCAGAGGGAGGGAGAAGTGGAAGATACAGTGGCTTAGAAAGGCATTACAGTTACGGGGTCCTGCGAGGAACCAGATACTGCAGGAGGTGCTTTGCATAGGTTATTCCATTGAATCCTTGCATTGATTCTGGGAGGTAGGTTTCTCTCCATTTTATATATGCAGGTACTAAACTCAGAGAGAGGATCAAGTAACGTCCCTAAATTCCCACAGCTCAGAAGGGCTGGGACCCAGATTTGAATTTGAGTGTATCTGATGTCAGAACCCATCTCTTCTATCAGGAGGAAGAGGAAGGATCATTGTCCAGGCACAATGTCACATGAGCTTAGATGACTTCCCTTAGGGTGTGGCTCTGAGCATGAGGTCCTATCCTATGTCAGGCCTGCCCTCTCGGAGGCTCCATTCCCATTAGATAGTAAACACTCAGCGCAGATTCCACATCTCCTGTTTCTCTTTCCACCACAGCAGAGTCATGCAGCAATCAGAATCCTTCCCCCCAGCGTGGTAGCAGATTCTCAGGCAATTTTATTAATTGCCTGAGATCCTCTTAGCCCTGGGAGTCACATACTGTCTCTGTCTTTGGTAGGATCCTTTTGGCTAGAGATCAGGAGAGATTAAACAATTGGTTAGGTTTTTGTTTGTTTGTTTGTTTTGTTTTGTTTTTTAATGAAAATGAAATAAAACATTGAGAAGTGAGAAACAAACACCAGGCAGGAGATTTTTTTCAGTGACCTGCATTTTATTTTTTACTCAAGATAATATTAAGTTATAATCAGACATTATCTGCTCTGGTTTCTCAACCTTCTGCTGATAATGTTTCTTTTATTAGGTTGGTGCACAAGTAATTGTGGTTTAAAAGATTAAAAATAATTGCAAAAACTGCAATTACTTATGCACCAACCTAATATTTCAAAAGTAGCAGAAGTAGAGACCTTAATACAGTTTCCTGGACACTCTTTGGTCCCTCCCTTCTTCTCAATGTGGGGCAAGGTGACCCCAGAATCTCTTTCATAACTTAGATGGTTGATGGTGAGGACATTCCTCTGAAACCTTTCTTGAGGCACGGAGACAGCCTTCTCTGTTTGCTAATACAAATGTCACAAGGTGGAAAACATACGTAAATGTCTCCCAGGCAGAGGCAGAAAGACCAGAATTCTGCAGAACATCTTGTGCTTTTCATTCTCTCCCCTTACTGATAAGTTTTCTGCATTATCTTTTGGGGACTGGGAGAGCCAGCTCCTTGCAGAGCCATACCCAGGAGCATAGGGTGAGCGCAGGAAGGCGCCCTTCCCAGGTGGAGGCGGATGACCACAGGCCAGTGCAGGGTTTTCCAAGGCTCACTGGGTACACAGTTCAGGCCTGACATGGACAGAGACTTTCCAAATATCTGATAAACAAACTGCCTCCTTCTGCAGACATAACATCTGCCCACCACACCCTGGGGGAGGACTGTGGAGAGAGTGGCATCGGAAGAGAGGGTGTATCTCCTTCCCACATGGCTTTTGCCCTTTGTATGAAAGTTTTATCTTTAATATTTCAAATCGGCCGTCACCAAAGTACTTGGGAACTGGGCTAGATTGTCTCAACTTGGCATTGCTGCTACTCCCTGCTGAGGTCTCTGTATCGCAAAGGAGAGGCCAAGGAGTACATTTCCCAGAATGCACCTTTCCCTGATGGTTCCAGGATAGGTCACTGATGAGAGGCCCTTGGTGAGTTTTGGAAGGGGAGGCCAGTATCCTCAAGAAGCAATAGCAGGCAGATGAATGAGCAGTTTCCAGATAAATTCCTGAGAAACCCCTGCCCCAGTGCTGCTCGCTGAAGTTGTTAATGATGGCTTCCCCGACTTTCTCCCATTCCATAATCCCCTGCATTCAAACCCTTTAATATATGATATATGTAATTTCTGTTTTATTGATTAAACCCTGACTATCACCGTAACTAGGCCAAATCTCAAAATTCTGAAATTAACATATATAACGGGAGAAACATGTATTCTTCACTTGTCTCACCTATACCTTTGGTTGTAGGACCCACCAAAGGGAGAGGCCATTTTAAGTCACCATGTTGCTTAATGGAACAAGCAACAAAGTTTGAAAACTTCCAAAATTCCCATTCATCATATTTATTCTTTAATTTTTATCAAAGTATTGATATACATGGTTTAAGAAAATCAAATAGTTTAGAAAATCCTCCACCTACACATATCATTATAAATTTGTCCAAACCCATAGAATGAACACCACCAAGAGTGAACCATAATGTGAACTCTGGATGTGAAATATGTACTTTGGGTGATAATGATGTGTCAGTGTAAGATCATCATTGTGACATGTCCCACTCTGGTGGGGGAGTTTGATAATGGGACTGTATTTATGTGGGACTAGGGAGTTTATGGGAAATCTGTACCTTCTGCTCAGTTTTGCTGAGAACCTAAAACTGCTCCAAAAAATAAAGTCTATTGGAAAAAATCCTCCACTTTTCCTCTCCCAACCTCACTCCACTTGCTAAAGGTGGCCATTTCTAGCTTTAATTTTTCTGGACACCTCTAAATAATATGTCTTTACTACTATTTCTTGGCTCATCAACCATAAATATTAATTGTTGAGTTCTCTATGAAATGAGATTTTTCTCTCTCACTTGTCTGTGGGTCAGTTGGGGGTTACATGATCTACCTGGGTTTGGCTGGTTGGGCCGACTTCCAGTTGTGGGTCCAGCTGAACTTGGCTCCTGGCTGCAGGTAGGGCTCAGGTCGGGCTCAGGTTTGCTCCATGTGGATTCATGCTGGGGTCCAAGGTGAAGGGGCAGGAACTCTTCTCAGGGGCAGAAAAGCTCTTCTCATGATGATGGCAAAGGAACAAGAGGAAAAACTCTGCTGCACAAGCACATTTCAAATCCCTGCCCACATCTCATTGGCCAAAGCACATCACAGGGCCACAGTCAAGGGTAAAGATGTGAGCTCTGTCTCTAGTAGCAGAATTGCAGTCACCTGGCAAAGGGTGTGGATACGGAGACAGGTGAAGAATTGTGGCCATTTGTTCAATCTACCATACTTGTCTTCATTCTATTTGGATATAGACCTCTCTGGGAGTAACAATACTTTAGCTCAATTAATACCACAACACAGTCTTGCCCAATAGTTGGCCTCTTTTAAGTGACTGGTAAACATTTGCCGATTAGTTTCTTAAATCTCAGAATAACCCCGGGGTTCTGAGAAACAATTTTGGTAGATAGATGGTTTAGGCTCAGTGGAGGAAGAAAGTTTGGGTGTAGGCTCTTCAACGTCAGTCTGGCTTGAAACACCTTTGTCCTCATTCCCTTCTGTGTAGTGAACACTGTCTTCAGCTGGCCTGTGGACAATGAGTTACTACAGAAACACCACTTGATCTGCCCAGACGATTACTACAGCGGCACAGTGCCATTTTGCTCTGCACCTAAAGGTAAAGCTTCTGTACTCTCAGAGCCACGCATATCATTCCAGGGAAGTTCTTTAGCATGCACCTTTGCTGCCATTTCCTGTTCATAGGTTCCCTGCCCCCTTTTCTTTAATTTTAATAGTAAATATTGGGAGGGTCAAATCTGAGCATGCCACTTCCTAACACCTGCAAGACAAAAGTCTCAACTCCTCAGTGTGGGATATGATGCTCTTGGCAGCTGCTCAACGCCAAGAGATATGAAAATGTTTAGAAATGTATTGGAATGAACCAAGAGAGAGGGAGGGTCTGAAGACTTAGATAAGCAGGGGAGCAAATTCCAGATGGAGTCGGAACATGGCCCTAGGGGTTTTCCCATACCCCATGCAGGACAAGAGCAATTTTTTGCCCTTTGAGTATGGAAGGAAGGTTGGGTAGGGAGGCAAGGCAGGAAGGGTTATGTGTGTTCTGTGTGTGTGTGTGTGTGTGAGAGAGAGAGAGAGAGAGATAGGGATTGGGCCAGTTTCCTGTGATACGGGAGGTAAGCTCTTTTGAGAATGAGTGGGGTGGGAAGCTGGGTTGTGGGCTTAAGCAGGGAGGTAGATGTTTGGGAGAGTGACTTTGTGAATGGGGAGAAGTCATGGTGTGGATCCTGTGGCCAAACATCAGGATGAGGTAGTGGTACCAGGCTCAGAAGATGAGCTCGCCGGCCGTCCGAGTTGGCAAGACTCTTTGATGATCTCTGGGGCTTTGGAGCTGAGAAGGCATTTGGGGTGCAAGGATTGGGATCTGGAGAACTGAGGGTGTTGATGAGGAAAGACTTCCACTGATAACCTGAATCATGTAGAGAAATAAGACCAGGAAGAGGCAGCAGAATCAATTGTCGTAGGCTACTAAACCACTTAGGATTTTCAAGTTAGTTGGAAACACACTATCTTATGCAAATAAATCAGGATGCAGTTAGCATGTATTGAGGATTTATCAGGCACTGTGCTAAGAAATGTTTCGTTGCATTCTTGCTAGCAGTGAATGTTCTCATTTAACCTTTTAGGATGATTTTTAAAGGTATAAAAAGTTAATACAAACTGATTCCTTGTGTGAGCTTTAAAAAGGATGTTCATATGGGGGTATGTGTATATGCATGTGTGTGTGTGTGTGTGTGTGTGTGTGTGTGCGCAACAGTGGTCTACTTATGTTCTTTGACCATGTTCTACAACAAACAAATATTTTAACACGCAAGTCCTAAGTCTCAAGTACATAGAATGAGTTTCAGGAGTCATTATATGCTGAAGAGCAATTATACCTGGTATAGTATATGTGAAAGTTTAGGACAAAATACCAATCTAACTGTGGCTTTGGTGGTTTTATTTAGTCATCTTCGGAACATCCACGTCCTCACCTTGGTATGCTCACTCATTTTGTTTCCTTGGTGCCATAGGCACCTCAGTCCCTGGATATTTGAAACCGACATTCAGTTTTGAGAAGCGTTCCCTCCCAAAGAAAGAGCTGACCAAAAAGGGGGAAGCTTCATGCGAGAAGACACTCACGAAGCTTGAAGACGAGTTAGACTACACGATGGACAGCCTGACATGGGACTCGTCTTCAAAGGCCAAACGCAGGACCAGAGAGACTGTCAAGGTTGGTGTTGAAGCCTGTGCACAGCAGTATGTGTGTAGGCTGTGGGGACAAGGAGATGAGGAAGGAGAAGGCGTTCCAGGTGACACAAGACATTGTGATCAATCCACAGCCAAGTAGCGAGGAGTTTGCATTGGCCCTCCGTGGGTCCTGCAGCCGGCCAAGATGTCAACACGCATAGTCCCTCCGCCTGGCATTAACTCTATACATTTTTGTGTTTCAAAGAAAGCAAGTCTACCAAAGAATAAAAACTGGATGAACCATTTACGTGTGCCACAGAGAGTATTGGAGCGACGTCTGCTTGCCAGAATGGAGAGTCGGAACCACTTCCTGAGAAACCCTCGGTTTTTCCCTCCTAACACTCCACGTGGAGGCAAGTCTCTCATCTTTCCTCCCAGGAAGCCAGCACTGAGAGGAGAAGTCCCGAGCAGAGAGCTGGAACAGAGGTGTGTCTTTCTCTGATTCGTGTTCTCAGAAAATCGGACGCTTTAGAGTAAAACCCAGAAGGTCCTGGGTCTGGTCTGGCTTATGATGGATGCTAGACTTTTGGTGTCGGGGGGAGGGTGTCATTATGAGAACAGAGCAGGGCTTCAGGGCTACCCATAGACGTGGTCCTTGGATATCCCCAGAGTCCCGGGTTTGTGCTTTTCTGACCTGCCAGTGTCTTGAGGAATAGAGGTTAGTGTGGGCCCTCTGTTTACATCTGAACGGTCTGAGTCAAACGGGAGGAAACTCTACAGCTGTGTGCTCTTTCCACTGGGGTGCATATGTCTTGGATAATAAAAATGTTGAAACTTTGATTAATTACGAATAAGCAGTATAACTTGTGATTTTATTTAGGAGAGTGTCTTTAGCTATATTTTAATAATTGTCCTTCTGAAGAAAATGAGTTGCTTCATGGGTTAATCATTTTAATGAGCTTAAAACTATTAACCTTTCTTTATTAGACAAATAATATCTTTTGTTAAGAAAAATTAGAAAAGATTGCTATTTCAAAGAAGAGCAGCACCTATATTACAAACCCAGTTAACATTGGCGTTTAAGCTTTCAGAATTTGTCCTGTGCACACTGAAAATGAAATATGTGGCTCCAAATATTTTCACAGTGATCATGCTATAAAATTATTTTAGAACCTGCTTTAACAACAAAAAACCGCCCCCAAAAATGACATATTGTGAATATCTGTAGTGGCTTGGGTATATGTATTTTACACGCATCAATCACTACGTAGGATTTCATTGCATGGACGTACCTAACAGCCTTTCTCCCCTCCGTGACCTTCCACAGTTGCGCTGATACACCAGTGTTCCTCGCTGAGCCATCAGTCGGGTTTTTCACAGATTATGAAATTGGATCAGTTTATGAGGTAGAAATCTTATTTCTTTATAGATCTTACTCCATCTGCTTCTTTATTCTTTAAAAGTCTTTATTATGGAATTCTAAAACCATACAGAAAATGAGGGAAAGTCTATCAATGAACCCACCACCCAGCTTCAACAGTGACCTCCAGTCTGCAAATGTGGGTTCATCTATTCCCCCCACAACTTCTTCGTGCGTGTATGTCCCTGTGCACATGGGGGCACTGGAGTATTGTAAATAGATCAGACACGTTTGGGACCGTATCCAATGTTCTGGTCAGTGTAGATTTAATCAAGAAAATACATCTTAAAGATCAGTTTGGTCAATTATAGTAAAGTAGTTGTTTTTTTCCTCTACATTAATTGATTGTTTCATCTTTCTCAAAATATGTTCTCAGGTACTGTAAAATCTATTAGCTGTTGTATAGAATTCATTTTGTTGGCCAATATTCAAGGCCACTTCTATTTAGAATCATTCTAGGTAATGAAATTATGTTAGTCTAGTCTAAAATGAGTTATTTCATTAAAAATTAGTATTCATTTTGCTTTTGAAAATTATCCCGTATTTGTCCAGTGGGAACCTTACAAGTAATCTTGTCTATTCTTTTGACATGACCTAGCTTTTTTTCTTTTTCTTTTTTTCTTTTTTTTTTTTTTTTGAGCACTTCCTTACATTCTGGCTTGCAAAATGTCCCAGGTTCATCTTGTATTCTCTTTGTTCCACTTGTGAAATCAGTTTCTAAGAAGCCTTGGTTCCTTTTAGTAGAGAATGGTATTTAGAAACCAGGATCTAAGCACTAAATCTGCTGTTTGCTTTTGGGATATCCTCACTTCTAGGTCCTTTCATCAGACAGAGCTGGGGGAAAATAGCAGTTTCATAGGTCCAACCATAAATATGTAAGTATACATATATAGAGGGTGCCAAAAATATGTATACACATTTTAGGAAAGGAAAAAACTGTATTAAAATTGTAATACTCAATATATACCAGTAACAAAAGAAGAATACAAGTCATGTGTGTACATTTTTTGGCACCCTCGTTATACATGCACATATGCATACACAGGTACATAATATTTAAAATCGTAACTTCACACTGATACTTCTAATTACAGTCTAATTCTACAGTGCCTCCTCCCATTCCATGCTGGTAGCTCCTTTCTCCCACAATCATTTGAAGAATCTTGGAATAAAGTTCTACTTCTGGAAATCTCTGCATTTAGTGGCTTTTTAGTGAGGCTCAGGATCAGATCTCCACGGTGACTGTATGTCCAGTTACAAGATTCTAAGCATTTACTTAGTGGGAGGCATATATCCCAGATGTAGTACGTTCTGGAGCTTAAGAACAGCGTTTGTGGTTAAAATCATTTGATAGAAAAAACGCAAACAAAAAGAGTTCTTGAAATGGTCCTTTCAGGCATAGTTTTAAGGGCAATTTTCATTGGTGTCTCCTTTAATATAGTCAGCGTTCCAGTTACTTATAACCATGTAACAAACTGCCCCAAGGCTTAGTGGTGTAAACAGCCATTTGCTTGCTAATCAAATAGGACACAGCAAAGAAAGTGTATCTGTACTCTGTGATGTCTGGGGGATAGAAGACAGGGATAGAAGCATCTGAAGTCTCATTCACCCCCATGTCGGGTGGTTGGCGCTGGCTTTTAGCCCAGGCCTCCATTCCTCTCCCCATGGGCCTCTCCCTAAGGCTTCTCCATATTAGCCGACTTCCTTTCCCTTTTCTTCCCTTCTTCAGAGCACAGTGGCTGGTTTCCCCAGAGTCAGCCTCCCCAAAAGAGAAATGCAATCTACCACAGTCTATGACATAAATTGAATTATATCTAGTGATGTCTTTTGGAAATGCACCTTGCATCTGTTGTCCGTATGACTGTATACCTACCTGTTCTTTACTCAGCTAAACTATGAAGTTAAAGATTTAAAAAAAAATTTCAAATTGGCAAAGTCTTTAAAAATGTATGTCCTGTATACCATGTCTCAGGAAACTCCTAGGAAACATGCTCCCCTACGGAAGTTAAGGAAAAACAAACAAACGCACACAATAAAACACTATTTGGACACATGGAATACCAAAATAATCAGCTAAGGAGAAAAAAGTGTTTGCATTTGGGGAGTGGGAAAGGACAGGGTGAGGGTGCAGGGGAAGAGGACAGGTTTTCTATTTTCAAAGCCCTGTAGAACTCTTTCACTCTTCAAACCATGTGGTTGTCCAATTTTGATGAAAATAACTAAATATAATACCAGCATGGGCCAGGGAGCTGTCCTACAAAACTAGACTGAGAAACAACGGCTTGAACTGTAGTGAGGGTGGGGGGAGGCAGAAGAAGGGGAAAAAAACCCAAAACCTTCTACAAAGAGAAACCCCAGGCCCAGATCATTTTCCAGGTGTACACCACCAAACATTCAAGCTATTTCCTATCGTATATAAACTGTTTTGGAGAATAGAAAAAGATGAATGGACCCTCACTATTAGGTAATGAGCCTGCTATGGTGTGAATGTTTGTATCCCCCCAAATTCACATGCTGAAATCCTAACCTTCCAAGATGATGGTATTGGAAGGTAAGGACTTTGGCAAGTGCTGGGGTCATGAGAGTGGAGCCTCCGTAAATGGGGTTACTGCCTTGATAAGAGAGATCCCTTGCCCCTTCCACGACTTGAGGACACAGTGTGAAGGCTCTGGCTGTGAATCAGGAAGAGGGCCCTCCCCAAACATGATCAGGCTGGTACCTTGATCTTGGACTTTCCAGCCTCCATAACTGTGAGCAATCCATTTCTGTTGTTCATAAGCCACCAAGTTTATGGTATTTTGTATAGCAACCAGAAGGGACTAAGACTGAGCCTAGTATTACTTTGACACCAAAGCCAGATAAGGAACTATACAACTGAAAACCATAAGCCAGTCTTGTGGAAGAATATTGGTGCACTCCATGCCCCAGCCTGTGGAAGCTGTGTGAGAATTTCTCTGTCCTGAGATGGGAACCGAATGGGACACAGGCTGTGAGTGCTGGAGGCTAAAAATTTGTGATACAAATAGAGACCTGTACCTTACAAGCAAGGGGGTTCACATGCTTCGTATCGTTTCTCTTTTGTTTTCTTTCAATATCTTAGTAAATTAGAAGACATCATACGTGTATATATTTGAAAAGAACATAGGTGTACAAATACGCGATGAAAACCAGCAAACCAAACCAAGCAAAAAGAAATATACGCACATGCACACATCAGGAGAAAATTTTGTGTAACCCAGCAGCGCAAGGAATGTCTTCACAATGGGCCTTGAATTGACTGCCCTGAGCCTATCATTTTTTTCCTCCAAAGCTTCCAGTGCTATTAAGGAAAGCCAACCCACCCTGCAATCCTTATAATTATCACTGCCCCAGACCTTGTATCCACCACGGCTACCATGTGTTTTAATGCCCGACCTCCACCTGCACCTCATTTCAGTGGACCGTGGGTGAGAGCCTTAGTGTAACTTGGATGCCACTGCACACCAGGGGCCATCACACCCTATCTCCCGCCAGCTAGGGTTCTTATTGCCGCCAGACTGGTGAGAAAGCCAACTCCAGGATCACATCCTACGGGTCTGCTGCTTTAGGGCCCTTCTGATACCCACTGGCATAGCCAGGGTTTCCCACAAAGCAGAGCCCAAGGTGGTGAGGTTGCATGTTATCCTTTAACAATTCCAGGGAGGAGTGAGGAAAGGAGATGGAAGGAGACGAGAATGTATTATCAAGCTGACCGTCATTCAGTGCAAGGAACTGTTTTCTCTTGTGGGACAGCCCCTAGAAGCCATGGAAACTCCTGGCTCCTGCCTTTTTTTGGTCAGTGGTTTGCCTTGTGTGGCTGGGAGCAAGGCTCTCCTGAGGTGTGCCTCGGCCGACATGAGCAACAGCTGCCCCCATGAACACCACCTCGGTCTGTAATGATAGCAGTGGCTGCAACTAGCTCCGTGTCCGAGAGCACAGCGGCCTGACTAAGGGAACAGCACGAGCTCCTGGTCGGCCTGTTCTGTGCACATGTGCAGACGTGAAGACAAAACTGAGTGTAGTATCCTTGCCATATGGAAAATAACCCCCACCTCACTCCATACGCAAAACAAAATACTCCATACTCATACTCTTTCCAGCGAAGACCTCAAGGTAAAAAAACAAACATTTAAGAATATAGGCGATATAGAAAGATTTCTTGAAACTGAAGCCCAAGCCATAAAAGTTGATATATTTTATATTGAAATTTTAGAAACTGTCATCAAAAAATAAGTTATAAACTTGGAGATGTTTATAACATAGACTTGATAAAGAATTAGGACCCAGAATATATGAGGAACTCCCACAAACTAATAAGAAAAAGACCAAGTACACAATGGCACAATACTGACAGACTGTGAACCGACCACTCACACAGGAGGAAACCCACATGGCAAATAAATGTACAAAAAGATGCTCATTATCACCAGTAACAGGGAATGGAAATTAAAACCGTAATACGGGTCTCTCCACACTTGGTCTGGTTCACTGACGGATTGGTTCAATATGTGGTGCAGGCCAAAAATAGACGTAAATATTGATTTAGGAATACATGCCTAAGAATAAAAGTATGAAGACATCAAATGTATGTAGCTGTTATCTGGTGGGGGGCTAGGGTAGGGCTTTATATTTTTAATATTTTTTTTTCTTAAGCTGGATGATGGATACATGGCTTTCGTCATGTTATAATTTATACATTTTTGTCGGCTCTGCTGACAAGATGGCAGCTGCCCTCACAACTCAGGAGCTTATATCCAGGGTCGGGATGGAGGCAGATTCGTAAGCCACAGAGGGAACTGCAGGAGGACAAGGTCCGTGCTTTGGGAGCCCACCTCCTGGGTGAGGCCTTCTCTCATGCCTCCTGTTCAGTCAGCTCTTTACAGATGCTCTGCAACTTACTGGTCTTTAACCTTCAGAACCTCGCCTGGTGCCTGGTGAAGGTTGAGTAAGTGCTTGCTGAATGAATGAGCCAGTGTAATATTTCACTGTAAAATACAAGCCAAAGATGTATACATGTATTGAGCTCCTCTTCTGTGTGAGGTGCTGTGCCGGCTGCTCTGTGAGTCCCAGGACTTGCCCTTCGGGGCCTCCCCATCTGAGGCGGGGAGAACAGAAGGCGGGGTTTAATGGGGGCTGGCTGAGTTGAGTGAAGGAGAGAGACCCAATTAAAACCCTGGCATACGGTGCCCGTAACACCCCTCAACTGGACTCATGGGAAGTAGCCCAAATGGATATGTGGGGAAAAAGACAGTAAGTTAAGAGGTGGGATGGGACCTAGACGTCCTGGGTTCAAATTTCAACCCTGTTATTCACCAGCCAAAGAGTCTCTTTGATAATAATTTTATTTTTCAAATCCAGTAGATGTACAATGTTAGTAGTTTCCGGTGTACAATATAGTGATTAGACATTTATATAACTTATGAAGTGACCACCCCAATAAATCTAGTACCCTTCTGACACCATACACACATCGGAGCCTCTTTGAACTTGAGTTTCTTCAGTGTAAAATAGAGACAGTTCCCACCTTTCCTGGTTATTGCGAGGTTGAACAGAGCACGTGGCAGATGCTCTGTAAACAGTAGCTGTTATTTTAAACAGAACAAAGACCAGGTCAGATCTGTTCCCACCTTCATGTTCACCTTGTACTTTTTTTTTCCCAAGAAGAAACAAAAGCAGAGCGATAGCATAATGAATCTCCACATGCCCGTCACCCAGCTTAGCAGTACCAGCGTGTGACCAAGCTTATTGCATTTATGCCCCTATCCCCTTCCCATATTATTTAGTAACGCCCAGACCTCATGTCATTCATCCGGCCCTACTGCTGTCTAAAAGAGCTCACCTTTGCCTTTGCACAGACGGTGATCTCCCTGCAGAACACCACCGCGACCAGCCGCTGCCTGCGAGTCCTCCCGCCTTCTACTCCGTACTTCTCTCTGGGATTGGGTGAGCTGCGCGTGGCCATTGTCTGCACTGCCTCCCAGTTCCTGGCCCTCCTGGCCCTTGACTGGCTTCCCTGTCTGTGTCCCGAGCCCAGGTCCACATTTCCCTCAGCCGTCCTGGGGATCCCTCGCACTCTGCTGGCAGCCTGCCTGCTCCTCCTTCCAGTGAGGTCTCTGCGTCCTGACAGCTCCTTTCTCAGATCACCTCCCTCCAGGTTCTGGTCCTGCCATCTCCTCCCACTTCACGCTGTCACTGCCCTCAGTCAAGCCCTCCTCATTCCTCACTTAAACCATTATAGTGGCTTCTCACCTCGCAGTGTTTTTCTCAAGAACAACTCTTATTGTGTCACCCCAGCTCAGAAATCTCAAAAGGCTCTCTGCTGCCCACAGAATAAATTCTAAGCCATAGAGCCAGGCATGGCCCCACCTAACTATCCCAGATGGACCGTATCACTCCCCACCCCGGCCCTGGTGTTTCTACCTGGAGTCTCTGCCCTCACAGCCTGCCTTCATCCCATGCCATGTGGTTCTGCCATCAGTGTGGCTTTGGCCCAGAAGGCATTTACTCATAGAGCCAGCCCCACCTGTGGTGGGATCTACCGGTGCCCTCTGGCTGCCCTCTGTAGCACTGGAGCCTGAGCCCTGCTGGCTGCCTGGTCCCCACATCCTCATTTGTCGCTTTTGTCATATATAGGGATGTTTCCAGGAAAAGGTGGAATGGTGGCTCCGGGAATGACCTGCCAGTACGTTGTCCAGTTTTTACCGGACTGCCTTGGGGATTTTGATGATTTTATTTTAGTCGAGACACAGTCAGCCCACACGCTTTTGATCCCCCTGCAGGCCCGGAGACTGCCCCCAGTGCTGACACGTGAGTGTGTGCTCTGCCTTCCCGTGGATTCAGTGAGGGTTGGCAAGAGCCTATAAGAACTGCATGCTCTCAGGGCCCCTTTGTGGCAGCATACAGCTTGTCAGGGGCTTCTTGGTCCTGAGGCGGGGCCTTCTGCACAGCCTTCCACAGTGTCAGGCCCCGATTGTCCAGCTTCCCAGGGGAGGCTGACTCTGAATTACCACAGCAGGGGAGGAGGCCAGCAGCCAAGCTAACCCCCCGGCATAGGCTTTCTGGCTCATTGATACCCCTGAGTGGGCCTGTGCCACCCTGAGGCAGGGAAAGGAATTCTTGGAGCCCCCAGCGGATGTGGCCTCTGGCTGTAGGGGTGGGCTTCTTCGGGAAAGCTGGCTTTGGCTGGGCTCCCGCAGTTACAAGCCTCTTACAGGCTGGAAGTTGGGACTCTGACCACACCCTCCAGGGCCATACCAGGCGGCCCTGGCTAAGGTCTGAGCCCACAGTGGGTGTGGACTCCTGCTGCTCTAGCCAGAAGTGTATACAGTCCTGTAGCACTGCTTGGGGTGCCAGGCAGGGGCTCGGGGGCCCTTCCACAGCTGCTCTGAGCTCTGGCTGACACTCAAGAGAACAATGACAGTAGGACCTAGTCAGAGCTACGCGTTAGTGACATGTTGTTTCTCTTGCCCCTCCTTTCCTGTGGCTGCAGTGTCGCCAGTGTTGGACTGTGGTTACTGCCTCATTGGGGGAATGAAGGTGACCAGATTCCTGTGCAAAAATGTGGGCTTCAGTGTCGGCAGGTTCTGCATTATGCCTAAAAAGAGCTGGCCGCCGCCAAGTTTCAGGGTGAGTGATCATAAATTGCTACCTGGAAAAAGAGCAGCTCCAACAAAGGAAATAATCCCCTGCGAGGGACTTGCTGGAGCACGTCTCTGGCTGGAAACACACGGAAAACAGAATTTTAGAACCTCTCTATTCAACTGCCACAACCCAAATGGCAATGAGACTCAGTGTATATGGAAACGAGCGCTGCAGTTCTGGTTATTCCACTAATTCATGCACGACCCCGGGCGAGTCATATCGCTTCCCTTATCCTTCAAGGCCTGGATCAGTGTCACTGCGTTCATTCATTCATTCATTCAGTCGTTACTATAGCAAATGTTTGAATATATCAGAGGTCACAGACTGGCAGCTCTTTGGCTGAATTCTGCGGGCATGTTTATTTGGCACAGCGCTTAAAAACGTGGTTTTTTTTTGAGCCAACATTTACAAATAGGGAGATTTCACATCAAAATCTGCAATTCTAATCTCTGGAAGAGGAGGAAGATGTGCAGCCTTGGGCCAGGATGCATGGTGGCCCTGCTGGCTGGCGCAGGAAGCGGAGCCCATGCACCATCTCTCCTGTCCGCCCACCCAGCAGCCCCCACAGCAGCCGAACGCTGACACCGCTGGTTCGCGTGCCCACACCGTTGTTATTCTTACGGTAGAGGTGGTTCTCTGTGCCTGTGTCTCAGGAAAACAAGTAATAGGTCCAGAGGACCATGTGTTCCAAAAGACACACATTTCACTCATGTCTGTTAGCTGCCAGGGTCCTGTAGGCATGGGTATGTGTCCCTGGCATGCTCAGCGGTGTCCTGTGTAGGCACCTGGGCTGCAGCTCTGCTGACCAGACGGCAGCTGCCCTCACGACTCAGGAGCTTACAGCCAGGGGTCAGTATGGAGGCGGATAGGTAAGCTGGCAACCAGCCCCAGAGGGAATTGCAGGAGGGCAAGGACCGTGCTTTGGGAGCCCACATCCTGGGTGCGGCCCTCTCTCACGCCTCCTGCGCAGTGTCTGAAACACTTGTCAGTGGGATTCCTCGTACCTCCTACCCGGAACGAATGAGCCTCACTTTGTTCATTAATGGGGGACTGGATGATCCGTAAGATCCTGCACATTGCAAAATGGATGTTTGGAGACGTTTGTACCCTGAGCACTGGATGTTACAGTCTCTTCTGCTTTTCTTGAAGGCTGTTGCAACCATTGGCTTCGTTGAGCAACCTCCCTTTGGGATCCTGCCTTCCGTGTTTGAGCTGGCTCCAGGGCAGGCCATATTAATGGAGGTAGGTGATGAGATGTTGGCATATATTTCCTCTTTCTTATGACCGGTCATGGCTCTTTCCTCAACTACTTGCTTCATGACCCAACTCTCCACTTCCATCCCAGGTCCCAGCCTTAGTGGTTTCAGTGTAGGAGCATGCTCTGTGGGGAGATGTCATTCGGCTGTCTTACAGCCTCTCTCACAGAGCAAGTGCAGAAAGCTCTAGCATTTCCATCATGATCCCTGAGCATCTCTTGTCCACACCGTGAGCCTGAGAGTTGTCTCCACAAGCATCTAAGCTGCCTCCAGGAACTTCCCTTGGTTCTTCAGCCTCTCTTGGACACCCCTCCCCCCAGCGATGACCGGGGTGATGCCTGTGGCTTTGTTCTCTCTTGTTTTATCCTCAGTTATATAGTCCACAAGGCTCACCTCCCTTAGGCCTTACTCTGAACTTCTGTAGAAGCTCTGAGAGTCTGGCCCACTGGCTGTGGGCTTCTCTTTTCCCAGCTGGCCCCTTTCAGCCATCTCTTTGGCTCATCACAGCTGCTCACTGGTCCTCAGAAAAGCCATGAAAAATGGTGCCGTCTTTCTGTCCCTGTTGCCCTCCTTGACTCCCTGGCCCCTGAGTCTGACTATGCTGTCATGTGGCTGTACATGGGGCTGGCATGTGCACGTGTGGCTTTCCTCACGAGCCTGCTGAGGGAGGTACTGACGTTCAAGAGTAAAAGCTGTCTGGTTTCTGGGGCAGCGGGTTTGACCTGCACCACATCAGTGGGTAGTGAGAGCCAAAGGCCATAGGTTCTCAAACTCAGCTGCACTTTGTAATCCCCTGAGAGATCTGCAAACACACTGATGTCTGGGCTCCTGCCCTGAGCTTCTGAGTTCATTGGTCTGGGGTGTGGCCTGGACACAGGATTTTGAAAGCTTTCCAGGCGATGCTGGTATGCAGCAAAGCTTGTGGACCATTGTTATAGCTCCTTTACTAGGATGTAACAGAGGGCTTCCTTTATCAGCTTCTTTCCAGTTTCAAGTGCCTGATGAGGTCTTGCTCTGGAGATCTGAGGTGATGCTGGCTTGTTCTTGGCTGTGCTGATCTGATTCCCCCATAAGAACCTGGCCCTCAGGGTTGAGACAGGGCCAACTCAGGCATAATAAGGCTTTATCAGTCCTGTCTACTGCTGAGGGGTAGGTTGGGTTCTCTTGGCATAGCCCAGCCCTTCTCAGAGACTTATTGTGGCTTTAAGGAATTGGAGCTGGTCACCCCTGACCAGGCTAGAATGTCCCCCTCATCCCATCCTCCTATGATCCCCAAGGAAAAGAAGAGGGCAGCAGCAGGAGGAATCTATGGGGGAACAGTGAGATAGTCAGGGAGGTGTGGCCCTTTTGCACCCCTTATGTATTTTGTTTATTGATTGTTTGGGGGTTTTGTTTGTTTTAAAATGTATTCATATTTCCAAATAAGATATAAGTTCACATTTAAAAATTCAGAAGATGCAAATAGATAAACAGTGCAATGTTCCCTTTTACCCAAGTCCCTCAGCTGCCCAGAGGCCACCATCTCACCAACTTTCTGAGAGCCCTTCCAGAGATAGGTGATACCTACAGCCAATGCACATGTTTTTCCTTTGTTTCCATTTCTCCTTCGCACAAGTTGTTGCCCACTCTATGCTCTGTTCTGTACCATGTGTTTTCCACTTAATGCGATATCCTAGAGGTCATGCTCATATTTTTTATAGCTGCATAGTATTCCACCAGGCGAATGAACCATCATTTAGTTCAGCCACACCCTGCTGGTGGACATGAAGATTTGTTTTCTGATCTCTGGCTATTTCCGCGAATAACTTATACATACATTGGTCTGTCCAAGTATGAGACTGCCTGCTGGATACAATCCTTGAAGTAGAGCTGCTGACTCAGGGGTCTCTGCTCATAATTGAGATACGTGTGACCAAGATCCCCACCGTGTGGACTGGACCAGTTATACTTCTGACAACAACCTGTGAGGGTGCCTGTTTCCTCACACACTTGCCGATACTGTATCTTGTCAAACGTTTCTTTTTTTTTTTTTAACTGTTATCTTGGACATTTTTTAACCTATACGAAAATAGAACAGTTTAGCCATCACCCATGTACTCATTACCCAGCTCCAACATTTATCGACTCTTGGCTAATTTTACGGCATCTACACCCTTCCATCCCTTCCAACCAATCCCTACCCTGCCCCTGCAGATTATTTTGAAGAAAAGCAAGATATCATATCATAGCGTTGATGATAGCTAACTTTGTGCTCTTTGCCAGGATAAACAGTGAAAACTTGTTCTTCTAGGTGGTTTTCATTTACATTTCTTTTATTGTGAATGAGGTTAAACATGTTGTCATTTATATGTCAGTCTCTGAGCTTTCTCTTCATATCCTTTCAACATGCTCCCTGCATTGCTCTGGGGTGGAGTGTGGCTGAACTCCCTCACCTTCCGTAGGAGGTGGGGAGGTGGCAGGGAGCAGAGCAGAAAGAGGAGGGCGGTGGGGGGTGGGGGTGTCTGAGAAGAAGAGGCTGGAAGGTGGGGGCGGAAGCCTCTTCATGGGAGGTATCAGGGCAACCTTCTCTCCCCCAGGTCTTGTTCCTCCCAACAAGCCTTGGGCAGGCAGAGCAGACCTTCGTCATCGTGTGTGACAACTGCCAGATAAAGGAGCTGGTGACTTCAGGTGGGCTGGAGTGGGTCCCCGGGCTCCAGAAGCTGCTGCACTGTCATTGGCAGTGGCACAGCTGTGCCTACTCTGTGTCACAGGGCACACGGGAGGGATGCTGCAGCCTCCGTGCGCCAGGATCTAGTGTGGGGCCTCTTGCTCTGGTCAGACCTTGGAGACCCAAGCCAGTGTGGTCTTCAGGACAGTCCCAAGGAGCCTTCTAAGCAGAGATAGATGGAAACCTGGGGTGACATCTTTCATTGCTTCACTTTGAAACTCACCTTGATCTTCTTTGGGGAACTGCCAGTGACTCACACATAAACAACCAGAGGCACCCCTAGGTTTCTGTAGGGTTAGAAGGAGTGTCCTGCTGAATTTCCCTAAGATGTGCCTGCCGCCTCCCTCCCTCCCTCCCTTTCTTTTATCCAATTTCATTCAGCAGGTATTAATTGACTGGCTGCTATGTGCTAGGTTATCAAAATCACCTCTTTTTGGTCTGAAGCTGTGGGGACGTGAATCTCTGTGTCAATGGACCCCTCTTCTCCTGTGCATTTCCCTGGGTCATGGTGAAGGCCAGTTGCATGTGGATGGTGGCATGGGTCCTGTGACAGCCTTTGGCTACAGATCCTGATTTCAGCCCTAGTGACACTTCACGCCCCTATTTTGTTAGGAATCGGGCAGCTGGTTGCTTTGGAGCTGATCTACGTTTCTGGTGAAAAAAGTCAGCCAGAGCCTGGAGAGCTCACAGATTTAACAGCCCAGCACTTCATACGCTTTGAGCCTGAAAACCTTCAGTCCACAGCTAGGAGACAGCTGATTATTAGAAATGCTACGTGAGTGACCCCTGTGCAGTAGCCCCCAACACACACCCCTTCTCCTTCCTCACCTGGCCCTAAGTTCCCAGTGAAGCAGCAGGTTTCTTCCAAGGGCCAGGGAGGAGTCTGGGTACAGAATGGAAGGATCCAGATTTGCACTGTTCATGTTGGTAGCCAATAGCCACATGTGGCTATTTCAACTGAAATCAATAAAAATTAAATAAAATTAAAAACTCACTTCCTCAGTGGCACCAGCCACATTTTAAGTACTCAGAAGCCACACATGTAGCTAGTGGCCATCATATTGGACAGCACAGATATTTACGATTTCCATCACTGCAGCAAATTATATGGGACGGCGCTGTTCTAGAGCATGCTAGCCCAGCCTTAGCCAGGAACAGTGTTCCCAGCGAGTTCCTGCCCTGCCCGAAGCCATCCGCATCCAAAGGTCAGACAGCCCGGCCTGTGGATTCAGTTCTCCCTGCCCTTTATTTCCTGACCATCCTCAGAGCACCGCCATTACACCAGGACACACCTCGTGGAGCCTCCCAGCCAGGCTGCCAGGGCTTACACGGGCTTGTCACCAGCATGATGAGCAGCACTCAGCTGCCGTCCCCTCCCACTGACAGCTGCCATCAGCGGCACACCTGGAGTCCCGCCCCTCCTACTACCGTGGAGTTGTCACTGCTCCTGTTGGCAGCCACTGGGCACATATCTTTCTGGCCACAACTGTCCCGGGAGGTGACAGCCGGACAGGTGGAAGTGTGGTAGGAGACACTGCAGAACACGTTCTGAGATCTGTGGGGATGCCTAGAACCCTGCAGTGTAATGATTGGAGCATGACTCCCTGTGTTTGACGTTTCCCCTGAGTCATTGTGGCTCCAACCTCCAGCTGCTGCGAGGGTAGGTGGAGGGGCTGTCTGAGGTGGTCTCCAGCTTAGACCTTCTGGCCTACGTCATGCTTCTTACCTAGACTCCTCCATGGGAAGGGCCTGAGGGCTGACCTGGCCACTTCCTGGTCCTCGGTCCTTTCCTGCTTGCTTCCAGAACAGGGCCAGGCAGGCAGCGGGTGAGAGGGCCTGGTCCTGATGGAATTAAGACGTGGCCTTGGATCGGCTGCCCACTGTCAGTGTTGCCCTCACAGGCACGTGGAGCTGGCCTTCCACTGGCAGATCATGAAACCCAACCTGCAGTCCCTAATGCCCGGAGAAAGCTATTGCATGGACAGCATCCAGTACCACCCCGACAGGGAGACGGCCTTCTCCATCACGCCTGAGAGGGGGATGCTCAACCCTCACACGGACCACGACTTCATCCTGAGCTTCTCTCCTCACGAGGTTAAAATGGCGCCATCTTGGCAGTCATGCATGATTGGGACATGAGATTTCCACCCTCTGTCTAGCTTCTTTAGTGACATTGAAGCCACAGCTGGGCCCCACCAGGTCCCCAGCACCCTGCCGAAGCCAGCACTTAGCTGAGGGGGGCTGGAGGATGTGCTGGCGTTAGGATGAAGATCCTCATTGTGTCTGGTCCTGATCCTGCACACACCTCAGGCGCAGCCGTACCCTGGGCTCGATTCCTCAGCTCTGGGGGCATCTGTATTTCTACTGCATCAAGGACATTCCCATCCCTGCCCGGCCCCCAGCAGCACCTAGAGAGGGTGAGGCGCATGTTCCTAGGGCAAGGTTAACACAGCTCCCCTCTCAGCTTGTGTGTGACAGGTGAGAGGAGAATGAGAGCTGGGTGTGAAGGGGGTGTGAATGGACCCTTGTTGGTAAGACGAGCAGGTCTGCCTCTCAACCCAGCCTCCAGCCACATCGCTGTCTGTCCTGGGAGGGTGGGAGGGTGCCCCTGACACACTGAGGGCACTGCCAAGGGGCAATGTTGTGTCCCAGAGAGGCTTTCCTTCCTGTCCCCCAGGCCCACACGTCCTGGCAGCCACCCCTCTTTCCCCAGCATGGTGGAGAGAGAGCATGGAAGCAGCAGTGTTTTTCAGAAGGCCTTTCTGGTGGTTGCAATGCAGTTTTTCTGTAGGTCCTGTCTTTGTCTTGCAGCTGAGGGATTTTCACAGTGTGCTCCAGATGGTGCTAGAAGAAGTCCCAGAGCCCGTGAGGTGAGCGGGGACTGGGCCCTGGGTGAGAGCTGGGCCGTGGGGCCCAGCTCTGCTGGGAAGGCACAGGGAAGGAGTAAAGGAGCCGCCTGACCCCCAGCAGGCATTGACACGAGGGACCACATGTGCCTTGCCCTGGCATCTAGGCCTGGTACGGTCTCAGTGTGCAGGAAGCAGAGCCCACTGGACTCACTGTGAGACCTGCAGGCCACCCTGGAACCTTGGAGCTGTGCCCCAGGCTCACTGTTACCACCAGCAGCTAGGTTGGTGGACCCTGGGTGGTAGTGACTAATGAGGGAAGGTGTTGCCCCATGGTGGGCATCGCTACCAGCTCTTCCCTAAAGCAGCTGTCAGGGTGGGTCTCCAGTCAGCCTCATGTAGAAATCCCAGGCTGGCTGCTGCAGCCTGGTCCCTGGAGGCAGCAGGGCACTGCCCCATCTCAGGCCGTAGGTAGAGTTGCTGTCAGAGCCACAGGCATTCATCACTGTCTCAGGACATTGGCTGATGCCTCTGATTTTAAGGGGTTTGGTAACTGCGGAAAGGGGAACATTTTATTTCTGCAGAAAAAGCGAGTGGTATGCATGGCCGTGCTCCTGGGTTGTGTTGGCTCCTAGCTCATGGTGGGTTTGTATTCAGCTCAGAACTGGGAAACCTGAAGGAGCCGTCGTACTCTGTGGATGATGTGATCGTCCTGGAAATTGAGGTGAAAGGCTCAGTGGAACCTTTCCAGGTTCTCCTAGAACCATATGCCCTCATCATCCCCGGGGAGAACTACATTGGCATAAATGTGAAGAAAACTTTTAAGGTAGGTCATTACCTCCCCCAGCCTAGGCTAGCTGACTGAGATACTTGTTACTGAACTTGGGCACAGTTAGCAGGAGCATGTGGCTGGAGGGGCTGATGGTGACAGCCACCTCTTAGAGGATGAGTCTGTTCCTAGAGCCCCTGAATCAACTTGGTTTGCACAGTTGCTGGGCTGGGCATGTCTGTTGTTTTATCAGCTCCCCAGCATCCTCCGAATGACAGAGCTGAGGAACCCCTTCCTGTGTTCATGCGTCGTTGGCAGAATGTGGCGCCCGCAAACCCTGCAGTGTGGTGTTAGTGCTGTTGGATGATTAGAAATTAGCTGGGAGGGTGTGAAGAGGACCTTTTGTGAGCCCACAATCCCAGAGTCCTTCAGCAGGTACAGATTTGATGTGCAAGGACAGCCCTGAGGAGCCTGGATTGGGGTGTCTTTCAGATGTGGAACTATAGCAAGTCAGCCATCAGATACACGTGGGGGAAGATCAGCGACTGTCACATCGTTGAAGTGGAACCCTGCACAGGAACCATAGGTATTGTGGGGACTCTGGCAGGGTCGTGACTGGCCTGGGGCTGGCTGGGGAAGGAGACATGGTGTCCGTGATCAGCTCTGCTGCAGCCTGGCCCATGTGGACATGAAGTCAGCAAAGGCCAGGCATCCAGGCCCAGCTGCAGAAGGAACCTCCCCTGCTTCCTTTCTCCACCTCTCACTTTCCCCCTCTCTCCCAGAGTCCAACGAGGTCGAGGATTTTGAGTTGAAGTTTACTGGGGGTGTCCCCGGCCCAACAAGCCAGAACCTGCTGTGTGAAATCAGAGACTCGCCCTCGCCAGTGGTGTTGCACATCGAGGCGGCCTTCAAGGTGCTGCTGGGAGGCTGGGCGGCTCGGTGGGCCAGGCAGGTGACCGGGGTAGGGCACAGAGCCCACTCCCAGGTGGCCCAGTGACAGGCCCCTCCGGTGTCTCAGGGGCCTGCCCTCGTCATCAACATCTCAGCCCTTCAGTTTGGTTTGCTGCGCCTGGGGCAGAAAGCCAGCAACTCCATCGAGATCCAGAACACCAGCCCGCTCCCAGCCGTGTGGTCCATGAAGGAGAGTCTGATCTGCCTCAAAGAAAGGCCTGAGGGTGTAAGTCAGGCCCTGCTGGCTCCCCTCCCCAGAAGGCGATTTCCCTGTGTCATGGGTCTTGTGCTGGGGCTTTGAGAGGGTTGAGGCTGGGAGAGGAAAAGCCTGCTCGGTGACTTTGGCTTGGCAGTATCCCCAACTCTCCCCATCTCTGAGGCAGTCGGGGTCCTTTCTACTTAACCCCAAACTGGATGTTCCTGTTCCTTTCTGTGCATCTGACGCAGAAGCAGAACATGGGTTTCTCCCTCTGTCAAAGCAGCCTGAGTCAGGAAGAAAATAGGTAGCTGAGCTGGGCGGGAAGCTTTCAAGGCCTACGGGGGAAGGACTGTGTGGGCTGGCTGGCTCTTCCCAAAGGTTGGGAACTTCCCAGGGATGGTGCCTGCAGTTTGAGTACCTGCCACCAGGGGGTGCTTGTGCCTGGGTTTGCAGCCCAAACCCAAAGGCTCCAAAAAGGAAACCCGTTTCATTTCCACTCAAACAGCACTTTTCTGTTTACCACAAAAATATAAAAGACTAAAAGTGGCAGAATATTATCATCACATTTAAATCATGGCATCACATTTGAATATGTGTTTAATCCAGAAGAAGACAAAGGCGCAAAAGCATCAGTTGCTCCTTCCTTGTTATAAATCACCGGCTCGCCACCCCCACTCTTCACACTTGGTGGCCTTAGATCCCTATGAGCTGCCTTCAGTCGTCACTGCACATGTGAGCCTCTGGCCAGGTCTGTTTGGTGAAAGCACCTCCCTCTGACTGCTCCCTACCGAGACCCCAGCCTGCTTGCCCACTTGCCCTCCAAGTCAGAACGCTGCACACTTTCCCTTCCACATTCAGAAGACAAGGAAAGACAGTTGCAGCCACACATGCATTGTATCTGGTAACATACATTCCCTTTCTCCTTTCCTGACTTTTCTTTTCCACTCAAAAGCCATTCTCCTTCACCTGATGGCCTCACTTCCCTAGCAGAACACTCTGAAACTAAGAAGTTATAGCAGTTTGCACTGAATGGCCAACACCATTGCCAAGAACCATTGCCAGGTGTTCTGTTACACAGGCCTGGAGTTAGCCCTTTCCCTCCCAGGGCTCACTGGTCTCCATCCTTGGATCACGGTACCAACCGCAGAGGGCTATGACTGGGGGCAGTGTGGTATCAGTATAACTAGGAAGGAACCCTTTCCTCAAATGAAACCTTAGCGAGAAGACCAATATCTAGAATAAAGTATGACTGCTCTGGCCACCCAGAGACCCCCTTTTGAGGCACCCACTGCACTATCCTGCCTCTCCCCACATCCCACTTCCCTGCCCTAGGCACCTCTGCGGAATCCCTGGGATTTTCCAGAGCACAGCTGGAAACTTACGAACCTCAGCCAACCTCATTTCATAGAGGAGAGAGAGGGGCTTCCCCAGGGTTACATACTAATGGGTGGTAGAATCAGGAGATCCAAGTTCTCTGATTCCCAGTTTGTGTTTTTCTTCCACTGAGAAGAATTACAATTTATCATTGAAATCATTGACATTTTTATGGAATATTAAGATTTATGTCATAATCAAGGCTGGTAGGGACACTGTCTCTACAGTTCTCTATTCTTTTGAGCTCCCAAACATAACGTTGAGATTTGGGTTTTGTTAGACGTGCTCAGGTCAGGTGACCCAGAAACCCAGCCCCAGAGTACAGCCACACCCCCAGAGTTCCAAGAGAGACGCACATGAGGAACACAGACCAAAGAAAACAAAGGGGCTCTTTCCTTATGGAGGAGCTTGGTCCCCAAACTCCGCCTAGAGCACATAAGCCACTTTTTCTGAGAGGCCTAAGCAGCCTCTCTAGTGACAGCCAGCCCTTCCATTCCACCAGTGCCAGGGAGGTGAAACTTCAAAAGCAAGTGAGCTCAGGGCGCAGGTCAGCACAGCATGGGGGGAGGTGGGGGTGGAAAAAGGCAGGCCAGGCCCATGTAGGGTGGCCAGGCCACCCTCCAGGCAGGTGCCTTGTACTCATTGCCTTGGTGTCGTGGAAGGAAGAGACCAAAGAGGAATAATGTCCCTCCTGGGTGTGCTCTTTCAATGTCCAGTGATGCCCCACGAGCCAGTGTGGCCCATCTGGGGCCACTCAGACCAGTGCTTTTTTATCTCAGTTGAGGGCAGGAAGAGGGGTAGAGAGCCCTGTCCAGGTCCACGCTGCTTAAACCTTTTCCCTCCCCCTCTGTCGTTGTCTGTGTGCATAGTACGGGGGAGGAGATATACCTGCCAGGTGAATGACTACAAGCCTGTTGAGGGTGGGGGGAGGAGAAATCTGTGGCTCATGGAAGCTTCACCCCTCCCCAATTTGGCGACGTGGTGGCTTTCCTTACTTAAAGCCATCAGGGTCCTGCTCAGTGGGGCTGGGCAGACCTCTCAGAGAGCTGCCACACCTCCCCCCAGCATGGTCCCCACACCGCCAGTGTGGCATCTCTCTGCCTGTACCTCTCAGATCTCGGCAAGTGCACTGGGACCTCCTCCGTCAATTGGAGACTCAGTTTTTGTCCTCTTAATCCTGAGACTCTTGCTCAGCTGTGCTCCCTGACCTGCTTGCCTCCTTCCGTGTTCTAGATGGCTCTTTGAAGAGCTGGGGGCAGCTTACAGGTGACTCCAGTTGGGCATGGCCAGCCCCCAGTTCTGCAGTTCCAAGTGTCCTCCTTATGCTTCTGAATTGACCTCCCATTCAGGTGTCTCCTTTCACTATTGAGCCTTCCAGCGGCCAGGTTCAACCTCTGGGAGAGTGCCGAGTGAACATCACCTTGGAGGCCCTGCAGTGCCAGCGTCTGCAGACCCTGCTGGTGCTGGAGGTGGTGAACGGGGCCTGGAGGTGAGGGGGATGACAGGACTGTCACAGCACACTTTCTGCACATTCACAGTATGTTTTCTTGTATGACATGTAATTAACTAGAGACATTTCAGAGTTTCAAGGCATCAATACATGTTTATTTTATAAAATTTGGAAATTACTGAAGAAAATTATTATCTGGAGAAAACTCATTAGTTACCTGTAATATTACAGGGTATATCCTTCCAGTGTGTACATGGTAAAGGAATGTAAACTAGTACAACCACTTTCGGCAGCACTTTATTGTTACCTAATAAGGTAAATTATGCACATAACCGGTGGCCCCGCATGAGCCTTTCTAGAGTTACTCCTTCTACATGTGCAGTGGGAGCCGTGTGCTCATATGGGAATTCTCATAGCCAAACGGTGCATAATAGTGAAAACTGGAAACAATCCGTGTTCAACAAGAGAACAGACACAGAATAGTTGTGGTATATTTAAATGCGTGAATACCATTGTGTTCTGAGAGGAACACATTGGAGATCTCAAAGGTTATTGGTAATGATTCTTTCCTCCCTCCCTCCCTCTCTCCCTCCCTCCCTCCCTCCCTCCCTCCCTTCCTCCCTTCCTCCTTTTCTTCCTTCCTTTCCCTTCCTTCCTTCCTTCCTTCCTTCCTTCCTTCCTTCCTTCCTTCCTTCCTTCCTTCCTTCCTTCCTTCCTTCCTTCCCACCTGCCTTCCAGAAAATTTCTTGCATACTGTCTACATAAGAAACGTCCAAACCTCTAGAGAATTTTTATGAGTTTATTTGAGCCAAACTGAGGACAATTGCCCGGAAGCAAAATCTCAATGGATTGAGAAAATGCTCCGGAGAATGGTAGTTCTGCAGCTTATTTTATATGTTAGAATCAAAGGGGGAGATCTAAGGGGGGGTTTACATGAAATCCATTGGTGGTAGATTACAGCAAAGCGGGGAAATCTCTGGGATTGGATAAAAAGTAAAACAGAGAGATGCTTACGTGTACTTCTTTTACGTTGCTGGGTAAAGGACAGTTAATAATTAACATTTACAGTACATAGAGATGATATGGGAGGAACAAGATAACAGTGAGGGGTTCTGTGGCCTGGTGAGGTGGGTGTGCCCTTCGGGGTTTGAGGAAAAAGGAATGTACCCTGACATTCCAAGATAATGTTAACTTAGACGCAAAAAGACAGACTCGCTTAAGGTAAAGACTGACCTTTGTCAAGGAAGCCACAGGCCTAGGATGTGATGACCGGCCGTGACCCGCTTTTAGTTATGAATGTTTATGTTCAGACGATCCTGTGTGGTTACTTTCGGTCTGAGTTCGTAAGCCCTGCCATGCTGGCCTCCCCTGAGCTTGTCAGCTTTCATATGTGGCCCTTTTTTGTCCACAATATGTAAGACTAGAATAGTATAATGAGCCCCCATGTACCCATTACCTACCTACCTTCAATAATTATCAAATCACTACAAATATTGTTTAATCCATATCCTTATTCAGTTCTTACTACCCCTTCCCAAATTATTTTAAAGCATAATATTCGTTTTCTTAAGCTGGCTAGTGGTAATATTTTGTTTCTTAAGCTGAGTGATAATGGGACACCGGTGTTTTTTTAAATTACTCTTTAAACTGTGTTATATATTTACACTGTATAGGTGTTTTTGGTCATTTCTGCATATATTTTGTATTTCATTATAAAAACATCTAAATGCTCATTTTTTGGATAATTTTTATAAAAAGTTATTTGAGCCAAACAGAAGATATGCCTGAAAGCAAGATCTCAACAGAGTGAGAAAAATGCTTCTTTAAATGCTCGTTTTAAATCTTTATGGATATTCTTGAATTATCCTCCCCCCAAAAACCCTGCCATTTTATACTTAGGGAGAGCACTTAGAGCTCCAGGCTCGAAGGCTCGCAGTTTAACAACCTCAGTGAAAAATGAAACTGGCTTTCTCCAGAGGTAAACTGATTGGTTCTCTTCGGGTCATGTGCCCACCCTGTGACAGGGCCTGGTGGGTTTGTCTCCAGAAAAACCGGTGGGAAATTATGCTGGATCTATACTGCATGCATTTAACCATTTTCCTCACTTTTTCTATCTTTCAGTGTTTTTACTTCTTGTTCAGGTAGATGGCCTTGGACTTGCAGGTCGCTAATTCGGTCTTTGGTAGATGCCCTTCTTTTGGCAATCATGTTTTTCAATTTCAAGCTTTTTTGTTCTTGGACCGTTCCTTTCTTATATAACAGTAATCTGTTACTGTCTTGCGGGTGCAACAGCCTCTCAAATTTCCCCAAGGAAACTAATTTTTGTTTCCTCAGCTTTTGGTGTAGAGCCCTTCTCCTTCCCTTTTTGGTTTTTCTTCTGCATCCAGTAATCTTTGGCTGCCCATTCCTGTTTCTGGATGGAAGAGGAGGTTGATTTGCCTAAGAACCTGGTGGTGCAAGTTTCCTCTGCCACAACTGGGTGTAGGTGTGGCGAGCACTCCTAATGGCTAGTGACTTTGAGTATATTTCATGTGCTTACTTGCCATCTGCATATCCTCTTTGGTAAAATGTTTACGTCATGTTCTAATTGGGTTGTTTTATTTTATTGTTGCGTTTTAAGTGTTCTTTTCATAGTCTAGGTACAAGTCTTTTGTCCGATATGTGGTTTACAAATTTTTCTTCAGTCTGTAATTTTGTCTTTGGAAAGAAAAAGGACCTTTCACAGAGCAAAAAAATTTAATTTTGATGAGGTCCAGTGTATCAAATTTTCCTTTTATGAATTTTCCTTTTGGGTCTTAAGGATTTTCTCCTATTGTTTTTTAAAAGTTCTATGGTTTTTTGGTGTGTTTTTTTTTTAAATTTTTTATTGAGGAATATTGAGGAACAGTGTGTTTCTCCAGGGTCCATCAGCTCCAAGCCGTTGTTCTTCAATCTGGTTGTAGAGGGCACAGCTCAACTCCAAGTCCAGTCACCATTTTCTTAGTTGGAGGGGGTGCAGCCCACCGTCCCAAGCGGGAATTGAACCGGCAACCTTTTTGTTGAGAACTCGCTCTCTGACCAACTGAGTCATCCGGCTGCCCCAAAAGTTTTATAGTTTTACATTTAAGTTTGTGATACATTTTGAGTTAATTTTTGTATAACTTCTAAGGTTTAAGTAGAGTTCCATTTTATTTAATTTTTGCTTGTGGATATCTAATTCCTCCAGCATCATTTATTCAAAGACTATCCTTTCCCCCATGGAATTGTTTTTGCACCTTTGTCAGAAATCAGTTGGGACCATCCAGATGTTCTTAAATAGGAGAATAGTTAATCAATGGTGGTACATCCACACCATGGACTACTACTCAGCAATAAAAAAGAACAAACTATTAATACATTCCACAACTTGGATGGACCTCAAGGGAATTATGCTGGTGAAAAAAGCAAGTATCAAAAGATGATATACTGCATGATTCCATTTATATACTATTTTTAAAATTATGGAGCTGGAGAACAGATTAATGGTTGCCAGCAGTTAGGGAGCAGTTACTTGGCTGTGGCTATCAAAACGTCACACAAGGCATCCTTGTCATGGACTATTCTGTGTCCTGACTGGTGGTGTCATATGTATCTACACATGACATAAAATGGCATAGAAGCAAATATACACCAACAAATGAGTGCGTGTAAACCTAGTGAGGTCTGGATTAGATTGCTGGGTTGGATCAGTGTTGATCTCCTGGTTGTGATATTGTACTGTGGTTATGTAAGGTGTTACCGTTGGGGAAATCGGTGAAGGGTGTACAGTATCCCGCTCTAGTTTTTGTTATGGCTGCATATGAATCCACAATTATCTCAACATGAAAAGTTAAAAGCAAAATACATAGTATCTCCATTCTTCATACACACACGAGAAAACCCCAGGCATATTTGTGCGGGTCTGTTTCTAGGTTTTCTGTATCATTCTGTTGATCTGTGTGCATATCCCTCCACCAACAGCACAGTATTTACTGTATATAGTAAGTCTTAACATCCAGTAGAGTGACTTCCTACTTTATTCTTCTTTTTAAAAATTGTCATTTTGCCCTTTGTCTTTCCATATAAATTTTATAATCAGCTTGTCTATATCTAACCAAATCTTTGCTGGGAGTTTGACAAGAGTTGTGTTAAACCTATAGATCAGTTTGGGGAGAATTGACATCTTTACCATGTTGACTCTTCTAATCCATGAACACGGCATGTTCCTCCATTTATTAAGTCTTCTTTCATCAATGTTTTGTAGTTTTCAGCACACAAATCCTGTACGTGATTTATTAGATTTATACCTAAGTCTTTCCATTTTTTGAGCAATTATAAATGGTATTATATTTTAAATTTGTTTCCACATGTTCATCGTTAACATATAAAAGTGTGATTCGTTTTTGTATGTTGATTTTGTACCCTACAACTTTGCTGACTCATTAGTTCTAGGAGTTTTTGAAAAAGATTCCTTGGGATTTTCTACATAGACTGTCATGTCATCTGCAAATAGGGACAGTTTTATTTCTTCTTTTATGATCAGCTTGCCTTTTATCTTTTGTTTCCTTGTGTCCCAGCTACCTCCCAGTGTATGCCGAGGTACAGGAGCCCCACGTGTACCTACAGAGCAGCCAGGTGGAGCTCAGCAACCTCTACCTGGGCGTGCCCACGAAGGCAACCCTCACGCTCATCAATGGCACACTCCTGCCCACCCAGTTCAACTGGGGCAAGGTGAGTGAGCCGGCACTGTCGGTGCCAGGTCTGCAGCCCTCAGCACCAGAGCCCCATGTGGGGGGGGATATTGCCCCGAAGGCGCCCCCCAGAACAGATACTCAGCCTCCCTCCCCCTCCCTGTCCTTTGACCCACAGTGCCCAGAAAAGCTGGGCTCCTCAAAGGAGCAGCACATTTGGTCTGGCTTTTTCTTGCCCTGTTTTTGGAGAATCTCAGTTCCCGTCCTGAGAAGGAGTCTGTGGTGCACACAGCTAGACCTCCCAGCCAGTGAACCCATGACTGGGAGCCCAGCTGGGGCACTGGCCCTGGGGCCGCCTGGAGCCTGCTCTGCATGCCGTGGGAGATGGGATGACATTCCTGGGCAGCAGAGGCAGCTGCCTTCTGTTGCCTGTCACCCTGGCCTCCCAGGGCAGCTTGTTTAGTCCGGGCCATCTTTGACAGGTGTGAGGTCCACGTGGGGTCAGGGAGGACAGGAGAAGCGACCTGTGGTTTATCCCCACCCCTAGCACCTGGCCCTGCTGGTCCTGCCCCAGGCCCCCGGTCCACCAGCCTCCAGCAGAGCATGCAGCAGGCTGAGCACTCTGCCTGGACCCCAGGCCCATCCTGGGAACCCAGCACATGACAATAGGCCCATCCATGTGTCCTCCAGCTCCTGGGGCACCAAGCAAGCTCCTGTACAGCAAAAGTCTCCCCGAGATGTGGCACACTGGGCCCCCATGAGGAGTTCCAGCTCAGTCTGGAATTGACTACTCATACCCAGGTGAGGAGAGGTGTGAGGGGGCCTGAGGGACTGGGAAGGCGCCCTGCTACTGTCTACACCTGTGCAGCCAGGGAGGTCCGCCTCAGACCCACTCCTGGTCTTTGTGACGGGGGAAGAGGTTTCTTGCATTTGGATATGGGGTCCCTTTCTTCAGGGACACAAGGCCAGGAAGCCTGGAGCAGGCCTGAAATGGACGTGCCCTGAAACCCATTGGCCACATCTAGCCTTGGGCACCAACTTTAGCCCTCTGCAGGCCATTTTCTGTGGCCACAGGTGGGCCCATCTTTCCAGTTTGCCCAGAGATCCTGAGCAGAGCTGCTTCTCACGGCAGGCCCTGTGCTGGGTGCTGCTGGGGTGGCCACCTGGCAGCCAGGTTCCTCCTGAGAAGGGCACAACTTCTCCATGGTGCAGCCCACAGGAAGGCATGTAAAGAAGAAACTTCTTCCTTCAGAGACTTGCAGACCCACGTCCCGGTTCCTCACTGGCAAACATTGGGACAGTGGCTTTCTTACACAGCTTAGCCTAAGCTCTAGGATGACAGACAGATGGGCCCAGACCTGTCATGGAGCAGACCTCACTCAGGAGGGTTTGACTTCTGTGGTGGTAGCTTCATCAGAATAAATGTATGGCTCTTCCAGAGGTCCACTTTGAGGGTCTCCCTTCATGTGGGCGTGCCCAGATATTTGGAGCAGACACAGCCAGGAGCCCTGAGGAAGGGGCCAAGCCTCCTGGGGGCAGGGTGTGGGCCAACAGGCTGGGCCTATGGATGGTGGCTCCCTGAAGAGGCTGGGGAGCCCTTCCTCAGAGAGCCTGGACAGAAGTCAAGAACTTTGTGTTGAGCACTGCCCCACCCCCCACCCACCCAGCAACCACCTGTGCTGGGGAAGACCATCTGAAGCCCATCTGAGTCCAGCCTTGGGACTCACCTGTGCTAATGTGCCCCTGATGGGCTTTCTTATAGGAAGAGCTGACCGATCTGGCCCTCCCTTGTACCGTGTCAGGCATGAAGGAGCCACTGATTCTGGGCATTTTGGGGAAACCCCAGGGACTGCAAGTGGCCATCGCCATCTTGGAGGAGGGCTCTGATAGAAGGTGAGCCCAGGGCTAGAGCCAGGACCTGAGGGCTGAGGCGACCATATGAAGGACCTGTATTGCCTCGTGGTACCAGCCCCCTCCCAGCGGATTCCTACAGCCAGGAAGAGGCCACAGTGTTATTGTGGCTTCTCATCACCTCTGTGGGAACAGACCCCTCTACCCCATCCTCGTCCTCCGTGTGGTCTTTCCCCCCACACTTGGAGGCATGGTGTCCAGGCAGGTAGGGGATGACTGGGGACAGAGCTGTAGGTCCCTTGGACTTTCCCTCACGAGGCCCAGCGACTGGGAGACAAGCCCATCTGCCCCTGGCCAGGGAGAGTTTGTGGAGTTTGAGGCCTCTGTTGGCGTCAGGGGCTGACAAGAAGGGCGCATCAGTGGGGTGGCGGCTTGGTGAGGATTGAGCCCAGGGATGAAGCCTGTTCCGAGGCAGGTCTCACAGCCCCACTGAAGGTGGCTCACTGGGCAAGACCAAGGGTGGCATGTAACCTAGTGTCCATGGGCACGGGGCAGCGTTCCTAGCACAGAGCCGCGGCCAGGCCACAAGGAGGAGCTCAGCCTGGACTTTGGCTCGACGGTGCCACTGAGGACCTGCGTGAATCGCCAGCTTATCCTGACCAATCACTCCCCAATACAGACCCCTTTCACCCTCAAGTTTGAGTACTTCGGGAGCCCTCAAAACAGCCTGCATCAAAAACCATGCCTGTAAGTCTGGTTTCCTTCAGAGGCAGTTACCGGGGAGGATGTGACCAGGAGGGGTTTGCCCCATTGGGCCTTGTGTGACTTAGGTGGCCGGAGGCTGGTGGGTGTGGGGCATGGGAGGAGCTGTTTTCACAGGAGACATGGGAAAGGCAGAGAGGGAACGGTTCCTGCTGCCCACCTCCACGACCCTGGGAGGGCCTGGGGGAGAGGCTGGGGTCGTGGCCCCTTCTCCTCAGCCTGGCCTGCTTAGATAGAGGGCTTCTGATAGGCCAGGCGGTATTTAGGATAGTGGCTGAGGGAGAAGCTATTGGAGCTGAGGGAACTATGGGGGCAGAGATGTGTCAGTGAAGCATTGTGCAAAGCTGTAACTTGAAATCAGCCATAGGAAAAGTATTTACACCACAGAAATTGGCAGTTTACCAGCATATCACTACAAACACCTCACTGCCAAATCGCCTATCACAGGGGGGCCCAAATTAAAAACCCTCGCCATGGGGTTTTTAACTAACAGTTTCTAAGCTATTAACTTTCCACTCCAGAAAAGTTAGTGTGCACTCACTGCTGGACAGATGTCAGCAGGAAAGACTGGAAATGGGCCTGTTGCATAAATCTGGACACGAGATGGGGAGTCTGGGTGGGTTTGCATCCCAGGGTCACCAAGGCACAGAGCCTGGGGATAGGAGATCCCTACCCTGGAGCCCTGCGTTTCTCGGGAGGTAATCCGTAGGGTGAGTGGCTTGGGGTTGGAGGGGTGTAGCAGGAGCAAAGACCAGAGAAGCAGGTGAAGAAGAGACCTGACCAGCTTGCCCCTGGGATGAGCAGGCCAGGCCACCTTCCTCCGCTGGGCATCTGCTGGGATGCTGGTTGCTAGAGGAGGTGGCTCAGGTCTGAGGGAAGGCCCAGATGGCTTGATGCTATTTCTGTGTCCCATTTGGTAAAGCCCCGACGTGTCTCCTGCTCTGCTGAAGACAGCGAGGATTCGTAAGCAGTTGGCCAGGCGAGAACAGCTGGGTAAGAGCCCCAGGTCAGGTACTGAGCCCAGACCTGGCCAGAGTGGGGTTTTCCGTGCCTTCTGAGGATGTGGGACACCTGCTGCAGGGAGGGAACCCCGACCATCTCAGTGTCTTTTCTAGCAAGGTCCCTGAGATGGCCGTGGCCCTCTACCTGACAGTGCATCTCTTTTGAATGAGGCCATCTCCTTGCTAGGGCTTAAGTCTCGTGCATAGCACCTGGATTTGATTTGAGATGGGTAGCAGCGCAGGAGGGAGGGCTTCCACTGGGGCCTGGCCCCACTGGAGGGAGCTGAGAAAAGCTGGACCCTGGACTCTGGGCTCCCAGGAGGAGGGTTCGTTTCACTGGACCTAGGAGAAGCTGTAAGGTAGCTTTTCTACAGTGCTTTTCTTACACCTGAAGGTCCTGAAACCCCTTTCTTGGTTGTCCCCCCAGATTTTATGGAAAACATATTGTCTCATGGGAAAGGAGCAGCTTTCTTTCCCCACATTTCCCAGGGCATGCTGGGGCCCTACCAGCAGCTACATGTCAACATCACGGGCTGTGCGAACATGTGGGGCGAGTACTGGGACAACCTCATCTGCACGGTAAGGGCTTGCTGGTGGGGAATGGCCTGGGGTTCAGGGAACCTGACCCTGGCCCTCACCTGCAGGCTCTCCCTTCTCCAACACCTGGCCCTAGCCCCTCAAATCTCACCCAGGAGAAAAGTGATGCCCATTGAGCTGGGGACGGGCATTCTCATATGCAGCCACCACTGGGATTCAGGCAGGAAGCAACCTCATGAACAGTGGAACCTCCCACACCTTTTCCTGTGAGATCCTGTGAGGCTGGGACCGCACTGAGGAAGACAGAGGAATCAGAGAGGCTGCCTGCCTGGGCCAGGACCCAGGACCTAGAGGCGGGAGTAAGTGTGGAGGGACAGCAACATCCTCCCAGAGCCAAATCCTCGTCTAGGCCTCAGTGCATTCATTTATTTGCCCATCGGTCCATTCATTCACTCACTACTCAGCATGAATTGAGCACCTACTGTGTATGGGTTGTTGTGTGGTCCACTCAGCTGTGGAGGATACAGGGATGAATAAGATAACAGACGATACCAGCAAGGAGCTCCTAGTTTAGTATGGAGGGAAACACACATATTATCCTGCACTGTTTAGTTATGGCCCAGAAGACTTTCATGAACTATTGAGTATATGGACAGGTTAATTATAGTAAATGTTTGCTTTATATTGTGTGTATTATGTATGACGAAGCGTTGATCACCTTAATGTACAAAGAGTTCTTAACAATAAGGGGGGCAAAGCACCCAGGTGGGCAAAGAGTTTGAGTAGGCAATTCAGGAATGACAGATTCAGGTGACCGATGAACATACATAAAATATGTCACCATCACTGGTAATTGAAGTCACACTGAAATACCAGGTTTGGTAAGAGTCGCGAGGTTTAAAAGTTGGTGGTGGTGGTGGTGCGGGGGAAAGGGTGTTCTCATGTACTATGGCCATCGGGTGGGAAACGTGCCTCGCCCTGTGCAGGCCCTTTTGCTGTGTGCTGGGTACACACATTTAAAGTTTCCCCAGGGGAAGAAGTGGATATGTGAACAAATAACTTCGTACAAATAACTTTGTACCTTTTCTTCTCAGCATTGTTTATAATGGGGGGGACAATCTAAGCATCCATGTCCATCAATAGAGATTTGATAAAAATACGGGCTTGGATAGTTTGCACAGGCCTTTAAATGACGCTGTAAACCTTCATTCATAAAAGTATCATACGTTGTGAAAAGAAAAGATGACGAAAACAAAAGCATGCCCCATATGCTCCTCATTTATATCTGTTTTACGTACAGAAAAGAAGTCTATCTAGATAGTTGTACAAGTAAATGTTGACAGTGAGTCATGCTGTGGGGTGTAGGATTTTGGGTGATTATCACACTCTATTTTAATTTTAAAAAAATGTCTTTTTATTAGCAGAGAAATAATAAAGTTCTTTCCATTTCTGTGATCCAAGGGGCCATAAGAGGCCATAGATGGCCGGGCTCGGAGATCTGTGCAGGTCTCGGGGCAGGAGAGCTGAGGCGGAAGGAAGGGTAGGGAAGCCAGGGCTGGGAGGCCGGCAGCCCCTGCCTTTGGGGCATCTGGGGTGAGCATCAGACTGTGCGGAGCGAGTCTGGGCTCAGCTGGGACCAAGCTGTGGAGAGCTTGGGCTGGCTGGAGAAGGAAAAGCTTTGCATAGAGGGAATGAGCCAGGGGAGGTGGTGGCAGCTGGTGACAAGAGTGACAAATGATTGGTGTGTTTGCAGGTGGGAGACCTGCCGCCATCGGTCATCCCAGTGCACATGGCAGTGGTGGGCTGCCCCATCACCTCGATGAGGAACTACACCACTGACCAGTTCCAGAAGGAGCCTACCATCAGGTGCCCCGCCCCAGCCTCATCCTCTGCCCCCTGGAAACCCTCTGGCCACCTTGTTGCTCTTCAACTGACCCAGGGCTACTTGGTGCCACCCAGCAAGAAAGCTGCAGGACAGGGTTGCCCTGGAGGGGAGAGGCCTCAGGGGACATGGCTGCTACCTGCACATCTCAGAGGGCTTTGGGGGGACAGAAGGAGCAAGTAGTCCATATGGCCCGAGGTCAGTGCCAGACCTGGGGCCCCTCACACCAATTGAGGTGGGATCTGTCGGTCGGTCAGTGTGATTGTAGGGTTGGGGGACAGGTGCTACCAGGGCAGTGAGCAGCCCTGGGCCACAGTTCACCAGCCACTACATTGGGAAGGCCGCCAAGCCCTGGGTCTTGGTGACTCCAGGATGAAGCTAGTCCTCTGTGGGGCCTCCTCCCTGCCTGATTCCTGATCCCAGCCATCGTCTCTGAAGTAACCCTCCCTGCCTGCAAGGTGCGTGCTGGCTGTGGCTGAGCTGAGCCTGGTCTCCTGCCTCCAGGTTCAGCACCCAGATCTCTGGAGGAGATACAGTTACCCGGGTCCTTCGCCTGAATAACTCCAGCCCCTGTGGTGAGATGCTCATGAATTACATTGGGGCTCTCACGACAGGCTGTGCCATGTGGTAGGCCAGGCTGGGAGGGAAGATGGGGCTGGGGGACCTGATGGCCCACGACCAGGACCCAGGAGTCCAGGTGGCCTGTGGTTACTGAGGGAGGCCCGAAGGGCCAAGGTCGGGAGAGACCAAGCCAGATGGGTGTTTTCAGAGACAGCCACTTATATCCTTGAGGTCAGGACTTGACCTTGCCCAACCCAGGGTCTCCCAGATGCCCTGCGCTTATCAAGGACAGACACTTGCAGGGGACACCGTTTCTCATTCCTTTGGCCAGCGGTATCTGAGCTACCTGCCAGGTGCTGTGCAAGTTGCTGGGGATACAGAGGGAACGGGACAGCTAGGTTTCTGCTGAGGGGCTTCTGTCCTGATGGGCAGGACAGACACGACTGTGAGTTGTGAGCTGCTAGCGTGTTGAGTGCATTCAGGATAATTACAGGGGAGGCCAGAGTACTGGGGACTGCATCACAGGCTCCCCTGTGGGGGGCGCTCAGGCTGAGTCCAAGAGGAAGGTTGAGCCACCTTGGCCCGGGGGATGAAGTGTCTGGACTCTGGGAAGAGCTGTGGTCAGCTCAGAACCAGTCGGAGCTTCTGGTGAGGATCGAGGCTGGGCTGCCCCAGACCAGCTGGATCAGGGTCTCTGGGGGCAGGGCCTGGGCACTGTGGTTTTAAGCTCTTCTGGTGATTTTAAGGAATGTACAGCTGGGCAAGAGAACTGCCACTCTGGGTGATCTTGCTGATTTTTGTCGGCTAGATCTGTGCAGTTATATATTTATCACATGCTATAGTTTGATATCTTTATCAAGTTCTCCTGGCATTTCCAGTAGTTTTGCGTTATGTTTTCAGCTATTCTGTCGTTCGGTGCATTTGAGAACTAAATCTTCACAAATGATGCCTTTTATCAACCCGTAATGTTCCTTGTCGTCCCCGTCAGTGCTTACCCCCCCCTTGCCTTATATTGACGTTGCTACACCTGGTCGCACGTTGGCATCGGCCTGCTTCCTCTTGCCCATCCCTCTGTTTTTACCCTTCATGACTGTGATGTGTTTCTTTATAAACAACAGAGAGCCGAGCTTTTTAAAAACACAACCTGATCTTTTAAGAGGAAAAATCAGTAAATCTATATGTTTCTTCCTTTCTGTCTTATAATGTATTTTACATAATTTTTCTACTTTCTTCATTTTGCTTTTCGTGACTTTTTTCTGTTTTCCCTTCGTTTAACTGGGCATTTCTCTTCTACTTCCCTCTAGTGGTTACCTTCCCGGCCTCGGGGCTCATCATCACATGTACATTTCTCTGTCTTTACTTGAAAGTGAGATTGCCCCCTGAATTTCAGGGCATGGAGGTCATTGGTAGCCTTGGTGGGAGTGATTTGGTGGGTGTAAGAGGCAGGTGCCAGGTAATAAATAATCCTAAGAAATCCAAGATCAGGAGCGTGTGTAGCGATGAATCAGAAGTTAACTGGGGAGTGGGTGAGAGCTGAGGAGGGGGAGGTGAAGACGGACAATTGGTCCTAAGATCTTGCCATGAAAGGGTGAGAGAAGGAGGTCTTGGAAAGGTCGACTGGCAGAGGGAAGCTTGTTCAAGGTCAGAGGAACCTCACCTTGTTTAAGTGCTGTTGGGAAGCAGCTAGTAGAGAGGGGAGACTGGACATATCTGGTCCCTGCAGAGGGGGGCGGGGAAAAGATTGAAGGCAGGAGGGAGATGGGATCAGTGCAGACAGATGTGGGGGTGGGACTTCCAAGACTTCCTGCTTTGGGGCCTTCTGAGAGGAGAGATGGGGCCGCCAGCTGAGTGTTGGGGAGGCAGTAGAGGTGTCAGAGGAGAAAAGCAGGGAAGCTGTGACAGTCATGGTGCAGGTCGGCAGGGAGAGCTGAGTATGAAACGGAGGGATGGACAGAGCAGGGGCACAGTTTATGTTGGGGGCAGATTTATGGGTGTGACAAGTTATTTGGAAAGTGGGGGACTTTATCCAGTGGGGTCCAGGGAGTCAATTCAATTCATCCAGGGTTAGGTTTTGCCAGGTGAGTAGAAGGATGGAGGCAAAGGGAGATTTGAGAATCCTGGCAAGACAAGTTGACATGGTAGCCCCCAAAGACTAGCCTGGCTGGGGAAGGAAGTGAAAGCAGACAGGGGCTGATGGAGGGGAAGAAGGTAGGGGATACAGGAGTTGGAGGGCCCAAGGAGGTGGGGAGCGCACCAAGTGCCTGGATTCGTGCATTTGGACCGGAGGACTGGGGGTGATAGAGCCCGATGGCATAAGCCTGTGGATTTTTTTAGAAAACAATTGTGTGGGAGTGGCATTAGAGAGGAAGTAAGGCCCCCATCCACACTAAGTATGGGAGAACGGGCAGCCTCTGAGGGGCTGCATGAGGTGGGGGCATGGGGAAGATCCATCTGCTCCTTTCTTATTCCTTGCCTCTCCCCCCACATCTGCCCCAGACATCCGCCTGGACTGGGAGACCTACGCTCCGGACGACAGGGAGGACCGGCTGGTGGAGCTGCTGGTGTTTTACGGGCCACCTTTCCCGCTGCAGGACCAAGCAGGAAATGACCTCCTGTGCTCTGAGGCCCCTGAGGGCAGCAGCTCCTTTGAGCCCCCAAGTCTTTCTACGGAATCGGTGTCCAGCCACGAAGCTGTGAGAAGGGGGGCCCGGGTGGGCTGGCAGTCCAGGTGTGGCCAGTGGGCCTTGAGCCTGAGTGAGCCTCGGTGACATCTTGGTGACAGGTGGAGAGCAGCTCCAGTAACACAAGGATCATCTCGGTCATCCTGCAGGGGCATGAGGGAGTGCCCTCTGACCACCTGTACCGCATCAGCCCCCAGCAGGTGGTGAGTGGGGCGGAGCTGGGAGCTGCCTCGCAGTCCCCCCTGGCCAGGGCAGTGCTGAGGCTACTGTACCTGTGCCAGGTGGTCCCTGCAGGGGGCAGCAGCACCATCTCCGTCTCCTTCACACCCATGGTCCTTGGCCCCGACATCCTGCACAAGGTGAAGTGTGTTGGCTATGCCCTGGGCTTCATGAGCTTAGACAACGAGGTAAGTCCTCCTGGCCTGGGGCGGGGCCACAGCCACTGCCTCTCTCCTGGGTAGCACACTGCCTGCCCATCCCAAAGACTGCCAGTAACCAGGCTTGGGCTCGGCAGGTGGAAAGGGAGCTTCCAGGGAGGAGGAGGCGCCTGCAGCACTTTGCTGTGGGACCCCTGAGGCTGGACCTGCATAGCTACGTGAGGACTGCACAGTGAGTTGGCTGGGCTTCCCGGCCTCCCTCCTCCACCCCCCTGTGGGGAGCATCCTTACTGGGCACTAGTGGGGACCAGACAGGGTTCTGGGAGCAAGATGACAGGAATGGGAGAGAGGAGAAGCCAGCAAGTGAGCCCAGGGAAACGCTGGCAGGGCCAGATAAGCAGAGTGGGGGCAGCCAAGAGACCCCAGAGACCCAGCCTGGCCCCCTGATGCCTGTTGCTGGCAGGCTCAGTGTGGAGCTGGACTACGACGGCGGCATGGACTTCCGGCTCCAGGCCAGTGACCTCATCCCTGACCAGCCCTGTTCCGGGGTGAGTGTGCTGTACCCCCTGGCCCCGCTAACGTACCTGGATCTCAGATGTCCCTACAGGCCCTTCTGGGGCACAGGTCTTATAGTCCGAGTCCCCTCCCCCAACACCCTCATCTCCAACCCAGAGCCACGGACTTGAGGAGAGGGGAGAGATGTACCTTCAGCCTCCCCGACCTGTGGCCACCCAGGTGCTGAGTGAGCTGGTGACCACCCACCACCTGAAGCTGACCAACACCACGGAAATGCCACACTACTTCCGGCTCCTGGTCTCCAGACCCTTCTCTGTTTCTCAAGATGGAGCTAGCCGCCGCCACAGAGTTCCTGGCCCTGGCCCGGAGCAGGAGTGTGAGGAGTTGGCAGCAGGGGGCAAGCAGCTGGTGCTCCACCCGCAGGAGAACATGCTGGTCAGTGGAGGGTTCTGCGATCCTCACCCTGGATGGGCACACTTCCCCGGGCCAGACATCTTGCGCTCACATACACACGTGTGAGTGAGGACTACACACTTCATACCACCCTCACGTTGGTGTGCACACACACATATTTGTATCCAAACTGCACCTTTGACCCCCACCCCCACCCCCCATGCCCTGTGCATTTACAGGCACTAAGGTGCAAACTTATAAGACACACCATTTCCAGCAAACACCAGCCCTCTGCACAGGTGGCTCACACACGCAGATAGGATTGAACCTATCAGTGTGAACACACACGAGTCCCGACACACCAGACCCCTCTCTTCTGCCAAAGTCCAGGTCAAGGCTGAGGCATTCCCTTAAGCACCCCCACTGTGCATACAGTGGTGCCCTCACGCGGGTTTGTGCCTGGCTCAGGCGAGTTCAAGGTTTGGTTGCATCTTTCCATCCATGTGAGGCGCTGCAGGTGCCCGCGTGACTTTCCCTCTGCTGATGGGGCCTCAGTGAGACTGGGACGTTGGAATTGCAGAGTTAGGGGAGGGGGGGTCTTGGGAAGGCCAGGGCCTCAGTGGGAACATGAATGTCTTCTGCCACCTTTGGTCTCTGAGGCATCGGGAGTGAGGACAGGTCACAGGCCATGTGAGTAGTTGGCTGTGTGCACCTCCATGTCTGTGCTGTGGGCGCCTGGATGTGTATAGCCTGCCCACAGCACTGTCGCGCTAGGGGACAAAGGGTGGTTGGCTTGTAGTCTCCCCCTCTAGCCCCTCAGCTCTTGAGGGCAGGCACGGCATTGCCCTCAGGACCTGTGGGAGCTGGGCACAGAGCAGGGCACAGTGTTTATGGAATGAAGGGCTCCGAGTGCTGGTGGGGGAGGCACACTGTGCTGGGCTGTTTGCTGGGCAGGGTGGGGTCAGTCTGGGCGCTGCAGGCTCTGCTGGCTCCAGGCTGAGCTGTACCTTGTGGGGCCTGCTAGGGCCGTGGGGGGCGGGGCAGGAGGATGGAGCTCCAGTGGGGGAGCTGCCGCCTGCCTTTAGTGGCCTGAGGTGCTGCCTCGTCCACGTCTGCTCAGGTGAACGTGTCCTTCTCGCTGTCCCTCGAGCTGCTCTCCTATCAGAGGCTCCCGGCTGATCAGATGCTGCCCGGAGTGGACATTCAGCAGAGCGCAAGTGGAGAGAGAGAAATGGTGTTTACCCAGAATCTGCTCCTGGAGTACCCCAACCACACCACTCAGGTGAGTCCCAGGCCTGCTCCACACACTGAGGGTGGCAGAACTGTTCTGGTGGGGTCAAAGGACAAACCCTGACAGGTCCCTTAGAGTAAGAGGAGCCCCAGCCTTTGCCTTGAGGGCCCAGTCTGCCATGGATGAGGCCTTGCCCAGGGAGAAATGAGGGTCATTTATCCTTAGGTGTCCTCGGAGCTCAGAGTAGGTGAGGGATTGTACAGTGGAAAATCTGGGAAGGCTTCCTGGAGGAGGTCGCATGTGAAGCCTCCTATTTTATCTGTTTAATAAAGAGAGAAGGCAGACTACATTGAAAATCAGGCCGAGGGACTGGCCTGAGGTATGGGGACAGTGAGCAGCTTGGGCTTGTGTGGGGCTTTGGGCACCAGGGAGAGCACCCCGGGCCTAGTTCTGTGGACTATGGCAGATCACAGGGCTGTGGTGAGGAGCTGAGCCGGAGACACCAAGGCAGGCAGGTGCCCAGCTGGAAGGTGCAGGTGAAGAATGGGAAGGAATGGCCTAGGGGTTGGATTCCAGAGGCCAAAAGATTTGCGCACTGGAGCCAGGTGGGCCCTCCAGCCTAGTACTTGGGCAGCTGCTGGACCCATGGGCAGGGGAGGCTGAGTATGTGTATGATGTGTATGGCAATGTCTGAGGGTGACTTGGGGGTGCGGGAGGAGTGCTGCTAGGAGCTAGGGCAGTCAGGGCACAGGTGGGGCCTGATGGCAACAGAAAAGGAGCCAGCCCGGTGGCTCAGGCAGTTGGAGCACCGTGCTCCGAACACTGAGGTTGCTGGTTCGATTCCCACGTGGGCCAGTGATCTCTGCCCTCTACAGCTAAGATTGTGAACAACAGCTCTCCCTGGAGCTGGGCTGCCGTGAGCAGCTGGAGGTTGGCATGAGCTGCTGTGTGCTGCCATGAGTGGCCGGTGGCCAGCATGAGTGGTCGGCAGCCAGCATGAGTGGCCGGTGGCCATTGTGAGCTGCTGACAGCCAGTGAGAGCAGCTGTGAGCGGATGACCGACGACTGACGACCACTGCCTCAGCTGGGGGGAGCACAGGGCTGATAATACCACATGGGCCAGGGAGCTGTGTCCTACACAACTAGACTGAGAAACAACGAGTGGGGAGGTAAAAGAAGGGGGGGAAGAGAAATGGTGAGATGGCCCAGAGCCCAAGAGAGGCTGGGCCCTGGGGCCCTTACGGGAGGGGCAAGGCAGGAGGGCGCCCAACCAGGCAGCAGAAACCAGACCCTGACCAGGGCAGGGGTGGCAGGAGGAGCAGATGGCGCCTTCCTGGCCCTTTAGCTGCTCAGAATCCCACCAGCAGCCTCTGGCTTTAGATGGCGGCGCCCCTTCCACCCACCATGGTGCTGCCTGTGTTCTCCTCAGGGGCGTCAGTACTTGGAGTCCGCAAGGCCCATGTGTCCCTGAGACCTTGGCTCACAGCCCAGCAGGAGTGGGCAGGACCGCCTGGTCCCCACCAAGTTAAAGGCTCTGTCTCCCTAGGTGGTACCCCTGCGGGCCACGGTGGCCGTGCCCGAGCTGCAGCTCTCCACCAGCTGGGTGGACTTCGGCACCTGCTTTGTGAACCAGGGGCGGGTCCGGGACGTCTACCTCATGAACCTGAGCGGCTGCCGGAGCTACTGGGCTGTGCTGATGGGTATGTCATGCCCTCCTGTCTGCCCACTGCTCCCTAGTGTGGCTGGGCTAGGACCCCCAGGAAGGGCTCAGTGTTCCCTAGCCATACAGGCTAGCTCCCAAGGGCTAGTGCCACCTGGGAATTCCTGCAGAGATGGCTAGCTCCCCAGTCCCAGGTGATCCACAGGGTTGCCCATCAGAGGGGAGGGGACTTCCTGAGGCGGAGCACGGAGCCGCCTGCCCTCCTGTGTGCTCCCTTCCCCTCGGTGCAGGCCAGCAGGAACTGGACAAGGACCCTGCGGCCTTCAGGGTCTCCCCAAGCAGTGGACTGCTGGAAGCACGACCAGTCAATGCGCCTCCGCCCTTCATCATCCTGGAGGTTCTCTTCACTGCCAGGTACGGCCAGACCCTCTAAGCCTCCCCGTCACTGCCCGCGGGCCCAGGGCTCCTTCCTAATCTCAGTCCCCTGCGGCCCACAGAAGCAATGAGCTGTATGAGTCCACGCTGGTGGTGGAAGGTGTGCTCGGTGAGAAGGCCTGCACCCTGCAGCTCCGGGGCCAAGGCTCCTATGACGAGAGCTATATGTCACCTACCAGCTCTGAGGCTCTGCCCTTGGACCCCCAGCTTTGGCAATAAACATGGCCAAGAGCTACAGAATGGGCGCACACTGGACAACCTCTGGGCAGCTCCTCGAATGGAGGGACCCCCTTCCATGGCAGTGGTCTCAGCCTAGGCCCCGCATTTACATCCTCAGAGCTAATATAAAGAATAGGCCTTATCACTAGAGACCATGGCGGTTGAGAATCAGTACTCAGATTGAGCAGAGGCAAGACCAGCATGGCAAGAACTGGCCTTTGGGATAAACCACAGCCACCAAGATAAGCTAACATACATTTACTGTCTCTGCACTCCTCAGCCATGAGGCCTATTCCCCAGGAGTTACATGGAAGCCTTTGTGGCCTGGATGACCCAATACCTCACCCACTCCTGTCCTGTATCATCTGTGATCGCGTTCACATTTTCCAGATTAGCTCAAGTGCCTTGATTTGCCCATTGCTGCCACCAGTGCTGGATTTTCCCTACGGCGTCCTATCTGTAGTGTTGCTTTCTGGCCTCCAGGGCAGGACTGTCTAGGCAGCGCCTCCGTCAGTTTCCAGGGTATTCAAAGACAGCAGCGGCTCCCATTCCGGTCCCGATGCACATGGATACCACCCCATATGCCCTGTGGAAGCAACACTGTGTTGACTGGGTGAGGGTACAAAGGGAAGAGGCCCCACCACCAAGCTCTCCCCAGACCAGGCGGAGCTGGGTGGACCAAGGCCTTCGTGGCACGGAGGATGCAAATCTACGGCATGCGGTTGGGTCCCTGACTGCCCACCTAGGCACACACACAGTGGCAGATGCCTGTATAGGCCAGGGTCCCCTTCACAGCTGGCTCTCAGAGAAAAGGGAAGCCACACCCCTGCATCCTCAGAATGTGTGTATGTATGCATCCCCCATGACACCCCCACGGGGAGCCAGCCTCACCTCTTCTTGCGGCGCTTCAGCTCATTGAGCAGCGTGATCACCTGCCGAGCCCCAGTGCAGCCCAGTGGGTGGCCCAAGGCCACAGCACCCCCCAAAGGGTTGACCTTCTCAGGGGGGATTCCTAGCTTCTCCACACAGTAGACGGCCTGAAAGGAGGCAGAGCATCAGCTACAGCTCCCTCCCCTGTCCCCTGCACCACTGGCTCCAACTGGGCTGCCCAGGGCCCAGGCACTGGAGAGAAACAAAGGCTTACCTGGCTGGCAAAGGCCTCATTGATCTCAAAGATGTCCACGTCACGTACTGTCAGCCCTGCAGGCAGGGAGGAGACCTAAGCTGACCCAGTGGCCCCTTACCTTTGCCCTTTCAGATGAATGAATGGGTCCTGGCTGTGGGGTCAGGAAGGGCTTGGGGGAGGGGTGCCAGTCTGCTCCCCCTTCACTCTGCAGCAGACACAGGACTACCCCCCTCCGGCAATAGGATGAGAGGCAGAAGTAGGACCCAGGTAGGATCCAGATCTAGGGTGTGAAGGAGCCACCTTACCTGCTTTTTGCAAAGCTACAGGGATGGCATAGGCAGGTCCAATGCCCATGACGTCAGGCGGGACCCCAACCACTGCATAGGACCTCAGGACCCCAAGGATGGGAAGGCCCAACTCTTCTGCCTTGGACCTCCGGGCCAGCAGGATGGCAGCTGCCCCATCGCTCACCTGGCTAGAGTTTCCTAGAGGCAAATCGCAGGGGTAAGGAGGCCCCCCCATGTCCACCTTGCCTGGTGGCTCCAAGCTCCCAGAGAACACTTAGCATGGACATGGCCCCTTCCTTTCCCCCTCCCCCAGCCCAGTCTCACCAGCGGTGGTAGAGCCGCCCTTCTTGAAGGAAGGCTTCAGTTTGGCCAGGCCCTCCATGGTGGTACTGGGGCGGATACCCTCATCCTGGGCCACGGTGACACTCCTCTCGGTGCCCTTGTCATCGTGGACCGTGGTGGTCACAGGCACAATCTCAGCTTGGAAACAGCCCTTGCTCTGGGCTCTGGCTGCCCTGCCAGCACCATGGACAGCCAGGCTCAGGCACCCTTGGGATTCCCTTCCTTTCTGGGGCCCCTCCACTGCCTCCACCCCCTGCCCACTGGGGCAGACATGCAAGCTCAGACTGCTAAATGCTGGGACACGCTCGCCTTGGAGCTCTGAGGGACTGGTGTGGGTTCCCCACCATCCCCACCTGGCCCGGGGCGTGGGAGGCCAAGGCCTCACGGGGCCTTCTCTGCCATCAGCCTCAGATCTTCAGATCCCGACCAATCCCAGCCTTGAAGGGAGGAGGAGGCATGGAGTGGTGGCTCCTGTTTGAGCCTGTCACCAAAGAGGGACTAAGCCTGCTTGGCTCTCCCTGCCAAACTGAGGATGGAGGCCCTGGGTTCTACAAAGTTTTCTGTTTGATCCCAATGGCTCAATTGCATCTGTTCCCCACGCCAGTCTTTGCTTATTTAAAGTAACATACTAAACTACTTGATGAACCTTAGTATTGAAACAGTGTAAAATCACAAAGCATTTTAAGGTGATCCTTGTAATAATCATAGGCAAGACGTAAGTGCCTGGGGGCATTTCCATGGGACGAAACCACAGGTTTCACCAAATTCTCGATGGTTACTTGACCCCCCTGCCTCAGAGAAGCCCACCTGGCTGGATACTATGTCCTTCCTTTGCTGTCCTCTCTCTGGGAAGCTGGGGCTTGCTTCAACCTGCCCCCGCCCAGAGGCCTGAGCCCCTGCCTCAGGATGCTACCCCAGACCATGGAGTGGTCCAGAAGCTGGGTGCCGGGGTCCCCAGCAATACTGGCCCCAAACTCCAGGCTATCCAGAGGAGGCCCTGCCTACCATGTCTAATCACCAAACCACAGCAGTTACGGTAGAGACGACTCCTGGCTCTCCTTACACCCCCCAGTGAGTAGATGGGGAAACCGAGGCCCACTAGGGAGAAGACACTCAGGGTGAACAGAGAGGAGTAGGACATGGAAGTGCTAGCAGGGCACAGCGGCCCTGGCCCCTGTTCACCTCTCCATCCTGGGAGGCCCGAGGCTTGGAAAGCTTTCACTGCCTTGCTGTAGCCTACGGACAGCTCATCGATCAGCCTCAAAACCTCACTCTCTGCCCTTTAAACAGCCCCCGCCAAACAGCACTCACTTTTGCTGGGAAGCCAGTGCAAAGGCATCCTGCTTCTCCCGCGAAATGCCAAACCGCTCAGCTACATTTTCCGAGGTTATCCTAGAAGATAAACAGCAAACTGCGGTGAAACCTGGCAGCCCAGGGACTGGCCAGTCGGAGAGCCATGCTACGGTCTGGGACCCAGGGCTGTAGGCAGGGGAGGCCAGGAAGGCCAGTCCATGTCACAGAGACAGTAGTGACGACTCAGGGCTGAATGTAGGGGCGCAGACAGGGAGTCAGCCAGATCCTGAGAAGCTCGTACACCCAAGACCAGAAGAGAAGAGGGGCAGATGAGGGTATGGGTGGGGCACTAACGGGCCAGCTTCTATGCCTCAGGAAAACTGCTTCAACGTGGGAGATGAGGACTTTCAAGTCCCCTCTGGGAAGGCCACACCTAGGCTTTCTGCTCACCAGGGTTGGCACCTACCCTCATCTCAGGAACCCAGAGCCACCGGTAGGCCTTCCAGCCTGGGCTTCTGGCTTTATAGGCTACCCTGGGAGATATGGGCACTGGCAGTGGAGGCAGCCAGGGCACTGCCCCTCTCTGAACCTCAAGTGGAGCCAGGACTCCTTGCCCATGGACCCTGGGAGCTCCCTGACATGACAACAGAGCTCTGGTATTATGCAAACACAACCCACTTTTGATGTTGCATCTCACAGGGCCGAAGTTCCCTCACCAGCACGTCAGGTAAGCAAAAGCTTCCCACATCCTCAACTTTCTAGGCCTCCAAGACTTTGGGGTACAGCTGCCATCATCCCTGTGTAACTGAGCCCCTCAGGGTGGGAGTGACAGGCTGGGCCATGTTTGGAAACCCAGAGGCACAGACAGGACCTGGGGGCCTCAGGAAAGGGAAGTCAGGGGCAGTAGCAAGTCCCATCCCCAGGGTCTCTGCAGAGCAGTCCACGCCCAAAAGCAGGAAGCCTGGGTTGGCACCGCTCGTCACAAGATGGTCCAAGTTCCCATGCCCCTGCTCCTGGCAAGGCAGGAGGCCGAGGGGGCACAGGCACACAGCTACAGGTGGACACTCACCCCATAGGAATCAGGCAATCTCTGGCCTTCTCCTTCTCCACCAAGCGCGAAGTAATGTTTCCAGGGTTCCCTCTGTCCGCCAGGGACATGGACTCCACCCTAAGAAGGAGGTAATCACTAGCAAGACTCCCCCAAGGATAGCTGTGCATCTGGCAAGTGCTGGTTAATAGCCAGGGAAACCAGGGCAGGGCACTGGCCAGCAGGGCAGAGCTGGGGTGCAGGCTGCTGAGCCCTGCCTCTACCTCCACCCCCATCCCACAGTCCCATTGCTTCTCAAAGGTAGCTGCTACTGCAGCCCATCAGCCTGGCGTCAGCCACAGAGGGGAAAACACCTCCAACAAGCCCGGCCCTGCCCTCAGGGACCACAAATTCAGAGGAGAAAAAAGATAAGTATTTTAAAAGCTGCAGATCAAAGAGCGATGTGACCTGCATAGACAAGGAGATGCGAGAAGACGAGATCTCAGTTTAGTGTGGTCAAAAAGGGCTCTGAGGAGGTAGGGGAACAAAAAGCCTCAAGGGATGATGACACATAAACTCCACCCAAATATTTTTCATGTGTCCAGTGCTATTTTAAAAACTTTTCAGGTATTAGAGTGCTTCAAAGTGTCAGTCACATGATGTAAGCCCTAGAGTGCTGGCTGTTATCACTCGATTTAATCTCACCAACTTCGAAAGGGCCACAGTAGTAATCACCATTTTATAGATGAAGACACTGAGGCCCAGAGAGGCTGAGTAACTTGTCCATGGTCACTCAGCTGGGATCCAAATTTAGGTAGTCTTGCCCCAGAACCCACTCCCAACTAGCATGATCAAAGCCTACGGGGGACAGTCAGCCCGTGATGTGGGCGACAGTCCTGGCCCAGACCCTTAATACCCTAGTAACGTGGTCTTTAACCTGCTTGGGGACCTCGGATGCCTTCTAAGAAACTCTGAAGGCCCAGCCTTCTCCTCCAGTTACCCATACTCCTCCCTGCCCCAGTGAGCTAGAGAAACATGAGCGATGGATCAGAGGGCAGACAGGGCAGTAGCCCTTGGCCAGCCAAAGTCCCTGCAGTGTGGGCTTTGGCTCTATTACAGCTGCAGACACAACCCGGTGCCAGTCGGCACAGCCCTGAGATGGCCCAGCAATGCTTCTAGTCTAGAAACGCTATCGAGAGGAACCGAAGGGCAGAGGGAGCAAACCCTGGAGCTGCTCGCCTCCCTGGACCTACCAAAGCCCTCGCTTGGCCTGCCCTCTCAGCACCAGATGCCCACCCAAGCCTGGGCCACAATGCCCTTACCCTCTCTGGGGGCACTGCCCAATCCAACTTGTGCAGCTGCATATGCTGCGGCCAAAGATGGAGCTGCAGCTGACAGTGACCAAACCACCACAGCTCTGACCATGCCCCTCAGAACAAGGTAGGCAGCCAGAAGTTTCCACCTTGGACCAGGGCAGGGGTCTAATGAATAAACTAGTTATACAGTAGGCAGCTGTCCTTGGCTTTGGGGAACCAAAACTGCAACAGCAGCAGCATGAATCAACTAGGGCCACAGAACGAAACCCAAGAGCTATATTTTTTCCTAATACTTGGCCACATTTTCCAGCCTACCAGATTTCCAAGAAAGAAAGCTTTTAAAAGCCAACTTCCTCTCCCCATTAGTGCTGAGAGGTGTGAGCAATTCCTGAGCAGCCAGAGCTGGGGGCTACTAAGCTGAATTTGTAGGAACTCTCTAACCTTCTCCCAGTCAGCTGCCTAAAGGGGCTAATCCTAAAGGGGACAATCCTGAAATCATGGCCTCTGAGAACTCAGGAGGTCAGTATTAGTTTTATTGTTACAAGCTGGTTAATAAGCTCTGGCAGAAAGAAATTCTTACCCACAAGCCATGCCAATGTCATAACACCCATTTCTGATGCCACCTGCAACAAAAGCATTTCATAAACATCCTTCAGCAGAGTCTGTCTGTTCTGGAAACAGGGGAACCTCTTCCCTACCTGGTCTCTAAGTGGGACTCAGCCCCAGCATCAGAGATGGAAGACCCAGGGAGTGTCCAGAAAAGGCTGGGGGTAGCCTTATGTTTCTATGGTTAGAGTCCTTTCAGAAATCCCTATTGCTTGTCCAGTAGATAGAAACTTTGCTGACACAAACTCATGGAGCCAGGACTAAGGCCAGGCTGTAGCAATGGGCACCCCCCCCAGTCACAACTTACCAGCTATGTTGGCCACTGCCTGGAGCCCTGAAGAACACTGTCTATTGACAGCAGACAAAGGTACAGTCTCTGGGATGTCACTGAAACAGAAGATGAGACCATAGAGTCAGCCCCTCTCCCCTACCAGGCTCTCCCATCTCACAGAAAGCAGGCTGTGTGTATTCCTGGCCAATATGACTGCCCCACCAGCCGGGTAGAAAGACCAAGGGAACAAACCCAATCCAATAGCCCTGCTCCCACTCAAGGCCAGATACATACTGGGCAGACCCCATCTCTCCAGACGCTTGCTCCCCAGCGCCCCAGAAGCACATGCCCTCCCATCCTGTGGTTCTCCTCGACCAGGGCCAGCATAGGGCCAGCCATAGCGATCCTCTTACTCTCCCTCTAAGATTCAGAAATGAAAACTCTACATCTCTGTTTACCCCAAAGAACAGAGAAGAGGACCTCGTGCTGGGGCAGAACCAGAGGAAAGAAATGTCTAAAGGATGGGGCCAGAAACATCCCTACTCTTCAGCCTCACTAATAACCATATGACTAACCTTTTCTCTTCCCCTTGTCTCTGGAAAACTTGCTCCCAGCTGGTCAAAGAACCTGAGGTATACCAGGTGTTCTATCATCCCTTGTTCTGGTGGGTTCCCCCAGGCTCTCACCCTGGTCCCTGGCCTGGAAGGGTGGGGCTGCCCCTTTTGATGTAACCTGCCCAGGCCAAGGGTACAAAGCCCTGGGGAAATCACAGACCCTCACCAAACCCATGGACTCAAGCTCAGGGAGTCAAAGAACTCTGGCGATTCTGGTGTGCAGCCAGGGTTGGGAACACCTTAGCTAGTGCCCAGGCCAGGCTCTGCTGAGACCCTCTCAGGTGGATAGCTTCCTAGGCCCGTGCAGCCTATTTAACCCTTCCCAGGTCCCCTAACTCCTTACTGCCTAGTTACCACCTCTACACCCAACCCACCAAGTGTTCACTAAACACTTAGTCAGTACAAGACACCTCCTGAGGGATGCTGACATGATATAGTGCCCAAGAGGACACCCAATCAACACACAAAGAGTAACTAGCAGAGATGGAAATAAAGTAAGATGGCAGAGCACATCACAGGGAAGCACATATTGGAGAGGCAGGGGCACTCGTTTTAAGCCTGGGAGCTCGGGGAACTCTGGCCAAAATGGGGAACTTGTGTTTGGGCAAGGTTAGCTAGGGCAGAGAGAAGAGGTAGGGACAACACTCCATGGGGACAGAATGACTAGCGTAGAGAATAGAGGGATGAAAAAGGAAGAGTCAAGGTGAGGAGGCAGCTGGGAGATAAGGCTGGAAGGTAAGTCTGGAGCCAGATCCTGGAGTCCTTGAACTCCAGGCTGAGCAGTCTGAACCTCTCCTAGTCCCTAGAGGTTTTGTCGCTTTTCCTGTTCCTACACTAGCTAATGTTCCCATTCTCTATGCAGCTGGGAGTACAAACAGAACTAAGTGGTTCTTACATCGACACATGAGACTAGTTTAAACACTCCTCCTCTGCCTTAGGACAGCAAGCGGTGAAGGGCACGTTTACCGGGGCCGCCCTCAGGGTTCTGCCCTGTCCCCAAGTCTCTGCTGATGGGATATACCTGGAGGCCTCAGCTTGTTCAACTGGCACGAAAAAGCTCACTGTCACCCTTCAGTGTTCCTACCTGGTTATTTACCTGGCAAAAGAGGACAGAGTCCATCCAGTATTTACAAAAGGCAAGCAACAAGCTGACTTGGCTAAAAATCAGGTCAGAGATCTTTTGCTCTAGTCCCAAAGACTGTTTGTCCTGGCTCAGTGCCAGGTAACACATGTTCCCTTCAAATTAGGGGAAAGGTAGGGTTCACAAGCGTGGGTGCCCAGGACTCTGGCTGCCTCTAGGTCTGGTGTCCAACCTGATCCTCCCCCATCAACATGTTGAGGCCTGAGCCCACCCAAGAGTCAAAATGGCCCACCCAGAGCTAGAACTGTTCAAGTTTACCTCAGAAACTGGGCGATGCGGGCCATAACCGCCCCGGCCCCTGGCTGAAGCACATTTCCTGTGGACAACAAAACTTAATTCAGTGCCAGGTGGTGGTCTGGGCACTAAGGTACAGCTGTGAATAGCAGAGAGGGGACATTCCAGATCTTCAGAAGCATGAGCCCTCAGCAGGCTCACTTGATTCTCTGGAATTTCAAGGCCTGGAGCAGCTATTCAGCAGTTTGTCCTGGTCATACACTAGACCCAGCCCTTGAGGGTCCCAAGCTCCATTGCCCATGCACCCTGCCTTTCCAAATCAACACACACTGGGCAGGCTGCCCACCTCTAAAAGTAACATGGAAAGGAAGAAACAATGCAATGCAAAGTCTGAAGTCTAATGAACTGGTTCTGTCAGTTACAGAGATGAGTATCTGAAAATGCACACCTCCACCAGTGTCCTCTGCCAATCTCTGCTTCTCTCCTAGGTGGAACTGATTTCCCCACCTAGAGGTGGCACCTACAGTATTTGATGACTCTTGCCACATTATGGTATTTTGTTTTGAGGCTAGAGGACTGGGAGTGGGGAAAAAGGGTTGGACTGATGGTCAAGAGGCCTGGATTCACGCGAAAAGTTCTGCCAATTCCCCAGGCCTCAGTTTTTCCATGTGTAAGTGAGGGGTTGGACTAGATGATGTTTGATGTTCCCTCTGTTCTGTTGTGGCAGCGATCGGATGTCAGGATAGGAAGAGAACCCTACAGTCTCCTGTGTGCTAGGGTGTCCTCAAACCCCTGTGCCAAGTACCCTGGCGTTAGAATGTCTGTCACTCGAGAGCTCTGCTTTCTACCATAACATGCAGAATGTGCTTGGAGGGGCATGGAAAGTGCCCGGAGGCGGAGGCGTAATCAAATTCAACTGCGTGTGACATTCCCCTCCGTGAAAACATCTGGAAAGTACCTGGAGGATAGGCAGGTATTTGAGGAGAGTTTTAGCGGGATAGGACTGCGAAGAGGACCAAGTATAGGGCCTGGATAGCGAGCTCACCCACGCAGATGTCTCCTAGCTGGGACGGGCTCAGCTTGACGTCCTGGAGAACTGCAGTCAAGACGGCCGAGAGAAGCTCGTCGGGGGTGGTGTCCTGCAGGGGGAAGTGCGGCCGCAGTGACCCCAGGCCGGCGGTGCACGAGGTCCCAGGACCCCTGCTACTCGCCCCCACTCCCACCCCATAGAGATCACAGCTCGGGAACGCAGCCACTTCTGGCGCCGAGAGGAATCGAACAGAGGGGCCATCTCACACCCGACGACGGATCCCATGGCCTCACCTTGAAGCCTCCGCGGCCCCCTCGGCCAATGGCCGTGCGCCGCCCGTGCACCACGACCACATCGTCCGCCGACTCCCGCAGAGCGCCACCCCAGCACGGCGCGGCCTGCAGCTTCGGCTGCGGGCCCGAATCAGGCCGCCGGTTCAGGTGGCCCAGCACCACCTCCAGCCTCCGCATCGCGCAGCCGGACCCCGTAGACCTCCACCCGGCCCGGAACAAAGCGCTAGAGCCAACAGACTGCCGATTGCACAGGCGCGGAACCACACCAACTGACCCAGAAGCCTATACACCGCCCACAGCTCTGCGGGACCGACGCAAAGTTCCGCCCACCTCCCCCCTAAGCCAACCAGAAGGCGAGTCTGCCTGATGTCCCGCCCCCCGCCGCAAACCAAACCATCTAAAGCAGGGCTCGCGGTCATCGCCGAGAGTCTTTCTGATCAGAGTCCCGCCTGCCGCGGCCTACGGCTGTCAAACAGGAAGTGGACCTTTCTGAAGCCCCGCCCAGGAATGCAGACGGGAAACCTTTCCACTTGCAGCCCCGCCTGCTGCCAAACCAGAGGCGGTACTACTGGAGTCCTCTTGCTACCTTAAAGCAAATTCCGCTACTGCCTGGGCTCCCTTCACCTACACCCCTACCCACTGGCCGCCGCCAAACAGAAGGCGGGACCGCCGGGAGCATGGCCCACCGCTTCTTGCTTGGGAAGGAGAAGGTCCGGACTCGAACCCCTTTTCCTCTTCCTAGTCTTCTCCGCTGTCCCTGGGTCCCAGGATCCGAAGTGGGAGACCTAAATAATTCCGAGACGCCCCAGAGTCCTACCTCGACATGCTTAGGCTGTCCTGGGAAGTCTCTCGAGAAGACTGAAGGAATTTTGGATTCTGAGGCGGCAGGAGAATGGATTATAGAAAGGTGCCGAGATGTGACAAGTTTCTCATCTGGAGAGAGCATCATATACCAATTTTACAGTCATTTTGGGTGATTTGATTAGTACCCACTTCCACCACTAGGCTGGGGTTTGCACCAAGTCAGAAAAGGCCCCTGTGTCCTGGGAGCCTGCAACATGCTTGACAGTAGGTGATCAATAAATACCTACTGAATGAATGAATGAAGCAGAGCTCAGGACTGTATCCTCCCTCAACCCCTAAGCAGCAAGGCCAGGTTCCTCCCAATGACAGGTTCCTCCTAGACCCCAGAGAGTAGTATTGCGTTTCCCCCAGACACCGAAGGCCAGGGTGCCCTGTTACTCCCAACCCTGGAGGGTAGGGTGTGACCTCTACCTTTCAAGAGCAGGACGGTTGCATGCTTCAGACTCCAGAAGGCAGTAAGTATGCCCTTTCCCACCTCGACCTCTGAGTGTACAGCCGGAGACTCCCCGTACTCCTAGAAGTAGGATTGTGTGTTCCCAAGAGATTGGAGGTGAGGGTGGGGTGGGGGCAGACCCAATGCCTTCCTCCTTGTCCCCTCCCCGCCACCTTAAGGGCAGAACCGCATCAACTCCTCAGATCCCCAGTAGAAAGATGTGACTCCACCAACCAAATCCCAAAGAGCAAAGCCCCTGTTTCCTACAATCCCCAAAAGAGGGTCGGCGTTCCCCCGCTGCACCAGACCCTCGAGCACAGGTCGGTGGACCTCCTTAGACCCCAGAAGGCTAGTATCCAGTTCCCACATCCCATATTCCCGGTGGCCGGAGCGCAGGGGTATGGCACCCCCACCTCCGCATCTCGATGGGTGCTCCAGATTGAAGGGCAGGGCGGCACTTCTCGGAAAGAGAAACCCGCGGGGCGGGGCCGAGGGTAGGGTGCCTTACGGGAAGGAGGAAGCACGGGCCGGCGACGCGACTCTACAGCGCGGAAGCCCCAGGGCGGCTCGCCATGGCTGCAGGAGTCCCCGGCGCAGGCTCGGCGACCCCCGTCCCCTCGAAGTCCTCCCTGCCCTTGGCTGCACTCAACGTGCGAGTACGGCGCCGCCTGTCGCTGTTCCTGAATGTGCGGACGCAGGTTGCGGCCGACTGGACCGCACTGGCAGAGGAAATGGACTTCGAGTACTTGGAGATCCGGCAGCTGGAGACGCACTCCGATCCCATGGGCAGACTGCTGGACGACTGGCAGGGACGCCCCGGCGCCTCGGTGGGCCGTCTGCTGGAGCTGTTAGCTAAGCTGGGCCGCGACGATGTGTTGCTGGAACTGGGGCCCAGCATCGGTGAGGATGCCCCGTTTCCGGTCTCCTACCCGGGGTGGGGGTCTGAGGGAGCTGACCTTCACCGGCCTCAGAGGCCCTCGTTTCCTGGGGGAATTGGGGGGAAGAATTTGGCAGCCTGCAGAGGGGGAACCCTGCGGGGCCAGTTCCCTCTTTCAATATCCGGGACGGTAGGGACTGGAGAAAGGAGGTGAAAGCCAGGACAGGCAGAGAACGGAGGGAAACAGCTTAGGCAAAGGCCTTCATGTAGGGCTAGGAGTCAGAATTGGGGTTTTCTGTGGCAGTCTGGGTTGCTTCAGGTAGAGCCACAGGGCAGGTGAGGGACTGAAAGCTGACAACTTGGAAACCTCAGATCCCTGGGAAATGCGCCCCTTCCTGTCACTCGCTGACACTCACCTAAGGTACATGGATAGGCATAGGGACAATGGCCCACAGACAGGCACATCTTGCTTGGTTGGAGCCTCTGCCCTCACTCTGCACATAACCACTGGGTCTCCTGAGCCCTTCTTACATGCCCAGTACCCTGTTCATCAGCTGTGGATTCTAGAAGCAGCAGACCTTGTGTTCTATTCTCAGGAGGCCTGGGAAGTTGGGGGCCGGGGGGAGGCACAGGGCAAAGGGACAGAAAGACACAAGCCTGGCTGTGATGGCTTCCCAGATGGCCAGAACACTATTGCTATCACTTTGGGATGGTCAGGATGCAGGCAGGAGCCCCTTTGCAGAGCTATCAAACTGTGGGTGGCACGGATGGGCTGGAGAAGCCCTGGAAAACAACATGGCCATGGAGGTGGGACAGGGGCTGGACCCACTGTGGGTAGAGGTGTGGGGCACCCCTGGGGAGCCTACCATACTCTGTCTCTTTCCCACAGAGGAGGATTGCCAAAAGTATATTCTGAAGCAGCAGCAGGAGGAGTCTGAGAAGCCCTTACAGGTGGCCGCTGTAGATAGCAGCGTCCCTCGGACAGCGGAGATGGCGGGTATTACCACACTTGATGACCCCCTGGGTAAGTTCCTAATACTGCTCCCCTGGGCCAGAGGTGTTTAGAGCATGGATATTGAAAGTAGACGGACTGTAGTAGCTTGGGCAAGTCACTTAATCTCTCTGAATCCGTTTCCTCCTCTAAGAAATGGGAATAATAATAGGCCTACCTCTGGGTGGGTATGAGACTCTCATGAAATGATGTGCCTGTCTCATGGTCAACTCAGGGCTTGGCCCAGGGCTGGGAGTGGTGGGAGGTGCTCATCCTTCCTCTCCTGGGAAGGGCACTTTCTCTAAGTAGTGTCATCTCAGGGGTGGTTTAGGGTCCAGGACTAGGTTTGCCTAGGCTGGGGGCTCCTGGCTGGGCTTCTGCCCAGCCTTCCTGCACAGCTCTGACTGTCACCCTTGTGCTCCGCACCCAGGGCAAATGCCTGAGCGATTTGATGCTTTTATCTGCTACTGCTCCAGCGACATCCAGTTTGTGCAGGAGATGATCCAGCAGCTGGAACAGACAAACTATCGGCTGAAGTTGTGTGTGTCCGACCGCGATGTCCTGCCTGGCACCTGTGTCTGGTCTATCGCCAGTGAGCTCATTGAGAAGAGGTTGGCTAGGCGGCCAGGGGGCGAGTGGATGGGTACATAAAGCCCTGCCCAGGGATCCAGATGCTGGGATTCTCCCAGTTGGGCCCTGTCTAGTCTGGACACAGTGGGCTCCTCCCTGGGCTGTCCCTTGGGAGTGTGCTAACCTGGGTCGCCACAGAGCCTGCACCCTGCCCACTCTTCCCTAGGTGCCGCCGGATGGTGGTGGTTGTCTCAGATGATTACCTGCAAAGCAAGGAATGTGACTTCCAGACTAAGTTTGCGCTCAGCCTCTCTCCAGGTAAGCTCAGTTCTGCCCTTGCCACAGCACAGTGGGTGGTCGGGGCCTTAGGATGCCAGCTGTCCCTCACCAAGGGCCCTGGATGCAACACTGAGGAACTCTTGCGGGTCTCCGCACACCTGAGAGTGTGTGTGCACGAGTGCCTTTTCTTGTGCGTGAATGTGTGCTGAGGTGCTTAGTTGGGGGAGGGCTGTTGTTAACCCTTGGGCTGGGGGCTGGTCCCACCCTACTGTGGGGTGAGGGCCTGGTGCCAGCTCCATACCCCGTGGCTTGCAGGTGCCCATCAGAAGCGACTGATTCCTGTCAAGTACAAGGCAATGAAGAAAGAGTTCCCCAGCATCCTGCGGTTCATCACTGTCTGCGACTACACCAACCCCTGCACCAAATCCTGGTTCTGGACTCGCCTTGCCAAAGCCTTGTCCCTGCCCTGAAGACGGCCCTGGGACCCCAGGGTGTGCATGTCTGTCCGCCAGTACGTGTACTTCTGGCCCGGCCACCCCCTGTGGTTGTAGGGGGACTGTGTTCCACTTGCCTCGCAATTCTTGGAGATACCAACTCCACAGAGACATCTGCAGCCGTGGTACAGACCTGGACATCGCATCTCCCATCCTGCATGGACTCAGTGGCTGTAAGTGTGTCCACTTGCTGGGTTATCAGCCAGGACACTGAAAACCAGAGGCAGCTGGGACTAACAAGTGGACCAGCGGAGGCAGCTCTGAGCTGTCCACACATTTTAGACCTTAGTTTTTCCACTAGAGAACTGAGTAGGGTGGGAGAACAGGCAGTAGCTATGTTTGAATCACTGTAGGAAATGGTGAGGCATTGTTCTGGCTCTCTTGGGGAGACATCTTGGCTGAGAAAGAGCTGCTCCATACGTTGACCACTGCTGGGAAACATTCCTCCCTGGGCCTCCTACACAGAGTTTTCCCATCAACCTTCTGTAAATTGATTGCCTTACAGTTGTTTGCTGGGACCAGTTTACAGCAGGTGACCACACAAGAGCCTCCTGCCCCAAACCTTGTGGGCACATGACACATACAAACACAGAGACACATACACACTCACACACACACACACTCACACACCTCCATGCACGCGTTTCCCTGGGTACAACGCCCAGGTATGGCTGGGTGAGATAGTCCTACCACTGGACAAAGATAGGACCCTCTTCTATTGCTTTTCTCTTTCTTCTCACTTCACTGAAACCAGACTCGAGAAAGGACCAAATACGCCAGCATTTACACTTTCAGTGAAACGCAGAGCAAGGAAGAGGGCTGCTTGAACTCACACGGCAAGTCAGCTCCCGCACAGCTGTGTTTCCCTCCCTGGGGGATTTGTACCTTAGTTAACGTCAAGCTCTCCTTTGGGGAGAAAATGTCATGGTCTCAGGTCTCTGTCCCAGGGTAGAACCTAGGACCCTAAATCTAATAGAAAATGGGTGCCTTCTCTGCTCCACCTCTAGCCAGGGTGGGAGCAACGTACCTTTCCTCAGGGTCTGGGGAGGGACTGGAGGCCCCCCTGCACAATCGTAGTGAAGCACTTAGTTACCATGCACCTATCTCCACTTTATATTGGGGAGTATTTTACAACAATTTCTACAAAGTGTCTCACACCTATTTTGTATGTATTGTGAGAATTTCAAAGAGCTGAGAAATGCCTGTATTTGTCATTTCTCTTTCTGTATCCTGGTTTTATAATAAAGAGTTTTCTACTTTGGGAACAGCAGGTTTCATTTGTGTCTGAAGGAGTTTAGAAGCAATAACGGGATAAGGCTCCTGGGTCAGAAAAAGGGGCTCACTGGGTAGGTTCCGGTGGGTTTGACAGGGCTTCCTGAAGGCTGGCCCCCTCCTCACCAGGGCTGCGGGCAGAACCTGGAATGGCAGCCTCGGCTTCAGACACTGTGGAGACTGCTTGCCTCCACCAAGTTGGTCTTCCCTTGGGCTGTGCCATGCTCCTGGGTGCTGGCCTAGCCACTGGGCAGGGGCTGCTCTTCTAGGCTCCGAGGAGAGTCTGGAAGAACCTCTGTTCCAGCCACTGATCTAGTTGCACGTCAATGGGAGGGTTTGACCTCCAGACTCATTGGTTGTGAGGACTGGCCTTGACTAATGGAGTTGTGGTGCAGGGGCTGACCCTGCAGAGCACGATCTGCCTCAGCAGGGCTCTGGTGCCTGCCCAATCTGCCCCTTGGCTGTGTCATCTTTGGAGGTGGCTGGGTGATACTCCAGCTTGTTTCAAAGCTGGCCGCTGGGGTGCCAGCCCCAGGACCACCTGGGAGGGGACCCGCTGCAGATCAAGTTTAGCCATAGGCCAGTGTCCCACCGGGGGCCACCTGGCAGGAGCCGCAAAGGTATCCCCAGAAGGCCTCCTTCCATGCTGTGCCATGACTGGAAGTGCCTTGAGAGGCCAAGCTGCGAACCAAGGCCAGCTGCAGCTAGTGCTGGGCTTAGGGCTGCTCAACCAGAGATACAGGACACGCTCGAGCCAGATGCTGCTCCTTTGAGAGACCCTAGGAAAATCTGCAGCATGAGCCAAGGCAGGTAGTTTGTACAAAAAAGCCAGTGGAAGTTGCTTGGGTGTGCCCGAAAGTTGGGTGGGGCGTGGTCTCAAACTCACCATGGTGTGGGGAACAAATGCTGTTAACCAACTTGATGGAGACTCAGATATGGCGGCCACCTGCGTCTGCACGCAGGGAAGGGGGAGGGCTCAACAAAGAAACAATGGCCTCCACCAGCTCCTCCATCCAAGAGAAAGCTTCCCCTCCAGCCCGTCATGAAGCTGGACAACTCAATTCCCCATCATACGTCCCTGCTGTTTCTCCAGCTGCTGCCCCCGCGCTGAAGCTCAGAGCCAGTGATTCAAGCGGTACGTCCATGCACAGTCCTTTTAAGAGGAGCTCCTGGGACTCATGCAGCCCTCCATCTCACTCAATCACAATCTCTACTGGTTTTCACAGCCAGAATTTATGGGAACGTCTCTCCCTGGCTCTAGAACCCTGGGCTGGGGAGGGGCTGGGACCCCTCACTCCTCTGCAGCCAAGATATCCCTCCCAATTTTTAATGGTCACACGCGGGTGTGGGACCTGTCTATTCCATGTCTCTGCCCCTCCTACCAGTCTTGAGGTGGCTTCTTTCGCATGTCCTTAGTGGTAGGGCTTCAGTTCAGCAAGATTTTAGGCAATTCTCAATGATGGTTGTTTTTGTAGTTTAGTAGTAATTTTGATGTGGCTGTGAGAGGAGGTAAGTGTAGCATTTACCTACTGCGCCATCTTGACCGCCTAATTTGTACTTCTTAATCCCTTCACGTTTTTCACCCAGCCCCTTAACCCCCCTCCCATTGGGCAACCATCAGTTGGTTCTCTGTATTTATGAGTGTTTCTGGGGTATTTTGTTTGTTTATTTTATTCTTAAGATTCCACATATAAGTGAGATCATATGGTATTTGTCTCTGTCCGACATTTCATTTATCGTAATACCCTCTAGGTCCATCCATGTTGTTGAAAATGGTAAGATTTCATTTTTTATGGCTGAGTAATATTCCATTGTATATATGTACCACATCTTTATCCATTCATCTATTGATAGACACTTAGGTTGCTTCCATATCTCGGCTGTTGTAAATAATGCTGCAATGGACATATGGATGCATGTCTTTTTGAAAAAAAGATGTTGGGTTTCTTCTAAAAAATACCAGAAGTGGAATTACTGGGTTATAAATTAGTTCTATTTTTCATATTTTGAGGAACCTCCAAACTGAGAAAACCTCAGTTTGGAGGTTCTCAATAGGGAAAATCCACTGCTGTAATTTTCAAAGGCAAAAGCAGGAAATTTTGGAGGGCAGCAGCAAAGTTAAATACAAAACTACAAATCTATATGACAATGACCTGGATTCTGCCACCAGTCAATGATGGGACAGAAACAGGAAGAGGGATTTCCTCCAGATTATATAATAAAATATACTAACATAGTGTGGCTTTGTTGGATCCTGGTTCAAAGAGACCAATTATAGAAAGACATTTGTGGGTCATATATCTGATAAAGGAGGTTAAGACCTCAAAACTATAACTCAAAAACAAACAACCCAATTAAAAAATGGGCAAAAGACTTGAATAGACATTTCTCCAAAGAAGATATACAAATGACTAATAAGTATATGAAAATATGCTCAACATTACTAATCATTAGGGAACTGAAACTCAAAAGCATAATGAGATACTATCTCATATCCATTAAGATAGAAACTATAAAAAGAAACAGAAAATAACAAGTGTTGGCAAGGATATGGAGAAATTGGAATCCTTTTGCACTGTTGGTGGGAATGTAAAATGGTACCGTTGCTGTGGAAAATGGTATGGCAATTTCACAGAGAATTAAACAATTACCATATGATCCAGCAATTCCACTTGAGTATAGAACCAAAAGAATTGAAAGCAGGGTCTCGAAGAGATATCTGTATACCCATATTCATAGCCAAAGTGTCCCTTGACAGAAGAATGGATAAGCAAAATGTGATTTATCCATACAATGGAATATTATTCATCTTTAAAAAGATGAAATTCTGACATATGCTACAACATAGATGAATTTTGAGGACATTATGCTAAGTGAAATAGTTGCAAAAAGACAAATACTGTATAATACCACTTATGTGAGGTACCTAGAGTAGTCAAATTTGTAGAGATAAAAAATAGAATGGTGGTTTCCAGGGCCTGGGGGAAGAGAGAATGGAGAGCTATTATCTGATGGGTGCAGAGTTTAAGTTTTACACAATGACAGAAATTCTGGAAATTGGTTGTACAATGTGAATGTACTTAACACTCCTTGAGCTGTATAATTAAAAAATGGTTAAGATGGTAAATTTTATGTGTATCTTATCACTGAAAAAAAGACATACTTGGGACAACTGGGGAAATTCGATGCTACTAAAGAATTATCACTATTTTTTTTTAAGTGTGATAATAGCATTGTGGTTATGTAAGAAAGTGTCCAAATTCAGAGATTCTAAAGTATAGTGATATAATACCTGGGATTTGCTTTTAAATACTTAAGTCAGTTAAAAGAGAAAAAATAACAAAGGTTATATGAAGCACATGTGACCATATATTAGTTATTATTGGTTATTAAAATCACCCAATTTGAACAACAAAGAGAATAGACTGAAAAATAATTAAGTCTCAGGAATATGTGGGACTATAAGAAAATATCTAATGTTTATGTCACTGAAGTTCTAAACGAAGAGATGAAAGAAGGTGGAGCTTAAAAAGTAGTCAAGTAAATATGGCTGAAAAATTTCCAAATATGGCAGAGATATAAATCTACAGATACAAGAAAATGATCAAATCCCAAACAGGGTAACCCAAAGAAATCCATGCCAGATACATCATAGTCAAACTTCTGAAAACTAAAGACAAATAAAAAATCTTGAAAGCAGTTGGAGAGAAATGACACCTTCTCTATAATGATGAAAACAATTTCAATTTCTCATCAAAAGCCATGGAGATCACAAGGAAGTGACACAACATTCTTCAAATGCTCAAAGAAAAAAATTGTCAATTCAAAATCCTATATCCATTGAAGACTGTGAATGAAGAAGAAATCAAGACATTCTCAGAATTAGAAAAACTATGAGAATTTGTCAACTGCAGACCTACCCTTATAAAACAGCTAAAGGTAGTTTTTGAAATAGAATATAAATGATTTTAAAAGAATCTTGGAACATCAAGAAGGAAGAACAAGAGACTAAAAATAAGTTGATGCAATATGCTCTGCTTTCCTTCTCCTTTTTTCTAAATTGTATCTGATGGTTTAAACAAAAGATTAGTGGTTGCTTGTGGGAAAAATGAGGGAAGTTGATAATCATGGTGGTAATTTCTGCTTCAAGCAACTGCACAAATGGAAAGGAGAAATAAAGTGACTGTTGGCTGGGAAGAGGGACTCTGTGGTCCCCACGATTTTCTCTTACCTCAAAAGATCAGAGCCCACAAGGTCCAGTTCAGTATCCACCGTCCTATACCCTTATGCATTCCTGTCTAATGTACTCAATTTAGGTAGACAGAATATTTAAGGCACTACAAATAGAGGAGAGCAAAGGGACTTAAAGAAAGATTTCTACACCTCACTGAAACTGATAATGGCAAAACAGGTAGAACTGAGGTAAGTTATGCACATACAATGTTATACCTAGAACACCAACTAAATATCTATACATAGAGATACTCTCCAAACATTATAAATTAAAATGAAATTCTACTTGAAATGACCAAAATTATAGAGATGGGGAATAGATTAGTGATTGTTAGAAGTTAGAGATGTTTAGTGGTGGGGAGGAGAGTAGGTGCGCTATAAAGAGGTATCCGAGGGAGATCTTTAAGGTGTTGTGATAGTTCTACATCTTGATTCTGGAGATGGTTACACGGGTCTACACATGTGATAAAATGGCAAAAGACTGTACACAGACATTGTACCAATGTCAAGTTCCTGGTTTTGATATTATACTATAGTTACATGTGTCCATTGGGGGAAACTGTGTGAAAGGTCCAGGAACTTCTCTGTACTATTCTTGCAACTTCCTGTGTATCTACAATTACCTCAAGACAAAATGTTTTTTTTTTCTAATTTAACATAAAAATGAAGTAAAAACAAAAGTTCCTGAGTGCTTATGCAATGATTAAAGCTTAATTTTCCAATTTGTTTTCCCCCTAGTTTTACTGAGATATAATTGACCTATAGCATCATGTAAGTTTAAGATGTAGAGCATGACTTGACTTACATATATTGTGAAATGATTACCACGATAAGTTAACATCCGTCATCTCACAGACACACACACACACACACACACACACACACACACACACACGAGAAAAAATGTTTTTTGCCTTGTGATAAGAGTTCTGAGGGTCTACTCACTTAACAATTGTCAAATATACCACACGGCAGTTTTAATTATAATCAAGCTGTACATTTCATCTTCAGTACCTACTTATCTTATAACTGGAAGTTTGTACTTTTTGACCACCTTCATGCAATTCTCCCACAAATGGCAGGATTTCCTTTTTGTAATGGCTGAATAATATTCCATTGTATATACCATTGCCCCCCCCCCATATCCATGGGTTCCACATCTGAGGATTCAACCAACCACAGATCAAAAATAGTTTTTAAAAAAGTTACGTTATATCTGATGTGTACTATGTAGTTAGACCTATGATGGCTGTGCCAGTAGTGAACATGCATGGACTTTTTTTTCTCGTTATTCCCTGACAATACAGTATAACAACTATTTACATGGCATTTACATCGTATTAAGTATTAAACGTGATCTAGAGATGATGTGAAGTATACGGGAGGATGTATGTAGGTTGTATACAAATACTATGCCATTCTATATAAGGGACTTGAGCGTCTGCGGATTTTGGAATGGGGGTGTGTGGGCCCTGGAACCAATCCCCTGAGGATACTGAGGGATGACTATATATATATTAATACCACAACTTCTTTAATCATTCACCCATTGATAGATACGTTGTTTCCATGTCTTGGCCATTGTAAATAACACTGCTACCAACATGGGAGTGCAGATATATCTTTGACATAGTGTTTTCATTTCCTTTGGATGTATTCCCAGAAGTAGGATTGCTAGATCATATGGTAGGTCTATTTTTAATTTTTTGAGGAACCTCCATACTGAACAGTTGCAAATCAATGACCTCAGCTTCCATGTGAAGAAACAGGAAAACAAAAAGAGTAATTTGGACTCTAAATAAACAGAAGGAAAGAAATAATAATGATCAGAGTGGAAATCAATGAAATAATAAAATTCAATAGAGAAAATCAATGAAACCAAAAACGGATTCTTTGAGGAAAAAAATCTACCCAGTTGTTAAACCTCTAGTCAAACTGATCAGGAATAAAAGGAGGGAAGACATAAATTACCAATTTCAGGAATGAGAGAAGTGACATCACTACAGCTTATACGGATATTGAAAGGGTAATATGGCAATGTTACGAACAATTTAATGCGAATAAATTTAACAACTTAGCTGAGATGGACAAATTTCTTGAACAACGCAAACTATCAAAGCTTATTTAAGAATAGACAGCCTGCACAGGTTTATATCTATTAAGAATTTTGAAGTTGTAGTTAAAATCCCTCCCACAAAGAAAATGGTGACAATGGCCCGATCAACTTGATGAGGGCAACTCTATGTTGCTGAGTCTGTGCACTGTCTCCTTCCCTGTTACATGGCCACTTTGTAAATGGGTCTATTGACCAAGCACCAGAGCATTTGAGGAAGAGACCATTCGATGTCCACAGGTTGCACCATCTTTTCCTCCTGATTATTGAGTCTCATCTACAACAGGTGCCATTCGACGTGCATTACGATACAGGACACATGAACATCTTTATACTCTGTATTGCAAGAAGCCCGTCTTTCCCCTGGACCTCCTTGTCACCAATCTTCTCATCTTTTTCTCTCTAAATTCTTGACCAGCTGGCCATCCTATTAGCCACTGCCCATGAGTCAAGTTAGACCTGTGTCTTAGATAGGTCTATAGCAGAGCACTGCCCACTGGCGACTACTAACTTTTGGAGCCACTCCAGAGTGGGCTGTGGTGCAACCGTTATCCACTCATGTCTGGTTCCAACTTAAGTGTACATTCATCTGTAACAGAAGCCTGTGCTTTCTTTTCCTCCACTAATTGATCTAATGTGTTCTTTTTGGGAGCATAGGTAAAATATTGAAGGAGATATAGTCAGGCAGTGGCCTCGGGTACAAGAAGAGTTGGGTAGTTCACTAGCACACAACCCTATTTTAAGCAAAAGAGAATTTACTGGCTCACACATCTGAAAAGTCAAGCTGTAAGGTTTGAAGCAGGGGCTCAAATGAGGTCATCAGTGTCTGGTTTTTCCTCCTTTTGCAGTGTTCACATACAGGCAGGTTTCCCACCACACTTCAAGGTGGGTCCAGAACTTAGAGCCTTTTTCATTTAAGCACGGTAGGATCCATCAAAGGATTCATTGGGTCTCATTGACCGCTTGGGTCCCATGACATGCCTGAACCAATCATAGTGCTCAGCATCAAATTGCGGTGCTGCTCGGTTTAGATCTCTGTCTGGAGCAGGGGCTGAGGGAAATCATGGCATGGAGCCTGGATAACAAGGAGACATGCTGATGTTGGGTAGCCAAAACATCATGTTCGTTTTCCTGTATTTTGCTTCATTGTGCTTCACAGAGGTTGCATTTTTTATAAATTGAAGGCAAGACCCTCCACCAGCAAAAAGATTATGCCTTGCTTTAACTGTAATACTCGCTTTAGAGTGATGGTCTGGAACAGAACCCACAATATATCCATGGTATGCCTGTATCCTGTATCTCTCTTCCAGGTTTTCAATCTTTCTGTACCTACGAGTCCCCTGGGAATCCCATGGAAGTGCAGAATCCGATGAATTAGATCTGGAGTGCGGCCTGAAAGTCCTTATTTCTGATAGGTGACGTCAAGGCTGCTGTTCCAGGGACCACACTTTCAGCAGCGAGGTTCTGCAGCTGCGCAGCCCAGGATGGCAGCCGCTGGCTACACGTGACTACTGAGCACTCAAAGTGTGGCGAGTCTGAACGGAGGTAGGTGTGCTGGAAGGGTAAGACGCACTCTGAATTTGGAAGACTTAATATGAAAAACATTAAAATCTCATCAACAGTTTTTATGTAAATTACATGTTGAAATTACATTTTAGATATATTAGGTTAAATAAAATATATTAAAATTAATGTCACCTGTTTTTACTTTTTTCAACACGGCTACTAAAAAAGTAAAACTACCTGTGTGGCTCACATATTTCTGTTGGATGGCGCTGCTCTAGGAGGAGGTAACTTGAAGTACACAGGCGGGTGTTCTTAGAACACATTTATTTCCACTTACGGATATTCAAACGGAAGAGCCGGTAGAGCAGAGATGACATGATACTTACGTCAGACTCTTGGACTTGGCACACCCTTGGAATCTCAGGACCTCAGGGTTAGTTCATTGCAGGTTGAATGGATACATGAGTGCTTAGGATCAGGGACCCTGGAATGGACCTGGTGCGATTTGATCTGAGGAAAGGAAATTCCGAGGATCCCAGAGTCCCTCTTCCCAGCCAGCAGTCATTTCTCATTCTTGTTTATGCAATTGCCTGAGGCAGAAATTACTACCGTGCTTATCAACTTCCCTAATCTATGTGTACACAATCACTAAACTAATCCCCACCAGTCTTTTCACGCTCAAATGCATGGGCCGGTAGCAGCCTGTGTCCCAGGGGCTCCCTACTGCACCCAGAGGGTCTTGTCGTACCAGTCTGCCAGCCCCCAGAGGTGCCTCACTCTCCCCATCCATCTGAGTTATTCCCTTCCTGTTTGAGTCTCCTTCTTCACCTCCTAGTCTCTACTCCACCAATTCTGCCTTCAGAGGGTTCTTCAGAACCTCTGGCCCACAGAGGCTTGTCTGCAGGACTTGGAGGACACACTGCCTTTGGGACAAGCCAGCATATCTGCTATGGAGGGTGGTGTTGTCTAACTCTTGAGTTATTCGGGTTTGCCTGCATTTGGGCCTTTAGTCCTCAACTGGGCTTTAAGTTCCTTGAGGACAGAGTCCTGCTTAGTTTATGTTTATATTCTGCTTTTGACTTGGACCAGTATATTAAGTAGGTCCTCAAAAAACATAATTTGGTTAATTTTCCTAACATAAAATGAAATGCTGGTTGAAAATACATAGACTTTTATTTGTGCATTAATATGTTACCAGTGACTATTTTTATAATGAACATTATTATTCTTTTTAAAAAGCAAGATGGTATATAAATTCTGGCAAGCATGTGGAAAATAGGGAAAACTTGTGCACTGTTGAAGGGATTGTAAACTGGTGCAGCCGCGGTGAAAAACAGTATGGGGGTTCCTCAAAAAATTAAAAATAGACCTACCATATGATCTAGCAATCCACTTCTGGGAATAGTGAACACATTAGATCAATTAGTGGAGGAAAAGAAAGCACAGGCTTCTGTTACAGATGAATGTACACTTAAGTTGGAACCAGACATGAGTGGATAACGGTTGCACCACAGCCCACTCTGGAGTGGCTCCAAAAGTTAGTAGTCGCCAGTGGGCAGTGCTCTGCTATAGACCTATCTAAGACACAGGTCTAACTTGACTCATGGGCAGTGGCTAATAGGATGGCCAGCTGGTCAAGAATTTAGAGAGAAAAAGATGAGAAGATTGGTGACAAGGAGGTCCAGGGGAAAGATGGGCTTCTTGCAATACAGAGTATAAAGATGTTCATGTGTCCCGTATCGTAATGCATGTCGAAGGGCACCTGTTGTAGGTGAGACTCTCAATAATCAGGAGGAAAAGATGGTGCAACCTGTGGACATCAGATGGTCTCTTCCTCAAATGCTCTGGTGCTTGGTCAATAGACCCATTTACAAAGTGGCCATGTAACAGGGAAGGAGACAGTGCACAGACTCAGCAACATAGAGTTGCTCTCACCAAGTTGATCGGGCCATTGTCACCATTTTCTTTGTGGGAGGGATTTTAACTACAACTTCAAAATTCTTAATAGATATAAACCTGTGCAGGCTGTCTATTCTTAAATAAGCTTTGATAGTTTGCGTTGTTCAAGAAATTTGTCCATCTCAGCTAAGTTGTTAAATTTATTCGCATTAAATTGTTCGTAACATTGTCATATTACCCTTTCAATATCCGTATAAGCTGTAGTGATGTCACTTCTCTCATTCCTGAAATTGGTAATTTATGTCTTCCCTCCTTTTATTCCTGATCAGTTTGACTAGAGGTTTAACAACTGGGTAGATTTTTTTCCTCAAAGAATCCGTTTTTGGTTTCATTGATTTTCTCTATTGAATTTTGTTTACTATTTCATTGATTTCCACTCTGATCATTATTATTTCTTTCCTTCTGTTTATTTAGAGTCCAAATTACTCTTTTTGTTTTCCTGTTTCTTCACATGGAAGCTGAGGTCATTGATTTGCAACTGTTCTTTTGCACCATAGGCATTTAGTGCTATATTAAGTACTGCTGTTGAATGCCCAATTTGCATATTCAGAAGCTGTGTTGAGCCTAGAAATGGCACCATTTCCAGAGGGACCAGCCAGACACCTGGGTATTGGATCTCTTTCAACATGTGGGAGAAAGATATTTGTCTTTACATGAGTAGACACATATCAAGGGTATGAATTTGCCTCCCCTGCCTGCAGCATTTCTGCTGGCACCACCAGTTTATGGAACTGCAAATGCCTTACCCAATGCAACGATATCTCACATGACACTGCTTCCATCTGAGGGCCACATTTTATGGCAAATAAAATGTGACAATGGCCTCATACTGATAGAATCACTGGTCTTACCACATGCCCTATCACCCAGAAAGTGCCAGTTTGGTAGAACAGTGGATTGGCTTGTTTAAGTCTCCATTTATAAGCCTTAAATCAGCAACTAGTACATGGTACCATTTCCTCCAAAACCAGAATGCACGGTTTTGGGAAATAAGGGGTAAAAGAGGAGGTGACCTTCCTCACTGTTACACCAAATGAACAGAAAGGAATTTTTGGGCTTCCCATCTTTACAACCTTGGGCACAGTGGGTTCGGAAGTACTACTACCAAAAGGAAGGATGCTTTCACCAGGAACACAACCATGGTTCCATTGAACTGGAAGTGGAAATTGCCTCCTGACAATCGTGGCGGAGACTGACCCCAGAATCTAGCATCCCTTTCTTCCTTTAGGAATAGAATTCCAGAGTTTTAACACTGGGCATATGGTCACCCTGCTAAAGACCACAAAGCCTCGATTATTGGGAGCTAGAAGGTGCATGTTGAGGATGGCAGACATAGGATGGACCATGACACTATGGAGTTGAAATATCCACCCAGGACTTCTTTTTCTCAGTCTTTTATGTCAGAGGAAACAAATTTCTATTTTGGCTATTGTTACAGCAGGAAAGCTAGCATCCTTATGCAGTTTGGGTCTTCTATCAGTAGCAACCAAAAGGCCCTAAATGACAAAATGATTCTGTTATTAAATATAATCCTATAATCTAATCTTTCCCATGAGCCCCCACCCTGTTGGGTGGGAAGGGGAGATTTAGGCTTGCCAGTAAACAATATATTAGATTCTTTTGGTTTGAGCAGCATCTTTGGAGGGAAGGTCTCTTCTCCTTCCCGTTTCAAGTTGTCAAGAGGTTCCTAGGAGAGGAGAGGCTCAAATGTGATCTTGTGGTAGGATCCCTGTGAGCAGGTCCTTGTGCTGTGCTCTGGTTCTGCCATAATATACCTGGCCTATTTCTGGAGTTCCTCTAATTACCTGCTGAGATGCAGGGCCCTTACCTGGCCTCTGGAGTGTAATGCCAGCACCCAGAGCTGAAGCCTGTAGTCCTGACCATGTGCCACAAAGTTCTACCTCTGCAGCCTTTTCATCCCAGTGCTTTGCACAAGCCTCTGCAATACTTCCTCATGCCTTTATGCAGCACAGGGAAGCTTTTGCTTTCCTGCAGACCAAGTGTAGGCTGTGAGGGATCAGACATGGTTTCCTAGTGTTCACTGGCCTAGACTCGGCCCTCCATCATTCCTACATTATTGTTCCTACAGTATGTTGCACATGATGCAAAGCCAAGTGCAAGGCTTCTCCTAGTGACTTGCAGCCTCCCCCGAGCCACACCTGGGGAATCAGTCCATAAGCCTCTGATGTTCTTGGGTTCTTCATAGTTTCCATATCTGTCTTGGATATTCTATAGCTTCCCCTAGTCAAGATTTGGATGGGTTAGGGAGGATGTGTAGGAGGAAATGTGGACCCTGGAGGCTGCCTGGCTTCCTTGCTTTCCCTCTTCTGTTTCTCTTGTCCATATGACCACAGGTAACAAAAAACAAGTGGTGCTTTTATTTCCCCTTCCTTTCTACCAGTATAGTGACCGCCCTGGTCAGAATATTACAGGTGGCTGGGGTTCCATCCCTACAGTATGGAAGGAACACCATGGCTTTTGATATGAGGGCTGTAGGACAACTGTGAACTAGGGCTCTAAGGACAATTACATTGATCGTCCATCTCTCGAATTTTATCCCTGTTAAAAACTTAAGACCGTTTGCCAGGGTGTTTTGTGCAAACATCCCAGTTGCTGGTTCTACTCCACTGCCCTCAGTTCTGCCCATTTCTCTTCTTCAAATCTTCATTGTGCAAATTCCTTCCTTACCCTTTCTACATCCCAGGGTTGTGGCCCTAAGATCCATTCCCTTCCCCCAGGCAATTTGTGGGCACACCTATCTCCTGGTGGTACATTTCCTACAGCCTGCTTACTTAACCTTGAAGAATGCCATGTTTGTGTGTGCCCGTGCATTTACACATGCTTCACCAGGACCCTCCAAGGGGGCTTTGGCACTCCAAATTTGCTTCCTTCCAAAGTCTCCCTGCCACGTGGAATGTTAATAACACACCCTACACACCATATGCACACACATTACCAGGTGAAATTACCCAACTACACATTGAGAAGAGAAAGGCTTTTCCCAGCTACAACATAGTCTGTACAGCTTTACTTTCTGACGACCATAGTGCTTGTGTAATATGCAGTGAGTTCCTCTTTGTTTTCCTGCTTTCAGGCTGTGTCCCAAGCCTTATCGGGTGCATAAGGCGACCCATTATAGCACTACTCTATAATAGTTACCACAAAGCCACCAAATTATTTTTCTCTCTAGGATTTGCATGAGTTCAATTCTTGGGCAGGGTATTCTGTAGGACACTTTTATATAATTCTACAAAAGTCATCAATGTGGGTTTTATTATCCTCATGTCCGACTAGATGCTCTGTGAGAGGATGGCAAGGGGAGGCTGGGGGGCTAATTGGCTTAGCACTCACCTTAGGGGAACCAAGTTACCTCCAAAACACTGAACCAGAAGAATCTGATAATATCGTTTTTCCCTAAAATAAGACCGACCCTGAAAATAAGCCCCAGTTAAGATCATCAGCTGGACAGATGCATTTAGTATGTTATGACGATGTTCCAGAAGAACATGACATGACTGTATTTGAATAAAGGTAGATTGTTGTACGTGAAAAAATGACATCCTCCGAAAATACACCCTAATGTGTCTTTTGGAGCAAAACTTGATATAAGACTGGGTCTTATTTTTGGGGAAATATGGTATAAGACCCGGTCTTATTTTCGGGGAAACACAGTAGTAGGATAACACCTTCTCTGTCTGCTGGATGGTGTGGCCAGAGCATGGATTCTGCTCTGAGGTCATGGGGAGCCCACTCACTGTCATGGTCTGCTGCCATCACCAGGGAAGTCACACCAGTTCTGGAGCCCAGGTCCCTTTGGATGATGGGAGACAATCTCCTTTTTAGGCAGACTGCTCACAGCTATGCACATGGAGAACAGTTCATAAATGTCTGCGCCCAGCGCCCAGTTCATAAATGTCTGCGCATTGATTGGCGCAGACAATCAATGAGCATTTGACTGTCCCCATTTCTTGGTGTCCTGAAATTTCCAACTCAGTATCCAGGCAGGCAGGGGCCTCTCTAATTTTGGTAAACCTAAAACCCCAAATTCACTTGTGCAGGTTGGGCACTAAAGGCAAACAAGGCTTCACACTCCACTGGGGATCACAGATAAAGCCTGTATCAGATTTTGCTGTAAGAAATTAGGCAGTGCTATGAGATTTTAATCAGATTTTGCAGTAAGAAATTAGGCAGTGCCAGGAGCAGCAATGAGGCAGCAGTGGTATGACGTGACCAGCATCACGCAGGTGGTGGCTGAAACCTGTTTTACCTGAGTAAGCAGACCTGAGTCAGACCTACGGTAGGCACTGTTGCTTAACCTCCATCTCCGTAATGCTTTAGAAATAGTCTATTCCCACCAACTGACAAATAACAGCTATCACTTATTGAGCACTTACAAGTTAGGTCCTGTGCTAAGCATTTCCAAAAATTTCTGGAGGCAAGTTTCTTATCTTTCTGAGTTTGTTTCCTCATCTGTAAAATCGGCATAGAAACCTCACAAGGCTATTTTGCTGACCTCATGAGGTAGTTGTATCCCTTAGCACACATTGCCTGTCCGTGACAGGCACTTAAATCTGATTGTTGCTATGAAGATTTTGTTGGGCTTTTTACCTGAATTTATATTTTAAAAGCTAGACATGATATTTCATGCTGTCTGAAGTCATTTAGTTCCTGAGTTCAGAGACTGAGGGATACCAAGTTATCAGAAGATAAATATGAGTATTCCGTTCCTGAGTTTAAACAGTGAGCGATAGCTGCATTTTGAGTGTTTTTATAAACTACACCCACTTCGGAGATGATTTACTCCTGCCTAAAGTTGAGAATTAAACAGTATATACATTTTTGCAAATTTTCCTAAAAAGGAGAGAGAAATGCAGCTCTTCATAAATTTCTCAACTATCCTCATGCTGACAAATCTTAAGGTGGGCAAACAAACAAACAAACAAACAAACCGCAAACTCCACAAAAATTTTCTACTTCCTTTCTAGTGATAGGGTATCCCCCACTCCTCACAGGTGACCCGCAACCTAATTTGAAGTATAGAATATTCACACACAAAAAAGACCGGGCATGTGGCAGCACAGGCTAAGTGCCCAGAAATGGTCTGGGTGAGGTGGTAAGTGTACCTAATATTTCCCTCAGGGCTGGAACAATCTCCGGAAAAGTATTTAAAGTAGGGGGGAGGCGAGGGTGACCTACAAGCTGAACCTGGCAGAGCCAGTCAGACTTGGATGGGTGGACAAGGCAAGTGGCATTCCTGGAAGGAGAAATGGCCTGAACAAAGGGGCAAAGGGAGGCACAGTGAAACCAGGTTGAATAGAGTTTTAAAGTCCCCTCAGTGTGAAAGAAGGGAAGGGTAGATTGCAGGGGTATCATAAACATTAGTACTGTCGGAGACAAGAGAAACCAGACTTTAAGTCAGGAAACCAGGGACATCTATTGGAATTTGCGTGGGAAATAAGCTTTTGGGTTAAACCAGCCAGATTTTTGGGTTGCTACGTCAACTAGGATTACTTACACCAACACACGTTTTTTTTTTTTTTTTTTTAATGTATCCTATATTGTCCCACATAATATACGCGTATACAAGCAATTACCAGTTCTCTATCAGTGGATACCTCTAAGGTTGTTTCCAGTTTTTCCTATTACAATAGCACTACAATAAACATTCTAATGAAGTAGGTTTTTAGACATATAACACCATTAAAGAGATAGTGTTTGAAATGTAGCAACTCGCTCCACCTCAGTCAGGTATTTCCCATCTTTTGCTCACTCAGCTTGAGCTCATCAAGTTGGCATGGTGCCAGCAGGGGCGAACCGGAAGCTACTCTCTGGCTCAGAATCTAGCTTGATGTTGAAACTACTTTCAGCATGGACTGATTTTTTCCCCCTACAATAACCTTTGCACCTACCTATTTCTTGCAGGCTCTAAGGACCTGTCGCCTTGGATATTCACTTCCTGGTTTTGCCAAGGTATCAGCTTCTCACCAGGCTCCTGACTCCTCGCTTGTTCATGCCTCCCCTACTCTATCTCATCTATTTAATCAACACCATGCCTGAATATGTATCTGTGCATACTCCAGGCACAATGAGGGAGGCACACCTATGTGACATACGGGTGTTGCCCCTCTCATACAAGAGATGACGTTCTACTACATGTGACATGTGGTAAGGGAATAGATGGGGTGGGGGAACAGATTTTAGCAGTCTGTAGCTGGTCCCAGCACTGACATGGAACTGCTAAGAAAATCAGCTTTTGACAGAGACATAAAATTGTGCTTTTTTTTATATTCAGGTTACTCATAGGGCACACATTAATTTCTAGATTTCAAAAACTTTCTTTCATTAATGGAGCCTATAAAACTTGAATTATTACAGCTATAATTACCACTTCAAGGCACCACTAGTCTTGAAATCAGCCCTTGTTCCTCTACCAGGCAGGTGCAAAAAACAAAGCACAACGCAGGTAAGTTGCTTAAAGGCAACAAAGAAAGAAGGGGGAGCATGAATGTCCTTTCTCTCCTGGTTTTTCAGTCCTGTGATTCTCAATTTTGGGGTTCACACATTGTAGTAGACGCTGTCTATAGGTACTGCTGATACCCTTTGGCCTTTGACTCTGAAATTTGCTTTCAGAGAGTTCTAGAACACCAGGAAGACTGCCTGTGCATTCTCTGACTTTAGGAGCATGCTTTCCCCAACACTGAGCTGGGCAGAAGTGCAGGAGCATTATAAAGAGCGAAACGAGTTGGTGGGTCTATACCTCAGCTTCCTTGACTGTTAGTGGGACAATTCTGACATGTGTTCCAGTTTCTCAAACTGCTCACAGCAGGACTGAGCCCACACAATAGCCCCTCATGACTTTCCTTCCTTTCTTTCCTGTCTCACTTCTCCACTCCTTCAGAGCGCCTGCTGGGGTCACCTCGTAAATAAACTATTTGCATCTAAATCCTGGTTCAGAGCCTAATTTTGGGAGGAACCCAAACGAAGACAAGGAGTCCTTTGAAAATGTGTGGAAAAACAAGATCCCTCTGCCCAGGAAAATATGTCATACTTTTAAGAAACCAATGTATGATTTGGTGAAATGTTGCTATTAGGGCCAGGGTTCCCAAATCACCCTAGTTTCCCTTTTCTCCAATCCCCCAAGAGATTACTGAGGGAGCCATACACAAGGACAAGCAGCCTAACGGGAAAGAGGATTATTTTATTAATAGCTTCAAAGTGCCTAAAACCCCTTTGTTCCGTGTTTGCTCTTTGCACGGCTAGCTCCGTTTCCTCAAAGGTCTTCTCAGAACTCGCTACTAGTCTCTATCACAGTACACTGACCTTTTCCTGCATGCTGCTCTGTAACATAACTACTTATGTTTGCTTAGTTGTTTGCTGTTTCTCTACTAGACTATATGCTCCATGAAAACAGGAACTAAGTTGCTTTCTTTACCACTGTATACCCAATGTTTATATCAGTGCTCTCACATGGAAGATACTCCATAAGCTGAAAAAGAGGTTTGAGGTTTGGGCTCTGGCCTCAAAACAGCCACCACTTCCTTTCTCATTAAATACATGGAATCTTAACTTCTATCAGGCCGCATGGAGAAAGCCCAGGAGACGGGAGAAATAAAATAACCAGATCTGCAGAACAGGTTCTGGCTCAAACCATCAAGCTATGTGCTTGCAGGAAGCAGAAGAGAATCTATTAATAATTGTATAGTGACCCTGACCACCAAGAAGGTGGGTCAATTAATATCCTGAATTTTCACTATTAGGTTAGTAGCTCCTTTTCACTGGGAAAGGGGAATAGAGGAAAGTGGCCAAAATCTCGTCCTAAAGTACATACTATTCTGTATATAATTTCAAAGGAGTAAAAAGGAAAAAAACCCACAAACCTTCTGAAGTCTGTCCATGATTCACACAGGGCAACAATCCCAGGTTAAGAATCTCTGGTTTATGGATCTTTCTATTGGTATAAATCTTGAGATCTCTAATCTTTACCATCAGAATTAGCTCCTCTTTGATGTGTTTGACCTCCACCCCTCTTCTCCCTGCTAAATGAAAAAGGCGACACATGGCAGTAAGAAAGGTGTCAGTAGTAATGGCTGAAATCAATTTCTACAGCAAGGTCTGTGCTTTGCCTTCAAACTGGGGAACTCTGGTACCTTTGCTGCGACTGGAACAGTCTAGCCTCTCAATTTCCACCTGTTGAAACCAACTTTTCAGGGTCTGGTACAAATGCCACCTCCTCCACAAAACGTTTTCTAATCTCACTGACCAGGTGGAAACCTGCTAACAGCTCCAATGTGACTGCTTTAGTTCTGTGGCCAGTGGACCTCCTACAGCACAAGGGCTTCCAGTGCCTGTCAGGCAGGGCCTCGGTGAAGGTCTCTTCCTTAATGACTACTACTGGTTTGAAAGATGTTCTACTGAGAACAATTTTGCACCTAACCCAATCCATGTTGATATATTTTTTTCACTTCGCCAAGTGCGTCCGATTTTCACCTCATTAATTTCCCAATGGGCCTAAGTGGTCACCCTGAGAAAACTGAAGTTCAATGAGGTCACACAAAAGTCAAATCCCTTGAAACGACGCCAAACCGCGTGGGCCAAATCTCACTTGTTTAATGGCCCAAGCCGCGTCAGGAGAAACTCCCCCAACTTTCCGAGGCCCCAAGACAGTTGCTCATTTGAGCTGCACACCCAAACTTGAGAATGGATAGAACTCCCTCCCTGCCCAATAAGGGCTGCAGGCAAGCCGCAACCGGAGCTGCAGAGAGAACTTCCGCCTTGGAAAAAGTGTCGTCATTGGGCAAGCTTCCGGTTCCACTGTGTCCGTAGCCCAAGGCCTTTTATCCTAGTTGGCAGTCGTCCATACCCGAAGGCTACCCCACCCAGCTGCTCCCTCGGGTTTCTCCACACGCTGCGGAGCCGTTTGCACGTCCTGAGGGTGTAATTGCTACACCGTTAACATTGCTCCAGAAAAAGGGGTAAAACGAGCACAGAACCGGCAATCTTGAAGAACTGGAGCCCTGGTGCTCAGGAAACGAACTGAGCCTGGAGGCGGGACTAACTTATGACTGACGTCCACACACACCCATTGCCTTTCTGATTCCTTCTCAAACAAACCAATGAATGCGAAGACGGAGACGGCAACGTGCCCCCGCAGCCAGAAGGAGCCCCGCCCCCTCTACTCGGCCGCCCTTTGGTCGCCATGTTTAGTGTGGCTGCCACCTCTGTGCTACTTTAGATTCTCTTGTGGCTCTCTGATGACCTCGCTGAACTCCTTCCTAAGCATTTCTTCCCTTTCACTGTCAACTTCCACCTTCTCGGGCTTCTTGCTTGCTCGCTGCTAATCCAGCCACACTTGAGATGGCGTCCGGGGAGCGGGGGCCGAGGCGGAGAGTGCCCGGCGCGGTGACGTCAGCGCGCTGCGTGTCGGCAGGTGGAGGGAGAAGGGAAAGTTTGGCCCGTGCGTGGGGCTGGGGTGGAGGGCGGGACAGAGGGGCTGGGCCCAGGCGAAGCTCCTGTCGCTGCTGCAGCTGAGGACGAGGACGAGGCCGGGACCTGGACCGGGCCGGGAGTGCCGGACGTGGAGAAGCAGGAGGCGAGGTCTACCGGAGCTTCGAGCCCCCGCCGCTCTGCCGCTCTGTGACCCCCTCACCCAAGCGCCGTCCGACCCGTGGCTAGTCTCGAGGCGATTGGTGGGGTCGCGGCGGCAGCGGTTGGGGGTGGGGAAAGGCGCGGCGAGGAGACGAAAGAGGTCAGCGAGTTTGAGGGAGGACCGAGAGCTGTGCCGCCGTCATGACCGAGGAGTCGAGTGCCCTGCCCTGGTCCATCAACAGGGACGATTATGAGCTGCAGGAGGTGATAGGTGAGAGCTGGCGCCGCTGAAGGGGGAGGCACCGCTCTGGGTGGCGGGTGACACGCGCGAACGTGGGGACCCGCGGGAGCTCCCGGAGCGCAGGACTCAACAGAAATTCATGCGCGCTCATGGGGCCGAGGGGATTGTAGTGCGCGTGGGTGAGGCTCTGGGTTGGTGCAGCGCGTGTGAAGCGGGGAGGGGATTTTGAGTGGCGCGCCTGTGCGGCAGGGTAGGGTGCGGTTTGAGGGGCTCGTGAGAGATCTGTGTAGTGATAGATGTTTGAACCTGAGCGACAGATGTTTCTTGGAGAGAAAGAAAAGTGCAGGCGTGGGACAGGCCTTTACGAGGCTATGCGAAAAATGGGATATTGGAGTTATGGCACAGCCACCTATTTGGGGGATTGTGGGAAAGGGTGCTTTAGTTCATTCCCGCATCCGTGCGAGAACCCTTGCGTGCCCACGAAGTGCCCGGCATTGCTGGGGTGGAGCTAGGGATCCTCTCCAGATGAAGCTGCAGGTACCGCACTGAGCAACGTGGACACAACTTCCGACTGTTTGGAACTGACTTTCTAGGCAGGGAGGGAGACATTAAAAAAGTAGACAAAAAGAATTACAGGTTTTGGCAAGTGCTAGGAAGGAAATAAGATGTTCTCATGGGGAATAATCGGGAGATTTCCTAAGGGTGCTTTCAAGGAAAATTATTTTTTCGAGGCATTGACTACGTTGAGCACTCAAGTATGAGGAGGAAGCTTAAGAGCCTAGGGAAGATTTTTCCTACTGAGGGATGAGAAAATGCAAAGGTCCTGAGGAGGGAAAGAGCTTGATGTGTTTTAGGATCTGAAGGAAGGAATACTGGCATAGAAAGGATAAAAATGGATCGACATGGATAGAAAGGAAAGAGACGAGGCCATATCTTAGGGACTTCTCAGCTCTGGTAAGGATTTTGGAATTTTAAGTGTTATTGGAGGACTCCAAGCAGGGACATGACATAATCCAGTGGGTCGGGCTGTTGTGTGTGGAGTGGATTTGAAGGGGGTCCAGGAATACCAGTTGGCAGACACCAAACTTGCACAGACATAGATTGTAATTCTCAGAGAGGTACAGTAATTGGGGAAGTATGGGGACTGGAGATGGTGAAGTGAGTATTTGTTGGACAACGATAATCTACTGACTTTAGAAATCAAAAGGGGGTGGGTTTAGCTAAACAGAAGCTTAGTCCAAGTGACATGAGCAGACCCCTGTGTACTGGAGGAAGGAGATTGTCTACTTTGCTAGATCAGCATCCTGTCTCAAAATTAGTTTTATAACAAGGGCTGGCTGAAAATTCCTTAGCTGTCTTGGTGTGTTTATTGTACAGTATGTGTTTTAGGGAAACTTTGCCATTCCTCCCCCACCCCCCCTTGTCTGTTGTTTCTAAACAAATCTGGGCTGAGTTTTAGCTGAAAGACATCACATCTTTTTCCTTAAGTCACTTCATGGCCCGTGTTCTTGATACATGCTGAGTCTTGACATGTACTGGTTGGTTCTAAAGACAGCTAGCTAGGTCTGTCTGATTGATTGCTTCTGGGTCCCTCAGAGTTTCATACTGAAGAATGGGATTAAGTGGGAGTTTCCAAAGTGATGTCTGAAAAGTAAAGACGGGTCCCTATGATCGTGTCAGAAGAGGAGTTTTGCTTTCCTTTTTGGTAAGGTGTATATCCTTCTGGGGTGAAGAGCATGCTTGTGGTCATTCTTAATGCCATTAGCTATTAAGGTGGCGTTGGACTCGAGCGATTTTAGAGACTGGTGTTCTCAGACCAATAGGGTGTTCGGGATTGGGGAAAAAGGGAGTGTCAGCCCTCAGGGATAGGGTTGGTATTCATCTCATTCTCAGTGGTCCATGGATAAAAGGTTAAGAACTCAAATGTGATTTGATCACTGTGTTGTTGTTTTTTTGACAGGAAGTAGCATTTCTTGGTGGGTGTGAATAGACCACCTTATTTTTAAAAATAACTTTACAGGCATATAATTTAACCCATAAAATTCACCCATTTTTAAGTATAAAATTCAGTGATTTTTAGTAAATTTACTCTGTTCACACCAATCAGCGTAATCCAGCTTCAGGATATTTTCATCACCCAATTGAGATCCCTTTTGCCTGTTATAGTTAATCCCTGTTCCCACTCTGAGCCCCGGGCAACCACACATCTACTTTCTGTCTCTAGATTTGCCTTTTCTGGACATTTCATATAAATTGGGTCATATAACATGTGGTCTTTTGCGTTTGGCTTCTTTGACTTACCATAATATTTTTTCACTTTTTAAAACAATTTTATGAAGTTATCATTTATGTACCATAAACTCCACCTGTTTTAAATGTACTGCTCTATAGTTTTTTAGTAAATTTACAGAGCTGTTCAATTATTACCACAATCCAATTTTAGAACATTTTCATCATTCCAAAAAGATGCCTCACATCCATTTGTAGTCACTCCCTGTTCCCACCCCCTGCTTCAGGCAACCACAAATCTACTTTCTGTCTCTATAGATTTGCCTTTTCTGGACATTTCATGTAAATATAATCATATAATATGTGATCCTCTATGTTTGGTTTCTTTAACTTGGCATAATTATTTTTGAGGTTCAGTCATGTTGTAGCCTGTATTATACATTATTCCCTGTGTTTTTGGATACCACTTGATGGACATTGGATTTCTGCTTTTTGGTTATTTGCAATAATGCTACTGTGAGCGTTCACATCAAATCTTCATGTGAACATGTTTCATTTTTCTTGAGTGGAATTGCTGGGTCAGATGGTAAATTTATGTTTGACTTTTCATAGTGCCTGTACCATTTTACATTCCCATCAGTGATGTATGAAGGTTTCCCTGAAAGTAAGACCTGGCCAGACCATCAGCTCTACTGTGTCTTTTGGAGCAAAATTAATATAAGACCTTGTGTTATATTATATTAGACCCAATATTATATTATACTATACCAGGTATTATATTATATTACATTATACCCGGTCTTATATTATTAATTTTTGCTCCAAAAGACACATTTGAGCTGATGGTCTGGCTAGGTCTTATTTTCGGGGAAACACGGTATATCCTTGCCACCATTTGTTTGTCGTTTTGGTTATAGCCATCCTAACGGGTGTGAAGTAGACTCTCATTGTGGTTTTGTTTTGCATTTCGCTAATGACTAATGACGCTGAGCATCTTTTTGTGTGCTTATTAGCTTTTCATATATCTTCTTTGGTGAAATGTCTATTCAAATCTTTTGCCCATTTGGGTGCGCATCGGGTTTTCGTATTGAACGATAAGGGTTTGTGTGTATGTATTCATTCTGGATATGAATCTTTCACCTGATACGTGATTTCAGATATTTTCTCCCATACTGTAGCTTGTCTTTTCAATTTCTTAATGTCTTTTAAAGCACAAAAGTTTTGAATTTTGATAAGAGTTTAATTTATCATTTTTTTTTATCGATTGTGCTTTTGTTGTATCTAGGAAATCTTTACTAATCCAACATCATGGAGATTTTTTTCCTATGTTTTATTTTAAGTGTTATAGTCTTAGCTCTAACATTTAGGCCTCTTATACATTTTGAGTTAATTTTCTGTATGGTGTGAGATAAGGTGAACCGTCTTATTTTATAGATGAAGACACTCAGACATAGAAAGGTAAAATGACTTGTCTAAAGTCGCAGAGCTAATTAGTGGCAGAGCCAATACTGGTGTCTACCTCTCCTGTTGTCTAATTCAGAATCCTTGTTCCTGCATCTGTATTTGTTTTCGGATATAAACTGGAAGATGGTGGTAATAGCCTGACAAATTAAAGGAAATATTCTTACAATGAAAAAGATCTGAGAGGAGCAAATATTTTGTAGATAACCTTTTTGGATGTAGTAGGATTTATTCTCTTTTGTGTATCCTATTTTGTAGTTTTTTTTAATGTTCTCCCTCTCATTAGTAAGTTTCTGAAAGTTCCTTACATCCTTCCACTCCACTCCACACACACTCTCACCCCATCTTTCCAACAGGGAGGAAAAAAAAGTTTTTCTGCGAACTACAGCCTAGTACGAGTTGCAAGTCTCAATAAAGCAGTGTATTCTTATTCTAACTTTGCTTCCATGCTGAAATGTTTGGAATACAGTATTTTGTAATCAGTTGTAGTCTTCAAAATAAATCTTTCGATTTCTTCAGGTTCCACTAAATTTTTTCAGGGAACAAATGATCGAGTCCAGAAAAAAAGGTTTCAGGGATCATTTGAATTTTCTGTTGTCAAAGGATTGTATTTTAAGGACATGGTATAATGTATGTTCTTTCTCATCACAGCATATTTGTTTGAGCTGTAAGTTTTTTCCACACATGTTGCTTAGCACTATAATATTCGGGGGGTTAATTTCTTACATTCTGTTTTGTTATCTTTTTTTCTGGCAAAATCCTATTAGAGGAAAGAAAATTTCCTTCCTTGAATATAATAAAAGCATACAGATTGGGAATTCAAAGGACTTCCTTTCAAAGACTTGTATTATAACAAGCGTGCTTTGGCAAGATTTGAAGTTCTCTAAGTATAATTACTTCTAAAAAAATGTTAGTATTATTCTCACTATAAATCATTCATCTTTTCAGTGTTTTTGAGCTCCTTCCTAACCTCTATTATTGTATTAGATTTTCTGACCCAGTGTTGTACTATATTTGACATGTGTTGAAGCAACTCTAAGAGTATGGGCTTGAGGGTTGGACTGACTGGATTCAAATCCTGGCTTTACCTCTTACCACCTATGTATGTGATCTTGGGCAATTTATACAACTGGTTTTAGTGTTAGCTTTTTGCCTCTAAAAAGGGATAATGGTACCCATGTTAGTGGGGCTGTTTGGAGATTAAGTGTAATTGTTTGTGGAAAGCGTTTAGCTTGTATTGAATGCTTCGTAAAACGGTTGCTGTTATTATCTCTGACTCTTTTCTCTTTCTCCTTGTCCTTACATTTTTGGTATTGTCATGAAATAGTATTCAATTTGAAATCTTGTAACACAAATATTTTGAACCTGTTTTAATGCTTAGTGCAACATCATTGCATCTTTTTTTCTTACTTCCAGATCTCATTCATGTTTTGATGGATCTAAGGATTTGTGTTGGACATGGTAGTACGACTGTATAAGGCCCTGCCACCCATGGTATTATTGCCAGTAATACAATATGATGGGGAAAGTGGGAAACCAGTCTGTCCGGGGCTGTGCCATGTGGCTTTTATTGGAATGCATCTTGAAAAGTCTTGATAAACATTTGCTGTTTACCTTAGACTAGGTTTAGAAAAATCGTTCTTCAAGATCTGTTTTTAGTAAGCGATGATTCACCCAGCTGTGACACTTTGGTGACGGCAACCCACTAGCTTGATTCTCTACTTTCCCTCTCCTTTTTTATTTTCATTAGTTGTTCACTAGCCACACATTTTGATGTCTAAAGTAGTGGTTTCCAAACGCAGATCCCAGGATCCTACCTCTATCTAGCCCCTCCATAAATGTGAAAGACATAATGCGACTGTCTCAGTAGAGTGATGCTTAATGTTTAAGTGTATTTTCTTCCCCTGATTGAAAGACTTGGCTGTGGTGACATTTCCGTTAAGGCCAGTTTGGGGCCCACAACCTCATAAGGTTGTAGCAAACAGGGATTGCGTTTGGTTTCATGTAGTGGGAAACAAATAATAGTAGCTGAATAAAATGCTTTTTCCTTCTTTATATAACAAGAAAACTGGAGTGGCAGCCTAGCTACCATCGGGCACCCAGGCTCCCCGTTTTTCACTCCACCGCACTGAGCATGTGACTCTCTCATAGTGGCAAGATAATTGTTCCACTCCTCGCCTCGTGCTTGTGTTCCAAGCCGGAAGAATATGGCAAAGGGACAAAGGCACGTGACAACTCATTTGGCTCCCTTTCAAAGGACTTTCTTTCCTGGAAGCCTTACTCAGTGACTTCCATGTCTGTTTTATTGGAAGTGTGTAATTTGGCCATTTGCACGGGAGGCTGTGAAATTAAGCTTTTCAGCTGGGCACATGATTACTTCCAACAAAGCAGGTCAAAGTTTCTTTTATTAAAGGAGAAGGGAAAATTGTATGTTGGATAGGCAACTAAAAATGTTGGCCTCATTTTTCCTTTTTAATTAAAGTAGTTAACTAAGACATTGCAAGTAAATAATTTAACCGGACACATAGTAATCAGTTAATAAATGTTAGCTTTAATTTAAAGAGGCAGCTGCCTACCAATTAAGAGCATGGTGTTGAACCATCATGTAGTTCTGGTTTCTGGACCCCATTCTGCCTCTTATTAAGTCTTACTTTTGCTTCCATTGCTTTTCTTGTACTGCTTTGTAAGATCAGTAATACCTAACTCGTGGGATTACTGTGAGGATTAAATGGGAAAAAGAAAAGCAAGTATAGAAAGTGCTCAGCATAGTACTTGGTACACAGAGTAAGTGTTGAATAAAAATTCATGCTCATGGTGGTAATTATGCGGTAATGCCCATGAAAACGGGCCTGTTTTGTGTTTGTTCTGCCCCAAGAAAGTCATTTTTTTCTTGAAAATACATGCCACTACTTTATTGATTAATCTATTCAACAGATATTTGGGAATTCCTCTTATGTGTCAGGCACTGTTCTGAATGCTAGAGATACAGCAGTGAAGCAGACAGAAATCCCTGCTTTTTTGGAATTTATAATCGAGTGGTGGTGAAGGACAAAAATAAAGCAGGGAAAGGGGTTGGGGTTTGCTAGGGATAGAGGTGAGTTTTAAATAGGTCAGTGAAAGCCTCCCTAAGAAGGTGACATTTGAGGAAAAACCTGAAGGAGGCGAAGAAGTGAATGCTGTGGTTATCTGCAGGAAGTGTGTTCCAAACAGAGAAACTGCAGGAGCAAAGCCTTGAAGTAGAAGCATCGTGACTAAGGGACAAGGAGCTGAGAGTGGCTGGCGCAGAGTGAGACGGTGAGAGGTGGGCAGGTGAGCGATCTGAAGTGGTCCTGACCGGCAGATCGTGTGAAGCCTCGGCAGTCATTCTGGGTACTTTTGTGGGTGGCTTTTGCTTTGAGTAAGATGGAAAAATCATTGCCGGTTTTGAGCAGAGAATTGATACGACCTGACTTATTTTGAAAAGGAGAATTTGGGCTGGAGAATAGTTTTGGGCTGGAGAATAGTTTTGTAAATGGTGCAAGGGTGGAAGGAGAGGTTATCCAGAGGGGAGAGAGAGGTAGCAGTGGAAGTAGTGAGAAGCAGTCAGATGCTGGATATAACATATTTTGAAGTTAGAGTTCTGCCCTTAGGATTAGATGAGAAAAGATTTGAAGGTTTTTGGCTGGAGCATCCAGAAGGATGTAAGAGTTAGCATCCGTTCAGATGAGAGATCACCAGAGTGAACAGGAGAGAGGGATGACTCATTGCAAAACCATCAGGCTGCTTGAATAATTACTCAAAGCATATGGTAGTATGTCTTTATTTTCATCTTTGTGTGGAGAGAATGGCATGATTTTTATGATGACTATTCTTACATCTGTTTCACCAGTTCTAGAAGCTTTACTTTTCAGCATGACTCTGACAAGAGGCCTTATTTAGAGAAGTGTTTGCAAAATTGTAAGTTCCTGTATTTTCCATGGTTCAGGTGACAGTGCCTTACTCATCTTTCAGAATGAACCGTCTGGGCTAGTTCTTTAGTGAATGCAAAACCTTACTACAGAATACTTAAAAACAAAATTTTTAGAACATGCATCTGCTACAGTGATGGCTGGCCAAAATTTTGGGGGAAATATCTTCAACTGATAAGGTTCATTTGATTTATTTTTTCCTTACAGAATAATATGCATTTTTTACTTTCTCTTAAATTTTTGAGTCCAGTAAAGTGGAGAGAGATACTCTGAATGTTTTTTTAGTCCTCATGTCTTTGCGTAGGTTCTTTTCTGTCTCAAGAGATGAAGCTAGCCAGTTTGAAGGACTTTAGGAGATAGTTCACTCATGTTTTTGTGCATAAATCCATTCTGGTGTGTAATGTACATTAAGACTGAAGTTAAGAACTAACTAGGAGAGGACAGAAGAGGAGTGAAGAAGTGGGGACATAGGGAATGGTGCATTGAGATGCACCATGGTGTAATATGGTGACAGTTTGGATTAGGCTGTTTTATTGGAAATTGTTTTACATTTTCCATTGTATTATTATTCATATTAGACTAATGCTTATTAGAGGTCATTAGGGCAGTAGCCTTCACACTTTGACTAAAGCCATTTCTAAGAGGTACCTTTTATACATTCGCATGTGTGTTTGTACTGAAATAAAAGTTTTCCAAAATAGCATTTTCTTTACTATGTGCAATGCAGACTGATGTTTTCTTTTTGATTCTATTGAAGAAAAATGATGGTGAAGCTCAGTAAGTTGACTTGTAGTTTGAAAAATTCCACATGAAGAGATAAATGTTTTAAAATTTGTATCTCTAATCCTGTTTTAAAATTCTTGTAAAAATTGATGAGTAGTTAAAATCATTATACATTTTAAGATATTCTTCCCTATCCTCATAATTACATGAGTAGTTTGTATTTTCTGTTAAGTAAATTTTTTTGAGATGACAGAACGTGATTGACTGTTCTGAATTAGTGGTATTGAAAGTAGGGAGTTTTTATTGCATCACCATAATCTTTTATGTTAGTACCTTAAAATATTTGTGATTGCTGAACAATATTTTGGTTTTTGTTTTGGGAAGATCATATGGCAGTCAATGAAAGTGGTTGTTGAAGAACTGGAGCCTACACGTCTCTTTATCATCAGGTGTGGGAAACGTTAGCAACTTGTCTTTTGGCCATTTGTTAAATTACAGCAGAATTTAATATCTTGCTCCTAGCGAGATTTATTAAGTGAGTGAATCTTTTAGTGAAAAAAAGGTACTTTAGTATATAAACAATTATGATTGGTTAATACCTAGGTTTAGTGTTTCATTATTAGTGAAATTAATTCTGTGTTTAATGATGACTAGGAATTGATAACAACTAAACTTAAAATCAGATATTCTTTATCTGTATTTTTAACCACAGTGTAGTTTTGGTTTCTGTAGGACATGGCATTAGTATGTTTAAAGCTGGTATTTCAGATTTTATGTGTATAAGATAATGTTGAATTACCTGGGGATAGAATAACTGGTTTGAGAATTAATACTAGTTAAAAAGAATACCACGAGACAGTACATTTGTGAAAATTAAAATGAGAAAGGAACCATATTTACATATTAGAAGATGTCTGTTATCTGGGACCAAAGGTAACCTGTGGAGGCCACATTACTTTTCTGTGACTTGAGAATGCCTGTCGTCTTACCAGACAGCTATGTGACCTGCCTGATTAGCTTCCATGCTCCCTGGTGTTTCACAGAGTAGGGCAGTGGCCTCTCACTGAAGGCAAGAGAGAGAATTGATAAGTTTTCTTCTGAGTTTACACACAGCAGGAATTAAGAGAGGAAGGGATGGGAGTGGGAGGAATCTTAATGGTGAGTACTAACACTCTGACGAACTTTGACCTCTACTCATGTACTGAATAAAGAGAGCTCAGCCAAGAAGCAGACAAACTGCAAACTATCTCCATAGTAGCCTACTGGATCATTTTTATCAAGCAATGTTAGTGTACCTAAACCAGTGTCAAAGTAGTTCGAGTACACTGTTGGATGATGTCATTGAATGGTAAATGTGTTCTTGAATATTAGATTTTATTTTGAATTTTACATTACATGAAATTTGTGCACAGTTTTCACTTAGTTTGTTATAATTGTGATTTGGATCTATCCATGTCAGTGTTGACTATGGTTGTGTATGTGTGCTTCACACAAATTCTGTTGAATGATATAGTTATATTTGTAAATTGTTTTCAATTTTTGATGTTTGTAGCACATTAATAGAAATTTGGTGGCGTACTTCAAGAGATGTTTTAATAGCAGCTTTATTGAGATATTCACGTACCATAAAATTATCCCTTTTAAAGTGTACAACTCATTATATTCACATAGCTATGCAACCATCACCACTAATTCCAGAACATTTTCATAGCTCCAGAAAGCAACTCCATATCCATTAGCAGCACACCTCATTCTCCCTTTACTCTAGTCCCCGGCCACCACTAATCTGCTTTCTGTCTCTATGGATTTGCCTATTCTGGATATTTCATATAAATGGAACTACACTATCTATGGCCTTTCGTGTTTGGTATATTTACGTAGCATATTTTCAAGGCTCATCAATGTTGTGACATCTATCAGTACTTTATTCCTTTTTCTTTTGTTTTCTTATGATAAAATGCTCCTTTTCCATTCCCAGTTAACCTTCTTAATAGTTTCTCTGTATCCTGAGTTCTGGACAAGGTGGCAGAGTAGGTAAATGCTGTGTTTGCCTCCGCCTGTGACCACATTAAAATTGCAACTAATTTTAGAACAGTCAACCTAGAGAACTATCTGAAGACTGGCTGAACAGAAGTCTTACAACTAAGGATATAAAGAAGAAGCCACCTTTAGACTGGTAGAAGGGGTGGAGATGCAAAACGAGCTGGCCCCACACCCACACGTGACAGTTGAGAATCTGGAGACATGTCTCAGCTGCAGAGGTCCTTCCTGAAGAGCCAAGGTTCCTAGCCCCACGCCAGGCTCTGTAGCTGGGAGCACCAGTGCTGGGAAAAGGAGCCCCTGTGGCATCTGACTAAAGATCTGTGGGGAATTTCTTCTGTCCAGGTGAAATGGAAGGCGGCTGGAAACCCAGATGTCCTCTTAAAGGGCCTGTGCACAGGCTGTCTCCCACCCAGGCACTCATCCTGGGCTGCCTCGTAGTGACTACAGCTCAGGAGGTGCCAGAGACATGTGAAGAAACTGAGCTGTGTGGCTTCAGAGCGAGGGCTGGGGGGTGGGGGAACCACCATTGTCCCTGTGTTGAGTTCTCCCATGTAGCCAGTGGGCAGATATCATCTTTCTCGTGTTGAGCTCTCTCCCTACACAGCCAAATCTGAATTTTCATTGGTTTGGTGAGCTCTGTTCACTCTGTTATGATGACTTGCTGGGACTCTGCCACACTGAATTTGCACAAGGCCAGAGGCTTGTTTTGCAACTGGTAGGCAGTATGTTTGTCGGCACTGCAGCTTTTCTTGGACAACGCCTGTGAGTCCATGGACCCCAGGCTGATGGTAGCTGGCCACAGTGTGCTCTGAGATTTTTGCAGAGTGGCCCCAGGCTCAGAACTGGGGTCAAACCTTAATCTCCATTAACCCCATGAACACCACTTACCCCATGCTGATGACTCCCTGCCCCACCCAACTCCTGTACAACCTGAGGTTCTTTCAGTAACTGAACCTTATGGACAGCTGGCAGGTGGCACAGGCCTCAGCATGCCCTGGGCCTTTTGCTAAGATGCCTCAGGCCCGGTACTGGTGACGGCTGGTCTTGGTTCCCACCGTGGCCTCTCCTACACATCTCCAGGTCCAGCACAGGCAGCACAGACCAACTGTGGATGGCTTTGTAGCTCCTACCAGGTAGCTCTGGACCAGTCACAGGCATTGGTTGACCTTTACCTGCACAAGATCCCCTCCCAAGATGCCCCAGAACCAGCACACCCAGTCGCCAGCTTCAAACCACAGCAGAATACCACTCAATTAGCCCCACAAGTGGCACACCCAAAGGGTGGCCTCTGCAGGCACCAGAACCCACTGGAGTGAATTCCACTCTGTGGGGTCAGCCCTAGCACAGCAGCTCATACACCATGGTCGTGGCCAATCCTCACAGCCAGTAAGCCTGAGGGTCAGTCCCACCCACTGACATGCCAACCGCAGACAAGGCTCAACTACAACAGGAGGGCACACACAACCCACACAAGGGACACTCCTGGAACATACAGCTCAGGTGACCATGGAGACTGCAACACGGGGCCCCACAGGATAAGACAACATAAGGCCACTCTGCCAAGACTGGGAGATGTAGCAGATCTACCTAATACATAGAAACAAATATAGAGACTGCCAAAAGGAGGAAACAATAGTTTCTGTGTAGCCTTTCAGAAAACTTAACATATATGTATATCCTTCTAATAGAGTATTTTGCTCTTTGCTTTTTTTACTTTTTGAAATTTAAGTTTTAAAGCCCTAGATGTTAAACTGCTATATACTTCTTTTAGTTGATCTAATTAGTTCTTTCACAGGCTGAGACAGGGTCTTATTAAAGTAAGTGTTCTCTAAAGTGAATGCTGTGTATGAAAGTGTGTAGGTAATATTTTCCCCAGCATTCTGATTGAAGTTGCTTTTTCTTTTTCTTCCCCCCTTTCTTTCACTTCCCCCTCCCCACTCTGGTTCAAGCTGTTGTTTCTCAATCTAGTTGTGTAGGACACAGCTCCCTGGCTCATGCTGGTGTTATGAGCCTTGCGCTTCCCCCGGCTGAGGCAGTCGGTCACCAGTCGTTGGTCGGCTACTCACAGCAGCTTGCGGCAGCTCTCGCTGGCTGCTGGCTGCTCACGCTGGCCACCAGACACTCCTGGCGGCACACGGTAGCCCACGGCTGCACACAGCAGCTCACGCTGGCTGCCGGCCACTCACATTGGCTGCCGGCTACTTGCGCTGGCTGCTGGCCACTCATGCTGGCCACTGGCCGCTCATGGTGGCACACAGTAGCCCGCAGCATCACACAGCAGCCTTTGGCAGCACACAGCAGTCCATGCCAGCACATGGCAGCTCACACCAAACTCCAGCCCAGCTCCAGGGAGAGCTGTTGTTCACAATCTTAGCTGTAGAGGGCGCAGCTTACTGGCCCATGTGGGAATCGAACCAGCAACCTCAGTGTTAGGAGCACGGCGCTCCAAGGCGCTCCAACCACCTGAGCCACTGGGCCCGCCCGAAGTTGCTTTTTCTTAACGTAATTACAGTACAATACATATAGCACTTTTTCTTCCCCCTTGCTCTGTTTGCCAACACTTTGGTGAAATTACTTTGTATTTGGGAAGAGGATGGATGAGAGAATGGAGAGAAAAGAGGGAAGAATTTAATGATTGCACATTTTTTCCTTTTTTTGGTGTTTACAATTCATCTCTACTCAAGGCTGAGTATTTGTACAGGAGAACGGTTAGTCTGTGGTGATACCAGTGATTAAAACGTTGGAAAAAACTACAGTTTTAATGGGATGGGTAGAGATGGGGAGTTGGTGGGGATAATTTGTCCTCATGTATTTTGGTAAAGAATGAAGTGCTTTAGAAGCATAATAAACCTACACTATGCCAAATACTTGAGGAGACATGGCAATGTCTTTTAACAGTTTAAATATCTAACAGTAAAATAATGTGTGAATAAACAAATATTAGTGACATTGAGCATTATTATGTCCAGGCACATAGTCTGGAAATGAAGACTTACCCTGTTAATAGCAGTGGAGCTTAAGTTTGAATCTCAGTGTGTTTTCCATGGTGTTTCTTAAAGTTAGGTGAGTTTTGACTTGGGCTTTGAAAGGAAGGGGAGGTATGGATTAATGTGTAGAAAGCAGGGTGAATGGCTTGCACGAAGGCATGGAGATGGGGATAAAATAAATTGCATCTGGAGTATGGAAAATAAGTTAACATGTTCAGTTTTCAAGTAGCACAGTATCAAATAGCTGCTGTGGTTTAGTGATCTGAGGAGTGACATTGTGCAAATGGTGTTGGAAGATTATTTTAATGGTAGGGGATGAATTGAGGCCTAGGCACTTTTTTTAAACAATCCACAGAATTCAGATTTTACTGGTTATATGTGTACTGTACTTATTTGTGTGCATGTGTGTATAGTTCTATGCAGTTTTATTACATGTGTACCTTTGTGTAGCTACTCCTAAACTCAACGTACAGAACTGTATCCCACTCTAAATTCTGTTATAGTCCCTTTAAGCCGTACTTAACCCCTCTCTCCACATCCCTAATCCCTGGCAACCACTAATCTGTTCTCTTTGTCTATTATTTTTGCTATTTCAAGAATGTTACGTAAATGAGGTCATAAAATATGTAACTTTTTGAGATTGGCTTTTTTTACTCAGCATACTGCCCATGAGGTTCCTCAAGTAATTGTGCATATCAGTGGTTTATTTATTTTTGTTGCTAAGTAGTATTCCTCCATATGGATATACCCGAGTTCGTTTAACCATTCATCTGTTGAAAGATATTTGGGTAGTTTCCAATTTGGGGCTATTATAAATAAAGCTGCTATGAATATTTATATACACATTTCTGTGTTACTATATATTTTTATTTCTCTGGGATAAATACCCAAGCATAAAAATGCTGAATAGTACAAGTCCATTTTCAGTTTTAAAAGAAATAGCCAAACTATTTTCCAGAGTGACTATACCAATTTTTATATTTCCACCAGCATTTGGTGTGTTATCATTTAAATTTTTTTTCCACCTATTCTGATAGGTTATCCCATCTCTACTGAACTGCTTTTGTACTTTTGTTAAAAATCAATGGGGCACATTGCTGTGAATCTATTTCTGGGTTCTTTGTTCTGGGGGGTGTGTGTGTGTGTGTGTGTGTGTGTGTGTGTGTGTGTGTCTCCCTCTGCCAATACTATACTGCCTTGTTACGCTATATAATAAGTCTTGAGATTGGGTCGTATGAAGCCTTCAGCTTTGTTCATCTTCACTATTATGTTGGCTATTCTTGCGCCTTCCTTTTTTATACAATCTTTAGAATAAGCTTGTCTATGTGTACAAAATACTTTGTTGGGATTTTGATTGGAATTGCATTAAACCTATATATAGTCAATTTGGGGAGTATTGACATCTTTACTATGTTTAGTTTTTAAAAATCCATGAACATGGTATGTCTGTCCAATTATTTAGGCCTTTTTTTTTTTACTTTCTTTCATTGCTATTTTGTAGTTTTCAGCATATAGATCCTGCTTGTATTTTATTGGATTCATACCTAAATAATCATGTCGGGGGAGCCATTGTAAATGGTATTGTGTTTTATAAGTTCGGTTTTGACTTGTTTGTGTTAGTCTATAGAAATGCAATTGGTTTTTGTGTGTTGATCGTATATCTTGTAATCTTGCTAAACTCTCTTGTTCTAGGAGCTTTTCTTGTAGATTCCTTGGGATTTTCTTTATAGACAATCATCATCTACAAATAGGGGCAGTTTTATTTCTTCTTTCCCCATCCATATGCCTTTTATTTCTTTTTATTGTTTTATTGTGATGGATAGGACTTCCGGTACTATGTTGAATAAGTATGATGAGAATAGACATCCTTATCTATTCCCCAATCTTAGAGGGAAAGCATTCAGTCTTTCACCATTAAATATGTTGCTAACTGTGAGGTTTTTTTATAGATAAATGTTCTTTATGCAGTTAAAGAAGTTACCCTCTATTCCTAATTTGATGAGAGCTTTTTATCATGAAAGGTATTAGATTTATAGAAAGTTTTTATGGGGGCGGCCAGTTAGCTCAGTTGGTTAGAGCACGATGCTTGTTAACACCAGGGTTGCCAGTTGTATCCCCGCATGGGCCAGTGTGAGCTGCACCCTCCACGACTAGATTGACACAACTGTTTGACTTGGAGCTGATGGGTCCTGGAAAAACACACTTAAATAAATAAAAGTTTAAAAAAAAGTTTTTCTGTGTCTATTGATGCGATTATATGATTTTAATTCTTTAGCCGGTTGATACAGCATATTACATTGATTTTGATTTTAAAAAAAATACTGCACCAGCCTTGCTTACCTAGAAGACATATTACCAGGTTGTGGTGTATTATCCATCTAATGCTGGATTCGATTTGCTAATATTTTGTTAAGGATTTTGCAGCTAAGTACATGAGAGATATTGGTCTGTAGTATTCTTGTAATGTCTGTGTCTGGTTTTGGTCTTGTAATACTGGCTTCATAAAATGAGTTGAGAAGTGTTCTGCTTCTTCCATTTCTGGAAAACTGTGTAAAATGGCTATTAATTATTTTTTTAAAAATATTTGGTAAAATTCTCCATTGAAACCATCTGTGTCTGGTGACTTTTTGGATAACTTTTAAATTACAAATTTGATTTGTTTAATAGTTACAGAATTATTCAGGTTATCTGCTTCATCTTGGCTAAGTTTTGGTAGTTGCTTTCAAAGAATTGCTTCATTTTTTTCTAAATTGTTGAATTTGAACTTAAGTAGCTTGTAGTATTCCCTTATCATTTTTAAATTGGGATAAAAGTCACATAAAATAAAATTGACCATTTTAAAATGAACCATACAATTCATTGGTTTTTAGTATATTCACAGTGTTTTGCAACTATCGCCACTAATTCCAGTGTATTTTCATCACCCCAGAAAGAAAGCCTGTACCCTTCAAGCAGTAACTTCCCATTCTCCCCTTCTCCCAGCCCCTGGCAACTCTGAAGCTATATTCTGTCTCTATAGATTTGCCTGTTCTGGACGTTTCATATAGAGTCATACAGTAGGCTGTCTTTGGAATTTTTTTCAGATAGCATCGTGTTTTCAAGGTTCATCTGTGTTGTTGCTTATAGTATCAATCAGTACTTGCTCCTTGGCTTAGGGCGCTTATCACTGACCTCTGCTTTCATTCATTGTCTCATCTCCTCTGACCCTTCTGCCTTCCTTTTATAAAGACCCTGGTAATTACATTGGACCCATCCAGACAATCTTCCCATCCTTTATTCAACTTAATAACATGTGCAAAGTCTTTTGCCATATAAGGTGATGCTCACAGGTTGCAAGGATTAGGACATGGACATCTTTTGGGGGGGGCGTTATTCTACCTACCACATGGACTTTAGGTATTTTATTTCATTGTTCCTTGAGGCTTTTTTTTTTCCAGTCTGTTTTCTCTCTGTTGTTTAGATTGAGTAAACTATTGATCTTGTCCCTAAGTTCAGCAAATTTTTTATTTTGGAAATTGTATGTTTCAGTTATATAATTTTCATTTGGTACATTTTTTTAATAACTTCTATATCTGTACTAAGATTTTTAATTATTTTATTAAGGAAATTCTTAATTGTTTGTTGAAGCATTTTTTATAATGGCTGCTTTAAAATCCTCCAGCATGTGATTCATTTTGGTGTTGACATCCTGGTTCTTGGAATGTGACATGTGGTTACTATTATTTTTTACTGTATCATGGACATTTAGGATACTAATGTTAGGAGACTCTTGATCCTATTTAAATCTTCTGTTTTAGTAGGCAGTTCCTCTATTTAGGTCTAGTGCGGAGGCCCTGGCCTACTTTTGTGAGCTGTGTAACTCCTGTGGTAATTTAGTTTTCCAAGCTCTTGCAGTGCTAGTGTCTTCTGCTTTATTTCTTCTGCTTTATTCTTCTGGCTCCACAGGAGCTCCTGTTTGATCTGTACAGGTGTTACCTGGGCTGACTGATGGGTGTGGTGTAGGTCCCCAGTTCTGCTGCTGCTGCTAAGGGCAGTTGGGTGGACATTGCCCAGGTATGGGACAGGGACCTTTTGCCTCTGTGGTGGATGTGGCCTGCTGCTGTCTGGTGTAGGGGGGAGACCCTGCCAGTACATTGGGTCCCCCACTGTCCTGGGTAGGGATTGGGGAATCTGTCTCCCCTCTAGATCTCTGCTGAGCTGGCCTCTTTACAATCCTTTGGTCAGAAAACAGTGCTTTCTCATTTATTTGTTTGTCTGTCTGTCTATCCCTGATGGTGGTTCCAGGTTGCAGGCTACTCTGGGGCCCACTCATGATATATGGGAGATAAAAGGAAAATGCGGTCAACTCACAGTCATGCCTTTCCTCATACTGGGAGGATCTAGCCCGGTCACCTTCTTTCTACCTCTCAGAGTCATTTTATGATTGTCTTTTGAATTATTTCCAGGGTATTTAGTTGTATTTAGAGGAGAGGAGCAGAGGAATGTGAGCCCACACTATCATATTCAGCAATTTTGATTTTTTTGGGAGGGGTTGTATTTATTGGCAATTCTGTGAAATGGTTGAGGCTTTCATTTTTATTGACACCTTGCATTTCAGTGTTTTTCTGCACCTGTTGTTGAATGTAGGAACAAGATAAAGATTAACTTCTCTTTTTAAAATTGTGTGGGAATTAGAAATGTCATGTTTTTATCTGTCCATCTATTTATTTATTTGTTTATGTGTTTTTCTTTAGGGAGTGGAGCAACGGCTGTGGTCCAAGCAGCATATTGTGCCCCTAAAAAGGAGAAGGTGGCAATCAAACGGATAAACCTTGAGAAATGTCAAACTAGCATGGATGAACTCCTGGTATGCACATCTCATATTTCTTTTTTTTCTTTTTTATTGAGGAATATTGGGGAACAGTGTGTTTCTCCAGGGCCCATCATCTCCAAGTCGTTGTCCTTCAATCTAGTTGTAGAGGGCGTAGCTCAGCTCCAAGTCCAGTTGCCATTTTCAATCTTTAGTTGCAGGGGGCACAGCCCACCATCCCATGCGGGAATTGAACTGGCAACCTTGTTGTTGAGAGCTCGCGCTCTAACCTACTGAGCCATCTGGCCGCCCCCATCTCATATTTCTTAAGTGGAGAAATATACTCGTGTATATTCATGTTAGAGTGGGAAATAACTGGAAGTTTTTGTTTTTATTTTTAAAGGCTTGTAACTTTTTCGTTAATAGTAATGCTTATTATAAAATTTATAAAAATCCAGGTAAGTAGAGCGAAAAAAAGTGTTATAATCCTCTCATTCTGAGATTAACACTTGCAATATAATCTTTCTGACTGTACATTTAGACATCTTTGTGTATTTATGATAATGTAATCATACTTGTTTTTATTGAAAACTTTATCATAGAATTATTTCTGTGTCTATAAATATGAATTAATATAATTTTAAATACATGTGTAGTATTCCATTGAATAAGTAGACCACACTTCATTTACCCTATTCTCTGGTATTGGACAATTACCTTATTTTCTCTTTTTTATTGTTATAAACAATGCTTGCTTACTTCTCTTTCCTTAAAATAGTATCATGCAATTATGATTCCTAGGTCAACTGGAATATCCTTTAAAAGGCTTTTGGTCTCCTAGGAACATGGTGCAGTCTGCATTCTGACCACTGATGCAAGATGAGAGAATGACCCCACGCATCACTGGCTTTTGCAAAGGCCAGGGGAAGGAAGACGAAAGGGAGTCCCGAGGATTAATAGCAGCAAGAGATGTTCTGTGGCATTAAAAGCTAGTCACACAGGGATTGTTTTGTACTTCTTTTATGCAGCATGACATCCTGAGTAGTTTTAAGTATGTAATAGGTACTTACCAAGGGAAATAAGATCATTTTTTAAATCGTGTAACTTTTTAAATGCTCAGTTTCTTTGGCTTAAAATGGATATTACTTCTGCTTTGTGTACCTCATGAGGTTTTTCTTAAAGATCAGATGGCATAGTACTTGAAAACTAAACTTCCATGCAAATACTATTGGGAGTAAATAGTAGAAATCAAGATGAGTGAGTTTCATGAAGAAATGAAAAGTCATCACTAAAACATTGCTTCCAAAAGCTTCAGATGGGGAACTGAAAAGTCCAAACAAAAGAGCTGGCATTAGCAGATAATGGAGGACTTTGAAGAAAGCTCTTTCATTAGTAGGGGTGGAATTCACTTCTAAGTGTTGAGGAAGCTGCTGGGAAATTTGAGTCAGAATGAATATACCACTCTTGCAAAGCATTAATATATATTTATTTTTTATTTTTTGAAAGGAAAGGGAAAAAGATAACTCCAATGGGAATTAAGATAAAGGAAGGCTCCTCCTTCCCCTTTAAAGGAATAGAAGAAAAGGAATATTTAAGACTTTTTATCTTTGAATTCTATGGTTGTCTGATAGTCTCCTATCAGAAAACCCCTTGTGGTGCATCTTTTTTAGGATAAAGCTCAAAACCCTTACCATTTAAGACCTTGGACAATTTGACCCCAGCTATTTACATTGTGTGCTTGTGATCTCTCTGTCTCTCACCTTTACCATCCAATGAGTCACCAAGTCCTATTGTTTATACCTATTTAGTGTTATCTTTTGACTCCCTTTCTTTTCATTCATATTGCCACTTTTTTTAACTTTCTTTTTTGAGATAATTTTAAACTTAGAGAAGAGTTGCAAAAGCGGTAGTAGACAAAGTTTCCATATGTTGTTTACCCAACATTTCCTAATAGTAACATAACCATAGTACAGTTATGGAAACTGAAAAATTACCTATTTTTCATTTTTTCAGGCCACTATCGTCTCTCACTTGGGTCATGGCAGCAGCCTTAAACAGTCTTTGCCTCTGGTCTTGCCTTTTCTCATTTATTTTCTACATTACAACCAGAGTGAGTTTTATGAAACAAGTACAGTTAAACCTTTGATGCCTTTCCATTGCTGTTATGATGAAACCTAAATTCTAGTCCATAGTTAAAGGTCTTTTTGGATATGGTCTCAGGTAATTGAACAGTCAAAACCGGTAAAAACCTACTTGTCTTTTCTATTTCAGTATCCGTGTAGTTCAACTTCTCATTGGAAGCCTTCCCTGATGATTACTCCTATTTTTGGATAATTTGCCTCGTGGATGAGGTCATGTAGTATCTACTGTGTTTCCCCAAAAATAAGACCAGGTCTTATATTAATTTTTGCTCCAAAAGATGCATTAGGGCTTATGTTCAGGGGATGTTGTCCTGAAAAATCATGCTAGGGCTTATTTTCTGGTTAGGTCTTATTTTCGGGGAAACACGGTAGTACTTCCCCTATTAAACTGTTTATCAATCTGTGTTATAAATTAGTATTTGTCTAACTTCTTCACTAGGCTGTAAGTTTCATGAGGTCTCACCATTGTGGTCAAGCACCTAATACAGTGCCTGGCACACAGTAGGTACTTAGTAAATATCTGCTGAAAGCATGAACTATTTACCCTAGGCAGGTTTACTCACTGTGTTGTAAAATCTCGCTTGCATATTTCATCTTTTTTTGTAATTTTATATGCCTTTCACCTTGTCATATCTCCTGTAATATCTCCACATCCAGCAGAACTAAATCTAGCTCCCACCTCTTCTGTGAAGACTTCTTGCCTACTTAACTGTTCTTTCCTATGGATTTTTGTAACATTTAATATCTTGACTACTCATTTGGCATGTACGTGCTGTCCTATGTATTCCCTCCCATATGTGCATATCATATCTACTTGAATCCTGTATAACTGTCAACAGGCAGGTGTTTTCTTTAGTTCCTTCTTCCTTTTCCTTCATATTTACTTAGCTTGCAGTACAGATGACTGTGCTGGTGACTTTGGGGGGTTGCAGTGATGCATACGTCAAGGTCGTTGCCATAAAGGAATTGACGTTCAATTAGAGAAGATAAGAAAAGGAAAGCTGGTGTTTATTGAGCCAGAGATTATGAATCAAGGATTATGGGTAACTTTTACATGCTTGATCTTACTGAACAAATACCAAGGTCATAGAGCAAATATATGAATAAGTAAAAAGTATAAAGTGCTGTAGGATTTCATTTTATTCAACACGTGTTTATTAGAGATGTACTGTGTGCCAGGCACAATAAGTGCCAGAAATACAGAGTCTCAGCTCTCATTGAGCTTACAGTTTTGTGAGGGATGTAGAAAAATAAATAGGCGATTAAAGTATAGTATGACAAGTTCTACAATGTTTAAGAATCCACTTTTAAATTGCCTCCATGGAGCTCTCAGTCTAGCTCTCATTTGAGCTCACAAATAAGCACCCAGTGCACTATCCAGTATGTATGTGCCACGACGTGAGGACATGCACAGGGAGCTTGGAAGCTAAGAGAAGGCACAGCTAACGCGACTTGGGGAGCTGGGAGGAAATGATATTTATGTTTTGACTGAGTTCAGAAGAAAGAATTGGCATTTTTTAGCTAGGCAAAATAATGAAGGAAGTGTATTTGAGGCAGAGGGAACAACAAGGTAAAATGTTCATGTTAGAAGAAACATGACTCAGTTGAAGTTAGTATGGCTGGATCATAGGACTGGGGTATGTTGGAGTGCAGGATAAGTGAGGGAGTAGGAATGAGACTAAAAAGGTGAGCTGGGTCCTGTTCACACAGGGCTTTATAAGGCAGTATCATACCAAATCTAATTTAAATCCATTAACTGAAATTGTGTAAGCTTAGAATTTTAGTTCAGGTTTCTACTTTGGATTTAGTTTATGCTCTTGCCCTGCTTCAGTATAGTTCTGAAGTTTAGAATGAGAATTGTTAACCTGTTTCACAAAAATGGGATGAAACAGTATTTTGAAGGGAAAAAAAACCCCCAAAAAAACCCACAAACAAAAAACCATCCTCTGTTTATTAGTAATTATCCTCTCTGACTGTAAAACCAGATTTCCCAAGATGGTTTTTCAAGGGCACCTTGAAGTAAAAATATGTGTTCCAGTGGAGGCCTCTGTGGTGCTGTGCCAGGGTGTGAAAAATAGTGCGTGTTTCTGGTGTCAGAGATTACTAGTGTAGTGATAGGACGGAATCGAGTCAGAATGGATGGAGGGAAACTAAGTGGTTTTGGTTTTAACCATTCTTGAAGAGGTCGGGCCTTGGAGAGCCCAGAGAGATTGTCACATAGTCTTGGGGTTCCCAGTCTGTATTCACTAACTTGTAGTGTTGTTTTAGGCTTGCATATAATAAGTTATGTTTTTCCTCTTCTTTGTAGAAAGAAATTCAAGCCATGAGTCAGTGCCATCATCCTAACATTGTGTCTTACTACACATCTTTTGTGGTAAAAGATGAGCTGTGGCTAGTCATGAAGCTGTTAAGTGGAGGTGAGTAAAGTACAATGAAATGTTAACTTCCATGGGTTGAAAAGTTAATAAAAATGTTCTTTTTCTCCTGGTTTGGTTTTCATAGACATTTGCATTTGAGGAGATACTGAGAATATAATATCTGCTAACAATGCTATTGTATGAGTTGAGACAGGTTTCTTCACACATTGCATTTGGTTGTCATGCCTCTTAAATGTCTCTGAATCTAGAATTGTCCCCTCCCACTTCCTCTTTTCCATGACAAACTTGTGGCAGGGTCTGGTCTGAAGGATCTGATGGTGACTATCTTGCAGAATTCCCCACATTCTGGATTGGTCTATGTATTTCTTCCTGGTGATATTTAACTTGAGTTATATTCCTCTGTTTCTCAAAAATTGAAAAGTAGAACTAAAGGCTTGATTAGATTTAACTTAAGTATTTTTGGACAGAGTATTTTGTAGGTGATGCTGTGTAGTTCATATTGCATCACGTCAGGCAGTGTTTGCTATCTTGTTTGGATCTTTAATGGTGGTGTTAATTTTGATTGCTTAAGATTATGATAGCCAGGTCCCTCCATGGAAGAGTTAACTTCCCTTTGCAGCTGACAAGTAATCTGTGAGATGACACTTTGGCACTGTGAGTATCCAGTTCCCCATAAGTCTTTTGTCTGATGGTTTTAGCATCCATTAACAATCTTTGTTTGAATCAATTATTTCATCGGGGCTGCAGAATGGTGATTTTTCTTATCGCATCCTTTCTTTTACATTTATAAATGCATTCTTCTGAGAAAAGGAACTTTACCTTATGTACTGGGGCTCATTGATTAATCTATATTGTATTTCCTACTGAAAAGGCAGGATAAATAATTGGTTCCTTTATTGAAGAACCAATTTTTAAAGAGTTTAATGATCACCTCCAATGGTGGCACATGAGAGGGTTGCCCAACCCCCCATTCGGTAAGGCTTTCATTTTTTTGACTATCATTATATAGATTCAAGGGTTTTTATATATTCAGGGTCTTTCCATCAATTATGTTCTATTCTTTTGATGCTCAGGTTGTCCAAAATTTTGTCAGTTTGAGGAGTCCCTTTAAGCTTACTTTTGTGTCCTTTTGATAGGAATCCATCAATCTTTGAAAACTTCCTTGTTTTTTGGTTCAAGATTTCCTAGGCTCATGTTTCTATTGCTTTTCCCATACCCAGAATCAGCCAGTATTCTAAGGCACTTTGGTCTTTTTCCTGGGGAATGGTATTTAGAAAGCATATCCTGGATACTTGGGATGCTCATAGCTACTGCTTTGTCATTGCTTCTAGTGGCAAGGGCTTGTATACAAGGTTGGAAAGAGCTTGGAAATACAGTGTATTAAAAATAAATCATGATTTGACATTAGTGCTTCCAATTCAAGTTTAATATTACAGACATTTAAAACTTTCAAATTACACGTGAAAGTTTACACTGTTACATAGAAAATCTTGGTCCCCAACATTAACATAATTATATGCTTTATCCTGCAGTGAATTTGCAGTTATTTCTGTTTTAGCTCTTAGAATCTAATGCAAGTATTGCTGATTGCAAACAGTGGACTCTTGGCCTGTATAGACTGAACATTTTGTTATGATTACCTGAAGGCCTATGCCATAAAGTAAATTAGACAATTAGACATTTTGCTAAGGTATGGATTTGAGTCGTGGCAAGATTGAGAGTGATGGAGCCACCGACTTTCCCATTATGCTGCTCGGTTTTTGTTTGCGTATGTATTTTGTGTGGGAGCCTGATTTTTCCATTCTAGAGTGTAGGGTTACAGAAAAGAGGATCCATGTTTGTTTATAATTTCAGTACCATACCTTATCAAACACCTTACTTGCCCAGATAGGCTGTAAAGAGTATGGGCTTTAGAATTAAATTCTTAACTGTCCTACTTAGCAATTCTATGTCATTGGGCAAACTATTTCAATTCTTTGAACCTGTTTACTTGTTTGTTAAGTGGGGATACCTTTCTGCATTTGAGGGTATTGGGGAAGAGCAAATGAGATGCTATTTGTAAAGCATCCGTCACTGTGTAGGTGCACGAGAAATTTTAGTCATTAATAATAATAATCCCTTGTTATTTGATGCTTTTCAGTGTAGCCAGAATCACCTTTTTGTTTCAATCCCATTAGTGACACACTGGAGAAACTGGATTGCTTTGTTAAAGGCCCTGTTCATATGCTGGTTGGAAGCCTTGCTAACACCAACCACCTTTCAAGATGGTGGTCAAGCATGGTTCTTTCAGTATGGACAGATATGGGAATATTAGGTAATACTGTATCTTTTGTTATTGATCACCTATATATTAATTTTCTTTATTGTAATTTACAAAAATGTATAATACAAAGTTTTTAATGTTTTGCTAAACAGTCCTCTGATGAATAGGAATAAATTGTTTGCCTAATTCTTTCATCCATACTTGTATTCCAGCCCATCCTTTCTGCTACTCTTAAGCAGAATGACCTTTTTTTTTTTAAAGAATCCTTGTTGTTATCTCAGTGAGTATATGTCCTGATTGCAGAAGGGACAGAACATGTATCTGAGTGGAATGTCTTTCAGATGTAACTCTCTGTCCCTTCTGTCTTAGGTTTCCTGGGGTAGTGCCCAATTTTTTCAGGCTAGCACTCAGCATATTTCCTGGAGGATAATTTTCAAGCATGTTTCAGGCAATAATTCTTTTTTATAATTATTTACATTTTTATGAGTCAGCATAATCTTATATCTAAAATTTTTAAATATTAATTTTTAAATATTAAAAATTTTGCATCTTTTTTTAGAAAAATGAAATCTCGTTTTTGCAGTTATAGACTGAATACACATTTACACTGAAGAGATACATTATGCAATATTTAGAACACAAAAGGTAGAACTAAGCACAAATTTAATTTTTTTTTAAATAGGAGGAAACTGTCAAGATAGCTGATAAATTAAAATGCCATTTATCAAATACTTATTGATCACCAATACATTGGTGAATCAAACTGTCCATTCCTTGCTCTTGTGGACCTCATAATTAATTACAAGTGTGTAGAGTGCCATGAAGAAGTATTGGGTGCCGTGGGAACAAGTACCAGGAGAACCTAACCTTATTGAGGGAGGATGGATGTGGTAGGGTTAACAAAGACTTCCCTCAGGAAGCGATGTTCAGCTGAGATATGAAGAATAGGTAATAATTAGACATGTGGAATGGGAGGTGGAGGTGGTATCAGGGAAGATGGGAGACGTGATCCAAATAGAGGGAGCATTGCAGAGAATTGTCTGGAGGCAGGATGGAGGAGTGTGGTGTGTCTTGGCAACTAACGGAGGATGACAGATGGAGCAGAAAGAGAGTGACAGGAGAGGACCATTGATGAGCAGGGTCTCCCTTTGAATAATTAAAAAAATATATATAACCAGAGTTAACAGAGGTTTGTATAGGCTACCTTCTGGCACATCAACTTTTTCAGCCAACATATTTAAAACAAAAGCAGTGTTTATTTTTGATTTGGCAACATTGTACTAATGTAGAATTTGATAAGCTAATTGGAACATAATATGAATTGTAACTGTCATTCTTAAGCCCTAATAACCAGGTGGATGTCATGGTTAAAATAAATTTAAGTGTGTCAATATTATAATTATTTCATGATGCTTCCCTGTAACTATAATATTCTTATCTTTTGCCAATTAAAACTTTGATACTGAATGATGAGATTTAATAAGGAAGTTTAATCTTTAGATATTAAAAGTGCTTTTTATCTAAATAGTTATTTCTACAATTTATTAGCACCAAACTGCAAAGTAAGATTTTTAGAAATCAAAGTATTAATAACTAAGAAGTTTTTGAAGCTTTTTCTTACCTTTTTCTAATTAAAACTTTGATACTGAATGATGAGATTTATTAATACAGGAAGTTTAATCTTTAGATATTAAAAGTGCTTTTTATCTTAATAGTTATTTCTACAATTTGTTAGCACCAAACTGCAATGTGAGATTTTTACAAATCAGAGTATTAATAACTAAGAAAGCTTTTGAAAGGAAAAATGAAAGTAGTACCTGTAGGGTAAGATGCTCAGGAAATCATATAGAAAAGAGGGGGCCAGTATTTTCCAGTTAAGGATGAAGATCTTAGTGGTATAATCATCCATCCCTCCACCTATGAAAATTACATTATGGGAGACCGAAACTAGAAGGACATTGCTATCGCAGGGAAGAGGGCGCATCTTATATAGCCTTGTTCAGAATGTGTGTTCTTGACGTAGACTGGGGATGTGCATTGCCTTAATATCCCCACTGATCATTAGGTGATGTGAAATTAATAAAAATCGTCTAAGGTTTTGAAAGGGAGCTCCTGCTTCAAATGCTTAAAAAATACAGATCTAATAACTTTTATGTGCCTAGGGTCTTTGTTGATCAATTTCTTTGCAACACCAGACTGAAGTTCCTTGAAAGTCAGCAGTCATGCTTTATTTATCTTGTATTCTGTAGCACCCAGTTCTAGATCTTGCATATAACATGGCTTAATTGTTGAATGAATAAATTGTATTAATTTTTAATTCCTAGTAGGAATTTCTCCCTTTGCGTTCCTTATTTTAGATATTCTTTACATTATAAACATGTAACTCAATTGGCGTTTATACAGATGTCATCTTCTTACTAAGCAGTTCTTATGTGGCCTGATTTCTCAGAAGCATGAATTATGTGACCTCTTGGTGTAGTCACTTTGCTTTGGGGATTAATGTATGATTGGTTAAACTAAGCAGAACCGAAGTTCTTCCTTGGGCTTTCCCCTTTGTGGCTCAGTCTTGTGAATCCCAGCAAAAAAGAGGGGAAGTGAGGTAATGTATTAGGAAATGTTACCTGGTATCTGGATTCTCCCTGGTTTTGTCTACAGAGCACAAGCTGCCTGTCTCCTGCTGGAGGTGCAGAGAAGTAGTGGCCTTCTTCCAGAGTGGGGAGGAAGGTTCTAGGAATCTTATTCTCCCTTATATGAACTTCCAACAAGATTTCCTGCTTTCATTCCTTTCCGTCAGTTCCCCCTCGTTTCCCCTTATGCGGGGTCCGTATATTCTGAGCTTTTCTGGAGCTCTAGGATAAGTAGAGACCACTATTTCCTAACTGGCATACCTTCTCTGGAGGCAGTGAAGTTTCTCCACTCTGCTTAGTCAGTTCTTTTTTCTGCTTTCCTTCTTCCAGAAAATTATTGTTGTCTCTCTTCTGTTATCTTCTTTCTTGTTTTATTCTTCATTCTGCGTTCATGCCTTTTTTATCAAGTTAATGGATTTCAAGAGGGAGGTAAAGTAAACATGAGTTCAATCCTCCCATGTTTTTGAGGATTCCATCTAGACCACTTCTTTTCATCTATTTGGGAATACATTTTTTCTTCTTAAGTGTGTGAACTAAAAAGCACCCACTAGGGCAGGTTTTCATCAGAAGTGTGTGTTTGTTTTAATTTTAGTCTTGATCATTGAAGTTTTGTGTCAAGAAATGGGCTTCCAGTCTTTTCAGTGCAGTTTATATTATGTTCAGACTTCTCGATACAATTTCTAATATCGGAGATTGTTTTGGTTCTTTCGTCTTTATGGGCCACTGTACTGCTAGAAATCTTATAAATCTTTAGCCAACTTTGTAAAATTATCATCATCAGTTATGGTAGTCAGCATTCTATGATTTAATTATTGTACAGGTGTCTTTATCCTCTCTCCCTGTAATTTTTAGTGGGAACATTATTTCCCATCCTCGGAAGAATGAGATTGATAATACATCTAGGCTGTTATTTAAAGAGAACTGCCATTTTTATTCTTTCCAGATTTTTCTTTGCCTTACCTAGTTTATTTCTATTAACTTGAGACATAATTTCAGCCCTTAACTTAGTTTGCATACACATGTGATCTTTACTTTTCAAGTATTGTGTAATTTTCCCTGCGTTTTAATTGTGTTTTTCTGTCTTTATTCATACAGTGTTGCATACTCTAACCTGGTGTGGGAAACCTAAATGGGTTTGTGATATCTTATATTCAAGTTTTAATTGACGGACATGGTTTACCTAGGGATTCTTCAGAGGTGGTTAAAAATTCTCTGCTACCTTTTCCACATTCTCATTAGAAGTATAAAGATGATGCTGGTGTAACACTACTGTTTGGATATTAGCAGGCTACTTTCTGTTTTAAATTGGAATTCAGAATCAATTATGAATTTTAAACTTCTGTATTTCCTTATATTTGCTATTTTTTTCTCTTTTTCCCACACAGTTAAATTTGTCAAAAGGTTTACATGTGTTTTAATTTCAGAATGTCTCTGAGTTACATTGAATAAGTTAAAAGTTTATGAAAAACTGTTTTCTGTTTTCAGGGTCTGTTCTGGATATCATTAAGCACATTGTGGCCAAGGGGGAACACAAAAGTGGAGTCCTCGATGAACCTACCATTGCTACAATACTCAGAGAAGTGTTGGAAGGGTTGGAATACCTGCACAAAAACGGACAGATTCACAGGTACGCAAAAGACAACATTCTCCTCTTTTGGATAAGTACAGTGGTAGCTGTGCTATATCATTTCATTGAGGCCATTCCCCATTCTTTTGCAAAATTAATCACAATCTGAGTGTTAATATGGTTCTTTGTATTCCAGCACATTGTGGTTAGGGCTTTAATTACACAGCTAATAAGTATTTTAAAAGTAACGAAATCTTTAATCAAATTGGAAAAAAAAAAACCTGGAAAAATTCCTAATTTCCTACCAGGAGGCAGTCATTGTAGTCAGTCACTGATAACATTTTTGGAATATTCCTTTGTAGTTTCTTTTATGTGCTTAAAAATATTTAAAACAAAACTGTATATATAATTTTGCATGTTCCTTTCTTTATTCCTTTTATATCTTTATCTTGAATATTTTCTCAAAAGCTCTTTGTAAAATAACATATTTTTATAAAGCTTTTTTTAAAAAAAGAAAGCATTTAAAAAGCTGTGTAACAGAATAATAGGGTATTTTCATACACTATTCACATCAATGGATAGATTATCTAGACAGTAAATTAATACAGAAAGAATGGCCTTAACTGTCACATTAGACCAGATTGACTTAATAGGCATTTATAGAAAATTTCACCCAAAAACTGTAGATTACACATTTTGCAAGTGTTCTATTCTGGAACTCTCCAGAATAGGTCACATATTAAGCCATAAAACACGCCTTAATAAATTCAAGAAGATTGAAATAATATCAAGCATCTTTTCTGACCACAATGGCATGAAACTAGAAATTAACTACAGGGAAGAAAACTGGAAAAGATACAAATACATGGAGACTCAACAGCATGCAATTAAACAGCCAGTGAATCGAAGAGGAAATCAAAACTGTCCTGAAACAAATGAAAATGAAAACACCACTTTCCAAAATTTATAGGATACAGCAAAAATCAGCTCTAAGAGGGAAGTTTATAGCTATTAGAGGTCTACCTCAAGAAACAAGAATAATCCCAAATAAACATTCTAACTCTACACCTAAAGGAACCAGAAAAAGAAGAACAAACAAAACCCAAATTGAGTAAAAGGAAGGAAATAGTTAATTAAGATCAGAGCAGAAATAAATGAAATAGAAATGTAAAAAAATAGTAGGAAAAAAGTCAATAAAATAAAGAACTGGTTCGTTGAAAAGATAAACAACACTGACAAACCTTTAGCCAAACTCATCAAGAAAAAAAAGAGCCCCAATACATAAAATCATAAATGAAAGAGAAGTTAACAGCTGACACTATGGAAATACAAAGAATCGTTAAAGAATACCGTGAACAATTATATATGCCAACAGATCTGACAATCAGAAAGAAATGAAAAAAATTTTAGAACTATATTACCTTCTAAGACTGAACCAGGAAGAAATACAAAATCTAAACAAACTGATTACAAGCAATGAAATTGAAGCTTTAGTCAGAAACTCCCAACAAATAAAAATCCAGGACCAGGTGGCTTCACGGGTGAATTCAACCAACCATTCAAAGAATTAATACCTGTTCTTAAAATGTTTCAAAAAATTGAAGAGGAAGGAATGGTTCCAAACTTATTCTGTGAAGCCAGTATTATCCTGATACCAAAGCCAGACAAAGACATTACAAATAAAGAAAAATTACAGGCCAATATCCTTGATGAACATAGAGGCAAAAATTCTCAACAAAATTGTACAAACCAGATTCAGCAATACATTGGAAGGAACATACACCATGACCAAGTGGGATTCATCCCAGGGATGCAAGGATGGTTCAACACCCGTAAATTAATGTGCTCTGTCACATTAACAGAATAAAGGATAACAACCATATAATCTTCTCAATAGATGCAGAAAAAGTATTTGACAAAATTCATTCTTTTATGATAAAAACTCTGAACAAAGTGGGTATAGAAGGAACATATCTCAACATAATAAAGGCCACATATGACAAACCCACAGCTAATGAATGTCATACTCAGTGGTGAAAAGCTGAAAGCCTTTAAGATCAGGAACAAGCCAAGGATGCCCACTATCACCACTTTTATTCAACATCTTACTGGAAGTCCTAGCCAGACCAGTTAGACATGAAAAAGAAATAAAAGACATCCAAGTCAGAAAGGAGAAGTAAAACTATCTATTTGCAGATGACATGGTATTACGTATAGAAAACTCTAAAGACTATACCAAAAAACTGTACAACTAATAAACGATTTCAGTAAAATCACAGGATACAAAATTATACAGAAATCAGTTATGTTTCTATGCACTAAGAACAATCTGTTAGAGAAATTAAAACAATCTCATTTACAATAGCACCAAAAAGAATAAAATACTGGGGAGGCCGGATGACTCAGTTTGAGCACGAGCTCTCAACAAGGTTGCCGGTTCAATTCTTGCATAGGATGGTGGGCTGTGCCCCCCTGCAACTAAAGATTGAAAACGGCAACTGGACTTGGAACTGAGCTGCGCCCTCCACAACTAGATTGAAGGACGACTTGGAGCTGATGGTCCCTGGAGAAACATACTGTTCCCCAATATTCCCCAATAAAATTTAAAAAAATAAGAAGAAACCTCTTACTCCTACTACACTCATGGCTTTATTGTCATAGTTGTTAGATTCTATGGTAAAATAGTATAGAACTGTAAAATGAAAGGCTTCTTTCTTGAGAAAAGAATTAATATATGTAACACCTAGAAGATACTAAACAGAAACTTGAGGGGGCAGTATATTTGAAATTGTGAAGGGTAAGCAATTCATATAAAAATCATAAAAATAAACAGAATCTAAAGAAAAGAAAAGATGCTTAGCAACAAATTTAACTAAGGAAGTGAAAAATCTGTTCACTGAAAACTATAAGACACTGATGAGAGAAATTGCAGATGGCACAGATAAATGGAAAGATATTCTGTGTTCATAGATTAGAAGAATAATATTGTTAAAATGTCCATATTACCCAAAGTGATCTACAGATTCAGTGCAATCCCTACCAGAATTCCAGTGGGATTTTCACAGGAATAGAAAAAACAATACTAAAGTTTATATGGAACAGCAAAAAGTCCACAAATAGCCAAAGCAGTCTTGAGCAAGAAGAACAAAGCTGGAGGCATCACAATGCCTGCTTTCAAACTCTATTATAAAGCTATAGTAATCAAACAGTATGATATTGGCATAAAAACAGACAGTTCAATGGAACAGAATAGAGAACCCCCCCCCTAAAAAACCAAATGCATACGAGGTAGGATAATTAAGTTCACGAACTCATCCTAGAGAAAGTGCTACATACTTCATTGCTGAATATCTCTACTGCCACCTTCAAAGTCCTCCCCTTGGGAAGCTATGCACCGATGCCAGTGCCTAGTCCACCCTTCAAAGCAGTTTTGGAACTCTTTCTCTGGAATGGCCATCAGCACTGTTGTCATATTATCCTTGACGTCCTGAATGTCATCAAAATGTCTTCCTTTCAATATTTCCTGTATCTTCGGGTAAAGAAATAAGTCACTGGGGCCAGATCAGGTGAGTAGAGAGGGTGTTCCAATACACTTATGCGTTTACTGGCTAAAAATTCCCTCACAGACAGTGCTGTGTGAGCTGGTGCATTGTCGTGATGCAAGAGCCGTGAATTGTTGGAAAAAAGTTCAGGTCATCTAACTTTCTCATGCAGCCTTTTCAGCACTTCCAAATAGTAAACTTGGTTACAAGGTGGTACAAATTCATAATGAATAATCCCTCTGATATCAAAAAAGGTTAGCAACATTGTTGCAACAAGTTCATGAACTTGTCAGTCCTTGTGTGTGGTCAATTAATTTTTATTTTTTAAAGATTTTATTGGGGAAGGGGAACAGGACTTTATTGGGGAACAGTGTGTACTTCCAGGACTTTTTTCCAAGTCAAGTTGTTGTCCTTTCAGTCTTAGTTGTGGAGGGCGCAGCTCAGCTCTAGGTCCAGTTGCTGTTGCTAGTTGCAGGGGGCACAGCCCACCATCCCTTGCGGAACTCGAGGAATTAAACTGGCAACCTTGTGGTTCAGAGCCCGTGCTCCAACCAACTGAGCCATCTGGGAGGCAGCTCAGCTCAAGGTGCCGTGTTCAATTTTAGTTGCAGGGGGCAGAGCCCACCATCTCTTGCGGGACTCGAGGAGTTGAACTGGCAACCTTGTCGTTGAGAGCCCACTGGCCCGTGTGGGAATCAAACCGGCAGCCTTCGGAGTTAGGAGCATGGAGCTCCAATGGCCTGAGCCACCGGGCCGGCCCTGGTCAATTAATTTTTGACAAAGGGGTCAAGAATATACATTGGGGAAATGATAGTCTCTTCATAAATGGTGTTTGGAAAACTGGATATCCATATATAAAAGGATGAAACTGAACTCTTACCTTACATCATATGCAAAAATCAACTTCAAATGAATTAAAGACTTGAACTTAAGACCTGAAACCATAAACATCCTGGAAAAAAAAATCCTGGGCATGCTCCTTGACATTGTTCTTGGTGATGATTTTTTTTTTTTTTTTTTTGACACCAATAGCAAAGGCAACAAAGACAGAAATAAACAAGTGGGACTGCATTAAAAAGCTGCTTCTAAACAGCAAAAGAAACCATCAGCAAAATAAAAAGACATGGATGGGAAGAAATATTTGCAAACCATATTTCTGAGAAGGGGTTATATCCAGAATATAGAAGGAACTCATGCAACTCAGAAGCCAGAAAAAATCCAACCCAATTAAAAAGTGGGCAAAGGACCTGAATAGCCGTTTTTCCAAAGAAGACACGTAAATGGCGAAGAGGTTCATGAAAAAGGTGTTGAACATCACAAACCATCAGGGCAATGCATATCAAAAACACAATGAGATATCCTCTCACACCTGTTATGATGTCTATTATCAAAATGACAAAAGATGACAGATGCTGGTGAGGATGTAGAGAAAAGGGAACTCTTGTACAGTCTTGGTGGGAATATCATCTGGTACAGCCACTATGGGAAACAATTTGGAGTTTCCTCAGGAAATCAGAAATAAAATGACCATATGATCCAGCAATCCCATTTCTGAGTATATATATCCAAAGGAAATGAAATCACTATCTCAAAGTGATATCTATACCCCCATATTCATAGCAGAATTAGTCACAATAGCCACGGTGTGGAAACCACCTCAGTGTCTGTCATTGGGTGAATGGATAAAATAATATGGTATATATACACAATGGAATATTATTCAGCCATAAAAATTAAGTAAATCCTGTTTGTGACAACATGGTTGAACCTGGAAGGCATTATGCTAAGTGCATTAAGCCAGACAGAGAATGACAAACACCACATGGTATCACTTATATGTGAAATCTTAAAAAGAAATGTTGAACTAATTGAAACAGTAGAAAAGTGGTTGTCAGGGGCTGGGGAGTGGGTGAAATAGGGAGAGGTTGGTAAAAGGTACAAACTTTCAGTTACGAGATGAATCAAGTCTGAGGATCTAATGTATGGTATGGTGGTTATGCAGTAACTCCTCACTTAACAGCAGTTAAGTTCTGCAACTTGAAGCAAAATGATGTATAATGAAACCAATTTTACCATAAGTTAATTGGTGTAAGCAAGACTTAAGTTCCTACAGCATCTCATCAACGTTATAATGAAACGATACCGAACAAAACGGTGTTACTCCAGGACCTACTGTAGTTGATAACACTCTGTTGTATTACTGCAGTTTGCTAAGAACGTAAATGTTCTCACCAAAGGAAAAAAAAGGAAAGTAAATATGTGAGGTGATAGATATGTTAATTAACTTGATGGGGCAGGAAATCCTTTCTCAGTATATACATATGTCAAACCATCGCATTGTATACTTTAAATGTGTTAAGTTTTGTCACTTATACCTCAATTTAAAAGATCACCTACATAACCCTAATTTGTTAGCAAACAGACAAGCAAAGCCCAAGGAAAGTAACTGATCAAAGACCAGACAACTACCAAGTTGGAAAACTGAGATTTTAAGGAGTAATCAGAACATGGAGAAAAAATGCAAGGTACCAATCCCCCTTACCCCTCACATAAACTTTTGATTTGGTTACTCTGAAAATAGCATTTTACAGAAAATCAACATATAATAGGTGGAATCAACCATTTATATAAGCATCTCACTCTAAGAAAAAAGTCGATAATTCTTTCTAGTCTAAATTTTCCAACCTACTTAAGTCTTAAAAAGGAAAATAAATTCTCTTTTTATGAAGATGAAGAACAATTGACTCTTAAGGAAGAATATATAAACTAGAAATCTTGGAAACATTGAAGGTATATTCTTAAGAAAATAGGATTTTTCATCTAAAATTGTACCTTATCGTTTTGTACAAAGTTAAAATAATGTATTAACAAATGACTGAAAAGGGGGTATGACCAAAGAGTAAACATTTGGGAATGTATTTCCCACACTGTTAAAAAGAAAAGTACCCTAAAAACAGAGGATTCTTGTCCTTTGGATGCTGATAACCCTGTGAATACATACTTTGATACTAACAATGAACATAATTAGTTAATACTTCAGTTCTAGTCTATGTTCATCAAGCAATCTTCTCGAAAGAAATATGCCAGACACTGCTTATTGGCCCCCAATATGTCTCCCCTTCTTGAATTAAAAAAAAAAAATTACATTTTTGGGGCACATGACCATCCGGAAGAAAGGCAACATTTTATAACCAGCCATGCAGGCCAGATATGACCATGAGATTTAGTTTTTAGCCACTGTGATGAGAAGAAAAGTGTCGTGTACTGCTTCCAAGTTGTTCCTTATCAGGTTTTGTCAACCCCACCACTATTGACATTTGCGCTGGACAGTTCTGTTGTGGGGCTGTCCTGTGCATTGTAGGATATACTTAGCAGCATCCTTGGATTCTACCCATCACATGTCAGTAGCACCTCCCCGTACTGCCCACTGTGACAACCAAAAATGTCTTCAGACATTGCCAAATGTCCTGAGAACCACGGCTAACAGAAAGTAGCATTACCTCTATTTCCCTTTTCTTTCCTTCCATTGAAATGTGGATGTGGTAGTGAGCCATCTTAGACAATGCAGCAAGAACTTAGAGATGGTAGAACAATAAATAGGAGCCTGAGTTTCTGACTCTATAGAGTCACCATACTGAACTGATGTCACTCATGCCCAAACTATTATGTGAGAGAGAAAAAAAATTGTTTTTCCAAAGCCATGTAGATCATCAGGGATTGACAAACTATGGTCCACAGGCTGAATCTAGCCTCATGCCTGTTTCTAAAAAACAAAAACACAGCCAACCCATTCATTTGCAGATTGTCTATGGCTGCTTTTGTATTAGAAAAACAAAGTAGTGGTGACAGAACATCTGGCCCACAAAGCCTGAAAATATTTAAGTATCTAGCCCCTTAAGTAAACGTTTGTTGTTGACCTCTGGTGTAGAGAATAATGACACTGAAACTTGTATGCTAAATACTATTCTAAATGCATTGTTTACATTACGTCATTTAATCTTCACAGTTAATTCATTCCCATTTTACAGATGAGGAAATCAAGGCAAAGTGATTAAGTAACTTGCCAAAGCTTTGGCAAGGGTGTTGTCTAGTGACAGAGCTGGGATCTGAATTTAGGCAGTCAGCTTCCAAAGCCTGTTGGAAAAGATTGCGTTAATCAATGTAGCTGGCTATACATTGATTCAATATCAGTTATATTTTTTAGTTACTAACTCAATAGAATTTAGATCTGCCAGTGGAATTATTATTCTTTAAATATACCAAGTATCTTTTATTTGACATAACCATGTCTCTATTTTTAAAAGTCAGTCTTCAGAACACAATAAAAGTATATTGTTTTTCCTAAACCTTTACATATGCAGACTTTGTATAGTTAATAGTAAAATTAACCCAAAATACACACTGAAAAGCACATTAAGGTCACTGTCATTTTTAGAAAGTGAATTGGTTCACATCAAGTTCAGGCACAAATTTAGTCTGTGCTTTTTTGTATGATTTTAACATCTACTTTGTAAAATATATTAACTCTCATTTAGCTAAATGAGTAAAAGGGACACAAAAAATATTGAAAGAAGTGATGTCCCAAAGCTTCTAAATTTAAAGAAAAACAATCTACAAATTTAAAAAAGCCCGATGAAGCACAGTTAAGATAAATACCAAGAAATCTATTCCTAAACTCATCATAGTCACACTGTTGGAATCTAAACACAAAGAGAATATCTTGAAAGCAGCAAGAGAAAAACAACTCATCATGTAGGGGAAGCTATACTTGATGTTTGTATCCCCTCAAAATTTATATGTTGAATTCCCGTCCCCAATGCGATAGTATTTGGAGGTGGGGCCTTTATGAGAGCAGAGCCCTCATGAATGGGATTCGTGTCTTTATAAAAGAGACACCAGAGAACTCTCTTGCCCTTTCTGCCATGTGAAGCCACAGCAAAAAGATGGTCACCTATGAACTAGGAAGCAGATCCTCACCAGACACCAAATCTGCCACTGCTTTGATCTTGGACTTCCCAGCTTGCAGAATTGTGAGAAATCAATGTTGATTTGTTTAAGCCACCTAGTCTGTGGTATTTGTGTTATAGCAGTCTGCACAGACTAAGACAGAGAGCGTCAATGTGGTTAAGAGCTGACTTCACATCAGAACAATGGAGGCCAGAAGTTAGTAGGAAAGAGCCCTACAACCCTAATGACCCCCTTGAACTATTACTCTCATTGAAGATATGTTTTAGGTACATACAGGTTCAGGATTGTTATCTTTCTGGTGAATTATCTCTGTTATTAAAACTATATAAGGACCCTTTTTATTCCTAAAAATGCTTTTGTATTAAAGACCATTAGGTCTTATTTTAGTATGGTAGCTTACCTCTGATAAGGGTATCTTTCCTTCATTGTGGCTCAGTCTTCTCACAGTGGGTCCTGGCTTTCTGAAGAGTTTCAGTTCTACTTCTCACCCTTAAACCAGCTCAGTACCATATTTCTATTTAGGGGTGGGTTTTAAAACCTGAGCTACCTAGCCATTTGGGGGCAGTGTCTTTGCTCTGTCTCCCAAGGTTCCCTCTGGTTCTTAAGTGTCCCTTTTCATTTCTGAAACTTTAGGATTTCTTTTTTTAATTCATGCTCAACTATGACACATTTCCCTCTAATTTAGCCAGGGTTTCCTTGAGTTTGTAGCAGGGGAATGGTGTGTTTTGGGGCAAAGACCTGCTGGGTAGTAGTGATAAAAGTCTGTTTGCCATGCATAGTTTGCCATGTTACTGTAATAGAAATTCTCTATGTCACATTTTAAATCAGAGACTCTCAACCTTGGCTACATATTGAGATTACCTGGGAAACTTTGATAAGTACTGGTTTCCTAGATCCACCACCAGAAATTCATTTAATGGGTGTGGGATGAGACCTTGGCATTGGGATTTTTCAGAGCTCCCCAAGCGAGTCTAATGTGCAGCCAAGGCTGAGATACACTGAGACTTCAACAGGCTTGGGAGAAAATTGTTTTACTGGAAAACAGAGATGGATATTTTAAGTAGTTTTTGCTACCTCTCATATCTTTAAAGTTCAGTTGTTTTCCTCTATCTCTACTATGTTTTCCCCTTGAGCCTCTTGACTTTAGAGGTTTTTGACTAGCATGAACAGATCTCTAAATTAGACTTGTACTTTTCTCTCTATATTTACCCACCCAAATATTTTTCTCATTAAAGAAGTTAGCTCTAACAGAAATGTTAGCTATTTAGTCACTTTAAGATGCCTAAGTGTAGTGTGTTTGCCAACTTTTGTTTCGATTTGTTGCTTCTCTTGACGTTTTTCAAGTTTTCCATAAACTACGCCTATTTATGAGTCATAAGAATGTTATAGGGAGAAACTTGTGTTTTTCCCTTGTGTTCTGTACTAACAAGAAAGTCAAGCATGTCTATGACATTACTTTTAATTTTAAAAGGAATTTGTAACTTTGCAATAGTGACATGAGAATTGGCAGTAAGCTGTGAAAAACAAAACTCACTGTTCTTGCTATTCAAGAGTGGATGAAGGATTTAACTGTTGGGGATGCTGGGTTACTTGATATTCTTTGTGACAGAGTAAAAACAGTTCTTTAATCAAGGACTATATTGAATTCCAGGTATTTAGTTACAGATGTTTTCTTTGAAGGGTCAATTGTCCTGTGGTATGTGAAGACAGAATGTGATGTGTTTGATTATCCAGTGAGCCATTTAGCTTCATGATTTTCCTCTGCTTTTACTTCTGTAAGCTGTTCTACAGATTGTACTTGTGGTTTCAAAAGGGAAACATGAATTGATTAGCTGGGGAATTGACTGGGAAAAGTCATCCAAAGTGAAGGTTCACTGAAAATGGATTACTGTCTCTTCACTTATGAAAGACAAAAACTTAGAAAACATTATTTAAATAGGTAATATGTATACATGGCTTAAAAAATTCAAACAGCACAAAATGGTAGATCATAAAAAATAAGTCTTCTAAATATCCACTGTAGCTAAATTATGTTGATACTATGTACTCTTGATAGGATGTGATGAAAATGGCACTTCTGTGGTTTTCCTTCCAAAAATTCATAACTCCAATCTAGTCATGAAGATATCATACAAATTCCATTAGAAGGGCATCCTACAAAATACTTGACCGTTACTCGAAATTGTTGAGGTCATCAGAAATAAGGAAAGTCAAAGAAACTGCCACGGACAAGAGGAGCCTAAGGAGACACGGCAACTAAGTATAATATGGTATACGAGATGGGATCCGGGGACAGAAAAAGGACATTAGGTAAAAACTTAAAAAATCTGAATAAATTGTGCACTTTAGTTAATAGTAATGCATCAATACTGGTTCATTAATTATGGCTAAGGTACTGTGCTAATGTAAGATGTTAACCACAGGGGAAACAGTGCAAGGGATATGAGAACGTCTCTGCTGAGCTTCTCAATGTTTATGTAACTCTAAACTGTTCTAAAAAATAAAAGGTTTTTTAAAGTCTTCTTCCTTCCCTGAACCTCCAGTACCCTGGTCTAAAGGGAACCACTTCTTGCCATTTTCTTGTGACTCCTTTCAGAGAGATTTTAGCCCAATATAAACATAATGTATATGTCCCTCTCCCTTCCGTTTAAAAAACAACAACAAAACCAGAAAAATAGCAACATACCATATGTTGTATTCTTACTTCACGTAAGATTGTTGCATATTAACACATATATTCATTAGTATTCATTGTATTTCATTATCTAGATATACAACAGTTTAACTGGTCTCCTACTGATCGATAGTTAGGGTTGTTCTATTAGACTGCAATGTATTGGTTTATAACCCTAACATTTGGAACAGAGTTGGGGGTTGGCATGGTGGGGAGGGGACAATCAAGTTTTATTTTGATATTTAGTTGGATTAAATGATAGATTTAATATACTTCTCTTTAGAAACAATCAAGTTTTATTTTAATGTTTTGTTAGATTTATTCACGCGTTCATTTATTTAATATCATACTTATCTCTATAAGAGAATTTGAGGCAGGGTGTCTCCTATTTAGTTATTTAAATTTTGATGAATATCTGGGAGATGCCTCCTATGTTCTAGTCATAATACCAAATAAATAATTAAATTGCAGGTGATACAGAAATGTATTGAGATACAGGCTCAGATATGGCTCATGGTGAAATGAGAGACACGGACCCAGAAATATGATCATATTTCTATGATCTGTGTTAACACTGTGTTACAGCCTACTGAAGAGGCACAGAGGAGGAAGTGCCTACGCTATACATTGTATTTTCCGTTGAGTTTTAGGTATCATTCCAAATGAGCTCAGAAAAAGGAGGTAAAGGTTCATGGTTGACTCAGTTGAATGGTCTTTGTCACCAAGGGAAGGGAATGTCCTCAATTCTCTCCTGTTCATAGTATCTAGAATCAGAGACTTTAGGTTTTTAGAGCAAAGTGAGTCAGCTTCCACTCTAAGTCAAGTCTCTGGGAAAATGTCCTGTAAATTGTTTGGATTTATAAGCAGTACAAAATATTCAGTAACACGATTTCCTTACATTTTAGTATATATTCCAGAAAGTTATTATATACTCTGGTATGGTGATGCTGCTACACATAGCTACGAAACTTGTTCATTGTTTACCAAGGTTATAGCTAAATATGGAGGAAAACAAAACAAAGGGAGATAAAGTGTTGTGCTTTTCACTAGTTCCTTTTCATGATAAACAAAGCTTTCCTCCATGAGCTAGCCTTGCTTTTCTTTCTTGTCTAACAGCTTCAAGGGTTAGCTCTTTTTTGTTTATTTTTAAATTATATTTATTTTAATTACAAAATAAATAGATGAGTTCGTTCCTACAAGATATTCAAACACTGTTCCCCTTGACTCCAGTCCCACGCCTGTCCACCAAAGGAACCAGCCATTCATTGCTCTCTGTTTGGGTGTGTGTGTGTGTGTGTGTGTGTGTGTGTGTGTAACATTGATGGTGTCATACAAAATGTACTGTCCCATTTGATATGTTCTCTTGGGCATTGTATTAAAGGGCATTTAAAGTCATAACATGTTGATTGACCTTATTCCATTTCATGGATGTAACAGAATTAATTTAACCTTTCTGCTGTTCTTGGCTTTTTAGGCCGTTACCATTTGGGGATTGTTATTACAAATTACACTGCTGTGAACCCTCTTGTATTTATTCCCTGTACATTGTGAGAGTTTCTCTAGGTTATCAAGAAGTAGATTCGCTACTCATAGGTTTTGTGATTTTAAATTTTGCTAGATATTACTAACATGTTGCATGAGAAAAATAAGGTATAGAAAAATAAGGTATAGTGGATAGTATAATAACATTTATGTTGGAAGAAAAGCCTAGATATGTCACAGAAACATTCCATTAACCAGACTGATAATGGCTGAAATTTTTAGAGAGAATACTAGACTTCAGAATAGTGGTGAAAGGGATTTTGGCCTTTTCAGCGATGTTTAGGTTTTCATAACAAGAACATATTCATGTATTACTTGAGTTATAAATAGTTACCAATAAAAGTACAGAGATGTTTGAATAATTTATATGTATCTTTATGCTATAGTCATAGAATTATCCCTGTTTTCAACCAAATTTTAACGATGTATCAGGGTATTGAAAAAAGAAATCAATATATTTCAAAAAGAATCAGATGAAGGTAGTTGAGGATCACATTCTTTGGCCACTGTCATCCCAGTCAGGTATTTAATCACCGTGGGTTTTCTAGATTTCATAGTAAAAAGCTATATGTTATTCTAGCTTTCTGTTTACAATGTTTGGATTCTAGTACAAGTGACAAAAAATATTTTTAATTTTACTATTGCCTTAATGCCCTTTCATGCAAAAAAGAACACTTAAATAATGCCAGTGTTGTGTGCATATAGTAAACAACTGCTTAGATTATGTGGCTCCAAAGAATAGGTGTTTTTTTAATATGTAACTTTTGTTTTTCTTAAAGAGATGTGAAAGCTGGAAATATTCTTCTTGGAGAAGATGGCTCAGTACAGATTGCAGGTAATGATTAGTATTTCTTTTTATTTTGATAATGGTCAGTAGAACCATATTACTCATCTTTTACAGTTTCTTAGTCAGTTTGCTCTTCTCTTCCCTGGACCATTTCTAGTCAAGCATCCTATTTTGGCACATCCCTGCTGATTTTCAAGATATCCTCTACTACTCAATCTTCTTTTTTGATCTTAGACATTTTTCTGACCATTACTCATTACCTTTCATTTATCCACTCTTTATCCTCCATTAGGGTCTTCTTCTATGGGTTCTCATGACATTCTGTACTTTCCTTTAAAGGAGAAGTACTCAAGAAACTTCATTGTGTTTAAGAATAAATACTTCATAGAAAGGTGATACAGAGCTGCTTCTGTCCTGGCGGGAATGGGGTATATGCCAGTTAAGAAGAGGCATCTGAGAGGGGGAAGTGCACTTTGGGGAGATTCAGAGCTGAAGAGATGAGTTGGAGTCCAAGGCCTGTAAAAGTGGCTGTCCTTGTGAAATACCCCTTCCTCCAAACTGAGACTCCAGAGTGGCTCTACCACAGGATTATTGACAAGCAGACCATCTGAGCAAACCTCAGCTTAGTCCCATGGGCACTGCTGGAACAGTCAGGTTATTTGGCAGGAGGAGGATAACCACCCAAAATTTAATTATTTCTTCAGATTTAGAAGAAATCTAAATCTGATTCAAATAGGCACACATCTTCATGTCCTAAGGTAAGGGGATATTTTAGCCTAGCCACATAATGCTCTAACATAAAGGAAAAGATTATAAATTTGACTCCTTTAAAACGACCAACTTCTATTCATCAAAAAAAGGAACAGTTTATCATCATCAATAAGTAAAAAGCAAACCACAGAGTAAAAAGATATTTGTAGCATGCATAACAGACAAAAGGCTCAAATTTAGAATATATAAAGAGCTCATTACAAAAATGGGCATAAAACTTCCCAAACGAAGACATCAAAACATAAATATAATAAAAGGTGTTCAGTCTCACTAGTCACCAATTAAATGCAAAGTAGAATAACATTGGATAGCATGTTATACTGACTGACCTGGCGAAAACATCTAACAATACCAGTAGTTAGTATGGGTGTAAAGTAAGGAAAAATCTCATACTCTGATGTGGGAATGTAAATTAGTATAAACATTTTATTACAATATGCATACCCTAAGACTGGCTTCTAGGTGTATGGCCTAGAGAAATTCATGCTTACGTGTACCACGGTACTAATAAGCATGGAAAGTTTGAAACAGTCCCAAGTCTTTCATTAGTAGAATGGATAAATAAATTGTGTTTAATTTATACATTAGAATACTATCTAGTGATGAAATTGAATAGAACTACAGCTACGTACAAAAGCGTTAATAAATTATAAAGCCATAACATGAAAGAATCCAGTCAAATAGAATATACAGCATGTGATTCCATTTATGTAAGTTCAGCACCAGACACAATTATGCTGTATTGCTTAGAGAAGCAAAATCAAGTGGTGAAAAACTAAAGACGAGGATTCTATGAAGAGGGCAAGTAAGAAGCACCAGAAATCTTTCTCCCCACCTAGACAGCAATTGAACTGGCAGAATCTGTCTCATGTACAGCAGGTCCTCAAATAATGTTTCATTCAATGTTATTTCATTATAATGTTGATGAGATACCATGAGAACTTAACTCTTGTTTGTATCAGTTAGCCTGTGGTAAAATTGGTTTCATTATACACCAATTCACTTAAAGTGGCAGAACCTGTTGACGATGTCAAGTGAAGCCCTACTGTAACTATTTTGAAATTCTGTAGTCCATTAAAGGCTTGGAAATTCTAAGGGAAGTCTTGGAAGATAAATTATGGTTTATTTTGGCCAATTTCAGAGCTATTTATTCCTTGACTATCAGCCACATTGCAGGTAGCTGTGCACATGTTTTTGGAGCGACTTGCACACAGCTTGTGGGAACCATGGTGAGCAAAAAGGATCCTGTCCTCCAAATATCAGGGATCTTTGCTCTGATCACTGATTGCTGCTTTTGATCACAAAGGTGAGGGCAGAGAGGTGAGCAGCTGTTGTTGCTGCACCGCCCCCCTGCCAAGTGACTTCCAGGGGGAATTAATGGGTCAGCGCCTTTTTTCCTTCCCTTCATTTTTCTTTTCTTTCCCTTTTCGGAGCCAGACATTAGAGACTAGGACATTAAAAAACAACTACATGTACAGGGAAAATTGGAAAGTGACTGCATATGCCCAGCAAAAAGTGCAGAAAAGACCTGAGAAGAACTTAAGTTAACATCTTTGACTGATGCTTGACACAGACACAGTCTACAACAACCAAAAAGAAAAGAAGAACAAAAATGAACAAACCCTGGGAAAGGGGTAGAATATGATCTCCAGAGTTGTCATATTATTAGATTCCAGTCTTCAGTTTTCAACAGCAAAATCACAAGGTATTGAATGAAACAGGAAAGTGTGACCCATTCAAAGGAAATAAATAAATCAACAAATACTGAAAAAAGACCTGATGGCCGAGCTACTAGACAAAGATTTTAAAACAGCAGTCTTCAGGATGCTCAGAGAACTAAAGGATGATATAGAGAAACTAAAGAAAACAATGTGTGAACAAACTGAAACTATTACTAACGAGGGAAAACCTAAAAGTAACTAAAAAGAAATTCTGGAGCTAAAAAGTGCTACAAGCTGTGCTGTGAAATGAAAACTCACTAGAAGAATTTAGTTGAAGATTTGAGCTGACAGAAGAAAGAATTGGTAAACTTGAAGATAGGGAAATGGAAATTAGCAAGTCTGATGAATACAAAGGAAAAAGGTGAAGAAAAGTGCACAGAGCCTGAGGGACTTGTTGGAAACCATTAAGTGGACCAACATATACATTGTTGGAGGCCCAGAAGAAGAAAGGAGTGGTGAAAATATTTGAAGAAATAATGATTGAAAACATTCCAAATTTGATGAAAGACATGAATATAAACATCCAAGAGGCTTGGAAACATCATTTCCAAGGAAGATGAACTCTAAGAGAGTCACACAGAGACACATTATATTCAAACTTAATGTAAGCCAAAGACAAAGAATCTTGAACGCAGCAAGAGAGAAGTGACTCGTCACATACAAAGTTATATTCAATAAGGTTGTCAACAGATTTCTCATTGAAAACTTTTGGAGGCCAGAAGGCAGTGGGCCAATATGTTCAGAGCTAAAAGAAAAAAAAAAAGTTAGTCAAGAATCCTATGTCCAATAAAACTGTCCATCAAAAATGAGGGCTAAATTAAGACATTCCCAGATAAATAAAAGCTGAGGGAATGTTTTCACTAGACCTACCCTGCAAGAAATACTCAAGGGCGTCCTGCAAAGTGAAATGAAAAGACTAGACGGTAACTCCAAGCAGTATGAAGAAATAAAGATCTCAATAAAGGTAACTATATGGACAAGTTTAAAAAACATTATTATAAGTATTGTAAAAATGGTTTGTAGCTCAACTTTTTTTTTTTCCTACATGATTTAAGAGACTAATGCATTTAAAAAAATTAGTCCTTTATATTTCTGAGCACACAGTGTATTAAGATGTAATTTTGTAACAGCAGCAACCAAAAATGGTGGGAACAGTGCTGTAAAAGGGAAGAGTTTCTGTATATTATTGAAGGTAAGCTGGTATAAATTCAAATTACAGTGTTATAATTTTAGAATGATAAATGTAATTCTTATGGTAGCCACAAAAAAGTAGCTATAGAATATAGACAAAAGGAAATGAGAAATAATTTAAGCATTTCATAACAAAATATCAACTAAACACAAAAGAGGTAATGCAGGAAATGGGAGCAAAACTATTAGATATGTAGACAATAAATAACACAATGACCGAAGTCCCACCTTATCAGTAATTGCTTTAACTGTAAATGGATTAACTCTCCAATGAAAAGACAGATTGGCAGAGTGGATAAAAACACATGATCCAAATATATGCTGTCTATAAGGGACTCACTTTATATCTAAAGTCACAAAATAGATTGAAAATGAAAAGATGGAAAAATACATGCAAATAGTAACCAGAGAGAAGGGCTGGCTATTCTAATATCAGATAAAATAGACATTATATCATGAAAGGTTACAGGAAACAAGTACATTGCGTATTAATAGAAGAGTCAATACAGCAAGATAATATATGTATTATATATATATATAAAATACATATATGTGTGTCTATATATATGTATACATATATATATATGTACACACACACACCCACACACAACTTACTAAAAGCCATCTATGAAAGACCTACAATGAACATTATATTCCATGATGAAAGAGTGAAAGCTTTCCCTGAGTTCAGAAACACAGCAAGGATGTCTGCTTTTGCCACTTCTATTTAACGTAGTACTGGAAGATCTAGGTTGAACAATTAGGCAAGAGAAATAAAAGAAATTCAGACTGGAAAAAAAAGTAAATTATCTCTGCAGATTACATGGGTCTGCACCGAACATTCTGTAAACGATTTGAACTAAAATTAATTTAGCAAAGTAGGATACAAAGTCAACACACAAAGATCAGTTGCATTTTATTTACTAACAATGAACAATTTGAAAGGAAATTACAAAAACAGTTCCGCTTACAAGTAGCATCTAAAAGAATAAAATACATAGTTGTTTACCAAGAGAGGAAAGATTTATACAATGAAAACTACAAAAGATTGTTGAAAGAAATTAAAGAAAACATATATTAATGGAAACACATCCCATGTTCATGGACTGGAATATTATACAGTTTTCTCCCGCTATCCTGAAGTAGATTGTTCCTGTGAACCCTTCCGTAAGCCAAAATGGTGTAAAGCGAAGAGTATCCCTCACTTTTAGAAAGTTCACATCATGCCACTTGCTTTCACAAAGGACCTACATTAGTATGGTAATGGATTTGTTGGTAAAAGCAAAAATCCTGTTTGCATTTCTCTCGGTTAGTGAAAGCAGTTACTCATGTAGGTCTTTTCATAAAAGCAAAGTGGCATAATGCAAACTTTAGAAAAGTGGGGTATACCTGTATTGTTAAAATGCCAAGACTACCCGAAGTGATCTACAGATTCAATGCAATCACTATCAAAATCACAATAATGTTTTTGTAGAAATAGAAAAACCCATCCTGCAATTCCTGTGGAATCTCAGGTAACCTCAAATACCCAGGACAATCTGGGAAAGGAATGAACAGAGCTGGAGGATTCCACACTTCCTGTTTTCAGAACTTAATGCACAGCGACAGTGAAAAACAGCATGTTGTGGGCCTAAAGAGAGACATAGAGACAAATGGAATAGAAATGAGAGCCCAGAAGTAAACCCTCATGTGTATGGTGAAAGGAGTTTGACAAGGGTGCCAAGACTGTTCAGTGGGGAAAGGACAAATGGTTCTGAGAAAACTGGGTACCCTTATCTAATACCATGTACAAAAATTAATTCAAAATGGATCAAAGTCCTCAGTGTAAGACCTAAAACAATGAAACTCTTAGAAGAAAGCAGAGCAAAAGTTTCAAGACATTGGGTTTGGCATTGACTTCTTTGATATGATGCCAAAGGCACAGACACCAGAAGAAAAAGACAAATAGACCTTTATGAAAATTTTAAAATTTTGTACCTCAAAAGACACTACCAACAGAGTAAAAATGGGATCCATGGAATGGCAGAAAATATTTGCAAATCACATATATGGCAAAAGACTAATATCCAGAATATATAGAGAACTCCTAGAACTTAAAAGAATGGCTTAAAAATGGGCTTGAATAGACTTACTCCAGAGAAGATATACAAATGGCCCATAAGCACATGAAAAGATACTCAACATCACTAATTATTAAAACTACAAGGTGATACTACCTCATGCCCATCAGGATTGCTACTATCAAAAAAGGAGGGGGAGGGGCCGGCCCGGTGGCTCAGGCGGTTGGAGCTCCGTGCTCCTAACTCCGAAGGCTGCCGGTTCCATTCCCACATGGGCCAGTGGGCTCTCAACCACAAGGTTGCCAGTTCAATTCCTCATGTCCCGCAAGGGATGGTGGGCTGTGCCCCCTGCAACTAAGATTGCGCATGGCACCTTGAGCTGAGCTGCTGCTGAGCTCCCAGATGGCTCAGTTGGTTGGAGCATGTCCTCTCAACCACAAGGTTGCTGGTTCGACTCCCACAAGGGATGGTGGGCTGTGCCCCCTGCAACTAGCAATGTCAACTGGACCTGGAGCTGAGCTGCGCCCTCCACAACTAAGACTGAAAGGACAACAACTTGAAGCTGAACGGCACCCTCCACAACTAAGATTGAAAGGACAACAACTTGACTTGGAAAAAAATACTGGAAGTACACACTGTTCCCCAATAAAGTCCGGTTCCCTTTCCCTCATAAAATCTTTAAAAAAAAAAAAAAAAAAGGAAAATAACAACATGGATGTGGAGAAATTGGAATCCTTGTTCACTGTTGGTGGGAATGTAAAATGGTACAGCTGCCCTGGAAAACAGTATGGCATTTCCTCAAACGATTAAAATACTAAATGATCCAGCAATTTCTGGGTATATAACCCCACAGAACTAAAAGCAGGGACTCAAACAGATATTTGTACACCCATTTTTATAGCAGTATTATTCACAGTGGCTAAATCGTGGAAACAACCGAAGTGTTCATCAGTGGATGAATCAGTACCCAAAATGTCATATATACATATAATAGAATGTTATTTAGCCTATGAAGGAGGGAAATTCTGATGTGCTCCAACATGGATGAACCTTGAGGACATTATGCTAAGTGAATAAGCCAGTGGATAAACAGACAAATATAGTATGATTCCACTTGAGGTACTTAGTCAAAATCATAGCGACGGAAAGTAGAATGGTGTTTGCCAGGGACTAGGGGAGGGGGCATTGGGGAGTTATTGTTTAATGGATATAGAGTTTCAGTTTGGGAAGATGAAATGAAAAGAAGGGATTGGAGCAAGGAGGAAAAAGATGATATATTGGGGTGGAGAGGAATGGAATGGAGGACCTGGTAAAGTGTGTCTTAATTTAGTCAAGAAGTTCAGCAGGAGGAAGATATCATTCTGTGTGTATATAGGACTATAACTACATTATATTATTTTCCTATTCATTTATGTTACTTTACTTTTAATACCTTGATGTTGTATTCTATTTTAGACTTTGGGGTTAGTGCTTTTTTAGCAACTGGTGGTGATATTACCCGAAATAAAGTGAGAAAGACCTTTGTTGGCACCCCTTGCTGGATGGCACCCGAAGTTATGGAACAGGTACTGTGTCTTTTTGAAATGGTTTAGGGTTTTGTTATGAAATTGAAAAACACTGAGTAGTGTTTGCATTTGTTTGTTGTACTAGGTTAGCGTTGGGAAATACATGTTTCTGTTCCTTGGTTAAAACTTTGGTCCTCCCTTTAAAAAACAAAAAAAACACACGACTATAGAACTTTACAAAGGACATATGAAACTCAGGGTTTATATCAAAGACAACTAAGGAATAATATAATGAAGATTGGTTTAATAATATTTCCCTTAATTAAATGACCTAATCTTTTTACATGTACTTTTGTTGCTGTGGTTCTTGAGGGACTAGTTTTTCCCATGTCCCCATTTCCCATTTGCTCTCAGACAACTACAGTCTGATGTCACTCATCCTGTCACCTTACAGAAATTGCTAAGTCTCAAAACCAGTTCTCATTTCTTGTTCCTTGTTCTCTTCGTGGCATTTGACACTATTGGCCATTCCCACCTTTCACTTCCTTAGCTTCCCTAGGTAGTTTTCTCATAGTTTGCTACTTGTCAGGCCATTTCTCTGACTTCTCTGGCTTTCCTTCTACTGCTAAATGACCCTGCTCGCCACGACCTTGTTCTTGACTTCTACTCGTCTCTGACATACTCACTAGATGTTCTCTTTGCTTCCCACCTATTATTTCTAAATTATATCCAGTCCCGTCTTGTTTCCTCAGCCTTTAGGTAGATATTTCTAACTCCCTATAGGTGTTTTGCAGACATGTCTTATTTGTATAGCAAACTCAGTATGTAGAACTGAATTTACTTTCACTCTGTTATAATGCCCGTCTTCACCCTGTTGGTGAGGGAAGGATTCCCACCCTAGGGTTATGTGGATGGTTTAGTACACAACATGTGACACTGGACCGATGAGGTTGACAGCAGTTATTTGGTTGGTGCAAAAGTAATAGTGGTTTAAAAGTTTAAAAATAATTGTTTAAAAGTTTAAAAACAATTACTGATAATTGCATATACACATAGCTGGGGCGGAATAGGATACTGCATGCCACACGGGGTTGTACTCAGGAAGAGAGTGAACCGTTACTGTGGCAGACAATATTTGTGGTAGCAAGAAAGTGAGATGCCCTTTGGTTTCCTTGTGTGGATGTGATTGGCTCATTTGAATAATTCTGAGGGCTGGCAGCGACCTGAAACCTGCTACTCAGGGATAAGCAGGAACTACACCTGGTCCAATTGATAATAAGGTTGTTTGGCTAGGATACCTTATCCTCAGGAGCAAGGGGGAGGGTAACTTGCCCTTAGGTCATTAGAGACCCTTCTATTTACCAGATGTCAAGACAGCACAGAATATGGAGCTTTAATTTTAGGTCTCAAACCACACACTCCCAAAACTATTTCTACTCCTATATTGTTTAGAATAGAAAACTGAAATATTTACTTGTATAATATACTGGTAACAGTATAACAGGAGAGAAATTTGGCAAGATATTCACACCAACAACTTTAAAAATATTCACACTTTTTGTAACTTTTTTTCATTATAAAAATTAAGGTGATAAAACAATACCATAGCATAGGAAATTTTGAAAACGAAAGACTCACCACCACTGCCTAACATTTTGTTCTAGTTTTTCCATATTTGTATAGCCAATATACCTGTTTGTAATAGTATCAAAACTTATGAACAATTTTGTATTCTTTTTTCTTCATAAGTGCTTTATCACAGGTGGTTTTCTGTATTTTCATATAGAATTCATTACCACTGCTTTTAGTTAATATAGTATTTCTTTAAGTGAATATACCATATTTAACAATTTCCCCATTGTGGTGAACATTGATTCAGGTTGCCTCTTTTAATTTTTAAGTTTTTGCTCTTACCAAGTATATTTAGCTTTTGCCTACTTTAGATTATTTTATTGGTTTAAAGCAGGGGTGTCCAAACTGCGGCCCGCGGGCCAACTGCGGCCCATGATCCATTGTTAATTGGCCTGCAGCAAATTCCAAAAATATATTTAGTTTACTTAAATAAACCAGGTGAGGCAATACGTACTTCACCTCGACTGAGTTGCCCAGTTGTTTGTGTATTTTACCACATATGGCCCTTGGTGAAAAACGTTGAAAAAAGTTTGGATACCCCTGGTTTAAAGCTTATGAACACTTCCATGGTCCTTGATACATGTTTGAAGCTACCTTTTAAAAATGCACTTAGGGTGGTAAAAGTCATCATGTACATCTCTGTTCTTTTCAGGTCCGAGGTTATGATTTCAAAGCTGACATCTGGAGTTTTGGGATCACAGCAATTGAACTGGCAACAGGGGCTGCTCCTTACCATAAGTATCCGCCAATGAAGGTGAGGCTCACATTCCAAATACTGCCCCAGCTCATGTCCCAATACCTTTTCAGAGCCTTTCTGCATTTGACATTTTTATCTGTAGAATTCTGCCCTGTATTCCTTGTACCTCCTGTAGCAGTTGAAATCTGTATTAGATGTTTGGTGTTTAGCGTTGGATGACTCTACATTGTAGTGGACATTTTTGTATGATGACTCTCCATCTTCTGACTCGGTAATTAGTTTGATGTTAGGATCTGATGTCTCTCATTTTAGTGTGTGTTCCTTACAGTCACCTGTGTAGGACAGCCTTAATATGGGGATGCTGATCATTTCTACTTCATAAGGTTGTTGGAAGGGTTACATATTAATAGTAATTATAGCTGATGCTCATTGAGCATTTATCTGTGCCTGGCACTGTTTTAAGTGCTTTTCATATATTTGGTAAGATAATTCATGCAAAGTGTCCATGTGCTATACGTAAGTATTATTTTCATTATTATCGAATAAAAGTTCAAGTAAAAGTTTGCTTTGTGGTAGGGCACTGAGCAGCTTTTATGAAAAGGCTTATAATTACATCCTGATGTGATAGTTAACCTGAAACGTAGTTAGTAATCCTGCCTCCAACCTTAGTGCCAGAGTGAGTTTTTGGGGTTTCAAGATGGTGCTGCCAGTACTGTTGGTAACTGGCTTTATCTGTGTGACCCCTTAGTTCTAATATGCACGAGTTCTATTCTTCTGTTTGTAGCTGTAGCTATTGTGTATAGTTCTGCTTGCCCACTTTGCAAGATACCCTATGACTGTTTAAAATGTCAAACCACTATTGTGAATTGTTTTCATATTGATATTCACATCTGTATGATCTTAGTACACTTGAAATGTCATTCTGTCCCCTTTAAGGCTCTAACATTGTAGAGAGGGACAACACCAGTAAAAGGATATTATGAAAAATCTCTCTCTCTCCATATTCAAAACATACATGTATTGACGTGCATATATTATTGGTGAAATTTTGATTCTGTGAAAGGTTAGTGATGTTTTAAGGCCATGGTTTTCGTAAAGGTTGAAGATTCTTAGGAGGAAGTGGATGTTCATAAGGATTTACGAATGATTCCCCCCTCCCCCCACTCTGGTTCAAGCCGTTGTTTCTCAGTCTAGTTGTGTAGGACACAGCTCCCTGGCCCATGCTGGTGTTATGAGCCTTGCGCTCCCTCTCACTGAGGCAGCCTCGGTCGGTAGTCGGACGCTCACAGCAGCTCACAGCAGGTCTCGCCGGCTCCCAGCCACTCACGCTCGTCTCCAGCCACTCATAGCGGCACACGGTAGCCCACAGCAGCACTCAGCAGCCCACGGCAGCTCACGCCAAGCTCCTGCTACTCGCAGCCCGGGTCCAGGGAGAGCTGTTATTCACAATCTTAGCTGTAGAGGGCGCAGCTCGCTGGCCCATGTGGGAATCGAACCAGCGACCTCGGCGTTAAGAACATGGCGCTCCAATCACCTGAGCCCCTGGGCTAGCCTGGATTTTTTTTTTTTTTTTAATAACTGTAAGGTGGGAGGCTATTTTTAGGCCAAAGAAATGTCTTATTTTTTAAAAAAGGAGGTTGGGGGAGCATGAGATTTACTTTTCATCCGTTAATAGGCAGTGACTCCTGCCTGTAGCCAGATGTTAACCTCTTTGCTCAAAATGACAAATATCACCAACCTTAGAATTTCAGTAAATGTAAATCTGAAAAGCAAGTAATAATTCTGATTATAGCCTCCTTTTATTTTTTAGTGTTGTCTTGGTTTTTAGAAAATAGCTTATACTTTATAAAAAACTCAAGCAGTATAGAAAAACACAAATAACCCCAAGTCCCATCACATAAATATGACTTTCATTACTTACATCTCTGTGAATCAAGCTAGTATGTTGCCATGAAAGCCACAGTCAAAGAAGGAAGAGATGGACAGAATAGTCAGTTTATTCAGGGAAGGTAGGAAAAATGAGAACTTTAAAAAATAGGCTGTATCTTTGTTAACTAGGACATCATCAGTGATTTCTATGATAGAAGTTTCTGAGGAGTTCCAGGAAGAGAGGGCCAGATTACAAGGTGTCAGGTTGAAACAGAGCCATGAATAAGTGAAGTCAGCAAGGTCACACTCTGAATTTTGCTATGGTTTTAATATTGTTTTAGAGATAGTTTGGCAGTGTAAGAATGGGGACAGAAGACATGAAGAAAGGACTAACCAAAGAACATAACGCTGTTGATGCAGTTGAGCTCTGGCAGGCACGTCGTCTGGGAAGCCAACTTTCTATAGGATATTGTTTATGTAGAAAACACCTAAATACTCTGGGTTCTGAACAACTGATCTAGATATGAACTAGTAGAAAATAAAATCTGCTTGTATGTTGGGGGTTGTCTATATTGAAAAATCTTGGCCACAATATTTAACATTACTGAGTCTTAAGTTTTTATCATATTGAAAATTCTAACAGGTTTTGATGCTGACACTGCAAAATGATCCTCCTTCTTTGGAAACTGGTGTTCAAGATAAAGAAATGCTGAAAAAATATGGAAAATCATTTAGAAAAATGATTTCATTATGTCTTCAGAAGGATCCCGAAAAAAGGTAAAATATGAGATAAAGCTTACTTTTCTCTTCATCTAATATGTAACCCATTGTGGGAAGTCTAGGAATCACATACATACATATGTAGGGAATTATTTGTGCATATTCAAAGAAACTATAAACTATAAAAAAATAATACACAGACCATTACCCTAGGTTGGAAATGAATAAATTGCTTTCTTCTTTTTAGTATATGATGTATCCTAAATAGTTCAGCTATTTCCTGGTTAATTTCTTATAATTATGAATTTGTATGTTGTGAATTCTGTATTAATAAAACGTCAAATTAGTGGGAGGGCTCGTTTTTAATTTGCATTTAAAAGTTATAAGTAAAATATCTTAATGCTGCTTACAGATTTAATAGTAAAAGAAATATACATAGCAAATGTTTAAATATAATCATATTTATTTCTTTATTGGAAAGATATTTTAGTAAGTGAACCAAAAATTTGAAGAGCTTACGTTGTTAACACTAGGCAGATTGGATGACTAGCAAATAAATAACCATGATCATCTAATGTGTATCTTTATGAATTAAACAGAATCATAGAATATTGGAGATCCTTGAGTACAGCCTTTTACCTCTGAGGTCAACCAGCTACCTAGTCAGAGGTGGGACTTGAATCCAAAACTCCTGATTCCTAACCTCGGGCTCTGCTCCCATTGTATCTTATTTTTCTGTTTCGCATATATATTCCATTCAGTTTCTTAGCACTAAGAGGTCTTTAAGTTTGATTTCTCTAATGATCAACAAAAGAAAATGGTTTTAGTTGACTTTCATATATTTAATGGGGCTTCAGAATTTACTGTTGGAAATATTTGAAAGGATAAGGAAAATACAGGGAGCAAAGTTCAAACCTGTGTTTTTAGAACTTTTTTCTGTTTCTGAATAAATTTGTATAAAAGATAGGGAACAGTTTTGCCTCTGCCAAGTTAGTTGACTAAAATAACAGAATTCTCTTGTTACAAACACCCAGAAATGCTGGATAAATCTATCAAACTTAAAAAAACAAATCCAGAGATGAGCTTGCAATAAAGGGAAGTCCTCAGATGCCAGAAGTAATGAAGAAGCCATAAATTAGAGAAGAAAAATCATGAACTAAGCCTGTGGCTGCCTGCAGTGGGGCGCTATTCATTCTCACTTCCACATGGGGACTGGAAATGAGATATGGTGCCCGTCCAATGGGGATTTGGAACTGAGATCTCTACTTAAAGCTAGGACCACAAGTCTGCATCCTGAATGAAAAGCTAAACCAGAAATCAAAAAATCTGTCCATCGTCACAAAGACACAGCAAAAAATCTCTGCTGAATAATCAAGCCTCCGACCTGGACATTCTGCAGGTTTACAGTCTTCATTTATTCTACCTGTGTTATCCAGGAAACTACAGGATTAGAAAGTAAAATTATTTCCAAGCCAGTTTTATTTTTAGCCGAAGCTATTGTAAAACTGCACCATTAGAACACTTCACAAAACCCAGGTCCGTGAGATTCTTGCACATAATGCCCCACTGAAGAGAAGATTACAATCCAAAATTATAAAACAGAGTGAAACAGTACACTGTGAGCTAGAGTCAGCTGACACCACAAGCAGAAGGATTAGTGCTCCAAGAACTTTGGATAATGCAAAGATACCTGAAAAAACTATTAAATAAGTGTATTTAAAATAATTTAAAATCTTAACCATAACATAAGTAAAGAATGTGATTATGACCAAAAAGAAAAAAGATAAAAATCAAATAGAACTGCTAGAAATGACAAATACAGTAATTAAAATTTAAAACTTAAATGGATTCCCTTGCTCAAGGGTGACTAGACTTGCTTTTTAATGACTTGCTTTTGACGAATAGAGTATGAAAAAGGGAAAAAAACAATTTTAGAGTAGAGAAACCTGATAGACACCTTATTCCCACTTTCTTCAAGTAATCAAGGTTAACATCACCAGTAATAAGACACGCTGATTATTATATACTTCTTGATATGATGCAGAGAGAAGGACACATCACCCCTTTGAGGTAGTGTGTCTTTGAGGTAGTGTAGTCTTCCCCAAAATCTGCAACTTCAGGCTATCATGAGAAAACATCAGACAAACCCAAATTGACAAATACGCTGCAGACTACCTGATCAGTACTCTTCAAAAGTGTTAAGGAACGGAAAGACTGAGGCAGTGGCACAGGGTGGAGGGGTCTAAGGAGACATGAGACTAAATGCAACATGGTGTCCTGGGTTTGATCCTGGAACAGAAAAAGGATATTAGTCGAAAAACGGGGGAAATCTGAATAAGGTCTGTAGTTTAGTTAATGGTACTGTACCAATGTTAATATTTTTAGTTAATTTCTTGATAATTGTAATACAGTTATGTAAAATATTAACATTAGGGGAAGCTGGTGAAGGGTATGTAGGAACTCTACATCTTTGCATCACTTCTGTAAATCTAAAATTATTTCAAAATAAGCATTTTTAAAAAGAAGATCTGGAAGCTATAGAACATCTATTCCAGTTTGTAAACCAAAATTATACCTTATTTAGAACATTTCTAAGTTAAAAAAACACAAACCCTCAGGAGACTGGTTAAACAAAACAGCCAATAAAACAAAAAAGAGAGAATAATTGACTACTACCCTGTTTCCCTGAAAATAAGACCTATTCGGACAATCAACTCTAATGCATTTTTTGGAGCAAAAATTAATATAAGACCCAGTCTAATTTTACTATAATATAAGACCAGGTCTAATATAATATAGTATAGTATAATATAATATAAGACTGGGTCTTATATTAATTTTTACTCCAAAAGATGCATTAGAGCTGATTGTCCGGTTAGGTCTTATTTTCGGGGAAACACGGTAAGCAAGTTACCAGGTACTGTTATAAACACTTTGCATATATCATCTCACTTAATTTTTATAGTAATCCTATGAGGAGGGCAGTATTATATCCTCTGTTTTACAAATGAAGAATCTGAATCACAGAGCGGTTAAGTAACCTTGCCCAAAGTCAGTCACACAGCTAATAAATGGTAGAGAGAGCTGGAATTTCAACCCATACAGTTTGACTAGAGTGTCTGCTCTTAATCACACTGCACTGTACTGAGGAAATTGCACAAATGTAGCACAGAAAGATAAAAAGTGGGAATATGAAAAGAAAGATGAACATTTAGAGGCTAGAATGAGAAGGTTCACAGTGTATGTGCGTAACAGACATATACACATATACATACATACACATATATGTATACATGGACTTGACGAGTGAGATTAGAAAGAACATAGGAGATGCAATATTCAAAGAAATAATGGTTGAGAATTTTCTAGAATTGAAATACCTACATTCTTAAAGAACACCCCCCAAAATTCCAAGCAGCATCCTCCTTTCCCCACTTGTACACATGGTCCTGAAACTACTGGACACAAAGGCAAATAGAAGCTTTAAATGCACCCTGAAGGAACAGATTACCTTTAGGAATAGCAGGTAGACAGCCACTGCCCCAATAATAACAATAGAGGCCAGAAGATACTGGAATAATGCTAAGAGAAATACCTGTTAACTCAGACTTCTCCAGCTAGTCAAACTATTATTAAAGAGTTAAGCATGAAATTAAGATCTTTTTCAAAGATTGAGTTCTCCAGCCATGTTTTAGCACTTAAACAACTCTTATAAATTGTACTTTGGAAAGAAGGAAATGAACCAGGAGAAAGGAATGACTCATACTAGGAAACAATATTGTGCAAACTATTTGAACATATTGAAATCTTGACAGAATGCTAATGTCTGTTGTCAGTCTGCATAGCACTGTCACATTCATTCTCTCTTTTAATCTTGATACTAATCCTCTGAGGCGCTGGTTCTCTCAAACTTGAGTGCACATTGGAATCACCTGGAGAATTTTAACAACTACTGATGCTTGGGTTTGCCCCGACAGATTCTGCGTTAATCGGTATGGGGTGCAGCGTAGGCATCGGGGTGTTTTTTAAGCTCCCAGATAGAATGCACAGCAGTGTTTAAGAACCACTGTTTTTAGGGACTTGGCCAGGTAATCCTGAATCTTAGCGAAGTGATTTGCTCAGGATTCTATGGTGGGTGTGTGGCGTAATCAGGTCTAATCTCTCAAGTGTAGTATTGTTTATTCTTAATCATACTTATTTAAAAGTTTGTAAAGTTGGTAATGATGCCTTTACTCAAAGGAAGTAAGACTGTGTAGAGTTGAGTTAAAAATGGAGTTAAATTTGGGAAATATATATTAATTTAAGAATCTGCAATTTTTAAAGGGAAATTATGAAATCTATTATAAGACATGGTTACCTACGTTGAAGGCTGGCAGGCAGCCACATAGCAAAAAGCCCAGGACTTGGTGAGTTTAGATGTATTTTTATGCCTCTTTAAAGTAAACATTGTCTAGTCTATTTCTTGGGAAATCATATTAAATAGCAGATATATTAGAAGCCTCTAAGAAATCATGCTTCCAAAAGAAACATTTCACTAATGAATTTTTCAAAGAACTTACAATAATTATTATCAGAACATTTCTATTTGAGTTTTTATTCCACTCAATGTCTTATACCGAGTTTATCCTACTTTTTTCTTTTTAGCAGGTTAAGGAAAATGGAGTACACTGAGTTTTTAATCTTGTTGCTCAAGAAATCATTTTCTCATTTTTGAAGATAAAATACCACATTACACTTGAAATAACTATAAAAACTTTCTTTTCTGGTTTTAGACCAACAGCAGCAGAACTGTTGAGGCACAAATTTTTCCAAAAAGCGAAGGTAGGAAATTCTGACTTTTGATTTTATGTATCCATTTGATCTTTCTAAGTTACCTAAATTAGATTCACTGCTCAGAAATTGCATTATCTTAAAATAATTATATTTAGAAGAATGATAGTAGATCAAATAATTGCTAAGGGCACTATCTATACAATCTTTGATAATTAAGATATATCCTTTAGAATAAGTAAATTATTTTCATATAAATTAATTTAAATGTCAACAGTTTAAACATATAACAGGAACAGTGAATATTAAATTTTTCCGTTATAAATATAATCTGTGAAAAATACTGAACTCTCCTTTCGAGGTTTACTACTGAATTGGTAAACATCTCATTTCCCAAAGATACCAGATAAATGGGATGTTACTGTAGTTGTAAATATGGGACTATGATCCCAAAGGATGTATGGTAAAGCAAACTTTTTATAGATACTGGTTTATACAGTACACTAAAGCTCTGTCTCAGTTTATAAACCCATGGTGGTAATGTACTAAAGGAGCGTCAGAATAAAAGAATGGAAGCTTTTTTCCAAACTTTCTTGTAAAACACTTACTATGTCACATTTTAATTGTCGTGAACATTTCTTTGTCAGTTTTTTTGGTTCAATAAAAACATCTTGTAAGAAGAAAATACTTATTTTTCCTTTCCAGAATAAAGAGTTTCTTCAAGAAAAAATATTGCAGAGAGCACCAACCATTACTGAAAGAGCTAGAAAGGTAAATGGAGCTTTTGCTCAGTTTCCTGGAAAATAACTTAAGAATTTACTTTTGCATTTTGATAGTATGTATGTTAAGTAATACTTTGATAACTGTATAAGTATTAATCATTTTCTTTCGATCCTTTCTTTAGCATTCTTTTGATATATTCATTCAGCAAATATCATTAGTCTACTGCATGCCTAAGTATTTGTTACTCTGGTATCTAGTACGAGGAAAAGGTATGTTAGACAATTGATGGATGCATTCTATACTATGTTAAATCACTGTTTGCAACTACCAGAGTGAGTTGTGAAGTTAGGCCCTTTCCTCACACCATACGAAAACAGTGAAGATACCACTTCACACCCAGTAGAATGACTATAATAAAAAAGGCAGACAATAATAAGTATTGATAAAGATGTGGAGAAATTGGAATCCTCACATACTAATGTGAATGTCAAATGATGCAGCCACTTTAGAAAGTAGTCTGGCAATTCCTCAAAAGGCTAAACACAGTTGCCATATGACCCAACATTTCTACTCTTAGACATGTCAAAGAGAATTAAAAACATGTACACACAAAAGTAAGTACACAGATGTGCATAGCAGCGTTATTCATAATAACTAAAAAGTATAAACAACCTGAATGTCCGTGGACTGATGAATATATAAAATGTATCTATACAATGGAATATAATTTGGCAATAAAAAGGAATGAAGTACTGATACATGCCACAATATGGATGAAACTTAAAAACATTATGTTAATTGAAAGAAGCCAGTTAGTTACAAAAGACCACATACATACTGTACGATTCCATTTATATGAAATGCCCAAACTAGGCAAATGTATAGAAACAAAGTAGGTTATAGTCGTTGCCTAGGGCTGGAAGGATTGTAGAGAAATGGGCAGTGACTGATAATGAGTATGGTGTTTTTTTCCAAGGGTAGGGAGTGAGTGATAAAAATAATCTAAATTTTATTATGGAGGTTTCACAACTCTGAATATACTAAAAAACATCAAATTGTATACCTTAAATCAGTCAAGTATGTGGTATGTGAATTATATCTCAATAAAGTTGTTACTTTAAAAAGAAAAAGCATCTAGAGTATGGCACCACCAACAAAAAGCTCTTGGAAACAGAAAACATAGAACAAATGAAACAACTCAGTACAAAGGCTATAGGGTAAAGTTGAGGGAATTCCCAGAAAACGGAGCTAAAAGGCCAAGATATAAATAAGCAGGAGAGAAAAGATGAGAACATTAGAGGATCATTTGAGAAGGTTCAACATTTGAGTAAAAAGAGTTCCAGAAAAGGAAAACTGAAAAAACAAGTAAGTAAGGAAATCACTGAAGAAATAATTCTAGAAAAATTTCTAAAACTGGTGGTCATGAATTTCCAGATTGGGAAAGCCAGCACAATGAATGAAAATAGACCAATCCTAAAGCCTATTACCATGATAGCTCAGAATACTAGAGGCAAAAAGAAGATTTTATAGCCTTCCAGAGAAGGGGGAAAGATTACAGACAGGATCCGGAGTCGTAATGACCTCAGTAGTACCTCTGGAAGCCAGATCATAATGGAGCAGTTATGTTCAACATAGTCAAAGAAAATGATTCCTAGCCCAGACTGTTTTTTACCAGGCAAACTGAGTGAAATGTGGAGATGGAATCAAGATGTATTCAGAAATGCATGGCTTTAGGAAATGAGCCATGCTAGTAGTGGAGGAAGTGCTTAAAGTAAGAACAGGGAAATCATGTGATCCGGGAAGCATGGTCCTCTAGATGATGGTAGAGTGAGATCTAAAGTACCAGACCTGGTGTGAAACCTTTCTAGGATAGAGCAGATCAGGAGGCTTCCTCAAGAAGGTCATACTGATATAAAATACGTAATGTGTATGAACGTGGTGAGAAGATTTACATAGCTGGGAGAGAATTGGAGGGTAAATGTAACAAGTACATAGAAATAATTCCAGGGGAAACAAAGATGTTATGCAGGAAAGAAAAGTAACTATAATATACAATAAGGCTCAGCTGTATGAATTATATAATCATGTTATGTAAACACTGAATATTGATTTAACCGAAATTACAGTATACGCGTATCTTGAGAAAAGAGTAGGGGGTTGGTAATGGGGTTAAATTCTCATCTTCCCTAGTGGGAAGTCCAATAGATAATTCCTAAAACCAAAAACACCAACAGGTAATAATAAGAACACGTTACGTGGAGAGATTAATATAAATTCCGAAAGTAAAAGCTAAAATGAGTTGAAAGTGGTTGCTTGTGGGGCAAAGGATGAAAGGTAGGAGATTGTTGTTTTTCTTACGAAAACTTACGCAGCTATAGTACTCTTAAAACTGTATAGGTGTAACTGTGATTTCAAAGATTAAAATTAAAAAGAAAAAACAGAATATTTTTTATCTTGGGTTTATTTATTTGGGAGACTTAACCTTTTTTTTTTTTTTAAACATCTCTGGTCATGAAGCCATTGATCAGATTTGACCTGTGACTTCACATAAGGACTTGAATGATCTTTGGGCCCAGAGCACAGAACTACGTATAGGGAAAGTCAGTGGTTGTGAGTAAAGAAGGAGTAGAGATTGTGAACAGAGAGCGAGTGGTGGAGGATGCTTCTGGGGAAAATGATTATCTGCTTACTGTGTTGAAGTAACAGAAGGAGAGGAAAATATGACTGACTTTTCTATGTAGTAAATGTCAAATATTACCATAATTCACTCATCTCTTCCAACGAGCAGGTTCGGAGAGTACCAGGTTCCAGTGGCCGTCTTCATAAGACAGAAGATGGCGGTTGGGAGTGGAGTGATGACGAATTTGATGAAGAAAGTGAGGAAGGGAAAGCAGCAATTTCACAACTCAGGGTAACTTTTGTTAAACTATATATTTTAGCTAGAGCTCTATCTTTTTGTCTGAAGCCTCTGAGATACTATTGTATTCTGTGGTTCTGTTCAGCTTAACGAGCTAAAATATAAAAAATGCAAGTGGCAGAATTTTTTGAACAACTGATTAACAACAGGAGCCCAGTTAATTTTGCTGGCAGGTCTGTTCGAATATAATATTTAGAGTTTATACATATGCCCCAAATCTAAAGAAGAAAACTATAGTGTCTGAGATGAAAATGCACTAGGTAGGATTAATGGCTGATTAGGCATTGCAGAAGAAAAGATTAGTGAACTTGAAAGAGTAACAATAGGAGCGTTGTTCCTGAGGTCTGCTAATCTGTCTGAAGAGTTGTAGTATATCACTTCTTTAATTGGTATATCCTGGGTGGCGCGCCCGTGTGTTTTTGGGGGTAGATATATTCTTCAAAGGTATTTATGTGCCAGATGTAAAAGATCTTAACGAGACATGACAGCTAACTGCCATACATGATCCCAGACTGCATCCTGTATTGGAAGAAAAACAGAGTGAAAGTGAGCATCTAAATAATAAAGCAAAGAGGAAAAAAGGTGACTGAGTAAGGGATGTCCTTTTCATTGTGCTTATTCTAACGACTTTTTTATAAGTTTGAAATTTTTTTCCAAATATAAAGTTTAGAAAAAAAGGTTTTGGTTGGCCATATGCTTGCTGTGATGCATTAGCTATTACCTGAACCTTGAGTCTCCTTAATAAAATGGTGATGAAAACTTTAAAAAAAAGAAAGGAAAGAAACCTAAACTAACCTTTTAAGTAGTCTAACTCTGTATTTGGTAGAATTTACCATAAATTGTTATTTGTTTAGAGACATGTTAAGATTGTTTTGTTTTTGTTTTTTTGTTTTTGTATTCTCCAGTGTCTGTATCCAGAATTACTACTAACTGTTACAATTTACTAAATAAATTTTAACTTAGATTTTCATGTGGAAGATTATAATTGGTTGTTTCAATTTTGGTTCAAGAGTTTTCTCCATTAAAGCCCATAATCCAAATTACTCTTGGGTGAGAATGGGTTGAATAATTAGCTTGAAGGTTTACCTTTGGTCTGGGGTATTATGCATATAATATGTTCATGATTAATAGAAAGAATTGTACTTTGAGGAATGCAACCTCCCTGCTGAGAACTCGGTCCCATTATGTTTGCTAGGAATCTCAAGTTGTGACCTTTTCAAATACTGTAAGTACACTGATGCATTATAGGCCACCTGGACAAAGAATACAATAATATCACAATAGTTTTCCTTTTCCAGAAAACTTTCACTAGAGTTACTGGTGAGTGAATGTATGGATCAAAATGAAGTGGAGTTGACTTGCATTTCAATATTCCTTGCAGTTTGGAACTGACTATAACTAATACGAGTTTTGCGTTAACAAGCCTCCTTTTTTTTGTCTTTCTTTTAGTCTCCCCGAGTGAAAGAATTATCAAATTCTGAGGTAAGTAGCAGTGGTTTTTGAATTGTTAAAGCATAGGGTTTTGTTTTATTGTTAAGCACATTCTTTTTGTACTGTGTTTCCCCGAAAATAAGACCTAGCCGGACAATCAGCTCTGATGCGTCTTTTGGAGCAAAAATTAATATAAGACCCGGTCTTATTTTACTATAAGACCTTATAAGACCTTATTACTATAAGACCTTATTTTACTTACAGTAAAATAAGACCGGGTCTTATATTAATGCTCCAAAAGACGCATTAGAGCTGATTGTCTGGCTAGGTCTTATTTTCTGGGAAACACGGTATGTGCCTAAATGGGAATGAGAATTTATACCAGTGGATTTTATCTGAGTTTGAATGGACTTTGGCAGTAAATTGGTACCATTGAACTCATTTTATTTTTTAAAATGAAGTTTTGCTTAATCAGAAAACCTGAAGTTGTTTAGTCATTACATTGCAGTCTAACCTGATCTAAACAAGCCAAGCAAGGCATATATACCATATAAGCTTTTCTCTTCTAAAAATATCTCATTGCCATCCACAGGAACAGTTAAATATAGGTGTTTTGTTTTTATGGTCTTTATTTCTGAAACATAAAAACTTCTATGTTTCTAATCCCTAGGGGAGACTAAAATACTACAGTATCACTGAACCTCAAAAAACTATGCTAAGTGAGAGAAGCCAGACACAAAAGAGTGCATAGATTTTTGAGGTGCAGCCAACCTCATTCAGTGACTTTGAACAAAACGACATTATTTGCGGACCTGCAGTTGTGTATGTTTCTGTTACAGCTGTTTCCAACACCTGATCCCGAGGGTACTGTACTTCAAGTTCCAGAACAGATTTCTGGTCATCTACCTCAGCCTGCACAGCCAACTCAAGTCTCTCTCCAGCCCCCCACAGAGCCAGCAAAAACAGCTCAGGTAAAGCAGGGACACGCTTTAGTGGTCAACCTTCTGGGTCAATGAAGAAAGCAGAGAGTAATGTGGAACACACACACTGTAATAGGTTGATGTCTTGGTAGGGTTTGAAACAAGTTAGAAATTCTGTTTTCACAGTTGTAATGTAGGCAGTTAAGAGAGTTTTGCAAGTATCACAAAGGTTTTTCAGTAACAAAATAAGTTCATGATAGAAACATTCCAAACATCAAAAATTTGGGTGTTAATTTCTTGTCAGATTTTTACTAGATCATTATTATGTTTTACTTGAGAATGCAGCTGACTGAGTTCTTCTTGACACTTGGAGAATTGTTAGCTGTTTTGTTTTCTTTTTGTTCACTTATTTATTTTGTTTGTATTTATTAATACTGTCTCCCATCCATGATTTTCCTGTATTATTCTTTTTAAGATATTTGTCAGTTTTGTAAGGGTTGGTTTTATTAAGATGAGGTAATGTAATCTATAAATCCACATAATCAGACGCACAAATTTCTGAAAGCAGCCAAGGGAACAAAGGCCTCATCCCCCCCTCCCCCCCGCACTTTCCCCCTGCCCCGCTGAGTAGCTCCCACTCGTTTCCTTAAGGACCCTCAAATACTGTATGTAGCATGTGACCTTATGCTCTATGGTTAGAGTAAGGGTTTCAGAGTCTGTTCATTTATTAAATATTAGAGGTTCCTTTTTTTCCCCCCTAACATTTTAGATGGAAAGAAATAGAAAAAATCAGAATTGCCATTTTTGTACACCCCAGTGGTGGTCTGCCTTTAGAACCACCGCTTTGAGCGCTTCCAGTTTGTCGTGGTACTGACTTCATTTAACCTTTTCATCACCCAAGCTTTCCATGTCTGCCCATGTGGGAAAAGATACAGTTGTCTTATGAAACTGATAGAAAGATGGAGTTCATTTTACAAACAACTTAAGTAGAATGTATATCCCTCCACTAAGCAAGGGATGATTGTCCAGGTTTTAGAGAGGATTAGTTTAGCCCTTAAAAGACCTGGAATCTCCAAATTGGGTGGCTTCCTGAAGGGGCAGCCAATTTAGATCCTCCCTGTGTGTTTCCATATGTTACACTGGGAGATTTTTTTAAACGGGAAGAACCCAGCTTCGTGTTTTTCACCCTTGTCGAGGGGAACAGGGATCTGAGAAATATAAAATTGAAATGTGGCTACATATAGAACTTCATGTGGGTTTGAGAATTATCTTTCTAATTGTGTTCGACTCAGGCTGACGTTCAGCTCTGGTTGCTTCCTTGGCGTGCATGTCCTCCCACTGCAGGGAATGCCCTGGGGACTAGGATGGCCTCACCTGGAGTTGAAGAAAATTGCTGCCAAGTGGATGATTCCTCTACAGATGACCATTAGTCACCTCCATGCTTAATAGTCCATGCAATGACTTTATACCTTTCAATGCTTTTTAGGCTGATTCTTCAGGAGCAAGTTCACAAGAAACCAAGATCCCCATCAGTCTAGTACTAAGATTAAGGTAAGCAGACATTTTTGTTTTGTTTTCTGAATATTGCGAATATGCTGTTTTCTCTTCGAAAGTTACTCCTTATTCCAATAGTCTGTGCCTGAGAGTAACTGGATAGGATTGTATGTCCTTCCAGCAGCAAGTTGGCTTGTAGGTGTATTGTTTCCCTGAGAAATAATAGCAACATTGTGAGTCCCTGGGGTTAACAAGTCAACTGATAACTCACATTCTCTTGGTTGTTTCTCCACTAACAGTGACGACTTTGCGTTTGCAGGATAGCTATTTAAGTTAGGAGTGTGATCTGTATTTGAGGAACAGTTTTTAGGGGAGCAGCACTAGTTGATGTATCTGCAAAATTAGTCTTGTGATTATGACCATATAAAGGTCATGGACTCTGAGACCAACTAACCCAAGAGTGGAGCGCTTTCTGATCATGATAAATCAAATAAAGGCCTTGTTCTTAAAAAGATGAAAGGAAAAACCTCTAAGCATGTTTTTAGTCTTTTTCTCTATTTTACAGTAAGTATTCTTAATTGATAGTTCTTGGTTGGGGCATCTGGAGAGTCCCTGACAATCAATTCACAGGAAGTGGCATCGGTGGTGATCTGTTTATTTTAACCCTTTCTCCCTCTGCAGATAGTTGGATTAGGATTCAAGAGCATTCTTGTCTGTTGTATTAGCTGTCTGAATAGCTATGGCTGTTGTATTGCTCTACTGAGGTCTTTGTACTCATAAATGCATTTTAAAAAATTAATTTCAAAAGCATCACCTGAGGTAGCTCAGGCCTTCTTTAACTATTAGTAACATTTTAAAAATAGTTCCACTGAATTACCATTGCCTAATTCCTTCCTCTTGGTATGACCATAATTAGAGATAAAGACAGCAAGAGCTGTTTTGAGCATGTTTTGATTTTACCACTAGGAGCAATGAAATTATGCTATAAATATGAAGAAAGCAGATTTGGTTACCTTTCCTTTACAGAAGCTTATTCAGTAAACCTCGTTTTATCTCAAATAGTTCTGAATTAATAGAATGTTTTGATAATCTTATCCTATTTTAATTGTACATAAAGAATACCACTTGTGTCTTTTCAAAATTTTCTTTAGAAATCTTATAGCAGTTATATAGCAGTTAATAGACAGTACAAAAATTCTATTTGACATGTGCTTCAGGAAGGTGGAGAAGGTACTTTTTTAAGTGACATAGTTAGCTTTTGAGAAGGTGGGTTTTTTTAATGGACTCTATTGCGACCCTGCTTATGGAAGACTAGGCTAGATTCTTATTCTCAGTAATAAAGACTTTGAAGTTAAATGTTTAGAAGAGGTTTAATCCAGTTAGCATATTGTCTTTGAAGGTGTTTGTGTTTGGCCTGCCAGATAAATAACTAAAATGATGCTGAACAGTCTATCTTAATTTTATTCTGGTTTCAGAAAGAATAACTGAACAGTTATGTAGGCAGCAGACTACATGTAGCACTTTTGGCTATTATGGAAGGATACCAAGAAAAGAGAAAATGAAATGCCTCACTTGGTAATCAAGTCGAGGTTCGAAGTTGATTTGTATTATGTACTAACATAGCTAAAAACAAATTTAAGGTAGTATACATGCAGAAGTGAAAGTCTGTGTATGCAAATGCACAAAGGAGGTGAAGTGCAGGGGAAAAGTCACCTTGGGGCAGGTTGTGTTGGAGATGGGTAGCTGTATTTTAGGCACAATTTCAGTAACATCCTCAAGTATTTGTCAGATACACCTAAGCCCTCTGCATTGTTTAGATAAAAAATAGATTCGGATCCTAAGTGATCAGGCGTGTCTGCCTTTAGACATAATGTTCTAATTTCTCCACCTTCAGCCAGAATCTCCAGGGAGGCTGGTTAATCTCAGTACATGGTGTGTGTGGTGCGTGATCACTGTAACTGCCCCTCACCAGTTACAGGTTTGAACAGGGACTCTCCTAAGCATAGGGAGAGTGGGGTGGGAGTGGAGGTGAGGCTGAAAAGGGCATCCTATGCCAGTTTAATCACACCTCCCTGTGCTCAGACACATTTTCCTCTTGGTTTTATATGATCATCTTACTGGGAATAAGGATGGGAGTAGGGATATAAAAACATGAGTTTTTTATATCGATCACTGGAGGACATATGTTAAAAGGTTTGTCGGACAATCAGATGATCACTGTGAGTTGCTTGCTCTGAGCCCTGCAGCGTGAGCTCATTAGGACAAATCGTATGATCTGTGGGAATAGAGCAATCTTTGTGGAGGCACAGCTTTCCTAATATATGTTGGCAGAGTCTGTATGCGTAAATTCAGAAATTGATTTTACACATTCTGTTTTCTTTCATAGGAATTCAAAAAAGGAACTAAATGATATTCGATTCGAATTTACTCCTGGGAGAGGTGAGGCATTGAAACAAAATAACTTCTAATTTGTTTAATGAAATGTGTGGTGAAGTTTTTGTCCTTTAGATATATTTTGCTGTTACAGGATTATACAAGTGTTCCTGATTTAAAGAGTTATGGAAGCATATGAATAAAATAAAAACGCAATTTAGTTACTACTAACTTCATTTAGAAATTCTAGTACAGTTGACCTTTGAACAACATGGGTTTGAACTGCGTGGGTCCGCTTATACGTGGATTTTTAAAAAATACTGTAAATGTATTTTTGTCTTCCTTACGATTTTCTTAATAACGTTAGGAGAATGTTACTAAGCTTACTTTATTGTTAGAATGAAGCATATAATACATATAACATACAAAATATGTATTAATTGACTTTTTATGTTAGTGGTAAGGCTTCCAGTCAACAGTAAGCTCTTAGTGGTTAAGTTTTTGTGGAGTCCAAAGTTATCCGACTACACTGGTGATCAGAGCCCCCAACCCGCCCCCTGCATTGTTCAGGGTTAACTGTTTAATACTAACAGTAATTAATATAGCTCTAATTGACTGCTTACTTTAGGCCAGGCGTGTGCTAAGCATTATCTCATTAAATTCTCAATACAGCCTCATAAGGAAAGATTACTATCCACATTGTATAGGTGATGAAATCAGTGCTTAGAGAGAGGTGAAGTAACTTGTTGCAGTTCACACAGCTGGGAAGAGGTGTAGCTGGAATTCAAACGCAGATCTGTCAGAGTGCAAAGTTCTTGCTCTTACCACTGAACATGGTTGTCTTCCATGACAATAAAGAAGAAACAAGGCTTCCAGTCTCCTCTCTGAGGCTGAAGCTAAGCCCCGTCATGCATAGTTTTTAGCCATGAGCTTCTCCCTGGGACAAGGCTTGTTGCCTTCGTTACTCACAGTTCAGATTTGGGAAGTGGCCAGCAGCCAACTGATATCTGGCCTGTGTGCCATGCTTACTCTTCTTGCTGTCTCAGTATCATCAACAACTATTAAAGAGAACAGATGAAGATGTACCGAGGTGTACCCGTTTTACTTTTCTAAAGCCAGGCAGAGTTACATTTTAAAGAACTAATTTAAATCTCTGGTCATCTGCTCAAATGTGTGCACAACCCTTCCCCAGTCCTCCCATCCCCTCTGAGGGGTTCAGTGTTCAGTCTTCAGGAGGCAGCCCCACTGAGTCAGAGGTGAAAGTAATTGGGGATACTCTCCTCATCTTCAGTTTCTTGGTACACCCATTGCTCAGATTATACCACCTGGAATAAGTAAATATGAAGAGAAGCCCACCAGAAGAAAAAAGAAAATGATTTTAGCAAAAAGCATGGAGTATGACCCCCAAAGAGAAGAAATTACATTTAGTTCTCTCAAGACGTAATTGAGAAAAAAAATCACTTTTATTATTAGCCCTGGAGATGGTGCATGCTCGTCATCATGTCTCAGAGCTCACTGGGCTCAGGTCCAGGCCTGCCCTCAGAATAGGAGTTTTCTTCTGCAGCATCACTGTCAGGTGCTCTCCCAGGAAGGGCCTGAACCCACCTAAGTTACACCATTATCTAGAAAGTTATCTTTACATTGAGCTGAGATTTGCCATCTGGTGGTATTGATTTGGCCCTCTCGCTAGACCTGTGAGAATCCCTCACATAAAATAATCTCAGTCGTAGGAAAAACCTTTGAGCGGGAGGAAGACTCCTGCCTGCCTTCGTGGTCCTGTAGATTTAGCAGCTGAAATCTGGCAGCGCCAGCATCCGCTCTGAGAGTTAGCAGTGACATGCATGTACCAGAAATGGAGCACATCTTTTTTGTCCTTGCAGATACAGCGGAAGGTGTCTCTCAGGAACTCATTTCTGCTGGCCTGGTCGATGGAAGGGATTTAGTAATAGGTAACTTGCTTTGTGCCTTTGTGCCCCTGTGTCTCCGTCTGTGCAGTTAGGACCAAGAATACTAGGCTTTGATTCCACTGAGCATGTCTAACGATTCTTGAAATGGTTCTTAGCTTGGCTGAACTAACAGTTCTTGGGGACAGGTCCTTACAACAAAAATCTCACTTCTGAGTTTGCTTTGTGACCCCCGAAGATAGTAAGCGAAAGCACACCCAGTTCTTTGAGAGACCCTGGTAGAAGTGATGGCAAAAGTCACAAGTTAATTTAAGTTTGGCTGTGTCTGACCCATTTTGGATGATGAACTCTACTTTTGTGGAGCTGAGGTAAGCAAAAATCCTTAGAGATATAGTCCTAGAAAAAGCAGGAAGACACAGGCCATAGGTACATATTACTGAAGGAAAAGACCAATGTCTAGGGAACATCAGCAAAGTTTTTCTGTAAAGGGCCAGCTAGTAATAGTTTAGGCTTTGGGGGCCATGTACAGTGTCTGTTGTTTTTAACCACCCTTAACTCACAGGCAGAATAGAAATAGGCCACAGGCCATAGTTTGCTGATTCCCAGTCTGGGGCTTTCTGGCCCCTGAATAAACAAATCATACTTCTTTCACCTGAGTGTCTTTCCTAAGTTAATACAGCATGCTAAAGAAAGTTAATATGACAATGATTCAAGATGTATTTGTGCTACTTGAAGTTGAGTTAAAAGATACTTTCATTTGGGGAGTGGTTTATCTTTCTGCTTCCATTTTGATTGTACATAGAAGATTCTAAACTACGATTTAAGTTCTTAAAATATGGTTGAAAGTGGATTTACTAAGCTTCTCATTACTTTCTCTGTTTGTATGATTACAGTGGCAGCTAATTTGCAGAAAATTGTGGAAGAACCCCAGTCAAATCGATCTGTCACTTTCAAACTGGTATTCATCTCTTCCTCCTCCATGTTAAACCATCTTACTTTTTTTTTTCATACCAGCAGCCCTTTCAGACCAGCTTCCATATTCCCGGGGTGATGAGAATTATAAAATATAGTGATTGTGTTCAGTTAGTGCCCCCAAGCCCTGGGCTGAAATCTTCCTTTGAGTGGCCTCCCTTCCTCTGCCCCTCCCAGGAAGTCTCCTACCTCAGGCCCTTGACTATTCTTAGGAGAGATTGTTAGCCAGCTGGACTCCAGCTATGTGCCCAGCCACCACCCTTTCTGGAAGAGACACCTTCGTCCACCTCCTGTTTGTAGCCCAGGGACCTGTCCCCCACTGCCTGCCTTCTCATAGTCCCCATATCAGTTTTAATTGCTACCTGTAGTTTTGTTTATAAATAGCCACAGCTTCTCGTTTTGTTTGGTCCTTAGGCATCTGGTGTCGAAGGCTCGGATATTCCCGATGATGGTAAACTAATAGGATTTGCCCAGCTCAGCATCAGCTAAACCACAGCCCTGGAAGAGGCGGCCTAAGGAGATTCCACACATACGTATCTCTGTTGCTTCTGTTGGCCTAAACCCACTACTGCCAAAGAACCCAGCAACAAACCTCCCAGCTAGGAGCTTTAGAGGTCTTTCTTTATGTTCTTCCTGCCATCATTCCCCCTTTTTCCCACAGGGAAAGAAAAGTTGGATCACCAGTGGCCAGCATCCCTTTAAAGAGTTCCGTTTGTAAACTTACTGCACATGTCCCCTGTCTTCCTCCGTCTGAGAAGCGGCCTGTGTGCTTCAAGGCACAGGAGGGAGATTTCTCAGCTCATCTTGCCTTACTCCAGTGATGACACTGGGTGGAAAGTAGCAGCTATATTGGGCTTCCTCGTGCTGCCTATTCTCCCACACCTGACAGGATGTGGGCATTTTGGGATATCTCTTTACCCCACTGAAGTAGCAATTAGAAGTTGATTGTTCATCTGGAGCCCAGAGAATTTAATTTAGGGTTTGTTTGGTTTTTTGTTTTTTGTTTTTTTGTATCTGATGTGAATTCTAGCAACCTTTGTTAGGAAAAAGCACAGCCTCAGATGGAGGCAGCCTAAACTGTGTTCTAGTTTTGTTCATGATGTTCCTAAGCGTTTTGCTGAAGCTGCTCTCAGGCACCCCTCTTCACCACTCCCTCCAGAAAGGGTTGCTAGCCTTAACTTCAGCTGGTGCAAAACATCTGACTGTAGTCAGACTTCAGCCATCAGATCCTTCAAAGGAAAACTTCAGACTGTTTTTAGAGAAAACATCACGGAATGGATTGCAAACGTGAATTTTCCCAGCAGTGGTTTTTGAACAGGAAAAATCATAACTCATTTCATTGTGGAAGTATTTATTTTCAGAATTTAAAAAAATGAAATTGAAGAAAAACTGCTCCTCAATCCTCCCATGGGAATCAATTTGCCTGGCCTCCGAGTCATGAGGAAATGCAAGGCTGAGATTTCTGCAGCAATAAAGGAGATTCACATTGGGCCCGAGAGGCCTGCCTTCGGCCCCCTCGCCTGCACTGACCCTTTGGAGGGGGTCCCCACTGCGGTGCGCTGAACCTGACCCAAGGCGGAAAGGGAAACCACATGTGCCGTGACTTTTAGGATTTATGAGTAGACAGTGTTCATTTGATTTTCTACAGAAATAATATAAATTATTCTTTAGGTTTTTAAAAAAGAGCACTCATAATGCAATATGTGAATTATCAGTGGGGTTAATTTTTTTTTTTTGTCCTACTGTTTCACAGTCAGCCTTTGCTTAACTGCAAATAGCCCTAACAAGTTTTGTATATGAAAGGTGTCCTCAATCTGGCCTTAAAACAACACACAAAGAGGGACTGTGGCCCCATAAAAATGGGAGAGTTGCCTCTTACAGAATGGCTTCAGTCCTTTCCAGCATTGTTGGTCTGAGTAACAAGATGGCTTCACCTAGTTTTCTCTTGTAGCATCTCTGAAAGCTTTCCCCACAGCTGACTTGCTAAAGTTCTTATTTCATCCTGAGCTTATAGTTTTAGTCCTGGGCTTGCTTCACCTACCCTGGATGCAAAGGCATGTTGGGAAGGAATGGACGTGGGGGAGAGGGTAAGGGCATGAATTGGAGATGAGCGTTGGGAAGTAGATTAGAGGATCAGACACCAAAGCCTATGATCCCAGCAGGATTGTTAACAGGAGGGAGCCTGCTGAGCCTGGAGAGAGTAAAGAAGATGGATTAGATTGCTGGAAAAAATATTTAGCTTCCCTTTCTTTCTTTCTTCCTTCCTTCCTTCTTTCCTTCCTTCCTTCCTTCCTTCCTTCCTTCCTTCCTTCCTTCCTTCCTTCCTTCCTTCCTTTTCTCTTGGAGGCAGGTCGAGGGAGGACAGGGAGATGTTGGAACAGGTATGAAAAAAAGATAGTGTCCTCTTTGGCACAAGACTAGTGGCTTACCTTAGAGTCTGTGTTTTGGTGGCAAACAAGCCCATCATAATGTACTTTTGAATCCAAGAGGTGGTAGCATCACTCTGTTCTAGCTTTCTGTTTGGAGATGGTCTAAAGCCCAGGCTGGGAGGAAGCGGCAGCCCACCCTCCTGTTCCATTTCTCCAGCCCGCCGTTACCTTTGAACTGCAGTGGGACAGGCATGACAGTAGAAGTGGGCTAGGGCTTTCTCTTTCCTTTCAGTTCGTTTTTTGCCCTGCTGGGAATTAGGAGTCAGACACCAAACCCAGGACAGTGTTATTTTTCTTCTGCATGATGTATGGTGGACTCCCTTTGCTGCCTTATGCAGTGATGCTGAGAAAATAAGTGAACAGAAACTTCCCAGGTGGGACAGCATGTGACCGAGTGAGTGACCTGGCTCCTCTCCAGGAGTGGTGATTCAAGGTACATCTCTGTCCTGAGGTCCCCAGGATCACTGGCCCCTGGGGTAGGGACTAACTTTAGCACAAGGTAACATGTGCCAATGCTATTTGTGAAATGTATGGTCTTTCTAAATGACTAATGGATTTGTTTGGGTTTTTTGCTTAAGTTTTGAACCAAATCTAGAGCCAGATGATACTATTTAATAATCTGGAGGATAGAATAATGGTGTATCAATAAATGGAGGTTCCTCCTTATGACGTATGCTAGATTATGAAAGATGTAAAATATTTGACTTTTTTTCCCCTTTTTTTGACTTTGTATTTTGCTGCATGTTTCCATCATTTTTAATCAATAAAGAGGAAATTGTCTGTCATGGTGTAAGGATTCTTTACTTTAGTCGCTATGGTGGGGAGTGGGTCAGGGAGTCACTACTAACTTTAATTTTTCATGCGAATAGAAAAAAGCCAAAGTGCACATTAACTAAAGAAAGTATATATCTACAAATCACAACAGCTTAAAACCTTTGTACAAATGGGCAAACTGAAATCCCGGAAGAGAGCAAGGTAAGATCTGCCCAAGGGGATTTCACAGGGTGAGATAGGGAACTCCTTGTATTGACCTTTTCTAACTGATTCTGTTCGTACTGTTGGGCAGGGGAAAGACGCCAGATTCAAGTCCTTGGGAGTAGAAAGTTCAGAGCAGCGCTGAACTTGTCCCTATTTGGCTTTGATGTTGCAATGGTGGGATTTCATGTAAGATTCCAGACCCCTCCGTATTCCTCCACCTCCCAGATAAGTAATCTCTCTGATCGTAAGTCCTTCCCACCAGAAGATGGCCTTTGAACCACGAGAGGACTGCGTGTGGCTCCTGGTAATCTAGAGCTCAAGTCTGGAAGCCTTGGAGTGACAATAACACATCTGATTGAATTTGCATTCAAGATAAGCAGGTTGTAAATGTGGACTCTGATTATTGTGGGGACAGAAAGGAGGTACCAGTAATTTAGAAGTGATCATGGAATCTGGGGGGGCAAGGGGACGAAGCAAGAGTAAATAGAGCCTCTCCACATGCCTGTTCTCTCTAACATTATCAGAGCTTGTTCAGAGGCCTGATTCCCTAGCTCTGCCTCTTCATAGTCATATTGTTCAGTGCGGCAGTTCATGGATTCTTCCTTTGGGTCAGCTCACCTACCCCTTTATTTTTTAGAGCACTTTAAGTCTCATAGCAAAATTGAGCAGAAAGTATGCAGAGTTCCATATAACCCCTGAACTCACACATGCACAGACCCCCCCCCCGCCCCTGCACTGTCAACATCTCGCACCAGAATAGTACATTTATTACAGTCGACGAGTGAACATACATTGACACGTCATTATCACTCAGAGTCCATAGTTTACACTCAGGTTCACTCTTGCTGTTGTGCATTCTGTGGGTTTGGACAAATGTGTAATGACATGTACTCATCGTTACAGGATCAGAATAGTTGCACTGCCCTAAAATCCTCTGTATGCTTGCTGCCTGTTCATTCCTCCCTCCCCTCTAGTCCCCGACAACTGCTGATCTTTTTACCATCTCCATGGTTTTGCCTTTTCCAGAATGCCATAAAGTTAGAATCATACTGCATATAGCCTTTTCAGAATAGTTTCTTTCACTTGGTAAGAAACATTTGAGGTTTCTACAGGTCTTCATGGCTTCATAGTTCATTTCTTTTTAGCACTGAATAATGTTCCATGTCTGGATGGACCAGTTTGTTATCTGTTCACCTACTGGTTGCTTCTGAGTTTTGACAGTTATGAATAAAGATGCAGTAAACATTGTGCAGGGTTTTGTGTGGATATGAATTTTGAACTCCTTTGGGTAAATACCAAGGAGCCCAATTGTGGATTGTAAGAAGCCACCAACTGTCTTCCCAAAGTGGCGGTACTATTTTGCCTTCCCATCAGTGAAGGAGAGTTCCTGTTGCTCCACATCTTTGCCAACATTTGGTGGTGTCAGTGTTTTTAGATTTTGGCTGTTGTAACAGATGTATAGTGCTATCTCATTTTAATTTGCAATTCTCCAGTGATATAATGTTGAACATCTTTTCAAATGCTCATTTAGATCTGTTTATTTTCTTTGGTGAGATGTCTGTTCAGGTCTCTTGCCCATTGTTAATCACGTTGTTTGTTTCCTTATTGTTGAGTTTTAAGAGTTCTTTATATATTTTGGGTAACAGTATTTTTTATCAGATATGTCTTTTGCAAATGTTTTTTCGAGTCTGTGGCGTGTCTTATTGTCTTAACAGTGTCTTTTACAGAGCAAAAGGTTTAATTTTAATGAAGTCTGGCTCATCCATGATTTTTTTCATGGATTATGCCTTTGATGCTGTATCTAGAAAGTCATTACACAATGTCATCTAGATTTTCGCCTATGTTATCTTCTACAAGTTGTATAGTTTTGCAGTTTACAATGTGGCTTGTGATGCATTTTGAGTGAATTTTTGTGACAAGAGTAAGGTCTGTGTCTAGATTTGGTTGTCTAGTAGTTCCAGCACCATTTGTTGAAAAGACTACTTTTGCTCCATTGTATTGCTTTGGTCTTTTGTCAAAGATCACTTGAATCTGTGAGTCTATTTCTAGGCTCTCTATTATATTCCGTTGATCTATTATTTGTCTATTCTTTTGCTAATACCACACCGTCCTGACTATTGTAGCTTTATAGTAACTTTTTTTTTTTTTTTTAAGGGGAACAGGACTTTATTGGGGAACAGTGTGTACTTCCAGGACTTTTTCCAAGTCAAGTTGTTGTCCTTTCAATCTTAGTTGTGGATGGCGCAGCTCAGCTCCAGGTCCAGTTGCCGTTGTCAGTTGCAGGGGGTACAGCCCACAATCCCTTGATGTTAGAGGGGATGTGCTCCAACCAGCTGAGCTATCTGGGAGCTCAATGGCAGCTCAGCTCAAGGTGCTATGTTCAATCTTAGTTGCAGGGGGCACAGCCCACCATCCCTTGGGGAGTCGAGGAATCGAACTGGCAACCTTGTTGTTGGGAGCCCACTAGCCCATGTGGGAATTGAACCGGCAGCCTTTGGAGTTCAGAGCATGGAGCTCTAACCACCTGAGCCACCAAGCTGACCCCTTTATAGTAAGTCTTGACGTCAGCTATTGTCAGTGCTCTAACTTTGCTCTTCTCCTTCAATATAGTGTTGGCTATTCTAGGTCTTTTGTCTCTCCACATGAAGTTTAGAATCAGTTTGTCAATATTCACAAAATAACTTGCTGGGATTTTGATTGAGATTGTGTTGAATCACTAGATTAAATTGAGAAGAATTGGCATCTTGACAGTTTTGAATCTTCCTATCCATGAACATAGAATATCTCTCCATTTATTTAGTTCCTTGTTGATTTCCTTCATCAGTTTTGTAGTTTCTAACATATTTTGTTAGATTTATATCTAAGTATTTCATTTTGGGGGTGCTACTAGAAATGGTATTACATTTTCAATTTCAAATTCCATGTGTTCATTGTGGGTATGTAGGAAAGTGATTAGCTTTTGTTGATTAACCTAACATTCAGCAACCTTGCTATAATCACTTACTGGTTCCAAGAGTATTTTTGCCTGTTCTTTTGTTTTTTTTACGTACATAATCATGTCATCTGCAAATAAATAAAGACAGTTTTCTTCCTTCCCAGTCTATATACCTTTTATTTCCTTTTCTAGCATTATTGCATTACAGGATGTCCAGTATGATGTTGAAAAGCAATGGTGAGAGAGGCTGTCCTTGCTTTGTTCCTGATCTCAGTAGAAAAGCTAGTTTCTCAACATTAAGTATGACATTAGCTATAGGCTTTTTGTAGATGTTCTTTACCAAATTGAGGTCACCCTCTAGTCATAGTTTGCTGAGAGTTTTTATCATGCACGGGTGTTGGATTTTGTCAAATGCTTTTTCTACATCTATTGATGTGGTCATGTGATTTTTCTTAGCCTGTTGATGTGATGGATTACATTAATTGATTTTCAAATGTTGAACCTTCCTTGCATTAGCTGGGATAAATCCCACTTGGTCATGGTCCATAATTCTTTTTATACATTATTGGATTCAATTTGCTACTATTTTATTGAGGATTTTTACATCTTTGTTCATGAGAGGCGCTGCTTTCTAGTTTTCTTTTCGTGTAATGCCTTTGTCAAGTTTTGATAGTAGGGTAATGCTGGCCTTATAGAATAGGTTAAGAAGTATTCCCTCTGCTTCTGTCTTCTGCATTGAAGATAAAATCACACACACAGGCATGCACATGTGCACGCGCGCGCACACACACACACCATTATCATCATCATCATCATCGCCCATGTATATGACAGAAATGATGCAAAGAACAAGAGGGGAGAATTAGGATTATTTTGTTATGTGGTATTAGCACTACCTGTAAAGTGGTATAGTGTTCTTTGAAAATGGACTTCAGTTAGTTGTAAATATATATTGCAAACTCTAGGGCAACCACTGAAAAAAAAAGAAAAGAAAAGGTATAACTGATAAGCTAAGAAAGAAGAGAAAATAGAATGACATAAAATCTCAGTTAAAACTGCAAAAGGCAGAAAAAGTAGAAAACTTAGGAACAAAGAACAAGAGTAATGAACAAAAAACAGTAACAAATGTAGTAGATACTAATCCAACGGTGTTAATTGCTTTAAATGTTAATGGTCTAAAATATATCAAATAAAAGAGAAGAGACTGTCAGAGTGGATCAAAAAACAAGATCTAACTATATGTTGTCTACAAGAAACCCACACTTTAGATGTAGACACATAGATTAAAAGTAAATGGATAGAGAAAGATATAGCATGCTAACACTAACCAAAAGAAAGTGGGAGTAGCTATATTTCAGACACAGCAGACTTCAGAGCAAGAAACGTTATCAGGGATAGAGTATTATTACATAATGATAAAGGGGTCAGTACTCCAAGAAGACAATTCTTAATGTGTATTTGCCTAAAAGCAGTATCAAGGTACATCAGACAAAAATTGATGGAACTATAAGAAGCAAGACAAGAATCTACTATTACAGTTGGAGACTTCAACATCCTCTAATCAGAAATGAACAAATCCAGCAGGCAGAAAATCAGTAAAGACATAGTTAAACTGAACAGCACTATCAATCAACTGGATATAATGGACCTCTATAGATTACTCCCTCCAAAAACAGAAAACATTCTTCTCAAACTCACATTCAACAAGGTAGACTACAGGCCGGCCCGGTGACTCAGGCTGTTAGAGCTCCATGCTCCTAACTCCGAAGGCTGCTGGTTCGATTCCCACATGGGCCAGTGGGCTCTCAACCACAAGGTTGCCAGTTCAATTCCTCGAGTCCCACAAGGGATGGTGGGCTCTGCCCCCTGCAACCAAGATTGAACACGGCACCTTGAGCTGAGCTGCCGCTGAGCTCCCAGATGGCTCAGTTGGTTGGAACGCAGGCTCTCAAACACAAGGTTGCCGGTTTGACTCCCGCAAGGGATGGTGGACTGCGTCCCCTGCAACTAGCAACAGCAACGGCAACTGGACCTTGAGCTGAGCTGCGCCCTCCACAACTAAGATTGAAAGAACAACGACTTGGAAAAAAATCCTGGAAGTACACACTGTTCCCCCAATAAAGACCTGTTCCCCTTCCCCAATAAAAATCATTTAAAAAGAAAACAAGGTAGACCACATTCTGTGTCAAAACATATCTTAATAAATTTAAAAGAATAAAAATCACAATGTCTGCTCTCAGGTGACATTTCTATTCATTCAACTAGAAATGAATAACATGAAGATACCTAGAAAAATCTCAAAATACTTGGAGATTAAAGAACACATTTTTAAATAACAATTAGTTCAAAAAGAAATCTCTAGAGAAACTTAAAAATATTTTGAGCAAAATGAAAGTGAAAATACAATTTTTATCAAAATTTGTGGGATATGGCGAAAGCAGTGCTTAAAGGGAAATTTATAGCATTAAATATGTATATATTAGAAAAGAAGAAAGAACTGAAATCAGTAATTTAAGCTCTTACCTTATGAAACTAGAAAAAGGAGACCAAATTAAAGACAAAGGAAGTAAAAGAAAGAAACTTAGAACAGAAATCAGTTAAACAAACAGGAAAACAGTAGGGAAAACCAACAAAACTAAAAGCTTGTTCCTTGAAAAGATCAATAAAATTGACAAGCCTGTAGCCAGACTAAGAAAAAAGAGAAGACAAAATTGCTAACATCAGAAATGAAATAGAGGACATCATTACGAATTCTATAGACATTAAAAGGATAATAAAAGAATACTACAAACAACTCTATACCCACATATTTGACAACCGAGATGAAATGGACTAGTTCCTTGAAAGACAAACCAAAACTCACATGAGAAGAGTCTATAAACAGGCCTATATAAATTAAAGAAATGTGTCAATAACTAATACCGTGTTTCCCTGAAAATAAGACGGGGTCTTATATTAATTTTTGCTCCAAAAGACGCATTAGGGCTTATGTTCAGGGGATGTGATCCTAAATCATTTTAGGGCTTATTTTCCGATTAGGTCTTATTTTGGGGGAAACATGGTAACCTTCCAAAACAGAAAGCACTAGACCCAAATGGGTTCGTGAATGAATACTGCCAAACATTTAAGTAAGAAATTGTGGCAATTCTTTACAATCTTTTCCAGAAGATAAAAGCAGAGGGAATGCTTCCTAACTTTTCCTATGAGGTAGCATTACCCTAATATCAAAACCAGACAAAGACATTACAAGAAAATTAGAAAGCAGTATCTCTCCTGAACATAAATCCTCAATAAAATACTAAATCAATCCAACATATGCATAGATAATCTAATACATTGTTGTTCTTATTACTTTGAATGAACTGTTACCTGTTAGATCAACTAAGAAAAGGAAAAATAAAATATTTTATTTACTTTCACATATCCCTCCTCTGATGCTCTTCCTTTCTTTATGAAGTTTCAAGTTTCTGACTTCTAATTTTCCATCTTCCTGAAGTTCTTGTAACATTTCGGGTGAGGCAAAGTCTACTGATAAGAAATTCCATCAATTTTTGTTTGAGAACATCTTTATTTCTCTTTTACTTTTAAAGGATAATTTTACAGAATATAGACTTCTACGCTGGTGGGTTTTTCTCTCAACATTTGAGCTATGTCATGCCACTCTCCTCTTGCTTGCATGCTTTCTGAGGAGAAGTCAGTGTAATTTGTGTATTTGCTCCTGTGTAGGTAACGGGGTTTTTTCTCCTTCTCTGGCTTCTTTCAAGATTTTTTCTGTATCTTTGATTTTCTGCAGTTTAAATACAATAGGCCTAGTTGTAGATTTTTTTAGCATTTATCCTGCTTGGTGTTCTCTGAGCTTCCTGCATTTGTGCTTTGGTGTCTGACATGAATTTGGGGAAAATTCCCAGTCAATATTGTTTCAAATACAGTAGTACCTTGGTTTTTGAACATCTCCGTTGATGAACATTTTGGTTTACGAATGCCATAAACCCGGAAGTAAATGCTTCTGTTTTCGAACATGCCTCAGCAGTCGAACATGTCATGCGGCTTCCGCTGAGTGCAAGATCCTGAGGCCTAGCTGTCAGCTGTTTTCAAACGTTTCAGGCTTTTTTCCGCCATCTTGGCGCCTGGGGAGGCCTGCTGGGAACAGGACTTCTAAAACGACAATATGTCTGGAAGGCTGTGGTCCAAAGCCATTTTTGCTGGCTATAAACGGGGTCTCCGGAACCAGAGAGAGCACACAGCTCTTCTTAAAATTGAAGATGTTTATGCTCGAGATGAAACTGAATTCTATCTAGTCAAGAGATGTGCGTATGTGTACAAGGCAAAGAATAACACAGTGACTCCTGGTGGCAAACCGAACAAAACCAGAGTAATCTGGGGAAAGGTAACTCGTGCTCATGGAAACAGTGGTATGGTTCGTGCCAAATTCCGAAGCAACCTTCCTGCTAAAGCCATAGGACACAGAATCCGTGTAATGCTGTACCCCTGAAGGATTTAAACTTACTGAAAAGTAAATAAAGTGGATTTGTTCTCTTGTAAAAAAACAAAACACAAAAAAAAAAACGTTTCAGAACTCGAATGGTCTTCCGGAACGGATTCCATTTGAAAACCGAGGTACCACTGTATTTCTTCTGTACCTATTCTCTTTCTGGTATTCCCATATGCCGATGTTACACCTTTCGTACTTGTCCCATGGTTCTTGGCTATTCTGTTCCGATTTGTTTGTTTCCACTTTTTTCCTTTCTGCTTTTCAGTTTTGAAAGTTCCTATTGACATATCCTGAAGCTCAGAGAGATTCTGTCTTCAGCTTTATCCAGCCTGCTAATGAGCACATCAAAGGCATTCTTCATTTCTTTTGAACTGTTTTTAATCACTGGCATGTCTTTTTCTTAGAATTTCTATCTCGCTGCTTACATTACCCACGTGTACTTGCATGTTGTCGACTTTTTCCATTAGATCCCTTAGCATATTTTTTAAAAGGCCCAATCTGGTAATTCCAACATCCCTGCCATATCTAAGTCTGGTTCTGCTGCCAGCCATATCTCTTCAAACTGTGTTTTTGTCTTTTAGCGGGCCTTGTATTGTTTTCTGTTGAAAGCCAAACATGGTGCACTGGGTAAAAGGCATTCTTGTAAAGAGGGTGTTAGTGATGTGGTAAGGTGTGGGGAAAGGGACAGTGTTCTGCAGCCCTGTGATTAGGCTTGTCTTTAGTGACCTGACGAATTTCACATGTGCTTCTCAGTGTCCCCACCCCTTTAAGTCCGACAGGATGGCTAGAGGGGGTGGAATTGGACATTTCCCTTCCTCCGAGTCATTTAGGCCCTGATAAAACCCCAGCGGCTTAGGCTCTGGTTAACTAGTCTCTCTTGTTAAGAACAGAATGCTCTCATATATTTCAAAATGGGTTTCTTTCGCACGCTGCAGGGGTCACAGCATTTTTCTCTGATATTCACTGGGAGAACCTGGTAGAGCTGCTGGAGGTAAAATGCACAAAAGGGAGAGGAGCCCACTTTGGAGTTTTTAACTCTCAGCTTTATCCACATTGAGCCTCCAGCAATTTCTCAACTACAGTTCAGGTTTTCCTACTCTGTTGTTGGTTCCTGTGCAAACTTCTGTTTGTGGATTTCTACTCCAGTAATTTATACTTCTCTGTGTGTACCTGTGTGTCCCTCCAATTTGAGAGACAGCAGTATACCCTTTGACCCGACTTCTCTGGTAAATCCTAAGAAGAGCTTTTGACTTTTCAGTTTGTTCAACTTTTTACATGTTAGGATGAAGGGACAACTTTCAAGTTCCTTACATATTGGACTGGAAATCGAAAGTCGGAACCCAGTTTCTATTTACTAGAATCATTAATTCTCAAATTTGGAAAAGATTTGAGACATCATCTGTGCATCCCAATAGGCAATGTTTCAGAAATACCGCCCCATCCCCCAGGCACACACACCACCACCACCCTCTGCTCCTCGGACAGGTGATGCCCAGTGATGTACTGAATACTTCCTGCAAACAGTGTGTTCATTCCACAAACAGCTTTGGTGGTTAGAAAACTCCCGTTACACCCCTCTTTGGCTTTAGTTGTGCCCTTGAATGAAGGCAGGCACAAGGAGAAGAGGAGGGAGACAGCCTGCAGGTTCTTCCTGACGGGCCAGGGGCAAACCCAACCCTGTCCTGCAGTCTCCCAGAAGGCGGTGGGGGTGACCAGACCCCTTGGAGAAGTCACAGACCAGCACCCATGCTTGTGTTGGAGACAGCCTCTCAAGTCAGTGAGACCACAGGGCAGAGCAAGGCCCTTTGGGGCTACAGTGATGTTGGGAGGGCTTCCTCAAGGAAGAGAGCGGGTGGTGGGCCTTGAAGCACCATGGGGAGCCTTTGGCAAAATGGTTGGAATGGGGGATAGTGACAGGAGAAAGAAGTTAACCAGAAAATTAGGATTTGGGGACTGTAGACGTCAAGTGAAGCCTTTGGGATTCATCACCTCTGTTCCAAGATTCGGGGATCATGTTATAGTTCCAACTATGGAAGGTCTTGTCTCACTCGTGTCAGGAGTCTCCTCATCATCTATCTGTCTCCACGTTTAGAATCACACACCAAGAAATGGAAGAATCCTTAGAGACCATCTAGTTCAAGCTTTCCCTTTACACACATGGAGAAATTGAGTCCCATAGGGGTGGAAGGGGCAGATTTAGGATTACAATGAATGAGTAGCAGAGCCCAAGCTTCTTGCCTCCTAGCTCCAGCTCCCTTGGCTACTTGGAGCCAAAAGCAGCAAAAATCCTTTCCCTGACTGGAACGAGGAAGTCATGAGGACTCAGTTCTCCCCACCCCACCCCCGCCAGGTCTCCGCCATAATAGGAACTCCTAACTGGGGGTGGCCACAGGTAGCATCCTTTTCTGGGCAATTCAGTTGTGATGCTGAGCACAAGAACATGCAAGGAGGTAGGTGAGGAAGAAAAGGTAGAGCTGGGGACACTGGTGAGCCTGGTGGGAGTTCGGGGTGGGCGGCAGAGAGGAAAGCACTCTCCATATGCAGCATCGTGGGAACTTGCCTCTGCCCTGCCCTCACGTGCTGATTAGCAGGCAGCCAGACGCTGTGCCAGCCAGGCAGCCAGGTGGATACAAGCACATTGTATCCAGAAATGCCCTGTACAGCCTTGTTCCTTGTAAGGCCTTTACCCATTCCCTGCCCAGCTCTTAAAATGGTTCAAAATTCAAAACATGAAAAGGCTTTTCTATGCACAAGCAAATGCGTGGATGTGCATGCAAGCATACACGTGTATTTTTCCCTAACGCTCTCTAGTCCGTCATTCCCCACCTCCCAGGACTGAACCAGACACCTGCCAAGCCCTGATCTACCTCCACCCAGGAAGACTTTCTGCGGGAGAAGGATGGGGGCAGGGGTGGTATCTTTGGGAGATTCCTCTTTCACGTCCTGCCTTTCTGTTAGGCCCCAGTCCTGTAAGAATCCTGACTCCAGCAAGGGTAGGGCTTCCCCAGCTGGGCGGGTGGTAGAGGGAGACTTTGTGTTTTTCTGTTATCACTGAGATTGCCTCGGGCGCTAGGGCTACTCTGGGGCAGCTTGCATTTGCTTTTATCTGGGGATTGTGTTTATGGTTTGTTCTTTGATTAGAGTAGAGCTCAAAATGCAATTCTTGGCTCTTCTGTAATTGCTCTGCATTCTTGACTTGTCTTTGGTGCTGGAAGGGAAAGGCATTTATGCCCTGGGTGGGTCTCCTGGCCTTCCAGCTGCCCTGGAACTGACTGGTGTTGCATACTACCAGGTGCCAGAGACCCACCGGAGAAAGAGAAGCTGTTCAATGTCAAGGAGTCACTGTCAGATTGGGCTCCTGATGAAGTTAACAAATACGCAGGCGGGGTCCTTGATGCTCTCCTGACTTATCCTCCGCAGCCCACTGTGGGCTGCACCCTAGGAGGGATTTGTGTGTCCCCCTGAGTATTGCAACTGCTGTCAGAATGTGTTCTACTGTGGTGAGAGGGGTTTGAGCTGGATGTGAGTGGTGTGGGACGTTGCAGTTAGTGGGGGTAGGAGCGTGTGCTGTGTAATAAGCTAACGCTCGCTCCTGTGTGCTGAGCCTGAGACGGCCCTCGTGTTCTGCTCGTGATACCGGTATCTATCCCACAGTCAATAAAGTGTGCTCGGAGTCTGCAATCCAGAGTGGACTATGTTTTCATCAGATTCTGTCCTCCGCGGGTGGCTGAGGTGTTGAAGGTGGAGCTAAGCAAGGTGGGATTAAACATTAATTACTGCGGCTGCCATCACGGCCCACAAGAGCAAGCAACCCAGGATCAAGGTGCAGAGCTGTTGGGTGGCCCAGGGCTGAGGACGCGGTGACCAGTAGACATGGCTCAATTTTCTGAGGTCCTGGCTGAAATAGGCGACTTTGGTCGCTTCCAGATACAGCTGATGATACTACTGAGTGTCCCCAACTTCCTGACTGCCTTCTACATGTTTGCCCAGGTCTTCATGGTCCTGGATGAGACCCATCACTGCTCCGTGGACTGGGTCAAGAACCACACTTGGAACCTGAGTGCTGCTGAGCAGCTGTCCCTAAGCGTGCCTTTGGATGCCGCAGGCAAGCCTGAGCCCTGCCTCATGTTCCGGCCGCCCCCTGACGGTGCCAGCCTGGAGGACATCCTCAGCCACCGCTTCAATGAGACACAGGCTTGCGAGATGGGCTGGGACTACCCTGAAGACAGGCAGCCATCCCTGATGAATGAGGTAGGCTGCCCATGTGCCGGTCTGGGCCCTCCGTTTCGGGTCTGTCACTTCCTCTGTCTAACCCTCCGCCCTCGGTCACTGGTGTTGCCTCTGTATCTCCCCATTCCTGAATGAATAACCATTGATATGCCTTTTTTTCTCTTTGTCCTCTGCCTCTACCTCTCCATCCATTTTTTCTGTCTGCACTGTCTGCCCATGCATCCGTTCACGTTGGCCTGTCCTTCTGTCTTTCTTCCTCCTTCTCTGCCCAGTTGCCTGCCTTTTTTCCGCCCGCTCCTATTTTCCTATCTTTATGCCTTTCTCTCTCTCCCATGTTCCCATCTGTCTGTCCATTGGCCTTCGTCTTTCAGTTGCCTCTGCATGTCTGCCTGCTTACCTCTCTTCCTGTGTCTTTCTCACTCTCTTATGCTGTCCCTTCCCCTGTCCATTTGTCTGCCTTCCTGCTGGCTTGACTTGGGCTTCCTCCCTTTCAGCTTCTCTCTCAGTCTCCGCCTGCCTGCCTCTGGGAGCATGTGACTCTAGAACTCTATCCTGTAGATACCTGAGCATTTGCTCTTGCGAATAAATTCATTCTCTTGGAGGGACCCAGCCCCCTACTCCCACTCCAGCCACCTCAGAGCAGGGAGAGCCCTGGGAAGCATGGAGGCCCTCTGTTGCATCCCAGATGGCGAGGTCAGGCTCCGAGTGGGGAGAGGGCTTGGCCAGGCCAACACCATGGATTGACCATGGAGCTGGGAACTCCCGCAGGCTCCTGCTGCCCAGCTCCCTGCAGGAGCAGGAGAGAGCACACATAGTCCAGAAACCTGCGTGGAGGGTGTTGATGGGAGGTGCTGTATAGCGCTCACCTATATCGTGGCAGATCCTGAGCCTCTGTGGAGAGGGCAATCTGGAGTCCAGACATTAAACACTAACTTTCCCCACTATGGGTGAAAAACTCTTTCATTCTTGGAGATTCTCAGAGGGCAATGTTTTAACCAAAGGTAAACGTTTACTTTTTAGTATGTGACTACAAGCCTGCCTCCAGGACCCTGGCAGTCCGAGGATATTTCCTGCCATCTTCCTCCTGACCCTCCACCTCATTCTACCCCGCAAGGGGAAAGGGTAGCGTGGAGCTCTCCAGCCTATGGATGTAGCCCAGCGTAGCCCCGTCTGACGCTCACTGGCCTCTGGCTTATCTCCCAGCATCACCTCCATAGTAGGTGGCGGCCTGCACCAGTCCTCAGATGCTGTGGGTGTACCTGCCACTACACGTGCTATGCACTCTCTGTCCACCTGGCCGAATAGCAGCCTCCTTAAAGGCAGGCAAGCTTCCGGCTGGTGCGGAGCCCCCTCTAGCCCTTATTTACAGCCTGTGCTGCACTAGTCACAGAATTTTATTCAACCGAAGCCCCCTAAGTATTAACTGTGCAGGGAACAGTCAGAGGAAGGAGGTACCTTGTTCCCTTTCTCCAAGGAACCCTGATGGTCAAGGGACAATCTGTGCTCCTTGTAGGTGGAAACAGGACTGGGTGGGCTCTGAGGCTAGAATTTGCTTCCTCCTAGAGGGCATGGGGCAGGCAACTTCCAGAAGGAGTTGGTATGTGAGCTGAGCACCAAGGTATCAGAAGAAATTTGATAGAGAAGAGGGGAAGGCCTTTGCAGACAGAGAACAGCGCAAGAAAGGCCTGGCATCAGGAAGCGGTGACGTGTCTGGGGAGCAGCGAGAATTGGTGTGTCTGGAATAGGGATGGACAGCCTGTGGGAACTGAACGGGATGTTCTCACGGGACCTCCCCCTCCATCCTCAGCCATCGTCCTAGACTGGGTTGGCCCTTGGACTTCGTGCCTTTCCCTGGCCTGCTCCTACCCACACTTACCCGGCCAAGGGCCGTGACTCCCAAGGGAATAGCAAGTTTGGGCACTTTGAGACCATAAGTTGGGTCCAGTGTAGAGGTACGTTGGTGGGAGATCGTCTACTTCTGTTTCTCATCTATGAGGAGGGGCTGTGCCACACTGATTCACAGGACCCTCTCTGAGCTGACATCCGTTTCCTTGTTACAACCAGCAGCTTCCTATTCAAACGGAAATACAAACAGTCCTAATTTGAGAAGAAAGGAGCACGTTTCCTCATAGACGGTGTGCTCTCAAAGGACAAAGTTCATTTCTCCTTTTCATCCTACACATCCCACTTTTCGTAGGTGCCCATTCTTGGTGAAAGAAAACATGCATCTGTGAATGAGGAGGGAAATAGACTGTCAATGAATAGCTACAACAGTGTGTACTGACCTGGGACCAAAGAAGGGGCAGGGATGAGAGGGAAGGGGAAGCAGAGAATAGCCAGGTCTTGCGTCTGGAGAAAATGCCTGGTATGTCTGAGGAAAAGACATACACAAGAGGCTGGGAAATAAGCAAGTGTCAACTCTTAAAGGGTCTTAGATACACTGCTGAGGAATTTGGGCTTTCTCCTAGAGACCAAAGAGAGCCACTGAAGGTTTTGGAACAGGGAAGGGAGGTGTGATGGGTTGTGCGCCATGAAATGGGGACAGAAGTCTGTGGCGCACTGTGGCAGGCTCCAGACAGAACCATCCACTGGGGGCGTTAGGGCTGGGGTGGTTGCTGACTGGTGTCCCAAGCAGGAGCCCTCTTCATCTTTGTTCCACCTGCAACATGATGCCACCACACGAGCTTAGTGACATGTTGGCACGTTTCTAAGCCACAGTCTCTGCTCCTGCACAATGGGAATGGTAAGCCTTCATGGGGTGACAATGGCCATTTAATGAGATAAGAGGCATATAAACCACAGGAAGGTAGTGAATGGTGGCCACTGAGCAGGGATGCCAGCGTTGGAAGAATCCCATGCCTTCAGGTCACTGCAGCCCTTCGTGTCTGAGACAACTGTGTCACCAGCTGTGAGTTTCATGAGCACAGGGGCCAGTGCACCCTCAGCTGAACTAACATTTACTGAGAGCTTCCTGTGTGGCTGCCACTGCGCTGAGCATGTTACATGCATTGATTCCTTTAATCCTGTTGGGTGATACTATGTAGTGTTTATATTCTATCCCCATTTTATACATGGGAAACCAAGAAACCAACAGATCAGCTAACAGGCTCAAAGGTCCACAAAGTCACTCAATTCTGGCTCCAGACCCTGACAGCAGCCGGCTTTTATTCATTATTATTTATGCGTCTAACTACAAAGGCAATCTGTGGCTGCTAAACAAAAGCCGAACAGGATGGAATTAGGTGGAGCAAGTTCAAGACCCCTGTCCTTCCCTGCTTCATTCCCGTGGGGTACTAATTGCTTGGCACATATTCAAAGTTCTTAAAAATTAACAGTTGTCCTTGAGAACGGAAGTGTGAGCACAATGGTATTATCTGGATTGATTAATTTGTTACTAAAGGTTACTTAACTGATAATGATTGGCCCGTTGACTAGGTATTAGTGCATTCATTCCTTCATTCATTCATTCAGCATTTTCTTAGCTTTCACTCAGTTTCAGTCCTTGTCTGGGGCAGTAGAGATATCTGAACGCTCCTGACATCCAGCTGTGGGACCTAGGATTCACTACTTAGCCTCTCCTTCCTTAGGGGAACAGAATGATAAGTCAAGGATTGATGTCAGAATTATATGAGATAATGCACGTAAGGCATGAGGCATAGTACCCAACATGGAGCAAGCACTCGAAAGGCATCGTCATCATTGGGAAGCTATCTTCAGGAGCTCTGGAGAAGCGCGCACGTGTCACGTTTCCCCACGTGCATTTGTGTGTGGAGCTGAGCTGTGTGCAGGGGTCACAGAACTGGCTGGGGCACAAAACAAACCAGGGCGGGTAGGGCTGAGTCACATGTACTTACTGTGTGTGCCCATGCAGCAGACGTGTGTACAGTTATGGGGACACACGTTCTCCCCGTGGTGTCCCAGTCTGTCCGTCACGTTCTCTCAGTGTGTCTCCAAGTGCCTTGCCCCCAGCCCCACCGTGTGTGTACACCTGCATGTGTGTGCCCCGTGAGATCGCTCGGGTTCCCTGGGGTGCCTTGGCACACAGTTTGGGAACTGTGGGCATCTCCCTGAGAAGTTTACAGTGGGTGGGCTAAATGATAAAGGACTTACCCTCAGCTGCCCCTTGTCTCAACATCTGCCTCTGTCTGCCTCAGTTCAACCTGGTTTGCGATCGGAAGCATCTGAAGGCGACCTCGCAGTCAGTGTACATGGCTGGGCTCCTCATGGGGGCTGTCATCTTTGGACCCCTCTGTGACTGGTAAGAACCTGAGCCTTTCATCCCTTACCCAGCATGCTCTCAGACTCCTGGCACAGGGTCACTGGTCTCCCTCAAATGGGGCTCCCTGGGTGGGGCCACGTGTCCCCCCTCACAGAGAGCGTGGGGGAGGGCAGGGCTGGGTCTCCCTGGCTTCTTCCCCTCACAGCGTCCCGCCTGGCCCTGCCCCCTTCTTCCTCCAGGATTGGCCGCAAGGCTACTATCCTCGTGCAGCTGCTGTTCTTCGCGCTCTTTGGTCTGGCCACAGCCTTTATGCCCAGCTTCGAGCTCTACATGGTCCTGCGCTTTGCTGTGGCTACTGCCGTGGCTGGATACACCTTCAGCAATGTCACTCTCCGTGAGTATGTGGGCCCTGAAGCTGTTGGCCACACGGTGAGTCCTTGGGGTCTGGCCACATGCCCCAGACTGCCTGTGAGGGCCTCAGGCACCCGCACCTGAAGTGGTCACACCTGCTCTTCCTGAGCTGGGACAGAGGCCCCAAACCTGGCGGAGTGAGCGGGCAGGGTCTGGCCCAGCCTCAGCCTCTCTGTTACAGTTACAGAGTGGGTGGGGCCCTCGTGGAGGACTCAGGCTGTGGTCCTGGCCCAGTGCACCTTCTCGCTCGGGCAGATGGCGCTTGCAGGCCTTGCCTACGGTGTCCGTAACTGGAGGCTCTTCCAGATTGCTGGCACTGCACCTGTCTTGCTGCTCTTCTTCTACTTCTGGTGAGGAGATAGTTCCTGGGAGCCAGCCACCCTTGGTTAGCTGTGCTGCAGTGGGTTTGGCGTGCAGCACTCACCTTCACTCGGGCGTGTCAAGGAGACAGACTGCAAAGGGTGTGGGGTTCAGTGTGTACTGAAACAGTACCCCAAGCTCATAGTTATCCTGACCTATAGGGCTCTGCCAGAATCCGCACGGTGGCTCCTGACCCGGGGGCGGGTTGAGGAGGCTAAACAAGTGCTCCAGAAGGCAGCTTCGGTCAACAAGCGGAAACTCTCCCCAGAGCTCCTGAGCCAGGTACTTCCAGCAGGCCGGGCCTGCCCTGCCCCAAATCTCTCACATACAGACCTTTCTGCTGCCCCCTCACTCTGCGTCTTCCTCCCAGCTGGTCCCAGAGAAGACAGGCCCCTCAGGGAATGCCCTGGATCTGTTCAGACACCCCCAGCTCCGGAAGGTGACCCTGATTCTCTTCTTCGTCTGGTGAGTGCCCTGTGGCCCAAGCCAAGGGCTGCCACTTCCCTGGTATGTGTCAGTGGCATGTGGGATGGTGGCTCTCTGGCTGGGATGGGCTGTGTGCGAATGACTGGGTCTCTCCCTGGCGGTGGTACTGTTTTCTGGTTTGACTTCTGGCCAGCCAGGCCGTCTTTCTCTTTCTGCATGTCATGGTGTCTCATCATCCAGCAGTGACAGGGACTCTTGGACGTTGTGTAGGTTTGTGGACAGCCTGGGGTACTTCGGCCTGAGCCTCCAAGTCGGGGACTTCGGCCTAGACATCTACCTGACACAGCTCATCTTCGGTGCAGTGGAGGTGCCCGCCCGCTACTCTAGCATCTTCATGATGCAGTGGTTTGGCCGCAAGTGGAGCCAGCTGGGGACTCTGGTTCTGGGTGGCCTTATGTGTATCACCATCATCTTCATCCCAGCAGGTACCAAGGCTGGCTCTCCCCCGACCCATCCCACCCTCATTCACCTATGGCCAGAGGCCTATTGCTTTTCTTTCCAGGGCGAGAGCTTCCCTGGGGTTCGGGTACAGAAGGGGTGAGGAGCTGGGTTGAGCCGGGCAGGGGGCAGGGCCCAGGTGATGGGGCCATCTGCCCTCCGTGGGGCTGACCAGCATCCCTCACCAGATCTGCCCGTGGTGGTCACTGTGCTGGCCGTGGTGGGGAAGTTTGCCACTGCTGCTGGGTTTACCATCTCCTACGTGTACTCTGCTGAGCTCTTCCCCACCGTCATCCGGTAAGGGCTGCTGGTGCAGCTCATGCACCTCTGCTCCCGACACCATCCTTCTGCTGTCCTCACCGCCGTCTCACAAATAGCTTGTGAGGCTGGCTCTGGGACAGCAGTGCTGGGTGGGGTCCAGGACAACCTGAAAGCTAGTTCAATCCCCCAAGTTGTCCCCAGGCTGGTGGAGGAGCCATAGAGAGGTAGGCCATGCCCTGGCCTTGTCAGGACTGGAATATGGAGTAAGTCTAAGAATGAATGGCCCAGAAGCAACAGGCAGGTGGGGGTAGGGGATGGCAAGAGGTGCAGCCTTTGACCTGAGACTGGGTAGGCGGGCAGGTACGTAGCAGGCAGACAGAGAGGCCTGGAGGTAGGAGAAGCAGGGCACAGGTGGATGACAGGTAGTTCAATGTGCAGGAGGAAGGCTAGGTGAGCCTGGAGGCCCTGCAGGCCTGTGGGGGCCAGAATGAGGGATCTGGGCTCTCCCAGGGAGGTGTGCTGAGGTGGCGCTGTGGCCCGGAATTGAGGTTGGGTCGGCTCACTTTGTGCTGGTCTTCCCCTAGGCAGACGGGCATGGGGCTCGTGGGCATCACGTCAAGGATTGGGGGCATCATCACGCCACTTGTGATCCTGCTGGGCGAGTACCATGCAGCCCTCCCTATGGTCATCTATGGCAGCCTCCCCATCGGGGCAGGTTTACTCTGTGCACTGCTGCCAGAGACACGCGGCCAGACCCTGAAGGACACCATCGCAGACCTGGAGCAGGGGCCCCACCCACAGTGAGCTGCTTGCTTTTGCTGATGCCCAGGACCTGGCCCCTATCCTAGAAGCCCAACCCTCTCCCTCACCATCCGTTCATTGTTGCGTAGAGACCAACATTCGGGGGGGCGTCAGGAACCACAGATATCTGACTGGCTTTCGGTTAGAAGCCCCCTGCTTTGGGGAGGGTTGGGGAGGGACACGGCCACAGGACCATTTCCTGGTCAGCCAGTAGAGGCCTTCTGCTCCCTCCAGGTCTCTGAAGCCAGCGCCCTCAGAAAAGGAAACGGAGGCCGCAGGAAGTACATCTGGCCCAGGGCTGGCCTTTGTGAGCAGCACGTACTTCTGATTCTATTCCCCTGTACATGGCTGAGACCTGAAGGCAAGACCAGCTTTGCTGATGGATGTGGCTCAGCACCAGCACCCATTGCCGAGCCCACTCCCAGAGGCACCTGGGACAGGACCTCCGTCCTGTCATCACCTTTCTTATCCCCAGATCCCCACCTCTAACACCCTCTTCTGGTTAGGATCTTGGGCGGGTCTTTGGCTTAGTTTGTTGCCTTCAATCTGGGGTCCCCCTGTCTGCAAAGCACAGTCAAGCCCAGAGCAGAACACTTAGAGAGGGCCTTTCCAAGAGTGGAGAGGAAGAGGAGAAAAAGTGTGGATTGTGGACTCTGTCCACGCAGATGGATGAAAAGGCCATGGGTGAAGAGAAAGTGGTGGTTCCTTCTACTGTCTGGACCAGGCCCTTCTGGCTAAGGTGGGGGGGGCAGCACATATCTCATCCACTGAGAGAGGACCACGTCCAGTGGAAATCAAAGCTTCAGTCTTGCTTTCTCCTCAAAGACCCTCTATCCCTCTGCCCCGCACTCAGCTCATTGCTAACCCGCGTGGCTCAGGGACCAGCAGCAGGGAAAGAGCGGGGGCGGGTTCTGTTTCTCTCCATGCCCCCCACCTCCCTTTCACAGTCTGCTGCTTCCGGCTCCTGCAGGGCCCGAGCAGGGCGAGGGGAAAGCACGGCAGTCTTGACTTAGCTGCCACTGGTTGTGGTTGTTCCCAGGGTGTGCTGGCTAGTCATCAGTCAGTGCACTCCAGCGGGTGTCAGAAAGTTGGCTGTCCCGCGGGGCACATCCATGGCTTTCCAGATCCTCTCAGGACCTCTGATTGTTCCTTAATATGAGCCATGTCCTCACCACTGACCTCGAGACCCAGCATTGCTCCCCGCGTTGTGTCGTCTCTCTTACTGCTCGCATACCTTACCATAGAAGATCCCCCTCTCAGGTGGGATCCCTCAGGCCAGGCTAACTTCCCCAGCAGCTGATTCACCCACAAGAACACCGTACATCCTTGTGCCACGAAGAAAGGGAAAAGAGCTTGGGTGGCCACTACGCCTTCCTTTGCCCTGCCTTCAAACGCATCTCTGGCTGACCTCTCTCCAGACAGTAAGGTTCCGTCTCTCCTCACGGGCACAAGGGTTCAAAAAAGGGTTCCTCAGGCCTCCGTCCCTCACACTCAGCTCCTCTGTTGGAGCGTGGAGGTGGAGGCAGGTGCTGGACCAGTTTTCTCTTTGTCGATCTAGCATGGAAGCGTCCAGCTCCTCTCTTTCGATTACACGGATATTTGTTATGCACAGTTCTCAGCGTGGACGTGACAGGCAAAAGTTCTATTTAACTTCCTGCTGCATACCCAGTCATGGAGTCCCACGTCTAACTCTCCCCTTGGGGACACTCAGAAGTCTTTCTTGGCATTATGTGGCACCCAGGCTGAAACTGCCAAGGGGGTGAAAAACCTGAATCGGAGTTAGGAGACGGCTGTTCCGAAGGCAGTTTCCTCCTCTAATATGTGGACACTTGCATCCTTTTGAGGCAGAACAATCTTCATTCCTGGAAAGACACTTAAACGGATCCTTTATTGACACAAGCGTAAATGTGAAGATTCACCTATTGCCTCTGGGCAGGTCTTTAGAGACTTTTATTTCTTTAGGGATTGTGAACCATTGGGAGGGAGAAAGATGTATGTATGTATGTGTGTATGTATGTATTACAAAGCACCCTGTGACTTGTTCTGGACAATGCTAGTCTTTTAGCAGTTGCTGATGTCAGGTGAGCAGCCGAGACCCTGGGACCTCAGAGAACAAGATATGCAGGCCTGATCTGGACTCTACCTGGAGGCACAGTGGCCAGCCTGGGCTAGGCAGTGGCTGTTCTCCCTAGGGTGTTGGTGAGCACAGAAGAGCCCAGATTCGGGGGACATGCTGGTGGTGGGCCCATTACTCATGTAATGGTTAGCTTTGTGGGGGCTAGTACTGGACTCACCTGTCTGGCCTTGGGGGCAAGAGCCCTCCGACTCTGGGCCCCAGGCTTCCCATTTTCCAGTGGATGACTTTGTAGTTCCTTTTACACCGATCCTTAAGGATTCTAATCTCAGGTGCCCTGGCTGGGTGTGAAAGGCAAAGCACTCCAGCAATCTGCCCTCAGGGTCCAATTAGATAAGAAAGGAGAGCCATCCACCATCCCAGATCACTGCCAGGCACAGGGCAAGGCTGAGTCCTGAGCGTGGCCCTGACTCATACACCACTAAGCTTTGCCTCACTCGCTCGCTCACTCAGAACGATACCATGGCTGAGGAACAGAGGACACCGTGTTGTTAAACAAGGCCGCTGACCCCGTGTGCGGGGCCTGGAAGGCCCCCTTGAGGTTGGATATCCTGGGAGAGAACTGCCGGCAGGAGGGGATGCAGATGCCCTTTACGAGTGAAGACTAGCGATGAGCAGGGGCTGCAGCTGTGAGGATTTCTGGGAGTTTGAGGAACCAGACCTAGGTGGGGCTTGCAAGGCCAGGTCCTTAATTTTGAACTTTGTTCTGAGGGTACTGAAAGCTACGGATTTTCTTATTGTTGCCCAGTACGATTTGCATTTTAATAATTACCCTCTATATGAAAAATGTGTTGGAAGAGGGCAAAAGTAGAAGTGGAGAAGCCAGGCAGAGCGTCAGTACGACAATGAAATGTGTTGCCAGCATTCACGGCCTCAGTGGCTCCTCACTGCATTCGGTGATGAAATGGGGCGATGCCAATGGAAGTGGGGGAGGCTGGGTTTGAGAGCAAATTAGGAGGTGAAGCCCCTGTGATTGATTGCTCCCTGGGCCTGTGCCCTAGGCACACAGCGTAGCATCTCGGTTTCTTTTAGCTCTGCCCAGGGGAAGCCCCTGGCAGCTAGGACCCGTGCCCGCCCTCCTCAGAGGGACCCCTGAGACTGACGAGTGTACTGTGCATCTTGTAGTCACTGTGTCAATCCAAAGTCGAAGGCACCCCCACACTTCCCCAGCCAACTCCTCTGCTTTGACACCCGCCACTCACCTGGCCCCAAACCTTCCCACTTCCACCCATGGTCTGTGTTTCTGGATTTGCTGCTCCAAATCCAGCAGAAGCCCCCGTGTCCTCAGCCCTCTAGAAGGGTTCTCCAGCTCCTGCCTCTTCCTCTGGTCACGTATCCTCTCACAACCAGGGAGCTGGGGCGACAGCCTCACTACTCCCCATGGCGACCGCTTGACCACTTCGGCCCTTCCCACCTGGAGGAACCTCCTCTTGTAGAAACATCTCTTCCTGCTCCCACCTCCAGCCCTCCATCTCATGCAGCCTCACTCATCTAAAGCTGCCTGGTTCACAGTTGTCCCTTCCACTCCAGCTCCTGCCTCTAGCTTGGGAAAATTCATTTCCACCTCCAAAATCTCAAAAATGCCTGGCATATGAGTGAATAAATGAAGAAATCTCTAATTCAGACACCCCACTCTCTGAGCACAGCGTCCCAGCCTTCTGGCTTGTTTGCTCCCTCACTGAATCTGCCTGAGTCTGCCTGGGCTGCAATAACAAAGTACCACAGACTGGGGGGCTTGCAACAGAAATTCATTTTCTCACAGTTCTGGAGACTGGAAGTCCAAGCTCAGGCTGCTGGCAGGGTCGCGTTCTCCTGAGCGTCCTCTTCTTGGCTTGCAGACAGCCACCTTCTCGCTGTGCCCTCACATGGCTTTTCCTTGGTGCATGCAAGTGGACGGAGAGAGAGCTTCTCCTTCCAAAGCCACTAATTCCATCATGACGGCCCACCCTCGTGACCGCGTCGAACCCAGATGACCTCCCAAAGGCCCATATCCACATATCATTACATTGGGGGCTAGGGCTTCCACACAGAAACGGGGGGGTCTGGGGTGGATGCAAACATTCTGTCCACAACACCATCCTTAGCCTCATTGGTCCCTGCAGTCTGCTGACCTTGTTACTGCCTGCCCACCTGTGTCCTCCGCTCAGATTGGAGGATGGAAGCCATCACTTTCATTTCTATTGGGAGATAGGACTCGTTTCTCTGTTACCAGCACCCTGCGCTTCAATCCTTTCACCCTTCGGTTGGACCCAACCAACAACATCATGGCAGCGATGAGCCCGATTATGTGCCTTCTGTCTCCCTGCCCCGCAGACTGCTGGGCGCTACTGGAGAGAGATTGTCACGTGCCCAGCAAGCCTGTTCTGAGAATTGAGGGTCGTCAGCCTCAAATGGGCCTTTAATAGCACCCAGCATTCCCAGCAGCTACTTTTTAGTCAGCTTGTCTGCCAACTCTCACCAGTGGCTTTGTTGAACCTCCACTCTGCATCCCTCCCTTCACCTACCTCCTAACAGTCACTTCTCCACCTCCTTTCAGAGAAAAGACAAGCCCTCCGATGGCAGCTCCCCAAACTTCTCACCACTGAATCTTCAACCCCCATTCTCCCCGCCCCTTCTGCTAGAGTGAAAGAACTCTCCTGCACAGAGAGGGCAGTGAAGCTCCTGGGGGCCAGGCCCTTAGCGCTGTTCTCACCTCTGCCCCAGATCTGGGAGCGGCTGAAAGGAGGGCCTCGTCCCCCTCTGATTCTCCTCCCCAGCCCTGTCCCTGAGGCATGGGGACTGAGGATGGATCTGTTGTGTCTGGAAGGACAGGAGAATTTCCCTCATTGGAGGAGGGCCCCTTAATGGTAGTGCAGCTGCTCCTGGTGCCAGGAAGGCTGCACAAAGGCATGGGGCCGGCTCACGTGGACAGTTTCAACCTGCCTCGCCCGTTCCGTCCCTACTATCCATGGCCAGTTGTGCCCCTGGAGTAGAAGGCTGATCCTCACCGTTCTTACCCCACCCCAAGGAACTCCCTGCCCCATTGTGACACTACTCCCTGGTCACCAATGGAACCCAAAGGTTCTATTCCCAAGGGTCTGGCCAGGGCTGGCTTGTGGTCCTGTCTCCAGGGAGAAGGGATGGGAGGCTGTGGAGGGTGGCAATGATGATGATACCGGGCAGTGGCCAGCGGCATAATCAGCACAGATGTTGATAGGAGCCTGTCAGGACATGTCCGGCTATAGGGAGTCGATGGAAAGAGCAGACTGCCCTCAAAGGAAGCGTGAGTTCTCAGGTGTGGCATCCGGTCATTTCCGGTCCTCAGATTTCCAGTTTCTCCTGTCTCTGCCTCCCTGTTCCAGGCCTCAGTTTCCTCTTTTGTACATTGAGAATGAATTGCTTGGGGCCTGTCCACCAGGCAAGGGATCTCTGGAATCAGTAGAGGAAGCAAGTGCTCCAGGCCCTGGCAGACTGTCAGAACCCTGTGGGTATTCAGGTGATGCTGGGGGGACATGGAAGGGGACCCTGCAGGGGGAAAAAGGTACAGCTGGCTCTAGGACTGAAAGTCAAATATCTGTGAGGACAGCACATGTTCCCTCCCGCCTTCCTGGGACGTCTCCTCTGTCCCCTCCACCCCTCCACCCCTCCAACCTTACACACATATATACTGTATTAGTTTCCTATTGCTGCTGTAACAAATTACTACAAACTTAGCGGCTTAAAACAACACGAACTCATTGCCTTACAGTTGTGGAAATCAGAAGTCCACAGTGGGTCTCACTGGACTGAAATCAAGGCATCAGGAGGGGTGCATTCCTTTCTGGAGGCTCAGAGGAGAATTCATTTTCTTGCCTTTTCCAACCTCTAGAGGCTGCCTGCATTCCTTGGCTCATGGTCCCTTCCCATCTTCAAAGCCAGCAGTGGCCAGTCAATCTTAAAGGATGTAACTGAAATTTATTCATTTTCACTGCTGTATTGTACTCTATATAAATATACCACAATTTATCCATTCTTCTGTCGATGAGCATTTGGCCTTTTTTGTTTTTTTCATATTTGGAGTGTGTCGTCATGAACATTTTGGTATTCATTGCCTGGAGCACGCGTATAAATGTTCCCTCGGATTGTGTACCTGGGAGTAGATCTTCTGGGTCACAAAGTGTGTGAATGTTCCACTTTATAAGACAATGCCAGGTTGTTTTCCAAAGTGGAACTATGCATCATTCTGCCAGAAATGTATGAAAAATAGACGTTCTCCAACACTTGGTATTGTCAGACTTCTTTAGTTTTGTTAAGCAAATGAGTAAAAATATTTCATTCAGGTCTTAATTTGTATGTCCCTTGTTATTAAAGAGATTGAACATCTCTTCGTGTTTGTGGACCACATGAACTTCCTCTTCTTGAAATGTCCATTCGTGTCTTTTGCCCATTTTTCTATATTGTCTTTTCATTATTGATTTGTAGGGTTCTTTACATATTCTTGATTCTAATTTTATTTTCAGTAATATGTGTTTGCAAATATATTCTCCTAGTTGTGACTTGGTTTTTCTTTTCCTTTAGGATTGGCATTTTTTTAAAGTCAAATTTATAACTTTAACGTTGTATGTTTAGCTTCTGTGGTTTGATTAAGAAACCCTCACCTGAAAATTAAAAATATATTCCCTGTATTTTCTACTAAAAGTTTTGTTCTTGAAATTTTAGTCCTTAATAGGACTGGACTTTCTGTTTTTGGTGTGAGACAGGAATCCAATGGTTAATTTTTTTTTTCACTTACTGATCTGTCATGCTTTTTCTCTTTCTCCCTCTCTCTCATCAAAACTTTGTTTGCATAGGTCTACTTCTGAGCTTCCTGTTTAATTAGTCCTGCATTGGTACCACTTTGTCTTTAATGAATGGGACTTTATAATAAATTTCTATATTTGGCAGGACATATCATTCCCTCTTATTATTATTATTCAGAATTGTGTTATGGCCTTGTTCTTTCATATTAATTTTAGAATCATCTTGACATGTGTCACAACAATGTCTTTTGGATTTTGACTGGAGTTGTACTGAATCTACAGATCCATATGGGGGAGAACTGATAACTTTTATTCATGACCATGAACTATGTCTCTGTTTTTCTTCCTTCACATATTTGTGTAAGTTTTATAATTATTTTGTACACAGGTCTTGCACATATTTTTAAACCATTTTATTGTGATAAAATATGCATACACTTGACTATTTTAACCCTTTAAAATTTTTAGCTTTATTGGAGTATAACTGACATAAAATTGTAAGATATTTAAAGTATACATTGTGGGGCTTTGATTTACATATACATTGTGAAAGGATTCTGCCCATCTAGTTAATTAACACGTCTATCACCTCATATATTTATCTCTTTTTTTAAGTTCTATTCTCAGCAAATTTCAGTTATACAATAGTGTTATCAACTATAGTCTCCATGTTTTACACCCTCAGAACTTATTCATCTTATAGCTCAAAGTTTGTACCCTTTTTCTGACCTCTCCCTATTTCCTCCACCCTCCAGTCCCTGGAAATTACTTTTCTACTTTCTATGAGTTTGAGGGTTTTTTTGTTGTTTGTTTTTTTTAAAAATTCCACATATAAGTCATGCTATGCAGTATTTGTCTTTGTCTGGCATGTTTCACTTAGCAAAATGCTCTCAAGTTCCATTCATGTTGTCAAAAATGGCAGGATTTCCTTCTTTCTCAGGACTGAATAACATCACATCTTCTTTATTCGTTCATCCATTGATGGATACTTAGGTTGTTTCCATATCTTGGCTATTGTGAATAATGCTGCAATGAACATGGGTCTCTTTGAAATAGTGGTTTCATTTCCTTTGAATATATACCTAGAAGTGAGATTGATGGATCATATGGTAGTTCTATTTTTAATTTTTGAAGAAACTTCATATTGTTTTCCACAGTGGTTGCACCAATTTACATTTATTCCCACTCACAGTAACAGTACACAAGGATTCCCTTTTCTCCACATCCTTGCCAACACTTATTTCTTGCCTTTTGGATGACAGCCATTCTAACAGGTGTGAGGTCATATATCATTGTGGTTTTGATTTGCCTTTCTCTGCTGATTAGTGGTGTTGAGAACCTTTTCATGTATGTGTTGGCCATTTGTATGTTGTCTTTGAGAAAATGTCTGTTCAGTCCCTCAGTCCAGTTTTAAACTGGATTATCTGTTGTTGGATTTTTTTTTTCTTTTTTGCTATTGAGTTTACGAGTTCTTTCATTTTAACCATTTTTAAGGGTACAGTTCAGACACATTAAGTACATTCACACTGCAGTGAAACTATTACCACTATCCATCTCCAGAGCTTTTGCATCTCCCCCAGCTGAACTCTGTACCCCTTTAACAATAATTTCCCATTCTGTCCTCCTCCCAGCCCTTGGCAACCACCATTCTACTTTCTGACTCTGAATTTGACTACTCGAGGTCCCTTATATAAGTGAAATCATACAATATTTGTCCTTTTGTGACTGGCTTATTTCACTTAGTGTAAGGTTCGAAAGTTTCATCCGTGTTGTAGCATGTATGTATAAGAATTTTATTCCTTTTTAAAGCTGAATAATATACATATATTGTATATGTGTATATATATCACATTTTGCTTACCTATTCACCCATTAACGGACATTGGGGTTGCTGCCACCTTTTGGCTATTGTGAATAATGCTGCTATGAACATTGGTGTACAAATAGCTGTTTGAATCCCTACTTTCAATTATTTTGGGCTTATACCCAGAAGTAGAATTGCTAGATCAAATGATAACTCTATTTTTAATTTTTCAAGGAACTGCTGCAGTGGCTGCACTATTTTATATTCCCATCAGCAATGTCCAAGGGTTCCAACTTCCCCACTTCCTCACCAACACGTTTTTTAAACTAATAGCCATTCTAATGGGTGCTTTCCACATATTTTGTAACATTTGTTCCCAGTTTACATTTTCTTAATATTATAAATGGTGTCTTTTTTTCCAATTTCTCTGTCTCTAGAAATCTTTTGGTTTGAAATCATTTTAAAGTAACAAAAAAGTTGCAAAAACAGTAGTCCCTTCAGGGTGTACTGAACCCTATATATTCTATGTTTTCTCCTGTGCACACAGGCCTATGGTAAAGTTTACGGATTTTCTTTGGCGTATCTGAATTGCCTGCATCACTAGTCTTGTGCTCTGGGGCCATCATTAAGTAAAACAAGGATTGCTTGAGCACAAGGACTGAAGTATCAGTCGATCTGATAACCGAAACGGCTACTAAGTGACTAATGGGTGGAGAATGTATACAGCATGAAGATGCTGGACAAAGGGATGGGCCGAATTCCAGGTGGGGCAGAGCAGGACAAAAGGAGATTTCATCATGCTGCTCAAAATGGCATGCAACTTAAACCTTACGAATTGTTTATTTCTGGAATTTTCCATGTTATAATTTTGGACCATGCTTGACTGCAGGTAACTGAAACTGGAAAGAGAAACAATGGATGGAGGGACCACTATACACAGAATTTTTGTTCTCCTTCACCCAGCTTCCCCTAATGTTATCTTGCTTAACCATAGTACAATAATCTCAATCAGAAAATTAACGTCATTACAATACTATTAACTAATTTACAGATCTTACTTGATTTTGGCAAATTGTACAGATCAACAAATGTTCTTCTCCTGGTTTGGGATCCCGTTCAGGATCCCACATGACATTTAGTTGTCATGTCTTCTTAGTCTCCTCCACTCTGGGAAAGTCCCTCAGGCTTCATCTTTCATGCTTTGACACTTTTGAAAAGCACTCGCCAGTTATTTTGTAAAATGTCCCTAAATTTGTTTGGTGTTTTCTCATGATTATATTCACATTATTCATTTTTTTGGCAAGAATCCCTCAGAAGTGATGATGTGCCCTTCTTAATGCATGATATCATCACGGGGTACATGACGTCAACATGTCCGTTACTGGTAACTTGAACTAGCATCACTTCGGTGAAATGGCATTTTCCTAAGTTTCTTCATTATAAAGTTATCATTTTCCCCTAAGCATCTTGTGGGGAGATACTTTGAGACTGTTCAAATATCAGTTTCTCATATTTTCATCCTCTAATTTTAATATCCATCAATGATTCTTGCCCGCAACACTTAACTGCAATGCTTGCCAAACGGTGATTTTTCTATTTCCATCATTTCCTTCTATTTTAATTAGAATTCTGCAGGAAGGAAGAGCTATCCCTTTTCTCCTGTTTATTTCTTCAACTATTTCGATCAGCATGGACTCAGATATATATGTTCTATGGGTTATAATCTATTACTTTCATTATGCATTTTGTTGCTAAAGTTGTCTCATATTCGAGGGTTCCTTCTATTTGGCTCCTGTGTCCTTTTGATGTGGCCTCCATCATTTTGGGGGCCCTTCCTTACTTTCTGGCACCACAGGACATTCCATACTCATCTTGCCCCAGCTTTGGAATCAACTGCTTCTCCAAAGAACCCTGGTTCTTTTATTTAGAAACCAAGATCTGAAGACTAGGTGTGAACATTGCTATTAAGGTATGATTGCTGTTAGGCCATTTCAGTGGACAGAGATAGAAAATATATGTACACACATATCTCTATCTCTATCTCTGTCATCTATATCGATATAACATCATGAGTTCATAGTCTAAATCTGTTGTTTCTGGTTTCTGTAGACTCTCAGAATGGCTTGCCTTCTCAAGTGTTTAATAATCTTTGTGTTGAGCTCTTTGCTTGATCTTAACCTGTAAACGTCTTGCAGGCGTTAACTTGGAGCCATTTCCTTCAGAGCAGGCTTGCTTCTGCTTCTGCTTCTGCTTCTGCTGGTAGCCAAGGGTGCCTCAACCCAACACCTCTTCAGCCCTGATGAGGGTTTCGGCTCAAAACAGAGTTTTGAACTTAGTTCCCACTCACCACTCCATGCTGCCTTTCCAAAGTAGTGTTCTTACAATCAATAGTGCTACCTTACTCCTCCCACTGGCCTGCCTCTGGTTTGGCTCTAGGTTGATGTATGTCACCCTACTGTGTCGGAGCCCCACGGTACAGGCCCTGGCCCCCCACCTCTATGGCCAACGCTTCTAGCCATCAAACTTGGCCTCTCAGTTCCTGACCACTCCTGATCCAGATTTTGTTTTTGTTTGGGGGTTTTTTGTTTCTTTGGTTTTTCCTTTGTTTCGTTTTTTGGTTTTTGTTTTTTTTTGTGTGTGTGTTTTTTTAAGGGATGGTCCCTGGAGTCCTCTCCTTTTGCAAGACCGGTGGTGTCTTGGTGTGTGTATAAGCAAAGTTTCAGTTCTGCGGAAGTTGCAGGAGAACTCAGAACTCAGTCATTCATGACAACAGAAGCATAGCACTTTCTAAAACCTTAAAAAAAATGAGGGATGGGGGTGCCAGCAGGGCGGGGCAGGGGACAAATTATATTAACTAAGAAACTTCAGAAGCAAAGAGAGGGAACTACAGAGAACATCAAAGTTGGACTCCAAATTGTTCCAAGCCAGAGAGGCCAATTTCTGGTCTGTGGCTCCTAGGCCAACCTCTGATGTTTGGGAAGTGGTGTCAGTAGAGACTGAGCTGAATCCTTTCTTTGAACAGATGGTAAGCAAACACAGCTTGAAGGTGAAGCTCAAGTCCCAGCAAACTTGAACCAGCACGAGGCAGCCATACGCCCCTGTTCCTGATCTCTGCAGATGCTGTTACACATGTTGAAGGCCATGGAAACCAAGCAGGATGAAAATTTCACTGATATCCTGAATGTGGTGGGGGAGTTTGGCACATTCCAGCGGAGGCTGGTGGCCCTCACCTTTATCCCCAACATCCTGTTGGCCTTCTTCATGTTTGCTGACACCTTTGTGTTCGCAGCCCAGAAGCCCTGTTGTAATACCAGCTGATACTAGCAGTGGGCCCCAACCCGTCAGAGGCTGAGCAGCTGAATGTGACCCTCCCCCGGGAACCCAATGGCAGTTTCCAGACGTGCCTCATGTAGTTGCCTGTCACCTGGGATCTGGATTCCATCATCCAGTTTGGCCTCAACGACACACAGTCATGCCAAAATGGGTGGATTTATCCTGACAGCAAGAAGCCATCACTGATCAATGAGGTGTGCCTCGTCCTAAGTTGTGTATAGCTATCCCATGGGCCCAGAGATGTTCCCTCGCCCTCACCAAGCAGGTGGGGAAACTGAGGCTCAGGGAGGTGAAGCAGTGGGCACAAGGTCACCCTGCAGAGGGAGGGCCAGGGCAGAAACTTAGGATTCCTGCTGCCCAGCCCTGGCCATGCCTGTCTTAGCCATGAAGCTAGAGTGGATTGAGGGGTAAGAGACAAAAGGCTGATGGCAGGGTTTGCCATCTGTCCGGGGAATTGCTTCTATAGTTGTGGCTCCACCCTCTGAACTCACCGAAGGTAAGGAGTTGGGGAAAGAAACAGCTTTGATCAAGATACCTCTTACAGAATTTCTCAGTCTAAGCTGCATCCTGAGCCTGCATAGGACAAACCTGCCCAATATGAATCTCTAGGCTGGGTCCCAGCATCTGTATTTGGGGAAGGGTGCTCAGTGATGCCAGCTTTTACTCAGTGGCGTCTCCATCTGTCCACCCCCCACCCCCCCGCATTCTTGGCCTCTGCCTCTGGTCCCTGTCTATAGGCCTGACTCCCAGAGTCTGCCAGATGCAGGACAGGAGCAGAGGTAACAGATGAGGCATGCTACACACACAGTTAGGTGTCCCTGTCCCAGGCCCCTTCTGCCTAAAAGCCCACCCTGGGAAGAGGCTCAATCTCTGGACCCAGAAGACTGATCTGGGTTGGGAGGCCTGTGGCCAATCTCTGCATATAACCTCCAGTTTGACGTGGTGTGTGGCAAGGACTTAACGTGGACACTGCAGACCCTGTTCCTGCTGGGCGTCCTGATAGGCTCTCTCGTCTGCGGGTTCCTAAGTGACAAGTAAGTCTCCCAGAGTTTCCCCTGGTCCCTAGGACGCCCCGGCCTCCTCCTGGTGGGCATTCAGAGCTACCAAGTCTGAAGCTGGGGAGGCGAGGTAGGGGTACGCTAGAGGCCCGTGCATGGCTCAGGTCCTGGCCCCGGGTGTCTGGCTGGGCCAGCTGTGGAGGCCCATGCGCTTGGGCTTGGCGCAGCCTCCCTCCGGTAACCGCAGGCTGGGCTGCTACCCCTCCACTCTGCTGTCTCTGCTGGAGCTGATCATCTGTGGCTTCGGCACAGCCTTCATCAACAGCTTTCACTAGTATCTGTTCTTCTGTTTCAGGGTGTCCCAGGCGCTGGTGGCTACAACATCAGCAACGTATCTTTAGGTGAGGCTAGGCTGCATGGGGAGGGTGGGGTGGGACAGGGAGTGTGGGACAAGATGGGACTAGTGGGGGCGGGGCCAGGTGCATGGGAGTGAGGTGCACGGGAGTGGGGGGCGGGGGTGGTACTGGTGCGCTCACTGGGAGCCCAAAGGGCAGAAGTGTGGCCCAAATACGTGGGAAGTGGAAGAAGGAGCCTCCACCAAGACTGCCAGGAGGATGCAAAGAACCTGTGACCGGACTGCCCTTCCACCCTCATCCTCCATCCTACCCGCCTCCTACCCCGTGTTCCCCTCTCATACCCCTTGACACCCTCCACATGGCTTGCATCGAGCTCTGAAGCAGGACCCGGCAAGCAGCTGAACCCTTTGTATGTATTGGCTCATTTCGTCTTGGCAGAACTATTTAGCAGGCGCGGTCCCTTTGGCTCAGAGTTGAAATCCGTGATGGTCCTGATACCCTGGTGGGAGAGTGCAGCCTGGTCGCCTCAGGCACTGTGTTTGTCATCTACACTGCCGAGCTCCTCCCCACTGTCCTCAGGTAGGAGCCTGGTGGGTAAGTGTCATGGGGGGAGGGGAGAGAGGGACATTTACAAGATGAATAGCAGCAACTAAGACTGGCCATTCACCTGTTGACAGGCAAAAATCTCCCAAACATTGAAACAACAAAATCAGAGGTAAAGGCACTGGCTCAAGGTCAGACCAAGCAAGTGCCAGAACTGGCGTTGGGTCCGAGGCATCTGCCTCTGGTCCCTGCCTTGCACTGACTGCCTGAACCATGTCTGGGCCACTCTGGGGCTCAGGGCCTTCCCTGCGGGGGCCCTCGGCAACGGCAGCAGCAGCATCCTACCCACCCAGCATCACTACCTGCGTCTTCTCCCTGAATACCCCCTCAGCGTTGTATGGGTCTTACTTCTCCCACTCCCAACCCCGTTAAGTAGGCCCAGAAGAAATGTCTCCCTACTCTGAATCAATGGAGAACTATTCATAAATTCTCCAAGGTCGCACTGTGAGTCGGGACAGGGTGGAGACTGGAGGGTGTGGAGTTTGGGGGAACTGTCTCTTCCGCTCTCTCCAGCCTCTAGGCTCCCAAGGCACCGCAGGCAAGCTCTGACCTTTCCTTCCAGGGCGACGGATCTGGGGCTGTTGTCCCTGGCCTGTGTGCCTGGAGCCATCTTGTCGCTGACCCTCATCAGCCAGAGCCTCACCTTCCTGTCCAGTTTTCTCAGCTGCCTCTCAGCCGTCTTGGCCTTGTTCCTCTCCTCCCTGCTTCCAGAAACACATAACCAGCCCCTTTCCGACAATCTGGACAACTACTCCTTACATACAAGGTAGGTGTGTGAGGCCCCTGGGCTCTGGCCAGTGCAGGGCCTGGTTCTCAAGCCCTTGGCAGTGAGACTATGTCAGAGGCTGTCCAGCCCTGCCTCTGTGCCCAAGGGGCCTGTGACACAAGAGCCACTCTATGTCTATAGCAGGATCCCTAGCTCTCCTGGATGTCGCCACCCAACTCCATCCAGCTCAGTCTCTGTCAGCTCCTGTCCTGCCTGGCTTTTCTGACCCAGCCTGGGCTACGTCCTCTCCTCTCTTTGCCTTCAAGTGACATTGAAGGACATTTGAAGGAAGTGACATTTGAGTAGGGCTTTGGAGGATGAATAGGCATTTGCCCTGTTGTAGAGAGGGAAGTGGAATGCAGCAGAGTAACTGCATAGTAGTTAAGAACACAGGCTCTGGAGACGGGGGGCCTGGATTTCTACTTCTGCTTCCACTGCCTAGATGTTCACAGGGAACTTACCTAATATCTCCGACTCTCCCTTTACCTCTGAGTTTCTTCATTTGCAAAATGAAATAATGTAGTAACAACAATAGCTAACAGGCATTGAAGGTTTACTACGTGTCAGGTCCTGTTCTATACATGGCTTTTCACGCTCTGTCCTAACAACAACTACATGCAAGGAAAGTCCTGTCACTGTCCCCCATTTTACAGATGAGGCACTGAGGCACAGACAGGGAAAAACATGCAGCCTAGTCTTCCTCTCTCACAGGGTTTTTGGGAGGATTAAATCCACATGAAGCACAGTGTCTGACAGGTGGCAAGTGCTCAGTAAATGCTAGTAATGAAGATGGGGGGACAGAACCCCAAAGGTGCAGAAGAGTGAAGGGTCTGGCTAGGGTCAGGAGATGGAACAGGCCTGAACCTACAGGCGAGGGTTCGTCCTGTGCTCATGGAGAAGCTTGGCTGGGGACCTGCAGGCGAGGGAAAGGCCCGCCTCTCAGGAATACAGAGCCAGTCGTGGCTGGAGCTGGCCCAGAGTCGCTGCTTTTCTCAGCTCCCAGAAAGTGCCGCTCATGACTTCTCCAATGGCTTCTTCAGGAGCATGATCAGGGATGCATTCTGTGATGATGTGACTAAGGAAGTGGCAAAGAACACCTTTCTCAATGCCATGAATTTGGACCCAGACTTATCTCCACCACACCTTCTGCAGAAGTGACAGCAGACAAGACGGTGACTGAGAGCCAGGCCCCAAAATGATCTCAGGATGGAGCTGAGTGGCTGGGTATGGGGCCATGGATTCCAGGCCCCAAATTCCAGGCCTAGTCCACCTTGAGGGGCAGGGTCAGTCCTGCTCTGAGGCCAGCCCTTGATATCCAAAAATGGCCCCTTCTGGGGAGCTAAGATGTGGTTAATTACAATAAACCGTGTCGGACTTGAGGTGACTGGCTCAAACCTGACGGTGTCTGGAGAACCCAGAGACCCAGGGCCAAAGGCTAGTGAGTTGGACAGGTTCATCCAGAGTCCTTAATGTCTTTAGCTAACCATTGGGGACAACCAGGAGCTCTCTGGATGGGGTGTGGGGTGGGCCGTGTCTGTGAAGACCAGGAGTAGGCAAGGACAGGACTGTGCCTCCACCCTGCCCACAACCTGTAGCCCAGGCAACTGCTCGGGTGGGTGGGCTTCCAGCTCCAATGCAAGCTGAGGACACACTTCATGGTCCCACTGTATGTACCTGTCAAGGCAGGGATGGAATGTGAAGGAATAAAGAGAACTTCTCCATTTGTACCATGGCACGGGGCTTTCTCACTCTGTTTCCTTTGACGCTCCCCAATAAGCGTGGCCTTGGGGGTTACCCATCTCAGCCTCCAGGGGGCGCCTTCCCTGATGGCTCCAGCTTGGCTGACCTCTGACTTCCACTGCCCTGAGAACAAGCCCCAAACCCCAGCTCATGGTTCCAACTGCCCTGAGGGTAAGTCTGACCTTCTCATGAGGGCAGGCCGCTCCCTGGGCGGCCCCAGGAAGCCCCCTCCTCCCCCAATCTCTGGTGGGCAACCATGTGGACTCCCAAGTACTGGCACCCCTGAGGAGCGTCTAGGCAGCACCATGCTGGGCAGAAGGGGGGGGGGGGGCGCCGCCATCTAAAGACAGAGGCTGGTGGTGGAATTCTGAGCAGCTGAACGGCCAGCTAGGTACCATCTGCTCCCCCTGCCACCCCTGCCCTGATCAAGCTCTGTGGTTTCTGCTCCCTTGTTGGGTCACCCTCCTGCCTTCCTCCCCACTCTTGTCCAGCCATGTGGTCCCCTTGGGCTTTGGCCCATTTCACCTTTTCCCTTGGCCTCTCGAACTCAGTTCCATACCACAGCCCCATGACCTTCTGTCGCAGTCCACAGAAATAGGCCCGGGGTGCTCCCCTGCTGCCCAAAGCCCCACACGAACCCAAGAGTCATCCCTCAGCTGCCTCATTTGCTTCTTGTCCCCCCTCATCAGGTTATTCCCTTGGCCTGAATTTCAATTTAGTTTCCCTTCTCTTTTTATTAAACATTATTAAATAGAAGGTTTCACATGCGACCTCCTCCAGGAAGCCTTCCCTGGTTTTTCACTGTACAGTCCCTCACCTGCTCTGAACTCCTAAGACAAGTAAGGATGTCCATGGGCAAGGCCTCTTCCATGGCAGACTGGGCCCTCAAGGCAAAAACTGGGGCTCCTCTTATTTTAAGGGCCCTGTCAGGGTTTGTCCTTTGACCCCACCAGAACAGTTCCGCCACCCTCAGTGTGTGGGGCAGGCCTGGGACTCACCTGAGTGGTGCGGTTGGGGTACTCCAGGAACAGATTCTGGGTAAACACCATTTCTCTCTCTCCACTCGCGCTCTGCTGAATGTCCACTCGGAGCAGCATCTGATCAGCCGGGAGCCTCTGATAGGAGAGCAGCTCCAGGGACAGCGAGAAGGACACGTTCACCTGAGCAGACGTGGACGAGGCAGCACCTCAGGCCACTAAAGGCAGGCGGCAGCTCCCCCACTGGAGCTCCATCCTCCTCCCCCGCCCCCCACGGCCCCAGCAGGCCCCACAAGGTACAGCTCAGCCTGGAGCCAGCAGAGCCTGCAGCGCCCAGACTGACCCCGCCCTGCCCAGCAAACAGCCCAGCACAGTGCGCCTCCCCCACCAGCACTTGGAGCCCTTCATTCCACAAACACTGTGCCCTGCTCTGTGCCCAGCTCCCACAGGTCCTGAGGGCAATGCTGTGCCTGCCCTCAAGAGCTGAGGGGCTAGAGGGGGAGACTACAAGCCAACCACCCTTTGTCCCCTAGCGCGACAGTGCTGTGGGCAGGCCCATAGGCCTGGGTGAGGCCTGTGTCTTGATCCTGAGGACAGTGAGGGCCTGGGACGGGTTTTAAGCAGGGGGACATCCGGTTCAGCTTTGCCTTCCTCAGAGGTCAGTCTGGCTGCTGTGGGAAGGGGGGCTGGGGGAGAACAGGTGAGTATGAGGACATCAGTTAGGGGTCCAAAGTGTGACTTAGGCCCGACAGGATGGGGCTTGGACGTGTGGCTGCCAAACACAGTCCAAGCCCCCCTGGGGGATGCTGTGTATGGCATCCCACACAGCAAGGGATGGTGGGCAGCGCCCCCTGCAACTAAAATTGAACACGGCACCTTGAGCTGAGCTGCCTCCCAGATGGCTCAGTTGGTTGGAGCGCGTCCTCTCAACCACGAGGTTGCCGGTTTGATTCCCGCAAGGGATGGTGGGCTGTGCCCCCTGCAACTAGCAACGGCAACTGGACCTGGAGCTGGGATGTGCCCTCCACAACTAAGACTGAAAGGACAACTTGAAGCTGAACAGCACCCTCCACAACTAAGATTGAAAGGACAACAATTTGACTTGGAAAAAAAAAAGTCCTGGAAGTACACACTGTACCCCAATAAAGTCCTGTTCCCCTTCCCCAGTAAAATCTTTTAAAAAATGAAATAATAAAGAGCAGAGATTAATGGAATAGAAAACAAAGATGTAACCTAGAAAGTGGAGGCTGAAAATTAGTTAAGGAGATTAATTATATGGGCAAATGGAAAAATCTCTGCCATTAATTCCTAAAAAAAAAAAGAGAAGGTGAAAATAAACAATAGTAGGAATTAAAAGGAAAAAAGTTTTCTCAAAAGGTCAAAAATAGAGCTATCAAGTAAGGATGGCAGTATCCAATCTGATCCCAATGTTTGAGAAGTTGCACAGTGCCCAACAGGCACACATGTCCCCTTAGGACGTGATTCTGGTTATTTAAGAATAAAATGAAATATTGTTTTCTCCTCCAATGTATGTGTATTATTTTCCTTAAACAGCTACTAAGTTGTGAAGACATAAATATGTATTAAGCTGTTTGGACCTAACTACTTAATAAACAGAGCTGTTTGCCATTTCTTTTGGCGTAGGAGTACTGTGAAAAAATAGTTGCGCTTCTAAGGGTCTCAGGAAGTGAAAACATTTGGGAACCCCTGATCACGTTGAGGGTTGCTAATCGCTCCATCATATTCAATAGTGAATCGACCCCACATTTTCCTGTTCAGGCTCCCTGTGAGTGACAGTTGGGTGAACTCCAGGCTAATATATAGTTTTCTAAATGAGTAGTTTTAAGAGTGAAGAGTTAGGAGTACATTGGTAGCTTTAATTTCTATCCCTTCTACTTCGAAGACAAAGATAAATTCACTGAACCAAAAATAATAAGAAATTAGGGAATGAAATAGATAAATCAATTATAATTCAGGCTCACTAATTTATTATACATATCTGTTTGACATTTTATAGATTTCATCTCGGGATATGTTAGAAATGAAATAATTCTGTCTATTCTATCTCAAAGGTCGTACAAATTCTTTGTAAGTTCAGTGGGAAGCTATTATGAGGGAAGATAAATGTGTTGAACTATAGCTCTTAGCAGAGCCAACCTCACACAGATTTGTTTGTCCAAGTTTGAGGGCACGAGGTGGGTCCTGCCTCCAGTTAAATAAATGACTCATGTAGCTGAAGTTAACATTTTTTAAAGCTGACTTTGTGTTGATGTCTGGAGAAAGTGTGATGGACTTTGATGTTTAAGCAAAACAGATTCATTCCAAAGAGCTTTGTGAAGAAAGGTGCTTATTTTCACCAAAGTGGAAATATGCCTGCAGTGTATGCGTTTGTGTTCACCTCAGAAGCAAATCTGATTTTAGGAAAATTAAATGTTGGTGTAGATTTCTTCCATTTTTCTGATTTTTAAAGCATTCGTCCCTTGGGTTCTGCTCTCCCCCCACTACATAAGCGTGTGAGGCAGATAATTAAATCCAGGAGCTCTGAATACATGAAAGAAAGCGCTGGAAAATCATGCTCCAACTTATTAACAACGATCTGTGGGAGTGGGATCTAGAAACTGGTGGTTAGGGGATAACTTCTGCATTTTAATTTACTTTCCATAGAACCCCTTTTTTCTTCCCTAGGACTGTGGGCCTCCCCACTACTGTGAAGAGACACCTCCAGGGAAGTTTCTGCTTTGTTCCCAAGTCAGTGCAGGGGTTCTGTGCAGGGAGCCAAGTTCAAGCTTGAACCATGACACGTGAAAGACCAGCCTCAGGCCATGGCAGTGCTTCCCAAGGGTTCCCCCAAACCCCTCTACTGCTGGGTGCCTATTTTCAGCACATCAACAGGAGGACAACGTGAGAATCATGGATATCTTAGAATTAGGATGTTTGTCTTCATTCCGTGCTAATGGATTGGATCAGACTATAAATGTGCAGTCTCCTCATGAAGGCAAACGGGCGTTCAGACCTCTGTGGTCACAGTGAAAGGGCTGTTACATCAAGAGAAAGGATGAGTCACCAGCATGGGGTAAGTGCCACAGCCCAAGAAAAAGGTACTCAGAACAAGACAAGGCCTCCCTGTGAGGCAGCTTGAGAAAGAGCCAGTGGCCTTGGCCTTCAAGAAACCTTTGTATATTGCCACGGCCTTCTCGCAAGGCTGCCTAGAAAATCGTTTTGTTTAGTGGTTAAATGTGGATAACGGAGTCCAAGTTACTGGCTCTGGGCCCAGCTCTGCTACTGATCTTCGGACCTTGGGTGAAGAGGAGGATCTGGGCTCCAGGCAGTTCAGCAAGAGAAAGGTAGGTAATCAGACCATTGCATCAGGGGCTCTGATGGGCTGGAAAATTCCTGGGAGGAGCATCTCACCTAGGTGGGTGTTGGCAGGGCCTTGGGAAGAAGTCAGTTCTAGGGACAACAAGGCGAGGTGGAATGAGGGGAAGCGAATGTGTCCTCAGCTTTATGAAGAAAGGGAGTGGGTCTGATTTTGGTTCTCATTCCCCCCTCACCATGTTGGGCACACATTAGACCATCAGTACTAGTTGACAGCAGGAACAAATGAGCTCCTCTGTGGGGTATTAGGAGTTCTGGTTTTAAATACAGAGGTGGGATGTGGCACATGTTAGAGCTGGGAACCACTCCGATTTGCTGGGTCAGGACAGGGCCTGCTGGAGCCCAGTGCTTCCAATCCCAGGACACATTTCCCTGTGACCCCTGAGTCACCACCATGAGCGGACAGCTGTTCCAGTACCCAAGACATAACCATGTAGGTCTCCAGACCGAGGGCCACCAGAGACTGGCAGGGACAAGCTAGCTTCAAGGTGAACCCTCTGACCCAGATGTCCTTGGAGAGACACCAGGACGCGTTAGGGCGAGGCTTTTGCAGAGAGCACATTTAGATGGGGAGGAGGGCGGGGTGGGGTTGGGAGGGAGAGGGCTGTGCAGGGGCCACGGACATGTTGCACAGGTTCCAAGTTCCAGGCCCCGGGCCACATGCGCGTTCCCGCCCCCGTCGTCCGGCAGGCGGCGATAGAGTACAAGGCCGCCTGCGCCTCGGGTCCGGGAGTCCGGCCGGGCGGGGCGAGGGGCGGGCCCCGGCGTCTCCGAGCGTTGGAGCGCAGCGACAGTCACGCCGCGGGAAGGATAGACTAGTGCGCTGCCGGACCTTCCGTGGCCATGGCCGAGCCCGCCACTCGCCGCTGCTGCCTGGGCTGGGACTTCAGCACACAGCAGGTACTGCCGCGGGCTCCGGGTCCGGGAGGGGCGGGGCCGCCTCTCCGCGACGCTGGGAGGGCCGGCGGGGACCCGGGTGCGGGGACTCCTGGGACGAGCCGCGGGCGCGCCTCCCTTTCGGATCACTCGGGGATCCGGCGCCCCTGCCCGACGACTCCTTGCCAGTGCCGCCCGCTCGCTCGCAAGATGCGACAGCGACCGGTCGGCCTGGACCTCGGCCCTCCCGGAAACGGCGTCCTCCCCCTACGCCTCACCCCGTGGCGGGATCCTGCGGGCACGTGGCGGGAAAGTGCCCAGAGGAGCCAGGGGACCCGGAGGTCTCGCGCGCCGTCATTGCCACCGAGTGACAGGGACCCAAAGGAACTCAACTACTGAAAGACAGGGACAGACAGACTGGTAGACGTGCACACAGGCCCAACCAGTGACCAGGAACCAGATCACTGCTCAAAACTTTTTTTTTTTTTTAAGTGAAATGAGCACAATATACAAATGAACTTTGTTCCATCCTTGGTTGGCACCAGCATGCCCGCGTCAACGGTGCCCAGCACTACTGGCCAGAGGGCGGGCTGTGCTGCTCCCAGGACCTGGCAGACAGGCGAACAGAGTCAAAATTTGCCTTCAAACTAGGCATGGGGTACCAAGGAGCTCCTCAGATTGGGAAATCACCACAGTTGTAGTCAAGCCCCTCATTTCACATGGGTCAGGGAGGCAGGCCTCTGACAATCCATGACCACTAGACCTGTGGGACCTTGGACTAGCCAGGTTACCTTGCTGGGCCTCAGTTTCCTCATCAGTCCAGGAAAGGTATTGTACTGCTGAGTTTGGAGGTCTGCTGCATTAAGACACTGTGTCTCTAGCGCATGACCATCGCCACGGCCTATGGGAACAATAGCCCAGGGGCCTTACCTGGTTTCTCAGGTCCCTGCAGATGTGGACCCCCAGAAATAGCTCCAAACCTTGCCTCCCATTCCTTCCCCTCTATGACTTTCTCAGGCCTCCTTGCCAGGTGCAGGAAGCCAGCTCATCTGTGAACATCTGTCTCTAAAGGATCTTGATGTGGCTGTTTGGGGTGGGGGGCAGAGATTCCTTGAGCTACATGGGTCTCAGCTTCTTTTACTACATCTTTAGGCATGTCCCCAGATGAGGCTCTCTTGTCACAGTCACAGTGATGCACCCCAGCTTGCCAGGAGGTCTCCATGCTGAACCACTCACTCCTAGGGGGCTGGGCTTTACCTGGTGATATTTGTACCCCTGGACCAGTGTAGAAGCGGAGGAGAATTCTGTACACCATTTTTGAAAAATGCCTTCCAGGTGAAAGTTGTTGCTGTTGATGCAGAGCTGAATGTCTTCTTTGAGGACAGTGTGCATTTTGACAGAGACCTTCCAGAATTTGGGTATGTACCTAGTGTACGTGTATGGGGGGGTTGGTTTTGGGGTCCTCACTCAATCTTTTACATTCATTCACACACTGTTATGGCTTCATCAAACTATAAGAGTGGTTGTCTCGGTAGGATCCTTAGCACTTTTTTTTTCTATGCCTGGAATGGTCTCTTCTCCATTCATTCCCAGTTCCTTTCATTCATGCATGAATATATGTAGTAGGTATCAATTGAAACTTAGTTTGCGTCAGTCACTGTGCTGGGTGCTGAAATTTGATGGTAAACCAAAAAGAGACATGCTCTCCCAGAGCTTCCCTTTGAGTGGGGAGGACTGCTGTTAATCAAAGAATCTCACAAAAGAATATTTGGTTATAAACTCAGAAAGCCACTGAAGAAAAGGAACTCAATTCTCTAAGTGCTTCTTATAAAGAACGTCACCTAGACTTAGAAGGGAGAGTCAGGGAAAGTCCATAAAGAAGTAGTGATAAGCCAAGATCTGAGTCATTGGAGTTAGCCAGGTGATGGAAGGGAGAGAACATTCCAGGCAGAAGGAACAGCATGTGCAAAGGCCCTGTGGCAAGAAAGAGCCCTGCTTATTCATGGAATTGAAGACAGCCCATGTGGCTGGGGAGCAGAGAGGGAGGTGTGGCTGTGCTGAGCCATATAGACCATGTTTGTCTTTATCCTAAAAACTATGGTCAGCTACTGAAGGGCCATAGAGATGGGGGTGAGGTGTGACACAATTATGTTTATGTCTTGAAAAGATCTCTCTGGGTGAAGTGGGAGAGCAGATGGGGGTGGCCAGAGCGCGTGTTGGGAGATCATTGAGGAAGTTTTTCAAGATCATCTGGATGAGAAATAATGGTGGCTTGGAGGAGAGAGAGCTTGGTGGTCAAATTGGCAGGTCTTGGTGCAGAATTGAATGTGGGATGTGAAGGTGAAGTTTCTGGCTGGCCTTTGGGATGGATGGTAGACTGTGGAAGAGAATTGGTTTTGGGGAGAAAGGTCATGAGTTTAGCTGTTACATTAATTTGGTAGGGTTGCCAGAACAAAGTATCACAGACTGGGTGGCTTATACAACAGAAATTCAATACCTTACAATTCTGGAGGCTGGAAGTCCAAGGTCTAGGTACTGGCGGGGTCACTTTCCTCTGAGGCTTCTCCCTGTGGTTTGCAGATGGCTGCTTTCTTGCTGCCTCTCATATGGCCATCCCTCTGTGCGTGTGCACCCCTTGTGTCTTTTGGTTTTGTTATCTGTGTCCTATTATCCTTTTATAAGGACACCAGTCATACTGGTTTACTGTCCACCCTAATGACCTCAGTGTAACGTAATTACTCTTTAAAGGCCCTAACTCCAAATACACTCACATTCTGAGGAGCTGGGGGTTAAGACTTCGACATATGAATTTGAGGGGCACACAGGTCAGTCCGTACAGCTGTGGACTTACTGCTTTTGAGTTAGCTCTGAGAGTTCCTGGTGGAAGTATCCCTCTATGTCTGTTTTAGATGTCACCTCCTTCTTGAAGCCTTCCCTTCTGGCTGTTTGTGCAACACTCACTGCCCATCGTGTTGTATTGCCACCTTTCCCCCAAGGCTGATGTACCTACTTTGAGCTGAGGTTGGAAACCATCTTTCTTTCATATTTTATATTACTGCTGGCCACATATGTTTGTGTCTTTCAAGGAATTGGTCCATTTCATCAAAGCTATCAAATTTGTGGCCATGGAGTTGTTCTTAATATTCCTTAATTGTCCTTTCATGTATATGTGATCAGTAGTGGTGACTCTTCTATCATTTCTGATATTGATAATTTGTATCTTCTCCCTTTTTTCTTGGTTAGCATGGCTAGAGATTTAGCAACTTTATTGATCTTTTCGAAGAGTCGGCTTTTGGTTTCATTGATTTTTCTCTACTGTTTTCCTTTTATCATTTTCATTGACTTGCATGCTAATTTTTATTATTTCTTTTCTTCTGCGTGCTTTAAGCTTAAACTATTCTACTTTCTCTAGTTTCCTGAAGTGGAATCTTAGCTTATAGATTTTAGCTGTTCTTTCTTAAAATATGCATTTTTAATGCTGTAAAATTTCCTCTAAGCACTGCTTTTGCTGCATCCCACAAATTTTTTGTTTGTTTGTTTTTGTTTTCCGACTTTCTTCCACCTCCCTGCCCCCCACTACGGTTCAAGCAGTTGTTTCTCAGTCTAGTTGTGTAGGACACAGCTCCCTGGCTCATGCTGGTATTATGAGCCTTGTGCTCCCCCGGCTGAGGCAGTCAGTCGCCAGTCTTCGGTCAGCTGCTCACAGCAGCTCTCGCGGGCCACTCACGCTGGCTGCTGGCCACTCACGGTGGCCACCGGCCACTCATGGCAGCACACAGTAGCCCACAGCAGCTCACTCTGGCTGCCAGCCTGAGGCAGCCCACACCACGCCAACCTCTGGCTCTTCACGGCAGCCCAGCTCCAGGGAGAGCTGTTGTTCACAATCGCTGTTGTTCACAATCTTAGCTGTAGAGGGCTCAGCTCACTGGCCTATGTGGGAATTGAACCTGCGACCTCAGCAACCAGAGCGCGGCGCTCCAACCACTTGAGCCACCAGGCTAGCCCATGCATCCCACAAATTTTGATCAGTTATATTTTCTTTTTTTTTTTAGTTCGTTTTTTAGTTTCTCTTGAGGCTTCTTTGACTCATATTATTTAGAAGTGTGTTTGTTAATCTCCACATCTCCAGTTATCTTTGAGTTGTTGATTTCTAGTTTAATTCTGTTACGATCTGAAACCATACTTTATATGATTTCTTTTAAATTTTTAAATTCTCGCTCCATCATTCTTCCATTCAATAAATCAATCAGTTCTCTTCATTAGACATCTTTGGGGTGGGGGAGGTATCCATAAGCAAAGTACTATATTTTTTTTACTCAAAGTTAACATTTTTAAGATCTTTTAAACCATATACATACATACCTAGTTCATTCCTCCCTCACCCCCAGATCGCTTTCTGGTTTGGGTCTTTTTTCTTTTTTTTAACCATCTTATTGAGGTATAATTGATGTAAAATAAATAGCACATACGAGTATATAAAGTAAACAGCTTGATAAGTTTTGAGATATGTGTTCCTCCATAAAACTATCACCAAAATCAAGATAATCAACATTCCTATCCCCCAAAAGTTTTCGCATGCTCCTTTGCAATTCATCCCTCTTCCCCACCCCCAACCCCTGGAAATCACTGGTTTATTTTCTTATCACTATAGATTAAGTTTATACTTTCTCGAATTTTATATAAAGGGAATCTTAATTATGTACTCTTTTTTTATCTGACTTTGTTTACTCAATGTAATCATTTTGAGATTTATCCATATTGTTACATGTATCAATAATTTGTTCTTTTTATTGCTCAGCAGTATTCCGTTGTATGAATGAATCACAATTGGTTTTCCATTAACCTGATGAGGGACATTTGGGTTGTTTCCAGTTGTTTTCCTACTATGAAGAGGCTGTGAAATTCACGTCTTTGTGTCAACATAAGCTTTCATTTCTCTTGGAAACGAAATACCCGGGAACGGCTAAGTCATATGCTAGGTATATGTTTAACTTTGTAAGAAATTGCCAGATTATTTTCCCAAGTGGTTATTTTAATAACAATATTTTGTCAATAGGCATTGCATTTACTTGGTACATAATTCAAAAGAAACAAAAGGCAACAGTGAAAAGTCTTAGTCCCTCTGTGATTTCATCTTTCCTCCTGTCTTTTTTTGTATATCCTTGCAGTGTTTTATATTGAAATATCAGCTGATATGAATGTCCTTATTTTCTCCTTTACTTACACACAAAAGCACACTGTACTTTGCTTTATTTATTTCACAATGGTCTGATGGCCAAGAACTTTTCCCACAGATGCAGCACTTCCTGTAGCCACACCTCCTCTACCTCTCCGAGTCCAGTGGATTTGGGCTTATCCAATTCCACGCTCCCGCAGTCCCTTCATGGCCACTGCACCGTGACATCATGCCTGCCTTTCAGGGTGAACCCCTCAGTGTTAGAAGGCTTGTTTTTGCTGGTGTTTTCTGAGACGTGCCACTCTGGGCAATTTCTATGCCTTCTCTTTCCATCTCACTCTGCATTTGCACCTGTTCAATTTAGAGTGCCACTCGAGGTTGGGGAGGAGGCATTTCCACAGGAGGTACCCAGGATCTGCCACTGCTGGGCCCCCGCCTGAGCTGTGTCCCACATTCTCTCTTGTTTTCCTTGTAGCACTCAGGGTGGAGTTCATGTCCACAAGGATGGTCTGACAGTGACTTCTCCGGTCCTGATGTGGGTCCAGGTAAGCCCAGGGATTCCTGTCCCTCACCTGTCCCCAGCCTATCTGACCAGCAGACCTCGTGATTTGCTAGGAAGCCCAAAGGTGGCAGCTCATGAGAGCATTGTTGAGACAAGGTCTTCTTGGGGAAATGGAGTCTGCATGGTTCCCAGGGCCAGCTTCAGCTGGTGTCAGTGCTCCCAAGCTGAGAGGACTCACAAAGGGCATCCGAGTTCTGGAGCCACGGAGGCTGGGAGGTCCTTACTATCTTTAAAATACCAAAAGCAGACCTTTCCCAGACACTGCATTCAGCTCATGTGGGCAGCCTTGTACCCTGAGATCCAAACACAGCCTTGTGTTCTTAGTGCCCAGCCCCCAGACCCCTCATCTCCCAGGGCAGGGGCCCTCAGAATGGTGGCTTATGACCTGCCCCATTGGGCTTAGATTGGTCCCAAGCAGGCCCGCCCACTCAGGACCATTGAGAAAGGAAGATGCCTCTTGCCAGATCCAGGTGACCAATGGGGCCACAGGACCAGGGGTGTGGACAGCACAGATTAGCCCAATAGAGCTGGGGCTGCCTCGTGCCACAGGGGACCCCAGGCCCTGAGACCGGGTGCCAGCCAAAGGCAGAACTTAATGTGTTTGCCAAAAGCTTTTCTGTTCCTCCAGTACCTGTTTAACCAATTCCCTGCACTAAAGACAACTGTTATGATTTCTTTTTTATCAACCTGACCCTGACTAATAGTGGAAGAATGGGGTAAAGGGTGGATTTCCACCGGACAGCCTGGCTGGAATGTACTGCAGAGGGCTGAGCCAGATCGAGGGGCAGTGGCGGTGGGGCTGGGGGTGACAGGCAAGAGTTGGTGTCTGGAGGTCCCTGTGATGATGTCGAGAGCTTCCGGTGGGCCAAGGCCTTAACTTGGGGAGGTGAGCAGTAGGTAGAGAGCCAGGCTTGGGGTTGGGACCAGGGCGACTTCCAATTCCAAAAAGCACTCAGGACTGGACCTGTGCCAATCCCTGCCTGATATTTGGCAAACTGGGCTAGAGTTCACAGCCACAGTCAGGACTGTGAAAGGAGCCCTCCCAGCACAGGGTAGGGATGGCGGGGTCACACAGAAGCTCAGGTGGCTTACCGACCCACACAGAAAATCCAGCCTAGGGTGACCAATTCCTGCTGTGAAATCTTAGGGGAAGTGTCAAGCTTTGCTGGACAGTGCCATCCATCTCACCCACCGTTGGGGTCTTGGTAGAAAGAAGATTCCAACTGGATGGTGGAGGGTGGAAGGAAGGCTTGGAACAAATGGCCAGCAGCTCTACCTACTTTCTGCAACCTCGCGCTGCTGGACACGGGCAGTGTGGGCCTGGAGCCCCATTCCGGTGGGAGCTCTCTACTTTGCTCTTTGCTTCTTCATTGCAGTGAAGCCACATCACTACGTGGGGGATTGAGACTGCAAATAAAAGAAACCAAAATTTGAGCCACCTTGGTTTTGTTCTTCCTGAGTGCATGGAAGTCTCAAATTTGGGGAAGCACAACTTAAGGACTGGTGCTTTGTAATTCCACTTAAAATATTTGTGGCATAGTTCACCTTTTTTATGTGATTGATGCCTACTTGTTTCATTAACGTAGTCCAGTGCTTACAGATCCCAAGGCATCAGTTCTTTCTTTGTCAACTCCGCTGTAATGACAAGCACTTCCATTTCAGCTTCGAGGCTTGTGTGGCTGCCTAGTTCTGTGGTTTGGTACAGTCATGGGGATTCTGCTTTTCTTCTCAGGCTCTGGATATCATCTTGGAGAAGATGAAGGCTTCAGGCTTCGACTTCTCTCAGGTCCTCGCCTTGTCTGGGGCAGGCCAGGTGTGTCTGCAGCAGCCTCCCGTCGACCAAAGGAGGGCGGATATCTTAGGCAGCGGCCCGAGGTGGTGGCTCCGCTAGAGGGAAGGTGCTCGTTCTTGAGACCCACCGCACACATTTTGTTGTCAGCAAAAATCTTTACAGCTGTTTTGCCTTGGAGGATGTATGGCTTGGCTCCTTGGAAAAGGATCTGAGAGAGTTCTTACGATTCCGCATTGTTCGAAATAGGACAGTGGGTGAGGAGGAGCTGGAGAGAGGTCTGCTGAGGGATGGAGGGAGCATTTGACATGAATTTATTATGACTGGGGCCACTAAAACTGCTTTCCTATGTCCTGGAAGTAAAATCAAAGTCAGAAATGATACCGAAGATGACAGCAATTTTAGTAGTAGAGATATTAGTAATAATAACATTGATTGAGCACTTAGTGTATGGTGGGTGCAATGCTGAGCCTTTTACGTAGCTTATCTAACTGAATCCTCATAACGATTCTACGGGGTGGTATCAAGGGGTAGTTAGCACGGGGGTTCTGGCCAGGCTGCCAGCCCTGTCATTTACAAGCAGTGACGTGGGGCCTGTCATCCAGCTTTCTGGTGCCTCCATACCCTCATCTGCCATAGGTCAATGTGAGTGCTAAGTACATAGAACAGTGCCTCGTACACAAAACCCTACTGTTTTTATTATTGCCATTTACATGGAGAAACTGAGGTGACGTCAGAGAGGTGACGTCACTTGCCCAAGGTCCCATAGCTGCTAGGAGGGGAAGCCAGGACCCAAGGGCAGGTTGATCCTCTGAATCACTTTGCTCCACGCTGGACTGGCCTGTTTTCACATCCTTGTTAGAGAGCGCGTACTTATTTTTCTGAAGATGCCTCGTCTTCCCCTGACCTAACAGGAATTCATTGCTCCTGTCCTTGTTAAACTAAATGGATTCCCTGGGCGATCTTGTCTCATCTGAACCCCAGGCCAGACACCTTCTCTCTCCTAAGGCATCCCTGTCACACACATGGCCAGGTGTCCTGTGAATACCTCAGACTTGTCATGTCCCAGATGGAGGACCCATCTACTCCCAGACCTCCTCCCCCTCGGGTTCCCTTTCTCGGGGAGTTCTCCCTGTCCACTCAGAGCCACAACCCAAGTATCATCTCCCCACTTCATTCAAGGGTCCCCATGTTCATTTGTACACGACTCTTCTCCAACTCCGCCTCTGTTGCCCAGGCCCAGCGCCCGCCATTTTTCTCTGGGCCTCTACTTCAGACTGTCTGTCTCCAGCCTACGTTCTCCAAGACTCCCATAGGCCCCTTTGTACCTGCAGCCCTGGCCACATCCCTCCCCTGCTAATCCAGAGTTCCCACCGCCTCCAATACAAACCCCAGTCTCCTAAGCAGGGACATCAAGGCCCTGGTGCTGTCACCTTCCCTCCTTCCCCTCTAGACCCATCACCCACCTCTCGCCCTAGCTTTAGGCCCACTGCTTAGAATGCCACCCTTCCCTGCACCTGCCAAGCTCTCTTTCACTGATGGTTACACTCTGCATGGGACACACACACACTTAGCTCTGGGATCCTTTGCCAATAATCACATCACTTCTTCCTGTCTGTACTCCCAGCTGCTTAGCTGCTCCTCCTCTGTGTCCCCACAGCCGTCACTACACCTGCAGCGTTTTGTAATTTACATTTGTGTCTTCTTCCCTGACTCAACTCCCATCTCCCTCAGAACAGGGACGATACTATCGTATTTATCTGTCCCATGCCTGGCATGATCTTTGGGCTCAATAAATGTTTCAGTGGGTAAGTGAATGAATGAATGAGCGAATTTCAGGTAATGTTATGAACAATACATATAAATACAGTTTAACAAAGGCACCCAATCCAGACCAATCATTTGTTCTTGGAGCCTTCCTACAAGTTGGGAGGTGGACGGGGCATAGTTCCTTCCCATTTTATAGACAGGAAATCCAAGTCTCGTGAATGGGATGGGCTCTGTGACTAAGAAGGGCAGGGCAGGCCTGGAGCCCAGTTCTTTGGCGTGTGGCCCGGCGTCTTTCTGTGTCTCCAGGAGGTTGTGACACCCAGCAGTGTGTGGCCTCACGACTATGTACATGGGTTTCCCTTTGACAGCAACATGGAAGTGTGTACTGGAAAGCCGGGGCCAGCCGGGTGCTGACAAGCCTGTCACCAGCCCTCCCATTACACGGGCAGCTTCAGGTCAGTGTGGCCAGGTCACGGGAGCCTGAGAAACTTCTGTAGACGGGGGAGAGGGGCCCTGAAGTCTGGATTTTTGTGCATTGTCAGGGTGTAGGGAGGTAGCTTGGGCAGTCGTCCTACGAGCATGGTCTGCCCTGCCCCCCTGCGATGGGTATACCTGGTGTCTGGGGCAAGGTTCAGGTGCTAACAGCCCTCATCACACAGGCCCCCTCCTGCTCCACTCGGGATGTCTCCCGTTGATGCTGGAAGGCTGGCTTGGCTTCTCCTTTTCTGCCAGACTCCAAATACCGCAGCGAAGCCGCACTTCCCTGTTCGTCACTAGTACTGCCTGCGGTGCTCAGGTGTCTTTATCAGAATCTTCAATTTCGAGCTTTCTGGGCCAGGCCGAGGTTTGGGCGCAAAGGTGCTTTCCTGTGGGTCTTCCAAGGACACATCCAGAGAAGAAGTGCCCATTCTTGCTGTCATAGGCCGTGTGACCCCCCAGGGTCAGCAGGCAGAGCTCAAGCCTGAGCCTTTACCCCTTCTTTCCAGGCCTGTTTCTCCATCAGCAGCTGCCCAGTGTGGATGGACTCCAGCACCACAGCCCAGTGCCGCCAGCTGGAAGCCGCCGTAGGTGGGGCCCAGGCTCTCAGCTCCCTCACTGGGTCCCGCGCCTATGAAGTAGGTAGTGTTTGCTGTGGGCTGGGGACTAGGTTTGGTCCTGGGAGGAAGGTCTAGTTGTTGGCTCTGGTCCCTTCTCCCTGGGTGTCTGGGAAGACACAGCTGGTGGCTTGCCCCTGTTCGGATCATGTGAGGCCGTGATGAGCCCTGTGTTGTCACCCCATGGAGCCAGGACTGGGCACTCTGGCCCCTGGTTCTGATCAAGGCCATCCTGCCTCCTGGTGCTGTCCGTCAAGCAAGGGCAGCCCTCCCCTTGTATGTTCCCCGGTCAGAGCTGAGGTGTAAACATGGCTGTGCTCCTCACATCAGCTCCTGCCTATCGGGATGATGATAACACCTGGCTTTCAACCTCTCAAACCTGGGGATAAAAATAGCCCTTACATTTTGGGTAGTTTTGAAGCCAAAAGGAACCAGTGCATGTAAGATCTGTAGTGCGATTCCTGCAAAGTAAAGAAAAAGCTGCTGGTTTCAGCTGTGGTCCCACACCATCCCACAGGGTGGCCACAATTGGCCCAGCTTGGGTCATGCTACCCTCACTGGAGTAAAGGTTTGGGGGACAGGGCCAACCCTACTTGGGCCACCTGAAGTAAGAAGAATGTGGGTGAGGAAACTACCTGAGTCCCCCGCACAGGTGCCCTTGGTCACAGCAGTGCCTGTGCTGTGTGAGGCGCAAGGCTTATTCACTCAGGGTGGTTGGCAGATTTCAAACAGTTCCGGATTTGAGGCCTTTTTAAAGCTTTCATTATGCTGACTAATATCCGGAGCTTACCACTTTATGGAGTTGATCATTCCATGTAGGGTTCGGGTTTTTAAGAATTTGCGTTCTTTTTCCAGCGATTTACTGGAAACCAAATTGCCAAGATTTACCAGCAGAACCCCGAGTCCTACTCACACACGGAGGTTGGTAAACTGGTTAACGTTCCTATTTGATCGAAAGTTCACAGTTGAATTCCTTTTATTAATATAATACTTACCATTAGCATAAATGCATCTTGTGTGCATTGGTGGAAAACATTGATTTGCAGACATTAAAACTGATGTATTCAATTTGCTTTTTTCTCATCATTAGGTGGTTTCCAAAGAGGAGGGAAAGAATAGAATCGTGGGAAAGAGAGGTCGGGTTCTCCTGTCCAGAAGGGGTGGCGGTCAGGGTCAGGGTGGGAGCAGCAGGGACTCGCGTCTTCCTGGGATAGCCTGAGTGGGAGACCTGGGTGCCCTATAGGCTCTGTCCACTCAATTTCCTGTATGGGAAATGCAGGGTGGCTACCAGGCTCTTGATCGGTGTAGGGTCAGTGTTTTCTTAGGAAATTCGTGAAGCTGGACTGAAGTGTCCCCAGCGGTGGCCCTTCAACCAGAGCCTGCGTCCAGGAGCCCAAATTCATTCCTTGATCCACAGTTGCTGGAAGTCAGTACTTAATGCCACCTGAAGAGTGGCACTCCCACACCTTGGGAAGTGATTGCCATCTCTGAGTAATTGGAAAAGGATCAGCTTGTGTTAAACCAAAGTGCCTTAGTAATCTCGGAAGTTAACTTCCAATTTCTTATTTCATGATTCAAGATTACTCTGCAGCATTAGCCATGTAGATGGGGGAGGAGGAGGGGATGAAAAACCCTCTCCAATTTCTGTGTGAAACAAAGGACAAAGGTGGCCTGATGAGATCAAGAGGTGTCGGCATTCTCTCCGCTGGCCCAAGGGCTCCTGATTTCCGTGTGGAAGCGCAGACCCTCAGGCTGACATTTGAAATCCATTATCAGTTCCTCTGGCTCACATCTGGGGTCTGTGGATTCCGAGGGGCTGGCTTTCGCTGATACTTGCTCTGAACCCCTGAGACTGTCTTGGTTGGTTCTGAGTCCCGTGGCCACACATCTCACTTCCCTTGTAACTAGACATAAAGACCACAGAAGTAGAGGAAGGAAATCAGGGCACCACACTCCCTGGATTCCGGGTGGCAAACCCGCTGCCCTGAGCATGACTTTGTCTTGGGGCTTATTGCTCTTTGTCTGTGTTGAACTTGACAATTTTATGGCTTTTCAGAAACTGCAGAGTGAGGTGCTCGTCCTAGGGGGTCAGTTCTTGGTATTCCAGCTACTCAAAATGCTTTCATTATTGGAGCTCCTCGCTCACAGTTTCCACTTCCCTCTCCAATTTAAAACGCTTCGTGTGTGTGTTTGTGTGTGTGTGTGTGTGTGTGTGTGTGTGAGAGAGAGAGAGAGAGAGAGAGAGAGAGAGAGAGAGAGAGAGAGTATTCAGTTGCTTAGGATATATGGAAGTGAGTCATAGCTTACTGTGTTTCTCTCTTTTACAGAGAATTTCTTTGGTCAGTAGTTTTGCTGCTTCCCTATTCCTTGGGTCTTACGCCCCTATTGACTACAGTGATGGTAAGACTTCATGGTCCTGGGCGTGTGCCGGTGCAGTGGGCTTGCGGGAGCTTCATCCACCTGGGTGGGTGTCAGTCTTTCAGCCTTGTCGTCTGTTGCCAAAAAGAGAGTATATTTGTTATCTATTGCTGTGTAACAGATGGCCCCAGCACTTAGCAGCTGAAGACCACAGATGCTTATTTGCCCACAGAGTTTCTGAAGGTCGATAATCTGGGAGCAGCTTAGCCGGGTGGTTCTGGTTCATGATCTCTCATGAGGGGCCCGTCACGCTGGCACCCCGGGCTGCAGTCATCGGAAGGCTTGACCACATCCAAGAGCACATGTGTGGCTGCCGGCCCCAGTTCCTCACCATGTGGGGCCCCCATGGGGCTATTAAGGGATGGGAGAAGGAGAGAGCAGCCAAGTAGAAGCTACAGAGTCTTTCATACCCTAATCTTGGGCGTGACATGTCATCACTTCTGCCCCAGCTTACTGGTCGTACAGACCTATCCAGGTACAGGGAGGTGGAGACCTCACAAGTGTGAAAACCAGAACTCAGGGACGAGCAGGGGTCATCTTGGAGCTTGGTTCTCACAAGGAGTCACATGGAAGGTTTTGTTCCCATTTGGGGAACTTGTGACAGTTGTGAGCTTCTGGAATCAAAACCTGGACAACAGTAAATGCAAATGGTACCAGTAAAGAAGGAAAGCCGGGGCGAGATTGCTGACGGGGCTCTTAGATGAGGCCAGACTAAAAGGAGTGACCGGAGAGGGGAGCAGAATGCACAGCGAGAGCCCCGACCTGTGACCGTGGCTTCAGAAAAGCGTTGTGGAGAGCTCTGAGCCTCCTGGGATTCACCTGGAGGTTTTGGGTGCTGTTGTGTGCCAGACATCCTTGTTTTCAGGGATAAAAGGGGTGGTCCCTAAGCTTCTCTCAGTCTGGAGAAGACAAGGCTCCTACAGCTGACTCCATAGACATCAGACCAGGAGAACCCAAACCTGGATTGGTGTGAGCGCCCGCCTCTGCTCTCCACACCCACCTGCGGCTGTTAGGTGCTGCTGGGGGAGGTCACACCACTGCTCCAGTCGACATTCCAGGGGTCACATTCTTCAACCTCCACTGGGCCCTCCACTCCACTCCCCTCACTCTCACCTGGGGAGTCACCTCCTGATTTACCAGCTGTCCGTCCTCCTTTCATGGGCATCTGCATCCCAGCCCCTCTCTGTCTGCCTCCACTGTGCTGGGTTCCCCCCTTCCCCATGCCAAGGAGAGCCTTGGGAGAAGTAGATTGTTCTAGGAAAGGCTTAGTGAGCTGATCTTGGTGAGAGCGCAGAGAAGTTTGGAGGAGCCTGCGTGCTCTCCTCTGAAAGTTAGATGTGACTGGGAAGTCCCGGAGGCCTGACCCACATCAGCACCAGGCTGTCCCCGGGTAGACACCTTGAAACCCCAGGGGACACGAAGAGCAGGGAGAGCGAGCTGTTCCTTGTTGACATATTGCTGGTAGTTCCCCTCCCCCAGCCAGGTCTTAGAGCAGCAGGTTGCTAGGCTGCCAGTGGCATTCGAGCCTGTGAGGAATTTTTAGAGGAAGTGGTGGGGCCATGTGTTTCCAAGGGCCCTGGTGGCCTCCGGTTCTCCAGTTCCAGCATGACCCAGGCACATCCTATACCTTCCATTGGTACAAGTTTGCTGCAAGCAAATGATCTTCTCTCTGCCAGGTTTCTGCATTTTTACAGAAAGTCCTTTTTCCAGGTGCTCCTATTTCTTGTGTCCTTCCTTCCTTAGGTTCTGGAATGAATCTGTTGCAAATCCAGGACAGGGTCTGGTCACAGGCTTGCCTCAGTGCCTGTGCACCGCATTTGGAGGAGAAGCTTGGCCTGCCGGTACCGTCATGCTCAGTCGTGGTAGGTCTCCTTTCCCGTGATGGGCTCCTGCAAGAGCTGGCAGCTACTGGGGAGGCAGTGCAACGCGCACATGTGCATGCACACACACATTCATTTACACGCAGGGTTGGGATTTTCAGCTTAGTGTAAGATATGTAAAGTTAGATGTCTGGATCTGTGCCTTGCACTCAGGTACTCAGGTGAATACTGTGTTTCCCCGAAAATAAGGCCTAGCCGGACCATCAGCTCTAATGTGTCTGTTGGAGCAAAAATTAATATAAGACCCGGTATTATATTATATTATATTATATTATATTATATTATATTATATTGTATTTTATCAGGTCTTACATTAATTTTTGCTCCAAGAGACACATTAGAGCTGATGGCCTAGCTAGGCCTTATTTTCGGGGAAATGTGGTATATAGAACACTGTCTTATGGCCGTGCAGTTGGGGGTGGGGGGCACTTTGTAAAATTCCAGTAGGAACTTATTAGAATAGGAAAAAAATTGAAGGCATAAGTTCTGGGTGGTTGCGCATCTTAGGAAAAAATGCACAGCATGTTGCAATTCTAGGGCTAGGGACCACCAGGGAAGCTTGAAGCAGGCAGTCTGGAGGAAATGGAAAGAAACGCCAGTGAGTCTGGCAGAGCCTGGCCCTGGTGCCCGCTGCCCAGGATGGAATCCTGGCTCTATCCGTAACTGGCTCAGTGACGTTCATCTCTGCCTCAGTTTCCTCATCACTTCCATTATTCCTGGAACAATGAGAATAACAATACTTTCTATTTCATCAGGCTGTTGTGTAGGATAAATGCGTTGATGCCTTTAAAGTGCTTAAGCGCTGGCCGGTTTGCTCAGTTGCTTAGGTGCGGTGCTAATAACACCAAGGTTGCTGGTTCGATCCCCACATGGGCCACTGTGAGCTGTGCCCTTCTTAAAAAATAGAAAAATAAAATAAAGTCCTGAAGGTAGTGCCAGGTCCTGTTGTAATAATAAAAACTTTTAAGCATCAGTGTGCCACCCCATTCAGAATAGACACTGCCTGTGCATGCTCTGGTGTGCCCTAGTGGGCCGGCTCAGTTTTTGGCTATTCTGAGGGGAGAATAGAGTTGAGAGAGACCTGGGCCCTGCTCTTAGGGCCCTTTGGCGTAGAGCACAGGCCACACAGCCAGGGCAGTCAAAAATCCTGAGTGGGACATTGTTGGGTGTGCAGGAAGGAGGAGGGTCCCCGAGGCCTGGGGAGAGTCATGGGGCTGGGAGGGGTGGGCCCCGAGGAGAACCAGGCTATCACGAGTACTCCCCATAGGGAGTCCCAGCCACAGAAGCACTTGTCTGAGATCAACAGCGATACTCTGAAAATAGCCTTTGCCACCGTGAGCAGAACCACAGAGCCACACCATCACCATCCAGAGGGTGCCGTGAGGCCAACACACAGAGTTTAAGGGAGGGTATCCTGCCCCTAGCAGCAGACGTTCAGGACCTGGGCACACGGCTGCACAGCAGAGACAGAGGCAGGACGAGCAGAACACAGCCAAGCCTCGGCGCTTTTAGTTTCATGTGGGATGGAAGCAGCGTTTTGTCCATGGCAGCAGGCTTCGCCAGCCTTATGCCAAGCACAGAGACCACCGAGGGGAGCCTGTGCAGACGCTCAGCTTGCGGAACAGGATTCTAGAACGGTTCTGGATTTTCACTTGTGACATCTGCACCACATGATGGTGATGGGGAAAACAAGCGAAATCCATGTTTTCTCTCTCTTTTTTTTTTAAATTTTTATTTTTTAAATTAGTTTCAGGTGTACCAAACAATGTAATAGACATTTACACCCCTCACAAAGTGATAACCCCCGTCTTCCATTGACTACCCCTCTGACATCGCATACAGCTTTTATAGTTCCACTAACTCTATTCCCTATGCTGTACTCCACATCCCGTGACTGTGTATATATTTAATTATAATTGTCATTCAATATTATTCAGCTTCAGCTTCAGGTGTCATCTCTTTTTTTGAAGATGGTGTCCAGATAGCTTTCTGTCGTTTGCTCTAGGAAAATATTTGGTGATGGATTGTAAAGGACATTTCTGGGGCCCCACCTTGCATCCCCCCAGCCTACCTTTTTCATCGTCCATCATCACCTGGCAGCAGCCTGCCTGAGCTGCATCCATGTCTGTCACTTGCCTCACGCTCTGGGACTTCTGTGTCTCCACATTTGTGCTTTGCAAACCTGGAGGCACAGGGAGGACCTTGCACCAGCAGGAGCCTGTGGAGAGCTGCTCCCCTGTCCTGTCCCCAGGCGGGCAGCCCCACGTCCGCTTCACGCAGCTCTTCAGATGTTACCCCGTGGCTGAGTCTAGTCTGTGGTGCTGACCAGCTCCACATTGTACCCCCCGAAGCTCTCCCTCCTTCCCTGTTTCACTCTTCCTGGTTCCGCTTTCATTTCCTGGAATCACTTCAAATAAGCCACCTGCACACATGCCCAGACGCAGACTCTGTTTTCTGAGGCAACTGAGGCCTCTGCCTCTGTCTCCCGGGAGATGGCTTATTCTGATGTCAAACTGAAATTTTGCTGGGAGGAGCAAACCTTTCTGTCAGACATTGGAAACCCCATTGTTTATTTTAAACTTTTGGAACTAAGAAAAGCGGAAAAAAGCTTTCATACTATACTTTCTAAAAATTCTGTCTGCCCAGAGGGTGTCCCTGCCCTCTGACCCCATAGCCACTTTTGGAGGGGCCCAAGGGTGTGGTTCCTGGGGGACTCCCTCCCCCCGCACTGCCTTTTGGGGTTTGTTTTCTTTAGAGTGTTGCCCTCTGCATTTATGTGTCTGGTTATTAAATCCGATTGCTGGGCTGATGGACCGTGCATGTAAGGGTTTATCTATTCCTGTGAGTTTGCTTACTGCTGTCCTCCAGTTATTTATTTTGAATGTTATATCCAGACTTTGGAGCTAACACAGCACATACAAGTTGGGGATTGGTTTGCCCTAGTGACCTTGAATCTCAAAATCAAGTGGTCTACAAGGCAGTGCAATGACCTCATGTTCATGGTTCCAAACCTGTGCTGGGCTCCTTGGGCTTTTTGTAAACAAGAGGGACATCCCTGGTTTGCCGCAGGGAGTGTGTGACTCCAGGCTCAGTGACCTGGAGCCTGCAGCATTCCTGTGGCCTGAGGTGTGTGGCCTGCGCTGCTGAGCAGGCGGTCAGCAGGGCATACTGTCTTTTTCTCCCCAGGGAGCAATTTCTTCCTACTACGTCCAGCGCTATGGATTTTCTCCAGGATGCAAAGTGGTGGCCTTCACGGGGGACAACCCAGGTGAGTACCTTAGGGGATTTCACTCTCTAAGTGTCCTGACGTACTCTGTGCCAGTCTGGCCTCGTGATGTAGCCCTTCTGTGGCGGGGCCCCTCCCTCCAGGGCTGCTCCACGGCTGAAATCTGGCTCCTAGTACCTGCCCCATGTTGGCCCTGGCTGCTCTCAGGAGCAACTCAAGGCTGCCCCTCCACTCCACTGAAAACCGATCAGCGATTAAGGCAGGCCGTCCTGCCCACCCCTCTCTGACCTCCCAATTCTGTTCCAACCTAAATATCTCAGTGCCTGCAACCCTTCCTCTAGGACACCCCATCATTTGATCTGTAGGTATGACTCACTTCTCATCCAAACACCTTGCTTGCCTTTCAAAATGAAAATAACTTAATCAGGTCACATTAGGAACATGGATTAGTTCTTATGCTTACTCTATCGACTAGAAGAATGTCAGGGAGAATGACAGGCCTGTTTTTTAACCCTTGAAGTGTGAGCTTCTGGGCACATTTGAACGGGAATGACAAAGAAGCAGGTTTCTGTCCTTTTGGATTTTGGTTTCAGGCTGAGTGTCGGAGATACCAGGCTGGTAGCTCTCAGCCGATCCAGCCCTAAGTCTGACCTTCAGTTTGCTGTTGCCTTAAATAATACATTAGTTGCTCCTTCATTAAAATAACAACAATAACAAGCAAACAGACTAACAAAAGGCTCATGCTTTTTCCCTTACTCACAAGGGGTACCTCTTCATTGCAGAAAAAAATTTTAAATACTAACAAACCAAAGAAAGGATATAATGATCATTTATAATCCCTTAACCCAGAGATAACCACAGTTAAAATTTTGATGAATATCCTTCCAACCTTATTTCTGTGCTCATAAATGAGCATATTTTATTTTAACGAACCTGGGCAATATTTTTCGTGCAGTATCATTTTAATGGTTGTCTGGGGTTTGGTTATCCCAGCATTTATTTCACCAGTCCCCTGTGGAGGAGGTTGGCCTGGCTTCTAGTGTTTAGACAATGCAAACAACATTGCAGTGCACATCCTGTATTGTCCCTTATTCCTGTAGGATAAGTGCTCAGAGGGGATTCCTGGATCCAAGGCTCTGGCACACTGCTGATTGCACCTCACCAGCAATGTTTTGAATACGCCGTTCCTCCTTCACATTACTCTTTTCATTCATTCTCTCGGTGTTTAGTGAGCACCTACTACATGCCAGGCCTTCTTTCAGTTCCAGAGTATATCAATGAACAGGACAGATAAACATCACTGTCATGGCCCTCACGTCGAACAGGGGCAGAAGCAATCAATGTAACCTGCCCCTTTCCATACCGCTGGGGCGAAGGAAAGCCCGTCACTGCCGCCTCCCCTTTGTCTTTCTCTGCCATGTGTGTCCTGGTGTCTTGACTTGGCCCCCTTGGTTCTCCAAACAACTGGGAGCACCGGACAGTGGGCAGGGAATTTAAACCCCTTTAGGGAAGAGGTCCCAGCCCCAAATCAGGGGCCATGACCACAGAGACTCCACCTTCTGACCCCTGGGACCTCCTTTTGGGACCTACTGAGCCCTCAGCTCACTCTGTTGCTGCCTCTACCCTTAGCATGTGGATTCAGGTGGGAGATAGGGGCTGTATTCCCAACTGGCGGGTGATTATCATTTGCTCTGTGGCTCCCATATGACGTCCAGCTAACCAGAGGCTCCTCTCCTGTTCTCAGCATCACTGGCAGGCATGAGGCTGGAGGAAGGTGACATTGCGGTAAGGTGACCACAGCTACAGGTGCAGCCAGCTCTTTCAGCCCTGGGGACTGAGATTCTGGGTCTTGGCAGTATCTTTGCTGCCTGTCAGAGGGTTTGCGGGTTTTAAAAGGCAGCTGAGAAAGGGGCTGGGGAGACCCAGGCTTTTGCTGAGTCCCCCGTTGGCCTTGACAGTGGCCAGTCTTGGTGGACACAGTGGCAGACAGTCAGACATTGGGCCAGAGGACTGTGAGCTCCCCAGCTAGATAAGGAGGACGTCACCCATGCCCTCCTGGGTTTAGTGGGAAAGTCATTCGGGGAACCACTCATCACCTACACCATTAGACGCAGTTGTGGTAAGTTCTAGAAAATCCGCCCATATGATCCATGCATGACAACCTGTGTGTGGGGAGCTGACTTTGGGCTCGTTTGGTGTGGGAGGGTCAGAGAGGTGTCTCTGAGGAAGTGGCATTTAATCTGAGGTCTGCAACAGGAGGAGTGAAGCGATGGGGTTGGGGCGGGTAGAGCTGGGCAAAGGCTGAGGTGCCTCCCCCTGCCCATGTCTCCCCAGGTCAGCCTAGGCACCAGTGACACCCTGTTTCTCTGGCTCAAGGAGCCCACGCCCGCCCTAGAAGGCCACATCTTCTGCAACCCAGCTGACCCCCAGCAATACATGGCGCTTCTGTGGTAGGTGGAGTGGGAGGAAGGAAGAAGGAGGTTCGGACGGGCATCACCCCATCGGGAGCACCTCAAGTCATTCCGCTTGTGGGCAACTGAGACCCGAGGGGCTCTGCTGCCAGACAGCAGGGCTGGGTGGGGAAGAGCCCTGGACCTGGAGTCCCCTAAAACTCAACCCTACCACCCGCATCCTGTGTGGCCTGGAGCAGGCAGCATATCTGAGCCACAGTTTGCTCTGAAAATGGGGAGAATGAGTGTTTACTTCCTAGTGTTGTACACGGTAGACCTTTAACAAATGGTAGTAAGGACTCCTGCTTCCGGCAGTTCTCATGAAAGGGGTGTGCTCTGTGCCCGGACCACAGGCCTTTGGAGAAGCTACTTCCAGCTTTGCTGGAAGCTACTGAGTGAGGTTTCGGAGCCTCTAAACCCCAGGCACCGCTGGAGAATGTGTAGGTCTAGTAAATCTAGCTCCCCCTGCCCGTTGTCCAGGTGGTATGGCGTGTAGAAACCCAGCTCCCTGTCCCTCTCTGAGCTCCTTTGTGGCAGCCTCCTCTGTAAACCGCTCAAGACAAGTGACTCCGGGGACATGAGGAAGAACTTCAGATCCCTGCCACATAGCATCTGGGGCTTGTGGTCCAGCCTGACCTACAGCCCTTCTACTTGGGACTCGTCATGGAAACACATGGGTCCAGTCAACAAGTACTGGGTCCCTCCCTCAAAGTTGTGTATACTTCCGCAGCTTTAAAAATGGCTCCCTCATGAGAGAGAAGATCCGTGATGAGTCCGCTTCCTGTTCCTGGAGTGAGTTTTCTAAGGCGCTACGGTCCACGGAGATGGGGAATGGCGGAAACCTTGGTAGGCTGTTTGTTGATGCCCAGGTCCATGAAGGGGCAGCAGCTCACTGTGGGAGGGGCAGGGCCTGGGCCACCATGAGTTGGGATAGAAGAGGGCCAGGGAGAAGCCAAGGGGGTCCCTTCTGTCTACACTTCGGGTCCATGGGCCTTACAAGCTGGTGTGAGACCCAGTGTTCTGAGTGAGGTGGGCCATGAGGCTGTTGTTGGCTGCCACTCTGTGCCTGGAGTGGGAGACCAGGCCATTGCTGCATCCTCTGTTGCCTCTGCCCCTGGTGACAGCATCAGAGATGGCAGCCACAGCACCCACTCCACTCGGGTGCATTTCCATGCACAGCTTTCTGCCCCAGACACAGGGTCCTGTTAGGAAAAGTGCCCGGCGCCTGGAGCAGGCCTCTGAGCTGTGAGGGGATCTCCCTTGATCAGTCAAACCTGTGCTGGTATTTTAGGGTTAGTGGGGCAGCCACCCCTTGACCTGGCCTGCGTGGTGAGTCTAGGAGGAGCTGTGTAAGCAAAGCTAGCCTTGCCCTTTCCCGTTGCCCTCTGTCCTGCCAGAGAGAAGGAACTGAGAGTATTCGCAGGTCTTATCCAGGGGATAGGGAGGCCTGGGTAAGTCATTCCACCCTGCCCCTTTCTAAGTTGGTTTAGAAACTCATCTTTTGATTTTGACCAGCAAAAGTTAATCTCTTCCTGGTCTGTTTCAGGTTTCTATTTTGATGTAATGGAGATCACCCCTGAAATTATCGGGCGTCATAGGTTTAGTGCAGAAAGCCATGAGGTATGTGTGTTACTGGTATTGGAGCTACGTTTGCTCCAATTTTGAGTATTAAATTTAACAGTCACCAGTCAAATTACTTGTGTGCTACTTTTAGGGACTTTGTTCATTCACTCATCCATCCATAAAGTAAGCATTTTTGATGTGCTAGAGTGTGCGCTAGATGCTGGGGAGTCAGCAGCATCTAAGACCGAAGCCATCCTTCCAGAGAGGAGTGCGGAATACCTCAGGGCTCTCCCCTGAGCTAACGCGCTCTCACAGATAATCATTGAGTGTCATAGAGCCTGTTTCCTCCGTGAGCTTCATCCCACACCTCCCAAGAACTCACAGATCTTGAGATCATGAATTTCCTCCTTATCGAAGGAGCCTCTGGAATGAGGGGCACTCACATTTGTCAGCATTTATTGGGCACTGTTTAGTTCCAGGCGCTTTGTTGGTGGTTTTCTGTGTCTTCCTAATTTATCTCTCAAAGCAACTCTCTGAGGGAGGTATTATCAACTCCTTTACAGATGGAGAAATGGAGCCCCAGAAAGACTAAATCATGCACACAATTCACAAGGGCTTAGGTGATGGAGGGGCTCAAACTGGGTCTTCTTTGGCCCTGAAGTCACTGTTTTATTTTCCCCTCTACCATGTGGTCTTTCCCGGGAGAGATTTGGTCGTTACCTGCTGCTTTGAGGTGACTTTTCTATGAGATAGTCACCAGAGTCATCAGCACATTTTGGGTGGGACGTGAGAGATGTTTCTGACCGTAATGCCTGGGGGCTTCAGTCAGTCTCTGTCAGCAACTGTAACAGAGTTGGCATTGGATTATGTGGCCGATAATGGCGTTCCATATTAGATTGTAAATGGAAAGCTTCATGTGAAGTGAAGGGGTTCATCTCAGTCTTTTGATGGAGGATCAATTTGGTTTCTGTTGTTCATAAAGAGAAAATATGCCCGTTCTCTTTTACGTGACTGTCTAGGTTTGTCAAGGAGAAGGTAGTTTTCTTCGTTAGTTCCGCCAACAGATATGCATGATTGGGGCCAGGCATTGGGGTCGCAAAGGAGAATAAGATACCCTATTCCTCACTCCATGGAGTTTATTGCCTCGGAGGGAGATAGGCAGTAAACAAGTGAACAAACACCTATAGGGTTAGAGTGTGTGACCTGTCGAGGAAGGAGAAGGAAAGTGCCACTGAGAAAGCAAGGGTGAGCTGGGGGAGTTGCCCTAGGTGGGGTGACCAGGTGTGGCCTCTCTGAGGAGGTAACCTTGAAGGATGAGAAGGATCCCCCCCGTGGGAAGAGTGGACAGACGTCCAGGCAGAGGGAGCTGCTTGAGGAAATGAAAGGAGGTGAGTCAGGTTGATGGAGTTCGTGAGGGAGGGAGCGTCCATCACTGGTCTCAAGCTAGAGAAACAGGCCAGGCTGGAGTCGCCACCCACCGTCTTCAGCCTGAAGGATACCCCACAGTTGCGGGTTCTCGGCATAAACCCCTGGCTCTCACTTAGTATCAACTACAGAGACCAGGCTTTGTTGTCTGATTTGATCATTATAACAGCCCTGAACACAGGCACCACTGTTCCCTGAGTTTTGTTAAGAAAGAAAATGAGGTCAGCGAGATTTATGAAACGTATTCAAGATCACAGAGCTGAATGGCAGAGGCAGAATTTGAACCCTCAGTGGCCTGAGCTCTCTGGTGCTCTGACACCCACGGTGATACTCATGTAAGTCTGTGGACACATGTGTGCGAGTTGTGTGTTGGTGTTGAGTGTGTGTGACGAGCAGTTAGTGGTTCAGGAGCCGAACTATGCATGAGCTCCATTGTAGGCCTGAGTCATGAGTTCTGAATCTGGGCAGTTGTTTAAAAAGACCACACACACACACACACACACACACACACACACACGAGTGGACAATGAGAGGTCTTTACTCTGTGCCCACTTTTTCCTGGAGACAGGTCTCAGCATTCCCCAGGGACGTGGAGATCCGAGCACTGATTGAAGGACAGTTCATGGCCAAGAGGATTCATGCCGAAGGCCTGGGCTATCGAGTCAGTAAGTGAGCTGCTGGTGGGTTGTGTTCTGGGGTGGGGGCCCAGGGCCCCGCTCACACTTTGAGGTTCTTGAGACCCTTCTCAGCCTTCAGGCATGACCTGGCAGGGCCCTGTCTTAAGGCTCCATCAGAGGGGCCTCATGCAGAAGGGAGGTGGAGCCTGGCAGTTGACTGGCACTTGTGGGCAGGCATCCACTCGGAGGCGGGTTGTTCCTGCTTCTCTGCTCTGTCCCCAGTGCCTGATGACCTGGCCAGGGGCTGTAGGACATGGAGATCTTTCTGTAACCCTAAGCTCCAACCTGCAGAGGGACTGTTCCAAGCTCTGGACCCTGAGGACATGGGCAGCACATAAGGGAAGGGTCTGGGCTGGGGGCCTTGACTTCTAGCCTGGCCAGGCCCCATCTGCCTGGGGGTGCAGTTCTGGGCATTTCATCTTGGACAGGAAAGAGTGGGGATGTGGAGGTCTGGAATGGAGTGGCAGAACCAGGCCTGGAGGAGGCACACAGAGGGAGAAAGGGATTTCTAGGAGCTTAAACTATGGAATGGGCAGCTTCAGGAGGTAAGTCTCCCTTACTGATGATGTTGTAATGGCCTGGGGGTTCTGTAAGCAAGTTGGAATCCAGGTTTCTAAGATTTATTTCAGCTTTGAGCAGCAGCTGTTGTCACTAGAGAAGGTGGAAAACCCCTGAAGCCTCTTTGCTGGATGGCGTCCTCATGGTACTTTGGTGGGCAGTCTAAGTTCTATGTAGTGTATGTGTTATGTCTTTGAACCCACCAAGTGAAAAGGTACTTTAAAAATAAGCTTTGGGGAAACCTGAAAACCTGTTAGGCAGCCCTAAGCTGCATCACGCGTCAGTGAACACATGGCAGAACCGTGTTCTCCAAAGACGTACAGGAGACCATTCATTGTGGCTCTGTGCTGGGTAGCCCCACGTGGGAAACAACCCAATGCCTGTTGATAGTAGACAGAATAAATGCGTTGTGTGACCCCGCACAGAAATGAAAACAAAGCAGCCTCAACTACACACAACAAATGGAACTGAGCCAAAGAAGCCCAACACGAAGTCCGTACGGTAGGATTCTATGTGCATCCGATTCAGAAACAGACGGACTGTTTGCTGTTGTTGGAAGTCAGGATAGTTAGCAGGTAACTTTCTGGAGTGGACACCAGAGAAGGCTCCTAGGATGCTGGTGATGTTCTGTGTCCTGGGTTATACCAGTGTTTCATTTGTGAAAATGTGTCAGGCGGTCAGCTAATGATGTGTATGTACGTTTTCTAGGATGTGTGTGTGTTCGATAAAACATTTTAAATGCAATCATGTGCCACATAATGACATTTTGGTCAGTGACGGGCCGCAGGTAGGACAGTCCCATCAGATTATAATGAAGCTATAAAATTCCTGATGTCTAGTGAGGTCGTAGCTGTGCTCACATCATAGCACAACACATTCCTCACGTGTTTGTGGTGATACTGGTGTAAACAGACCTGCTGCTCTGCCAGTCCTATAACAGTGTTGTACCTTTTATGTTTACGTAACACAAATACAGTTGTGTTACAATTGCCTACAGTATTCAGTACAGTGACGTGCTGTACTTGGAGCAATTGGCTCGACCGTACAGCCCAGGTGCGTAGTAGGCTGTACCATCCAGGTTTGTGTCACAGCAATGAAATCGCCTAATGACGTTTCTCAGAACCTATCCCCTCATCAAACAACGCATGATTGTAAATCAATGAGCATTATGAATATTCCCATTCCTCTCCATCCTATTGTGCAAACTGAAAAAGAAATTCCCCCAAGGCCTTCAAGACTTCAAAGTTCCCTGAGAAAGGAGATCAGTTGAGCCGGGCAGGGATGGTGCTGAGGTTGGCGCCAAGTGCCTGGCACAAAGGGTCCCCTGGCTGTCAGGAGGGGGCATTGGTGGAGGGTGGCCCTGACAGCCCAGTGTTTGGGGAGAGGCCGTGAGGACAGAGAGGTCCTCCCGGGCTCAGGAGGGGTAATGTGATCATGTCATTATTCCCAGCCTCTAAAGCGTTTCCTGTGCGAAACAGCATAAAATTACTTATCCTCTTAGCAAGCTTAAAAGCAGAATCAAACCTGTCTTGCCAGCTCTGCTGGGTTCCTCTCAAACGAGATCATGTAAATGAACGTGCTTAGGAACACAAAGGGCCGTGCAAACAAGAGACATCATTCTCCCCTCTGCTGTGTGGATTGACCCGCTCAGGTTTCTGTTCATCAACCATAACTTTGTTTTAATAGTGTCTGAGGAGAACAAGTAAGACTGGTGATCGTGATAATTTTAACTGCCAGCATTTATTAAGCGTCCACTGTGTGCCTGGCCTGGTTCTGTGCACTTACTCCTTATTACCAGCAGTGCCTCTGAGGTAGGTGCTGGTATTACTCCCATTTTACAAAGTAGGAAGCTGAGCGTTAAGTCACTTACTCCAGGCTGGCAGAGCTTCTGAATGAAGCCAGTCTGGCTCCAGACTCTGGGTTCTTAACCACTGGTCTACCTCTGCTTTACTTAAGGAATGACGGCTCTCTTGGTGTTGAGATACCACCAGACATAGGCACCCAGCTGGGCTGGGCTACAGCCATGGTGCCTTTTCAGCTTATGTTCCTATGTATATTTCATTTTTCTAAGGTTGATTTGTAAAAGCAATAAAACCTTATCATAGCAAGTTTGTAAAAGTAAACTACTTATAGTCCCATCCTATCTTTTAGCCACTTGTCCTGTGTTTTCTCAAAAATAAGACCTAGCCAAACCATCAGATCTAATGCATCTTTTGGGGCACAAATTAATATAAGACCTGGTATAATATAATATAATATAATATAATATAATATAATATAATATAATATAGTACTGGGTCTTACATTAATTTTTTCTCCAAAAGACACATTAGAGCTGATGGTTCGGCTAGGTCTTATTTTCGGGGAAACACGGTACTATCTGGAGTTCTTCTAGTCTCTTTTATGAGCTTATATTTATATAGCCATAGTCCTATTTCCTTTGTACACAGAAACCCTAAGGTTTATCAAAAGCCTTCTTCATCGGCAGGATTTTGTTCTGGTTGGAAGATGAATCCAGCTTATTTCTCTGATGGACGGAGCTGCCTTCCGTGTCTCTATCTCTTTCCATCTCTACCATGGCAGTTACTTCAGTGGTACTTGAAGTTCCACTTCCCTCTCAGTCCCTCCAGGTAACCCTCCCCAGGTAGAAGCTCGCTTTTGCTAGAGGACAGTTCTTTAACTTGTCAAATGCTGCTGCTGCTCAATGTCGGGGGGTGGAGAGAAGAGGCTGAGAGTCTTACAGTTCTGGAGTCATTAGTCTCCTCTCAGCAGCAATGCACACCGGTGCCTGCATCCAAAACACTCCCCATTAAGCCCCTTGCAGTCGTTTGCTAATCTCATGGGTGTAAATGAAGATCTCAGTGTTGGTTTAATTTGTGTTTCTTTCATTAATGAGTTTGAACAGCTCTTTGTAACTTTGGGTTTTTTCCTCTGTAAGTTGGCTATTTATGTCCTTTCCCATTTTCCCCCATATTGGATTTCCTATCTTTTTCTTATAGATTTGCAGGAGCTTATTGTGTATTTCGAATATTAGATCATCAGTTTTCCGTGTTGCAAGCTTCCTCTGTCATTTGTCCATTAACCTATTTGTAGTGTCAACAGATTAACAGAATCTTGATTAAATTAAATCCACCCATTTTTCATCTTAAATTTTGTGCTTCTAGGATATTGTTTAAGAGGTTTTCCCATATTCCAATGCCACAGAGATGTTTTCACATTTTCTTTTGTTAGTGTAACTTCCACACTTAGGACTTTGGTCCATCTGGAGTCCACCTTTGTGAATGGTGTAAATTGGAATCCAGTTTAAGTTTGGTGGCTCAGTTGTATTTTCCCCCATTACTTGTAGTGCCCCCTTTATCATTTACCAGGTTCCTATATATAGGTGGGTCTCTCTCTGTACCCCTTTTCCATTCCATTGGTTTATCGGTCTGTTCTTGGGACAATCTGTATAATTATAGCTTTGTAGTATGTCTGTTATTAGATGGCTAGGGCTGCATAACAAAGTACCACAGACTGGGTGGATTAAACAATTTCTCTATCTTTGTATGGTCTTCCCTCTGTGTGTCTTCATTTACTCTTCTTACTAAGACACCAGCCATATTGGATTAGAGCCCACCCTAATGACCTCATTTTAAGTTAATTACCTCTTTAAAGATGTATTTGTCTTTATCTCCAAGTAGTCACATTCTGAGGTACTGGGAGTTAGGACTTCAACATACGAGTTTTGGAGGGACACAATTCAGCTCATAACGACGTCTTAATATCTAATATAGCAACAGGCACCCTCCTCACTTTTCTTTTTTCAATATTGTCTTAGCTATTTATGGGTCTTTCTTTTTCCATAAGTATTTTGTACATATTTGGTTCAGTTCCTGAAAAAAAAAAAAAAACCCAGTTGGAATTTTTATTTAGGTTGCATTGAATTTATAAATTAATTTGAAAAAATTGACACTTTTATAATATTAATTCAACCCATCCAAGACCCTGGGATATTTTAAAATTTATTTAGATATTCTTTTTCGTACTTTAATAGCGTTTCAATTTTTTATTCATAGAGATCTTTGAATTCTTTGCTAAGGTATTTCCTGGCTGCATGGTATTTCTGGTTGCCATTGTGAATGATAATTTATTTTTTATCCCATTTGCTAGTTGATTATTGATAGAAATGCCATTGATTACTGTAAGTTGATTTTGTATCTGGCAAATTTATTAAACATTTATTAGTTTGCCTATTTTTAATTTTTCTAGTTGGCCTATTGTTTGTAAATAATGGTAGTTTTATCTTCCTTTCAATCCTTATACATTTTACTTATTTTTCTGACTGGAATAACTAGTACTAGGTAACAGTCTATTGGGTAATATCTTTGTTTTGTTCCTAGTTTAGTTATCTATGGCTGTGTAACAAATTATCTCAAAACATAGTGATTTAAGACAATAATGCACATTTATTATCTTACACAGTCTCTGTGGGTTAAGAATTCAGGATTAGCATAGCTCATTGGTTCTGACTGAGGTCCCTGCTGAGGTTGAGGTCCGTGTGTCATCTGGGGCTACAGTCATCTGAAGGCTTGACTAAGGCTGCAGGATCTGCTTCCAAGGGGGCCTGCTCACGTGCTTGTTGGCAGGAGGCCTCAGAACCTCTCCCTGTAGACCTCTGCATAGCTTGAGTGTCTTCAAGACGTGGCAGTTAGCTTCCCCCAAAGAGAGTGGTCCAAGAGAGGGTGACCTACAACAGAGCAAGGTGTAAGTGTCAATGTCTTTTATGACCTCGTCTTGGAATTCATGCTCCGTCATTTACACAACATCCTGTTGGTCACCTGAGTCAGCCCTATGGAACGTGAGAGGCGACTATGTGAAGGAATGAATATTAGGAGGCAGAGATCATTGGAGGCCATTTTGGGGATTCTGGCAGGCACACTAGTTTTAAAGAGAATGCGGCTAAATGTTTCTGTTAATTTAGATATTTGTAAATTTTGGATGTATGGCCTTTATCAATTTAAGTAAGTTCCCATCTCGCATTGTTGAGAGATTTTGTTTTTTAATGATTTTAAAAAATGAAAAGGAAGAGGTGGGGCAGCAGCCTCACAAGCAAATTACATGTGATAAGCCTGCAGAGACAAAGCCAGCTTTGGATCTTTGCCCCAGTCCTGTGTGAGAAGCAAGAGGCATTGGCCCAACACAAGCCCTTTGTGGATGAAGAACTCTGGAAAACAACCTTTTCTGCTGTTTGTCTGTTCATTTTCCTTGCAGTGCCCAGGACAAAGATTTTGGCCACTGGAGGGGCGTCTCACAACAGAGACATCTTACAGGTAAGTGCCTGTAGCATGCCCTGCATTAGGACCTCTTCTACATCTGTTACTTCTAAGAGCTAGACACTCAGCAATAAGGACTACCTCTGTTCCCGCTCCTGCAGGGATGGGGAACTCACAGCTCGTACTGTCCCAGGAAGCCAGTTCTATTTCCGTATAGCTCACAGTGTGAGCAGTTATCTCATACGTAGATAAAATCCACTGCCCTGTATAACTGCACTCTCTGATACCAGCACTGGCTTTTCAAGTCACAAAAAAAGTGCCTGTCCCACATGGCATGGCAAATCTGACATCAAATGCCAGTGTCGTTGTCTTCCTAAAAGTTTCTCCCTTCCAATTTAAAGACCTCTGATTTTCCCAACCATTCCTCTTACAATATAGTTGCCAGACTTTGTCACTGTCTTTCTGGTCCTCCATTATGCTAGAAATAGATGACCAAAAGTGAAATCAACCTGCAAATGTCTGACAATCAGACTGTTACATCTTGGGGCTGTCAGAGTCTTATTGGGATACTGAGTATATTTGGATGTAGCCTGAGGCTGCCTGAGGTGTTTGAATAAGTGCATCAACTCTTGACTTGTAATATACGTGTCTCAGGTAAGATTCTCTAGAAGCAGAGTCTGAAATGGCATTTTCTATAAGTGATTTGTTTGAGAAAGTTCTCCAGGGAGAAAGGGAGGGATGCAGGCAGGGCAGGGGAAGAAGGGCAAGTAAGGATGTGGTTTTGGCTGGAGTGGCTTCAGCTCCATCCCATGGGGTGACTCGGAACATGAATTATACCACAGACTTGGTTCCACCTTGGGGTAAGGGGTCCAACTGGCTGCCCTGGGGAGAGGTGAAAACAACCTCTTGTGAGAGGCAGCCTCTGTTCAGCCCAGAGCAGTTCTTTTGAGGAGGGGCACATGTGAGCCATTAGCAGCCAGTACTCACAGCAGGGGGGAGAGCGTGGGGGGCTGTGCACACTGGTCCAGTCAGGGGATCTGGATGGGGCATCAGCAGCATCTACTACAATATTTCTGGTCAACTTAAGACCCCCCCCCCAAGGCTTTTCTATGTGAGTTCCTCTTAGTATACATCCTCCATTCTAACTTTATGTAATTTATTTCGGGGACCTAAGTGGAAAAGTTTATCCCTAGAAAACATGCCCTTGTTAGGTAGGTTTGTCTGGGCTTGTTAATATGAGTCTGATACCCAGCCATCTCCACCTTGACTGTTTGCTAAGCATAATTCCTAAGTCTTCCTCGTTGGTCTTGGATAAAATGGTTAAACAGTGCAGGGGCAACCTGGACTGCTGTGGCTCTTCACGAGGGGCGTCCCCTAGGTCATCCTGATAATAGTATCACCGGGCAGCATGGCCAGGTGTCCTTCCTTTAGGGCAGTAGAGGTGAAATGAAAGGCATCAGAAAGAGTGTGAGGAAAGAGAGCCTGGAAAATGCTTGCCAAAATGTCTGTGTTCCGTCTGAGGAATGACTCACCACAGTAAGAATCTCTGTCCTTTCCAGGTGCTTGCGGATGTGTTTGGCGCCCCAGTGTATGTCATAGACACTGCCAACTCAGCCTGTGTGGGCAGTGCTTACCGAGCTTTCCACGGTAGGTGATGGATGGAGAACAGATGCCTCTGGAAGAGGTTGGGGCACTGGCGGGGCTGAGGAGGGTGGAAAGGGGAGCTTAGGATGTTTCCAGTGTGTAGGGACATTGGAGTCTTGGGGGCTGTAGCTTCATTTTTCTCCCTCCCAGCACACGAGAACCAACCCAAACCCTCTGTTCCTTTTTTCTCGACTTCAAGTGGAGACAAAGAGGCAGGGTCTTAAGTGAATGAGGCCTGGTCGGAGTCAGGCTGAGCACAGGGACATTGGGAAAGAACATCCGGCATGCTGAAGGCACGTAGACTTGGGTCTAGACTGCTCGTGGGCAGGAGCAATGGATGAAGTCCAGAGCCATCTTTTCAGCAAGAGCAGAAAGTTGAGACAAAGGTGAGGGCTGCAGAGCCAAGCCGTTCAGGACCCTGGACAGCTCCACGGGGGCCCATTGCTTTGAAGGAGGCCTTGCTTGAAACTCCAAATAATAAAGGAATCTTCCCAATGTAGGCAAGTTCTGGCAAGAGCAGCACATGCCCACAAGGGTAATTCTTCCTCCCGTTTGGTCAGTTTGCTCAGGCTGCTCCTTTGGGCCACCCGTATACCTCAAGGGCTTTGTGTTCTCCCTCTAGACGGTCCATTCTTCACAAGTTTCCTCTTAACTTTTTCACACACCTGTTAAACTATTTTTCTACCAACATTGAGAATTAATCAGGGACCCTGTCCTTCTCTGAATAATTAACATCTTTTTTTATCCCCCTCCCTCCACACCCCATTCACCTCAGCCCCCCTCATGTCACCTCCTCTGTCAAGATCACTGGGTAATTTATTTCCAGATTGTTATGTTTTTAATTAAAATTTACATCACAGTGGATTTTACTTACACTTACCTATGAGGTTTTATTTCTTTTTTTTTTTTAATTCCCTTCAATTTCTTTCTCTTTCGTTTCTGTGCTAGTTTTGTTGGAATATACAACCTGGATATGTTTTTTAAGAGGGAATTCAGTAGGTGATAATTTTCTGAGGTCTTCCAGGTCCAGAAAGGGCTTTGTTTTGTCCTCCCAAAGAATGTTGCCTTGGCTGGGCAGAGGACTCTTAAGTTCAAAATACTTTTCTCAGAACTCTGAAAACTCTGTTCCATGATCTTCTGGCCTTGATTGTTGCCCATGAAACGCCACGGGTCCACTTCCCACTCCTCTTTCTGCCGAAGCAGGAAAAGAATTACACGTTAGGGACCCCGCTGTTATACTCCACTGCATTTCTTTTTCATTTTTCCTTTTCTGTGTCTATTTAGTTGTCAAATGTTACCTGGGGTACCACCCTATTCTGTCCCCCAAAACCAAAAAGTGAGCTAAGTCCTAGCAAACCAGTTCCCACCCCGAGGCCTGTCAGCCACTTGTTTAGAGACCTGTTCTCCCCAGCCGGGGCCAGGGATTAAGCTCACATGCGTCTGTGAATGAGAGGAGAGGGGACTGGACTAGCTCCATCCGTCTCTCTGCTGGCCACCCTACCACTCATCCCATTTGCTCATCCGAACAGCTCTGAGCTGGGATATTCCAGCATTTGGTTAGAAGACAGGGTCTCCCGTCCTCGGTGGGCCCTCCTTCACTCTTGGTGGTGTGTTTCCCTGTCAATCTGATACTACTCCTTAAATTGCCTAGAAATTCCTCACTGTTTCTTGCCCACCTATGGCAACCTTCCCTCGTTTCCAGCTCTGCCACTCATTTGCTTGGTGAGTGTTGATTGAGTGCCTCCTGTATGCAGGCAGTGTGCTTGGCAGCAGGGCTCTAGTGGAGACCCAGTCCCTGGCCTCAGATAGGTTCCGGCTCAGCAAGGTAGGGACCTTCAGCAAACCTGTGGCCAGGAATTGTGAGAAGTGGTCTGAGGAAAACGGATGGTGCTTAGGGATGGAGGGTTAGGGAGCCTCCCCAACCAGTGATGGTCTCTGCTGCAGCTTATCGGAGGAGAAGAAAATCGGTACCTGAGAAGAGAAGAACGTTCCACACAGTGAAAAGGCTCTGAGGCAGGAGGAATGGAAAGATGGCAGGGAGGCTTGCATGCAGTGAGCAATGGGAGGGCAGAGTAATGTGAGAGAGGAGAGGCCAGCGAACCCTTCCCTTCTGTCAGATGTCAGGGGTCAGCCACCGATTCCATGACAGGCGCTATCAGTGAGCAAGACAAACTAGGCCCTGTTGAAGAGGCCTGCATTTAAAAGCTTTCTTTTCTCTCTTATAACAGTTTTATTGAAACACAGTTTATAAGACATAAAAATTACCCAATTTTAAGTGTACAATTCAATGATTTGTAGTAAATTTACTGAGTTGTGTAACCATCAGCATAATCCAGTGTTAGAATATTTGACCACCCCAGAGATAAAATGCTGTTTCCGGTTAAAGTTCTCATTGGCAATGTGCACTGATGTGAAGTGAAATTTCCCTTCTAGGCCTTGCAGCTGGGACAGACGTGCCCTTTTCAGAGGTTGTGAAGTTAGCCCCAAATCCCAGATTAGCTGCTACCCCAACCCCAGGAGCTTCTCAGGTGAGAGACCATCAGAATTTGGTCAGAGCATTTGCATTGTGAAAACCAACCAGGTTCTTTTTTTCTAAAAGGTAAGTTTTTCTTTTTCACCTACATTAAAGTTGATGTGCTTAACCAACAGGGAAATCCAACTGTTTTTTTTTCCAATTGTCGAGGAAACAGCAAAAGAAGCAAGATTGCCAACTGAGATTCACAGATGCTGCTGATTTTATAGCCCCAGGGGACAGATAGATTTCTGGGCATACCCTCCTTGCTCCATATGCCTCGGGGTGGGCACTTCCATTGCACCTGGGAACAGAAGCCACTGAAAGACTGTCACTTACGCACAGGGCATGCTGGGTTTCTAGCACTCACATCTGAAGTCTGGATCCAAGACAGCTATGCTATCCCTCAGGCCAGGAAATCCTTGTGAAGGCAGCCCCCCACTTGTTACAGGTTGGGCTCCCTGGAAAGCAGACTCAGGATGTCTGTTAGGATGCAGGAGATTTATGAGGGGGTGCTCTTGGGGTCTATGTGGAAGGGAAAAAGAGGAGGCAGGACCGGGTGGAGGGAGGAGGTAAGCTGCAGCGCCATCTCAGTGGAGCCCTCAGCTAGTCCTACAGGAAGTTCTGAAGCTGGGATGAGCCTTTAGAGTTCGGGTGCAGGGGCCAGGCCTTTATAGCTCACGTCAGTCAGTCATTGCGTGCGGGCTGCAGGCAACCCTGAGATGGGGTAAGGCCGCTGTCCATAGCCGAAGCCATCCCCAAAGTGGGCTGTCGCAGAGGTCTGGGGAACTAAGTCCTCCATTCCTGAAGGGCCATCTGTGTGGTACATCACAACATCTGCTGCACCAGTCTCCTGTTTACAGAGCGTCTTGCAGCCCAGGAGCAGGGGTGGCTCAGATACAGGGCTCTATTCCTCACTGTCCAGGAGGCAGCTTGAGTTTCATGTTTGCCTCAGTTTTCCTTGGCCCTGAAGTGGGGTGATGTGGAGTGGGCCTAGGTGGGTACTGTGTACACCCTATGAGGGACTCTGAGCTAGAAACCCCCAACCTTAATGAAGGAGCTACAAGCAAACCTGCCCAACCTTTACCCCCAAAGGAGACATTATCTTTATTATCCTGGTCAGTAAAAAAACTTTCCCTCTGCCCCCAGAGGGCAACACGACCTTCTAAGGCTGCTATACAAACATCCTTGAAAAGATAGTCTGGAACAAAAGCTGTCACCAGTCATATATATAGAAACACCGTGGAGAATTGTTCCCAGCATATCTTGGAAGCAGAAGCTCATGCTTTCCAGGTGACCAGATAACCCACACGCATCAGTCTGCCCAAGCTTCGATTATCTTCTGTTGTGTGTCCTTACGTTTAAGAGGCAGCTCAGTGCAGTAGAAAGACCCGACAGTGAGATAAAAGGCCTTTGGGTTCTGAACTTACTCTGTCTCTCCCTCACCATCTGACCTTCATGTGACCTTGAGCAGCACTCCTCAACTCTGAACCTCTGTTTCTTCATCTGTGAAGTGGGGACATCTGTCCTGCCTTCTTTCAACCTTCCAGTTGCGAGGCTTGAGAAGAATTCTTAACTGTAATGGCTTTCTTACGTAACAGGGGGTCTGAGGTAGTTGCCAGTGTTGGTTCATCAGTGTCAGGGCTCCGGGTCATGTTCCCTGAAATTCTCCAGATCAGCACTGGACATTGGGGACATCATGAGAGCCACATATGTCGTTTTAAATTTTCTAGTAGTCTCTTTAAAAAAAAAAAAAGTAAAAAGAAATAAATGACTACTTTTAATAATATATTTTGTTTAATCCACCATGTCCAAAATGTTGTCATTTCAACATGTAATCAGTAAGAAAAATTGCTGGTGTGAGATTTTACTTTTTGTGTGTGTGCGAAGCTTTTACAGTCTGGTGTGTACTTAGCACAGTGGTTTCATTTCAAGCACTCAAAGGCACATATGGCTTGTGGCTACTGTATTGGATAGTACAGCTCTAGGCAGGTTTGTAATCAGATGTCACAGGATGTCTCCAGCTGCCCTAAACATCATGTCCCCCCACAACTGCATTCATAGGCAGGAATCAGAGCATAGCATTGGGTAGAGAGTCTCTGCTCACACACTTCTTGCTTATCAGAAGAGACATCCTGGTCTGTTCCCCTCAATTCCCCCAGCAGACTATCGCTTTGTCTTATGGTCAGCCTTGGTTGCAAGAAAGGCTGGGCAGGGTCTAGCTCTTTCATCCTCTCTAGAAGGAACCCCGCAAGGAAGAAGGTAGTTGGGGAAAGATGTAGGGAAACAAACAGCTGTATCTGCCTCATTACAGGTAGCAAAGACTCAGTGTGTGTACCGCCTCTCTCCCTGGCTTGCTCATGGCCAGTCACTAACAGTCATTATAAAGCTAAAGAACTCTTTACCAGTAAACCCAAGTGTAACCTCAGAATCTTTCTCAACACCAGGTTGCAAGCCATGACGAGTCTGATTGTTGGCGTAAGTGCCCTATTTGGGGACTGGATTGTAAATCCCTGGAGAACAGGGTGCCATCCTCTGTTTTCTCTCTATGGCACCTACAGCAGTGCTTTGCTCAGGTGGAAACTCAGAACCATGACAGTGTTTTCTCTCAGGTCTGCATGTTGCAATTTCCTGCTTGGAGAGGAAATCAAAGCCCCCGTACTTTCTCTGTGTTCACAGACAGAGCGGTTCTAGCTACATCAAGAGTAGGCCCTAGTTGTGTGATCAGTTACTAAAATCCTTGACTTTGGAGCTAATTAAGCCAAATTTCAGACGGAATGGGATTGGCATGAACTACTAGTGGCATTTGTGAGTCCCAGGGTAATCTGGGTCCCTTGGGTGTTGCTTGTCTGTAAAACAACATGTGCTCACCTAAGGGCACCTGCATTTCTCAGGTAAGGCTTACAGAGCCACAGGTGAAAACAGCTTTAAAAAAAAAAGGAACGAAGAATAAGAATGTGGGGTTGTGTTCTTTTGTGGTCTTTATTCCCTTGTTGGTTTTTTGGTTTGGGTTTCGTACATAACACACACTGCGTATATCATTTTGTAGTCTACTTCTTTTAATTCTACATTACAACCTAAGTATTTACATTCTTAAAAATGTACATACACATTATTTTTAGTGACTACATAATATTCTATCTGGCAAATTTTACTTGAGCATTTTCCATGTCTTAGAGCAGTTGCTTCTAGTTTTTCAATTATGATTAATCCTGTGTGGGTAAATGGTTAACAAAACCCTTTCCTGTTCTGTTAACTTTCTAGCTCTGCTTCCTTTGAGACGTAATAAAATGGAATGTCAACAGTGTTAACTAGGCAACATTGCTTGCGTAAAAATGGCCTTGAATAGGGAAACTGCAGCTGGAGTGGGAAAACCATGAATATTATTATCTGATGGGAAGTCCTACTTAGAGATTCCCCGAGTGCAGTGACTTCTCACGGGCATGTCTCTTGCCTATGGAGTTGTCATAAGAATTGCTCCTGTGGGACATGAGGTTTCAAAGCCAGGGTGATTCCTATACCTGTTCAAAGTGGATTTCATCACCTTGTACCTGAGCTTCACCTGGGGGACAGGGAGGCTAAGAGACCTTTCTCCGGATCTGTGCGAACTGCTGTATGGCCCACTATATGTTCTCCTACCAAAGAGGCGTGCCTGCAGCCACTGTGCCGACAGGTATGTTTTTCTAATGTATCCTCTTGAGAGGTAAGGTGTGGCCCATGGTAGTCTTATGCGTCTGGATGTTGAGTGATAGCTAAGAAGACTCTTCGTGGGCCTGGCACCTGACATTTAGGGTTAGTTCCTTAGGAATGTTGCAGAAGTAGAATAACTGGGTCAAAAGCTATGGGAATTTTCAAGCACCTTGATACAGATGTTAAAGTCAAGTTGATTTCCAAATGGGTTGTACCACCGACTTCCACTAGCTGTACAATGAGACCGCCATTTCCAGGTATCTTCACCAGAATTGTGTTTACAATTTTGTAGGTTTGATAACAAAAATGGGCTTCTTGTCATAATTTTCATTTTTTAAAAATCTTAAAATGTTCAGAATTACTAGCATTTCCTTTTTGTATGAGTTGATGCTTCCTTTCTTTTGCCCAGAAGAAAAAAAATTAAATTGCAAATAAATGGGATGTAAAATTTTTAAATTGCAAGTTGCAAAGAGATGGAAGAGGCACCTTCCCCTCCTCATTCTAAACTGTTCTTTCCACCCCTCCAGGTATACGCTGCCCTCCTCCCAAGGTATGCCCAGCTTGAGCAGAGAATCCTGTCCCAGCCCCGGGGGCCTCTGGAGTGAATTCTGCAGGCCCTGGAGCCCCTGTTGACCCTGCCCGCCCAGACCTGCCGATGCCACTTGGAGGTGTGGCCCTGGACAGCAAGGCTCTTCTTACCTTTCGCCGTGGCTCTGCCTGCTACCTGGCTCTTTCCATGCTCCAGCCCAGCCCAGAACCACCTTGAAAGCCCGCCTTAGTACATATTTCTGAACATAAATAGACTGCTTGTGTCCCTGTGCCCTTGTATCAAGGGCAGGAAAGCATCTCTCCTTTTCTGTCTTTATCTCAGGAAGCAGGATAACACTGAGTCTGGATATCGTGACCTTTTTCTTTTCCAAAACACAGAAGTGAAGCTAATCTAGGGACCTAAAGCAGGATTGGGGGGACAAAGCCGTCCCCCTTCCCATGGCGCCAGCACTGCCCTTCTCCAACCCTGACTCACTGGCCATTCCTCCCCATACCCGGACCCCACTGCCCATCCTTTCCCCAACCCTGACCCCCAGCCAAGTCTCTCACGCCCTGATCCTCCCCGCTGCCTCCTCCTTCATTTCAGGCACTGAAGTGCCTCCCAGTTTCCTTTTCTGTCCTCCCCACGCTCAGTCCTCCTTCATGCTCTCACCCATCTTTTAGCATCTGTCCTCCCTCCCTCCTTGATCCGTCCTCCCTCCCCTGCCCACCTGGTGTACTCAGCCCTTCCCACCCAAAAATACCTGCTGGGCCAGGTGAACAGGCTTCAGCTCTGCCCACAGGCTGCCTGACCCCCAGGCACATCAGACCACGTGGAGGGGCCATCGCCCAGGTAGCACAGCTTTGCGCATGTGTGCGTGCGTTCGTGCTGTGTGTGTGCATGTGTGCGTGTGTGTGTCTGTGTGTGTGTCTACTTTCAGTTCTCTTGCTGAAAAAATTGGGTCATTTATCTGGGAGAATTTCCCAAACTCTGGATTTTGTTAATTCTACCCCTGAGGTGTCATTTAACGTGTTCTCTATTTTCTGTATTTCCTATAAATTAGTAGTTGGATCTAATACAGGATTTTTCAACCTCAGCACCCTGGGCATTTTGGGCTAGATTTTTGTTGTTGTTGTGAAGGGCCGCCACGCTCGTTGTAAGACGTTCAGCAGTATCACTCACTGGCGTCTTCCCACTAGATGCCAGTATCACCCCTCCCCCCAAGTCGTGACAATCAACAATGTCTCCGGGCATTGCCAGATGTCCCCTGGTGGGGGTGAGGGAGCAGAATTGCCCCTGGTTGATAACCTAGATGCTTGATCAGATGCATATGTGGTTATTTTCCTTTTTATGTAAGACAGCTTCATAGATGGTGTTATGTCCTTCCGTCAGGAGGCAGATGTGTCTGGTTTTCTCACTCTTCTGTGATGTTCATGCCTAGCTCCATTTTCACTAGGAATCAAATTTTGTTGCCTCTCTTTGTTTATTAGCTGGGATTCTCCTACATGAAAAGCATCCCCTAGCCAGTTATCCAATGGTATTGTTTACATAGCAGAGCAGAATAGATTCTTTCCTCTTTATTCACCAGTTTTCAAAATAATGAGTTGATTCCCAACCATCGTCTAACAGCAACTAGATTTTTATTTGTAGTATCAGTACGATACACTTAACGTATTTTATGTGTTTTAACCCATGGCAGTAACTATTCTTATCCTTCTTTTTGATAGCCATTCTCTCCAACTTTTCTCGTGCTTTCCTGATCTCTCCCATTCATTCTTTCTTCACCGATACTTCTGCTCTGTCTACTTCTTAATTATTGCTGGGCCCCGAATCTCTGTCCTCATTGCTCTTGCCTTCCCATTCTGTCCTATCTTGTTGGATGATTTCATCTATTCTTGGGCTTCAACTACTACTTATATACCAGTAACACCAAGATCTGTGTTTCTAGCCAGAAATCTCACTGGAATCTACCAATCTCCACTTATCTTCCGTTGCCCTTCCACAAACCTCGTCCTCCAGAGTCCCTGTTTCAGTGAATTGGCAATATCATCCCCCCATTCGTTCATTCGGGAACCCAAACTCAAAACTCTTTTCCCTCTTTCCCACCAGTCCCAAGTGATTTTGGTTATTCCTTTGGTAACTCCTAAAGCAGTTCCTTTTTCTCCATCCCTCCTGTTTTACTTTAGACCCCTTTCTTTATTCCTTGCTCAGATTATTGCAAAAGCCTCTGTAGAAAGTCCTCTGTGATCTGCCTCCTGCAAAATCCTCCAGATTTTTCTTCTGCCACAGGCCTTTGCCTTTGTTGGCACTTCAGTTAAACCAAACTGCTTATGGTCTCACCCAGAGTGGAAAATGCTGCAGACGGGTCTGAGACCTGGTGGATCAGAGCTGTGGCCTGTGGGAAGTCAAAAGGAAGGGGTTTCCAAAATGAGTGGGACCAGAGAGATGACGTCATCTTGAAAGGGAGTGGTGCCCCTTGCAGGCTCGGCGAGTAAAGGGGAAAACAGGAAGCAAGAAGCTGATGATGATGGCTTAGCAACAGCAAGTCAAAGATTCAGAAGAAAATGGACTGTTCCCTGCCATGGCCACGTAGACGTTCCTTACTAAAGAAATGTTACATTATTGACCAACAGAAAAGGGTTTTCTTGGACCAAGAAGCAGAGAAAGCCACTCGATTCATTCTCCATTTTTACCTCTGCCCCCACAGAGTTGCCTGTTATTGCAAGCGTGTCAACATAAATAGAAAAAGGAATTCACCATTTATACAAATATAGGAAGAAAACGGAGTGAGAATCATAACTTTTCAAGCTGATGAAACACTCAAAAGGAAAAAGGGAACAACCCTGAAATACGAATTTTAAAATAATTAAAAAACAATTGTGAATATAAAAGAATACCACAGATCAGAAATCCAAAAACTCAGAATAAAAATGAAAAAGCAACAGGCATATGTGAAAAGGGAACTGACCAAACTTGGGAAAGAGTTTGAATAAAAAGATAAAATCATCATAATTATGAAGCCTGCATTACAACACATCTAAATTAAAATAAAAATGACTGCAAGTACAGTAAAGCATATAGAAGAAAGGAATGAAAAAAGCTAAGACCGCAAAACAATATAAAGGAAGAGCTAAAAAGGCCCAGAAAGAAAATGATGGATAAAAAGGCAAAAAAAGATTAACAAGTAAAATCAGAGCTCCTGAAGCCAAAAGATAAGACAGTGGAACAGAGTTAATATTTAAAACTGTACCCCAAGAGAAATTTCTGAAAACTCGAAGACCTGAATCTGTATCTTGAAGGGACCTATCTTGTTACTTGGAAAATGGTTCCAGAATGATCAACTAAGACATATCCTAGCCAACTATTACACTTTGAAGGTGAGGAGAAAACTAGGTCAAAAAGACCTAGTCTTTTGCAAAGGAAAAACCAGGTTGGCATCAGACTTCTCAAAAAGCAAGTAGCAGTGGAGCAACATTTTCAAGAAACTTAAAAAATTTGAACTAAGTATTTAGTATCCAGCTAAGCTGTCCTAAGTATCAAGGAGATATGTCTATCTCTATATCTATCTATCTATCATCTATCTGTCTAATGTTTTAATCATGCAATAGCTCAGGAAATAACCCCTTAGGATTCTACAAAGACAAACTTCATCCAAGTAGGAGATGACTGGGGAAAGTTCCACAAAAGGCCTGGTGGTGAGCATTGAATATCTTTAATTTTAGATCTAAGGTCAAAATGAAAGTAGGGATAAGGGTGAAAGAATAGTATCAACTAGTCTATGTTTTAACAAGGTAAAAGCAACACAACTAGAAATGAAAAGGGAGAGAGGAAGCGGACAGTACAAACAGCTCTTTGTTGCCAGAAACAATATGTGCCAATCAAACAGTATCACTTTAAGTTGACAGAACAAATAGTTGAGGCTTAAGTAAAAAGGGAGAGAAAGCATTATATAAAGATAATAGTATAGTATAAAGATAGTCACTAGGATAAAAATAGACCTCTCCCTCAATGTCCAAACAGACAATCATAAAGGCACTAGATCACATAGTGAAAAACGTGCAGTAAATGTAGCATCACACACACAGCAACTGGGAGGATAAGCAGGAGTCAAATTAGTAAATGGAAGGACTCAACTCATTTATTAAAAACGTTCAGATTGGCTCACAGACCAGTATCTTACTGGCTGTTATTTACAAGAGACACATTTAAAGTAAGTGACCCAGAAAGGCTAAAAAGGAAAGGGATGGGCGACAATATACCAGCAAGTACAAATTATGAAAAGCAGATTACAGTATCGATGTTAACAAGGTAGGTGGAATTCAGGAAAAAATTAGACACGACAAAGAAGGACTGATGTTAAAAGCCACAATTCACAATGAAGATACACTGGTTATGAATGTTACAGTGTCAGCCGGATGGTTTGTCAACTTCAAATGATAGTCTTTGATTCCCACCTAGAGATTCCAACAGAATCAGTGTATCTTCTGAATATATATATTGAACTTTGCACTTATTATAAGGAATAAGTAATAGATAATACACTTTTTTTTCCCGCTTTTTAACAGGATTTTTCATCTGGTAGATTTATTGTCAGATCCCCTTCAAAACAGACAAGATGCTTACCATATTTTAAAGATTATAGGTTACCACTGAAAGGAAATTTTACACAGTCACTGTACATCAAGGTTGAAAAACTGTCCTGCATGAAAAATATACTTGGAAATCATGTGAATAAAAGAAAAAGAAAACATTATTGTGAACAAGGAAAAATTAAAGTCCTCATAATGTGCCATCTAAATGTGGACATTCATTCTTCTCGGAGTCGCTTAGGTGTAGGGAGTTTTGCCTCTGCCCATTTCACTCATTATATTGTGTTTTTAACCAACAATATTCATTAAGGCAAACACATCCTTTTCTGAAGAGGTCTTGCCCTGCCGTATCCCATATCTGAAGTTTTATTTGTTTTCCATCAATAGTTATCATTCGAGCACCAAACTCTACACCAATAGTAAGGTCATGCACTGGCTGAAACCTCTTGTCTCTAAACTGCAGCAGTAAGTAGTATTTATCAACACCTGTGTCGCCAATGATGATGTACTTGAAGAGATAGGCGTACGCCAGTACGCCATGGCCATGGCCGCTGGGTGCCAGGGCACACGGCTCCTCCTCCTCCGCGTCCCTCACCCAGGCGCCTCTAGGCCTCGAAGCCAGGCCCCACCTGCTGCAGCCGCTGCCGCTGTCAGCTGCCGGGAGTGAGGGCCTGAGAGGTAGCCAGACAAACTGACACCGCCAGAGCCAAGTAAGACAGCGCCCAGCCATGCACAGTCGAACACTAATCTGTATTCTTCACTTCTAATTGGTTCCATTTTATGGTTTCCATGTCCTTTTTTTTATGCTTGCAGTTTCTTTGTTAAAGTTCTCACTGAGTTCCTTGAGCACCCTTATAACCATTGTTTTGAATTCTGTCTCAGGTTGCTTGCCTCCATTTTGTTTAATTCTTTTTCTAGAGTTTTCTCCTGTTCTTTTATTTGGGACATATTTCTTTGTTTCCTCATTTTGGCTGCCTCCCTGTGTTTGTTTCTGTGTAAGAGGTAGATGTGCTATGTCTCCCAGTCTTGCCAGGTGGCCTATGGTGCCCTTGCACAGTCTCCCCGGTCACCTGCACCGGGTGCTCCAGGAATGTCCCTTACGTGGTTTGTGTGTGTCCTCCTGTTATAGTTGAGACTTGATTGCTATTGGCATGTCAGTGGGTGCGATTGACCCACAGGCTGATTGGCTGTGGGGTTTTGCCCCATCCACAGCTTATGGGCTGCTGTGTGGGGTGCTTACCCCATGGAGTGGCATTTGCCCCAGCAGGCTCTGGTGCCTATTGAGACCACCCATTGTATGTACTGCTTGAGGGGTCAATTGAGCAGTGCTCTGCTGTGGTCTGAAGCCAACCTCCAAGTATGTTGGTTCTGTGGCCTTTTGGGAGGGGCTCTGGTGCAGGCATAGGTCATCCACTGCTTGTGACCAGCCAGGAACTACCTCGTAGGAGCTACAAAGCAATCGTGTTTTTTTGCTCCCTGTGCTACACCTGGAGGCACGAGGGAGAAGCCACGCTGCAAACTGAAGATGGCTGCCACCAGTACTGGGCCTGGGGTATCTCTGCAAAAAGCCAGGACTCCCCAAGTCCTGCTGCTACCTGCTAGTTCCCGTAAAGTTCAGTGGCTGAGAGAACAAAATTGTTCTCTACTTTTTTAATGCACAAAAGAAGTTTCCAGGACATGAATATCACAACAAACTCAATTTGGCAATATCTGTGACTCTACAGTGATGCTTTTGATTATAATTATCTATCTCGTTGAGGTAAGCAACAGTAATTTCAGGTTTCCAAAATATATTCTGTCTTTATAATACATTCAGAACCCCAAACTGAAATCTCACCTGCTGCTGCTTCATATTCCTATTCAGTCATGAGGAGTGAGATGTGCTCTGTTTTTTTATTGCAAATTATATCCCGGGAATTTTTGAAGGAGCTCCACTCCCAGAGATCTCTGTGGAATTGCACCCATGATAACAAGCCATGAGGCTATATTGAGAAGTTAAATTTAGTAGGCCAGAGTTGACATGTTAGCAAAATTTCTTCAACTCAAAATGATGTCAGTTTGATGTACTCACCAGTCCCTCTCTTTCTACCCCTGATGTTTCCTTGGCTGAAATGAGGAGAGATGTATAATCTCTGTCCTCATGGAGCCATGTCACCCTGGGAGAAAGGACATGGCTGAAAGATAAAAAGTGTGATCTTGTTGATGCAGGAGGTTTACTTAGCAGGTTTCATCTCCAGTGTGTAAGGCATTGTATAAATAGGTTCAGTCCACACTGCAGCCTAAATCTGCATCAGGCTGCTCTAAAGAATGTCGTCTTCATAGTCACCTGGTCCTAGAGCGTCATATACATAACGGTTTATTTTCCCAACAGGCAGGTGCTACCATTGAAAAGAGTGAATTAATACGCTGACAGTCTTGACTATAGCCGACAACCCAACCTCATTTCCCGTATTTCCCTTTTATACTGTCGTGGCAGCCCTGCACTCCAGCCAGCGCAGCCCCTCACTATAACCTAGCCATTCCTCCTTTCATCTGTGCCTTGACCCGTCTCGAATTCCCTGTTTTGCTCTGCCTGTGGACATTTGCTCTACCTATGAATCTCTCAAAAATTAAGGCAGTTCGTCTTTCCTCATCAGCCTTCTCTAAGTACTACAGACCTCCTGATCCTAGTCGTTCTGTGAGGTCTGTCACCAGTTTGTAGGGGAAATAGGGAGGCATTTCCCGCCCGAGAACTTAGAAATACGGTAAACAGCTTTTGAGAAGGCGGTTCCCCAAGAGAGAAACACCAAGGTCAACACACATCGTGGAGCAGAGCAGAGGTGTGTGAGGACCAGATGACTTCCTGGTCTGTCAGACATGAGTACAACCTGACTGGAGGTATTAACTACTAAAGAGCAGCGTGTCTGTCCGCAGGAGGCTTGGTCAGTGGTGAAAACAGAAAAGGTGAAGAAGAGACCAACATGGGCAGTGCCCATCCTAGCATTACCCTAGAGTGGAGATGGCACCTCAGGCAGCAGACGTGGAGGGTCAGCCCCACTAGCCAGGCTGTGCCTGTCGGGTAGATGGATGGATCTGGCTGCCTCAGTCTTTTCCATTGAATGCTGGATTCATTGGATTCCTATTGTTCTAATTCTGTTCTAACCAAGTAGCCTTCCGGTTGTGCCTTAGTGTGCCACGGTGGCCTACCTCTACACAATGTAACTCCTTGGTCATGTAGACAGATGCTGTCTGTGGAACAATGAACTTCTCATTGTCAAGTCACAATCTGGCATTCTGAGTTTTGATCACTCCCGTGTTACTGTTAAGGTGACACTTAAGGTGACACTACCTCAGTAGGAAGAAGGGAGTCCTCTCTCGGTGAGGACAGTCTGATTTCTCAACCTAGGAGGCTGGGGACTCCCATGGGGTCAGCTTGTGCAGGCCTCTGGGAAGAGAATCATTAGCCATTGACCAGACCACACGCTCTCCATCTCCAGGTGGCATATGGCCTTTGGTTTTTTGCAATTTCTATTAACTCCTATACTGCTTATAATTTCTATGTAGTTTAAACCTTGCATTTGTATTATTTATATGGTTTCATTATTTTCACTTGTCACTTACATGACAAGCTTTTGGAGGACAGGGACCTGCAGTTTTCCTCTAGTGGACAGTAATGGTTTCAATGGGAGAGAGATGAGTCTGTCTGTCAATTCCATACTGAGGAGTCATGCAACCTAATATGTATTTGAAGTAGCACAGAGCCCAGCAATAGACAGACCCATGTTTGCCTAAGACTTCTGAGATGTCACCTTTTAATAATCTAATCAGCGGAGGAAAATGAATACATGGTAATAGAACAGCTGCCTAAGTATTTGAGGAAAAATAACAGCAGATCTCTTTCTTACTTTAAGCAAACGTATTTACGTGAATATATATATATATATATATATATATATATATATATATATATATATATATGACTAAGTCCAAAGGGGACTGAAGTAAAATGCTTCTGGGCAGCTTCAGGTAAACCAGAGAACTTAGGACAGTGCTTCATTTTATATATATAAAAGAACCCATAAAAGTTTTAGAAAAAACTGCAAGCAGTATTTTTATAATCCAGTGGTAAGAGCTTCCTGCACCTGATCCCACAGGCAGAGCCCTGTGAGAGATTTGCCCTCTTGTCTGTGACACCATCAGCAAACTTGGCATCATTTAGGCCAAGTATAGGATGAAGTTTTCCATATACTGTCTGATTCGATGCCCATGAGCCTGTGGGGACGATATTACCACCCTCTTTCATAGATGAAGGACATCAACTTAAGGCCCCAGGGGCAAGACACAAAGCAGAACCCAGTTTTGCCTGAGTGCAAAGCCTGTGCCGCTTACTCCACTGCTCTGTCTCCTTAAAGGCAAAAACACTGGGGAATATTTGAAACATTGAAATTCAGTGAAATCCACCGAAAGGATTAATGTATTTCATATTTAAGAGAGTTTTGTAAATCAACAGGAAGAAGACAATCAGGGCAGAAGAGGGACGGGCTGTGAAGAGGGGATGTGTGTTCATTTACAGTCTGTCCTCTCCTCGTGGCTTATGGGGTGTGAGTTTTGTTAGTAAGGCCTTTGTCACTTCGTAGCATGAAAATAGTCTCTGACATTGTCTTCTAGAACTTTTGTAATATTTGTTATTTTTTCATATTTTTTAATCCATCTAGAACTTGTTGTATTTGTTTTTTAGTGCGGCCCAGGTATCACTCCATGAAGACCCAATTGTTTTCAAATCTTTCATTGAATGGCTCGTTTTTTCTTCACTGATGTAAAATACTGTCTTTATCTGGACTCGATTCTGTTGATCCAGTTATCTTTTCCTGTACCTGTACCAGTACCAGTATCACACTGTGTCATTCTCGTTGCTCTATAGCGTATTTTGATATCGGGTAAGGTAAGCTCCTGCTCTTTGATCTTCTTTTTCATACACTTCATAGCTATTCTTCATATTTTCTCTACCAAATGTCAGCTGACTACTTTTGTTAAAAAACCATCTTGGGATTTCAATAGGATTGCATTGAATTTGTCAGTTAATTTGAGATGAATTGACATCTCTACAACATTCTAGAAATATGGTATATCATGTCATGTGTTCATTTCTTCTTCCTGTCTGTCCTTCAGTACAGCTTTAATGTTTTTAGCACATAGGTCTTACACAGTTTTTGTTCATAGCGGGCCGGCTTGGTGGCTCAGGCGGTTAGAGCTCTATGCTCCTAACTCCGAAGGCTGCTGGTTCGATTCCCACATGGGCCAGCGGGCTCTCAACCACAAGGTTGCCGGTTCAACTCCTTGAGTCCTGCAAGGGATGGTGGGCTCTGCTCCCTGCAACTAAGATTGAACACGGCACCTTGAGCTGAGCTGCCTCCCAGATGGCTCAGTTGGTTGGAGCATGGGCTGTCAACCACAAGGTTGCCAGTTCAATTCCTTGAGTCCTGCAAGGGATGGTGGGCTCTGCCCCCTGCAACTAAGATTGAACACGGCACCTTGAGCTGAGCTGCCTCCCAGATGGCTCAGTTGGTTGGAGCATGGGCTCTCAACCACAAGGTTGCCAGTTCAATTCCTCGAGTCCCCCAAGGGATGGTGGGCAGCGCCCCCTGCAACTTATAAGATTGAACACGGCACCTTGAGCTGAGCTGCTGCTGAGCTGCTGCTGAGCTGCTGCTGAGCTCCCGGATGGCTCAGTTGGTTGGAGCGCGTCCTCTCAACCACAAGGTTGCCTGTTCGACTCCCGCAAGGGATAGTGGGCTGTGCCCCCTGCAACTAGAAACGGCAACTGGACCTGGAGCTGAGCTGCGCCCTCCACAACTAAGACTGAAAGGACAACAACTTGAAGCTGAACGGCACCCTCCACAACTAAGATTGGAAGGACAACAACTTGACTTGGAAAAAAGGCCTGGAAGTACACACTGTTCCCCAATAAAGTCCTGTTCCCCTTCCCCAATAAAATCTTTAAAAAAAAATTTATTCCTAGGTACTTTACGCATTTTTAATTGATATTATAAGCGGGTCCTTCTTCCACTTTTCAGTTAGTTATTCATGGTATGTAGCAAAGCTATTGAGGTTTGCATGTTGATCTCTTGATTTTGTATCCAGCCATCAATTCTCATATTACTTCCGATAAAAGATTAGTTGACTCACTTGGGTTTTTTAGGTTGTCCATCATTTCATATGCAAATACGTTTTGTTTCTTCCTTTCCAGTGATTAGGACCCTCTACAATGATGAGTAGGAGCAGTAATAACGCATCCTTCTGTTATTCTTGACTGAAGGCTTACCTGAGGCTCGACAGCCCACTTCCGAGGTGGCTCACTGACATGGCTGTCCAGGTGGTGCCGCTTGTTGGAGGGCGGCCTCAGTTCCTCCCCATGTGGACCTTCACATGCTACTTGACTGAATGTCTTCACAACACAATGGCTGGCTTCCTCCAGAGGGAGCCATCTTTCAGGTTCCTTTGCCATAGCTGCTTTCCACAGATTCAAAGTCGCTGCTGCCACTCAGCAATCAGGAAACTTTGGGAAACCCCTGCTGAGGCGATTGCAATGGCACGGCTGCGGGCAGGTGGGGGAATGTGGAGTCCGACATGCAGCCTGCACGTCTGCTGCTACCGACCAGAAAAGGATGACTTCCACCTCCTTCCACCTTCCAAATTGCACACAAGTACTTTTCATTGGCAGAACCCTGCTGTCAAGGGAATCTGTGAAATGTGCTTCCCGGCCGTCTAGCACTTGGCAAACAGTAGGAGCTTCTGTTTTCCACGAACGTTAAATTCCTGACCATTTGTCACCTAGGTTAGAGCGGGGATCCTCATATTTCACCAAGTTTTTATTTCTAATCTTCCTGCTCTGCCATTGACGGTAGTGAAAGCACTCAGCATTCATCCAGCATCTAGTGGACCCTAAGGGAAGTGAGCAGTGAGGACGCATTCCGTCCGAGGCCAGTGGCCACGCCTGTCCGGTAACGGGTGTAACGGATGTAACGCTCATACCCTGACGGGTTCCGAGCCTCCCAAGACCAAGCACCTGTTCAGGCGCTGGGAAGCCTGGGCGATAATACACCTTTTATCCTCACAAAGATTGGCCATTTATTATACTGCAAAGAAAACCTAAATTTCCACAAGATAGAAATAATACAGTTTTTAATCACAATGCAATAAAATGAGAAATTAATAAAATGTGTTTTAAAAGCCACACCTAGAGAAAGACTTTCTGTGAAACTACTCTTTGGACAAAGGAATATAAACCCAAATTTCAGAGCTTCTAGAAAATGGTAACAGTCTAATTAAAACGGTAGGTGAAATATAGCTTAAAAATACTGTAACATTGATAAAAATAAAAGATGAATTTAAAATACTCAAAAAGCAAAAGAAAGTGAACAAGAGAAAAGGGACATAAGTAATGAAGACAAGATCACACAAGTGAGGAAAACAGGAAAAAATAAACTAGCTAACAAGTAAGGGGAGGCAAGCAGAAATACACAAAATAAAAATAATAGTGAAGTGGCCGGCCCAGTGGCTCAGGCGGTTAGAGCTCCATGCTCCTAACTCCAAAGGCTGCCAGTTTGATTCCCACATGGGCCAGTGGGCTCTCAACCACAAGGTTGCCAGTTCAATTCCTCGAGTCCCGCAAGGGATGGTGGGCTCTGCCCCCTGAAACTAAGATTGAACATAGCACCTTGAGCTGAGCTGCCGCTGAGCTCCCAGATGGCTCAGTTGGTTGGAGCGCGTCCTCTCAACCACAAGGTTGCTGGTTGGACTCCCGCAAGGGATGGTGGGCTGTGCCCCCTGCAACTAGCAACGGCAACTGGACCTGGAGCTGAGTTGGGCCCTCCACACCTAAGACTGAAAGGACAACTTGAAGCTGAACGGCACCCTCCACAACTAAGATTGAAAGGACAACAACTTTCCTTGGAAAAAAGGCCTGGAAGTACACACTGTTCCCCAATAAAGTCCTGTTAAAAAAGAAAATAATAATAATAGTGAAAAATTAACATTGGAACAAAACAATTTTTAATATTAAAGAGTATTTTGTACAATTCTGCAAATAAATGGGAAAACCTAGATGAAATGGTAATGACCTAGGGAAATACAATTTACCAAAATAACTAGTAGAGACAGAAAGTTTAAACAAACTAATTTTCATAAAGGAAACAGAAAAGGTTGTCAACTACCCTATAAAAAAGACACTACAGTGTTTCCCCAAAAATAAGACCTAATCGGAAAGTAAGTCTAGCATGATTTTTCAGGATGCTCGTAATATAAAATAAGTCCTACCATATTTCCCCAAAAATAAGACTGGATCTTATATTAATTTTTGCTGCAAAAGATGCTTTAGGGCTTATTTTATATTACGAGCATCCTGAAAAATTATGCTAGGGCTTATTTTCCGGTTAGGTCTCATTTTGGGGGAAACACGGTAGGTCAGCTGGTTTCACAGGGGAATTTTACCAAACCTTCATGGACCAGTCAATCCCAATGCTATATAACGTATCCCAGAACACTGGAAAAAAAGCACTTCCAGATTATTTTTACAAAGCAAATACAACATCGATTCCTATACGATGTTGCAAAAATACCCCAATTCTTCACGCCATGGAATTTTGTTGTGCCCTCCCTCTCTGACTTGGCTCAGCTACGCAAGTTTGGCCAATGGGATTTTCACAAATATGTAAGCAAGGACTTGAAAAGCCCTTATGCCATTGAAATTGTTCTCACTTTGCTCTCTGCCTTTTTCATGAAAAATTTGTGCCTAAACTAGCCTGACCAAAGCCATCCTGGACCATCCATAGGGTGGATGTGAGTGAATCCAGATGAGACCAGAAGAACTGCCCAGTCAAGACCAACCTAAATTACCAGCCTACAGATTCATGAACTAAATAAATATTTATTACTTTAAAGCATGGAGATGTAAAGTGATTTATTACACAGCAATAGATAACATATAGAAATTGTTGCCAAAAATAAAAACGAATATATGTGACATTGAAACTGGGCTGTAGGTGTAGACAGGAAAAATGGTGAGGAAATTATTGGAGGCTGAAAAAATGCAGGCAAACTGAGTACCTGTGGTGACTTGGAAGGTAAGTGTACATACTGAACATTTTGGCTTGAGAAATTCCTAGGCAGAATGTTGAAAATGTCAGCTATTACTCAGAAAAGAACTAGCCAGATTTCAAGTAGAATTTAGAGGGAATATGAAGGTGCTAGAATGAAAAAATAACTTTCTCATCTCCATCCCTTTAAGCCAATAAAAGATTATCAAATTTAAGACATGGCTTTAAGTAAAAATCAAGGGCTGAAAGATACTTTAAGACCTCTGAAAGAATCAAGGCACTGTCTGATAGACCCAGCTGATTTAAATGACTTCCAGCTATCAAGATTCTTGTCCCACAGCAGCCTGATATAGCTAAAGTATTAGGGATTGAAAGAGAGAGCGAGAGAGCAAGAGAGAGAGAGAGAGAGAGGGACGAAAAATAATTGTGGGTATGGCTTTTGGTGCATAGAGTGGATTCAAATCAGACACAGAAAATTCACAGAACTTTTTAGGAAGCTGCAGTAATAAAAGTGACATCAATGTAGATAGAAAGGGACTAAATGTAAAACACTGTGGCAAGGAGGGGCTGTCATTTCAACATAGGATTTTCCAGAACTGGAAGGGATGTTTAGAAACCCAGAAATCTTTCAGGATAGTGACTCCAAAGTGTGTTTCCGGAAGTGTTCCTAATGCTTTGGAACCTGGTGATGGTGGAAACTCATTTCAACTTCAATTTCTATATGGTGGAGTTTTACATAAAATTTTGTTTGAATAAGGTTTCTGCTATTTAAAAAATGGAAAGCACGGGAGTCCAACCTCTTCACTTTCTGTATAAGGAATCTGAGACTTAAAGAAGTGAAATAACTCAGACTTTCAGGCACCATCTTCCTCCTGGCTATTCTTGCCCTGCTCCTGCCCTAACAAAGGCTGTGGCAAGTCAGGAGAAGAGGGAGGACAATTTCTGTATCCAAGCATTTTGCATCCCATCCCTGAGCTGTTAGGGGCTTTTCCTCTTTACCTGGGAGCCCCATCATGACCCTCCCAAACTGTGGTTGTGTGATAAAGAAGGTGGAATCTGAGATGAAGAACAACAACCCCCAAGAAGGAATCTGGGGTGAAGAGGATAGCGAAGCCATTCGCTAGACAAGATCTTCAACTGCGGGGACTGGCGGCAATTGAGAACAATTTTGAAGGTGCAGATTGAAGAGGGTGAGGGAGTGCTGAGGCCCAAATGCAGTAGTGGCGGGGAAGCAAGTTGCCAAGGCCCTTTGCCGTCCGTCTGCTGCTGCTCTGCGAGGCGGGGCTCGGCGCCCTCCCTCTCTGGGATGGGTCCGACTTCAGGATCTCCAGCTGTGCCTTTGTGTGTGTGTGTGTGGGGTGTGGGGTTATAGACGTGCGGGGCCAGTTGTCATTTCAGAGAAGTCAGCCTTTTCCTGCCGATACAGACATGACTCTCCTACGGTTCACTATGACCCCCACTTCACAGGTGGGCGCGAAGAGGAATCCAGGCCAGAGTCCTAGGGCTGTTCACCTACTTCGGGGTCGCAGGGCAGCGTTCGGGAGCGTGGGCTCCAGCGCGCAGAGCATGAATCCGCAGTGCCGAGGATACAGGTCCCGGAGTCCGGGACAAATTGGTCCAGGGCCCAACCCCGCCACCTCTGCAAGCGCGCCCCGGCTGGCCCCCCGGTCTTTAGGATTCCTTGCGTCCTCACGGAGGGCGCGGGCTGGGGGCGGGGCCTCTTTGTTGTTGTTTCTCTGGAGCCCCGCCCCTGAGGGGGGCGCGGACCACGCGGCCAGAGGGCCCGCCTCCCCTCCCCCTCCCCGCCCAGCTCGCCCGCCTCTTTGTATCCAACATCCGGGTTTCCCCGCTGGCTCGGCTCCGCGGCCGCGGCTCAGGAGCCATTTTGGACTCGGTTCAGCTCCCCTCCCCCCACCCCTCCCCCCGTTCATGGCCCCTCCGGACTCGGCCCCTGCGCCGGGGGCCCGGGCCCAGCCCCACCGCGCTATGCCTGAATCGGGCGCGCCCCGGCCCGCGCCCCACCGCCGCCCCCCGGTCCCCGCGTCGTCCCGGAGCCCGGGCCACAGCCTGCGCTGCCCGCAACAGCCCTGAACCCGGCCTCGCCGCCTGGCCCTTAGAGCCAGCACGCTGCCCGGGGACGAAAGCGCAGAAAGTGTGCTGGGAACGAGACCTAAGGAAGGAGCGAGAAGGAGAGCGCAGCCGCCGCCGGGCCCTGCGCGCCCCAGGAGCGCCGCGCGGCCCTGCCCGCGGGCTCCGGGTGTCCGCGGGGCGGCGCCGCGGAACATGACGGCGCCCTGGGCGGCCCTCGCCCTCCTTTGGGGATCGCTGTGCGCGGGTAAGGACTGGGCGCGGCGTGGGGGGCGCGGGGAGGGCGCGCGGGGCCAGCCTCGGGCGACGCGTGGTGTTTACCAACAAAGGGAGGGCCCCGCGGCCTCCTCGCCGCGCCACCTGCACCCAGCTGGCACCTCCCGGGGCGGGGACTGGGGGCGCGCCGGGCGCCCCGCTCGCTGATCTTGGTGGGGGGAATCTTGTTTGTGCGGCGGTCTGCAGGGCTCCGGTTCGCGGTGGCGACCCCATGATGGGGGGCCGAGACCCAGGGTCGGAGTTCGGGCTACACGGGCGCGTGGAACCCAGGGAGAATGAGAGGAAAACCAGAGCGTAGGGAAGGTAGCCAAGCGGGGCGGGCAGATCTAATCCCAGGATGTCGGGTTTGTAGGTGCAGCAGCAGCGGCTAGGGGGAGGGCTGCGCGACCCTCAGTGCCACTAGGTGTAGCGAAGCGAGGGGTTTGCTTCTCACACCTTGGAGGGGTCCCCTGCATCCCATTCCACTAGGGTCTGTGTCGTATTGTAAGGCGGGATGCTGGCACCCGCTCCCACCTGCTTCCGCTTTCCCTGCGATGGGCCCAGGGCGCGAGGTGCAGCCACCCCGCGGGACCGCTTTGTTTTGGGCGCCTGGGCTGGGAGGTGGGGCGAGAAGAAAAACCAACAGGTCTCTGTTCGCTCTGGCCTCTGGGAAGCACGTGGGGTGGGTGGGTGGCTCGCGGGGCTAGCGTTCGGCTCGCGCTGGTGTGGTTGAGGGTGTGTGGGTGCGGGTGTATACTTGAAGAGTTCTGCCAGGAAGGTGCTTTTTCCTTAAGGTCGAAGCACCGATTTCTTTCTTCTCGCGGTGCTGAGGCGCGCCCAAATCGGGTGTGCGCGCAGGAAAGGGCTCGGCGCTCTGGTTAGGATGGCTTCAGGCAGCCCTGGGAAGCGTACAGAGTCGCGCATTGAAGCTGCGGGGAAAGCCCGGGGCGGTCTGGGCCGCTGGTGCGCGGCAGCCGGAGCGCTGGGTGTTGCGCGTCTTTGTTCCCAGCCCCCATTACGCATGCAGCGCGGGTCCCTAGCTGCCCGAGGTGGCAGCAGCGCGGAGTCTGGGAAACCCGGGAAGGGCGGGGCCGGGCGTGCAGGGGCGGGGCTGGGATCCCCGCGCTGCTGGGAGGGTAGGGATCCGGGATCTCCATCCCACTCCCACCCCCCACCCCCACTCTGTCCGCTTCATTTGCAATGTAGTTTGGTTCGGCTGTCTACATCAAAGCAAGCGAATTCTCTGTGTGGGACTTGGTGTTGCCTAACCTGCATGCAAGGACCAGAGGATAGAGACCTTCTTGTTGGTATCTGGACATCTGGGGGAGGGCGTCATGGCTCTTTTGGAGCCATTAACTGTGTGGTAGAGGCTGCGTGGTGGTGGTGACCTTGTGCTGCTTTCTGCCCCTAGTCCCTTTTAAGTGCTGCTTTGAGATGCTTTTTCCCAAAGAAAGGATGGCATTGGCCTGTAGAGGGGAGAGTGGCAGCAAGCTGACTTAATAGGCACGCACAGTTCACCTGGCTGTCTCTAGAACCCTCCTGGACATTCCTGGGATCCCGAAACCCTCTCCCATTTTGTCTCACTATCCTCACTAGACTCACTTGCCTTTTCGATTAGGCAGGGCGGGATGGATTCCCCCCTCCCCCCAAGCGCTGTATTTCCCTCCTTTTCCCTTTTCTCCCCCCTCCTTTTCCCTTTGCTCCCCCCTCCTGGTTTGGGCAGTACCCTGCAAGGTGGGGCAGCTGGAGTTAGACTGAAGTCCACCAACCTGTGTTCCTACCTTGGGAGAAAGGTGAGGGTCATGCGTTTCTCGTGGTCACACCAACCAGTCCTCTGGTGGGCCACTGCTCTGACCTGTGAGGAACCGTGGGAAGAGCTGGCCCAGGTGCAGGTGGGGACAGAGCTGGCCCTCCTGTTCCTTTGACTTCATGGATGCCCTTTTTGTCAAGCTCTTGGCTTGCTGTTAGAATTACTCCCACTCCCTGTGGCATACAGTGTCCTTGTAGAAGGAAGATCTTTCAGAACAGCTCTGTCCACCAGAAATACAGTGTGAACAACATATGTAAGTTAAAATTTTCTGGTAGTCATGTGAATAAAAAGGAAAAGAAAGGAACAGGTGTGTCTTAGTCTTCTCAGTCTGCTGTAACAATACCATAGACTGGGTGACTTAAATAGCACTATTTCCTCACAGTTCTGGCCGGTGGAAGTCCAAAATCAGTCCCAGCCTGGTAGGGCCCTCTTTCTGGTTTGCAGATGGCTGCCTTCTCAGTGTATCCTCATGTGGCTTTTCGTTGGCACTCACTGGGGGGAGAGATTGTTCCTATTCCATTAACTCCATCATGAGGGCCCCACCCTCATGACCCAATCTAACCCAAATTACCTCCCAAAGGCCCCATTTCCTAATATTGGGTGTTAGGGCTTCAACATATCAATTGGGGGTGTGTGTGTGTGACAAACATTCAATCCATAACAAGGTGACATTTAATGATGTGTTTACTTAGCCTAAAATATACAAAATAATCATTTCAACATTCATCAATATTAAAACGAGGCATTTTACATTCTTTTCTATACTATTTCAAAATCTAGTGTGTATTTTATACTTAGAGAACATATGAACTCACACTTTCCACATTTTAAGTGCTCAACAGTCACATTTGGCTTGTGGCTACCATATTGGATGGCGCAGACCTAGACGAAAAGGCAGAATTTCTGTTGTAATAATGGCACATGTTCAGTTACTGCCACGTGTCCTTTGTGTTTTGTGCCTGTACCAGTGTCCTTGGGAAACAAGTTGTTTGGATCTCGCATTGCTGTGGTCATCCCAGACACACATCTGTATCCCACAGAGCTGCTGATCTCTGTCTCTGTACTGCACTTGGGGTTCAGATCAGGGCCCGTGGGGGCAGGGAGTTCTTCGTGGAAGGTCAGGAGCTACTAGCTGGGGAGGAGGACCTAACTCTAGTCTGTCCTATCAGGAAACGCAGGCCTTGACTGCTCCAGCCTGCCCTCAGAGGCTGGTTACTCTGACCCAGAGTCGTCTGTTTCCTCAGGGGAGAAGTGCGTGTATGTGGGTGAAGTGATGCCCAGGCCCAGCAGTGGTAACTGTCGAGGACGTGGACCACAGAGCCACGGCCATTGTATCTGCTGGGCACCCACGCTCTGCCCTGCCTCTGGCTGGGCTGGGCTTTGGGAGCAGTGATCCCCTTCCTTAGCTCTTGGAGGCTCTTCCAAGATAGATGATGTGAGAAACCTGCCCATCCTCCCAGGCCTTGAAAACGTAAGACCCAGACGCCATGCCTCCCACAGCTTGGGGGCCTCTGTGGGGTCTTTCTGGGCGTGGAGGATCCCCGTTAGGACCTGGACTTACCCTCGCACTTCACCCAAGGAACTTCCTTTGTGGGGACACCAGTGGAGAGCCCCCATCCTACACCATGATTCTTTGTATCGTGTGCTTCTCTGAGAATCTGGTGAAAGATGTGGACCCTTTTTCCTCAAGAAAATACAGATAAGTGTGTGTGTGTGAGTCCTTGCACACGTTATCCATGCACACTCACTGATCTGCACTGATACCAAGAACCTGTGGCCCCCTGGGTTGGACTCTGAAGTCCTGGTAGCCTGCACAGACCCAGTGTACCAGTCCTGAGGGGCGACTGGCTGTCCTTGGGGCACCTGGGTTTGTTCCCATCTTGCTGCTCCAACTTAACCGATTCTAGTCACTGGACCTGACTTCTTTACTTCTGCTTTTTGTGATGCCGCCCAGTGTTCAGATTCCAGCCCTGGTCCCCTCCTCACCTTCCTTCTCCCCCTCCTCTGAATGCCAGTGCATTCAGCTCCCAGCCTGGGAGCTCAGGGTAGTACAAGTGGGGACCAAGGCACATGAGGTCAGAGTTTAAATCCACCTGCAGTTACTGGCCTGTTACCGTAGACTGTGGTCTGGGGGCCGAGGGTGGGGGGCTGGTCTGGGTGATACTTTTGAGAATGACACTGGATACGCAGCCCTCAGGCAGGGTCCTGGCTGGGTGCACCTCATTCTAGAACAGGGTTTCTCAACCTTGACACTGTTGACAGTTTGGACCTAATGATTCTTTGTTGTGTGTGGGGGTAGGTGGGGGTGGGGGGGCTGCGAGCAGAGCCGTCCTGGGCACTGTAGGATGTTTAGCAGCATCCCTGGCCTCTACCCACTAGATGCCAGTAGCACTTCTAATCATGAAAACTGAAAATGTTTCCAGGCATTGCCAAATGTCCTGGGTGGGGCGGGGCTGCAAAATCACCTCTGGATGAGAAGCTCTGATCTAGAGTGTTCTCATGCTTTTAAAGAAACAGACAGTTGTGAGAGGTCGGGTTCATGGCTAGTGCCTACCCCCATCAGATTCAGGGTAGGACGTTGGATTTTCTTCAAAGTCTAGATTTCGTGCTTTGATAAACCTGCTCGTTGTGGGCGAGTTTGGTTGGAACTTAGTGGTTTAGGAGCACTGCCGGCCACCGAGGAGAATCCTGGCGTCCTTGAGTTTTCCCAGAAGTGGTTCGGGTTTCAGGGAGGCAGCGGTTGTGGGTGGCCGGGCAGCTTGCCCGCCCGCACCCGCCCACCCGCCTCTGACCGCTGCCTTGAAGTTTGCGCTCCTGCCTCTCCCTCCCTCCCTCCCTCCCACACGCGCAGAATGTCAGCGAGGGCCTGTTGCGGCGGCCTCGGCGCCGCCCAGCAGCCCGTCTGCTCACCTGGGAGCCTCGGGAGCTGAGGCGGGCCGCGTGGGCCCAGAGGAGCGCCGGGGGTTGTAGCAGGACGCGGCGGGCATGCCCTTTCCCCTGAGCGGGCCGTCGGTGTGGCGCCCTGAGGAGCCGCAGCAGCTGTGGGCCTGGAGCTCGGAACCCGGGGACGCCCGGGCAGGGGGGCCGCCTCTGCCTAAAGGTACGGGCACAGGTCTCCACGCTGGCCTCAGGGCCGGGCTTCCTCCTCTGGCCCTGGGGGGGTGTCGTGGGCAGGAGTGCGCGCAACAGGTGCCAGTGCTGGAGGCTCTGACCCAAGGGGTTGGTCCCTATGGGCTTGGCAGGCTGGCAGCCCCTGTGTTTGTCCCCCCACCCCCCACCCCCGTCCCGTTCCCAGCTCTGTTAGGGAGGGCTTTCTGGGGGAGCTCCTTTCTGATCTTGCTCAGTAAGGAACTGATTACAGATGGGGCTTTTAGGGCGGGAGGAAGCAATCTTCAAAGCTTCAGTTTTCCAGCTTCTCTGCATCCCTGGAGTGGGAAGGGCTTATTTAAAAGGATTGCTTGCAGGGGCTGAGACTTCCTAGTTCCATGTCTTTTCGGGCTTTTCCAAAGGAACTTGGTTGCCCTCTCAGAATCCTTTATCTTCTTTCCCCTCCCTCTCATTCTATCACCAATTTTTTGTTCCAGAATAGACACCTACCCTCACGTTTAGGGCTCCCTTTTTGGGCTGTATTTCTCCACCAGACTCACAGGCCCATCCCAGGCTGAGAGGTGCTTGTTCCTTGTGTCCTGTTGGTGCTGCTCCTGGATGCCCCTAGTTGTTCGCTAGGGATGGGGGTGGGGGAGAGGAGATGCTGCTGCCTTCTTGTGCGTCTGTTTTTTAAGTTTCTCAGCGATGTCTGCCTAAGACATGGTGGATACTTGAAAGCAGCTGATAATGCAAGCTGGGATTGTTTGGGGTTCATCCATGCCTCCTCCTGGTCAAGGATCAGTCGTGCTTCCCACCTTAGGACAGCCACGTGCTTTGCCCTGGTTATTGCAGTTCCGCTGTACACATGCGTGTGCTTTTTCCAGACTCTCAGGGACTGGCAGCCCTACTTGGGTGTTTTCATTCATGGACACGTGATCAGTGGGAGCCAGTATTGGAAAGGAAGTCTGTTCCACTGGGCAGATGTGTGGCTCCCCTCCCAAGGGGACCTTCTATAGGGGCCTGGCTTTCCGCACAAAGGGACTTCTCTTTGACCAGTTTCTGGTCTGGAGCTGAGGTGTTCTGTGAGGTGAGCTCATGCTCTTGTTTGCAAACGTTCCTCTGCCCACTATTTAAGTTCCACTCTGACAACCAAGGAGGCTAAAATTAGTTCTGGGGAAGGAAAAGGAAGGCTGGTTGGAAACCCAAGCCCTTGGCTGGAGGATGGAGAAGGCTGCTTCCCAGGTTTTGTGGCTGATCCTTTCTGAAGATGTGACCAGACCAGCTGTTGTCTGTCCATCTGAAGAGAGGGAGGGGCTCCTGCTTGCCTGTTAGACCTGAACCAATGAAAACAGGAGGCTGACTTGGAAGCTGAGTCTCTTGAATGTTGATGCGAGGATGATTTTTCCTTCTGGCTTGTGTGGTGGTGCACAGTGTTTTAAGGTATGAGGACAATGCCTTTTTATGGCCAAGTGTCATTGACAGCCCTCCTTTTCCCACACAGATTCAGAAAGCATGCATGAGGTCCCAAAACCTTGGGCTGGTCGCCATGGGTCAAGAAACCCTTTATGTGCGCTTTCGGAATTTTCTTCTCACCCAAGTTTTGACATTCCCTTCAGGTATTCACAAATCAGGTAGACCAGCCCGCTCTCCCACCCCGGAGCTGCTGGATTGGGTCAGGTGTGGGTTAGAGAGGTGCCCTGCGACCCAGGCATCATAAGGAGGTCCAGCTTCTCTGTGCCCTGAGCGCATCGAGGACCAGGGTTCATCTGCTCAGGGGCTTAGAACACAGAGGGGCAGAGAGTTATATGAATTCTAGTTTTCTTTCCCATCTGGCTGGGCCTCCTGTGAACCCTCCACCTGAGAGCAGGTCCTGAAGGGCCACTTGGGGGGAGACAGAGAGCCAGAGAAATGTAGTCCTGTCTTTCCTACCATGAAAAACCACTCTCAAAACTCCTCTCACTCAGGGCTCTCCTGGTTAGCTACCCTGGGGTATAGTTGGGGGAGTAGAGGTCACTTTGCCCGTAACTTCTTTGCCCATTTTAAGTTGCATTAATTCTTAGTTTTACAAATAATATACATACAATTGCAAAAGTTTAGATGTTATAGATAAAACAAGGGTCTCCCCTGTGCCCCATCTGAGTTCCTTCCAGAAGTGAGCCTTCTCAGGTTGGTGTATATTCTTTTAGACATTTTACCTGTGCACCTGTAGAGGTACTTAGAAAAATAGAGGTGTTTCTTTTTTTATTTAGCCCAAAGTGCTGTTGCCTTTATTCAAATATTTAATTGAAATATAAAATGCACGTATAGAATAGTGTGATTGTCGTAAGTGGCAGCTTGATGAGTTTTCACAAACTGAATACATCCATGTAATCAGCATCCAGGTCAAGAATCAGAAGTTTACCAGCCCCTCCTCCCACTAAGTCCTCTCTTGCTCCGTTCCAGTCTCTACCCTGAGCCCCAAGGGTCACCACTATCCTGACTCCTAACAGTATAAGTTAGTTGCCTGTTTTCGTGCTTTGTATGGATGGAATCTTACAGAATGAAGGGTTTGTGTTCATCTGTTGCTCACCATGTTTGTGACTTGCTTGTGTTGTTGCATGTCCCGGCTTTTTAAACTCAAGATATGTTTTGGCAGTTTTTCTAATACATGTTGGATCTACCTCAGTCTTCTTCATAGTTGTGTAAAATTTCAAAGTTTGGATATAGACTGCATTTCACCTAGTCTCTTATTGATGGGCTTTCTGATTGTGTACAACTTATATGCAGATTGTTTCTCAAGGATAGATGACAAGAAGAGGAATTTCTGGGTGGAGGGCATGTATATTTAAGATTTTAATAGATCCTGAGAAATGGCTCTCCTGTCCCGTTCTCCCCCCTTTGCCTCCCCCCCGCCCTGAGGCTCTCCAGGGGGTGGTAGTGGGGGCAGAAGCTGGGTGAGAGGGCAGGTGGCCCTCTGCAGCAACCTGTGAGCTTCCCTTCCCCTCCAGCAATGCTAGGTTACAGAGTTTGGAAGTAGCCGCTTCATGAAGGGTGCTGGGTCAGGGAGAGTGCGCGCGTCCGCTGGCTAGTGTCTGAGGAGAGCCAGGGAGGCTGCTGCTTGTGTCTGTCTCCTGGTTACTGTGCTGACAGTTGTGTGGGGGCGGGTGGGAGGTGGGTACCCAGGATGTGCAGGTCTGGGTTTAGGATGGCGTGTGTGTGTGTGTGTGTGTCTGCGCGCCTGCGCGCACTCACTCGTCATGCTCCATGCTGCTTCCACCCTCGAGAGACTGAGACAGTCGCTGAAGCTTGTTGAGGAGCTGTGGGTAGTGGTGTTGTGGTGACCTCTGAATTTGACAAGATCTTGGCGCGGCAGGATCCTCATTTCACATGTGGTGATAATGGGGGGTGGGGGTGGGAGAAACCTGTAGAAGAATTATTTTAGAGTCTGGTGACAGAAGGGGCTCTCGTGAGCTTCATTTCCTGACTGAGTACATGCCTCGTTCCCTCGCATAACCTTCCGCCACAATTGGCTGAAGAAGTAGGGAAGTCCATCTGAGATGACTTGTTCTCCAAAGCCCTTCCTTTCCTAGTCTCCTTCAGCACACGGACTAGTCCTTCACTACGATTTTACTGGGACTCCTTGTGTAAGCCCACTTGTCAGGCCCTGCTTGTGGATTTAGGTGACGCTGGATTTGTGGTACTGTTTCTAGCACAAATAATGTCACAGTCCACTTTCCCACGTTGTACAGGTGCTGTCCAATATCTATGTGTTAGTCTGCCAGAACTGCCGTAACAGAATACCACAGGCTGGGGGGCTTAAATAACAGGAATTTATTCTCTCAGTTCCGGAGGCTGGAAGACCAAGATCAAGGTGCTGGAAGGGTTGGTTTCCAGTCAGGCCTTTCTCCGTGACTTGCAGATGGCTGCCTTCTTGCTGTGTTCTCACATGGCCTTTTCTCTGGGTGGGTACACTCTGTGCTGTCTCTTTCTCTTATAAGGATGCCAGTCCTGTTGGATTATGGCCCCACCCTTGTTACCTTATTTGACCTTAACTAACTCATGAAAGAACATATATCCCAGTACACTATACTGGGGTTTAAGGTTTCAACCTCTGAATTTTAAGGTGGGACACAATTCAGTCCATAACAGTATGAAACAGTAAAGTTGGTTGAGAGTGAATTTTTTTCCTCTTCAGTTATACTTTGGAAAAGAAGTTGCTTTTTTCAGGACTCTGCCCTGGGGTCTGTGTTCTTAACACTTTCCATGGGCGATCTTATCTACACTGGTGGTCTCAGTTTCCATGTATGTGTCAATGTATATATACCCTTTGGGTGTAATATGGTCCTGAAAATATGTCGGAAAGCTGGGTACAAAGTAGATGTGGAGATTTCTTCTTCTGATAATCAGGAACAACTCTTTCTGAAGGTACCTGGAAAAGCTGGACACACTAAGAAAACATCTCTGGTTGAAAGCATTATACAGCTAAGAAGATAGTAAGGACCTACCAGGCCAAGATGTCTGTGAGAACAGAGACTCTGGTTGGTGACTTTGACATTTGAGTCTGTTTTCTGTCCTATATGGGCAACTGAGAGGCTGAGAATTGCATTTGATAGCCTTGTGGGGCTAGGAAGACAGGAATTGGAGTTCTAAGCACCCGGTGGGTATAGTGAACCCCTCCTTCTGGGTTAAGGTTCCATAGACATAGGGTTGAGGTGGAGCCAAAAGACAACAAGCTCTGAAGTTGGATTAAGATGTTATGGAATTAATGGTGCCTTTAGCTGCCTGCTAGAAGCGCATTCTAGGAATATAATATTATTTTAGGCCTCAGATGATTTCTACAAACAATTGTGCACATATGATGACTGATTGATCTTTTAAAATAAATAGCCAGCAGAAACATCACAGTGAAGCAGACCTGGATAAGCTCCAGATTGGAGTTATACACATATTGAAAAATAGCAGTATTCACTATGGTCAAGGAAATGAAAGTGCGAATTTCAGCAGAAAATATATGTAACAGAAAAATGTATAACAACCAAGTGAAAAATCTGTTACAGAACTGACTTGTAGACCAACAGAAAATAACTCAATGAATGGTTTTATCAGGAGATTAGGTGCAACTGAAGAGACAATCAGTGAACTGGAAGATTGGTCAGAAGATAATATACAGACTGAACCATGGAGAGACAAAAAGATGTATGAGTATACCATAGAAGAGAGGGAAAGACACATAGATGAAGTGAGAAGGTTTAAGATGCATGTAATCAGAGCCACAGAAATATAGGACAGAAAATGAGGCAGAAGAGATAATAGCTGAGAACTTTATAAAACGAATGAAAGACATAAGCCACAGATTCAAGAAACCCTGTGAACCTAGATAAGATAATAAATAATATTTCACACCCAATTCTATCACAGCCAAACTTCTGAAAACCAAAGACAGAGAATCTTAAAAAGCAGCCAGAGATAAAAGGCATTGCTACCAAAAGAGTAATGTATTGACAGGTAACTGCTCAAAAACACTGGAAGCCAGAAGACAATGGAATGATAGCTTTAAGTGCTGAAAGAAATAATTGTCAACCTAAAATTCTATATCAAGTGTAACTATCCTCCAAGAATGAAGGTGCCATGTAAAGAGGGTGTTCTTCAGACAGAAGGAAAATGGTCTAGATGGAAGGTCAGATGCAGAAAGGAATGAAGAACAATGAAAATGATAAATACTCAGATAATTATTTTATGAGAGAGATGTGTTATTGAGTTTGAAATACATTTAAAACAAAACACGTGACAACAATGTTATATTGAGAGTGGAATGACAATGAAGTTTAATTGTCCTAAAAGGTCTCACATTGTCCAGAAAGAGGGTATAACTACCCATTCATATTAGATTTTGATAAGTCAAGAAGGCATGCTGTAATTTCTAGGGTAACCACCACAGGATAGAAAGATTATAACTTTCAAGCTAATGAAAGGGACAAATGGAATAATAAGTAATTCTCAAATTGAAAAGAAGGCAATAAAAGAGAGATAAGGGAAGAAAGCGCAGGAGAGGTAAATAAACTAATACCTTCATGAACATAAAATGCAAAAGTCCTTAAAATAGTCACAAATAGAATCCAGCAATGTGTAAAAATAGTAATACATAATGAGCAAGTGTTTTTATCCCAGAAATGCATAGTTGATAATAACAATTGAAAATTGAATCTGCCATGTTAACAGAATAAAGAAAAACTATGAAGATTATCTCACTCGATGCAGAAAAAACCTTTAGGGTTTAATCTCTAGTTAACCCTCAGAAGAAAACAATTTGGAGATGCAAGGGAGCAAGAAGAGCCAAGAAGACGGTCTTGAAGAAAAAGGCCAATGTACGCCTACTGGACATCAGGAGTCATAGCAAAGCTGTCGTAATAAAATGGTAACCTTTTGGTGCAAGCTAGCCAAATAGACAGTGGAATAGAATAGAATAGTATTCTAGGTTCTAAGTGTTGGCTGCTGCAAGTTCAAAGCCATTCTGATTCCTAATCCTTTATAGGTGACAGTTCTCTCTTGCTAGACATTTGCTGTAGGGTCTTTTCTTGCCCCCACTGTTGTGAAATTTCAGTGCTATGCCTTGGTGGGGGGCCTGTTTTCATCCACTGTGCTGGTCTTTGATTTTTGTTTTCCCTTGTGTTTTCTCTTGATGGAACTCCTATTATTTATTTAGGTGTTGGACTTCCTCTCCTGAGCCTCCAAATTCCTTGTCTTTTCTCTTTTCTCTCCTATTTTCTGTATCTTTGTGTGTTTGCTTTACTTTTTCATGAGATTTCTTCAATATTATTATCTAATCCTTCTTCCAGTTTTCATTTTTGCCATCATATATATGTATTTTTAATTCCTGAGAGCTCTTTTGTTGTCTGGTCTTTTAGCATTGCCACCCTATTCCTTTTTTGGGGGGGCGGGGGGTTGCATTGCCTTTTATCTCTGTGAGGATATTGATACAGTTTTTGAAGTTGTCTTCTCTCTGCACAATTTCTGTTTTCTCCCAGTTGGTTTTTTCCTGCCTGTTTTTCTCTCTTGGCTTTCCTAGACTTGTTCATATTTAAAGATGGACCTGAATACTGATTGAAAGCTCTGAGCTTGTGAATGGAATCTGCCAACTGCAGGATGATCTGATCAGGTTATTTTTGAAGCTAGTTAGATTGTCCTGAGAAGTATCTTCTGTTTTCTGTTGTGGGGGTAATAATAGGCCTGGCTGCCAACATCTTGGGAGCCACAGGGGGAAGAGAGCTGGGGGTTTCAGTATTCTGTATTATCCTGTAGTTTTCTTATTTTAGTGTGTGGTACCTGTACCTTCAAATTTGCCTACTCCTCCCTAGCCAGAGGCTCTCTATTTTATCCTCTTTAGAAAATGACCTTCTAATATCTGCTGGGTTGGAAGAGGGGCAGCCCCCATCATGGTGAGTGGTAGTAAGATCTGAGGGTCTGGCAGCCTTACCAACCAACCCTACTGTATTTGGACTCATCTGTACCCCACTCTTCCAGAGGCATCTGATGCCACAAATTCCTGAGTTTTGGAGGGTTCTGTGATGGAGATCAGATTGCTTCTCAGCTTTCCCCACAGCCAGCTCAGGAGTCTGTGTGGTCATTGACCACTTAAGTATCGGCTTCCAACTTCAAACTTTCATTTCTGTTTCTCTCCTGTTCTCATTGTCCTTATGGGTTTATACCTTAAAAAACTTTACTGTGGCTTTAGTGGAATTACAGGAGGGAGCAAAAGTAATATTTATGTATACTCATTGACCTGTACTGGAAACCCTCTCTCCAGTGTTCTTCAGGAATGATGGGGCCGAGAGAAAGGCAAGTATTTCAGGGAATGGCCCTGGATCCATACCTTGTTCTGTGGGAGGAGGGTGCCGGGGACTTGTTTACACAGTCGGAGTTGGAAGTGACCTGAGGTGACCTGGCTTGATTCCATATTCTTAGGCTGGGCTTCTGAAGGCAGGTAGGGCTCCTCCTGTCACCCTTGGAAATTGCTCCTGGACTTCCATATCTGGCAATAACAGTAAACAAAACAGCTGAAAAGCCTCCTCATGCAAGACACTTAGAAATACTTGGAAAAGTATAGTAAATGCCCTTTTTAAATGCATATGCATAGCTGCATATATACGAGAATAAGGAAAAGCAAGAGTGTGCAAGAAACGAGCTCCATACCTCCACTAGCTAAAGCTGCTGGTTTCTTAGGGGGTCTTTGCCTCTCTCTATAATTTGGAGATAGATGTGGGTTTAGTAGTAGTGTGTGAGACACAGGAGATAAGATGTGGAATTGAAACTGAGGTTTTCACATGATAAGATGTCCACAGGATTATAACTTCAGTGAAGTATAGACTAGAAGAAACATCCTTTTGCTGACAAAGGGAATAGATAAATTAAATTGTCTTGGCCTAGGTTGGTGGGCAGGGTTAGGGTGGATACTTTCCCATGAGAGTTTATAAGCAAAGTTCTGCTTAGATGAGCTTGGAGTTGAAGTTTATACCATCTGTGTTCTCTGGGAAAGTTGAAGTTGAGAAATTAAAGTGATTTCATATTCATAATGTCTTGGAGAATTTGGCAGAAGTGAAAATATAAATTATCTGTGGAAGGTTGCCCCCTAAAACTTGGCTTCACAGTATTTCCACAGAAAAGGCCCCGTTGAACATAAGCTCAGTATCCAAAATTCCAAATCACACAAAGAAATAAGACACCATGAGTGAAAATAATCAGAAATAACAAATGGCAGAAATAGATGTTCAAGGAGTTAAATTATGGAGTTATAAAATAGGGATTTGGAAGTATGACAGAGAACGGAAGTATCAGAATTGACCAAGAAGGTTTTTTAAATAGAATTTCCAGAAATAAGAAAAATTGATGAATTAAATTTATGAATTAAAGAAAAGCTAAATAGCAATTAGACACAGCTAGAGAGAGAATTAGTAAACTGGAAGTTAGACCATGTGGACTTGTCTATAATGGTATTTAGACACAGAATTGGAAAATATGAAAGCAGAGTTAAGGACTGGGTAGAATGGGAAGGTCTGATATACTTGTAATAGGAATTTCAGAATTGGGAGGTGCAATATTCAAACTGATAAAAGCCAAGAATTTTTCAGAAATGATAATCGATATGAATTGTCAGATTAAAAGGATATTCTCCCAAGCAATACAAGTAAATTTAAATGTATACTTAGACACAGCTTGTAGTGAAACTATAGAGACAGTCTAAGAAAGCAGCCAGAGGGAAAAGACAGAATATCTTCAAAATTAAACTAATAGTCTTTTCAGCAACAGTAGTAGAAGCTTGATGACAGTGGAATGATACTTTCAAAACGCTGAGAGAAAATAACTCAACCTAAAAGTTTATGTTTTTCTAAACTGTCAGTAAGGAAAAAGGGCAAAATAGCATTTTCAGAAAAGCAAACAGACTTCTCTGCCAAAAGATCTTTACTGAAGGAGGATGTTACTCAGGAAGGGACAGTGGTTCCAGAAGGAGGAACAGAGATGCAGAAAGAATGGGTGAGCAGACAAGCCAATGAACGTACAGACAAATAAAATATTGACTGTATATAACACAAATAATATCTGTTTTGGGAGGCAGATAAGAACAATAACAGATTAAATACTGAACACAAATGTTATGTTAAATTAATTATAAATTGGAAGGAGGTAATTGGAGTTAGAACAATTAAGTTCCTATGAAGGACACTAGAGATATTAATTAACTTTAGGCTTTTAGCATAAATGTACATATTAAAATGTAAAGGCTAACCTGTAATAGAATAGAAATAGAGTGAAATAACATCCAGATCAGAAGTGGCCAAAATATGGAATTAAAAGAGATAGCCCAAAAGTGGTAGCAGCAGAGAAGAAACAAATTTAAACATTGAAGTAATCATAAATGTAATGGGACTCAATTCTAGGTCAAAAACAGTATTAGACTGAGTTGGAAAAAAAAATACAGAAACGTTTAAAATAAAAATTGGGAAAAGATACACTGGGAAAATATTAACCATGAGAAACGTCAATAGCTACGTCAGCATCAAAATAGTCTTTTTGGCAAACATAAAATAGATTTTTTGGCAAAGAGCAAATGAACAAATGAAGAGTGTTTCTATCTAGTAAGAAAAGTTCTATCATCAAGAATATATAAAGAGGACGGACGGATGGCTCAGTTGGTTAGAGCGCGACCTCTGGGCAACAGGGCTGCCAGTTCGATTCCCACATGGGCCAGCGAGCTGTGCCCTCCGCAACTAGAATGAAGTCAGTGAGCTGCCGCTCAGCTCCGGGGTGGCCAGATGGCTCAGTTGGTTGGAGCGCTCCTCTCAACCACAAGGTTGCCAGTTCGACTCCTGCAAGGGATGGTGGGCTGCGCCCCCTGCAACTAACAACCGCAACTGGACCTGGAGCTGAGCTGCGCCCTCCACAACTAAGACTGAAAGGACAACAACTTGACTTGGATAAATCCCAGAAGTACACACTGTTTCCCAATAAAGTCCTGTTCCCCTTCTCCAATTAAAAAAAAAAAGTCTTAAAAAAAAAAAAAGAATATATAAAGAGTTTCTACAACTCAAAGGAAAAGTAACCCGGCAAAAATGGGAAGGGATGTGAAGAGGCAGCTCTCAGAAGGAGAGGCTAATAAACACAAAAAGATGATCGTCTGACAAGTGATCAGGAAATGGGGATCAAAACTGTAATACACCTTTGCATCCCGACCAGGTGAGCAAATATCAAGGGAGTGAGGGTGTTGGGAACATAAACTGGTACATCCACTTGCAGAACAGTTTGACAGTATCTGTGAATGGAAGATGCTCGTAGTCTGTGACCCAGCATCTCTAACCTGTGGGTATCATCCTAGATCATCCTAGAGAAACACCACACATGAGCACAAGAAAACTCGCAAACAAAGATTCAGGAGGATTCCTGGTGGCAGTGCTTAAATCAGCAAACATTATACATTACCTAAAAGTCCAACAGGAGGATGGAGACGTGTGGTCAGTGATGCATTTGGCTGATACACAGCACGGAGAATGAACGCATTGCAGAGCTCGTAAAGGACGAGGACTCTAGAGCCCGGCCGCCGGGGTTCCAAGCTGGTTGTGACGCTTAATAAATAACTTGAGTAGGTTACTACACCTCTGTGCCTCGGTTCCCTCGTCTGGGAAATGAGGACCCTCACAGGCTGTCATGAGGATTAAATGTTGTTATTTGTAAAGTGTGTAGTATGGTGCCTGCTATGTGTTTGTAAGTACATGTGTATCAATTTGTATGGCTCACAAATACAGAGGGTGCCAAAACAATGTACACACATTTTAAGAAAGGAAAACACTATTAGAATTGTAATACTCAATACATACTGACAACAAAAGATGAATACAAGTCACATTTGACGTCTGCAATTACAAAAGGTGCTCAAAGCGGTTATCATCAGCGTCCAGACACTTCCGATTACGGCGAACTACTGCTTGAGCAACGTTGACCAAAGTGTCCACTTGTATACATTCATTTTTTGGCACCCCCTGTATATGGGTGAAGGAAAAAGAGCAAATGTGTCAGTGAGAGATTGTTTTTGGCTGCTACAAACAGATACTCAGGAGTTAACTATTCTCAAATAAAATGTAGGTAGGTTTTGGATTCTTTTCTGCCCCGTGGTACATATGTGCCACTCTGCAAATGTGTGCGTCCTTGTGTGTGTGTGTGTGTGTGTGTGTGTGTGTGTGTGTACACACCTCCCGCTTCAGTCTTCCCCCCCCCCCCCCGGTTTAGGTTTCCTTACTCCCCACAACCCAGTCATCTTACTCTGCTTGGGGAGAAGATGGTGAAGATGCTGTCACCACATGGCAATGCCCACATGGGTGGGGCTGGGCACCTGCCCCCTGTGGCGTTTTCCAGGAGCCAAGGTTAGAGTGCAGCGGCCTGCTGGCTCCTGGGGTCCACAGTTCCTCTGGGAGATGTCGGCTACTCTGGACACACCCCAAGTCCAGAGCTTGGGGAGCCCCACGGGAGGCATGGCTACTCCTCCAGCTTCAAATCCTCCCCTCAAGGCTCTGCCTTAATCACCTCTCACTTATCCATCTGTCATTCTTCCCTCTCTCTGAGCTTTTGAGTCCCTCACAGGCAGGACCCTGGTAGGATTTCCCCCTTTCTCCCCAGTGCATAGTGGGGTGGGACCAAAGCCAACTGGACTACGGAAACAGCCTTCCCAGCGCTTGTCCTTGGGCGTCAGAACTGGTCTGTTTAGGTCAAGCTCCCTGGATTGTTGGTTTAGAGTGGAATCTGCATGTATTCTGGTTTTTGTTTTGTTTTGGGGGGAGGGTGGGTAGTGGTGGTGGTGGTGGTATGTGTCCAGGAGTGGAGTTTTTCTGCCCTGCTTGGACTGAGGGCTTGGGAAGCTTGGGGGCTTCTTTTCACCAAAGTGTAGGCGCCCCTTGGAACATAGGGGCTGCCTGTTGGGGATACTGCTCCTTGTATACCTGGTTCCTTTGGAGGCCAGCATTTCTGCTGGCTGTGGCTTAGGGATCCAGCGAGCCCCTGGCCCAGGTGTCTGGGGGCAGGCACCCTTTTCTCAGGAGCACCGTTTCCGCTCCTGCGGTATGGAAGTCAGGGAGCCTCTTGTGCGTGGGTGCCTTGGCTCAGTGAGTGTGGGCTGGAGCCCTGTTCTATTAAAAGGCGGAGACAGCCTTGTGGTTGGAGTGTTGCCAGAGGCTATAAATAGCTGAGTGTGTGCAGAAGCAGAGGGCCAGGGAGGAGGGAGGGGAAGGCCTCTGGGTCTCCAGCTGGCAGCAGAGCTTGGGTGTGGCGTGGGAGGTGCATGGAGTCTGCCCTTTCCTCAGGTCCCCCTTAGGCTCTGAATGCACACTCCCCACTTGATGGGGCCCTCCAGGGGGGCTTGTGCTGAGAAGGATTGCCTGAGGTGGCAGGGGTGGGGTATGGCTCAAATATAACAGCTGACGTGCCAGGCATTGTTTTAACCAATCTTGAACTGCCTTAACTGATTTCGCTCTTGGAACAGCCCCAGGAAGGAAGTTTGGCTCTTATGCCCTTTTCACAGACGAGTAAACTGAGGCACCAAGTGGTTTGGTAACTTGCCCAGGGTCACATAGTTAGGAAGCATCAGAGCCAGGATTTGACCAAAGTCTGACAGCTCCTGGCTGCGTTTGTCGGTTACTTATAGGAGGATCTGGTTAGATAGAGGTCTGGTGAAATCCCAAACCCATGGGTCCTACCCCAGAGCCTTGAGATTTGGAGTTCCCAGCCCGGTGCCCTTGGGTCCTGCCCACAGAGTGGCCAGAGGGGTCCCTGCCTGACCAGTGGCCTAGAGAGGAGCTGGGCCGCTATCCATGTCTGTTGCCTCCTGTGGTCCGGCTGCTAGCCTTGCACAGGGGGGCTCGTTGCTTGTTGTCTGAATGGAGATGGAAACTCACCTGAGGACCTGAGAACTTGGGCAGCCAGCTGAGGCCACCCCGCCTGGTGTCCCCTCCCTTTGAAATCCTGCCCTAGCCAGGAAATAACTAGGTTCTTCTGTCCGTACGCTAGCCATTCCTTCTTGCTTTCATCCATCCATCCATCCATCCATCCATCCATCCATCCATCCATCCATCCATCCATCAATCATGTGTCCAGAAGTGGTTCTACCACTTCTGACAGTAAGGCTTCTGTCTTCATCAGCTTTGCAGTCTTGTGGGGAAGCCTGATATTTAAAAAGTAATTGTCAAGCACATTCATAATGTTTTATTTCTTAGATGAGTGTTCATTATGTTATTTTCTCTTGGGAATTATCTTTGGTAACATTATTTTTACACTTTTTGAATGTCTGACACAATCCTTTAAACAACAACAGTCAATTTGTCAAGGGTGATAAGTTAGAATTTGAAGGAAGCACACAGGCATGTGAGAGTAGAGTTTGCCTGGTCTCCCGGGAGAGGGAAGACCTGAAATTTAAAGGGAAAAGTGAGGAGCATCTTGCAGCCAGAGGTAGTCACTTGTGCTAAGCCCAGAAGCCTGGCATGTTCCAGGGTCTGGCAGTTGGTGTGACTGCAGTGAGGGAAGGCCGGTGGGGAGTGCCAGCTCCCCTGTCTACCCTACGTCTTAGTTTCTGGGGACCCCAGTGGAATTGCTGTCCATGCCCTGGGCCTCCAGGCTGGGGGCCCTGTGCCGCCTAGACTGAGTACTTCGTAAGGCCCAGCCCCCAGATGCTGCTGCAGGTGGATGAGGGGCCCGTGTGCATTGTGGGTACAACCTGGGTCCTTGCTCAGCCTGTGGTCGCCTACACCCGCTCCCCACCCACCTCAGGTTCTCCCCTCAGGCCTTAAGCCTTAAGCTGGCTGCAGAGCCTGGCTGGGAAGCCAGTGTGCATGAGCCCCTCTGTAGACTCTGAATCCCTTCCTGTGGACCGGGCTGTGTCCTCGCTGTGTGGATGGTTGGGAATCCACTCTTTTTCTTCTTACTTGTGTCTGAATCTAGGCCCCATTGGGTTGGATGGCCAGAGCCACGACTAGACACTGGCATTCTGGTTGGGTGACATGCTGAACCCTTGGGTCCTACCTGGAGCGTTCCGATTTTTCTGTTTGCCTCTGGCCAGGCCCTTTTAGATGGAGCCCTCCATCGCTGATGCAGAGAGATGGGGTCTGACCAGAGAATGGATGCTCCTCCGGTGGGGGGCCCCTCCCACCTGACAGCACTGTCCCGCTCCCTGGATGTGTCAGGGGATAGCAGGCTCTTTGCTCTCGATGGCCTCTGTTAGGGATGGAGCAGAGGGAAAGGGAAGCCTTGGCCCATCCTAGGATTCAGGACCCTTTGCCTTCCTTTGTGGTTGGGGTGGGGTCTTTCTCTTCTTGCTCCAGCCAGCCTTTCAGGCTGATGGCTGGTGAGGCAGGGCTCCTGGCTGCTGGCGGGCTGGCTAGCTCTCCTTCAGTGGGGGTGCCTCTGACCCCTCCTTTTTCCTGGACTGGGAATAGTTGTAGGGGAGACCAGCCAGGGTTGGTGTCAGGTCACTGACTTAACAGTAGGCCCGGGAAGTGTGAAGAGGTGTGGAGGGGGCTTGGTGCCGGTTTTCTCTCCAGTGTGTGCGTGGGTCTTTGGCAGTGAGGTAAACGCCACTGCTGCCCGTGATCGGATGCCCTGTAAAGGGACGATGGCAGTGCACTCCCAGAGGCCTGGGGGTGCTTCAGCCCTGGCGTCAGCCTCCTCCCAGAGAGCCTCCTGTGCTTTCCTCCCTCCCGCCACGCCACGGGGCTGTGTGTGCGGCCTGGGGGCAATGGGGCAGACCTCGGGGCTGGGACGGGGCTTGTTTTGGAGACGATAGCGAGAAAGATGGATTTGGTGAGTGTTCGAGGTCACGTTTGAAAGGGCAGTTGGGGGTGGAAGTGTTTGGCCACCTGGATGGCACTAGTGCAGGGGCAGGGGGGCAGAGGGCACAGGAGTGGTCAGGGAGCTTCCACAAGGGAACCCAGGAGCCAAGCCCATAGGGAATATGTCCTCCTGCTTGGGGCCGCATTCCCTATGACTCTGGGAGCCTTGCGCTGAGCACGAGCGCCTGACGCTGGACGACCTCCAGCCCTGCTGAGCATGAAGAGTGGTCGCTGGGTGCGGAAGGGATACTGCAGGGTCCTTGCTTTTCATCCAGTCTGGGTAGGAGGTGTGGGGGACACACCAGCAGTGTCTCCCTGGGGGGCTGTGGCAGGCGTGGGTCAGGACACAGACAGCAGCAGCCGGGCCCCCGGAGCCTGTGTCAGAATCATCTGAGAAAGACAAGTGATGGAAAATGTAGATTCTGCCCCCATTCCAATTGGATGGGTCTGGACTCCCCACCCCTCTGCACACAGCCATTCTGATGTGCACTGCGGTTTTGAGGGTCCCTCGATTAATTGCTGCTTCAGGGAAGCAGCCCCCACCCAGGAGCCTCAGGCATTGGTGGAGCCCCTCCATCTGGCCATCAGCCTGGCTGTCTGTTTATCCTTCTGTGGTGTGAGGTTTGCTGCTTCCTCCCTCTTGACTGGGCCTGGGGGCAGCTGCAGTGGGAAAATGAGATGGGGCTGGTGCCGGCTGGCACACGGTAAGCTACGAGGTGTCAAAAGGGTGGGTAGCGTGAGGCCTGGCACCCACCACCCAACCTCCCTCGGGTGGGTGGGGTGCTCAGCAGGTCTCTCACCTCTGGGGCGGGACACAGGTTCCGGGCGTGGGGAGGCTGAGACGCGGGAGTGCATCTACTACAACGCCAACTGGGAGCTGGAGCGCACCAACCAGAGCGGCCTGGAGCGCTGCGAGGGGGAGCAGGACAAGCGGCTGCACTGCTATGCCTCCTGGCGCAACAGCTCCGGCACCATCGAGCTCGTCAAGAAGGGCTGCTGGCTGGATGACTTCAACTGCTACGACAGGTACCACTGGTGCTCGCCCTCCGTCCCCACCACCCTCTGTCAGTCCCACTGGAGCCTGCCTGAGGGTGCACTGCCTGCCGGGCCGTGCAGGTCCGAGGGTGTCTGTGAAGCCGAGCCCGACATTTAAGAGCGGGAGGGGAAGATTTGGACAAGTAGGGGTGGTGCAGGGTCCCAGCCCTTCTGAAACTGTGTTTGCCCTGCCCCAGTCAGCTCTGAGTGGGTGTGGACCCCTGCTTGCCCCTCCCGTGTCCCCTGGTCATTCTCCATGAAGTCCTCTGTCTGTGGGGAAGGGTTTGGCAGGGCGGGCCCTAGAGTCTTGTGTCCCTCAGCTGAGGGCGTGTGGGCCACTGTGCCTCAGGCAGGAGTGCGTGGCCACGGAGGAGAACCCCCAGGTGTACTTCTGCTGCTGCGAAGGCAACTTCTGCAACGAGCGCTTCACCCACCTGCCGGAGGCTGGGGGCCCAGAAGGTGAGGCCGTGGGAGGAGCAGGCTTGGGCCTCTTGGGTCCTGAGAGCTCAGCTCCTGAGTTGGGTGTGAAGTGGCTGCAGGGCTCACTAGCCCTGGAGGTGTAGGGGTGGGCGGGCTGTGTGACACAGGGCTCCGTGTGTCCCCCAGTCACGTACGAGCCACCCCCGACAGCCCCCACCCTGCTCACGGTGCTGGCCTACTCGTTGCTGCCCATTGGGGGCCTCTCCCTCATCGTCCTGCTGGCCTTCTGGATGTACCGGCATCGCAAAGCCCCCTACGGCCACGTGGACATCCACGAGGTGAGGCCGTGGGCTCGGGGCAGAGCAGGGGTAGAGGTGGCAAGGCCAGGACACACCCTATAAGCCCTGATCTCCCCCAGGACCCTGGCCCTCCGCCCCCATCACCTCTGGTGGGCTTGAAGCCGCTGCAGTTGCTGGAGATCAAGGCGCGGGGGCGCTTTGGCTGTGTCTGGAAGGCACAGCTCATGAATGACTTTGTGGCTGTCAAGATCTTCCCCCTCCAGGTGAGCGAGTGAGGGGCTCCAGCTCATCCATCCCACTGTGGCCTGAGCGCTCCCGCCCCAGGGCAGTCTAGGCCCGTACAGGTGGGAGGAGAGAAGTGGGCCCCACTGGGGTGGGGAAATTCATCGTAGGGCTGTGGTAGGGCTTTGCAAAACCTTGATCCACTCTGGTTTTCAGGGTTTTGCTTTTGACATCAGGTCTGGTTAGAGGCCGTGGATACCAGAGGACCCCGAGCAGGTGCCCAGAACCCTTAGCAGAGCCAGGCCCAGCTCTGTCTCTCATTTGTTGGGTGATAGCAGGCCACTCAGTGGTGTCTCTGGACATCAGTGGGCCCGTCTGTAAATCAGGCGCTGGCCTTAAGAGCTGTCAGGGATCACCGTTGGCCAGTGCTCCAGGGCCGGCTCAGTCTGGGGCTTCTGCTGCCTCCTGTATCGGCCGAGGCGGGAATGGGGTGAGGGGGGTGGTTCTGCTCGGGGTGGGGCTGCAGTGAGGTTTGGCTGCGTCCCTGCCTCAGGACAAGCAGTCGTGGCAGAGTGAGCGGGAGATCTTCAGCACGCCCGGCATGAAGCACGAGAACCTGCTGCAGTTCATTGCCGCTGAGAAGCGAGGCTCCAACCTTGAGGTGGAGCTGTGGCTCATCACGGCCTTCCACGACAAGGTGAGCCGCACCCCGCGGAAACGGAGGGGACCGTGACCGCGGTCCGCATGGTGGCTTTCCACAGCAGGTGACCCAGCCGTAGGAGTGGATGTATGTACAATAAGAGGTCCTAACCCTGGGGTAGGTTCTTAGGAATAAGCATAGTGCCTCGTCATTAACGCCTCTGACCACCCCCAACACCTCCTGGCCTCATGTACCTTGCTATCGATTCCCACCTGCCCGGAAAGGAGGGCCCAGAGCCTGTGCCTAAGCTCTGTGCTGTCCCCTCTAGGGCTCCCTCACAGATTACCTCAAGGGGAACATCATCACGTGGAATGAACTGTGTCACGTGGCAGAGACCATGTCAAGAGGCCTCTCCTACCTGCATGAGGACGTGCCCTGGTGCCGTGGTGAGGGCCACAAGCCGTCCATCGCCCACAGGTACCTGGGTTAGCAGTTGTCCTCCCTGTGCTTGGCCGGCAGCTGCAGAGAAGCCTGGGGGGCAGGAACAGGGCCTGGGGAGGGGGTGGAGGTCTCGGTGTCATCAACATGCTTTGCCACTTTGCGCCATGTCAGAAGGGCTGCGTACATGAACTTGGGCCCACCTGCCACTGCGCCTCTCCTGCCTCCCACCTGTGCTGTGGGCGCGGCCTGGCCTCCCAAGCCAGTGTTCTGGTGCCCTCCAGTGGCCACATGAGGGAGTGCTGGCTCCATTACTTGGGAGAGTTGGCCCAGCAGTTCTCATACTTTTTGGTTTGGATCCTTTCCACTCTTAAAAAGAATTTTTGTGTGTATGGGTTATGTCTGTTGGTATTTTCTGTATTAGCGCACACACATTCCATTAACGGTCAGTGATGACATCACATGGATGTAGCCTCCACACACACTACTCTTGAAAGAATGAGCTTAAAAAGAGGCAAATAATGGATTAGTATGAAAATAGTTTTGACCTTGCAGATCTCCTGAAACAGTCTCAGGGACCCTCCGGGGTCCCTGGAATGTACTTTGAGAGCCAGCATGCCAGCTCCTCATCTTAGTGCTCGCTGAATGGCGGGCAGAGCGCTCAGTGCTTAGAAATACCGGCTCCTTTCGTCTTCACGACTGCCCTGTGAGACAGCCCCACCTCACAGACGAAGGAACTGGAGTGCAGAGAAGTGGAGTAATAGCTGTACCGAGTTTCCTGTGGTTCTGTGGCTCTGACGGAGGGAAGGAGCCTCGAATTCCTGGGCTCAGAGCTAAAGGGCCCCTAGTGGTACTAACATTATGTCCTATAGAGTTGACTGTATGAAAGTACCACTTTTGTAGGTCAAAATGGTGGTTGGTGGACTCTTCCATGTGGTCCAAGCCCACGCAGTTGCATAGAGTGCGCCAGGGGTGGCCTTAAGTTTGTGTGGTTACTACTCCCTCTGAGTTTATTTCTCACAACAAGGCCCTGGGGAAATTGAGGACCGAAAGTAACTCTGCTAGTAAGGGGTGGGGCTGAGTGCACTCGCCTGCTCCCAGCTCTACCCCTGCCTTCGTGGTGGGCTCGAGCCCCTCAGGGCCTGCACAGAAACCCAGGCAAGTTCGTTTAAACTTCTGTGCTCATGCACGTCCCAAATACTGTGAATCCTTCTGAGAAAAGTCTCCTCCCAGGCCAGTGTGCCTGCCTTCCACCCCTCTGTGCATGCAAGGGCTGTCTTTGACATGGTGGGGACTGGGGTGGAGTTTGCCCCGCCAACCAGGGTCCACCCTGGTGCAGACCCTGCTCCCCAGCTAGGGTGGGAAGGCCTGCTTTGGGGGCTGTAGGGCATAGGCATCAGTATCTTGGGAGCCAGGATAGGTCTCCAGGAGCAGGTAGGTTGGAGCATGATGCCCATCTTTCCCTTGGTCCACGTGTCTCCACAGGGACTTTAAAAGCAAGAATGTGTTGCTGAAGAGCGACCTCACAGCCGTGCTGGCTGACTTTGGCCTGGCTGTTCGGTTTGAGCCGGGGAAACCTCCAGGGGACACCCATGGGCAGGTAATGAGCCTCAGGGGGCACAAGACTGGGGCGGGCCCAGGGGTGCACACTGCCCTTCTGATGTTCAGCTGGCAAGGGGCAGGGCAGGGTCACCCCGGAGCTCAGAGCTGCCTGAGGACTCCTGAAAACAATGCTCTTGTTCACCAGTGGGGACAGCAGGGCCTCGCGTGTCCCGGGACGTTCAGCTGAGAAGCACGGAGTCCCGGTCGGGGCTTTGGCCACTCGTCCTTAGAGTCTTTCTCTCTGTCTCTTTTTTTTTCCACTTGTAACTATTAAGCTAGTTAAAATAGAAAGAAATATACTAAGAATCCAAACCCCAAAGTCTAGACAAAGTAACTGAAAATTAAGCTTAGGTAAATCATCTTGAAACAGTCCCTGTTAATACTAAGTATTCTCTTCGTTCTGTTTTTGGTCTTGATCTCAGTAAAATACACATCATCTGTGGAGCCTTCGTGGGGTGATGGAGTGAAGAGGCAGCAGTTCCGTAGTAGTTTACTGCTGTCTCAAGTGCGTGATATTTTTAAATTATCACCGAGGTTCCGTTTACACTGGGACCTCTCGCGACCCCCCCAGGAACGTGGCGAATCGAGGATTGCCATCATTTTTGGTGTCTTGCTCGGAGTTCTGCCATCTGGGGCCCCGTCTGGAGCACACAGGATGTCGTTTCCTGTCTGACTGTGAGGGTGTCTGTGCATGCTTGTAACTGTGGACCCTCCCCGTCCTGTGCAGGTGGGCACACGGCGGTACATGGCCCCTGAAGTGCTCGAGGGAGCCATCAACTTCCAGAGAGACGCCTTCCTGCGCATTGACATGTACGCCATGGGGCTGGTGCTGTGGGAGCTTGTCTCGCGCTGCACGGCTGCGGATGGTGAGTGGGCCGGGCGCCGAGATCCTAGGGGTGGCGGGGGGCCGCGGGACCTGGGGATGACTGCGCTGGGCTCTCTCTAACCCCAGGACCCGTGGACGAGTACATGCTGCCCTTTGAGGAAGAGATCGGCCAGCACCCGTCGCTGGAGGAACTGCAGGAGGTGGTCGTGCATAAGAAGATGCGGCCCGCCATTAAGGATCACTGGCTGAAGCACCCGGTGAGGGGCCTGGGGGGGCAGGCGACTGCGGGGGGCCTAGAGGGGGGGCCCCTCTGTTTGTGGTGGGAACCTGAGATCAAGGGTCATGGGGCAGAGAGAGACGATGGGGCAGAGGCCACTTAGTACGCGTCCTCCTTTACACCGGGAAGGCATTAGGCACGTTCAGTGCTCTGTAGGACGGTGGCTCTGGGCTTGGCCCCAGAGAGTGATGTGGCCTGACAGCTCCGTCAGAGCCCAGGTTGCCCCCGGGTGGGTCACTTGTGCAGTGGAGCTCACTGGCCCTGAGTCTGACCCACCTGGGTTTGAATGCTGGATCTGCCGGTCAGTAGCTGGGTAACTTCCGGCAAATTGCTTTATTTCTCTGAGCCTCTGTCTGCTCAGGGTAGTATAGTATAGATTTAATGAGTTATCATTTTAATTTGCTTCGCAGGACACCCATCATATAAATGCTTACTATGCATTAGCTCTGATTAAATGTTCTTTGTTCTCTGCCTTTATCATTTTCTGGGCATGGGCTCAGCTACATGGCATCTGGGCTCCTCCAATCGAGGGATACTACACAAAAGACCTCAGCCATGTAAACCGTTTCCTATCTTGGAAGGATATTTGCCCTCAGAAGCATTGAGCCCCTCTCCCTGCCCACCCCAGGGTTAATTCAGGAAAAGGACAGCCTTGGGGCCACTGGCGCTCTACCATACATCTATATCACCAAGGGTCAAGCTGTTGAGGCCAAGGTCATCTATCAAGCTGCTCCCTGGAACCCAGGGCTGTAAGTGGAGAAGACTTGAAGCGTGGAACGATATAGGCTGGGCCAGCATCTGTACCGTCTGTCTCCGACTTTCTCAGTCTCCAAGGCAGAGATGCTGGGGTAGCCAGTCCAGTTCCCTGAGGAGGTGCCCAAGGCGTGTGTGCCCTTGTACTGAGCAGGCTAGAGAGTTCCCAGATGTGGGCGTTTTGCCCATTCTTCTGTCTTTCCCAGCTCTACGCAGTTGGTTCCAGCACAGGATGTCACACCACGTTCCCTGGACTTCAAGGCGGTGCCCAGGGGCTATGGGGAGTAGGGTGGGACAATGCCTGCCTCTGGCCCCCACTGTGACTGCCACACTTTGGGCCCTTGCATGATTTGGGCTTCACGTAAGATTTTGTTTGAGCATCGTCGTGTCTGCCCCAGCAGGGGCCTGCTCCCCACCTCCTGTGTTGAAGTTCGGTGGCCCTCCTGTTGGGGCTGTGGAGGAAGGCCAGTGGGCTCGGGATGGGGACTGCCAGGAGGGGGCATCCTGGCTCCTGCAGTTCCCCCCAGGCCTCTGCTCACTGCCTGCTGCTGGGGTTGGGAGCGGTGGGTTCTGCCTGGTCCTCGGGGACATGGTCGTTTGCTGTCCCCAGGCTTGTCCTCACTGAGGAGCACTTACAGGGGTGTCTTTTCCCTTTCCCCATCACTGTGCAGGGCCTGGCCCAGCTCTGTGTGACCATCGAGGAGTGCTGGGATCACGACGCAGAGGCTCGCCTGTCGGCGGGTTGCGTGGAGGAGCGGGTGTCCCTGATCCGGAGGTCGGTCAACGGCACTACCTCGGACTGTCTGGTCTCCCTGGTGACCTCTGTCACCAATGTGGACTTGCCCCCGAAAGAGTCAAGCATCTAAGCCCAGGACACGAGTGGATCTCCCGACTCAGTGGATCTTAAGAGGAAAAGGAAAAAAAAAAGTTGTGTTTTGTTTTGGAAATCCCATAACAACACCACCAACAAACACATGAAATGCAGCTGCTATTTTACCTTGACTTTTTATTATTATTATAATTATTATAATTATTATTATTAATATTATTTTTTGGATTGGATCAGTTTTACCAGCACATCGCTCTACTGTATCGCAAACAGCGGACGTGCCAGCAGGCGTTGAGGTGCTGAGCTGTGAACGCAGAACCAGCGCCTGCTCAAGAGCCCCACCACCTCCTGTCCTTTGGGGGTTCATTGTTCCCGCTTTCTCTTTGTTTGTCGTCTCAGAATCTGTGACACAAAGAAACCCATCTCCTGTCTTAGGAAACTTAATGCTGCAAACTCTTCCTAGAGGAACCTTTGAAGACTGTTACATAAGAACACACTTTCCTCAAAAGAGGAGTTTCCCTCTGCCCTCATCCTCCTGCCTCCCTTCCTTTTATTGTGTTTTTTTCTCCCCTTTGAGACAGTGAGTTTAAGGAACAGCAGATGTGTCTTTCATGGATTAACGGGTGTTGTCCTGACCGAGGAAAAACTGGGATGAGGACAGGATGGTTTGGACTGGAGTTGGCAGGGGCGACGGAGCAGGGGAAGGGTCTGGAGCAGAGCTACACTGGACTCGGGCACAGTCGGAGCACCATCCTTTGCTATGAGGCTACTTCTCAGGTAACCAGGAATTGAGGGGAAGGACCGAGTGGAGGCCGAGCATTAACGGCAAGCGTGGGGTTTGGAGAAAGTCCAAAAGCAGGTGTGGCTGTGACCCATCTGTTGGCCCTGACCAGTTTTTTCCACTCACTTGGGCTTGGGCCTAAGACAGAACATTTTTTTTCTGCCCTATGTTAAGGTTAAGTAAGGGTAGAAATCACGGTTTAGGGAGTACATTCTTCATCCAACATGATGCTGTAAACATCTTTAATGGGGGGAAAGGTTGAAATACATGGCTTCCTCCTGGAGCAGTTCAGGGAAATGCCCACAGGGCAGGGGGTGCCCTGCACAGCCAGGGCAAGAGGATTTCCTGTGTGGGGCCCACTGAGGCCTGCCTCTCTGGCGATTCTGAGAGTCCTGCAGCGCCGGCTCTGCCCCATGTGGTGACATTATTGTCGTTTTTGTGGCTCATGGATACGGCTTTCTCCGGACCCCTTACAGTGGTGCATATTCTAAAATCCCTTTCTCTATTATGCCATAACCTTGCTCTAGTCAGTGAATGTTCCTAATGCTGCTGTTTCAACATTTGAATTTCTTTTAATTTATGAAACATGCAAGATTTTAAAAAAAACAAAATGTACACACATCCACATGTACACACACGCTTTGCTATGTGGCTTCCAAGGTTTAAATTTTGAAAAGTAAAAGAATTAAAACTTCACGACCACAGACCACCTCAAACCAGAAATACCTCAGAATTTTCTACTTGTGTAAGTTTTATTATATATTTTATTAGTTGTGTTGTCTTGTAATAAGTATATTTTAATGTAAGTTGGCTTTTATGACAAGAAAGTTTAAAAGAAATAGAGAAAAAGAAAAAAAGTTTGAGTCTTCTAGGTAGTGCTACCATTTTTGTTTGATAACAGCCCCTTGTAAATAAATAATTGTCATCAACTGTAGGTTGGCTGTCTGGGCCAAGTCTGGGCATTCATCACTCGTTTGTGAAGGCTTTTCCTTCTGGTTTCTTTAGACCATTTTATTTTAAAACTGGATCTCTTAATATTGAGGGGAGTTGGTGGGCAATGGGGAGAGGTTGACTTGGGTGAGAATGGGAGAGGGGCACCTCCTCTTGGGTTATTTGGAGGTTCAGATATTTCCATCAACTTGATTGGTTGATGTTCAGAATGACAGGTAACCCCACTTAAACTTGATGGCCCTTAGAGACCTGCATGAGGTAATTTTACTTGAGATTTAATTTCTTAAGGAAGTTAGCAGCAGTGGTAGCGGAAGAGATCCTTAGTGTCTCGGAATCCACACTGACTCGGGAGGCAGTCTGTGCTAGAGTCGCATGTCTGGAGTGGAGAGTTCTCTGCCTGTTGCCCCGGAGTTGGCAGTGTAAGAGGGCACTGCTTCCCACTCCGCACGCTACGTGCAGCATCTGGGGCCTGCCTCTTGTGTGTGTCCTTTTCTCTGCGTGTTTGGGCATAGGTGCTGTGGGAGGTGAGTTTGCTTCCCTCTCCGAGCTCAGTTTTTGCTTCATGGGTCAAAATGTGAGCTGGCCAAGGTGGTACAAGGACAGGTTTCTGTTTTTTTGGTTGGTTTTTTTCGTAAGCTATGATGTCGTTTACTTTTTTTTTTTTTTTTTTTTAAACTATTTTGTGCTGTGGTATTTTCTTCCCTTGGAATAATTTTTAACAGCAAAACAGGTCTTACAGCAGTTGCTTTTCTTTTTCACTTATTTCTTTAAGAAGCTTTAAAATATTTATTGAGAAGTGCCATATCTAATTTCTTTAGCTTTCTCCTCAGGCAGTGCCGGGCATCTCTACTTTTCACCCTCAGAAGAAACAAACCACTAACAAATGTAGCTCGTTTACTATGGGAATGATGGGATCACTGATCCTACCCAGGGTGGAATACTAAGCGCCAGCGTCTCCTTGTGGTTTTAGATTTCCTCTGGGTGATTTCTCGTTTGTGTGCTGGCTGGATTCTTGTGAGAACAAGCTTTGACCTGGCTGTGGAGGCTGCACCGGTGCCCTGGTCTGGGCACCTGCTTATCAGGGTGCAGCGCAGACACGCAGGCCTTTTATCTGAGTGGGCTCCCTCTTTGCTGACCCTGTGCTCAGCTTCTGTGGCATCTCTTTGGGGCCTTGGCACCAGAATGGAGTGTCAGGAGATGGTACCTGTTTGGTGTGGCCGGGGAGAGGGGAGAGTCGTGGGGGGTCTGTGCCAGTTCTTTGGACTGCAGGCTGCCCTTTCCCCTCAGGCTGTGTAAAATGCACCCGTCAGGCAGTATTGCTAATGGCTGCTGCTGCCAGAAGAAAGCGGGTGATCTCTTCCCAAGGCATGCCACTGGAGCCTGGGTGTATCTTTTGCCTCAGATCAGGTGTTTGTCTCTTTGTTGTCGTGTATTCTTCGGGGAGTGAACTGTCTAGAACGCAGGTTTATAGGGCTTCTGCCTATGCTCTTCTCCACAAAGATTTATGTGACATTCAGTACTGGGCAGCTCAAATAACGACGACTTTTTGTTTTCTTTCCTCACGCTCTGTGGAAGACTGGTGGCAACGGAGTCTGGCATCATTTTCCCTGCCCATGGGAGAGGCTGCCCCATTGACGGTGGGAGGGCAGCCAAGTCAGGGGAAGAGAGGTGACCAAGGGACCTTGTTCCTTCCTTTTTAGTGTGCTGTCACCCAAGCGGGCTCCTGGCTGTAGGATGGGGTGTGCGGGAGAATGTATTATGTTTGAAAACACCCGTGATTACTGTGGGAAGATATCCCTAGCCAGAGAATTCCAGGAATGAGCAAGAGGAGGAGGAAGCAAGTGGGGACAGAAACCACTGTGTCACAGTGTCCTGTAGAGGACTCTTGCTGACTGAGGGGTGAGAGGTAGGCAGGGAAGGCCATGGACAGTCACTAGGGCATCCTGGGGCTGGCACGAGCTGGATTTTCTCCTGGGACCATTGGTCCCTATCAGGAGTCCTTCTTTGAGTAAGTTACTCAGGGCAAGGGCTGCAGATGGACTATTCTTAGGAGAAAGGGAGACCTGGCTATGAGGGAAAGTCGTGAGCCATATCAGCCTTTGTCGTTCAGCTTGGCCTTGTCCTGTTGGCTCTTGGTCAGTGCTCAGCTCTGCCAGGGGAGGGTTTCCCCGTGTGCCAGCTGCTCCTGCCCCTGTCTGGACCTGGCACATGAGCATACACAAGGACTTTGTTCAGCCTTGAACATCTTCAGGAACCTTGCGCACACACACACACACACACACACACACACACACACACACACACACACACACACACACACACACACACACACATTCTTAGCTAAGGGACAGATCTCTCATCTCCAGGCCACTGAGATAGTTCTTCCATTGCCCCTCGGGGGCCGGCCAACCCTCTTGTCATGCATGGCTTATCATATGCTTTAGAAAGCAAGACGGTGATCCTGTAGTTCTGCTCTGTCACCTTTCCCTCCAGTTGGCCACATTCTTGCTCCCTGCCATCCTGCCACTCTGCACTGGGTGGTTGGACTGTGTGTGTGGTTTCCTTGGTAGTGGCAAGCCCAGCTGTGTATTGAACGTCTACCATATACTGTGTGCGGCTCAGAAAGCCTGTCATGTGGTCCCTATGCGCTGAGCTATGAGGGCAGGGAGGTGGCTGTCCCATCCATGGTGGGAGGATTGGTTGGTCCTCTTGCAAATGGAATTTTGCACCATGTAAAATCCCCAACATCTATTGGTAATAGAAGGGTTTGATGTTTTCTCGTAATATAGTAAGCATAAGTATGTAAGTTTTTAGGATTGGTACTGGAAGTCCAATAGCCAGGCATTATTCCTGAGAACTTCACTCACTAGAAAAATATCCAAGTTGGAAAGCATTTTCCAGAAGTTAACTCAGTTTGATCGTCAGTTCCAGCTAATTCAGTAGCCTGTTGGGTTCTTAATGGCTCATCTTTGGAGAGATGGCCAAGCGTGGTTCACATTTCAGGGGCACTAGACCACACCTTTCCAAGAAGCACAGTGCATTTACTCACCTACCCCTCATCTAGCAGCCAGAAAGGAAAGGGCACGGTGGCTTTTTCTCCTCATTTGGGCGATACCTACTCTCCCTGGTTAATGGCTGTTCACAAAAGCTGAACTAATAAAATACTCAGTAGCTAATGTGTTCAGCCAACCGTGTTTCCCCGAAAATAAGACCTAGCCGGATAATCAGCTCTAAAGCGTCTTTTGGAGCAAAAATGAATATAAGACCCGGTATTATATTCATTTTTGCTCCAAAAGATATATTAGAGCTTATTGTCCGGCTAGGTCTCATTTTCAGGGAAACATGGAAGTAATGGTAAGTTTAGGTCTTGATGAACTGTAATGTTTTGGTAAAGAAATAAGCCCAGTAATTCAGTTGAAGTTTTTCTTCTCAGTCTAGATTTGTGAACATTTAATGAATTCAGGGTTATACCCATAGTTCTTTAAGATTCCTGGTAGTTGATTTGTAACCAGCAATCCACCTATGAATGTATCCCAAACCCTTAGAAAGCTTGGAAAAGTTTTTTAAGATAATGATTTAGTTTTGTAGGTAAAAGAAACTGAAGTTTAAAACATACACACACACACACACACACACACACACCCCTGGAAATTAATTCAGTTGACTCAACCACATTTTAAAAACAACTAGTGGGTCCCAGAGACCCATAAACTAATAACTCATCAAATAAAAGTCCAAATTATCTAGGGCTATTTTGGGATATTCCTATTTTATACTAATTTTGGGTCTACTGTCAACTCTGGTTTGGATAAGAGTTTGAATTGAAAGGATTTACCATATTTACATTTTTACCAAGCTTTTCCATTTTCATGAGGGTATCTTCCAGGTGTGAATGAAGCAGGACTTCGATTGTGGTACTCCATGTATCCCTGTAGTGCCAAAAACCAGTGATACTTTATTTGCTCCTATGGTAGCTCGTAGAGATAACACAAGTGGTTTTTCCTCATGAATTAAAATGCATGCTCTATAAACGCCGGTGTGTGGTGATGGCCCTGCACTGCTCTTGTCTTTCCAGGAGTGTCTGGTTTGTCTGGGGCCTAGGCAATTCTGAAGAAATACACACATGGATAAACGTGTGTTTGCAGTGGATTATACAAACGTGGGCTCTTCTGGATATCTGTGGAAAAGTATCACATTTCATTTTGAAAGTTTACAATTTGAGCTCATGGTTATGAAAAATAGGACCCATTAGCTAATGCTTTTCAGGCAGGTGAGGATGGGTGTTTTGCAAGTGGATGAGTTCCCTCTTGAGTCCTGCGAATTTCTGCTGTTGATTGGGCAGGGGCTCATTTCCTGACTGTCCCAATCACGTTTGCATCAGAATGTTGTTAGCTAGCATTGTAAATAAAGAATAGGTTATATAGTAGAGATACAACACTTGAAACTTTACTTTAAAAAAGTCTATAGCTCTACATATATATTTAGTTATATCACCTGACAGATTCTTCTGCACAGTGTGGAGATTGTTTTATACCACAGATTATTTTTATAAAGTCTAGTGAGTTTGAATAAGAATGATTTTGTAACCAGAGTAATGAGCTTTACCTTTCAAGATAAATGTACACTGGAGTATGAGTGGTGTGGAGCTTGTACGTAGCTACGCTCACATGGATGCTCATGGTACACTGGCAGATGGGAGTCCAGTTATGGTCCTGTTTGGCCCAAACTCCACTGTGGCTGTGGAGGACAGTGATGCTTTGGCTCGGCTCCTAGCAGATGGGGAGGAGGGGGCCTGGGGAGAAGGCACGAGGAGCCTGTGGTGTGTTTTACATTGGCGCTTCCTCCTCAGATTTCTTTTGAACAAAGGGTTCTGAGCTTAAATATTAGTTTGTAAGCTCCTGCCATAAGATATAGTAGTGTGAGGGTGTTTTGGACGATAGAAATTGTATGGGGGTACAGTTGGGGCGGGTTGGGACTAGAATAAGAATCAGGCTACAGATTTTTGAAATTTGAAATAAGGACTTGGTGATTTGAGTAAATCACCAAACTGAATTATCTAGGACCAAATTACCCATTTTTTAAGACAGAATTTCCAGTTGAGTAATTATCTAGAAAGGGGGTGGGCAGGGAGGGTGGTCTGTGGACATAGTGATCAAATTAAATGGAGAGCTGCCAGGCACATTTTGTCCTCTCTGATCAGGGTGGTGTGGAGCTGAGAGTAGGTTGGCTCCTGTTTTAATCGAGTGAGTCAACCAGTAGCCGGTCAAGAAAGCTCAGATGCCCGGGCCAGCAGGGCATCTTTCAGATGTCTACACAGGTTTCCCATTTTTCCTACCAAGGTCAACATCACTGCCATAATATGGAAGGCGGTCTTCAACTTAGCCTTTTTATTTTGGGGTAGAAAGTGGATGGTGATTTGGGTGAGCCTTTTTGATAGGGATATAGGGGGAGTGAATAATGATCCTAATTCTGTGTGTCTGTAATTGCTAGTTCTGAGGCCCAGCTGAGGGCCTATTCCCCGCACCCTACCTGCTGGCTTCCGTCGGCTGCGTTCAGAGGTGCAGTGGTAAGGGCAGTTCTGTCAGGAGAATCCCTAATGTGTCATTTTAAACCCACTGTGCTGCTTATTCAGTCTGGTTTAAAGTTTTACACTTTGCCCCTTTTATACTTGGAGTAAATTTAGTTTCAGCAGATCCGTAGCACTCCAGGAACCAACCCATCGTTCCTTTCCCTGTTCCCTGTAAAAGAACATTTCTCTGCTCTCCAGCCCGTCTGAATGTAATTCTGTTGTGCCTTTGTTTTTGTCATCTGCCTCCCCCAAAAGCAACTGCTGTAAGCTTTTTTCTACTTGTCTTTTCTAGCCCCAAACCCCACCTTTTTCCTTTTTCCCAGCTGTAATTCCTGGATGCAGTTCTGTGTTCCAGGTATTTTAAGAACCAGTTACCTCAGACCTCATGTTGAACGGTGTCACCATCTGGGTCCTCTCAATACTGCAGGCTTGTAACATACACAGGCAGGAACCCTGCCAAGTGTGGGCACTTATTTGTTGTGAAGTAAAACTCTTCCCAAGTACTGAAAACAGGCTTCTGGCAAGCTCTTGGCGGCACTGTGGTGGGATGGGTCTAGAGTGTCATCTGAACGGTGCTTCCAGTGTTCCCCTTTCAATTCTGCCATTTTCAGTATTCTCGTGTCTGAATGGGCAAAGTGATTCAATTGACTGGTCTTGCACACAAATTAGTTCCAAAGATGAGCTCTTTGTAACACATTTCCAGTCGCTAAAGCTCAAATGTAGAACATTCCTTTAAATGGCAGGTTTAAAAACCCACCATCCACCGCAGTGCATTTTGGGAAGATGTCTGTAGCATATGTTGCTGTGAAATTAGGCCTTGCGGGATATGGCTGTTTGTCATTTTGATGTATTTTAAATAAATATATATATATATATATTTTTAAAAGAGTCTTTTTTACCAGTTCAAAAAGTTTAATTAACCAGCAGTCACCACATCTGAATTTTTGTCTCTGGGGCATAGAAGGCAGACCAAGACGAAAAGTGGTAACTCAGTCATTCGAATGTGGGCTGCCTGCCTGGGCTGTCCTGCTGACGGTGGGACACAAAGGTCATTGTGTTCCCATAGGGTCTGGACGCAGCCCCTGAAGTGTTTGGTCTCTGCCCTGTTCAGAGGACTGTTGACTTTAGTCCCTGCAAGTGCTTTAGCCCAAGTGGGGTTTCCTCAGAGCACTGCCACGACTTAAGTGTATGTTTAGCCAAATAATTTCTCCATAAGGGAAAAACATGCTCATCCAAATTTTACCAGCAATGACAGATGAGAGTAGGAAAGATGAGGCAACATCTGGGTTTTGATTTGGAAAGTGTCCAAGTCATTATCAAATGAGAGCCGGTGATCATATAGAGATTCCTAAGAGACCTCATTTGAAAGTGTTAAGATCTCCTGTGAGGGGAGGAATTGTTAAAATGCCAGCGGCTTTTCCCCCCATTTTTTCCCTGGAATTCTGTAAAAAAAAAAGCAAAGAAAATTGAGTGGTACTTGAGAATTGAGGGTGAGGGTTACCGCAGATTAGAAACATACTTCTATTATAGATTTCAATTTCATGCCACAAATCCACACAATGCCATTTTTCAACTGTACACGAGAATCTGCTTATGAATTTGACATGATCTTAACGGTAGCGTCAAAGGCTGAATTTTTCACCTGTTGATGTTTTTCCACATTTGTCCTTGAATCTGGATAACTATACAGTACTATAAATTCAACTTAGATCGAGTTTGATGTCAATTCTTGTGAAAAGAGCTTCTGCATGTAACAGACACATAAAGAACACAGCAGAGTATACAATTTGCAGGACCAATTTTGGAACAAACACAAAAATGTCACCTCTCATTTGCCATCTTATGTATCAGTTTTACCACCTACTTCTAAATTTGTACATTATTTGTAAGGAAAAGAAGGAAAAATCCTAAGACTTGTCTAACTTAGTGGAGAATGTGTGTGTTGGGTTTAGGATGATAGCGAAGTCTTATTGAGCTGTGTTATCTAACTTGTATATAAAAATTGTAATTAAAAGTTTGGATTCACCTGTTTCTTGCAGTTTAAAATGAGTAACTGCAACCTGGAAATGTGACTAGTATATGATTTAAGGCTGTAGAAGTGAGGAAGCTCTTCAAGTGCTAAAACTAAAGACTTCTAGTTTTTGGCTCAAATTCAATAAGTACTGTTTGTATACCAGGAAACGTGAGATGTAAATGTAATAGGTCACTTTTCACCCTTGTAGCTATAAAATAAAAATTTTGTAGAACAGAAATAGCTTGTACTACTGAATTAACAAAAGTTATACTAAAGTATCATGTTTTTAAAAATATATATGTATACAGAGTTAAGCTTGTTGCTGTTACCCTGTCTGGATTTGAAAAGTGTGCTAATATATATATATTATATACATGCACACATCTAAAATGGCCTAAAGCAGACATCCATGTAATTACAGTTGCAAAATGAAGACATTTTGGAAAGAACATTGTATCATAGTTCATTCATTTGCAGTGGATCTTTGTTCCTTTTTACTGTGGTAATTTTAGAAATGAGTGTCAAGTTTGAAATTAGATATGCTAAGTTGGGGTTTTGCTGCTTGAACTCTGCACTGGGTCCTCAAACCGATGTGAATGTAGTTTTTTCCCCTTGTGTGAAGAAGCAGCCACACCCCAACAGAATAGGAGGAAAAATCTAGAATTATTTCAAGTTTTATCTTTTTGTATATGAAAATAAAATAATAATAATAATAAAAACCTGTTGTCTCTCTTAATCACATGGCAGGGGGCCGAGGTTTCTTCTGGGAATTAGGAATAAATAAAATAGTGTTCTCCCATTTACAGTGCCGACTGGAGCAGCCCTGTGAGTTCCTGCTTGGAACACATGAAGTTAATAGTTGAGTGCCTAGTCTACCATGGTTCTATGGGCCTGGAGCTAAAGCACAGGTCTTCATTGCAGCTCTTTAGTAGTCCAGGGCCCAGTTGGAGACATTGTGGGCTTCTTTTAAATGGACTGTCTTGGGATTTGGGGTAAGTTCCTGTAGGGCAGGGATGTATTTTGCAAATCTCCAAGATCCCCCACACACATACCCCCCAACCCCCAATCTTAACGCTTTGCAGACAACCCCCAGCAATATTTTGTAAGTGGAACAGAGAAGCCTAGAAAATAAGTTCTATTCATGACTCCTGCAGAAAACAAACTGCCATTCCCAAACATGGCAGATCTGAATCAGCAAGCCAAGTCTTACATTTTGGAGTTTCCTGATTTATCTCACTGAAAACATGGTTCCCTGCTAATAAAATAATGGTAGTCTCTGCTACCTAACAAAGAAAACAGGAAAGCCCCAGAAATCACCTCACTGCTTTCTGCAGTAATGTAAAAGAATGTTTTGGCCCGTGAGTAATTTGGTAAGTAGAGAAACACCAGCTTTGAATTCTTCTAGTGAGGTTAATGCCTTCTTATTTACCCTTTATTATGAGGATTAGAACAACTTGCTTGGAACTCTTGGGTAACAATATCTGATAAAGGGGCCCCTTTAGGGAGCAGTTGGGAAGTTCACCTTTTATTAGTGAGTACCCGAATGATGACCACAGAGGAAAGGAAGGCAAAGGGTTAATTTTTGCATGAGGACCTTGGAGTTGGAAAGGCTGGAAGGTTGGACTACAGGGGTCATCCGGTCAAATTTTCCCTCAGCAAAGGAATTTCACCAAAAGAAATTGGACAAGGAAGCTGATTTATAAAAAAGCAGGCTTGCCCAAGTGAGCAGGTGGAAGAGGGCTCTCAGGCCTTCCCTTAAGTTTCAAGCACCCCTGTGGAACACTAGGGTCCCCTGATTACCATTTGAAAAATACTGGTCCACTCCCTTCATTATAAAGGTGGGCAGACAGGCCCAGAGGCAGGTATCCTACCCAAAGTCAGAGCCCTTCCAATTCTTAATCTCTTGGGGCCAAGTGTGGGGTTCACTGTTTTCCGAGTACAAGACCTGGATCTGGATGAGGAAGTCACCTGCCATTGACCCCGCTAGTGTTTAGCACAGTGCATGGCACTTAGGGGGGCCTTGGAGAAAAACGTCTTAAATGAATGTGTATATTTAGTAAATTCTGGTGGAAGCTGCCCAAGTAGCTTTGAAACCTACAGATACCAGGGTTGCCTGGTTGTATGTGTCAGGACTCTTGGTTGTAAATGATGGGGGGGGGGGTGTTACTGGAAGGATTCTGGGGCAAGTAGCTAAGCCACGCGGAACCAGGATGCGTCTGGACTTGAGGAGCCTTCGAAGCTGGGCTCACAGCATTGCAGGCCTTCCCCTGTGTCTCAGCGTTTCTGCCCCTGTGCCTTTGTCTGCTTAGCAGGAAACAAGTCTGTAGACAGTACGCTCAGAAAGTTCCATACGTCACAGCTTTCCTACCTGGAGAGAGCTCCAGATCCAAGATCCCTGACACGGCTCTGGTTGGCCTAGCTCAACCAATTGGGGTCAGAGGTCCACGGGACAAAAGGACTTCATGAGAGGTATTCCTGAGGAGGAGGCCGGAGCCATGAAACTATCAAAACAATGTCCACACTTCAGGTGGTTGTTAGAAATGCCCCCCCCCCCCCCACCCCCCCAGTTTAGGGAGCTATATCCACACGGACTGCTGGGGACTGTGCTGCAAAACGAAGACGACCCATTAATTGTGAGTGGGAGCGCATAAAACATACTGTCGGTAGGCATTCAGCAATCTGGGATTTATAGTTTATCAAGATAGAGACGACTACATAAAAATTGTTAATATTTACAGAGCTACATGCTTCAGGTTCAACCCAAAACGCTTTAACGTGGTTAATCTCTAATATCACAAAACCCTGTGGTCTAAGTATTATTATTCCCATTATAAAAGGAGGAAACGGAAGCCTGGAACGCTGCAGCCACACACCCAGGGTGGAAAGCGGTTGAGCAGCGATCCACACGCCCGCACGCGGATTCGGGGTCGTTGGCCACCACGGAGCACGCTCTCGTTAAGAAACTCCTCAGGAGGTACAAAGCTGTTATTAGAAGTAATGGTTTGTATATCACGTGACTCCAAAGTCAGGTATCATGAAGACATTCAGTGTGGCACAGGTTTTGGAATCAGACCTGAGTTGGAATCTCGGCTCTGAGGACCGTAGTGTAACCACGCCCAAGTGGTTTACTCACCGGGTAAGTGGGGCTAGAACAAAGGTCTTTTCTTGTCAGGACTATATACACACTATTGAGCCCTCAAAACGCCATGCTCCCCCCATCACCGGGTCAAGGGGACAGCGGAGAACGGGCGATACGCTTGGGTTTCCAAGTTTGTCACCAGGGAGCGCGCAAGGCCTTCAGTGAGGACGGCGCGCACTCACTCGCTCTCCGCGCCTCGTCTCCTGAGAGGCTCAGGTTGCGCATGCGTATCTTGGTCCTGAGGTTGTGATTGGCTTTCAGGCGTCAGACCCAGTGTGCGCATGCGCTACAGCAAGGTGCTCTGGGTAAGATGGCTGCCAAAAGTTTTGCATCCCGCTTGGGAGGCTCCAGGCGTTTTTTGAGCGGCTTCGTGGCAGGAGCTGTAGTGGGCGCCGCGGGAGCCGGGCTCACGGCCTTGCAGTTCCTCCGGAGTCAGGGCGCTGAGGCAGCGTTGGCGGTGAGGGAGCCAGAAGGTAAGTCTGTCAGTTCCATCTCCCTTCCCCGATCCAGGTATCCGAAATTCTCCACGCGCGCGCGGTGTGGGACAGAGTCCCAGAGAGCGGTTTCCAGGCTCTCGGTCTCACGTGGAAAGGTGCTGGCTCAGGTGGTAGATGGCCATCAGCTGTAACTAGTTGGCCATCAGCTGTTACTGGTCGGCCATCAGCCACTGATACAACTGCCATGGCTGAGCCAGCAAGCGCGGATTGCAGCTCGCAGGTTGGTGGGTTGGCAGAGAATCTGACGGCAGATTGAGAGTCCTATAGCTCCTGCTCCCTGTGTCTCCAACCCAGCCACCAGCGAGAATATAGTGGTGTGACACCCCTATCCATGGCTCTGTGGGTGTTTCTTTTTGGCCTCACCATATCCTGCGTTCTTATGCAGGGAGCGGGACCAGAGACCCCGCATGACAGGTGGTTCTCGCCTTTCTTCCGGCCTGTGATTTTTCGGCTTACCCAGTCCCTTGGTCGGCTTCCTCTCCCCACGTTGCGTTTGCTTGCCTCCTTCACTAACTTCTTTCCCCTGGGGCTTGGTCTTCTACCCCCAAAGTATTTATCACGCCATGTATGTTTTAATGTCTCGGTCACTGGATTGTTAGCTCGAACCATGTCTGTTCGAACCATGTCTGTTTTGTTCCGCGCCATATACACAGCGCTGTACCGGCTACATAATCAGCGTTCAGTAAGTATGGATGAATGATGAATGAGTGAATGAATGAATGGTTTTAGCAGATTAGTTCATTGTTCTCATTTTATCATCGTTCAAATGAATGAATACCTGCTAGCTCTTCTTCAAAGTATATAAATGCTCAGGTTGCCAGGAGTACCTTATATTTGACAAAGAAAATGAACTCATGCTCATTTTTACATTTTCCCTGACAAACTAATTTAATTTGCTCCATCTGTCACTGGCATTTAGCAAGAAAACTACCCTACATACTCTGGTTGGTTGAAAGACTGGAGAAGGCGTCAAGAAAGGATTATTTTGAAATCAACTCCCTGTGAAATGTGTCCTTGGTTTCTCCCACTACGTAGGAAACACAGTACCAATTTTGCCACTGTCTCACTGCAGCACACAACCCCTGCTTCAGTATCAGAACAATGAGGCCGTGTCAATGAATGATGGTCTTTTAAAAAAAAATTAGAAAGGCTTTGCTGTTGTCCCCACACTAATTCTTAAAACAATAAGTAAGTAGGCTCTTTCCTATTCAACCATATGAATGACTAGTTGTGACAAGAGTATTTCCTTTGCTGCTTTTGTATTCACAGTACTTTGTGAAGAGAGATTTGAAAATTGGTTGTGAAAGACCAGTAAGATCAGTTCCTTATTTAAAAGTTAATGAGATAGTTACAGTTTATCTCGATATAATTATACAACTGATAATAAAACCAGTATTTTGTCTACTGTCTCTCCTTTGTGTTATAAGTAATTGCAAAAATGAGATCTCCTGGTTGATTAGATTTTTTGAGCCAGTCCTTTGTAAGTCTTACTTTACTTATAATTTTTTGTTCCTAATAAGAATCATTAACTTTTTATTTTTGTCCCGCCCGCCCTCCCGTTTTTAGGTTCTTCAGAAAAGGCTCTCTTGGAACAATTTGGATTCCCTTTAACTGGAACAGAGACTAGGTGTTACACTAATCATGCCTTGTCTTACGATCAGTCAAAACGAGTGCCTAGATGGGTTCTTGAACATATATCCAAACGCAAGATAATGGGTAGGTGGTTAGAAGTAAAAGTATTGATGAAAGATGTTTCTAGATTTAGAACAAGGAGAATTATTGATAATCTCAACCTTTTTCACATTACAGCACACTTAGGAAATGATGATGTTTGTATGACTCACTATATAAATGGACCCTGCCTGGCAGCCAGGGAGCCCCAGACCCTTCCCAGCTGTCTCAGGGGCTGAGAGAATCCGTATCTTGACATGCACGTTGAAGGCTCTGTCATAAATATTGCTGCAATGAGCACCATTCATTCATTATCTCCGCAAATGTTTTTTAAGTGTCTGTCATGTGTCTGACACTGTGCTAAGCCTTGGGGATATATCAGTGACCAGAGGAGAAGGTCTCTACCTCCATGGCACTTTGAGTTGGGGAGGGGGTGGGTTGACCTATCAAGTACACAATCATGAATGTATAATTACACGTAATAACTCTTCTGAAGGAAAAGTGATTGCAAGTTGGGTTTGTATAATTAAGGAACAGTAAATGATATGAGAGATTATAACAGGAGAATCTGATTTTGATTAGCGAAGCTTCTCTGAGAAAGTGGCCTGAAGGGGGGATGGAAATTACCTCAGCAGAGGAGTTGGGTGAGCCATGCGATATGGAGAAGAACATTTCAGGCAGAAGGAAAAGCACAGGTGCATCTTCCAAGGCCCCAATGTGAAGAGTTTTGTTTCTTTAGGAACAAAGGAACATGATGTGAAATGAGACTGGAGAGTTAGGCAGGTGTGTAAATCTGTTCATGTGTCCTCATATGTTGGTAGATTCCTGTAATTATGATGACCAGATCTTGATATTTATTGTCAAATTGATTTCTGGGTCGATTATTCCAGTACATTCCTATCATCACTATTTGTCCTGTCTTTCCCGGCCCTCACCCATAATGGGCATTATCAAGCTTTACCAATTTAATAGCTGATTTTACTTGCATTTATTGATTGCTAGTGATGGTTAATATTTTGTGAATTATTCTTTCTTTGTGAATTACTCTACCATTTTCAGTTGGGATATTCTTTTTTGAATTGATTTGTAGGAATTCTTTTGTATATTAAGGACATTACCTTTTGTCATAGTTGTTTTATTCCCATTTGGTTACTTGCCTTTTAATTTGCTGTATGACCCACAGATTATATCTCCTTTGGTTTACATGTGTGCTATGTTTACGTATATTAAATGCTGGTAGTAAAATGAGTGTGTGCCTTCAGATAGTGTTCAGCAACCAGCAGAATGGCAGGAGGCTTGGACTGTGCTTGCTGCTAGCGGGAAACTGATGGAGGTGTCAACTTTATCATTGCAGCTGAGACTTAATTGTAAATTTACATCAAGAGAAACTCATTTGATTTAGTCTCAAGCCTAATGAGCTTCCTTTAAATATAGAAATTTTCCCAAGATAGAAAGAATTTTGGCTTTACAAATTAATTTTATGCTGCTATTCAGTTATTTTCAGAGGCATGTAAGCACTGAGTTTTGTAATATAAATTCTGTAAGTGGTTTAATTTTGAAGAGGTGAAATAAAGCCAATTAATATTTGAAAACAGGAAACAATACTGTGTTTCCCGAAAATAAGGCCTAGCTGGACCATCAGCTCTAATGCGTCTTTTGGAGCAAAAATGAATATAAGACCCGGTCTTATTTTATTATAAAACCACATCTTACATAGTGTAGTGTAGTATAATATAATATAATATAATATAATATAATATAATATAATATAATATATAATATAATATAATATAAGACCAGGTCTTATATTCATTGTTGCTCCAAAAAACGCATTAGAGCTGATGATCTGGCTAGGTCTTATTTTTGGAGAAACACGGTATAGATGTGATTTACTTGATTTGAGCATAAAGCATCTTGTTTTTAGTAATGACAAACTAAGTTATTCAGACTAACTCCCCTGCTGAAAACAAGAATGTTATTAGCGGTATGTAAAAAGTATATATATAAAAAAAAATCACTTAAAAAAAAAAAAAGCGCCAATATGACAGTGGAGAATTGCCAGGCTAATAGTTGAGGGAAAGCCAGAATCCAGAGAGGTAAAGGCCATCCTGGCAAGCAAAGCCACATTGCCTGTGTTTCTGCAGCCTTATTATAGGGTGAGGGGGACTGAAGCAAGACCTAGAGCTCATCCAAAGTAGATTTTCTTCTAGGAGATCCTCCCCACATTAACCTGGAACCCCAGAGGGCTGCACCTGTGGGGAAGGATGAGCCAGAACTAACTTGCCTGCCCACCACAGGGAAGGACTACATGGAAGGTTGTCTTGGCCCTGAGCAGAGAAGAGTTAAAAAGGAAAGTAAAAAGCTTGTTCTGGAGAAGTTGAGGCCACAAACTGGCCATCATGCAGACTTGTAACCCAAAGCCATGCAGCCTTTGTAGATCAAGGGAGCTTAATCCCTAGGCTTGATTTAGTATGGTCCTCCCCTGCTGATGCCGCAGATGGAAGTGAATTTACATTCTTTTTCCAGGAAGGCATCTTCATCCTAAGCCTTTAGAAATTCCCACAAATGATTTTTCAAGGGCAGTGAGCACCAAACATAGATAACCAGGCATATGAGGACGCGCTTCCAATGGTAATGACACTTGGAAAAGTTTATTAATGCTTCTTATGTATTATCAGTCACTTTTTCTTTATGAAGTGATTCTAAAAGGCTAGATATTAGATACTTTACTCTGAACCTTGGGATCTCAGAATTAAAATTTTTTTTTTGCTGTCAGCTATAATTGAAAAATTAAAAAGGTGAAGGGGAATAAGAGGTTCAAATTTCCAGGTATAAAACAAGTAAGTCATGGGGATGTAACGCATAGCATAGGGAATATAGTCAATAGTATTGTGATAGCCTGGTACGGTGTCAGATAGTTGCTGGACTTACCATGGTGATCACATATAGGTATATAAATGTTGAATAACTTGTGTATACCTGAAACTAATATGATATTGTATGTTAGCTATATTTTAGTAAAAATCTTTAAAAAAAATAAAGTAAAATTTTTCTTGGCTGAATGAAATGACATTGGAATCAGTGACTTCATTGATCTCCATTTTATACTTTTTTGAGTAGCAGCCAGATTATATTCTAATTTGTCTTCGTAATTTTTGTTGTTTAACAAGATCTGTCCTAATGACAGTGGAAAATGTAATGTTAGGATTTGCTGATGTCCATTGTGGCAAACTAGTCTGGAGGTATCAGGATTCAAGTAAAATTGAGACTTCTTTTCTCCTATGTGATACTCATATATTTTGTTTCAGGAATTTCTGGGTTGAGCTCATAACCTAAATATTTGTTTTGTCGTGGCTTACGAGGCAGTAAGCAAGATATCGGAGACACTTTCCCCCTCCCCTGGGCTGTGCCTGCCCAGAACAAATTGTTTTGTGTCTATATATATCCATTATTTCAGTACATTTAACTTGTCAAATACAGTTGTACAAAATACAATACATGGGGGTCTTTTTAAAAAGCAAGTGTTTATTTAGTAGCTGTGCTTCCTATTTAAGCAGCTCAGATATTTGATTGCGCGTTGTTTTTATGTAATTACTATGCAGGGGATTTTTTTTCCCCCTTTAACTTGAAAGGCCAGAAACAAAAGTATATGAGAGCTACACTGTATGAAAAGCATTCTTTCCTAGACTGGTCCTTGCTAAATTCAGATGAAGTATCTGAACTATCCCAGGAACTCGAGATATGCATGTGGTCCCTGAGTACTAGCTGCCCAGAGATACCGGCCAGCAGCAGTGAGCTTGCCTTGCTTAGATGTGAGGGAACAGGAGGGATATTTGTCCACTAAAACAAAACACATTTTCTATGTTTTTCTTCAGGTGACGCAGACAGAAAACACTGTAAATTCAAGCCTGATCCCAACATCCCTCCAACCTTCAGTTCCTTCAACAAGGACTATATTGGAAGTGGGTGGTCACGAGGACACATGGCTCCTGCAGGAGATAACAAATTCTCATCTGTAGGCATATTTTGGGGGGAGGGATTGGGAATATGGGGCTGCTATTGTACCATGGGACTTGGCAATTAAAAACCTAGGAGCCAAACCTTAAAACGAGAATTTCTATACTCTGTTTTGTATCTTTCTTCCTGACATTGATTGCTTTTTATGCTCAGGTGTTGAGACATTTTAAACAAATTGAATGAGGAAAACTAATGCTATGTAAAATGGAACTGGAAAGCCAATAAGCACTAAAGCTACTCATTTTTATTTTGAAAAATTTCAGCTCTGTAGAACAGTTGAAAAGAGTACAGCAAACACATTGTGATATATATAGATATAATTTTAACCATTGCAGACACCACAACACTTCATTCCAAAATAGATTGCTCAGGAGATTATCATTTAAGAATGAGGATATTTGTAGATATAACAAGAGAATCATTATACCAAGAAATGGGTACAAAGGTATTTTTGTATATTTGTACAATAATATCTAATATACAATTCACATTTCAGATTTACCAAATTGTCAAAATTATGTCTTTTACAGCTCTTTTTGGATCTAGCATCCAGTTATAAATCATTTATTACATTTAGTTGTCATGTCTCTCTAATCTCCTTTAATTTAGGATAATTTCTCTCCTTTAATTTAGGATAATTTCTCTGCCAAAAAGATAGATGTCTTTTATGTCATTGACATTTATTGCATGAATTGTTAGTGATTATTGTCATTAAGATAGTGGTTCTCAACTTTGGATATGTATCACCAGAGCAAGTTTTAAAAGTTTCTGATGCCTAGACCTGTAACCTAGAGCAGTTACATGAGAAACTCTAGGGGGTGGAACCCAGACATCAATATTATTAAAGCTCCCTGGGTTACTCCATTGTGCATCCAAGGGCGAGAGCCACTGCTTGAAGCGACGGGCATGGGCGGCATTGGCAGTTAGTGTAGATTCATGAAAGGAGATACAGGCATGCCCCAGAGGTACCGTGGGTTTAATTCCAGCCCACTGCAGTGCAGCAAGTACCACAATAAAGCCAGTATCGCAATGAAGCGAGTCATAATCCGCTGGTGGAGGGTGTTGCCTTCAGTTTGTAAAAAAAATGCAACATCTGTGAATTGCAGTAAAGGAAAGGACAGTGAAAGGTGGTCTGCTTGTGCAGTGGTGGAGCCTGGTGTTTATGGGTCAGAAGTGTGAAATGAATGAACACATAATGGCCAGAAATTCAGAAGAACAAGGAATTTTTCTCTACCACTTCTGGACTAATAGGTTTGCACTATGCTACTTAAATAAAATTCCTGAAAATCGACCTTTGAGAAACTCTTTACCAGAGACTTAAAACCAGAATTTACCCTTTAGCTTTATATTGGAAACTTTCAGTTCTTAGAGTCTACATTGTAGGTTTGAATTTTGTAAATTATAAAGAGAGCTAGGACACCAAACTAGTTCTTTTGTTATAGTCTTTATTTTGAATAATCATTGAGCTAGTCACTGTAATTGCCTAGAGCTAATGTATGAATAAGGAACTCTTTTCTGTGCTTTGTAAAATTGCTCAAAGGGAAGGCATGTCAGTGCAAGTTACTGTTTTTATTTCTTTTCACAGAAAGCCATGGCTGAAACCTTTTACCTTTCTAATATTGTACCTCAGAATTTTGATAATAATGCTGGATATTGGAACAGGTGAGGGGTGAAAGTTTTTAAAATGTGATTCTGTGACAGATGAGTGATGTGACAGGAGAATGCACTAGTGTGCTTAACTGCTTCTGTCTTTGTTTTTCAAAAGTTGTTACTGAAGGTAGTACTTCCATGAAATACTTCGGACTAGTTTTCTTTGCTCTATTTGGGGAGCACAGTTTTCTGTGGGAGAACAGACTTCAAGACAGCCATTTTGATCATGTTGGCCACTGGTCAGAAGTCAAGTTCCGAAAGAAACTATTCAAAATATTACTACCGAGGCAGTAAAATATTTTTGAATATGTCCAAAGGATACTCTATTTTACTTATATTTCAGGACTTGCTGAGCTTTTTTATAAAAATAAATCTTGGTACAGTTAAACATAGCCATTAATCTGTTTTTGATATCCCCTAAGTATAAAATCATCTGGGTCTTCTGCATTTTTCTGATAACTTTTAATCAATTCGGTGAGGGGCTCTCTTTGAACATTTAAAACTAGTACTGACTGAGGTTGTTTCAAGCTGTTGTGTTTTCCCCACAGTTCTTTGTGGTTTGAAATAAGAGAGCACCTGCGTGCTAAAGAAGACTTCAGCAATTATCAGTCACGGCCCATATTTGTTTTGTCTACATACCCTCCTTTCCCCCTACTCAGATTATTTTAAGCAGGTCACAGATATATTATTTTATCCATAAAAATGTCAATATATATTTGTAGAGATAAGGATTCTTTTAAAATAGAACTATAGTACTTTTAAAATAGAACTATTATTGCTCCTCAAAAATTTAACAGCAGTTCCTTATTACTAATTTTATAAGTATTCAAATTTCCCTGATTGTCTTTTTTTTAATTAATTAATTAATTTATTTATTTATTTTGGTTGATTGGTTTGAATCAGGATCCACACATAGATTTGGATGGTATTTCTCTTTAGTCTCTTTTAATCTGTGGGTTTCCCTTTGTCTTACAGATTATTTGTTGAACATTTGGGATATTTGTTCTTTTCATATTCTGGCTGATTGCATGCCTATGGAAACATTTAACATTTTCCTTTTCTAAGGGTTATATTTTTGGGATGAAAACTTTTCCTTGTAATTGGGCATATACTCTATAGGATATAATGTTGATTTTACTTTTTAGATAAGGAAACTGAGGGATGGTGACATGCATCGTTATTTCATAAATCACTTTCAACTGCATTATAAGAGTGCTTATTACAACTTCTTGCCATTTTTATCTAGTAAATAAACAAAAACATGTTTTAACTATAAATCCCAATGTTGTAAAGATTGCTGTGAAACTGCTATGTGCTATGTCATGTTTGTAGTTTATAGAGTAAATTGGGACAATCCCATTAAAAATGTTAGTTTTATACATAATTAAGTGTCATTAAAATAATTAATAAAGTGATTCTTGCCCTTGAAATTTATCCTAAGGAATTAACACAATGTTGCATTACATATTAGAAATGTTAGGATAAACCCAATTGTCCCACAACAGGAATGGTTAAATAAAAAGGTATATCAACATGTTGGAATGATACATAATTCTTGTAAAAAGTTTGAGAACTACAGTGTAGAAAAATAAGGGAGAAAACAAAACAATTTCAGTTCTAAGATGTACATGGAATGCACACACAGGAAAATGTAGATAGTTGTATTAATGTGTGTGACTTTTAAGTTTTTTTGTATAGTAAACAGCTGGGGAAAACATTGCTTATATGCTTATAATGTTTTGTGCTATATTCTCTTGTTTACATTAATTTCTCTAGTTCAGTATTCTTGACATCTTTCCTAGGGACTTGATGTGCTTTGCTTCTTTTCTGCATTTAAGTCAGAATATTATAAATTTTTTTGCCTTGTTTTTCAGAATAGAAATGTACTGTCGAGAGCTGACGGAGAGGTTTGAAGATGTTTGGGTTGTGTCTGGACCATTGACCTTACCTCAGACTGGAGGCGATGGAAAGAAAATAGTTAGTTACCAGGTAGGGATCTGTTTTAACCTTCAGGCTTATGCGGTTTGTATGAGATTATTATGTCATCCTGTCTTCTACGTTTCATTTTGTTTATTGAACAGTATTTATTGAACACCTGTTGGAAGGAATGATAGGCATAGAGGATACGATGGGTTAAAAAGCAACCATTACTTCAAGGAGCTCATGGTTTAGAAAGGGAGGCAGGCAGGTTATCAGTTAGTTATGTTAAAATGTGATATGCTATCATAGAGATAAATACATAGATGAAATGGTGTCAGAAAGGACTGACTAACCCTATTGGTGTGGGTTGGGAAGACTTAACAGAGGAAAACATTTTTGAGCTAGATCTTGACAGATGAGTAAGAGTAAACTGAGTGAGGCGAGCATGGGAATGCCAGAAGATGGAGCAGTATGAGCATAGGGCATTCGTGGTCAGTAGCGTGGTTCTGGGATTTAGGTCCCATTGATGAAAACGAGCTTATATTACAAGAAGTATGGGTGGCTTAAGGAATGAGGTTTTCTACAACAATAGCTAGAATAGGGGCTACATAATACAGGGCTTTGTATTCCAGGAAGACTTAGATTTTAATTTTTAGACACTGAGAAATCATAGGTTTGTTTAAACGTGAGACATGTGATTTGATTTGGGCTACATGAAGAGTATTGTGGCAGCATGGTGTAGAGAGATGGGGAGGAAGGGGGTGTTCGAAGGAGAGCTTAGAGGCAAGGAGGTGAGTTATGACATTGCTGCCGTAGTCCCTATGAGAACAGACAAGGGGTGCTGAACTCAAGCAGTTGGAGTGAGGATGAAGAGAGAAATACAGAAAAGAGTAACCATGAATTAACCTTTTGGGTGAGGAAGAGGGAAAGTTCAGATGGCATCCAGATTGCCGTGAGCTCATTGAATTGACTAAATGGGAGGAAAAGCTTTTCTTTTAGACAGATTTTTTTGAAAGGATGTATATTTTTTGCTTTCAAAATATTTAAGAACTTTATAGACTGAAGGAAAGAGATCAAAGATATAAGAGAGTATAGTGTTGTGAGAGCTTTAGACGTCTATTGCTGTCTAAGATTGAGGATTCTGCCAGGACAGTGGCAGAATTGACACACTGTGAGATCTACGCAGGGGAGGAAAGGAAGTGGAGCGAGGAGGAAGAAGTGATAGAGTAAATAAAAAGAGAGGATGGAAGGAGGTGTATTTGCAGGGAACACCTACCTCAGCTCTAGGAATAAAGTGGATATTTAATAAAGGCTAGTTAGATTAAATGATTACTTAAGAGGGAGTCTGATAAAATTGAATGACCTGAGAAACAGATTTAGGAAAACAAAAACAACTTTAGGGTATATTCTGTCCCATTGACTTGCTTGTTCTCGGCTTCCCTGGATCAAATGTGCAGTGATGTATAACTATCCAAGGTGTTCACACAGGTGCTCACACCCTCAGGGTGTGCCAGTAGTTCTTACGGGAGCGAAGGAGTGGCAGTGGAGTTGGCATTTTAGGTGGATTAGTCTGTCCTTTGATCAGCTTGTTAATTTAATTTTGGTATTTTTTGTAATAGAAGAAAAAAGTGGCTTAAAGAGCTTCCTGTAAGATTACTTTTCAAATATTAATTGTTCTTGAGCTTTGTTAAATCCTTACCATTGGAAAATGGGCTCTCCGAGCTTTGACTTCTAAACCTTAAGTGATAAAGTTTTCATAGAATTGTTTTGTTTTCATAGAATTGAAAGATTTATATGGCTAACTTACTGTGTAGAAGAAAAATTTATACAAAGTTTTAAAGGAAAAATTAACCAGTAATTAAGAGCATTTCACTAAACAATTTTTTTATGTGTGGATATTTCTAAATATGTGTTGGCCAGATTCTGTAGTGGAAAGTACATTATTTTCTTAAGTTGAATATAGTTTTTAGAAATACAACTTATAAAAAATATCATATTTCTGCCAGAAGGGCCTAGAAGCAGTGATATGTTTTTAGCAATGAGTTTTTAGCAATTGAGACCAGATCTTGGTTTTTAAAAAACCATCTCCTGCTGAAAGAAATGGCTGATTCCAGGGCTGGTACAGCGAAAGTTCAAATTGGAACACCTTGTGCCAGAAATCAAGGAAGTACTCAAACAAATGATGAGGACGTGTCAAAAGGGCATAGGAATCAGTTTGAAGGAGCTCCAACTTATTGTCTGGAACTGTATGATATCAAAATAAAATGGATTATAGATCTATTAATTAAGTAAGAATCCGTACTTTCAATAAATAAGGAAATATATGGGTGTAAGGAAAAGTTACCATAGAATGTCAATTAATAAATTTGTAAGAATGAAAAAGTTAGAAAAATCATTTGTAGTCATCATAGTAATGCTTCAGACAAGATTCATCAGTGGATGCTAAACGTAGTGAGTGAAAGTTTTATAAGGAATAGGACATTATAAATAGGACACACATATATACATAATAGGAATAGATATATATTTCCTTATATACTCGTATGTATGTAGGCAGAGGGTGCCAAAAAATGTATACACATTTTAAGAAGGGAAAAAACTATTAAAATTGTAATACTCAATATATACCGATAACAAAAGGTAAATACAAGTCTTGTTTGATTTCTGCAATTACAAGAGGTGCTCAAAGTGGTTGCCATCAGTGTAATTTTAATACAGTTTTTTCCTTTCTTAAAATGTGTATACATTTTTTTGGCTCCCTCCGTATATGTAAAAGAATCTCCCCACAAATTATTTATTCGTAACAAAGCAAGAAGTGACAACTTTGCAGTGGAGAAACTCCCGTTTAATCGTGCGATCAAGGTTAATATTGCCTGTAATGGCACTTATGAATAAACCGTACTTCCTGGTGTGACTCACTAAGGGTACAATGTCATTTCTGTGCTCTTTATTCCAAAAAGCCTAACACTGACTCTCATCACGCAGAAATACCAAGCAAACCCCAGTTGAGGGACACTGTGAAACCGCTGACTGCACTCTTCAAAAATGGTAATGTCGTGGAAGACAAAGGCTGAGGAGCTGACTATTCCAGGCTGACAGAGACTAAAGAGTCTTGAAAACAAAATGCATCGTGTGATCTTAGATATCTGAGATCCTAGATCAGAAAAGCAAAAGTTACTAGAAGGGACTTTAGTGGGACAATTGGCAACATTTGAGATCTGTTGGTTAGGTAATTATATTTTATCAGTGTTTAATTTCCTGATTTTACTAATTGTACTGTGATTATGTAAGTGACTATCTTTGTTCTTAGGAAATACATCCTGAAGGATGTGTCTGTGACTTATTTTCAAAAGATTTAGGGAAAAGAAAACAGAGAGAGAGAGAGAAAAAAGAGTGATAAAGCAAATTGGGCAAAGTGTTAACAGTTGGTGAAACTGATTTGTGTTAGTCTTCTAAATTTATAATTAATCCAGAATGAAACAAATATATATATATATATATATATATATATATATATATATATATATATGCATATACATTTTAGTATATCTTTTCTATACCAAATTACCTGTTACACCAGAATATATAAAACTAACCACTAAAAAGACTTACCTAGTTTCTCCTTGTTTATTAGTGAATGACCTTCAAGCATGTTCAAGTAGCCTTGAACTGTGTTGCAAAAGAGACCTGTCAGCTCTCCGCACCCTAAGTGTCATAGTGATGAAACACGTGAGGGCAGTTAAGATCAGCTTTCTGAAGAGAGTACTTTGAGGAATAGTTTTGTTTTTATTTTAAAGCCTTATGGGCCTTAGGTGTTTTCTTTCAGATTCTGAGCCTCTGACCCTGTATCGTTAGTTTTCCACATCTCTGTTAGTTTTCTAGGACCCGTTCATGCTCACGCTGGCAAATCTTTAGTTTAGCAAGTCTTCAAGTACCTGTCCCATGGGAGCAATGTATATGTAAATGGAAATGACATACCTCAAACTACATTCGTGATTATTTTCTCCCTTCTTTTCTATATTTCACATTCTGGATCATACGGTAGTACTGTGTTTTAACTTTTTGAGGAACATACTGTTTTCCATAGAAGCTGTACCATTGAACATTCCCACCAACAATAAACAAAGTCAGCATTAAGTCACTTTTGCAGTTTTAAAATACCCTACTTGGTTTTGTCTCTTTACAATTGTTTATGAAATGCTTTATATTCCTGTCTACGGCTAGAGCCAGGGCTTCCAGGTAGTGTTATTTGGTGGCTTCGTTCACTGCGAGGTTGGCGCAATCTGTAGCCTGGCTAGGGCACAGGTTTCTGTAGCCAGAGCAAGGGCAGTAACGAATAGAATATAAGGTAAAAGGGATCGGCAGAAGCCTATCTTTGAATAAACTTAGTAAGTTTGGGTCCTACTTAGTAAACCTGGTGCTGGGCACAGGGTAGTACCTGTGTCTGGTTTCTCTGTATATTACTGTGATATGTCACTATGCTCTGTGGACTGTGGTCCAACTTGTTACATTACCTGTTACAACACCATTCCTTGGAATGGTGAGGCCAATTTGGGAGATTGTTTTGTGGGGTTTTTTTATGGACCTCAGGTGAAAAGAGTTGCTGAGTTACCACACTCAGTTTATGGTACATTGTCATTATTGATTCCTGTTAGATTTCTCTTGATATTTTTCTATCTTTTGTATTCACTTACCACTTCTTTCTCACTCCCCAACCATTTACTGCGTGATCTTTTCTTTAAAATGTGGAGAGAAGTAATGACTTCCTAATCATAATCCTATTAATTAGTAGGAAATTCTTCTCATTGAATAATCTGCTAAAGAAGCCTACGTGTTTCTGGATTTAGGAAAAGCTGTTCTTTTTGTCATCAAAAGGCATGTATGACTGTTTACAAACTTTTCATAGACCTGGCTACTGCCAAGCAGGGTTTGCAAGTGGGTGTTATTAAATGATGGCCAAAACACCAATCTTTCTATCTATTCTGAGCTTGTGGCTTTAGAAATCATGGACTTGCTAATAGGGAGTGTGAGAAATACAGATCAGGGTGTTTCTGTGTTCTTTGATACATATACCCATAAACCTGTGATTTCTGAGGTTCTTTTTTTTTCCTCCTTTCTCATCCTCAAACCTCAGAGATCAGGTGCCTTTCTATTAATCTTAAGTTTTTGAACCTATTTTTCCTGAATTATATATTATGTTAGAAGTTGTGAAATTAGACATTTGATTAAACATAGTTTAATTTTATGCTTTTCCCCCCCAAGGCATTGAAGCCATAATCGCTAGTCTTTTAATGAGCCTTGAATTTAAAATTTAAAAATTTATTGTTATGGCACTATAATACACAGTAATGAAAACATTAAACCTTAAAGCATAAAAGTACATAACATTGTAATACAATCCAAATGGTAAAATACAAAATGAAAAGCTAAAGTCTCCCACTTCTGGTTCCAAACCCACTGTCCAGCTTTCCAGTTCTTCTCATGGTTTTTTTTCTGTATCTGAGAATGATGGGAGTTAAGCTGTATTTTTCAACTTTGATTTGTCAATTTTCAGCAGTCTCTGTTGATGCTTTCTCTGTGAAATGTATGAAATTTGTTTATTTCACTTCACACACTGCTCCAATCTCTGCCAGTCACGTTGGTTTTAGTTCTTCTACTGGTAAACTTTACATTATATCTTCACATAACATGCATTACCGCTTGATGAATCACTTATATATTGTCAAGTTTTATGACATTTTACATTTACGCTTGCTAACTATAATTTAGTACAAGCTTTCCCTATACCAGAGGTTGTAAACTGAGGCCTCCTATGACACATCCAGCCCACTGAGGCATTTGGTTCACACAGTATGTTGTTTTGAATTAGTTGGTAATGTTTAATAATTGGGAGATTTCACATAAGTCCAAATTTTAACTTTTCTTAAAAAAAGCAGATGACTGGTCAGTCACACTTGCGTATATTCCCAAAGGCACCGTTCACGAGATGAGAGCAGCAACTTTCTGCTGAGCGTGTTCTTCAAGTCACCATAGTCCTTACCTGGCCCATTTCACCCATTTATATTTCCTGTCTAGCCCTTGTTGGTCTTTGAGTTTATAATCCTGGGTCTATTGAAAGTATAAAACCAGCATTTATAGTGTTATGAATGTGTAAGTGGTATGTTTGGACTTGTAGAGAAGTAGATATAATCCTATATCATTAAGTCTGTGCCACTCGAAAGAGAAGTATTACCACTAACAAAAATCTGAGAAGTGGAAAGTAAAGGTAGCAGTGTATCGTAATTACTATTTTTAAAAGTGTAATAATATGCTTTTGCTTTCTAATTCAGATCATTTAACCTTATACTACTTTTTAAAAAAGTGAATCAGTTTCTTCTTGAAGACATTATTCTTGGAGCTCTCTGGCTTCCATTCTAATTTGCGCTACTTGTTTCCTCCCTCCTTTTATTCACCAAATATTTATGAAGCTTCCGCTATGTACCTGGCCCTGTTCTGTGTGCTTCTGACACAGCAATACATAAGGCTGTGTTTTACATGGAGGTTACATTGTAGCGGAGGAGATACACAGTAAACAAAATGCCACATATTAGGTTCGTGCAAAAGTAATTGTAGTTTAAAAGGTTAAAAATAATTGCAAAAACCACAACTACTTTTGCACCAACCTAATCGAAAAATAAAACATGGTAAAGAGTTACAGTGGGGTGGGAAAGAAGAAAAGGATAGGACACTCAGAGAAGTGAAATTGAGCAGAAACCTAAGTGAAGTGAGGGAGCAACCTGCATGATGCGTTTTCAAACAAGTGCAAAAGCACGGGTGAGCGTTAGCTAGGCATGTCCAGGGAGCAGTAAGAATGCCAGTGACTAGAGCAGAGTGGGCGCTGGGCAGAAGGAGGTCAATCAGGGAGGCGGACAGTGGGAAGAAGTCTGGGTTGTATTAAGTGAGATGGGACACTTTGTCAGGTTTGGATGAGGATAGTGGCATTCTCTGGTTTACATTTGTAAAGCACAGCCTGGCTGCTGTATGTGAAGAACAGATGGCTGGGTGGAAATGGGGGCCCAGTTAAGAGGCTAATGGACTAGTCTAAATGAGAAATAAAAATGAATTGAGCAGGGTGGTGGGGGTAGAAATGATGAGAAATGGTATAATTTATCATGTGCTGTGCAGGTAGAACTGATGGGACTTCCTAACGGACTGGTTGTGGAGGAAGAGGGAACGCATCAAGGATAACACCGGGGTTTCTGCCTGAGACCATGGAGACCAGAGAGGAGCGTGTTTGGAGGCTAGAGAGAGGGGTTGTGTCCTGGCCGTATACACTGGAGATTATTTGATGTGCAAGTGGAGATGTTGAGTAGTCAGGCTATGAGTTTGGATCTCAGAGGGAGGTGGTTTGGGTTGAGCAGCACAGACATGGTATTTAAAGCCATGATGAGTTCATGTCAGTGAGTATAGACGGGAGAGAACAGATCTGAGGTCTGAACCTTGGGCAATTCAGACATTTAGAGGTCGAGCAAAGGAGAGAGAAGGAGCAACCTCTGAGGTAGGAGAAAAATCAGGGGACAGTGGTGTCCCAGGAGGCAAGTGAAGAAAGCATTTCAGGGGAGGAATGATCAGTTGAGAACTGATTCAGGATACAATCCAGGATCGTGTATCACATTTAATCGTCATGTCTCTTCACCCTCGTTTAATCTGGAACAGTTAGTTCCGCAGCCTTTTACTCTTTAATGACAGTTGACACTTTTGAAGAATACAGGCCCGTTGTTTTGTAGTGTCTTCTTCACACTGGCTCTGGCTGTTGTTTTCTCGTGGTGAGATTCCGTTACGCGTCTGGCACAACACCACAGAGGTGACCTGTGTGCTCCTCAGTGCGTCACATCTGGACGTGCACGTGATGTCAGTTTGTCCCCTTCTTGGTGATATCAGCCTTGAACACTTGGTTAAGGTGGTGTCCTCCAGATTTCTTCCCTGCCACGTTACCATTGTCCCCTCTGAAATTAGCTAGTAATCTGTGTCAATACTTTGAGACCGTGTATCCTTTGTCTCTTCACACTTTGACCTGCTAGTTGTAGCATCCATTGGTGATTCTTGTCTGAATCATTGATTGCTACAATGGTTGCCAAAGGATGATTTTCTAATTCTTATTTCTTCTACATTTATTAGTTGACATCCTATTGAGAAAGAGCTTTTCCTTCTTATTTGTTATCAATGTGAACTCATGGGTTCTTACTTTATTCAGTGAGTTTTAGTCAATTTACTGTGTATTCATTTTGTTGCTCAAATTTTCCCATATTTGGCTAGCAGGAGCCCCTTCAAGCTGTCTCCTGTGTCCTTCTGATATAGCCTCATCGTTGATTTACTTTCTACTTTCTGGCGGTAACCGTGATTTTCCAGGCTTATCTTGGCCAAACTCTGGGATCAGCCATTTCTCCGGGAGCCCTAGTTCCTTTTAATGGGGATTGGAATTTAGAAACCAAGATCTGGATGACAGGTTGATTCTTGAGTGCTCGGTCTGCCGTTTGGCTTGTCATGTGTGTTCACCACATTTATTTTTAGCCTTTTGTAGTGAGTGGAGAGAGCCCCAAAGAGCAAAGTATGTGAATTCTGTTGCCTTTAGTGGCTCACTGTTGGGAAGGCCTTTTTACTCCATCTACAATGTTCTTATGTTTTGTTGAGAATGAGATTTATGGACCGTGGTCCTAAAGATAGCAGGTTACTGTGTGTGTTATGTATGTGTGTGTAAAGCTGAATGTTAATAGGAGTCTGTATCCATGTAGAGGCATACAGTTTTTCATTCTTTCTTGGAATCATATTGAAGTGACATCTACTTTCATCTATTTTATTTTTCACTAACAATTTCTCTGTAGTAACATAGCTTTTGTAAGATTTGGCATTATTTTTCAGATCGGACTTGGCCTCAGGTGGAATTTTAAAACTTAAAAATCTTTAGCATATCTATTAGCATATATCTTTACCTAAAGCAAAATATAATCCTTTAATAAATGAAATTGGAAAAATTGTCTCAACTTGCCATTTTAAGGATTTAGTTGGGCCCAAAATTTTATATGTATGCGTGTACATACATACACATAGAAACTTGGGATAATTTGGTTGAGAAAAACAGACATGGGAGGTAACGGTAGGCAAGGGGAAAAGATAGGACAAGGTAGGATATGTGCTGAGAAACAAGTAAGTTCCTGACATGTGGGTTAGAGTATTCATGTAGGGAAGGAGACAGAAATAAAAGGAAAGGTGGTTGGGGCCAGCTGGCAGAAACCTTGAATGCCCAGATAAAAACTTCAGCTGTTTTCTAGCAATTGATAATAAAAGCTGTGGATAAAATCAAGTCCTTTAGTGATGCTGAGGAAGGGGGCACCGTGTTACCCAGCCCTAGAGACTGGTCTGTTCCTCTCAAAGAATAAATACTTGAATTGTGAATTCTTGTTTCCAAGGGAATGTCTTGTAATTGTGCACGGCAGTTCAGAATATCTGGGAAGTATTTTGTTTTCTCAGATCCAGCCATTTAATATTTACTGTTTATTTACTACTATACTCTGAACCTAATTTTAGGAGAATGTGGCTAATAAAAATAAAGGTGTTCATTTAGTTTTCTATCTATACATGTGTATGCTTTGGAGGAAGTGAAGCAAATGAACTGGCATTTATTGAGGGCCATATGTACCACACAGTATGTAAGCAGCTTTATACATGCTGTCTTGTTGACTCCTCACAAACAGCCCTTACATAGAAGTGTAGTGGTTATCTCTTTTATAGGCAAGGAAATTCAGGTTTTGAGGGGTCAAATCCAAGTCACATAGCTACCGTGTTTCCCCGAAAATAAGACCGGGCCTTATATTAAGGTTTGCTCCAAAAGACGCATAAAAGACATTCAGGGAATGTCATCCTGAAAAATCATGCTAGAGCTTATTTTCCGGTTAGGTCTTAGTTTTGGGGAAACACGGTAGTAATTGTCAAAGCGGAGATGCATATATGGGTTTGTCTACTTGTAAGAGAATTGCCAATTATTCATAGCATTGTTCTTTGAACCTCTCTAAAGTCTCCAGTAAAGGGATTGCTGTGTGCTTCATACATAGAAGCTTAAGGCAACGAGGTAGAAGATGGTGTGATGGAGCTCAGTTATAAGTGATATTTGCTAGCATGCAAAACTAAGAACAGAAAATGGGCCAAGAGGAGGATTCCTGAGAGCCAGGCAGAAATGTCTGTTAGAATATGTAGGAAGGGATCACAGCACCAGAGGGCTTGCGTGAATGTGAGCCTAAGGGAAGATTAGTAGCAGTGATTTTATCAGAAGTGAGTCATCTGACAGCTCTAATCAGAATCACCCCCTTTATTATAGCTGAGGTCATCCATGTGCTTTGTCTGATGTGCACGTTTCAAGAAGAGATTGATTCCAGACAAGTGAAACATACCTGAAGATTCTGGCCTGAGCAGTGTAACTGACCTGACAAGAAAGTGAGCTTCAGATTTTTCAAGTCGGTGGTGGTGGTAATAATGTTAGTAGTGTTTAACAGCCGGTTTTCCTTCTGTAGCGTGACTTTCTGAACCTCTCCCAACTCCTAGAGGGGGAGGGAATTGAAAACATGCCTCCAGGGACCTTGAGGCATCACTTGAAATGGTCAGGGAGTAATTTTTTTGAAATCTCCTTTTTTTCTATAGATAAATCTTTTCATTTCCATACCTATTTGCTTTGGTTGAAAAATAAATTATTTTACTGGTTACGAGTCTCCTTACCCCACCCTAAATCGGGGAAGGTGGTGCTTGCTTTACTGTGACTTGGAAGTCTCCCGCCCTCTTGCCCAGAGCAGGCACCCAGGGTGAAAGGCGTCTCAGGGTTTGTGCTGCTACACAGGCACCTGCAGAGGCTTCATGGGTAACACACGGGCTGGTCCGCCACGTTCCTGTTAACTTTCCCACACATGGGGCTCCCTCGCTTTTCTTGTTTTTCATACGCCCTCAGGTATGGATTCCCTGTTTATCAAACGATCGTGGTTTCTTTCTTTCACTTGAGTGGCATGACTTTTTAAGGGCTTGGTCTCTTGGTGTATCCAGTGGTTTTATTTTTGGAATTTCTTTTTTTGTCCTGCCAGGGGAATGCAACCAAATATCTTTTATTTGTCTGATTCTAGCAAGGTTGCGTACAGTTTCCTCATGATGCCGCCTCGTATTTCATTTGATGCACAGTTGACATGAAAAATGACAGACTTGGCTGTTGTTTGTTGCTAGTCTCTTCTGTCGCTGAGTCCGCATGAAGGCCCAACTCTGTGTAGGTGGAGTTGTGGGCTGGGTGCAGGCGGGGGAGGCAGCAAATTGTCATTTCTGGCTCTTGCGTGGAAGGAAGGAAGCTCCGGCCAGCGTATATGAAAACTAACTTCAGGTCACGAGCGAGTGCTAGCTTTATGACTGATAATATACATATGTGTATATTGTGTTTTCTAGTCACTCCCAGTTGATTTCCAGTTTTTGTTGCAATCTTGACAAGAGTTCAGTGCTTTTGGTATTTTAACAGTAGCGAGGATTTCCTTTGTAAAATATTTTTATACCCAAATCTTACATGAGAAGGATTGTAGCTGACTTACTGATACTAAAGACTCATTGAGGTTAAGTCCTTGAGTCTTTGCTTAGGGCGTCGGCCTGCTTTCTCTCCTGAAACCCTGGTGTCTGCCCTTAACTAGTCCTGTTTGGCTTGATCACATCTTGCCCCACTGTCCCCTGCAGAACCATCTTTTGTACCAAATGCAGTTGCATCCCTAGCTTTTGAATGGCATCCACTACAAAAATAAATTTTTATATAAATCTTGCAGATTTTAAAATCTTTTTTTAACTAACACATCTTTATGTCTTCAGAACTACCCTGTGAGATAGACAGCGTTGGGGATTGTCATTCCCTAATTTATGAATCAGTAAAGCAGATACCGGTGAACGGGACTTACAGCTTAGTGGCAAAGCCAGGACTTGGCTAGGTCTCTGGGATTTGAGTCCACTGAAGCATTCTGCTTCAGTACTCTAGTAGTTTCTAGAAGCATTTTCTGAAAGTTTTCTAGTTTTCCTAAAAGTGGAAAAAATATATGATGTAGGTTGCGTTGTCTACAAAGAAGATGATAACTCTGAAATATTTTAGAATCTTTTTTAAGTCTTAAATTCAAGGAGGAAACAATGGGTTTTCTGAACTTCTAAATAGGACTGGTCCCTAAGTTAGACAGGTTAAAGATATTTACTGTGTTTCCCCGAAAATAAGATCTAGCCAGACCATCAGCTCTAATGCATCTTTTGGAGCAAAAATTAGTATAAGACCTGGTCTTATTTTACTATAATATAAGAATGGGTATAATATAACATAACATAATAATATAATATAATAATATAATATACCGGGTCATATATTAATTTTTGCTCCAAAGGATGCATTAGACCTGATGGTCTGGCTATGTCTTATTTTTAGGGAAACGTGGTACTTCCTGAGAACAAAGCAGACTGAATCAGAAAGGACAGCAAGTAGCTACATTTTTATTTTTCTGTTTATTCCTAGGGATAGTATTTTATACTTCTTTGTTGAAATATTGTAAGGTCATGCGTGGAAGAGTCACACCTTGTGGTTCTTAGTAGGAATCTCTGTGTCCATGAGATTTCTCAAAAGAAGTAATAGAGGTCCTCTAGCAATTGTGAGATTTTTTGAAAACCTAATACAAATGGTACATTTCCTTGAGGTAAAGCCCTGAATCTTAAAATGTCAAACTTCTTTACTTATGGCTGGAATTTAATGAACTTGAATAGAAGCCCTGGTTGGCAGCAAATGGACACGACCAATTAATTGTTTTTGAAAATTGCCATTTGTAGACGAAGAGTCCATGAGGAGAGAAAATAATCAAAAGAATGGTCCCTAAGGCTCCTTGCAGTTGGAGTCTGAGAACTGTGCTGCAGTGACAGAGAATATCCAGCAGATGGCACCAAGGATTTGCTTAACTGTGGCTCCCCAGCCAGCGCCCGGAACACTTGAAGCCCGTTTATTAAACTTCTCCCCCTGGTAAACTGTGGCTCAGCTGCAGCTGTGCCCTCAGCACTGGTCCCTGACTTCCCTACACCCAGCCCCTTAGCACCGTGGCTTGTGTTCTGTATTGGCGCCTCACCACATTCTACCTGCCACGAAAGCTGGGTGTTGACGCCTCCTCTAGGTGGGAAGCTTCTTGAGAGCAGGCACCGGCTGTATTTAAAGCTTACTCCTTTCTGTGTTTCCAGCAGTGCCAGGCACAGGACCTCTGAGCTGCATTGTTCTTGAATTAACATCTGTTGGTGATCTCTGGGCTAATTGTAGACCTCCATGGAGTTCACCTTCAGTATATATATATTTTTTGCCTTGAAAAGTACGTTTATTTTCCCAGCTGCATAAATGACTTGTTGGAGGGGTGTGGGGATTTTGTGTCTATAAATTGTTTAGTTTCATAAGCTTTAAACAGCACACTGACCACCACTTTGGTTAACTTCAGAGACAGCTTGTTACAGCAGTCTTTCCTGTGGATGGGTCTTCCCTGCAGCTCGGCAGTTGGTTTTGGCAGTGGGACCTCCATTCCTGCCAGACAGCAGATGGCTACGGGCTTCTTAGGTAGGAGCTTGGGAAAAGCAGAAAAGAACCCTTTGTAGCTCTCATTCCCTGGCCTTCTCTAGGCTCTCCACGAGGCCTCCTGAGGCAGGCAGGTTTGCCCAGGAGGCTGCCTTAGCCAGGAAGAGCCTGGGGGAGCCGGAGTACCACGAGCACAGTGTAGTTGCATTGTGTCATTTTACTGAAGACCATTAAGGAAATGGTGTTCAGTTCTTTTCAGAAAACATAATGGTTTTGAAGCCAATTGGAAGGAAATTTGAAAAGGGTTCATAACAATGGTATTTCATTATTACAGCCAACCTACACAGGCAACCAAGTTGTTTTCAACCCCGACTCTGGTTCTGGCTTCTTCCTTGTGTGGATTCCTTTCCAAAGTGATTTGATGACACATTCAGAAGTTCTGTGTCTGATAGCAGGCCCGAGAGTGTGCAAAACCCTGAGCAAACAGCATTTACATTTACTTAATTTAATTTAAAAAATGAGCCACAGTCTAGGCAATACGGGAGACAGGAATACTGATATAGTATGTCTGGCTGCTTCTCCAAAGGCTATTTGCTTAGCTCCCTAGTGAATTTGGTAAACAAAGGCTATATTTTTATTTCTAGAGCTGGGAGTTCCCAAGCTGGCAGTTTTGACCTTTAAATGTTTAGAGCAACAGAAGTTCTGATTATGAGACGAAGCAAAAATGACAGCTTTTCTTGTCCATTAAAAAACCCAGGACTCACTCATCACATTCCTTTGTCCTTCAAACAGAACAGAAAATTTGACCCCTGCTCTTTGGGATGGCATTGTTTTAAAGAATGTGATCAGAAGCTACCTGTTAAGTGCTCATCTTTGTGAATTTGTATTTTGGTTTATTATTACCTTTGGCAGTTGAATTTAAATTCATTGGGATGGGGTGGGGTTATCTTACAAGTGCATTTTCAGAAATGCATTTAAAGTTTTGTCAGCAAAAATTTAGGAGCTGCTAGCGTAGATAAGCATGACTAATGTGGCTGCTTTGCTTTCCAGGTGATTGGTGAGGACAATGTGGCTGTCCCCTCGCACCTTTTTAAGGTGATCCTGGCTCGCAGAAGCTCAGTGTCTACTGAGCCGCTGGCGCTAGGGGCCTTTGTGGTTCCCAATGAAGCCATTGGCTTCCAACCCCAATTAAGTGAATTCCAAGTGAGCCTTCAGGACCTAGAGAAATTGTCGGGACTGGTGTTTTTTCCTCATTTGGATAGAACTAGTGATATCAGGAATATCTGTTCTGTGGACACCTGTAAGCTCCTGGATTTCAAGGAGTTCACTCTGTACCTGAGCACGAGAAAGATTGAGGGAGCCCGCTCGATACTCCGACTGGAAAAGGTCATGGAAAACTTGAAGAACGCAGGGATTGAACCCGATGGATATTTCATGAGTCGCTATGAGAAGAAACTGGAAGAACTGAAAGCTAAGGAGCAGTCAGGAGGCCTGGAGAGAAAGCCAGCCTAGTCTTTATCTCAGAAGTGGGATGTCATCTGTGATGAAGCAGGCAGGTCCTCTTCAGGCTGATGTAGCTCAGTGGCTTTGCTTTAAGAAACGATGGAACCTTGAATTTAAGACTAAACTCCCCAAAAGATGAAAGAGCTAAAATTTTGGGGAGTAGTATTTTATTTGACATGGGAGCTAATTGTTAAGGAAACTGTAACACCTGCAGGTCAAGGGCTGATCTTGTGCCAGGTTAATGGGAGGACTGTGTACAAGACGACACTGTGTTTGTGTCCCTCTGAATGTATTGTATGTGAAGGCATTTTATGTTCATGTCTCCAAATCGTACGACATCCAATGTATCTGCTCAGTGTTCCTGGAACCCAGTATTGTACATTTTCTTTCCCTAGGACCTGAGTTGGTCTTAGAGATGGCTTTTAGATACTCTCTGTGCGTGATCCTGTGCACATGTATTGTCCATTTGTTCCTTGTTCCTCCTCTCATGGACCTGCCGTTCCTGCCATGTAGAAGCACTCAGCAACTTCACTTTCACTCACTTAGTGTGTGCTGTGTACTAAGCTCAGTGCGTTATATGTGTTACCTTGCAGCGACCCGCTGAGACATACCACTGTCCTCGTTTTACTCGTGAGGAAATTGAGACTCAGAAATCGAGCTTAAGTAGTTTATTCAAGGTTTACCTGCCCAAGGAAGTAACCCACCAGAAACGAGGCACGCAGGACTAAGGGAGGAAAGCGTGAGGTACAGTCACATCTTCCCCTATTCAGAGGCTTTTGACTCAGCAATACATACCCACTTGGGTGTTGGTAAGAAGGGTCTGGTTTCGTGTCTGTCATCGAGCCAAAGGGACTTTAATGTCCTCTGATTTGAACTCTCCTTAGCTCTTGGGAGAGACAGTCATAGGCATTTGAAAGTTGGAGGACAGTGCTTCGTAGGTTTCTCATAGCCCTTCCTTACTGGCCTCCAGAAATGCAATTCTTTTAGTGAGCAGATGGGGCCAAATTGATATGTTCCTTGCTTTCCAGGAGAGCTTTTTGTTCCCAAGATTAAGGGACCTAAGGAGGTCTGCCCATTGATTCACAGGCTCATGAATTGCCCCCCTTGGTGCCTGCATGTCTGCCTGGGTAACATAGGGCAGGTGGTGTTCGGGCTAAAGACCCAAAGACATTTGTCTCTGGGGGAGACTGGCTGTGTTTCTGAGCCCAGTTTCTAGACTTGGGTTTACATGGAATCCTTTCATGGGCTGTCGTAAGTGCAGACAGGGAACTGCCTTAAAATAGGGCGCAGGAACTTGTGTCATATCACTGCTATCTTTTCAAGTAGCACTACAGTTTGTGTGGTGTTTTGGTGTTTGTGTCTAACAGAAATGCCAAGGCTTTAAGGTAAAGGTAAGATGATAGTGATTAATCTTGTTCTGTGTTTTTTGGGGTGAAAAAAAGAAAGAAGTTAGGGGGTGAGAACACGGTAGCTTGATTAATACCAGTCTGTTTTACCACATCGATCCGCGTAGCTTGTGCTGGTCCTCTGCTCGGGGGTAAAGAGTCAGAATGTCACTGTGACCAAAAAACTCTGTTACTTTCTCATGGTTGGAGAGGTCATGGTGGAGTCGGGGTGTTTCTCCAGGAGCCGGAGTGGGCAGCTGTGTGGGAGAAGTCCCATCTCTAGAGGCAAGCCTCCATCTTCCTTCCCGCAGGCCTCTCGCTGTGCTCTGTTCTGACCGGAATTTCCAGCAGCCTTGGAGTTACTTCCCATGCTGTGTCACTCCTTTCTCTCCACCTAGATGGTAGAGAATCTTGATTTTTAAATCAATAAATGATAGTATCTTACATTTTCAGTTCCTATGAAAAATGCTACCTGATCACTGTGAAAAAGAACTGTTATTTTAATATTGCAGTTGTCCAATCATTTTTATATGTAAAAATTTTGTTGGTATATAGCAGTGCTGCTCAAATGTTGTCTCAACATTTCAATTAAGGAGCCCTCCAAACTGAACTTTCAAATGTGAATATTGGGTAGAGCTTAGAGTTTTACTCTAGCTCAGATCACTTCAGCTTCCCGCAGTGGCACTTGATTATTTGGACTCAGATGCAGCAGACCCCCTAGGCTTCTCCCCAGCTTCATACATGTGTCCCTCTGATCAGAGAAGCCCCTCACTATGGAGCCTGAGCAAATCACCATCCAATCTCCCTCCCTGGGTCCTGCTGAGTTCTCAGGCTGAGCCTGGGCCCCTGCCTTCTGCTCTGTTTGCACCCAGGGAGTCCTTGGTCTGAGGAAAGGCTGTGGAAGAACAGCTAGTCTGGGTGGGCTCTGCTGCCGGAAGCCCCCTCTGTGGGTGAGGGGGCTCACTCCCTAGTCACTGCCTACTCACAGTGCCATCTTTATTTTGGTCTCTGGATTGAGACTGTTACCCCAATATTGGCAAAGGCAGGATGGGTGTGCTAGCCCCTAAATCACTGCTAGCATTTCCATTGTACCTTGACCTTCAAACAACTGAAAACCTCTGTTCCTCCTTAGAGCTTGAAATAGAGCCCAGCAGGAGAGACAGAGTCTGCTCTTGAGGGAATGGCTTCCTGCAGAGCTGGGCCCAGCCTGCAGCCCTGCTGTGGGATGACCCTGAGTGTTGCTGTGTCACCTGTGTCCCCGGCTTCATCCTTCTAAGTACATACGTGTCACTGACTTCCACATCACGAATCTCAAACTTCCCGTCAGCAACCCATTCTTGACTCCTCTTCACCCAGGGTCTGCTGTTCTGTTCCCTGCTCGCTCCCTCCCATCTCCACCCCGTGTACCCTTCCTGCTCTGGGCCCTCACAGCATACGCCACCTTTTAAAATTCTTTCTGATGGAGCTGGTCGGGGGAGGCCTCACGACAGGCTTGGAACTCCTGCTCCTCCCTGCTGCCAGGCCCAGCCTCTCAATCTGGCCTGCTTTTCTCCGTGTCATCATGGAGATTATCAGGGGATCCAGCGCTGCTTCTTCCAGTCCAGCCCCACCTCCAGGGACCGACAACCCCTCCGGTCATCAGAGAGGGCCAAATAGGGCAAACTGCACTTTGACCTGGGTCCTGTGTAATTTGGGCAGGGGAGATGTGGATGGGCTTCTCTTTTGTGTTCCTGAGGGACTGGTCAGCCCCTAGGGGTCACTGTGACCCCGTGCCACACGCGGAGACTCCACACCAGAGAAGCCACCAAGTCGGCCTTAGGCGTCAGGCTCCAGGCTCTCGGGCTAGATGGCACAGCAGAGGTGATCTTGTCCAGTGGGCCTCATGTTTGGCTCACAGCAGAATTCCCAAGTTAGCTTAATCCCCCCCCCCAATTTTATTTTGAAAATTTTTAAGCCTGCAGAAAAGTTGAAAGAAGAGGACAATGTCCTCTCTCTCAATATTTTGCCTCATTTGCTTTATTTTTTCTTGAACTATTTAAAAGTAATTCATTGTTTAAAAAAAGTTGTAGGCAGGGCACTTCACTTTTAATACTTTGGCCTGTATCACCTCAGAATAAAGGCATTCTCCAATATTTCCAAAATACTACTATTATCACATCTAAGAAAGTTATCAAGAATTCAATATCATCTAATAAGCAATCTCTCTTGAAATTTGCCTCAGTATTCCCAACATGTCTTTATACTTTTTTAAAAATCCAGACATCAGTCAAGTTTCCTTTACTGTATTTTGTTATGTCTGGTTTCTCAATCTACAATAGTCTGCCTGGTGAGCTTCCAAAAAATACAGATTCTCCAACCCCACCCTTGAAGATTTCAATTCAGTAGATATGATGTGAGGCTGGACTTGTATAAAGAAGCAACGCTGGTGATTCTGATGACCAAGCAGGATTTGGACCCTGACCATGCCCTACTTGGCCCCCCAGTCTCCCCCAACACACGTTCTCTAGAAAGGAATCCTCTGGCAAGCAGATTGTCTTTTGAGCTTGTGAATATCAAGTGACAACTGTCTCCCATCCCTTTGAGCCCCCAGGTACCCAATCTCCTTTGTAGTAGAGCTTCATAACATCGAACTGAAACCTTCCCTGTAACTCCTACCCATCAGTGACGTGCCCTAACGGCCATTCCAGGCTATGCAGAACTGGCTGGCACCTTCTTTCACCTGATAGTCCTTTAGAGACAGGAAGCTCCTAAAGAGATCAGGACGTCTCATTTCATGCTCAGGCGTTCATGGATTTCAGACCCTCCGTCATGATTTTACATGCCCCACTGGTGTGGCAGTCACGTCTGGGCAGAGCACTCAGGATGTGGGGAAAGCAGTGCTGAGTTGAGTGGGGGGTTGACCTCCCGTGCTAAGGACACTGCACTGTTCTCACTGTACCACTGGGTCCCGCGGGACTCGCTCGGTCTCACCGCTTCGGGTCTTTTTCACACGATCTGCTGTCAAGTCACTTTCCCATCATGCACTTACATAGTCAATTTTCAGAACTCATATGTGGGATTTATGGATATGCTCAGCTGTTAAGATTGCATTTTATTATAGTTCTTACATATCTTCAAGCAAGTTCACGTTCTTGATCCTGATTTGGCCATCTGACACGTTAGCTCTGCCTCCCAGCTTTGAGACTGCAGATTGGATAAACAAGCCTTCAGGGTGTCCATAAAAGCATTGAACAAGACAGAGCCAAGGAACACCCTTTGGAAAAACACTCATTTTACATGGCAACCTGATTCACACCCCCAGCAAGTTTCATGGGATAATAACGTACGCTGATTTTTTTGATAGAGTTCAATTCTCTTCTGTTTAAAAAGAAAAACACTAAATTGCAGAAATAGGTCTCCATCACAGTTTACCTGTGAGTTAACTCTGGGACAGTGAGAGTGCCCCCCGCATTTCTGGATACACAGCATGGCTGGGCCAGCGCTGTGGCCGCCTGTGGTATGTGGGGGGCACACTTGGGTCCCCATACCACCTTCCCACTTACCAGCTGGGCAGCCAGCCTTTGATGACTGACTTCATCCTTTTGAATTAAGTCCTCATTTGGGGACGGGTTGAAAATGACCAGCAGGGTTGTTTGAGGATTAAGGATTAAGATAACAGGTAGTAAAAAAAAAAAAAGATAACAGGTAGTTTGCAAGCCCTTAATAAATGGTAGCCAGTTACTGTGAATTCTTGGCACTGATTATCAGTGACTACCATGGGCAGTGTTTGTGTCGCCCCAAAGTACGTATGGAAACCTAATCCCCAGTGTGAATGTATTAGGAAGTGGGGGCTTTGGGAGGTGATTAGCTCCGCCCTCATGAATGGGATTAGTGCTTTTATAAAAGAGACCCCAGAGAGCTCCTTTGCCTCTTCTGTCATGTGACAAATCTGTGGAATGATGGCTGAACCAGAAAGCAGCCGGCCTCTCACCAGACACCAAATCTGCCAGCACTTTGATCTTGGACTTCTCAGCCTCCAGAACTGTGAGAAATACATTTCTGTTGTTTATAAGCCACCCAGTCTATGGTATTTTGTAATAGCAGCTCAAATGGACGCAGTGACAAAGGTTATCCTGTCCTGAGAAGGTGAAGGACAGAGCCTGACTAGTATGTTGTTAAGCTCCGGACCAAGTGGAAGTAATTCTGTCTCTCCCCAATCCTAGGACGGGATCATGTGTTGCTCCCAACCTTTTGACCCTGTCAGTGCTTTGCAGTGTGCACAGTGCTTTCAAACTTACTCAGTCTACTGTTCGAATAGCTGCTCTTCTTCCCATTTCACAAATGAGGGGACAAGCGCCAGGAATTGATGACATGAAGGTTCTCTGGCTCCCCATCTCATGATTGCCCTCCACTCCCCAAGGTTTCGCAGTTACATTAATTTGCTTTGTATTTCAGTCATTCGTGCATTTACCCATCTTAGTCCTATAAGGCCCTGCTAACTTCTGGAGGAGGCAAGTAATGGAGTTGACAACTTGCTGGGGCCTCTCTAAATAGTACCTGCTCAAAAAATGATTTGGACTTAGCAACAAGGCAGAAATGTTGAGCTTATGCTGCTTGAGTCCCAGTGTGCTCATTGTCCCTGTGAAGGACCTGGGAAGGGTGGGGACTGGGTCAGTTCCCCTGCAGCGACCAGTTAGACCAGCTGAGGACCTAGTGGGAAGGCTGTGGGTAAGACACCTCATAGTAGCGGGAAGGCACATCCATTGGTCTGTACGCCTCCTGCTGGGTCTCTGGCTGTCGGCTTGTAGGCAGGCTGGTGTGAGGACAGTGGAGCAGGAGGCCTGTTTTGGGCAATACCCCCAGGGCCGAGCATTGCCTCCCGCAGGCTGAGTTCCCAGGGCACTTTCCCCAGAGCCCTTCACTAGGCCCTCCAGGGTCTGCTCTCTAGTCTGAGGCCGCCCGCTCTGGTGGAAAGATGGGAGCAGCAGGGAGGCAGGCAGAGTGCTGAGCATGGGCTTTTGCGCGTTTGGCCCTGAGGGAAGCAGAGCTAAACTTAGGTCTTCCAGCTGTGAGCAGGTGTGGGACCCCGCTTCCCCCCTCCCCGCAACCAGGATCTTGGAATTCTTTTCACTGTCTTCCTCCCCTAGCCCTATTTCTCTCATAGGCATGAGAAGGGCTGTCCTGCCTCTGGCGATGCCAGGGGTCCTTTCCACCAGAATGTCCTCTAAGGCTGCGGGCGTGGGGACAGTGGCAGGCAGGGGCTTTGAGTTTGACAAGCCTCCCCAACCCTTCGGAGACCTGGGTACAGCTTGGGCCCCAGGCAGGACCCATGGTTTAGTTCTCTACAGCCACCCAGGATGGGCCCCTGCCTGCCCCCACTGGCCTCCTGATTTATGTGCTTTGTGTCCCTTTCACCTCCCTGCCCACCATTTCAGAGGGAGCCTTTAGCCCCTGGTCGTCCACTGCCATTCAGACAGGTGGAGACCTCGGGTCTCATCCAAGTAAAGCCCAGGACAGTATGACGTGTCTGCCCTCGCGCTACATGAGGTTGAAACTTGGATGGACTGGTGGTGCTCAGGGCGAAATGTGTCCCTCAGTCCCCCTCACTGTGGCCCTGGGACCGCAGACTGAGGCGCAGACTGAGGTCTTGTGTCTGAGCCGAGCCTGTGTGTACGTGAAACATGATTTGAGGTGAGTAGCATCTCCTCATTTCCCTGTCTGTAAAGTGAAGGTTGGGCTGGACAGCCTCCAGCGTCTTCCCTGTGTGGAGTCTTAACCGTGCAGGGCAGAGCACTCCTTCCAGAAAGGAGAACTGCAGGGGTGGTTTGCCGGAGGCAAGCTGGGGCAGCTGGAGGCCGCAGGGGATAAGTGGGCTGAGGGGCCTCTGAGGAGGTGTGAACGAGGGAGGCAGAGCAGGGGGTGTGGACAGCCCTGTCCCAGCCCTATCTCTCGTCCACGACACCCTCTCCACACCCCGACCCGATAAGCAGGTGTGAGCCATGGCCGCCTTGTGACAGGCCCTTCAGCAAGGAGGGGACGGCGGGGGTCCACTCCACTTCTGAATTCAGATGTCGCATCTTCCTCCCCACCCCCATTTCTCTGCCAGACTGGACAGGCCCAACCAAGCAGACACCCCCTCTGACACTCAGCCCCCTGCTTTGAGACTTTGTCTCTGCCAGAGAGGCCTCTGCTTCTTCTGGTGGTAGGGAATGGACCTCCCTCAGTCCTGTCTGGCAAACTGTCGAGGAGGACGGTCACCCCCTGCCAAACTTGCACCTGCCACGACTATCCTGTTTCCCCGAAAATAAGACCTAGCCCAGCCATCAGCTCTAATGCGTCTTTTGGAGCAAAAATTAATATAAGACCCAGTATATTATAGTATAGTATAGTATAGTATAGTATAGTATAGTATTGTATTGTATTGTATTGTATTGTATTGTATTATATCAGGTCTTATAGTAAAATAAGACCGGATCTTCTATTAATTTTTGCTCCAAAAGATGCATTAGAGCTAATGGTCTGTTAGGTCTTATTTTCTGGGAAACACGGTAATGCTGGGCCTGGCACCCCCAGTGCTCGTCCCTGGGCACACCTCAAGGCTAGTCCTCTTGTCTCCTCACCCCGTCTCCTCCAGTACCTGTGGCCATCGGCTTTCAGTCATCTGCCCTCAAGTCTGGCTTTGGGGCCACTGTTCCATCTGGGCCCATCTTTCTCACCGGAAGGCCAAGGCCAGAAACTCCTTATTTTGGGGTTTGTGAGCATAGGGTCAGGGGATCAGAGAATGCTGGGAGGAAGAGGAGCAGCTTGGAGCTCTAGGGAAGGTGGGGGAGGCAAATAGGACTATGTCAGTCTGCAGGAAACCTCCTGGGAGGGAGGGAAGGAGAGAGGGAGGGGTTTTGTCCAGGCCCCCAAGCCTGCAGGCACTGAACTTGGACGACCCTTCTACTTCCTCAAAGGATCTCGTCCATGTTCAGATCTCAAGATTATTTTGATTCTCAGGCTGCAGCCATTCTGCACCAGGCAACCCATCCATGTGTGTTTGGGAGTAAGCGTGTGCTCATCCTTGGCGTGTGTTCCCGTCTGTGGCTTCATTCTCAGCCTCTGCAGTCGATGAGGCAGCAGCGCACACTGGCTAAGAGCACAGACTGGAGCCAGGCAGACTGACCTGGACTCCACTCCCAGCTCTGCCATCTTACCAAGTGGGGGCGAGACAAGTTGCTTAACTGCTCTGTGCCTCAGTATCCCCATCTGTAACGTGAAGATGACAGCATGGGTGCTGGTACTACATACTCTGTAGGACTGTTGCTACTGTAAGTGTCCAATGAGTTAATACATGTAAAGTGTTTTGAGCAGTACCTGGCACAAAGTAAGCACCACATAAGTTTTGGCCATATTGTTTTTTAAATTTTATTTTAATGTAATTTCAAGCTTATAGAAAAGTTGCAAGCAATTCCCATATACCCTTTATGCAGATTCACCAGTTATTTTTTTTTAACTTTTTTTTTTTTATTACTTTCAGGTGCACAAAACAATGTAATAGTTAGACGTTTATCATCACCAGTTACTTCTATTTTATAATTCTTTATCTACATATGTGTGTATAATACACCCTATATTCTGTATCTATATGTAATACACATAGTCTTTACACATATAACACACATATTTCTTTCTGAATCACTTGAGAGGAAGTTGAAGGCATCATGCCTTTTTAACTCTTAAATACTTCAGTGTGTATTAGTAAGGACGAGGACATTCTTTTACAAAACCACAGTAGTTACCCACATCAGGAAACTTAGCATTGATACAATACTGCTGTCCACCGTCCATATTCAAATGTTATCAGTTGTCTCAGTCATGTCCCCTTTATGCGTATTTTTCCTCCTGTTCCAGGATTACTCACTGCATTTACTTGTCATGTCCCGTTGGCCTCCTCAGTCTTGCTTTGTGTTTTTTCAACTTGACATGTTTGAAGACTTCTGGCCACTTTCGTAGAATGGTATCGCTCAAATTCTGTTTGCTGTTTCCTCATTGTGTTTCAGGTGATGCATTTTGGGCAAGATGAGTACAAAAGAGTTGTACCTCAGAGTATTACCTCAGGAAGCACACAAGGGCCCTGTCCCCATTTGTTAGACATATTGTCATGGATCACGTGGTTTAGGTGGTGTGCCCCAAGCCCCCCCACTGTAGAATTGCTACTTTCTTTTTGTAATTAAAAAGTAACTAACTGTGGGGAAACGCTTTGAGACTGTCCCTCATCAAAGTTTTCATCCATCTATGATTTTCTACTCCATCATTCCTTCTAAACTTACTAATTGGCACTCAAACTGGCATCCATGTCTTTGGGTGTGTCTCTGTCAGTCTTTGAACCCTCTCTTACTTTTTGGCACTAGATGTTCCGGGCTCCTGTTGTATTTGCGCTGGCTATGAATCGGCCATGTCACCAAGGAGTCTTGTTACCTTCAGCTGGAGAGTGGTATTTAGAAACCAAGATCTGCTGCTGCGTGTGCTCACTGATACTGGGATATTACTGCTTCTAGTTGACCGTTTTTATTATCTGTTCACTCGGATGTGTGGAGGGGGGAGCACTGAAGAACCTGCAGCTCAGAGATGGAAGGGGGGAAAGGAGCGAGGGGCCCAGACAGAGACTCCCTCTCCTTCTCCAGCCCTCTGGGTCTTTCCTGCCTTTTCCACTTCATCATGACCTCATCTCCTCTTTCTTGATCAGAATTCCTCTGTGGATTCCAGTTGTGGGAACCTCTGAAACCATTTCCCCAGCTACGTGTGTGATATCAAAGGCAGACAACTATGTGACCTTTGTGTGTGAACAGCCAAAGGCAAAGATAATTTACGAGAAAGATTTTGCTTAGAACAATCTGGTGACAAGGTGATTGGGGAAGACACATTTGGAAGGTTTCCACCTGGAAACGTTCCTTTTTCCTGCATGAAAAGCACTCAGACCAAAGCCTGTACGGAGGCTGTGAAGGGGACGCTGTTTGCGGTGTGCTCTCCAAGTCAGCCTCCTCAAGGCTCTGGGGCTGGAACGGTTTAGAAAGAAAGTGACCGACCGGAGTCCAGTGAAGGCCACTTGAATGGCTTTCTTAGTAAAGCGAATGTAGGGAGAGTGGGTAGCCTTGGTCCCCCTCCTGCAGGCAGTTAGCTATTTTGAGACTACACCCAAGGCTTCCTCTCCCTGAGATCATTAGTACGCAAAGCTGGCCTCTGGGAGCAGTGCATTCATTTACAGAAGGAGCCCAGAGCCTCTGGAAGAGAAGAAAACACTCTCAGTGCAAGATGTGAAGGAAAGGAGACCTGTGGGGGAGGAGTGGGGTGGCCGCCATAAAGGCCTTGGGCCGGGGAGTGAAATGAAGTTATCTTGAGGGACATGGGCCTGGGGTGGTGACAGGTTCACAGCGGGCCTGCCTGTGTCTGCCTGGGGTGAGGCTGGCGCTAGCATGGAGTCAGAGTTCCGGAGACTCTGCCCTGCTGAGACTGTGCTTGTGTTCTCAGCTGGGGACTGTGGTTTGTTTATCCACAGCACTGTCACCTAGAGGTGAGGCAAAGTGGGGACTCCCTGGGGTTCCCCTTGATTTTGAGAATGGCACTGTTTTGTGGTAGCCTGCACTGGAATCTGTGAAGTGTCCAGGTGTCCTCAGCAGTGACATGGCAGTGCTGTTCAGCCCCCAACCCCTATTTTGGTTTTTAAACAATTCAAGGTGAAGTTCCCATAAGGGAGGGACTGGATTTGTCATATAAATTCTTGATTGGTTAATAGAAAAAAATTAAAAGTGGAGTGAGGCCACTTTGGTGTACTCTGTGCTCAGGGGACATTTCAGGGAACAGCTGCCCTCACAGCTTCCAGAGAGGCCAGTATTTTCCCCATCACCAGCGAGGTACTGGGAATTGCCATCTTGTGGAGCTTGTGCTGTCCATGGTAGAAATAGGAGGCAGGATTAGGGGAGATGGGACCTAGAATTAGTTCTTGAATAGAAGAATTATTCCATTGGATTATCCATCTTGCTTGCCAAGTACTCTTTAGGGCAGATGTACGAGGCCTGAGGGCCAGCTCAGGAGCTGACCTCTGGGGGCCCCTCCCCACTGCCCTGGCCAGAGACCAGAGGAGGCTCTTCACCTGCCCTTGGGTGCCCTGTCTACCAATGTAGTGTCCTAAATAGCTCCCAGTTTTCTCACTCTCCACTGTCCCCATCCTGGTCCAAGCCACCATTGTCTCGCCCTACCTGACCTGACCTGTTTTCCTTCATTCATTCTTGTTTCCCAGAAACCTTTCCCTCAGAGCAGGAGGTGGGATCTTTCTAAAGTACAAACCCAGTTAGCAGCTGTGCTCCTCCCCCCACATAATAAAAGTGTCTACAGCAGTAAACCTCTCCAACAGCCACCCCCCAGTGTCTCGGTCATGTCCAGACTCCTTTCCCGGGGATTGCCAGGCTGGACTCCCCCTCAGTCTCTGGGTCCAGCCACATGGGCCATCTTTCCCTTGTGGAATGGGCCATGTTCCACCTCAGGACTGTCACATCTGCTCTTCTCTCTGCCTGGAAATGCCCAACTCAGGTCAACAAAAATGCTACGTCTTCAACAGAGGTCTTCCCTGATTACATCGCCTGGACATTCTCACTCATTACACTTTGTACCCGTCACCCCTCACCCCTCCAATTTTGTAACTATTAGCAACCATTGTTTGTGGATTTTGAGGTTAATATCTGTCTCCACAACTCAACTTATATGAGGGCAGCAGCCTTGTCTGTTTGGCACATTATTATAACTCCAGTTATAATATGCTCAATAGGTGTTGGCTAAAGAAAGAATGGACAGATACCTCAGTTTCCCCAGCTGGTGCCATGTGTAGGCTGACATTACTTAGTGGGAGTGAGTGAGGAAGACCTCTGTGGCTCTGGGCCTACTGAAACTCACTCTTGGGGTGGACCGCTGGTGTCAGCCCTGTTGGCTGGGCTTTGGCCCCACTGGCTGGGCTTTGGCCCCACTGCTCGGCTTTCATTTATCCTGCAAATGTCAGTCTCCACAGGAGACAGGGTGGCTGTGTCACGTGGGAGGTTGGGCTGGCGGAGGGCAGACGCATGACTTCGTAGTGGGTCTATCGTTTAGCTGGGGTGCAGGAGTAGAGAAACTGACTTGGGGGGCTCTGTGGCTGGGGCCTGGCAGCAGATGGGTGGTGAAGGTGGTGCTGAGGTGGCTCGCCCTGAGGAGAGGAGGGCATGGGCGGCCAGGGTGCCGGAGTCTTGGCGGGGGACTGGTGGCTGGGCAGGCCGGGCGGGGCCGCCCACAATCGAGGAGGTGACAATGAGCATGAAGAGCATGCTTAGTGGGACTGAAGGACTGGGAGGGTGGGAAGGTCAGAGCTCCATCTCCCCCTGACCTCGCCTTGTCCCTTGCTCTGAGCTTCCTCACTCCTCCTGCACTCCGGGCCCTCAGTGCCTCCTATGCTCCCTGCTCTGGGCTTCTAGAATCCCCAGGCCTGCAGCCCCTAGAATCTCCTCCCCCAGTGGCTCCCCCAGCCACTGCCCCTGGCCCATCCTGCCCGTGGCCTGGGCCCTGCTGGCCTGCCCTTCTCTCATCACCTCCTCCTCACTCCCTGTGACACCCTGGCACTGGCCCCAGATCTGTGTGGACTGATTTCCCAACACTCCCGTTCTCCTCCCCACCCGGCTCCCCTGGGAGGGGCTCCTTTGGGGATCCAGCTTCCTCCAGAGGTCAGCTAGGGTGAGGGTGGGGCTGATGGAGCGTCTGGCCCACCCCGAGCTGCGCTGCAGAGCTGAGCTAGGAATGAGGTGTGGGGGGAACGGGGAGAGCATGCCAGCCAATGTGGGGCAGAGGCTGTTGTCCCTGCAAGGCCACACCACTTTTCTCAGCCTCCCCGGGGTCTAGTTGTCTTGCCTGGTGTCATCTGCCTTTCCCAACTCTAACTCAGTCTTCTCCGTCTCCACTGGTCCTCTTAGTTTCTCATGGTCCCTTACTGGTGACTGAGGAGCTGGGCCTTAGGCCATTCTGTGGGTCAGGAGTTGGGGGAGCTTTCCACTGCTGTGTGTGTGACTAGTGTCCCCAGGGGTGGGTGGCTGTCGGGGGTGCCCCTGGGTGGAGGAGGCTACCTGTAAAGGGTGTGTTAGTAAACAGAGCAACGCAGGAAATCAATGGGTGTTCCTAGAAGGTACTTAGAGATTGTCCCCAACAATTTACAGATGAAAACACAGGGCTTTGAAGAGGGAAATGGGATTGACATGAACAAGTCAGGGTTAGTAATAATAATCGTCATTATCCTACTGGACATTTACTAAGTGCTTACCATGTACCAGGGATATTGCAAATTTTCTACCTGTCTCACTTTACATAATCCTCACATTACCCTAGTAGGTAAGTATTGTTATGCCCATTTTACAGATGAGGAAATGGAGACTAGCACAGTGAGGTCAGTATCTTCAGATCATACGACAGCCCATGGTAGAGCAATAGAATGTCCTCACACTGCACAGGGATGACAAATGTATAACAGTGTAACTTTAACTTGCTTCTTCAAGTGATGATGTCAGTATATAAAGCATTTGTTTAGAGCTCCTTAAAAACACTGGTGGACATTTCACCAAAGAAGACATAAGAATGGTCAGTAAGCACATGAAAAGATTCTCAACATCCTTGGTCATCAGGGAAATGCAAATTTAAATTATGGGTTACACCCACTCATATGGCTAAAATTAAAGAAAAAAAAGCCAACAACACCACATGTTGGCATGGATATGGAGCATCTGGAACACTCATCGCTGGTGGGAATGAAAAGCGAACAACAATTTTGGAAAACGTTTGCCACCTTCTTATAAAGTTAAACATACGCTAATCATATGACCCTGAAATTCAATTCCTAGGTGTTTACCCAAGAGATAAAAACATATGTCTACACAAACACCTGAACACAAATGTTCACAGCAGCTTTCTTCATGATAGCAAAAAATGTGAACAACCCAGGGCCGGCCAGGTGGCTCAGATGGTTGGAGCTCCATGCTCCTAACTCCGAAGGCTGCCGGTTCGATTCCCACACGGGCCAGTGGGCTCTCAACCACAAGGTTGCCAGTTCAATTCCTCGAGTCCCGCAAGGAATGGTGGGCAGCGCCCCCTGCAACTAAGATTGAACACGGCACCTTGAGCTGAGCTGCCGCTGAGCTTCCGGATGGCTTAGTTGGTTGGAGCGTGTCCTCTAACCACAAGGTTGCCGGTTCTACTCCCGCAAGGGATGGTGGGCTGCACCGCCTGCAACTAGTAACGGCTACTGGACCAGGAGCTGAGCTGCGCCCTCCACAGCTAAGATTGAAAGGACAACAACTTGACTTGGAAAAAAGGCCTGGAAGTACACACTGTTCCCCAATAAAGTCCTGTTCCCCTCCCCCAATAAAATCTTTAAAAAAAAATGTGAACAACCCAAATGTCCATCAACTACTGAATGGAAAATGAACTGGGGTACATCCACATAATGGAATACACTCAGCAATGAAAAGGAATGAACCAACACACACAACAATGCGGATGAGTCTCAATTCATTATGCTGAGTAGCAGCAGCCACACACAAAAGCATGCATGCACATTATTTCATGAATTCTCCAGAAAAAGCAAATCCTTAGGAGCAGTAAACGCCTCAGTGGTTGCCAGGGGCTGGGGCCAGGGACGGGGTTCCCTATGAAAGAACGTGAGGGAACTTCTTGGCATGATCGAAATGTTTGATACCTTGATTTTGGTGGTGGTTATACTGCTCCTACGTTTGTCAAAACTCATCAAACTGTGCATTTTAAAAGGGTGAATTTTATTGTATGTAAATTATACCTCACTGAACCTGCTTTAAGTATAGAAACAGTGGGTAGGAGAGGGTGGAAAATAGGATGCTCATTGCAAAGTCGACATTTGAGAAAAGACTTGAAAGAGGAAGGAGGGGAGCTCTGCTGCTGTCTGGGGAGAGAGTGTGGCAGGTGTAAGGAGCTGAAGTCCTAAGGCAGGGCGTGCTCTGTGTGGCCAGGGACCCGTAAGGAGCCGGTGTGGCTGAGTGGAGTGAAGGGCAGAGCTGTAGGGGGGCTCAGGCAGGCACTGGGGCCTGGGGCAGATCATGGGGGCCGCAGAGGGCTCAGGCTGTACTCCAAGGGCAATGGGACCGTGGAGGGTTTTGAGAAGAGCGGTGACATGATCCGCCTTGCCTTTCAGCAGACCCACTGGCTGCTGTGTTGAGAACAGTCTGGGGCAGGACCAGGTAGGAGGCCTTTGCAAGAATTCAGGCAAGAGACGATGGTGGCTCAGACCAGCATGGAGGCAGCAGAGGTGCTGAGAAGTCTCTGGACTTGGGATACATTTCAGAAGCATAGCCAACAGGATTTCTTGCCAGATTGGATGGGGGGGGGGTGCAGGGGGAGAGAAGAGAAAGCAGGGATGACGCTAAGGTTTTTGGCCTGAGCAGCTGGAAATTCAGCCGGTCACCCCTGAGGGGACTGTTGACTAGTTTTAACTGTCCCTTGGGGCCTGTGGCCAAAGTCCAGACGGAGACAGAAGGGAGGGGCTCAGCCTTCCTGCTGGCTCTGGGGCTCAGGGGATGGGCTGCACATACTGGTTATTCCATTACACGCTATTTATTGGCCTTATTGGCTTTTGTCATTTCCTCATTGTCTCCTGTCTGGAGAGACTATAAATGTGATGGATTTACACAGGATACAGGAGGCCCAATTATCTCTGTTAAGCCAGCCTCTCTTCTTGGTCAAGCCTCCCTACCCTCCACCATCCTTGCAGCTCCTCCCACAGCCTCGAACATAGAAGCAGCCTGGTTCCCGGCCTTCCAGGAAGTGAGGGTGCCGCCTGAATGAGCGTGAGTGACAGGCAACAGGAAGGATTCAGATGGTCCCCAAGGACAAATACTAGAGGCAAGCTGAGGCTCCTGGCTGGTCACACCTGAAATCCCAGCACTCGTTTCCCAAGGCTCTCGCCACAGAGACCGGCACGTAGTGGGGCTGGACAGGACGTACCGCCTGCCGGTCAGCCCACATCCGGGGAGGGGGGCTGTGCTTCAACTTGCACGCCTTTCTGGAATCTGAGCTGGCCCATCTCTCCACAGCGGCTGGGGTGACAGGGCTTTTCTCTCCAGCAGCAGGTGCCTGGCAGCTGCCTGGGGATGCCAGCCCTGGGAGCTGGCATGGGAGGAAGTGCTTGTCAGGGTGGTCATTACATGTTCTGGGCTCAGGCTGGCCTGGCTCCCACCTCTGCCATTCAGGCCGACTTGGGACACCCACAGGGGAGTGGTATCCTCAGCAGGGCTCCCAGGGTCCCTCTGACAGGGACCCCTTCCCCCCAGACATTGACAGCTACCAGTCTTTGAGTGTCATTTCTGAAGTCCTGTCTGGCCTGTCTGCCTGCCTCTGTCCCTGGGAATGTCCTGAGGGCCCCTGGTCCAAGTGGGACTGGGACAGGAAGCCTGAAGTTCATTCCTGGGATTTCAGGCATCTCCCCATGATCATGCCCTTCCCCCTCAACACGGACCCGATTACTGTGAGAGGGGGCATATGTGTGAATCCGCACATGTCTCCATGTAGGTGAGGGTCTCAAATGGCCCTGTGTCTGACCACCTTCCAGAAGAAAGAAGAGTGGAAGGTAGGACTATTGGTGAGAAAAAGGGGAAGGGACCTTAGAGGACAGGAATGATTCAGACGGAGGAGAGGATTCAGGTGAATGCAGTGGACAGTGAACTTAACTGGCTTATCTCTTCTGCAAACACTCCCAGCTCCTAATCTGTGCCAGGCACTGGGGTGGGGGCTGGGGAGCATGGTGTCAGTGGACTGGCTGGCCTGGCCTTGCCCAGCTCTCAGCTTCAAGGGCCACGTGCAATGCAGTGGGCTCAGAGCCCTGGAGGGGTGCGGGTGCTGTGCCAGCACAGATGGCTTCAAGCAGCAGCTGGGGGCATGAGACACCAGTCCTGGGCTCCCTGATCCCATCAGCGGTGGCCTGTGGCAGCTACGCATGCCATGTCCGCCTGTAGGAGCGCCTGTCCTCCTGCCCTCCCAGGCTCCACTCTGAGTCTCGAGTCTGGTGGCTGTCAGGGCTGGTGGGCGGAGGAGCTGCCAATGCCGCGGCCCCAGGGTGACAGCTGACGTCTGTCCAGGAGCATCTCTCTCCCTGCCAAGGACTGAGCTCCCTGGGCTGCATGCCTTCCCGCTGACACAGGAGCCGGCATCCGTCCCTCACAGAGCTGCCCGCCGCCTGGACCCCAGCCTCACCCCAGAGCGGCCAGTGACAGCTGCTGCATTGCGGTGAACACAGGCGAGAGCCCATCTCAAGCAGCCATGGAAGACCCCACGCAAGGGGCCCAAGAATCCCGGCAAGAATCCCAGCCAAGGCCAGACTCCAACCCTTGGTTCCGAGAACCAACCCTCGATGAGGAAGCTGCCACGCTGACCCTGACCCAGACTGTGGGTGTCGTGCCCCGGGGTTTGTGAGAGAGAAGGCCTGACCCCTTCATGACCCGTTCATGGTGGGCGCAGCCTCTTTCTTGCCCACATCAGGCACAGAGTTTTTTTCTTTTTTTCAATTTCTGTTTTATTTTTATTATTATCTCCCCGTCTTTTTTCTGTCTCCCCATCTTTTTTCTCCCTTCCCCCCACCTCCAGCTCAAGCCATTGTTTCTCAGTCTAGATGTATAGGAGTCGGTCACCAGTCATCGGTCAGCCGCCGCTGGCTGCCAGCTGCTCACAATGGCTGCCGGCCACTCACGCAGGCCACCGGCCGCTCATGGTAGCAGACGGCAGCACTCCGCAGCCTGCGGCAGCTCACATCAACCTCTGGGCTGCTCAAGGCAGCCCAGCTCCAGGGAGAGCTGTTGTTCACAATCTCAGCTGAAGAGGGCGCAGCTCATTGGCCCATGTGGGAATCGAACTGGTGGCCTTTGGCTTTAGGAGCACGGAGCTCCAACCACCTGAGCCACTGGGCTGGCTCCACACAGAGTTATTGAGTTATTGACTTATTGACTTATTGCCCTATGCCAGCTACTGAGCTATGTCCCAGCTGCAATGAGCAAAGACACGGACTCTGTCTTCATGTTGCTTTCACTCTTTTCACTGGGATTTCTAGTAAGAAATATATTTCCTATCACTAGCCAGGTAGGTATACACAGGCATTCACCCAAGGTTCATATGTGTCTGAAACAATAGCTTCACAAAACAGCACTCATCCTTACCCCATAGGACACACAGCTATTTTAAATTCTGATATTTTTTAAAAAGCTGGTCGTAGCCCTCTACACTGGGATGTGGTCTGCCCTTTGAAGAGCTCCGGTCTGGTCAGGGAAAGATGATGAAACAAGTGTCACAGGAGGTTCGAATGGACTGTCCCCTCCCCAGTTTTGACCAAGAGACCAATACCAAGGGTTTCAGGATACCAAACCATCAGGCCCTCATGCAGATCGTTTATATAGGAAACGTGCCAGACATTGGGACCTGCAGTCACATACAAAAAGGGGTCCGAGGGAGCAGAGGGCCGAGGGAAACTGTGAGTTTTTGTTTGTTTGCTTGTTTGTTTGTTTGTTTTGAAGAGAACTGTCCTGTCTGTGGCCTTTCCTTGGGAAAGGAAAGAGCCTATGGGCAGAGTGGTGTCACTTTCTCACCCAGGCCTGGTAAAGTGGCTTCCAAGACCTTCTTGGACAGTTTTGACACGTAGGAGATGTGGAGGACTAGGTCTTGCTGGGCTTGAGAAAACTCAAGTAGACAGGCGACAGGGGCCTGACTCTGGCTCTGGGACCTTGTGGGGACCGAGCCAGGAGTGCAGTTTCCAGGCTTTCGGCCTCATGTGGAAAGGTGCTGGTTCAGGTAGTAAATGGCCATCAACTGTGATTGGATGGCCATCAGCTGTGGCTAGTTGGCCGTCAGCTGTAACCAGTGAGCCATTGGCCACTAATATAACTGCCGAGGCTCTGCTAGCAGCAAATTGGGGCCTAGCAAGAAGATGGTGGATGACCTAGCAAGCACAGATTGCAGTTAGCAGGGCGGATTGCAGCTAGCAAATGGGGTTGGTTGGTGGATAGAGAAGCGGACGGCAGGTTGCAGATCATGTGGCTCCTGCTTCCTGTGTCTCCAACCCAGCAGCCAGGGAGACTATAGTGGTATGACTCCCCTATTTATGGCTCCGTGGATGTTCCTTTTTGGCCTCACCGTATCCTGCGTTCTTATGTGGGGAGCGGGACCAGAGACCCCGCATGACACCCTGCATAACAGACCTGGAGGGAGGGTCTCGGGCCAGCTGTTCTGGTGGTGGCGATGGAGCGTGTTGCTGCTGGGGCTTTCTGTGGAGCAGAGGTGGCAGGCTGAGAGAGGGCCGCATGACAGGGTCACTTGGAGGATCGAGGGCCTTGGCAGGAAGAGGCTAGAGGGGGACACACAACTGCCCATGGGCAAAGGAAGGGACCGGGGGGACCTGGAACAGTGCATGTCTGGGCTGGGGAGCAGGAGCTGCCCAGCCACCTTAGGTTTGACTGTTCGTGGGACTGGACACCCTCAGGATGAGGCTGAGACTGTATTTACAAGATAAAGAGACTGTAGACGGCTGTTCTTTTACCCAAGACTGCAGCGAAAAGCCACAGAGTCAGCCCGGTTTTCATCCAAACCCAGGGAAGATTATCTGCATCTAATAAACCTGAGAGAGATGGGAAGAGACAAAAATAAAGGTTGGGTTTGATGCCATTAGGGGCGGTCATATTTGTTTACACATGGGCTTTGCAGGTGTTTGCAATGAGGAATGTTAAGTGCTGTGACAAGGGAAGTACCAAGAGGAGGGGCAGGTGATGGGGAGGGGGTTGGGCAGGGGCAGGGAGAGCCAGCAGAGGAGGTGACGGTAAGATGAGGCCTGAAGGCTGAGGGGAAAGGAGAAGAGTGTCTCGGGAGGCGGTAACAGAGTTGGCAAGGCTGAGAGGAGGAAGAGCCCTGGCCTTTGAGGGGTTGGAGAGCGATGCCGTTATAGAGGTTGGCAGGGCTGGAGGCCCTGGGAGGGGTTTGCCTTGATCCTGAGGGAACAGGAAGCCATTGAAGGGTTTTATCCAGGAGGCAAAGATCTTGGATTGAAGTACCCAGGTAGCCGAGTAGTTTGGAATGGAATGAGGATAGAGGAAGGGAAGCCATGAGGCAAGGTGCTGGCCTCAACCAGGAAAGCAGCAGCAAGATGGAACCAAGTGGTAGGGTTTTAAAGACACTGAGAAGGTAGCATCGACAGGGTGTGGACTGGGCGAGTGGGTGAGGGAAAGCGTGCTGTTAAAGATGGCATCAGTGGGGGTGCCTTCACCAACCCGCTTGGGGGTGAGACAGAGGAGCTCAGTGTCAGACGTGCTGGGCTTGTAAGTTTCAGGATGTCCCAAGTAGGCGGCCGGATGTGCTGGCCTGGGGCTCAGCCTGCGGCTTAAGCTCCAGATAGATTCAAGTCTCTTCTTTACAGCATGGCAGGGGGTGAGAGGGTGTTTCCCACTCTCCCTCTAGAAGACAGTCAGGGCTTAGAGGGCTTCATCATTCATTCAGTCCAACACTAAGGATGTGCCCCCAAAGGAGGCAATCTAAGAGACTGGAGGAAGCCCTGGAGAGGGTGGCGCCACAGAAGCCTAAGGAGGAGACGGTTCGCAGAAGGGGCTACTGTCTGCTGAGTTAAATGCTGCAGGCGGGACCGGAGCTGCAAGGTGAGGACTGAGAAGGCTGTGCTGGACCCAGCCACGAGGAGGTGCCTGCTGGCTGGCAGAGCGCTTTTGGTGGGGCGGTGGGGCAGCAGTGAGGTGCAGTGACTGAGGCATGAGGGCCAGGAAGCCAGTGTCAGACGTCACAGGTCCAGGCCTGGCTTGACACACAGGTGCCACCATCTGCCTGTTCTCCACGGCAGCTTCTCCTGCCTGCACCCACCTTTCCAAGTCCTTCCCATGTATGAACCCCACATCTCTCCCTCTTTGCAGTGCCCCACACTGGGAGCCCTGGAAGGCAGGCCCTGGGTGTCCTCTCGTGGGGGCAGACTGCTCTGCCCACACCCCACTTCCCCTGGGCCAGCCCATGACCTGGCCATTTTCCTGGGAAGACAACTGGAAGCCCTGCATGGTTCATAGGATCTCACCTCGCTTTCCCCACACCAGCACTGCTATCCAGGTGTGCTCGGGGCGAGGCCGCAGCCCTTGTCAAATCTCAGCACAAGAACAGAGCCCAGTCCAGGTCATGGAAGCCATTTATTGGTTTGTTTTAAAAATATGTATCTTATTTATACACGAAGTTTGGTGAGAAGTGCTCAATTAGTTCAGACAACAGCTGGCACTTGACGCTTGTCCCTCCCTCCTTTTTCCTACCCTCTTCTCCCCTCCTGCTGGTCATTGTGCAGTTCTAGGAAAAAAAAAGAGAGAGAGAAAGAGAGAGAGAGAGAGAGAGAGAGAGAGAGAGAGAGCCACACTAAAAGCTAAGGAGTTGAGTCCAGCCTGTCCCTGCCCTCAACCACACCATGCGCAGCCGCTGGCGGCTGTCACCAGCCAGCCTTGGACACCTGTCTCAAGACTCCCAGGTTGTCCACACACAAACAAAACCACAGTCTCCTTCCGGCCAGCTGGGCTGGCAGCCTGGCTGCCTCCCAAACCTCATTCTTGCCTGTGCCGGGAGGGCACGCACCTCTCCGTCTTGAAAGCAAAGCACAGAGATCTACAAAAATAAGATTTCCACTCGGAGAAGTGTCACTGGGATAGTTAAAACCACATCCCACACTGGACTCAAAGGGAACATAGGAGAAGAGAAATCACTAGGGGTGGGGTGGGGGCTGGGGTTGCCACCAAGGGAACTTGGGTTGACAAGAAGAAATGTAATACTTTACTCATTGGCAATGCCATCAGCACTGCCGTGAGCTCAGAACGTCCAGCCCTCTGACAGCTTGGCGAGGTAGGTTAGGAGCAGCCAGTTTCCGGCTTCCCGGGCGGCCCCGAGAGGTGGCCAGTGAGGTTGCACGCCTGGGGGAGGGCGGCCGTGCTGGAGAGCTGGAATTGGGCAGCCGAACTCGAGACTGCTCAGCCTCCACCAGCCAACACTGTCACTCTCAGGGTGACGGTCCTCTACATTAAAAGATTTGCATATGCTAAATAGGATTGTCAGTAGCTGAAGAGGCCCTGGGGGATAATTGGACTAGAAAAAAGTATTTTTTTTCCCTGAAAAGGCTTTCTCATAAGACCTGTGGGACAGCGGGGACACTGCCCAAGAAGGTCCTGTGTGCGGGCGCCACCAGGACCCCAGGCTGAGCTGGAAGGGTTGGTCCAAGGCCATGTTCTCTTCCCAAGGAGGCCCATGGTTCATTCCCCTCCCAGGGCGTGGGAACTGGGCCTGACCATCCCCAGGCCTCTCTCCTGCACAGAACCCAAGCTTCCCTCCCCACTCCCATGCTGCTTCGTCTGGAGAGAAGCTGGGGACCACACAGGAATCCCCCTGCCTCCATGGTTAGAGGCAGAAAGGTCCAGAGAGTGACCCCGGTGATGACAACTGGTTCCCTTCTTCAAATGGACTGAGGGCTATTGAGCTTCTTAGTCCCAAACCCACAGGGTTCAGCCTACTCTTTCTGGCCTGTGGGGCAGGGCACGAGTGGGGCTGGCTCCCTCAGGCCCTTCACTTTTATGTTAATACTCTTACAGAAGGCCAAGCTCTCCTGGGAAGAAAAGCCAACTTCAGTGCCTAGAACCAGCCCTGGGACCAAGGCCACAGCCTTCTGGAAGCCTTTTATTTTTGTAGAACTGACCCCAGTATGGCCTGCATAAAAACACAGGTGGAAAAAGGGACCTTGGGGACGATGGAAAGCCAGAGTGAGCCCCTGCTGATAAGAACCCTACCTCTGGGGGCTGGAAGGACAGGTCTGTGTCCCTTAGGCTGGGGCAGGGGTAGCTATGTGACATTCGTCTGAAAGGAGCCCGTGTCTGGCCACTGTGTGTGTTGAGTGTGTGCACACGTGTGTGTAAGGGAAGGGGTTCAGCCCTCCTGGTACCTTAGCCCAAGCAGCAGGGAAACCCTTTTCTGCCCCTGGGCAGCGAAGGCCTATGGGAACCACACTGGATTCCACTTTTGCTTTGAGAACAGAGTTCCAGCAGCTCCACAGACACTCCTGTTCAGAGTTCAGAAGAGGCAGTGTGAATCGCTGCTCATGTCCGTGGAAAAAAAGTTAGTTCTTTGCTCAAGTAAAAAAATATCAAATATAATAAATTTATGAAAGCCCATTCACATTAACATACAGTCTCAGTTTTATATTTCGCCTCAGCAACTGGGATGGAGCTGCTTTTCTGAGCCCTGGGTGTTGTCTGACCAGACCCAGCCACTGGTATGTGTGGGGCCTTCAGGGATGGGCTGCCCAAGCCGTTGGCTTGGCCAGGTGCTTCCGGCCGACCACACGGGTGCCACGGAGCTCTGCCTCGTCGATCCACAGGACTGAGGCTCATCTCACGCCCAAAGCCCAACGCAAGGAAGGCCCAGCAGATGCTGCTTGGTGGCAGCACTTGGGTTTGCCACGAGGCAACAGGCTGCCTTGCAGTGTGTCCTGGCCAGCTGGGGCGAGGGTCACACGATGGACTCTCGGTCCCTGTCTGGGGACGGGGGGAAGTCCGCAAGATCTTCGCTGCGGCTGTAGTCAGACGCCCGTACCTGGAGGTTGTCGCTGGTGGCTCTGGTGACGCTGTCATAGGAAGGTGGGAAGTATGTGGAGGAGACGGACGAGTTGGAGGGCGGGCCGAGGCGCTGGGAGAAGTTCTCATTCATCATGTAGGCGATGAGGCCCTCTTGCTCAGGGGCGTCCTCTTCGGAGAGGCCACTGCCACTGGCCTGCTGGCGGAACAGGAAGGAGGCATGCTTCATGGAGCGCTGCAGCAGGTGCCTGCGGAAGGCACGCTGGATGACAGTGGCCGACACCTCCTCGTGCTTGCGCCGGAGCGTGGTGGTGATGGGCTCGTAGGAGATCTTGGACGGGTTGGCCGCCATAAACTTCTCCTCCATCTGGATCTTCAGGGCGTCCATCTCCCCAGACTCACCCAGGACCCTCTTGGTGAAGGCAAAGAGGATGTCCATGCAGTGGATCCGGTCCCCACTCACCATGGGCAGGTCCATGTTGATGAGGCTCATCTGGTTGGGTTTGGCAAGTCTGAGCGGCTCGGACAGCGCGTCAGCGAAGTCAGACAGGACCGAGTACTCAATGAACTGGGTGGCCTCCGGGTCGAACTTCTCCCAGATCTCATAGAACATGTCAAAGTCGTCCTCGCTCAGGGGCTCGGTGCTCTCCTCCGTGGCCACGCTGAAGTTCTCCAGGATGATGGCGATGTACATGTTGACCACAATGAGGAAGGAGATGATGATGTAGGTGGTGAAGAAGAGGATGCCCACGGCCGGGCTCCCACAGTTCCCCCGGGAGCCATTGCTGTTGGGCAGGTTGGGGTCGCAGTAAGGGGGCCCCGTGTTGAGGATGGGGCTGAGGAGACCGTCCCAGCCGGCCGATGTGGTGATCTGGAAGAGGCACAGCATGCTGTTGGCGAAGGTCTGGAAGTTGAACATGTCGTCGATGCCAGCCTCCCATTTGACGTAAGCGAAGTTGGCCATGCCGAAGATGGAGTAGATGAACATGACGAGGAAGAGCAGCAGGCCGATGTTGAAGAGGGCAGGCAGGGACATCATGAGGGCAAAGAGCAGGGTGCGGATGCCCTTGGCCCCTCGGATCAGCCTGAGGATGCGGCCGATCCGGGCCAGCCGAATGACTCGGAAGAGCGTGGGGGAGAAGAAATACTTCTGGATGATGTCCGAGAGCACAGTGCCTGTGGGAAACAACAGAGACTGTGGCCACTGTGACACCTATGTCCTCCCTCCAGCCCAGCTTCACTGGGTGAGGTCTCGGTACAGCCAGGAGCCAGGGACAGGGGGCCCTTCCAGGAGGACTGGGTTAACAGCAAGGACCCTGCTCGCCCTGCCACCCGCCTCTCTGCATCTCCATTTCTGCATATGACCCAGAAAATGAGGGCCCACAGTTCCCACATCCTTTGCAAAAAGTACCTTCTCAGCCCTTTTGTTCCTTAGTCTTCTGGGAATACCTGCACAACAGAGCTGTATTAGGCCCCTCTTCTAGGTCATGGGTTCCGAGGCCTGAGGGGACTTGCTCAGCATCTTGGTGGCCTAGCTTGAAACAGAACTCAGGCCTTTGAGCTCCTTGCTACTCAAAGTGTGGTCTGAGGACCAGCAGCCTTGGGATCTCCTGAGCACTTACCAGAAATGCAGAACCTCAGCTCCATCCTCAGACCCACTGCTTGTTAACAAGCCCAGGTGATTCACGGGTACACTGAAGTGCAAGAAGCACTGGCCCAGAAGTCAGCACTCTGTGCTAGAGCACGCCACGCCACGCCTGCTGCATCTCAGCCTCTCTGAGATGGTTCCTATCACCCTCCCAACTCTGCTAGCTTCTAGGGCTTTCCTAGCCCTGGGTCTCTATCGACTATTCTTTTAGAGTTTTAAGGAGCAGGGATGTTATTGGAGAAAGAGTGAAATTAACTTGCCTCGTATTGGCCTAAGTGACATTTCCAGACACCTCATATAATAATGATGTCACTGGCTAACATGTGTCCAGTGTTTACTGTCATTCAGGCACTGGGCCAAGCGCTTTATATCATCCATTAAGCCCTTCCAGTCACCCTAGGAGGTAAGCTGATACCATCATCCTCATTTTCCAGAAGAGGAAACTGGGAGGTGAGGTAACTTACCCAAGTTGCCACCTAGTCAGTGAGAAGCTGGGATTTGACTCAGACACTCTGGCTCCAAGTTGACCTGTTAACTACGTCTGTCTGTTACGGTCAAGCACCGGGACGAGTAAGGGTTCCGAGGTACATGCTGTACCTCCCAAAGCCTCTAAGACTGGCCCTCCATAGCTCCATTCCTGCTGCTGACATCCTGCATTCTCTAAAGCTTCTCTCTAGTCCCACTAGGCACGTTCTCACCCTCCCCACTGCCTGGGACCTTCCACAGTAGTTCCCGACCTTACTTGTAGATTCTAATCATCTGCCCATCACTGTGGCCAGAGTAGCCCCTGCCTCAGCCCCTGCATTTCCCTCAGAATTCACCAAAGGCAGGGGCTGTATATGGCAGAAAGATGAAAGTCAGTTATCCCAAGACAGAGTTCTGTGGGGGCAGTGTCAAGAGTTTGAGTGTGTGTGATGGGGGAGAGGTGAGAAATGCAGAGAGAAAAGAATGAAGGAGCCTAGTGTACTTGGCATTAAGTACAGACCCAGGGCTGGAGGAGAGACCGGGCCAGGGGAGGGCTTCTCTGTCCAGCCAACTTGTATACCCACCCACGATGGAGAGGATGACAACCACGAAGTCAAAAATGTTCCAGCTGTTGGTGAAGTAATAGTGGCGCAGGGCAGCCATCTTGATGATACACTCGCCCGTGAAGATGGCTACGAAGAGTAGGTTGATCTTGGCCAAGATGTTGACCTTCTCAGGGCTCTGGTCATCTGTCTCCACCATCATGGTCACCATATTCAAGCAGATGAGAAACATGATAGTGACATCGAAGGCCTGCTTGGTCACAATGTCGAATATGAAGCCTTGGTACTTGTTCTGAAAGGAGGGGCAGAAGATGCACTCAGCAGGGACAGCAGTAGATTAACAGGCCCCCTGTTGCTGCCTCTGGGACCAGATCACCAACCCTCCTCGTCCACCCTCTGGTGAGGCCAATGCCCCACTAGGCTGTCACTGTGACAGGAAGAAGTCAGGAGGCTGAAATAGCCTGGCTCTCCTGCTGAAATGCCCCCTGGGTTTCAAGGCCCAATCCTGAGGCTCCCTCTTTCTTGAGGCCTTCTCTGATGGATCTTCAGGAAGGGATTTCTCCTCTGAGTTTCCTTAGCACATTGCTCCTTGTCCTCTTTTTGTTCTCACTGTCTGAAGGCTCAAGGTCAAATTTGAAGTTTAGCTAGTAATTGTATCAGCTCTCAGGTTAATAAATTTTCTCCACTCTTTTTAAGGAATTGATTTTATTTATTCTGTTAACTATATTTGTATGTGTCTTTAATTGTAAGCCACCCCAGATTATTTTGGGGACGAGAGAGTCTAAATAAGTGAAAACATACACACACGCTTTCACATATAGTTATACACGCACACACACAACTAACCTAGAACAGAGAATGATGAACAGGAAGAATCAGATGAAACTGATGAATTAGATTTAAAAAACGGGGGCTGCCACTTACTAGCTAGGGATTTAGATTATGTCACCTAATTTCTTTGAGTTCTCCCCCGCCTACCTGCCTACCCCCCTGCCCCCGCTCCAATACACACACACACACACACACACTTTTTTAGAGAATGGCTTGATCAGGCAAGGGAGTCAGTCTGGCAGAGGACCCAGCACCCCTCTCGGCCCCACCCACTAGGGGACTCTATTGTTCAGGGGGTTGTAGGCATGGGAGTTGGGGCTGTGATGGCTGCCCTGCTCTCCATGAGGAAAGCCTGCATCCTTGCAGGGGACTAGGGGGGTTCACTCAGAGGCAGAAGGGTTCCTTTGGGAGGGGAGTGCCCCTGGTTGTCACAGCCTTCTTGTGCTTCCTCACTGTCTCCACGAGACTGAGACCTCAGTGTACGGTCAGACACCTGAGAATGCCCCTCCTTCCCTGGACTGGCCAAGGGCCCCAGGCTGGGTGGAAGGAACGTGAAGAGGCCCTGAGAGTAAGTCGTGTGGTGTGGGGGCTTCTCAGCTGCCCCCGCACCCAGCAGATTCTCTCTACTCTTGCCAAATTAGAAGCCTGGCTCACCAGGGGCCGGGGGATGGGCTTCTGGGGCTTCTTGGAGCCCAGCTTCTTCATGGCGTTGTAGTACTTCTTCTGCTCCTCCGTCATGAAGATGTCCTGGCCCCCTAAGTGCAGAGAGACAGGCACCAGACTCATTTTGGGGTTCTCAGAGGCTCCAGCATGGAGGGCACAGGGACCTTGCCTCCTTAATGAAGGTGCCAGGGTGGGCCTCTTTCTTGCTTCGTCTCCTGGTACATAAAGTATGTCCCTATCCTGCACCAGAGATTATTCCCCAAACCTTCTTTTGCAGAGTCCCTGTCCCTATTTACCTTGAGCTCTCTCTGGTTTTGTGACCTGAAAATGCTACTCCCACCCCCTACCTTCTCCCTTGCACAAAGCAGCCAGGCTGCAGGTTCTTCCTGACCACTTGGTTTGCCTGCAAACCAGTCATGGCCGCTGTGACAGAGTTCCGGGAAGACCCTGGCCTCTGCACAGGCTCCACCCACTGTCCCTGATCATGGCCCAGGTGAAGGATCCCCACCGTCACCCAGCTTCTCTAAGGAGACTCATCTCTCAGGTAGACTAAGGCAGGCATGGCTCCCTTGGTACACTCTGGTAGGCCTAGGCTTGCTACATCACGGGCGCACCCCTCTCCCACACGACTCCAGCAGGAGCAAGCAGAGGACCATCCCCAACAGAAAGCCCAAAGGGGGCCAGGAGCCAGAATGGCTCCTCAGTCCCCTGGCACCCAGCCCTGCCAGCCCAGGGCGAGCTTGCGCTCTACGTATCTTTTTCTTCTGTTGGTTGAAGTTGTCAATGATGACACCAATGAAAAGGTTCAGGGTGAAGAAAGACCCGAAAATGATGAACACGACGAAGTAGATGTACATGTAGAGGTTGTATTCCCACTGGGGCTGCTCTTCATACTAAAGGGGGAGAAATCAGACGAGGCATCAGACAGGCAGGAATGGGCGCGAGCTGCCAGGGGTGTCCTCTCTGGGGAAAAGGGTGTGTCCAGAGGAAGGTCATCAGCACAGGAGTGTGTGTACAGAGCAGGGCCAAGGAGGGGTGGGGGTGGCAGGTGAGGAGAGCAGGCATGCAGGGCTCAGGGCTGACACAGCGTCACTGCATGGATTCTGCCCCTGGGCCACTGGGAGGTTTGAGAACATGGGGCTTCTCAGTCTTCAACGAACTGTCAGTGTGATTGGGTGGGTGAGGCGCCAGGATAGAGAAGAAGCTTGATTTGAATCTCTGCGGCTTTTAGCCCTGGGGTAAGACTTTAAAGATTCAAATAAATTATGGTGAATTGAATCTGAAAGCTATTTGAGAATTTGGGGACTCCTTGGGAGATCACGCAACCTTGCCCGAGAGCCAGGCCTGGGCATTCCAGAGAGGCTCGACTCCAGGTTGACACAAGAGCTCAGGCCTTTATGGGGTGAGCTTTCAGATGCAGACATTGACTTCCCAGTGGCCAAGTGGTTGGGAGCCCCAGGTGCCTGATTTGGTGGGGTGGCCAGTGTGGTAACCTACCCCCCTGGAGTCCACGGCCGCATACATTATGTCCATCCAGCCTTTAAAGGTTGCCTGGAAGGAAGAGAGAAGAGTAAGAAAATCATTTAACTCTGTATTGATTGAGCTACTTACAGCCCCTGTCTGGACAGGTGAGGGCAGGAAGTAGCCTCTTGCAAGAAGCTAGCCCCCCACCCCTTCATCAGTGTCCAAAATGGCTGGGCAGTCAGGGAAAGGCCTTCTTGTTCAGCACTGGGAGTGGAGGAGGGCCTGCCGAGTGGACACCCTAAGTAGACCGCACAGTGGGGGACATGAGCTTTGTGATGTTGGCCGAGAGACTTGTGAGTGCTGAGGGAGATCTGCCTCTCAGATCTGCATTCATTTCAGATTCTAAAACAACAGCGATTCCTACAGCAGGGGTCATGGACAGTGAGGTGGGGCTTGGGCTCTCTGTGTTGGCTTAAGGTGGACCCCAGGGCTGACCTGGTCCCCTTCGTCATGCACCTCAGAGAACCTTGTGGCTTCTGCTCCACAGCCTTTCAGAGGAGTCCCTGAAGAATCCCAACCTTCCCTTGTACTTTTGCCAGCGGTGTGTGGGCAAATGGCAAACAAATGACTTTTCAAAAGAAAAAAAAAGCCCTAATTCTTGAGTTTGCCAATTTCCCTGTGTCATTCCTCCCACCACGGCTAATTTCAACTTGCCAGTGTGCTGTTACTGAACACAGACTCGGGAAGAGATAGATGCACAGGAGCGTAGCTTTATAGCATTTCCACTGTACAACAGATATAATAATCTCAAGAGCATAGATGATACTAACCGGTAATGATGAGTTTTCATATCATTTACTTAATTACAAGTTTATAAAATTTAATTTTTACTAATGCCCTGCAAAATATCTGAAAATGTAACCATTAGCTCTTGTGAGCCCACACAAGCACACTATGGTAAGGCACTACAGAGAGGGCACCTGAGATGGGGCCGGGGAGCTGGCTGCACTGGCAGCCCCGGGCTGGGCTGCTACCGTATTTCCCCGAAAATAAGACTGGATCTTATATTAATTTTTGCTCCAAAAGACGCATTAGGGTGTATTTTCAGGGGATGTCTTATTTTTTCATGTACAATCTATATTTATTCAAATACAGTCATGTCATCTTCTTCTGGAACATCGTCATAACGTACTAAATACGTCCATCTGGCTGACAATCTTAACCGGAGCTTATTTTCGGGGGAGGTCTTATTTTCTGGGAAACACGGTATGAAGAGATAGGCTTGGTGGTGAGATCCGACTGCCCAGTGGGTCTCACTTGTGTCCTGGGCAAAATCCAATCCCGCCCCGAGCCTCCTTTCAAGGGACAAGCTCGTCCACATAAATTCTCTATGTCTGAGAGTTTTTATGAGGCCAGCAGGGCAGAAGGGGAAACTGAGGCTGCCCCACAGAAGGCAAACTATTTCAGCTCTTTGTGAATGAGGCCCTCACCTGTCCAGAGAGGTCTGCAAATGCTTTGGAAACTGCTGGGCACCACCCAAGGTTACGAGATGCCCGTGACTGAATTCTTTCCAGGTATTACATGGTTCTGTCTGGAAAGACAGGCAGTTCTGTCTACGGAAAAAGGGTCTTTCCTTCCAAGTTATGATATCCAGAGGGACTGTCACATGACAGCAGGCTCTCTGGTTTTGGCTTTAATCCTGTTCTCCACAGGTATTTCAGGGGAGTCTTTGGAGAAAGCTACTATTGGGATTTAAGGGGTGGGTAGAGGCATGAGTGGACGTGCAGTAAGTTTTCAGATGGGGGTCCCACTGAGTTTTCCTCTGCTTTGAGCTCTAGAGACAGGTCGGTGTCTGGGCTTGAGATTGGGATAGAAGAAAAGCAAGGCGCAGCTCTATGCATTATGGTTCTGTTTGCATTTTTGCTGTCAAGGCTATCTGTAGGTTATTTTTATGGCATGTGTTATAATTACTGAAGCCATCGTCCTCACAAATCAATGAAAACTTGGGAAAGATGGACTAGGGCCACATGTGTTTAAACATCACACATCTTACACATCAGAGATGGAAGTAAATATATTATTTTAAACAATGCAGGAGCTATCACTACCTTTTGTAACAGAGGGGTGGCCAGAGTCATAATTTTGCTAATACTTCCATCCTTAGGAATCTGTGGCCTTTCATTTTTAACCTGTGCCATCACACGACCAAACTGATAGCAGGAGGAGGTCAACTTGACTACTGGCTGGGGAGTTGGTTCTGCTGCAGTGCTAAGCCCATGCCTGCACCTTGGAGAATGTGACATCTGCTCTAGAATGGAAGATTTGGGGGCTTCCCAAGGAGCCAAGAAGTCTCTGGAGAACCCCGAGCCTTCTTTGGGCAATGTGACCCTATTGTGAAGAACCAGAGTGGCCCTACTGGCCCCCTCTTGCCCGTACCATGGATGAAGATGCCTGTTGCTGGACAATTAGTGGGAGGAAGGAAGTTGCTCTTCCCCGAGACTTACCACCTGCAGAAGGGCCAGGTATCCGGCCCCCACGTTGTCAAAGTTGACTTTCACCTTGGTCCAGTACAATTCTCCAGTCACGTTGAAAGACTCACAGTCGCTCTTGTTGTTCACGATGGTGTAGTCCAAAGGCAGGTCCCCCTCAGTCTGGTTGATGCACCTGCCAAACTTCCCCGCGAAGAGGTTCACGCCCATGATGCTGAAGATGAGCCAGAAGATGAGGCAGACGAGGAGGACGTTCATGATGGAAGGGATGGCGCCCACCAAGGCATTGACCACAACCTCAAGTGGGCAGAGAAGAGACTCAGTGCCCAGGGGCGCGCAGAGCATATGCCCTTTTCAGGGTCCCCGCCCACCTACTGAACTCCCTGTGGGCCCCCGGGGGGAGGGGTGTGGAACACTTCTTGTCTCCAAGGAAGGGCAGGCAACCCATGGCTGGAAGCCCTGGTGAAGAGTGAGAGTGAGAGAACACACACATCTTTCTCTTTGCACCCTAAAGTCTGACGCAACTCCAGAACACCTGCCTTTCTCTTCCTGGCCTTGCCTGAATCCATGACCTTCAAACTTAATTTTTAACAGGCTCTCTGTCATTGAGTATGCCGGAGAATGATGGAAAGGGGCCTCTGAGGATATATTCTCTGACCTCAGCTTTCAGATTATATTGAGGTTGCTGTTACCGGTTGGGGGCGTTCTCCCTTAAAGTGTGTCCAGGGACCTCTGTGTGGTATGTCTGCAGGGTGTCTGACAATTCTCCAGTGCCGCGATGGGAGCAGGGCTGGGAGGGCAGGTGGTGTGAGGGCTCCCTGTGTCTCCGCCCTCCCCAGGGAGTGGCCCTCTGAGCCCCATGGAGACACTGCCTCATGCTCTTTATCTAAACTCAGTCCCCAGGAGAGGCTTTCTGGGCAAAGGCATATGAGGTGCCCTACTCCACTCACCAAGTCCCCAGGTGTCATGCTTGCCAAACAGGCTGGAAGTGAAACTGGTGTGGGGCTGTGTGGTGGGTATGGGGCCAAGATGGGTAATGCTGACACACACGAGCAAGAGGAGGTCCCTGGTTTCCTGGCAGACATGGTGAACCCGAGAACAAGGTGGGAAACCCAACTCTCAGGTTTGCTCTCGGCCAGCTCGGTGGCCGACAGCCACAGCAGAGGCATTCCTGGCAACTAGCATGTCACCCACGTCCCTCTGGAATCAAATGTCCTTGCTCCCAAAGAGACGTTTAACTTAGGTCGGATTATTCCCTTGTGAGTAAGCGATTTATTTCACTATGAATCCGGGGTGTGGGCAAAGTTCAGAACCATTAACCAAATGGTGGCCATGTGATGGTGCCTCCTGGGTCAGTGAGACACACGCAGATGTATCTGCCGAAGCCACAACAGACTGTGCACATTTTGTAAACAAAAGTGTACACACACACACACACACACACACACACACATACACACGTTTGTTTTCTGCTATATTATAGGTAGTGCTTTTTCTTAGTGGGCTTTTACATTTGCCTTCTACGTGCATATTCTTTGGTAAAACTTGGTGACTTGAAAGATGCATACATCTCTACACTTAGAAAATAGTGCAAAAGAGTTTACTAAGCGCAAATGCAAACGGACATCTGTTGGTGAGAATACAGGTGCTCCTTTCTGCTTCCTTCACCCTCAGTATTACAGCCCTGCTGCCCATCACAGAGGGAAGGTGTCCTGTGTCTGCCAGGAGGCAGGGGATGCAGGCGGGCACGCAGAGTGGGGGCCCACACAGAGATGAGGCCCCACCGGAGAGCAGAAGCCAGGGGCTGCAGAGCCAGTGGGGCGGGGCTGCAGGCAAGACACCTGTGCCCCAGGGCTTTGCTTCCTCTCCTTTGTCCAGTGAGGCTGCAGGTGGCAGGCCTGGGGGAAGGTTCTCACAGCTCTCCACACTCTGGGTGCCCCCAAGCCCAGTGGTGCCTCCCCCATGTTCCTACTAAGTCAGGGGCCATGGTCCCAGCTTCAAGCTGGACTGCTTGGTCAGCAATGAGCCCGAGGGCCCCTCAGTGGACCCACCTCCCACTGCCTGGCTGGAAGGCAACCATCCCTCTTACCCTCATGCCCTCAAATCGTGACAGGGCTCGTAGGGGTCGGAGCGCACGCAACGTCCTCAGCGACTTGATGGGGCCCATCTCAGCAAAGCCCAGGGTGGTGGCCACCAGGCTGATCAGTGAGACCTGCGGGAGGCAAAGTGGGGGTGCGGGGATAGCTCAGAGACAAGTGGAAAGGCTCTGGCCCACCTGAAAGGGGTCTGGGTGTGAGAGCCAGCAGGCCTTCCTGTATCCAGGCTTTATTATTCCCAGCTGGACTGTCTTCACAGGCATGGGGAGGCATCCTGGGACCCAAGAGGCTGGCTGGTGGGGGAGCCCAAGTACATTCTGCCTTTCAGACCTGTGCTGACAGCCCCCAAAGCTGCCTGATGGTATGGAGGAGCAGGGACACAAAGCCTGGGCTTTTGGTCCCCATGTGTTTTCCTTTAAGTCAAATTCTTGACCTGCCTCTTCCTTCCCCCAAAGACGCTTCTTTGGGGGAAGGAAGGACCGTCCTGGGTTGGGTATGAGCAGACAGACTATCTTGGGGTATTTCCCCAAAGCTGGACTATGCAACATTCTGACATCTTCAGAGAAGGGAGGCCCAGGTGGAGATTCTGGGGCCATGGGAGCCTCAGCTCTGTCCTCCCTCTGCTCTGCCCCCCAACCATGGCATTTCTGCCCCAGGGGTGTTATCCGTCTAAAGCTCCATGGGCACCCCGTCCCTCTTACTTCAGTGCTGGCCTGGCATCACAGGTTGGAGATGGCCTCCTGCCTGACTTCGCCTGCAATCACCATTAATAGCACCTTGGCACTCAGGGCAGCCTGGGGCGGTGAGAGCGGTGGGCAGGGCCTGATGCCCACAGCTTCCTCCCAAGCTTGGAAGCACTGGGTGGGAGCAGGCTGGGCAGAGGGGCTGGGAGGAGGAAGATTCTAGGACCGGTTTCTGTGCTACCCCCACTCCCCACTCGAGGATGCCAGGCTGTGGGTCCCCATTCCTGGAGAGGCAGGGGAGAATCTCTCAGGGACCGCCTCCTGAGGGCAAGGCTCCAGGGGCTAGTCTGCCTGCCTCCTTCCGGCAGACCACCCCTGCCCTCTGTTCTTTCCAAAGCTTGTCCTATCTGCCCCACCCATCGTCCCCCCATCTCGGATGATGGCAACTCCATCCTTCCAGCTGCTCAGGCCACAAGCCTTGGCGTCATCCCTGCCTCCTCTCTATCTCTCACACCCTCCATCTAACCCATCAGGATTTCCTGTTGGCTCTGTCTTCAAATACAGCAGAAGTTCAGCTATTTCTCACGACTTCCACTGCCACCATCCTGGCCAGGTCACCATCATCTCCCCCCTGGATTACTGCCATGGCGTTCCAATTCTTCTCCCTGCTTCCAGCCCCCTCCCTGCCCCCCCCAGCCACCACACAGAGTCACTTCATGTCACTCTTCTATTCAAAGCCCTGCAATGTCTCCCCATTTCATTCTAAATAAAAGCCCCTGTTTTCCAAAGGCTGCTCCCCTTCTGCCCCATGCATCTGGCCTCTCATCTCTTGTACTTGCCTTTCCTACTTACTCCACAGTAGCTCAAGTGTGCCAGGCACTCACTGACCACAGGACCTTGGCACTGCCATTCCAACCTCTGCTTGGAATGTTCTGCAGCTGTCTGCCTGGCTCATGCCTTCAATTCTGCTCAGATGTTGCCTCAGTGGGCCCACCCTGGTCAGCCTAGTTAAAGTTACGATCTATACCTCCCCCTCCCGCTGTGTCTGGGCCCTGCTAACCCCTTCTCTATTTCCTTTTTCTTCATGGTACACATCACCTTCTGCCATGATATAAAATTGGCTTACTTAGTAACTCGCCTTCCTCCATGCGGGCAGGTTGTCTGTTTTGCTCCCTGAGAACCCCAGTGCCTGCAATAGCGCTTCCACATAGATACTCAGTAGTGTTTATTGAAAACATGAATGATTTGATCCTGGAAACATCATTCTCCAGACCCTGAGGCCTGGAGGTGTGGGGATGGGGGCAGCATGGCCAGTGCCAGGAAAGCTGGATTCCAGCATCCACTTCCTTCTGCTTCACCTTGGGCAAGGCCCTCTCTGCTGTGAGCCTCGGTTTCCTGCTCCACAGGCTAACTGTCCAATCTTGGGACAGGGCAGGAAGCAATGACAGCCCCCTTTGCCTGGCCTCAGCTGTGTTCCCCAAAGTGGCAGGTGGTGGGGTGTAGGTGGGCTTCCCCAGAATTCTTTGCAGACTCCCTCCAGCCTGCCCTGGGGCCTCGCTACCCAAGACGCTGCAGGATGAGCTGGGTGAGGGGAGCCTCCAGGAGGAGCTGCCAGGGCCCCCGACCCTCCTAAGCCCCTTGGCGGGGGCCTCAGTGGTCCTCTCCTCCCTCTCCTGTAGGCGCTGAGGGCTCCAGGCTGGAAGGGCACTTAGAGCCCCCTCCTTCCCTCTCTGCCCCCTAGCAGCCCTCACCCCAGCATTAGCATCCTCGTCAGCCACTTGGGGTGATAGAAAGTGGCCTGGACTGGAGGTCCAATGACCTGGACTTGTGTCTCCATGCACACTCTCACCCAAGGAGCCCCTCCTTTCACCTCCTGCCCAGCCTGGACCCTCGCCAGGCGGACTGGGGACTGAGTCCCTCCCTTTGGTTTCTGAGTGGGCTGTGGGGACAGAGCACAGGTCTGAACCTCTTCTGCAACCACAGGAAGGACAGCCCCTGATGGTGAGCAGAACCTAAGGCCAAGCCCAGAAGCCGTGGGTGCCTTCCGGAACGCTTTTCCTAGTCTGCAGATCCTGACCTACCTTTTGTTCTGTGGGACCCACCACAACTGGATCATGAGCCCTAACCTGAGCCCTCTGCCTTTGCCGGGCTCCCTCTGCCCTTAGGGAGCACAGATCCAAGGCTGCTCCATACCCCAGTCTCATTTTTTGACCTCTGGCCACTCTCCCACTTGACTGTGCTCAGGAACCCCAGTGGACCCTGCACTCACCCTGCTCGTCCTGGGGCCTGGGTAGCTGTGGGGCAGGGGCCCCCATTCCATCTGCCAACTGGGTGCTCAGAAGATGTGCCAACCTCCTGCCCCAGGCCCTCCCTGGACACAGCCTGGGCAGGCAAGCCCTGCCAGCTACCCAATTGTTCAGGACAACCACCCAGAACCCCTCAGCCAGTGTTCATGGCTTTCTTCCTTCTCGCAGGTGACTCCACCCTCCCTCTCTCCCTTCAGGAAGCTTTCTCCTGCCTGCCAGCACTTCTTCACCAACCCTGTCCCCTCTGGCCTTGGCTCACTCTGTCACCTGTGCAGACAGCCGCCTCCTGTGTGTGTGCAGAGGCTCTTAACCAGCCATATGTTCAGTGGGCCTGACAGACATTTCACAACTTGCTGTGGTCACTGCTACAATATAGGCTTGCCCACCCCCTGACTGCTGGCCATTTGGAGAGGGTAAGCCCCACACCCCTGCCTGGACTGCTCTTTACCCTTTCCCGTGGTGAGTCTCGTCTCCTCCAGAAGCCTGGGGACTCCTGAGGACCAGGCCTAGGTTTTCCCCTGCTCCTCTGTCTCCCCAAATTGGGGGTTCTGGTGGCAGGGCCCCGGTCTCCTATTCCTCATTTCTTCCAGACTGGGGACCCTAAGGGTAGGGCCTGGGGCTGTCCTCTGTGACCCCAGACGCTAGCCCCCTTCCTCTCTGCCTGTCCCACCGCACAGCCCGGTGCCTCCACGTGCTGACTCCCACCAGCCCTGTCCTTCTGTCCCTGCGTCCGTCTGCCTCGGCTTCTGCTCACACTGGCAATGGGTCTCCCCCTCCTCTCCTCCCTTCGGGCGCCACACTCACGTCCACGATGAGGAAGTCGAGCCAGCACCAGGCGTTGGTGAAGTACTTCTTGAAGCCGTAGGCCACCCACTTGAGCAGCATCTCCAGCACGAAGACGTAGGTGAACATCTTGTCGGCGTACTCGAGCACAACCTTGATGGCCTTCCGCTCCTCCAAGTAGATGTCCTCGAAGGCCTGCAGATCAGGCGGGACAAAGCGGACATGATGTCCTGATCATCACCAATCCCACCCTGCAGGGGGCATCACCTCTGGCAGGAACTGCCGCCCAGGAGGGCGGGGAGCGGGGAAGAGACGCACAGTGTGGGGCCTCCTCCGCGGTCAGCAGCAGACCACATCGGCAGGCTCTCCAAAGAGCGTGTGAACCATGAAGTGACCTGACGTGGAGTGTGGACAGTAAGGCAGAACGTGTAGTGAGTACACTTCTTCCTTTGCCTTAAAGAGCAAGTCTCAGTTTTGGGCCAGTGCATGTTAAAGACCTTTCTAGAACTTGCTGATCTCCCGTTTTAACAAGGAGAGAGGTGTGCAGACTCAGCTCACCACCTTCTGCTGCAAACAACATAACTCTTTTTTTGTGTGTTCACGCTATTGACTTTATGTAGTTACCTACTTTTCATAGGCAACAATATTGGTTTCCAATGATAACAATCATTAAAAGTTTCCCTTTACAATAAATTTATTTAACCAAACAAGAACAATGAGTGTTGATCTAAAGCAAAATTTTAAATAAAGGGTAGTAAAGGCCGTTTGTAGGTGGGAAGTTCAGAAAACACAGGACTAGATAAAGCCAGACCTCCTGCAATCCTCCAAATCTAGGAGTCCAAGTTTCTAAAATACTAGACGTTGTCTTTCTCTTCCTCTTCATTTCGGCCTCAACCCAAATTCAGAAGCCAACAGAGAAACCGGGATGGCTCCCAGCTGCCCTTTTCCACCTCCAGCCTTCTGATTTGTACCTGCTCCTCTCGAGTTACTGTTCCCTGTCCGGAGTGTGCTCTGAGGCTCCCTGTCTAGGCAACGGAACGCGTCACTGAGGGCCCTGGGGAGCTGCCTCCACCTGCCGCTCTGGTGGGGCCTCTGTGAGCCGCAGTGATCCAGGCGGCTAGCGCTGTCAGCAGTGCCGAGGACGCACCGCCAAGGCGTCCTTGTGGGTAAACTGGGCAGTGAACATGGGACAACAGGGTAATTCAGGTCCTCAAAGGGACTTTGGCAGTTGTTCAAGATACAAAGTAGGTGTATTTTCTTAAATTACAAAAATGTGTGCTCCTTATTAAAAAACTAAACGATACAGAAATTACGAAAAAGAGAATAGTCACCTCCAATTTCATGACACTGGAGTAACCATTGCCCACATTTAGGTGCACATTCTCAACACTCACTGTGTTGGGTGTATGTGAACTCACAATTCTATGATATATTCAATATTTTGCTTTGAAATTTATTTTTCCACTAAGCAATCTTTTCTGAACATTTATCTACTCACTAATGTGAGTACATACAATATCATTCTTTTAAAGGCTGCATAATATTTCACTATATACTATTGTTTATTTGGCCAATAAACCTATTAATGAACATTTCTGTTGCTTCCAGTTTATCCCTAGTAGAAACAACACTGCAATGAACAGTGCGTCTGATTATCTGTTAATGAATTCCTAGAATTGGGGTACCAGGTCAAAGGTGGACTTTTGGTACAGATTAGGAACAGGACCTCCAGAAGAGGACACCAGTTTGACACTCCCTCCACAGTGCATGAAGGTGACTCTTTCCCCACCATTCCACTCACACTGGTGGTGTTTCTTTTTTGTCACTTTCCCAGCCTAATGAACAAAAGTTGTATGTTGTTATGTTTTTATTTATTACTAGTGATGTTGACATCCTTTCCTTGGATTTTTGCAGTGTTCCCTTTGTGAATTACCTGTTTATTTCCTTTGCCTATTTTTTTTTTTTTTTACACTTGAGTGTCTGGTTTATTTGGGGACATTAACTCTTTATTTGATACACTTTATCCTAGTTGTGTGCCTTTAAATCTTGTTTACTTTTGTTTGCCATACTGAAGTTCTACATTTCATTTTCACTTATTATATAATTTAATATAATTATATCATTTATTATGATTTTTCATTTAGTAAAACCTTGTTTATTCCAAGGCTAGAAAAAAAATAACTCTTCTTTCCTTTTTATTTTTTTAACTTTCTGGTTTCATTGCTTTATATTATAATTTTTAAAAATGTAATATATTTTGGTAGGCAGCAAATACCCATTTTAATATTTTTTTCAGAGTGACTTGTCAACTGTCTCAACACTTTATTAAAAAAATCCACAGATTAGAAGTCAACTTTATCATATACTATGTTTGTATACTTACTTAAGTCTATTTCAGACCTCTCTATGTGGTTCTACTTCTCTGTCTTTTCCTGAATTGGTATTATATGAATTTTCCTGGCCTTTTTAGTAATTTTCAAGATAAACTTTAGCAATGTCTTGTCAAATTCCCTCAAAGATATTGTTAAAATTTATTGCTATTGCATTGAATTTATTACCTGTTTTAGGGACCAATACAGTCTTCCTGCCCAAGACCTGCATTGAATTTATTACCTGTTTTAGGGACCAATACAGTCTTCCTGCCCAAGACCTGCCCAAGATATTTAAAGTATTTTTATCTATCTGTTTGTCTTCTTTTACAGTCCTTAGCAAAGGTTTATAGTTTCCTTCATGTACCTCTTAAACATTTCATGTTATAATTATTCCCAGTTACTTTATGTTTACAATGCCTGGCATATAAGGAATATTCAAGAAATGTTACTTGTGATTAAAAGGTTTCTGTTGGTATAAAACAACAACAGTAACAATTCTTTGTGTATATATTTTATAACTGGTCATGCAATGCTTTCAATATGTTTAAAAATTTTTCTAGGCAATCATCATAATTAATGATACATTTCTATTACTTTTAACTCTTGTTTTATACTTGACTATGCTAACTTCAGTTCTTCTATTTTCCAATTTTTATACTGTGTTCAGTTTTCTTCATTAATTGCACTGGCTAGTACTTCAAGATTTTATTAAGTAATGGATAGCAGCAAAAAGTAGTTAAATCTTCCTTTTTCTTATTTCTGACTTTAATGAACATGTTTCAAGTGCTTTACTACTAATGATGATGATAGAAATTAATCTGAGAGTAAATTTTTCACTAAATTAAGGAAATATATTTTATTTCTATTCTCACCAAAGTTTTAAAAATTGTCTATTCATATGTATGGAGTATGAAAACTGGTCTATAGTTTTCCTTTTAGGATACTTAAGGTTTTAAAAATCAGCATTATTTATTTAGCTTTCATAAAAAGAATTTGTAGACTTTGCATCTTTTTTCATACACTAGAATATTTTAAATAGGACTGGGATTATTTTCTTCCTTGAGTATATTAAATAATACACCCCTGGAGATGTAAGAGATTAGACTAGCTAGTGTTCTATCTTTTTTTTTTTTAATTTTTCAAGGAATCTGCTTTGGAATGTTATCCGTTTTCCTATTTATTTTCTAATTCATTAATATTAATTACTTCCTTTGCTTTCCTTAAGATTATTTTGTTGTTATATTTCTACTTTCTTGAGTTAAATAATTAATTTATGTTCTTTCTATTTAATAATAAAAATGTGTAAGTCTATGAATTTTACTTTTGTTACAGCTTTGCCTATATCCCACATGCAATATTCTCAATATTGTTACTTATCTAGTTCCCCTCCCCCATCACAGTTTTTTTCTCTACCTCTGTTTTTCATTTCTTCTTTTTCTAGATTTCAGGTGGAAAGAACTGGTTGAATCATAATCTTTTTTTAAAGGTTTTTCAGAGCTTTTTAATGAAAAATTCAGAGGAGTGGAAAAGGAAGTTCGTGTTCTTTTACTGTTTGAGATAAAAAAATGTAAATGGACATATCAAGACAATGAGTTCTCTTCAAGTACAAGTGACTGTTGACACTTTGCAGACACTGAGCCACTTAAAAAATATACTCAAGGTATTAAATTAAAATTTCCATGTGAATTATTTCTTCTTACCTCTTCAGCATGAAGTTGACCTTTTTAAAAGAAGACTTTCAATATGAATTGGTTGTACTTTGGAATTGAAACTGATTTACACCAATTTTTCAGCTGATGAATTTTTACATGAATGGCTTTTTTATGAGAACGATTATTACATGGGTAAGAAATAATTTCAAGCTTTTTCACTGTATTAGAATAATTTAAATAACTCAGACTAATTTAAAACTTATATTGATATAGCTCAGAATATATTATTTTTCAAGCTTGGCTGAGAGACAATTCAAAAACACATCAGGGATAAAAATACCGATTATTATATTTATCCCTATTGAGGTATTAGCTCTGTGAGTGAGCTGATGCTGGCCCAGCCAAGCCCGGATCTCCTGATCCCTGAGATGTGCTGGACCTGTTGTACTCAGTCCAAACGAGAGGGCGTGAACACCAGCCAAGGCAGCATGACTCGCCCTGCATCCAAAATGGATGCTCACGTAGTGGCTAGCAGCTGTATTTTGTTAAATAATTTTCCTTGGGGAATATTTGCCCCTTTGCTCTCCAGTCTTCGAACTGAATTTGGATCCTTAATATATACAGAGGGCGCCAAAAAAATGCATACACATTTTAAGAAAAGAAAAACTATTAAAATTGTAATGCTCAATATATACCGATAACAAAAGATGAATACAAGTCATTTTTGATTTCTGCAACTACAAGAGGTGCTCAAAGTGGTTACCAACAGCATCCAGACACTTCTGATTATGGCGAACTACTGCTTGAGCAACGTTGACCAATGTGTCCACCTGTATACATTTTTTTTGGCACCCCTGGTATTTTTTTTTATTTAAGAAAATTAAATTTTTTTCAGTTACAGTTGATATTCAATATTATTTTATATTAGTTTCAGGTGTACCGCATAGTGGTTAGACATTTATATAATTTACAAAGTGATGAATCATAATCTTTGATTAACAGCACACTGTCATCTTTGGTCCATGAATATAGTTTCTCTATTTATTTGCTTACTTATTAGTATAATGAACACCCATGAACCTACCACCAAACTACTTTCTGTTTGATCCAAGATTTGTTTAAGAATGACTTTTACATTTCCAAGGGTTTGTTTTTAATCTATTTTTTATCTATCTGGCAGTTTTCTACCTGCAAAACAGGCTTAATAGTACCTAACTCATAGGGCTATTGTGAGAATAAAATGAACTAACGTTTGTAAAATGTTTACAACAGGGTCTGGCACATAGTGAATGCTATTTAAGTGTTAGCTATTATTTTCGTTATTATTAGGTTAGATCAAATTTATCTAAATATATATGTGTATATATATATGTATATATATATTTAGATTTCTCATTCTCTTGGTCTTTCTGCTTGATTTGTCAAGAACTAATAAAAGTGTGGTAAAATCTCTCTGTACTATTGCCCTATTGCCACTGTTTTTCCAATGATTTTTGCTTTATATAAGTGTTATGCAATCCCAAGCAAATATATTTATAATAGTTACATTTTTATTGTAGGTTGGACCCTCTTTGTTTTATCTCATGCTTTTTACCTTGAACTCAACCTTGTTTAATATTAACAAAAACACTCTAATTTTTGTTGTCATTGTTTGCATTTGCCTGATATATCTCATTCTTTCACTTTTAATATTTCTGAGTCACTTTGTTTTAGGTTTGTCAGTTGAGAGCACATAACTGAAGTTTTTCTTTAAAAAATCTATTCAGAGTCCTTTTCTTTTAAAAGATAAATTTTATCCAGTTAAATTTATTATTAAAACACACGTTTGATCTTGCCTCTGCCACATTATTTTCTGTTTCCTGATTTAATACTTTCTTTTTGCTTATTTTACTCCTATCTTTTGCTGTCAGATCTCTATTTTCTTAAAGGAATTTTTTCCTTCGGCAATTTGGAAGGGATCTATAGTCTGCTTTCTGTTAAACAAGTTTATAACTTTAAATAACACACTCAGACTTCTTTTTCTCAATATATCATTGACGCGTTTTTTTTTTTTTTTTTTTTTTTTTAACAGTGCTTGGCTGTCTACCCTGATTAGATTCACCATTCGCTTGCCAAAACTCCTCCTCACTTATGCCAGGCTGAGCTTTTCCTCCACAGCCCAGACTAAATGGCTCTGGCTGCCCTTGTTTGTGGTTGTTTAAAAACAAAACTTGTTAACATATTGTTAAATCATCCTTCTCTGAAGCCTACAGAAATTTTGCTCCAGCTGCCAATGGTAAAACAGCACATGCAGCTTGCCAGTCATGGCTCTGGGCCCACTCTGTACCAGGGGTGAGGCAGGGTGGGAGGCCCAGAGGTTTAGAAAGGACAGCCACAGTGCCTCCCCACGGCCTGCCCCCACAGGAGGCAGCATACACAGGAAGCACCTATACAGTCTCGGGTCAACGTGGCCCTCTCCCATTCTGGAGTCCAAAGCTTCTCTGTCAGTTGCTCTCACCTCAACAATAGCAGGCGCTTGCTCCCCCTGGGCCAGAAAAGTTTGTTTCATCTGGCTTTTTGATCACCCCTCTACCTGCTCACCAGCACCTTCCAGAACCCTCTCCAGGGCTGTTCTATCTCCTCCTAGAAACACTCTGAGAGATCAGAGCATGATGCTTGGGAGCCAGATGGGGCATCCCTGGAAGGCCTCACTGTTCCTCCTGGCCTCAACAAACCTCCCTGTGCGCTACAATCTAGTTCCCCCTGCTTCCTCCAGGGAGTCGTCCTGATTGCTCCAGTTCCCCCTGACCTCCCATCACCCTGACTCTTCTACTCTATTCTTGCTCAATTCTCTTTTGTGCTGATCTCTGACTATCTCAAACCTGCTGAATCTGGCTTCCCCAACTAGACTGGGAGCCCCTGATGCCAGGGCAGGGGTCTCCTCCTGTTGCTCCCCATGGCTCACGGGACTAGATTCAAGGAGAGCTTAAAAAAGACCTACTAAACAAATGGACGGTCAAGACAGGGCTCTGAAATCTGGGTTCAAATGCTGCATCTGTTGCTTGTGAGTGGTGGGGCTGTGGGCAAGTTACTTAATGTTTCTACAAAGGGTAGTTGTGGGATGAAATGTGATCATGTGTGAACTGCAGAGCTTGGCCTGTAGCCCTTGAAGACTGCACCATAGTATCAGCCAGCATTGGGAATTGCACGGGAATCGGGAGTGCCTGAGGCTGTGAGCAGGGGGCGTGTCAGCAGAGCGCGGTGTGGGAGACTGGTGACCTGCGACCTATGCCAGCTGTGCACTGTGATCTGAGGCAAATCATTTCCCTTTCACGGAACAAGGGGGGCCTTCACAGATGACCTCTGTGAGCCCTTCTCGCTCTGACCTCTGTATGTGCTATGGATGTTGAGAGTTTGTGAGTTGATTCCTGATCGGGGCCCTGGGGGAGCACACTTTCAGCAGAGGCTCTGCCCCAGTTTCTGACCTGGCTTTCCAGCTGGAGACTCCCTCTTCCACCCCTCCCTGCCCAGCCCTGCATCCCCAGGACGGTACCAGTGCTCCGCTGCTGAGCAGAATCATGAAGATGATGAAGCTCTCAAACCAGCTGTGCTCCACGATGCGGTAGCAGGTCTTGCGCAGCCTCCACCAGACCTTCCCTGGGGACTGTGTGATGTCCACGGCGCAGCAAGGACAGCGCCGGACACAGCCTATGGGGAAGGGAGAGGGGTCAGGCCCCGCCCAGGGCCGGACACAGCCTATGGGGAAGGGAGAGGGGTCAGACCCCGCCCAGGCCATGCAAATGCCCACGTCTGATGGCAGAAGGTCGGATGGTTGAAGGAATGACTAACTGAAAGAGATTAAAACGATGGGGTGATGAACAGCGCAACATGGTAGGTGGGGCTGTGGGTGTCGGGGAGCTGTCCGCAGGGGCCCACACTCAGCAGGCACTCCGTGGAGAGGACAGATGGATTGGGCTCCCAAAGAGTGGATCAAGGGCCTGGCAGGTGTGTGCAGGGGCAAGGCTAGGCTTGGATGGGCTCCATTCTGTTCTCTGCTCATCTGGGAAACCCTCCCCCTGCAGGAATGTTCCAGAATTCCCTGTGGTGCTCTGTGCCTGGGCCTTCTCCATTTTTGCAGTTTCTGGGCCTTGGGAAGGGTGGAGCCCTCACTGAGAGCCCCAAGTGATGTGCCACATGGAGGGCAATCCCTCATTTCATCCACAGGTGCCTTCTAAATATACCACCAGTTCATAAAAGCTACAGGTGCCAGTCACCAACATGGCCACATGTCACACCCATCTTGAGTGTTTACAGAGGGCCGCCTATATGCCAGGCACTGTACCAGCACCTGAAGGGAAGGTGTGAATTAGACCCAGTCCCTGTTGCTGTGGGGCAGAAGATCGTGCATGTTACCACCCCACAAACGCAGTGGCACCATCCTTGGTGCGGCTGACCTACATCTGCCCAGCGCAGCACACCAGCGGCCGACTTGCCATGACTCATGTCATGATGGGGGAGCCCCCAGGGTCACAAGGAATGGGGGAGGGAGGGCAGGAATCCGGGGCAGGATGGGGTGCAACATGGCCCTGTGTCCCAAGGAGCTGCTGGTCTTCCTGCCCCTCCAGGCAGGGCTGAAGCTGGGGCAAAGGGCCACCCAGGGCAGTACCTTCGGTGAAGCAATCCTCTGGATCCTTGATGTCCTCGCCGAGGTCAGGGATCTGCTCCAGAAGGTCAGCGGTGTTGGTCATGTCTGCAGTGCTCCCCTCAGAGTAACTGTCCTCGTGGGTCTGCAGGCAGGAGTGTGGGGTAGGGCGGGCAAAGGCATGGCGTGGGCCATGTAGTAGCCTCCAGCCTCTAGCCCAGAGTCTGGGCGAGCCTGGGGCTCCCTGAGGGGAGGTGCCCAGACTACCCTCCTTGGCACGCCTGGGGAATCTGAACCTGGGGTGGATGGAAACCTGCCCCGGAGGTCCCCTAGGGCCAGTCAGGGCTGAGCCGAGACTGGACCTCAGGGCGTCTGGGTCTGTGGTTCTGATCTGCTGGGGTCTAGGGCAGGGGTGCATGGGATGTGAAGGCATCTGGGAAAACACTGCGTCCAGCGGGAAACAAAACAGACATGGGGTGGCAACACAGACACACTCTGGGACACGGACACATGGGGCTAGCTTGGCACACGCAGAGGAAACAGGCTGCCACAGCCAGAACAGAGGCAGAACCAGGATCCCGGGCACACAAAGGCACAAGGTCAGACATGCATAGAACAGGCCAGCAACCCAGCCCACGTTTCTTGCCCGCTTTGTATGGGTGCTGGACCTGGAATAAGAGTGAGAAGGTGCTGGAACCATCCCTGCCTGCCTAGGCAGGGCTCTGCTGCCTTGACCTCTTGTCACCTGATTGTAGAGAGGTGTGTGCACGTGGTGTGCCCTGTAGGTGTCTGTGTGTATCACGGGCAGGCACAAGTGTACAGGGGTGCTGTAGTGGCCACTGCTGGTACTCTGCCCAGTTCCCCTCTGTTAGGCCCGTGCTGTGAACACTGGCTGCTTACCTGACCCTTTCTGCAAAAACTGTCTTTAGCCAAGGAGCTGCCATTTCTGGAAATGGCTTCTGGGTTATGATCGAAGCCAGGAAGGGCTGACACCCAGTGACTGAGTGATATAGAGGGGACCATGCTAAGGCTAGAATCCACTACCATGCCTTTCAGAGCTGCTTCCTTTGCCTCGTCCTGCTTCTCTCACTTCCTTGTGGGTCTCTCCTGAAAGCGCTTCCTCAATAAATCCTTTGTACTGGAAGCCTGTCTCAGGCTCTGCCTCTAGGAACCCACTCTAAAGACAAGTGTGGCAGGGCTGGGCTTCTGTGAAGGAGGGGATGCCTTCATTTGCTTCAGATCACATCTAAATCCCTAAGTCCCCCAGCGCAGCTGGCCTGCCTTGTTGCTTAGGTTGAGGCTCCACTGGGAGACACACTGGTCGGAGGGCTTGTGTGCCTCTGCTCCTCAGCAGCCTTCTTTTCTCTTCCATGACTCACTCTGCTGGTATCTTAAAGTCCTCTTTAACTTTGAGGTTTGCGATGGATAAGCGCTGAGTCCCGGCGGGAAAGGGGAGCATGCTCCTTGGTGCGGTGCGGAGCCACGGCCCAAGGGATGAGGCTCTGCTTTTGTGGTCCCCAGTGGCTTTGAGGTCACTCCCTTCTCCTCCCAGCTTCACTGTGAGGCACTGAGCTAGAAAAGGCACAGCTGGAGAAGGTCTTTACACTACTTTTCAGACAGTGGAGCTGTTCCCACATGCCTTTGAGTATCAGACCCTCCATGGGGAGACAAGTCACAATCAGGACCTTGTGCTCCCAAAACTGGCCATAATCACAAAGTCTCCCATAGGCCCATCCCAAGAAAGAGGCAAGGCAAAGGAGAAATGTTCCCCTGCAGCAAGTTACAACTGCTGGACTGAGGGCTGAGGCCAGGCTGCAGGACAATGCCCCCCAAGCACGGTCTCTGAACACATGACCTCTACCTTCCACAAGGCTTGGCGTGAGTGTGTGTGTGCGCATGTGTGTGTGGGGAGGGGCATGCAGTTAGCAGTGCCACAATCCGTTAGCTCAGGGGTTGCAAACTCAAATGCTTATGGGGGTCAGGCAGGTAATGGAATGAAGTCAGGCAGGTGATCTCTGAGGCAAACCAGAGAGCTCCAGTTAAGGAGGCAGTGACCAATGTCTCCAGCAGGAAGGGTCTTCCAATTTTTTAAAAGAGAAACCAGAAATGCAGATAATTTACATGAAAGCTCCCAGGTTTTAAATGTTGGTAGCTAATTCAAATTAAAATGCTTTTGTGGCCAGAACAAAAGCCTGTAGTAGGCCTTCCATTTGTGGCCCCTGCTTTAGTTCAGGTGAGAAGCAACTGGCGGCCAATGTACAAAGACCTTGTTCTCAGAGCTCCCCGAAGTCCCCTGGGATGGTGCCATTCACAGGACAAACACTGGCCAAATAGGACCAAAGCACAGGGACTGAGTGGGGAGGGGTGAACACACAGATTTTGTGTTAGTCCTGCATCACGGTGCAGGGTTGGCTGCTTCCAGAATTTCCCCATGGCTCTGGGCTCCATGCCATCCCATCCCTCCCCTGTCAGGGCAGGGCTGCTTATGCTCGCCTCTGCAGACGGGTCTCCCACACTGCCTGTGACAGCGGCCATGGATCCTAGCAGCCAATGAAGGCGTGTGCCGGGACCGCTCAGAGTCTGGCTCCCGCCCAAGTGGCACTGCCCCGCTGGCCTCAGGGACAAAGGTGTGTGTTACCTCATTGCACCCCGGGGCCTGGGGCTCCACTTTCCGCTGCTGCCGCCAGTCTGCCTGGGCCACACTGGCCTCTGCCTCGGACTCGGAGGAGGCGGTCTCTGAATCCTGGCTCCAGGTCCTGGGCTCTGGGTGGGCCTCTGGGACACTGGATGCAGGCTGGGGTTCCTGCTGAAGAGACCCCAACCCATGAGCTCCCTGGCCAGAACGCTTCCAGGGTCCTGGCTCTGTCTCGGGCCCTGACCATACAACTGGGGCATTGCCCCCTGCCTTCAGGCTTATCTCACTGAAGACCCTTCCTCAGTAGCCCTGAGTGGGTGAAGTTGCCTACGGTCCAGGCACAGGGCCGATAGCTAAAACCCTTGGCCAGCCTGACATAAATCTCCCCCTCTTCCCATTCCTTGGAAGGGTGCAGGTGGGCCGCCATGCCCAGCTCCCAAATGTGGCAACTCCACTTCAGAAGAACATGTTGACTTTTTCTGTAAGTTCCCATGACACCCCCAGCTTGCTTGTGCATGTGTACACACACACACACACACACACACACACACACACGCCCCAGGGAGCCAGAACCAACAGGCTCAAGAGAAGGAAAGGAGAGGGAAAGGAGGGGCAGTTTGGAATTCCACTCCTGTGCTGGGAGCATCCTGGAGATAACTGGAAGCCACGGTCCTGGCAATACCAACACTCCCCTCCCCCAGCTGACATTGTCACTGTCCCACAGCCTGACTAAAAGAGCTGAAGCTGGCCTCTGGGACCATAGGAAGGCAGGAGGCCGTGGAACCAAGCCTGGAGCCTCAGATCAAATTCCATGGATGGGGAGCTGCTGCTTTTCACAGCCAGACCCACCCAGTGCAGGCCCAGAGGAAGCGGCCAGGATGGGTCCAAGTAAACCCAGAGCCGGTCCTCATTGCTTGACCTAAAGAACTAAGGAGAAGCCATTTGAGCCTGGCTCAGGCCAAAGGAAAACTGAAGGAGCGGTGTGTGTGGGGTGTCTCTTTTGCCCAGACTCTGGTCCTAAGTGTTAAAAATAACAGGTTGGGAGATAAGATAGTGCTGTCTCTGACACCTGCCATCTTCGGGATGCTTATTTTTAAATCTCAGAATTAGCCCTGGGCCTGGGAGGAGGGGAAGGGGCAGTCAGAGGTCAGGAGATTGCACTGGTCCCTCACTAAGACGTTCCACGTTGGTAGTCCTGGTGGGGAACAACGGTCAGAGTGGGGACTAGGGGTCCTGGCTCTGCCCTAGACGCACGAGGAACTCCTAGCAAGTCTCTCACTGTTGCTGCGCCTCAGTTTCCCTTTCTGTACAAATAGCTGCCCAGCCAGGGGATAGATGATGGATAGCAGCCCCTCTCAAGATCCCCTACTGGGCTGGGTTGAAGAAAGGCTTGATCCCCTACGAGGCTGGCTGTTGGGGGATGGCCTGTTTGCTAGCTCTGTCCCAGGCCTGCTGTGGCAGTCTGGCAGGGGCAGCTTCTCTGAGCAAGGCTGGGTGCCCGGGACAGCAGAGTCCTGGGCGCTATCTAAGTAGATGCTGCACACACACGGGAGAAAGGGGCTGGGGTGAGGGCTCACCTGCTTGCTGGACTCTTCTTCTGTGCCCAGGCTATTCTCCTCGTCCTCCTCTTGGTCATCCGTGTCTGACTCAGCCACGGCAATGGGCACACACACGGGCTCCGGATGCCCAGGGATGTCCTGCCCTGGCTGTTTGTCTTCCTCAAACCGTGTCTCCTTGCGGGCCAGAGGCACCTTCTCTGTCTCTGGGGGTGGTAGGGAGCTGGAGGTGGCAATGCAGCCAGGCAGTTGGCCATGGGGGACAAGGGCCACAGGCTTCTGAGGCCGCCGCTGCAAGAGCCCACAGCAGAAGTCCCAGGTGGTCCGCTTGAGAAAGCGCAGGCCCCGCTGGATACGGGCCAGGGCCAGCTGGAGGTTGTTCATCTCCCCGTCCTCGTCAGGGGCTGTGAGGTTGTCTGCGCTGAAGGAGCTTAGCAGCAAAGCCAGGAAGAGGTTCAGGACCTGTGGAGACAACAGATCAGGCTCACCAAGGCAGGGGCCATGCCATGGGCGCTCAGCCTCAGGTTCACGATGCGGAAACTGAGGCACAGGGCCCTTAAGGACGGCCAAAGGCAAACAGCTCTAGGCGCGAACCCTGAGCTCTGACCCTAACCCCCCCAAGCCTCCACCCATTCTCTTGAATATAGAGAATTTGGCTATAAAAAGACAAATTCTAATCCTTCCTCCCAAGGGCTCAGATAGTCTGAGTTGAGGGCGTACAGACACAGGTCTCTTTGTCTTGGTCCAGGTTCAGTGTGTGTCTGACCAATGTCAAAGCCTGCAGATGGTGCCTGGCTGCCTTGGGAGAAATGGGGGGCAGAAAAAGTAAGCACAGGGCTGCTCCTGGGAAGCAGGGACTAATCTGGGGTCACCAAGGACAAGACAGAATCCCACTCAGAAGCAACTCAGAGCTGCCGGGCTTTCCTGGGGAGAGGCCTCTGTATCTGTTGGTGAACGAGGGGTAGAGATGTGCCTCTGAGCTCTCCAGTGAAGCCAGCTTGAAAATCTGGGGCTCCTGCTGTGGAGCATACTCTATCTGTGTCCTCACGGCTGACTACACTTTAAGGTGAGGGACGGGGGGACTGAGCATAGGAAGGGGCAGTGGCAGATGGCAGGAAAAGAACCCAGGTGGCCGTCCTCAAGCATCTGGGACTGACTGCGGGGTCAGGCTACTCAGCCATGGCTGTGTCTACATGGTGAGGGATACCTGGATGGGTGCTATGTGTGGGACCGGACAACGGGGGTGGGGTGAAAGGACCTAGGGTTGGTGCCAGGGACCAGCCCAGACTCCAAGGCCCATTTGCTTCAGGGCATCCGGGGAGGGGCTGAGGTTTCAGAGGTGCCAGAGAGCACAGTACTTTACTTCATTTCTTAGGGGTTAGGGACTTAAGACCCCTAAGGCGGGGTTTGCATAACCCTCTGTCTTTGGATGACCTGGACTGCTGCTTATTGTTAAACCATCCTGAAAACCTGAAGTTTTAGCTTTTGTTACAAAAGAGAACTTAGGCTGAGTAACAAGGGGCTGAGTATGGACCCATTTCCCAGTCTCATGGAGGGTAAATGAAGACGGTGGTGGGCTTCTTCCTTCATGTGGGTCAGACTGGTGCACAAGTATCGCCAGGCCAACAGGCTACAGACACGACTTCCCCTCCCCACTTTGGGCTTGGTGTTTCCTCCTCCCAGCCACCCCCAGAAGGGAGTTCAGTGGTATGTGAACACGGGGCACAGTTCTCACTGGAAACCCACTCTGACCCCCTGCTCTCACAAGCCCCTCAGACACTGTCAGAGGCAGGGAATGAGAATTCTGATGAAAGCAGTGGGTAAGGTTGGTGTGCCAGGCTTCAGACACTTGCCTTTGCTTTAAAAAGTAACATACATTCATGAGGATGTGATCTGGAGCTGCTGTCTACTCAGACCTCTGGCCTGGCCCCCGCCTCTGTGCTTGGTTGCCCCCCTCAATCTCTCCCACAGCCCTCACTCACACCTGGCCCCACCTTCCCTGATCTCCAGGCGTCTGGGGCCCAGGCTGGGGGCAGGGCAGCGGGAGTGCTGGGCGCCTTGTCCACCCACACAGGACACTAGGACCTCCCTTGTTGCCGGCTTCAGAAGTTTGGCTTCTTCCTGTGCTTTCCCTGTCAATCACGCTGCTGCGCCCCAGCCCCTGCCTGATCATCGCTTCCCATTTTAATGGCAATTGCTTCCACCCACGCCAGGCAGCAGCCCAATTCCTGAGGCGGCCAGGAAGGGGGCTGCGTGGGCCGTTAGCTTCCCTCCCCCAGCAGCCTCTAATCTTCTCATCCCCAGACAGATCTGCTTGGAAATCGCAGGGTTGTGTGTGTGAGGGCAGCTCAGCCTGGCTGTGGGCTGAGAGCTCTGCGTACCTGCACCCGCTTTAGCACACACAGAGTCTGGTGGCCCTGGGGCTGGGCCAGGGGCTGAGTGAGGCTCCATCCTGATGGGTGGCCAGTTTGAGGGGATGGAAAGGGGGCTGTGCGGCCAGCCAGAGATGGGTTCCCTTAGCCCTGTGCATGGAGGCCCAGCTTCCTCTCTCGGCTCCACCTGTGGGGCCTCAGGGATGCTGACCCCATCTCGGTCTGGGTCTGCCCTGCCCTGGTTAAGACATGTGGGAGCAGAAAGCAGGCGAGTCTCGGGAAGGGCTCTGGAATCGGCAGCCCACAGTATTCATACCACCTAAAATCCTGATATGAAATGACGTGCTGCTCACGCCCTCGGGAGCCAGACCATGCAGGTGTGATATCTGAGCATGTGTAAAACAGGTGTGTATCCAGGAAGGTGGCTCCATGTCCACAGTGCACACTGACTTCTTTCTGAAACACTGACTTGCCTCAACCTTCCCTCTTCCAAAGGCCCCTTCTTTGGCATTTAGATTTTGATCTCTCTCAGCTCTGGAATTCCCCACATTGTAAAAGACACAAGGCAAGATGCACTTGCCCTTGACAGACAGATGCCATGAGAGCAAAGGCCTGGACGCCTCATGACAGCAGGAACTCCTACCACAGCTACCCAGGGTGACATACTAGGCTCCCACAGGCCCCGCCTCACCTGGACCATCACCAGCTTGTACCTGTGCTCTGCTCATCCTGCTCCTTCCCTCTTTAGCACCACCTGTCTATCAGGTGAGCTCCAAAGCCTCCTCCAGGAAGTCGCCCCTGATTTCCACAGGTGGAGAGGATCAACACCCATCTTAATGGCTCTGATCATTTTGATCAGCTTGAGAGTTATTTCATGCCTGTTTGAATCCCCCACTTCCCCATTCTCTCAAGTTGATAAGCAACGTGAGGGTCACATTCACCTCTGTATGCCCAACAGCCTCTCGCACAATATTTTGCATGCAATAGGGGTGCAGCAAAGTTTGTTAAGCTGAATTGAAAAACCATGTGGTAAATCATTGACAGTGAATGACTAATAACATACTAGGTAGATGAGTAAATAATGACTACAAAACGAGTAAATAATGAATAAATATGCAAATAAGTGGGTGAATGAATGAATGAAAAAATGAAGAATGATGTAACTGGATGAATAGGTAAATGAGTGACTGAGTAAATAGGTAGATAAATGAGTAGATGGATGGGACTGGTGAATGAGTGAATGGATGAGTAGGTTGATAGACGGATGTGGGGTGGATGAATGAGTGGAGAAACAGATGAGTGAATGGAAAGATGGGTGATGGATGAATGGAGGGATGGATGGGTGGGCAAGCAAATGAATGGGTAGATAAATGAACGGGTAAGTGATGGATGAATAGGAGTGTGTGTATGTTTGTGTATGAATGAACGGGATGATGGATGGGTGGCTTGTAGACAGATAAACGGATAGGTGATGAGTGAATGGATGGATCGTAAGTGAATGAGTAGATGGGGTTTGATGGATGGATGGATGGGTGAGTAAGTAGATAAATGGATATGGGGACTGGTAACTGAGTAGCCAGATTGACAAAGAGGTGGACAGATGAATGGATGAGTTGGTGGGTGGGTGATTGTGAGTAGATGGATGGCTGGATAGGAAGATGTATGGATGAGTAGAAAAACAGAAGAATAATAGGTAAGTGAATAGATAGATGGATGAAAAGTACATAGATGGACGGGTAAGTGGGTACATTGGTGAGTAAATTAATGAATGGATGAGTAGATAGATGGAAGGATGGGTAAGTGAGCCGATGGATGGGTAAACAGATGAATAGATGACAGATTGATGTGTGGATGGATGGATGGTTTGGTAGATACATGGCTGAGTGAATGAGTGGGAGGAAGGGTAAGTGAATGGACAGATGCATGAGTGGGTGGATGGGTAGTTGGTGAATGAATGGACGGGTAGGTGAATGCGTGTGTGTGAGGCCATTGGCCAACTTACCACCAGGTTGCCAATGACCATCACGAGCAAGAAGACCAGCAGGCACAGTGACTGCCCAGACACCTCCATGCAGTCCCACATGGTCTCGATCCACTCGCCACAGAGGATGCGGAAGATGATGAGAAAGGCATGGAAGAAGTCCATCATGTGCCAGCGGGGCAGCAGGCCTGAGTCGCTGATGCGGTGCCTCAACTCTGAGTAGTTCTTGCCAAAAAGCTGCATGCCCACCACGGCGAAGATGAACACGATGATGGCCAGCACCAGCGTCAGGTTCCCCAGCGCCCCCACTGAGTTCCCGATGATCTTGATGAGAGTGTTCAGGGTGGGCCATGATTTGGCCAGCTTGAAGACACGTAGCTGGGGAGGTAAGGGTCCTTGTGAGGGGCACCCTTATCTCCCTGGCTCCTGCCTGAAAACCCAGGGAGCACTTGGAGGTCACTGACACCTGCTGTACCCTTTCTCCAAGAGTGCACACTACTGTCTCTTTCCACAGCCTGAAGGCGGCTGCAGCGGGCTCTGCTCTGGGAGTCAAATCAATAGCTCCAGCCTTATCTCCCCCACACCCCTCTTGGTGCCTACACCCCTCTCCTACTCCCCTCGGTGTCACTTCCGGGAACTTCCCAGTAGATTCCCCCAACATGGAATGTCCTTCCTTTGCCAGACCCTTCTTCATCAGATACCCTTTCAGGTCAACTCAAACCATCTCTGTGCTACCCGATTGCCTCCATTTTTCTCTCCTCTTAGTTACCACAGAGACAGGGAGCCAGTGCTTTGCATTCACTGAACACCTGCTGTGCCAGGCCTTGTGCTGAGCATGAATCAGCTCATTCAGAACCCCCAATAACCACCAGAGATTGGTGCTATTATTATCTCCTTTGACAGAAGAAGAAGCCAACCCTTAAAGATGGAGTCACTTGTCTAGGTCCCTTGGCTCATGGCAATGGAGTCGTGATTAGAACCCACAGCCTGGCCTTTCTCTACTGTCCCCACCATCCTGCCTTCCTAGCCCCCACTGAAGCCACCAATAGTGCTCAGACCTCCTCAGGCAGCTTTCCCTGACCTACCCTTAGCCCCATGTCTGGACTTCTCTGGCATTTTGAGGTTAAACCATGGTCCACAGACCAGGAGCTCTGGCGTCACCTGAGACCTGCTGAACCGTCATCTACAGTTTAACAAGATCCCCAGGCGGTTTGTGTGTAAAGTTTCCAAAATGCTGATTCTGAAACCAGCAGGCAGTGCCCCAGATGAGCTGTCCGCAGAACTAGCTCCAGCTGCTACTTGCCATGTGGCTTTGGGCAATGGTTTCACCTCTCTGAGTCTTAGTCTCCTCATCTGTGAAATGGGGATGTAGTAATGCCAGCCCCACTCCTGGGCTCCTGTGAGAACTAAAGAGGTCATGGTGAACCATGAAGGGCTTTGCAAATCATCAGGATGGCAATCCTGATTGCTCCTCTGGAGGGATCTCTCCTCTGTCTTGCCCACCTTGGTGCCCCCCACATCACAACACTGGGCCTTGCACCCAGGGCTACCTAGCAAATAGCTGTTGGGTGAAGGCATGACGGATCAGAGTTGGGGTGACTGAGTGCCCCAGGCCCCCACCCCGCCCCCTGCAGAGGGCCCCGCTGGTACCAGGCGGAAGGAACGCAGCACCGACAGGTTTCCCATGCGTGACAGGCCCAGCTCCATGAGGCTAAGGATGACGATGATGCTGTCGAAGATGTTCCAGCCCTGCTGGAAGTAGTAGTAGGGATCGAGCGCAATGATCTTGAAGGTCATCTCTGCTGTGAAGATCCCTGTGAAGACCTGGGGACGGAGCGGGAATCAGAGGTCCCCAACGTCTGGACTGGAAAGACCCTCTGGCCGTCAGGGGCATTCTGTCCCGACTCTTGCTCCTCAGCCCCTTAGGGGTACCTCCGGCCCTCTCTGTTGTTCACCAAGCATGACCCACCCACCTGGCCCTCAGAAACAGCCAGGCCACGGCAGGTTCTGCAGAGACTACAGTCTCAGAGGCACCCGACGGCAGGGTAGGCTAAGGTGGGCGGTGACATGACCCAGCCCAGTCGCCCTCCAGCCTGTGTTGCCCCAGGACGCACCCTTGCTCCACACGTGCCCAGTACATGCATTCCTACAAACACTCCTGGCTCTCATGGGTCAGGACCTTTGTCCATGCTATGCCCGCTCCCTCCGCGTCTGCACTCTGAACTCTTCTCACTGTAATAATAACCAGCCACTGCTTCTTGAGGGCTTGACTCTGTGCTACGAGCTGGGCTCAATCGCTTTGCATGTGCTGTTTCTTTTAATCTGTCCAACAACCTGACAAGGAAAGTATCATCTCAGGTGAGGAAGCTGAGGCACTGGGAGGTCAAGTAAGTTCTCTGGGGTCATGTAGCTAGTAAGTTTGAGAACCAGGAGATGAACACTGTGATATCTTTCAAGACTTAGAGCAACCATCTCTCCCTCCTGGAAATGTTCCTGAGGTAGGCAGAGGCTGGGATTCACCTGGTTGACTCATGAGTCCTGAGCTGCCCAGCCTTTGCCAGCAAAGCCCCATGGTCAAGAAGCCCATTGTGTGGTGGGCCAGGCAGCTGGGACCACAACCAACTGCCCGAGGTGTGCCAACTGCTCTAATGGAAGGAAGCACGGTTCTAGGAGGAAGGGATATCCTGTGAAGCCGTGGCTGGCGGGAAGCCAGGGCCTTTTTGGGGTTAGGGGGTTATCCTGAGGGCAGTGGGGAGGCACTGAGGTCTTCTGTAGGTGAGTTCTGACATCAAAGTGCCCGGCTACCCCTGGGGAGAGTGTCAGGCCTGTAGTAGTAGCTATGGAGGAGGTGAAGGTGAGAACAGGGGCATAGCTGAGGCGTATCGCTGAGGGTAGCAATCAGGAGGGGGGTCACCCTGACATTAGCACCCACCCTAGGGGGCTCTGTGCTGAAAAGAGGGGAGAGGCATCTGTCAGTCACCCCAGTACCAGCCCTTTCCCTCTGTGCTCAGATGAGCCCCCATGGCGGGGGGCAGGGGACTGTGTTGTTCCTGGCGGAGGGAACACTAGGATGGCAGGTGGGGGGCACCTCTGCACTGTCACACAGGGCACCACCCACCAGCCCAGCCCTCATGACTTTAATGGTCTCTTTTGTGCTTGTACCCAGAGGGAACTGTTCCTCCCCTGGCTGGCGTCTTGGGAGAGGGAGGGCCCCCCAATAGCCTCCAACCACAATTCAAATTCCTGGGCTGCCCCAACATGTGGAGAGGAACCCTACGGTTCTGTCCCTTCCCCCAGCACCCAGGCCTGTTTCCAGGTTACGCACCCATAACTTTTCCATCCCTTTGTCCCAATCCCCTACTACTTTTCCAGCCATGCCTGCCTCCTTGCTGGTCCTTCCTCAGGGCCTTTGCACTTGCTGCTCCCTTCCCCTGGATCGCCCCCGTCCTCCATCCACAGGACTCACTCCCTGCAGGTCTCTGCTTAAAAGCCACCTAATGGATGATGCTTCCTGACACATAACACAGTGGCCCCTCCCACCGCATTCGTTATCCCTCTTCCTTGTTTATTTGTCTTTCCCTCACATACCCCATCTGACATACTGTATGTAGTTGTGTATTTGTTGAGTCTCCTCTGGGCTAGATGGGAAGCTCCACAGCAGGGGAACCTTTTCTGTCTTACTACACCTAGAACGCTGCCAGCCCACTTTCTCAACAGACAGAGAAACGGTTGGGCCTGTGACCTTCAGCGCCCAGTGTCCTGCAGCACCCAGCTCCACTTCCCTATCTTTCAGGAGGCTTTCCCTACCCAGCTGGAGCTCTCGCCCAGCTGCCCTGGGCTTCCTCAAAAGGCCCTAGGGTGAGGTCTGGGCTCCCGTTCCTTTACCCCCAGCCCTCTGGTCTCCCCCAGCACCTGCCTGAGTGGGCGAGTGGGGGTGTGTTTCTAAGACCTGTTTGACAGGCTTACAGGTACTAATACTCATTTTGGGGGAAAGGAGCTCAGGAAAGATCTCCTGCCTCACTTTGCCCAGGTTCACAGCTATTTTGGCAGCAAAGCAGCAGATATTAACTGGCGCTGGAAGTCAGGAGAAAAAGACAGAAGGAGATGGCAGAGGCTCTGGGGGAATGCCTTTGGGGAGGTGAGAAGCAAAAGAACCAACAGCATCTCCTGGGAGCTCTTTAGAAATGCAGGAACCCAAAGACCCCAGGCCTGAGGAAGAAGAATCTGCATTTTGACTAGATTTCCAGGCAATTTGAAGTTTGAAAAGTGCTATTTTGCTTCTCAAACTTGGTGCACTTTGGAATCACCTAGGGAGCTTTAAAAATACTGATGCCTGGGTCCTACCTGCAGCAATTTGAATTAAGTTGGACTGGAGTGTAGCCCAGGTATTGAGACTTAAAGAAACTTCCTAGGTGATTCTAACGTGCAGCTAAGCTTGAGAACCAGTGCTTTAGAAGTACATGGCTTTTGCCACCAGAACTTCTCCTTCTAAAAGATCACCCCAGGCTTTCTAAGGCCACGTGATCAAAGCTGGATGGTTCCAGATGTGCAGAGAATGGCAGTCAGACCCGGGTTCCAAAGCAGGGTCTGTCACTGTGTGAGCCTGGGCCAGTTTCTTCATTTCTCCGAGCCTTGAGTGTTCTCATATGTCAAATGGGGATATTAATAACTCCATAGGAGGTTTCTCAGAGTTAGAGCTAATGGATGTAAAGTGGATGCTCCTATGAGAGGGCAATTATTGTTATCATCGACAGCATTTATTAGGTTGTGGAGAGTGGCCAAGAGCTCCAGACCCAGGCAGGGGCTGCCTTCAGATACAAACAACTCTGCCTGACTTACAGGATCACAGGGACCCGGCAGACAGAGGCTGTGAGCCTGGGGACCCGCTTCCCTGACTCCTGGCAGGTCCACTGAACCAGGGTGCGAATGGTGGCTTCCCAGGAAGTGGGTGGACTTTTGGGAAACCTTGGCGTAAGTTTTTAATGGGATCATACTGTCTACGTTGTAAACTTGCTTTTAAAGCACAGTACTTTGTGAACATCCTTCCATGCCAACTGAACGTGACCTACACACAGCATCATTTTCTTTTTCTTCCTGTCTTTTTTAACGGTTGTGTGTAGATGTGCAGATGTGCCGTAAACAGTTTAACCGTTTCCCTGTGATGGGCATTGTTTTGTCCCTGTTAAAAACACTGTCATAATACAGATCCTTTTACATACATGTTTTAAAACAATTTGCCCAATTTTTTCTTAGGATGAATGCCTGGAAATGGAATTGCATAGTCAACGGACATTTTTAGAGATTCTGACACATACTGGTTCATGACCCTCAGAGATCATTTTTAACTAATTCCATGAGCTGCATGTGAATGTTTTCCTATAACCGCACTAATACTGGGCATGCCATTCCCATTAGCCTTTGCAATCGAGCAGGACAAGAGCCCTATTTTATTGTTTATTGGATGTTTGTATTTCTTCTTTTGTGATAGCACCTGTTCATGTCCTCTGCTTATTTTTTTCTATTAGCGTATTTACCTTTGTTGTTATTGTTGTTGCTTATAAATATACTTTATCTATTTAGGGTATAATCTCTTTGTCTACTGTATGTATTGCAACAATTTTCCTAGTTTGTCATTTACCTTTGTCATTGTATTTTCTAAAACTACAAAATATTTTAAGCATATAGAAAAGTATAGAATAATATAATGAATACCTCTGCATCTACCACTGAACTCTGCCAACTATTAATATTTTGCCATATGTGTTTCAAATCTTGTTTTATGTTTCCATACAAAATAATAGCAAAGACTTAAATAGCATTTACTATATACTAGGCACTGTACTACTGCTTTACATCTATCATGTCATTTAATCCTCACAATAACCCTGTGAGATATGCATTGTTGCTATCCCCATTTTACAGATAGGAAAACTGAGATACTACAGAGAAGTTAGCCCACTGGCCCAAATGATGGAGCCTGACATTGAACCTAAGCACTTCAGCTTCGAACACAAAGTCTTAACCATGTGCCATCACAGGTAAAACTGAAGCCATGTGTAGTACTACGTTTACTCAAAGGTAATCATTATCCTGAGTTTGATGTTTATCGTTCTGTGCATGTTTTTATAGTTTCAATGTATATAATTACAATATATAGCGTTTTTGCATTGTTTTAAACTTTATACAAATGGGCTATTTTTGCATGTTTTTTTGCAAGTTCCTTTTATTCTAAACATCATTGTTTATGAGATTGATCCATGTTGATACATGTGTATGTATTCATTCTAATTATGTACAGTATTGCATTGTATGAATACAATTTATTTATCTATTTTTTAATGGATGGAGAGACATTTATGTTGATTCCAATTTTCTCTATACCTAACTGCTGCAGAGAACTTTCTTGTATAGGTCTCCTTGTACAGACATGTGAGACTTTTTATATATATATATATATACACACACACACACACACACACACATATATACATATATGCACATATCTGAAATTGTTAAGTTATGGGGTATGCACATCTGTGATTTACCTGATACTCTGCAATTGCTCCCTGAAACGGCTGTACCAAATCCACACTCCTATGAAGTGTGAGTTCCCACTGTTTCACTTCCTTGCCAACACATGTAAATTTATTTTTGATTCTCTTATGGGTGAGAAATAGTAGCTCAATGTTGCTTTAATTTGCATTCCTCTCTGTTTCTTTTAATTTCTTTATAACCATCTGAATTTCCTCTTCTGTGATTTGCCTGTCGTTTTCTTTGTTCATGGTTGTACTTATGTTTTTGCCATTCCGTTGTCATTCTTTTCCTTAATGATGTATAAGCATTTAATACCTATTCTGGATTTCATGTCATGAAATGCTTTTCATAATACCAATTTCCAGTTTGTGGTAGTGATTTTATTTTGTTTATCATATCATTTGTTGTATAGACATTATAAATTTTAAAACAGGTAAATTTATCAATCTTCTCTTTCATGGCATAAAGTCTATATTGTTGAAGAAAGCCTTCCCGACCCCAAGACCATAAATTTTTTCCCCCCGTTTTTATTCTAAAAGCTTAAAAGTTTTGGTTTATCACATTTAGGTGTTGAATTCAATACCACACAAGTAATTAATGAGTATGGTGTAGGGTGGGGATCTAAATTTATTTTCTTGCATATAGATAACCATTCTGCCCAACGCTATTTATTGGGTAGTCTGTCTTTTCCTACGTACTTATAGTGCCATCTCTGTTATTTATCAAGTCTCCAAATTTGCATTTCCTATTTCTAAGTTCTCAATCTGTAGCAATTTTTTATTTTTGTACAAACACTATAATATTTGAATAACTATAGCTTTACAATATATCTTAATACAAGGTCTGACAATTAGGTTTGCAAACTTGCCACCATGTGCTTACGCATACACTGGTGGATTTGCTTCGTTTTATTTTTTTCTCTTTTCTTTGTAGTCTTAAATCTCTTCTTGGTGACATATTTTTCTAGGAAAATTTTCATTTAGTCTGTTCAAAATTTATTGGCATTAAGTTGTTTATAATGTTTTATACTGTGTTAAGTTGTGCTGTTTATGTAGTTATGCCCCCTTTTCCATTTTTAACGTTATTTATTTGTGCCTTCGATTTTTTTCTATTTTAATCTTGCTAAAAATTTGTCTGTTAGTCTTTTGAAAAAGTTTTCTCAAAAATTTCTCCCTAATTAAACTTCAAAATTATTTATTAATTTTTACTCTTATCTTCAATTTCCTTTGAGTTTTCACTTATTTTGTTTCTAACTACTTGAAGCAAATGATTGGCTATTTAATTTTCAACTTTTCTTTTTTAATGTATCTACTTTAGGCTATAAGTTTCCCTCTAAGTACTGTATTTGGTGGCTCAGACTGACAAGCTTCCTTTTTTATCATTTCTCAGTGTCAGTGTGTGGATGTTTTCTGGTTTACCATTTTACTGAATGAAGGGTCTTATTCTTATGGGGCAACAGTTCCAACCCCTACTCGCACTGTCCCAAAGACATGGCTTGTCTCTACATGGTCACTGAAATCCAAACCTCCAGATTATTCAAGTCATCAACTCCCCCCCCCACTATCCAGGGCAACTACAGAACCATCTCACATGTTTACTGCTAAGGTTTTAAAGTCCCTCTGATTTTTGGCACTAGGGCCAAAAGTTCTCATGAACTTTGCATGTCAAGGAATGTTTGCTATATTTTTAACTGTTTCAGAGCCAGAGGCTTTTCAGGTTTTCTTGTCTACAATATTGCTAGGAACAGAAGTTTCATTTGCCTTTTACCTCTGAGTATACGAGGTGCTAGAAGTTCCTTAAATCTATCACTCTTCTCCTTTATGGAATTTGTCTTCAGTGACATGCTTAGAAAGGCGTTTCCCCATACCAAGAGCATTTACTCACGCTTATTTTTGTGGTTTTGTTTCTTTCCATTTAATATTTAAACCATGTAAAACATATGAACTGCAACACAATAAAAACCTTCCATACTAGCAATAAAACTATCCAAATAGAACAGAATTGAGTTATAATCCAACTATATGACCTATTACTAAGAATTGAACCACAAGTTTAACACAGCTACGATTCAATCATGACTTAGTGAGCCGGTGAAGCCACCATTGCTTTTCATCACCTTGGACTTGCTGCTCAGAACAACCCAATAGTCACATCCCATTGAAACCGCATTCAACTAAAACCCTACATAACCACCACCTGAAGGCCAACACAAGGGAGGCTCCCACAGACTGAGATATAGCTTTCCCTTCTGTTAGCATAGAAAAGTAGAATTATAGCAAATGGACTCATATTTGTGAAAAAATGTGAATAGATCCTCTAGAGAACCCTCTAGAGTCCTGGATATGGAAAGTACTAAGAGAAGATGGTCTTTACTCCACAGTGTGGGAGACCTGCATGCCTGGGGACATGGGGCAGGGTGAGGGTTGGGGGGGTGTGGGAAGGCACCTATGCTGCTAGGAAGAAGACAGGGCTGGATCTGTAGTAAGAGAGAGGTTGGACCAAATGAACTCCTCCCTCCACCCAAATTTAGTGATGACCCCAGGAGCTCCTTGCAGAGGCCAGTGGGCTCTTTGCCAGCCTTACCCTAGGATCCCCTCAAGAAGGGCTGACTGTTTACCTGGGCAGAGCCAATAGGACCCTGTTGCTCAGAATTAGGAGACAGCAGCTACATGCCCAACTATGTTACCACTATGTCACCTCTCAGGCCTCAGTTTCCCATCTTTAAAATGAAGAGGTAGGACTTAATTGGATCTCAAAAGAAAAAAAAAGATCAGAATTGGAACCCAGATATTCTGACTTCCAGGGATAGTCTCTTTAATAATCACAATGATAACAACTACATTTATCATTTATCTTTAGTGCTTACTGTTTATCAAACTCTGAGCCAAGCACACTACGCAGATTATCTTATTCAGTCGTCATTAGCTTCCTATGATGTTAACAGTCATACTAATTTTGCATTTATTAAATTCAACAAATATGTATTGTGCCAATTACTAAGACTTAGTAATTTGCTTGAGGTCACATACATAGTTAGTAAGAGCTGAGACAGAATTAAATCTAATTCTGCCTGATTTACTCACTGCACCCAGCTATCCATCTATCCATCTATCCATCCATCCATCCATCCATCTCTTTCTCTCTTTCCCTCCTTCTCTCCATCTAACCATCCATCCATTCTTTCCTCCATCCACCAAACACTGGTGCTCATGGAATGCAAGTTCTGTCTAGAGGAGAATGGCCCCTTTTTGCCACACTCCCCTGTTGCATTTCCTGTTGCCAAATCTTGCTTGTGTCCTCACACATTTCAGGCTCACCCCCACCTCACTTTTCTTTTCTAGCCTCTGGGCATATTCATTAACCTTTATCCCCAAACCTTTCACTCCCAACTACATCTCTTAGCTCCTTAAAAGCAGATCCTTACTTAAGATGTCTTCCACAATGCCTCCCCCCATCAGAAGACCCTTCTATGTTTTGGCTCCCTCCTCCCTGTCTCATGAGGGCTATGACAGGTGGCCGAGAGCCTTTCATACCAGGACGCCCATTTTAGAGTCAGCTGCTGGTGGTGCTTACCAGATTCCCGACCTGCAGCATATCCTCAAATTCAGTTGTCATGTTGTAGTGCTCCAGTGCCATGAAGAGCGTGTTAAGCACGATGCACATGGTGATGGTGAGGTCGGCAAATGGGTCCATGACCATGAACTTCACTTTCTGCTTAATGGATATCCACAGTGGGGAGCACTCCCAGATCAGGTAGCGCTGGGCGAAGCGGTTCCAACATGGAGGACACTTGCGGTGAGATTCCTCCAACTCTGGGGGGACAGCCAGTGAGATGGTTTGTTTTTGTTGACTGACTCATATATAATTCACGGTAGTCAAGAAAAGATGTATGACTTACTTGGGGAGATGACAGGGCTGATACATGACAGGGGGCTAGAGAAAGGGGCAGGGAAGGCTAAGGGGAGGGGTAGCCTGTGTCCTGACTCCTTACCCTGGAAATATGAAAGAAGAGAGCCACAGGGACAGGAGGCCAGGATGGACGTGGGGACAGCTGGGACAGCACAGATTAGGACATATGTAGGCTTTCTTGAGACAACAGTCCCACATGGGGACACCATTAGGAGGACAAAATGAAAAGGAGGAGACAACACCTGAGATAGCTGCCTTCAGATGTCAGGACACCCAGAACAGAATTGGTAGGAATAGATGTGGACATCTGGGACACATTAGAACAGATAGGGGGTGGCCTAGGAAAGGCCAGAAAAAAGGTGGATACATATGGGACAGGAGGCACCAAGAAGTGGGGGTGCCGAGTTCAGAATGGAACAGATGTGGGGTTGCCTAGGGTGGGAGTGGCTGAGGCAGATGCAGGATGCCTGGGATAGCCTGTGGTAGGTCTGGGAATGGCTGCAGAGAGGCTAAAACAGGCATGTTTAGGATAGGAAGGTCCCAGGCAAACACGGAGATGCTTGGGAGAGGATAGGATGAGACTGGTAGGACCCTGGGATAGCCAGGACAGGTGCAGGAATGTTTGGAAGAAATACAGCCATGACTCCTAAGAATGTCCAGGAAAGAACAAGCTGAAACAAATGAAAAGACACCAAGGGCAGGGGACACAGACTGAAAAGTTTGGAACAGCTGTGGGGGTGTTCAAGGCAGGCCAGGCAGCTGGGCCGGCTCAGGTCAGAACAACGGTGAGGGTGCCTAGACCAGAAGCGGGGAGTGTTTGGATGACACTGGGGGGTGCTGACCTTCCAGTGCGCTGGTGAGGACGCTGACTGCGCTGAGGGCCCGCTGCCGCTCTCTCGGCCCCTCAAAGCCATCCACACACAGAGCCTGGGGCATCAGCATCTGCGGCCGGCCTGCCTCCTCCGACGGCGTGGTCTGCGTGCAATCAGGAGATACATGTCAGCCAGGGTCGGGGGGCCTGCTGGACCTGGGACAGCGCCTGGACCGGGGACAGCTGTTCCAGACTCAGGTTAGGAGCTCCCAGGGACACAGGGTGGGGGCCTTGATGGAACACAGGCACTGGGCTTCTTTGTACCCAACTTCCTCCCGGTTGACAACTCTCCCCACCCCTCCTGTCAATCATCCCCTGCATTCTCTTTCTTCTTCACCATCTCTCATCAGTGGTGATACCTGAGTGTGGACAGGAAACTACAAGTACCAAGTTCCATTAACCAGATGCTGTCATACATGTTAACCCATGTAAAAATGATCTGGGAATCTTAACTGACCACAATCTCCCTAGAATAAAGAGCATAAAGAAGCTGGGAAAAAAAATCTACCATGCTCTAAGATGATATGAATAGAAGCATAAAGCACAACGCTTCGACATAGCTGGTGGGAAACTTTATGGGGGCAGTTTGGCTCTATCTACCAAGAAAATTTTAAATTGCCTTTGTAATTCCTCATCTAGTAATCTAACTTCATAAATAATTATACACATGCACCAAAAATATACATGCGATGATGTTCATTGAAGCATTGTTCTTCATACCATAAAAACAAAACAACCAATCAATAGGAAGAATTTTAAAATCAATTATGGGTACAGTCCCACTCTGGACTCTGATACAGACAGTAAAGAGAACAAAGAAGTTCCGTGTGTGTGTTCCCTTGGGAGCACCTCTAAGACAAACAGTTTGATGAAAACAAACAAACAAAACAAAACAAAACAAGAAAAAGACCTGGAAGATATACACTGAACAGTTAAAGTGGGTAGATCCGGGGAATGGGACTGTGGAGGGAGGGGAAGGAGATGGGGAGGTTCCCTTTCACTTCATGTACTTCTGCACCATTGGATCTGTTTTCATCGTGCTTGCGTGATTTTTCTAAGTAAAAGAGCCAGGCATGCATATGGAGATGTGGCATGTCCTGATGGAGGGAGGAGGCAGCAAGCATTACTCAGAGCCTCCCACAGAAGCAACAAGGGGGGCCCACAAAGGCTTCACATCAGCTCAGCCCTAAACGACCACAGTCCAGGAGTCTGTGCTGGGGCTGCTAAAGACACTGGGCTCTTCAGAGTACAAGAGTGAGGTTTTATAATCTCTGTAAGTCACAGGGGAGATGGGCCCAGGCTACCCAGGGTGGCACAGCCAGGGCCTGGAGTACATCCCAAATTGATCTGGGTTCAAGTTCATGTCAACCTTTGCAATTGTTGGGATGACCCTGAACTGTTGCCTAGGGAGGTAGTGAGCTCCCAGTCATTGGAAGTAGTCAAGCAAAGGCAACTGCGATGGCTGAGGTGGCTAGTCTAACAGTAGTACCCTAGGTCCAATGCAATCACAAATCTGGCCAGCTTAACTCACCAGCATGTCTTAAATTCTCTTCCTTTACTATGGTGTTTCCCCGAAAATAAGCCCTAGCATGATTTTTCAGGATGCTCGTAATATAAAATAAGCCCTAATGCGTCTTTTGGAGCAAAAATTAATATAAGACCTGGTCTTATTTTCGGGGAAATACGGTAGGGCTTATTTTATATTACGAGTGTCCTGTAAAATCATGCTAGGGCTTATTTTATATTACGAGTGTCCTGTAAAATCATGCTAGGGCTTATTTTCCAGTTAGGTCTTATTTTCGGGGAAACACGGTATCTGATAGTGTGAGTTGCCATTTAGCAAATCTATATTCCTGCCTTCTGCTGTGGGTGAATAAACTTCCCTGCCCTACTGATGACACACTTGCTTTGGCCAATGGAATGTTAGTAGGCATGTTAGTAAGGCATGTGCACAGAAGCCTTAAACCACTGTGCTGTTTGCCTTGCTCTTGTGCTCCAGTAATCCTCTATGAAAAGAGCTTCCCCAGATAGCTACCACCCTTTCAGCCTGGGCCTCAGCACAAAGACTAGAGGAGCAGTCCTGAGCCTGATCCACAGTGTGGAGCCAAGCCAATGTGAAGTCTGAAGCAGAGCTGCCCAGCCAAGCCCAACCTAGACCAGCCAAATCACGGTCAGCCTGCAGAGAAGTGAGCATGAGAAGAAAGGCTTATTGTCAGCTATTGACTTTGGGGGTCGTTTGTTACACAGCATTATTGTGGCAATAGCTGACTGATACACCATCTTAGTGCAAGCTATCATCATCTCTTTCCTAAAACTACCACAACAGCCTCCTCACTGGCCTCTTCTTCTCTTCCCTCCATTCTCTACATAGCAGAAAGGAAGTCCCTTAAAAATCAGATCATGATACTCCTCTGATCAACAACAGCTCCTTCCAGCCCACTGCTCATCTTATTCAGAGTAAATCCATACATTCCTGTCCTCTGCAAGGCTCCGCATAGTCCAAATCCTAACTCATCAAACTCATTTTATGTCTATCCATTTCTGCTGGTTCCACCACACATGGTCCTGCCCAGCCCTCTCATTCCTTGAACACATAGAGCCTATTTCTCTTCAGAGTCTTTGTACTTGCTGTCCCCTCTGCCTAAAACACCATTCTTCCACGTCTTCGTGGCTGGGTCCCTAAAATCATTTGCCTGTCAATGTTAATGTCACCTCGGCAGGAAGAACTTCCCAGGGTATTCTTATGCCTCTATCCCCAACGCTTCCCCTAGCAACTTTCTATCACCTGACCCTATGACTACCTGGCAATACTGATCAATTTCCTATCTGTCTTCCTGACTATAATATAAACTCCACGAGAGCAGAGCTATTGTCTGTTTTGTTCATTGCTATAACCCTGGAACCTCAAACACTGCCTGGCACCCAACACAGCAGTCTAGCACTTAATAAATATTGGTTGGATAAATTGGTTGGATAAATAGTAGGGAATCATGAGACTTGGGGTAGAAGTAGCTTCTAGCTCTGCCTCTAACTTGCTGGAAGGCCACGGGGAAGGAGGATGAAAGTCTACAGTGTGGAAGGAGAAGAATGGCTGTTTAGTGCACCTCCTGGGGCCACATGGGGCCTTTCAGGGACAGGCAGTGTCATGCAGACCAGCAGACAAAGTAAATCTCCACCGTCTACCCTCCAACATGGTAAATTCAACGTGAGCTGCCTGTTGAGCTGGCCCTTCTTCCCCACCCTCCCATGTTGACTGTGCACCCACTATGTGCCTGACACTGTGCTTTGTTTTCAGACTAGAACTGGACTAGAACTGGACAGAAGCCAAGAAGGTGTCCCCAGGAGCCCAGGGCCCGCTAATCTCTTTAACTTTTCAATGTCTCCATCTTGCTCCACTAATTCCTTTAACTTTCCTTGCAAATGACCCCCTTGGCTTGCTAATCCCTTTAAGGTTACAAATGGGCCCCACAGAAGTGAGAATGGGTGAAGTCAGAATTCTCGGTAATGAAGTGTTTGAACTTGGATTCCTCCTGACATGTGCACTACAATGAGATGATTTTCTTCCTAATGAGATTAGGAAATTCTATTAGTTTCCAGGCTGCTGACCTGATTCTACAAGGCTGGGGCTCTAGGGCGAGACCCTCAGGGGTGTCTGCAGCTGCTGGTTTGGTGTTCCTGGGAAGCCAGACAGCCCCCCTTCCAGATGATGGCCAGGGGCTTCCCCAGACCCACCCAGAAGCTGTGGTCTGCCCCCAGTGGGTTCCCAGGACCCTCTCCTTGACTTTCTGCTCCAGAGGAGTGGGAGGGCCCCAGGCACTTTGCAATGTGCCCCAGGAGTCTTTCCTCCTTCCTGTTCAATAATTAGAATAGCAGATAATAATAATAATGACTTGAAAATGAGGCAAGTACTGGTCTAAGCATCGGGCAGATTTAACTCTTTTAATCCTTGCCACAATCTGCTGACGTGGACAGTAACTTTATTTTTGTTTTACAGATGAGGAAATTGAGGCATAGAGAGATGAATTAACCTGTGCAGAGTCTCACAGCTAGAGCAAGTGTCTGAGCTGGAGCAAAACAGGTCATTTGGCCACCACGAGCTGTCTCTGCAGCCCCACCTCCATCTTGCCGATCAAGTCTCCCTGTTCTGTGCTAGCTGCTTCAGAAAGTCTGCCCTCATCCATCTCCCTGTAGGCACTGGGGTCTGAACCCCATGTTTACCCTTTTTCTAGGTGGGCTGCTGTGGGTACTGTGTTGGGGGGCAAGCAGGGGACAGCAAGCATAGCTGATTGGGCAGTCACCAGTCTGTCAAGGGACCAGCTGAGTGAGTGATCAAAATTCTAATTGGCCTTTCATGATCTGGCCTGTCCCTCCCTGTTACCTTTCTGACAATAACTCCAACTCCTCTCCCCTTTGCTCCCTGGGTTCCAGGCACACTGACCTCATGGCATTTCCTCCGATAGGCTAGACTCATTTCTACCTCAGGGCCTTTGCACTTGCTGCTCTCTAGGCCTGGAACATGCTTTGCCCAGATGATGTAATGACAGTATCACAACATCAACATACTTATGTATGTCCTGATTGCTGCACCCATATTAGCCCATTCATTCTCTCAACAATCCTGAGTTGGAGATTTTTAATCCATTTTACAGATGAGAGACACACAGAGAAATAAAGTAACCTACCCACGGCCATTCAGCTGGTAAGCTATGAGCCGGGATTCAAACCCAGTTTATCTCCAGAATCTAGGTGCTATGCACCCTTCTCTACCACCCCTCAGAGTTTGAGAAAGCAGCCTGGCTCCCATCCTTACCTCCTTCAGATCTTTGTTACAAATGCCTCCTAATGAGGAGGGTTCCTCCCTCTTTCCTGCTTTTGTCCTCCCACAGGGCTTAGTACTTGAGCTAATACTGACTTATCAGTTTTAAAGTACTGAAATAATTCAAACTTGGTGAATGAGTGTTGCCCAGAACCTGGTAAGTATTTCTTTGTCCCTCCAGCCCTTCTCCCAGGAGCCCCTGGATTGCCTAGGGTCCAGCAGCTCTAAGGACCAACCCCTGGCACAGACAGGTTCTCCAGGACACTGGTGCTGTGCCACTGTGTGGTGTCCCAAAGCCTGGGCCTTACCAATTGCTAACTACTTAACTACAACACCTGTTTATCACCACAACACACTCCCAGAACCCAGCACACCAGGTGCTCAGTAAGTACTTGGTATTTTTGGACCTGGCACTGCTGACAAATTGGGAGACCATATCTGCCCTGGTGCTGCATTATGGGGCTGGCTCACCGTGTCTGGGGGGCGCTCCAGCATCATAGGGCGGAGGAGGTGGCTCCCTGGGGAGGGAGCCTCAGGGTCACCTGCCCCCAGCAAGGAGACCACTCCGTTGCAGTCCACGGTACTGTTCCTTTTGCCATTGAGGGCATGGCCGGGAGCCGAGGTCCCAGGGCTGGACTGTGCCTGGGCACTAGGCCGGCGCAGGGGCCAGGGCACCAGCAGTGACGTGCGGTGGCTCTCGCTGTCTCCTGCCGTGCTGTTTTCATCATCTGCAAAATCTGTCTCAGAACCCAGGTCTCGCCGGCGAAAGGTGAAAATGCTCCCACGGCTGGAACGTGGCTTCATGGAGTTCCTGCTGAGGCCGTGGGTGATGCTCAGACGATTCTGAGGGCACGGAGAGAGAAGACATGACCAAGACAGCTTTTCAAGTGCTCCTAGCCTATCTCTTGTGGCATCAGCCCCAGCTCAGCTTCTTGGAGCTTTGAGGATTTTATTAGCCACACGGAACTAGGAGTTCAGGGAACAGGTGTAGGGTGTGAGCAATCCTGGGATCTCTGCTCACCTCGAGCTTGTTTCTTGGTGCTTTGAGACTGAAGCTCATCTAGGCCTGAAGGTAGGGCTAAGGCTTGGCAGAGGAAGAAGAAGCAGGAAGGCTCCCGCTATGCCGATGAGCCCGGCATGATCAGGACCTACCTGGGACAGTCATTCATGCCCCTCGCTCATTGGGCATGGTGTTGGTCTCCTACCAATCCACACTCTGAGAATGGTCATGGGAAACAAGAAGGACTGCAAGGGGGCTCGAGGATGGCTCAACCATGGGGGCTGTGAAAGAACCAGGGGCCTAGTATGATGGGCTTCTGATGCCAAATCCACCCTGAAAGGGCCAGAGCCACGGCCGGGGATTACCATTGCTCTGGGACCATCCTCCGAGTCGGACTTGGGGAACCTGTCATCCTCACACTCCTCCGTCCCTGAAGACATTCGTTTTCTTCTCTTGCTCCTTCTCTCATAGGGGATTACTGGGGCCAAAGGGGACATCTCCAAGGAGCTGCGGGACACTGTGTCCAAACCCCTGATGGCAAGGGCCTGGAAAAGGGTGGAAGAAGGGAAGTTTTGGTCATTGAGACTTTGGCTAAGACAGGACAGGCAACTCTCAGTGTCTCGGTTTTTCCCATCAGTAAGTGGACTTCCACACCTACCCTTAGGGTTTCCTTAGAGTTCTCATGACATTTTTTTCGCTTTCCTTTTCCCAAATCCCGAGATACAAACTGTTTTCTGTTCTCCACGATGAATCGTTTCCACAAAGTGACGGCGGATACTACCAACCACCTGGGCTCAAGGAGCCAATTTTCCCCATTTCCCTGACCAACTTTTCTCGGGATTCGGGAACGGAAAAGCGGAAGAAATTCCCGATAACAGGCAGGAATTCCCGCCCGGAAACCCTAGGGTAAATAGGAAAAATGTCTAAGAGATACATTGTGAGTAGTACGTTTATTTCCCATTGTGGGTATCACTGGGTTCAAGGAGCCGATTTTCCCGATTTCCTGACCAAGTTTTCTTGGGATTCAGGAACGGGAAAGCGAAAAAAATTCACGAGAATGGGCGGGAATTCCCACCTAGAAACCTTACCTACCCTCAAACAAGGGCATCAGGGAGAGATAAGCTCAGACAGACCCAGGATGTTTTGAGAAAGATCAAAGTCCAGGGAGGAGGAGAGTAGCTGCTGATGTGGACAGCTCTTGGAAGAGGGGAGTATGGGGGACAGGTGGAAGAGGTTGTTCATGAGCAGAGGAAGTGACAGCACTAGAGGTCAGCAGATCTTCTAGAAAGTTTGGCTGGCCAAAATGGGCGCTGTGGGAGGTGGCATGAGGCAGTGAGAAGAAAGTAGATGTCCACAGCCTGGCTTCCAACAGGCTTGCTCTATAGATTGCCTCCAGAACCCAGTGTGTGTGGAACTCTGGGTAGCCAGGGCAGCACTGCCACTGCTTATTTTCTGAGCTGACTCAGGCCTCTGACCTTGGACCTTCCTCACTGCTCCACCAGAAGGCATCCCTGACCAGGATAACTATGTCCATGGACACATGGACCTCTTTTATCCAGCATACACTACATTCACAGGAACCATCTTACCCAGTAGGCACCATATTTACCCAGCAGGCATCACATTTATCTACCATGCATCTCATTAGTAGACAGTCTTTATGCAGCAGGAACCAAATTTTCACCCAGCAGACATCAGCTTTACCCAGCTGGCACCACACCTCCAGGCACCAGCTTTACCCAGCTGGCACCCTCTGTCAGGTGAGGGCTTGGTCTGGAGGCTCCTTGGCTGTACCACTCACCCACCTCATGCTCTTTCTTGAGCATCTCCATGGCCTCTTGGAATCGCTTTTCCTTTTCCTCTGTCTCAGCGATGGTGGCTTGGTTCTGCTCCTCGTAGGCCATGGCGACCACAGCCAGGATCAGGTTCACCAGGTAGAAGGAACCCAGGAAGATGACAAGCATGAAGAAGATCATGTAGATCTTCCCTGCGGACCTCAGGGTCTGGGGAGCAAGGGACAGATGTCATCCCCACCGAGGCCCCTTCTAGGTCATGGTCATGGTATTTCCAAGCTGCCCAGTATGGCTGTGCCAGGGGTTCAAATGACCACAGCCTGGGGAAGGGGTAGAGAATGTCCCATCTCTAAAGAGAAGTGTCCTAACCTACAGAGAATGACCTACATACAGGGGGTGGTGTGCCACCCACAGACGGAGGCAGAGAGTCACAGTCCACAGAGGAAATGTACCTACAGAGGGGACTATTCCATCACATAGGGTGGAGGAGTGTCCCACTCTCAGAGCATAGAGTGTCCTATATGAAGGGATGGGTACTTGGTCATCAGCAAAAAAGAAGTTTCTTTACTTGCTGAGCCCCCATCTCTCAGGTGCAAGGGTCCCTGGCCCCTGTCCTCTGCCCTTCCTGAGCTCTTGCCAGTGAAAAAGCTGCTGGGGCCGCTTCTGGCTAGCAGAGCCTGGTTCCTGGTGTGGGGTCCTGAGCCTGTTGCTGGTGTCCCTCTGCTGGCCCGCGCACCCACGCACCTGCTGGTAGAGGCGCTCCCAGCAGTCCTGCGTCATCAGGCGGAAGAGCGCAAGGAACGCCCAGGCGAAGGAGTCGAAGCTGGTGTAGCCGTGGTCAGGGTTCTCGCCTGCCTTTAGGCACCGGTACCCCTCAGGACACGACCTGGAGCCAGACATGCAGGCTGTGTCTCATGCTGTAAGGGAGCCTCTGCCCCGAAGACCCCTGACTTGTCTGCCTGGGCAGCCAGCGTATGCCCCATTGCTTCAGGCCACCACGCTGCTGGGTCCTATTTCAATGACTTTTTATGTTGCGCCTCTACCCTGGGACACCACCTCCTTTTTCTACCCACCTGTATTCTGCTAGGCTTAAAACCAGCCACCTTCTGCCCACAAGACATACCATTCCAGCTGCTGACTTGCCTCTCCCCTCGCAGCCTGGCTCACATCGCTTCCTCTGCTTGCCCACCCCACGGAGAGCGAGCATAATGCAGGCACACAGGGGAGCAGTGAGGCTTGGCTCAGCTGAACAGGATGGAACCCAGGGCAAAGGCTGGGCCGTGGAACCAAGGGATAACTCTAGGGTGGACGGCTGGGGCCTGGCCACATCTGGAGAACGGGCCCATTTGCATGACCGGCACACAGGTGCAGTGAGGCAGACCCATGGTTCACCATGCTGGAGGAGACAGCCTCTCTCCCAGAGAGGGAGCGCTGGGCTGGATTCGTGCCTGCTTGCCGTGCATGAGAGAGAAGGGGCAAGGGGGACTCAGCAAGTGGGAGGGTGCAGCCACGGGGCCTTGCTAATGTCCTAAGACCCTCCAGACAATCTCTTTAGTGACGGGAAGGGCTCTGGAACTTCATATTCAGAGATGTGGGACCACAGCCTCACAGAGCACCTCCCCCACCAGGTGAGCCTATGTGCCTCCTCCCCCTCACAACCTATATACAGCACAGTCACACTGGCCCAGACTCCAGTGCACACAGTGCACTGGAAGCTGCCATGGCTACGGGGCAGTCTGGGTACCACTCAGGCTGCAGGTCCGGGGCCTGTATGCCCTGCAGGAGAGTCCAGGCTGCTGGTGGAGGCTATACTCACTGCTGACCCATGGAGAGATCAGCAGAGAGGGAGTGAAGACCGAGTGAAAGGGAGCAGCCCTGGGGGGCTTCTGGAAAGGAATGGAGCTAGGGTTGAGCTAGTGGGGGGCCCTGCAGGGCCTCCTGGGCTGTCCCCCAGTCCTGCCCCATCTTCTGGACTCTGTTCGTCCTCTCTGCAGAGCTATACCCTCATCCCATTCTTTAACTTTACCCCCTTCGCAGCTGTCTCCCTTGTGGTGCGGGTGGGGTAGAGGAGCTGCCAGGGGCCTGGCAGGGGAGGAGGCAGGGGGAGGTCTCGCTGTCCCTGGGGTCAATGGCAAAAACTGAAAGCACAATCAGTTGAGAAACCACCAGGAGACTCCCTGGGATGGGCGAGGTGGTCCTGGGGGGGTGGGTGCCACATACCCCGCATCAGAGCTGTTCCCACACAGTAACACATCGGAGGTGCCATTCTTAAGCAGGTAATTTTCTGGAAGAGAAACATCCGGCGGTGAGGGGCATGTGTGGCCCAGGCTCCTGGGTTCCCGCCTTGCACCCAGGGCTTTGGAGGGTAGAGACACCACTGTGGTCTTCCCACCTCCTGCTGCCCCTGGCCTGTCCCCACCCTCTGTCCAGGTCTGAGGCAACTCCAGTTGCTTCCCTGGCCTTCCTCCCGCTACTCCTCAGATGTTCAGCTGCCAGTGTCCCCAATACTCTCAAATGACTCCGGAAGCTCCCACAGGGAATTTGTGTACCCAGCACCAAGCCACTCAGGGGGGGTCAACCAGGGCCAAGAGAGGCCCTGAACTAGGATGCAGGAGTCACTGACAGAGTCCCAGTTTGGCTACTGAGTCACTGGGTGGCCTTAGGCTACTGCCCAGCTCTGTCTGGACACAGTTCCTTATGTATAAGGTGGTAGAAATAATGGCTGCCAGTCACCATGGCCATAGTGTGGTCTGTTCAGACAGGGCTGGGGCCAGACCAGGTGAGTCCCACCTGTCAGTCCCCATCACTCACCACTACCTGCCTTAGTCTCAGGCAGCAGCTCTCAAAGTGTGGGCCCTGGACCCGCAGCATCGAGCATCAACTGAGAACGGGACAGAAAGGTCCTGAGGGCCAACCCAGACCTACTGACTCAGAAACTCTGGGGGATGGGCCCGCAGTCTGTGTGTTCCGAAGGCCTCCTGGGGACTCTGGTGCACACTGGTTTTGGAACCAATGCTATGTGGCCACAGCCGAACGATAAGCAAATTTCCTCATTGAGATTCTGTCTATGTTTCTTTTTCCAAAGTGGATTGCTGGTGCATGTAAGAGGCCCTAACTTCAGAATGGCCCTCAGGGTCCTTGTGGCCTGGAATCTGGCCTTGTACCAGTGTCTCCCTTTGGTCCAGACTGATGCCACTACCCAACAGAGGTGTTGGCCATCTGCCTGGACAATGGAAGTGTAAACCTTGGGGCAGTGAAACAAGACTAGCTCACATGACTTTGTGCAATCACTGAGCTTGTCCCGTCCTTCTTGCGGGGCTCTGGGGAGCATGTGTACGGAATTAACATTTTTGCAAGGAACCCAGAAATCAACTGAAAAATCACATGGGGCCTCCACTCTGAAGCTTCACTCTTTGTCCCCAGCTCTTTGTCCCACCCTTTCTTAAGCTAACACTCCTCTCTCTGCGGGGAAGATGGTCTTCTTACCACTCGTGACACTCTAGGGTTAGTCCCCCTACCAAATGTCACAGCTGCTGTCCCCTGTCTGGCTCTCCATTGAACCCCATCCTTCCTGTTCAAGCATCATCTCCCCATCTAGCCTGACAACTCACGAGGGCAGGCCTTAAATCTTGTCCCCTTCTGTCCTCTCTTGGAGCCCAAAGGGCAGGGGCTGGAGCCCCTGAGCACACAGCTGGTTCTCCGGGGGATCAAGCAGGGTTTGAATGACCCTGGATGAAGGCCTGCCCTCTGGTGAGGCCTGTGTGGGAGGTGCTGGGGGCCCTGGACACTTCACAAAGCCCTGCCCGGGGCCGCAGGGCGAGTCCGCACCTGAATTGTTGAGGTAGAGGTCCAGTGATTCCCAGACCTGGCCATCGGCCTCCACAGAGCCGTTGGTGCCGTTGAGCTCCGTGAAGTTCCGTACACACTTGTGCCGCAGGTTGCCCATGAAGAGCTGCAGGCCAATGAGGGCAAAAACGCTGAGGCAGAAGACCGTGAGGACCATCACGTCAGCCAGCTTCTTCACGGACTGGATCAGGGCCCCCACAATGGTCTTCAGGCCTGGGGGCGGCAGGAATAAGCATGGGGTCACCGAAAGGCACTGTGCTCCCTGCTCCCCTGGGTGGGGGCAGGCCTGAGGGGGTGCTGGGCCAGGCGGGCAGCCATGAGGTGGGGGCAGAGGGAAGGAGGCCTCTCTTGGGCTTTTCAGACCAAAGTCCCCTCTCCTCTGCTGATATCCTAGGGCAGGAGTCCAGTCTGGTCGTGCATTTCCCGAGGGTCCAGTCCTCTTTGCTCTCCACTAGCTAAATATATGACACAGGTGTGGAAAATGCCCTCAAAGACTGTCCCCCTCTGGTTTTGTCCCCAAGGTATGCCAGGCCTGCCCCTTGAAATGCAGCCTACGGAAAGCAGACCGAGGTTAGGCCCATTCCAGGATGATGGAACCTTGATCCTGAGATGGGGAGAGACACAGCCATTCCTGGTGGGGAAGATACTGCATGTGCTGGGGGGTTGGAAAGGCCATGGTGGTTAATGTCCTAAGGGGCCTGTTCTGGCTCTGCCCCCCGCCCCTTTGGGAAAGGTTCAGGGGAAGGGGAGGAGTTGACCTATATTGCATTTTCCTCCTCTGCCTTCTCTGTCCCTCTGGGATCCATCCCACCCCGTTCCCCAAAGCAAAGGCCATGATTTGTTAGTTGCACGGCCCAGCTCCCTGCAGAAGCCAGCGCCACACAGCAGAGTGACAGAAAAGCACGTGTAGACACATTCGGTCTGACACTTTAGCTACTGTCCTATGACATGTTCGAGCAGAGCATGGGGAGCGAGGGGGCTTCCCTGCCAGCAGCAGGGCCCTGCCCCACTCAACCACCCCCACACTACCCCCACAAGCGGCCAAATCTCAGATTAAGCTCCATCCATCCATCGTCCAGCCGGTTAATGTGTTAGGAGCACCCGTGGCAGCTGTGCCGGAGGCTGCTGTGCCCATGACCCAGAGACACGGAGGCAGCTATGGGCAAACACGGGAGAGGGAGAGGAAGTCCCCACCATGGTGCCACTAATGCTGCCGTCTGCCCAGGGCTCAGAGGCACTCAGCACTCTCTGTGGAAATTGTCCCAGCAGATGTTGGCAACTGCTTGGGCAGTGGGTGGACCTTGCAGGGGTCTGGGCAGAGTGGTGGTGGTGGTAGGAGTCACGAGCCCCTTGTAGTCCAGCTCTCTCATCTCTAGTGGAGGTTCTAGAACCCCTAGGTGGACACACTGGTTCTGCCCACCAGACCCGGAGACGCTGGCCACCGCGTGGCGAGTGGTGGAGGACAAAGTGAGGAGTGGTAGGCAGCAGCTTGCATACCCAACTGGACTCTGCCTCAGCTGTTAAGCGAAAGCGTCTTTGGTCTAAGGCCCAGCAAGGCACCTCCTGGTCTGTGGAGACTCCGTGGGGACAGTTGGTGAGCACAGACCCACGCCTTTAGTGTTTCTCACACTGATGACACAGTTCGCGTCAGGCAAGATGACCATGAAATAATGGGATTCTTTCTCAAAAGACCCAGCAAGCGATGAGTCCTGGGGGATCAAATGGAAAATTCTCCTGCCACTGAAGTTCTCACTGGCTGGGCGAAGAGCCCTCGGAAACCAATCATTCTGATTTCATTCCCATTTTATGGGCAAGGAGACCAAGGTCTGGAGAGGGCCAAGCTATGTAGAACTCAGATTCGGTGACACCTCCTCCAGTGGGCCTTCCATAATGTGGACCACAGCATTTTTCTAATGAGCACTTTCAGGGTCTGCTGTGTGCGGCCTCACTGCTGTGTGCGGCCTCACTGTGTGCTGCCTCACTGCTGTGTGCGGCCTCACTGTGTGCTGCCTCACTGCTGTGTGCTGCCTCACTGTGTGCTGCCTCACTGCTGTGTGCTGCCTCACTGTGTGCTGCCTCACTGGGTTGCTGGCAGCTTAAAGTTGAAAGAGATCCAAAGGGGTTGGGGTGAGGTTGGTGGGCTTCCTCCTTCTCCTCAGGACTGAGAAATATTTTCCTTTTTCATCCATTCTTATAAAACAGACTGGAACGTGCCTTTCCTTAACTGCTGTGGTCCGTGTGCTTATCCAGTCTCGTGGGGTGTGTGCTGTGAGGTTGTCCCTGGGACCCTAGAAGACAGACCCTGAGACTTCTGAGCATGTATGTGTTTGTCAAGGCAAATGCCGTCTGTCTCAATGGGGGCAGCTCCATGTGAGTGGCTGGGGACAGACAGTCCCACTTGCTACTGGCTCTTAGCAGGGGTTTGGCCCCTCGGGGAAGGCATGGAGGACAAGTGGCCGTGTGCACATCCTAGAGTGAGTTCGGAGGTCAGAAGGAACATTCCGAGGCTCGGTGTGAACACAGCATTAAGTGGAGGTTCCCATTATAAGATAACAAACCCCACCATGGGGAGTCTGAACGCCCCCAGGGAGCTCAGAGCAGGGCCCCTGCCTTCCTGGGGGCAGTAACAGCCAAAGGCAGGCCCAGGGGTCAGGACCCACTAGCTTTCCAAACCAGGAGTAGAGACAACCATATGGGTCCCTGAGTTCTTCCCTCAGCTCTGCCACCTCTCCAGAACAGCGGCGTGCGACCTGTCTCCAGCTGCCTTCTTAAAAGAAGTGCCTTCTCCAGTTCTGAGAGCGGCTGCATTCAGAACACGCTCTGGAAGCAGCCTCGGGAAACTGCCCTCTGGGCTCTGAAATCATCAGACGTCTTTTGAGAGCTTTCCTGGATGGATGGGGTTGACTGACTTTCTAGAGAGGCCATCTGGGCTTAGAAGATTTCCGGGTACAATTGCCAACATCTGTCAGGGAGAATTTCTTCCTGAGGCTACCATGCATGGTTTGCTAAACCTCTACCGCACCGTGCAGCGAGGGCAGTTAGACGCCAAGGCCAGACGACACCTGTCCACAGAGTACGCTCCATTTCACAAAATGGGGCTGGGGCTCCAGCTGTGCATAGATCACCAGCAGGGTCCCAAGGCAGGGACTGGGCACTCAGTCATAAAAGACGAGGCCGGAGTTTTCCATTTTTGTTCTGGGTGTGTTTGTGGTATCCTTACCAGAGGATGATGCTTCAGGTGGAAGCAAGTTACACACAAGCTTTTAGCTATTCAAATAGCGAAGTTCAGTCTGGGAAAGAAATCACTATCTTGGGAAGAATTTGCGTTCTGTCCAGGACCTGCCATGGGGTGCTCTACACCCTCTGGTGTCTGTGAGAGTGGGTTTTGAGGGGACAGCCGTGTCCACTGGCGACTGCTCCCACACCCAAGCTCTGGGAAAGGTATTCTGGTGACAGGCACATTCGAGGGGCCTTCCTGAGGGTCGCTGTGGCTCCCAGGTGGCTGGAAATTCCCTCCAGCCTTGGCGTTTAACCTGATTTTCACCTGAAATGACTGATATAGTTTTCAAGGCCCGGAGGACTCGGAAGGTGCGTAAAGCTGAGACATTGCCCAGGTCCACAAATTCAGTTGTGTATCTGTAACGAGGGAAATTCATACACGAGACAGTGACAACACGCCAGGAAGAGACACACAGTGGTGGGGGGAGGGGGAGGGGAGACAGAGAGAGAGTCACTTGTAGCTGAGATCTGAGAGGCAAACCTGGGCATCTTACCTGGGATAACTGAAATAGTTTTTAGAGCTCTCAGGACTCTGAAAGTTCGAAGAGCCGACAAATTGCCTAGTTTTATATTTTCTGATACATACCTGCAGAATCAAACCACAGTTATTGGGAATTACAAAGCAGCACCTGAGTCTGCCCTCCCGGCCAGCCCTCTCCCTTCTCCCCCTCCCACAGGGAGGGCTGTGGAGGGCCCGACACCGCCCCCTCCCCAGATTTCCGTCCTGATCTCAACCCTCTTGACATGGAGAACTCAGTAAGGGTCCCTTTAGGATGTCCACACAGCAAGCCCCCAGGTGGCTTTCTCAGTGATGGTCTGGTGAACATCCAGTGCCAGGAGGCAACTACTCTGCCACACTCCCCACAAGACTGGGGACCATGACATGAAACCATGTAGTGAGGTCTGAGGATGGGGACACAGCGGGGCGAAGAGGGAAAGTATTTTCCGGGAGGCACTGGCCAGGTGATAGAGGAAGCAGGTGGGTTTCCGGTCCTAGGTTTGCTTTGCGTCTTCTGCAGTCAGTGATCCGCTCGTGCCTGGCTGCTCGGATCCACGGGATCCTGAAGCCCTGGCCGAGACCACCACGAAGGTGTGGCTGGGTCTCTGAGCGCTGCCCTTCTCCTTCCAACCACAAACTGCGAGGAGGCGCTCAGGAGTCTCTGATGTCAGGAGGTGGAGGCAACCTGAGTACTCAACCGGAGAAGCAGAGTTCCCAAGGTGATGCTTTCGAAGATGAGAAGGGACGTTGCCTGAACATTTAGTTCCTTGACTAGTCACAGGCAGTGGCCAACACAAGAAAAGAGCAGGATGTGGGGTCCTAGGCGATCTGGCCCCTCCCCCATGAGTCCACTCCAGTCTCACCCCAAGACCCTTAGTGTCCCCCAAGGAAGGCCCTGGATCTCCAAAGGAGTGATATCTGGAGATGAGCAGCTTTCGGGGTCTGCTTGGGCCTGAGTGACACTCAGCAGGGTTGAGTGGCTGTGGGGCTCCCTCCTGCACCTTGGACAATTGTCCATCCATGGCCTCCACAGGCACAGGGGGAAGGAGACATCTCTGGGAGGCAGGGACCTGCCCAAGCAGAGTGTGAGGACACGTGTGGATGGGCCACATGACCAGGATGTCTGAGAGATAGAAGGACAGTGTGTGACCAGGGCCATCGGGACAATGGCAAGTGACTTGTGATATTTAACCAAAGGCTTCGCATCCAGGGTGTCTGACATTTAACCGAAGGTGATGTTTAACAAAGGACAGTGGACTCAGGACGTCTGATGTTTAACCAAGTGTGTCTGACTTGGTGCCCGCGTGATGTCAGACCCAGGACGTCAGCCCAGCGACACCGAGTGAGTGCCAAGGGTGGGAGGACAGTGCAGCTGGACTCACTCTGCCAGTCTGTCTGGACCTCCAGCTTCCTCCACCCGACTCAGAGCTCCTGAATCTGCCCTCAGGCTTGGGTGTCTACAGGGAAGGACTTGGCAGGCTGTGTCAAAGGACTCAGTGTCCTGGGGTCCGCAGGGTCCTGTCTGATCCAGCTCTGACATTGGGTTGACACCAGCTTACTCTACGTCCATTCATGGGCCCTTCCATCGTCATGGGGCCCTGTGGACCCTGCCCGCTCCCTCCTAACTCATCACATCCCTTCAGAGATGGGAAGTCAGCAGAGCGTTCCTTCTGGTCACACAACAGATCGTTTCTGTGGTGTGATTTCCATTGCATCCCCTGGACTCAAGTCAGCTTATAAATCTTCCTCCAGTGCAGCCATCGGATGCAGCCCCATCTTGCAGTGGGAAGCAGAAGTCACCTTCCTTGTTCTGGCCCATACATATATATATATATATGCCTATTAATTTGGTCCAAGCTCTCTCTCAGCCTTGGATGTTTATTCCATTCTCTTTTATGGTTCAGAGGCTCAGGCCACTCTTCCACATTCTTCTCTCAGGCTTGGACTCTCTGTCCAGATGTGGTGCTGCCATGAGACTGTCAGGTTGAACCTAGGACACTGCCAATGTTGCCATCGCATGGAAGCCATGGTTTTTCACTGGCTGGTTGCTCTGGGCCCAGTTTCCTGCTGCTGGTTGAATGGGTGTGGCCTGGGAAAATAGCTTTTCTTGTTTGGGACGTTGGTTTCAAGTCTGTGTCTTCCGGTTACAGGGAGTGAGGGGAGCACTGTGCAGACCAGAGAGGGAACCAACTGTCCTTGCTTCTCCCCTCCTGTCACGTACAGACATTGTCTGTCCCCTGGTGCTTTCAGTGAAGTGGATTCTACCTGTCTGCCTGGCCATGCAGAACCTGCCTTCCCCCACGCCCTCAGGGTTCCCAGCACAGACAGTACTTGCCCTCCATTGGTCACCTGCCCCCCCAGCAGCTGGTTCTGAGCTCAGAGAAGCCGAGATCCCCAGATCCCAAGGTGTGTGCTCGCACAGGCTGGGAAAGCCAGCCCAGTGGCTGAGGACAGAAGAGAGGCTGCTGGTCGTGTTGGTGAAGTCTGCACACATGTGGGAGAGCAGTCCTACAGAGGAAGAAGTCTTGACCGTGGGGCACAGCGCTGGATGAGGGCATGGTGTGTCTGTGACCCTGGCTGTGAAATGAGGGCTGTTGACTCTTACTAGACTCAGAGCCTGGGCCAGGATGCTCCCCATGTTGGGGTCCTAGGCCCCAGCAAGGCCTCTCTGGGGCCCTGGAGTGTGGCCAGGCAGCAGAGACCCGTATCTGTATCAGCAGTAGCGAGGTGAGGGTGGGGGCTGGCGTGGAGCTCTGCCCCTCAGGCTGGCAAAACGTTCCTCCAAGCCATTCTACTCTTTCTGCCAAGGCCAAGCTGCTGGGCAGGGGCAGACAGTGGGGCGGGGGTGGGGGCGTGGGCCCTGACATGGAAAGAGCAGAGGGTGGTAGGTGAGAATTCCACCTCATTACACCAGCCCCAGGGCAGAGGGGCCTTTTTTGGAGGCTGAGTAACCATGAGGAAAGACAGACACTGGCCTTCTTCTGGCCCCACCCTTACCGTACTGTGCAACCCTCCCATTCAATGCAGATGGCCCCTCCTGGGCTGCTAGGCAGAGGGTACAGCCAGCACTTTAGATACTGCATGATTGCCACCCTCTTCTCTCTGCTTTCCCCCCCTTCCCCTCCAGGTTTGGTTTCCATAACAACCCCAGAAGGTAGGAGGCTGTGCTAACTAGCAGGTAATGCCCAGCTGGGAGGGGGCCAGAGGAAAAGCTCTGGCTGGAGGGCTGCAAGCTGAGGCTGTCGGGTTTCGGGCCACCCCCTCCAACCCTCCCACAGACTCTAAATTGGGAGGAGGTGGGGGATCAGGTCGAAACCCGGCCAGAAACATCAGACTTGGGGTGCCTCTCACGGTTATGAGCTAGGAGACTTGGTGTTAGTCCCAGCATTGCTGCTGGCTCATTCTATGATTTTGGGCAAGAGCAGCCTCTCTCTGAGCCTCAGTTTCTCCATCTGTAAAATAGAGGTGAGATTGGGAGTTTCATTGATTAGAACTTTTCTGCCACTTACGACTCCTTCGGTGATCCTAGGAGTCGCCTGTTATTGAACCACGTTGGCTATAGCAAAATGCATTTCACTGCATTACCATGGCAGTAGCTAATTTTTTCATAAGGTATAATAGAATCCCTGTCAAAGCTGCTGGGCCCATGCAGCCCAGGGCACACGGCTGACATTCCACTGAGTCCCTGCAGCCCTAGGAGAAGGGAGGGTGCCATTTCTGTGAGACATTCACAAATGTGGAAATAGTCTGGTGGCCTCTGAGGCCCTGTTCTGCTTTGTCACCCCGGGTTCTTGCACAGAGTGAAGGCGGGCAGGCCTCGGTGAGAGGAGAACACACCTGCTCTGTGATTCCAAGTGGAAGTAGCAGGTCCCTGTGGAACCCCATAGGGATAGAGACCAGGCTGCTCCCCTAAGAGAGGACAGGAGGACTTGCTGAGGGCCTGAGGTCATGCAGAGCATTTCCCAGAGTCATGGGCTGACGACAGGCCAGAGCCTGGTTCCCGCTGTCCCACAAGGGGCCCAGGGTGGCACCTTTTCCAGGGCTGGGGCATCCAGGATGGGAAGGTAGGGAAGGTAGGAACGGCTCAGCCAGGCGCTGTGTCTTCAGCCGTGGAGCCTCTTTCCTGTGATACCAGGCCCTCACTGCGCCTTTCCTGTAAGGCACCCTGGAGCCTGGGCCCAGCAGCCATCCTACTCATTCCCAAGTCAACGCAACCTCCCAGCTCCCTCTCTCCTCAGACCTCAGAGATGTTCTCAGCTAATGATCGTGCTTCTTATCACTGAGAAAAATAGAAGCAATCAGAAGAAAAATTATTTCTCTCATCATCCACTCTATCCATCCACCTCCGTCTCCACCCGAACTTTTGCCTTCCCTGTTCTTAAGGCCACTGCGCCTTTAGGCCCTGGGTTCCCCCAGCTGCGGCCAGCTTCAAGGGCTTCTCTCCTGCAATTCCCCATCGCCCCCACCCTCCACCGTCAAACTTCCCTCTCCTGGATCCCTCCCCTCAGCCTGCAAAGACACCTCCCTTCTTTAACTGTCCGTTCACCCATCTTCCCCTCTGGCCACCACCTTATTTTCGAGCCTGTTTATAGCAAACTCCACAAAACTGGTGTCTCTACTCGCTCCGCCTCCCCTCCGCCCGCTCTCTCTTGAGCCTCTCTCATCAGGCGTCCATCCTCCACTCCTCTGGAACCTCTCTTGTCAAGGTCATCAGTGATGTTCACGTCGTCCTCTCCAACAGTCCCATCTTCGTTCTCGCCTTCCTCAGCCACCTCGCGTTATCTTTCAAGTTGAGTCACGTCCCTCAGTTGGCTTTTTGGGACAGTGCTCTCTCCTGGTTTCCCACCACCCACCCTGGCAGTTCCCTCCAGTCTTCTTCCCTCAATCCTCTTCTTTCTTGACGCTGAGACGTCGGAGCGTCCCATGGTACGGTCTCCAGGCAGCTTCCCTTCTCTGGCTAACTTACTCCTGGATGATCTCATCTGGTCTCTTGGCTTTAAATACCACCTGCACCCTAATGGCTTCTAAATTTATATCTCCACCTCGGACCTCTTTCTTGAGCTCCAGGCTGGAATATCCAGTTGCCAACTCAATGTTTCACCCTGGATGCTTTCAAATAATACATTCCAAACTGGACTTTTGGTTCCCTTCCTCCGGCAGCCAGCTCCTCCTTCCCTTTTCCATTTCGACAAACGGCAACACCATTCATCCAGCTGCTCAAGCCAGAAACTACCCTGAGGCCTCCTGTCAGCCCTACTTAACACAGTATATCCAGACTACGACCACGTCACTCACCTTGTCCACCTGGACCCTGGTCCCAGCCGCCATCCTCTCTCTCCTGGCTACAAAAACAGCCTCCCAACTTCTGTGTCTTCCACCCTCACTCCTTTCATCTGCTGTCCACACAGCAGCTAGGGTGATCTTTGCAGAACGTAAATCAGATCATGTCGCTCCCTATTCTTACCCGCTAGTGGCTCCCATGACACTTGGCTCTTGTCACGGCCTGTAAGGCCGCACAGCCTGTCCCCCTCCACCACGCTGCATCTTCCTGTCCCATTACTCTTTCTCTGGCTCACTCAGCTCTGCCCAGGCCTAAATCTGCACTGGACTTGGGGCAAGTGGTAACCTCTGAGCCTCAGTTTCTCCATCTGTAAAATGGAAACAGCTACCTAGAAACAGAGGCTCTGATGCCTTTTCTAACTATCAGGGTTTCCATCTACCTTGAAAGTGCCCCATCAGCAGGTCCCTCTTTCTCTTCCCTCCCTCACAGCACAGCTGAGGTCAGGACTGCTTATGTTTGGGGTTAAAAAAAGACTTTATCATAAATAGGTGGATTCTGTGAATCCAAGAATCATAGAAAGTAGGCGCTAAACTGAACCTCTGATACCCCCTAGGCTAACCACCGTCCTTTCACAAGTGGGGAAACTGAGGTTCTGCAAGAGCAGGAAGTACAACCCTCACCAGCTCTGCTCCTTGCCAAGGTGCAGTGCCCAGCCCTGCACGCAGTGGGTTCTCCACACATATCAGGCTTTCAGGAAGGATTTGATGACTGAGCCTGTGATCACAACTCCTGCATGGAAGGCCCATACTGATCAGTGCCCACCAGGAGACAGCACCCGTTGCCTAAGACATCCAGAGTTTCAACCCAACCCCTCAGTGAGGGTCTCCTCCCCGGTGAGGAGGGGGGTTTGAGCCTGCGTGGCAGTAGGTCAGAGGTCACGTTCACTTTCTGGAAGGCTCCCTGTATGTCCTTGGCATTAGTTTTCTCATCTGTAAAATGGGGGTAAGGAACCCCCATCCAGCCTACTTCTCTGGCTGGTGTGAGGACCCACTGGATCATGTCAGTGACTAGGTACCTTAAAATGTGCCAGGCATGGAGTCTATGAGTGGAGAGCAGACGTGCTGGTGGGCCTGGCATGAGATCCTGGGGATACTTGGTCACCTCTCCAGGCCCCTTCTCTCCCTTTACTAGTTTCATTCTTAATCACCTTGGAATCCAGGTTGCTGTTCAGTGGTCCAGAGATTTCAGGCTATAAGATTTGGTTTCCCTTGGTGGAAAGGGCAGAGAGTGCTAAACCAGAATCTTAATGGTGTCCTTTGAGCACAGGGCTGCCATGGAGCCACAGAAGAGCCAGCAGACCTGACCACGATGGCCCGCCTGAGCTACTGAAGACCATTTCTCCCCACCAGAATGAGCTGAGGGTCTCCGTCCCGTCTTCCTCCTGCCATAGCAGGAAGGTGGGCTGTTCTATAGCTCTATGCCAGGGTGGTGCACTTGCCCCTCAGGTGGCCTGGCCTGGCACAGTTCAGCACAGCGCGCAAGATACTTACGCCATGACAATCACGCTGAAGTCCAGCCAGTTCCATGGGTCCCGAAGGAAGGTGAATGCTTGCAGGCAGAAGCCTCGAGCCAGAATCTTGACCAGAGACTCAAAGGTGTAAATGGCAGTGAAGGTGTACCTGGAAAGGAGAGACCGGCGGGGTTCTCAGGGAGGTGGAAGCCCACGGGCCAGCTTAGCCAGGTCCCCCACATGGCACGAGCCCTGTGCAGCCCCCCTCTCTCAAGGGGCCCTGAGACCAGGCTCTCTGCAATGCCCCCACAGAGTTGGAATAGAGGGCTGGAGCTTTGTCTCAGACCTCTGGCTAACTAACCCATCTTCCCATTTGTTTATCCAGCATTACCAAGTGACATCCATGGACCCATCTGAAACTCTATCTTCTCTCTCTTGGTTGTCTTGAGGTAAGGACCCCCTCCACTTATCTCCTCATTCCAGTCCTGGGAGTCCACGTACATAGGTATGTGGTGGCCACTGGATCTGCCTCACAAGGCAGTAAGGACACTCAGAGCCATGGCCCCTTGCCTTTGTTTGTGGGTCCTCAGCAGCTAGTGAGGAGAGCATGGTCCATCCTCAACTGTCTACAGAAGAGGTGGGTACAGCTGTCTATCTTGAGCTTAGAAAGGGGATTGACGTTCTAACACTTGAGGCTGGGTGGGGGGCTGTTCTCTCTGCCTGGGGCAGCCTAAAGAATCCCAAATGCCTGGTGGCCCACAGGGCTGGAATGGGAGAGGGCCACACCTATGTGTTTTCCAGGTCTCAGCGACTGGATGCAGGCGCTGGCACTGGCCGCACTGCTGGGAGCTGTGTGCATGGGGACAGCCACCAGGCAAGCAGCTTTGGTAAGAGAGGTTGTCCCCAACATTCTATTAGTCTCCTAAACACAGGAGCCAAATGCACCTACTAGGTCTGCTTAGCACCTGTGGGTAAAGTGCTTTCCTTTGGGAAGAAGGATGAGAAGCAGTTTGCTAAAACTGCAATGTTTAAAGGAGGCAGGACTTGGGGGGAAAAGCAGCAGAGTGTGGTAGTGACGCGGGGATAGCCCTGGTGGCCACACCTCCTAGCCGCATGGTATCGGGCAAGTTACTTCTCTAATTCTCAGTCTCCTCATCTGTCAAATGGGAATAGCGGTTGTACCTACCCGACTGGGTTGCCATGAGGATTAAAAAAGCTAATGCTTATTGTTCAATGATAGTGCCTGGTATGCACTAAGTGCTCAATCAATTATTATTAATTATTATTATTATTTCAGAGCCTTCTCCAAAGTTGTCAACACTCTCTGGGATGCGTCAGGGAGGAACCCCCACTTTGCCAACCTGGAGACCTCCTCCTCTGAGAGCACAACTCGAAGCAAGAAGTCGGCAGAAGTCAGGGCGGAAAAAGAGGGTAGGGGCTGGGCCAAGGATAACCCCTCCAGTTGGGTGAGTCCCTGGGCCTGGACCCAGACTTCTTCTGGGGTGACTTTCGGAGCCATAGCATGGAACGGAAAGGAAGGGAGGGAGGGGCCGGCTGAGAGGCCCTGAAGATACTCACTCGACATACTTGGTCCAGGGCGGAGGGTCGTGCTGCGCCATGAACACGCAGTTGGTCAGGATCGTACACATGATGAACATGCTGAAGAGTGTGGGGCAGGAGTCAAGGAATCCACATGGGGGGTCAGCCAGGCCACCCCTGCCAGAGGGTCCCGGCCCTGGGGTCGTCACTGCCAAGCCAGTGCTGTCACATCCATGAGACCGGAGCTCCAAGGAGACACACCAGGGCTGTGCCCAGGCCTTGCCAACCCCTCCCCACCGAGGCTGGCCTCTGTCTCCTCCTGGCACTTTCAGCTGGATACCTGCCCTGCTCCACGGCCCCTGACAGGCACCAGACACCTGAACGTGCACTTTTAGCAGGTCCCCTGGAGGGTCCATCCTGGATGGAAGGGAGGAAGGGTCAACCCCTAGACCTCAGAGGATTTTTCCCATGGCTGCATGGGAGCGCTGTCCTCAGCCACGTTGAAGGGAGCTGGCACTTACAAGCCGTTCCTCGGGGGCCACTGAGGAAGTTGGAGGGGAAGGCCACGGTCCAGGGTCTGAGTTCCCCGCCCCCCTCCACTTCTACAGGAGCAGCCCAGGCTGACTTTTGGCCTAAGACGTCTCTGAAGCTTTCTGCTGACAAAAGTTATGTACCTTGTTGGGACACACTGACCCTGGCAAAGCAGGGGACTGCTTCTCCGGCTGCCTCTTGCCTTTGTGTGTGTTCTTCACTCTTGTCTTCTGCTCCACCTAGTACATGCCTCCTCCTCCTCCAAGAAACCCCTCAGCAGGAACACACCCTGACAGGAGCACCCCTCGGCAGGCGAACCCCTCAGCAGGAACACCCCACATCCCTCTTTTAGCACGTGGTTGCTCTCTGACTGGTAATGCCCACCTGTCTCCCACCAGAAGTAAGTTCTTCAAATGCTGGGACTCTGTCTTGGGCATCCTTCTGGGCCCTTGGCCTTGAGCTGAATTGCCCCAGGCCTTGTCTGACCCCTGATTCTTTGGCTACAAGTCCCAGCTGCTGCTTAAGGCTGGACGAAGCTCTGACTGATCTCTACGGCCTCCCTCACCTCTGTGAGACCTACAGAGGAGCAAGGGACAGACCCTGGGCTTCCTCGGGGCTGTGGTACCCCGAAGGGGCCTGGCCTGGGACAGGGATACTCTGCTGCCCTCACAAATTCCCTCCCTAGCATGAGAGGAGAAGCTGGGCCTCCCACTCTTTGCAGCTGCCCCCAGGCTCCCCAAATCGCCCCAGCCTCAGCCCTGAGATTCCCACAGGGTGCCCAGAAGCTGCAGTAATTGAGCTCCAGGGACCAGCCTGTTTCCTCCCTACCACAGCTCCACCCCTTTCCAAGGCCTGGCCCAGCCTCAGGCCTGATGCGGGAGGCCAATGCAGCCAGACTGGAGATGGGCTGAGCTGGGGTGGTGACTTCTGCCTCGGCTGGGGAGACAGGTGAGGCCTCTTGAGGAATCTAGGTGGATGCCCTCTGTGCCTCCAGTCATCTGTCTAGAAGGTCTAGGGAATCAGGCAATAGCTTATCAAACTGGGCCCCTAGCTTATAACAAATTCTCCAGTTTCTCGTCTAAGTTGAGAGGAAATCAGGCTTTGGAACGTCCCCTTAATCAAACCAGAGCTGCTTAGACAAGAAGCTATGGCCCCGGGAAGGCTCGACTGCTCCCTGACCAGGGGGCACCTCCCCAGATACTAGGGTCCCTCCCTCAGCTTGGTATCTGCATCCCTCTGCCTGTGTGGGGGTCTCCATGGCAGGTCTACCTCCTTCTCCAGCTTTCAAGGGCAGAGTTAGATACATCCCTTCTCCTTTACACACACACACACACACACACACACACACACACACGTCTTGCACACTCGGGCTCCATGCCAAGGCTTTCCTCACCGAGCAGACAATTAACATGCCCCTCAACCAGACTTTATTCATCCACACAGATCCACTGTTAGGCCCTCTACTGAGGAGCCCAGATGCTTCCTGAAATATGAAAGTAATGATGCCAAGAGCAAGCATTACGGAGCCCTTCCTGGGTGCCACGCTCTGCTCTCTGTATCCATGAATTCAATTCTCCCAACAACCTGTAAGATGGGGACTTGGTCTCCAGTTTACAGATAAGGAGACAGAAGCACAGAGAAGTTAAGTTAAGGATACTATGGCAGTTAGAATAACAGCCCCCTGAAGACAACCGTACCCTAACTCCTGGAAACTATGACTGTTAATGATATGGCCAAAGGGGCTTTGCAGAAGTAAATAAGGATCTTAAGATGTGGAGATAATCCTGGATTTTCTGGGTGGGCCCAGTGCCATCACAGGGTACTTACAAGTGAAAAAGGGCGGCAGCAGAGTCAGCGTCAGAGTGGTGCATGTGCGAAACACAACACCAGCTGTCGCACGCAGGCTTTGAACATGGAGGAGGGCCACGAGCCAGGAATTCACACAGCCCCTAGAAACTGGAAAAGCCTAGACAGGCTCTCCCCTAGAGCCTCCAAAAAGGAACGCAGCCCTGCTGACCCCTTGATCTTTAGCCCAGTGAGAACTTTCTGGATTTCTGACTTCCAGAACTGTAAGACTGTTTGAAGCTGCTAAGTGTGTGTGGTAATTTGTTAACAGCAGTCACAGAAAATGACTCTAGGTACAAAGCTGGTCAATGGCAAAGCCCAGCTCAGCCCTGGCTGCCCAGATGAGGGGCTCCACTCTGAGACCTGCTGCTACGCCATCACTGCACAATGACACCAAAGGTCACCTGGTCCATTCCCCTGCTTCAGGCCCTCACCAGCTAAGGGGGAATGCTATTCCACACTTGGCCTTTGCCACTCACAGGGCAGTATGAAAACCAAATGTGTCATGGGCTCACACCCAAAGTGTGAGCAGACGGCCATTCAGGAGGAGTGGAATTATCTGTCATTTTTAAGAACAACTGTCACCTGAGCACGCGTGCCTGGCCCTGTGTGGGAGACAGGGAGGTACTGGAGCCCCTGCTCCGAGATGGGATGTTCTGAGAAACCTGACCTGCCTCTGGGTGAGCTTCCTAGAGGAAGCGTGTAGGCAGGCAGGCACTGAAGGCTGACCAGCGTTCCTCCAACAACTACTCAGCCCAGCTGGCCATGGTGCAGCAGGGTGGGCTGAGGACCGGGGAGACTTCTTTCTGAGGAGCCAAGCCTCTCCCGGCTGCGGCAGACTGCTCACAGCTCTTACTAGAATGGAGAAAAGGCCCCTCGGCAGAGAGCCATGTGGACAGGCTGCCTTGGACCAGAGGACTTGGCTGGACACAGGTGGAGGTGAGCTGGACTCTAACATCAAAACTTAGGGAAGAGCCAGAGTAGACAGCTCTCCGAGTCCTGCCAACCAGGGCCTGGGTCCTATGGTGGGAAACGACAGGAGCTGCGTGTCTGGGTTTTGGCTTTTCCAGACACAGCAATGGTCCAGGCAAGTGGCTCTAGTCTCTGCCACTTGACTGCTCAAAACGCTACGTAGTTCTCCTGGCCTGGAGGACGGCCCTTCCACTATTTTCTGTCACTCCTGTGTGTGTGCCCGTGTGTGTGTGTGTGTGTGTGTGTGTGTGTGTGTGTGTGTGTGGTCTCTTCCTATCTAGATTGAGCCTCTAATCCATGTGACTCTGCCCAAAGCATCCTCAGGTTCCCCATGGAGCCCAGCATGCAGTCAATACCAGAGAGATGAGTCAAGTGCACTCCTGGCCAGGGCACACCTGTTTGCACTGCCTGGTCATTTCAGGCCGATGACTGAGCTGGTCCCATGTGTGGGCAGAGGCAAAGGCCAGCTCCCTAGGCCTGAATCAGCTGAACATCTTCAATCCTGTCGTGTCATTGTCCCCAAACACCCACTCCCAGCCTCATGATTAAAATGCTAGCAAGGACCGCCCGCAGGGGTTGTGGGGAATGCCTGAAACTTGGGCTGCCTGTCTTCAGATCCCAAGGCATCAAAAACCTCCCAAAGGGAAGGGCATTAACTGTGGGGGTATTGTCATAGATTTGTGCTGTTAAATGAACACACACACACACACACACACACACACACACACAACTGGCGATTTGATTGCCCATTTGAATCTGCCAGAGAAACGTGGGAGGATTTTGTGAACAGATCCTGTGCACCCAGGAAGGCAAACTGCTTCTCGGCGTGAATGTGAGGACTCTCTGAATGTGACTGCAGTGGGATTTGGAGTTCAGCTGGTTCCTTTTATTTAATCCTGGCAGGAACACATTCTGCAGGATTTGAGTAAAAATACATGGGAAAAAATCATTTGCCATGCCCATATTTACTTTTTCGGCCATTTCCCAGGGACGCATTGCCAGCGTGGAGCACAGAGCAAAGGTGAAGTGAACTATCGTGCACTCACTGTCAGGTCACTGTGAACCCTGGGTGCTTCTCAGGGAGCAGGATTTCTGTCTTGAGCACAGGGGCTGTGTCACTGCCCCTTTGCAAGTCTGTCTTTGTCCCTCCTGCTCTTTCCAAAGGGCCTGGCACAGAACTCTGCACACTGGAGACTTAGATGTTTGAATGGACATAAAGATGTAAGCCAACAATGGGTAGAGCATTTCAGTTTTGCAAAACGAGAAAGTTCTAGAGCTCTGGTGCACAGCAATGTGCATACAGGTAACACGACAGTACTGTCCTCTAAAAAATGGTTGCGATGGTACATTTTTATGTTATGGTTTTCACCACAGTTTTAAAAAATGAAAGCAGAGAGAAAGTTCACAATTGAAAACATGAAATCTGCGCATTAGGAATGCACAGTGACTGCCAACGGACACGGGGCTTTTTTGGGGGGTGATGACAATGTTCTCAAATTAGGCAGCAGTGATGGCTGCACAACACTATGACAATACTAAATCCACTGAATTGTACACTTTAAAATGGTAAGTTTTATGGTATGTGAATTATAGCTTGATTTTTTAAAAAACGCACAGAGAGCTTGTGGATTCCTAACCCTCACACCGGCGATCCTGGTCTGGAAAGGGCTAGGAATCTGCAATTTGAATAAACTTTCCAGGTGAGACTTGACGTGGCCCTCGCAGGCTGATATTTGGAAACCATTGACCTTGGGCAGTACACGCAGGAATCATGGGGAACCTTGCTAAAACGAAGGCTCTGGGGTGGGGCCCAGGGTTTGCGAATTCCTACATGATCCCCATGGCGTTGATGCTACTGGTGGGTGTACCACACTTTCAATGGCAAGGCTCAGGCCACAGAGGCGCTGCTCCTAAACCCCTCCGACCTAGGCCCTTCCTCCCCGGCAGTGCCCCTCGCCCCAGTCCACCAAGGGGCGCTGTTGAGGACCAACAGGGCGCACCCATCCCCAGGCAGTGGAGTTTCAAGGCAGCTGCTAGGAGCCCAGCACAGGGCCGCAAGGATGCTGAGCCACTTCCCTGGAGCAGCTGCCCTGGGGGAAACAGGCTGGCTCGGAGCCCTCAGGGCCCGTCCTGCCAAGTGCAACCAGAACCTCACAGCCTCGGAGTATTGCTTGATGGAGCCTCTGGCCAGGCTGGTGGACTCCAGTCCTACACTGCCTTCCTGGACCTCCTGCCTCTGCTGGCCCAGTCCACCCCATGCCCTGCCCAGGGCCACGAGGGACCCTCAGGGCTGCTGCTACATCCCTGGGGGATGTGCAGGCTGCTAAACAGTGCTGGGTTGGTTAGATACCTGGAGCAGCAGCCCCAGGGGGGAGCAGTGCATGCTTTCAGGGAGGCCACGCCCTTGGAGTGAGGCTCAGAACAAGAAAGCAGACTGTCCTTTCCCCCTCCTGCCTCACTGCTCTCACCCGGCTGTGCCCACACACTGGCAGGAATGACAACTGTTCCTATAGCTGTCTTCTCCCCCTTAGGGGGACTGCAACATTCCCAAGTGGGTAAAGACATGGTCTTATTCAGCTTGGTACCTTCGGGATACCCGGCAAAGGCTCTGGCATCTACAGGGGGCTAGGAACAGTGGCAGAATGGCCCAAGATGAAATCTAGAACCACTCGTGCCTCACAAAGTAAGATGTAGCTGTGAACGGCAGGCTGCCCCCGAATGCAGTCCCTCTTCCCAGTGTGTACCCACCCTACAGACCACCCCGCTGCTGGCACTGCCATGGCCTCCATGTGGAATCTTCCCTGGACAAGCATGTGTCTCAGGAACCCTGTGAGAAAGGCAGGAGTGAGCTGGAGAAGGGGAGAGAGCGTCCGCGTGCAGAGAACAAATTGGGCTGTGAGCCTCTCCAATTAACCCCTGGGGTGAGGATCAGGCAAGGGGCCCAGTTGGGCAGAAAGTGGAGCCAAGAAGGAGAGCCTGCCCTCCTGTTTGCCCAGACAGGAAAACCCCTGGGCTGTCAGCAGCAGTCCCAGTTACTTAGTCCCTCACTGGGCAGCTGTTTTCCTGAAGCTGCCGTCCTGCCCAGAGGTTAAGGGGTGCGGTCTTTGCCTTGGCCATATAGAGTATGGAGCTCCATGGGGCCAGCCCACCACATCCACAACTAATCACACCGCTGAGCCCAGCAGCATGGATTCTACTAACAGCAGAGTCAGCTGCCAGTCAAAGGAAGGCTGCCCAGGCCATCACGATAAAACACAGACGCCTGTGACTCTGCAGCCTGCACCTGCCTTCTCCGAGATGCTCTGTCTGTGGGGCCCCTTTTCTGAAGTCTGGAGAACATTCGTCATTGGATGCTGGCACCGCGTCCCATGGGTGGTCTAAATGGGGCCCCTCTTGGGCCCAAAGGCCAGCACATACCCCTTACTACACTGCAGCACACCGATAGCTCTTTTCTGCAGCCTGCAGCTTTTTAAGGCTATGGTTTATATAATTGAACGCAAACCAGTTCTCTGAGATACTTTGAAACTGCAAACATTTTGTCAACACCTAATCAAAAACCAAGTGTTGCCTCCCTGAAAAGATGCCCATGTGTGAATGAACCAGAGGCCTCTTTATCGGGAAGTGGTTTCTCCCTGGCTGAGCCCCAGTCCCTGCAAGTGTGTGTGTGTATGTGTGTGTGAGTGTGTGTGTGTGTGTGTGTTGGGGGGGAGGTGCAGGGCCTAGGGGGTGCAGTGGGAGGGAACACCTGGGGCCAATACCAGAGCCAAGAGACACTGACAGGCCTCATTGCTTCTGGGATCCTCAGTAGTTCAGCTTCCAGGACATTTCTTTTCTGAAGAATCAGAGCAGGGGTTCCCACATGTCCATGTGCCCAAGAATGTCCTGGGGTCTTGTTAAAACGCAGGCTCACTCAGCAGGTCTGGGGTGGTGTCTGAGAGTCTGCATTTCCAACCAGCAGCCAGGTGATGACTGTGGTGCTTGTCCAAGGCCCAGCCAGGCATCAGTACTCTACTATTCTCAGCCCTAAATCCCCTGTCCACCCCCCATGTGGGGCCCAGCCGGTACACACAGCAGGGACTGACCGTAAAGGATATGAATGGACCAGAATCTTCACCGCTGCTCTCCGGACAGGGTGGAAGGGACTGAGGATGTACAAGGCGTTGGTGGCACTGAACCGGAAGATGGTCTTGCCTTTATTCAGCACGATGAATGTCTGTGAACAGAGAGCTGCTTTAGGTTGGGGCAGTTGCCCCTAGGCCCCTGTGAAGACAGGTTTTGGGGGACAGCTGTTGGCTCAGAACCCTAGAGCCCTGGCTAAGAGGCAGGGTGGGAGGAAGAGAGGGACTGATGGAGGAGTGAGGGGCAGTGGTACTCGGGGCGTGACGGGGACCAGCACATTCAGCAGGTCGGTGGACCCTCACTGGGTCACACTTGGCTGCGGTGGGATGAGGCCAAGTTTAGTGAATGTCAAGGGTAGGTGGGATTTAGTTTACTTTCAAAATTACAGTCCCAACAAGAAGGGACCTCTCGTGATCCCAGCCGAGCTGCTGTCACAGCAGAGACCGGGACCCAGCTGATGCTCCTTCTTTCCCTTTCTCCCTTCTGAACCCTCCCCTCCCTGCGTGGCTTCCCCTTGGGCCCATGGGAGAGTGAAGGGCTGATAAGGGAGCTGGGTCGGCAGTAAGACTGTGGGGTGAGGAAGAGGCAGATCCCAGCCCAGCAGAGCACAGTGCTCCTGGGACCCTGTCTCCTGGAGTCCAGGACAGATGTCAGACCCACCCCACAACCTAGTGTCTCTCCTTGGGGGTATCATGAGCAGCCCAACATGAACCCCTCCTCCAGCTTCCAGAAGGCACAGTCTACACAGCATGATGGAGCATAGAGTAGACAGGGCGTGCTGGAGACGGAGCCACGTGCCCATCAAGTGGGTATTTGGGCCACCTGCAGCCCTTGAGGACAGCAGCCCCACCCTCACCCTGCACCCAGGCGTACACCAGCACAGCCGAGGTGGCACAGCTCTGGGGTCTCACTTTTCCAAAGGTTGGGCTGGTGAGACCAGATTCCATTTAATCTGGGCTGGGGAGACCAGTTGATCAGATATATCGGAACACAAAGTTCTGCTTGGTGCCTGTGTCTCCCCGGGGGGCCGCTGGCAGTGTGGCCAGGGGTCAGAAAGGAGAGACAGAAAGTTAGAGAGCAGAATCATACCTGGGCCACGGTTCAAGTATTCCCAGTCACAGGGACAGAAGAGAGTGTCCCTGACTCCTTGCAGGCTCAACTGCCACCAGCCCCCAAAAGCTCAGCCCAGCCCTGACGCCACCCTCAGCTGGGTCCCCCATCCATGACTCCTGCCTGTCCCAGCTAACTACAAGTTAATCACCACTTTGCCTTGCCACCAACTATGGCCTTAACCCCAACCCGAATTCTTAGGTCCAGCTCTGACCAGCCATGACCTAGGCCCACCCACCCTGACTAATCCCAACTTCCAGCCTAACTCTGCCCCCAGCCCCCCACCTCCACCCTACCTGCGTCACTTGAATCAGGCTCAAGGACCAGGTTCAAGGTCTCCTCCCACCTGTTCATATAGACGAGGTGGGCTTTCCCTTCACCCACTCACACGTGCATGAAAACATGGAGATAACCACGACCACACCCATCCTCAGGCTCTGGCCTCCTAAATGCAGTCTCAAACATGGTCGCACACACACTCAGGCACCCCATGACACAGACACACAACACTGACACTTGTCACAGACTCATACTTGCCCTGTGAACACAGACCCCATCTGCCCTCCAGAGCTTCCTCAGCCCTGGGACTGACTGCAGCAAGGAAAGCCGCCCCGTCTTCAGTGCCTGGCCTTCCGGGGAAAGGCCTCCCCCACGTTCAAACCTACTTTCCTCCGGCAGCAAGGCCCAAAGTGGGGGCAGCCAGCTTGGGGAGCAGGCCTCTGCAGGAGCCGACGTGCCGTAGTCTGGCCAGGTGCAGGACTGGGCACTCAGTCCTAAGAGGCGAGGCCAGGACAGGGGACCCCAACGGGGGGATTTACCTTCTGAGGAGAAATCCATGCTGGGAGGGAGCCTGAGTCACCCTGCCTAGTGGACAAAAGCTACTTCCTCTCCCTACATCAGGAGGGACAGTGGCAGAACAACCCCCTCTCCGCCTCTCAGAATTCCCACTGGCCATCATGGTTCCATTGCCAGCCTCCAAGGGCCAGGCAGCTGCTGCAGTGGCCCCCAGTCTGGGCCACCGAGGCACAGCCAATGCCCAGCAAGTTCTCTGGGGTGAGATGTGGGGGCTGCATGCTGTCCCTAGTTAGGAAAGGGGTCACATGCTTTGCTCTGGGGCCCAAAGTCAATTCAGGACAGGACTTAGGGCCTGACTCCAATTCACACACATCATGGCAATGGGGTGGAGACCTCCAGAGCTGAAATCTAATCTCAGACAATTCGCAAAGTAGGTACTCCACAAGGAGACATTTTCAACTGTGGCTGCCCTCGCTTTCGTTCATAATACCAGACCATCTCAGGCTGCATATTTCTGGCCTTTTATTCTTCAACTCCAAAATTAAGGTGATTGGAATATAGATTACTGATGACTCACTTCCCCAAAGCCCAGGGGAGCCCGCCCCAAACAGAGCCTCTCCCCAACTGCTGCATTGACAGGGGAGCTGCACAGAAGTGTGGGCAGGGGGTGGGCGGCAGTCACCTTTTGGGTGCTATAGAAGGGGTCCAGATCCTCGAGGGGCTCCCCGAGGAGCTCTCGGGGCGGGTTGCCATAGAGGTCCGGCAGCTTTTTGGAGGCCTGCAGATCCAGCTGGGGCCGAGGAGCCTCTTCCTCGGGCAACCCATCACGGCTCTCCTGCGCGGGGGCCAAGCCTCGGGCCTGCTTCTCCGCCATGCGCTTCTCGATGGCTGCCAGGGACTCCCGGGTGAACCTGCGGAAGCTGCTGGTGCCCCGAGGTAACAGGAAGTCTGCCATCTTCTCATCCTGCTTCTGGGGCACAGGCTCTCCTCACGCTGCCTGTGGGGAAGCTGGAAGACACAGACAAAGGGCCTGACGCTGTGCCCAGGGACAGAGGGCAGGGTGGCCAGACCTGCTGGGGCGTGGCTGTGCTGGTGGAGGGAAGGGCCTGTTTGCAGCAAAGATGCTCCCAGAGCACAGCGTTTCCACCTTTTCACAAACACACCGGGAGCACACCGGCCTGGGTAAACCCAAGCCCTCCAGGCTGTAGGTATACACAGGACAAGCAAGAGGGTAACTCATCCCTTTCCCATCCCAACGAGCATGTTTGAATGCAAGTGGGCAAGAGTGATTGTGCCATCGAAGCCCCTTCATTCTGACTCACTCACTCAACACAGCAAGAAACACTCGCAGCTGTTGGTTCCATAACCAAGCCCACTTTGAGACACTTCGCATAACTGTGCCACCACACTCTGGGCTGAGAGGGACCCTCCATGGGGCGGGGGCAGGGTCTGTCATCTTTGTAACTCAGCTCCCTGGCAGGGCTGGTCCTGAACAATGAATGATGGACTGAGTGATGACGGCTATGTGTGTGAGAGGCAAGGGCTTTAGAAAGTACCCCGTGCTGTCCGTCTTCTCAAGCCTGTCCCTTCTGTAGGAAACCCTGGGGTCTATGATGAAGGTGATCACACACTGGACTTCTTTTCTAGGCAGATTCCCCAGCCAGGGTAGTGGGGCCAGAGGGGGGAGGACACTGTCTGCTGTCCCCACAGCACCATGTGCCGCATGGGAGCGGGGGCCCAGAGCTCCCAATACCTGGCAAGAGACAGGGCATCTGTGTCTGATGAGTGAGAATCAGGCAAGTTCTGTAGGTTTCTGGAAACAGCTGGGTAACAACTTTGGAGTTGTCACCCAGATGTTGGCACCTTGGTGTACACAGCTGCAGCAGAGCCCTGCTGAGAGCATCTCAAAGAAATTCCCAGGGTGAGGCATCCTTCCAAAGAAGGGAAACACTGCCGCTGATGAGCATATCGGGTGCTTCACACCTCCACTCGCTCCCCTCCTCTCGAGTCTGAACAAATGAGGGCTGATCTCAGTGAAACCGGACAATGGTGACCAGTCATCCCCTAGGACGTCCAGCCAGCACATGCACGTGACGCCAAACTGGGAGAATGTGGCCCCAAGTGGCCTCACAAATGATCTAGGACCCGGTGTGAACATGCTCTGCCCATGACACAGAGGCCAAAGAATGCGCTCCCGACTGCCCCACCAAAACAGGATGTGGTCGGCACAGCTCCACCAGGAGGCCATGTGTCACTAATTACATCAAACGCGGGAATGGCGGGGCACCAGTTCAGGAGGGCAGGGTGGACACCTGTTGGAGATCTCTGCCAGGACAGATTCCCTTTTTGTTAACCAAGGGCCAGCTTTGCCTTGATCTTACTCCTGTGAAACGTGTCACTAATGACCCCAGCGAGCTGCTGCCACATTGACCTGTGCACACAGCCCTCAAAGGGCCCAGCACCAAGCACTGTGGTTTGCTGTAAATTAGGTACCTGGACAGGTGACAGGTAAACAGTAAGGAAGCACAACGCAGGCGGTCCTCAGAAGGGTGCCACTGGTCCTGGGGGTGGGGGTGGGGGAAGTGCAGCCAGAAATGTTTGAGGGCAGAGGGCAGGCTGGAGGAGGGGCACGTACCAGGACCTACAAGAGCAACTCCATCCTTCAGCGTCTTCTCTTCCGTTTCATTCAAGTAGTTAAAGGAATATCATTGTTAAAAATAGCAGGTGAGGGAGTAGGTTCCGTTTTTTTAAAGCATGTCCCAGTCTACTTTCCATCTTTGAGTGAACAAAGAGAGAGGTCTATAATACTCGTCACCAAATGTGAATGGTGATTTTTTTTTCCCCCTAGCTAGTGGAAATGGGGGTAATTTTAAACTTTTTTCTTTGTACTTACTTTTCTTCAGTGCTTGAATTATTTATGATGACCTTATATTATTTTTACAAAAACAATAAACTCATTATTCTTTTTATTACAAAAAAAAAAAAGCCAGACTGGATGAAAGCAGCCCCTTGCAGGGCGATGCTTTCCACAGTGAGCAATCGCTGGTCCCGTAAATCAGGAAGCCTCCTCTTTTGCTTGGAATTATTTCCTAAAAATAGTGTGTCTCACTCTATCCATCTGTGTTCATGCTCCTGCAAAGATTCTGGAGACACACGTACACAACGGCCCTGCAGAGGCTCCCTGGTACATACCAGCGGTGTGTGTGTGTGTTTGTGTGTGTGCGCGCGCACGCACGCGTGTGTAAGCTTGCACCTATATATATGTCTGTTCTAGTAAAGGTGTTTTTAAAATTTGTGTCGAAGTCAACTATTCATGCAGATTGGTGCATGTGTATTATCCTAAGTATACAGGTGGATGAATTTCTACAAACTGAACACACCTGGTAACCAGCATCCAGGTGAAGAAATAAACTGCTCCCAGCCCCTCAGATTGGGGTTTCCCTCTAGTCACTAACTAGCTATCTTCCCTCACCAAGGGTAACCACTCTCCTGACTGCTAACAGCATAGGGTAACTTTGCTTGTCTGCGTAGTTCAGGGGTTCCTAACAGACCCCTTGGAGAGAGAGGGAAAGAAGTCGGGGGAAGCCGCATCTCATTCTCATTAACTTCTAACTGAAATTTTGCATTTCCTTCAATTATGAATGTAGGCAGCAAAATGGAATTGTTAGCAGTACCATGACCAACAGAAACTGCAGATATTTCCGTCCCATTATAGGTGTGGCAGGTATCTAGAATATCATTAATGCTCATTGCTACTTCAAAATGACAATACTTATTAGACCCACTGCTAGATCTTATTGTTTAATACATTAATAAAGAGGCCCAGGATCTTAGGAAGGGCCTTGCCCCAGCTGGCCCCCAGAGGGGCATTCATACCCTTGGGGCTGAGTGGTTTCCAAAACCAGATTCCAGATGAAGTTCCCTGCTCCCCAGCAGCCAGGCAGCCTCAGGTTCCAAAGTAAACGGGCTAGGAGTGTCCTTTGTCTCTGGGCCCCGCAGGCAGCTCATGGTGGGCGGGCAGGATCCATTTTCTCTCTTGTTCTCTGGCTGCCTGCACCTGGCTCTGGCCCTGCCCTTCCTTCAGCAGCTCAGGGCCTACGCCCTACCGTGGCTGGGACTGGCTGAGCCCTGGCTGCAAGGTTTCCGGTGATGCCAGGGTAAGGAAGGGAGGGAGTGTGTCTGAGCACGCTCCAGGCTCAGGCCCAGCCATACGCCTCAGGCCTAGGAGGTCGCCCCCATGCCCACCCCCAGGGAGGACCCACCTCTGGCTGGGGAAGAGCAGGGGGCTTCTCTCGCACAGTCCAACATGGGAGGAAGCCTGGCTCTGATTTGATTACAAGACCACAGCCACGCTTCTAGATGTTACCCCCGGCCCAGGACAGCGTCTCCATCTGCACCAGCCCTACATGTCCTTCCCAGTCTGGGAGAGCTTCTTCCAGCTGACCACTCCTCCTGGGTTAGTGTTCCCTATCCTGTCAGCTTTGTTCAAGCTCTAGGAGCCCCCTATTCCATCCTGTCCTGAGTTCATCAGCTTCTGGTCACCAGGTACATCTCTCCCTAGATTCTGCTGGCTCCCAAGAATTCACGGAAACAAACGGTGACCTCTCCTTTCCAAACTGGTTCCTCCTGACATCCTTTCCTCAGACACTGGCCACAACCCCCACCCCCACCCTCACCAAACATCACAACCTCCATCCCCAGTGCCACTGCCAGGAGGGACCATGCTGATCCCTACATCCCACCAGCATCCTTCCTCTTTCCTCCCAACCCCCACGTGTACCACCCACCACTCCCTGGCTCAGATATTCCCAAACACTTCTTCTGCCCTGTATAATGGCAGTCATGCTCTCCTCACTACCCACCTCCTGCAGGACCCCGTCTCTGACTGCACCCCCACACTGACTTCCCTCCTCTGGCTGAGAGGCTAAGCCCCAGATGCAGCCTTTGCCCCCTTCCTGGCTGGCCTGAGCTGTCTCTGACAGTCCATGGGGTCGGTCTGGTCTCCCCAAACAGCCTGAATGCCTCTTCTTCAGATAGGGCTGGGACACCCGCCTGGGAGTCACTGGCCTGTTTGTGTGGGTGTCCATATGGGGCAGAGGTGCTATGGGGGGAGCATATTGACTGTCACACCAGAAACTGGTTTCCCCTGTACCGGCTCCTCTTTTCATCTCTTCCTGAAGGCAGGTTTTTCTGAATACACGGGGCACACAGCTGATGCTCCATCAATGGTGGTTACAACACCACGACACAGAACATGAAGCCGTGGGTACTGTTGAGGTAGAGGAGTCATGCTCAGGACTTCCCTAGTGTCAGCGCTAAAATTCCTGCCTCCCAAGATATCCTTAACCTTCATTTCCGGACAAACCAGGACACCGGGTCACCCTACGGAGCAGTGAGGACGGACCCTACTCCAGCCTAACCCCATCTTGCAGCCCCTTCCTGCCCACTCTCCTTCCGGATCCCGAAGGCAGGCACACACCAGCATCCTGAGTCATGTCTGGCATTTTGATTGCCTAGGAATCTGAGCCCTGGGAACACAGCAGGCAAAGAATATTCTTTGCCATGTAAATTTATGCAAAGCATTCTGTGGAAGCGGTTCCCAGGCTTCCTAGAAAATCTCGGGCCATGCCCCTCTCTCTTGCCCTGCAGTCTGGGGGAAGCTCAGGCTGGAGCATCCACCACCCTGGGCACTGGCTCCACCTATGCCCTGGCCCCCTGGCATTGCCTTCCACTTCACCTTTAGGGAGAGGGCGTGGGTACCATTGAGGCAGCGGCTCACCCCACACAGGGGGACATAAGGGCACCAGGAGCGACTTCATTTCTTCCTTGAGGAGAACACATTAGAACTAATTAACATCTCAACTTGTGGACTCATTAATTGAATGATTCATCGAACATTTAATAAGCACCCATTGTGTACAGGGTCCTACAAATGACAGCATAGAATACTTTTCTTCCCAAAGTGATGGATCCCAAATCAACAGGTGATGATAGGGAAACGAGGAAAAGTCCTCAGCAAAGAGACTCCATAGTGGCTTGTAAGGAAATTTCTGTTCAGTCATGCTGAGACTGGCACTGAGGAAATGTCCTGGACCACAGAATCCAGCCCTGTGTCCAGCTCTGTTCCCCTCCCGCCAGCTCCCCATCTGGAAGATTCCTCTTCCTATGTGGGACAGGGAGAAGTGGTTAGAGCTGTGGCTTGGAAGCCAGATTGCTTGTGTATCTGGTTTCTGGCCACTTACTTGCCATGTGTTCTTTGGCAAGTTAATTCATGGTTCTCTACCTCAGTTTTCCCATCTGTAAAATGGGGCTAATAAGAGAGCTAATTTCACAGGGCCATTGTGAGGCATAAATGTATTAATACTTGTATATGCTGGGCACACAGGAAATGTTCACTGATCATCACTTGCTACTATTGTTGTGTTTATTGTTGTCATTGTTTTCCTAAGAGATCCAGCTCAGAGAACCCTTAAAAGCCTTCCTTGCTGCCCATACCAGTCCTCTCTGCCTAGCTGTCCCGTCCCTTCTCTGCATTCCTGGCACACTTGCATTCCCATACAGGCTTCAGTGCAGGGCAGAGTAATTTACTTCCACACCTGCCTCTCTCTTTGGCCGTATCCTGAGCTCCCCAAGTATGATCAGGCCCAACAGAGGTGCCTACAAAGGCCTGGTGAACGAAGGAACAAATGAATGAATAAGTGCCAGATTAACCTCTATTGTCCAGGCATTAACCCACACTGTGACCTTGGATACCGCGGTAGTCCCCCCTCCCCGACCTTCCCCCGCTTTCTGAACCTCAGTTTTCTCAACCATGAGCTGGGGTGGGTCATCCCAGCAGTCTCACATGCTCATTATGTGCCAGGGGCTGTACTAAGTGTCTTCTGAGTGTGTTTGTGGATCACTTTATTTTACCCTTGCAACAATCCTATGGGGAGGGGTGGGTGTTAGCCCTGCTTTGCAGATACTCAGAGGTTAAGTAAGCAAGCCCCAGTCTGTGTGCAGCCAGGTATGCGAGCCTAACCACTGCACTGCACTGCCTCCCACCTCTGAGGCCGCGGACAGCCTGGAAGAACGTTCATGGCCTTCTGGACCCAGGAAGTGTGGCCCTCCCACCTGGATGGAGAGTGTCTGAGATTCCTCACTCCAAAGCCACGGGGCAGCCTCGTTGTCCTCTGCGGAGGGCTGGTCTTTCCTCTGTGCAGCCTGGCCGGGCAGGCCCACTTGTGCCCACGCCTGGGCAGATGCTCCCAGGGCGACGTGGCCGATTTCTGCACGTCAGCAGCTTCCCTGACAGAAACGATTCCCTAGCAGGTTTTCTCTCAAGCTCAGGCACCATACAGCTGCCCTGTCCAACAGGGTGGCCATTCAGCACATGTGGCTAATGCCAATCCAGATGTGAGGTTGTAAATCCACACCGATTTTGAAGGCTTGGTATGATAAAAAATGTCAACTATTTCATGAATAACTTTTAAATATCAATTAGAATTTAAACTGAAAATATTTTGGATATACTTGACTAAAGAAAATGTGCTAAAATTAATTTCACCTGGTTCGTTTACTTTGTCAAATGTGGCTACTGTAAAATTGCAGGTGTGACTTGCATTTGTAGTTCACCTTATATCTCTATTGTTTGGTGCTGCCACAGAGTTCCAGCTACCGGGTCCTAAACCTTTACAGAACTCCACCTGCTGTGGGGCTAGGTAGCCTGCAGACCTGGGAGTGGGAAATGAAGGGGGAGGAGGGCCGGGGGTGGAGGGTCGGGGGTGGGCTGAAGGAGTCTTGTCCTCAGAGACCAGAAAGTGGCCACCCTGGTTTCAGGCAGTGGCCAGGCGTGGCTGTGCAGGCTCAAGCCACAGGTTGGGATGGTGGGGGGAGGGGTAGACAGCATGTTTAAGACCATCTCTCCCTCCCAGGCAATTATCTGCACAATCCTGGCTCTCTTGGGGTCACGGCTTGGACAAAGGCTCGGCGGTGGTGCCAGCTGGTGCTCATGGCCTGTGCATTCAGGTCCTTGCTCCCAGACCAAAGGCACATCGGCACGTCCTTGTGCGGGCCTCAGCTAACCGGCTCCCTGCAGCTCCACTCCTTTGAGGCTGCACAGGCATTAACCCTGTCCAATCCGTAGTCCGGTTCTCGGGAAGGGGGATTCTGAGGGGGTTTTCCTGCTCTAATCTCCATCCCAGCCCCAGCAATGTAGGGAAGTCCTACAGAATCACCCCCATCCCTGCCGGAGGTGCACACGCCCACCTCAGAAGCCGGGGATGCCCTCATTTGCATACATTTGCATCTCATGTATTCCAACACTCTGGCTGAAGCCTAGGTGAATTCAGCTGACACGAAAACCCCACCGGCTTGCTCTGTGGAAGTGATTGCCCAGGCAGGGATGAACCAGGGGTCCCTGAGACCAGGCCCCACTCTGGAGTGGGAGCTGAGGGGAGAGCTGGTATGCGGGGCGGGGCACCTTTGGCCTGAGTCCTGGATTCCGCCCAAGTGCCCTGTATTTTCATCCCATCTTCCCCACAATAAGGACAGGGTTTGGGGGTCTGGAAGCAGCTCACTCGTCTCACTGAGTGTTCACTGGTGTTGCTGCCAGGCCAGGGGAACGGCAAACTTCCCAGGTCATTCAGATCCCTCCATAGGGCACATGGCACCCCCTTCTCCCCAAGTTTGAGTCTTCCTAGTCACCCCCTTTACTGTTGCATGCATAGGGGATCTATAATGTGCTGAGCAGCACTGAGCTGTCAGTCAAGGCCCAACATTGCCCCTGGGTCTTAGGTCTCCAGGGTGTGAATCTGGATGAGCTATCGTAGTCCCCTCTGATTCTCAGGGGGTACATTCCAAGGCCCCCAGTGGGTGCCTGAAACCACGAATAGTATCAAATCCTGAATCTACTGTGTTTCTTCCTATACATATATATCTATGATAAAGTTTAATTTATAAATCAGGCACAGTAAGAGATTAACAACAGTAACTAATAATAAAATGAATAATTATAACAATCTACTGTAGTAAAAGTTATGTGACTGTGGTCTCGTTCTCTGATCACTGAGACAGCCACTAAGGGACTAAAGGGTCCAAGCATATACAGCGTGGAGATGTTGGGCAAAGGGATGAAAGGGATGATTCACGTTCCAGGCAGGACAGAGTGATGGTGTGAGATTTCATCACGCTATGCAGAATGGTGCACAGTTTAAAACTTATGAATTGTTTATTTCTGGAATTTTCCATTTAATATTTTCAGACTGCGTTTGGTAAATGCAACCGTGGAAAGCGAAACCACGGATGGAAGGGGGGAACTACTATACTACTCCCAGAAGTTAAAGAGCTGGCTCAGTCACCCAGGGGCACTTCTGCCCCAGACCCTGGACCACCCATAATACATACACACAGTACACACAATCTAGCCAGAAAGGTGCCCACCTATGGCCCAGGAAAAGCCCTTCTTCCTGGCACACAGGTGTCCACGTGACAGAAATCAGCATCTGAAGTCTTCTGCTAATCCCCTTTTTTCCAACTTATTTTTCTCATTACCTGGGCTGAAAAAAGGGCTTTGGAGGGGAACTGTGCACTGATGCCTTGGCAACCGAGGCATTTAAGGGGCACCTACTGTGTGCACTGAGAGAGACAGAAATGCCCCCAAAGAAACCTGGGAGGTCTACACTATAGGCCCTCGTGGCCCCCAGAGGGGGATAAGCCAATCTAACACACAGAACCTGTGCCATAAAAAGTGTCTGAAAGGATAGCCAAACGTACAGACCTTTTTCCTTAATACTTTTAAATTGGGGTATAATATATACATAAGGAAACGCGCAGATTTTAGGTGTACAGTTGGGTGTAACTATTACCCCAATTAAGACAGTAAACAGTCCCATCACCCACTACTGTCCCTTTGCAGTCAATCTGCTGATTTCTATCACCATAGATTAGTTTTCCTTGTTCCAGAACTTCACATATATGGGGTCATACTGTATGGGCTCTGGTGCGTCAACTGTCCTTGGTCAACATAACGCTTTTGAGATTTTTATTTTGTATTTGTTGGTGAGAGCCATCTAAATTACCTGTGCCATGCACTGTGAACACAAGTGACCCATCTGGGGACAAGTCCTTAATTCAATCATAAAGGCGAGGGCTGGAAGGGACGCAAAGTCCAGCTATCTCTGGGCATGGTCAGCCCCAGGGGATCCTTTGGAGTTTTTTCTCTCCTCTCAGACATTTCCTGACACAGGAGCTCAGCAATTATACATCTAATAGGCACCCAGGCCCAGCAAGCAAGTGGGGGCTTTTCCTCGGTTTCCAGTTTCACTAGCAACTAGCTGATGCTTTATTGCACTGGCAGTCTATGCTGTGCCTGACCCACCGCAGTGGTTCCTGTACCTTCCTCCACTCAAGTCTGGCTGTGGTGGGCAGGCTTCTGTCCCTCAGCCTCCCTGCACCACACACCAGCTGGGTGTCCTTTGGGTGGGCCTGGGCCCAGTGGGGAATGGACTCAGGGATGGGATCTTCCCGGGTAGAGGTCAAGGGGAAGCCAGCAGCACTGGGTCGCAGACAGCAGGCACTTGGGCTCCCAAGGGCTCATTTGGACCACTTTCCTGCTATCGGCCTGGGTCGATGAGGCTGGGGCTTTGATGGCCATGCAGGAGGTATTGATTGGGCTGGGCTTGTCCTTCCCCTGGTCTGATTTTCCCTCCTATCGTAGATGGTCCAGGGCACCTCTCAGCCCGGCCCAGATGAGGGAGACAGCTAATGCAGCTGAGAACTGGTTTGGGGCCTCCAGCCACATTACTTCTCCCTGCCTGGCCGTCCCTCTGCAAACTGCCTCTTGAGCCAGGCCCTTCCTTCACACAGGCCTTCGAGGAATCAATACCCGCCACAAAGGCGTTTACCACCCTTCTGATGCCAGGAAGAGCCTTTCTACTGATCAAAATCCATTCCCAGAAAGCACGGGGACTGTGTGGGCAAGACCTAGGTGGGGCCAGGGAGACATGGGCCTTGGGCTTAGGGCTCCCTGCAGCCCTGTGTGACCTTGAGCCTATCAGGTGACTAGTGCAGACCCTGGGCCTCCCAGGGCTGTAAGGAGGGGAGTGAAAGCCCTTGGAAATGACAACAGCGGCATCTCCAAGTGGGTGAGGGATCTCCCTGGGCCCACACAGAGGCCGTGAGAGCAGCCCCGTCCTTCTACTTCGTTAATGCCCCGTGGGGACTCAAGTTTCCACTGCTGCCCTGGGAGATTTAATCAGGAGAAGAAACTGAAGAGAAAGAGAAGTCCAGCCTCAGAGCAGAAACAGTTTCTTCCTACAACAGGCTTGCAAAGGCTATCTGATCCCTTTCACCTCTCCAAATTCTGTGCATCATCCATGGCTGGGCTCTAATCCCACCTCCTCCAGGCAGCCTCCCTTGGCTGCTCTGGGCCACATTAACCTCCCACCACAGAGGCTGAACTCCTGACTCCAACCTCGCATTTTCTCTGTCCCAGACAGATCTCTCTCTGGCCCGTGAGTGAACCTGGGAGGCCTGAGGGTCCTCAGTATCCTTTCCTATCTACCCAGAGTAGTAAACAGAGTGAGGAATAGGCACGAGAGATTGATGAATTGTCCCACTGGACTCTGACTGCAACAATCACAGCTAAATTTTTGGCTTGGGGCACACCGGATACCTCTCCAGGAAATGAGGTTGGAGGTGGGGCAGCTGTGGGCACCAGCTCCTCAACCCAGGGGATGGAGTGACAGTGGCACGGCAGGCAGGGAAGGTACTACAAGTTTCAAAGAGTCCAGTGTCATGCCAGCCTTGGTGCCTGTCCCCGCAAAGCCTGGTCCTGGACTCCCTCCCCCATTTGAGGGTCTCAGGCCCCAGGAATTGACGTGGGGTCTCTATAAATAGCACCCATTCCATATTGATCATCTTAAAAAGACACGGTATGTTCTAGGCCCACAGAAAGGAGAGTAGTGTCTAAATATAGTCTCATCCCGAGGAACTGCTGCCAGCCCGAGGCGAGTGGTGTAAGCTGTGCATAACCAAAGGGGCAGTCTGAAGGGGCAGGTCACTGAGGGAGTGGGGGTGGAAATGGATGCAAGGAACCTCTCCAACCCTGCCCCATTTCCTCTGCTCCAGCTACAGCGGCCAACCCTGTCTCAGGAGTTTGTCCCTGCCTCAGGGCCTTTGCACTTGCAGTTCTCTCTTTACAAGACAGTCTTTTCCCAGATCTCAAGATTGCTGCTTTCTTGTTATTCAGGTCTCAGTTTAAGAGGCTTTCCTTGATCAGCCAGGCAAGAGTCACTCTCATTTCTCCATCACATCATCCTGTTTTATTTTCTTTATCATACTGGTCACTATCTAAAATTATCTTCTACATTTATCTATTTAGTGGTATTCAGTCTGTCTTTCCCCAGTAGTTTGTAAACTTCATGAGAGCAGATATTGTATCTGAATTGTACACCTTCTAGAGTCTTCCATGGCACAGAGTAAGGTGCTGAATATCCTATCTGGGCTTTCTCCCACCATCCCAGGATGAACTCTGCCTCAGATCTCCGCCTCAGGCCAGTCTGGACTGGCAGAAGGCAGTGGGCATCCAGTCCTAGGCTCACTCTGCAGCCCCAGCCATTCCTGTGACTGCTCTGCTCCCTGCAATGTCCAGCCTCCGTTCACAGGCTGCCCCCTGGCTTCACCTTCTCCTCTCTGTGCTTCTTTGTGGATTTAGCCACAGGACTTTTACTCCAGCCCCTCTACTCCTGGATACCTGCTCTAGATGACCTCATGTGTCCCCAAACACGGCTTTCTGGAACACATTTCTCTCCTCAGAGCAAGATCTCCATCTTCTTCCTGTCCCTCACCCCCAGCCGGAATCACTGCCATCAAAAATCTCAGAGACTCATAGGAAGAGTTATTTCACCCTGGGTCTTCCTGACTGACCCACTGAACAAACCAGAACAACTGAGACCCCATGGGCACAATTTTAACTCACAGATCTCTGGCCCCCAGCTGTGAGGAAAAGGCGTTTTCTCCATAAGCACCCACACATGGATGCACTGCATGGATACACATGCCTACAGTGTCCACGGCAGACTCTCCCTACAATCCTCCCTTGACTCCACCCTTTGCTGGCTCCCCTCTATCTCTCTCCTCCCTCTTAAACCATCAAACTCCTTGAAAGAGCTGTCTACGCATGCTGTCTCCACCTCCTCAGCTCCAGCTCACTCCTCAACCCACTCCAAACTGACTTCTATTTTCATTCATTCATTCATTCACTCATTCATTCACCAATCTGTGCTGGGCACCATATGCTGTAAATGCTAAGAGGGGAATTTCTGTTGCCAAAGTCACCAGCACCCTCACCGTTGCTCAGTCTAATGGACACTCGTTTTTGAATTATGCTTTCATGCTTTCTTTTTTTTTTTTTTTAAATGTATCCGTGAACTTTTCAGAACAGATCTTCTTAATTCTCTCAGCAGAAAGAAACAGGACACCCCCTTTCTTCTGGGAGGTGCATCCCCCTTGCTTTCTGTGACACCTCCCACTCCTAGCTCTCCTCCACCTGCTGTGACTGCTCCTTCCCACCTCCTTGCAGACTTCTCCTGCCTCAAAGGTTGGAGTGCCTCAGGGCTCCGGGCGCCACTCTTTCCTCTCTCACCTTCTTCACATTCGCATCGCCTGGGTGCTTTCAAAACTGTTGGTGCCCAGGCCTCACCCCAGAGACAAGTGAATTAGAATCTCGGGTGGAGCCGGAGCATAGATTTGTTTTGTTTTATGTTTGAAGCGTTCTAAGTGATGCCGATGTCGCCAGGGTTGAGAACCACGGGTCTACACTCTTGCTGGACAATCTCACTCACTAACATGGCTCCAATGGTCAGCCTCTGCTGATGATTGCAAGTTTCCACCTCTTGCCCAGCTCTCCTTCCTGAACACTGGACCCTTCCCTCCAATGGACAGCTGGATGTTGGCATCTCTCCCTGGAAGTACTACAGGTTCAAATCAGAATGCTGAAGCATCCATCACTTCTCCTTTGTTCTTCATCAATCAAGCTTGCCAACCCAAACTTCACTCGCCCATTCCTTCTCTCACAGTGTGATATGGTGGCAAGGAACCTCACTTAACGAGCCATCAAAGTTAGGAATGGGAGAGTGGCATATCACTTAACAGAAGGACGTTGGGACGCCACAGGTTCTAACACTCGTGGTAACCTGCCTATCCCTGTCTTCAATTAAAGGACTTTTGGCAGCACCTGTGGTCTGCACTGGAGAGCAACTATTCCCTAGAGAGGATAAATATTGACACCTCGGCTCAAACAAGTCCTGCTACTTAATACACGTGTGACAATGATCAAGTTACTTAACCTTTCTGGGCTTTCAGTTTCATCACCTGCAAAATGATCTTTATCATGGTCTCTACCTTCAGGATTGATGCAAAGATTCAGTGAGATGAGCCATATAAAGTACTTAGTGCTCTGCCAGGCCAGCAGACAGCAGTCAGTGAATGTTAGCTATTTTTAGTACCATTACTGGGGATAAATTCCCAATTCCTGAGCAGAGCTCAGAAGGGCCCCTAGGATCCTGACCTTGGCTTTGGCTTCTGCTCTCCTCTCCCTCACACCGTGGGATTTAATGGGTCTCTCACCAGGGGACTGAACTAACAATTGTGCTGTTTCACATTTCCGTGTGCTGTTGGCACATGCCAGTCCTGATGGCTGGACTGTACCTTCTCTATCTGGAAAACTCCTATTCATCCTTTAAAACCCAGGTGGAAGGTTGTATTTGTTAGATAGATACCCCTGACTCTCCTGGCCAAAGGCCATCGCTCCTCTTTTGAATGCATACCTTCCCAGTAACCTTCCCAAGGGTCAGCAGGAACGAACTTCCTGTAAACAGAACAGGGACTGCCACTGCCTGCCGCCCCAGGCTGCCCCAGGACTCCCTCCTCCTTGGATTGCCTAGACACCAGCCTCCCTGCTCCCCAACTCTCAGCTGTCTCGGGTGCTTCCCAACACTCCTCTGAGCTTGCTCTTCCTGCTGAGTCAATCCTGGAATTTTTCCAGAGGACTTTCGATCACCACACAGAGATTGGCCAAGCACCCCAGAGGTACAGCAGCTGTCCGTGCCACATTGGGCTGAATGCTTGTTCTTGGCATTCTAGGGTCAGTTTCCTTTTGCTCAGATCCTCCTTAGTCAGTCTTAGGTCAGTTTGGTCCCCAGGAAGTAGATCTCAATGAATCTTTACCCTAAATGGTGCCCTAAATCCACTGACTCTCTAGGTGACCTTGTATAAGTCCTTGACCCACTCTCAGCCTCAGTTTCCCCCTGCACAATGTGGTGGTGATGAATGTGCTTGATTAAAAGTTCAGTGACGCTCATTTCTGTACATGGCTGGACAGTCTAGCATAACTTGGCTTGAGCCTGCGCCACCTTCATTCCACCTTCCAGTGCCATTATCTCTCACGCACATGCACCTGCCCAGTTCTAACTGGGAGGAGTTGAGGGCAAGGAAATGGAGGTGAGGGAGCAGCAACGGCCTGGGCCACGGTGGTTGGAGCCTTTGCTGTTCAGGGTCCCTCTGGATTGTGAGGGGATGGTGGGAATCAGGGAGAGGGGGAGGTGTTGGGGCATGGTGGGTCATATGGTGTGCCTGTCTTCTGGGGCTGTCCAGGCTCACTGGGGCTTGGGGTCTCAGCAGGAGGTGAGGAGCCAGCTGAGGGAGGGCAATGCTGGCCCAAGACCCCAAGAGGAAATTGATCCCAACACTCTAGGCTGGTCTCAAGGCACTAAGGAGAGAGAAGATCGACTCCTGCCACAGCCTCAGCCATGGCTTCCCGATTCGGCTTTGCACTGACCTCCAACAGGTGTTTCAAGACGGGCCTACCGCCAGGGCCTTGTCCCCAGCACTCCCCCACCACTACCACTCTACACACCTCCGGCCCCCACAAGGCGAGGCACCTCCACTTCCTCCTAGGACGCCACCAAAGACTATCAAATAACAGAAGGTGAGAGCCGCCTCCCTTCAGGGCGCATGGATCTGCCCAGGTCAGAGCCTGGAGGGCAGAGAGCTCGCCCCAGTCCCAGCGCACAGAGATCTCCCTTGGTGAGAGCGCACACAGATCTCTCCGCCTTCAGAGCGCACAGAGACCAGATGCCGCTTCATTAGGGTGTCAGAAGGCACAGAGATCTCTTCATAGTCGGAGTGCGCAGAGATAGAACACACACAGAGATCTCTCCGCCATCAGGGCGCACAGAAATCCGTCTCTGGTCTGGATGGGCAGAGAGCTCGTCCCAGGGAGGACATCCGGGGCGGACGGCTCCGAACCACCCACAGAAAAGGGGTGCTTGACCCCTCCCCCATCTCCATCCCTGCTCGTTCAGCTCACCGCTCTCTGGAGCCACACTCATTGCGCGCCTAGTCGCCGCTCTGACCTTGGGGTCTCCGGCATCGGGAATCCGGGCCCCAGTCTCAGACTTTCCCCGAGTGCGGCGGGGTCGGCGGGGAAACCGGGGCCGCAGCTCTCCCTCCCCCGGCCCTCGACAGCGCACAGGGAAACCCGGAAGGAAAGGGAAGGGGAGGGGGCGCGCGGCGATCAGAGACGCCCTCCTCCGGGGGATCCCCTCCAGTCAGGCAGAGCTGCGCTCCTTCTTCTCCCCTTCCCACCCTCGGGGGCAGTGATGGGGGAGAGAGCTGCCAGGCACTACCCGGACAGAGGAGGAAGAGCGCAGGGGCTGGAGGCTGCGACCCTCGGGGAGGAAAGTTGGGCGGCGGCAGGCGGAAGGGGCTCGGGCCAGGGCGCTCGCTCACCTGCTGGTCCCCCGGCCGGGGCCCCGGGATGGGCGGCGGGTCGGTGCGACTCCGCTCAGAGCCGGGCTCACCGCACTAGGCGCAGTCTCAGCGGCCCCGGGGGCGCGATCCCTGCATCCCACGGGCGCCGCCGCCGTCTCGGCTCCGCCGCTCAGCTCGGGCTCCGGGGCTCCGCAGGAGGCGCGGGCTAGGGCTGGGGGCGGGGTCGGGGGCGGGCCCCGCCTGGGATCGGCCTGGGGCTTGGGGCCCCGGGCTGGCTCCGCCCCAGAGCGACGCGCCTTGGGTTCCGCACGTGGCGCTCCGCCCGCTGAGAGGGAGAACACCTCAGCCCCCGCGGGGGAGCACACCCCCACACTGGCCCGGCGGCGCCCGGTCACAGACAGCCGCCCACGAGGACACGGACAGACACACGTGGATACCGGCATACGCTGGGGTACACCCACACCGACCAGGGGACGCCTTGCCACAGAGAACCACCCACGCAGACATGGACCGGCACACACTGACAAACACTGGCCAAAGTACACACACACATCCCCACTGATTTGGGGACCCAACACCAGACACCCTCCCCTGCGGAAACGGACGTACACTGACATTCACACCCTGACACACAGACACCCATACTGAGGCAAACACACCTGCACACTGAGACAGACACACATTGACACACACACACGGACACAGGCAGATACATCACTGACACACTGTCACCGAGGCAGACACTGACAAACTCAGTGACACCCACATGACTCGGAGACACACACCCACTGACACAGAGACACACACTCACATAGAACCACATTCTCCTAGAGACTCAAGCCCAGGCAGTATCCAAGTCTGCACAGTGGTGGACACCTGTACTGACACTTACACACATGGACACACGTGCTGACGGCCAACGCACACCCTGATCAGAAACAAGGACAGGAATAATGGAGACACCCACCGCTTTGAGCTATAAACAACACACACCTTGACACAGGGAGACACTCACATGTTGACATTGAGATAGATACGGTCTCTCACAGGGACACAGGGATCCACACACTGACAAACAATCACACACACACCCAGGCTGACCCACAGGGAAACACTCCCAGGAACAAAACTCCTTGTTTAAACAAAACAGGCCACCATCTTTTGCCCACGGGCCAGTAACCTCGTTGGAAGGGGTGGTATGCTTCACCCTGAAGGTGGTCACTCCCCAGAGCGTCACAGGAGCGCGCGCTCTCACACACACACACACACACACACACACACACACACACACACACACACACACGCTTTGTCTTCTTCCCCAGCAGCATTTTACTCTCCTGACACAATTTCAAGGCTCCTAGAAGTAAGAATTGTTCTTGGAGGGCAAAAGGGTGTTGGGGTCTCAGAAAGCAATGAAGCGCTGTGTTTGGGATCTCAGAGGTTGTGACCTGTGATCCAATACTGGGATCTTGGAGAAGTCACCAGGGGACCACCGTCCCTTTGGGATCTGAGCGTGTGGGGCTCCAAGGGTCACTGGCTGCCTTACATATATACTGGGAAGCTGCTTGTGCTTGCAGGAGGGGCCTGAATCAGGAAGAAAATCAGTCTACATAAAATTTCAGGACACAGGACCCTTTCTGGCCAAGGGTCCGGTTGGGTGGCTGGCAGCCAAAGCTTCCAACCCCCTAACGGGCCTCAGGCTGGCCAGCATCTCCCACTAGCGGCTAAAGGGGGAAGTGCAGGCAATCTCAAACAGCCCCGGGGGCGGGACTGACCACCTTTCCTTAGTTCACCCCCTGGTGGGAGGAGAGGGCAGAAGTGGAGTTCTCTCTGAAGTCTTCCGCCACTGGCTTCTATGGCCCAGAATGAGGATTCAAACTAGCAAACGGGTACTGGACCAAGCAGGAGATGAGCTAGAACGGAGGCTGCTGGAGGTGGGCATAAGAGAGCCCCCTGCTTTATCTACAGATAGCAGAGGTGGACTTTTCACTTTCCTCCTCTGCGCTGTGCGCTAGGATGTTGCCAGCAGGAGAGGAGGGCTAAGCCCCATGAATCTACATGCACCTTAAATTTAAAAGAGAAACCCATGAGGAGGAGCAACCAGAGCTGTGACCCTGTGGAGATTCAGCCGATATATCTGGTGGTCTGAGGCCGCAGCGGCAGGAAAGGCAATGGGCCTGGCTCACCACCGCCTACAAGGAGCCCTTGCCAAGATCTGGACAAGTCCTTCCTCTTTTCCAGACCCCATTTAATTAAAGAAGGAACATGCAGTCAACAGTCAGAGGTTTCAAAGGTTTTTAAAACCAGTGTTTTCTTTAGTCCACACTTCCCCTTACCTCAGGTTCAAAGTTGGGTTAAGGACATTGTTGTCATGCATTCATACAAGACTCCTCTCCCGTATTACTTTTATTTCTTCCTTTGCTCCCATGATCTCACTGCCATGTCTCTCCCCACACAGGCGTCCTCTCTAATAGCTAAAGCAGGTCTTTAAATATGTACACGTCTTTGTAAAATATGTAGTATTGTTGTTTGTGCTTATGCAGTTTCTATGTTTACTGACCCATGCTTTTCTTTTTCTGTTTTACTTCTATCAAATGATAACCCGCACATGGAAAAGTGCATAAACCCTAAGTGTTCAGCTCAAGGGTTCGCACTAGTTGAACACATTTCTACAAACAGCATGCAGGTCAAGAATCCTAAACACCACCGGCACCCAGAAGTCCCTTCATGCCCTCTTCCTGTCACCACCCCTTTCCCTCAGGGTTAACTACTAAACTCAAATTCAACTTCCTATACTAGTTTTGCCTATGTTTGATATTTATTTACATTGAATCACATAGTATGAACTTTTGTGTCTGGCTTCTTTTAATCAGCTTTAGGTTTGTGAGATGCATCTTTATTACTTGTAGTTTTAGTTGGTTTGTTCTCATTGCTGTATAGAATTGCACTGTGTGAATACACCACACTTTACCCATCCACTCTACTGCTGATGGCTGTTTGGTAGTTTCTAGTTTAGGGTTCCTAGGAATAGCACTGCTATGAATATCTAAGTACAGGAATTCAGTGAACATATGTATGCATTTCTGCCAGGTACATACCTGAGAGCCAGAATTGCTGGGTCATGGAGAGAGTGTGTTTACTTTCAATAGATACTACCTAACGGTTTTCCAAAGTGGCTCTACCAATGCACACTCCATCAACAGTGACCATGTGAGAATTGTGGTTCATCTGTACCCTCTAGCACTTGGTATTTTTATCTTCCATATTTGCCATTTGAGTGGGTGTGCAGAGGTTTCACATTGTGGTTTTAATTGGCATTTCCCTGATGACTAATGAAATTGAGCGCTCTTTCATGGTTTATTGGGCATTTGTGTGTTATATGCTTTTCATTTATGGAAATGAGTATTGTTCTAACTTTCATTCGTTTTCTTATCTTTCTCCCCCAACACTCTGCTTTTGAGCTCTATCCATGTGGGGGTGTAGGCAACCAGTCCCTTGCTTCTGACAGCTGCAGGGTGTTCTGTGGTATGCACCCACCCAAATGTATCCATTCCCCTAGACGGATGGGAGGTAGGACTGAAGGCAGCCCTTGGATGGAAGAGCAGTAACTGGCTTGTGTTTCTGATTTCCTCCCTCTGATAATGCCTGAGATGAGAGAAGGGAAGAAGCAAGCTGATTTGTGGTTCAGAACCCATAAACAATTGACTAGGCATCTTAAAAGGCAGAGGTGCAAGTTGGGGCTGAAAACAGGAGGGCTGATGGAAAACCCGTAGACCCATAGATACCTCCCACCCCTACCCCGTGACCCCCACCCCCGCAACCTCTGGCTCTGGGAAGGAGCATCTGGCATGAGTGAGGAACCTTACTGAGAGTAAGGGGATCTAGCAAGACCCCTGGTTCCCTACCTCTTCTAGGTGCCAGAACTCTGGCAAAGGCTTGGGGAATTCCTCATTGAGAAATGACCAGCCTAAGAGAAAACCCTCTGATTCGGGGCACACACCCACCCACCCCTACTGCAAAGCCCACCTACCTGCCAAGGAGTACTGCTCGCTCCACAGGCATTCCCACCTCCTGCTCTTTGCCTAGCTCTCCTCCGAAGGCTGTACAAGCTAAGTATTTGCCTCTCCAGTTTTCCCTGTACTCAGCACTGGCCATGTGACTCGGTAATGGCCACGAGTCACAAGCAAAGCTTTGCTGGGGAAGGGTGGTTTCTGGGAAAGCATTGCTTTCCTGGTAAAAGAGGACAGGAGCAGCTGGGTGAGCTCTCTTCCCTCTTGCCCTTCTTCCTGCCTTGAAAGGGGCCACGATGCTTAGAGCTGACGAAGCCATCGCACAACCATGAGGGGAAGGGCAGGAGATGTGCAGATGTTGGCCCGATGAGAGTGAGCCACAGAGCCCGCACCTTCAGACTTCTCTTCCACTCTTTGTGTGAACAAATGAGAAGGGATTCTCTGTAACTGCAGCCAGATTGTGTTGGGTGGGGAGTGATCTGGAAGCCCAGGTGCTCGTAATACAAACTGTTTACCAGCCCTTCTGTTTTTAGTCATACTCTCCTCCCTCTTCAAAGGTACCTGGTGCCAGAGCTCCAGAAACTTTCTAGGGTTTTGAGGAGGGCATCCTTTGCTTTCTTTTGGCACCTCTCCCTCTGCGGGCACGTCAAATTCAGCCTTCCCTATCAGTTACCATTCAAACTTCCAAAAAGTTGTCATGAAATCAGAAGGTCAGCAGAGTCCGGGGCTCATGCTGCCTGCACCTCTCAGCCAATAGACCAACACAGGAATTGAGCTATAGGATAAACATTTATTGTCAGAGCAGTGGTGGTCTGAGAAGGCAGCAGGTTAACACCTTCAAACACTGCCTTACATTCTCAGATTGGCTTAGGGTACTTAAGGGAAAATCTGGGCTTTCCTCCAGAGGCCAGGTTTTGGTTCGGTGGGGTCTGCATGGAGCCTTCCCTCTGGCAACATGATTCTCTAGTGGCATCAGCAACCCAGGAACAATAATGGGAGTAGCTTGGAAAGAATGCTAGACCACAGAGATTGTGACCAGTGAGTCGAAGGGTATTAATCATAAGTTTCTAGGTAATTTTCTAAAACAGGGAATTGGGACAGAGGACATTCTGAGCTCAAGCTGCAGAGGGGGATGATCCATTGTTAAGCTATAGGTCAAGGAAAGGTGGGCTGGGGACGTTGTGAGACGTCTGAGGCCTCTCCTACGGGGTCCCCACCGGGACCTACTTTAGTCACATCTGCTCTTGCTTCCTCTTCTATAAATTTTGTGCTTGTAGGTTTATGCCTTTCAAAATTATTTCACTGTCATTGGGTGAAGTCTCAAGAGATAGCTTCGAATCTACTATATTTTGAAGAAAGTCCCCCATTTCAGTTTCTACACAGCTAATTTTAAGGAGTAATCAGATGTTACTCTTGTGGGTTCTCAGTGTTCTCCTAGGAAGAGACTTTGCTTTATTTTGAATGCTTGAGCAGTCGAGAGCTTCTCCCTTAGGAGAGAAAAAGAGAAATGTATTCATGGTCTAGGGCAAGGGCACGACCTGCTTCCAAAGGGGGTGATCTCTCCTTTATACCTAGGTGTTGGTCAGGCTAATGCCCTTATCAGATGGACTTCTGCCAGATGGGCTCTGCTGTCTCCTGCATGTGCCCTCAGACACACACACACACACACACACACACACACACACACACACACACTCTCACACACACCCCTTGCCTCTGCTGGCTCCCCACCAGCCCACATGAGGCCAGTCTCCAAAAGAGGAAGAGCTGTCCGATCCTCGAGACACTTGACTGCCATCTGCTGGAGAGTGGAGAGGAAATAGACACAAATCTCTGATGACCAGGAATGCGCATCATATCCCAAGATTGTGTGAAACACAACTGTATGTGGCAGCCTGCCAGAAGCTTAGATCAAATTTATTGCTATTGTCCATGTGACCTTGGACTAGACACATAATATTTCTGAACCTTTCTTTGCTCACATATAAAATGGAATAACTATATACTCACCTCACTGAATTGTTGAGAGGATCAAATGAAATAACGTGTGGAAAAGTGTTTGAAATGGAATAAATAGTTTACAGAACCAAGCAGTCATACTAACTAAAGGCTATCCATGATTTTGCTTCTGTTGTGTTCCCTAGAAACAGACCCTGAGAAAGAGATTTGCATGCAGGAGGTTTCTAGGGTACACTTGGGAACAACATCCGTAAGGATGTGAGGGATGCAGGGTTCGGCAGAGGGAGAAGTGGACCCTCAATGCAGTTGCAACAAAGGCCTCAGCCACGCCGACAGGAAGCTCTGGAGCTCGATGACCCCTTGGAGTTGTCCCAAATTGAGGCCGGAGGAGAGTGAGCAAGCTTTTTTGCCTCCATTTCAACCAGTCATTGGTGGTGGACAGCACCTGCTGAGGGGCCATAAGCTTGGAGGAGGCAGTTCCCTTGAGGCTAGGGCAATGGACAGGGACGCAGCTGTGAGCCATCAGCAGCCACACTCCCGGCAGCTGGAGGGACAACAGTACCTCTGACCTGAAAGGGCATCCGGGCAGCTCACTGCAGCATCCCCTCTACCCTTGGTTGTATATGTGGGGGAGTATGTGTTAGACAGTCTTAGACGGCAGGTATTCAGCCTCCACGGCTCTGCACATGAGCTTGAACTAGAGGCTCTGGTTGCCCAGAAACAGGGGTCGTGGACTTTGAAACAAGAGAATATGTTTTGGTTCCGGTCTGGTTCGTTTTTCTGGTCAGACATTTCCTCCCCCATGCAGTCAGGAGTGCTCTTGGTGGATGCCATATGACAGGTATAAGAAAAGAGCCAAAGATGGATTCTGTACACGGAGAAACTCCCTGGCTTTGGGTTTTGCAGAGTGAGAAGCAACAGACTGCTGCGGCTGGGGTGTGATCTCCAGGCATTATCCTTCCCACGTGGCTGGCGTTTCGGACAGCTTTCCCTACACACTGCACATTTCCTGTAAGTACCCAAGTCCACATGGGATATCCCATTTCCCCATAGTCTATTGTTCTGCCACCTTCATAACGGTGATACGGTTGCCTTGCGTCCTGTCATAGTTCACGTCAATGCGGTAGTAGCGGTGAGGAAAAGGTTCAGCGTGAGACATTCAGAGGCTGCAAACTGGAGTCCCAGCGACAGATGCATGTGTGTGTGTGTGTGTGTGTGTGTGTGTGTGTGTGTGTGTGTTGGGGGGCAACAAGGTAGGTACCGTGTATCGTCAAATAGTTTATTACACTGTGAATGTCTTTAGGTGGGACACGCACTCTCCAGTTCTCGTTGGTTTCCACCACTCCTTATCATATTGTGTTTATTAACATTATCTGCGTGGCCCTGCAGGCCTTCGAGTTTTTCTCTCCTGGATTAGGGCCAAGCAGCCCCATGAGGACTCTGGAGCCCCCAATGTAGCCATGCGAACTAGAATCAGAAGTCGGTGGTACAATGGGAGGCTGGGAATGCTGGCTCCGGGCGGCTGTATTGTGACGAGCAAGCACATCAGGGGCAGGGATGGGCCTGAGATTGGTGGGGAGAATGACGTGGGTTATAGGGAGCTGGTGACCTGTGCTCAGAGCTGGAGACCTCGGTCAGATGGGCATTGTGCTTGGGTACTGAGTTTCCACCACAGCTTGATTTTTATGCCTTTAAGAAGCATTTCTGTTGATACACATGACATGGGTGAATCTCAGATGTGCTGTTAGGCGCATTAGAAGTCGTCCTCAAAAGGTGACATATATACCATAGGATTCCATTTACATGACAGTCTCGAGAAGGCAAAATTAAAGGAACAGGAAACAGATCAATGGTTGCCAGGGGGTGGGCATGGAGGGACAGGTGGGGTTGGTTATGAAGGGGCAGCACGAGGGAGGGAGCATTTTAGGGTGATGGAACTGTCCTGTATTTTGACAGCGGTGGTCGTTACATGACTCTGCATTTGTTAGAAACTCCTAGAACTGTAGCAAAAAGGATGAATTTTCCTGAATGTAAATTAAGATGTAAGTAAATGCAAATTTAAAAGGTAAAAAGGAAGGCATCTTTACCTTTTTGAACAGAAGTGGTACTTCCTTCAGGGATGTGTGAGTGTGTGGCTGTGTGGGTGTGTAGAAGAGAAACCAGAGGTAGGTGTGGTTCTCGAAGAAATGGTAGTCAGAGCCACTATCCTGAGCCCCAAAGAACTGGAACAACCCTGGACTTCAGGTATTCAATCTCTACTGCTCTGTGCGTGAGCTTCAGCTAGAGGTCTGGTTGCCCAGAAACAGGGGTCGTGGACTTTGAAATGAAAGACAGTTTATTTTTTGGTTCTGTGCTGCTTTGTTTCTCTGGTCAGACATCTCCTCCCCAATGCTGAGGTGGGAGAAAAGGGGAGAGGGCCCGTGACTGCATCCTTGGCCCATGTTTAGGGAGCTTCTGAGCCTCCCCAGCTTCTGCCCCTCTCCGCTACCCACGGCTTCTTAAAAATGAAAACCGCCCTGGTACAGAAAGAGGACTGGAGGTGGGGTCAGCAGCCCTAATTGACCCACGTCCTCGTGCTCTGCAGGCTAATTGCTAGACTCCTCCGAGCCTCAGTTTCCCCATCTCTAAGAGAAAAGCCTTGGGATTACGAGATTCTCCTCTAACATTCTGCAAGAATGTGCAGTAACAAAGGAAGGGTACCCACAGCTCTGTAGGCATCCAAAGAGGGACTGCCTGCGGCTGCCTCCCCCATCGTGGCATCCAAACACTGACTTGAGTCCTGGGAGGCCCTGGCTGGTAAACCGCCTACCCCCACGCCACCTACACACTCCCAAGAGAAGTGGATGAACAAAGGTGCCAGACCTGACAGGAGAATTTAGAAGACTTTGTAGGGAAATTGGTTTTCTCGCAGGAAGTCAATGCTTCAGGCCAGAAAATACTCAGAACTGGCAGCGACTGACAAAAGCTGCCTCTTGTCTGCAAGTGTATCAGCTTCTGAGGAGATAAGAGGCAGGGGCTGGAGTGCAGGCTTCTCAAGGGAACGGTGACAGGAGAACAGGAGAGCTGCCTCCTACTCTCACAGGCTCAGAGCTTCTGGGCTGCCAGGGCGCAGACGGCAATCTCTCCAGGCCCCTCATTGCTCCAATGGTGGGAGACAGGACCAGGAGTGACCTGCCTAGGGTCTGTAAGTGGCAGTGGCTGCTGCAGGGGTCCCTGGGGGCGGGCCTGGGGATCTGGCATCCTGAATGTGCACTGGGGGAGGACAAAATTGTCTGGACTCCTCTGTTGAAAGGAGGCGGCCTTATCGTTTCTGAGGGCTGCACAGAACAGGATCTCTGGGGCCCCCATTCTGGGAAAGGAGTGTTGGGGACCAGATCAGCCACATTTCCCGGGGAGCTTGGCTTCCGCCTGGGGCAACACCAGAACCACACTCTTATCAATGGCCCTTTCCAGGGTAAGATAAGGGAGAACACTGCCTTGGCTTTTGCTCTTTTAGAAGTCCCTGCTGAATGGCTCGCATCTATCCCCAGGGTCTAGACCTCAGCTGTCAGCCCTTTATCTGTAACCTAAGGGATCCATATGGGATGCCCTGCCCAGGCAGACAAACATCCAGGAGGAATGCCTTCTCCTATCCAGGCCTCTGGGAGTGGACTGCAGGGAGCAGCCCTCCCTCTGCCTCCTGGCTCACTTGCCTGGTCTGTACCTGTTGTGTCACACCAAGGAGGAAAATAGAGCTGGTTGATGCTTCTGACACTATCCAATCATTGCTGTGATGGACATAATAGCTTAGGCACTCAACTTCCACTTTAACAGCCCTCTACCACACCTTTCTGTGCTCAAGCCAGAAAGTTAGCAACTACATTTCCCAGACTCCTTTGCAGATAGAGTTCTGGGCTTGAATTTAGGTTCCATGCATTAGATGTGATGACATGAGATTTGAATAGCGGAAACCATCCTCCTGAAACCATCCTCCTGGTGCTTTGGCTGTTATTGCTGGCAAGTGTGGTCAGGGCGATGTTGGGCTTTTCTTCTTCTTTTTAAACATGACTTTATTGGGGAACAGTGAGTATTTCTAGGACTTTTTATTGGGGAACAGTAGTGTGTTTTTCCCAGGACTCATCAGCTCCATCTAAGTAAAGTTGTTGTCCTTTCAATCTTAGTTGTGGAGGGCGCAGCTCAGCTCCAGGTCCAGTTGCCGTTGTTAGTTGCAGGGGGCGCAGCCCACCATCCCTTGTGGGAGTCGAACCGGCAACCTGGTGGTTGAGAGGACATGCTCCAACCAACTGAGCCATCTGGCAACCTGGGAGCTCAGCGGCAGCTCATTGACTTCATTCTAGTTGCAGAGGGTGCAGCTTGCTGGCCCATGTGGGAATCGAACCAGCAGCCTCGTTGCCCAGAGCTCGCGTTCTAACCAACTGAGTCATCCGTCCACCCTGGGCTTTTCTATATTAGTATTCTAGTGACCTGTTACTAGATTTATGGTCCAAAGAGGCACAATGCAGCAGTTGCAGTATCTCCTTGATTGTGGTGGATTAAAATGGCTGCAAATTCTTTGGGAAATCCCATTAAGAGACAGAGTATGTTTTACTTCCTCTGAAACCTGAGTTGTCCAGGTGACTTGCTTTGACCAATAGAATTTAGCAGAAGGGATGTTATGTAACTTCTGAGGCTGAACCTTAAGAAATCTGCAGCTTCTGCCTTCATTTTTTTTTTTGCAACACTCTCTTGGAAGCCAAACACCCAAACAATCAAATTGAAAAATGGACAACAGATATGAATAGACATTTCACTGAAGAGGATTTACAGATGGCAAATAAGGACATGAAAAGATGTTCAACATCATTAACCATTAGGGAAGTACAAATTGAAATCATAATGTGATCGCTATGTATCCATCAGAACAGCTAAAATACAAAATAGTGATAACACTGAATGCTGATGAGGCTGTGGGGAAACTCAATCACTTATACATTGAAAGTAAAATGGTATAGCCATGCTAGAAAATTATTTAGCAATTTCTTATAAAAGTAACCGTATGAATCAGCAATGGCACTTGTCTTAGTTCATCTGGGTTGTTATAACACAATACCACAGACTAGGTGCTTTAAAACAATAGCCATTTATTTCTCACAGTTTTGGAGGCTGGGAAATCCAAGATCAAGGTGTTAGCAGATTTGATGTCTGGTGAGGACGTGCGTCTGTGTTCACAGATGACTCTATTTTCAGTGTATCCTCACATGGTGGTAGGGGCAAGAGAGCTCTCTGGGGCCTTAGTAATAAGGGCAGGCATCCATTCATGAGGCCTCTGCCATCATGACCTAATCGCCTCCCAAAGGCACCACCTCCAAATACCATCATACTGGGAATTAAGTTTCCACATACGATTTTTGGGAGGGGACACAAGCATTCAGTCTACGGGAGCACTCTAGGACATTTATTCCAGAGAAATGAAAACTTATGTTCATACAAAAACCTATACATAAGTGTTCACAGCAGCTTTATTCTTAATAGCTGAAGACTAGAAACAACACAGATGACCTTTAGTAGGTAAATGGTTACACAGTTGTGATCCATCTATACCACAGAAAGCTACTCGGCGATGAAAAAGAATGAACTATTGATACACAAGGACTTGGATGGATCTCAAGGGAATTATGCTGAGTGAAGAAGACCAACTACATATCAATTTAAGATTCCATACTGCACGATTCTATAATATGTGAGGTTATCGAGATGACACAGTTATAGGGATGGAGAACATATTAATAGCTGCCAGGGTTTAGAGGTGGAGTGGAGAGGATGGTGAGTGTGCCTGATAAAGGGGAGCCCAAGGAATCCTTGTGACGAAATGGTTCTGTGTTCTTTACTGCGGTCGTCATAAAAATCGCTGTGATAAAACTGCATAAAACAGAATACACACATACATGAATGCATGAAAAACTGGTGAGCTCTTAATAAGAACTGTGGATTGTATCAACATAAATTTCCTGGTTGTGATATTGTAGCACAGTTATGAAAGATATTCTCTTTGGGAGAAACTGGATGGAGGGCATACAGGATTTCTCTGAATTATTTCTTACAAGGGCATGTGCATCTACAGTTATCTCACAATAAAAAGTATTTTTGTTTTTTTTTGTTTTACATGATTCAGAAGAGTCAGACTCTATGAAGTTTTACCTTAAATGATTAGGTTTTCTTTTACATACTCTATTTTGTGTGTTCATGAAGTGATATGTAATCCATGTCTTAAAAATCTGAAAGGGAGATAAGTACAAAATAAAAATTCTAAGTGATAAGAAAAAAAAAGGAATCAGGAAAGTACGATTAAAATATCAGTGGTTTACCTTTTCATCGTATTAACAAAAATTAATATTTCTGACAACATCCAAGTGTGGATATGATGAGGGTAAGCAGGAACCTTTGATACTTCTGGTATAATTTGGTTTGACTACTTTGGAGTATATACAACCCTTGAGAGTATGTACCCTAGAGCAATTTTCACTTATATGTACAAGAAAGTATACATAAGATTGTTCTGGGCAGCGTTGTTTTTAATATAAAAATTTGAAACAAGGTAAATGTTCACCAGTTGGAAATGGTTTATTAAATTGTGCTATATTCATTAGATGAAGATAATTAGTTAAAATGAATGATGCGTTCAAAAAATAATGGTGAATAAAAAAGTAAGGTGCAGAAAGATACATGAACTATTACCCCATCTGTGCAGATTTCATAAAATACCCAAGATATCATATACCAGTCATTAAAAATTTATGTAATATCATATAAAAACCCAGCAAGAATATATGGGCTCTGAATTTATGATAGTGGTTGCCTCTGGGAAGGGAGGAGATAATTGGATTGGGATCTTTTATGTTTGAATTCTTTCAAGAAGAAAGGAAGAGATTGGAAGCAAATGTGGTGAAACATTTACAGTACTCCAGGCACAGAACTGAGTCTTCGATTCAGTCCTTAAACATTCATAACAATACATTTCTGCAGATGAGGGAGGAAGGTGACACAGAGGGGTTAGAGAACTTACCCAAGATCCCACAATAGGCAGAGCCTGGATTCGAATCCAGACAGGTTGTCTCCAGGGCCCTGCCCTTAATGAGGAAAAAGCCGGCGTTTGTTATTCAGAGAAGAATGGAGGTTTGTTTGTGGAATTATTCCTTGTCTTTTTCTCTCTATTTTAAAGTTAGAATAAAAATTAGAAATAAAGAAACCTTATTCAAACCAACCAAACAAACAAATAAATGAAAGTTCAATGAGTTGGCTAAAAAAAATTAGCTAACTTTTGCTGGGGAGGTGGGGTGGGAGGGAGATGTGGAGGGGGAACAAAACGAGAGTGTGTGTGTTTTAAGATGGGGCATATGGAACATAGTTGAAGGCTGATGAGAATGATGACCTTGATAATGAAAGAGAAGGGGTAACTATTGGGTAGATCAGGATGTATGGGACCTGGGGAATAGACTGACTTTTGACTGGAACAGAAACGCTTCTTCCATTTCAAGCGGAGGAAATGCAGAGCATACACTTATAGAAGCAAGTAGATTCATCTATTTGCTGGTGGGAAGATGTCTGATAATTTTAATCTTTCATTGAAGTGTAACAGGATGTTAAGTTGTAAGTGTTGATTGAGACACCAAAATATAATGGCTTTGACATGCTAAAGTGAGGTGCTAGACCAAGAAGCAAATTTTTGAAGAAATAGTTAAACTCCACCTACACTGAGGGAGGAAGGAGTAGGGCTGTCAGAATGAAGGTGGAAGGATTTCTGAGGATGATTCTTTGATGGGAGAGGCTAGAGTATGAGAATACTGAGAGAGTGTATAGAGACCCGTCCACACCTCCAGTGGGGAGGTGGGGAGGGCTGGGTGCCTGTCTTTTATCTGAACCATGTGAGGAGGATTTCAAGAGGCCAACTTTGAGATCCCTGTGGATGAAAGGTGCAGTGGCTGGTGTTTCACTGCTACCTGGGACATTAAACAGCTAAAGATGGGCTGCCTAGCTGCTGGCAGAGAAACTGAGAAAGAGGTGTCTGTGTTGTGATAGACATGGCCTCCCAGAATTTGTCAAGGTAAAAGATCTGTGAGTGTCCACATGCATCAGATGTAGGCGGGGGCGTGGGGGGGGGGAGAGAAAGAGAGAGAGAGAGAGAGAGAGAGAGAGAGAGAGAGAGAGAGAGATCATCTATCAGAACCCCTCAGCAGATAGAACCTGGAGGTGGACCACTGCAGGGTTTCTCAGGGCCGTGGAAGGAAGTGAGGGGGCAGATGAGCTGGAGGAGGAGAGTATATTACTTCAAATAAAGGAACTGCAGGTGAGAGATCTCCAGGAGCGAGAGCTTTTAGATGAACTCATACAAGTTTCCAGAGAGTCATCTTTAAATGTTGACCAGGCTCAGAGAGGAGAATTTTCCAGTTCCCTCTTCTCTCCAACCCCCAAACCCTGTATGAGTAAGAAACAACATCTAGGAGCGAGGGAGAAGGCAGGTGACTGAGAAAACAATCAATACCCCCTTCCCAGGAAGCTGGCAGTCCGCTGCAGCAGCCCTCAGCTTGAGGAAGCGGGTAACCAGAACTCTGAATGAAGTTGGAAACTTTGGCTACTACGTAGGACCGATATTCTAAATATCAAATCAACTGTGTTTGGGGACTTAAAGTGACCAATGGACTTTCTACTACATAAGAGTGATCAGAAAAGTTGTGGGATAATCCAAGATTTCATTCAGAAGTGTTACAGCTTCTATCCTGAATAAAAGTAGAGGGACGGTGAATGACAAAAACGAAGTTGCATCATTGAATAGAGAAAGAAGTAAGAGTTGGGAGCATGGACTGAGAGCAAAGGAGGGGAAGAAGGCAGGAGTTGGGAGCCTTGGAGGTTTGAGACAAGAGAAAAAGGCACCAAGATATCATTTGGTCGTTGGGAAAATGAACTTTCTAGGGAAACGCAATAGGAACATTGTACAGCATGTAGAGCCCCTCTAAGGTACCTGTGATCATGGAATTGGAGTCAGACCAGCAATTGCCTGGAGCAGGAACAGAGAGGGTAGACATTTGGGTTTAACTGGAGTCGTTCAGGGTTTTACCAGACATGTAAGATGCAGGGAGAAGGTGGCAAAAGATTTGAAAGTGTTCTCAAGCCTGTGACTATAAAGGTAGACCATGACATCAAAGTGGGTAAGGAGAGAATGGGAGTGATGGAAAGGCAAAGGACGGAGGACCTGCAGCATTTGGAGAATTACTTAGTGGAGGTATTCAGTGCCCTGGAGAGAGGATAGTCATCAAAACGATGAGACTGCTGTTCATAGTGAGGGCAGGGCTCAGGACATGACCACCTGAGTGGGAAGTGGATGTAGGGTAGAGGATATGACCACTGGATCTGAGAAACCTGTGTCCTGAATGAATCTCGCTCTGCAACTGAGGACAGGGGTAGGGGTTGGGCACAGGGAGCCAGAGGCCATAGCATTCATGAGTGGTGGCGAGTAATCTCATACTTTTACTGCTGATGCTACCCCAGAGGTCAGTGAGTGGATTAAAAGCAGTAGTCCTCAGGGCCGGAACCGAGATGAGGCAAGAAATGTGCCAGGGTGAAAAATGTAAGGACGCACTCACTCTCAGCTTTATACACGTGCAAGGTCAGCGCTTGAGAAAGAGTGCTTCTCTAAATGTTGTGCCCAGCTCATTTGCCTCCTTCTCGTCAGCGCTCTGGTAGACAGTACTAGAGGGGAAAGCACAATCCCCATTAGAGAGGAGGAAATAAGCCTACTCCTCAAGTACTGATTTGGAAAAGGTCAAAATTATGATGCGGGAGCTTCTTGAGTGGGGACTCTGCTTCAGAAACACTGCTCTGCGGTATTAGGGCTGCCCATGGTGATTGTGGGCACTCGGGGAGGAGGTGTTGCTAGATCTAACTAGAAAACAACGTGTAAGGTCCAAGATGGCTAAGGATTTTCAGACAATATGTTGCTAGATATCTGCTCCAGCGAGCTGCAGCTGCAGTGTCTTTAGGATCTGCAGCGTCCTTAGGATCTGCTGCAATGTTCATACCGAAGCTGTGTTCTTCCACCAGTGACTGCAGATGGTGTGGCCACGAGAGCTGGGCCATTGTTGACCAGCAAAGAGTCCTCCACTGGGTAGTCTTTATTCTGGGGCTCCCCACCCACTTGGCTGAGACTCTTCCAGCTGCTGTGCAGTCTGAGGGTCTTCCTATCCAAACTTCCTCTCCTCTCTCCTGTCACAGCCTTAGACCTGCGTCACCGTCTGAGGCTCTCCCTGCTGACTCCGCCTCCCTCCCTTTTATTCATAAATGTTCCCCCAGTACATCTCTTGCACATCTAGTTCTGACTTGACATCATCTCTCCGAGGACCGGAATGGACACAGCAGTCCTCTCCCCAGCATGGCAGGGTGTTGTGGGAGACGTTTGTCTCAGTCTGTAGATTCTCTAACGGGAGAGATCCAGAGAGGGCAGGGAGGGGTTCTGAGAACTGGTGGTACAGGAAGTGTTTCAACTGGCAGGATAAAGCCATCTAGAGGAGCTCTCTATCCTCCTCAAGGAGATGTCTATCCAGGGAGATTTAGAACTTTGTAAAACACGGTGGAGGCTCTGTCCAGAGAAGGGATAGTGGGCAGGTTAAGTGGCTGTCATCGTCCACACACATGATACCACTGGAATGAAGCCACCAGTTGGACCCTTTATTTCTCAGTGTTCAGAAAAGAATTTTGGATGCTCATTGACTGCTTTCCTGCGGTGGACAACAAGAGGGAAGCCAGGGAGTTTCTCCCACCGTCCCCTGCTGCTCTGAGTGGCACAAGCCAAGCTACTTGTTAGCTGATGGCTACTTAGCATAATGCTGTGTGCTAGAAAACGCCACCAAGACAACTTCAGAGTAAAGTCCTAATTTGGAGCATTCGCGTTGGAAATGATGGAATTCCAAAGTAGCCCAATGTAGTAATAATAAACTGATGGAAAAGGGGGCCATAGGTAACCACTTTTCAAGAATCTTGTCAGTTTATAAGACGCAGTGAGAAGCTGAAAGAAGAGCTTGTAATTAATCTTGTATTCGTCCTAGAACAGTTTTGAAGGGCAGGTAAGGATCCACTTGGTTCCAAGGTAGTCACCACCCAACTTAATCTTCAGTAGTAATTTGAGAGGGTGAGGTGAGGAGCCTCACCTACTTTATCAATCAGAAGCAGGTGGGTGATGGGTAGGGAGCTAGGAGGGGGAGATGGCAGTGCCGCTTCTGGGTGGGACCCTTCACACACCTCGCATCACCTAGGGGAAGTGATTCCCTTCCTGTAGACCTTTACCCAGGAGCCGTATATAGCGAGCCTCCAAATGGGGTGATAGGCACGTGGACAGCGTGAGAAAACAGCTTCCTAATTCTGAGCAGGAGGAGATCTAGGAGTTTGTCTTCCTGTGGGTTCCCCCAAATCAGAAACTGAGACAAGGATTTGGGGGCAGGTAGTTTATTTGGGAGGTGATTCCAGGAGGCAAAAGTGAAGGAAGAACCAGGGAGAGTTAGCTAAGGAAGGGAGACACTCCAAAAAGAAGCTGGTTCGTGTTGTGCGTAACTGGGCAGGGCAGGGGCTAGGGTGAGCAGAAAGTCGCCTAGAGTACAAAAGGTAAGGGGGCACGTACTCTCGGGTTTGTGAAGAACTGGCCCTACAACCAGGACTCAGACTTTGTAGGAACTGCCTGAGACACTTGACTCAGAAGTGTTCCTCCAAGGCATGGGGGGGCTGGGGTATTGATTTATTTTCCAACTCCTGTCCCCCACTGGTTAAGGGTTGCCCTTGAGGGTGTTAGCATCTCCCCTTCCACCTCCACTTCTGGGCTGCGGTGCTCGTGTGGAGAAAAGCCCAGTGGCTTTGGCTAAAACCCTAAGAAAGTTGCATAGTTTTATGCAAAGTCAGATGAGGCAAGGGATGTGGTGCGAGGCACAAACAATGTCTGCTATAGAGTCAAAATAGTAGGTTCCAAGCATGACGTCCCTTAGTGGGTGTTGGATGGGCTATACCCTCTCTCCTGACTATGAGTCAAAGTGATGGCCATGTCCAGGGAGGACCCTACTGATGGTTAGATGCTCCTGGGTATTTGAAGCTCCGTGTTGACCACTGAAAACCTCTATACTCAGTGGGAGAGGGGCAGCCGCGTTGCCCATTGTGAGGACCACCCTGCGACACAGTGTGGCAGGATGGGTTCTTTAATTTTCTCCCCCGCTATCTTTCTGCTGCTTTCAGGGGGAAAAAAGGGCATTTTAAATCTCCATCAAACCTCTTGATGGGTTCAGCAGGGCAGGAATCTTTATTCCCATTGTATAGACAAGGAAAGTTGTTCAGAGAAGTTGTGACCCGTGAGTGAGAGAAGGCCTGGAATCAAACTGGAACCTTCTACCTTCTCCTCCGGAACTCGGTCCAGAGCACCATATTGCTTGGCCTATGAGTTGAGGTTTCTGTGTGGATCATTTGCAGACATTTTCAGCTTCCACATGGTTCTAGGGCTCCCTGTTCTAACTACACAAAGCATCATTATTCAACAGGCACACACACACACACACACATGCCTTTATAACACAATTAAATCTGTAAGTAGGAGCAGCCACATTTTTAATAATCAGTTAACTCAGTTCTGGTCAGGAAAAAGAAAAAAAGAATTCTCTTCATGCATGCCCCTTTAGAATGTGTCATCTTTGTACATCGAATCATATTGACCGACTTTTGTTATCGTTGTTAGTTCAATTGTCAGAACTGGTGTTTTAAAGAGTCAACAGTAGACGTGAACTTTCTTGGTGCAGATTTGATGCCCACAGGCAAATGCTGCCTTTCTCTGCCTGAACTCTCTTGGACAATGATTCATCTGGGGCTTCTCAGGATAGCACACTTTAAAAGTATTTCCACTTCGGGGAATGTATGAGTAATTTTCCGGAGACTGAATGCATTGCAGATATTTGGGTCCTAGGGAGCATTTTATCTGAAGAAAAGGATTTGGACTGTCACCAGAGACAATAATGGAAGTGGGCACCCTAGTCCGTGTTGTGGGGGTTCTATCTGAGCAGACGTAGTGACTTTTCATCAATGTGCTTGAGAGACTTAAAAAATACATAGTTCAGGTCCCCGTTTGGCACAACCGATTCCCTAATAATCTCTCTGCTCCCAACTTCAGCCTCTTGGTAATTCATCACTGTGGCCAGAGGGATTTTTACAAAACAGGAATCCAACTTGTAATACTGTTGGATTTTTACAAAACAGGAATTCAACTTGGATGTTTTGCCTGCCCACCCTACCATTATTTCAGTAACAATGCCTTAACATTTTGGGGGTGTGTGTGGGAGGGGTGGGAGAAGGTAGTTGACTGCAGACTAGTTGGAGCTATCAATAAAAATGCCCCTCCCTTCTCTTGCTGGAACTGGGCTGATACCTCATTCTATTGCTGCATAAAATTACATTTAAAAAATTTACCACAATTTAATTTATCCTACTACTGATGGATATTAGGTTGTTTATCATTTGGGTCCATTATAAACAATGTTGATAAGAAATCTTGCACACGTCTCCTAGAGCACATGTGCATGGATTTCTTTAGGTTTCATACCCAAGAATGGAAAACCTGAGTCATGGGTAGATGTATATTCAACTCTTCTCATAAAGTTGAATTGTTTTCCAAAATGGTTATGCCAATTTACACAACCCAGCAGCACGTGAGAGTTCCGTTGCCCTATCTCTTTCCCGACACTTGGTATTTGTGAGACTCTAAAAGTTTTGCAGGTCTGATAGATGTGTAGTGGTATTTCTTGATGGTTTTAATTTGCATTTCTCTGATTACTAATTAGGCTGTGTACCCTTTTACATGTTTATTGGTTATTCAGGTTTCCTCTTGTGTGAAGTGCCTCTTCAAATCTCTTGCCATTTTTTTTCTACTGGGTTGTCTATTTTGTATGAATCGTAGAAGTTAATAAAAATTTCCTCTGAATATTAGACTTTGTTTGGAGACAAGTGTTTTAAATACTTTCTTCCACTCTATAGCTTGCCTTTTCACTCTTTTAATGATATATTTAATGAACTGAGTTCTCAATTTTAATGTACTCAAATGTACCCGTTTTATCTCTAGTCTATTGTCATGTAGATATTTTCCTCTATTATCTTCTAAAAGCTTTATAGATTTCGCCTTTACATTTAGGTACTCTTGGAATTGATTCTTAAGTACAGTTTTAGGTAGGGGTCCAATTTTGTTTCTTTTTCTGAGGAAAACACAATTGTCCTAGCATCACTTTAGGAAGACCATCTTTTCCTCACTGCTATGCTATGTGCTCTTTGTCATATATTAGGTGTCTTTATATGCTGTGGTCTGTTTCCTTTTGTTATTGATTCTCAGCTAAATTATATTATGGTCTGGAAACATATATTATATGATTTTAATCCCTTGAAAACTTTTAAAGTCTCATTCTATGGCCAAGTATATGGACTACTTTTATAAATGTCCCATGAGTACTTGAAAAGAACATGTATTTTGCAGCTGCTTGATTAATAGTTACATGGTATATCTTTTTCTAGCCTTTCATTTTTACCCCAATGGTAAACTTATGTTTTAGATGTGTCTCTCTGTAAACATCATTTATCTAAATTTAAAAAATTCTGTCTGACAATCTTTGTCTATTTTTTGGTGCATTTAGTCTATTTACGTTTAATATAATTACCGATATATTTGTGTTCAAATGTATTACATGATTCTGTCTTTTCTAACTTTTCCTCTTGTTCTACATTTCTTTTTTTATCCTCTTTGTTACCTTTTTGATTGCTTAATTATTTCTTAGAATATTTTCCCCTGTCTTAGTTTGGAAATGATATACACTGTTTTTATTTGTCAGTGGCAATCCTAGTAATTAAGGCATGCCTTCTTACCTTACTAAGACACAATAAAAACTTTTACTTTCCTCCAATATAAAACAAGATAAAAATAAAGCTTTAGAACTCTTACCTTACTCACATTGTCCCAACTTACATATTATTGCTTTCTGGTATTTAGCCTGCATTTTTATGATTTTCAATGGAAGCGATGATTCAAATAACCTAAACTGCCACTGCTGGAAATCTTGGAATTGTGTTTTTCTGTTTTTTGTTTTGTTTTAAACCTTCAGCCTCTGTTCAGGCTGAGAATCTGTCATATTAATTTTATATCCCCAGCACTTGGGAAAGTGACTTCACCTTTGTCTTAAGGCAAATGCATTAACACACCAAGCCTCTGCCTGCACCTTTCCATCTGTGTTGGCTGAATGTTCCTGAATGTTCTTGGCCATCTATAGCTCTGTGTTATGCAGTTTAATGGATTAAAAGTCAGGGTAGTGTTTATGGTGGAAGCACATTTTAAAGAACCTGCAGGTTTCATTCAGATAGTCATGTTGTCAACACCTCTGTTCTGTCCGTCACTCTTCAGCACAAAGGTATCCCACATATTCTGGGCCGGGGAGATTCTAGTGCCATCTCCGATGGGTGAGGGAGAGAAAGAAGCTCTAGCTCTCTAACTGCCTGGGACATCTCAGATTTTCTATCCATACAGGTCTAGTTTCTACCTTGTAATTGGATCACCAAGTGAACTTTGGAACTAGATCTAGTGAAATTTTCAAGGGCCAATCCTGCATTCATATTAAATATCTGAAAACTCTGTGTAATACAAGGTGTGTATATCTCAACACTTTCCCAATACTTTCCATGATAATTGGGGAAATGCATCTGTGTGGGGGGAAAAATGGGTTGTGTTAGTTTACTGGGGCTACTATAATAAAGTTCCACAAACTGGGTGGTTTAAAACATTCTCTCACAGTTCTAGAGGCCAGAAGTCTTAAATCAAAGTGTGAGCAGGGCTGTGATCTCTCTGAAGGTTCTAGAGGAGAATCCTTCCTTGCCTCTTCCTGGTTTCTGCTGGTTCCCAGTAAGTCTTCACATTCCTTGGCTTGTAGCTGCATCACTCTAGTTATTTATGCCTGTCTTCACATAGCTATCCTCTCTCTCTCTCTCTCTCTCTCTCTCTCTCTCTCTCTCTCTCTCTCTCTCCCTCCCTCCCTCTTCATATGACATTCTCCTCTCTCTCTGTGTATGTCCAAATTTCCCTCATGTTATAAAGACACCACTGGTCCACCTTAATCTAGTATGACTGCATCTTAATTTGATTACACCCACAAAGACCTTTTTTCCAAATAAGGTCACAATCACAGGTACTGTGAGTGAGGACTTCAATATATCTTTTTTTCGGGGTGGGGCACAATTCAACTTACAACACGGGGCAAAAAATAAAAGGCAGTAAGATTATCTTTGAGACTAATATCATCTACCTAATAAAACTTATCTGGTGGTGGTTGGGTACCTTTCATTCTTCCACACAACATGTATAAGTAAACCAGTCCTCAAAGTCTCTGTCCACCAAGCTGTCTTATAAACACTTGGGCTAGTATCCTCTCAGATGGCATTTTCATTGACTGCGTTCGATTTAGATGCTGAAGATGCTGCACAGTCAATAGGTGTGCTATCTGGTTCAGTGGATAGGGAGGAAGAGCCATTCTGTTGAGCTCATCGTTTAGATACAAACCAGGCATCCAGAGAAAACCTGATTTGTACTGGGACAGCCTGTGCCTTTGGCTATTTCATCATCATTTTATTAACCTGCATCTGGGGGGTGAGGCTGGAAACTCTCAACAAGTATCTTGAAAGCCTCTTTGGCCTCTGAGGGGCCAACAGTGTTGGAGAAAGAAGAGCAAGGCCCCCCAGAAAATCTGTATCCATGAGGCATGCAAGGTGGGCGAGCCTCTACTTGTATAATTGTATACATGGAAAATCTTATGAAGTGATCAAATATCTATCAGCAAATTGAGCTGATCCTTGTCAGTGTGGCAGGGAACGGTCAAGAATGAATAGAAGATTATGGTTGTCATTAAGACCCTTTATGTTCTATGTTGTTGCATGAACTCCTTGCTCTCCTTCATCTCAAGACCTGCCACTGACTTTGGCCTGAATATTCTCTCTGATGACCCTTACTCCACTCACTGTATAAATCCAATTAATCTTTTGGGGCTTAATTCCCTGAGCTTAGAGCAGTTATCTCTGAGCTTAGAGCAGTGTATGTCATATAATGGGTACTTAATAACAGTTGTAGGATGAATTAAAAAAAATATTGGCCATACATTTTATCCCCCAGATCATCTTTCTCAACATATCTCTTTTCTGATCATACTAATTATAGTCCCAGCCCCAGAGGAATAAGAAAAACTTCCTCCTTAAGTCTGACTAGGAGCGGTGGGACAGGCTCTGGAATATATATATCCAAGAGCTGCCTGTTTAGCTACACAGCAGAGAGGTCTGGCTATTGCAGCTTTAGAACAGAGAGTGTTTTCCTCATCTAAATTGGGATGGGGCACCACTGAGTTCTGCAACATGCAATGCAAGCGCTATATAGGGAGTGTCCATTCCGTCCACCCCCCACCAGCTCTTCAAGTGTGGAAATCCAGGTTTAGAGGGGAAAGAGCTTGGCCCAAGTCAACCAAGCAATCAGTGGAAGAGTTAGGATTAGAACAAGCTATCACGCTCCTTCTTGCACTACCCAGCCTTACACTCAAATTGCAAAATATCAGGAACCGTGAAAGTAAAGGAGAAGTGATTTATGACATATCCATATCACACAATTAAAAAAAACACGATGCTTTAAGATATAACATTGATCTTGACATACCTTTAAAAATATTAATTTTAATGGATATCTCAAAGGTCTCTCATGACATAGATCGCAGGTGTTACCCTGGGCTGGAGCAAGTTGTCTGGCAGCTCTCAACATGCAGTCATGCAAAATCCTAAATAACGTTACCAATCTCTATGTGATGTTTCCCAGAGGACAACCTTGGACCTTTAGCGACATCCTTGCCATATACCTTTGGAAGTTCTGGTCCTGAGAAGCTTGTCTTGATAAATGAAAGCTCTGGTCACAATCAAAATAAAAAGACCAGGGACATTTTTTTTTGGAAAGTAAGGGAACCCATCATCTGATATTGAACTTGAAAAGGGAAGTCACAATGGAGATGTGCTTGGTTTTCTGACTCGTGTTGGTGTATGGGACCTTCTCCAAAGGTGGGTGCCAACTGCATTCCCTTGCTCAGTTCTGACATTGTGACCAGTGCATGCATTGGTGAGGTGGTAACTGGATGCCACCTGTAGTGGGGAAGTTATCAAGGAGCAGAAGGACCCATCAGAACTGGACATGCCCATGCGGGAGTGTCCTTACTGGGGCCCAGGGGCAGTGGCTTCCTTACTGGTGGCTTCATCTACATTTTGTATTGAGCTAGATGTGCTCATGTTGACTTGATCACTAAGGCCTCTAGTGACACTGTCGTAAGATGGTGGGAAAGATGTGGCAGATGCAGTTTCAGATTTGTCTGGGAGCACGCAACTTTCATTTCTCATGAATGCAACAAAGCCTTCATCTGAGAGTGACACAGCCTCCTCCTCAGCCGTGGGCACGCCTGGAGGGTTGGAGACTGTCTTGGAGCGATGGAATACATAGCTCCGATAGGCCTTTTGAATGACTTTGGCTGAAATGTCTTCTTGCTTCCACCGGAGGGTGGTGGCTATTGGCTCGTAGGATGCTTTTGAAAGATTAGTTGCCATAAACTTATCCTCCATATTTGTCTTTAGAGAATCCAACTCCCCAGATTCTCCCAAAACATTCTTCGTGAAGGCAAAAAGGATGTCCAAACAGTGGATCTTATCTCCAGGGACCAAGGGCAGGTCCATCTGGATTAATATATTCTGATTGGGTTTTGGGATGCGCAGAGGTCCAGAGAGGGTGTCTGCAAAGTCTGAGAGGGCAGAGAAGGCAATGAACTGGGTGGCCTCCGGGTCGAACTTCTCCCAAGTCTCATAGAACATGTCAAAGTCGTCCTCGCTCAGGGGCTCGGTGCTCTCCTCCGTGGCCACATTGAAGTTCTCCAGAATCACTGCAATGTACATGTTGACCACAATGAGGAAGGAGATGATGATGTAGGTGGTGAAGAAGATGATGCCCACGGCTGGGCTCCCACAGTCCCCTCTGGTGCCATTGTTGTAGGGCAGGTTGGGGTCACAGTAAGGGGGCCCCGTGTTGAGGATGGGGCTGAGGAGACCGTCCCAGCCGGCCGATGTGGTGACCTGGAAGAGGCACAGCATGCTGTTGGCGAAGGTCTGGAAGTTGAACATGTCGTCGATGCCAGCCTCCCACTTGACATGGGGGAAGCTGGCCATGCCGAAGATGGAGTAGATGAACATGACGAGGAAGAGCAGCAGGCCGATGTTGAAGAGGGCAGGCAGGGACATCATGAGGGCAAAGAGCAGGGTGCGGATGCCCTTGGCCGCTCGGATCAGCCTGAGGATGCGCCCGATCCGGGCCAGCCGAACGACTCGGAAGAGCGTGGGGGAGAAGTAACTTTCAAATGACTTAAGAATTGTAGAAAACACCAGGCCTTTAAGAGGGAGAGGAAATGATCTAATTAGTACTTCCAGCCATGAGTCCTGACACAGTTGGCTATGATCACACTCCCTCGTCTCTGCTTTATATGAACCTCCAAGGGAGCATCTGTATTCAAGGACTGGGCCCTCCGAGCCTGGCACAATGGTTGGCGTAGAGTAGGGGCTTGGCAAGTGTTCACTGCATAAATCTGCTCTCCCTCAAGTAAGTCTCGCCCTTCCTACCATGTTTTTATCTTTCCCTCCACCCAGAATGTGGTCTTCTTAGCCAACCTCCGTGGTCTTCTGCTGCCTAGTTCAGCTGGGAGTGATTGTGCCATATTACACATGCACACAGTCCTTTGTCTGTTTCTGTGTATGACACAGGCCCTGCTCTTCCCTGAGAATTCAGCCTTTGGGTCATGCCTTTTCCTCCACGCTGATTCTGTGCTCTGTTAAGGCCAGGACACCCTGTGATTCATCTCCCTGCCTCCTACTGTGAAGATTAACTCAGTTCCTGGCACATGGTCCTGTAGATAATTGTACATAGCCTGGTATTAATTATAAGGGGGCCAGAGGAGTTGGGCTACTTGCTGACAGCTAACGCAGAATGGCTTTGAGTGGCCAGCTGTCTGTATAATGGCTTTTCTTCCTTTCTTTCATTTCCAGCTGCATTTCAACTCTGTTAGGGCCTAGAGATGGGCTTGTTTAAGGTCAGTTGCAGCCCTCCACCCCAACGATGAAAAAGGCTGGAAAGATGAAGGATGTTTATGTCTCCCTATCTGTTATCTAACTTGAAGATTTGTGAAACTTGATTTCGGGGACCTGCAGAGGCCTATTGGGAGCACCAAAGATTAGGCTAGGCCTTTAGGTAAGATAGGATTGAAAACCTCTCAGGACAAATGGTGAGGGGTGTGGGAGCAAGCTCTCTTTCCTTGCTAGTGTTCCCTTGATCCTCTTCTACTTGCCTTTTGTCATATGAACATGGGTAACCACAGTACTGTGATGGAGGGGGGAAGCAAATGGAGGAGACTTGGGAAACAATTATAATTTTGGATTATACAACCTTTATAAAAGCCCCTCTCTTAAAGTCTACCTTAACTGGTGACATAATGGACATTTTTCCATAGTGTGGGATACATTATGTGTCTATATAATCTCCTAAGACTCTTTCAGCCAACTGGTCAACATCTACTTTAAGGAAGAATGAGTGTTCATACTTGTAACAAATAGGTACTCGATACATGACTTGCTGGTGGGAAAGAAGAAAGGGAGAGAGGGAAGGAGAGAAGGATGGACAGGTGGAATCTGTCTTTCACTTGTTTTCTAGATGTCTCTATGAGTGATTTCTGCCCAGTGGAAGGTGTTTCTATGTAGGTCATAGGAACTGATAGTTAAGGTGTCCACATTATAGAACTGAGTATTTTAAGTATATTTATTTTTTATATTACTGTATGGGAAATCACATAAGCAAGCCCCCATCTTTAATATAAAATCAAAATGGCCTTTAGAGTCTGTCACTTTGGAAGCCAAACAATTCAACAAAACAAGCCTTCCATAAGAAACAGCAGCAACAATAAAATAAAATAAAATAAAACAAATAAACAAACAAAAAAATTACCCCCCCCCCCCCCAAACAACGAAACACAACCCAAGGCTGTGTTTCAGCACTAGGGTAGGGAGATTGATTAAATGCTGTCAAATTATATGTAGATGCTATTAGCCTTTGATGTAAATCAATGGAAAATTAAATCTACAGCTATGCCTCGACATGAAGAGTAAGCAGGTCAGGATATATTTATAATGCAAAGTAAAGCTGGTGTGCTGGGATTTGGCCTTTATGAGGCCAAACTTTGGCTAAACCACACGAAGGCCAGGGACAGTCTCTTGGTTGTCAGTGGGAGGCTGCTACTTCATTAGAACACTAGCCGGGTCTAAATTCAACTCCACCCTTTACAAACTGTATGACCTTGTACGGTATAACTTTCTTAATCTGAGGCTCAATTTTAAATGTATACAATGAGGATAATAATACTTCTTCACAGGACTGCTATGAAGATTCATGGAGCCCAGCCCAATACTCAGAACTCAGCAAGTACTCAATTATGGCCACTCCATCCCCCACTCTGGCACCTTTGGCCCCGAAATACTTGGCCTGTCATTCAACAACACCCAGACTAGACCGTAATGGCATTGACCTCTTGGCATTGATCTCTTGACTGTTCTATTACTCATATTCCCTAAGTGGACCGTTGTACAGAGACTTAACTCCAGATCCTTGACTTACAAATTTCTTTGGAACAATCTCCTCTTAGACTTTCCTCACTCAGTTGGCAACCCACCTCCTTTTCCAAAAAGTATTTTATGACTCACTTTACATCATACCACCCACTCTCCAATTTGAAGATCATAAAAAGAAGGCCCACTGGAAACTCCATCATCTTAGGTTTTCTGGAGGAGCAATTATTCCCCATCAGCCCCCAAAGTTCTGGTGATGGCTATGCACACAGTAGGTGCCTAAAGATACTTCATGATACAGCATGGAGAAGCCCAAAGGAAACTCTCCGTGTCATTTAGAGACCCAGAGGCATTTTAAATCTGTTGCGTTTGGAAGACAGCAAATATTGGGTTCCTCCAATGTATAGCATGTGTTAAAAGAGTTTGTTGGTTGTCTTTTTGGTTTTGAAAGAGCATCCAAAACAACCCCAAGGAGAGGCTGGGCTTCCCCAGCATGAGTGACGCTCACTTACTCCCAATGGAGAGGATCACAACAATGAAATCAAACACATTCCAGCCATTGGTGAAGAAATACTGCCTCAAGGCGAACATCTTCAGGACACACTCGGCTGTGAAGACGGCCACAAAGAACTGGTTGATTTTGTTCAGGACTTTTGTCTTTTCTTCACTCTGATCATCAGTCTCTACCATCATGGTGACCATATTGAGGCAGATGAGGACCATGATGACGACGTCGAAAGTTTGTCTGGTCACAATGTCAAAGACAAAGCCCTGGTACTTGTTCTGAGAAGACAAAAGATGGTACATCAGGGCCTTTCAGCCTGGAGAAGCTGTGAGCTGTGTTCTCCATACATGGGTTTTTAAAGCCTGTCTCTTTTGTCTCCCTCACACTCCACATCCAAACAGAAGCCACATCCAAACAGAAGCCACGTCTTGTCTAAAATCTCACTCTTAGTTGATTCTACCTCATTGCCCCAGTTCAGATCCTCTTTGCCTCTCCTGGCTCTATAAAGTCAGGTGGGACTTGTCCATACTTTTCCCTCCATTTGCAATGCCCATCTCTTGGCTATCTAAATCCTAGTAATCTTGAATGATTCATCTCTCTTAAGCTCCGCTTCCTCCAGAGACTTTCCCTTAATCATATCATATCCGTCCCTTCTTTGGATTCCCACATCCTTTACAGTCAGTTTTGAGTTCTGGCATTTCGTGTATGCTTGCTTCTCTTCTTCTCTAGTAGACCTTGAACTCTGTGAGGATAGGGACCATGTCTTATTTAACTGTGTTACTGTAGTGCCTTGTATATAGCAGGAGTTTAAGAACCGCTTGCAAAATGATTGATTCAAGGGTAAAGCTAAGTGTGATGGTGCAATTTATTCCCACGAATGTTCTCTTTATTCCTGGGGCTTTGCAGCTGTCTAAGCAAATGTAGCTATAGGGCATGGGGTCAGGTTTTGGTTCTTTGTACTCTTGGGGAGAGGCAGAGTAGCCTCGATAACCAAGAGATCATTTGTATGTGGCTATTTTATGGTGTTTTGAAAAAGTTCCTAGTATGGCCCTCTTGTCTTTCCTATTCTCTTCACATCACACTGTTCTGTGACTCCTTGATCTGAACTCCATTCCCCACCACTCACCTTCTCCTGAACCCTTCTCCTGAGCTTTGTAGAGCTCATTGCCTTGATCTGCAAACATCTCCTCTTACTCAGTGGCTGCTTACTCTCCGCCACCCCACGTGCTCCAGGGCTAGGCGGCAGGCCTAAACATCCTTCTTGCTCCCACTGTCACTTTCAGACATTTGCTCCGCCTGTATCTTGTAAAAGCCTTCCTGTTAGCCCACCTTCACCTCGTCTTCATCGCTGCCACTTACCACCTTTCTAGTCCCTCTGCTTCATTACCGATGAATTGGGCTCTTGGCCACATGTGGCCACTCTTGGCTATTATGTCTTGGTTCCTTTGACAAACCTCTAATGACCGAATTTTTCCTAACGTAAAAAAAAAAATCTTTCTGAGCCCCACATCTTCCTCCAGCTACCACCCCACTTCTCTCCCCACTTTCACAGCAAAATTTCTTGACAGAGTTGTGTACAGTCACGGTTTCTCATTCATTCCTCAACCCATTCCAACATAGCTTGTGTCCCCATCCTGCCACTGAAATAGTTCTTGCTAAGATCCCCAATGACCTTCATAATGCTAACTCCAAGGACACTCGTTTGGCACTGCTGACCAACCCCTCCACCTTGAAACTCTCCTTTCTTGGTTTTCATCATGCCTTACTTTCCTGGTTCTTTTCTTGACTTTCTAGATGTTCTTTTTTGAGTCTTCGTTCCCGAACTGTTAGGCATTAGAGCTTCTCAAGGCTCAGTCTCAAGCTGGTAAATTAATACGTGTGTGATTTTTGCTACTTATTTTCCTGAGTCGCTGGACTGTATCTCCACGATGGCAGGAACTTTGTCCATCGTGCTTACTGCTCTGTCCCCAGGATCTGCATAGTGACTGGCATGTGTTAGATCTTCGATAAATACATGAATGAATGGGTGACAGAATGGCCAGCTGTGTCACCCTCGCCTCATATAAAATTACAAAGTCACTCTACTAAATTTAAATTTGATTAAATTTAATTCTGCACACAGATGCTGACTGAATGTGTACCATGTGCAGGGTTTACATGGGTCACTGTGAGGGAGGACGGGAGGAAGCTGTTAGGAGTCTCACCAGGGGGCTCCCAGGAGCTGCAAAGCAGGCAGAGGAAGAAAAGGGCTGTGGCAGAGGCTGGTTCCCACTTCCTGCTTTGTGGTGGGAATGAGTTGCTATGCTATGGGGTCAGAACAAAGAAGCAGACCCAAGTGGGCCTGGCTCCGGGCCCAACTGCTGCCTCACATCTTTCCTGGAGTGGGAGGGGTATTGCTGAGACACTAATAGCTCCCATTTCATCACTGAAAATGGTGAAAAAACAGAGGCCTGTTCATAGCCACACGACTTCTAGTTAAGCAGAACAGGTGACAACATGGCTAAGTTCTGGGCTTTGAATGCGTCCTGGATCTACAGATGCTGGGGAATGAATGGAGCAGCTTGCCAGCTGCTCTTGGCTTAGCCTGTGGGAAGGGATCACACCTTTGGAACCCTTACTACTCTCAGAGATGATGAAGTGGGTGACTGATGATGTGATATTATAGAGCCTATTATTTTCCTATAAAGTGGAGTATGTGAAACCTGCTTTTAGTGATTTCTATTGTAGGGAACGTTATAGAATAAAATTTCTCAGCCTTGTGGAAGCCTTCGTCTTTGCTGTGGATCAAGCATAAGATTTAACCCTGGGCCTCACCAGAGGTGAGGAGTGGTATGTCTGTGTGTGTGTTGGAGGTCCCTGTGTTGTCCAGGTTGGCTTGCCGTCACTTGGCACCCATGCAACTGTGGGGCAGCACTGTGCCAACACTATGCTTATCTGATCAGCTTGTCCTGTTGGGACTCCTCAGGGAAGAAGGTGAGCTTTCTAGTCCAATAATCTGGTGAAAAGGAAGCTGGACCTGGGAAGGTGAGTCTTAGGTGGCAGAGGGAATTTCTCTTTCTTGGGGTTTCTTTCTTGGCTCTGGCCTTTGAGGAGGACAGGTGATCAAGCCTGTGCCACTCCGTGGTCAAGACGCTGCCTGCCATATGGATGCAGCCAGGAGCGTCCCTAAACAGTTCTGTCTGGAGTCACTGTAGAAGACCCGCTCACGCCAGAAGACCAGCGGTACTTCCTTTGGATTTCTCATTCCTTGGCCCTGGGAACGCTCACTACCCTCATCCCTCAATCCAACCCAGCGCTCCTCCTCCACAAAGGGCACTGTGCAGGCCCCTACCCAGCACAGGCAGAAGCCGTCAGGTTGGATTCACAGATATACCCTGCTAGAGGGAAACTCGGAGGCTCACCAGGGGCCGGGGGATGGGCTTCTGGGGCTTCTTGGAGCCCAGCTTCTTCATGGCGTTGTAGTACTTCTTCTGTTCCTCCGTCATGAAGATGTCCTGGCCCCCTAAGTATAGGAGAGGATAACACACACCTCTGTTATTAAAGCAATAGGAACCCCCTCTGTTATTAAAACAACAGGAACCCCCAGGGATACCAAAATCATCACATGCTGGAGAGGAAGGGCATCTCAACTTTTCCCCTGCTCTGTAGAAAGACATGCCAAGGCCAGGAGCAAGCAGTGTCCTGCCCAGGTGCCACAACCAGTGACAGAGTGGGTGGGACTGAGTCCCAGCTCTGACTCACTGCCTGGGTCTCTGGAGCAAAGCCTGTTTCTCATCTCCAGGAACCCAGAGATGTTACATGGACAGAGGTGGGGAGGGTTTGGGAACAGGACCCTAGAAAGTACAAGTCAGTTCAAATCTGAGCCTTGAATCCAGCCTGCTCATTCCAGTCAAATCCACTGGGCTTCTAGGACCCCACTTCCTGCCAGGAGCAAGAGCTTCCCTCAGAGCTTTCTGGAGCAAAGACCCTGTGACACAGTCCCTTGACCCGTTCCTGGAGGGGAGGAGCTGAGGACAGTCATTGCCTTATCTAAGGGTCCTCAGAGAATGCTTGCTTGGTTCTCTTACGGCCCTGCCATTTGCACGGTCCTCTGCTATTTCAGTGTCCATTTTTTTTGAAGATGCCTTCCTCTCTTAGGACTGGATGTTAGTTTTCTTTAGAGACCCTTTAAATATCGTTCATTCAACCCCTCACCTTTTACTTCCTGACATAATTTGAAAGCCTCCCATTTCAATAGCATGTTTGTAAAAATTAGTCACTGCAACTGCTGGGGAAGTGGGCTGAGCTCTGCAGGGTTTGAGAGGAGATTTCAGAAAACGTGTGGACACAGAGGACTTCCTGGGAAGAACATCTGTGTGGGGACAGGGGTAGAGACTTGGTGAGTATCGGGTGGGGCCACAGTGAGAATTCAGGGCAAGGGGAAAGCAAATATAGCTTCTCACTCCAGCTTGATCACTGGCTTTTATCACTCTGTCCGCTAACACGGCCAGCTCCCTGTCTGGGCCTAGGTTTCCTCAGCTCTAAAATGGAGAAAGCGTGTGAGTGATCGCAAAGCCCCTAGGGCACTGGTGACACTGGTCAGGGCTTCATAGCTGTCTTGCTGAACCCCTCTGGGGCTCCCACAGATCTGTCCTGCCCCTTCTCATCCCCAGAACCCTGGCCGAGGACTTCCTGCAGGTCCTGCGCCTGCCCCACTAGCTATACATTCTAAATTATAACAGTGACACTTTTTTTGTTAGTGGCCACTGTGTGCTCAGCCTTAAAGGAGGTGCTTTTTTTTTTTTTAACAGGGTTTTATTTACCTCTCACCAAAATCATGTGAGTAGGTATTGTTGACCCCATTGAAAGGACGAGAAAACTGAGGCTCAGAGAGGTTTAAAGCATTGCCAGGGCTATCCATCCAGGAAGCGGTTGAGTTTGCTGTGCAAACCCCAAACCAATGCTGTGCTCTCAGTGCTGGGCTGTGAGTCCTTCATGTGACCCTTTTTGCTCTGGATCTGGGTTTACACAAATCTAAACTGGTACCCTATCTACCTCAGAGATATGGAGGGTATTAAATGAAAGGATAGCATGAAGGCATTTTATACCATTCATAAAAATATGAGAGGTTATCTGGGATTGCGTTCCTATTCATCAGAGTCAGGACCCATGGAGGCAAGGGGTTTCCTCCTCATCGCGAGGAGGGTTGGGATTCTGCCAACACTGAGGACCTTCCTGAAGTGTCCTGGCTCAGTGCTCTAGGTGTCAGGGCTCCAGAAAGAGGCAGAAAGTGCTGGAGCCCTTTCTTTCTCTGTTGATATTCCCAAGGGGTCACCTGAGATACACCCAACACCCCTGGTTCCAGTTAGGAGGACTAGCACTGCGGGAGAGAGGATGGGGAGCCCAGGCAGGTGTCGGGGGGCAATGCTGACACAGAGAAATACAATGCTGCCAGCAGCAGCCCCAGACACCAAGCAGAGGTGAGGGCTGCCATTAGGGGGCAAAGGTAGGTGTTGGAGGTCAAAATGGGGCTCCCAGTCAGGCACAAAGGGCTGTGAGTAGTAATGGCTTTAGTCACGAGGCCAGGGGACGTGAAGCGTAAGATTGGCCACTGCAGAAACACCCAAGCACCACTTATCTTTTTTTTCTGTTGATTGAAGTTGTCAATTATGACCCCAACAAAGAGATTGAGTGTGAAGAAGCCGCCGAAAATGATGAAGACGACAAAGTACAAGTACATATACACGCTGTTCTCCCACTTGGGCTGCAAGTTCACCTGCGAGCAGACAAAGTGGGGTGTGGGGAGGATGGGGGTGTCTTAGTTTGGGTTCACCCCCAAATCCAACCCTGAGACAAGCACCCGGGTGCAGGCGGTTCATGTGGGAGGTGATCCCAGGAAGCAGGAGGGGGGGAGGAGCGGGGTAAGCAGGAACAGGAGAAGAGCAAACCGAGGGGGTATTGTGAAGCCGGCCGTGGCTGTGGGCAACCGGTGCTCCACCCGGGGCAGGCCCTCTAAGGAACGGTGTCAAACACCCCTCAGAACTTTCCCTCCAAGGGACAGGGAAGCTGGAGCCGTTGTCTACAGACTCCCAATACTTTTCTGTGAGGGTTGCGACTGCAGACATTAAATCCCTCGCCCCTGTGGGAGGGGCGGCTGAGCAAACTCTGAGGCACTGACGAAAGTCACGTCTCAGACAGAATCAGAAACACAGCATGTGGGTGAACTTGGAGGTGGCTCAGGGGCTGTGGGGCAGGGCCTCGGCAGTGTCTGCTACAGTGGGAAGGGGTCTTCCCTCAGTGGCATCCATCTCCTTTGCCTGGCTGCCATGATAGGATCTGAAGTTCCATCTCATCCCTTCGGATGCCCCTGTGTTCTTGCCACCGCCCCTGCTCCCACCTCTGCCAGGGGAGTGCCCTCACACACAGTTCTTTATCTGATGCTTTTCTCAATGGTGAGCAGAGGAAGAACCTGAGAAGCCTGAGGAAGGTGCACGGAAGGAGAACAGGCTTGGTTGGCTTGAATACTTGTATCCAACAGAGGGCCAGCTGGACTCTGCTCCACAGAGGAATAGTGCCAGGCTGCTGGGTGGTCACCTCTTATGGTACCTAGGCCACCTTCACTCCAACTGAAATAGACTGAAATGGGCAGGACACAGAAGAGAGGAAGGAGGCATGCTGGGCTGAGACTCACCCCTCGGGAATCGACAGCTGCATACATGATATCCATCCAGCCTTTAAAGGTTGCCTGGAATCAAGTAGCAGAGGACACTCAGTATCTGACCATTTGTCTACACTGACTTCTGTTTTGATTCACTTATATGTCTGTTTTTTTCATAGGGCATTGGCCCCCATGGAGCCTGTTATGACTTGTCTCTGTATCTCTCAGGGCTGAGCTCAGTGCCTGGCACATCATAGCTACTCATGGGTTATTTGTTGAATGAATGCATGAACAAACGGTAGGATGGAGGAACTTGTGGGGAACTGCATGACAAAGGTATAAGCAACTGCATCAACACTTGAATACATAGAGTACTGCATAAACAAGCAGATGAAGGCGAGGGATGAACAAATACATGAATCGCAGTACACATGTGTCTGACGGTCATCATCACCAGCATTAGTTGTCATTATGATAGACATGGAACATGATTTATTACCCTCTAGGAGATAATTTGCAGTATAAGACTGATCACGCGTGGTGATACCATGTCTCTTTTGTACAAACAGTGAATCCTAAGTTATTTCCTGATACAATCCCATGATAGGACCATCCCTTTATCCTATTCTACTAGCCCGCATTGGTCTAATTGCACCACGGGGAGATCACACTCACTGACCGGCCCTCTGACCTCATGGTGTGGTATGTAGGAGTAGGGAATGACCTCAGCTCACACTGAGTGCTACCCCTTGCAAAGTCTCTTAAATAACATCTGCTGGGAGACCCCAGACCCTCCACATTATTGAGCAGCCAAAGGAAGAGATGGTTGATCTGAGGACTCACCACCTGAAGAAGCGCAAGGTAACCCATTGCAACATTATCAAAGTTGACCTTCACATTGACCCAAAAGAGGTTGCCAGTGTAGTTTTGAACTCGACAGTCAGACTCGTTATTCACAATAGTCGAAGGCACAGGAGAAAAGTCTCCAGTGGTGATGTTGATGCACCTCCCAAACTTCCCTGAAAAGAAGTTCATGCCCATGATGCTGAAGATGAGCCAGAAGATGAGGCAGACGAGGAGGACGTTCATGATGGAAGGGATGGCGCCCACCAGGGCATCCACCACCACCTGGGGAAAAATGCAAAAGGACCTAGAACCTCACAAATGGCCCACTCTCTTAGCTGGATCCAACTTCTTTCTACACTCACTCAGCCTGCTTCATGAAGAGCCAATGGGCTTTGGAAGCAAGAGAAGTGGGTTAGACTCAGAAGTCTGAGAGACACTGGGCAACTGAAGATGAGTTTATACCTTCTCTCTAAACTTGATTCAGGGCAGGTTTCAGTGTATTTCCTCAGGATTGAGGAGATGGATGAGTTTACAAGTACAAGGTGGGATAAAAAAATACGGTGAATGTTTAAATAAAAAAATTTATTACAGTAAAAGATGCATTGCCATTAATCCCCCTCAAAATACTCCCCCTCACTTCAAACACACTTATCTGATCATTCTTGCCACTTTCTGAAGCTCTCTTTTGTGAGTGTCTTTAGTTGCGCTGTCGTGGCTGTCTCGATGTCCTGAATCGATTCAAAATGTTTACATTTCATGGTCATTTTGACTTTGGGGAAGAGTCAGAAATCACAAAGTGCCAGATCTGGTGAATAAGGTAGATGAAGACATACCATAATGTTTGTATTTGACAGAAATTGCCGTACAAGAAGCAATGTATGACTCGGAGCCTTTCCATTGTGATCACAAAATATGGTGAATGCTGCTGCCGAGTGCCATCCGATGGAAGGCAGGGATCTTCAATTTGGGAAGTAGTGCATCAAACCTTAGTAACACTGTGTGACAAGTTTCAATTTGTTTGGTGCACTCAGTAGGGTGTGAGCTACAGTTGAGAGAAGGTGTGTTTTAAAGTGTACTGTAAATCATTTTCCATCATGACAACACTCTGTGTTACACAATGCTCCTGGGATATGGCAATTTCTGTAAAATAAAAACATTATGGTGTGCCTTCATCCACCTTATTCACTGGCTCTGGCACCATGCGACTTCTGGCTATTCCCCAAAGGCCAAATGATTCAGAACATTGAGGCAGCCACAACAGCACAACTAAAGACACTCATGAAAGAGGACTTCCAGAACTGCTTCAGAAAGTGGCAAGAATGATGGGACAAGTGTGGTCAAAAAGAGGAGGAATATTTTGAGGGGGATTAATGGCAATGCGTCTTTTACTGTAATAAATTTTCTTTATTTAAACATTCACCGTATTGTTTGATCACACCTCGTCCATACATGCTTATTTAGGGGTGTGAGTATATGTGTTGTGCTGTCACAGACTTTTAGAATCTTGCTTTATTTTACTTAAATACAACACACTAAATATAGTTTACAGCATGCATTTGTCAAGAATCAGTGACAACCTAAATCCATATTCACAAACTTGCTTATTTGTATATCAGCAACTTGGAGATAAAATAAATATCAAACTATTTCAGTCATAAGCTCCTAGGTGTTTGTAAAGTTACAAGTTCATTTTAAAAGTCCACTTTTGTCTTTGAAGATCTGATGTCTTTGAGTCAATGGTAGAGGAAGAAAGCAAAACTTCACTTTCTATACCAGGAGATTTGTGTAATTATGAGGAAGGGGAGGGAGGGGAAAATCAGTAATCCTTCATCCCCTCATGAGGTAAGGGCCAGGCTTGTGAGCGTGCTATCCTGAGGAAGACATTGGGGGCGAGGTGGATGCTGAGATGTGTAAGGAAAGGGAAACATTTATAGGACCTATGACTGTGTTAGATTGGAGAGGAGTCGCATTCTAATGGGTGGTGGCTGAGGTGCTGAGCTGATGACGTCACTCCATTTAAATGGAGCATCGGGGTGGGGGGTGTTAACTCAGTTGGTTAGAGCATGGTGCTAATAACACCAAGGTTGCTGGTTCGATGCCCATATGGGCCACTGTGAGCTGCGCCCTCCTTAAAAAAAAAAAAAAAGGAATATCAGAGGAAAGGCTCATTTGTCATGCAAAGATGAGGAGTTGGGATGTTCTGAAGATTTGGGCATGAGGACGTCTTGGCAGGGTGGGAAGCCTGAGGTAAGAGATGCTTGTAGAGTCATGAAACAGGATCACTAAGAGCAGAAGTGAGGTCGAGTCCTGGCAGATGTGATGTTTGGGGTGAGAAGGGAAGAGGGGCTCACAAAGGGACCTGGAGGGGAACTAGGAGAGCTAGGACATTACAACACCACCAGTATCCAAGCGGGAAGTGAGGACCCAGAGCTGACTGTGGGAGTGGGGCCCAGAGTCTAGGGTTAGTGGTATGGAGAACATAAAGGGAGGAAGGGGTACCACCTGCTGCAGACCAGAGCAATTTGGAGATAGGTCTTACCCGCATGCCTTCAAATCGAGAGAGAGCCCGCAGTGGCCGCAGGGCGCGGAGGGTCCGAAGGGCTTTGATGGGTGCTATCTCAGAATACTGCAGGATCTTCGCTATGAGGCTTATTAGTGAGATCTGAGTGCAGGCAGAGAGCAAAAGCATCACTTTAGAGTTCCAGGAAGGAGGTCCTGATAGAAGGAGACAGGAAATCCCTCCCACTTGCTACTCTGTCTAAGCCATCACCCTGGCTCCCACCTTACTCTGAAATCCAATGAGAGGTCTAGAGGGAGTCCAATCCCTTCCTTTTTATTAAAGACTTCATTCATCACTTGGCTGAACCTCTGGGAAAGAAAAACCCAGTCTCCCTCATGGCCAGCCCCTGGTATGTAGGTGGCCAAGCTCCCAATGTATTAAATCAACTTTCCCATTCCCCTCTAGGGGCACCAGCTGGGCCCAAACAGCCTTAAAACTTTGATTGACTTTCAGAGATTTGGAAAGATGATGTTCTTTCATGGGGGTTACATGAAAGTTTATTTTGAGGAATATAAAGTAGTCTCAGTTTTATTTGCTCAGTAAAACAAAGTGGAAAGTGTCCTGGTCTGGGTGGGGTCTAGTTCCCTTTTGACCCCTGATTTTTTGTGGCCTTGGGTTAGTGCCTTGTCTGTCCAGGTCATACTTTCACCCTTCATAAAATGAGAGTCAGACTAAGAGAATTCCAAGGCCCTTCAGTCAGAACGATCAGCATGGGCCCAGCTTTGACAGACAGCTGAGATATAATGAGTGAGTTCTGAGTTTCTGCTGGCCTGTCCGTTTTTCCAAGGATTGAAAAGGACACAAACTGACATAGAAGAATGGTCACTCCTTCCAGGATTTCTGAAGGTGCCAGGGAGATGCCATATGCACAGGCTTGAGCTTCTTGGAGACAGTGAACCAATCCTAGGAGACCCCAACTGCACCATGACTGGTGGGCTGAGTTAAAGCTTGGCTTAATCCTGGTAGCTAGGTGGGGATGTACACTGGAACTGCAGGAGGGGAGGGGTTTCTACTCGGTGTTAGAGCCTCAAACGATGCCTATTTTCTGAATGGGTGGCATATTACATCAGGACAAAGACTAGGGGGACCCCCTTCCTTCATCCACGCAAGGCTCCCGACACCAGCAGGTAGCACCTAACGGCCTGGCTGACAGAGGGCAGGGAGGTTTGGGGCCAGTTCCAGGCTGGACCCTATTCAGTCATTTGCTCGGCCACCTGGGAAGGCTGCCTCATGTGCAAAATCTGAAGCTGGAGCAATCCTTGGCTGGGGCCGCTCCATCAAAGCCCTTCCACCCAAGCCCCACTCTGCTACAACTGCTCAGGTCTCCTAACTGGTCTCTAGACTCCAGTATTACGTCCATCCCATCCTTTCTCCACTGCAAATATGATAATGATCATGTCTCCCTCTTTTTTCCAACCTTCACTGGTGCTTTATCACCCCTAGGACAAGCTCCATACTCAGCCTGTATGATACAGCCACAGCCTACTTTTACAGTCATATTTCACCCATGTATTCTACCCAAATCACATTGTTCCCTAAATGTACCTGTGTCTGTGCCTTTGCTCAGGGTCATCTTTTAACTAAGATTAGCCTCTCCCAGTCCTCTATGCACCTCGCTGCTCTTGCTCATTTTAAGCCCTATACCTAATGCCACTTCCTATATGAGGCCTTCCCAACACCCACTCCCTGAGTGGAAGCAGGCTCATGTCTCTGTGTCCCTAAGATACCAATTATTTCCAGCAGTGCTCACCACATCCCCTCTTCTAATATGTTTATTTTTCTCTGTGTGTAGTATCTGCTGGAATATTGAAGTGTATACTCCTGGAGATAGGAATTTTTTATTTATTGGCTTTTATCTCTCCCAGAGCACCTCATAAGACATGGTATATTCAGTAGTTACAAATAAACATTTGATAAATTGAAAAAATATAGAAGCATGTTGAGATAGATGGACGGAAGGAAAGAAACAAAGTTGAACAGCTGGTTGGAAAGTTGAAGGATGGTTATATAGAAGAATGGATTAAAGGATACAAAGATGATCGAATAGATAGTTGAAAATAAGGGTGGAAGAAAGAAAGCAAAGAAGAAAATAAAAAATATGGAATAGTAGATGGATAGGGTGGGTGGATGGATGGATAAGGGATAAATGGGCAGATGGGTGGAAGAAAGGAAAAATAGATGGATTGGTTAAAGGAAAACTAGATAGAAAAATGGATGCATAGAAGGATGCTTGGATACAAGGTGCATGGATGAGTGAAGAGAAGGTTAGGTGATTGGATAGTTAGGTAGAGGATGAATCAAAAGATAGGAAGATGGAAGGACTAAGGACCAGTGGGTTGGGTGGATGGAAGGAAGGTTAGGATGAATGGATGGGCAGAAGGGAAGAAGAAAATAATTTCGAGAATGGATGGATGGAGGGAGAGGACTGATGGAGAGGACAAATGAAAGAAGTTAAGATGAATGGATGTTTGAAAGGAAGGAAAAAGGAAAAGTGAATGGTTGGGTAAAGGAAAGGAGGGCTGTATGGAAGAAAGGATGGATGGTCAGAGGAATTAGGAGGAGGATGGTGGAATGAGTAGGTGACCATTTAAAGTGATCCGGACTGAAGCTAGTGAGATGTACATAGGTAGGAGCGACTGTGCCCCTAACAGGGGTGGGCAGCCAGAATAAAAGTTTCCCTTTCATTTATGAATAATTACTTTATATGCACAAAATTATCACCTGTGACTCAGATTTCAGGCCTTACAGCTCATCCCTGTGGTACAGCGACCTGATGCTGCTAGCGGTTTGGTATTAGGAAAGAAGAGAATTGAGTGCACAGACCAGCAGTGGAGGACCTGCCAACCCACAGTGTTCTGTACTGGACCCCATCCAGCTTCAGGAGGCAAGTACCAAATACAGACACATTTCCTGACACCTCTGATGTGCAGACCTTAGTGCTGGTGGCTGTTGAAGTGTGGGAGGCAGACAAACACGACATGTGCCTCCCCCTGCCTGCAGGGAACCCTAAGCTGTGCATCGGTGAGCAACTAACTCAGTCAGCCATCTTGCATAGCCAAGAGGCAAAGGCCTGCAGAGAGATAGAGGGCTGTAGTGGTTAAGATAAGGGAGGCATCACTCCTAGCTATGGGGCGTTGGGGGGGAAGGGTAGGAAGGCTCTTAGGAGACTATGGATGATCGTTTTCTCACAGCTTTGAGGAATCACAAGTCTAATGTGCGGGAGGCACTTGGTAAGTCCCCTAATGCAGGGGCTAGTGGCCACAGGTCCGTGTGAGTCTGACACCTGAGCTCCAGCTCATCACCTCTCCAAAGGGACTCACTGTCCCTTTTAGTGCCACTGGGGAAAAGCCAGTGGTGTTAGCTCAATGGTTCTCAATCTTGGCTGCACATTGGACATTTCCAGGAGCTTTTTACAAAATACTGATACCTGGATCCCCCAGGCCTCCACCCCAGGACCAGAAAGAGCCTAATCTCTGGGAATAGTAGTGTCTGTTCATTATATTTTTAAGAGCTGCCCAGGTGATTATAGAGTGCAGCCAGGGCTGAGAACCTCTGAGTCAGCAGGTGAGCAGATCTGTGCTGTGCAGTCCTCAGCTCCCTAAGTCCAGAAGCCCTGTCAACGGATTCAAGGTCATAAGACCTTTGAGAGCCTCCTGTGCCCTCTTGCTTTGGATGTAAAATACAGAGGACAGTAAGTGGCCTTTCTGGATGGAGGCCTAGGAACTGAAGGCTCACCTGAGGGTCATCACTGTGCCGGAATCATTGCTGCCTGGAGCTTACCATTCACAGGTGAACAGAGCCCTCGCTAAGTGCTCAAGACTTTTCTTTGGAGCAGCCCTTGACAGCCAGCCTCCGAGCTTCCTTGCACAGCAGCAGCCATCTGTCAGAGGTGAGGCCCCCTAAACCCCACACGTGCCCACTAAGCCACTCACGTTCACAATGAGGAAGTCCAGCCAGCACCAGGCGTTGGTGAAGTAATTTTTGAAGCCGTAGGCCACCCACTTGAGCAGCATCTCGAACACAAAGATAAACGTGAACACCCTGTCGGTGTACTCCAGCAAGGACTTCACCTTGGGCTTCTGGTCAAGGTAATAGTCTTCAAAGGCCTGGAATGGAAAGAGCAAAATGGCAGATTGTCTGGGCTCACAGAACTGGGGCCCAGTGATGGGGAGAGATGCCCAGCCCTGCTATCAGCCCCTGGGAGAGTGCTGGTAACCAGCTTGCCTGTATTATTTCGTTTTTTCTGCTCTGGGGACGGAAGGTGGGATAGTGGACGAGGCAATGTGAACTACCAACCAGGCCTTCCTCAGAGCCAACGGGGACATGCAGCCCTGCTCAGACTTTGCAGGGGAACTGAATGCAAGTGAGAAAGGAAATCTTATTGAATTCGATTTTGGAAGTGAACCAAAGGGATGCTTGCTGCGACTTGGTTGAAAAATAAAAGCATCAAAGGATGTACAGAGGCAGCTCACAAAAATGAAAGTAAGAATCGCCGATGAACTTCTGAAAAAGAATGCTCTGTCTCGCTGGTAATCAAGGAAATGCAAATGAAAAGAAGATGCTATTTTTCTTTGAGCAGGTTGGTGATGGTGAAAAAGAACAGGGAACCCCAGTGTTGCTGTGGGGAAGAGGTTAAGCCTCCTATAGGGCCGGGGGGAGTGAAAACCGTTCAGTCTTTTCAGAAGCCAATTTGGTAATACGACTCAAAGGTTTTAGAAACCCAGTAATTCTGCCTTCAAGAACATATCCTAAGGACACTAGATGTTGTGGGTGTCCCACCCAGCTCCTGTTTTAGGGGCCAGTGTGCCCAGTCCCCAGCTGCTATGACTATTGGCTGCTAACAGCTCCTGAATGTCCCCATTTCCTGAGGACATCCCTGGGCTGAAGGAACTGCCGCTACCTGAGGATGTTACCTGTCCCCTTTAGGGGCAGCCTGCAGCAGCCAGTGACTGACTGTGGGGTTCAAAGCCTTCAAGGTGGGATAGCTCTGTGGTGTCCTTTGTGCCAGAGATCCTGTGGGATCAGGCTGAGGCTGGACTTCCTCAGAACCCAGGTCTTCCTGGCTCCTTTCCCTGTTCTCTGTTGCTTCCCTCACAGACTCCACCTCAGAGCGCACCCCTCACAAACTGCACCAGAGTCCCTCCTTCCAGTTCTGCTTCTAACCGGATCAGACAGGAAACAAGCCAATGTTTCCAAAGGCATATAACCACATAGGCTCTTCAACGCTTATTAGAAGTAAACATAGGAATTTCTTAAATCAGTTATGGCATACTCCTGGAATGGAATACACGGCCAGCATTAAATGAGATACAAGGAGCATAGGTACTGAGAAAACTGACTGAGAAATTACAGAACATGTAAGAATGGTTTCAGTTGTGTAATATTTGTGTATTACATACATAAGAAAGATGGGAAGGAAGTGTACCAAATGTTTTCAAAGTGGGATTCTCTTTGAGTGATAGGAAAATAGGTGATATTTTTTCTTTGCATTTTCCCATAATTTTTAAGGGTTTTTTTTTTTTTTTTGGCACTTTGTCAGATGAAAACTCATGTTAATTTTTTAAAAAGTACTCAAAGTAAAAGCATAAGGAAGACTAAATTTGGTGCCAGCCTGTTCAGTCCCTTGGGGAAGGAGAAGAGAAGAACTGCTGGGGCAGGATCTGAGTTCCCTGCTGGGAGGGAGCGGGGAGAAGCTGGGGTATGTGAAAAAAGGGAGTAGAGAGAGAGGGAAGGAACAAGGGAGAGTGGAGAAGAGAAATGAGGAGAGAAGGCCCATGGCGAAAGACATGAGCCAACGAGGTAATGACAAAAGTACCTGGTCAACAACAAATGTGGTCAATATTTTAAAGGAGGACAGAATGGAGGGAAGGGTAAGTATGGAGAAAGCACAGCCTCTTCTTTCCCTGAAATGTGGCCTCTGCACCCAGCACTGTACAGAGACTGCTATTCCAGGTGGACAGTCACTACCCTGTGCCAGGGCAACAGGCACCTTCAGATGCTGCCACTCTCTCTCCACTCGCCCAAGATGGCAGACCAGCCCTGGCTGTGACCCTCTCTTCCTCCTCAGCTTAGTACTTTGCCGGCCTGATTTTCATCATGCCTTCTCATCTGCCTTTGTGCTTCCCTGAGGCTAAAGCTACAACACTGAGTGATTCTGGCACCCTTCCTGGGAAACCTGGCACTTAAGTGGGCGCCCAGACATTCAGTAGAATGTCTTTGGGAGTAAATGACACAGGTGAAGCAAGACAAGTGAAAACGCTTGGAGCCACGAGCCAGGAGCATGGGCTCCAGTCCTCCCGTTAACTGGCTGGGACCCCAGGCCAGGCCCTTCAGGTCTTTGGGCTACGACTTCCTCATGCATAAAATGGGGACAACTGGGCATGAGTCCCTTCCTGTGTTGATGTCTACCTTGGTCCATTGGGAGGGTTCGCTGAGAAGGTGAGTGACCCTGAGCCACAGTACACAGAGAAGCACCCTTTCTTGTCCTACAAAGCTGCCGATTCAGCAAGGGGCTTAGAAAGTGTCTCCTGACTCAGAATCTCTTTTCCTGCAAGGCCTTGTTATTCAAAGGGTGGACCCGCAGCTTCAGTGTCACCTGGGAGCTTGTTGGAAATGCAAATTCTCAGGCCCCAACCCAGATCTACTGAATTAGAAACTGCATTTTAACAAGCTCCTCATGTGATTAAAATATGAGAAGTGCTGTGGCTAATGATTCGCTGTGAGCTTTGAGTAATGGTAGTATTTGTTAAGCTGCTTGATAATACAAGGAAGGATGGTGCTCTTTGTATGGGGCCTTCAAAGAAGGCCAGTGTGTTTGGGAGGTCAGAGGGTGGCAAGTCAAGGGCTTTGCGATCAAATGAGAACAAAGTTAGGCTTTGCTACTGACAGGCTGGGTCAACTTGGACAAGCCCTTTAACTCCTTGGAGTGTCCGTTTCCCCGCCTAGAAAGTGGGATGCAACACAAACTCTCTGGAATACTTGCAGCCAGGTTTAGCAGGCCATGGCATGGCCACCGGAAGCACCTACCGTGCCCTGCTGCTAACAGGAGCCCACGTGCTGGTCTGCAGCTCTCTTTCCAACCACAGGTTGGGGATTTTCATCCCAAGAGTCAAGGGAACCCACCGAGGCAGCTCCAGGGCCTTTGGATTGCGGGAGAGCCCATGTGAGGGCACTGGGGCAGAGACGCCGCCTCCCCTTACCAGAGACCCGCTGCTGAGCAGAATCATGAAGATAATGAAGCTCTCAAACCAGCTGTGCTCCACGATGCGGTAGCAGGTCTTGCGCACCTGCCAGCCCATGGCCCATGGAACCTTGGTGGTATTCACTTTGCAGCAGGGACAGCGGCGCATGCAGCCTGTGGGAAGAGGTGACTGACGGTGAGTGACGTTCCACTGGGAAAGGGGGAGCATTTTTGCTCCAGCCTGGCCAGGGGAGCACTCTGCTGGGAAAACCGCTTGCCGCCCCTTTGGAAAGAATTCTTTCCTAGAATATGAGAGAAGCTGGGTTGCTTTCGGGCAGCCTCTCAATGCTGCCCTCAGGTGTTCCTCTCCACCAGGGTTCTTGCCCACTCTCATCTCCTCCTCAACCATCTTCCTTCTTACAGATGATACCAGTGGGCCCTGTACTTATGCCCACCCATCTCTAGAAGGCCTGACGTGCCATGCGGCCAGGGCCTGGTTGGTGGTGTCTAAGGGGCTAAGTCCTGAGCCTATGCTGAACTGAGGCGCCACCACGTGCCTGGGATGGGACCTGGGTCCAGCCCAGCCCAGGGTCATGTGGAACTGGAAACTGGAAGTGTTTGGTTTTTTAAACAAATATTTAATGTTTTTATTATTAAGGCCACAATTTCATAGTATGAGCCATATGTTTCTTCGTTTATTGCACAAATATTTATTGAGAACATAATGTACCTCACTGTTCTAAATATTGAGGAAAAAGAAGAGCAAGATGCAGTTTCTGCCTTTAAGAGTTACACGAAAGATTGAAGGATCCACACACATCGTGGCCCTCCCCTGGGTCCTTTCTGTCCCAAATCAAGAGCATTGATGGTAGTGACTTCTTTTCTCTTTTCAACCTCAGGAACCTGGTTTATTACTGAGTGAGGTGTTTTCAAGGGTGATGAGGCGGGCACAGCATCTGTCCGTCACGTCTACATGGCACGAGATGCAGATCTCACCCCTAGGTTGCTGAGAGTTGTGGCATTTGGGTTTGATGCTGGTCCCTCAAGCCCGGGAGTGAGGCAGCGAGGAACCATGTTTGTCTCTCTCCTGTAGACCCCAGGCCAGGGCCCTGGACACAGAGGAGCCCAGATGAGAGTTTATTGAACTGGATTCTGGCCCTAATTAATGTCAGTGAGAGAAGGCCTGTGGCCACCACGTTACCTTCTGTGAAGCAGTCGTCTGGTTCGTCAAGGTCATCTGCCAGCTCAGGAATTTTCCTCAGGATCTCCTCAGGATCCAGACAGTCCACTGTGCTGCCCTCTGAGGAGCTTGTGTCACGCACTCCCTGCAGGGCAGAAGCCCAGGGCAGTGAACTCAGCTCTCTGAGGGGCCCAGTGAATCTGCTCACGGTCACTGCAGGTCCAACTGGCCACATGCTCCAAGATGCAGGGAGAGCCCCTCAGGGCTAGCCCCACCATGCATTCAGTGCTTCTCCAGCTGAGGCTCAGAGTGGTGATGCTCTCTGTGGAGCCCCAGAGGTTTAGCTATGTGAGGCTTTAAACCTCCAGACCCCTGATGGAGTGCTGGCGATGGCCCGAGACACCGTAATTACACCCATAAAGACTCTGAACATTCACTAGGCTTGAATATTTAATCATGGAGCAATGCTGCAGGGGCGCGGCTGCCCTCCTGGCAGCTCCAGCCCTGTAATGTCTCCAGATGAATTCAATTAGGAGCTGAAGCTGCTTTCCTATTAGTAAACCTGATAGCTTGGCTAATGGACCCAAATGGTAGGTTGCATCCCCATCTGTCATTGTCAGGCCCCTCCCTGCCTGGCCAGGGTCATGGACAAAAACAAAACAAAACAAAACAAAACAAAACCCCCAAACAAAACAAAACCCCCAAACAAAACAAAACCAATACCTAACAGTTGTGTACTGAAAACAGGAGTAGAGAAAACTAGCCAGGGGAGTCCTTAGAAAGCTCAGCAGAAAACAAGACGTACACATGTAGAAGGTGGCGATCCTCACCTAGCTGGAACCAAGTGCCTTGTGTTCACCCAGAGCCCCCAGATCCCATCTCAACCCACCTTCTGTGGTCAGCCTTGCCCAGGGGCACACAGCCAGTGGCGACATTCCTGAAGCTGAAGGGCTCGATTACTTTGGGGATGAATGATGGCTTCCTTATCTTTCCCTAGCCCAGTGCCTGTCACAGCGTCAGCACTCACTGGCTATGTGTCAAGTTATATTTCTGATTTTAATAAAGATGCTACATCTTTACAGACGCCTCTTTTCCTATAGCCTGTTTTCTTCAGAGATTTGTAATGAAACCACTAAGTTTATTTTTACCTTTTCTGAGACATTCCTAAACTCAGGTTCTTCTTCCTGCTCAGTCTGCATAAGGCTGTCAGTACACTTCTCAGTACAGACAGCCTCTTCAGAGCACTGGAATGTTTTTGGCTAGAGAGTAAGGTGTGGACAAAAGAAAGCGGGGGTGGGGAGTCACAGGGAAGACTTTCACCCACGAGCAAGTCTGACTTTTATCTCCTGGCTCAGAAAGATATTAAACGTTCTCTGTGCATTGTCTTTTGTTTCCTTTTTCCTTGGCTGTCATTTTCTGGGCACTTATTCCATTTCAGGCAGAAGCGAAACATTTGACAAGCAGCATCTCATTTAAGCTTCAAAAGAATCCTACCAACTAGGCATTACCATTCAGTTTTATATCTGAAGTCACAGAGGCTCAGAGAGATTGAGCAACAGCTCCCGGGTCCCGCCAGCTCAGGGAGCCTCACTCTTGGTGCTGAAATCATGCTGATTGGCCCAGGGGTTAGGAGGGACTTTATCCTCAGGATGTGACATGAGGTTCTGCGGTTGCGTGCAGTCTGGAATACCCCACCTCTCCGGGAAGCTCACATACCTACCTCGGCAGGGTCCTGAGTAACAGCCTCGTCTTTCCAATTTTCAGCCAGGTATGGAGCCAGGTCCTCAGAGGACATTCCAGAACCTGGGCTCCTGGGTGCCAGGGGGTCCTCACACCTTCTGACTTGCTGCAACTGCTCCTGTTAGTGAGAGAGGGTCCCAGCTGGGTACCTGTGCCCACCCTCAGCCAACCACTTCTGAATTTGAAGAGCTCATAGTCTGCCAGGGCTAAGGACCTAAAATAACTAACATACATACACTACATATATACACTTGTGTGAAGTGAGTGTGGAACTCTAAGCCTGGTAGATCTGTTAGAAGCTGTGTGACCTTAGGCATGTTATTTAACCTCTTTGATCTTCATTTTTCCCATCTGCAGAATTGAGAAGGCAAGATCTACTTCATTCAGTTATTTTTATGAGTAAATATATTAATGCTTAGAAAACACTTAGCATGAAGTGTGTGGCTCAGTAGATGTTAGCCATGACCATAATCACTTGTCCAGATGTCAGGGTGGTAGCAGACATGGCCATCTGGAGTCCCCCAAGAACCCCAAAGTAACTGAAAATACCTCTGAGTGGAGACAGCCATCACAGAGTTCACGTCCTTTACTCTGGGGATGGTGACGCCCTACCCTTGGCTGTCACCCAGACACTGACATGTAAAATATGGCAGCTGATAACAGCAGCTGCTGGAACACAGGAAAAGTGACAGCTGCAGGGGAAGAAGGCTATGGAGGAGCTAGACTCAAAGCACAGCTGTCTAAGGCCACTTAGTGGCCTGGCCAGCAGCCCTGCGGGTCCCTGGGCCCCAAAGGATCCCTGCCTTCCCGTATTGTGCAGACATGTGTGCCCCCAGTCATTGGGAAGAGGTTAACGAGGGTTGATATATCAGCTTAAAGTATAGGGAATTGTGCAAAGTATTTAAAAATATATATTAAGAAGAGGCTGCAATGTGCTTTATATTCTTTGGTGCCAAAAGGAACAAATGTCATTTCCCTGTGACATCCCTTGTCGGTGGGAAAAGCTGAATAAATGAGTCATAATGATTAGGACTCCTTAGGCTTCTGGTGAAGATTAGAGGAGTTTGCTCTAGGACAACATCCTGTTCCTAGAGAAATCTCATCAGCATCTCATGCACAGAGCCTGGGTTTGGCGGAGCACAGAGGGCAGTGGTATGAAAGACAATCCCAAGGACCTCCAAGTGGCCTGGGGCTCAAGGCTGCCCCTGTTCCCTGCTTGCCTGGGGAATTCTGACTCAAATGCCACCTTCTCTGGAAAGCTGGGCACGGCTTTAACTTCTTATATCAAGGGTTCCCCTACCCAGCTTGCCCAGGGCTCCTCAAGGCTGTGTCACCCTGATTTTGGAAAATCTCTTTATCATAATTTCCCACTCCCCTCCTTCCTATCAACCCCAGCTTGAGGCCCCTCCCTGCTTCCTATGGCTGTCCCGCAGGAGAACTCTCACCTGCCTGTGGGGGATCACTTCCTGTTGCGAGCTCCGAACACCCTCTTCCTCGTCATCCTCCAAGTCATCGAGGTCAGATTCGCCCTCGGCAATGGGCACAGAGACCCACACGTTAGGATTGGTGATGAAGTCACTCTGGTCCTCCCCAGGGCCTCTGGGAACCGATGGCTCTCCAGAGCTTGCCACGGCCGAGTTGGCAGCAATGTGGTTCTCAGTTTTGGAGCTGGAGAGTGGGATTTTCACTACCAGTTGGGGCTCCACCTTGGTCTGGGGGAGCAGGCAGGGCCTGTGGAAGTAGCTGCGCAGGGTCCTCATGGTGCGATGGGCAAATGCCTGGATCCGTCCCAGGGCGACCTGCAGATTGTTCATCTCCCCATCGTCCTCTGGGACTGTGAGGTTGTCGGCACTGAAAGAGTTCAGCAGCAGGGCGATGAATAGATTGAGCACCTGAAGAGACGAGTGGACGAGAAGATCGCTCAATCAGGAACAGAGCCCATCCATGGCCCCCCCAGGTCGGCAGCTGGATGGCAGGACAGCCACAGCTGGGCCTCTCCATGCACTCCCAGGATGCTTTCCCTCTTGGGGGAATGGACACTCTGAGAGCGACTAAAGGGAGTCTTGGGGACATCCCAAGTGACCTGCCTCATGGGGCAAAGTTTGAAGTACATTCTCCACTATAGAAGAGGGTTACCCCTGTTGAGCAAAGGGACATTCAGTGACAACAGTGAGGAGCAAGCATGGGTCTGCCCTGGGAACACCCTCCTCATCTGCCAAAGCCCTGGGTTCTAGTCCTCACTCTGGAATCCTGGGCACATCTCCTCATGTTCTTTACCTGTCAGCACGCAGTGGGGACTCGCTACCTTTCATGGTGATTGAAGAGGAAATGACATTTGGGATGTAAAAGTGTGCAGAGGGGCAAACCTCCTGCCTGAGAGTTCAGGGCCCCTGTGGCTCTGCAGGGATGGGGAGCTCAGCCTGGAAGAAAGGAATTTCAGCCAGCCCCTCACTCGGGGATGCAGGATGTGGGCAGAAGGCATCTAGCTCAGGGACCCAGGTGGGAAAGACTTTAAAGAGTGTGGATTTATTAGTTTAGCTTTCTGTTGTCTGTAAAATTCTTACAGGAAAGAATCCAAGTTGGTTGACTTCCAGAGCAGTAAGAGACGGGTTCCTGGAAGTCCACCTTCCCCTTCCAGCCAGCCAGTGCTGCGAGAGCAAGGACACCCAGAACTAGAATGGATGGAGACAAGCTGAGGGCGAGGAGCCAGGCTGGGACAGAGAAGGGGTGCTAGGGCCAGTTGGCAGGAAGGCCTTCAGAAGGGCTCCCCTCAAACCTGACGGTAGATTTTGTTATTGTCACTGTGGTGTTGGGTATTGCCCATGATCCAGCTTCCCTCTTTCATCATGGCCCATCGTGCCCACCCCCGCTCCTAGCTAGGACCTGTGTAGCTTCGAGAAATCAGTCAGCTTTTATTCTCCTAAAGAAAAATATTTTCTGAAACTCCCTGGAGTGGGGAAGGAAATTTTTCCTTCAACTACTAACAACTATCATTTATTGAGTTCCTGGCATAGCCCAGACACTTGCACTAGGCAATTTGCATATATCATCTCCTGTAATTTAATTCTCCCAGTTATCCCTATGAGCAAGCACTATTTTCTTGATTTGAAGGAAATTAGAGCTCAGGGAGATTGTCTCCTGTGCTGGGTCAGCCAGCTTTACGAGTGGTGGAGCTGGGATTCTAAACCAGGTCTTTCCTTCTTTACCATATGTGCTCATTCCTGCCAGTCAGGCTGCCCCCCCAGGAGACAGTTCTTAAAATGTATTCCCCATGACTCTGCAAAATTTCAAGGCTTTTTAATCCAGGAGGTCCAAGATGGGCCTCCTAAAAATGTGCACGTCAAAGCTTTTCAGGATAACCTGACCGTCTCCTCTGTTGCCCAGGGACTGCCCAGGAGACCGTGTCCCAGTGGGGGCTCTGCACTCACCACCAGATTCCCCAGCACCATCACTGTCAAGAAAAGGATGAGGCATATGGATTTCTGGCCGACTTGCATGCAGGCCCACATGTTCTCAATCCACTCCCCACAGAGGATCCGGAAGACGATGAGGAAGGAATGGAAGAAGTCATACATGTGCCAGCGTGGCAGTTCTTCACACGAGGAGTTATTGGGCCGTTGGGTGCAGTAGTTTTCTCCGAGGAGCTGCTTGCCAACCAGAGCGAAGATAAACACAATGATGGCCAGGATCATGGTGAGGTTCCCCAGCGCCCCGACCGAGTTGCCGATGATCTTGATGAGGGTATTTAAGGTTGGCCAGGACTTGGCCAACTTGAGAACCCGCAGCTGCCGAGAAAGAGATTGGGTCACGTCCTGGTAGCTGTTCTCATCACCTTTCATCTCTGGTCTTGGCCGGAAACCAAAGGCCTGGGAAAAGCCCAAGGAGCTCATCCCATTCAGATGGGGTGCTCCTAGGAAGGTGCTTTCAGAGACCTTCCTTCCTGTCATTAGCTACTCAAAAACACGATCAGTCTCGGTGGTCCCCACATATCACTGTGCTTCACTGACTGTGGCAAAGTCTGGGGTCTTATACTGGGGTGGGGGCCTTACCATAGGTACGCTGGTCAATAGCCACTGGCCTCCTGAATGTAGGCCTGTTCCACGAGGGTGGAGTAAGGTATGATGGCGCTCACAAATGAACGAGAACAGCCCACTTTTGACCTGAAGAGAGGCTAGCCTCCTGCATTGGAGAGGTCCTGGCTAACCATCTCCCTTAAGGCATTTCTCATCTTGCGGCCATGGACGTCTGATGCCCCTACCAGCTCTGACATGGTGAGTAACTATGATTTCATGGACCCAGCATTAACTGACCCATATGTGCATTTAATTGACCAACCAAACCACCCACCTTATTGAATGCCAGCCACACATGTGCATGGCGCTGTGCTAGCCTGGGAAGTGTGTGGAGAAAGGCTCCTGTCCTCATGGACCTAATGGTTTAGTGAGATACAAGGCAAAGACCCCTAAAGTCTTCATGGCACACCCGGATGTGCTAAGACCCACAAGACAGCAGAAGCACCATGTATAAGGATGTATACATGTTTTAAAAATACATTGGTGTGGTTCTCTAATTTGTTAGAAAGAAAGAGCTGGGCTCAGCTGGCATGTATTTCTGGAGCACACCAAGAGCCAGGCTCTGGATCAGCTGCTAGGACACAGTGTGGAACAGAGCACTGCAGCAAGTTTTATCACTCACACAGCAGTAAGTCCCAAGGGAGGTGCTTTAATCCTCTTATACAGGAAGTTCCACATCTACTTCTCTTAGACCCAATCTGGAAGTTATTTTCCTCATACTGGAAACAGAGCTTCAAACACCAATTCTGTGGACTGGACGTAGAGGCAGCAGATAAACACTACTAAAAAACTGAGTGTTGGTAACTATTAGGTGGGTGCAAAAGTAATTGTGGTTTAAAAGGTTAAAAATAATTGCAAAAGCCACAATTACTTTTCCATCAACCTAATAGATGGAGCTCTTTTGTGGAGGGTATTGGGAGAATGCAAAATGTCCTTAGCAAATGATTGATGTTTCCATTCTCACAATAAACTCTGGATAAGAACAAAAGCAAAGGAGGCTGGAGTAGATCCCTAACACAGGGTGAGAACCACCCAACACAGCACAGAGTCTGGGGGCCTGACAAGGAGGGACACATGGGCAAGAAGACCAGGAGTTGACTCTTGCCTCAACCACACCTGGCTAATGGTTTCCACTGGTTCCTTAGTTAGTTGGGGTTATGTATGTGTGTGATGAGAGTTTAGAAATTAATACAGTTGACCCTTGAACAACATGAGGGTTAGAGGCACCAACCTTCTATGCAATTGAAAATACACATAACTTTTGACTCCCCTAAAACTTAACTACTGATATCCTACTGTTGACTGGAAGCCTTACCAATAACATAAACACTCCATTAACACATATATTTTGTGTGTTATATGTATTATATACTATATTCTTAGAATAAAGTAAAACTAGATAAAGAAAATATCATTAAGAAAATCGTAAGAGAAAATATATTTACAGTATTTATTGAAAAAATTTCTTACATACGTGGACCCACACAGTTCAAACCCGTGTTGTTCAAGGGTCAACTGTATTAGAATCCCCTTAGATAGAAGTTTGTTGCCATAATTAAGATTGTACTAAACTAAGCAAATTGTATATAATTCTCATTATAGGACATGAATTGAGTCATCTTCTATTAATTTTTTTTGTTGTCTTTATGAAGGACAGGAAAACAGAATTCTTCCACTTGCTATTCTAGAGATATCTGGGGCTTGGGAGCCCCTACTGTTAGCCAGTCAGTCAACAAACATTTACAGAGTGTCTGCTGCTGAATTGTAGTGCTGCCAAACAACCTGGCTGGCTCCTGCTGATACCTAGAATGAATGGTCCAGGAGAGCAGCCCACCTGCATCCATGTTCCCTTTGACCCTCATCTCCACCCCTATCCAATTGCTCTATGTAGTCTTTGCCCAGCTTAGCATTACATCAAAAGAATTATTTCATATTATCATAGAAAATTTATAAACGATTGCTTTTAGTAGCTGCTGAATATTCCTTCATGTTTAATTAACCATTTCTCTAGTTAATCTCATAATTAATACAAAATTTTCTATTTAGGGGGAAAGACACTGGAAGGAAATAAACCAAGTTGGTAACAGAGATGTATTTATATAGAAATATATGCAAATATTATAGGTAGTTGAGGTCATGTTATTGGGTTCTGGCTGATGGAATGGAGATGGAGCCAGAAGTAAAATACACTATTTTCAGACACAGCCATAAAACACCATACACTTTCTCTTTCCTTTCCATGGGTGCCATAGAGGCGAACCATTGAAGATGGTGAATCAAAACATCCTGGATCCCTGAGTCACTATTAGGAGCAGAAACTCCCAGGAGAGCTTTCCAGCCAGCATGGAATGTGCTGTGAAACATAAACCTCAACTACTTTAACTCATATATTTAGAGATAGTCACTGTAATTAGTTGTAGGTGTCTTGAGTAATGTAAAAACTGGTACATTGAAAAACAGTGTTAACAAAAAAAAAAAGGAAAAAAGGTGTTACCATTTCAAAAATGTCAAATGTGTGGCACTGGCTTGGTGATCAGGTGGTAAACAATGAAAAAACTGATATAAAAAGGCTTGGAAAATGTTGATCTGTGTTGCCTGGCTTGCATCATACTCAGACATGAGTGAGGAATAAATCTTTATGGATTAAGATGTTGAGTTTGGGGATTATTTATGCAACAGCTAGAATTATTATTGTTAATTACATTATATAGCTTTTTAAAAACAGGAAAATTAAAATGCTTAACACAATGGTAAGTTGGGAAGGGTAACAAATGAAAATTGGTCTTGGAGAAAGGTGAAGATTGTAGCTTTATACTTTGATTACGTTAACTGCTCATGCTATAACTTCTAAGGTAACCACTCAGAGAATGAAAATGAGTATTTAGTTTTCAAACCAATAAAGGGGAAAATGGAACAAGGAAAAATAAACAATTCAAAATAAATCAAGAAGTTGGGGGCGGGGGATGGAAGGAGAGAGAACACAAACATACTTAAGCAGGTGAAACAAATAAAAATCCCCAAATATAATGACAGACCCATGTAGAAATATATCAATATTTACAAGATAAGTGGACTACATACTTTGGTTAAAAGACAAAGACTGGATTTTCAGAACTGAATAAGAATCTAAAATTTGACTATGCTGTTTATGAGAAACATATTAAAAAACCCTAAGGATACACAAAGGCTAGAAGTAAAAAGATGAATAAAGATATAAGAGGCAAATTCTAAACCAAACCAAATTCTACTATCAGGCAAGGAGATTTTTAAGGCAGAAAGCATTTCCAGGGATAAAGAAGGTCAACTCTCAACGATAAAGTTTCACTTTACTGGGAAGATATGACAACTTAAAATATGTATGCATTTAATAACACAGTCTCAAGACAGAACCATACGGAAAAATAGACCATGCCATAATCATAGTGGGAGATATTTTTATACACCACTTTTGCAGTAATTGCTAGAACAAGCAGACAAAAATAAGCAAGGATGTAGAATATTTGGACCACACAAAGAACTTTCTGTACTCAATGGATTATGCAGAGTATTGCAGCCTACAACTGCAGAAGACAGATTCTTTTCAAGTGCATAAGGAACACTTTCAATACACTGAGCCAAAGGAAATTATCAATAAATTTCAAAGCATTAAAATCATACAGTGTATGTTCTTGAACTATAATACTAGTAAGCTAGAAGTCAATGGCATGAAGATAACTAGAAATACCACATATGTTTCGAAATTAAGAACCATGCATCTAATTAAACTTAGGGTCAAAGAACAATTCAAATTTGAAATTAGAAAATATTCAGAACTAAGCCATAAGGAAAATTCTACATATAAAAGGAGTTCTTGGATGGAAGTTGAAGTCTTAAATATATATATATTGGATAAGAAAATAGATTAAAAATTCCATTTTAGGAAGTTAGAAAAGAATAAAATATGTAGAACAAAGGATGTAATTAAGATAAGATGCAGGGTTAATAGAAACAGAAAACATCAATGAAGTAGAGAATCAACAAGCTAAAAGCTGGTTCTTTGAAAAGACTAATTAAATTGATGATCTTTGGCAAGACTAATGAAAAACGATGAGAGAAAGCACACATCACTATTTTTTAGAAAAGAAAAAGGTGACATAAGTAAGGTGATAGGGAAAATTCTTAAAAGATAACAGCATAGCATACATAACTTTGTGCAATAAACTTGAACATTTAGATAAGAAGGAACATTTTTAGAAAAATGTAACTTACCAAAACCAATTTGAGAAATAGAGAACCTGACTAGTTCCACAGCCATTAAGAAAATAATGAAAACATGCTGACCTCCAGATGGCTTCATTAATGATTTTTACCAAACCTATAAGGAACAAATAATTCTGCCCTTACCCAAAGTTTGGGTGTAGAAGAAGAGAAATATTTTTCACCTCTTTTTATGGAGAGTAGCATAACTTGGCAACTAGTATACTAAAAATTGGCAACAAAAATGCAAATAAGGAAAATTATAGGCCAAATATTACTCATCAATATGGACATAAAATTTTTAAGCAAATTCTTAGCAAGCTGAATCTTCCAATGTACAAAAACTGTATCACGATCAAGTTGGGTTTACCTCAGGAATGCAAAGTTGGCTTAACATTAGAAAATCAATTAATATAACTCATTACTTTAATAGATTAAAGGAGAAAAATCTTGTGATTATCTTTATACATGCAGAGCAACTGTCTGATAAAATTAACTATCCATTCATGATAAATATTCTTAATAACAGAGAACTTCCTACACCAATAAATGTTTTTTAATCTTTTGAAAAAACCTGCCACAAATATCAGACCTGGTGAAATATTGGAAGCATTCTCTTTGAGGTCAGGAAAATAGCAAGGATGTGTTGCTACCGTCTTTCCCCGAAAATAAGACCTAGCCAGACAATCAGCTCTAATGCGTCTTTTGGAGAAAAATTAATAGAAGAACCATGTCTTATTTTACTATTATATAAGACCTGGTCTTTATAATGTAATGTAATGTAATATAACATAATGTAATGTAATATAATATTAATATAATATTAGGTCTTATTTTCGGGGAAACAGAGAATGAACACATTGTTTCAGCAGTGTACTGGATGTCCTAATTAACATGATCATGTAATGAAAAGAAGCAATGATATAAGGATTAGAAAATAAGAGACAAAAGTCATTATTTGCATACAATATGACTGTTCAAAAATTTAAAAGATTATATAGGTAAACTGTTAGAATTAATGAGCGGTTTCTGAATTCAAAAGTACTAATGCTACCAAAGTGCTAACAAAAAAAACACCACACACACAGAAAAATATATTTTAAAATAGATTTCATTTAGAATAGCATAATGAACTAGGAAATATCTAAGCATAAATCTAACAAAAGATATGGAGAAAATCTTTAATGGAGAAAGTTATAAAACTTCATGCAGAAATTATAAACCATTGAAAGAGTGAAATAAATGGAGAGTATGTTATTGTCATAGATCAGAAGACTACCTGATGTAAAGGTTACCTTTCTTCCCGGAATTGATCTATAGATTATTGTAGTCTCAATAGGGGAAAAAACAAAACAGTTTTGTGTGTATGGGGGTACATAACTTGGCAAGTTGATTCTAAAATGAATATAGAAGTACAGGGGCCAATATATCCTTGAAGAAGTCCAACAAGGTGGGTGACTTGCCTTCCAGACAGACATATTCAAGGTAATTGCAGTAATTAAGATGGTGTGGTATCAGTACAAGAACAGACCAATAGACACATTAATGGAAGTAGGCTTTAAAAGATGGGAAAAGAGGTGATGCTATTTTGAGAGGGAGGAAAACGCAAGAATGAAGACAGAATGATCATTTCTTCCTTCTTACTTTTTTTTCCCTACGTTTTTCTTTCCGTCCTTCCTTCAATCAACAGGTGTTCATTGAGTTCTGGTATGTGCTGGGCCTTGGGCTGGGCCCTTGGGATAGAATGCTAAACAAAAAAACTCTGGTTTTTGTCTCATGGAATGTCAGGATGATTGTAAATTGTGAAAAACAGATTAATTTGGTGAGGGAATCCAACTTTAGATAATGCAATTGAGGAGGACCTCTCTGAATAGGTGATGTGTGATGAGAGCCAGGAAAGATAAGAAGGAATGAGCTAAGGCTAGGGGAAAAGTGTTCCCGGCAGAGGGAATGCATGTGCAAAGGTCCAGAGGCAGGAACAGTTGCTATGCGTGAGGAAGAGAAAGTAAGCCTCTGACTGGAACAAAATGAGCAGGGGAGATTGAAGAGGTAGGCAGGCCCTGATTACGCAGAACTTTGTACACCACCACGAGGTCTCCGGATTTTATTCTCAGAGCCATGGGAAATCACTGAAGAGTTACTTGTAAGAAATGTACCATACTAATTAATGTAAGAGGATATTAATAGGGGAAACTCTGTGTGTGTGTGTGTGTGTGTGTGTGTGTGTGTGTGTGTGTGTGTATGGGGGGTTATGGGAATTTTTTGTATGATCTGCTCGATGTTTCTGAAAAAATCTAAAACTATTTTTTAACAATAAAACCTACTAATAAGAAAAATATGGAAGTCATGAGCTGGGCTGTGTGAATTTTCTGCAGTAGTATCCACAACTCAGGTATAGGCATGGCAAAGGGAAATATTTGGCTTCATCTCTAGGATACGGTTTTGTCAAACACAAAAATGTGAAGGAGCAGAGGGGAAAGGTGGTTACATTTGTTTTCAAGAGCATAATAATATCGATGAACCGTGAACTCTAAACCAGGTAATGAGGGAAGTGAAGGGGGTGAAAGAGGACTGAAAGACCCAAGAAAGTGTGGGGTTGGTGGGCATAGTTAGGGAACTGGGAGGTGATAGGCCTGTTAGGATCGGGGAGGTGGGGGGGAGAATTCTGTCGGCCCAGGCTGTGGAGGAAATCTGCCTATTTTTGGTGGAGTCTATAGGCTTCATGGAGGCAGAACAAACGTAGCACATAGACCTCAAAACACCAAGTTTGTATTTCCCCAAGTATTACAAAAATGTTCACATTTTATTAGGAAACTAACTTCAGGCTCTCCAGGGCCTAGGTGCCTGTCTCTTGTCATCATTTTCTAGATACTTAGATATATCTGTTTTTCCAAAAATGTGATTGGATTCTGACCTTCTCAGGTTTCCAGGTTACCGACCAGGAGCCCTGTGGGCCCACCGTGCCCTTCTCTTCCATGGGATGGTGACAGCACCATCAGCACGGGCAGATGTATTCAACCAGTGGTTCATGGCACAAATGTGTCCCAGGGCGTGCTTGGTTTGGCCTTCAGAGTGTGTGTGGTTTTTAAAATTGAATTACTAGCCAATGTTAAACATATTCACCTAAAAATCTGAATTTCTAGTTTCTCATAAAAAATTGGCAACTGACAATAATGGACAGGGTCACCTGTTGGCAGGAGTCACCCTGACTTCCATGTACATGAACCTTCCTGGAGCTGGGCTCTGTGCTGGGTCTGCCCAGGCTGAACTGAGTCATCCCTGCCTGTTTCAGGGGACAAATATCCAGGGTGGAAATCTCTTCCTTGGCTAGCATGGTTCCTGTAGGTCCTGTAGGTGTTTGAGTGTGCTACCCCAGAGGCAGCTAAACCATTTCCAGTGCTGTGGCTGGCCCCCCAATAAGGCCCCAAGCAGACTTTCTGGCCTAGAAGTGGACTTAGTGAGATTGCTGGCCACTCTCTCCTTCATTTAGTCATTTCTCTCTAAAGCTAGACACGGGGCCGCCAGCTGGCAATCAGAGCACTGAGAACAAGACACCCGTGATAACAAACCCTGCCATTTCTTCGGGCCTCTTGCCCACTCCCAAGAGTCAGCGAGGCACCACGTTTCCTCCAGATGGCCTGGGAAATTGGGAGACCCCAGTGACCCCAGACTCCCCTGGGATCTGACAGATGTGGCTCTTACAAGACTGGGTGGCCTGTGGGCAATGGGGCAGCAGCGACTTGACTAGGGGAACTCTTCCTGTAGAGGGCACCCCGGAACTGAGTTTGGAGAAAAGCCCAGCCAAGAAGCTAGTAGGTGGCAGATTTTAAGGTGTGTGAAACATGAGGGCTGTGGTTTGGGACACCAGGGAGTCAGAGGATGAGCTCTGTGAGCTGGAACTCTGGAGTCAGGCAACCTGGCTTTGCGATGCAGGTCTGCTGCTCGCTTGCTCGGGAGCTTGGAGACTCTGGGTCATCGTTTAACCACATTGCGTCTGTTATCCTCACCTATCCGTGGGGATATTAAAAGCCATTCTCTTTCAGGGTTGTTTTAAGTATAACATGAGGCCTGTTCTGTCAAGGGCTTAGCCCTGTGCCTGACACATTGTCAGTGCTCAAGAAACAGGAGCCGCTATGATTATCTTTGTTGCTGTTGTTTCCTAAGAGAACAGGAGGGTGCTGGGAAGTCCCCCTTTGGCGCAGATGAGGGGACCGAGGCCTGGAGGGGAGAAGGCACACCTCCACTTTGAGTAAGTGGAAAGCACCAAGTCTCCAGCTCCCAAGAGCCATGCCTGGCTCCCTCCCACAGGGCCAGGAAAGGAAGAGGGAGCTGTCTGGTGGGGTCCCCAAAGGACAGCGTCTGTTCCCAGGGCTGCACCGCCCTGGATGTGGAAGCAGTTTCCCGAAGTCCCCGAGAGAACATTACCAGGCGGAAGGACCGCATCACCGCCATGCCGCCCTTCTTGGCCACACCCAGCTCCATCAGGCTCATGGTGACAATGATGCAGTCAAAAATGTTCCACCTCTTCTGGAAGTAATAGTAGGGGTCGAAGGCAATGATTTTGAAGACCATTTCCGCTGTGAAAAACACGGTGAAGACCTGCGGATGGAAACAGGATCCATCTCAGCCGGGTCCGTGGGGCCGGGGGCAATGACAAATAGGGCAGCAGGGAAGTGGCTTGTTTGTAAAACAACAAATCCTTTTACCTCGCTCTTATGCAGTTTCTGTATGATCTGCGGGCTCCCGAAGGACTGGGGATGGGAACACTCAATGTGGCAACAGAGAGAAAGCTCTGGACCAGTGTGCTTAGGGCATATGCAATAGAACCCGTGCTTCAGTGTTTCCACGTGAATGGTGAAGAAGGGGAGTAAGTGGATAATTACTAGGATAATAATGATTACAGAATTAGGGAAATGTGAAGTCAGTCTGGTTCAGTAGTTTAAAAGCATGGATTGTGGGGCAACACAGACCCAGATAAAAATCCCAACTCAGCCATTTCCTAGCTTGTGTAAGCCTGGACAAGTGTAATGCAGCCTCTCTGTACCTCAATTTCCTCATCTGTATAATGGGCATAAAAACCGAGATAATGAACGTGCAGGTCTTAGCAAAGGTCCTGGCAGATACGTAGTAATGCATTAATAAATAATAGCTATTAGCAAAAACAAAAGTAATACGTTGTGTCTAAGATTCTGACTTTCATCTCCGAGTGTCTTTAATTGTCTTAGGACAGAATTCTGACATTGAGAGAGGTCAGGACCCGGCTCGGTTCACACAACAACCAGCAGGAAAGCGTGGCAGGTAAGAAGAAAGCAGAGATCAGGGTCAGGGGCTTTTCTCTCCTTTGCTCTCATCAAAGCCTCTTGCCAGCTTGGGAAATGGAGGTTATTGCACCCCTTTTACAGAGACAGAACGGGCTGAGAGTTTACGGGACTTGCCAAATGCCCCCAGACTGCAACTGTGTGATTCAAAGAGCATCTATCGAGTGCCTTCTGTAGGCAAGTGAGTGTGGTGTGGTGGGGGTTGGGGTTGAGGTCCTGTGCCCGAGAGAAACCTGGGTCAACTCTGGCTCCACCTTCGGCTGTGTCACGTTGGGCAGGATACTTAACCTTTCTGAGTTTTAGCACTCTCTCTTGGACTGTGAGGGTGATGATAATCTCATAGCATTGCTGTGACTCTGAGATAACACTTACAAAGTACCTGACTCGCGGTAGGCACCAAGAAATGCCTGCCTTTCTTTCCTTTTAAAAATGGCACTGTGCTCTGTCTCAGTGGTAAAGGACTTTCTCTCTCTCACCTCAACTTCTCCAACTGTAAAATGGGGGTGTGAGCCCAACAATCTCTTCCACAAAGCCCTCTGTGGTCTATGCTCACTTCTTAGAAATATGCTCGCCTTTCTCTTTCCATTTCTGGAAGGAAACTGGCAAGTCCCAAATTATCTTTAAAAGGGGAAGTGACATTTATCTTCATTTCAAGGTAGAGGCAGCTGAGATCCAGAGAATTCAAGTGGCTGTCTTGAGTTCTGTAAAGGGGGATGGAGTGGCCCCTAGGACAGGGCCACTTCCTCAGGCCACTTCCCTCTGCTCATTTATCCCAAAGCAATTCCCACCAGCCCAGCCTGGTCCTCTAGACTTGGCGTCCTGAAGTCAGTGTCCACACCCTACCACACTGCTCTCAGCTAGCTAGACCAATAGTCCAACCGATGTGGGCATGCTGCCACCCCACCCAAAGCCCCACAGCCATGACGGCATGGGCAACGGCTGCCAGTGCACTCACAATGTTGCCTATCTGGAACATGGTTTCGAAGAGGGGGCTCATGCCGTGGTGCTCCATGGCCATGAAGAGTGTGTTTACCACGATGCACAAGGTGATGGTGAGCTCCGCAAAGGGGTCCGTCACAATCCTAAAGAGAAGCGTCTTGAGCTTCACCCACGTGGGGCAGCACTCCCAGATCAGATACTTCTGAGCCAAGCTGGTCAAGAAGGGTGGGCACCTCTGTTCAGACTCCTCGAGTTCTGCATCACAGGTGTAGTCAGTGACAGGTGTCAGCCATGCGCCACCTCAGACCCCCTTCCCAGGGACCTCCCCTAGACCTTGTCATGACTAGTAACCACCTCCACTGTCCACTTCAGTCCTCCTTCTCTCTGAGGACCATGGCCTACTTTCTGAAGTTCCTTCAGTTCAGCAACTCCAATCCAGTCTCTGTCCCCATCCAGTTGTCCAAACCACGGACCCTACCCTTTTTAACTGCTCATCACCTATGTCATGTCCTTACTTCTCCACTTACCCCGCTTAGAGTTCATGTCCATTCCTCTGTCTATTCCTTTGCAGACGTCCTCAATTCCTTTGCCCCTCTCCCCCTCCATTGTACTTGCCTGGCAGAACCCCAACCCTTAATATGCCCAATGTGCAGACTACTTCTGCACCTGCATCCAACCAGCTGGACCTGGTTGGAAAAAGTACACATCCATGCTGACAGGCCCCACTAGCGGTTCATGAGTCACCACTTGTCAGTGCCCCGGAATCCTGCCATGTTTCTCTATTTCAGTCCACTCCTTCAGTCCTCCAGACTACTCTTTCTCATTTCCCCCTCTCTCCTCCAACCTTCATCTCCCCCTCTCCACTTCTCTCTGACACTAAAAAGAAGCACAGGAAGCAATGTTGAGTGAAGAATCTTCCAGAGATGCCATTGTGGTGGGAAGCAGCCTGTCTGTGAGGCAGAACAGCAAGACACAGCCTTGTAAACAACCGGAACATTGCTGCTCTTGGTTGTCTTGGAGATACAGAGGCTAAAAGAATCATGCCCTTGCTAGCTTGCAACATGGTTATGGTTCCTCCCCAAAAGAATCTCCTACAAAAAGCTAATCCAGAAAAAACTTGCCTTCTTTTCTTCTGTGACAACGAAAGAAGTGTCCCTTCTCCTATTAACAGCCAACGTCTCCACTTGTGCTTCCTCTTCTGCCAGCCACTTCCGGAATCTATTGAATGTTCCCTTTCTTTCCTCATCTTCAGCCTTTCCCATTCTCACAGATCCTCCTCAAAAGCATGTAAATATACTTTTACAAAAGTCACACAAGAAAACCAAAACTATCTTCCTTTAACTCTACTCACACCCTAGTGTCATTTTGCTACCTCCTCCTCTTCACAGGCAAACTTCTTGAAAAAGTTGTCTATACACAATGTCTCCATGTCTTCACCTCTCACTTATTTTTCAACCCCTTCCGATGTGGCCTGTGCCTACTCCATGAATTTGTGCTCCACAAATCCTCTCTTGCTCAATCACCAGAGACATCCATGTGACTAAAGCTCCTGCACCCTTTTCAGGCTTGATCTTACTTGATCTTTCTATAGCATTGCTTCTTTGGACCTTTCTGTTCTTTCTGGAAGAATTTAGACCCTTTCTCTGCATTGTACTCTTCTGAGTCTTCTCTGATTTCCAGGCATTCCTTCCCAACTTCCTTTGCTGGCTCCATCTCTTCTGCTCAATCATTCATTATGGTAGTTTCCTAGGAAATTGTCCCAGGCCTTCTTCGCTCCTTACTCAATTCCCTCTTTGTTATTTACCTATTAATACTTGCACCATTGCAACATTACCATCTATATTCAATCTGCTTTCAAATATGTGTCTCTAGGTCACCCTCGTCTTCTAATTTCTAGTCCCATTTATCATAAAGCCAACTTCCTGTTGGACTTCCCTACCTGAATGTCTCAAGGGTGAAACACCCAATATGTCCCAGACTCAACTCATAATCTTCTCCTCTCGTCTTTTCCCAGTGAATCCCCTCTCCTCCTAACATGTCCCCTTTCTGTCACTGCACCAGCATCCTTTCAGTTGCTTATAGGGGAACCATGTGAACCACCAAGTTCTGAACCTTATGCCCCTTAGACGGCTCTCAAATCCTTCCATTTCCCATCGTCCCTTCTGCCACCACTCAGCGTCCAGGCACTGCCATCTTTCATCTGGTTTCCTCCCAACTGGTTCCCCTGCCAACACGCTCACCCTCTTAATTCCATTCTCTACACACATTCAGCGTAACCTTTATAAAATGCAAATGTAGCTCCCCTGCCTCCAACCCTTCAGTGGCCCCTCACTGCTCCTAGGATGAAGTCCAAAATCCTTGTTATGATCTAGGAAGTTCTGTGGGTTTGGCTCCGGTCCACCTCCCTGGCCTTATTTTAAGCCCCTCCCCTCCTTGCTCTCTATGCTCCAGCTACATCAGGCTTTTTCATTTCTTCAAGTATTATGCTGTCTTCTGCTTCAGGGATTTTGTTGTTCTTTCTGTCTGGAATACGTCCCTAACCCTGGCTTAACTTACCGTATTTCCCTTAGTGTCCTGCACTCTCCTTCAAGACACTCAGCACCCCAGCAATAGCTTTTCTATGTCTTTCTCTCACAGTCATCATCGGGGCAGAGGCTGGATCGTGCTGGCTGTTGTGCTCCTGCTTCTTATTCTGCTTTTGACAACTGTCACGTCTTAGCTTGCATGCTAAGCATAAAGGATCAATGCACCCTGACTTCAGGGAATTACCAAGTTCTACTGGCTTGGGCCAAACTTTCTCAGGCACAATCACTTCCAAAGATATAGCTTTTGTAAATCCTATCACAGCTCTGACAGCCTCAAACATCTTTCCTGTATTTCATGGGCATAGTAGATATAAATAATGTCCAGACAGATTACAGGTCATCTGCCCTATGCTCAAAAACCTTTGACGTCTTTGACCTAACCTAAGGTCACCTTTACCCAGATTCTCTTAAAAATGTCATTGTTTCTCCTGCCTTTCCCAGCCTCCTCTCAGACTATCTTCCTCAAGGGAAAGTCTGTCCTACCTTAGGATATCTGACAATTCCTTATTCTCTTCCTGTTCATCAGTTCAGGTCTTTATAAATTAGTACCACTCCCCTGCACCCACCCCATCACCTTGGGTATCACACGCATTCACCATTCATTCAACAACTGTTTGTTGAGTACCAACTATGTGCCAGGCACTGCTCTTCTAGGAACTGAAGAGCCAGCTGTGAGCAAAACAGATACACCTTTGTGGAATTTACAACCTAGTGTATATTTTAAAGAGGAGAAAACTGGGGCGGTTCGTGGAGCCCCAAGATCGCACCGCTTACCATAAGTGGCAGAATCAGGATGCAAACCCAGGCAGTTGGGTCGCAGGGCTTGTTCTTAACCTAGTCTCTGTTGCCTCTCATCCATCCGAGACCTCCTTTGTTCTTCTCTAAATTGGGACACCCATTTTATTCATTCCTGTCTCATTTCTGCAAAATGTTAGGTTGGTGCAAAAGTACTTGTGGTTTTTGCAATTAGTTTCAACCTTTTAAACTGCAATTCCTTTTGCACCAACCTAATACATCTGTCTGGCGCTCTCTCCCAGGTTCTCACAAGGCTGATGCCCTCACTTCATTCAGATTTCTGGTTTCTTTAGAGAGAATGGCCTTCTACAACCCCCTCATCTAAAATAGCCTCTTCTGCAAACCCCGACTCACCATTTCCTTCCCTGCCTAATTTCCCCCTCCTACTTCTTATCACTACCTGAATATCTATTTGTGTTTATCATCTGTACACCCTGTACACCCTGGCTTCCAGGGTATAGATTCCATGACAACAGGCTTCTGTCTTCCTCTCCACTGAATCCCCAGCACCTGGAACAATGCCAGCCACATAGGAAGTGCTCAACAAATATTTGTTGATGAGTAAACACATTGAAAAAGAGGGAAGGAGGAAGCCTCCCTCCTTCCTGAGAGCCCTCGCAAGTAAATAAAAAAGCAAGCTGTTTGTATTTTAATGTTTGCTGTTTGATGACTAATAGCAAAAGAAAGAAAGAAAGAAAGAAAGAAAGAAAGAAAGAAAGAAAGAAAGAAAGAAAGAAAGAAAGAAAGAAAGAAAGAAAGAAAGAAAGAAAAGAAAGAATTCCCAGCAATCGCCTGGCCAATAAAAAAATCCTGGGCATAGCAACATGGTGGATTTTATGCAGCCATGAAAAATGTTAGGTGTGCAGACACTATTACAGTAAAAAGTGATTGTTAAATAATTATCAATGAGAAAAACGATTATGAGAGTCTATACATACTATTGTCACTGGAATGTGCACACATTTCTCAAAAGACAAATTCAGAAATGCAAGAAACGTACATTATGGGTTTCCCCCCACATAACTGCATTCAATTTATACTTTAAGTAGCCAACCTGAGGACTTCGTTTTGGTGAATTCAATGTCTGCTACGACTTCATTATCTGAAGCTGTATCTGAGTTCTGGGGGCTCATGGTTGGTGTAGGGTTGAGCTAGTCATTAATCTTTGCCAAGTGTATTTCATCTGAGTCATTGTAATTCCCATCTGGTCTCTGGTGGGAGAGCCATGGAGATGGCTGCTCCCTCTTTGCCTCTCCAGATTCCCTATTTTAGGCTCTCACTCATTTCCGTCCATAGCCTCCAATGGGGTCGAGGTCACCATCCAGTTGTTCTCCTGTCACGCTGGGGCCACAGGGCACTCTCCACGGCTCCCTCAAACCTTCTCTACACAGGAACGTTACCAGTCCATTCTACCCTACAATTTCTGTGCCACGCTGGGCATGTGGGTCTCTCTCTAAAGCCTGCCACCTCTGGCTTCACCTAGAAAGTAAGGCACAGATTGGCTTTGTTTTCAAATCCCTCGTTAAAAAAATTTTTTTTTTCAGTTGCATTGGTGAGGTTGTGGAGAAAAGGGAACCCTTATACACTGTTGATGGGATTACAAATTGGTACAGCCTGATTTTTTTTTCTTTTTTTTGGTTTCTATTGTCTAGCCTGTGCAGTTAGGATTTAGCCCAGGGCTGGAAGGAGAGCACACAGGGGCCCTTCTTAGGAAAATACTTACATCCAAGCTCCCTTCTCCCGCCTCTAGCCCACAACATTTTATATTGGTCTAAGGGAGATAAATAACTGGATATGGCTAAGGCCATATTTTCCATATCCTGAGGCAAAATAAAGCCTGGATAAGAAGACAGGCCTTGTACTCAGGGTGAGGAGGACGCAGCCACGGTCTTTAGGAACTTGAGTGTCAGGTGGCCGTGACCCAGTGCTGTTCCCTTGGCTTGCTGTAAGCAACCAAAACTTAAACACATCCCTGGGGAGACTATGTGGATTCCCACTCGATTGATGAAACCCTGAGTCAACGAGAATTTAGTCAAATGGACTGAAGTTATTTAAATTATCTTCCAATGCTCAGCATAGTGGGGCTTGAGACATAAGTTATAACCATAAAAGTTACAGCCAGGAAAATGGCAGGATAATTTTGCCATGTTTGAAAATTAAAGGTTGTTAACTATCTCGCACACCTGAGTGGTAGCTTTGCATTCTCTGGTGCCCGCTGGATCACTTTTTAAAATCTAGTTTTAAAGCAGTTGTTAATTTGAACAACTTTGAGATGGATCCAGACATGTCATTTATTGTTTTTGAGAAATGATCCACATTAAGAAAAACTCACATTCATTAAGGTCAATGGGGCCAACGGTACACACACACAAAGGGGTATTGAGTATCCCAGGACACAGAGGTCGGTGCCCTTTGATGTGGGTTTGGGGCATCGCCACTGCTGCTCACCTGGGGACTCATCACAGCTTGGTACATGGAGCACTTACCCTCGATGACGGAGGTGATGATACTGACAACACTCATTGCCCTTTGGGCTCGGAAAGGTTCATTCAAGTATTCTGCTGATAAGAAAGTCTTCTGTCCTGCATCAAATGCCTGCCGGAAGACAAACAGTCAGGACATGCCCCCAACCTGAAGTCTTCAGTGGCAAAGATAGGTCACTCAGCTTCTTATTGGTCAGTCTCTTGTGGTTGTGAGTTGCCCAGGGAAACTATGATCCTAGGCAGTTGTACTTGGAGAAACTGGGCTGCTGCTTGAACCTGGGGTGAGAGCTCAGGACAGAGCTGGGGGGCAACGAGAGCCCAGGTTTGCAGCTAACAGAGTGACCTAGGCTCACCTGAGGCTCTGCAAACCCCTGGATCTGGGTACCAGGGTGGGGACGGGACTACCTCAAGGGTCTCGGAGGTTTCTACCAAAGGGAGAAGGAACAGTGGGCCAGGACGTCATTATGAGATGTCTTCTGGAGCTGACATTTACACAGAATTCCTGCTCCACAGGAATCCTCAACTTTCTCAACTTCCCTTTTAATAGGCCTATTTCCTTCCCCAGCATACAACCCAGTTCTAATTCCACACAATCTCTTTTCTTTCTGAGGGAACATTTGCGTGTCTTAAATGTCCAGTTGTTAGTTGTCTGACACAATCCTTTTGATGCTTCCTTCTCTCTGCCTTCCCTGGAAGTTCTGTCTGGGTTCTGAGCCAGGCTCCTAACTCTAGACACACACATAACCTGCCCGTGGGGAGTCCAAGGCCCACAGCATCTATTCAGCACTGCATAAACCATTCAGAGTCCACGTTTAACAAGCATTTGCACACCTACCAGAGACGAAGGTCCTAGGCATATGGTAAGTGCTTAATAAACGTAAAGTTTAGAAAGTTTCCAACGATGAGGACTCAACAAAAGATACTAGTAGATATTGCTATTATTTGTCAGACACATATATATAAGTGTAGGTACTTTATTATTACATGTAACTCTTCAACGATTTAGAAACCTTCTTACAAGGGGAGACACAGAGGCTTGAAGCATTTAAGGACTTGCTAAAAGTGATGGTTGGTAAATGGCATGGCTGTGATTGAAACCCAGGTCCTCATGACACAGAAGGGCTTAAAGAGTTAATCTTGTACAAGCTAAATAATTTAACTAAAATGCATTAAGTTTGGACTATCTAAGTGGCAATCTAGAGAACAATAACAAGGTATCCTGAATGAAGCATTTTCTAGAATGATAAAGCACAGCTGAGGGGGCCCTGAAGACTGACTTTAAGACTGCTGGTGATTCTCTGTGGGTCCTGGGAGACCGACTCTCCCTTCTCTGCCCAGCTCTGTGCTTGGGGAGGGTGACTTGTACAAACTGTATCACAGTCACTCTCTGGTCTGGTCAGTTTGGTCATTGGGAGGCACAGATAGGAGATCAGAGGATGAAAGGAGAGAGGAGTCTGGTATCTACCACCTGGCTCTTCCCTGCTGGGCAGTGGCTGGGTTGGGACTGCAGTCCTCCACCTGAGGTTACCAATTCTGTCAGGCCACCTCTCATACACAGAGGCAGCTCCTGCTAAGTCCTGGTTCTGGTCCTTTCCTTCACCCCTGCAGGCAAGGCATGTGCAGCTTCCCACTGTGCTAGTCTCTAGGGGCCTCACTGCTCCTTCTTAGTTCTTGCAGCCCTGCCCACCCCTCTGTAAATACTCCACTAAACTCTCTCCACTTGACCATTGGAGTGACTCATCTGTTTCTTCCTGAGATCCAATCAGAGATGGAATTGAGGTAACTCTGTAAGACTTATCAAGTCAGTAGAGCCATACAGTGGTCTGTTCACAAGTCTGTTTGCACACTGCTCTGTGCCCCTGGCTAGCCAGAGAGGGTAAATGAAAAAGCCCTGGCAGCATCGTTACTGTACCTGGAGGGGGAGCTCACCTGAAGTCATGGCTCCCACGCCAGTGAGGAGCCCCTGGTTTGTCATTACACTCTATGATTATTCTATTAATAAAAAGTGCTGGTCAGTTAGTCACTGTTGCCTAAGTTGTGCATTTTGGCAAGTTATTGCTTCTTTGAGTAAAGCAAAGGACACTTTGCTTCTGCTAACATCTGTCCAGGGTACCTCCCAGGATTTCTCTGGGTCCCATTTGCCAAGCCCAGGGTAGCTTGCACAGACCCACAGGCAGGAAGAGAAGAACCTTCAATTTTTCTCATACTCATCCAGAAAACAAGCACGCCTGTCTCTAAAGCAGTGGTACTGAGTGGGGACAGAGAAACACTGAAAAGAAAAAAAAAAAGAGATCAACTGGAAAATAATCTGTCTCATTGTACCGCAAAGTAAACCAGAAAATCTGTTTGACCTCCAGTAAACCCAATCTTTCTCTCTGGGTTTCACCTTTGCTGTCTGTAAAGTGGCGGCAGATGGGAGGTGTTAGGCAGAATGATAGCTAAAGGACCCTTCCAGGGGTGACATTCAGGGCTTCTGGGCTGAGCTCTAGCTGGAGGGCAGCCCCATAGACTCTGGAACATTCACAAACTCACCGAGACTTCCATGACTCCAGGGCCAAGATCACCAGTGGGCACTGTGGGGTGTCCATCTTCTCCATGCCCTGAACCAGGGTTGGTGGGTTGAGGAAGTGGGCTCCTAGGGAGGGGGCGTGGCTGGCCAGCACCCCCACCCAGAAGCATGGAGCCCCGACGGCTGTCGCGATCTCCAAGAAAGACTGCATCATCTATGACCCCATCAGGGAATGAACCGTCGCAGGCAGGGGCCCGGAAATGGAACACACTGCCATGGCTAGCCCGGCGTCTCCCAGAGGCGAGGCCTAGGAAAGACTAGACATTGCCCCAGAGGAGCAGGAAAGAAGGAGGCTGGAAGCTGGTTTTATAGGCAAATCTAGAGCTCAACACTGCCCTCTACTCACTCCCATTTCCTTGACCTTATTCTTATGACCTCCCAGCAGCAAATTAAAGATACAGATCTAAGGCGTATTCTCGGTAAACATGGGGAGAGAAGAAGGAAAAAGAATATTCTTGACACAGCCTGGGAAAAAGCCAGGAGGGATGAGAGATTATAGGATGCTTATGATCAGCAGATAGTGTCAGAGGACCACCTTGGAGCTCACTCGGATGTGCCAGCCTCTGACCATCGGGCTGCTCCACAGACAAACTTGTGACCTAAGGAGACTATTATGCTCACTATCCAGTTCTGGAACAGGCTTGGTAAATGGTTGTTGAATGAATGAGTGCACTTTATTGTGTGAAAATTAGGTTCTACAATTCATTAGATTCAGCCTACGATGTGAGTGTTTGTGCTGTGAAGGAGACAAGGGCTTTGTAATGTAATGAGGTTGCAGGATCCCTTGAGGCAAACTTTGAACAGTCAACAATGGGGAGATTGAAGGGAGAGTTACAGCCTAATTTCCTGGAAGAATAATGCCATTCCTCCAAATCAATAAACATTTCTCATCAAAATTTTCCTGTGAGGGAACTGTGTGGCATACAGTTGCCAGAGAAAAGGAGCTAATTCATAAGCCCAGAGCTCCTGGAGAGTCAATATGCTGGGTTGGCCACTACCCATGACCACTGTGGAAACCTGACCATCACAAGTAATCAATTCTGTCCATAGGGTCATATAAAGGATTTCTAAAACCTGAACATTAGCTTTCTACCAAATTCTGATCATACTGCTGAAAATTTCCCCCTTCCTTAATTCCTTTTATTTATTAAACTACTAAAGTTGGAACATCTTGTCAGTGAGAGTCTTCCATACTTATCTTCCTATGATACAGAACTAAAGTTTTCTTTTTTGATAATTTGGAGCCCAATCCTGTTCAGCAACCATCATTGCAATCCTGGTATTATAAACAGAGCACTCTTTGCATAGAATACACATCCAAGGACTATGGAACTCATTAAAATCCACAAATCCTTCCCACTTTTGAAGCAAAGGAACAGAGTCAGAAAATCCTTATTAAAAAGGGATGAGTGAATTATTTGCACTTGGGCACTAAGCTAACCAATAAAGACACTTGGAAGAAAAATTTGGCCCCATATTTGACAAATAGTGCCTTCTTGGTCATTAATACTTTAGAATTCACCTATGGTAGGCAATGGTTTCTGAATCTAAGTATTGGACTTGCATTAAAATGCACCATCCAAGCAGGCCAGCCGGCTTCTTGTATGTTACCTGAAACCCCTGCTGTGTCTCTCCTAACTGCTATCTTCAACCATTCTCTCATTTCTATTGGTCAAAAAATGGCTTTCTATAAAGACTGTCAATTGTCTATTTGCCACATCAATACATCTGAGAAAAGAGGAAGGGAATTCCTTCTTGAATAAACTCTAATCAGTTAGTATTCAAGAACTACCCAAATGGTGCCTTCCTGTCTTTGCACATATATGCTCTTCTTTCTGCTTGGAAAATAGTCCTCCCCAAACCCTCCCAGTCCTCAATTACTGGAGGAATCCCTACTCACTATTTACTATTCAATTATCCCCTCATCGGTGAAGTTTTTCCTAATGCACCTCCACCCCCATAAGCGTCATATTTCCTCTTCTATTCCCCAAACACCATGTACGTGTCCCTAATATAGTACGTAACACGTAGCTGTTTTTATATTTGTCTCTTCCATCTGAATGGAAGTCCTTGGGATAGGGACCATGTTTCAGTCATCTCTTTATACAAAGCATCTAGTATTATTGAATTAACGAGACAAAATTCTTCTTTTTTCCCTTTGAAGCTGAGCCTCGCTGGAGAGACAAGCTCACACGCCAAACAATTATTGGACATCCAGGTGCCAATCTATGTGGGGCTGACTGAATGTGGGAAATTAAAGCTCAATTCAGAGAGTCATTGACATTTCTGTGGAAGCTGTGATTCATTCTGTTTTATGATTGTCAAAGCCCTAGTCAAATTCCCTTTGAAATATCTTCTGAACTGTGCCCTGTGCATGCCAGGTGCTGTTCAAAAGAGGCAGAGCAAGGAAGGGAAGGGCACAAGCTCTGATAAATGCCGAAGTGTGGGTGTTACTTATATGCACACATAAGTTTGAAGGTTGTAGAGATGATATTCCAAAAAGTACAGCATCCTTCAGATGAGCACAGGAAAAGAGATTGAGAAGAAACCGAGGGTCAAAAAGCCTGTAAAATAGCCATACTTATTCCCTTTCCTATATTATCTTTGTGGGAACTGTTCTCCCACAAAGGGGTCAATAGCTCTCAGGTCTGTGGAAGGGGCATATGTGGGGTACACAGGACTTCCAAGAAAGAGGGAGGTCGTGGAAGGAAACTTGGTTAGCAAGGAGTGGGTGTCAGAGGTTATGATGGGGGTGGTGGAATTGCTCCAGGATCTGAACTGAGGTACTGAAGTTATTCCTGGGCTGGACTGTATCACAGAGCTGGGTGTTGGGATCTTCTGTGCCAACAATAGGTGGGACTTTGAGCTGCAGGGGCTGAGGCATGAGGTAAGAAAGAAGCTTATAAATGATTTCAGTACCATGGACAAGAACCTCCCTTCACAGCTCCAGAATTGCCGATCAGTGTATCGGAAGGAAGCTGACCCTTGATGTCCACAGCTCCACAGACACCTCAAAGTTATCGTGTCCAAAATGGGTTCACCACCTTCCCTACAAACCTGGTTTCTTCCTCCAATGCTCCTGTCTTAGAATCACCACCCACCTAATTCCCCAACCTTGAAACCTAATAGCCATTTTGGATTCCTTTCCTTTTTCCACATTCCACAGTCCCAGTCTTTTCGGATCCCACCCCTACTCATAAAAGTCTTTATAATCCACCCCTTTCCCCCATCCACAATGCCTCTGTCCTAGTCTAGGCCACCATTTTGGGGACATTACTAAAGCATCCTCCTAGTCTCTCTGCCTCCAGCTATCTCCCTGTTACAAACCTCTTTCCACTTCAACCTACTGTCTGTGACAGCTGCAAAGGCAGGGAATCCTTAGAGCACAAACCTGAGCCCCTTACCATCCTGCGTTGGTTGTAAGGCTCAGATTGGTGTGATTTGCTGTCGTCTGTGGAACCCTCTGACACGTTTGGCTTCATTCTGTTCCTTCTCTCATTGGCATTTGTGGATGCTAAAGGTGATCCTGGGTGGGAACGGAGCGAGGCTGTGTCAATCCCCATTGCTGCCAGCACCTAAGGAGAGAGAACACAAGCTGTAGCCAACAGTATCTGGCTGAGCTTAGCATAAATGTGTCCCCCAGCCATGGGGTGTCACAGAGGTGAGGACCTCTGAAAGAGGGGAGGTCAGGATTAACACCTGGGTAATGGTGGGATTGAGACATGGCAGGAAGAGCCACCTGTGGGTCACCTCCCTCATTCACACCCGGGAGTAGACCCTGTCGATGTCCTGCCCAGATCCCGTTTACCAGGTCAGTACACTCATCTCCAGCTGCTTGAGTGTTAGCTGCTAATGGCTCACAGCTGCAGTATTCTGCAGACAATTGCCATTCTACACCTGGCTGGGGCAGGTATGGGGGTACAGACGCCAGCCCTCTTGCCTCACAGTAGAGCTAACTCCGTGGTACAAGTCACGCCCCTAGAGCTCCCCTGGGATCAGGCTGAGGGTAGTCTCAGCGCAGGCCACCTTTCTTATTGAACTCTTCCCCTTTCGTCCTGCTTCCTTCATTCTCCTTCTTGAGAGCATCCGTCAGTTGCCTTACATCTGCACTCACGCTCTTTTTTCAGAAAAACTGACGTACGATGGCTTTTCAAGTAAGATGACTCTTCCTAAAGTTCCCCAGAATGACAGCCTTAACCTAAGTGGCTGGTCTAGACCTGTACCCAGTAATATACAGCCTGTAACAGGCTTCACAAAGCTTCCGCCTCTCACAGACCTCCTGCTCCTTCCGGAGCATCTCAAGGGCCTCCTGGAACTTCTTTTCCTTGGCTGCAATTTCATCAATGGTTGCCTGGTTCTGTTCTTCATATGCCATGGTGACCACAGCCAAGATCAAATTGACCAGATAGAAAGACCCCAGGAAGATGACGAGCACGAAAAAGACCATATAGATTTTCCCAGAAACCCTCAGGGTCTGCAGATTCAAGAGAAAGAAGAGAGACATATATTCAGAGTACTTGGGCCCCTGATGTTGTCAGGTGCCTCCAGAAAAAATGTAGCCATGTTGGAGCTGACCCTTCAGCCTTCAACCAAGTCTGTCTGGGGACATGCAGATCAATACCTGCTGGTAGAGTCGTTCCCAGGAATCCTGTGTCATGAGGCGGAACATTGAGAGGAAAGCCCAAGCAAAGGAATCAAAGCTGGTGTAGTTAAAATCCGGGTTGTCAGACGTTTTCATGCAGAAATAACCTTTAGGGCAGTGGCTGCAGCAAGAACACAGAAGGTCATCATCAATTGTGCAGGCCTCTCTTATTGGGAGCAAGGCAGCCTCGGGCTGCAGGAAGATTGGAGTTCAAGGCCTGGCCTTCCTCTTACGAGCTGGATGAACTTGGACATTTAGTCTCTTTAGGTCTCAGTTTCTATTGTCTATTAAATGGGGATGATAATACTATCACTTCAGAGTTTCATGCAGAAGGGAGTGGCCTGGGAAGGCCAGCTGATGGCCCACAGCTGAGGAGGCAGAATCAGTATCAATTATGTGGGCTTCAAACCTGAGCCAGTTGTCATCACCTGCAGAGCTATCAGAGGAGGACTCATATTAGCCAAGTTCACTGACCAATTATATATAACAATGAAAGCAACATTTTTCTCTTACTGAACACATATTGTGTGCTTCTGTCTCTCTCTCCTAAGTGCTTTACAAATGCTATAATTTGTCTTCACAATCCTCTTTTTTTTTTTTTTAACAGATGTGGAAGCTGGGATTCAGGGAGAATAAGTCAGTTCCTAAAATCATACAGATGCCAACGTATTTATTTAAAAGGAAACATATAAATGTCAAGTAGCCTTTGAAGACTGACCTATGAAGGAGGCCAAACTGAAGAGGACTATTTTGTGAGCCCGGGGGTGGGCTCTCTCTCTTAGGAGAGCACTCTTGCTCATAATAAAGAGGTAAGTTGAGGTCAGGAAATACCTCTAAGTTCGGGGCAGGTGAGGTGCTCTCATCCATCCCAGTGGGATGGGCCTGCTCCAGGAAACAGTAATGCTGTGTTGTATTTAGGATTCTACTCCTCCAGAATTCCTCCGGCAACACAGTTCTCTTGGGCTCTCCTTATTCCAGACGTCCACGAGAACACTCAGTCCCAGGACCCATACAATTGATTAGGATCCTGCCAACTTGATTACAATCAATCCCAATTCTATATCCAACCTTGGTTCCCAGAGTCTGTAGACTCACATTTAAAAATCACCTCTTGGTTTGCTCTCCTAAGGAGCTGGTCGACCCATCACCTGTAGGTTTGCTACCGTGCTCTGAGGGCAGCCTTATTTCTATGTCTTCCCTAGAACCCCACTGTAGCTGCTACACATCAACAGCTAACTGCTCTGGGAATGACAGGAGACCATGGTGCAAAGCCTCTTGTGTGGTGCCTTTAGCATGGGAAATAGGATATGTAAAATGCAAATTGAAACTCCTGCTGCTTTTAACCTGAAGCTTCCAAAAGAATGGACTGAATACTATATGTGAAAGAATGCTGAAAATAAAGTACTTCCCAGGACTCGTTCCCTACTGCAAGACACCAGGCTTTCCTGTTGCATTGCCACTGGCCAGTGTGGACCTTTGCTCAGGGCTCTGCTTCTCCATGGCCCAGTACAGGCACCGGTTTGGTTTTCACAGAATGCCTTTCAGCATGCCATTGTCCTAGCTGGCCTCCATTTGCCGGCCCAGCTCTAAACACTCCTTCACCACCTGACCAGGACCTGCTCAGAAGGAGGTCTGGCCTCCATGGATCGACCCCACAACTTCACCACAGACAGTGCTTGGGCTACTCTGGAGCCATTGCCATGAGAAATGCCATTATCCAGACAGGAAAAGGACATTAAGAGGGTCCTTGGTTTAAATTTAAGTCAAAAGCAAATGAAAGCTGACATTGAACAATCCTCTCCCTGAGCCAAAGAACCAAATGCCAAGGGCAATTGTGAAGAAAGAGGCCAAGGAGCCTATGTTGATGAAATTCTCCTGTTTGCCCCCACCCTTCGGCTTTATCTGAGATTGTTTTCCTAGTGAGATGATTAAGGCAGAGCTCCATACAGGTCCCACCCAATTCCACAATATAGGGCTGTCAGCTACTCAGGGAATGAGATTGTATGGGCTCTGATCTTCCAGGCCCCCACCCATGGAGATGGGAGAGGCAAGCCTTTCTTATCTGTTGCCTGAACCCTTTCTGCTCACATCTGCTCCAGTGGTCAAAGCAGCAGGCAGGCCTGAGGCATCCCCTACCCCTTTGCTTAGTCTCACATTCTGTTCTGCCATCTGGAATGGCCTCCATCCAAACCATCTCTTGTTGACCTAGCCTGGAGACATCCTGTCTCCCCTTCAACTCTCACCTGAACTACTACCTCCAGGAAACCTTCCCTAACCTCCCCTGCCTTGCACCATCACTTCGCTGTGTTTCCCCAGCCCCTGGAGCCTCCAGCATATCACTGGTTCTTCACAGTGTAGCATCTTCATGTATATGAATCAGAGCTCACAAACTGGCAGCTTGCAGGCTGAATTTGGCTTACAGAAATATTTTATTTGGCCTACAATATAGAGACAATTTTGGGAATTGGTAGCCAATGTTTATAGCTGGGAGGTTTCACATGAAAATCTAAATTTCCCGTCTCTGTTTTAAAAGTGGAAAGAGCTAGAAGCAGTGGACCCACATTTTCACTCAGCAACCAAAAGCTGGACTGAACAGTGGCTGTCCCCTTTAAATGGGGCATGAACTCCCATTGCCCTGGTTCCCACACAGCCCATTCCTCTCATTTGTTGGTACGTGTCTGGTCTCTGCAAAAATTTGAAATTGCAAAGTCTGATGCATGTGCTTCTTCCTCTGTTACATGAGGATAATGAAACCCATTGATGGAATTGTAGTGATTAAATGTGGGGCATTTGACAAAAAATATATTTAATAAATGTTAATTCTTTGCTGGGGTAGACTGTTTGCAAAAAATGGCCACAATTATTCCTCTCCCTGTATCCACACTCCTTTGCAATATGATGTTGCAGCTTCTCCCATCAAGAGGTAGAGTCTATTTCTCCACCCCTTGGATTTAGACTGGGCTGTGACTTGCTTTGGTCAATAGAATGCAGTAGAAGTAACATTGTGCCAGTTCTAAACCTAGGCCTCAAGAGAACTTGCACACTTCCACTCTTTCTCTTGGAACCCTGCCTCTGCCATGAGAACAACTCCAGGCTGGTCTGATGGGGGATGAGAGACCACATGGAGCAGAAAAAGTCACCCCAGCTATCCTAGATCAGCTGGCCCCCAGCTAATCTGTCCATCATCTACAGATGCACGAATGAGCCCAGTCAATGCTAGAATACCAGGCTGATCTCAGCCCAATATGCTGATGCACAGAATCCTGAGCTAAATGAATGGTTGGTATTTTAAGCAACAAAATCTGGGGCTGTTTGTTACGCAGCAAAAGCTAACTCATACACTCCCTCCCCATGAGCCTTGGATGGCAGAGGCCATGACTTACTCATTTCTACATCTTCCTCAGGACCTGCAACCCAGTCTCTGCCCAGAAAATGCTGATGACAAGAAAGAAAAATGACTACTGGGCATTGGCGTTATGTCATGGGTTTGACACTCACCCTGCATCAGATCCATTGCCACACAGTAGGGGATCAGAAGTACCTGTCTTATTGATATAGAAGTCTGCAAAAGAAAGGAAGAAATGGGAGATTTGCATGTGGTTCTGAACCCTAAAACTGAAGAGTTGGGTGGTAAAGGCAGCACCATTTAAGTCTTCTGCCTGAGCAAGGTGAGTTCTCTTGGCTACGTGAACTCAGTGGGCACGCTGGGACACTTAGAAGGGGAAAAGTCCCATCTGGGAAGAGAAAGCTGAGCAGTGACTTCAGCTCCCAGCCTCTCCCAGCAGAAGCAGGATGACTTGCCCCTGAATTGATTGCTCATTTCCTTGTAAAAGGGACATTGGACAACAGAAAATGGGGACCCAAAAGTAAAACTCAACACAGAAGAAGCATTTGAGCAGGAAGGAGGAACCAAAACATACATCTATACATGTACACAGGAGATTCACACCCCTTGCCAACCAGACCTGCGTCACCACGGCAGAAATTCCACTCGCGTTCTTCATAAGAGGAGTAATTGGCTGTCTCATTGAGAGCTGTGCAATTCTTGACACATTTGTTCTTGAGGTTGCCCTTGAAGAGCTGCAGGCCCACCAGGGCAAAGACACTCAGGCAGAAGATGGTGAGGATTGTCACATCAGCCAGCTTCTTCACCGAGTGGATCAGGGCCCCCACGATCACCTTCAGCCCTGTGGAAAGATGACAGCGAGACTCCCACGTGGATAAGGCACCACACACAGCACATGGATGACCCTGGCATGCTTGCATCTTAGCCATTCTCCTTTCTCACTGCGTACAGCTGCGAGACATTTTACCAACTCTTGGGAAGTTCCAAGCCAAGTTCCTCACATGAATTCCTCACATAAACCTAGTAATAACCCTGAAAGGTGGGCAGGCAGGTAAATACTGTTACTGTCCTTTGTAAAGATGAGGCAATTGAGACCCCGGCAATGCATTTCTTATCATCTTACGGCTAATGCATTCCTGACAATTGCAATGCGATTTAAAAGACAATTGTTGACCACCTGCTATGTTCCAGGCACTGAACTCACCATGAGGCTACAAACCTCATTCCAGTCACTTGGCACCTGTCTTTCTGCACTCACCTCAGTTTCGGGAGGCAGCTTGAGGCTGGGGACCCATGAACCTCAGAGTGTGTGTGTGTGTGTGTGTGTGTGTGTGTGTGTGTGTGTGTGTGAGAGAGAGAGAGAGAGAGAGAGAGAGAGAGAGAGAGAGATGCAAAGGAGATAGAATGAGACAGAAAAAGAGAGACACACAAAGACACAGAAAGATGAACATAGCATAAAAGTGAAATTTGGAGAGTCACTGAGGCAGAAACAGAAAGCATCTGAGAAGAAGCTGTATCAGAGCCCAGCACAGCTGGCAGCAAAGATGGGGCCCTGCTTATTTCAGGAAGGATGATTGGCTGCTCCAGCAAATGAAATCTCCTTCTTTGAGAAAACAGCTTCATGGGTGGCAGAAAGAGCTCTGACCAGAGAAGCAGTCTGGGATCGATCCTTGCCTTATTGTTTTGATCAACAAATAACCCATTGAGCACTGCCTGTGGTGACCCCTGGGCTGGGAGCTGAGCCATGATTAAAGCGCTGGCATGTGGAGTTGTCTGACAGTTGAGGGAGGACTCCACAGCATTATTGAGCAGGTGGGAACTTAGAGGAGCATCCGCTAACCAAAGCCTGGGGATAGAGATGGGGTGGGGTGGAATGTGGGGAAGTTGGGAAAGACCAGGGAGTCTCCTGGCAGAGGTCAAACCTCAGCAGAGCCCTGAAGGGGAATGATGAGTTAAGAGAAGACGAAGGACTCTCCTGCTAGAAGGAGCAGCAAGGCTGGGAGGTGAGCAAAGGCCTGGAGTATTTGTGGACCCACAGGTAGATTCTGGAACACAATGCAAGGCGGGTAAAGGAGAGAGGTGAGGCAGGAGATAGAGTCTGGACAGGTCAGGTCTTGTGAACAAGACTCAGGGTCTTCCTGGCTAATAGTAGGTGAGAGAGATACCGAAAGTTAGAACTATGTATTGCAATGGCTGTCTTCATGATGTGCTTGTCCAGTGGGAGCTGGCAAAGACTTTCCAATCTTTCCCTGCAGAGCCAGACAGAGTGTGGTAGAAAGGGACTCCCACCCTAATTTGAGTGTTTCTAGTTTCCAGGTGAAGGAATGGATTCTCAGGGGTCTCACCTCACCCCTCATCTCCTCCCTCGAGGGGAGATAATCCATCAGGCCCCAAGGGGGAAGCATTAGTTCCTGTCTCAGTGTGGTTACCTGGTCTCTGGCCTCCCCATTGCCTCCACCACCTTAGAGGGGGATGAGGAGTATCCCTGGGCTGCTGGTGACAATGGAGATCTTAGAGGACCAATAAGATGAGCCCTGTTAGACTACTTTTGTTTCTGAATTCTCTGTCATCAAGAATTGCCTAATTCTTTTCTCCTCTGTGTGTCCAAAGACAGGGCTGAGGCTGAAGCTTTCAGGCCCACAGAAATGGTGAAGACACTCCCCAGAGCCTTGGACTGCCTTCTCCCTACTCCCTTTTTCCAAGTTGACACCTTTGGTTTAAGGTATAAATGAGACTCTGACTGGATGCTTGATGGACACCCACGACAAGAACACTGAATGAGGACAGGACCTTCTTCTCATGTATCGATGGCAAGGCCACGAGGTACTGTGGACAGAGCAGTGGCCTAGTCATGACACAGTAGGTTTCCGCATCACACGTTGCCTCTTACTAGTGATGAGGACTTGGGATTGTGTTTTCTACTCTCTGGGCCTCAGTTTCTTTGTCTCTTAAATGAGAACAACAGTCCGTGTCCTGGAACTTTATATGGCTTTTGTGAAAAATCAAAGGAGGACATTAGGCTGTGGACACCAACACATGTTCTGTGAATAAGTGTGCTGGTTAAAGTAGCTCACCTGGGATCACAGAAACTGTTTTTAAAGCTCTAAGAACTCTGAACGTGCGCAGGCCTGAGATCCCTCGGAGATCTGTTGCTTCACCAACGTATCTGCAGGACCAGAAATCAGTCAGCATCTCTGCAAGGAGAGGGTTCTGGGACTGCATGCAGCACAGATAAGGACAATTTGGGGTAACACGAACCTAGGAAGGACCCAGAATACACAGAGAATCTAGTAGCCCTTTCACCTGTAGACTGAGACTAACACTGTTTTAATGGTTGCAATACCTTTCAGAATGGCCCCTTTAAGAAGACGCACTGGGGTCTAAGGGGCTCCATGTGCTACCTGTATGGATGGATATTCAAGCATGTGAGTTTGGCCAACCAGTCTTCTTAGACACTGGTTCCTCAGGGAAAGACCTTCATGCCAGGTAGGCATGAGGCTGAGCCTTGTTGATCCACTCTGACAGACCAGTCATCAGCTCAGATTTGAGGTCTCTGACTTTTGCCTGAGGGGGTGGGACTAACCCTGGAAAGTGACTCCCAAAGTAACAGTCTATGGCAACAAAACCCCAGGCCATGCAGTTTCAAATGAGAAAGCTGGATGGAGATAAGTAAACACACCAGAGTGTGAGCCTGGGCACATTCACAAGCCCCCCACAGACACACAAACAAATCAGTGTGCAGAAATACTCACGCCAGGGTAATGACGCTAAAATCCAGCCAGTTCCAAGGATCTCGCATGTAAGTGAACTCATCTAGACAAAATCCTCTTGCCAGTATCTTTATCAAGGCCTCAAAGGTATAAATGACAGTGAAGGTGCACCTGGGAGGGAAGGTAGAAAAGGACCATTAACTGCCACAAGAGAGCTCAGAGGGAGAGCTGCTGCGAATGTTCCAAAGGAAAACATGCAAAGATCATGGCGAAGGTGGAAGGGGAGGAAGGCACAGTATAGAGACAAGACGCAGACCGGGGAACTCAAAGGAACCACACAGACGGGTGGGATGAGAAGGGATGCAAGTGGCTGAGATAATTAGCAGCATCTGCTGCTCTGATGGTAGGAAGAGGTCAATGGTAGGTGAAGAAGCATCACAAGGTTCAGAAGAAGGATCCTCCTGTTACACGGGATTCCCAGAGGCTCCCTGCGCCACAGGAAGCATCACCTGGAGGGCTTGTTCAAACAGATTTCTGGGCTCTAGCCCCTCAGTACGTCTGGGGTAGGGCCCAATTGTTTCTATTTTTAACAAGTTCCCAGCCGATGCGAACGCTGTTACCCTGAGGAACGACTCTTTGAGAACCACTGACCAAAGGGATCCAGATGCACACATAATTTTCGATACATTAAAGTTTTAAAATTATACAATTATAAATGTAAACACTGGTATTAAAAATGGGAAAACTTTTGATTAAATATGGCAGATGGAACATACATATTTACCTCCATCTTTTTTGAAATTCTTAAATGACAGTAAAAGGATTTTTTTTTTAAGAGCATAGACCTTCTAGGACAAAGACAATAGAAAACACATCATTTCAGAAATGAGAGTGAAGAAGGGTGAGTGGTAACTGACAGAGCAGACCTAACAAAGTTGAAACCTTAGCTGGAAGTGGGTAGTTTCCATAAGCAAGCCATCCTACATGGCAGAACTGCTTAGGACTTAGAGATGGTAAATACCTCTGAAAATGGGGTTTAGGGGGGAGGGTGAAAAGTGGGGCTGAAACAGTTTGAAAGTATTTACAAGAAGCAGCTGAGTTTTCTAGATCCCACTTGTGGGGACAGAGTCCCAGAGAGCAGTTTCCAGGCTCTTGGCCTCACATGGAAAGGTGCTGGCTCAGGTGGTCGACGGCCATCACCTGTGACTAGTTGGCCATCAACTGTTACCGGTTAGCCATTAGCCACTGATATAACTGCCGTGGCTGAGCTAGCAAGCGCAGATTGCAGCTAGCAAGTAGGGTTGGTTGGCAGAGAGAAGTGGACAGCAGGTTGCAGATCGTGTGGCTCCTACTTCCTGTGTCTCTAACCCAGCTGCCAGCGAGAATGTAGTGGTGTGACTCCCCTACCTATGGCTCCGTGGGTGTTCCTTTTCGGCCTCACCATATCCTGCGTTCTTGTGTGGGAAGCAGGACCAGAGACCCTACATGACACCCTGTATGACACTACTCCACACCACCTGTTCAGTGAGGAACTGCCTCCTCTGCTCTGGAAATGGATTGGATATTCATTCTCTCAATAGTTGAATGAGAGAGAGAGAGAGAGAGAGAGAGAGAGAGAGAGAGAGAGAGGCCTACTGAAGCAGGAGTATAAAGGGAAAACTTACATACTAAAAGACAGACAACCCTCCCACCCACTCGCTTCTTTCCCCCAGTAAATTCCTAGAAGTCTGGCAGTCAGGTAATACTCAAGATGCTGCACTTTTAATATGGACAGCCAGCCAATGAGCATAAGGAATTTGAAGAATGCTTCTAACACCAAAGACTAAAGAAACCAAACAGGAAAGAAAGAGACAAAGCAGGGAGCAGAAAAATATGTTAGGAAAACAAAACAAAACAAAAAACCCTGTCATCGATATTTTTAGAGAGTTAAGAGATGAGAAGATACTAGATATATAAAACCAAAACAGAAGGCTATAAACAAGAATATTCAAAGAACAAACAGAAGTTTTGAAAACAAAAAATATGATAGCGAAGGTAAAACAATAGGAGGGCTGGAAATAAAGTTGAGTAAATCTCACAGAAAGTGGAAAAAAAATGGATAAGAAGTGATTAAAAGTATGAAAATTAGAGAATCAGACCAATAGGTACAATGTTTGACTAAAAGGAGATCTACAAAGAAACAGGAGAAATTACCAAAGAAATAATTCAAGAAAATTTCCCCAAACTGAAGGATCTAAGTATTCAGTTATAAAAACCCACAAGTATTCAAGAAAATGAGTGAAAAAGGCTCATATCAAGGCATAATATCACAAAATTTCAGAGCATTGTGCAGAAAGAGAAGAGCCTAACTCTTTTTGAAGGAGTGAAAAATCACAGGTCACATACAAAGAACTGAGAATCAAAATATCATCAGATTTCTCAATAGCAACCATGGAGGTTATAAGACAATGAAACAATGCCTTCAAAATTTTGAGGAAAATCATTTCTAATATAGAATTTCTTCCCTAGATAAACTGTTAAGATGAAGGTAGAATAAAGACAATTACAGATAAGTGAAGTTTCAGAAAGTTTACTTCCCTTCTACCCTTCTAGGAAGGTTACCAGAGGATGCGCTCCACCAAAACAAGAAAGTAACAAATAAAGAGGAAGGTAGGGAGAGACAAATGGAATGCAAAAGAGGATGGAGAACAACAAAATCTCTAGAAAAGAGCTGTACATCAGGTCTAGAGAATATCTAGGCCAGGTTGAGACAGGAAATGGAGGATTCTAAGAGTGATTTCCTCATGAAAATTTGAAACTGGTGGATAACCTGATGTGTTTGAATAAATTGAAGCAATAATTAAATGTCTGAAGAAAAGTTTGGGAACAAATTAGTTATAAATATATAGAACACTGAGCAAATGAAGAAGTGAAATTCTTATTAACTCCAGAGAAAGCAAAAACATTGCACAAAAAGGAAATGTAATCAAAGTATACTGCATGCCACAGATGTGAACAGTATTTTCTTAGCAATACTAGTATATATTCATATATGCAATCAGACATTGTACATATTGTCTGATTATCTAACCAAAATTATGATATAACTAATGGAAAGTTGAGTGTGAGAGGAAATGAGTGTACGTATGTGGACCTAATTCTTTTTTTCCATTGCAGAAAGCCAGTAGATAATATCTAAAAAGGAGAAATAAAAAAATAGTAGTATGAGTATATTATTAAACATAGGGAGATATAATAAGAAAGAAGTAAAAAAAAAATTGAGAGTGTTTGCTTCTGGAAATATGGGATTGGGGTAAAGCGATGAGAAACATGAAATTTCCGTTTTTGTTAGAATTTTTATAGGACTATATGACCTTTTAAGCCATGAACCTGTATATCTTAAATAAAAGTAAAAATCAAATTAAAAAGTGAATAACAATAATGGTTTTTCATATCTGTGAGAGGAGAATTAGTGTCTGAAAAAATTCATGAAGAAATCTCTATCTGGCTGGAGAGCTGTTGGAGCTGTCAGTTTCCATACCTTTCATTCGTATAGTGATACCTTTCCTTGCCGACCATGTTGCTGGAGCTTCTTCAGTACTAATTCAATGTATTTTTTAGTTTTTTCAATTGTGGTAAAATATACATAACATAAAGTTTACTACTTTTACCATTTTTAAGAATACACACAGTGGCATTGAGTACATTCACAATGCAGTGCAACCATCACCACTATCCATATCTAGAACTTTTTCATCTTCCCAAATTGAAACTCTACTCATTAAACAACTCCCCATTCTTCCTACCCCTACTTTCTGACAACCTCTACTCTACTTTCTGTCTCCGTAAATTTGCCTACTGTAGGTACCTCATATAAGTGGAATCATACTCGTATAATTTTTTTTGGTGTGTCTGGCTTATTTTATTTAGTATAATGTTTTAAAGATTCATCCATGTTGTAGCATGTATCAGAATCTCATTCATTTTGAATGCTGAATAATGTTCCATTGTGTATGTATATGCCACAGTTTGCTTTTTTGTTCCACTGTTGATGAACATTTGCGTTGTTTCCACCTTTTGGCTATTGTGAATAATGCTATGAACATTCATGGACAACATACCTTTTAAAGGCAATTTTATAGTGTAGAAACTAATCTTTAAACCAGAAATCTCTTAAAATTAGCTTTATGATAAATAGGACAGAAATTATTAAGCACTTCTTTCTCACATATATGGTGAATATATACTGACAATTGATTTATTACAGTTTTATTAAATTATAAAATAAACATCTGTTTGTTTGCATACATAATAGTAATTGATTTTAAATGCCAGTTACATTACAAGAAATCCAATATGTAGTTCTAATAAAAGAATTCTACCAATTGTTTGCTGCTTTCTTTCCAACTACAATATTTGTTATTGATTTTGAAGATTGTTTCATATCTTACCAGCAAGAGTATAATTATACTTTTTTTTTCTACAATGATGACTATAGTTTTCATGTCTTTTCAACCTTTAACATCAATTTTTAACAGTTTGGTACTGGAAAGACTTATTTTTCATTTGGACTAGAGAAAGTCAATAGGTTTCTCTAGTTTTTGTGAGGTTGATAAGCTTTATTGGAAAATAATATGGGAGTTTTGGTAGCTTTATATTATTATTTGATAAAAGTGTTAACAGCTAATAAACTGGGTATGAGGACAAAAAGGTCATTGATCCAACAAAATGTAATTATCATTTTTCATTGTCATGCTTTTTCTTACCGTGTTTCCCCGAAAATAAGACCAGATCTTATATTAATTTTTGCTCCAAAATACGCATTAGGGCTTATGTTCAGAGAATGTCATCCTGAAAAATCATGCTAGGGCTTATGTTCTGGTTAGGTCTTATTTTCGGGGAAACACGGTATTTACTTTTTATCTGCCTTTGTGATATTATCCACATCCATTGTCCATCTGTCTCATGACATACAGATTCAAGCTTTATATTTATGAGAGAGTCCATTCATTACTTATAATTGTGACCTTATTTCATATTGCAAGATGTATTTTTCTATTTTCGTTGCTAGTATTATATTTCTACAAGCCACTTTTGAAATGCTGATTCATTTTTTTATGAATTGTGCTATTATGCAATGCAACAGCAACAGTGACAAGTGCAGGTTTAACGAATCTAAACAATAACTGTCAGATGACAATAAAACCATTATTTAAGATAAACTACTCCATGTTAATCAGTATGAACTAAGTCAGTCCTTGAATATACTGCTTTTATGAACGTAAAAATTCAGAAAGTCTATGAAAATTATAATTAATCTCACATTTCAGACTTTTTAATTATCTGTGCATAAAACGATTACATTGCTTTTCCTTCTGAATCTGTCAAATGATTTAGAGGCTACTGAGAGATTTTTAGTGACCAGTTGAGATCCTTAGATTAATTATTGATACTGGAAGGGATGGAGATTGCTGAACTGTTCTGCAAAACAGACTCAGAAGAATTTGAGTTTGCAGGGATAACACAGAAGGAAGACAATGAGACAGCAGGATGGAAAAGCAACTCGAAGGGACAGTTTATGAGAAAGGATTATGTCGGCCTCATTTACCAAGGTAGATCAGTTGATATATTGGCAAATTGAATCCAGCAATGATCAAGTTAGAATCATTCAAAGTGGATGAGCAAATTTATTAATATAACCTACTATGTCAATAGGTGAAAGACTACATGATAATCTTAATATAGAAATGTTGCTAAAAAACCAATCTTCATTCATTATGAACTTTTAACAATTCAGAAGTGGAAAGAAATTTTCATAACTTGATAAAGGGTAATTATGAGAATCCCACAGTCATCAAGATACTAGAAATATTTGAAATATACTCTTTAAACTCAAGAGAAAAAGAAAAGTGCTCACTATTATAGCTTCAGAATTGTGCTGGAGGTCCTGGCCAGTTTAATAAGACAGGAAAAGTAAACAAGTGGCATAAGAGTCATAAAGGAAGAAGCAAGTTCATCATCGTTTGCAGATGATATAATTATTTAAATAGAAAACCCAAGATCATCTACAGAGAACTGTCGTAACTTGTTAAAGAGTTTGGGAACGTTGCTGAATGTAAAACCAATATATAGAAATTAATAGTATTAATATATTTTAGCTATAAAAATAATTATTCAAAAGGACAACCAAAATGATAATGTACCTAGGGATAAGAAATGTAAGAACTTTACATAAGACATTATAAAATGTTATGGAAAAATATAAAAGAAGGCCTATATAAATTAGAAGATATACCGTGCTAATGTGTGGGAAGGCTTGATGTTATAAATGTGAAAATTTTTCCTGTAGTACTAAAAAATTCAATGTATTTACAATCTTACCCCACCATGTGGGATTCGCCCTAATGGGCTTTGGAGCCTGTTAAGACCACCCTTTGTGTGTGCCGCTGTGGGGCTAGTTGGGTGGTACTCTGCTGTGCTCTTAAGTCAGTCTCCAAGTATGTTGGTTCTGGGGCCTCTTGGGCGGGACCCTGGTGCAGGCCAGGTCAGCCATTGCCTGTGACCAGCTGAGGACTACCTGGTTATGAGCTACAAAGCTATCCATGGTTGGTCACTGCCTGTGTTATAACTGGAGGCACGCATGTGGGAGAAGCCATGTTGTGAATGGAGGCCAGCTGCCACCAGTATTGGGGTAGCTCCACAAAAAACCAGGACACACCAAGGTCTGCTACCACCTACTGGCTCCTGTCAGTTTCAGCCCCTGATAAAGTCTCCTGCAGGATGCAATTAGGGTGAGGCGGGGTCTTAGTGAGTCAGCAGAGTGGAGCAGCAGAGCCCACCAGGCCAATCAGATTCAGATTTGGCCTGTGGGGGCGGGCTCAACACAGGAAATTGCACCCACCTGCCAGCTACACAGGGAAAACAGGGATTGTCCCTCCAGTCCTCACCGTGAAGTTACACAACTCAGCCTCTCCCCATATGTCTCCAACACCCCCAGAGTCACCGTCCCTCCGCTGGAGCCCAAAGTAAGTGCCTGCATGGCTGCTTTAAAAGGATATATGAGTTTTCTGCAGCCTTCTGTCCCACCTGGATGGTTGGAATCCCCACTGTTTTTCACAGTCAGAAGTTGTGGGGGCTCCTTTTCCCAGCACCAGTACTCCAGACTGGGGAGCCTGGTGTAGGGCTGGGGTCCCTCTCCTCCTCATGGGAAACCTCAATCCCCATACATGGGTGTGGGACCAGCCCGTTTGGCATCTCTGCCCCTCCTACCAGTCTTGACCTGGCTTCCTCTTTATATCCTTAATTATAAGACTTGCATTCGGCTAAACTTCAGATGGTTCTCCAGGTTGATTGTTTTATAATTTAGTTGTAATTTTGATGTGTTCACGGGATGAGGCAAACACAGTGTTTATCTACTCCACCATCTTAGATCTCTCAAGAGAGGTTTTTAAAATTACCAAATGGGAAGCTTCTCCTGTTTTCCTGATTTTGTTATTATTTTCTAATTTTATTGCAGTGTGATCAGAGAATGTTTTCTTTATTATTTATAGCTTTTGGAGCTTATTGAGGTTTTTGTTATGGTTTAATATTTGGTCAATATGTATGGTCATTTGAAAGGCAGTATATTCTCTTTTTCAGGGAATATAGTGTGATATATATTAATTAGATCTATCTTATTAATGATGTTACTCAGGTCATGTAAATTTTTACCTACTTTTTTATACATTTGATGTGTCGTAGGCTGGAAGAAATTTAAACTTGCCTATCCCTACAATGTTTTTGTCTTTTTACCATTACACGCTTATAATTTTCAGTTGGTGGACATTGTTGCGCATTATTTGTTGCAAAGACATGCATCACTGTTACGGATTATTTTGCATTACAAAATGTCATTTTTGTCTGGTTTAATGATTTTTGGCCTAAATTCCATCTTCTTTGATATTAAGATCTTGCTCTCTTTCTGTTTGCCTTTGCTTATATCTTTGCCCATTCTTTAATTTTGACCTTTCTATATCACCTTGAGCAGTATATTTTTAATTCAACGTGAAGTTGGGTATTGCTTTGTTATATATGAATATACATGAATTTTTTAAACAGTTGAGTGAAATCCATTTATATTTATTAACATGAAAGATTTGTTTGATCTTAGTTCGCTTATATGACTTTATGTTATGTATTTAATAGTTTTTTGAAATATTTCATTGTCTGGTATGCTTTGTTTGCTTTATTTTCTGTGTATGAATCTGAATTTAGTACGGTTTTTATTTTAGTTCTGGTGGTTGCTTTTATAAGTCTAAATTTATAATTATGATTAAAACTATGTAATGCACTGTCCTTGGTATGCTATCTCTTTAAACAATATCTCTTATTTCCATTTGGTAATTCTCTTTCCTTTCCCCTGTTTTATTCATCATCTGATGATATTTGATAACATTTCTTTCATGCTTACCTTTGTACTGTTAAATATAATTATTTTCCATCCTTTGATTTATCAACTTTAAAGAATACTCTTTAACTTCTTGCGATTAGAGAAGCAGCAATAAGGGAACATATCCTGCTTCCCTGCTCCTCCCTCTTTCTACTCTCAGTTTTTTCTATTTGTACCATGTCAAGATTTTTAGGGCTCCTGGGCCTTTAGGGGGTAAAATGCCTTGATAGTCATTTTTATCTTTGCAGGTACTGTAGTTTAACAAGCACTGATTTGCCAGGTCCTTTTCCAGTCCTCCACCCACTTTTGGTCTTCAAAGAAGATTGTTTTGACATCTTCTGTCCTCTGTGCTTTCCGTTCTCTTTGTTCTTATATATTTATATGGTCTCATCCCCATGCTGTCAATTTATTAGCATTTGAGAAGGTTGCAGTAAAACATATGCATACTTTCTTTCATATTTAACTAGAATCTGCAGATAACTCTTACTTTTGAGAGAAAATGCTTTGCATTAAAAGTTCAAAAGAAAAACAGAAATTTTACATACTATATGAGCTTAGCAATATATCTATATCATCTATATCTGTATCATCTGTATCTATCTATATCTATGTCTATGAGAAAGAGAGAGAGAGAGACAGAGACAGAGACACAGGGAGAGGACAGTAAGCTAAAATACTGACACTGATTTCTCTACCTCTCTACCTAGTTACTATCTTCTATTTATATTTTTCAGTATTCTGCATTTTATGCAATGGTCATGTATTTAAAAATGATTTTATTTTTAAGCTTTTTATGACATGTAATATGCATAATAAAATGCACATGAAACATAAATTAGTCATAGAATGAATATTTGTGTATTAGTCAGCTTGGGCTGCCATAACAAAATACCATAGATCAAGGGGTTAAAGAACAAGTAATTATTTTCTCACAGCTCTAGAGGCTGGAAGTCAGAGATCAGGGTGCCAGCATGGCCAGGCTCTGGTTAGGGCCCATTTCTGTGCTTGTTAATGGCAAATTTCTTGCTCTGTTCTCACATGTTAGAGCGATAACTCTTGTGTCCATTCCTCTTCTTATAAGGTTACCAGTTCTATTGGGTCCTAGCTCTGTACTTATGACTTCATTTAACCCCAGTCACTTTCTTAAAGGTCTCTTCTCCAATACAGTCACATGGAGCGTTAAGGACTTCAATATATGAACTTTAGGGGGACACACTTCAGTCCATAGCAACTGTGTGGCAAATTACTCATGTCACAAAATGAGACATTATGAGCATCCCACTAGCCCCTTCCCAATTTTGTCCTCCCTCCTCTGCCCTAGAGTTTACTACTATCCTAATTTGGGGTGATTTTGTGCTTTTTAATTTATATTTTACCTCCTAAGTATGCATCCCGAAGCCAAATAGGTAAGCTTTTATTTATTTTTTAAATTGTGTGCAAATGGAATCATCTTTATGTAATCTTTTGTATCTGGCTTTTTTTGTTCAGTGTTATATGCCTTAAGATTCATCCTTGTGTGGCGCTATAGTTTATTCATTTTCATTGCTGTACATTATCCCATTTTAAGAATATAATGGAGACATTTAATGTATTCAAAAATTTATGAACGTTTGGGTTGTTTCCAATTTTTGACTTTTATGGGCAATGTTCATAAACTTTCTTGTATTAATAGCTGTATCCTGGTGCCCATAAGTACATATTTCTGTTGAGTGCGTGTTTCCTAATAATATGTTCCTAATTTGAGGATCACAGTGTATGTGTGTCCTCACCTTTACTTGATAATATCCATTGCTTTCAAAAAAAGTTTGTACAAATTTACATTCCCACCAGCAGTATATGAGTGTCTATTGTTCCATAGCTTTCTCAATACTTGGTATTGTCACAATTAAAATTTTTTTCTTTGTTTGTTGAGTGTATAATCTCTCAGTGTAATTTTAATTTATACTCCCTTGATTAAAAAAAAAAGGTTAAGAATATTTTCACATGTTTATTGATCATTTGGATTTCTACTGTTGTGAAATATCTATTTAATTTTTTTGCTCACTTTAAAATTGATTGCTCTGATATACTTCTTATTGAGTCGTACAAGTTCATTATTCTGGATATAAACACTTTTTAGGTATATGTGTTGCCAATATTTTCTACTCAGTAAGCTTGCTTTTTCACTCTCACAGAGTTGTTTCTGATGTACAGAAATTCTTAATTTTAGTATACTAAAATGTATCATATTTTCCCTTTATGGTCAGTATTTCTTGCGTCCTACGTCATAAATCTTTCTGTAATCTGAGGTCATGAAGATATTCTCCTTTGTTTTTTTTTATTCCCCCCCCCTAAAAGCTTTATGTCTTTGTCTTTCACAAAGAAATTTAGAACTTAACCCACTACAATTGACTCGTGTGTGGTGTAAAGTTAGATGTTCAATGTAATTTTTTTATTGAGATTCCTAATTCTTCAGCATCATTTGTCGAACACTGCCCTTTCCCCACTGTTCTGCCGTGCCACCTTTGTCACAAAGTCAATGTCTGGATGTGCTTTGGTCGGTTAATGAGCCAGCTGTTCTGTTCTACTGGTCTGACTAATCTTATACCAGTGGCACGCTGTTTCAATTATTAGAGCTCTATAGTAAATCTTGATATCCAGTAGAGTAAGTTCTCTTCTCCCACTTTGCTTTTCTTCCTCAAAAGTGTCTTGGTAATAATTTACTCTTTGAATCTTTATATAAATCTAAGAATCAGTTTGGCAAGTAGTACAAAAAAAGCTTGTTGGGGTTTTGATTGGGATCAAATTAAATGTATTAGTCATTTTGGGGAGTCTTACAATATTGTGACTTTGAATCCAGGAATATAATTTACCTCTCCATTTATAGGATTTTCTGTAATATTACTCAACATTTTAGATAATTTTCTTTTTGGAGATCTGACTCATACTTTGATAATCATATTTCTACATACTTGATATTTTACAATGCTAATATAAATGGTATTTTAAAAAAATAGTTTCTTTTGTTGCTGGTGTGTATATACACACACACAATTAATTTATACATATTAATTTATACCCAGCTACCTTGCTATACTATGATTAACTCTAATAGTTTATCTCTGATTGTACTGGCTACTATATGAACACAATCCTTTTATCTGTAACTCGCGGCATCTTTGACATTTCTTTTCTTATTCTTACACCTTTTATTTCTTTTCCTCATCTAACTACATTGGCTAGGATTTCCTTTACAAAGTTGAATAAAACTTGTGAAACAGATATCTTGGCTTTTTTTTCCTTTCTGATCTCAAATAAAACGTTTGCCATGTTTCAGGATTAAGTATGATGTTTGCTACTTTCTTTAAAGTCGTTACCCTTTATCAGAGTAATGCAATGCCCATTCATTCCTACTTTTCTATAAGATTTGAATTATGAACAGATATGAAACTTAATGGAATGAGTTTTCAACATCAATTCAGATGACCACATGATTTTTGTCTTTAATTTATTAATAGAGATAGAAGATATTTCCTATTATGCATGTGTTACTATTACAGTCAGCAAAAAACTTAGAGTTGGAAGAAGAAAAAGCTCTACAGAACTCCTGTTATTATACTAAAGGTCTGTACAGCGTGAACTGGGGCAGGGGCACATCTACCAGATGTGTTGGTGCAGAATGTTTTTGAAAAAGCCTCCCATTCTAAAACACAGAGCTTCCATCTGCTAACCAGGAAGACAGAATCATCTCAGACTATTAAGGTTATTTTGAAGTATATGAGCCATGATAACTTAACCAGCTTCATTCATGAATTATTTTCTGAGTATGTTCCAGAACCATTTGTTCTTAATTCTGTCTCAGTTTTGTTCCTACCTCTCTTTTCAAGTAGCCTTTCCTGAACTTCATTCATGTGTGCAGCTAGTAGATGAATGTGGGTACATGTGGTGGGGAATCCATCCACCCAGACCACCCCAGACCAACGAAATCAGATCTTCTGGGACTGAGACCTAGGCATCAGTATTTGGATGGGGATTCCAATGCACAGCCAGGGATGAGTACCACTAATCAATAACTCCTCAAAGCTGAAAATCATATGTGTGTTTGTAAAATGAAGTCCGCAGAGAAGAAGGTCTATGATCGTTACAAAGCCAGATAGACAACAGGAATCCACATCACCCAAATGAGACACGGCAGGATAAATAAAAGAAAAAAAGCAACCAAGTGAAGGAAGAGAAAAGGACAAAAAAGGAAGGCACAAGGATAACAGCAAATCTACTCACTCTAGTCTCTCTGGAAGGTCGTTTTGGGTCATGCACACACAATTGACCAAAATAGTGACTGTAATAAATGAACTGAACCATCTGAGAGGCTATGTTAAGAAAAAGCTGAGACACCATGTTTCCCTGATGACACTGATGATCAGCTTGATGCTGAATGATTACATTCATAAGTCTTAGCTAGGATCAACTTTATGGTCTTGCCACTTAATAACCACTAACATTTACTGAGTGCCTACCCTGGCCTGAGTATTTCATCCACATGATTTCTAATACAATTAACCTACAGGTGGATATTATTAGCTACATTATGGAGCTAAGAAAACAGGCTGGAAAAGCTTAAATCATTTTTCTGTGGTCACACAGTTAGTCAACCATGATGCTGAGATGTGAACTCAGATCTTTTGATAACAGAACCCTGAGCAAGATGAAAGGAAACAGAATCCCTCTTCCAAAATGTCCTTCTGCCCTGAAGCCTTCATTGCACTATGCAATATGCCCTGAAATTTCATCCAGCAAATGTCTCTGTTTTCCTAAAAGACAAAGAGACTACTCCTAGGAAATTAGAGGTAAGGGGAGGGGTACAAGTTTTCGTGGGAATTACTTAGTTTAGTCTGATTGTTTTCCTAACGTAGCTGAAGTCAGTCACAATGAGGAAATGGACTCCTGGCCAGGATTGGTGGAGGCATGCACAAGCACATGGAATGCTGGCTCAAGGAAAAAATTCCAAATAGGATTAGGCTGTGGGAGAACTCTGAATAGCCAAAGAGGAGAATCTAGAGGAGAGGTCGGACAAGTAGATTATCAAAAGGGGAAGGAGACACTGAAAAAAAAAAAAGGCAAATGGAAGTGGGTAAAGAGATGAGAACAAATGTTGGTGAGGAAAAGCCAATGATAAATTTCTTCCATTGGACATTTTTCTCAAGACTCACTGGGTTCTGAACAATTACTTCCTGAAAAAACTAAAGCCTGAAAATGAACTTGACCTACGGTGTGAGTGAACCACTCATCTTTCATAATTTCAACTTGAGGAGAAGTATTTAAATCTATTTTAGTTTTCTGTAAATGCCTTTAATGTACCCTGTTTTACAGTTACTTAGGAACACATCTATTTTGAAAAGGGAAATTCTGCTAATTAAATCACCTTTTCCTGTTGACTTGCAATTAAATTAAGAAATGTGTTCACATGGGGAGAAAATGTTAATCCAAGGATTAACTTAAAATCCTATCTTCAATTACACAAACCTTTAAAAGTAATATATTATGTATAATATTACTCAGGACAACATTCACAGCAAATTTAATTAGAATTATAATCTTGATGAAATACGACACTGAGAATTCCATACCTTGAAGAGTATCTTTTGGAGCTAGAGTTACCCAGTTTGTGAGATTTAAATATATAAATGCAGACTTTTGATAAATCTGTGATAAGGAGGTGTTCAACAGCTTTTCGGTCCAGCTGTGACTCTACTAAGCAATTATTTACCCATAAAATCTCAAGATAAAAAGAGTATTCACGGGTCACTTGGTTCTTTAAGTGAATTTTATTTCTGAATAGCTGTTTCTTACTTATCTAGCTATAATTCAATGAGGATGCGTGGAGAAGAGTTTGCCTATTTGCTATTTTTCTTTACTTGTAATTTTATGTAATTGTATATGTATTTATAAAAACCTAAGTAGAGATGACATACTGAGAAAATAAATTACTCTAATTCATTTCCATTAACTGCCTATTTCCTTATTGCTGATACTGCCCTAAGTAGGATGCAGCCTGGACCTCTTCACTAGTGGGGAATTTACTGAATGCTTCTGAGTGTCAGTTTCATTATTTGTAAAATGGGGGTGTTAATCCCTTCTGCAAGGGTTTCTGTACCTATGAGAGTGTTGACACTTAGGAGATATTTAGCAAATGGGAGTCTACTATTATCATTAAATATCCTTCTATTGAATCAAGAAATCCAGGATTCACTTAAGAAAGTGTACTTCCCCTGGTTAGCCGTAAAGCTAAAGCATGGAAATGCAATGCGACTGTCTCAAGCAGCATGGTTTCCTGTGGGGATTACTTCCTGGGCTAACCAGCTCACTGGGAGCTGTGCAGCAGCCCAGCAAGTTGCCCCAGGGTGGGAAGAGACAGCTCCTTTTACTGGAGCCTCCCAAGAACAGGCTGGTTACCACCTGTCAGGCAGCTGAGGCAAGGCTGTTCTAGCAAATCAGCCTCCTGAAAGCCAGAGCTGAATTTATCATTAGGAACTTCCAACTTGGACAGTCACCAGGGAAGATCCTTGGAAACCAAGCCAAAATCTTTTTTGTACTAGTTTGGCTTGCCTTGGGGAAAAACAAAACAAAACACCCCCCCCCCAAAAAAAAAAAACAACACCAAAATTGAAGCCAGTTTCTGAAGCTGCTTAAAACAATTAAGCAATTAGTATAATACAGACATTTGACCCATGTGTTTCTATTCATTACATTCCCCAATGGCATGGACCTCAGACCACTGACATTCTCAATCTGCTGGTAGTTTGGGGGTAACGTGATGTTGGCAGTACCCCGTGACCAATGCAGTCCCACTGAGACAATCTACTCTCTGCCCATTGTGGTCTGTTCTCTTTGCTCTTGGAGAGGTGTTGCTCTTTTGCCCAACAAGGAGCTAGTCTCCAGCATGTTTAGGGCACAGAGTAACAACCCACGCTTATCTCATCTGCCCAAAGAAGACTTGGGGCCCTTTTACTGGTTGTTATGTTGTGGGAAGAGCAGGCCACATATGGTGAGAATGTGCCTGGGTGTATCAACAAAGCTCCCCCCATAAAGAGGACATTTTTCATGTTGTGCATCCACAGGTATGTCCAGACTAGTCCAGGTGAACCCAAACCCACCCCTGCATTGCATGAAGACCTCTGCCTTGGGAGCGCTTTCAAGTGTTGGACACATTATAGCCCCAAACACTTTTTTTCAATGTAATGATTGAAAAAAAGATTCAATAGAGGAAGGCTCTATTGCTAATCACTGAAGAAGGAAGGTACTGGACATTGTGGACAAGGCCTGTTTCTAACATGGGGAAAAGTCAACTGTGCAAAGGATATGAGTGGACAGACACTTTGATGGCTGTTCTTCTGATCCGGTTGAAAGGACTGAATATCCACAGGGCCCGAGTGGCACTAAACCGGAAAATGGTCCTCTGTTTGTTCAGCACCATAAATGTCTAAAACAAACAAAACAGAAGGTGGACCTCCAGTGAGAAACACACGTCCTCACACAACCATATTTTTGAGCATGAGTGGCATCATGTCAGGCTTGTGAGCAAGAGGGCTCTGGGAACATTGAGTCAATGAGAGCCAAGTGGAGAAACAAAGAGTTAGGGAGGTTTGGGGACTAACAGCCATGCCCTCACCCTTCCAGCAAGACCCCAGTCCCTGTGGCTGACTGTATGTTGAGATGAACCCACTGCAAGTGCCCAGCGGGTAGGCAGCTGACCATGGGCCTGTTAAGCTGCATCATGTCTGGGGAAGGAGGATGGTGTCTGATTGCATTTAATTTCTCTTCTAATTAGTGGGTCATCCCCGTGATGTTCCTTCTGCTCTCTACCTCCTAGGCCTCCCTTTCCAAATCCTCCTCTGGTTCCTTCCTCTGAGTGTCTAGGACAGTGAGGGCTCTTGGCCGATGAGAGGAAAGAGAAAGACATTCCAGGGCCTTTATTTTCTCTACAAACTGTATTTGAGATGGCTGATCCCTGCCCCTCTCAACTCCCAAACATCTACACACCATTTTTTCAGCTGTGTAGAACACCTAAGATACAATACAAACAATATAATTGTCATGAAACAGCTCTTGTTTTAACTAGTGTTTCTTAAAGGTTTCGACTTTTATAAGATCGAAAATTATTGAGGACTCGAAGAGCTTTTGTTAATGTTTATATCTTTTTGCTTATATATATTGTGTGTGTGTGTGTGTGTGTGTGTGTGTGTGTCTGTGATACTAGAAATTTAAAATGTAGGAAATTTTAAAATACAGGAATATGCAAGCATACATTCAAGTAGCTATTAGACTGCTCATGTCAAGTCCCATTAATACCCCTACGTTCACTGTTGTATATTCACAAAAGAGTGTGAGTGAAAAAGACAGATGACATTTAAGTATTATTATGAAATAGTTTTGACCTGCGGAACCCACTAAAAATGTTTGGGGAACCCCAGAGGTTCTGAGATCATACTTTGAGGACCACTGGTTGAAATCATCCTAATTTATGTTCCCTCTCCCTATCCTACTCTCCCCACCACCCTGCCTCAAGATCTCTGCTCCTAATTTGCAAAGAGAGCCAACACCTCTGGAGACCCTAGACCAGAGCTCATCCAAGGGAACAGCCAGCTTACTCTGAAAACCACAACAGTTATCACTGCCTTTGAGGATTTGGATTTAATTAGCCTCTACCATGAACACCATAAAGATTCAAAGAGAGCGTCAAAGAAGTTAGACACATTTCTCATTGACTGAGTTTAACTGACAACCATATCACCCGGGTCCAGGAGGACTCCCTGGGATGGGGAGGGGTGGGCAGGGGCTTCCTCTCCCAGAGTTGAGCACAGCGCTTCCCGCCAGTAGCGCTTACCCGGTGTGTGCTGTAGAAGGGGTCCAGGTCCTCCAGGGGTTCCCCCACCAGCTCTCCCGGGAGCTCGCCGTAGAATTTGGGCAGCTGGCTGCAGGCTTTCAAGTCCAGCTGAGGCCGAGGCTTCTCCTCTTCGTCCTCCTGTTTCCTGCGCTTACCTTTGCCTTTTTTTTCTGCCTTCTGAGCAGCGATTCTCTTTTCAGTCTCCACCAGGGACTCTGGAGTGAATCGACGGAAGTTGGTAGTTGCCGGAGACCCAAAGGGGAATTCCATCTTCTCATTCTTCTTTAGGAAGAATTTATACTCTTATGAGAGTGGACATAAACACAGAGAGATAACAGCCTACCCACGAGCCCTCTTTCTCCCGTCCTTCCCACCTTGCTTACTAGAAAAGCTCCTCCACCCACCTCTCCAGTTCCATCCTTAACTCACACTGAGCTGCCCCGCAAGACCTCACTGCCCCGCACCGCTCTCAGGGGAGGCCGTTTATTCCATCCTACTATGGGTACTGCAGGGTCATGTCTATGCTCTCCATAAGTCATTGCTCCTTCATCATTTGTAACGTACCACCACCATGGCCACCACCAGATCTGGCCGTGCTGTCCTCCCTCCTCCTTCCCATGACCACCGAGCAACAAGCACTCTGCCACATTCATCAAAGACTTTGGTTCATGTTCTACGTTATCTGTAGTCTCATCCTACTTGCTGACCACAACCTTTCATTTATTGTCATTTTCAATGTTTTTTTTTGTTGTTGTTTTAATTTCATGATGAACTCCTTTAGCTTTTTCTTGAGATATCTTTTTCCATCCTTTGCTTTCTGTTTGTGTGTATTGTTGATAGATATGTAGCTATTGCCATTTTATTATTCATAATTTTGATTTTTTTTTTCTGTCTTAAAGAAGTCCCTCCAACATTCCCTGTAATACTGGTTTGGTGGTGATGAACTCCTTTAGCTTTTTCTTGTCTGGAAAGGTCTTTATGTCCTTCAATTTTAAATGATAGCCTTGCTGGGTAGAGTAGTCTTGGTTGTAGGTCCTTGCTTTTCATCACTTTGAATACTTTAAATTGAAAAACCAAAGAACATTTTGTTTGGAAAAGCACCTCAAAAATTACAAATTCAATTATAGGAATAGAAGGAACCAAAGAGATTATTTTGTCTAGTAGTGACTTTTTAAGCTAACACACCCCAAAGTCAAGCCAATGGTGGCAGAGGCAGTTCTTAAAAATCCAGCACCCCTCTGATGGAGACCCTGCTGGCTGTTGCCAATTCTCCTATGTCCTGTGGTCCTGGGAAAAGCTCTCACTCCTCTGACACCATCCCTCTTTTTTAATGCTTTCTGTGATTTTTTTCTGGAAACTTTCTCTGCCTCATTCCCATTTCTCTGCATTCTGCCCATTTGTACTTATTCTGTCTCTTAGGGAACTTTCCAAAGTTAACCTACATTACAGGATGCAACACCCACCTTCTCCCCCCTTCTTCCCCGGAAGTTCTATGTGCTGATTAGCATGACGTTTTCATGCCATGGTTGCTCAAACACTTTTGACTTGATTTAATCCCCTCTGTCCTTCCCTTTTGAGGAATGAGAGCTAAGTTAACTTTCTCTTCTTTGGGGGAGAAGAGATACTTATGTGTCGGAGCCATATCTGAGTCCCAGGGCTCAGTTATGGAGGAATAATGCAAGGACTTCCTCAGTGACACTGGACTGCTGTGTTGAGGATTGAACACAGGTCTAAGCCAGAATCCAGGTGCTAGGCCTGGAGCTTGAGATCAAAGCAAGCTCAGCCATGAAGCAGACTTGATGCCACAAGCCCATGATAATTCTGCTGGGCCGCCATAAATCCTTTTGGCTAAGGACATGCTTGTTCTCAGGGTTGGGGAGTGAAATTATGCTCACAAGTGTGACATAGTTAGAGGGACCTAGTCCTTCTCCCAAGACTTTCCAATCAGTAGAGAGCTCTGGACTATGGAGTCTCTTGATGACAGTGGTCTCTCTCCTTCCATCTACTGTCCAGTGATTCTTATATGGCACCCTGAGGAAAACATTTAGGTTCAAATAGTTTATTTGAGAGCTAATTCCAGGAAACTCAGAGAAGAGTGAAAAACTAACATAGAAAGAAGACAGCCAATAGTGTTTTCATGACCACTTTCTTCTTCTTGAAACATGGTCTCAACTGCTATGACACACTCTCTTGGTTTTTCTAACTTTCTGTCTCTTCCTTCTCAACCTCCTCTTCCACACTTTCTCCCAGATGTGATTGTCAATGCTTTTAAAATTTTGGAATAATGACAATTCTAAGAACATCAACAGCACGGATCATAGCTAGAATTTACAGAGATTCTACTACGTTCTTGATACTGGATTAAGCAATTTTCATGCATTACCACATTAACCATCACTGTATCAATCTATAAGGTATTATCTCTTATATATAAGTGAGAAACCAGAGTGGCAAAGTTAACTTTACCAAGAACACATTACTAATAAATGGCAGGACAGGTATTCAATTTCAGATCTGTTTGACATAATCTCCTGAGAGCAATCACTCATTCCCATGGCTTTAATTCTCAGAGGACTCCTGAATCTTTATCTCATCATGTCTTTGGGTCTCAGACCCCCCATTTGTCATCTACACTTGAATGTCTAATGGGCATGTCCAACTCAACATGTCCCAAACTGAGCTAATTGCCATCTCTCCATTCCTTTTCCAGTACTTGCCTCTCCTCCAAGCCTCTCTCCTTCTGTGAGTGGCACCAAGTAGCCTATTTCTGCGCCTGCCCACAACTTGGGTATTATCATGATTTCTTTTCTATTTTTTTGCCACATCCAATCAGGTATCCAGTGTCATTGATTCAATCTCCTTAACATCTTCTCTCCGTGTATCTTTAACCTCTCTGTCATACCAGTAGTCCAGCCACTGTCATCCCAATGATCTCCTACGTGTTCTTTTGCTTTCCTTAGTCCTTTCTAACAAATTCTTCAATTGTAACCAAATGATCTTTCTAAAATTCAGATCTGGTTGTATTCTATCCTTATTTAAAATCCTTCTAAATCTTGGATTTGAGATAACTCCTCCATTTCTGATGCCATATGAAGTCTGTGTTTGGATGCCCATTTCATGCTCCCATAACTCACTGTCTTTTCTCTATAAACCCCCGATTTGTAATTGCTGTTTGCTTTTCTTTTTTAAAGATTTTTATTAAAAATACAGCTAATATACAACATTATATGAGTTTCAGGAGTACAGCATAGTTATTCAACATTTATATACCGAAAAAAGCGATCATCATGATAAGTCCAGTAACCATCTGACTCTGTACCATGCTATCACAATGTTATTGACTATATTCCCCATGCTGTACATTACATCCCCATGATTTATTTATCTTATACCTGGAAATTTGGACCTCTTATTCCCCTTCACCTCCACCACCCTCTTTTTAAATTTTTCAACTATAGCTGACATTCAATATTGTTTTATATTAATTTCAGGCATACAGGATAGTGGTTGAGACATTTCTATAATTTATGAAGTGATCGCCCTGATTGACTAGTCTTGTGCCCACCTAACACTATACATAGTTATTACCATATCATTGACAATATTCCCTATGCTTTACTTTACATCCCTGTGACTATTTTGTTACTACCAATTTGTGCTTCTTAATCCTTTCACCTTTTTCATTCTGACACCCAAACCTCTCCCATCTATCACCCCAACAAATCTAATACCCATCTGACACCATACATAGTTTTTACAATTTTATTCACTATATTCCTTATACTATACCCTACATCTCCATAACTACTTTGTAAGAACTAATTTGTGCTTTTTAGTCCCTTCCCCTTTTTCACCCACACCACCTTCCCATCTGGCAACCATCAAAATGTTTTCTGTATCTATGAGTTTATTTTTCTTTTTTTGTTGTTGTTGTTAATTTCATGATGAACTCCCTTAGCTTTTTCTTGAGATATCTTTTTCCATCCCTTTGCTTTCTGTTTGTGTGTATTGTTGATAGATATGTAGCTATTGCCGTTTTATTGTTCATAATTTTGATTTTTTTTTTTCTGTCTTAAAGAAGTCCCTCTAACATTCCCTGTAATACTGGTTTGGTGGTGATGAACTCCTTTAGCTTTTTCTTGTCTGGAAAGGTCTTTATGTCCTTCAATTTTAAATGATAGCCTTGCTGGGTAGAGTAGTCTTGGTTGTGGGTCCTTGCTTTTCATCACGTTGAATATTTTAAATTGAAAAACCAAAGAACATTTTGTTTGGAAAAGCACGTCAAAAATAACAAATTCAATTACAGGAATAGAAGGAACCAAAGAGATTATTTTGTCTAGTAGTGAATTTTTAAGCTAACACATCCCAAAGTCAAATCAATGGTGGCAGAGGCAGTTCTTAAAAATCCAGTACCCCTCTGATGGAGACCCTGCTGGCTGTTGCCAATTCTCCTATGTCCTGTGGTCCTGGGAAAAGCTCTCACTCCTCTGACACCATCCCTCTTTTTTAATGCTTTCTGTGATTTTTTTCTGGAAACTTTCTCTGCCTCATTCCCATTTCTCTGCATTCTGCCCATTTGTACTTATTCTGTCTCTTAGGGAACTTTCCAAAGTTAACCTACATTATAGGATGCAATACCCACCTTCTCCCCCCTTCTTCCCCGGAAGTTCTATGTGCTGATTAGCATGACGTTTTCATGCCATGGTTGCTCAAACACTTTTGACTTGATTTAATCCCCTCTGTCCTTCCCTTTTGAGGAATGAGAGCTAAGTTAACTTTCTCTTCTTTGGGGGAGAAGAGATACTTATGTGTCGGAGCCATATCTGAGTCCCAGGGCTCAGTTATGGAGGAATAATGCAAGGACTTCCTCAGTGACACTGGACTGCTGTGTTGAGGATTGAACACAGGTCTAAGCCAGAATCCAGGTGCTAGGCCTGGAGCTTGAGATCAAAGCAAGCTCAGCCATGAAGCAGACTTGATGCCACAAGCCCATGATAATTCTTCTGGGCCGCCATAAATCCTTTTGGCCAAGGACATGCTTGTTCTCAGGGTTGGGGAGTGAAATTATGCTCACAAGTGTGACATAGTTAGAGGGACCTAGTCCTTCTCCCAAGACTTTCCAATCAGTAGAGAGCTCTGGACTATGGAGTCTCTTGATGACAGTGGTCTCTCTCCTTCCATCTACTGTCCAGTGATTCTTATATGGCACCCTGAGGAAAACATTTAGGTTCAAATAGTTTATTTGAGAGCTAATTCCAGGAAACTCAGAGAAGAGTGAAAAACTAACATAGAAAGAAGACAGCCAATAGTATTTTCATGATCAGATTACTCTTGTGGGCAACAAGGTCTCAGAATTGTTTCACTGAAGGAAAAGGATGAGGATACTGAGGTTTGATCTACCAGTCTCACCCCTCAGAGCCTTCAGAGAAGACTTGTCTAACTCTTCATTCCCCCCAGAATTGCAGTGCACTGTATATAGGTGGTCTGCGGGAAAAGCAATGCTGGTAAAATTTCTTCCATTGAAATGCATTTGCCAAAAAGTATGGAAGACGCTAACATGTTTTATTGTTCTTTTTATTATGTAATGGAGTGCTTTTAAGAAGTGACATGGGCAGATAGGTAGAGGAGAAGGCCCAGCTCCTGTATACACAGCTGCACTTGCCAACTGAGAGTGTGCTGTCTGCTTGATGCTCTCCAGCTTGCAGCATATTTCTATATAGTTTTTTGTTTTGAATAAAATAAATTATTTAATTTTTCTAATTGGTTGCTTATTTCTTCTAATACAAAGATTTTCTTTAAAAGAATCATATGAATAAGATTTTGATTATTTCTTCAGACAATTGACTCCTGAGCCCACTTTTGCTATTCATTTTAATCTAAGTGCACCAACATCTCCTGAGAGCCTGATGACTTAACAGGTCATGATGATTTTAAAATTTTTCTCTGCGGGTGGCCGGTTAGCTCAGTTGGTTAGAGCGTGGTGCTCTTCACAACAAGATTGCCGGTTCAAACCCCAGATGGGCCACTGTGAGCTGTGCCCTCCACAACTGGATTGAGACAACTGCTTGACTTGGAGCTGATGGGCCCTGGAAAAACATACTTAAATAAATAAAAAAAGTTAAAAAAAATAATAAAAATAAAATAAAAATTTTCTCTGGTCCCGTAAATTTGCAAAATCCTGACCTAACACATGGTCTCTAATGCAGCCAGGTAGGGTCTCTGAGGCTGGAAGATGCTCCAATGACTCCCTAGGTTTTCTGTGAACTGCAATGTTCTCAGGACTAGGACTAGTCGGGGGAAAAACAGGATGGCTTGCCGTCACAGATGGGTAGAGCAGTATCTCTGGGGCATTTTCCTTACTTGCCCTATGGAAGCTAGATCTGAAGCACTAACAACAAGCATCTATCTTCTTAGTTCTCTGCAGTAACCACTGGCTCTGTGGACAATGTCATTTTCCTGCCTGCTCTAGTGCAGAGATCTTCAAATACCGGTTCACAATTTGGATCTGGGCTGGCTGCATCACAGTCACAGAGGGAGCTAGTTAAGATGTAGATTCCTGGACCCTGCCTGCAAAGATTCTCATTCAGTAGGTCTGAGGTGAGGCCCAGGAAGCGTCATTTTTTACAAGCTCTTAGCTGAAGCTGCTGAAAGTGTTGTGCATTTGAGAGGCACTGGAAACCTCTGTGGATGTGAGATTGAGTGTAGGTCAAGGTTACAGGATCAGGGTAGGATCTGATGACTGAATCCCATAGCTCTAAACCTTCAGCGAAATTCTTCCTGGATTCTGGAGGCAGGTCAGAAGCTAGTGTTGGGGGCATATTAGGGAAGAAAAGACCTGGCAGCAAGTGACGAGGTGGTCTTGTTGAATGACCATCCCAAGAAACTGACTCCTCAGAGGTTTTTGTGGGGACAGTTCTTGGGACCTCTTCCCTTCGATTGTCAGAATTAGGGCAACTGCTGGATAACAACCTCATCAGGAAGCTTACCCTCAGGTCACAGAAACAAAGAGTGGAATTTGGTTGTTTCTGAGGATCAGGCTTTTGTAGGTATTTGCTCTGTGTCTGGGATTGCTGGGCTACAAGAGGACCCGCTGGGGCCATAGAAGCATCTCAATGTGGATTTCTGAGCCCTGGTGAGTGAGCAATTTCTAAGAAGAGACGAGATAAACTTAAGGTGATTGAACAGAAAACAGATGTTTCACATTCATTATTTCACTGGTGATGGAAATAGCTTTGCTTGGTTTTTGGTCAAGACCTACAGTCTGAGAGTGCCACTGACTGGGTCACCATTGGATGGCTCTGGGATTTGAGAGAGGCAGAGGCTGAACCGTATGATGCAGACGTGGTGAGATTCCAGGGGCCTCAGAGAACAGCCTCTTTGTTTTATCTAGCTCGTTGAAGCTCTTAGACTCCAATAGAGGACTTTCCCCACTAATACAACATCTGGCTCTGTATGGCATATATGACAAGGGCAAACAGGTAGTTATAGTTTTTTCAGAGCCTGATTAGTATTTGAAAGTGTGAGCCCCCTGCCATCCCATGTACAATAACATCTTCTCGTGCTTCTCATGGTTGTCCTCATCTATACAGGCGAAGTTATCATTTTCGTGCAGGTGACTCCTAAATCTGAACCTTTCTTCTGAACTCCAGACCCACTAATCCAAAGTCTTTGTGTATATACCCTTGAATGCTCCATAGACACCTCAACATCATTATCTCTCATGATCTCTCCATTTTCTCCCATCTCAACGTCTCCTCCTATGTTCTCTATCTTAATAAATTGCATCACCAATTTTCTAAGATGGAAAGGTAGAGGTCTTCCTTTATGGCTCCTCGGCCTCAAATCTTCCTCCCTTCTGCCAGACATCGTTTTAGACTCTGTAGATACAGTAGTCAATAAGCTACAGATCGATGACGTTTGGGAACATAAATGTAGCTCTGGGTCTCCGACAATGTTTTTGGCTAGCTTTCCAGGAAGACACTTTCCAGAGGAGAAAAAGACTAAAGTTCTGATGACAACATGGGTAGTCTGGAGTCACATTTAAACAAATATAATTTTCATCTCCAGCCTAGGCCTTTCACCTACATTCTAAATTCTTATATTGAACTGTCCTTCCATCAGTCCTCACCTGGATGTCTGATAGATGTAAAAAGCCTATTAACTTCTTTATCCCAAATGTGCTCTTCCCTTAGTTATCTTCGTTTCAATAAATCAAAACTTCCTCCTGCCGGCGGCTCAGGCCCCAAGTCTTGAAATTTTGGAATTAACGATTACTTCTCTCTCAAATCTCACACTTGGCCCCTCAGAAAATTCCAGTGACCCTGCTTCTGAACTGTTTGCTTCTCATCACAGCCACTGCTGTCACCAAACCACTACCACCCACCTCCATTACTACCGCCATAGTCCAATTCACCATCATCTCTTGCTGGGGCTACTATTAATGTATGTTCTCAGCATGTCTCAGTGCTAGCATTCTCTCAAATCCTTGCAGTCTATACTTTTTGAAGCAATGAGTATGATCCTCTCAGAATATGCCTTCCAGTGTGTTCCCATAAACTTGATCTCTGAGCTCATCTCATATCACTCTCTCCCTTGCTCTCTGCAACCTAGTCCCATAGACTACCTTGCCGTTTCTTCAACACACCAAGAACACTCTTACCTCAAGCTTTTTGAACTTGCTATTATCTCTACCTGGTATTCGCTTCCCATTTATAACCATGTGACTCATTCAAATACCACCTTGTTAGGGAAGCCTCCCCTCACCATCCTTTCCCAAACAGCAACCCCTGGCCACTCTCTATCCCTTTACCTTTCTTCATTTTTTCTCGTAACACTTTTAAGCAACTAATATTAGCATTTTAATTTAATTTACTTACGATTTATCTTCTTCAACTAACATTGTTTCTCCCTGAAACTACGGATTTTGTCTGTTTGGTTAACTGCTGAACACTTAACGCTGAAAACACTGCTTGGCACATACTAGGTGATCAACAAATATTTGCGGAATAAATGAATGAATAAACTCAAGGGATCCTGAATAGGTATGTATCAGATATTTATGGAACACTGCTAGAGCCTTTCATCTGCCACCAGGATAGAGTTTGGAGAAAACAGGACACAGAAAACACAAGTGCCTGAACTGTGAGACCAGGGTGGGTAGAAACTGACCATATCCCATGTTACGAGAAAAGTGTCTTCTCTTTAATAACAATTTAAGGCTTAGGGTTCCCCCAAATCCACCCTGATTTGGATAAATGTTATTCTCCAAGGTGAAAGGAGAGTATGGTTGGGCTCTCTAGTTCATGTAATGAGCAAGCAAGAGCTAGGTTTAGCACTGGGGTTATTGCTGGGCTCTCCATGCTAATGGGAACATGGAATTAAATGCCTCTGTTTGGGGGGATGTGGACAGACTAGTCAAGACTTAGAGAAGTCCCTGAGATATCAGCATTTCAGATAGTCAGTGATACTGACATGTGTGTAGCTGAGATGTCCACTGCCTTGAAACTTTTATTGTTAGGTATCTGATTGGAGTAACAGGGCCCTGGACATATGAAGACACTTTGCAGGGAAGAGATAGAGTTTAGAGTAGCTATGCCACTGGAAAAGTGTAATACTCTGTTTGTGATGATGAAAGTGAGACCACACTATCCATAATCCTGCCCAGTAGTCAGAGACTGAGACTTAGCTATCTGTGGCACCAGAAAAATATCACTGAACTGTCTTTGAATTTGAATAGTCCTGACTTGCCCCTGGTGCTAAAGGAATGGAGGCAGGGGAATCCTTGCTGAACATAATTTACCTCCGAATGATCCAGAGATAATAGCTAGCCAATCTGTTGTCCAGGGATGGAGTACAACCAAAGCACTTACAGTGTGAAGGAAAGTGTATGCTCTGCCTGCGGTTCTGAAGGAGCAAGGCAGTGTCTGGGATGGCGTTGAGCTGTCCATGGTTCTGAACAAGAGCTTTAGGTGATGGATGAAAGCTGAGTGGGAATGGTTTTCTGTGGGGCTTGGTGAATAACTGATGTAGTGCTGAATGAGCATACCAAGCTGAAATGCTGAGAATAGCCACGGTTCTGTGAGGGCTAAAGTGGAAGAAGGGAGTAATTCAAGGAAGAAAGAAATCTGCAAGTTTGGGGAAGAAAGTGCCTAAAAGGCATTAAATCAAAACATCTCTGCCCACCCGAATGGAGATCCAAATGAAGTTGAAGAGGAGGAAGGTATTCCTTTCTTAAGGGTCTTTGCCTACCATCTCCCAAACCTATTGAAAATGGGATCCTGAGGAGGGAAAATATTTTTGTCACTAAGGAAGAAAGCAAGTGCCTCATCACATGGTCTGGAAGTGTTGTGGACCCAGAAACTCAGGATGTTTGATTATGTCAGCTCTAGAGACTCTGAGTTATAATTATTCAAAAAAACCCAGAGAGAAGGTGTGGGTTTTATCAAAATTGTACCGTGCTTGGTGACAGGAAGCTTGATTTCTGACACTCACTTGGTTTTTGAATCCCTCTGACCCTCACTTCTATGATTTGTAAGCTACACGTGATAACATCAGCCTGGCTAATCTGACACTGTTTTGAAGAGAATCAAGTAATGTACATGAAAGCATTTTGTAAGCTAAGTGCTGTACAAATGCACAATATAGACTTTAATATTTCCCATTACAATGCTATTTAATAGCCGGTAGCCACTTAGCCTATTTCAATTCCACACCACTAGCTCTCAGCATATAAGCTAAATAAACATATGAGATCATTTGCAATTAAATACAATATAAAAAAACTCATAATATTTCCACTCTCTTTCTCCATCCTCCATCTTTATTTAGTGCGTGAATACCTTTGAATGTATTTCAGCTGCCCAAAATAAAAGTTTATTTAATGAGGTAATACAAATTACAATAGATTCAAGAATTTGAAGGGGATTCATGCTGTAGGTAAGAGTTATTATTTAAGACATATAGAATCTACTTCCTTTCTCCTATTCCTAATACCCTCTCCCAACAGAATTCCTGTCCTATTCAGGACCCTATCAAAATATCCCACTAACAGACCTTCAGAATTCTTGGGAGGGTGACTGGAAAGCATTGTGAGTTCTTATAATTTTTAAAACTGTGGCTTAACATTTTCAGGTTTATTTAAGTTAAGCCAAAAGTTTTGTAAAGATAAAGTGCAAACTTGATTCCACAAGAGTATTGAAATCAGTATATAGACAATTTTTGCCATTTGTAAAGTCCTGGTGGACAATAAAATTTAGGTGGTCAATTTAATAATCAATTAAGGATTTTTAGGGATGCTGGGGTCCCCTAGCATCAGATTTAGCTAAATTTAACTAGATGACATAATATCACAAAGCAGGTGCATGACAAATGCTTCCTTTAATATGTGTCATTACGTCGCAATACTCTAATACGTCTCTCCCAGCCCTTGCACGAAAGCTTTTACCAAGTTATAAATGACCTCCAGGGTACCAAATATAGACAAACTTTTAGATCTTGACTTACCTGACTTCTCAGCAGGATTGGACACAGTTGACCACATACTTTTATTGAAATCCCCTCTCTTTGCTCCATCTGAGACTTCACTGAAGGTTTCTTTTTTATCTGGCCATCAAATATTGGAGCTTCTTGGGGTTCTGTTCTAGCCCCCTTCTACATCCCCTCGTGGAAATCTACTCTTCTCCCATGGTTTTCCTTCCATGCAAACCTCTCTTCTGTGCCAGACCTGCTCCCTGCTGGTTCTTTTTGGATATCTCCTCCATCGAAATGAGCTTTTCCCTTGTTCCCTGTTTTGTTAAATGGCACCATCAAGTACCTAGTTGCTCATATCATAAACCCATCGACACTCTCTCCCTCACTCTCCACATGTGCTCCAACCAGCAAGCCACAGCCATCTCTTATCTGGCCTCTATGCTTGCTTATTAACTGGTCTCTCTGCATACTGTCTTGCCTACATACATAGCAACCAACATAATCTTTTACAAATGCAAATCTGGTCATATCACTCCTCTGATTATACCTTTGAAAGGCTTCCCAAGCTCTTCAGACAATGTCTAAACTCCTTCACGTGGCTCATAGGCCTGGTGTGATCAGGTCCCTGCCGGTCACCTCCTTCTACCTCACTCTTTCCCTGGCTTTTCCCCCAGTAGTTACCCTGGTCTTCTTTCAGTTTCTCAGATTCACCAAGTTCCTTTCTGCTTTGATAGTTTCGCACATGCATTTTTTTCTCTCAATAATACTTTTTCCATCCCTTTCCCCTGACTGTCTTCTATTTCTCCTTCAATTTAGTTTAAATATCACTTCTTCAGAGCAGCCTTTCCTGACCTTCTGAACTAAACTAGTTTTCTTTGTTACTCATGTGCACGTTTTTCCTGGTGACCACTTATTTCAGTAATTATCTCTTCAGTGTCTGCTGCTATGCTAGAGAGTAAGCCGGGGATCCTGTCCCTCTTTTCCCCTGAGGTATCCCTAGCACCTGGGACAATGTGACACATGTAAGTGTTCGATAAATATTTGCTGAGTGAGAGAATAAATGAATGAATGACGCTGGCTCTCAAAGACAGGCTATTTTAGAGCATCACCATGAAGGTGACCCATAACTCTTCAGTCCAGTGTTTCTGTGGTCAATGTGCCTGATTGGGCCTTAGGGGGAAAGCTTGTTCCCACTTCCTAAAGATGCTGAGCATGCCTGGGCTTCTCTGGTGTACAAAGAGGAGCCTGGAGGTGAGAAGACTGAAATGGGGGCGGCGACTGAAGGAAAATTCAGTGACATTTACTAAGAGAGAGTCATTGCAATGCAATGAAAAGAACTATGATTTGGGAGTGAGGTGACCTGGGTTCAGCCCTTCTGATGACTTGTTCTCTGATGTTGAGTATTTTTTGTTTTTGTCTCCGAGAAGCTGTTAGCACACAGGAGAATGACAAAGTGCTCTGAGGTGACATTTGTGAGTTCTGATGCCTTATGAACCTGGAAGAATGCTATGGCTTTGACTCATCCTGAGTCTGATCTTGTTAAGCAACTAAGGTTTTGTCTAACTAAGGGCAAAGTATGTTCCCTAAAGACAGGCTGACTGCAATAACAAACCTCAGGACTGGGTTTGATCATGTACCTGGCAGAAGCATGTCTCTCTAACATGACTGGTCTGTTCAGCAGCCTTCCGGATGCAGTAAGAGGATTGAGGGTTAAGAGGATTACTCTTCATATTTTGGTTCTTGGCTCCCTAGAGAATGAGAAGCAACAGATCTGTGTTCTCTTGGCTACAGTCAAATGTGAACATGGCCTTGTGCCTTTAAATGTTCAGGGGCTTCTCTCTTGAAACTACCACAGCCTGGAAGTGCCCAGCTGAGCTGCTGGAGGTTGCAGGGTGATTCGTGAAGACTTAGCTAATCCTCGTTCTGTCAAATACTCAAAAATGCTTTCGCTCACAGCAATTGCTGAAGGTCTACTGTGCATTTAGCACCATTAGGTGTTGTGGAAGATGGTGTGGCGAGGAGGAATGAGCACAGGGCTAGAAGTCAGGAGACTGGAGTCCCCGCTCCAGGTCTGTAATAACTCACGTTCCGTCTTTGGTATTAGTTTTAGTTTTCTCATCTGTGCAATGAAGGGATTGGTCTAGGTGTAAACTGAGGCCCTTCCATCTCAACAAGAAGCCATGTCAAGAGGCCTCTGAGTCTTCTCAGGGACAAAAGAAACCCTTACAACCAGGAAATAATTAGAAAAACAAATACAGACTAAACTGTGTGGTTCTGACCACGGGGGGTTAAGCAAGAAAGACAAATGCCTCAAGGTTTTGAAGAAGGGAGGGATCAATAAATAGGAGAGAAGCTGGTGAAGGCTTCCTGGAGGAAGCTGTTTGGAGGGTGCTTTTAGCACTGTATGTGTCACAAGATGAAAGCCACAAACTCGAGCTGGGAGAGGCACAGTGTACTCTGGGCTCTGGTTCTCTGAAGAACACTCAAATGCACACCCAGGCTGAAGCCTCCCCCTGGGGCCCTTGCTCTCTCTGTCTGACCTTGGCTGAACACATACTGAAAGCAAGGGCACCTATGTCGGGCCCCTTTCCATAAGGCAATTCTATGGTTGTTAATCTTCTTCTTAAACATTAATTATTTTAGAGCCAAATATGTCTCTCCGGAACAATAATCCCCCTTTTTCTTTTTTAAGTTTCTAAAGAAAAAATATGCAAATTCTGACAGATAGAAAAGAATTTTGGACAAGGTTCCAAGGCGAGAGCACTGTGAATATCATGTAAATGACAAACAATATAATGCAGCCCATCAGTTTATTCCAAGGAAGCAAAGGGTACTCCGAAAATCCAGGGCTGCTGCATGGCTCCTGACGTTGAAAAAATCTGTCTTTTGTCCACAAGTCACATTCTTATTTGGCCTTCAAATTTGGCTTCCAAAAGGAAAACTCTGACAAAAATAGTATCTCCTTTTAGGTCACTGCTTACATGTCACTTCCTTGGAGAGGCTTTCCTTGATTATGCCTTCCCAAGTTAGGGGCCTTCAAGATGATCCCCCAGAGAATCCTTCTCTTTGCGGACATTTAACACAGCTTATAATTACATCTATTTCTGTGTTTGCTTAATATGTGTCTGCCCCACGAGATTGTAAGTCTTGTGAGGGCAAAAACAAAATTTATTATGTCCCCATCTCTGTGCCCTCCATGCCTGGCACAGTATACTGTGTGAAATATTGTCATTAGGTAAAAAGGGTGTCTCAGTGGAATTGTCACATTTTAAAAACGATGTGGCATATGCTTAGTGTTTCCTATCTTTCAAAATGCATTGTGTGATTGCATCTAAATCTTCTTTACACATTTTTACACTGATCACATCTCTCCCCACACAACAAAATCGTTCCCATTGGTTAAGAAACCAATGTGTAGAGAGGCAGCATAGTGCAATGGCTATGTTCTTGGATTCTGGAGCCAGACTATCTGGGTTTCGATTCCCACACTACAAATTACTAGCTGTGTGACATTGTGAAGTTTACACAACTTCTCTGTTCTCAGTTTTATCATCTATAAAACAGGCATAGTAATAGTACTATAAGGTAGTCATGAGAATGAAATGAGTGCTTAGAACAGTGACTAGAGCACAGAAAGCATTATATTACTTTCGTTTGTAATATTATTCCCCAAGGGAACATGATGGTTAAGTACTTGTTCTGGATGTGCGACACAAGCTGTCTGATTTCACATCAAACCATACAGTCTCCCTGGAGTACCGCTATCTCCAGTTGACAGGTGAAGAATCTGAGACCCAGGGAGATGATGGGTCTCACCAAAGGACTCTAGCTAGAAACAGGCAGAGCTGGCACAACCCAGGTATTCCCGTGCTTTTTCTCCTCCAGCACTGATGCTGTCAGTTTCCCCAGAATTCCCTTTGTCTTGTGTTCATATGATATCCCATAAAGCTAGAATAGACTGGAATAGACTGCAGCAGGAGATAGAGTGCAGGGCCTGGGTGAGCACTGAACCAGACAGCCAACCAGGACGTTCTGAGCCAAACCTACCATTAACCCATTTCTACAGAAAAGGCGTTAAACCTTGAGGCTGGCTTAGCCCGGTCAGAGCCTATTGGACACCTGAGTCCTTATCCTTCTCTCTCCTGCCCCGAAGGTAAGGAATAAAAATATTCGCACTGATTATTCTTGGGGAGTGGTATCATTGGTGATTTCTTTAAGAGGGATACACGAAGTGTAGAGTGCACTAGCCTCGAAGTTTATAGCTTGATGGGTTTTCAGCCAGGCTGAAAACCTGTGTGACTGCCACCCAGAACAAGATGTTGAACATTTCCTGCCTCCTAGAAGACCCCCATGTCCCTTCCCAGTGGCTATCCTGCCCCCCTATGGAGGTAACCACTATTCTGACTTCTGTCATCTGAGTCAGCACTTTCTAGGTGTCACTAATCTTGTGTCACTGTGCCTGGTGCGTAGTAACCTCCCCTTCTCTTCTCCATCTATCTAACCCACCCTCTGTTCAAGGATTCCCTCAATTCTCCTCTCCCTGAAGCATCCCTGAATTGTCCTGCTGGTCAGCTCTGTGAGTGCCTCAAAATAATAATAATAATAATAATAATAATAATAAATACTCACTTTACCTCCTTTCTCCTAGGACTGCGTTTAATGCAAGGTCAAGTTCACACTTGCTGACGCATTTGTGTTGGGTTTAAGTGCCTCCGTCCCTCCCTACAGAATGTGAACGCAGTATCTCCAACAGGGGCCCCTTCCTGTCACCTTGGAGCCATGTGGTGCTCAGGGAACACCTTGAATCGTGGGCAGGGGACATGGGTCCTGCTCCTGTGCCAGTAACCAGCTATGTGACTTTGAATAAGTCACTGAAACTAAACTTCAGGTCACAGTTTCTTTATCAAATGAGGGCATCAGACTAAATAATAACAGGAATAGTAACTAAAAGACTGGGCGAAGCCCTTTATACATCCCCCTGTTTAAACCTTGCAATCATCTTGTGAAGTAGGTATTAGTATGGCGATTTCACAGTTGAGGAAATAAATGGATGGGGGGAGAGTTGCTGAACATGTCAATAAATAGCGTAGCTGAGAGGATAATCAAGGTCCGGCCCAATTCACAGGCCTGTGCTCTTAGCCATTGTCCTCCAGACCTGGCTGTGAACACTGTGACCTCTTCCTGTTCTTCTGAACCAGTTCATAAAACACGGCTTTAGTGCTGTTCGGAGAGCCAGCGCAATGCACAACAATGCATAGTGAAGTAAGAAGAGTGTGTCTGTGGGATCTAATGAGCAAGATGGTCCAGAGCGACAGCCTCCCCGAGGACAAAGAGTTCTAAGCCTCTCAGAATTGATGCCAGCAGGCAAAGGAGAGAACACATTTGCTTGAAGGGAAAGGAAAGAGAAGGCACTGTCATGTTTGAATCTTCTTCCCATGTGATCCAGACACCAAGGCATGATGTTTATTCAGGAAGCACTTACTGAGCTGCTAATGTGTACCAAGTTTTGATGGGGGTACAAAAGTCAAGGAGACTAAGACCCTGGCACTCATGAACTCACACTGTGGTGGGAAGAGAGACAAATAGATGCACCACTCTAACCGGAGACATGCGTCATACAAATGAACATAAATGAAAAATGAAGAGGCGAGGCAGAAGCAGGGGTAGGGAGAGAGGGCACTGCGCCTTGTGGGAGAATGCCCTCTAACCAGGACTTTGTAGGATCTGAGCAGGAAGTGACGAGGCAGAAAGGGCGAGTCCGTGGATGAGGAATGTATGCGAAAATGCACAACAATCCCAGAGGGGGAAGGGATAGTGTTTCTTTCATGGGCTCAAGAGGCGTGGGCTCCAAGCTCATGGTATTGGCATGTACGTAGGACCTGAGGACCAGTCTGTGTCCTGAGGAAGGGGAAGCTCATGAGAAGCGTGGGGCTGCTGCTCACTAAAGAAGCTGAGGTCTCATGAGTCTTCTTGACTTGATCGGGCTCTGACAAAGGGATACATGATTGTATATGTGCTCAGAGTCCGTGGTCACTGTTTTTTCTCCTCCTAGAATAGCACTTCCTGGGCAGTATTTATTTGTGAAAGACTCTTTATCCACTATTTACCATCACAGGCCACTCTCAAATTCCTTTTCCATTTCCTTCTGCAAATGATTTTCTCAAAACCATCCTTGCAGATATATGCTCTTTCATATGCCTATGAAAAAATGCTGATGTCATTTTAAATGTTTGTTCATTATTGTTATCGTTACTAGTGCCATTACTTAACTGCCAAGTGAATGGACGGGGAACCAGCAAATTACTTTTTAAGACCACTCTAAAAATCTTCCTAACATTTCAAGCCAACTTTATACCATTTCAAAACAAATTTTTCTGTCAGACTAAAAGCAGTTCATTTCCCTGTGTCATTTCCACCTTCCTCCCACACCATGTGGCTAGAAAACCCAACCTTTTAGCTTCTATTACTCAAAATACATACACGTGGTTGATTCTACCTGTTTATTTTGCAAGTCCAGTAAAGCTGACTCAAACTACGTTTTAAAATCTTTTCTTTTTCTGGCACCAATGCAATCAGATCATCTTAAAGAGGAAATTATGATCAAGAATCAAACTTACAATAAGCAGGCTTGAGCTATGGGAGAAAAAAGGTCAAACAGAGCCAGAACCACAGAAACTTCTGAGTCATTCTTCTGGATTTGGGGCTAAAAACAAAGCCTGGGTGGCTTTGGTCCTGCCTGTTGCGATCTTTCTGAACATGTATAAATGCCCCACTGTAGCTTGGAAAACACCTGGAGCCCTGCGTCTGTCGTTTTCACTACAATCTTAAAATAGGGGTTTCTCCATCTTGTTGCCCATCAGAATTTTCTGGAGAGCATTGAACAATTATATAGTTCCTAGCTGTCACTCCTAGACATTCAGATTCAGTAGGCCTAGGGTGGGGTGCAGGAATCCGTGTTTCTAAAAAGTTCTCCAGTTTATTCTGATGTGTGACCAAGGGTGGAAACCTCTGCCTTCAACCTCACCCTTACTTCTCTAACAAGAGTACTTGTTACCTCGAGTCTGAGGCAAAATTGATCTCTGAAGGAGTGTATCATCTCCTACCCAAAGACCACGGATTCTTTACTTTCTATGTCCATTTTTAAAATTTAGTTTTATCATTTTCATCAATATTCCTGGGATATTTCACCTCTGTTACCAAAATTTCTGAAATCACACCTGCTAATAATACGTCTCGTTATATCAATGAGACTCTTTGAAGAGCATAAACTGGACATTGCTGTGGCATGTAGAAGTTGAGTTTGTGGGTTTAGTCTTCTATACAAATAGGTTAATAGCAATTATTTTTCTAAGAACTATGGGTGTTTTGCAAAGGTCACCTAGTCAAACAGCCTACAAAATGTGCCCCATTTTTGGCTCATACAGAAAACTGGTAGTTCTTCCCATAGAACCCCAAGCATGTATCTTTACACCATTAGCCATAGACCGGGTCCCGAGTCCCACAGCCAAACCTTTGCCGTTCAGACTTGCTTGTCTTCCAGGGAAGAGATCCTCTCTTCTATCCCAGCTCGCCTCCACTGGAAACCATGAGCTGCTGGAACACCCGCTCAGCTTAATTTTCAAGAAACTCCATCCGACGCCTGTTCTGCCGAGAGACTAGTGAGCGGCTCTCGTAGGGGAAGCCAGTCTGAGACCCCCAGTGTGGCGAAGACTTCCACTTGCTCGTCCTCCTCAGTTCAGTAAAGGTGGTGAGGCCTGTCTGATGGGCACCTCACGGAACTACAAGAAATCGTGTTTTCTTGGGTGCCATTTCCATTTCCCGTCGCGTGTTCCACCCAGGCTGTGGGTGCTCCAGAAGTGCACTCCTCGGATGGAAGCAGGGCGGGGGTTGCGGGGGAGAAGCTGATGTGTGATTAGATGGTAAAGTAACAAATGTGATTTTAAATGATCTCATGGGAAATGCTGAAACCTGAGGAAGCAAAGAAGCTGCACTTAGATAACAACGCCTCCCGCATTCACAACAGACTCTCAGCCTGGAGCAAGGCTGCTGTGGACCGCAGGACACGCAGCTTCCTACCAGCCACCGATGCACAGGTGCCGTCCCAGGTCCTCTGTCCACGACAAACATTCATGTTCAGTCAAATGTGTTGGTGCCCCTTCCACAACGAAAACCTGAAATTTTTACTTTTTGACTTTTGGAGAAATTTAATTGAAAACCATATTGGAGTAATTTTCATATTCTTGATGCATACTCAGTAATAGGCCAGGTCTTATGAAACAATAGTTTGAAGTGAAATTACAAAGAAAAAAAATGTCTGAAACCTGAGATTTGTTTTAAGAAAAGAGCAGGAGAAAATAACCCGTGCACATGGCCACGGATGGGACCCAGAGGGAAGGGGAAGTGATACAGAGGGGTCACAACCCATCCCGACACCTCTGTGCCCACCTGGTTCACTCTGGGCTGGTGGCATGGGAGTTTATACTGCAGAAAACTGTCTGGATGCTTGATTGAATTACAATTTATTTATACGAAACCTCCCAAATCAAGCAAAAAAGAAGCTTCTTCTGGTCAGGATTCAGTTCTTATGATTTGTTGACCTCTCCTTGTAGAGACAGCTTTCCAAGGGATGGGCCAAGAGCAGCCAAAACCCCTGCTCCAAGGCATAGCTCAGTGGAAAGGGTAGATAGAGGCTGCAGAGCTCCACGGGGGGTGGGGAGGGAGGACAGTGTTTCTTTCAGTAAACTCTCCACACAGCGGCTAGAATGTTCTTTATAATAGACATCTGATCAGAAACCCTGTAACTATCTGCCCATTGCTGTCAAAATGAAAGCCCAAATCCCAGGAGTGGCTGATGAGCTCTCCGTGACCACTTAGCTTTGTGGCAACAACCCCCCCACCCCACCCCCATTTCTATGCTCCAGTGATACTGGGCTACTTTCAGATGCTTGAACACACTGTGCTCTCTTCCAATTCAGAGACCTAGCAGATGATTCTTCTTATTTGCTTATATTTAATTTCCTCCCCTCCCCTTCACTTTCTAGCCATCCTTCACTCCCCAGACTAACCATCACTTCCTTGTTGAGATATTTCTGGGCCCTTCAAACCCAGGGGTAGATATTCATATTACACCCTCACATGAATTACTTTTTTCATTCATTCCACACACATTTACTGAGTACCACCTATGTGCCAAGAGCCCACATTCCAGTTGGGGAGACAGAAACTGAACAAAGAATTCTGAAAATGACCATGATAATGTGTCTTGTGATGACATACCCTGTAGTGATGCAAATTAAGACAGACAGCAATCAGTGATTGGCTCTCATCCTTGGCAGCTGGCTCACTTCAAGCCTCATGATAATGCAACATATTTTACACGATTGAACTTTTTCGGTCTCACTTAAGGCATTATGGCAGGATTTTACTGGGCGACCAATCGCAACAGGAAAAATAAAGGGAACGAAATACTTGTATCGATGAGGGTATAAAACACTTCTCCGAGCCATTTGTTTAAAGCCTATCTTCCCTACTATTTACTTATTTAACTAGCACTTAATAAGAAACTGCTATGTGTATTGATGAGTGCTGAGATTACAGAAATGCAAAATGAAGTGCTGCTCTCCTGGAGCTTACATTCTAAAGGGGAGGGTGGTAGAATATAAGCAGTTAAAAATTAATAAAGGCAAATGCGATGTGATTTGTAATATATATTGGGTCTTTGTCTACATTTCCGACACAGAGCTCCTAAAACCCTTGAAATTTCCTGTTAACGGAGTACGATGTGATTTGTAATAAGAAATATTTATTTGGTCTTTGTCTACATTCCCGGCACAGAGATCCTAAAACCCTTGAAATTTCCTGTTAAGGGAGTGATGAAGGTGTCTCTTGTTATGATAATGAGGTAACTTTCAGACCACACCTAAGGAGGGGGACTGGTTGCCATGAGAACCAACCACGTGGTTAGAGGGTTGGAACTTTCAGCCCACCCCCCATCACCCACCCCCAGCTGGAGGTTGAGTCAATCACCAATATCCAATGATTTAATGAATCCTCCATAAAAATCCAAAAGGACAAGAGTTTGAGGAGCTTCCAGGTTGGTAAATATGTGGAGATTCTGGGGGAGAGGGTGTGGAAGCGCCACCCTTTTCCCCTACCTTGCCCCCTGCATCTCTTCCATCTGCCTGTTCCTGAGTTATACGAGTGATATCCTTTCACAATAAGCTTGTTATCTAGTGAGTAAACGGGTTTCCTGAGTTCTGTGAGCCACTCTAGAAACATTAATAGAACCTCTGATTTATAGCCGTTTGGTCAGAACAGGTTACAACCTGGGCTTGCGACTGGGTCTGAAGCAGAGAGCATTCTTGTGGGTCTGAGCCTTCAGCTTGTGGAATCTGACTCTATCTCCAGGTAGAGTGTCAGAATTGAGTTGAATTATAGGACACTCAGCTAGTATCAGAGAATTGCTTGTTGAATGTGAGGGAAAGCTCTCCCCCCGCCGTCCCCCACACACACATGCATGTTGGAATTTGTGCTCAGGATACTTTTAGTATATTAGGAAAATAATTATTTCCAGAAAGCAACATATTTTGCAAAGATTTCTTTTGATCTAGGCAACCACAGAATTTTATGACACAGACCAATTTTCATCCCCTTTGACTCAAGCTTCTCGTTTCATGTTTCATCTCAGGAAACTTCCTGTGACAAGTAAAAACACCCATTAAAGTCTTCCTCATTAAGTTACAACCTTCCTTCTATGTTTTGTAGATACATGTCTTGTGTTTCATCTCTCTAAGAAGTAGTGTTTGTGCTCCTGGAGAAAAGGGTGACCATGCTTATTCTGGCCAGCTTCAGAGTGCTGGACACACAGTAGGTCAACAAAGAATCCTTTTTTGAGGCTGGAGTCCCTTCAGGGCAGGGTCCATGACTTATCCCTGGGTCTCCAGCCCCTGGCACCGTGCCTATCTAGATAGAAAGGTGATGGGGAAACTGACCTTAAAATGGTTCCCTGCCATGTGGAACCAACCTAAAATGGTGGCCTGAGTGGAGAGAGAAGTCCCCAGCCTAAGCCCCAGCCCACTTCTGCATAACCCTCTCCAAGCCACACCTTGAGCCAATCACCAGATGACATCTACCCCTTCCCCGACTTAAGGAAGTCCCCAACCCATAAAAACCTGCTCAAAACCTTGCTAGGGGCTCAGTCTTTTGGGAAGGATCCCGCTGAGCCCACCAGTGTAATAAAGCTGACTCTCCTAACTCTCTGAGTGCCGCTTGGGTTCTTTCTGGTCTTGGATTCTGCAACAGAGGTACTGAGCTAAGACTAATTGAAGGAATAAAGGAACTGCTCCTTTTAATTCATCAGCACTTGGATTTATCTAATTCTTTTGCGTACAGGTTATGTTTTCAGCCTGCTATAGTAACAATCCTCCATAAGCACGAGGACTTTATTTATAGCTTACACTTTCCCTTTGAATAATGATACCTGACGACTATCTGGTGGATCAAATTGTCCTTATTTTCTATGCGGGAAAACGAGGCTCAGTGAGGTTGGAAGGCTTCACTAATGACACCCAGCTATGAAGTCTGAGGACAAGGAGAGAACTCAAGTTCTCCTATTCCAAGGCTCTTGACACCAAAAATTTCCCAGATGTGGGCCGGCACAGTAGTTCAGGTGGTTGGAGCTCGTGCTCCCAACTCCGAAGGCTGCCAGTTCGAGTCCCACATGGGCCAGTGGGCTCTCAACCACAAGGTTGCCAGTTCAATTCCTCGAGTCCCACAAGGGATGGTGGGCAGCGCCCCCTGCAACTAGAAACGGCAACTGGACCTGGAGCTGAGCTGCACCCTCCACAACTAAGACTGAAAGGACAACAACTTGAGGCTGAACGGCACCCTCCACAACTAAGATTGAAAGGACAACAACTTGATTTGGAAAAAAGGCCTGGAAGTACACACTGTTCCCCAGTAAAGTCCTGTTCCCCTTCCCCAATAAAATCTTTAAAAAAAAAAAAAAAAAAAAATTCCCCAGATGTGACTCTTGGCTTCTGGGTTACTGCTCCTTGAGTAAGCCATCTGCTTCCAGGCGGTACCCATCCCCAGGAACCATCCCCAGGAACCACTGGGTCAGCTAAGGTGGAAGGGAGAAAATCATTGTGGACCCTCTAAGCCCCTGTCATCCGTCTCTGTGCCCATGATGTGCCCTGGACACAGGCTGAGAGGGCAAGGAGGGGCCTGGGGTAAGGGTGTTCTGTGGAGTCTGGCTCCCTGTCAGAACTCCAAGCACCAGGGAAGTAGAGGAGCTTGGTTTCCATGACAACCTACACACCCGGTCCCTGCAGCTGCAGCCCCTTTTGGGCCCCTGAGGGGAGGGCTGTGGGTGGCCTGAGCCAGCCCTGTGCCCACGTAGGCCCCCACCGGGTTCAGGCCTGAGGCAGGCTGCTTGTTCTGAGCTGGAGCTCTGCCTGACACGGTTCCCATGGGGACGGCTGTGGGCGCACGCTGCTTGTGGTCAGATCCCCAAATCAAACCTGCCCTGCAATTCAGGCAGCTCCTCTGGGGCTCAGAGTCTTTGGAAGAAACATCGAGTTTCAGGTGCCCTAGTCCCTCAACTTACCCCCCCACTCCCAACCTAAGAACTTGGGACTGGGGTGCTTTCTGTGTCATACATGGGGCATATCTTCTGTGCCAGGACCTAGGGACACCCAGAGGACTGAGGCACAGTCCCTACCCTGAAGGAGGGGCGATGAGGACAGCCCATTGAGCTGATACAATGCAGCATGGCCTGGCAATGGTGGAGCACGTGAAACTCGGAGCTAGAGACAGGATGCACTGATAAACTCCTGGAAAATTTCCTCCAGGAGGAATGGCCTCCTTCCTCATTGCAGCTCCCACAGCTGTGCCAGGGTTGCAGGAAGATTTGGGGGATGAATATGTGACTGTCATGCAAATATGGGTCTGTCAACAAGGCATCTCTACCTGCCAGGAGCTCCATGTACCAGGGATGAGGCTGACAGCACACCCCCTTGCCCCACTGACCCATTGCCTACTTAAGCTTCCATGTCTAGGGCCTGGGACTGTCCTCACGGCCTCAGGGCTAGAGTGGTGACATATAAAAGAAAACACACTGCCCTCAGTCTTGAGAAATGCACCCATCTGGTTGACAAGCAGAAATCTGTTCGGTGAAAGTGGGGGAGGGGTGGGGAGTTGGGCTGTAGGACCTGAAGCGTAATTCACTTGACTAATTTTCCTCTGGTGCCTGCATGCCCTTCTCTTCCCTTGTAAATACTGTCAGGAGGTGGACTCTATTTCTTCCTCTCCACCTCCTGACAGCTAATTCCTTACCAATATGGTCATCTCCATTCACTGAGTAGCCTGGACATGACAGGCAAGTGCCAGAAACTCATCTCACCCCCATAACAGTCCTGGGGGATAGGTGCTGTCATCCCCAATTCACAGAGGTATAAATAGAGTCTCAAGTGTATTAAGTCACTTGCCTGGATCACACAGCCATTGTGGGGCAGGACTTGAATTTATACTCATCCATCTGCACAACCATGGTGTTAGGGGATTAGGAGAAGATCCAGAAAAAGGGACCAGCATCACACAAAGACAGAAGGATGTAGTCCTGTGGGCTCCAGCTGGGAGGAGAGGGAAGTTGTGCAAAGCCAGAGGGATGCTGGGGCGTGCTGTTCTGGAAGCCATGGCATGGGGAGCTCCTGAAGCAGAATCTTGCGAGGGGAGTTGTGGAGAGGGCAGTGTAGATGAGCTGGCTTCGCGATAATTACAGGGGACCTTGGAGCAGGTTTGAAAGGCGATGCTGAATGACACCCCACAAGAGACCCGGAGACCTGGTCTCTCGGGTCTACGTCTCAGCGTTCCTTGGTACAAAATGACTGGGGTGGGGGGTAAGGTGAAGATGAAATGGAATGCTTTAGGACAGTGCTTCTCAAACCTCAGTGTGCATTAGAGTCACCCGGAGAGCTTGTTAACACACATTCCGGGCCCCACGCAGTGATTCTGAATGCAGAGGCCACTGGGGTGGGGTGAGGTTCTCCATTCCTAACAAGAGCAGGTGTGTGGGTGCTCTGGTTCCGGCTGTGCTGGGAGGAGCACAGGGTGATGGCTGCTGCGGACCCCTCCCACCCTGGCAATCCAGCTTTCTGAGGCTCTGAGATCTGCTTCCTCAGCAGGGCTCCTCTCCCTAGGGATAGCCACTCCTAACTCAGGCAGGAAACATGGGGTCCCTCTTCCTCCCGGAACCATGACTGAGAGTGGCTGCCTGCCATTCTTAATATGCTTTTTGCGCCCTCTGACTTTATAGATAATAAGCCTGGAGCTCAGGGAGGTGATCCCAGAGGTTACAGCTAATAAGTGCTAGAGCCAAGAGTCCTGGTTAGCTGAGACCCAAGGAGATGACGCATAGCCACTAAGGGGACTTATCTGAGACCCTTCAGGACCTGGACTGCCTAGTACTCTGTGGAAAGTTATAACAGGATATTTTGGGGGGGAAGCCTGGGACTCTGCAGGCATGAGATTCATTGAACCACCTCCCACCCCAAATTCCTGAGACAGGAAGGTCTCTGGGATGAGAGAGAGACACTCTGCATAGAAGACAAAGTCATCTAGAAGGAAATAGACTTTTCGCCTTGGGATTGGAAATGGATGGGCCAAGTGTAGTGAACATCATTCGGATTCTTGAACTTGGCATGAGCAGGTGGCACTAGGGAAGAAAGACACCCTTACAGAGAACAGATCAGAGCTCATTAAAAGAGACATGATTTCATTTTCTGCCCCAAGCTCCTTGTTACAAAAGGATAAGATGGGGGGGGGGGTGGGTGGCAGGAGACATGCACTATTGCTCACATTCTCTTTGGAATAGATTCCCATTCGTTTAAATGACAATTGTTTTAAAGTCATAATTGATACCTGTTTTCATAATTTCGAAGAGAAAAAAAAAAAACAGGTAGAAGAAAAGATGCCTACACCAGCATTGGCAGTGAAATCTGAAGGCGCCATCCTGAGACAATACCTTTCACTTTTCAGAGCGCTGCTCAAAGGAAAATGCATTGCCTGATGTGCATTCAGCAGAAGTTGGGCGAAGAGATTTTTATAAGAAAAGAAAGCATTTGGGATCGCAAACCTCTTAGCCCTCAGCAGAAGGAAAACTCCGGGATGGCTGACAGCAGTAGGGTGTGCACTAAGAGCTGTGCGGTGCCCTGCCCAGGAGAGTCGGAAGCTCGCAATACAACTGAATCTAAATGGACAAAGGAAACGCGGAATGGCTGTTAATGGGTCTTTCAATCCAAGATGAAATAGGAGTCCAAGGAACATTTCAATATAATATATATTTAATTGAAATCAACATGTAGTTCCATGCAGAGTGACAAGTGCTCTGGGACCTTTATTTTCTCCTTTTTTCATGCTGTTTTGGGAGAGAACTGTTACCTCAAGTATTTGCTGAATGAATGAATGAATGAACGAATAAATGAACGAATGAAATTGAAATCAGCAGAAGAGGTTTTTTGAAAATACACTTTTTATTTTTATTAGTTTCAGGTGTACAAAGCAACATAATAGTTAGATATTTACATCCCTCACAAAGTGATAACCCACCGCCTCCAAGCTACTACCCCTTAATATTTTATACAATAGCATTGACTGTCTTCCTTATGCTGTACTCCACATCCTATGACTATATATATTTAATTATAGTTGACATACAATATTATTTAACTTCAGCTCCAGGTGTATAGCACAGTGGTCAGGCATCTACACGGTCTGTGAAGTGATCCCCCTGATAAGTCCAGTGCCCGTCTGGGACCTCACATAATCTTTACGACATTGTTGATTATATTCTCCACACTGTATTTCATATCCCCATGACTACCTTGTGTCTATTAATTTGCTCTTTCTAATCCCTTTACCTTCTTCCCCATTCCTTCCCCTCTCCCGTCTAGCAACCAACAGTTTTTTTTCCCTATATTTCTGAATCTATTTCTGTTTTGTATGTTCATTTATTCTGTTCTTTAGAGTCCACACATAAGTGAGATCATATGGTATTTGTATTTCTCAGTCTGACTTATTTCACTTAGGTCCATCCTTATTCTCAAGGTCCATCCATGTTGTTGCAAATGGTAAGATTTTGTTCTTTTTTATGGCCAATACTCTATTGCATAAATGTACCCCAGTTTCTTTATCCAATCATCTATCGATAGGCATTTCAGGTATTTCTGTATCTTGGCTATTGTAAATAGTGCTGCAATAAACATAGGGGTGCACATGTTTTTTTCGAATTAGTGTTTTGGATTTCTTTGGAAGGATATCCAGGAGTGGAATTGCTGGGTCATAAGGTAGTTCCTTTCCAACTTTTTGAGGTACTTCCAGACTGTTTTACATGGTGGCTGGACCAGTCTGCAATCCCACCAGCAGTACATGAGGGTTCCCTTTTCTCCACATCCTCGCCTACACTTGTTATGTGTTAATTTATTGATGATAGCCATTCTGACAGGTGTGAGGTGATATCTCATCGTGGTTTTTATTTACATTTCTCTAATGATTAGTGACATTGAGCATATTTTCATATGTCTGTTGGCCATCTGTATGTCCTCTTTAGAGAAATCTAAGTCTCTTCATGTCCTCTGCCCATTTTTTAATAGGGTTGTTGAAAATACACTTTTAATAATGCAGTTCATTTCCTGTGCTTCCCAGGTTTTCTACTGTGAAAAGATATTACTTTGATAATTAGAATAAGATTAGAATTAGGTAGGGGAGGGACTGGTTAGGAGTCTGTTCTCTTGGGGGAGAGTTTCTGAGGGGGCAGTGAGGCACCTGCTCTCCTGGGTCCTCCTGACCCATAAGCCAACCCCGGGGTGAGAGATGAAGACAGATGCTGGAGAGTAGTGCTGGGACAGTGAACCAGCGGGGACCGAGTCTCTTTGTACCAGCTGTGCACGGAGCTGGCATTCCAGGGGAGGGCACTCAGATGGCCTTTCCCTCGACAGGCTCACGATTTGGGCTGTGAAGGTTCATGCACTTGGCACATGTAATTCTAGAATAACCTGTCTGTACCTGTGACCAATAAAGATGGCAGTGCCAGAGCAGAGCTGAAGGATAGCTGGCAGATGGGTGGGAACAGTGTCTGTTGAGAAACTGCCGTCAATGCAAAGAGGTGGACCTCCTGGCCCACGACCCTGGTCAGAAATGACTGGAACATGGCAAATTGTCTCAGAGCTCCCTAGGGTACACTTCCTGGCACTCAAAGCAAAAGATTCCTCTGAGGATTTCACTGGAGGGGGGTTAGGTTGGACTGGAGCTGCATCTGGGCTCTTCCGAGGGGGAGGATGGAGAGTGGAATGAAGAAACCCAGCCATGGATGGGCAGAAGGGCAGCCAAATGTCATGGGCAAGAGTACCCTGTGTAGTAGCACCTGTGAAACTTCGGGAATTGCCTGGGATGGTCCTAAAACGCACAACCCAGACCCATATTCCCAGCAAATATTCTTTCCTTTTTCCTCTCCTACCCTTTCTTTTTCCTTTTCCTTTCTTTTTTGGGGGGGCAGGGGGTAAGTTCGGAGTTGATTCCGATCATCTGTTTTTCATACGTACTCTGTGTGGCCTGACGCCAGTGGTGAGCGTTACACTTTGGATACCGTATTCGCATGGGCTGTCACAACAAAATACCACAGGCTGGGTGACTTAAATAACAATCGCTGATTTTCTTATGGTTCTGGAGGCTCCAAGTCAAGATCCAGGTCCAGCAGGATTTGGTTTTTTTGTGAGGACTCTCTCCCTGGATTACAGACAGGCACCTTCTTGCTGTGTCTTCATGTGGCCCTTGTTCTATGCACACACAATCTCTGGGGTCTCTCTTCCTATTCTTTATAAGGACGTCAGTCCTATCAGATTAGGGCCCCACTCCTATGACCTCGTTTAACCTTAATTATCTTCTTTAAAGGTGCTGTCTCCAAATATAGTCACATTGGGGGCTAGGGTTTCAAACTATACCTTTTGGGGAGACGCGGTTCAGTCTGTAGCAGGTCGCACTGCTGTGAAAGGAGAGTGGGGCCTGAGTACCTGGCAGAGGATGCTCAGTGATGGGGCCAGGATGCTGGTGAGGGATCCTGTGCAAGGTGACAGATGCCAGTGCTGTTTCAGATCATTTCAGGATGTGCATGTAGCCGGCAAGGATTTCACTGCACCACAATGCTCAGGGGCAAGTAATACTACATCGCTTTATTTTTGTAAAATCAAATGACATGTCTCTGTGATCCGCCATGCCTCCAGGGGATGAGAACTCCATCTCAGTCATCCCTGGGGCTCTTCCTCTCTCCACCTCCTCCCAGAGATGAATGAAGCTCTCCAGGCCTTCCTCACAGGGTCAGGAATGCTCTGGAAGGCACAATAGTCATGCATTCACGTTGCCACTTGATGCCCTGCTTGGCAAGACATCTTTTGCAAGGGCTGGGGCGCCCAGGGCCTCGAATGCAGCTTCCCTTTAATATCCTGAAACTGTTTTGCACTGGTTCTGACCTCTCCCGTCAACACCTCTATACTCCTAGCTCAGAACTTCTCTCCAGCCAAACTAAATAGAGTGCACAAAGCACCGCGGTCTCTGGCAGGTAAAAAAATCCACTTTCTAGTTCCAGGGAAAGTCTACTTCATGCTTAGACCTGGCAGCTGATCTTGCACCACCCTGTGCCTTCCAGATCCCAGACTCCAGCAGGCCTGTGATGGAGCACTGCTGACTCTCCTGAAATACCAGTGCTTTTATCTTTCCCATTTGAACATCAAGGCAACTGAGTTAGGGACAAACTTTTTCAAGTCACAAAGAGAAAGGCCAGGAAAGACACTGGGGTGACTCCAATGCCTCTGCACTGTCGAATGCACTGGAGAAACCCTTTGAGAAACCACCTTCAGAGTCCCTGGGGACCCTGGGATGAGGACTCCTGGGAGAACATCCACCCAGAGGCTTGTGGGCCTGGGCCCCAGGATACAGGCTCACCCATGGGTTCTTTCCATGGCAGCATCAGAATGATTTCCTAACAATCAAACACATACAACAGGAAGGAGACCGGAGGTTCCTTGAAGGGGTGGGAATAGGACTACTCTTTTATCATCTTTGTGTCCTCATCTCGACTCTTCAAAATCTAGCAAATATATGTACACTAAGTATTTAATGCATGGAAATAAAATCAGTACTAATTAACCTGTATCTCCTCTAAGGATCGCAACTACCTCAAGAAGTAGGTGTTGTCACCATTGTCTCCATTTTATTATTATTTTTTAGATGATTAGAGCCTCTAAGAGACTGACAGATGGGTCCAAAGTCACCCTGCTGCTATTTGTTACTGTGGATTTGGGACCCAAGTGGCCTGCGTTGCCTGCCATGTTTTCAGCCCCCAGAGAGCCTCTGCCAACATCCTTGCAATGAGGATGGTACAGGGCTAGGAGCAGACGCACTCACAGACCCAGCAGCACCCTCTGCAGCTCTCCCTACCCAAATACATCCACTTCTGGTCATTTTAAACCCCATTTAAATTCCATTATTTCGTTCTGGCAATGGAATACATTGCATCACCCTTCAAGGTTGATGACAGAACCAGTGTGTTAGTTAGAAATTTCCCACAATTGTTTGAAACACAGACTCATTAAAGAGTGGCTTAAAGAATACGTGGATCTTTTCTTTTCTCTTTTTTGCTAACATAACATGATACGTAGAAGTAGGTTGTTCAGAGCTCGTGGAGCAGATCCATGATCACAGCAGCTGTCACACTCTTTCTGCTCTGCCAGCATCAGGGTGTGGCTTGCATTCTTTCGTGTGCCTCCCAGTCACAAGACGGCTATTGGAGCCCCAGCATTACATCTGCATTCGGGTAGGAAGAAGGAGAAGGTGGTCAAGGAGAAAACGGCATTTATCAACTGATTTGGCCCCTTCTTTTAGGGAGCTTTTCTAGAAGCCTCATCCAGTAATGCCCACTTAAAACTCATTGGCCAGAACTTAGTACAAGTCTACTCTTAGCTTCAAGGGAGGATTGGAACTATACTTGTTTTTTTAAAGTGAGCACTTTGAAGCCTCTACTAAAATCAGATTTCTTTTATGAAGGAAAGAGGAAAGTAGATATTGAGTGAGCCCCGCACCCCTCTGTGATAAATTTCCTTTGCCTTGGCCTGACTTTGGTCCCAGTAGTCAAGGCAGCCCTGAGGCATTTTCAGAGAGACCAAGCTGTAAGTGGATTAACCATCAGAAACCTTGAGGTGAGTCTGGTCCTGCTCTCAATTTGACGCAGCAGCCTCCACAGCATAGCCTGTCTCTGGGCTGGCCTCAGGTAGGAATGCACCTATATATGGGGAGAATAAGTGCCTTTGGCGTGGCTGTGCCCCAAGGCTGCTGTGAGCCTCAGGGGATTTGATGCAAGGAATAGTACCTAACAAACTGTGATGTACTAGGCGCATGTCTGGGATCTCACTACTAAAATGGGCTTCAAGAACCAATGGTATTGGCATCATTTGGGAGCTTGCTAGAAATGAAAATTCTCAGCCCTACCATAGCCCTAGTACACCAGAATCTGCATTTCACCAAGGTCCCAGGTAACTCAGGTGCATGCTGAAGTTTAAGAAGCACTTTCCTGAACAGCTGTGGGCCTGTAGCCCAAGGTGATAAAAGACAGGTAAGCTCACCTGAGACACTTACTACATCCTGGCTAAGTATTTTGGGAAAGTCACTCTTCCCTTCTGGGCTCAATCTGCCCACCTGTTATGAAAGGGGTGTGCCCTAGATCCTCGCTCCATAAAAGTGGTCTTGGACCAACAGCAGCAGCATCTCTCTGTTAGGAATGCAGACTACCAGGCCCCACCCCAGAGTGACTGATAAGAGTCTGCATTTCAGCAACCTCCCTAGGTGATGCATCTGTACCTTGAAGTTTGAGAAACCTGCACTAGATGCTCTGTGTGCCTTGAACCCAGAGAAATCCAAGTAATTTGGGCAGCTGGTCCCAGGGTCCCAGACTGTGATGTGGATGATGGGAGATCACTGATTCTTGCAGCTGCGTGAGTCGGGTGGAGTGGAGATAAACTCCCTTTGAAAGCTCAGTGACTGGCAGCCCAGGGTCAGGGAGCATGGTGAGCCACTTGGCTGGTATTGTAGATGCCAGGGCTAGGTCTGGAGTAGGGATCAGGCTTGGCGAGTTCCTCATCTGACGTTTCTCCTCTGGAACGGGATGGGTGCCTAGACACAGAAGCAGGAGCTGCAGGTGGGACCCTGGCAATGGCTCTGAAGCATGCCTTCCTCCTCCCTTCTCTGTCCTCAGAGGTGCGCTGGGGAGCTGTGAGCGTGCCATCAAGCCAAGGCCGCTGGATTTCAGCAGCAGAAGGAGGCAGAGCCTTCCTTACCAGTCTTCTTGCCACAGAACACTTGGTTATTAAAAAGAATCCTTTAGGACTGGTGTTTTGGACTAAATAAAGCTGTACTCCCCACTCCAATTGAGCTTATAATGGAGTCTAATTTTATAAAAAGGCCAATTAATGGCTTTGTAAATATAAAAGAATCCTTGCTTTTTTTCTTGACCAAAAGGCCCCAGAAGTTAGTCCTAGAAAAATGTCAAATCTTGCTTTAAAGAATGGCAGGATTTCGCTGAGCAGAATAACAGGAAATGACTCATGAAGGGTACCCCAAGGCCACTCAGCTGTACAAAGGGGCCCCCTGTGCAGTAATGTGAGGCTGCCGGTGCCCTGTGGGGTGGAAAGTGCCCCGCCTTTGAAGGGGAGCTGTCTTCTCTAGGCTGGGGCTCTCTGTGGGGCCCAGGGACTGCTGGCATGAGGACTCACAAAGACAGAACAGCACGCTGAAGCTGAGAGTCCAGCAGTCGGGATTTGGCATCGCAAGGAAAACTCACCTAGAACTCATGCTAACTTAACCACACAAAACTGTCAGTCCAGGGGACTCTTCCTTGGACTAGACTCGCCCTGGTTCTCACCTTGATCCCATCTGATGCGCAGGTGAAGACTGGGAAGATGCCTCTCTTGGTTTCTTGTGGCCTCTCAGGCCTGCGTCTTCTATTCTGCCATCCAGCTTCCTATCGGCCTCCCCCTCACTTCCCTGCTTCCCCTCCCCCTTCTTCTACCTCTGTCCTATTCCCTCCTCAATCCCTAGGTTTGCCCTGTCCAAGGCCCTCACTCCTGGATCTTCAGGTGATGGATGGGTCAGAAGCTATTCAGAGGGAACACGCCAGTACAATCACAGCACTGTTAAGATATTAAACTTTTTTCATGTCAGTTGGTAAGTGGCAGCTGCCTTGAGCCGCTGTTAGTCAGGAAGCAGAAGCCACCTCAGATGGTTCAGGAAACATAAATGATATAACTGTTTACAAAACTATGGATGTAGTTGTATCAGTTATCTGTTGCTGTGTAACAAATTACCCTGATATTTTTTTCAGTTTAAACCAACAAACATTTATGACCTCATGTAGTGTCTGAGGGATGGGAACCTGGGGGTGGCTTAGCTGTGTGGCTCTGACTCAGTGTCTTTCATGAGGTCGCAGCCACGTTGTCTGTGGGGGCTGCAGGGTCTGCTTCCAAACTCATCCAGGGTATTGTGGGCAAGCTGTGATGCTGGCTGGCTACTAGTTAGAGACTTCGGGCTTTTTTGTCATGTGGGGCTCTTTGTAGGGCTGCCTCCCCCAGAATGAGTGACCCAGGAGAGAGCAAGGCAGAGGGAACTCAAGACAGAAGCTGCAGTCTTTTGTAACCTAATCCCCAAAGTGACATACTATCACTTCCGCTGTGTGCTATTTGTCATACACAACAAACCTGGTATAACGTACACAGGAACTACTCAAGGGAATGAATTCCAGAAGGCAAAGATCACTAGGGGCCATCCTGGAGGCAATCAGACCAGCAATGGCAGAAGCATTCCCAGCCTTAGTCATGAAGGGGCCCCGGGAAGCTAGTTTTCCTGGAGCACAGGGAGAGCTGGACTTACGGAAAGAGAGCGTAACAGGAGCTGTGGCATCAGAGGAATGCAGCCGCTGTTAGAAAGAGTTCAGAGTGAGCACAAAGCACGGAAAATGCCCTGACTGCTTCCTCTTCCTTCTCTTCAATCTCCTGCTGGTGCCTCTTGCTGGTAAAGCCAACTGGAAGTCAGGTTGCAAGCAAGTCTCACTGAAGCAGCTTGAAAGGACCCCAGTCAGGGACGAGGGCAGAGAAGGGATCTGAAGTGAGCGTGTGGGTAAATGGATTCTAACCAGTCCCCCCAAATGTTCTCTGGCTGCCCAAGCTGCCCTGCCCCTGTCCCTGTGACCCCCATCCGCAATATGTCCTGTGATCCAACAACTAAAGGGTCGCACTGGCCATACCTCTAATCCCCTCTCCTGCATACCCTTTGACCACGCCCAAGAGCCTCTCTGGCACTCGGTGACATCCCTTCTGTCTGGTCAGCACCCAAGCCTTACCAGATTACATATTTTGAATACCATCTCTAGTCGGAATAAACAACAAAGGAAATAAAATGTGAACCAAAGCAGAGGAAGATGGCCCAAATAAAATTAAATGAGGGTGTTCTATCTAGAAAGGGGGGAACCCCTAATTCACATACCAGGAGCTGAGTTGGTCTCTTGTGTCCCATAGGTAAGGGCTCCCCTGTCTCAAAAGAGCCGCTTGTTGGATTTGGAATGAATCTCTCAGGGCCACCAGAATTTTTAGGCACCAGTGGCGTGATGGGGGCAGGGTACAGACTTTGGAGAAGCAAACAAAGCCCAAGTTTCTGGACAGAGCCTCCTCCACATGGTGTCCAAGGTTTTTCCTGCATAGAGATCAGATAATATAGGTTTTGAGGGAGGGCAGGAATCTTCTAAGTCATCTCCGAGTGAAGGGAAGCAGAGAAGCTTCCAGAGCTACTTTGGGAAGGGAACAAGAAGGGGAGAGCATCCCAGCGGAGGGAACTGGAGGGAAGAGGATGTAGGGCCGGGAACCACCAGGATGATGCAAAGCCCAGCCTGAGGGATGGCAGGCCCTGGATGGGGAGTAATGAGTGGGTAGATTAGAGGGAAATTGCCTATCACCGCCTGCACGGGAAGACCCGCTCACCTTCGTTCTTTCTCGCCCTGGGGGCTGCCCGAGCCATTAGCCCAGGCCCAAAGCCAGCTGTGGCACACCTGGGGCCAGCTGATAAAAGGTCTGGAATGGGGGTGGGTGCAGTTGGGTGCCTACAGGAACGGTGGCCAGGTCACTATAATCTGGACTGCGCGTTGCATAATTCTTTGCCAATGTCAATTAAAATGTGTTTATTCACTCTGTGAACAGAACCCATCCAGCATTTCTCCACCTTTTCCAACACCTCTGTTTTTTGGCATTTCTGCCCCGGACCATTCCCCTACAGACCTCCTACCTGGATGTGGCCTTCTGTTTTTGCTGTGTTCACCCAGAGACGAGGGACTGTGAAGATGGGCAAGCCTAGCACAGGCCTCAGAGAGCATCTAAGGTAGCCCTTCCATTTTATTAAGGTCAAAGTCAGGCCCATAGAGGGGAATGGGCCTCTCTCAAGATCACACAGCAAGTTGGTGGCAAAGCAGAGATCAGGCCCCCACTGTACTGTGAGGAAGGGCAGGAAGGTTTTCTCAGCACAGGATAGAGGGAGCGGGAAAGCAGCTGCAGGCCTGAATAGCTTTGAGAAAAGGCTGTTGTAGGGCTCATCAGAGCATTCTTCAGCATAATTGACTTTTAGGCATTAAACTTTTACCAGAATGAGCTCACAAGGTCTGTAGGGAGAAGGAAAGTGCCTGGCATTTCCTGCCTCTTGGGGCAGAGCCTGGGGTGCAGAAAGCCCATCCTCCAAGCTGCAGGATGGTGCCTTCCCCTGGGAGGGAAAAGAGGGGTGAGGCCCCAGGAGAGAATGCAGGCCAGGATACAGAGTGTTCAGTGGCAAGCTGGTTCTCACTAATTCTGGGTGGGTGGGGACACAGAGGCTAAGACCACCCACCCAACAGCCTGTGCCTTTGCAATGAGTGAGGACTGCAACGGTAGATAAGAGACAGAGAATTAATTCAGTCCCTGTTCATAGCATTCCTCCCCTCTCAGGACAATGCTCACTCATTATTTTGTCCCTAAATCTGTCCTACCATCAATCACAGGCCTTGTTTACATGACTACCAATCTCTGAGCATCAGTTTTCTTGTCTGTATGAAGAGGGGCTGGGCAAGATGGCATCTTGACATTTTTTTGAGCTTTGTCACTCCCTAATGAGGGAGTTATCCCAAGTCTTCTTCCAAGGGCTTCTTTCCTAATATTGAGGCAGCCTCTGCTCACCCCCAGGCAAGGTATTACCTTTGTTTGATGTGTCTCCCTAGGTAGGTGGGCGGGTGCCATGGCTTAGCTGCCATCTCTGTAAGAGCAGCAGCCTCTCCCTTCATACTTTAGTTCTAAAATAAGAGATCCAGAAGCTTATTGCGAATTCCATTTAAAAAACTCAAGGGCTGGACTTTTTTTTACAGGCTTATTGAAAGATAATTGACACACCATGATCTGCACATATTTAATGTATACAATTTGATAAATTTTGACACGTATTATTCATTTACTAAAAAAAAAAATCCATGAATACAATCAAGGTAGTTAACATATCCATCATCCCCAAAAGTTTCCTAAAGCCCCTTTATCCTTTTTGTTTTTTAAACAACACTTCCCCCATCCCCAGGTTACCACTGATTTACTTTCTATCACTATATTTTAGTTTAGGTTTTCTAGAGTTTTATATAAATAAAATCATACAGTGTGTGCTTGTTATCTACTTCCTTTCACTTAGCATAATTTTTTGAGAATCATTCATATCATTGCATGGACCAGTGGTAAATTCCTTTGTACTGAGTAGTATAGCATTGGATGGACAACCACAATTTATTTATCATTCACCTATTAATGGACATTTGGGTCATTTGCAGTTTTTGGCTATTAAAAATAAAGCTATTATTAATATTTGTGTACAAGTCTTTGGGAATATGCTTTCATTTCTATTGGTAAATACCGAGGAGTAGAATGATTGGGTTGTACCATAGGTGTATGTTTAACTTCATAAGAAATAACCGAAATGTTTTCCAAAATACCTGCACCATTTCATACTCCAACCAGCAGTGTATGACCATTCCAGTTGCTCCACATTCTCACCATTACTTGGTGCAGTTAGTCTTTTTCTTTCCTCTTTTTTCCCTCTTTTATTTTCTTTTAGCCATTTTAATAGGCATATAGCAGTATTTCACTGGGTTTTTAATTGCATTTGCCTAATGACTAGTGAGGCTGAGCATCTTTTCCTGTACATTTTTTGCCATCTCTTCAAATATTTTACCCATTCTTTTATTAGATTACTTTCCTTCTTGTTATTGAGCTGGAAGAATCCTTTGTATACTCTAGATAAAAGTCCTTTGTCTGATACATGTTTTGAAAATATTTTCTCCTAGTCTGTGGCTTGCCTTTCCATTAACAGTGTCTTTTAAGAGCAAATGATTTAATTTTGAAATCTGAGAATACCATACCCAGCAAAACTATTCTTCAGAAATGAAAGATAAGACTTTCTTAAATAAACACAAGCTAAAGGAGTTTATCACCACTAGACCTGACTTACAAGAAATGCTAAAGGGAATTCTTGAGGTTGAAATGGAAGGATGCTAAGTACCAACATGACAACATATGAAAGTATAAAACTCACTGGTAAACACATAGTCAAACTCAGAATGCTCTAACCTTGTAATGATGGTGTGTAAAAAACTTTATCTCTAGTATAAAAGTTAAAAATCAATATTATTAAAATAACTATAGTTATAATAATTTGTTAATGGATGCACAATATAAAAAGATGTAGAGTTTGACATAAATATCATAAAATGTAAAGGGAGGAGAAGTGAAAGTATGGAGTTTTTTATATGATTGAAGGTAAGTTGTTATTAGCTTAAAATAAACTGTTATAAGATGTTTTATGTAAGCCTCAGAGTAATCACAAAGAGAAAAAACTCTAGTAGATACAGAAAATATAAAGGGAAAGGAATTAAAGCCTATCACTACTAAAAATAAATCACAAAGGAGGAAAGCAAGAGAGAAAGAAAGGAACAAAAGAACTATAAAACAGTCAGAAAAGAACAAAAGGGTAATAGCAAATCCTTACCTGTCAATAATTACTTTAAGTACAATTGGATTAAATTCATTACATTCTCTAATCAAAAGACCGAGTGGCTGAATGGATTAAAAGGAAAAAAGATCCAAAAATAAGCCACCTACAAGAGACTTTAAACACACACATAGGCTAAAAGTGAAGGGATGGAAAAAGATATTGCATACAAACAGTAACCAAAAGAGAGCAGGTGTGGTTATACTTATGTTAACCAAATACACTTTCATCAAAATTGGTCACAAGAGACAAAGAAGATCACTATATAGTGATAAAGTGGTCAATTCATTAGGAGGATGTAAGAATTGTAAATATATATGTGCCCAACATTGGAGCACCTAAGTCTTTAAAGCAAATATTAACAGAAGTAAAAGGAGAAATAAATAGTAATACAGTAACAGTAGGAGCTTTCCACACTCCACTTTTAACATTGGATAGATCATCCAGACAGAAAATCAATAAGGAAACAGTGGACTTGCATAACACTATAGAGCAAATAGACCTAACAGACATATATAGAACATTTCATCCAATAGCACTTGAATACACATTCTTCTCAAGTATGCACAGAACATTCTCCAGAATATATTATATGTAGGGACACAAAGCACGTCTTAACAAATTTAAGAGTGAAATCATATCAAGTATCTTTGTGAACCATAATGGTATGAAATTGAGAGTCAAGAACAGGAGGAAAATCAGAAAATTCACAAATATGTGGAAATTAAACAATGCACTCCTGAACAACCAGTGGGTCAAATAAGAAATCAAAAGGGAAATAAAAAATTATCTTGAGACAAACAAAAATGGAGGCACAACATACCAAAACTTATGTAATGCTGCAAAAACAGTTCTAAGAGGAAAGTTTAGAGTGATCAATGCCTACATTAATAAAAACTAAAGATCTCAAATAAAACCCGACTTTGCACCTCAAAGAACTAGAAAAAGAACAAACTAAGCACAATATTAGCAAAAGGAAGAAAATAAAGATTAGAGCAACAATCACTGAAATAGAGCCTAAAAAGGTAATAGGAAAAAAAAATCAACAAAACTAAGAGTTGGTTTCTTAAAAAGATAAACAAAATTGACAAACTGTTAGCTGAATTAACCAGAAAAAAAGGGAGAGGACTCAGATAAATAAAATTATAAATGAAAGAGGAAACACTACAACTTATACCACAGAAATGCAAACCATCATAAGAGACAACTATGAATAATTATAAGCAATAAATTGGATACCTTAGGAGAAATGGATAAATTCTTAGAAACATGCAATCTACCAAGACTGAATCATGAATCAAGAGAAAATCTGAACAGACCAATAATTAATAAGGAGATTAAATCATTAATCAAAAGTTTCCCAACAAAGGAAAGTTCAGGATCTGATGGCTTTAGTGGTGAATTTGACCAAACATTTAAAGAAGAATTAATGCCAATCCTTCTCAAACTCTTCCAAAAATTTGAAGAGGAGGGAACACTTCTAAACTCATTCTAGAAAAGCCAGCATTATTTTGATACCAAAGCTATACAAGGACACTTCAAGAAAGAAAATCACAGGCAAATATCTCTGATGAACATAGATGCAAAACTCCTTAATAAAGTACTAGCAAACTAAATTCAACAGCACATTAAAAGGATCATACACCATTATCAAGTGGGATTTATCACTGGGATGGAAGGATGGTTCAACATATGTAAATCAATAAACTTGACAAAGCACATTAACAAAATAAAGGGTAAAAATCATGTGATCATCTCAATAGATGCAGAAAAAGCACTTGAAAGATTCCACAGCCTTTCATAATAAAAACTCTCAACAAATTATAGAAGGAATGTACCTCAACAGAATAAAGGTCATATATGGCAAGCCTACAGCTAACATCATACTCAATAGTGAAAAGCTGAAAGCTTTTCCTTTAAAATCAGAAACAAGACAAGTGTTCCCACTCTTACTATTTCTATTCAACATAGTATTGGAAGTCCTATCCAAAGCAATTAGGCAAGAAAAATAAATAAAAATCATCTAAATCAGAGAACAAGAGGTTAAATTATCTCTGCAGATGACATGATCTTATGTATAGAAAATCCTAAAGACTCCACCAAGAAACTGTTAGAACTAACGAATTCAGTAAAGTTGTGAAATCAAAATAGAAAAATCAGTTGTGTTTCCACACACTAACAACAAACTATCCCAAAAAAATTAAGAAAATCCCATTTATAACATCAAAAACAATAAAATACTTAGAAATAAATGTAACCAAGGAGATGAAAGAACCATACACTGAAAAGTATTAGACATTGATGAAAGAAATAAAAGAAAACACAAATAAATAGAAACATCCTGTGTTCTCAGATTAGAAGAATTGAATTAGACCCTATCTCATACCATATACAAAAATCAACTCAAAATGGATTAAGGACTTAAACATAAGACCTGAAACAATAAAACTCTAAGAAGAAAACAGGGGGAAAGCTCTTTGACATTAGCCTTGGCAATAATTTTTTGGATATGACACCAAAAGCAAAGGCAACAAAAGTAAAAATAAACAGATGACACTACATCAAACTCAAAAGCTTCTGCACAGCAAAACCAAAACAACCAACCAACAAAACAAACAAAAAACCAGAAAAACCCAAACCAACCAACAAAAAGTAAAGGCAACTTACGGAATGAAAGAAAATATTTGCCAACCATATAACAGGTAAAGAGTTAACATCCAAAATATATAAAGAACACACAACTCAACAGCAAAAACCCAAAGAATCCAATTTAAAAAATGGGCAGAGGATCTGAGCAGATATTTTTCCAAAGACGACATACAAACGGCCAACAGGTACATGAAAAGATGCTAACATCACTAATCACCAGGGAAATGCAAATCAAAATCACAGTGAGATATTAACTCAAACCTATTAGAATGACTATTATAAAATAAACAAGATAAAACAAGTGTCGGTGAGGGTGTGGAATAAAGGGAACCCTTGTACACTGTTGGTGGAAATGTAAATTGGTACAGCCATTATGGAAAACAGTACGGATTTTTCTTTAAAAATGAAAACATAGAAAACCATACAATCCAGCAAACCCACTGTTGGATATAGTATATCCAAAGGAAATAAAATCACTATTTTGAAGATACAGCTGCACTCCAGTGTTCATTGCAGCATTATTCATAATAGACAAAATATGGAAACAACTTCATTGTCCATCAATAAATGAAGAAAATGTTATATATACAGAGAGTGCCAAAAAAGTATACACATTTTAGGAAAGGAAAAAGCTGTATTAAAATTACGCTGTGATGGTAACCACTTTGAGCACCTCTTGTAATCGCAGAAGTCAAACATGACTTGTATTCATCTTTTGTTATCGGTATATATTGAGTATTACAATTTTAATACAGTTTTTTCCTTTCTTAAAATGTGTATACATTTTTTGGCACCCTCTGTATACATGTATATAAAGAAACTGTTTTATATATATATAACCTGGAGGATGAAACTGGAGGATGTTATGCTAAGTGAAATAAGCCAGACACAGAAAGATAAATACTGCATGATCTCACTTATATGTGGAATCTAAAAAAGTTTAATTCATGGAACTAGAGAGTAGAACAATAGTTAACAGAAGCTGGGGGTTGGGGAAATGGGGAGATTTTGGTCAAAGGGTACAAACTTTTGTTATAAGCTGAATAAATTCTGGTAATCTAGTTACAGCACGGAGACTATAGTTAATCATACTTTATGGTATACTAGAAGTTTGCTAAAAGAGTACACCTTGTTTTCTCAGCACTTCCCCCTCTCCTCCCCCCCAAAAAAGTATGTGACATGATGAATGTGTGAATTAACTTGATTACGGTAATCACTTCACAATGTACTCGTATATGTATATCAAACCATTATACTGCACACCTTAAACATGTACAATTTTTATTTGCCAATCATACCTCAGTAGAGCTGGGGGGAAAAATAGAGTATGAGCCATCAGTGTGATTTGGCTCCAGAAGCAATTTTAAAATATAGAAAGCGCTTAGAGTGTGGAAAGGAGATAAAGGGATTTGACGCTGTAATGGCAGAGCCGACACAGTGTTTCTAGTTAGATCGTACGCTCATTCAGGGTGACTTGGGTTGAGGGACTGATGGAGATTAAGGGAAACTAAGTCGGCGTCCCCATCATGCCGCTCGGTACCACCAGTGTCACACTAGCACATTTCAAGTTTACGTGAATAGAAGTATATTGTCCAGAAGGGACGGATAACTCCTCCAGCCTCCTAGGTACCAGGCGCTAGAGGAGAAAGATGAACCAGAGTTTGCCTGGAAAAGAAGGTAGCGAGTGGTAAAATGATGGAAACTATGGCAAAATATTAGGGAACTGAGTACGTCAACAGAACCGAGGATGTTACATTTGGAGAGAAAGCACAGCATCTCCCCATGTAGAGGATGTTTCCACAAAGTCAGAATTTTGAAAGCAAGCATTATCACCAGAGGAAAAGAAATGGATGGTGAAAAGTGTGCAGAGATTACCAGGAAAACTCTGCACCCTCCCTTCAACTTTGATCCCACTACCCCTTTTCATCTGGGGGCAGTGCGGTGTAGTGATTGACAGCTTGAGCTCTGGAACTAAACTACTCGGGTTCGAATCCTGCCAGGGCCATTTACTGGCTAGGTGGCCTTGAACAAGCCTCTTATTTCCTCTACATGCCTCAGTTTTCTCATCAGAATAACGAAGGTTAAAAATCATCTACGTCTAATAGAGCCGTTGTGAAGATGAGGAAAGGAGGTACCACTGGTAAGTGGCTACCGAGCCCAGAATAAGTGCTCAGTGAACGTCAGCACTTGATTCCTCACCGCCTCTCTGATTACTCCTTGTGCCTTAATGGACAGGATTGCCCACTGAATGACCCTGGAGGTTCTGTCTGGGTTGCCAGGCAACAAACTATCTGGAACTAGAGGCTCTCCTTCCTTGAGCAGGAGCAGCTGTACAGGATTTCAACCCCTGCAAGGGCACCACTGACATTCCAAGACAGCTCCTGGAACAGCTGGCTCCTGAGCCTGGGTCCTTTATAAGGCCAGCCTCACCCTGGCTCAACGCAAAGGTAGAAGAGCAGGGGAGGGATCCCCTCTGGAACACACACACACTGCTTTTTGGGGGAAGGCACGTAAGGGGGGGACCGTGTATATCTCATCTCTTTGTGGCTGTGAATTTTTTTCATGAAGCCTGCTCTGTGGCTATACTGCGTGCTGCGTGCTATGGTGTTTACCTTCAGCCTCCTCTCCACCTCCTCCTCTGAACCTCCTCACTCCTTCTCTCTGTCCTCTGAGAGCATGTCCTCTGCTTCTTTCTAGATGTGGGTAGGCTTGTTGTTGCTGTTTTCATCTGCTCTTTCTTGGAGGACTCCCTCCTATCTATGCCATGTCAGTTCCAGGCCTGCCTGACGGACACTGTCACTGGCCTGGGCATATTAAAAAAAAAAATGAAAAAAAACTGAATTTTTTTTTTTTTTTTCTTTCTCTTAGCCAAAAAAAATATACATACATACTACCCTTTTCCTCCTATACTCAACTACTTGGTAACTTGTCCTCTCTCTCTATCTGTCACTCCCCCCCCCCTTAAGGTTCCCCCCCCCTCCTCCCCCCCCCAGGCCAGTCACTTGGCACAAGCCTTCTCCCCCCCCCACATTGCCCCTCTCCTCCCTTTTTCAGTGCCTCTTCCCCCCCACCACCAGTATTCTTCTCTCTTCCCCCTCTCTTCCACCCTCTCTCTCTCTCTGATTAATTTCTCTCCTCTGTTCAACCCCCTTCAGTGCCTCTCTAGTACCTAAATATGTTCTAACTCCTCACGCTGGCTTGTCAGGCTCTCCACACAGTCCATGTCTAAGATTTCTGCTGCTGCTGTTCCACTATATATACTCTAAGTCCAGTCCACTGGGAGCTCGTCCTTCACTTTCTCCTCCGGACACTCCATGGACTGTCTCCTCCCCGTTGAAGACCCTCCTCTCTCATCTCCCTCCCCCCCAATACAAACCATCCACCAAGCTCTCCTCTCAGGCCCCCCTCCTCTCTCTTGTGAACTCACGCTCTCAGAGCAGAGGTGTGTCCCTGGTTTATGGCACTTGTCATATTGCATTGTATTATCGTCACATAAACACTTATCTAATTTTCCTCACAAGTAGCACACATGCTCTTGAGGTGAAGGGCCGTGGGTTAGGAGCAATTTACACAAGGTGGTACCACGTGGGCCTCGGGAACATGTCTGTGGATTGAATTGAACAGGGGCTGATTGGCCTGGAAAAGAGAAGACAAGAGGACAAGGGGACTGACTTCATGTGCCTGTGGGGCTGTTTGCCATGGATGTTTAGCATGTCCTCATGAGGACACAAGTTCAGACCAACCTGTCTCTTGTGGGTATCCTGAGTCCTTGCACAGTGCGAGCTATCTCTGGGGAGTATGAGCTTTCTAGCACCCATCCAGGGTGTCACCACTTCCTGCCTTGGTTCTCATCGCCTTCGCCCTCTGTCTCTTTGAACATTAGGCTCACCCACAGATACTGTGCAATTCTCGGAAAAGAACATGTCGGGCATTTGCTGCCATCTAGTGAAGGAAGCACGGCTCAGCTTCTTGCAAAAGCCAAGCAGATCCTGTGCTCTCCCTAGGAGTTGGCTCCAGGAATCTAGCCCTGGCAAAAAAGGGGAGGGGGAAACAGTTATGTGTGGGAAGGGCCAAAGCTTTAGCACAGAACAGGTCACATCCTAGCCCCTAAGTTGTCACCTGGAATGGGCAAGACCTCCCCTATCTCCAGCCAGGATGTATCCCTACTGGAATGATGGCTAGTCATCTTTTTCGGAAAACTTGGCAGGGATCCATAAAACACCTAGAGCTCATAATCAGAGGCATCTTTTAGGGAAGACATAGGTCATCCCAGTGCCTTAAGGAGAACTGCTGATTTCCACCAGGCCCTTGCAGCCCTACATGGGAGCCCCATGTGGTTGGGTCTTGAAGGATTCCTGCTTCTGGGACACCCACACCCCCTCTGTAACATGGCACAAAGGCTCAGTGACCTCACACGCCCTGGGTTATTGTGAGGTATAAATGAGATCATTCATGACAAATGCTTAGCCAGTGCCTTATGCACAGCAACCAGTAAATAAAACTTAGATGTTGATCATAATTAGATAATAATATTATTACAAAACTCACGAAACTCAGGCCCTAGACATGAATACATCGAGACACGGTTTGATCTTGTACACATGGAAAATAATCACCCCTCAGTGCACTACTGCCCTCGGCGCTGGCCTTCCTTCCAGGACAGTCAGGAGCAGGTCAGAGGCTCGGACCTCAGAATCCAGGCTGCTGACATGCACATCAGCTCCTCCAGCCGATCTAAGGACAGGATTCCAGGGCTATTTCTGCAGGGTTTCCCCCCATGCCTAGATAATCACAACGTAGGTTCTTTGCCCCCACTCCCGTCTTTGGGGGCTGACAGCCTAATGTTTTGTTTGGCCTCTGAGCATCTCCAGTTTTTAAGGAGGTCCTGGGCTACTCCTGGGCCCAGGCCCCCTTGATAGGCCTCGGTTGTGCTCTGGCTGCATTTCATGCAGACATTCAGCCAGAAGTGAATGCAGGGCTCATCAAATAGCTAAGATCACTGGCTGACCAGTATGTCCTCTGACTCCCCCACCGTGGGGTCCAGGTGCTGCTAAGCGGGTGCTGTATCCATCGAAGGTGCCCACTGCAGATTTTTAACCAGTGTCAAGTGAGACCTTCCTATTGGTTCCAGCCAGTGGTGTGCTGCAGCCAGCTCGGGCCCGTTCACAAGACCTGATGGTAGAAATTGCTTCCCAACTCCATGTTCAGAAACATCATTTCGGTAGCTTGAAATGATGGACGTATTCACCACAGAAATCAGTAAATGCTACAAATCATCACTACTTACACAATCACCGAACAAGAGGATTTTTAGTGTAGTATCTGAATAAAATGCTAAATGAAAGTCTCATTTATTTATTTATTTTTTCCAAATATATATAACAGAGACTGTAGGTGGTAAAAGATAGGGTAGTAACTGACAAGATCATGCTTTTAGGTTTGAAATAAACCTCAAATATTTAATGTTGGTAAAAACATCTGCAATAAGGTATTTATTCATTGGCAAGTTTTGAATTTTCATTCAGCATGCAAAAGAGTTATATGTGATAAGCCACATACTTGCATTGGGGAAAACATTAAATAAACATATTGGATAATGTACCTAGAAACGTGGAAAAACATAACTTAAAATTTTAATTTTTTAAAAAGTCTTTTGACATAATTTGAACTGTGTTTCAATCCTAACATTAGTGTGTCCTCTACAGCCCTTTCTAGCGTCTTCTTCCTTATTAAAACAGTACCAGTGGTTATAGTCAGGCAGGGTTATCTTATAGCTCTATAAAAGTCATTTGAAGTGAGCTTTGAAATATCCCTTCTTTCAGCCAGAAAAAAAAAAAAAAGGAATAGCTTGTTCAGTGAGTCCACTGTCTGTTCATACACTGAGCTGTGGATCCCTGGAGCTCAGAGGCTGGAAGCAAGGCTGCGAGGCTGTGAGGTAGGGGTGGAGGGGAGGGGCTCAGTCATAGTGGGCCTTGCCCTCTGCCACCCCGGAGCCGGACAAATCTCCATTGCAGAGTGTCTGGAGTGGTGTATGAGGCCTGTCTTCCAAAACACTCATGGTCATCTTCAGGTACTTTCGAAAGGCCTTTTGAATAACAGCGGCACATCTCTCCTCTTCCTTCCTCTTGGTGGTGGTGACGATGGGTTCATATAACTTCCTGAAAGGGTTGGCTTCCATGAACTTCTCCTCCATCATTGTTTTCATGTTATCCAAACCATCGGAGTCACCGAGTACCCTAGTGGTGAAAGCAAAAAGAATATCCAGGCAGTGCAGGCGATCTCCAGTCACCATGGGCAAGTCCATCACTAGAAACTGAAATTTATTTGGCTTTGCCACACGCAAAGGCTCAGGCAGGGCATCAGCAAAATCAGAAAGGGAGGAATATTTGATAAACTGTGTTGCTTCTGGGTCAAACTTTTCCCAGACTTCATAGAATATTTCGAAGTCATCTTCCCCCAAAGGGTCCTCACTCTCTTCAGTGGCCGTATTAAAGTTCTCTAAAATCACAGCAATATACATGTTGACAACGATGAGAAAGGAGATGATGATGTAACTGACAAAGTAGGCTATGGCTATGGTAGGGAGGTGACGATTCTCTGTGTAGGCATGGCGTTGTTCTTGCCCTGGGTGGACGGGGTGGGGGGGGGTCCCCTAAAGTCTTTTGGAGTGATAGACAGCCAGAATTATCTGCCATCCCCTAATGATTCAAGAGAACTAGTTGATGATATACTCCACCTACTGCCCAATTATGCCAAAGAAGTTTAATTCATATGTTAATCGGGCAGCCAACCTTGACAAGATGTGGAATTTATTAAGTAGGAATTCAGCAACAACAGGAGGAGGCCCACCCTGTAAGGACCTCCTCCATGAGTCTTTCCTTGAGCAATCAAGGCCCCAGTAATCTGTCCCATCTCTGAGCTCAGTTCTTCCGGGTACCATGTGATTTGGTGTTCAATTAATTTCTCTATCTTGTTCTGGTTCTTTAAACTGGATTATTAAGTCCTGGAGAGATTCATATGGACGCACACTCATTTTTGTATTTCTCTAAAAGCTTAGGAAAGAGCTTGAGGAAGGGCAGACACTAATTATTGAATGGCAGACCTACTCGCAAAGGCATATAAAAGGCCAAATTGGTGAGTAGGATTTGGTTCCATGTGTGTATTTCCTCAATCACTGGAGCGAAATGCTATCCAGGGCTATGCAGTGTAACTGCAATTGCCTAGTATCTGTTCAAAAGACAGAAGTCGGAGATATTTCCACAAAGTACGATTCCTGGCACTGCCTGGAAGGAGTTCATTAAATAGTGGAAAGAATTAGCTGCTTTCTGCACATTGGAGGAAGGGCTCTCTAAGTTCTCAGAGGGCTGCCCCAGATGCATCCAATACCATTTTCTAACGTGATTGCTTCTGTCAGTTTCACCAAGATTTGTGATTGGAATTGACTAATAAAGGTTACAGGTCTATTTAACTGTAAGCATGTGGAAAGATCTATTTCTAAATTACATCTACATAAACTTTATCACTTAGAAACCAGAACAGCCTATGAACTATACCATTTTCTTGCTCTCTGTAACATCTGCATTGCTGCTGTAGTGATAGGAACCAAAATATTTTGATCCAATACATCTGTTTGATGCATCCTGTCTGAAATAAAACAAAGGCTTCCACCTGTGAAATCAGTTTTCATTGTCTTCATTGCGTTTTGAACTATGAGAAGGGCCCCTGGGCAGTTTTACATAATTATAAAAAGTTCAATTTTCAGTTTAGTGAAAAGCAGACTTCAAAAACACAGAGTATGGGCTGACCCGGTGGCTCAGGCAGTTGGAACTCCATGCTCTTAACTCCGAAGGCTGCCGGTTCAATTCCCACATGGGCCAGTGGGCTCTCAACCACGAGGTTGCCAGTTCGATTCCTTGAGTCCCGCAAGGGATAGTGGGCAGCGCCCCCTGCAACTAAGATTGAACATGGCGCCTTGAGCTGAGGTGCTTCCCGGATGGCTCAGTTGGCTGGAACATGTCCTCTCAACCACAAGGTTGTCGGTTCGACTCCCACAAGGGATGGTGGGCTGCGCCCCCTGCAACTAACAACGGCACCTGGACATGGAGCTGAGCTGCGCCCTCCACAACTAAGACTGAAAGAACAACAACTTGAAGCTAAAGGGTACCCCCCACAACTAAGATTGAAAGGACAACTTGACTTGGAAAAAAAAAAGTTCTGGAAGTACACACTGTTCCCCAATAAAGTTCCCCTTCTCCAATAAAACCTTAAAAAACAACAACCCAGAATAAACTCTTATGCATGAAGAATAAAAGTATATGGCAATAACCCTCCTTTATTCCTAGTATTCTTTTATAAACATTATAATTAATCATACCCGTGGTTAGGGAAAATATACTGATTATAGACATGCTGGTCCAAGCAACTGAGACAAGCACAGTTCACGCTGTGGTTTAAGTTAACACAGGATACAGAGTAAAGAAAAAGTACTGCTTGGCCTATGGCACACTGTGGAAGCCCAATCTAGGATGGGCCACAGGGGCCTCATACAGGAGGTGAAGGAAGGCCTGACAATGTCACAGGGGAATAATAATTGTGATCTGACATGCACCTGGATTTTGAACCAGAGAAAAACATGGGAATTAAATGCCAAATCCTTAAAACTATAAAATGTTCATTAGGGCTTCTAGTTGCAAGGGAAAGGTAGAACTTTGACTCAATTACCTGATAAACAAGGTGTCCCCACAGAAACCTTTAAGCCATCTTAATTTTGTTTATCTCCATTGAATAAATGATCTACCTTATTATTTAACTCTCTGTTTTAATTGTGCAGACAGTTATGGGCACGGAAATGACTCTGTATCCCCTAGCAACTTCCCAGTGGAGAATGGCAGTAGGTCTGCTGTTTCAGAAATCATATTTGTTGCTTTGCAGAGAGTTTGCACGTACTTCCAAATCAGAAGATTTACAAGTTTCCGTCTGATGAAAACCCGTCTGGCTGCTGATTTTACTTACTAACAATGGAAAGGACCACGATCACACAATCAAATAAATTCCAGCCATTGGTGAAGTAGTATTGCCTCAAAGCAAAGATCTTGATGAGACACTCAATTGTAAAGATGACTACAAATGTCAGGTTGAGACAGTCAAGGATGTACGTCACGGCTGCAGGCTGATCAGACGACTCGGCCATCATGCTGACCATGTTGAGCAGAATGAGAGCAATGATGACGATGTCAAAGACCTGGTGTGTGACCAGGTCAAACACGAGGCCCTGGCATTTGTTCTGAGGAGAAAAGAAAAACAGAAGAATCACAGATCATTCTGAGTTGCAAGGATGAACTCACATAAATAAAAAAAAAGGCATAGACAACAGAATGCATGCGATTATTCTCTTGAAAAATGCGCGCAGACCCTTTTCAAAGGGCAAGAAATTCTTGTGTACATATTTTCCTTTGCATTTAATTAAAATCACTGATTTTCAGCTGTAGGCTTATAGCTTTTATTTTAAAATGAAAATGTGTACATAAAAAAAATTCTTAGTAACAACATACCTTTGATGTGGTGGATGATGCTTTGCTAAAGTAAAACAGCTCATGTTGGATTTAAAAATAAAAAGATAAACTTTGGTCTCTATGTTTCATCTGTTTCTGTATTTTGACTTCAATGACATTAATGCAGAGAAAACCTGCTCACGTAATTATGTTGGACAAAGCGGAATCATCATCTCCAAGGCTCCATTTGTCAGAATAATCAAACCTTATACTTAACCAAAACTCCATATTCAAGCAATTCTTAAATGCCAACTTTCTAATTCTTGTTCACTTGAAGATAAAGCTAGATAAATGGGATTCTGATCCAATGATTAGAAAAACAGACACAGAAAAACTGATTATTTCATATTATCACTGATGGTGACCTTGAAAAGTGAGTATGTGCTAACAGCTCTGGTGTAGATTCTAATTCAAGTTTGTATGCCTAACCTATCCTGTGCAGTGAAACGGATGAATTTTTCTACTATTTTCTTTCATCTAACTGCTGTGAAGCAGTATTTTGTTTTTTACCTAGTAGAAAACTGTTCTTAAAAACAAACTCATACACTGATATTGTATGGTATTCTTGGCTATACATTGGTTTTTAAAAAATATGTTGTATATATTATATTATCATTTAATCAAAGTATACGGACACTATTCTATTTAGAGAAGTCATAGAGAATTCATCCTTAGGACCCCAGGCATCAATTATGGTAATTCAGGCAACAGATGATGTTGGTTTGTGGTGGTTAACTGTGGAGAAAGACTTAAGCATTTTGATTTAAGAGCTAACGGAGTCAGGGAGTGTTTGAATGGAGGGGCTACAGGACAGTTAAGACGGAAACTATATCCTTTCTGGTTGGTGGAGCCATTCAAACAGCTAGAGAACGGAGGATGAGAAATTTTGGAGGGAGATGATGAGATCTGTTTTGAGCATCTTGAGTGTGAGGTGCCCGTGGGGCATCTAAGGACCCTGGGTAAGTAGAAGTGTGGGTTTGGCGCTTAGGTAGAGAGCTCGAATGTAGATGTGACGTTCATTGGTATCAATACTGATATGAATTAACACCAGGAAAGTGAATGATATCGCTCAGGGAGATCCAGGTCAATGAGAAGAAAGAAGGGACAGCCTTGGAGCAGCATTACATTTACGTTAGTATCTTTCAAACTTTGTGCCAGGAGCCCTACAGCTTTTAGCAAGATGTCTAGAGAAGCAACTTGAAAGTCAAGTGCATTTCCTATGTGAGAATGCGTCCAGAAAGTCAGACAGGACCTGGAGAAAAAAATATTTTTAAGGATACTCTGCGGGGAAGCAGAATGAGGGGTGACAGTAAACATGACAGAGGGAAGCCATTGGCCTTACAGTTCAACTCTAATATGTGGACAAATGGAGGAGATTAAGAGTATAAGTTACCTAAAGTGGTGGACGATCAAAACTATTCTCTGTCACTTTGGAATGTACAGTGACCCCTAACACCTCAATATGATTTTTAAACCCAGTAATGAAGCCACCTTGTAGGCTCGCTTCAGGAAGAATCAGAAAGGATTCCAATCCCTTGCTCTACTTACTGCTGGAAATGAAATCTGTCACTGCTCAGGTTCAAACAGCTGTATCCATCCTCCTTCCATGCAACTATTATTCATTTGTTCCAAAGGTCAAAAGATAGTATTTAGGTTATAGGGATTAAAAAAAAAATCTTTGGGGAGGTAAAGTTGTGAGTAAAGAGCTAACAGCTGATGTGAAGTCTTAGCTCCAATTCAGGGACATCTGGGGATATGATGCTGGATTTATTTCATGTAACACTGGAATACAGAAGTTAAGATAAATGTGCAACATTAATTGGTGAGATTGTACTCGGTTGTCGGAATCACTCATTGTGAATCTTTGACTAATGACTGATAGCTACCCAGGGAGAGCTATAACGTGGCACCTACTCCCAGATGAGCCACGTGACAAACATGCTATAAAAGGTGGTTTAAGGAATGGAGGTGGCAGCTTCCCTGTGGGAAAGCAGTCTATGTCCACTTCATGTCCAATGCAGTGGAGAGGCCTAGAAGCTGCGTCTGTGTCTGTAACTTCTGTTTGGTTGTGTGCTACATTGCTAGCTTCATATCCTTTATTAAATAAACTGGTAAACATGAGGGACCGTATTGTGTCTCAAGAGTGTTAGTTAATTCCAAATCTGGGACCAACTGGTGTTGAGCCAGTGGTTGCATAACATGCTCATGTAAATACAAATTCTCATTGTCTTTTTTGTTGGCTCAAGTTCAGACAAGAATTTCAAAGTGAAATCAGTACTAGAAAGTGAGACTGGTACTTAAAAGCTAAATTTGACTTAGGTAGATTAAAGTTTCACATTCTGTTGACAGATGAAACCTCCCCGGATATAATTTTATCATTAACTCCTTGGTCAAAAATTCTTAATTTTATAAATTCTAAACACTTGGCCCTGACATTCACAGACATTTTTAGTGCAAAGCAAGTATTTAATCCTAGTGGGATGGACTCTGTGTGTATCCTAAAACTTATTCTTTCATTTGAGAAAAAAATACACAGAACATGCTGTATGCCAGGCTTTATCCTGAGTGCTGAGAATAGCAGTAAATTTAACACACTTTTGATAATTCTGGTTCTCAAGTTTGAATGACAATCTCCAAATCCTCCACATGCTTCAGATACCAAGCCCTTCTCCCACACTGCTTTCCCAGACTTTTTAGCCCCCACTGACTCTCCCTACCTTGAAATCCTTCAAACACTTGTCAGAGCTACCAACGGTACCTGTTGTATTACTTTATAATCTTATGCTTTCACATCCCAGCTCTTCATTTAAACTGTAAGCACAGAGCAGCCCTCTAATGCCTAGTAAAGGAGGATTCGTAGAAAGCAGAGGTTAGTTAGCAAACTATGGCCTGGAAGCCAAATCTGGCCCACCGCGTGTTTGTGTAGCCTATGAGCTTAGAATGGATTTTACATTTTTTCAAACGTTTGGGGGAAAACTCAAAAGAAGAATAAAATTGTGACATATGAAAATTATACGAAATTCAAACGTTAGTGTCTCTAAATCAAGTTGCATTGGAACACCGCCATGCATGTTTAGTCTATATTGTCTGTGGCTGCTTTTGTGCTACAAGGGCAGAGCTGAGTAGGGGCAGGAGAAACCATATGGCTTGCAAAGCCTAAAATATTTACTGCCTGACCTTTTTCAGAAAAAGCTTGTCAGCGCCTAATATAGAAAGTTTATCATAAACGCTTGTAAAGTGGACGTGAGTAGGCATGACCTCAACTTCGCAGTAGGAAAAGTTGACAAAAGACATTATACATATAGTTTAAACTGGTCAGGATTAGGTTAAAACAGACTGTTACATTCACGTCACTGCAACAAGTATATACGAAGCACCTATTGTGTGCTCACTAAGAAACAAAGTTGTTGACCAGGCTCCTGCAATGGAACTTGAGTGTCTAATTTTCCGAAGGACTTGAGCCAGACGTATATGGGAGTTTACTGAGTTCTTGAATAATGTCTGTAAATTTAAAAAAGCAAATGAGAAGGGCACTGTAGACATCTGAGTTCATCATAACCCCTTCACGCAGCTATGTATTTAGAATCAATCAATTGCTCTCACCAGGGGCCTGGGGATGGGCTTCAGAGGTTTTTTGGATCCTAATTTTTTCATTGCGTTATAGTATTTCTTCTGTTCTTCTGTCATAAAAATGTCTTGGCCACCTAAGTATATGAAGAAGATGATAGTTCATTATTAACAGATTTTTGGAAACAAGTTCTGAGTTGTCAGAAATAGTTTTAAAGTTGTATTACACTTCTGTCCCCGATTCCTAAAATTCCAATGGGAAGCAAAAGAGGCTGGACTCTAGGAAAGGGATGAAAAGAAATAGCGTTTAAATTAAGGAATAAATGACACCAAAGGCAAAAGAAAAAATAAGACAAATTGGACTAGTGCATCACTGAAGGACTCCTCAGTTGTTTCCATGTCTTGGCCACCATGAATAATGCTGCAATGAACTTAGGAATATATATATATCTTTACAAATAAATGTTTTCAATTTTGGGGGGTAGATACCCAAAAGAGGGATTGCCAGATCATATGGTAACTCTATTCTTAATATTTTGAGGAACATCCATACTGTTTTCCCTAGTAACTGTACCAATTTACATTCCTTCAATGGATGATTGGCTAAAGAAGATGTTGTACATATTTGCAATGGAATACTACTCAGCCATAAGAAAAGATGAAATAGTGACATTTGCGACAACATGGATGGATCTTAAGAATATCATGCTAAGTAAAATAAGTCAGATGGAAAAAGTCAACCATGTGATTTCACTCATATGTGGGATATGAAACAGAAAGCAACAAATGAACAAACTCAACAAATAAACAAACAAAAAACTCATAGATACAGACAACAGTATGGTGGTTACCAAAAGGAAAGGGGAGTGGAGGAAGGTAGAAGAGGGTAAAAGGGGTCAAATATATGGTGATAGAAGGAGACTTGACCTTGGGTGGTGAACACAGAATGCAATATATAGATGGTATATTATTGAGTTGTATACTTGAAACATCTATAATCTTATAAACTAATGTCACTCCAATAAACAAAATTTTTTTAGAAAAAGAAAAATGTAGTGCATCAAAAGGCATTATCAGTGGAGTAAAAAGGGTAACCCAGAATGGGAAAAAATATTTGTAAGTCACGTATCTGATAAGAGATTTATATCCAGAATATATAGAGAATGCCTAAAACTTAGCAATTTAGGCATTTTTGCTAATCAGGTTGATTCAAAACAACCTGATTCAAAAATGGGTAAAGAACTTGAATAGACATTTCTCCAAAGAAGATATACAAGTGACCAATAAGCACATGAAAAAATGTTCAACTTCACTAATCATGAGGAAACTGCAAATCAAAACCAAAATGAGATATTACCTCACACCCATTAGGATGGCTACTATCAAAAACAAAACAAAACACTCCCCCCACCGCCATCCCACCCCACCCCACCCTCTCCCCAAAAAACTCAGAAAACAAGTGTTGGTGAGGGTGTAGAGAAATTAGAATCTTTGTAAACTGTGGGTGTGAATATGAAATGGTATAGCCTCTGTGGAAAACGGTACGGAGGTTCCTCAAAAAATTAATACTACAGCTACCTTATGACCCAGCAATTCTACTCCTGGGTATATACTCAAAATAATTGAGGTCTCAAAGAGATAGTTGCACCACCATGTTTGTAGCAGCTTTATTCACAAGAGCTACAATGTGGAAGCAACCAAGGTGTCCATTGACAGATGAATGGATGAGCAAAATGTAGTATATTCATACTATAGAGTATTATTCTGTCTTAAGAAGAAATTCTACAGTGTGCTACAACATGGATGAACCTTGAGGACATTATGCTGAAATAAGCCAATCACAAAAAGACAAATACTGTATCATCCACTTATATGAGATACTTAGAGTAGTCAAAATCGTAGAGACAGAAAGGTGGTTGCCAGGGGCTGGGGGTGAAGAAAAATGGGAGTTACTGTTTAATTGGTATAGAGTTTCTGTTTCACAAGGTGAAGAGTTCTGGAGCTGGATGGTGGTGATGGTTGCACAACATTATGAATGTATTTAATACCACTGAACAGTATACTAAAAATGGTTAAGATGGCAAATTTTGTGTTATGTGTACTGTACCACAGTAAAAAAAAAAGAAGGAAAAAACAGAGCTCTAGAAGTTAACTAGGTTGTTTCAGGATGCGTGGCAGACATAAGTGTCTTCAGTAATCACATGCATTATGATAGTATTAGTACTATTATTCTAAGACTGTCCTATGTGTGTGTTGTAGGATAAAGAAAAATGAGTATTTATGGAAAATTGCAGTGCTATAATTTTCCATACCCATGAGAACCAGGTTTCTCAGTGTGACAAAGAAGAGATACAGTTGTAGCGGTTAAATGAAAATCTCATAGCTCAGAATCTGAATGATCAGTATTCATACTTCCCCGTCTATCTTTCCCAGAAGTCTAAATTTTTTTTTTTTTTTTTTTTTTGAGGAGGGCTCAGCTCACAGTGGCTCATGCGGGGATCAAACCGGCAACCTTGGTGTTATCAACACCACGCTCTAACCTACTGAGCTAACCGGCCACCCCCAAGTAGTCCTAAACTTGAGGTAGGTCTATCTGCTGTTAAAGCCTTGAAGCAATAACAATGAGCACCCAGACTGTGCTCTTGGAACGTCATCGCACGTAACAAAACTAGTCCTCCTTAGAGAAATGGCTGATTCCAGATCTGGGGCAGGAAAGGTCTGACCTCAGCCTGGAATGGCTCATCATCCAAAGAGCAAGGAATCTGTCACATGGGAGGATCTTATTTGAATCCTGATTTGAAAAGAAACAAACTTTAATATCAAGTCATCAATCAATGGAAGAATGAATTAATAAAGTATTTGAAGAAAATGAAAGACTGGAAGACATTTGAACATGGACTGGGTATTTGACAAATTTAAAGAATTCATATGCAACTTTTTAGGTGTGATAATGGAATTGTGGTTATGCTTAAAAAGAGTTCAGTTTTCATATATCTGTGGATGAAATGAGATGATGTCTGTGATTTGCTCTATATATTAAAAAAAAAACATCCAGTGGCAGGATTGGGTGAGGGCATAGACGGCATAGGTGTTAAATCAGTAAGCGTTTTGATGGGTGATAGGTATTTGGGGTTCATTTTAGTTTACTCTTGTATATGTTTCAAATTTTCTGTAATAAAAAGTAAAACAAAATTGTTAGGGGCTGATCAAAACAGTGATTTCAAATGTAAACTGAAACCTAAAATCACAAGGCCTGACATCCAAATGGCAGGTACTGATGGCAATCAAGTTGCGTATTACAGAAGTGACTCCACATAGCACACCCCCGGGTGACAGCAGTGATACAGCTGTATATGGACAGTGACTGGCTCTCCCACAGACAGCAGGAAGGCTCACCAGGACCAAGATACATTTGGGATGGGCTAAAAGAGTTCCACAGAAAAGTGGAAAAGAGCCACAAAAAAATCAGAAACCAAAGGTGAACGTTTAGTTCCCTAGTTTTAGGTTGAAACACACCTTCAGTTCATAAATGCAAGAGAAGTCAAAAAGGACAAGATTCGGAGTTTTGACTCCATAAAAAGATGAAATATCTACAAGTCAAAAATGTCATTACAATCATGTCAGAAATGAGTCACAAATTGGACGTACTATATACAAACATAAGAAAAAGATGACAATCTCGATTTTAAAAAGAGACAAAAGCTAAAGACATAATTCTTAAAGGAGAAATACTTATGGCCATCATCCTGTGAACCTCACAAATGATCAAGTAAATGAATATAAAACAATGTGGTAATAGTTTTACCCACCAAGCTAGAAAAGACAAAAGATTATAAAAATCAGAATGATGAGAAAAGCTTTTAACAAAGAGGCATTTTCATCTCTTATAAAAGGAGGGTACCCAACACCGTATTTCTGAAAGGTAATTTCACAATATATCTTTAATGCCTTAAATTCCAAGAACTTATTCTGAGGAAATAATCAGAGATACACAGAGAGAATTTCAGGAATGTTTGGGATAGTTTTAGAATAGCAAGAAATCTAGAAATGACCTAAACGTCAAAAAAAGGCGGGGCACGGTGGGTAATGCTTAGGATAAATTATGATCTATCCATAATATGGGATGTAATTCAGCCCTGACGATTCCTACAACAAAGATGAGTTTATGACATGGGCTTATAACTAATGGGAAGGAGGGGAAGCTACAAAATTAAAAATATTGTGCAATATCAACTGTGTAAAAGGAATACATATTTAAGTAGGAAGTAACCGGAAGGGATTGTACCAAAAAGGTGAGGCTTAATTCAAAATGGTTATCATTTGGTGATCACCTTACGGGCGATTTAAATTTTCTTTTTATCTTCCTTTATTTTCTACACTTACTATGGATGATAGAATCAGAAAAATAAACATCTGTTTATTACAATGCTTGGGGTGAGGGGACATCTCCCGAAAAAACCTGCCTCTTCTCCAACCGTCTTTTTTCCAAGTAAGTTCGATAAATCTGCTCTGCTGAGATTTGGGTGTTGGGAGTCAGGATACAAGTTTGCTGAAGGAGGAGAGTTTGTTCTTTGTATCCTGGGTAACAAGGTACGCTTGAAAGGTCACTAGAATACGACTATAGTGTCATAAATACTAATCCTGGTGGTCGCTTTTTCATTAAGTTTCAACAATGTCCTTTGTGGAAGAGGGTAGAACAGAAAGGAAAAACTGTGAGTTAATAAAACCCAGCTGTTTTCCGTACTTTCTTCAGCCACATCTTCAAGAATCTTCTCCAGGTCGCTCCCTTTTTGTTCTCAGGCAGATGGAACATCTACTTTGCACAACAATCTAGACCAGAATTATGTTTCACTCAAGCACTTTGGAGAAGAGAGGTAAAACACCAAATCAGGACAACCCAATACTTATCTTTTTCTGCTGTTGGTTGAAGTTATCAATAATAACACCAATGAAGAGATTCAGGGTGAAGAATGAGCCAAAGATGATAAAAACTACGAAGTAAAGGTACATGTATATGTTCGTCTCAAACACTGGCTGCTCTTCCTCCTAAGAATTTTTTAAATGAGAAAAGAAAACAATTACCAGAGAAACATATAAGCCATATTAACTACCTTATCTAGAAGACCACGTGTTTCTCAGCAGCAGCATTACTTCTCAGACTCTACCAGCCAGCCATGGCACCTGCAGGGAGCCCCTCTTTCAGTTTCCCCTGGGGGGGACGGGGGTACCATGCAGTGGGGAGGGAGTGTGGCAGGAAGATTAGGCTTTTTCTTCTAAGCAACAGAGAATCACTGAAGGTTGTAAGAGAAGGGAGGGGCATGACCACATGTGTCCTTTGAAAAGGTCTCCAGGATGTCGATATGGACACATAATTGGAGGGAGCCAAACTGGAGACGAGGCCACCAGGGGAGGGCATGTTCACCTCAGGCAGAGGTGACTAACTACCAACTCTGGTCCACAGACTGCGTCCCTCATATGGAGCCCACGTTTTATTTAGTCTGTGCTTGTGTCCTATCATTCTTGAATCCCTAGTGCCTAGCATACCTTGCGACATGTAGCACCTTGAATGAAGGAATGTATGAATTCATGAATAATCAAGCTCCAGAATGGAGACGAATGGACTACAATCAAGCTCCCCCAGCTCAAGGTGTGACCAAAAGCATCAGAGGCCGGGGTAGCATCATCAGACAGAGAGAGGTCTCTCAAACCTTTTTCACTTCTCTTGCCATGGGGGGATTAATAGCAAGGAATGGGAGTAGACTGTTGGGCCAGCGGACCATGTGGCGAATATGGCAGAGAGTCAGTATTTGAGGCCAGGAGTTATTGAGGGGGGAGAAAGGCCCATGTTTTAACCAGTTGTAACTTCCATATTTGGAACTAGCAGGAAGCTCCGTGACTATACAGACAAGGGCCATCGTGCTAGAAGCCAGCAACACACCAGCTAGAATGTCCCTGGACCAGCACCAGGACAGGTGCCCGATACGGGAGTGATATGTGGGAACCTATGCAAGCCACACACCTCTCCTATCACACATCGGCATGGGATTTCCTCCCCACCCCCCAGCTCCCCTCAAGGCAGATGGATGCCCAAGGTAAACTAGGGTAAGGGTCTTATACTCAGACCAAAAAAAAAACAGATGAGCACAATAATATTTTAAAGTATTTCCTTTGTTATAAATTGCCTCTACTACTGCACCTCTACTCATACCAACTCTACTGCTACTACAAGCTCACATGTACCAAACACCTACTATGTGCCAAGCATCAACTCTGAAGACTCTCAAACAGAACAACACACACGAGTGTGATGATAGGAAAAACAAACAATGCTGATTCCACTCTTGATTCAACCATTCGCTCACACCATGGCTTTGGGCAACACTCTTCCTTTCTATTCTTCTGTCTTCCAACTGGGAAATAGAAATGGACTAGACTGCTGAATAGTCTCCTAACTTTGGGAATCCATGGTCACTTTTTACGTAACTAGAGTTTAACAGTTGACAATCACCAGAAACCCCTGTCGTCTCTAGGGCTCCTGGAGCCTGCAGCCACGGGAGGTTGCTCTTGCTCACACCTAGTCCAATCTTAAGGTTTTCCCACAGCCAAGGGCTGTGAAAAATGGCTTCTGCCTCTCCATCCATTTGGGAAAGAGGTGAGAGAGGAAAATCAAGACATCCTGTGATTCTGTTTTTGCTTCTGGCTCCATCTCCTACATGAGTGGTTTCTCTTTGGTCACTACGGAGAAAGAGGACGGGACTTTGGAGCATGTTAGGATGGAATACTCACAGGAGGATGAATAAGAGCACTTTTTAATCCGTATTTCATAGTGTTTAAGGAAAACAAAACAAAGAACCCCGGCCACTGGAATTATGATGCAGGAAGCTCTGGACGATCCATATGGTCACAATATCCCTGATTTGACCCTCGCACTCTAGAACATGGTGGAACATAAGCTCACCTCTCTGGCATCGACAGCTGCATGCATAATATCCGTCCAGCCCTTAAATGTTGCCTGCAACAAAAGCAGAGAAATGTGAACACAATTAAAGACGACATCAACAGACAGGTACCAGGCAAAAGCAAGCAAGTCCAGTGCGCAGATGCACGTAACGTGATGCCCCGCCCTTCCAGGACAGAATGTCCAGATAAAAAAACTGTAGAAGGGAATTCAAGGATGGGTGTCTTGGATTTTGTTTTAGCTTCTTCCTCATTTGCACAAGATAAAAAGTTTAAAAAGAAAAGAAAATTCTGCCTTAAAAATTCCTAGAGAAGCTATGGATCAACTGCTATTAGGTTGGTGCAAAAGTAATTGCAGTTTATGAGGTTAAAAATAATTGCAAAAACCTCAATTACTTTTACACCAACCTAATAGAAAGAGCCTGGTTAAGGCTCTTTCCTAATGTCCGCACTGTCTGTCCAAGACCCGGTATCTGTGGTTTGATCTGGGACTGACTTCCGACTGGGAACTGTTACTAACAGTGTCACTTGGCATCTGAGGCTCCACTCCTCTCTGATTGGAGCTCCGGAAAACAAGGCACCATATTAGGACAGGGTGAGATATACAGACCCTTACAGGGGTATACCCCTTGGGGGTTGAGTCTCAGGAGATGACAAAGTTGGAGAAACTCAGTGCAGAGCAATTCCAGAGAGCATTGGCTCTACATGTGGAATTGGGATGTGATTTTATTATCTCCAAGGAGTCACAACATTTTTACTAGTTGAGAAATAATGTATCACTCTCCTCAGAGTGGAAAACATGCCAACAGCACTTACCACTTGCAGGAGGGCAAGGTAAGCCATCCCCACATTGTCAAAGTTGACTGGCAGGATGACCCAGGATAAATTTGTCATTTTACATAGACTTCGATTTGCGATAATAGTGTAATTCATTAAGTTCGAGTCATTTGTTTCATTCACGCATTTTCCAAATTTTCCAGAAAACAAGTTTACCCCCAGGATACAAAATATGAGCCAGAAAATGAGGCAGACAAGCAACACATTCAGAATGGCAGGTATGGCTCCTATGAGAGCGTTGACTACCACCTTAAGGCAAGAAAAGAGAAGAAAAACACAGTCGATGTGAGAGGCTCCCCCAGCGCTTCATCTTTCCAGGAAAGGCCTGATGGGTGGGGCTGGATCTCTTAGAGATCAGTCTTTACTCTCCACTCCCACCCGACACCGTAACTCTCAGCTCCATACGTAATGGGTCCTTTCTGGTGCCACTGAGTATCACTTGAGGCGTGTCCTCTGATTTGGTGTCACAGACTTATGGGACACCTGCCCTAGGATTGAAGGCAAGCCAAAGCCCACCCCAGCTGTAGCAGAAGCTCTTTTAGGATGGAGAGTACATCTTAGACTTTTCTCCATCTCTCAAATTCTAAGCAGTGGGCTGGATGGGAGATGGTACAGGAAAAACTAATTTCAGGGCAGCCAGTCCAGGGAGAAAAGCTCCGCCTTTTCCTGCTAGCTGGACTTCCTCCCATTCACCCAAAGAATGTACCTTCATTCCTTCAAATTGGGACAGAGCTCGCAAGGGCCTCAGTGCTCGTAGAGTCCGGAAGGACTTAAAGTTCCTTATGTCGACGAGAGTGGGCACAGACACCTGGTGGGAAGAGAAGCCACAGTCAGTGGACCTGACTGGGGTGCTGAGAGGCCAGGTGGATTGTCCAGACACAGAAACCAGCCAGACACTGCCGGCAGGTGGAGAGGCTCTTTCTCTCCTTGCCTGGCAAATCTACAGTCCATACAGGTGGGAATGATGTATTTACATTCTTTGTTTCATGAAAGACAAAGAAAAGCTGAGAAATTGTTCTGAATTAAAGGAAACCAAAGAGACATGGCAATGGTATGGCACGTGGGGTCCTGAACTGGATCCTCGATTGGGGTGGGGTGGGGTGAGGTGCAGACGGTGGTGGGCGGGTAGAGAGAGGTAGCCATAAAAGACTTTGTGACAATTGACAAAATTTGAAAATGGATGTGTGTTAAATTTCCTAAGTTGAATAATTGTACTGTGACAACGTGAGACAATATCCTTGTTCTTAGCAAATACACACTTAAATGACGAGGGGTAAAGAGCCTGGTGCCTGCCACTTAGTCTCAAGCAGTTTAGGAAAAAAAAGAGAACATGCCAAAGCAGGTGAGGTGAAATGTTAATAATTGGTGAATGTGGGGAAAAGACAAGAAGGGGTTCTTTTCACTATTTCTTGCAACATTTCTGTAAGTTTAAAATAATATCAAAATTAAAAGTTACAAAAAATAATAAATTATTTGTTTGCTGATGTTTCCCCTCACTCAAATAGCTCCTTTTGGGGGAATTAAATCCTTTTTTTCTCTCCCAATATACTTCTTCCCAATAAGACAAGACTAAGAATTGGAAAGTTCTGTAAATACAGTAAAACTTAATTTTAACAAAATTAAACAAAGATGCTGAGCTTAAGTTGAAGACCGCTCTTTGCAGATCTTCAGCCATTCTTACTAGTTAAGCAGAGCGTTCAGTAGCTCACCTTGAAAGGGGAATTGCTCAGCAGGACAGGAGGCAAAGTCAACACTGTTGACTAAACTGATGGCAAAGTTCCTTATTATCTAAAACATACCCCACTAATCCTGCCAATCTCCTTGTGGTCGTAAAATATTTTCAAATTGAGAGATATTAAGTGAGTTCATGTGACAGTAACCAGATTTTAAAATTTGTAATCAATTTCTTAAAATAAAGACAACAAGAAAACCCATCAATTCAAACTGTTTTTATTTATAGTCTCTTTCTTTTTTTAAAATAGGCTCTTTGTTTGTACTAGTATTGCCTGTTGCGAGAGCAGCTTCTCCACAAATACTTGTTCATAGCCAGACGGAAAAGGAGGGCAAAGTTTAGCAGCCATTCGGCGTTACCAAACGACTATTATCATTGGTGGGGAAGAAGTGTTCCCAGAGGGACGCTATACACCTTTTCACCTGGAACCTCACCCCCAGTCTCTGTTTCACTAAACTGGGAAGCATCAATGACACACGCAGACGTGAAGACACCCACATTCTTCCCCACTCCAAGCATTCTTCAGGGTAGGAAGTCTTCCACTAGTTTTATCTTTTTTTTTTATGTCTACCTAACTTTCACTTAGCACTCTGCACTATGTTTTTGAGATTCATCATGTTGCTATGTCTTCTTACAGTTCGCTCATCTTAACTGTTGTGGAATATTACAGGATATAAATATTCATATTTTATGGATTCATTCCCCCTTGGTGAACACCTAGGTTATTCCCATTTCTTTGCTATTATGGACAACAGCAAACTAGACAGATTGGTGCAGTTTTTCTAGGCACATACGCAAGAGTTTTCCTTAGCTGTATAACTACCATGTTTTCCCAAAAATAAGTCCTAGCCAGAACATCAGCTTTAATGCGTCTTTTGGAGCAAAAATTAACATAAGACCCAGTATTATATTATATTATACCCAGTCTTATATTAAAATAAGAGCAGGTATTATATTATATTATACCCGGTTTTATATAAGACTGGGTCTTATATTAATTTTTGCTCCAAAAGTCACATTAGAGCTGATGGTCTGGGTAGGTCTTATTTTCGGGAAAACACGGTAGAAGTGGTATTTCTGGACTGCACATTGGGCTCATTTGTAATTTTACTTAATGGTGCAAAACTTTCCCCAAAGTGACTGTAACCAATTAAATTGTTAGCAGTGATTAGAGATTCCATTTTCCTACATCTTTTTTCAATGTTAGATATTCTCCAACTTTAAAATTTTTGTCAATCTGACAAATAAAAAGAAGTTTCTCATTTTAATATGCACTCCTGTGCTAACTGGTGATATGACTAACTGTGTTTCTTCACCCATTTATTAGCAACTCAGCTTCCTTCTGTGACTTGCCTGTTTGCATCCTTCTCCCATTCTTACATTGGGTTATCTTTGTCTTGTTGATCTGCAGGGAGTTTTTATACACTGTGGATAATAAGTAATGGTTATGTCTACGGCAACAGCTGCCCCTAGGCTCTGGCCTGTCTTTAACTATAATTATGGTATTGTTGAATAGAAAAACAAAAGTTTTACATTTTGATTTAGTTGAATTTATATATATTTTTTGTAGTTGTATCTGTATTTTTCTACGCCAAAATTATAAAGATCATTTTATACAGCCTTGATTAACAAGCAACATGAAAGGATTATTCACATACAGTCTCTCATTTAATTCGCACTGTAATGTCCTGACTTAAGCATCATTCTATGTCACCTACCACATTACCACCTGAAGCTCAGAGGATCAGCACCATGTTTCAGGTGCATTTGGGATTCTCACCTTGGTCTTTATGATGCTAAGGTCAGTAATAGTGAGAGTGGACCACACTTGCCGAGGGTTTTCTCTAGGATTTATAAAGACGCATAATTATAAAATTGTTTTCTTTTCTTGTTCCACTCATTTTTGTTCTATTCATTTTGATATCAAGGTTATACGTACTTGTCTCATTAAATAAGTTTTGAAGCATCCCCGCTTTTTCTATTCTTTGTAACAATTTAAATAAGGTTGGGGTTTACTTCTTTTGTTAGTCAGGTCAGGCTGCTATTAACAGAAAACCTTAGCCTGGGTGGCTTACAAATAACAAAACTTATTGCTCACAGTTTGGAGGCTTGGAAAACCTAGGATCAAGGCACTGGTGAGTAAGTGTCTTGTTGGGGTCCAACTTCTTGGTTGGTAGACAGCTGTCTTCTTGCCATGTCTTCACATGGCAGAAGAGGTGAGGAAGCTCTGTGGGGTCTCTTTTATAAGATCACTAATCCCATTCATGAGGGCTCTCCCCTTACAGCCTAATCACCTCCCAAAGGCCCCAAATACTAACATTGGAGATTAGATTTCAAGATATGAATTTTGAGGCGGGAAGATTGACATAAACATTCAGTCTATAGCATTGCTCCTTGGAAGTTTGGAAAACTTGTCTGTAAACCCATCTGGTCCTGGTATCCTTTTTGACAGTGTGGTATTCGACTGCTGTTTTGATCTTTTAAATGGTTATTGCTAGATTTATGTTTTTCATTTTGCATCCAGTCAAATTTGGGCAATTTATAATCCACACTCATTGTTAACCATGTGAAAACTTCTGCCAAAACCTTAAGCACTTTGCTTAAGGTTACACAGAAAGAGAGCAGACATGGGATCCGCTTTAGGACCAGTCTTCTAGGTTTAGGCCAATAAACCCCAGGTCCATAGAATGGAGACACAAATAACCTGACAACTGTCTTATGGATTCTTCACTTAGGTCTAATATGATAATGGGTGCAGAGTAATTTGTACTCTGGAAACTGACAAGAATCTACACCACAAGGGTGTGGGTGCTCCCACTGGAGCTCCTATGGCATCGAGGCCTTTCCAAAATGCCTGAACCACATGACCTACTCGTGTCCACCATCAAAATGACAGTTCTCCTGTGGGGTATGCTGACCTCATGGCTTATGTGTATGCATTTGTCATACCTACCTCTTTAAATAGCATGGACAAGAGTCTAACTAATTAGCTCTTGGTAGAAAGGATCTAGATGTTAAAATCAAGGGCTTTGGAGTGAGACTTACTAGGTCTGAGTCTCACCTTCACCCTCTCTAGCTGGGCAATCTTGAACATGTTTCTTAGCCTCTCTGTGACTTAGTTTCCCCCTATGTAACGGGAAAAATTATAGTACCCCTGGCACTTGGAGTGGCTGTGATAGCTCAAAAAGAGAATGCGTATAAAGCTTAGGGCAGAGAACCTGGAACAGAGCAAGCACTCAAAAAAAGTGATCCACTTTTACTGTTAATGGCCTTGGCACCGTACAAACCAAGCTGTGAATCCCAGTTTCACTGGAAACAAGCTGCTGATCATCTGAGTTTCAGTTGTCCTTGTCTATAAGGTGGCAGGTGATGTATAACTCCGCTTAACGTGAGACCTTGTTGTGCAGATGAAAGGAAGGCGTATCTGTGAATAATCCTCTTGTGTTGCTTTTCAATCAAGATGGAGACTAGCCTAGTCTGTTGGCTGCTGACCTGCTTTGAGAAGTCTTGAAAAGAAATGGAAAATTGAAAGAAGGGTAAATGGGGGAGACTCAAAATTATTTGAGGTATACATTGGGCATAAGCAGTGTTTATGGAAAGAAGTGGATGAGTGCCATCATGGAAAGCATTGGGGTGGTAAACACACGAAGTGCAGTGTACAATAAATGGGACCCAGGAAAGACAGGGCTGCTGTTACATAAACAATAATTACTTACAAGTACTGTGAAGGAAAACATTTTAGAGAGGCACACAGAAAATGCAGCTCCCGTATGATCCCCTCTCCCACTCCCCCCCCACCCCTGCCTGCATGGGACACAGAGATGGTAAACTTACCATCACAATGACGAAATCGAGCCAGCACCAGGCACTGGTGAAATACTTCCTAAATCCTAAGGCCACCCATTTCAGACCCATCTCCAGGATAAAAATGTATGTGAAAATACAGTCGGTATATGCAAGTAATGCTTTGATATTGGGTTGTTTGTTAAGGTTAACATCTTCAAATATCTGAAATGATAAAGCATAGCAATAGGTCAGGTTGAATATTTGCGTAGAACTCCTTGCTGACTCTACTTTTTCTTTTTCTTCCTATTTGAATAAACTAATATCTCTCTTAGTGATGAAGTGTTGCTCGCAAGGTATGGAAGGCTGTTTTTTTCCCAATGGAATCAATGCCACTGCTTTCCCACTGACTAGCGCAGGGCTTGGTAGACACCAGTTACCCTTTGTGGAGTAAATGAAAGAACCTACCACTTGAATAAGAGTAGACAGCCAGGGAGACTATAATTATCAAACAATTACAGGGAACCAAGGGCCAATGATTAGCAATAAAAATTAATCAAGGCCGTTCTCTGAGATCGTTTTAGAGAAATTTGCTTTTTTGTTTGAGGAATAATTTACATCGCGATAAGAAGATAAATGGGGATGTCTGTTGTCACAGGCTCTGATGGGCCCCAGTATGTGCTCAGCATCTTTCACCTAGAGATCGCACAGGTGTAAAGCACTAACCAGGGAGACATGGGTGAAGAAGGAAGACATTTCCTTGTCCCTTCTATTTGCTAGCAACTTATTGTGAAGTGTTCTTTGACTTTAAATCAATAAGGAGGAGCCCAGGGCTCCATCCATAACAGATAGTACAAAAAAACTTACTCCTATATTATGATCATTTTAAGGGGAGATGCAAAATAGAGCGGGAGCGGGGAGAGAGAGAGAGAATATGAAATATGTAGGTGATAAGAGAGAAAATACTATCACCCAAGGGGAAGATAAAGGGGGCAAGAAGGACCAAAAGATGAGAAGAGAGCAGGAAGGAGTTTATGACTATACGGCTATGGAGGCTGATGGATTCAGTTATTTCTAGACCTCACTGGGACACACCACACTTCGATTTGGATGGATCTGTCATGCACATAAAGAAGTATCTCTTTGTCTCTCCTCTCATGGGATCATGAACGATGGAAAACACCAAGGTAACTTACTATATCCTACTCTGCTCCCGGTAGCATTCTCCTTCTAACATTTTACCTTTTAGAAAGTAGCATTATGGTCTTCAGGAAAAGAGAGGGTAGGAGCACTGCTGTCTAGAGGAGAAAACAGGTAGGATACAGTGAAAATGTCTAGAAATCCTCCAAAAAAAATGGACAGACCTAGGGTCAAGGGCAAGACTCCAATAGCCACGTTAGGGTGCTGGTTTGGGTCATGCTTCCCCATGGGTAAAGCGCCTTTGGCTTAGGGATTTCCCAAGCATGACTCCAGAAGTTGTTATGCAAAATCCTGTCCCCTCAGGGGAAGTAGCAGCAAAGATCTCACTTCTGCCTAGTCTCCCCATGTTCATAGTCCCATGAGGGGTGAGGTCATAATGCAGCTCCCCCAGCTGCCTTGTTCCCGAATGTCCCCACAAGACATGACAATTTACCAGTGCCCCACTGCTCAGCAGAATCACAAAGATAATAAAGCTCTCAAACCAGCTGTGTTTCACTATTTGGTAGCAGGTTTTCCGCAGTTTCCACCAAAGCATCCAGTGGAACTTTCGCTTGTTCACAGCACAGCATGGAGAGCAGCAACCCAGGCCTGCAAGGGATGAGCAGAGGCACTATCATTAGCGTCTGCAGGAAACGGCATTAATAGCCCAAAGCCTCGCGCCTTACCATGTGACTTTGCAATCCCTCCCACTAAAGAGGGGGAGTCTTTTCCCAACCCCTTGAATCTGGGCCCAGCCATGTGACTTGATTTAGCCAATAGAGCAGAGTGAAAGTCGCAATGCGCCAGTTCTGAGCCGAGATCCCCCTAGGCCTTGCATGTTTTCACTTGCTTTCCTGCATGCTCTGCATAAGAAAGTTGTATTCAGGTCAGCCCACTGGTTCCAGGAGGATCAGCATGTTACACAGAGCCACGCTGCATAGTTAAGCCCAGGCTAGCTCAGCTGACTTGCAGTCGATACCACTTACATGAATCAAGCCAGCCAAGATCAGCAGAGACAACTGGCCTAGATGAGCTGAATCAGGCAGACACCTATTTATTATTGCATGCTACTGAGGTTTTGTGGTTGCTTGTTATGCAGCCATGGTTTTTGGCTGTAGTGAACAGTGTCCTAAGGATTGCCCAGAATGAGGCAGGGATGGGTACAGGCTTTGTCAACCACCCAAACCATATGTGGAAGAATCTGATCAATTGTCAAGATGTTTATAAATAGCTGAGCATTTGGTCTCAACACACACACACACACACACACACACACACACACACACACACATACACACACACCTTCAGCATGAATCACATCACCCCTTACACCTTGTCTCTTTCTCTCCTCCTCCAAATGTTGTGGATGCTTACTTCGTGATGATTACAACATTCCACTCCTTTTTCCATCATCTTCCAGGAGGCACTGTGAGCTGTCCTCACTCTGCTCCTGACCTTTCTTCATCTTTCAGAACGTCAATAAATTACTTTTCCTACAAGTCTGTGTTTCTTTTATTGCACTCCTCCCTTCTTCTAGAAACACTCCTTTCTTCTCCACCTCCACTGTTGACATCCTGTGCACACCTCAAGGACCAGTCCCAAGGGAAGTCAAGAGAATAGTAATCCATCCCTCGCCTGACCTCTGACCCCATGGGCAGCTTTAGGGCTGTCAAACAATGTGGAATGAGTTTAAAACCCATTCTTTTTGAGTCCAGTCTAGTCTCAAACTTACGGATAAATTTTTAGATTCATTTGTTAAGTTACTTATTTATGTATTTATCAACATTTGTTGAGCCTATAATCTGGGCCAGGTTCTATTCTCACATAAGAGATACAATATTGATTAAGTCAGTGACTTTGTTTTTAAGAACCTTGTGGGGGAGACAGACACATAAATTCCCCACAATGAATCCAGGAAATAATGAAGGCATGTAGGAAGGAACCACTATACCCACTCAAGGAATTAGGAAATGCTGTATTTATTGACTGCTTATTATGAGCCAGACGCTCTTCTAAGTGATTTACATTCATGCATGTCATACCCACACCAACTTTTTGCAGCAGGTACTATAATTATACCCATTTTATAAATGAGGCACAGAGAGGCTAAGGAAATTGAATAAGTTACGAGCTAGTAAATGGAAAGGCCAGAATCTGAGCTCAGGCAGCCTGGCTCCAGAGATGAAGCTCTTAACTGCAATGCTGTCCCGCTTCAAGAGAAACATATTGAGGGATGAGTTGAAGGCCTGTCAACCCCAAACTTATATTCAAGTTCTCTTGGTCTATGACCTCAAGTATATCCTGACAGTTGATATACTGCAGACTATACACAATGGCAGACATATTGGCCCAGTGGGCTTTCTAGGCAAGTTTCCTGGAGTTTCTACCCTGGTTGTTGGCCTGTGTAAGCTGAGCCTCCCTGATTCAAGAATAGCCTGAAATCCCCTTTGCTTGGACCTAATTATGGCCCCAGGAATCTATGGGTGAGCTCTCTTCCCTTTTGTCTCCAGCAGAAATAGAGAGAGGGCGTGAATCAAAGGCACAGATCTTCAAAGAATAACAGGATCCCATCCAAATACTCTGTGAACTGGATGCAGAAGTACTGCCACTTACATTTGGGCAAACATCTCTCTGGCTCCTTTTGGGTAACCATTTCAGGGACCCGCCTAAAGGGGTCTTGTAGATCGACGGTGCTGCATTCAGAGCACACACTGGTAGCATCAGACTTCTGCGCATCAGAACAAAGGAAGGAAAGAATCATTTACTGGCATTCTCGCTCACCGTGGTGGTGCCTACTACCTCATTCTATGACCTTTTAGGTATGGAACTAACTAGGCAAAAGCTTCTAGGTATGAGGGGCGGTCAAGAAAGTGTCCCTCTTGTTGGGTCATTTTCTAAATGCTCTGAGCAGCCCTGACTTCAGGAGAAAATTCTCTAAGGTCTCTCCCCTGGTGAAGACATAGTAGCTCAACATTTTCCTTCCTACGGATCCTATCCTTGATCAGCTGCTTCACCCCAAATACGGAAACCATGTGATGAGGAGAAGGCTACTTTAGTGAGACTGGAATTTTCAGCTATGTCAACTCCTGGAATAAGAAACCTACACCAGTGGTTCTCATTGGTTTTGTCCTCCTGGAGACATTCTAGCAACGTCTAGAGACATTTTTTATTTTCACAACTGGGGAATGCCACTGACATCTAGTAGGTAGAGGCCCAGGATGCTACTAAACATCCTACAATACACAGAATGGCCCACCACAACAAAAAATTATCCTGCCCCAAATGTCATAGTAGAGAAGTTGAATAACCCTGGCCTACACCTTTGCTATAGAGGTGATTCCAGAAGTTTTCTGCACACTAATCTTTATGTTTTTCTGAGAACATCCTGAGAAAATTACCTTTCGGGGATTCTGTACTGACAGATAAGCATCATCTTCAGGGAACACATCAATTTCCACACTTGGAACTCTTGGGCTTCTGGACTTGGCCTCCTGATGGAGCTCGTGGGCCTGACACAGAGAAGCACAGAGTAGAATGAATATTCCTCCTGAACATCTCTCTTGAGATGAAACACGTTTGAATTCTATTTGGTTTTCTGTTTGTCATGAAAATTGTGACATTATTCCTCTTTTCTTTTTACTTTTTAAAACTGCTTCTGGAACAACTCAACATAAAACAAATCTGGGTTACCTACAAATCTGGGAAACAGATAACAAAATTTATTCCGAAGTCGTATAATCAAAATAATATGGTTCTGGTACACAATTCACCAAATAATTCAGAGGTAGAGCTTACTGTGTCTTTTCATTTCAGTGGCTAAATAACAAATTATTTAATAAATGGTACTGGTATAATTATCTTTTCCTGAAAAATTAGCCCAACGCCAGAAAAATCATGAAAAAAAAAATCCACAGTTCTGGTATATAAATAGATGAGTAAATCCATTAGAAGAAAAATTTGGAAAATGCATATTTTTTTATCCTTTGTGGTATAAAGGGTTGACTTAGCAACATAGAAAAGGCATACAGAAAAACATGAAAATATATCACTACATAAAAATAAAAAATAATTATTTTCTGATGACCTGCAGGGATACCCAAGAAGGATGTGTGAAGTCACATTTTAGGTGAGGGTTTTCCAAAAAACTGTGTGAGGGTTTCTGACATTGTAAGGTCATGACTTAAAAACACTTCTCCCTTTTGAACACGTGCAATAACACAGATACACACACACACACACACACACACAACCAGATAAATATACCTATGGAGCAGACACAGAACAGAAATATAAATTAGTAACAATTTAAAGCACATAATAAGTAATGGTGACTAAAAGTGCCCCATGTGAGGAGGGGAACCACAACTATGTCCCAGGCTTAAAACTGTGGGCTGGGTTGAAATTCTTGCACTTAAGAAAGAAAGCCAAATTAAGCTGTGGCCAGTGCTTGGAATTACGATCATACAAAGTTGCATACCTAGAGAAGCAGGAGGAAAAACAGCCTCAGAAATCGGACCTGGACAAAGGTACCCACTGGTTCAGTGACTGGATAGGCAATATGCCTAGTATCCTTATTCGAGAAGAATAATGGCAATATAAAACTTGGTTCCAAAATGTATGCCTTCGAAGAATCCACTGAAGACATGACAGAACTTAGACTGCAAAGAGAGTGGCAGATCTTCCCACCAAAGATTAATTTTCAAACTAACACTTCAAAATATGGGAGGAGACAAACATAAGTAGCCCCTCCAAAATTAAGTACCAGGAGGTGAATTTACTCAAGAAAAAAAGGAAAGTTATGTAATAACCCAAAAGTATCTTTAAAATTTATAAGTTTAGGACCTAATAAGAAATATATAGAGTTTCACTTCCTGGATGTCAGTGTAAGGAGCTCAGTGGACATGGTCCCCAGGAAAATCTGCATGAGTGGTAAAAATATATATATATATTTAAAAAATAATCATTTAAAGTCTCTGGAAATTGTCCTAAGGGCATACAACAAATGAAGAAACATTTATTTAAGATAATCTACAAAATTCAATAATAAAAACAGGAGTCCATGGCACTTGAATGACCTGCCCTCTCCCTCCCCAGCTCTCCACCCAGATCAGTTTGATGGAAGCTCCACTGCAGGTAGATGTGACCAAGAAGATGGGGCTCCCTCTACCTTCAGCTTCTGTTCAAGGGATATGTATTTCACCAGGAGGTGCAGGTCACCAGCTTTTTTTATCCCCTCCAACACTGAGTTCGAGGCCAAATTCCTGGTGAATGGAGCCAGGATGTTGGACTCCTGTTTTCAATCCAGCCTCTACTCATAGGACAGAGTCTCTATTCTAGGTTCAACAGCCTGAGAACAGAGTTCCTGATCATCTTCATTCGAGCTAGCTTTTAGGGCATAGGTTTCATACAGAAAGAGAGAAGCTGAGAAGATGAGAGACTACTGCCCATCCTAGTAGCTGGAGTAGTGGCTAAAAGATTTTGCCCAGAGAGGGAGGCAATCCATAAAAAACGAGAGCTCTAAAGCTCTCCATAAAAGAACTGACTTTATTTTAAACACAATGTGAAGAAGTTCAAGACTAAGGGTGCTCTTGAAAACAATGGAGATTTTGATGGTAAGTAAATAAGAAGAGACTGGTACCATCTCTTTATTAAAAGCAACAGACTAAACCATAGGTCAGCAAATTCACCACAGAGAACCATGGAAAGAGACAGCTAAGAAGAGTCTCCCCGGAGTCAGAACAAAACTCAAAGACTGGCCTTTAAGTACCCCTTCCTAAATTTAATTAGATCACACTATGGAGCAATTAATTCCACATGGTATTGTCAAAAACAATAGAGCAGTTAGTCAACTTCACTAGATATCAGGGAAATGGAAATCAAAACCACAATAAGATACCACCTCACACTTGTTAGAATGGCTATTATCAACAAGACAAGTAATAACAAGTGTTGGAGAGGTTGTGGAGAAAAAGGAACCCTCATACACTGCTGGAGGGAATGTAAATTGGTATAGACATTATGGAAAACAGTATAGAGATTCCTCAAAAAATTAAGCATAGAATTACCATATGACCCAGCAATCCCTCTTCTAGGTATATAACCCAAAAATTTGAAAACATTTATCTGTAAAGATATATGTACCCCTATGTTCATTGGGGTTGAGCATTATTCATGGTGGCTGAGACATGGAAACATCCAAAGTAGCCTTCATGATTTGATAAAGAAGATATGGTACATACTACATATAATGGAATGTTACTCAGCCATAAGAAAAGATGAAATACTGCCATTCGCGACAACATGAATGGATCTTGAGATTATCATGCTAAGTGAAGTAAGTCAGACAGAAAAAGTCAAGAACCATATGATTTCACTCACATATGGGATATAAAACTGAAAGCAACAAACAAACAAGACAAACAAAAACTCATAGACACAGACAAAAGTTTAGTGGTTACCAGAAAGGAAAGGGGCAGCAGGGGAGGCAGAAAAGGGTCAAATATATGGTAATGGAAGGAGATCTGACTTTGGGTGATGACAATGCAATATATAGATGATGGATTATAGAATTGTACACGTGAAACATATGTAATTTTATTAATGAATGTCACCCCAACAAATTAAATAAAAAATAAAATAAATAATTAATAATAATAAAAATAAATATAACAACTAAATAGAAGATCAGTGAGAAAATAGAAGACTTAAAACAACATTATAAATCAATTACACGTAACAAATGTCTATAAAACACTCAACCCCAAACAGCAGAATACATATTCTTCTCAAATGCATACAAAATACTTTCAGGATAGACAATATGCTAGGCCATAAAACAATGCTCAATAACTTTAAAAGCATTGAAATTGTACAGAGTATGTTCTCTGATTACAATGAAGTAAAATTAGAGATTAACAATAAAAAGACATTTGAAGAATTAACAAATATGTGGAAATTAAACAAGAAATTCTTACATAACCAAAAGTCAAAGAAATAAAAAAGTTAGAAAAGACTTTAAGATAAATGGAAATGAAAATATGCCAAAATTTGTTGGATACAGCTAAAGCAGTGCTTAGGGGTAAATTGATAGCTATAAGTACCTATAATTAAAAAAGGAAACATCTTAAATCAATAACCTAATTTTCCACCTTAAGGCACTAGAAAATGAAGACAAAACTAAACTGAAAGCAAGCAGAAAAGGATAGGTACTTAAGCAAAAATTAATAAAATAATAGATGAAATCAATAAAACCAAAAGTTGATTATTTTAAAAGATCAACAAAATTGACAAAACTTTAACAAGACTGATTAAGAGAAAATGAGACAAGATTCAAATTACTAAAATTAGGAGTGAAGGGGGGATGTTATAATATTATCAACCTTACAGAAATCAAAAGGATTTAAAGAAATGCTATGAATAATTGTATGTCAACAAATTAGATAACTTCAACAACAGACATATTTCGAGAAATACAAAATCTAACACAACAGACTCCAGAAGAACTAGAAAACCTTAATAGCCCTACAGCAGGTAAAGAGATTGAACTTAAAATTTAGAAATTTCCCACAGAGCCTTCTAGTCTCTAGTCTGACAGGTAAGAAGCATAGAGGTCTCCACTCGATCCTAACAAGTAAAAAGTTGGACAAACTGGAAAATCAAACAACTCTTCTTAGATCCATAAGAAAAGTGAGGTCCAGGGCAAACTGCTGCCTCCCCCCCCCCCCAAACTGAGAGATAGGCAAATCCAAAGAATCACAAGTTACTGGAGCAGAAACCTCCATAGGCACCGGTGCCAGGGTAAGGAAACTTGAACTATAATTGACAAATTGCTGGAGGCTGAGTATGGACAACCCTAAGAGATAAAAGCTCCATGGGACCCAGTTTTCAGAGGGTCCCAACATGTATATGAGTTTTACCTCTTGGAGCTCTACTAGGTTCTCAAATGAGTATCGGAGAAAAACCCCCTCATGCTTCTGGCAGGGGGAAGGGAAAAGAAATCATTTTGAAATACATGAGAGCATTCTATTCTGCTTAACAAGACTTGCCTTCAAGAGAAATGAGTTAACCAGAGCCTAACTTGCTGGGGTTTTATCAGGGTCTAACTGACCCGGGGGAAGGGAAATATCCAATTCCAGCCAGATCTAGATTTCCACATGGAAGGAGGGAAATACCCAACTCCAGCTCACTGTAGCCATTCTGTGCCACCTAAGGGGCAGGGGTACTGAGAAGCACTGTGAAGTTCAGAGTCCAGAGGCACTGGCTCATGAAAAGACAGAGACCTAATCATAGAGGAAGGAGAGGGAGAGATCTCAGCTGCATCCAACAAATTTTGGCATATTATATTTTCATTTCCATTTATCGTAAAGTCTTTTAAATAGTTTTGTGATTTCTTCTTTAACTTGGTTATTTAAGAATGTTTTGTTTAATTTCCACATATTTGTGAATTCTTCCCTCTCTCCTTCCATCTCCCATAAAACTCTTCCATTCCCCCTCCCCTACCTCACATTACTAAATGCCAATTTACAGCAGTTCCATCTACCCAGTACATCATATCCAACTGTAAAGAAAAAATTACAGGGAATACTAAAAGGCAAAAGATACAGTTTGAAGAGACAGAGTAAGCATCAGAACCAGACTCAATATGGCAAAAATACTGAAATTATCAGACCAGGAATTTCAAACACTATGATTAAAATGCTAAGGGTTCTAATAGATAAAGTAGACAGCATGCAAGAACACACAGGCAATTTAAGCAGAGAGATGGAAAAGCTTAAGAGAATAAAAAAGAAAGGCTAAAGATAAAACAACAACATTGTAATAGAAATGAAGAATGCCATTGATGGGCTTATTAATACACTGAACAGAGCTGAGGAAAGGCTCTCTGAGCTTGAGGATATCTCAATAAAAACTTCCAAAACTGAAAAGCAAAGAGAAAAAATGTGGGGGAAGAAAACGCAGAACAGAAAACCCAAGACCTATAGGCAACTACAAAGGTGCAACATACGTGTAACAGGAATTGACAGCCCTCATTTCCCACCACTTCTTACCCATGAGCCCCCCAACTGATCCCTGCAGAGATTGAGCTTGTTCCCACCACTGTCTCTTTTTGTGTGCTATTTGCTGCATTTTCCTCACTCCCTTTCATCCAATCCAAATTATTTCAGGGCTTAACCAAAGGCACTTGATTCCCCTGTTGCCGCAGACCACTCTGGTCTTGCTTCCCTCTGAACTCCTCTGACACCTCCCAGCTATGCCACATGTGCAAGACCACGGTTAGAACAGCCCGGGGCTGTGCATGTGGGTATTGAGGGGCCACCACATTTTATACCCTTGTTATCCCTGCATAGTGCAAACCATACCCTGGGGCAACTCTAGCTCTGCACAAACTCTGAACCTTCGTACCTGTTTTCCAGCCTTAGGTTGTGCATTATCTTCATCAAAAAAGTCAGTATCTTCTTCCTCTGCAAGTGGGGCCAACCACGTCCTATCCAGCCCAATATCTAAGTTATTTGGTGCAGAAGTTAGTATACGGAACTCCTCCCAGGTCTCTGGGCCTTTTTTCATCTCTGTGACCAGGGGAATGACGTCTTTGTTCTCTGCAGAAGAGCCTCCTGTCACCTCTTGTTGCTTTGGTAAGTTCTGCCTACTGCACCACTTGCGACAAAAGTGCCCAAGAGTGCATATCACAAAATGAAAAGCATGGCGGAACCGGTCCAGGGCTAACTGGACTTTGGTTTTCCTGACCTGTCCACCGTTTCCATCTCTCTCTTCTTTGCTGAAGGAATTGAGCAGCAAGGCAATGAATAGGTTGAGTACCTGGGGAAGGGCGCCAGGAGAATGGGAAATTTAGCAAAGGAAAGGATACAGTAGATTTCTGGAGCAACTTCTCCCCAAGACCCAAATCCAAGTCAAACAAGAATTCTATGTCCTTCTACCTCCCAAAAAAGTTCGTATGTAATATAAATAAAAGGAGAGAAGATTGAGGAGTAACAGAGATAGGAAGGTAAGACACAAAAAATTGAAGTTAAAGGGTACAAACAGACAAATCCAGTTTATCTGGCATATAAGCAACATGTAGTGGAGACTCTGGCCAGGGTAAGCAGAATGGTGTAACTATGTGGCAACATCAAAAGTATGTATTCCTCAGGAATCAGCCAGACTCATGAGCTTGGATTTTTGTTGGAATTGCCCACAGGGATATGCGTCTGATGTCTAAGACTACTGTGGGGTCTCTCCTGTTCCCATAATTTGAGAGATGGTGTATTTTGTGCAGGCTGTTTAGGTCCCACTGCCCAAACTGCAGTGAGTGATTGGGGCTGAGCCAGAGGGGTTTGAATCAAATTTCCAACTCTTCTGTTGAAGCACATATCACTTTATTTATTTATTTTTTTTGGAGTGAGAGTGTTGTTTATTATTGTTTGTGCAAACTTGGTAAAATGAACAAGAAAACCACTCTATCCTATTTTTATGATGATCGAAACAATTTAACTCTAATTTTTAAAAAAAATTTGTATGTCTAGGAATCACATGTTAAAAGTGAGTTTAGTGGGGAAAAAATGTGTTGTTTGGAAGGTTCAAACATTAGTCCTTCACTTAGGTTAAAAATAGACTAATGAGCTACATGGAGAATAGTTTTTTGTTTTTTTTAGATATAATTTTATTAGTTTCAGGTGCACAAGACAAAGCAAAACTTAGACGTTTATCATTTATATCCCTCACACTGTATGAATCCCCCTCCCCCCACCCACTATCCCTCTGACATCGCACACAGCCATTACATTTCCACTGTCTCTATTCCTAATGCTGTGCTCCGCTTCCTGTAACCATATCATATCACTTTAAATTCAATGGCTTCCTAGTTAGGATTTTTGCCTACACTTACATATCCCTAATTCATCATCTTTACCTCTTCAAACCTCTGCTTGTGGCTCTCACCAGCTCAAACATGTAAAGCCTTTGGGGAGAAGTGTCTTGTGGGTGTGTATGGGTGGAGTTGCTCTTCTTCAAGAAGATGAGAATCGCCAAGTCTGGATCTTTGCTCAAGCTCGCCTCTATCTGCTAAGTCCTCCTTGCCTCTTAAGTGTCATTGTCAAGTACTGTATCTTACACAAATCCTTTCTTAATGCTCCCTTCCCACTCCCGTTGATGATATCTTCTGAACTTTTGTATCATTTCTTGTCTATCTATCCCACTTATTAGGTACTTAGGATAAAACTACTGTGTGCGGATACCTAAGTAGATTTGCACCACAGCCCCAACTCGATTCTGAAGAATCTTGTGCTCAGGTGTCCTTGTTTGTCTCCTGTCTCTTCACACCCTCACAGGTGTACACCTAAACATCTGTCTCCAGCTGCAAGTAACAGGCTCAAGGCAGCTCACATAGTAAGAAAATGTAATGTAACCAGAAGTTTGAAAATAAAACAGGGAGCTAGTTATGACATAAACATAGATTTGTTTCACCTTTTCACTCTACCTTCCTCTGTTCTGGCTTTGTCTTAGACTGGTTCTTATATTTGCATCATGTTTGCAGTTTTACCAGGAGTCACAGTCATAAAACAGCCAGGAGCAAGTAAAAGGACCAATTTTTCCCCTCATGCCTTCTTTTTTTTCTTTCTTTAGAATAAGAAGCCTTCCTCAGTGGATATCCCTTTACATCTTATTGACCAAATTAACTAACACACCCCTACCTCAGCCAATCACTGGCAAAGAGAATATGATTATCTTAGAATAATTACCTGGAGTAGAATAGCTATTGGGGCATCAGTCAACATGAGCACTATGTGACAGAAAGGTTTTGTTTCATGCTTATCATACTTTCCTCAAACCACATTCAAATACAAATTATTAATATTATATTAATATTATATTAAACTATATGTACCATAAGAATTTCACTAGTGAAGTGCTGCAAAAGAAGTTAATACATTTGTTCAGTCCATGTATTTTGTTTTAAAAAAATCTAAGACACTCACCACAAGTTTTCCTATCACCATGATCAACAAAAAGACAACAATGCACAGTGGAATTTCAGCTGCTTGCATACATTCCCACATGTTTTCGATCCATTCCCCACAGAGGATGCGGAATACCACCAGAAAGGAGTGGTAGAAATCCCCCATGTGCCAGCGTCGTAAACATGGGAGGGCAGGGTCACAGGAATTTGTATTAGTCATTGTAGAATTGAATTTAGAGCCAAACAGCTGCATGCCAACTACAGAGAAAATAAAGACCACAATGGCTAGAACCACGGTCAGGTTTCCAAGGGCTCCCACGGAGTGGCCAATTATCTTAATCAGTGTGTTTAAAGTTGGCCAAGATTTGGCTAACTTGAAGACCCTCAGCTGTAGAAACAGACAATGAACAAAAATGGAAGAAAAGCCAGTTAAGGACAAGTTCTATCCGTTAAGCTATAAAACAAATGACATGTTCCCAAGTCACAGCATTTATGACTTTCAAAAATCTTTACAAAGCCAAATCCATCCTAAACATAGCCACCAGCTCCATGTCCCAATCTACCGTGTTTCCCAGAAAATAAGACTGGGTCTTATATTAATTTTTGCTCCAAAAGAAGCATTAGGGTGTATTTTCAGGGGATGTCTTATTTTTTCATGTACAACAATATACATTTATTCAAATACAGTCATGTCATCTTCTTCTGGAACATCGTCATAACGTACTAAATGCGTCTGTCTGGCTAACGATCTTAACCTGGGCTTATTTTGGGGGTAGGTCTTATTTTCCAGGAAAACCGTAATACTTACTTGTGTCTATTTTTTGTTTTTTAAGTGGAAATATTTTGTTCTAATTATTTTTAAATGATAAAGACTATGGGATTATGAAGATGGAATTGAGCATACATATTTATCATATAAAATATACAGCAGGGGTCAAAAACTCAGGGGTCAAAAACATCCCATGCCTGTTTTTGTACGGCCTGCGAGGTAAGAATGTTTTTCACATTTTTAAATGGTTGCAAAATCATCAAGAGAAAGATATTTTATTACACATGAAAATCATATGAAGTTCAAATTTCCACATTCATAAATTTTTACTGGAACACAGCCACACCTATTCTCAAATGTCTACGGCTACATTTGTGCTACAATGACAAAGCTGAATGGTTTTGACAGAGACCATTTGATCTGTAGGGCTGAAAATATTTACCTGCTGACCTTTTACAGAAATAGTTCACTAACTCCTGCATTATGTAACTTAGGTAAGAAGTTTGAATCTAAACTTTATGACCACGATGAGTGTCAGATGATGTTTTGTATCCAGAGGTGAAAAGGCAATCGGCTATTCAGGAGACACACACTTTTTTCCAAAGAGAAATTTTCTCATGAAAACTTACAGACATTTCAAGAGACAATAACCTTAGAGAAAATATAGCAACAAGTTTCATAGGTTATTTCTTATATTAACTTTCAATGCAAACCAATGGTTTAACTCCAAAGTACCATCCTGTTAAGTATCAACTATTTGGGGATGGAAATACTGCATGTAAATAAGTCTTTTGTCCCAAGAGAAGGACCACCACTGTCTATTTAGAGTGGAGCTGGAAGAAATTGCGAGTCTGTCTCCTATGTAGACAATGCCACAGAATTCCTCGCTTCAGCACGTGGCTATAATAAGCCCAAACAGCAATAAAATGAATGTAATTTTGCTCACTTGAGCACCAGTATAACTTTAGGAGAGCAGCCTAATAATGCCTGACTTTGAGTGGTATGCGCTCCTAACACATCCCAAGTGTCAAATGCACACTTAGGTAACTGAATCAAATGTCTTACTCTATAGGCTTAGAAATCCTATCCATGCCAAATTAATTTTTGAAAGAGGACAAAAGGCCACTTTTTGTGGTTTTCCAATTCCCCTCTCAGATGTGATTTGTCTATAGCTTTCTATTCCTATCTCTTGTGGGCTCGGTCGCATTCGACTTTGCCTCATGGTCATTTCTGGGCCTGTCTGGAGTCATCCCTGGACGACAGACTTCTTGAACACAGTGCTCTCCTCATCTCTGAGCTTCCCCTGTGTCAGCTTATAGCAGGTACTCTGCAAAGGTTGCCAGAATGCCTCCATGGTTACTGATGGAAGGCGAAGACTACAGAACAGAAACGTGGCACTGGCAGCAATGAGGACGGACTTGTGAGACAGCATCTGCCAGTAGCATCTGTCCCCTCCTGGGCTCTGTAGTCTAAGCCCCCTTGGTAAGCTCAGGGGTGAGGGTGCCTGGCTCAAAGCTCTATAGGGGAAGAAATCATTGGAGCAGTTGTACACAAAGGAAGGAGCAGCGTCCTGACAACGTAAGACACAATTTTACATCTGGTTGCGTAAAGGGTCATCGTGGCGGGGTGGGGGTTGGGGAGGGAGTAGGGGTTCTGCTAAGAGAAGACCCCTCTGGGCCTCCCAAGGGTATTAAAGACCTGGATGGGAGGAGGCATGCAGTTTTGGTTCTCAGGTTAAGGTAAAATGAGTTAAAGTTTAATCCAAAATAGCCACTGAACTCACTCGAGACTCTTTTCAATCCTGGCTGCTAAGTCATTCAGGAAAATAAGAAAGTAAGTGCCTTACCACTCTTAGGGAACGGAAAACTGTCACACTTTTGTTGCTCAGCAGCACATCTATAATACTGAGAAGAGCAACAATGCTATCAAAAATGTTCCAGCCTCGGCGAAAGTAGTAGTAGGGATCGAGCGCAATGATTTTTAGGCACATTTCTGCCATAAAAACGCTAGTGAAAACCTACAGGGAGACAAAGAAAAATGAGAAAAGGAAGGCACCTCTTTTTGGACATACACTTTTAAGAATGGTCCTAGGGAATTACAGAGGTTACAAAGAAATAAAATATACTCTCATGGCTGCACAATAACCCTAAAATCCACATAAAATAAAAAATCCATCCATCCATCCATATGTACCTACTGCCTGGAAATAATCTGCAATGCTAAAAATGATCATCTTTGCTAGTAGGACCATGGGAAATGAGTTTCTTCTTTGTATTTTCCCTTATTTTTAAACTTAAAAAAAGCATGTTATGCTTTTTAAATTGGAAACATAAAATAAAGCTTTATGAAGAAAGGGTTAGACATTCCAATAAGATTTGTAGTCCATTAACTCATTAGCTAATTAGGGTAGAACACGCAGCGCAGTGGGTAATTATTTGTTATTTCTGATATTTGGGAGACTAATTTTCCCTTGGGGAAAAAAATGCCTTCTGCAGGAACTACGCATTAAAGTGAACAGTTCTTGAAAAGTCTACTCTTCTAGCTTAGTTTGCCCAATTTAACTGGGACTAGATTCATCCAATAAGAAACAAATTGAAGCAGGCTCAAATCTGGAACCCTATCCCTGCCCACCTCTACCAGCTCCAGACACCCCCTTTGAGGAAAGTGAACCTCCCACAGGTGCCAGGCCTTGACTCGTCTTTCCAGGAGAATAACACCTAGTAACGACAGCCACATTACTTTGTGACAAATGATGTCATCAGGATCACCAGGGATCGTGGCACTCGTTACCACGGGCCTCTGGATAGAGTTAATGTTTTCTTAATTATCCCAAATAGCTGACCCTTTAAGATGTCTGGCTTCTGGCTTACCACTGGATGACACGTTAATCATCTACTGGAAGACTAGAAAGACAGCTTAACAGCCTAGACGGGCTGACACAGGGCCCATGGAAAATTACTAGGTAAAAGCAAAACCCTAACCATCATCTTTTCCCTCTACTCCACTTAAGGGGACCAAAGACCTGGTTAGGTTGGGCCACTCACGAAATGTTTCGGCTTTGAAAGAGTTAAATTCAAAGTTTGAAATATATTTTATATTTTAAAAAGCCTAAAGTTACCAAATTTCCTATAGACAACATTTGCTTGAAACTTGTGTCCATTTTGTGATGCTCCAAGGCCAAGAAGACAGTATTGATTATGATGCAGATGGTGATGGCCAGCTCAGTAAAGGGATCAGTCATCACGGTTCTCAGGACCTTCTTAAAGCATAGCCATCGGGGACTACAGTCCCACACGAGGTATTTGGATGCCAGGTTTCCCCCACATGAGAGGCAAGGCTCCTGGGATTTTTCTTGTTCTGGAGGAGAACGAAAGAGCAGTTGAGGAGTTATCTCTGAACCAGTCTGACCTCTCTCTGCCTGAATGCATTCCTTCCTCCCTCTTCCCCAGGGTCTCTTAAGATACAACATATCAGTCAAGAAGGGCACTGACTGGTGTAGCCAGAAAAGTTTCCCACATACAACTTTCATGTGGTAATAGTCAAGCACATGGAGACTTTATGCTTGCATTGAGCATCTGGGAACTGGCTGCACAGTTAGAGCTACAGGTGGGTAAGTAAATGTTCTCTCTCTCTGCCATGTGAATCCATGAGGGAGATAGACACAAGCCCAAATTATGCTCACTCAAGGCAGATGATGCTGACAGCTATAAACGGCCCCGGGAGCGATCAGGGCTCAGGGGAAGGAGATATATTCAGGCAGGGGCATCTACATGCACTGAAACAAACAGCATTCTGTCAGCTGGTTGAGTTCAGGCCATAAAGCAGCTACACTTCTGACTTCCATGGCACCATTTCAGGGACTCATGCTGTCCAAATGAGGTGATGCAATAGGCTCAAAAGTGCTAAGCAACCCATCTGACCCCATCCTTACAGGGACTTGAGTCCTGCCCTTGAATAGCACCCCTCCACCCGCCCCCTTTAGTTGGATCCCTGTTACCAACTGTTTATCAGGTCCAGATGGAGCCAGACTGTCTACACAGGTCTTCTACTGTCTATTCCAGATTCCTAAGTCTAACTTCAATGACAACTGCTACCTACTGAAAACTTCTGTCTTCCTTTTCTGACTCTCATTTTCACTGAGCTCTCCTATGACTGCCTGCCTAGTCATGAGGTTCTGTCTGCGCTCTTGGTCCCAAGACTAGCCAGTTCCCATACAACCCAAGTGCCAGCTCTGGGTGGGCCTACGGAAGACCCACTTCTTCCAAACCACTTTGTTCCATGTTCCAAAAAGGCACCGAAAAGTACTCTTTGTAAGAAGTACAGTGGGTTGCAGGGGTTTCTGTGGGGCTAAAGAGAGGGAGACTGGAAGGACATCATTGAAGTAGACTCTCCATGGGCTGGGAGGCAGAACTTACCCTGCATAGTGATGGTCAGGATGCTGACAGCACTCAGCGCCCTCTGCCTTTGGAAGGGGTCGCTATGCTCTTCACGGAGGTCAACTGACAGGTTCTGGGACAGCCGTTTGGTTTGCTCTAGGAGGCGTGGCTATGAAAGAAAACATGGTGGACCTTCTAAGGGAAGGAGCTCATTCTCCTCAAATCTTCACAAACTACTTTGTTTCGATGCCACATGCAGCACAGATGTTCAATATCTTGTGTAGGTTGAGTCATTTCAACATCATGGCATGACAAATTTTCAGTTTTCTTAGTTCATATTTAATAAATACAAGAAGTATGGGTTGGCCACTCATATTTCTTATGTATGCACATTTCTAGAGTCCTTCCTACAGAATTTTTTTTTTCTCTGTGATTGATTCATTATCAACAAAGAGAGAACAAAATTTTACAAAAACTAATGAGCAAAGGTTCAGGGTATGAAAGCAATAAAAAATCTAATTTGGAAACAATGTTTGTGAAAGGTGGAAGTGGGAGATAAATTTAGAAAGGTGGATTGGGGCCAGAAAGTGAAGTGTCTTGAACAGCTAGCTGCCTAAATAGATTTTGAAACAGTAACTGAAAAGAACAGCCAAAATAAATATCACAAAGTCTACATACTAAACCTCAAACACTCTCTCAGGCTGTTCCTAAGAACTTATTGACTCTACCTTACGTACAATTCTGAATTCTCTGGAGATTAAAGGACATAAACCTTCAGCTATCTGGGAAACTCAAGCATCCAACATGAGCTATTTTCCAAAAGTTCTGACCAACCAGGGCCCCAGAGGGAAATATCCTTTTGTGATAAGCTATTTTAAAGGCAGTGTGTGATCTTTCTATAACTATTTCTATTCTACTTAAAGGGAAAAGACACTTTATACTAGGTATGTCTGCGTCTTTGTGGAACAAGGAGAAATTTCCAAAATGTTAAAAATATGTATATATTTGCAGTCTCCTCAATGGACTGCTATGGTCTGACAGCAAAGAAGGCTCTAGAGCACCAGATGTTTCCATCACTGCAGCAGAGAATTGCTAACACTGGGATGTGAAGTCCATCCATCTACATCTGCAAAGGTCCCTCAATTCCCTTTCCCCACCCCATTCTCAGGTAGGCATACCCGCTACATCTTCCTCCTACATCAGGAAAGTGGCTCTAGCCATTACTCCTGGCCTCTGTCTTCAACGTTTTTCCTTCTTCTGACTTCTTTCTCCACAATTAAACATGTTTAAACATCTCCCACCGTAATGATAAGAAGAGCTTTTTTTCCTCCTACTGAGCATCTCACCCCACCCCCCATATCTCCATGTCTGCATAGCTTCATTTCTGCATAGCTTCATTTCTGCATGCCAACTGGCTGCTTGATATTCCTGCTTAGATGCCCATAGGTACCTCAAAACTGGCATGTCTAAAACTGAACTTGCCATCTTCCCCGTCCCCAGAACATCTGCTCCTGTCTCAGTAAATTACCCTTTATAAAGTCAGCCACCCAAGCTACCAACTGGGCATCATCCCCATCCTCTACATTTAGCCAATTGCCAAATTTTATCCACTGTAGATCACTGTAAGCTGTTAACCTCTCTTTAACCTCCCTGCCCCAACCATAGTGTAAGCCATTGTCATCTCTTACTTGGGTTACTGCAACAACTTCCTGATTGGTTGACTCCAGTCCTCTCTCTTCAATACACCCAGGATTTAAAAACATGTAAATCTGGGCATATCACCCTTTATCTTAAAGCTTTTCAATGATGCTTAACCCCTTGCTCTCAAAAGGTGAATTCCTTAGCTTGGTTTCAAGACTTTTTGTGATGGCCCCATCTTACCACCATAGCTTCTTGTTACCCCTCCAACTTCCTCTCTCTCTCTCTCTCTCTCTCTCTCTCTCCCCCCCCCCCCAGGGTCATATTCGCCTTCTCTCCTTTGCTTCCAGCCTTTGCCTTCACATGGTGTTCTCTCTAGCTGTCGTGCTCCCTTTTTTCTTTTGCCTATGAATTCATCCTTTAACCTTAGAACTGCTTCCCCTGGGAACTGTATTCTAATCTACGGCTCTCCCCGCAAACCCCACAAAATCTGGTTGGTTGTCTGAAGTGGACGCTGTTGTTGGCCCCATTCTATGTCCTTGGGTTTTACCCGAGGGTTTTCTCTGGTGACCCGAACCCCCTCTGCCCTAATGCCCAGGAAGTCAGAAGTAATACAGGAAAAATATTGTCTCCTGACCCCAGCAGTCTTTAACTAATGATGGACCAAAGTTGATATATAAATACTCTAGTGCCCACAGTCCAGGGAGGTTAAACACCAACTGGCTTGATCATGCACCCCTATTGGCCACCTTTTCTCTCATGCATCACTCTTTCCTCCCTTCTCAGTGCTTCCTGGGATCACTTTCTAAGTAATCTACTTGCACGCTAACATCTCAGCAAATGCTGTGGGAGAACTAAGACATTGCTCTGTTCTCCCACAGCAATATCATGTCAGTCATCACACTGAGTAGTAACTGACTCCTCATGAGTGTGTCATCAATTGTTTGTCTTATACATCTTGTGTATCCCCAGTACCTACCCCAGGGCTAAGCAGAGAGCAAACACTGTCAGACAGATAGATGTTTAAATGAATGTTTGTAAATAAATGGGTCACTGAATAGACACATGGAGGCAGGAAAGTATGTGCAAATGGATGAGTGGATAATGAGTAAATGAATGAATGAATCCTTTCAATTAGATTGATGACTTGACCTACCCCCCTGAACAGTGATATGGTATCATTAATTCCTTGGCCAATACTTACTTTTATTGGGGTATCTTCATCAGAATCTGGTACTGGGACCTGTTCTTTCCCAGACTCTCTGAAAAAAAAGGACTTCCTTTTCTTGGTACCAAATAATTTTCTCTTCTTTGGGGAAAAAGATGATGCTTCAAGGGAATTCAGCGAACTTCTGTCAATTCCCATGGCAACCAGAGCCTTAGAAAGTGAAAAAGGCAATTAATGAATGGATTGTACCTCCCTGTCAAACACTGCAAATGACCTTGACCTTAGTGAGCATTCTCTCCTTTTTTCCATTGTACCATGTACATCGCTCATCACCTATTTGGAATATGCTCGCTTTGTCATCATTTATCTGGGGAACAGGTTTCATTTGTCCACAAGAATGCAGCTCTAAAGGCAGGGAGCACACTCGTATCTCTGTATTACTAACCCTTACACAATATCCAGTATGTGTCAGGCACTGAATAAATGTTTGTGTCAGATGATGCAGGTAATAAGAACTTACAATGGACTCTCCCCCGACAAATCTCTGTGGAGGGTGAGAAAATGTATTCAACATGGTCCCTGCCCTGAAAAGCTTAGACTTGAATGGGAAAAATATAAAGATATCCTGGAGCAGAACCTCGATTTACGTGTGTGTGTGTGTGTGTGTGTGTGTGTGTGTTGTCTTCTAGCCAGCAATTTGGAATCTGTCTTAGAAGCCCAGGTTTCAGAAAGTCGAAGAGCAACAAAACTCAGAATTTCCTGTTCTCCACAGCCCTCTGCCTGGACATCTTAGGGAGACATAGCAGCAGAGCCAGTCTGCAAGGGGCTTAAATTTGAAGAAAAGCACCAGCAGAGCGAGTGCTGTGAGTAGGCGTCCTCCAGCAGCCTGAGCCTCAGCAGTGCCTCATGGCCTCAGCAGTGCCTCATGGCCTCAGCAGTGCCTCATGGCCTCAGCAGTGCCTCATGGCCCCAGGAGTGCCTCATGGCCCCAGCAGTGCCTCATGGCCCCAGCAGTGCCTCATGGCCCCAGCAGTGCCTCATGGCCTCAGCAGTGCCTCATGGCCCCAGCAGTGCCTCATGGCCTCAGCAGTGCCTCATGGCCCCAGCAGTGCCTCATGGCCCCAGGAGTGCCTCATGGCCCCAGCAGTGCCTCATGGCCCCAGGAGTGCCTCATGGCCTCAGCAGTGCCTCATGGCCCCAGCAGTGCCTCATGGCCCCAGCAGTGCCTCATGGCCTCAGCAGTGCCTCATGGCCCCAGGAGTGCCTCATGGCCTCAGCAGTGCCTCATGGCCCCAGCAGTGCCTCATGGCCCCAGGAGTGCCTCATGGCCCCAGCAGTGCCTCATGGCCCCAGGAGTGCCTCATGGCCTCAGCAGTGCCTCATGGCCCCAGCAGTGCCTCATGGCCCCAGGAGTGCCTCATGGCCTCAGCAGTGCCTCATGGCCCCAGCAGTGCCTCATGGCCTCAGCAGTGCCTCATGGCCCCAGCAGTGCCTCATGGCCTCAGCAGTGCCTCATGGCCTCAGCAGTGCCTCATGGCCCCAGCAGTGCCTCATGGCCCCAGGAGTGCCTCATGGCCTCAGCAGTGCCTCATGGCCTCAGCAGTGCCTCATGGCCCCAGCAGTGCCTCATGGCCTCAGCAGTGCCTCATGGCCTCAGCAGTGCCCCTAAGCAGAGCCCACTGTCTGACGCCACCAGCCCATACCTCCTTCTCCTCCTTTAACAGCTGCTGGGCTTCCTGGAACATCTTCTCTTTGGCCTCCGTTTCTGCAGCTACGTTCCTGTTCTGCTCCTCGTAAGCCATAGTGACCACGGCCAGGGTTAAGTTAACCAGGTAGAAAGAGCCCAGGAAGATGACCACCACAAAGAAGAAGACGGCGAAGGGGCCCGAGGTGCGCAAGGTCTGCAAGGGACAGAGCACAGGCCTCAGAGGCCTTCTTCCACGGAGGGCCGAGCGCCATTTCAAGCAGAAATGGTACAGTACTGGTTGGCTCAGCTGCCTACAGCATCATCCACCGCCTTCCCAGTCACCCAGGGACTCGGGATGCGTCTCTCGGGGAGGATATGCCACCTATACGTTCCCATGGAAGTCTCGGTGACTTTACTATGATTTTCTCCAGAGCATTTGCATTTTAAAATTAAAAGGGCAAGAGTTATAGCAATGCCTCATGAAAACTAAAGTGCTCGTGGTGAGACTTCAGATGTTTCTAACAGAATTTCTGAAGCAGAATTTGACAGCATGACTGTTAAGAATGAGGAATAAATGACAAAGGTGGAGAACAGATGGTAGGTGATAAATAAATAATAGCTAGGTGTGTGGGGGGTGGGGGGCGGGTAGGTAATAAGCGAAGAAGATGACCTGTCGATAAAGCTTCTCCCAGGAATCTTGGGTCATAAGCCGGAACATGGCAAGAAAAGACCAGCCAAAATTGTCAAAATTTGTATAGCCATAGTCAGGGTTGATTTTGGTGTGGTTGCATGTTGATGTGTTAAGACAGGCACTAGATATGGGAAACAAGGGAACAGAGAAAGAATAACATTCCATACAGCCCAGCTTCCATTTTCCCCCTCACGGCACTGGTTCTTCCAAGGGCCACGTTCTCACACCCCAACGTTCCGGGTGAAGAGAGTATTTGTAGGGTGGCCACCCCCCGTCTGCCAAGCCACCCAGCCTATACCTTAATGTGGGCACCCACTGACTCTTTCCAAATTGATCGATTAGTAATTTCATATTTTCAGTTTTTCATTGAAAAATTAAGTGCAGTGACATAGTCAACAATAAACAGTAGAAAAGGGCATCCAGTCTCCCTCTCTCCCACTTCCTAGAAGCAGCAGCTGAAGTTACTTTTGTAACTTTCCAGAAGTCTCCTATGAATATAGAAGCACAGATCTACATCAAAAACATGGTCTATAATACAGAAATGGGAGAATTCTTTAAACCCTGTCGTGCACCTTGCTCTTTTCTCGGAACAATACAGCTTAAAGGTTTTTCCTTATCAGCATACAGGGAGACAGCGCCTTTCTTTTCATGTCTTACAGTCCTATCATTTCTCTAACTGCTTTGCAAATAATGAATATTTACATTTCAGTTGTTAACAGTCATTTGGCTTTACAAACAGTTGGGTTTTATTCTACAAACTATGGGCATCTTGCACACAAGGCTTTGTCCATATCACCAAAGCACAAAGCATCAAGTGTATCTATATGGTATACTAAGCATATGTACCTTCATAATTTTTAATAGAAAATGTTTATCAAAGTAATACCTGGGTGTGATTTTAAAATCCCATGGCAATGAACACCACTCCATCACTTTTTAACCATCATTTACACATCCCCAATGCAGTAACTTTTAACTCGTTTGCATCCACATCACTAAACATAACGCTTATACTGATATTTGATTGATCAATTTTAGTCCTTGTTGATTAATGCCCTGCCATGGTAGTGAATCCCATCCCACTGCATCACACTTACATCATTCTTCATAGAGAAGTACTGTGGTCTGTATTGATGGCTCTTCTGGGTCGAATACATTTTTTCTTGGTGCTTATGTATTGTTCTTTCCAAGTTTTTTTACTCCCTCATTTTTCTGGAGCAAATCTCAAATAGCTTCTTCAGAAGATTGGGTGGTCTTTGCCTATATGAATATAATTTTATTCTACCTTCACAGTTGATTGATAGTTTGTCCAGAAATAGATTTCTGGATTGAAAACCATTTTTCCTTAAAAATATGAAGACACTGCTCAGCTATTGTCCTGTGTTGCTGGTGGGAATTCTGATGCCGCGTTGATTTTGGTTCCTTTGTGGATGACCTGCTCTTTCTCTTTGGTTTTAAGTTCTTTTCCCCCAAAGGTTCTGAAATGGCGTGATCCTGCACTTGACATGGTCCCTTTTCATTCATTGTGTTGAGCAGTTTATGGGACTCTAAGGGTCTCACATCCTTAATCCCAGGGAAATTCTCTGTGTTATTTCTTTGCTAATTTCTTCCCTTTTGTTTTCTCTGTGCTTTATTTCTAGAATTCTTACTTCATCAACAGTTGGAACTTCTGGCTTGATATCTATTCTCACATTTTCTGTCTCTGTCTTTGGTTGCTATTTTCTGGGCTATTTCCTGAAGTTTATCTTTTAATTCTACTATTGGTTTTTTTGTAATCATGCTGCCAAAAAAGATCTTCCTTGTTCTTTGTTCTTTGACAGTTCCTTTTTCAAAACAAGCTATTTTTATTTTTATGTATACAATATCTCTTTAAATTTCACCACGGACCCTATTTAAAGTTTTAAAAGCCCTTGGTTCATGTTTTGTCCATAGTCATTTTGTCCACGTCTGTCCCCTCCAAATCGTATGTTGAAATCATAACCCCTAACGTGATGGTATTAAGATGTGGGACCTTTGGGAGGTGACTAGGTCACGAGGGTGGAGCATTTATAAAAGAGACCCGAAGAGAGCCCTTAGCCCTCTTTCCATGGTGTGAGGATACAAGCAGAAGACAGCCGTCTACCACATGGCAGAGGCCCCTCACTAGAACCCAACCATACTGGTGCCCTGATCTTAGACTTCAGTCTCCAGAACTGTGAGGAATGAATGTGTTGTTTATAAGCCACCCAGTCTGTGGGATTTTGTTATAGCAGCCGGAACTAAGACAAGGATTACTTTTTCTGTTTCTTTATCTTGGCATCCTTTATGCCAAAGGCTTTCTTCAGTTGCCTGGGAAGCCTGGGCTTTCAGTCACATTTAATCAGAGGTCCTAACAAGCTGACTGGGCAGAGTGGGATTTGGTCAGTGGTAGGTTTTTGCTTTACAAAGACTCAGAAGGAGGACATCCCACTAGACCTCGATGAAATTGTGTGATGTTTCAGTTCCCTTATCTTCCAGGAACTTATTGGGGTTGAATCTACCACCATACTTCATTTCCCTCATTCTCTGGTCACCATTCAAAATAAGCTTATTTTGCCCAATCTCCCATCTGGATATGCTTTCCCATCAACCCATGCAGGAGATTAAGTCTCTTCTCCAGTGTTCCCATCTCAGGCATCACCAGTCCTCACACCAGAAACAAGAGGAACACCTATAATAGTTTTCTGTCCTCTGCACTTCCCACCGCTACCTTACGTGGGCACGTGCGTACATATATACACGCCAACACTCCTCTCTAATTCACGAGTCTTGTTCTTTCCGTTTGCTCAATATCTTTGGAATTCATCCATCCACTTCTTTTCATCTCCACTGGACAGCTTCATGACTCTTCTCTGTGCTAACATAGGCTCCTAACTGTCGGCCTCGTCTACTCTATCCTTGAATTCTACTCATACTGTGTTCCCCCAAAAATAAGACGTAGCTGGACAATCAGCTCTAATGTGTCTTTTGGAGCAAAAATTAATATAAGACCAGGTCTTATACAATATAATGTAATGTAATATAATATAATATAATATAGCATAACATAACATAACATAATATAATATAGCATAACATAACATAACATAACATAACATAATATAATACCGGGTCTTATATTAATTTTTGCTCCAAAAGATGCTTTAGAGCTGATTGTCCGGCTAGGTCTTATTTTCGGGGAAACACAGTAGCAGCCATAGTGACTTTTAAAAATATCTAATCTGCTCAAGTTTTGTGTCCTTTGTGATCGAGGTCAAAATCCTTGGCACTGATGGACTACTAAGTCCTGCATGGTTGGTTCCTGTCTCCTGCCCGTCTGCGTAACAAGCTGCTGGGCTTCTTACCATCCCCAACACGACCCGAGGCCTTTGCCTTTGCTGTCTCTACTGGATGGTATTATTTTCTCAATCTCCTCACCTACCCGAGTTTTCCACTCATGCTTCAGATCCACATTGTAGTGACCGGTTCGTTAGTCCTCAGGGAAGGAGAAAGTGAGCAAAGATTGAAAACCAGGCCCAGGCCCTGAACACAACACAGCCTGTCTGGGAAAGTGACCTTGGATCTGCCCTCTCTTTGAAAACTGCCATGTTATGATCAGTGTGGAAGGACGCTGGAGTTGGTTTACTATAAAACTCCTGAGCTTTGAGACTATACCTACACTGAGAGAAATGTGACTGTGACAGAAGCTTAGAGAAACAAGGACACTAAAAAGACCAGTTGGAAACTAAGGCTGCTGCTTCTGTGTTTCTAGGTGGCCCACCCCATCTTGGATTTTACCTACAGTAACCACACCTGCCTTGCGTGGATGAGGAGTCAAAGAAGCACTGTATGTGACAGCTGTTGAGTAACCGTGGGTGCAGTATGTCTTGTTAAAAATCACTCTAGAGATCTCAGTAAACCTTGTATGAGGTTAAAGCCTATTATATCTTGTGAGTTTGATCTAATCTGAACCTGTGGCCACCATAAGTGGCATTAGAGAAGCCTTCCCTAATTTTACAGAGTTACAACCCCTGGTATCTCTCTCAGTATCTGCACATCTCTTATAACACTCATCACACTTTCAAAGATTTACTCTATATCTCTCTTCCCTGCGAACTGTCATCTCAAGAAGGCAGAGCTCCCTTGTTCACACTTGGTTCCTTGGGCCTCACACAGAGCTTGGCACACTGTAGCCCTTGGTGCCTACTTGTTATTGAGGAATGACTGTAGTCTGTTTCATCACAGTGCTTAGCATATTACCTTAATTTGAAATACACTCAATAAATCTTCACTGAATTGAGTCTCTCACCACAGAGAACACTGGTATGCTTGATGAAGGAAGGGCATCCCCAAAGGTCCAGAGAGTTACCAGTTGTTGGGATGAATGTGGAAGCACCCACATACAACTGTGTGCCTAGTGAGAGGCAGTCGTAGGCAACAGATCAGCAAACAGAAGAAGCACGCTCAGATGGCTTTGCCCCAGGGTGAGGCGCTGGACAGGAAACAAGAACTTCATGGGCTCTCAATCAGAGTATCCTTTCTTACCTTTGAAAGTCTTGAATAGCCACTCTATCGAGTCAAAATTTCACATTTTCAGTAGGTTTCTGATAAGTTACAAATTCAACATAATTTGGGGGAGAAAGCTGCTCTAAACATTTGGAAATAATTTTTAATTTAATAACGCATGTCTAAACTTGCTTAGACACATGAAATAATCAGTACTGTTTGATAACTACCATCACTGCTTCCACAAGTCATTAGAGACTGTTGGCCACGTCACTTTGAAAGGCCTAGAGTTGCTCTGCTTGGGAGACAAATGGAGAGCATCAGCTCCTTACCTTGTACCCAACCAGGTGCCACAGAGTCTGAATTCAGTGGAACTTTTCTTTTCAAAACAATAGTCTGAGAAGAAAAGAATCATAAATTCAGATAAAAAACAAACCACTGAAATGAAGGAGAATAGCAAATATGTCAGATGGCGCAGAACCCTCTAAAATGCTCAATGTGGGTGTCCAGAGAGGAAGCAGAGCCTACACCATCCGAAGGAGCAAAGAAAAGGAGGGAAAGGAAAAAGAAAAAGGAGGAAGAGGAGGAGGAGGAGGAGGAGGAGGAAGCAGTGACACCGCCACCATTTTGCCTCTCAGTGCAGAAAACTGAACTACTGTCCACCTCCCAGAGAAGACAGACACGGGCTCAGCCCACGAGCAGCTCATAAACCAAGACAGACACGGGGAAAGTGTAGCCACGTGAGATTCAGGACACATGCAACTGGCCTAGGGTCAACCTTAGTGTGGAGAGGGTGCAGTGTAGAAAGAAGTGATTTCATTGGAGAAAATACTGGGGTTGGGGGCTGGGAAGCTGCTGGTTCCCTTTGGCCAAAATCCAGGCATTCAGAAGACTTTTGCAAAAAAAAAGAAGTGGACAGAAATCTAGGTGGGAAAGGAGGGGAGCTAACACTGTTCTCGCAGATGTGACCCAAAGAATGAGGCAGGTCTCTAGGACATGCACCTGCCTGCATGAGAACTTTGGAAGGATGAAGTCATCTCTTGCTCCTAAAAGACTCTGTAATGCAGGTTGTAGATAGTACAAGAGGGGATAAAACCAAGTGAACCACGCACAAACCAAGGAATAAAAGGTGGGATATTTACCGTCAAATTTACTGTGATTCTTACAGCTCTCCTGGACACATATCTGGTTTAGATTTCCCATGAAGAGCTGCTGACCTACCAGGGCGAAGATGCTGAGGCAAAAGAGAGTCAGGATCATCACGTCGACAAGCTTCTTCACGGAGCGCAGCAAAGCCCCCACAATGACCTTCAGACCTGAGGAGGAGGACAGGTGTGGGGAGAAGCGCCCGCTCACACACACCGGACACAGGCAGCGGGCAGATCCAGGAGGGAGCCGCCAGCGCCTCGGAAGCTGTCCTAGTGCAGCTTGGAGTTGGAAACTGGCCTGGCCTAGGATTCTGATGCGTGAGTTCTAGTTCCAACTCTGTACCTCACAAGTTGTGCATCACCAACGTGGTCCACCTGTCTAGGACTCGGCTTCCTCACCCCTGCCCTGTGTCTGCCGGAGGGTTGCTCTGAAGAGCAAATGAGAAGACTCTGAGCAGAAGTCTTCATGAGTAATTTGATGACAGCCGTGCAGGCACCTCCACAGCTGGGGGTCACGTGTGTCACTAAAGCCAGAGGGAGGCCACCCCAGAAGAGGAGTCAGACCTACATTTCACATTCAGTAGTCACTACCTTCTACAAGGTACATGAAGTGTCATGAAATATAGCTAAATTGGGGGACAGGAAGCTGGAAGGAGGAGCTTTGTCTGGACTCAAATAATGAGGATGTCCACGAGTAACAACAGGGATTTTTTTTCATTCATTCAAGAAATATTTACTAAGTACCTACTGTGTCCATGGCAGGCTACCAAAGTTACAAAATAAGAAGAACATAATTTTGTGGTATGCTGGCAAATATTTAAAATCAGCTGTGTGTGGGGGAGGGGTTGGTGAGGGTGCAGGAAAGTCTTCATCTGTAGCATTTACAGATTTCCTTGTTTGCTGAATTCTGTAGTGTAGATTCCTCTTCTCCTTCCATACACTCATATCCCCCAGTTGGTTTCAAGCTACCAACATGACGTTGCTGGATGCAGAGTTGGGAAAAGATATGCACCGTCTGCTGGGGATGCCCCAGCACGACACTGAGTCATGGGCTGAACTCTCAACACAGCTGGAGAGATAAACAACCAGATGTGAACTGCAATGTGTGGGATGACACTAAGAGACACAGTTGCCATTGATTGGTGTAAACTGTGATGAGTAGACTTGAGAATACAAGGCAGCAGGAGCCCTCAGGGGATGACCTTCCCACAAAGTGTGGTGCCACATGGGGAGGAGGCCAAGCTATGTCCCCCTTTACTATGTCCCCAATTGCAACCAAACAAGAAATTACTACAATCTTGTCCAAGCCCGAGTTTAATCTATAAGAGGCTGAGTCTTCTCCAAAGAGATTTGAATGAGGGAAGATGGTTATGATTCCTAAACAAGGTTTACATAGTTCCTAAAAGATTGTACCTCACACCCTTACTTCCACAAGGCATCCAGGGATCTCACGTGTTCATGAGTCAAAAGGGAGACTATGTTTATCTACTTGGAGATAAAGAAGGGGATAGGAAAGCTACTAAGTGGCGGCCTGAATGTACATTTTACATGCATGAAAATACAAGGTACTCAGTTCATGCAGAAAGCCCCTAAATGCACTGGGAAACCAAGGTCCACCTTGTAAAAAAGGAAGAGGAGGAGGAGGAGGGACAAATTCTACGTAAGTGTCCGCTGACTGCCAGTTTTTTGTTTTTTTTTTATCACAATGCAGTTGTTATTCTGGAGTTTCAAAATAACCCAACTGCTCTGTTTGAAAAGAGCCAAATTGCCTGTACTTTTGGTATTGGAGCTAAGCCGTTGATAGAAGAGACTAAAAGGGAAGGGAAGAGGGAAAGGACATCAGAGAGACTTTTTAATAAAGATGTTTTTTGGAAAGGAAAGAGAGGAAAGGGGAAGAAAAGGAGAAGAGTGTGCCATAATAACCTCGCTTTTTTTACAAACTGGAATCCATATTCACAACCCAACCTTGACTTCATCTTGATTCACAGAGCACCTTCCTTACCGGGCTTCAGGAGATCACTTTTGTCTTCCCTCCTACTTAACGGGTGGCTCCTGCTCACCTCCTTGCCTAGTTTCTCCCCTTCTCCCCTACTTTTTAAGGTTGTAGTGTCCCAGGACTCAGACCTTTGCGCTCTTCCATTCTCCATCTACGCTCACTCTTTGGTGATCTTATCAGATATTATGGCTCTAAATATGTCTAGGTTCATAATTTCCAAAATTACATCTCCAGCCCAGATTGCTGCCCAGAACTCCAGACTCATATACAATTGCCCGCTTGAAACTTTCACTTGGATGTCTCACAGCCATCTCACATAGGACGCGTCCAATGCTGACTCCTAATCTGACCTCCAAGACCTGTTCTTCTCACAACCTTGCCTGTCTCAGCCAACGACAACTCCGTCTTTCCAGTCATTCAGGCCAAAAACCTCGACTCATCCTTGACTCTCTGCTTTAGCTCACACCAGCATATAATCGACCTATCAGGAAATCCTACTGTTTCTACCTTCAAATTTATACAGAATCTGACCACTGTCCACCAACGCCTCTGGCACCATCTGATCTGAGAGTACCACCATCTCTTGCTTGGATTACAGCAGTGGCCTCTTGTGTCAGTTTAGGCTGAGAAGCAGATACTCTGGGACAATATGTGCAAGAGATCTGTTGAGTGGAATGCCTGTGAAGAACAAGGGGGAAGGAGGAGAGCTGGCAGAGAGCTTCAGACTGTGACACAGGGCTGACACCTGGGAAAGCAGAGCAGGAAGGAAACAGGATTGGACAGGAAGAGCCTCAGACTGGAGTGCTGCTGTGACAGTCTCAACTAGGTTGCTGGGGAGCCCCTGAGTCAAAGTGCCCCAATAGAGGAGTCTCATAGCCTTCAAGAACAGTGTCCCCAACATGTAGAGAAAGTATGATCTTGGCATGAACATGAATGCAGTGGGGAATCCAGAGAGGTGGCAGCTGGGGCCGTTAGTCAACTATGTTCCCAGCAGCAGGAGATCTGAGCGGCATATTTCCATGGTGCCCACCATACCTCCTGTCTGGGCTTCCTGCTTCTACCTTTGCTCCCCCACATTCTAGTCCCCACATAACAGCCAGAGTAATCCCTTCAAAACCTAAGTCAGATCATGTAACGCCTCTTCCGTAAGACCTTACATGGCTCTCATTTCTCTAAGAGCAAAGCCCAAGCCCTCCCAGCTTACAAGCCTCCCTTTCACCCATGTGGTCCCACCTCCACCACCTGGCTCCTCACTCGGTCTGCTCCAGCCTCATCTGTATCCTTTGTATTCCTCAGTCTTTAGAGTGACTGTTTCCTATTCTCAGCACACTCTTTACCATATATTTGCTTGTGAAACTATCAGCGCCTTCAAATCTGCTCACATCTGACCTTCTTAATGATACCCATCCTGACCACGCTATTGAAAATTGCGACTTGCTTCCTTAATCCCTATGACTTCCAGTAGCCTTCACGTTGTTTATTTTTCCTTTTTATTTTTCCGTGGCACATATCACTTTCTAACATGACAGATAATTTACTTACTTATGATAACTATTACCCGCACCCCCATCTAGAATGTAAAGTCCATGAGGGCAGGGCTGTTTGTCTGTTTGCTCACTGATATATCCCAAGCAGCTAGCACGGAGCCTGGACAATACATATTTGTTGAACGATCAAATGAAAAGTAAAAGCAGTTTGTATTTTTTGCTTTTGGTTTACATGACACGTAGAGACATTTTAAATATAAAAGAACATTCTCTCCCACTAAGAGCCAACGTTGAAAGTTAGAGTGACTTACCTGAAATGACTGAAATGGCTTTCAAAGCTCTGAACACTCGAAAAGTACGTAGGGAGGACAGACTGATGCTGTTGCCTCTGACATTTGGTAAATAGTAGACAAACCTACAAAACAAGGCACAGGGAAGCCTGGGCTCGCTCAATCCTGCAGCTGCATTGCACACGTCCATAAAGGCACAAGTAAGCACAGCCTGGGCCCTGGGCCCCCCCAGGTGAAATCGAGGGCCTCACCTCCCCAGGCCCACCTTCCTCTCAAGGTCTCAGAATATCATTCGCTATTGCTACGGACCATAGATTGCACAGGAGGCTGTTCTCAACTAATCTTTATATTTAGACAAAGGTGAGGATTCCTTGAACTAATCCATGTAGTTGGGGCTACCTCCAATAATATAAATCAATGGAAACATTTATTGCCTGGCTACCACGTTCCAGGCCTCAGTGACCTTCCCGAAGGTCTCACTATGTGGCCAAACCCAGAAGGGACCCAGGCAGTCTGATGCCAGGGCCCACCCCCTTCAGCACTGCACTACACCGCCTTTCAATAACCAACAGCACCCAACGGTTGAACTTCAAATGTACAGCTGTGAAATTAATAGCAGCTGCTATCTACCTCAAAGGGTTATGGATATTACATAGGAAAATATCTGCACGTGCTTAAAATAATGGCTGGCACACATTAAGTAATGTTAGGTTTCTTATTACTGTGCTGACAATTGTTCTTTTTGCTTTTTGTTTTGCTGACTCTGTCTCATCATGCGGATACCAAATCGATGTCCTTTCCTTTAGGAAGAACTTCAATTCTCACCTCATGTTATATACACTGTACACAATAAGGAACTCAAAATGTCCCACAGATTTAAACATAGGAGCCCAAACAATCAAACTTCTGAAGACCACATGAGAGAAATTCTTTGTAACCTTGTAGTAGCTAAAGGTTCTTTAGTCTCCTTGGTTCCTCTTACGTGCTCTGACAGTCCGATACATGCTCCTACCCTAGCACGCACCCTACTGGACTGTAATGGTCATTAATTGTTTCTGTTTTTGTCCGGACTGTGACCTTAAAGAGGGTGAGAATGATGTCTGTTTGTTTGTTTTTGTTTTGTTTTGTTTTTTCATAATCACAACCCCTGTATCTTGCACAGAACCTGGCTCAAAATAAACCAGTGTTTAGTGAGTGAATGCTGAAAGAATGAGAGCATGAGAGAATGAAAAATGAATTTGTGCATAGAAGCCTCTGATCAATTAGCTGTACGGTGCTGTTCAGGGCCAACCAAAACTGTACTCAGAGTTCTAGGCATTATCAGGCCACACTCAGCCACTCCAGTGGACTCAGAGCCCTGATGTAAGACAAGGGGCTTCTTTCCCACCCCAAGTCTCTTTAATAAAAACCTTTAATAGTCTTACGCTGTTGCAATGACAACGGAGTCCAGCCAGTTCCATGGATCTCGAAGAAAAGAAAACTCATCCAGAATAAAACCTCTTGCCAATATTTTTATCAGAGCTTCAAAAATATAAATCCCAGTGAAGACATACCTACAAAGCAAATCATTCAGAACAAAAGGAACATGATAAATTATATGAAAAGCAGAGAGCCCACCTGTCGTATCTGGCCTTGATATGGTCTTACCCATTATGATGTAACATCGAACATTCTGGTCTTCAGTAAACCAGAGTTCAGAAAAGCAAGCTCTTCTAACAAATTCTGAAAACAGAGCCATGGATAAAATTGTACAACTGCTTTTCAGTGGCTGGCTTTCACAGCCATATTTGTGACGGAAGTTTCAGCCCACGTGGATCCCTAGGACTGGGGATTGTAGTTTGTCACTGCTTTTCTAGAATTGTTACTCTGATGTACAGAAGGGGATGACAGCAAAGGAACACAGAGAGTAAATGACAAGGCTAAAAACTGGATCTTTCCACATCTCATGTTCACAGATTGGAAAACAATATTGCTAAGATGTTCATACTACTCAAAGTGATCTACGGATTCAAAACAATCTCTATCAAAATCTCAATGACACTTTTTGCGGAAACAAAAAAAATCCAATCTGAAATTCATATGGAATTTCAAGAGACCACAAACAGCCAAAACAATCTTGAAAAAGAACACCATTGGAGGTCTCACACTTTCTTATATTAAACTTATCACAAAGCTAATGCAATCAAAACAATTTAGTACTGGCATAAAAACAAACATATAGTTCTATTCTATACTAGAATAGAACAGAAAGCCCAGAAATAAGCCCTCACATACAGTCAAATGATTTTCAACAAGGATGCCAAGACTCAATAGAAAAAGGACAGTCTTTTCAACAAATCGTGTTAGAAAAGCTCAATATCCACATGCAAAAGGATGAAATTAGACCCTTACCTCATATCATGTAAAAAAATTAACTCAAAATGGATTAAAGAGCTAAATGTAAGACCAGAAACTATAAAACTCCTAGAAGAAAATATTTTCAAATCATATACCTGATGAGAGGTTAATATTCAGATTATATTAAAGAACTCCTATGACTCAAAACAAAAAATCAAATAATCCAATTTAAAAGTGGTCAAACTACTTGAATAGACATTTCTCCAAAGATGATATACAAATGTACAACAAGTATATGAAAAGATACTCCATATCACTAATCATCAGGGAAATGCAAATCAAAGTCACATAGAGCTATCCCCTTACATTCATTGGGATGGTTACTATCAAAAAAACAAAAAAATAGCAAGTATTGGCGAGGATATGGAGAAATTGGAACCCTTGTGCACCACTGGTGTGATTGTAAATTGGTACAACCACCATGGAAAACAGTATGGAAATGCTTCAAAAAATTAAAAATAGAATTACCATATGATCCAGGAATCCCCCTTCTAGGTATATACACAGAAAAATCAAAAGCAAGGTCTCAAAGAGCTAATTGCATACACAGGTTTATAGCAGTGCTATTCACAATAGCCAAAAGGTGGGAGCAACCCAAATGTTCATTGATGGATGAATAGATCAATAAAATGTGGTACACACAATGGAATATTATTCAGCCTTAAAAAGGAAGGAAACCCTGTCACATACTACAACGTAAATGAACATTGAAGTCATTATGCTAAGGGAAATAAATCAGTTACAAAAAGACAAATGCTGTATGATTCCACTTATATGAAGCACGTAGAGTAGTCAAATTACATGGAGATAGAAAGTGGAATGGTGGTTGCCAGGGAATGAAGGGGAGGGCAGGATGTTACTGTATAACAGGTACAGAGTTTCAGTTTTACAAGACGAAAAGTGTTCTGGATGTGAATGGTGGTAGTGGTTTCACAACAATGTGAATGTACTGAATGCCACTGAACTGTACCCTTAAAAATGGTTAAGATGATAAATTTTATATAATGTACATTTTACCACAATTTAAAAAAAAAAAATTTCCATTTTCTTCCCTGAGTCCTTCATCATGTCTGTCCTTTATTTCCCTTCTTCCCCTTCCTCCTCCTCCAAACAAAACAAAACACCATACCCTATCTCTCTTGTTATAATCCCAAATTGTCAGAAATTCTAGATCTGCACGCGTGCCCATGCACGCACGCACACGTTCCACTTTGGGGACCAAAACAATCAAGTCAAACAATCTGTTAGTTCAGAGTAAAAAAAGCGGACCTTTTCTGATAGAATATCCAGCCATTGTTAGCCCTCAAAGCTAAAGAACTAAGGTCTTGAGAACTTGAAAAATCCCAAAGCAGCCACGTCTAAGAGAAGAAAGGGCCATGACGCTGCCCAGGCAAGAGCTTCTCTCTAGTTCAGCCTTTTTCTAACCTGACCACCTTTTAGGTGACAGATGAACTCAGCAGATTAGTTAATGTCTGCTCTGAAATGCCACTTTTTAAACTCAGGCAAAATTTATAACGTTGCTGGTATTTGGGGAAAAGGCTGCAATTACAGATTTGTGAGATTTTACCAGTCTTCCTTTAAAGCTCAAGCCAAAGAGACAGCAGCCCCTGACTGCCATCTCAGTCTGATCATCTAGCCTCCCACCTCCCACCTCCACCATTCTCTTTTCAGCAGAATCCTGGCCGATGGTGGGACAGACAGACCAAGATGACACTTGATATGGAGTAGAGCCATGCCCACCAGTAGGCAGCAGGGCTTCGGAGCTCCCCGGTGGGGCGACCCCAGCCCATCAGGTAAAAGAAGCCCTCTGGAGCGTGTCACTGTCAGCTCAAGCACAGTTCGGGGATGCAGCAGAGCCGTGGTAACATCCAAGGAGGTTGACAGACACCATTACTTGGTCCTAGGGAACTGTTGCATTCATTCTCTGAGAGTTATTAAGTTGGATACAATTTCCCCATTTAAATGTTTTCTAACTGAAGAAACTGAAGACACTCTCCCCCCACTCAGTTGCATGTGTCCTTTTATGAGGACATTTTCAACAGCCTCCTCCCAGCCCCACTTTCATGCACCCACTACAGGGTCTAAATGCCGCCAGGGGACAGCAGCAGCTTCCCCCACTTCCCACCTCTGCCTCCAGCCTCTCTGATTCCATAAAGCCTAGACAAGGGTGTTTTCATATCTCTGCCTTATGGCTCTTTTAGTAGTGAAAATGGCCTTGAGCAAATTAGCTTCCAGTTGGACCACTGCTTCCAGTTAATGGGAAGAGAGGACTCATTACATCTTACCAGAAGTGCTGGGCAGGGCAAACCACTGCTATGGGGGCAATGCCACCTCCTGGAACTGTCTCCTCCACGGGTCCCACTCTTTTGACCGCAAAGGCTTCCAGGGAGGCTGCTGTACACAATGAGCAGCAGCCTCTGTGCTCTAATTCAGTTCCTCACATGGAACAGCCAACTCTCCAAAGGGGAGACATTTTCCCCAGTGCCACTGCCACGATGGTTTCCATTCCCAGGCGTGTCCATGCCTCCCTACTCCAAGGCATAGCCCCTGAGCTGGCTGGCCTTAACCAGATCCCAGGGCCCACCCAGCAACAGAGAGGGCACAACCACTAAAAAATCATGCAAAGAAGTAAAGCTAAAAAGGCAGTAGAGGATTCCAATGAAATACTAAACATACCTGATTAACACAAACGAAGACAGGAAAGGAGGACCAAGAAACACAAGAGCCAAAGGAGAAAAAAAAAGATGAGATCAATACAAAACCAAGAGAAAAACAGCAAACCTAAATTCAAGCATATCCAAAATCACATTAAATGCAAGTGAACTAAACATTCCAACAAAAGGCAAAGATTGGATTGATAGACCACATACAAAACAAAAACCAACTATATGCTTTTTACAAGAGATACAGTAAAAATTCAAAAACACGAAAAGGTTGCGAGTAAAAGGATGGAAAAGATACACAATGCAAACAATGATCAAAAGCAAGCTGAAGTAACCATGTTAATATCAGACAAAACGAATATTAAAAGGAGTACAAAACAAAGAGAAAAAGGACATTTCATAAAGATGAAAGAATGCATACATCAGGAAAATGTAATAATCATAAATGTTCATGTACCTAATACTAGTGCTTCAAAATACATAAAGCAAAATTTGGTGAAAAGACAGGGAGAATGGACAAATCCACAATCATAGAAGGAGATTTCAAGCCACTCTTCACTAATTCATAGAAGTATTAATAGAAGAAGTAAAGGTGTGAAAGATGTAAATGACACTACCAACCACCCTAACTAACCAACTATTTACAGAATATCAAACCAAACAACTGCAGAATTATTTTCGAGTGCACGTGAGACATTCCTCAAGGTAGACCATAAAACAATTTTCTCTTGATTTCAGAAGAATGAAATCTTACAGAGTAAATTCTCTGACCACACAGAATTAAATTGGAAATCAATAACAATAAGACAACTAGAAAAACATGAAATATTTGGCAGTTAAAAAACACACTTCTAAACACATGGGACAAAGGAGAATTTGCAAGAAAAAATAGGGCATATTTTGAACTGAAAGGTAATAAAAATCCAATGTATCAAAATCTGTGGCATGAAGCTAAAGCAATGCTTGGATGGAAATTTATAACTTTATACCATTGTACAAGAAAAGAAAAAAGATCTAAAACCAACTATTTAAGTTTCTACCTTAAGAAGCTAGAAATAGAGGAGCAAATTGAAATCGAACTAAAGTAAATTGAAGGAGCAAATTAATATGGAGCAAATCAAAACTTCCACACACTACTGGCAGGAATGTACAACAGTGCAGCCAGTTTGGAAAAGTCTGGCAGCTTCTTACAAAGTTACTCATATACTTATCATATGACCCAGCAATTCCACTACTAGGTATTTATCCAAGGAAAATGCAAAATCTCCTTAAAAAAAGGCTTTCATACAGAAATGTTCATGACAACTTTAATTATAATAGCCAAAAACAAAAACAAAAAAACCAACAACAACCTGGAAACAACGCAAATGTCCACCAACAGAATGAGAAAACCATGGGATTTATAGATGATGTAATACAGAATTGTACACCTGAAATCTATGTAATTTTACTAACAATTGTCACCCCAATAAATTTAATAAAATAAAATTAAAAAAAAAAAAAAAGAATGAGAAAACCAATTGTGGTACACTCATACAATAGAACACAACTCAGCAAAAAAAGAGGGGGAAAGCTAGTGCTTCATACAATAGGATGAAGCATCTCAAAGCATTACAGTAAGTGGAAGAAGCCAGACAGCAAAGTATGTTATCATACATGCCATATTATTCCATTTATGCAAAATTCTAGGAAAGGCAACACTAGAGTGATCAAAAGCAGATCAGTATTTGTGTGGGGTGGGGAGTGGTAGGCAGGGGATTGACTGCAAAGAGGCATGAGGAAACTTTTGGGGGTGGTTGGAATGTTCCGTATGTTGATTGTGGTGGTCTCCATCACATAGCTAAACGTGTGATAGAAGGAAATGGTCTCACATTAAATAACATGAGATAAATTCAATGTACCATTGAATATATTCCTGAAAGACTAAAACTAGGACAACACATAAGAGAATATTTATCAAAATATAGATCATTCTAAATTAACTTGTATCTCTGAATAACCAATTAAAAATTACAAAAAGTTAATATTTTAATTGTCCAAAGAACTCACTCAAACTGACCAGGAAGAAAACAAAAATGAAGCATAGGCAAAAATGGAAAAATGCACAATTCACAAATAAAGATAGAAAAAAAGCTCAACCCATCTGGAAATTAAGGAAATGCAAATATCTTTAATTCCATAAGTTAAAGAAGAAAAAAATGTAATACTGGCAAGAACTTAGTACAACTGGTTATCAGAATATACTGCTGATGGCAGAGTAAATTGCTACAAACTCTTTGGAAAACAGCTTGTTGATATATATATTTTTAAAAGCATTCAAATGTACTTTTTGACTTAGTAAACCCATTTCTAAGACTCTATCCTAAGAAAGTAATCATTTTGAAAAAGTAGCTTGATACAAAAAGATGCTTGTGGCAATGCGATTTACAGTAGTAAAATCACTAGAATAGTTAAATAAATTATGGTTTATTCACCTGATAAAATATCATCCAGCCAACAAACAATTCCTATAAAGCCTATGTAAGCAGAAAGAAAGTCACTTAAGAGCTAGACATACAATTTGTCTGTGTGCTGTTAATTACCAATATAATTTTAAAAGACCTTTAAGGACAACTGTAAAATATATATATACACAAAAACAAAGTTGACTCTGCCAGCATTTGTGTTGGGGAACTGGGATGACAGGTGACTTTTTCTTTCTCTGTATATCTAAACTCTGATTAGTTATCGTTCTTCCAGGTATATTTGTTTAAAACCTTGGGACACACACTTACTCAGCATTGTCGATGTATAAACCGAGGGACCCCTTCCCATGAGTTGAGGCCATGAACACACAGTTGATGACGACAGTGCAAATGATGAACATGGTAAACAATGTGATCGGCATCCGTTAAGGCAGGTACACTGCAGGAGGGCACGTGTCATTACTGACTGGAGCAAAAGGGCTGCGGGGGGCCTCCAGGTCCCCTTCTCTGCAGGTGCACCCGTCTCAGTGTTGGCTGAGAACAGCTCACAGCGGTCCCCTTCCCTGAAGAACTGTCCTCGGCTGAATGGCAGACGCCTCTCCTAGAGGGTTACAGCTCCCTTCCATGTTTTACTGACTGACACTTACAAACAGTGGGTCCCTTGCTTCCAGGCAGGGCAGCTCCCTGTAGGCTCAGGCTGACTCAGACCCCGTCCTTGCTTGCCTCCTCCTTTGGCTCCGTCCTGTTTCCCTTCTTCCTTCTACGGAGAGCACTTCTCTACTCAATCACTTAAATGAAAATCCCCATCTCAGTCTCTGCTTCTAGGGAATACAACCTAAATAGTTATTCCTTCCCCTTCTCCTCCATATTCCATTATGTCTACCAAATGTCTTTTTCACCCCCCCAGTCTAAAACTGCCTAGTGTCTCACCACCCCCCACTGCACCCCCACTGCACGTATCAGAAGTGCTCAATGATTCCTGTCTTTCTCTGTTAAGCCTGAGGTTGCAAACTCAAAGTCCTAAGAGCCTGGCAAGCCACATAACTGGGAGAAGGAGGCTGATGTTGGGTCTCAGGGAGGCGTGGAGATGTGGCAAGACAGAGCCTGCACTGATCCTCTAAGAGGCAGTGGTTTCTCACTGCACTGATTTGCCAGGTACGAGCGCGGGCCAAGCCTTGACAGGTTCCATTTTTCAGAAGAAGCTGGAAACCTGGACTTTCAACATTAGCGAGTGTTTCTGAAGAGTTTTAAACACACGAACACAAAGCATTTATCGGCTAAATACAGTACACAGGTTGACAGTTTACAACCTTTGTTGCAGTCTCCACTGAGTTGTTCCTTTCTCCAGGAAGCCATCCCTGATGGCCCCAAAGCACAGCGGCACCTCTTCATACTACCATTTCCAAACTGCCCATCTCACTAAGGAAGTCACGCCCCTTTGACCCGGCTCATTCTGAGGCCACAGGCTCCCAGAGCAGGGCTCACGCTGTGTCCACATCCTGCACTAGCACGACCCTGCCATGGAGCAGGAGGCACTCAGCCAGTATTTGTTGAAATAATGAGCCGTTTCCACTCAATGGATATGTGAACACCCTGAGGCTCAGCTCGTAAACTCTTCACATGATCTGAACTTAGTAAAAGATGCAACAAAAGGATATGAATGGACTGAGATCCTAATGGCTAAACTTCGGATTGAATTGAAAGGCCCCAAAATGAACAAGGCACGCTTGGCACTGAAGCGGTAGATTGTTCTCTTTTTGTTCAACACCATAAATGTCTGCAAAAGACCAAACACAATAGGAATTACATGCAGTGACAAAACAGTATTTATCATGAGTGCATTTAGAGAAAATTCAGTGGAACCACGGATTGAGGTGCAGCTTGGCTTATTACGATAACTACAGCTTCTGATTGGAGAGTTTTCCCTCTGAAGCCCGAGGTACTTTCTGACCAGCCAATACTGTGACTCTGGAAGCCTGGGTCTCACTCAGAGGCCCAAGATAAGTGCTGGGATGTGGACTGTTCACCCAGTGGAATATTCTCGAAGCCTCAGAGATGGAACACATGGGTCCTGAAAATAAAGAAAACAGGGATGAAGAATAATAACTGAAATAATAATAACAGTAAAGCAAAGCTCTTCGTATTGTATGCCGTGGTATGTATCTATGGAGACAAGAACTATTATAGAAGAGAACTTGGAGAGATGGAAGTAGAACTGAACGTTCATACTCAGCAGATTATTTTAAACTGTTGTGATTACTACTTAAAATTTGTAATGAATCTTCAAATAGTCAGGGACCGAGACAGTCCATAATGTTATGCTTGAGCAGTTCTACATGAGATAGCCTGTCAATCAATTCTAACCCTGAGGATCTTCAATTAAAAAGTCATCAAGGTTCCCAGACTTGCTCTTCCATTCCCCCCTGGACATAGGGACAAATCTGCCTGTGGTTTTCAACTGGCAGGGGAGGGCCTACAGAAGCATCTGGAAAGGCCTGCGGGTGCTTTTCGTTGTCTGTCACAATGACTGCAGCCTCCACTGGAACAAACTGCCAAATGGTGCACTGTCCCCTCCATAGTACCCAGCTGTGCTCCATTGAAGAACACTGAACGAGTGCCCATTTCCTCTTAGCACATCCTCCTGGACTCTGGGAAGGAAGCAGGCCTGGACAACAACCTTCACTCACAGGCTTCTAACATCAGCCTCCAGACCTCCTTCTTTCCATGTAACTGTACTCTAGCTGTCCCTTTATGTGTCCTTAAGGCTGTTAGTTACAAAAGCCTTCACAGAACGAGGGTCATTCCTGTCTCCCTATGCAACTGTTCCTTTCAGATTTGCAAAAAGTACTATTTGACAAGTAATCCAGAAGGTTCTCAGACAGGAAAGACAGGCCTTGTCACCAAGGCCCAAGACAACAGTGCAGGTGCCGCCTTGGCTGAAGTACCAGAACTTCAGCCACTGCCAACCATCAACCTTCCTTCCCTGCGGTGCTGGAACTTACCTGTCTGCTGACCACCTGGCTGCAGGGAAACCCGTGGATGGGGTATTTTCCATTGCTTCCATAACAAAATTAAACAAGCCACAGGGTTCTTTAAAAGCTATGAGTTCGGGAGCCCAAGATCCACTCTGGGAATTCTGTGCCCTTTCTTTGGATAGAAAGACAATATTAGGGCACAGAGCAAAACTCTCCTTGAGGTGGGTCACTCCAAATTAATAGGTGGCATGACGTGGCTCTGTTTCTATGCCCTTTGATTTTGATATTTTATTAATGCCTCCTCTGACTGCTTTAAATATTTCAACTAATGGTGTATTTAACTACACTTGCCAGGGTTTTAATGATTAAAATGATAGGTACCAGCTCTTTCTGTCTGCTTGCTGACACATCTCCACCCTTTTCTCTGCAGCTCTTCAAAATGGAAGTTTCTAAAGAGAAGAAGTGCCATGCGACTATAGAAAGAGCCTTTGGGTTTGAGTCCCAGCTCCATCCCTGACTAGTTGTTTGACCTGGCATAAACTACTTCCTTATCTAGTCTACGGTTTCCTCGTCTGCAAGGTGGAGTGTTAACGGTTACCATACATACCTCACATGACTGTTGAGAGCACTGATCATGGGTGTGCAGAGTTCTAAACAAGTATCATGTCTTCTGATTTGAAGGGACAATCCAGGCTGAGAAGAGATGGTTCTAGAACATCCACCCAGGCTGGAACAGAGCCCATCCTCCCAGGACTGTCCACAACACACCAAGCTGCTACCTGCTGGGTCTCCTATCCAGCCTTGAGGAGGCCTTCAGCAGGTAGCTCACATTCAACAACTCTGCCTCCAAGAAGCCCCTGGAATTCTGGGGCATAGGAGAAGGAGAAATACCAGAGTATTTTTGCACCTTCTTCTCTCTTCTCCTTTCTTCTCCTTCCCACTCATACCTTATTTTCCTCTATACACATGGTCCCCACTTTGCCTGGTAACCCTAAGTCAATTCAAAGACATACAAACCAGGTAGTCTTTCTTTGGAGAGCTCAATTTCTCATGGTTGCCAGCAAAAGATGCTCTCATCCTCCCATGTTTTCTAGGACCTTTCCCAGACCCCCCAGCCTCCTTCCTCCCTGATCTCAGTCTGGTGAGGTGGGTTTTCCATTCTCTGCTGGATCACACAGTAAGATGATGGTGGCAAGGTCTTCTTAGCCTTTCCTGAAAGGGGATAACTGTCCTCACTGCCCCAGGCTTTCAAACAGCCATCAGGGGAACCCAGAGCTCATATTGCCTCACTCAGAGGCTCCTTTAAGGAACTGTTATTGGAATTTCCCTGCAAGAGCTATATTTAGGTAGATGAAACAACAAACCTATCACAATATTGGCATGGGATTTACATATAATTTGCATGTGCCCACTTGATTACCATATTCTTAGACTTTGTTTATTGAGCTCTGATTATGTGTCAAGTGTTGGCTTTGACTGTCGTAAGTCTAAAATAGCCTAAAAAGCCTACTTCCTGAGGCTTTTTAGAGGTAAACTCTGTTTCAAGGTAAACTCTTGTTGCTGAACTGGATGTTTCTGGAGAGCAGTATTACTCCTTCATATCAGTACAATGCTTTACAGTTTATAAAGTACTTCCATAGCATGTCTATGTTGTAAGGTAGGGAAACCAGGCATTCCTCCCATTTTACAGATTAGAAAAACGAGGATTAGTGAAGTGATTTACCCTAAGTCATAAAGCCAATCATTTGAAATGGCCTACATCCAATATTTCTGACTGCTAGTTCAGTCCTATTTCCTGACACCATTTTATGTTCTCTCTGTTCTCCTTTTAACCTTTCTGCTGCTCCTACTCGTCACGTCTTTCTTCATGACATGCATTATAGAGAGAAAATGAGGACAGAAAGGGGTTCTCAGGAATACAAAGGAATAGTACAGCCTGCCCTCTGCAAACCCCAAGATGGGTTTTTGGAGAGCCTTATAACACCAGTTATAACTGCATGGTTAGAACACCCCAGTCACCCTATGGGACTACCTTATGATTTCTGTAGAATGGGTCCAAGTCTTCCAGGGGCTTCGCTACCAGCTCCCGGGGAATATCACCATAGAGCTTGGGTAACTTCCTGGAGGCCTTTAGGTCAAGCTGAGGTCGAAGTTGGGGTTCTGCTGCTGTCCCGTCTTTGAGCTTCTTCTTCTCCTTTTCGATGGCAATCCGCTTCTCAATTGCAGCCAGAGAGTCAGAAGTGAAGGGGCGGAAATTCCGCGAATCTGGGAAGATCACTGGGTAGTACCAGTCATCCATCTTCACCCTCGGGACAGAGACAAGGAACAGATCCTCAGAGAGTTCCGGGAGGTAGAAATCACACAGCCTGACATGGGATTCCACTCTCCAAGGACGATGTCATGGGGCTCCACAAGAGTTCAGACTGAGGTGAGGGCCCTTGGGAGCGTACTGGTTATGGGACAGGTCAGAAATGGCCACCACTGTGAATGTATTAGGAACTTTGGGCACAGTCAAGACTAAAGCAGGGCGTCCGTTCTGGAGGATCTGGGGATAGGTGGGAAGTTGAAATCAGGAACAAGAGGCAGAAGCCCAGTCTCTAAAATTAAGACCCAAGCATGGAGCAAGACAATGGAACCAGATGAACTACTGAAGTGAGGCCTGCACATGGTAGATAAGTGACCACAGTGTGAATAGAAAAGGAAGGAGCAGGGAATCGAGTGGCCCGTATCTATGGGTTGCAAAATCAAAACTAAGTGCATGGGTCTTTTCTCACATTTGGTCAGCAAAGTTCTTCTTCCCCCCCCCCCCCCCGCATTCTTCTACTTCTCAACCCCCCACTCCGGTTCAAGCCGTTGTTTCTCAGTCTAGTTGTGTAGGGCACAGCTCCCTGGCCCATGCTGGTATTATGAGCCTTGCGCTCCCCTGGCTGAGGCACTCGGTTGCCTGTCATTGGTCTGCCGCTCACAGCAGCTCACGGCAGCTCTCACCAGCTGCCGGCCACTCACGCTGGCCACCAGCCGTTCACGGTGGCACACGGTAGCCCATGGCAGCACTCAGCAGCCCACTGCGGCTCACAGCAGCCCACGCCAACCTCGGGCTGCTCATGGCAGCCCAGCTCTAGGGAGAGCTGTTGTTCACAATCTTAGCTGTAGAGGGCGCAGCTCACTGGCCCATGTAGGAATCGAACCGGCAACCTCGGCGTTAGGAGCACTGCACTCCCACCCAGCTGGCCCAACAAAGTTCTTCAAGTATGATGGGATAGATACAAAAGACCCACGAACACAGGAATGAATATTTGTATGAACACCTATGATCCTATGCCAGCTCTCTTACTTCTGAGACCCAGACTTCGCAGAAGCAAGACGCCAAGAAAACAAAAAGGATTTGTCAAAGCTTATAGCATCACTAACATGCAATGACACAGCTCTCCCAGCCCCATCCCTGGCAGCCTCTTCCACAAGGACTTTCTCTATAGCCCAGGCTTCAAACTAGACTGAGAAAAAGCACCAACCTGCAAGGTGAATGCCTTTATTCCCCGTGTCAGCCATCCTCTCCTTTCTTACTGACTGAATGCCAGTCTGGGATTGTCCCCCAAACCAGTCCAGGGAGCTATGACAGGGACTCCAACAAGAGACTGAGGATTCACCACGGGTTCAGTGTGTTCTAGGCAAAGTGCTAGGCACTAATGGGGAATAAGCCAGTCCCTCCTCCTGGTCCTACAGCTATCCTGCCTGGGGTAACGGGGAAGACAGATGAAAGACAGGAGATTATAATGGAGTAAGACAAATGCTGCTATAGGGAGAAGTAGAGGGTGCTATGTCTGTGCATAGGCTAGGCAGCTAACTAATTTGGGGGAACCAGGGATGGCCTACCAATGCTTTAATCTCCTAGTTGAGACCTGAAGGGGATATCGGACTTAGACAAGAACAAAGGGGACATTAGAATGTTGCAGGAGGAGCAAACAGCGTGTATAGGGGCCTCTGGGTGAGAAAGAATATGGTGTCCATCAACAAGCTCTCTCTCCCCGGAAAGGAGATTTTGTGGCATGGAATGGTCAGATAAGGCTCCAGTCAGCATTGTACGAGCACGTGGGGTCCTATAATCCTTAGTAAAGACCAGGGACTTCACCCTGAGGATAACGGGGAGCTGCTAAAGAGTGGGTTGCTGTTGTTATTGTTGTTGTTATTATTATTATTACAGAGTAACACTGTCGGGCTTGCTTCTTTTGTTAATATCCCTCTAACCGGTGAGAAGGAATAGGGCTTAGGATGGCGGATGAAGGAGATGGGGAGGCTAGAATCAGAGAATGACCTTGAAAAGTATTGCAACAGATCACAGCCACTGAGGATGACCTAATGCAGTGGATGGACTTGACAGTCGTTTAAGAAATAGCCTTGACAAGTGATTCATTGGAAGGGAGGGATTTGAGGGACAATAAGGAACCAAATTTCCTGGCTTGGACAGCTGGGTCAGCACTGCTGGCACGCACTCATATAGAGAGCACTAGGAAACAAGGAAGGTTTGGGGGAATCAATTCTGCTTAAAACACATGGAGTGGAAGCTGCTCGTGGCACCTGCAAGTGGAGAGAACCAGGGGGCACTTAAAGATGGAGGAATCACAACTCACACACACTAGGCTCTGAAAACAGCACGTAAGAAAGAAAAACACACAAACAAAAACATTGTCAAAACTTCTCTTGACAATCCCTCAGGATGGCATCATATTGAAGAGGCATCCCAACTCATTGGTCAACAAACTCAACACAGCCTGCTTTTCTCCTAGTGCCAGAGCCCATCACTCTTTCTCCAGTTAATCCCCAAAGTAGTTGGATTGTGTCTAAGGGACATAATGCAGGCAAGGTGTGTGTCTTTAAACCCACGAAGGGTGATGCGATATTCACAACGTGTGAGCTCTATGTCAACTGAAATGAAATGCGGAATTGTAGATTCACTGCATTCTGTCCTCTTCATTCAGGGTTGAGGTCTTCATGGATGTACCTGGATGATGCAACTGGCCGTACTACTTAAATTACTCTGTCTCTCCTCCCATCCTCTCCATTCCTCTTCCCTTCCATTCCACCCTTCTGTCTCTCATAAACATGCATAGCCGAATTTGTATAAATGAAGTGGGCATATAATAAGGCTCTGTGGTATTTGGCTCTAGAGCTCAAGAAAGACATTTAAGATGGGGATGAAGTCTTTTGCATGAAGTCAACTGCACATGGATGTTAGTTGATTCTATAAAATGGATGAGCTGAGAAAGACCTTGGATGCAAAAACTGGACCTTATGCTGACTTACAGCAAGGAATCCAGTGGAAGGCTGCTGCCATAATAGTGAGACTATTAAAAAAGAAACTGGACACTCTGCCCCTGCTGTTCTGACCCCGGGAATATTTTGCCTGGGATTTTGAGGAAAAGAGATTTGATAGAAATAACACAAAATAAAACTGACAACCCCTGAAAGTGCACATATTAAAGTTTGTTACAGATGATGAAATAACTGAAGAACCACATCTTGAAGGTAACATTGAAAATGGCAAACATTGACCCAGGAAAAAGGGACTTTATAAAAATTGTCAACTCAAATCTGACAAAATAAAATCACATGCAGTAAAATTTTCTTATCAACTGAAAAAAATGGATGAAAGAATCGACTATTTTTAATAAAAGGAAAATTGGGCTGTGGAAATAGAGGTTGCACATGCAAAATTAACTAAATTAATAAAAAATAAATATGGAACATACTATAATTGGTAAAATTGGGGGTGATTCAAATTTTCATTATGAAATTTATACCCAAAATACTTAATTTGGAAATTTTTCTGTACAGAAAATAGATTGCATTGCATGGAAAATTGGCTGAAGAATCAAATTGGCTAAGTGTAATTATTTTCCAAGACTTACTAATAATCGAGTATGAAGGCAAATTTTTAAGACACTAAATGACTCTTTACAGAAATAATTATTTAAGTGTATGCTCCCAAACTATGGAGAGAATCCAAAAAAATGGAGGATGCATGGAATCCAAGACACAGTGTACCTAACCCAAGAGTGCAATAAAAAAACTTCTAGGGTGACTGCATTTCTATTGGCTTAACCAGCAATTGATTCAACTAGAATTAGAAGTCAGGGTGCCCTCAAAAAAACCCTCAAGAATAAGGTAAATTCTCTATACCAAAGAATATGACTAAGAAACTGGTTTCTTGATAGGTAAAAAAAAAAAAATGGTAATTAGAAATTCCATCAGAACAATTCATTCTTCAGAAAGTCATGTTTTACATATGAAGCCAACTAAATGACTTAAGTAGCTGACACAATATAAGAATAGGAAAAAAAAGAGTCCACTTGACCTTGACACTTAGAACGTTCTCCATGCAGCAATAGGTTAATGATATCAGAGTCTGTCCCTTTCTCTATGGGTCCAAATATGGTACTTGGTTTTAAAGACTAGTAGCTACAAAATTATTGTGTCATAAAAGTTTTATGTTAGGTTTTAATTTTAACAATCATCCTATAGATAAAGCAGAATTCATTACCGTTACAGAATAGAATTCAAATGTGACAAATGCTATAAAATTTTGTTGCAAGCTAGAGTTGGAGAAAAAAGACAAAGGGAACCTCGAAGGCACCAAGTTCCTCATCCCAAACACTTGGACAGTCAAGGCATTCTAAGGAAGGCTGATGGATCAAGGAATATACGTATAAGTCTATCCCTTCAAATTGTGCAGATAATCACGGCAAAACCAAACTTAAAATGTAAGTAACAAAAATGGAAAGGGTCATGAGGACAGCAGAAGGATTAATGTCAGTAAGCTAAATCCCTCATCTCACATAGGGGCGATTCAATAACTTCTAGTTAAACTTGATAAATCAAGACACAGAAGTATAACTAGGGTTAGGGTTAGGGTTACGGTTGAGGTTAAGTGTGGTTAGAAGACTGAAAAACTGAAATGGTTAAAAGTGGGACTGAGTATATAGGTAAAGATGGAGACATTTTATCTTTCATGTTAGATCCTTCCCAATATATTTTCGTTCTGAGCTATTTGATGTACGTGCATGTATGTGTTACTTTTATCGGAGTGCAAAGGAATGTAAAAATCCTTCAAGGGCTCAAAACATTCTCTGAGTCAAAATGTCAGGTACAGTGACAGGCTCGAAATCTCCTTGAGTCACAAAGGAAGGAAGCATAATCTCAACTTGTCATCCTAAATCAGGAGGCCGACGACATATGAATTATGATTTAACGTAGGAAATCAGAGAGACGGGAAGGACCATGCTGCGGCGCTGCAAGACAAATGCTCCCCTAGGAAAGAGGGCCAAGGCCTCACTTCCCTAAGCAGAGAGCCTACATTCCTCAGGAACTGACTTGCAGTTCACATTAGGTAGCTCTAGGCCTTACTTTAAATCTATAAGCTTCATAGAAATATTTAGATCAGAATTCTAAGCATTCATTCCTTCACGTGTTAGGTGCTGGGGTTGCAAAGTGATAATAATACACATTTTAGTCCTCAAGACTCTTAGAGTGATGTGGGGAATCAGGTAAATCAAGGCCAGCAGATGAAACCACACAGAGTATGGCTGCACTAGGGGAAGCATTGGGTACTGTGGGAGCCCAGAGCGCGTGGTTATGAAGAATCAAAAGTCATTGAGCGGGGAGGAGAAAGGAAAGTGTATGCATGTGTGAAAGCACTGAGGGTAGGAAAGGGCTTTTGGTTTCTTATTTATGACTTTCCCCACAATTATAAAAGTGACATAACCTCACTGTACGGGACTTTTTCCGTTTGCCCTACAGCTCTCTCCCCATCCTTATCCACCCTGCTCAGTGCCCGTGAAGCTGGTCTATATGAACCCCGCATTGGGGTCCCTTGAACTCTGCCTTCCAGTTGAGTTTGGCCAATGGGAGGCACCAGCAACAGACCCAGAGAATGGTAGAGAGTGAGGTCAGGGTTTTCCTCCCCAACTTTCTCCTTGATGGTGGCCATGGGCCACATTTCCTGTCAGGTGGCCTCTCCACACAGCTCTCTCTCCAGTCATGTCACACCTCCTTCCCTTTGCTCCTTCCGATGTAGGGTGTAATGACACCCACTCTCACCACACTTGAGAACTGCACCCTCACTTGTTTCTGTTGGACCTCTGCCCATATCTTTGTAAAATGTCCCTTTAATAAAATATCCTCAAAATGTCCAGTTTCCATGTGCCATCTGTTTCCTGCCAGTGCCCTAGCAGAGTCATCCATTAAATAAAATTTAGAAAACAGAAAAGGAAATGATCACCCAGAAGCCAAAGCCACCCAACACACAGAGGTTTTAACATCTTGGTATATTTCCTCTTGTACATAGTTACATATGTACATTGCCATGCATGCGCAATTTTATGTCATGAACTTTTCAATTAACGCATTATCACAAACATTTCTACAATGATAAGTATCATTTAATGTTCATTTGAAATTAAGATGAATTATTTGTGACCTTCTCTTGAGAGACAGAGGTTTTCACCTTATACCTTCCTTGACTAGTGTTTCTCTGTAGCTTTCTCGCTCGGTGAGGAGCAAAACTGGACAACCTGATCCTCACACTTTTCCATAACCAGTAAGCGAAGTCCCTGGGGAAGTCACCAAAGGTTTGTAACTACACGCCCAGAACATTTTGACAGGGATCTGGTCCACACAACCTGAAATACCAAAGGTCCACACTGAGGTTACCAAGAGCTATAAGCTATAAGTTAAGCCCGTGTCAAGTGCTCTAAATGGATTATCTCTCATAATTTCCCAAGAATACATGGTCAATATTATTACATCATCCACATTTTACCAAATAAAACATTAGGGCTTAGAGAAATTGAGATACTTGCCTATGATCACATATGTAACTGCTAAAGAATTTCAATCCCAAGTTACCACCACTCAACCCACCTACCTGTCTAGTTCTTCATACTCAAAGCTAAGACATCCCAAGGAAGTGAGAGAATGAAGTCAGAAAGAGAAAGCCGCACAGCTTCCAGCTGGGCTGGGTCTATGGCTCCCTCACTGTGTGCGACATGCTTCCCCAGACATCAGCCTCACTGCCACCTCCCAATCATATGTCACTCCCATAGGCATTCCTCTGGCCCTACCATGACACCCTAACCATCCTTCCAAGCCAGACAGCCCAATGGTAGCTACACCCTAGGATGCCCCTTGGTCCATTTCAGGTGGTGGTCTGAACAACAAGTTCTTAACTTTGGTGACACATAAACCATGTTCATTAATATGGGTTGTGAAAACTAATATCCCTTTCCTCTTGCATAGATCACATAAGAAAATCGGAAAGCAAATGAACATTAACAGACTTTAACACAATTGATCTCAGTGCAAAACCAATGCCACAGTTTGCTAGCTCTTCGGGGGAAAAAAAGTATACATTAATTTCTGACTATGTTAATTGGCCACAGGGAATTCAGAAAAATAATTGGAGGATTTGCACCATAGCCTCAGATGGAGATAGGACTTGAGAACATATTTACTAGAAAAGCCCAATTCCTGACACAAAGTCCAGTGTTGCGAGCCCTTATCAGGCCGGCCAGCCAGCCATCTCCTGTTCCCTTGCCCCCATGCCCCCCACAGAGCATCTGAAAAGAGGAGAAGCACCTGATGGTCCCTGTCACTGAGCCACATATCTTGTACCTGGTCTCTGCCTCTGATTTGAGCGAGAAATGTTTACAAAAGGCCTGTATTCCACCTTGATTTAAAAACAAAAACAAAACATACAGAGCAAGTTCCATAGTGGCAAGTCCAGCCTTGAAAGGATGGCAGAACAGGGCTGCCTCCAGCCCAGAGGACTCACCTGCCCGACAGCAGCCGTGTGGTCCGTGGTACCTCTGGACGCTCTCCTCGGAGCAAGTCTCCCACAGAGTCTGAGCTCCTGCTGCTGGCAGTCGGAGCCCTTTTGGGAGGAGCAGCTCAGAAGCTGGGTGGAGAGCGTGGAGGAAGGCAAATGGGAAGAGAGCCAAAGTGATTTTAAAGAATCGTGGAGGAAACCCTGTAACCGGAGAAGTGACTGAGATGGTACTTACATTTATACTTTGGAAGCATCTGCCTTTAATCAGTGCTTAATCTATCTGCAGAAAGCATCATTAATAAAGAAACAGGTTGTTGTTTTTTTTCTCTGGCCTCATCCAAGTGGTTGAGAGAATACAGAAAAGTCTATGAAAGCCAGGCTGTACTTCTGCATTAGCTGAGCCTGCACGCCACCTGGCCTGGGGGACCAGGGTCTCACACCCCAGGACCTCCTGAGACCCATAGTGTGAAACTGTTCACATTATGAAACATGGCACCCATTCAGCTCCCCCTCCTTTCTTTGCTTTTGTGCCATCCCCACAGGGGGTTCAGACCAAGGAAAATACACGCTTGCTTATGCGGTTCTCATTAAGAACACCAAGAAGACCCCTTGGACACCCAGGCATCTCCACATTGGATCTGTCACCAAACCCAAACTCCCTCATGTAAGCTTCTGTTTTGTTAATTCTTGGGGGAACATGAAATCGCTCTGGGCAGTGTCACCCCATAAGCTATTTTCAGTCATTGTCGCCTTGCCAGAGGCTAGCTGACAGCCAACTGTGATAAAGGATACAAGATGGATGTATACAAAAAGGCAGAAGGTAGAAAGTAAGTGATCAAAGGAGTGTTGGATGGAATCACAGGTAGATTTCGGTCCCGCCAGAAGGGACACTAAATACTAGTCAAAAGAATTGGCCTAGGGGTGTGAAGGGGTCCCGACCCACTGAAAATGCTTGTGGGCGTTTTACACTCATTCTTACGCAGTGCCTTTTTTTAAAAAAAATTTTGGGGCAAAGTCTATTTCATGAGATTCACAAAGAGTTGCAAGACTCCAGAAGACTTAGAATCACTAGTTTAAAAGTCAACTTATACTTGGGAACATTTTAGATGATTTTGTTCAAAAATCTGTGTCCAACAATGGAGAAATGGTTGAGTAAGTCATTGGCCACTCATGTAATAAAATATTAAATAGCTATCACAGATAATGCTAAAACAGTGGTCACAGCAAGGAAAAATTCCTATTACATGATATTAAAGAACATTCATAATTATCTCATTTACTCATTACTTAGAGTAAATACTTGGATGAAGGAATTAAATATTTGTAACATGTTGGGCATTGTCCTAAGCTTCTTTATAAACAACTCAAGAAGTTGTTAAATAACATCACTCTTAGTACTTGGATGTTTTCTATTCCAGCATTGGTTTTGGTTTTGGGGTTTTTTTTTTTTTAGGCCTTGTGCCAGTAGGTGGGTGGGTTTGGCTTCTTTTGCAGCATGCTCTGATGTTGTACAAAGGGTCCATTTGTGACTGTCTTTCATTATCATTTAATGTTGTCCCATATCATTTTTGATAGTTGCTTGGCGTCCATCATCTGGCGTGCCAATATTGATTCAACCACTAGCCTTCTTCTGTTACATACTAATATTCAGTTCTGTTTTGCAGCAAATATTGTGCACACAGCTTTGCACACTGTTATTTCTCTGTGCTCGGGCTTATTTATGTGCTGATAATGGAGCACAGGACCCGCTCCATCTAATTTACAATCACATCTCACCTGTTAACTCAAGGCAGGGTCCACAAAGTGGTGCCCACCAGGCCTTGAGTAGGACTATGGGGCTGTTTGTGAAAAAGAAAAAAGAAAAAAAAAAGAATTGGCCTGAGTCCCAGTTCTACCACTATAGCTGAGTGATGTTAGATGAATCATTCCATTTCTGAGCCTTAATTTTCTCCCTATAAAATGGGATAATTCTTTCAAACATCCTTAGTCTTAAGAAGTAAATGTGATAATAGCTATAAAAACACGTTGCAAACACTAGAAAAAAGATCAGTTAATTTTTAAGAAGGAAAAGGTGCGGTTGCTTTTCTCCCTGTGCTGACTAAACACCAACATCTCCCGGAGAGGTACTGAAATCTGACCTGGGCTTAGTACCTAGCCTGGCACCTGACTTTTGAAAGCAGTGATCAGAGAGTCTAAGCCCTTGTCTGACTTCAGGGTGATTCTCAGGATAAGAGAAGACCAAAGAATAGGAGAAGGACTTAGATTAATAAACATTTTTTGCATGGATAGAAAAACAACAATATGTGTGTTTAAAGAAGTAAAGGAGACCTCTAAATCCGTTATCTTAAAAGGCTCTGACCTTTTAAAATATAACCTCTTTGCAGATATTATTTTTCTAAGCTATTATGTCATATGCAGACTTCCCACTCTGAAGTTTCAGAGAATCTTTCTAGTTCCATCTTTGAGATAAATGTGAATGATCCAAAATGTAAAGACTTAAGTGACAAAGAGTAACACACAAACACAGGCCATCCAAGCAGTATGGGTTTGCATCCAGGACTTGCCCCAGACTTACCTCTCCTTGCACTTGACAGATGGAGCAAAGCAACTGTGCTGAGGACTCATGAGAAGAGAATACCAACGTCAGAGCATGGTCAGGATGGCCCCACATTTGCATCTCTAGAGCCATACAGCATCTTCACCCTCAGATGCTAGCAGGCAGCGAGCCCTGCTAGTCTCAGTTCTGCCATCTGATAAGTTGACCAGCTTCAATGTCAGTGGCCAAGTGAGGTGCACCAGCTTTAGCAGAAGCCACACCTCCCATCTGTTTATTTAACAAAGATGACATTGAATCTCCACTATTACAAATCACCTGGAAATACCAAAATAAGACCTGAGCCCTTGAGGAGCATGCAGTCCATTGTACGACAAAGACAGGTATACAAAGAACTAAAAAATGAGAAAGAGAGCATCAAGGAGCTGCAAGCGAGATGCTACCAGAGGCCTTTACAGCATGGAGCAAGGAGCATCTCCTTCTGGAAAGGCTTCCAAGAAGAGATGGGATTTGAGCTGAGGTTCACAGGATGACTGTGAACTCAATATGAGGAGAAAGTAGGGATGGGCTTTCCAGGAAAAGCATGAGCAAGGACACACCAGCCTGGAAGGACAGGGCATGTGTAGAGAATCTCAAGAGATTCCAGGATGATGGAGTATTGACAAGGGGAGGGGCACAGAAGAAGAGGAGGCTACACTGAAGGGATGCTTTGCATGGCCTTGCATACCACTTGAATACCACTACGGAGTTTGAACTTGAACTTGTATTGAGTCACAGACATGACACCGGCACTGTCTCCAGCTTTTAATTATTTATGTATAACCACCAAGCCCTCTGTTTCCCTAATGTGCACCACTGCTGACATCTCACTGACAATAAGACCTCCATGTAAATAAACAGATGTTAATGGGTAATGCTGAGGGTATGATGTATGCCACAGCAGAAGGTGTAAGTAGCCAAAGTGAACAGCACGTTTTGTGGGAGAACTGGCTATGACTGATTCTGGGACACAGCTCTGAGGAAGCGCAGAACCCATTTCCTAGGAAGCACTTGCCTTCACAGTTCTAAGAGAGATTCCTTGGTAGAACCTTATAGAAAACATGTTTTCGAAGACATAGTTTCACGATCTTGTTCACTGCGATGGCCCCATGTTTACAACAGTACGTATCATTTAACAGGTTCTTAATCATTATTTGTGAATAAGTCAAAGAACTGCTAACTTCCTCTCAGTCCTTTCTGAAACCCAGCCCTGGCTCCTCAATCCTATACATCTGGTTCTGGAAAGGCAGCCCTGGCAAGGCCTCCTTTGTGAGGTCTGGCTCTTCACGCTCACCTTCATTTCCAGCCAGCCTCGCCTGCACAAGCCTTTCTCACCTCTCATCTAGACTGTCACAATGGCCTTCCCCACGGGCAGTCTGTCAGCCCCTTCCTGCTAGGCTGTCCCACACACTGACTGCTCCTGCCCCAGCCACATCCTGGTTTTCTCTGTGCCCTACCCTGCTCAGGCCCTGAGCCCACTCTGAGTATTGCTAAAGCTGCCTCCCTCTTGCTTTTTCCCTCACTGCTTTCCCAATCCCTCCATTTCCTATTGCTTCCATGAAGACTTTCCTGACCATGCTATCCCTCCGGGAGCTCCCTCTACACAAGCAATCATCAATATTCCAATAGCACAGTGCAATGTATACTTTTATGATCAGCTTCTCACCGTTTCAAAATTATTTTAGAAATTACCTTTGTGTTTTGGTTTGGGTTTCTCCAAAAGCATTAGATAAGCACTTCAGTGCAGGAGTCTACTTGGGAGTGACCACAGGAAACAGGAGTGAGGGAAAGAGGAACAGAAGGCTAAGAAAGAGAAGTCAAGGAAGGGTGTGCACTTGAGATGATTGCTGTTCTGGCCAACTGGGGCTCGCTCAGCCTCTCTGGGGAACCTCTGAGGAACCACGCAGAATGTACTTGAGAATTAGGAGTTTGGACATTTACCCTCTGCGTACATCCTCTATCACTTGACGGCTGTCCACAGGGACATCCTGATACCCAGCCTCCAAGATGGCCCCAATGACCCGTATCTCTGATATTCATGTTCTTATGTAGTCCCATCCCAAATTGAACAGGGGTGACCAACATGACATTGCAGAAGTGACAATGTGTAATTTCTGAGGCTCGGTCATAAAAGGCAAGATGGTTTCTTCCTTGTTCTTTTGAATTGCCACTTGAGAACAAGCTAGCCACCATGCTGCGAGAACACTCAATCAGCCATCTTGGAGATTTCATGTGGGGGAGGAACTAAGACCTCTTGCCAACAGCCCACACCAATTTGTTAGCCATGAAAGTAAGTCATCTTTGAAGCAGATCCTCCAATCTCAGTTAGGGCTTAACTTCCCTTTGACCTCCAAATCTCTGGGCTATGTTTGCTCATGGCCTGAGAGTTCCCAGGGCTTTGGAGAAAGCACTGAGACAGAAAAGCCAAGAGAAGCAAGGCTGACCCTTGAGGTGGGATGCTGTTAGAACGCAGAAGCTGTCCACCACAGCTTTAGCTGACGTCAGAGGTAGGCTAAGCGAATGTGACAGGGGTAACAAAAGCATCTGCTATACTTGGAAACTTCCTAAAAGATGGTTCCTGTGTATTCTTCCCCTTCCACAGGGTTTGCCAAAGGGTTGCACATACACATAGGTACTGAACAAAGACTTCAACGTCCAGCCGATGAGGTCTCTTGCAACACAACAGTGAAAAATGCTCCACCCTCTCACTTACACAGTTTATAACATTTAGTTCACTCTGCTTCCATTTTCTGATATGTATTATTGGGGATTCTTTTGGCTGCAAGTAATCAAAATCCTAACCCTAGCTACAGTATTAGCAAGGCAAGGAACAGGGGTGTTATACAGAAACCAAGGAAAGAGACCCTCATGGAAGAGAACCAAAGACTGAAGACCTGCAGGAACCTCGGAAAGTTCTGTCTCTCCTTGTCTCTTGTTTCTGCTGTCATTCCCCGGCCTCTCTGCTCTCCAGCCTTATTGTACGCTGGCTTCCTCTGGTCCTCACTGAACTGACAGGAAATGGCCACTGTCACTCACCACGTTTACATGCTGATCCCTTTCATTCTCAGACACAAAATTCCCAGGGAAGGAGCTGAGTGATCCCACCTGGCAGGGGCTGGGTTCTGAACCAGTCAGTGAAGGTCAAGTAGCTCTGACTGCCAACCTGGGGATAGATCTGGGAGGAACAAATTCTGAAGAACTCCCAAACGGGGATAGCATCAAGATCACAACGTTTTAAAGAGAAATCAGGCAATAGGTATGAACTTCCCTTTGTCCACCCGTCAACGTTATACAAAGGTACAACAATTTTTTGGTTGTTTGGAAACCAGTATAGTGTAGAAGGGAAACACACACATAACTTAGAAGTCAAAGACCCACCACAACCCCAACCACATTGAAGCTCCACCAAGTAGCAGCTACAGCAGGTTGCTGACTTACTTGTGCAGGAGGGAGGGGGAAGAAGTAGTGGGAAGGGAGGAGGGAAGGAGCAAGGCAGGCATGCTGCCAGCCTGAGGCTGGGATAGGTGGCCAAGTCTATATGGAAGCTCAGTGAAGGGACTGGCCAGAAGTCAAGAAGGATATAATTAACTTAGGAATCACTATAAACTTGTAGCCACGCTTAATAGGTTTCAAATATTTTCTCAATTTACCCTGGCTTCATTCTTCTCCTGTGCCCTTGTTAGGGAGGGAGGGAAGGGAAAAGGGCATGGAAAAGTCTTAAAGGGGCAGCAGGTCCAAGCTTGTAGAAGAGAGGATGTGGTCTGGGCTCTGAACAAAAGCTCAGGGACCTCCACGCCGCCAGTAACTGTGCTGCCTCTCCTTAGAGAACACACAGAAGAAGGGAGTTCCCACAGGAAGAAACATATCTGACCTGACTGTGAAGCTGCTTTCCCAGAGTCCCCGCCCTGTCCCTCCTCCCTGCCCCCCTCCGTCATCCCTTAGCAGCTGAAGGTGGTCCAGGGGCTGTGGTTCAGTGTCCCCTAAAGATGAATGCCTCAGTTCATCTTCAGTGGTCATTTCAGCTTACTCTGCTTCTTCTTGGGTAGGTAGAAAGTGGATGTTGGTATTTTAGAGCAAGTTAAATGCATCTGGAAATGAGTTCACAATGTGCATGGAAGAGAGGCAAAGTCTGCTGAGATCCAAGTTCAGAAACAGAATGAGTGGGTGTCACAGGAGAAATCAGAAGACCTCCCCCCTCAGTTCGCCACATGGCCTCGGTGGGGTTAATGGCTTCATGCCAAAACCTAATCTTCATGAGGCTCAGTTCTCTCCCTAAAACCCTGAGCACAAAACCTCCTCTGACTACCTCCATACTTGTATACAAGTAAGGAGGCCCAACCAAACCCTCAGGCGTGCTTGACGCTGTGGCCACTGGTCATCATTAAAAGTATGTGTCCTTTCATCTGCAGCACGCATGTTATCTACCCATCCCTCTGCTTGTACCTGTACCCACTCCGGCTGCCCTGGGGCAATCTCGCTTGGTTTTCCCTAACCCCACTGGACTCCCAACTCTTTATATTCACCTCTATTTCCTACCATCTTTCCTCTTAGGAATGAGGCAAATTTCTTTCAACGCCTTCAGTGTATCAGTTTCAAAGACGTCCCCCTCTATTTTTTTTTATTTTTTATTTTTTGCATGCCTGAGCTTGGGGACTTACCCTCCATCTGAAGAAATTCATCTGAGTATTTCTTTCGAATAAATAATATGCTCCCCCCAAAAGAAATTTTAGTAAATACGTGTGTCTCCACATCAGTGAAGTGCCATACTTTAGAATTAAAGCTAATAATATCTATTTTTACTGTCAATTTTATGTTTAATTTTAGAAATTAAAACAGATACCGGAAATCTTAGTTAATGTTGTTGTTGTTGTTGTTGTTTGAGGCCTCATTTTTAAGACATTTTAGTCAAAAACCACCTTGAAGTTTTGAGCATTTGTATACAGACCCTCCATAGCTCTCCCTCCTCAGCTCCTTCTCGAGGATTATCTGTGCCCTGGCCAGTCCCGCCTGTCTGCACCTCTGCTCCTCAGAAGCCAGTGAGTGGCCCCTGCCCACAGCACCCAGCGAGGTATTTCCTTCTGAGAAGGGATGAAAGCAATGGGCTGTGGGCACACCCTGGCCATGCGGCCTTGCTCGAGTGGAGGGGCCTACGTGGGTGCTCCCTCAGCCCCTCTGAAGGCCCTGGCTTCCTCACCTTCGCATCCTTGGGCCCATCCCCCACCACAGGGAGCCCAATAGGCCTTGAGGTAGAGATCAGGGCCCCTGTGGGGAGCCCAGTGTCTCAGAGCATCAGTGACTCAAAGCTATAGCCTCTGCTGCCCAGTTCTATTATTACCTCCCCAGCCCCAAATCCAGAAACACTAGTGTCTGATGGAGATCCCTGAGAGCCCAGGTGTGCATTCACACACACACACACACGCACACACACACTCACACACGCACACACACGCACACACACACTCACACATGCACACACACTCACACACACGCACACTCACACACACAGTCCTGTAGAACCAACCTGTGAAAGTTGACAGACCCAGAAAGTCTAAAACTTCATTGGGGCCATGACTTGATTTCTTTTGTAAGGTTGAGCTCCCCACACCCCAAAAACCATGGAGTTAAGAAAGGGACGCTCATAGGCCAGGCGATCCCAAAGAGGAGACCAACTAGCAAGCAGGGGGACAAAGGGCCCCCCTACCTGGCACTGGCCTGGTTCATCTTCCTGACCTCACCTCACCTGCTCGCACGCTAGGTGGAGGCTCATGCCCAAATGCACGCCACACTCCTACCAGACCCCTGCATGCGCTGCCCTCTCCTCTACTTCCTCCCCAAGTTCACACCAACACTCAGAACTCAGTTCAAGTCCTGTTTTTCAGGGAGCCTTTCTCACAGAAAGGTCTTACGTTGCTGGCAATGACAAATACTGCCCCTTCCTTCCTCTTCTGACCATTTCATGTTGGATGAGCCTCATTTACTCAGTTAGACTGAAAGCTGGTCCAGGGAAAAGACTGTATCCTCTTCCCTTGCATCTCTCAGCACCCAGACTGGAGTTGATGCTCATAAATTAACATTCAAGTCCTCTGTTAAATGGGGTGAAAGATGCCAGATGGGAGATGGCTCAGCTGCTTCCAGAAAGACACTTGTGATTCAAAGCTCAAGGAAAGCAGGAGGAGGGCAGCAGAGAGGGAGACAGGGAGGGAGGGAAAACGCTCACTAAAAGCTTATGGAATACACAGAAGAGCTGAGCATCAGAACAAAGTCTCATTTAAAAGGGCAAAGGAAACATTAGATGGCTGTTAATGGTGAACTGAATATGATAAATTATTACTTAAATCACTTGGTTTCACTCCTTGTTGTTATGCACAGTTAATTGGAGGGAACAAAATGCTGGGCCTGCCTGAATGGGGGTGGGAAATGGGAGCAATCTCAGGCTTGAAGCTTCTCCATGACTACAAAGCCATCATGTACAAAGCCAGATGACAAGCACAGGCCAACCTCACTCCCGAGCCTCTTGCGGTGGTCAGGTCCCCTTTACCCACTCTGTCCCCCTTGAGCTGGAGTTGTTGGCAGCCAGGCGGCCTAAGGGGTGGGCTGAGTGGCAGGAAGTCCCCCAATGATGCCCCAGGCTCTAAACACCCACCTTGCCCCCACTGGGCCCAACTCAGATGTCTCTCACCCTCAAGAAAACCAGATGGCCTCAACAGCAGATTTTCATCTCCCTTCAAAAACTTGGATTTTGACTTATTTTTTTCCCTATGTTTCTATTTATTCACTATACATATCCTGAGCTCCTACTAAATTATAAAACACTTAGTGGGGAAGTGAGGGGGGGGTCAAAGGAGACACAGATAGAAGTAAGACAGAGCGTCTGCCTTAAATCAGTTGGGAGGACAGATACATGCATATTGAACTCAGTGTGGGCTGCATAGAAAAAAATCTTTCTAACGCTTAGTTTGAGACAAAGAATCTGTTAGAACCTGGGATTTTATTAACAATCCTGTGGCCAAAGGGAGAGGAGGCAGATAAAGCAAGCCTGAGGACACCATCAGCCAAAAAAGAAATTGAAAAACATATAGCACTGCTACAGACCAGGATTTCTCAAGGAATGTTTACATGACAATTAATTAGCAAGGCTTGGAGAGTTATAGTTACATGATATGGGAGACAACATTGAAGTGTTTAAGTCTACATGTCTACAAGACCATTTAACGAACACTACCAAGAGACATGTGTATGTTTACCAAAATAGAAAAAGAGGGTTATAAGACACAACACAGGTCTAAGTTTGAAGACCGTGTCCCTTTTCCGAAACTTGCACTTAAATTTATACTTAATCTTATATTTAAGGACTAGTTTCAACCTTCAGTTTTAGCACAAGAAAAAGTTTTTAATTGCTATTCTCCTTTCAGTGAAGCTGGTGTGTAAATAAATGTGATCTCAAGAGAAAAAGCTTTTTCACAAGCCTGTTAATTAGAGGTTCACAAGCTCTCCTTGCAGTCAGGAGTCAGTACAAATAAAGGGGGGAAAATACCATTACCATATTCCTTTCTCTGTGAGCATTTATATATGTGTGTGTGTGTATATAGATATATAGCGCACACACACACGCATACACACACTGAATTAAAATGCTAACCGAAAAAAAGGAATGGGGGTCATGGTTTTTAGATTAGAAAGTGTGAAGCTTAAAGAAGACATGTTCTAATGCAGGAGACTTTGCTGAAGGAGATTACAGAAATACAAACCCTTTCAAATCAAAGACTGCACACGCCTGATCTGAACAGTTCTTTGGTCACACTCCCCAAAGCCCCAGCGCTCTTGCGTGCAACCAGGATCTCTAATTCGTCCTGCTCTTCAGGCCCAGCAATTCAGTTTTCTCCGGTCCCTCTATCCAAACCCAGAGGACCCACAAAAGCTAGTGCCTTATCATTATATGCAGAACTAACGTAGCCGAAGAAATAATTTAATATCTGGTACTGCTCTGAGTGTGGATCATTCAAGAGCAGTGGTTTCTAACTGGGAAAGAGAAGTAAACCCTCTGGAGAGCTCCCATCAGACTCTCATAAGCAGATGTCCTATGGTGGATTTGGATCACGTACATCTCTTAAATAAAAGAGGAAACATAAGGGAAATTACTGTGGCTGAGTACACGGCGATTACTGGAAAACACAAAAGGACAAAAACAAAACAGTGGAGCACTGGGTTTCTGCTCCACTCTGAGTTTCCACCAGCCTAGTCCAACGCTCATAATTTGTCTGAAATGTTGCCCCAGTTTCCTCTCTGGCCAGGCCGTCTCCTCTTCCTCCTACCGTCCCTGCTGCAGGCACCACTTCTGAGACCCGGACTGCTCAGAAGGCCTGGAGGAATAACAGTAACATAACTCTGAACGAGCTGCTAAACCTCTCTGTGCCTCAGTTTCTTCACCAGTAAATTATAGAAAATAATTTACATGAGGTCATGAAGTTGATAAGGGAATAAAAAGTTAGCATTTGAAAGTCATTTAGAGTCCTGCCTGATACATTCTAAGTGCTCAACAAATGTGAGCTGTTGCCACTGTGTGTGTTATTTTTTTTGTTCAGTTTTGTTTTGGTCACAACTGTCTACCTTACAGATAAAGCTGCCCAGGGTAGTCCCTTCCCTCGCTGGCCTTTCTGGATTCATTCCCACCTGAGACCCAAATTGGATCGTCTCCCTTCCCCCTAAACATGCCCATGAATTCCCACTCCTGCACTTTTGTTCACTCTGTAACTTCCACTTGGGCTGCACGTTTTTTCTCTCTACCTATGGTTAATACCTAGACAGGTGGGCCATTTTTGAAAGGCGTAACTCCAGTGTTACTTTCTGTCCAGACTTTCCTCTTCTGGCTACCACTCTCTAGCAAATCTGTTTCATTTCTTGGCAGGAATATTTGAATAGTCAGACTATCCTCATCCTCTCCTCACCAATATCCCATCCCCAGTGCTTCCAGAAAATTCTTTTCCCCCTAGAAGAACATTCACTGATTGCCTGTGACGTGCCAAACACTGTCAGAATCTTCCACAATATTTCATTACTTGTCACAACCACCCACATAAAACAGGTATTCCCATCCTATTTTACAGACAAGGTCACAGAGCTGCTGGTGGTGGAGGGGCCAGGATTTCAATCTAGGTCTGCTTCCTCCAACACCCACACTCATTCCACAACAGTTGTCTCTGCATTATGTTCACAATTTTTGACAGTCCTATTATCATTTTTATTTAAATCAAGTCAATTTTTAATCTCAAATGTACTCTTTTAAAAAATATGTATGTCCCTACTATCCATTAAAAACTAATAACGCTTGCCATAAAGAGAAAGTAACCCTAAAAATAATGAAGTGAAGATAACATCATATAACGAGATTTTAAACATAATAAGTGATGAGAAACACAAGCCCTCTAACATGGCTCACAGGCCTGGTGTGGTCTGGCCCTGCTCCTCCAGCCTTGGGCCCCTTCACTCTACCCCTGGCCCTTTCCACTCTGGCCACAACAGTTTTCTTTCTGTCTTTAGGACTCACCATGTGTCCTGCAGCCACAGGGTGTTTGTACATGCTATTCCTTCACTCAGAACCCCCACTCTCTTAGTTTACTTAAACTCCTTCCAGATCTTCAAATATCAGTGTAAGATATTTCATTGGAAAAACATTCACAGACCTCCCTGATGGAGCTAAATCCTCCCACTTCTGGGCCTCAGAGCACTGTGGATCTCTCCTTAGCACTTATCCCTGTGGCAATTTTCCATTTGTTTATGGAATCAGTTAACGTCTCTCTCTCCCTCTGGATTATGTAAATTCTACCGAGTCTATGACCACTCCTGGTTTTGCTCACCATTCAATTTCCAGAATTAAGTATGGTTCCTGACACACTGTAGGTGTGAAATAGTATTTGCTGAATGAATGAGTGAATGAATGAATGAATGATTCTTAGATTTTTGAAATATAAAGTAGGAAATTCTTGCAATTCCTTGTGGGTATAACTTTTCTCTTCCCTACTCAATTCTGTGTTTCCGATTTCATCATGAGGCATGGGAGGTACTGCAATACTTTTCCAGTGAGGCCAGAACTGCTTCCTGGGACCACAGAGGCACCCAGGGTATGTTTGAGAGTCAGAACTTTCTGAACCTCTGAGCCCTCCATATACTGCCACCATTTCCATGCCCATTCTCTGCAGACCTTTGCCATGTCATTCACATGAAACCATGGCAGGCAGGGTCTTCAACATGTAAAAATAAATATATAACTAATACAATTTAAAATGCACTTCCAGGAACCTTTTAGACTTCACCCTTCATAAAATACTTTTTTGCCAAGTCTGCATAGAGTTCTCCAAAACTGCTCTGACTTTGTTTCCCCGTCTCCACTGCCAATCTCTAACTCATGCTCGTGTCCTCTGGCATCTAGACCATGGTAACAGACCTCTCCAGCCCTTGTCTTTACTAATCAGTCCTCTACACTGTCAAAAATTCATGCATGGACAGATTACTTCTTAGCTCAAAAAACCCAAAGTCTCTCAATTGCCTTTAAAATCTCAACAAGACTCCCAGCAAACATTTAAGGTCCTCTTCTGTGTGGTCCCAACCCACCTGTTCAGGCTCTTTGTTCAACAAGGGGGAAAGCTGCTCGCTGCTCGCTGCTCTCTGGCCACCCTGAGATTCCACCTAGGCCTGCAACCTGCCACACCCTACACCAGTCCACACCAGTGCCCGGCCCCTGGGAACCAGGCAGAAGGAGAGTGTGGGTGACTCAGGGTCAGTCCGCACACCTGAGAAGCAGGCAATCCTGGCTGCTCAGTGCCCCAAAATCCTAGGAATATGCATCCGTGTCAGCATAACTCCATGGATGCAAATGGAAGAACCTATTTCTTCTTTCTTTGAGAAAAAAGTGACCAATTTACCTTGAAAGAATAGAACCGTTTACTTTATAAGGATCCTGGAAAAACCATGGAACACAGCCCTCAGAGAGGACAACGGAAGAAACAAGGGGACTCACTTTCAGAGGCAAAGGGGTTCCTAAAACATCTTTCCAGGAAGGAAAGTTAGTGGGTGAGCAGGGCAACAGAAGACCCAAGACTATTTCGGGCAACCGTGAACCAGTGACCTCGGTCATTAACGGCAGTTAGGAGTCACAGCTGTTCCGCAGCCTCACCATGGGAGCCCAGGCAGCTCACTTCCCTCTTCAACTCTGTAATATGGAGATTATAAATTGGATGCCTCGGAAAAGCAAGAGGGCAGGGAGAGATGTGTGAGAGGGTGCTGTATTACAACCAGGCTGCAAGGGTATCTGAGCCCAGGAGAGATTTAGGGGCTTTTCGAGTTTCGGGTAAGTGGGTTTTGCTGGCAGGGAGGAGCTCACAGATGGGTCAGGTCAGACCCAGAATCTTGTCCTCAGCTTTGATGGGTCAGAAGCATTTCATTTAGCTAACAAAATAGTTGTGACCGCCATCTGGGACAGCCTGTTCCCAGCAATTTGGATTCCGGGGAAACCAAATTAATAACCAGAGATTTACTCACTGAGGGTGGAAGTGAGCTGAAGGGGAACAGATAGTCATAGACATGTTTAGGTTTTCAGGTTTTTCTAACCAAAACTTACACAGTGCCTGAAACTTCCGATGCAGTGGAGAACTGGTCGATCCAAGGTAAGATCGGCCGGAACACCGGACATAGGACCTCACTCCCTTGGCTGCAGCTCAACAAACCTTGGCATTGGTTTGCTCTGATCCTCCTTTGTCTAACTGTTTATAGACTTCCACCCTTCTGCCTGCATCTGTCATTAGCAAGTCATAGTTCCCAAGATTACAGCTTATTTTACATGGCTCCTGATCTTCCTCATTTGGAAAAGCCCTAATGTCATCAACCACGTGTTTACAAGCCTTCTCTGGAGTTCAGCTTCCCATCTGTTATGGAAATTCTTATTATTCAGGAACGTCACTCCCTATATGACGGACAAATGCAAAGAGTGTAACTGTCTCTCCTTGTACCTTAATTATATTTCCAAGAAGTAGTTCAGAAAAGCAGACCTGAAAAATGGCTTAAAGTTGGCTCCAATAGGAAGTAGAGCTCTGTCAGGTGAGAAGGAGTGAAAACCCAGGGGAGCCAGTGCCTCGCGGGTCCAGCTCTTATGGTGGTGTCTTTAGCGGTCAGTTGTCAGTTCCTTTTTGTATTCTTCACCCGTAGTCTCCAGAGAGGGCAGCAGGCCATCTGACTCATGGCAGATTTTTGAGGTCAAGTGCCATAGTGACCCCCCCGAGGTAAAGGATGAAGCCAGCAGCAGGGCGATCCACAGGGAGAATTCCAGTTCAAAAAACTGTGAGTGGCCCCATCCAACGTCAGACCTTCCAGTGAGTGGGATGAATCTGACATGGAGAGCGAAGTGGGAGCATTAACTCAGAACCACGGGAACAAGTGGAAGACAAAAGTACAGACTGAGGCCAACACCAGGCCCTGTTTGGAGCTGCGAGGGCCAAGAAGTCACGTGCCCAGGAGGAGACGGTAGCCCTGCTGCCTGGTCTGTTGGGGACAACAACCTGGAACAGCTTAGGATACAGAATTGCTCAAACTTTTAATGAGTATAAAGGGCATTTTCCACAGAGCAAGAGGAAATTAGCTTCGTTCCACCAAAGTCCTGACTCATAAAGGTGTCGTTTTTCTTAATGGTTTAATGGGCCCTGAGTAAACAGTAGGTGAACCCCTGACTTAAATGGAGAAGTCTGAGTTTATATAATTCAGCTCTGCAGAGCTAATAAATTAGGGTGGGGAGCTCCTTTAAAGCTGCCACTCTTTTATGAACCTAAAGGGAGATGACAGAACCCTGTGGATTGTTCTACTGGAACAAATTTTTTAAAAATTTTGTTTATTAAGGGAAGGAGATTTCTCTGAAAGTAGAGAATCAGGAGAAATACTGAGTGAAGGCTACAATGGCAAGGCATTGTGTGGTTACCTAAAACGTGGCGTGCTACATAATGAAGATGGTTGATGCCTCAGGAGGAGGGTGAAGGTGGGAGACAGAAACCAGGAAGGAAGAGCTCTGTCCCGGGTCAGGAGCCTGGGCTGTTAGGTAACACTTGCTGCCACTAACTGTGACCTTCGGGGAACCTATTGCGAGCCTTGGTGTCCATATCTGTGAAGTGCTGTAATAGTAATAATAGCAACCAACACATATTGAGAGCTCCCTCCATATGCCAGACACATGTTCTCAGCACTTTATGTGGGCCACTTCATTTAATTGTCACAATAATCTCAGACAGGAGTTGTAAAAGCACATTTCTGGCTTCTCTTGAAAAATCAGAAAATCTGACAACATTGGACACCAGTCCAACACGGCAGAATTAGCCACCGCTGAGTGGAAACCAGGCTGTTTTCAATGAAACCGGTAGCTATGGTGCTCACCACTCCTACTATCCTGCTTATTTTGTTTATGGTGCCCGAGTGGTTCTTACAGCATGTGGGTTTGTGGTCCCTGGATTAGATGGCCTCAATGATGCCTCCTCCACCCGGGAGCTCATGTTCTTTGCTCCACGTCACTCTGTCTGGAGTGGTCAGGCCATTGCTCTATATTCAGGCCTTAGACAACGGGTGCAGGGTGTTAGGTTCCCCCACTCTAGGAGTCCTAGGAAGCAGGAGCACTGGGCGTTGAGGAAGGGTGTTACTGTGCCCGGTAAAATAGAGGTTCCATACACACTGAACCCTCTCCTGTGCCAGCAGTTTGGGTCTCATTTGAATGGGGAAAGGAAGTAATGGAGGAACGAACAAGGAAATTCTGAAACCCCCAGGGACAGTCCAGGACAAACGAGGAGCTTCCTAGCCTAAAAGCAAGATGAAGTATGACCTTAAGGCAAGTTAGTTAACTTCTCTGTGCCTCAGTTTCCTTATCTATAAGTTAAGAGTAGCCCTGCTTTATAGGGAGGTGGTGAGAAGCAGTATAAGAATCTCTCTGGGTTACTAAGAACTCAAGTTTCTGGCCCTACTTCTTTGGCCATCATGACAGTCCTGTGGTTTTATGAAAGAATGACGTGTCTCTATTTTTAAGAAAGAAAGCCCCGTTCTGCTTAAGCTAGCTTGTGTTGGGTTTCACCCACCAGGAAGTTAGAAACAAATTACTGACAGATAAACTTACACATTACAAACCCATCCGTTCTGTGTGCTTTTTCAAATGTTCTTTTTCTAAATGGGCCTCTGGTGAAGATAATTGATCAGTTCACTGATTTGTTCCCAGGAGAATGGGGTAAAATCAAGTCCTGCCCATCCCATTGCTAACTCTTTTCAGTCCAATTGCTTTGGGAAGGTTTCTACATGAGACATGCTTCTCCAACCTCTCTCCCCTCACCCCACTACTCCCTTCCTCAGCCGCCAGGCCACAGGAGGAATCCCAGAGTCTCGTTTTATAACTAGCAGGTCCTTTTCACTAAGAGCCCTCTTAGACTGCATTCCCCCAACTTGGGTTCACCCATTCTTCAGCTGAGGCCCCCTTCACTGAGACAGGTGCTCTGCCCAACTGGAGCGGCATCAGAGCTGCGTGACAGCTGCCTCTTTCTGCTCCTCAGCATTGCCTTCAGTCAAATGAATCCCCCATAATTGCAGAAAGAGTTGGTTTCTGTTGACTGCAACCCAAGAACCCTACTCCAATATGGGATGGGCAAGGGAGTAGATGGTGAAAGGGATGTGTTTTTATTGAGTTGTCAAGAAAGGCCTTTCTGAGAAGATACCATTTATATTGGATTTTCAACAAAGTGTGGGAACGAGGCGGGCCAAGGTCTGGGGAGAAGCATTCCAGGAAGGTTATAGAAAACGTCAAGACCTCGCGGTGGGAACATAGTCAAGGAGCAGCAAGGATGCCAGTGTGGCTAGAGCTGAGCGAGTGCATGAGTGAGTAAGAGAGTGGCAAGAGAGAAGGCAGCACTGGGCAGCGGCTGGACCACGGACAGTCTGTCTCTAGGCGACACTGAGGAGTTTGGGTTTGACGATGTGGCACGAGCCACTACAAGGCTTGAACAGAGGAGTTACATACTCTGAGTTTAAATATATATGTCTTTCTGGCTGGACATCTTGAGACTTGATGGGGGAGACAAGTGTGGGAATACAACTACCAGTGAGGACACTATCCCAGGAGCGCAGGCAAGAGGTGACAGGGGCTTGGGTGCAGCGGAGATGGAGAAGAGACAACAGGTTGGTGGTACAGTTTCAAGGAAAAGCTGCCTTCCGGGACTTGCTGACATGAGGTGTGAGAGGAGACAAGAATCAAGGTTGATTCCTGGGTTTTAGACTGACCATGGAGTAGACGGAGTCACCATTTTCCACGGTGGGGAAAATTGGGAGAGAGACGCTTGTCATTTAGTCTGTATTAGTCATCTACTGCTAGCAAGAAATGACCACAAAGAGTAGTGGCTTAAAATAACAGTAAACTGTTATCTCCTAGTTTCTGTGGGTCAGGAATTCAGGAGTGGCTAAGCTGGGTGCTTCTGCCTCACAGTCTCTCAGGAGATGTTGGCTGGGGCTGCAGTCACGCAAAGCCTTGGCCGGGGCTGGAGGATCCACTTCAGAAGAGGCTCACTCGCTGGCTGACAGGTTGTTCTGGCCGTTGATGGGAAATGTCCATTCCTCACTACCTGGACCTTTTCCACAGCCTACTTGAGTGTCCTTACAACATGGCAGCTGCCTCACTCCAGACAAGTGATGTCGAAGAGTAAGGCAAAAGCCACAGTATCTCTTATGACCTGGCCTCAGAAGTCATACTCCGTTCTTCCCGGAACATCCTGTTGGTTACACAGGTCAGCCCTGTTCAGTGTGAGAGGGGACTACACAGGGACATGATACCAGGAGACAAGAATCACTAGGGGCCATCTTGGTGGCTGGCTCTCACAGTCCACACAGATGCCAGAAGGCAGTACAGACAGAGCCAGTAGGTGTGTCAGAGTGGCACAGCCAGCAGAAAGGAATTGGAGAGAAGGCTGGGCTGGAGATGAAGGGTCAGATTATAAGAGATAGAAACGGGTCAAAGGGAGCAATTCCAGATGTGTGGAATGGACTTCAGCTGGATGGTCCCCATTAATGGAGGAGCTAGGCTGAACAGACCCTGCTTCTGCCCTACTTGTCAAAATCCCCTTAGATTCCTTCATGGGGTTCAGAACATAAGGAAGAGCCCACCAGAGCTGATGAATGGAGAGGGGACCAACAGAAGGAAGAGGAAACCCCAAGCTGAAGAAGGAAAAGAAAAATCCAAGGCTGCTAGTCAGTGAGAAGATGCAAGCATCTCTCCTCCCACCTCTCTCCTCCGTGTATCGAGTGGCAGTAGTGCTGGGAACGGGTGAGCAGCAGGACTCAGTGCCTCTGAGGCAGGGACCAAGGGTGTTGGAGAGGAGCAAACACAGGACAAGGAGTGACTGAAAGAGGAACCAAAGCCGTATCATCCCAGGGAAGCCGGAGTGGAGTCCTGCAACCTGTGATATTTGCAGTGCGGCTGCGCAGAGCTCAGCCTCTTGCTTGAGGTTTTCACTGAGTCTCTAGAAGCAGGGATATAGAGTCACATGGCATTTCCCAGCTACGGGACCGGGAGGGATGTGGTCCCCAGCATTTCTGTGCTTCTCCCACCTTCCTTCCTGCACCCGCACAAATACAGCCAAGAGAAAGGACACCGAAAAAAGCAAGGCTCTGTCCCCCACCGCACAAAACATTTCAAATGTGAATCTATCCACTAAAACAGTGACTAATGCATGGGAAGGGAGAGGCTGGGTACCTTCTGAAGGGGAGGATGGGAAAACTAACATTACAGACATTCATCCATCCTTCCTCTCTCCTTTCCTGTTCTGTCTTCCCTTCTCTACTCCTCCCTCCCTCCTTTTCTCCCCCCTCCCCCATACACACAGACCTGTCCGGTCTTTACAGAAGTCACTGTCACCTTGTGGGGCTGGATAATGGCACAGACGCGCCTGAGGTCCATGTTCCTAGCTTACAGCTCCTTGCACAGGGGACGGGATCTCTCCCAGTGCCGGAACCCTCTCAGAGATTTCCGAAGGAATGTGGGTCAAGTGCTGAGGAAAGTACTGATCTCCCCAAGATACTCTGAGACCCAAAAGTTGCCTCCCAAGAGTAGGCTGCATACGAAGGAGGCAGGTATCTGCCCGTGTGATCTGAAAGGTGGTAACTTCACCCCCAGAGATGGTCAACCTGTAAAAACTATCAAACTCACTCTGGGCACTGACACTTCAGTGAAGTCTAGTTGATCAGATTTACTGAGTTTTACCTTAAAAATACAAAAACACCAGCCCCTCTGAAGACCCAGGTCTGCTCTCTCAGAGAACCAAGGTACCCTCTTGCCCCAGGCTGGGCCTCAAAGAGGAGATCTCTGAACAAAGGACCAAGACCCAAGCCCAGGCCCTTCCACGTGCAAGGCGTTGTGTGACTGTCCAGGTGGCACACACTGCCTGTTACTTTCCCCCAAGTCCACAGCCTTGACACCGGCCGTTGACATTCGTCCAGCCCTGGGCTTAGCCATACAGGACTCTGAAAGAGAAACGCTCTTCCTTCCTCTACTTATTGTATGTTTCTCTCTCTAAGCCTGGGCCAGGTCCACACCCTGTGGTCTCCATCACCACAGTTTCCAGAATACTTCATTCCTTCCTACAGTTCTCTTCCTGTCTGGGGCAGCAGCAGCATCACTGCAGCTCACACCTGCCCTCACCTGCCCTCTCGGATCGCCTTCCAGTCTCTTCCTGCCTCAGGTGGTCCTCACACACGCCCCTCACCTCTGTCCAGCCCTACTCCATCTCCCCACCATTGTTCTCAAGGCCCCTCCCCACGCCTCCATTGTCACCGAGCTTCTGCCCAACAAAAGAGTTCTGCCCAACAAAACAGCAGCTTAGGACTATTCCAATCCCTTATATTAATTCTGTTCAGAGTTGTATAGGACAGCTACATTTTGAAGGTACTTTGTAAGTGATAAAAGATATCTAAAAGTTTATTTGTTTTGTAACAAATGATTTTATAAATGAGAAATCAGAAATTTGGATGGATTAGGTGACTTGTCCAAGGTCAAACAGTTAGTTCGTGGCAAAGCCAAGGCAGGATTCTAGCACCTGCTGACTCCAATTATAATTCCTAAAAGATAATTCCTTCATTGGGGGTCACAAAGGAATAAGGACATAAAGGAATCAGACAACATAGTGGTGTTTAAAACAATGGCTACACATTCTTTGGCACTATTGAGAGATGGGGGGTCTGTGTCCCTTCCCCTGAGTCTGGGCAGGTTTGTGATGCTTCAACCAACAGAGCAGGGTGGCAATGATGCTAGGTCAAAAAAAGGTCTGCCTGGTTCTCTCGGGATGCTCAGCCTGGGGAAAAGCAGGCTCCGTATAAGCGCACGAAAGACCCTGAGACTGCCATGTCTACACGTGGTGCTCTGGTCAACAGCCCCAGCTGAGCTCCCAGCTGACAGCCCACATCAACTTCCAGCCATGTGATGAGCAATCCTGGATGTCCAACCGGTTGGACCCTTAGAAGATTCCAGCCCCCAGCTGTCAAGTGACCTTCTGTATATATGTCTTCCCAGCAGAGGCCCAGGACATCATGGAACAGAGAAGCCATCCTCAGGGTGGTCCTCCCTGAATTCCTGACTCACAGAATCCATGAATATACTAAAATCGTTGTGGGAAGACCACCAGTGTGGAGGTGATTCATTACGCAGCAGTAACTGGAACAGACACATACAACCTGCACATCTCATGGTTAAGTCATGAATTTCACATGACATCCTCTAACAGCTTTTCAGAATTCCCTTAAGAGGCAATGAGAAGGTGCCAGTTTTGGAGGGTGTGCTTAGAGAGAGCAAAGCTTCCCCTTTCTCATTCACACTCCTCACGCTAGTCAGGTCTGCTTTCTGAGAAGAAGTGAACAGGCTAGAGCTTCAACTCCAGGGCCATATTAACCTCCCTGAACTTCAATTCCTCTATAAAATGGGAGCTAGAGAGGAAATCTCACTTCATGGATCTGATGGGCAACCCAGGAAAGTGAAGGCGTAAACCCGCTCTGGGAACTCCTCAGCACATTCTAAGGATAATCACGAAGGCTGCCTACCGCCTGTTTCCCCTTGCCCAGGACACGGCCCCTCCCCTTGCCCAGGAGATAAGGCCTGACTCTGTCGCAATAATTTCCCAGCCCAGGCCTTTAGCTCTACAGAGCCTCACACAGCTGTCATCCTTCCCCTCTAGTTTGCACCTTTCCAATAAAAGCATTGCCTCCTTTGATTACAGGAGAATTCTACACTCTAATTGACTTCCAGGCATTAAAGTTTTACTGAGATGATCTCAGAGGCTCCCTGGGGACAGAAGTGCCGAGCATCGCAGCCCTTAGGGCTCTGGTGTTAGCAGAGCGTTTCTGAAACGGTTTGCTCTAAATTTTGGCCAGGAACCTTCTGAGGCATATAAAGAGCAGCTCAAAGCAAGAGAAGCACTCACTTTCCCTTTCGCCCTAGGCATCGGAGGGGAGGAGTGGGGGGGGGGGGCCCAGGCTCCCGGCTGGACACAGACACAGAGGCACCCCCACTCCTGCCCCAACCCTGTTCATGCAAGGCCTCTGCAGAAACCTGGAAAAAGTGAGAGGCGTGGCTCCTGCCCTCCACAGGTTAACAATACACCAAAGTAGGTGGCATCATTAGCACTGAAAGAGGTAGATTGGAGGAGAGAGGAGCAAGGATTAGGGACAACTGAGGAAGGTTTCCTACTAGAAAGGAAACGTTTCCTTTGAAAACAACCTTTGAGAACCATCATAAATACTTATACATCACTTGCTTTGTGCCTTTCACATTCTTTAACGCATTCATTCCTCATAACAACTCTTTGGGACAGAGTCTACTTTTAATCCCCTTTTACAGATGAGAAAATCAGGGCATGAAAAGGTTGAGTAACTCTGCTAGAATTAGAGCTGGTAAATGAGAAAGCCAGGGTGTGGAGTCAGGAAGTCTGACTCGGGGTCTGTGTTCTTTGTCACTACCGTGTGCTGCCTGTCAAGGCGATCAGGCAAGGAGAGGGGGAGAGAGACAAGCCTGCCAAGCAGGTCGGCTGCACACAAAGGCACAGAGGTGGGGCTCCGCTGGATGGCCAATCACATCTTTCCTGTGTCTGCTGGGAAAAAAAGAAATCATGGATATGGTTTCACTGGCTTAGAAAATTTCTGAAATGATAGAAAAATGTTATTGGTGATTACCTCTTAGAAATGGGAACGGAGGGGAGTGAAGTGAAAGGAAGGATGCGCTTACTTTTTATTTTATACTCTCCAAATGTGAGAAAATTTTGCCTTGAATCACATTTAGAATTCTGTATTGTTTTGTAGAAAATGAGCAAAGGAAAGATGAGCCTCTGCCTCCTGTCCTCCACCCAGAGAGAGCTGGGGAGCCACCGTCCTGCCAGTCAGAGGGCCCATCCGTCAGGTCCAGGGCTCCCACCCTCTCTTCTCTCTCCTCTGAGCTTCCCCAGCTTTCCACTCAGCACCCGTGTTTGCAGAGATCACGAAGAGAGCTGGTCTTCAACACACGAAGACCCATGTGTAGCAATTTTTTAAAAGTGAGGACGTACAAAAATTGAGAAATTCCATATAAATATATGGATGTGTTACTTCTTTCAACCAAACCAGAAGATCTGGCAACTCTAAGCATTGATTCCCCCCCGGGCAACTTGGAAGCTGAACTGAGGCTGCTTCCTTTTGACAGGACACGCACTCTGTTTGCCTCCATCTTTACCACTCTCTATAGTCTCACCTTAAGGTCATTGCCATTTACATTGCTTCCACGCTATTGTTTTCCTTACAACTGGTGGGCTTCCTCAGCTCCACCACCCGCTGGGTCCTATAAGCAGTTGAACTTGCCGTCTGTAGTTTATATTGCCAATAATTGCCAGTTGTTTCACAATTCTGTTCTCTCCAAGGTCCTCAAGTACAGGAACAAAGTCTAACACCTCCTTGACATTCCATACATCCTCTATCAGCGAAGTTGTCACTGAAGGCCTGATAAATTGATCCATCACGGTTAAGCCACAGAGTAAAGACCTAGATTTCAAAAATCTATCCAGGACTGGCTGTGACCAAATCATTCAGGCAGCTCCATCGTCCTCAAGAATGCTCTGTGCGTTTATGCCTCGAAACACTGATATATCAGACCACACACTGCTCTCCCCTAGGCAGATAGTTTCACTAAATATAACTGCTGACTTCTGTTATCTGTCTTTACAGGCAACCTGCAAAGCTCTGACTGATGTATTTTCCTCCCCTGACAGTCAACTTCCCATGACATCTCTCTCCTGCTCGTGAATATTATATGAGTGACTCACATGTCAACAAAAGGGGGGATCCCTTTACCTTCTACCTGGTTCACTTAAAATAGTGCAAGTACCCTCAAAGTCACTGTCTCATTTAAAAACTCTTTCACACCTTTAATTTCAATGAATTTTTAGAGCAATCCCGTCAGAGCGGCATAGTCACAATTTTAGAGATTAGGAAACCAACATACAGATAGGTTAAGTGACTTGTAGGCGTCACACAGTCCATGTGGGATCTGACTCTAACCCACTGCTTTTTCTTGATTTCCAAGGAAAGGTAGAGGTGACTCATTTTCAGGACCAGTGGTTCATGCTGCATGTGACCCACTCAGCCCCTGAAAAGGGCTGCAATGAGAAAAGGAAAGGAAAATTCGATTCTCCCAAGGCCCTTCCCTGCTTCACATCACCTGTGACTGGGGTTGTTTGGGGTGACTGTCACTCCCAAGTGGCTGGGGATCCACCTGGACTTCTCGGGTGGCCTCGAGAGTGGAAGGAACCTTTCTGAAGGGCTTTGTGAGGGGCTATGGACCCCAGACCTGGGCCGCTCCTAGGTGTGTTACTCACTGAAGTATCTAGGACCACGGCTACCAGAATCAGGAGACAGGGAGCCCCACCAGAAATGCATCTCAAGTGCCACGTAGAGGCACTGAACCAAAATTGTGTCGCCTTCTCCCAGCCAAGTCATGGCATATTTAGGTATCTCAAAGTTAGGCTGTTTTAGTCAGTTTGGGCTGCTCTAACAAATACCAGCGACTGGGTGGCTTAAACAACAATTTATTTCTCCCAGTTCTGGAGGCTGGGAAGTCCAAGATCAAGGTGCTGGCTGATTCACTGTCTAGTGAGAGCCCGCTTCCTACTTTGCAGACAGCCGCCTTCTCACTAAGGGGTGGGGTGGGATGGGTGGAGCAGAGAGAGAAAGCGCTCTGGTCTTTTCTTATATGCACACTAATATCACCATAAGGGTTCTACCATCATGACTTCATCTAAACCTCATTACCACCCAAAGTCCTCACCTCCTAATACCATCACATTAGAGGTGGCTAGGGTTTCAATATTTTAATTTGGAGGTGGAGAAACACAGCATTCAGTCCACAAAGCTGACTTTGGCTCCTTTTTCCTCCCTCTACAATTCATAGTTTCCAACCAAATACTTTTACACTAAACAGGAGAGGGGTTCATTTTACTGCAAGAAATAAATCATGCATTGATTATAAAACCAGGCCAATAGAAGCTTCTAGTCACTAAATGAGAGTTCATAAAATTGCAGGGAAGCACTATACATCCAGATGAAACAGAGGTCTGAAAAAATTTCTACACAAAGAAAGAAAAACCCAAGCGTAAATACCTCTCAGAACACTGGTAGTTAAACTAATAAGATTCAACAGGTGAGGTTGGGATGAGTATGTTTGAAGAATCAAACTGCCCCCCAGGACCACAGCAACAAGAAAGGAGTCCTTTGCAACCTCATTGCTAATGCATACAGCAGACAGTAGGTGGATAAAGGGGCTGATCCAGAGAAAATACAAAGAGCAGAGTGAAGCAGCACCATTACCCAGAGTGAGGGCTGACTAGTAGGATATTTCAGGCGCTTGCAAAGTCTGTCCTTTTCAAGGATGAGTGAGTGCCTCTTGTTGTCAAGCTCCATGACATCAGCCATCAGTTATCCAATTAGCCCCAGGAATACAGAAATCCCAGGCTTCATGGTTAGGTGGCTTCCAGGAAACATTTTCCTAAAGGAGGACTCTAGGAAGCTGCCATAAGGACCCAGTTCATTGGCAGTTTAGTTGTTCATTGTAAATGAGTAAATCAACATCAGCCTAGCATGGGCTTTGGACATGAGACCTTACCTTTGAGAAAATTAAAGCACGCAGAAGAGAATCCCACAATTACCTCTACCTACCTGTTGGCATCTGCATCCATATCCACTGCTTCTCTCCTGTAGCAAATTGAAAAGATGGCCACAAATTCTTCCCCTCCCCCAACCTATGTCCCATTGCAATATAATTATGCAGCCTTCTTCCATTAGGAGGTAGATCTATTTCTCTAACTCTTGAATCTGGGCTTGGCCATATGACATGCTTTAGCCAGTAGGACATTAGTAAATTGATGCAAATAGAGACTTGAGAAATGTTTGTACATTGGGGCTTGCCTTCCCTTGCTGAACTTATGAATCACGCTCAAGCTAGCCTCCCAGCAGATAAGAGACCATGGGGAAAATACCTGAGACATCCCAGTGGACAGCCGGACAATTGCCAGGTATATGAGTGACACATGAGTGCCAAACAGATGACCTGAGATCATCCAACTTTCAGCCGATCCACCAGTTGACCACAGCAAGCCCAGGAAAGATCAGTCAAGCCCGTCTTGAAAGGAAGAATCACCTCGCTGCCCTGCTAAGCCACTAAGTTTTGGGGTGATTTGTTAGGCCAGAATAAGCTAATTAATACACCCCCTATTACTGTGAATGGACTCTCTGTGATCTTGTCCAGGCCCACGTGCACATATTTCCTCCCCCCTTGTAGCTTTAGACACAGTCTCATCATTTCTCTCTTTTCTCTTCTGCGTCAAAAATGTTTCCCACTGTCACGAATCATTTCTAGCAGCTTACAACATGCTGCTATTTCCTTATATTAAAAAACAAAGCAAAACTTTCTTTGGGCTCCACTTTCCCTGCCAGTTTATGCCCCAATTCTCTACTTCCCTTTGCAGCAAAAGGGTTGTCTATTCTCGCTTTCCCTGACTCTTCTCCTCCTGTTCTCTCTGAAATCCATTCCAGTCAGGCTTTTGCCTCTGTCCCTGTGACAAACTTCTCATGTTAAGTGAGGCCCAAGTTGTTAAACCCAATGACTAGTTCCCCATCCACATCTCTGATCATTTAGCCGCATGTGACACAGTGAATCATTCTCTCCTTTCACGTACACTTTCTTCCCTGGGCTTCCAAGTCACCATACTCTCCTGGTTCCCCTCCTACCTCTCTGGCACCTCCTTCTCAGTCTTCATGTTTACGTCCTCCTATTCTCCCCAAAATAACTGCTTCCCCAAAAATAAGACTGTGGGGACAGAGCCCCAGAAAGCAGTTTCCAGGCTCTCGGCCTCACATAGAAAGGTGCTGGCTCAGGTAGCAAATGGCCATCAACTGTGATTGGATGGCCATCAGCTGTGGCTAGTTGGCCGTCAGCTGTAACCAGTGAGCCATTGGCCACTAATATAACTGCTGTGGCTATGCTAGCAGAAAAAATGGGGGCTGGCAAGAAGATGGTGGCTGGCAAGTGCGGACTGCAGTTAGGAAGGCGGGTTGCAGACAGTGTGGCTCCTGCTTCCTGTGTCTCCAACCCAGCTGCCAGCGAGAATATAGTAATATGACTCCCCTATCTATGGCTCCGTGGGTGTTCCTTTTTGGCCTCACCATATCCTGTGTTCTCTTGTGGGGAGTGGGACCAGAGACCCCGCAGGCCTCCCCACAGGACAAATGGTGCAGCGAGCGCAAAAATTAATATAAGACCTGGTCTTATTTTACTGTAAGACCAGATAATATAATATAATGCTGGGTCTTATATTAATTTTTGCTCCAAAAGACATAGTAGAGCTGATTGTCCGGCTAGGTCTTATTTCCGGGGAAACACGGCAGTGCCCTTGGAGTCTAGCCCGGCCTCTTCTCTTCTCTATCACCCCTACTGATCTCATTTATCAACGTGGCTCTAACTACCATGTATCTGCTGATGACAATCAACTTATATCTCCAGGCTATTACTCTCTCCTAATCTCTAAATTCGCATTTTCAACTGCCTATATGGTATCTCCATGGGGATGTCTAGTAGACGTCTCGAACTTAACATATCCAAAGGTAAACTACTAAGATTTTCTCATGTTTAAACCACCGTCTTCCCTATGTCTGTTGATGGAAACTCAATCCTTTCAGTGGCCAAAAAACTGAGTATCATCCCTTACTCTTCTTTCTTTTGTATCATTTATCCAATGGATAAATGTTGGGCCTACCTTCAAAGCCAATCAAGTAATTCCACCTGGTTTAAGTGACCACCAGTTCCCACCTCAGTTATTGCAATGGCCTCCTAACTGATCTCTCTGCTTCCACCCTTGCCACCCAATTTACAAAATAAATACATTAAATATCTATACTTAGGGATGGGGGAGGGACTTTCATTATCCCCTTCCAAAAAAGGAGGGATTCTTTGCTTTAACACCTACCTCCCATAAAAAGGGGATTCTATGCTTTTTAAATATAAACTTCCCCCCTCCCTTAGAATTGATTCAGCTTCTAAATCTTTCTTTTACATGTATCACTTTTTAAGAAATGTGCTGCAGTGTTAAAGGGAGGAAGACAGCCAGTCATGTCAACAGCTGAATTTCTCACAAACCCCAGAGAACAGCTTCTGTTAGCCAGCCCAGCATTTCCATGATTCAGGTCTGGGGCAAGGAGATGCAGCTGTCATAAGACAAGCTTAGGCTTCTTGTGAGAAGGAGCTGGGCAATGATCTGAAGCCAGGTTTGCAATCTCCACTAACAAACACCCAGCACAGTGAAAATGTTTTCATGCCTAGTGGGCCCTATAAGCCCTTACGGGGTAGAATTAAGCATTTCTTTAGAAAAAAGTTTTGGGGAATAATTGGTCCTGGGAAAAGCTCACTTTAAGTGAATGCACTGAAATGGGAAGTAAAATTTTACAGTAAATAGTGGATGTTAAATTGGAACTTGATCTTAAAAAGAACTAAAAATTAGGATAAATTTATTTTATTTTATCTTTAACCACATTTTTATTATAATTTCAAGTATGGATTAATTCTTAGGACAGAAAAATGAATCAAGACTTGCTTTGGGCATGCTTTTTTCTGGGGGAAAAAAAAATTGGAAGAGAACAAAATACCCATCACTTCTCATTTGACCTTCACAGCAAGGCTTTAAAGAAAGTAAATTTTACAAAATAGTCAAGGAGTTTATCACTTTTCCCCAGGAACCTCTCATTTTTTTGAATTTCTGATCATCCCCTTCTGAAGCCTCCAGTATGTCATCTTCGTTGATTTTCTCTTTTTCAGGTGTAACCAGAAAAAATTCTGCCAGTCCCTCATTTCTAAGAGGCTTTCTAATAATTATTGAATCAGTCCTCCATCATCACTTTCATTATCTTAGTTAAATCCTACATCTTTTGCAAGACTGGCTATTTCACTTTGCAATTGGTTGGCATAGTAATCACAGTGAAAACATCTGCCATTGTAGTTGGGTGGGGTAGATGCTAGTGTGACAGCAGAGGGAGGTGTGAAGGGGGGGCCTAGCTTTACAGATGTTTGTTACTGAGCATTTCATGTCGGGATGACCTTTACTTTGGGTACTCCAATAACAAATACTGTTAGTGAGGTTCCCTTGCACTCAAAAACAGGAGTTAGCATTGCAGTTTCTGGGTGAAAGCGCTCCCCTGGGAGACGTGTGATGGGTCCACCAGGGCGAACGGTGGTCAGCTGCAACCTATGTGATGCTGGCTGAGGGACCCAGCCATCCAGGCTCTGCTTTCCAGACCCTGTGTGTTTAAGCCCTAAGGCTGTCTTCAACACCTAAAGCTAAAGTACTGAAAAAAACAAACAAACAAAAAAACCAGAAAACAAAACAAAAAAATCCCACAAACATCTGCTTTGTGACTACTGCCATCTACTGAAGTTAAGCTTGATTCCCAATTTTATTGTTGTCCACATTATAACCGACTCTAGGGGGCAATGCATTGCAGCCTATGACTTGGGTAGGTTAGCTTAGCTGTGTCAGGTCACAGGACCTTTGCAAGGTCCGGCAACGCTTACCCCTTCCTTCTATTGGGAGTCTGTTGGGAGATTCTGGATTTTTGTCTGGTTTGGTCTGGGCTGGGTGGAGTCTGGCTCTACAAGTCTTTAAGGCTTGCACAGTACGAGGGAAGTTCATCCTTAGAATATGGCTCGTTCTTTCATATCTGGCTTTGTACATGGTCTTTACCCTGCTGGCCCACCCCACCTCTCCTCCACTGGGCAAACTGTTCTCCTTCAAAATCAAGTTTAAATGTCCCCTCTGGAAAGACTTTCTCAACTTCCCCCAACTTTGTTCTCTCTTTTGTGCTTAAAATAAGTTTTACTCATGCAACTTAATTATTCAATGGTCCATTTCCCCTCTAGACTCAAGCTCTTTGGGTACAACTGTCATGATTTTATCTCATTTAGCATGTGTTCCATTACCTAGCACATTGAAGATACTCACTAAACATTTATTAAATGAATTAATAAATACCATGATCATGCCAAATAACCCAAAGTTACCTCAGACTCTTGAACTCAGGTATTTTTTTAATGAGGTAAAAGTCACCGTTTAAATCATTTAAAAGTGTACAATCAATGGCTTTTAGTGTATTCACAATGCTGTGCTCTAGGGTTATAGCCATCCTGGGGACATGAAGTGGTGTCTCATTGTGGTTTTTGGTTTGTATTTCTTTAATGACGAATGATGTTGAGCATCTTTTTAAGTGCATATCGGTCATTTGTACGTAGGGGTTCACAATATGTCCCCCAAAATATGTCACTTTTGGCATACTGATAAACAGCCAGTGCAAGAAGGTCATGCTGACTCTCTTTTGTCTCCCTGAAAGCAGGAGATACATATTTCACGTGAAAGGTGCCCTCCCTGTACCAGGAGGGTAGAAAGAATCCTTATCACCAGAGACAGGGAATTTAGGGCCAAGAAGGTTGTTCAACAAATCTTGCTATTTCTGCACCATTTACTACCCTTAGCCCAGCCCTCCCCCGTCTTGTCAATTCTTCTCAAATTTATTGTTTCTTTTTCTCAAATTTATTGTTTGTCTATAAAATCTTGCTGCTTTGGTCCCCTCTTTGAGTCTCATATCATCATTGGTGTTCCCGTACAAATGCACATAATTAAATTTGTTTTCTCCTATTAATCTGTCTTTTGATTACAGCTGGTGGGTATCAGCCAAGAACTTAGAAGGGTAGAGGGAAAATTAATTTTCTTATCCTAAGTGCATATATTCTGAAAAAAATAAAATAAAAAACCTATTGGGTTGTTTGTCTCTTTGTTGTTTAATTGTAAGAATTCTTTGTATATTCTGGAAGTGAGGCCCTTATCAGATGTTATGATTTGTAAATATTTTTCCCCATGTTGTGGGTTGTCTTTTCACTTCCTTGATACACAAAAGTTTTATTTTTAATGAAGTTCAATTTATCTATTTTTCCTTTTATTGCTTGTTTTTGATGTCATATTTAGGAAACCATTGTCTAATCTAAGATGAAGATTTACACCTATGTTACCTTCTAAGAGTTTTATAGTTTCACTTCTTACGTTTAAGTCTTTGATCCATTTTGACTTAATTTTTGTATATGATGTGAGGTAGGGGGTCCAACTGCCTTCTTTTGCATGTGGCTATCCAGTTGTCTCAGGACCATTTTTTTGAAAAAGCCATTCTTCCCCCCCAATGAATGGTCTTGGCATCTTTGTCAAAAATCAATTGATCACAGATGTATGGGTTTATTTATAGACTTTCAATTCTATTCCTTCCATCTATATGACTATCCTTATGCCAGTATCACAATGTTTTGATTACTTTAGTTTGTAGTAAGTTTTGAAATATGACTAATGATTCTTAATAAGGCACAAAGAAGTCTAAATGAGATGCAGATATTGTAAAGTTGTGTACTTATAAGTTTATTTTGCTCATAATATGCCCCATGACCAGTGCTATAATACATTCTTCTTACTTATAGATGCTTTGTGTGAATGGAATGAGTTTGTGAAGTAAAAAGAGAGCTGAGTTGCACCATCTGGAATGATTCATACAAACAAAAGCCCATAGGTGAAAAGGGACTGCTAAAACTTGGCAGAAATCGAGATGTCCTTTAGTAGGTAAATAGATAAATAAACTGTGGTATATCCAGGCAATGGAATAGTGTTTAGTGCTAAAAAGAAATAAGCTATCAAGCCATGGAAAGACATGGAAGAAACTTAAATGCAAATTACTAAGTGAAAGAAGTAAATCTGAAAAGGCTATATTGTATGATTCTGGAATAGGCAAAACTATGGAGATGGTACAAAGATCAGCGGTTGCCAGGGGTTAGGGGTGAAGGAGGGATGAATAGGCAGAGCCCAGAGGATTTTAAGGGCAGTGAAACTATTCTGTATGATACTATGATGGTCAATGCATGACATTATACATTTGTCAAAATCCATAGAATGTACAACACAAAGGGTGAACCTTGATATTAATTACAGCCTTTGGACAATAATGCTGTGTCAATGTACGTTCATTGATTGTAGCAAGTGTACCACTTTGGTTTGGGATGTTGAGATGGGGAGGCTAAGCCTGTGTGGGGGAAGAAGGCATTTTGGAAATCATTGTACCTTCTGCTTAATTTTGCTGTGAACCTAAAACTGCTCTAGAAAATAAAGTTTATTACAAATTGAAAAATAAAAGAGGATTTGAGGGGTCCTGGATCAACAGGCACAAGAGTGTCTGCAACAGGCACCATCGGAAGATAGGAGGATTAAATATTTACTTACTGAAGGCTAAGAAGCCTGGTGCTCTTCCCTCGTAATGCTCCAGACACTGGTGGCCAGACCTATGCCCTTCTGAGATTATAATTTATAATAAATATGTATTTGGTTGTTGTTCTGTTTCTGGAACAGAGCTCCTAAAACCCTTGTATCTTCCTGCGTGAGAAAGAGTGATGGGAGCATGTTTTTCTGTAATATTTTATCTTTTGCCCGTGATTCCTAAAATAGCTCAACAGTGATAAAGGTGAAAGGGCTGCCTTCTGTCCTTCATCACAAGCCCCTGAGTTTATGTTAACGAGGTGATTTTTGGAAAGCCCCTAGATAGCCTCAGGATGGGGGCTGGTGGCCAGGAAGCACCATCCAGGTGAATTAGTGGTTTGCAACTTGCAGCTCCACCCTCTGACCTCCATGTAGGGGAGGGAGCTGGGAGTTCAGGTCATCAGTAATGGCCACAGATTTCATCAATCATGCCTACACAATGAAGCTTCCATAAAACCCCAAAAGGGGTGAGAGAGCTTCCAGGTTGTCACCAACCTGGAGGTGCTCGGAAGGTAAGGCACCTGGAGAGGCGTGGAAGCGCCACACTGCTTGCCCCATACCTTGCCCTGCACATCACTTCCATGGCGCGGTTCCTCAGTTGCATCCTTTATACTAAACTGGTAAGAGTAAGTAAACTGTTGTCCTCAGTTTTGTGAGCTGCTCGAGCAAATTAATCAAACCTGAGGTGAAGGTTGTGGGAACCTCCAATTTATAGCTTGCCAGAAGACCAGATGACAACCTGTATGTGTGATTGTTGTCTGAAGTAGGGAAAAGTCTCGTGGGACTGAGTCCTTAGCTTGTGGGATTTGACACTGTTTCTAGGTAGATGGAGCCAGCATTGAGTTCAATCGTCGGCTACCTGTCAACGTAAGAAGGTGTACATGTTCTCAAACAGGTAGAGAACTTTTTATATGAATTTATTTGAGCCAAACTGATGATACTGCTGGGAAGCACGATTTCAAATGCTCCGGAGAATGACCCTTTTTTCAGTGTCTTTTATACATTTGGGATTGAGGCAGAAACCTAAGGAAGATTGCGTGAAGGTGGGAGGAAGTAAGGCGGGGATTGGAGTGCAGGATGGTTAACAAGATGATACGCTCTCTTGGGGGTGGTTATGGGTGGGGAGGGGAACAGGACAGAGGTTAAAGGGAGGCTGATGGCAAACGGGAGCTAAGTCCGCCTTCCCTGCAGTGGGAAGTCAATAGATCACTAGTTCTGAAAAAGAAGACGTAGAAATGCAAGCACGTCATTCAGAGATACAGAAGGAAATCATAAAATGCCCGCCAAAAGAAGTGGAAGTGGTGGCCCATGGGGAGAGGAAAATGGAGGAGAGGGGCTGGTGTTTTCCCAAGAAGCCCTGCAGAACTCTTTGACTCTGACTCTAATCTTGCATAATTTTATTAAAGATAAAACTAAAAATAGGAACAATATAATACAAGGAGAAGTTTTAGCATGTTTTTTCTTGACCTCCACTTTGAAAATCTCTTCATGGGTGAGGACCCCCGTACCCCGGGGGCCTATCACAGAGCCTGGGGCATGATGTGCACATCATACATTTTTAGGAAATGAATGAATGAAGAGGAACAAACGAAAACAAGTTTTCTTAAGAAGAGGCCTTTCTTAAGAGCAAGTTATCTTTAGCTCCTGGCATGTAGGGATGATCTAATTGTTGAGGATTGCCATGGAGATGGTCCAGTTATTTCCATATCTTACATATCGATTTTTCTGTGGCAAAAGAATAGAATCTGGGAAAAATGGAATTGATGCGTTCATAGAGACAGCAGCTTAATCTTATGATTCAGAGACCACCATCATTGTATATTTGGGATTTTAAATTTTGATTTGAAAAGTGAAAGATTCTCAGCTAGCGGAGGGGACATAAGAGAATCATGAGGTTGGGATTGCTGGGGAGAGGTACGTGTGGTTTGAAGAAAAACCACCATTCATTTGAGAACCACTAGTATTTATAGGAAGCAGAGAAGGTGGAGCCAAGAGTGGTCTGTGGTTCTAGCTAGCTCTGCCGCTTACTTGTCCAAAGCCCTCGGGCTCCGTTTCCTGACAAAATAAGAGGACTCCGCTCGATGATCACACGAAGATTCAAATTAAGTCTGAAAACTATTGTTTGTTCTACCAATGATCTGAATGGTAAAGGCAGGTCAGATTGATCTAGACACAGAAATTCTTTCATCTTTAAAAGAGAAATTTAAAAATTTTGGAAAAGAAAATATTTGATTTGGGCTTTGAGATTTACAAATTAAATAACATATAATGCTATTTGTTGAATTAAATTAGTGTACTGGATACAGTTTCTTTACGTGCAAATGCCATGATGTTTTTATTTGGACTCCTTGCCAACAGCTTCCCTGCGTCATAAATTCTATTTAAGATGCTGTTTTCTCTTCCTGATATCTACGTGGCTAGAAAAAAGGAAACATGCTTCAGGAATAAGTGATGATATACATCCCTTACTTTTGCTATGGTATCATTTCTATGGTTTCTACTGTAATTATGTTTCTCTACTAAGGATGGCTAAAAATGTACCTGCAGCAAGAGCTTTTAAATGCAAAGGTAAATGCTTGATTAGCTGCAATTAAGGACTCAGGAAAATAAATACCAGGTGCCAGTTTGCACTATTCATCAAAGAGCATTAATGGAGGTGAAAGGGGGCATACTTCTCTCTTTTTAAAAAAATAACCAGATAAAAGTCATCAATAATGCTACCACTTAGAGAAAACCACCTTTAATAGATTGCATCATTAATAGTGTCTTCCATTCTTTTTTCTTGGCAGATAGGGCAAACGTAGGCACATTTCAAAGGCTTAGCACACATACAAACTTTCACATACACACAAGCTTGTATGTGCCATAGCTGGGCTATGGAGGCGACACGGCCCCTGCCAGAGATGACACAGAGAGGAAGCAGGAAGAGGAGAGAGGAAGCAGAGGGGAAAAGGAAGAAATTTCCTGTCTTCTTCTTCCTTTCTTTTTCTCCAGTCTCCCAGTAGTGTCTCCCATTGGCTGAACCCAGCCAGAAGCCAGCTGACATGAGAGCCTGGAAAATGCAGCCTGCAGGGGGCAAACCCCAGGCACTCAGAGAAGGGACAGGACAGGACGAGGCATACATAAACACAGGATGAGCACAGTCGCCCCCTTCTGCTCCTCAGCATGCTACCAATACCTGACTCTCAAAACAATTTTGTGCTTCTACCTAACACAGACTGACATAAGCTTTCTTTGCCAAGGAATCCATTTCAAAAGACATCCATCTTGAATAAACACATTGTCAGCTATATGACACAATTACCAGCAAAACAACCAGATGAGGAATTAGGCCACCCCCACCCATGAAAGTCTTGCTTTCAGAAAACCCTGGGCAACCTAGATAACTAAGTGCTGGAATGACCCCGCTTCTCCCTTCCTGTCCCCTAATTCCTGCTCTTATGCTTTAAATTAATTAGCCAATAGAGAGTGAACCCACAAAACCCTAGACAGCCTACCCTCAGACCGTAGGAAAGCCAGAGAGCCCTAGGTCCGGGTATGCTTGCTGTCCCGTGACCTCGCTGCGTGGCCCTCAGGCGTACCACAACACTGGCCCCCGTGGGGGAAATGTTGTTAGAAGCTTGCTAAGAGTAACAGAGCCCAGGTGAGCCGATAGTATTACTATTAATAGGCTGGGACTGACACACAAAAATGTTAGGCAGAAGATATGTCTTACAAATCAAGATGCTCTCACCTTCTCCCCAACAAGGAGAAACACAACATCCCCTCCTTGGTAGCCTGTCCTGAGAACTCTCGCTGTCTTATTCTCCTCTAGATTCTCAGCTCCTTCAATTCAAGGAGTCCACCGCTCCCTGCCTGGGTTCCCCTTCCTGCAACAAGGCCTAGAAACTCGCTCAAGGTACGGCTCACCTTGTTTCCCATCAGGGATCACCGTTCTTTGTTGCCTAATATTGAGTGTCTTGTTTAGCGTTTTGTTTGTCGGTTGTCCACACAGGGGGCACATCCGGTTCCAGTCATTCATCTTGATCTGAACTGGACGTCCTCTCTGTTGTCATTTTTCTTAATTCCTTACTTCCACTGTCCAAGGTTAATTTGTTCTTTTCCTAAACTTTTGAGTAGAATGTTAATTCATATAATTTATATGATAGTCCTTTTTATCACAGCTTTAACTACAACTCATAAATTTTGCCGTGTAGGGTTTTTCTTATCATTGTTTTCATTTTCTCTGTAGAGAAATTTTTTAAAACCCCAAATGGCTGGGTATTTATTGTGAGATCATTTACACTGTTGTTATTATTAACTTGTAGTTTTCCCACTTTATGACTCACAGCTTTGGGGAAGCATGCCCCATAGTGGTTAATAGCTTGCACTCTTGAGTCAGAAGGCTGGAATTTAAATCCCTTTTGGGCAGAGTATTTACCCCAAGACTCAATTTCTTCATTTGTAAAATTGAGATATAATAATACTTACATGATTGCCCTAAGAGTTAAATTAAGATAACACATGTAAAATCTTTAGCACACAGTAAATATTCAACAAACCTTACTTAAAATTTCTATTTGGGGGAATTTACAGAAGATTCCTTTTGATCAATGTTTGGTGTTCTATTGGCGCTCACAAGAATTAAGAAAAAACAATTCTCTGTAGGTATAGAGTTCAATTCAGTACCACATGCTCTTGATCCCAGCCCCACACCTGTTGGCCCCCTCTGACTTTGCCTGCACCTGCAAGGGAATATATATATATATATATATATATATATATATATATATATATATATATATATATATATATTTCTGCTTCTCTACTTGGAGATGCCCAGCAGGGTTTGGAACTCAGAATCCTCAGAACCCATTCTCAACCAGTGGGGGACAAGAGACAGTGGTTTTCAGATTTGCTGTCCCTTGAGAGATCAAATCTAGGCTACATTCTACATGTTCCTCAGAGAATCCCCAGAGGAAGTGAGCTTCAGTTACCCACAGGGGAAACCCACTCATTTATGCACCCTGAGTGGGGTTTTCCTCCTTCCTGTCTTGCTGTCCCTGCTCTTTTTCTTGTGCTTCCTGAGATTACCTCCTAAATAAACCACCTGCACCAAGACCTCGCCTCAGAATCTGCTTCCTGGAGGAACACAGACTAACACAGCTATATATGTATTAGATTATCCTAGCAATTGTATTGTGCAGTCCTCTAAGCAGTGGTTCTCAAATCTCATTTCATATTGTACTGGAGAAAAATAATAGCAAAATTTGGGGGGATTGTCAAATTTTTAAAAATCCAGATTTAGTAAGGAGAGACTTTATTCTAAAGGATTATTGCAAAAGGGGGGGGGGGGCTGTTCCACAAAGGGGAGGAGGACTATTGCAGTAGCCCTGGCCATATGATCTCCAGGGTTAGGCAAAAAGAATGTTTCATTTATAGAGAGGAGTGAACAAGACAAGAAAGAACCAGGTGTGGGGAAGTGGGGTGAAAGGGAGACAGGGATGGGATAGTAGGATCAGAGAATGTTTAACCCTCGGGCCAGCCTTTTCGCAGGAGAGGTTGTTGAGGAGTCAGTCAGTGGTGTGGGGCTCAGGCTGAGAGTGGGCCAAACCTCCGCAACCTGGCAGAAGGAGAGCACCTTAACCAAAGTTTGCTTAACAAGCATTTGGTTCTGATTGCTCAGGGGGAACAAGCAGTTCGGCTAATTATAGAAGAGGCCAAGAACGGGAACTTAAGAGGGTCTGTGTCTGGCCTTGTCATAGGTACACAAGGGGCAGTACATGTGAGTCTCAACTAAGTTATATGGGAAAGGATGGTTCTTTGCAGTAAATCTTTTCTAGAATACAAAAGAGGTTGTGTGTGTGTGTGTGTGTGTGTGTGTGTGTGTGTTTCTTGCTGTCAGTTTTTCAGGAGCAAAGGGCTCAGGTAAAATTCAACATTGTCAGGATGGAGCCTGGACAACAATATTTTCTAGAAGCTCTCCCACGTAATGTATAGATTATAAGAGACTTGAGAGAGACATCAACTAATCAAAATGCAAAGAGGGAAAGTGGGTGGGAAATTAGTTAGTCATGAATTTGGTAACTGTTGAAGTTGGGTGGTAGATCATGTGGGTGCTTCGGACTAGTCTGTCTACTCTTGCATATGTTTGAATACACTTTTCTAAAGAAGCTCTCTAATTGTTCTTCATATGCAGCCCTGTTGAAAACTGCTTTTCACAGCCTCACTTATTTCGTCTGCTCAATTGTCAAAATCAGAAAGAGATTTGGTAAGGGCTCTCCCCTCCATCACTACTACATTTCTAGCTATTTTTACCTTGTATTTTCTGCAATGCTTGATTTATATATTTCATTGTTTTATTATTTGTCACACTAAGGTTTATGAAAGATTTCCTTTTATTTTTCTTGAAAAAAAAAAAGGTATATGCTCATGGCAAAAATAAAGAAAAAATCAAGCAGTATATAAAGGTATACAGTGAAAAATAAATTTCCCTTTCATCTCAGATTCCCAACTTTTAGTTCCTCTCTCCAGTGTCAGCCACAAATACCAATTTCTTCTGTCTCCACCGAGGAATAGTCAAGGTGGATGTGAACATATATATATATAGATATACACATGTACATATACTTGGATGTCCTTTTTTTATGTATCATTGGGAGCCCAGTATTTTACACTGTTAGATTCTTTGCATTTATCACTTAAATGTTGTACAGAAAATTGCTCCAATGGAAAACTGCACTGTAGCACACCCTATATCATTACCGATTCTTTTTCTAGGAGAGTAATTTTATAATCTTGTAAATTATAGATTGATAGCAATGCAAAATAATTCCTATCTATTTACATGCAAATCAATTGTAAGGTGGAGGGACATGGAAAAACCAGTTTTGCCCCCATTTGCGCATTCTTCTCACCATTCCTTTACCCCACATGAATTTGTGCTTCTTTGATTTCTCCTTTGAACCAGTTATGACTTTAACATGTGTCCATTTTATATCTGCAGATATAAAGGAAAAAAAGAACTTTACTTTTTTCCCCCATAATTATCCTTTAAAGTGTTTAGCAAACAGGTTGAGCATACAATTCATTCATTGGATGTGAGGAAAACCCAACTTTATTTTTGTCTCTCATTCCGCTGTGTGAATAACTGTCTGGATGTATCAATCACTTGTTTAATCTGTCTCAGTCATTTGCTTCAGCAATGCTTCAATAAATATTCTTTTACATGTGTTTTTAAGTTAAATGCAATCACACTTTTAGGATGGATTTCTAAAAGAGGAACTGCTAATTCACGCTCCAAAGAGATTATACCAATTTACCCACCCACTAAGAGTGTATAAAATGATGGGTTTTCCGCATTGTCTGAATACTGTACATTATCAAACTTTTAGATCTTTTCCAATCTGGTAGGTGAAAAATGGAATCTTATTTAAATATGTATTTCCTTCACTATGAATGAGATCCAGCACATTTTCAGACAATGTAAGCCATTAATTTTCTTTTTCTGTAAGCTGCTTAGTTATGTCCATTGTCCATTTTTTTCCTATTGTGTATTTCCTATTTGGTATTTTTTATATTAACTTGTAAGCTCCCCTCCTATATTAAGGAAATTGGCCCTTTGTCATGTGTGTTGCAAATATATTTTCCCACAGTAGGGCTAGGGCAACCATGAAGAAATGGTGAGAAGCAAGCATAGCACAACTCAGTAGGTTCAGAATAATATAACTGTGTTTAGACACGCTGCATCTCTCACATCTCCTCCTGCCCTCCAGATGGGACTGACTTGTTACCTTTTCATTCACAGCAGCTCAGCACTGAAGATCTAACTGGAGTGCAAGAAAAAGGGTGCATTGAAGAGTCACCATGGAAACTGCCCCTCCCACAGCATTTACCATTCAAAGGCTTCTGCAGGCATTCATGTACAACAAATTAGCAAAGAAAGATTTCTAGACTCACAACCCTAATTTGAATGCAGTTTGAAGGTGCTTAGAGGCATAAAGAACGCCTGTGGTTTCTGTAGGCAGATTACTAGGAAAAGAATTATCTTCAGCTCCAGCTTCTGTGGAGGATAATTGGTTGAGACATTAGAGCATATTTTGTTTTTGCTGCGATTTTCCTTCCTTCCTCACCTTCTGCTGGTGGTTGCCGGTCCACAGTGCTTGCTGATCTCAGGAGTGGTTTACACTACTGGGCCTTACGCAGAAGCTGCTTAATAAATACCTCTGATCTTGCCTTTAGTGAGAGGCCAAGCTCACTGAAGAAGTTGAGCTATGAATCTGGGTGGGAAAGGGTGTGCAAGGGACAGATCCATTGTTTTTGGAGGGCAGAGAAGAAGACAGTGGAAGCAGGAGGAGAGGTTCTGCAAAGAGTAAAGACCTGTGACTGTTGTTGAAAACATTCAGATTGGTGACAGAACCTGGTCAACAATGGCAGATGATCTTAGGGAAGTGGGGCCCTGGACAGTGGGATTTCCAGCTATAACAAAAAAGCCCAGTCCCAAAGGAAGAAAAGACCAGCGGCCTGGCCACTTTCAAAGGACACTGGGTATCTCTGCCCTAACCACTGTGGCCTCAGAACTGTTGGTGCTTCCAGTAGATACATGACCCCTGGGGTCTATGAGTGACCTTAGGGAGGATTAGGGTGGCCAGGGGAGTCTTAATAATGACTGGAGTTGCCTTTTCAACCATTGTGGCTGGCTAAGAGCTCAACATTATAATTAATGTTAACAATCTATTATGACACCTTTACATATCAGAGTTTATGGAATAAGTTTCACACCCACTTCACTTTTCTGAATGAGTATTTTAGGAAGCCTCAGTCAGCTCAGCTCTTGTACAGAAATCCCACCACAAAAAAGCACTACATGTATGATGTAGCTTTCATATTTTTTCCCACTTAGTAAATGCTTACAAATTTTGCTTTATTTTCTTTTATTTTCACAATAAATTATGGCTTTTTATGGGAGCAAATAGGTTTCCTGAAAAGGCACTTTGATTATGACATTTTATCGGCAGGAAATAAGTATGAAGCATCTTAAAATCTGACTTGTCACATAAGAGTCAGAAAGGCTCCCAATCAGGGATGGCCTGAATGGTTCTCTACTGCCCCCCAGTGGATAAGCTACACAGAGGCGGACACATTTTGGGAATGGAAAAGAGACTGGTGTGTATTTCTCATACTGACAGGTAAGAAAAACATAGAAAGCCATAAAAACAACTAACGGTTATTCACCCCCCCTCCCCGCCGGCCAGTGTGTTCAGAAATAAATGCCCTGTTGAATGATGATTCGTTTAGTACCATGCCTTTTAAGACTGTATTTAAACCTGAGGATTTGCTGACAAGGCATAAAAAAGCACATAAACACTTCGGGCATCAACACCTTAAGCACTGTGAGTCTCAGTATTTATTACTTATGTGATCTTGCTTTACTAATGCATACTTATTTAATTATAGTCTTGTAGCCTATTCTATAACACCCTTCTTAGTAAAGAATCATTAAAGTAATAAGGAAATGATATAGCTTCTCCACTTCGCATGAATCTGATTGATATCATGACAGGCTTGCATGAGAAAGCTTATTTAGCACTCTGCATTACCTCCACGAAGCTTAAAATACTCTTCTTTTCAAAATTCATCTTTAAAATATCCAAATTAATGCATGAAGTATCAGCAGATAGTAGTAGCTGCAAACCAAGGCTCTACATGGTTTTGTGTTTGTAAACACATTTTTAAAATATTAATTCCCCTTGAACAATGAAAACAAAACAGAAAAACCAAAACATTCATGTGTCCCCCTGGTAATGACAATTCTGGGCTATGGTGCAAAGACACACCTGGTTACCTTCGCTTTGTTCAGTAAATGGCGTGATCATCGCGAGCCAGAAAACGTGTGTTTAAGCATGAGGACGAGCTGTAAAAAGGCCTTCTCATTTCACAAATCTTTTTCCAGGATGTTGAGGAAAAGAGAGGCGGCAAGAATAAAAGATTGAAATGTCAAGCTGGTGTGAAACACTTTACAAGTGAGAGACCCCATATTACATAAAACTTATGAGACAATCTACCTTAGGAAGTTACAATGTGTTGGCAATGCTGTTACACCCCTTGGGCAATGTTTCCCTAGCAAGGTGATGATTAAAAAGAAACCTAAAATATAGTGAAGATTTCCTACACGCCAGGTACTGTGCTAAGGTTATTTCATTTACCTTCGTAAGAACTACAGGAGATAGGTACCGTTGTTATTCCACTTTACAGATCAGGGAAGTGAAGTTAGTGACTTGCTCCAGTAACTGGCAGAGGGAAGGACCAACCTCCAGAGCAAGACTGAACAAGAACAAATTTGGTTTATTTGGAACTAGACGCCTTCTAGGACTCTTATTTACTTATTGTGTGAATTTTTTTCAGGCTGCGAAAGTTTTCATGGTGTCCAGGGCTTTAATCAGAGGTCTCAAAATCTGAGGACAATATATTAATAATAAGTGTCAGGCCTGCTGACATTTTGAGTAGAGATGCCAATCTTCCATTGTAGAAAATGCTAAGGAATTGATGAAGGAATTCTGCCAGGATGAGCCTCGTGTCAGTTACACAGAAAAGGCAGCGTTAAATGAAGATTATCTTTGTAGAATTGTGAAGCTGCTGTGACATTTCCCCTCCTCATGGGGAAGGGAGGATGTATTAGTTATCTACTGCAGCACAACGAATTTCCCATAACCAGGACCCTTAAAACAACAAACATTTATTATCTCACACAGTTCCTATAGATCAGGAATTTGGGAGCAGTTCAGCTGAATGGTGCTGGCACAGAGTTTCTCATAAGTTACAGTCAAGATGCCATTTTATTAATCAAGCTAAAGCCACATGCACACACTCTTGCTGTAAGAAGGCTAAAAAAAAAAAAGTGAGTAACTGTCTGTCTCACTTTCCGTAAGCAGTACTCACCACCATCAAAACACACATAGTGGGGAATTCCTCAAACTCAGAAAGAGAACTCAAATGGTGGGCAGCAGAAAATAAAACCACAAAAATCTCAAATGCAGTCATCCCTCTGGCTGCCCAACACCAATACAACCACTGCTTTCAATGCTTATCCATCAAGTGTTGTCACTTAAAATACTGCAACTATCTTTCAAACAATCAAAGATGTACTCACTCTGTCACCCTCCAAGGGTGTCAACCCAGTGTTTCATCAATTACCACATCTATCCATCCACTTCTAAGTCCAAAACGTCTAGTTGATATCCGTTTCTCTGCAACTTATGGACTAAATAATGAAATTTACAAGGAATAGCACACCCTACAAACAATAGTGAAATAAAGGGTTAAAAAAAAGTTAAAACCCATTAAAAGTATACATGACACATCAATAAAAGAAACACCAATAAAGATGACAGCTCTCATTTCTTCCCCTAATGATGAGGACTGCACCTCCATTTATGATTTCCTTTCTCTACCAGCCACTCTGTGTTCCTTTATCTTCAACCAATGCCTTCATTTCTAAGGGATCTGAGTGTTTGATGGACCTGTCTGCTTATACCAGCAAACCTATTTCTGCTTGATACTCAGGGTTAATCACTTCCACCAATACCATGTCTATCCTTCTTCTCTTGCCTATCCAGTGACACAAGACATGCAACATGGTTAGATAGCAGTTTCATCTCCAAATCAATGGAAATGTTCAGGCTTTGTTGGAAGAATTCCTTTCCTTGGTTACAAACCTCTAAACCAGCAAAGCCCAGAATTTCAAAGAATAGCAGTTAAAAACATTTTAAGTTGGAGTTATTAAGTATATTCCTTTGTTCCTAAATCCATTCATTTTACCTATGGAAGTGTGGTAGTTCTAAAAACATATCCACAAATTCTTTGACACTTTTCCCATTTAAAAAAATGGAATCTCCTTAGATATAACCAGCCTTAGTGATTAAGTCTTAATGAACTAAACGTGGTTTAAAGTGACACTGCAGGATTTCCACTGCTACTTTAGAAAAAGCATTAATTACAGTTTCCACCCGAATTTTTCTCTGTGGGGATGCTCACCCTTGGAACCCATGCACTACTGTGTAAATAACCAAACAGCACAGTGGAAAACCCATGAGCAGATGTTCTGGCCATCGATTCAGCATCGGTCACCAGACATACGAAGGAGTGGGCCTTTAGATGGTCCCAGCCCCCCAATTTTAGCTGCCCCAACTGAATCAAGTGGAAAGTGGAACATACACAAGCTGTCCCCACTGAGCCCTGCACCAGTTAGATTTGTAAGCAAAGTAAATGTTGTAGTAGTTTTAAACCAGTAAGTTTTGCATGGTGATGCAGCAATAGATAATAACAGGGAGAAAGCGTGCCAAATACTGGACACTAGGTCAAAGCATATACTGCATCCTATAAGACAGTATCAAAAAGGGTTAGCTCCCAGAAGGCACCATAACTAAGTCTTCAATTAAGACCAGGTGCTTCTTGGTGATAGAATATACAATTAGACCAATGAATTCTACGAGCAATAGCCCACAAAGTTACTTCTTTCATTACAGAGTGAGTTTGTTGATCAGAAGCAATATGGTGTGAAACACATTCCCTAAGTCCCCGGATGGTGGTGCTGACAGAAGCACAGCAAGCGAGGAAAGGAAATCTAAGTCTAGAGTAAGTGTATTTCAGAGGCCAAATAACTACCCCCTCAATGATCCGGAAGGGCCAATGGAATCGACTTGCCTCCAAGTGGTTGGCTGATTGTCCTGGAGCTTGGGGTATATCACCAACTCAGGATTGGTCACTGTTGCTGGCAACCTGAACACTCAGCAGGGGCTTGGTGATGCTATGCCTAGCTCCCATCCTGCTATTGTTGCCATTTCATTTATGATTCCACTGAGCAAGCTCTGAGCCTGGAAAAGGAGGCTGAGTTTTATCTAAGAGCAATTCATGTCATCCATTCAATAAATTCTTAAGATGTATTCTGCAAGGTCGAGAAGATCCCTTCCTGAGTCTTCCCTGTCACTAGTTCTCCAGTCTTTCTCTTTCCATGTCCTGAACCCACTGGCCAAACAATTAGCCTTGGACCATTAATTATTACCCAAGGCTGTCTCTCCTTCAGGCAAAGTGAACTTCAAGACATACTGCTGGACATTCTGCCCACTGAAAAGACTTCACAACTTCAATGCTCTTCAGGGGCAAAGTCGGACCACAACAACCTAAGCATCCATTTCTGGCAGGTACCAGCATATTGTGCAGGGCAACATGCCTGCCTGGTGCGTGGTACATCATGGGTGTGCAATAGATATGTGTTGAATTATTCTTTTTAATGCAGATCATATGCTTCTCCTGCTTAAATCCCTTCAATAGCTTCCCATTGATCTAAAAGACCCAGCTGGGTGTGGTCTCTGCATACTCCTTCCCCTTCTCTGTACTCTAGGCTTGGTCCTCAATTCCTGGAATGTTCCAAGCTCCCTCCTGCCACAAATCTTTGCTCAGACTGTTCCTTTTCATTGCCTAATTAACTCCATCCTCAGATCTTTTCTTTTTTTAAAGATTTTATTGGGGAAGGGGAACAGGACTATATTGGGGAAGAGTGTGTTTTTCCCAGGACCCATCAGGTCCAAGTCAAGTTGTCCTTTCTTGGTTGTGGAGGGTGCAGCTCAGCTCCAGGTCCAGTTGCGGTTGTTGAATCTTAGTTGCAGGGTGCGCAGCCCACCATCCCATTCGGGGGTGGAACCGGCAACCTTGTGGTTGAGAGCATGCACTCCAACCAACTGAGCCATCTGGCCGCCTGGCAGCTCAGCGGCAGCTCGTTGTTGTCTTCATTCTAGTTGTGGAGGGCACAGCTCGTTGGCCCATGTGGGAATCGAACCGGCAACCCTGTTGCCCAGAGCTCACCCTCTAACCAACTGAGCCACCCGTCTGTCCCGATCCTCAGATTTTGACTCAAGGATCGTTTCCTATCTTATAAACGTCTTTCTTCACTGTATTTATCTCCATATTCAGTTATATGCATAATCAAGTTATGTCTTATCCTGGGACTCTAAGTTCTATGGTTATGTACAGTCACTACTGATCCCCAGCACCTAATATAGTACCTAGTACTTAACAGGTGCTAAATAATATTTGTCAAATAAATTAATACACGAAAAATGAATGTATCTGTAATAAAATGCAGTCTGGGTCATTTACCTACAAGTTATCACCACCAGTTTTGCTTAAGAAGCTTTATGCCACCAGTTTCTATGACTCTTAATTCATATTTCTTTATAATTTAGAAAGGCATTTGTCTAGACAAGAACTTTCCTAAGCATTATTTCTTTATTAGCACTATGCAAGAAAAAGAAAGTGAGTATATATGTAACTTTAAATATACTAAGAGCCTCATTATAAAACACAAAAAAATTTTAATATTTTAACCCAATATATCCAAAACATTTCACGATGTAATCAATCTGAAAAGTATTCAGATATTTTACATTCTTTTCTTTGTACTAAGTCTTTGAAATTAGGTGGTCATTTTACAGTTTCATCACATCTCAATTGGAACTAGCATATATGCCAAGTGCTCAAGAGCCACACATGCAACAGTGCGGTTCCATAGGGTTCCCTTTCACGAGCGAGTCTGACTATCCTCAGCACCAATAATTAGTGTCAGGAAAACTCAAGTCAAACCTTCACCCAGAAGGGCTCACTGCCCCGGTATAAGGTTCTAGAGTGAGCACAACTCCTTCAGGATCTGCAAAGTAGAAAGTTGTCTCTGAGAACAATTTTAACTAGTGTTAAAGGCTGTTGCCTTCCTAACATCCTTTTCTCTCTTATTTAAATACATACTTTGATGCTCTTGAAGATGGGCGCCACCTCCTTTCCAAACACTTCTATTCCTCCGAGACCAGTGTATAACTTTCTGCATTTTGGGATATGTCATGGGAAATCTGTCAGTTCCCTTGGCTGCCTGGGGAAGTTTGGGGGTGTGGGAAACCCGTGCAAGCCGCCCATGTCCAGCATTATTAAATGTGTCCGCGCTTTCCTTACGCCTGCTTGGGCCTCTGGAATCGGCCTCCCAGAGAACAGGGCAAGCCAGGGTTTAGGGGCACAGAGGTGGATTCCGATTGCTCCCTCGGCTCAAAAATGGCTCTGCCAGCATTACACGCGCGCAACCATTTCTCGGTGCTTCTACCTCACCCCAGGGCCACCGGCCAAAGCCACACGCTGCACGTGGGGAGCAGCCGACCAGCACGACGGCCGCCTAACCACCTGCCCTCGGCCTCAGAGGGAGAGGCGGGACATCCGCCCGGACCCAGCTACTTCCGGAAGTGACGTCGGAGTGTCAACATGCAAGATGGCGGCCCATCACCGGCAGAACACGGCAGGGCGGAGGAAAGTGCAGGTATGGGAGCCCGGCTCCTCGCCCTCTCGGACGCGGCTGGCAGCTCCGCGCCCACCTCCAGCGAGCAGATGGCTCGGGCCGCGGTGGCCCGGGGTAGCGGCTGGGGGCGAGGGCACGGGGCGCGGCGGCGGCGAGGGGTGGGGCCGCGGCGCTAACGGCTGGAGGAAGGGGCCGGGGGCGCCCGGCGGGGCCGCTCGGACCAGCACCCGGCCCGTCGAGCGCTCGGTGCGGAGCGTGGGGCTGCCGGTCGCCCGCTTTCTCGTGGGCTTGGGCCGGGGGGTGAGGATGGGCTCGTTCCCCGCCCACCTGCCTCCCCCTTCCCCTCCCTTCCCTTCCCTTCCCTTCCCCCGGAGCGCCCAGCCCAGCCGCGTCGGAGCGGAGGCCGCCGAGCGCTTTCCCCGTAGGCAGGCGGCGAAGGAGACCGTGGGCCTGTGCGGGGGCGTGGCGGGCGGCGGCGTGCAGACCGCCCTGCGGGTTTTCTGCGGGGATTCTGCGTAAAAAAAGTCCCCTTCCCGGTTTCTTACGCGGGCGCTTTCACCGTGGTGTGGTGGAAACGCCGTGACAGTGTGCCAGCGTTAGTGGGGAGACTATAATTTTTGGTTTGGAATTTCACTTCGCCTTTACCATTTCTTCATCTTCGATGTGCATCCGTGATTCTTCTTTCCTCTTTCTATAGTTTATTATCCAAGGGTAAAAGGTTATCGAACCCTTCCGTGGGTGCCCTATGCCTTCGTGAATCCGCTTTTGTTTTGGGTACTTTTAAGAGTACCTATTATTTTAAGCGATGCAAAGAGTGAGTAGAAGCCCTGTATTACAGGTGTTTGCCTGCAAGTATGTGGTACGACGTACCTTATACCTTATTTAGTAAACATTACTAAGCACTTAGTTTGGTCCCAAAAATGTGCAAAGTAACTGACGGAGTATAGGAATAAGTAGCCGCCAGGCTTTCTTTATAAAACAACGTGATATGGGGTCTGACAATTAAGGGCACAAATTTGTTGCAAAGATGCTGCTAACCTTTTTTGGTGTCAGAAGGATTATTCGTTATGAATTTGTACCAACTGGACAAACAGTTAACCAAGTTTACTATTTGGAAGTGCTAAAATAGCTGTGTGAAAAAGTTAGACGACCTGAACTTTTCACCAGCAATTCATGGCTCTTGCATCACAACAATGCACCAGCTCATAGGGCACTGTCTGTGAGGGAGTTTTTGGCCAGTAAACAAGTAACTGTATTAGAACACCCTCCCTATTCACCTGATCTGGCCCCAATGACTTCTTTCTTTACCTGAAGATAAAGGAAATATTGAAAGGAAGACATTTTGATGACATTCAGGACATCAAGGGCAATACGATGACAGCTCTGATGTCCATTCCAGGAAAAGAGTTCCCAAATTGCTTTGAAGGGTGGACTAGGCGCTGGCAGTCAGTGCATAGCTTCCCAAAGGGAGTACTTCAAAGGTGACCGTAGTGATATTCAGCAGTGAGGTATGGAGCACTTTTTCTAGGATGAGTTCGCGAACTTAATTGTCAGACGTCATATGTATGTAGTTCTACAGATTGAAATCTGAGTGTTTAATACCGTGTTTCCCCGAAAATGAGACCTAGCCGGGCAGTCAGCTCTAATGTGTCTTTTGGAGCAAAAATTAATATAAGACCAGATTTTATATAATAATATAGTGTAACATATGATACTGGGTGTTAATTTTTGCTCCAAAAGACGCTTTAGAGCTGATTGTCCAGCGAGGTGTTATTTTCGGGGATACAGGGTAGGACAAGGGGTTTCTTCAGTAAGATATCACAGCAAATTGCTATAAGCCGTAGTCTTCTGGGCAGTTCACGTCTTTGTTTTATTGATTTCCTTGGTAAGTACAATGTCCTAAGCATTCAGTAGATGCTTGTTGAATTGAGTGAAATTAGTAAACAATGTAAAATACCTTACCCTGTTAGGTAGGTGACTTTTAAGTGCATCAGTGACAGGATTTAAGTAACCCCAGCATGCAAGCCAGGTAGTGAGAATGTCTGCTCCTGACTAAAATGTAACTCAAAATTGTAATTTAATTGTATTCTAGACACTAGAGTGATACACTTCTTAGGGTAGTAAGGAGTTAATTAGGCCTCTCAGTTTCTTGTGTTTAGACTTAAAAGAATATAAAAGTATAGGACAGGAAAAATGTAAGTTAATTGCAGTGTGTGTGGAAAAACTGAGTGTTGTAATAAGCTGAACGTGAGCCATGGCATGTAGAATGAGGTCGATGATAGTTCCACGATTCACTGGTTAGAGTACAAAACTAGAGTTTGCGGTTAACACTCATCACTTTGTCCTAATAAAGTGTAGCAATCAGGTTGATAGTCACTTGAAGCCATTTCCTATGAAGAGCATTCAAAATAACTAAGACTAGCCTGCAGAAGAGAAGGTTCAGTAACTCTTTTTAGCTGCTTTGAGAATTTGTCCCCAGGGTCTAGAAACCAATGTCAGAAGCCACAGAGATTGATTTTATCTCAACATGAGGGAGAACTTTTGTTTGTGGAAGTGTTTTTTAAACTAGTGCATGTTCATTGCAAAAAACCCACAAACATACCCATCAATAGACAATTGGATACAGAAGATGTGGCACCTACTGGGGGTGCCAAAAAAATGTATACACGTGACTTGTATTCATCTTTTGTTATCAGTATATGTTGAGTATTACAATTTTAATACAGTATTTTCCTTTCTTAAAATGTGTATACTTTTTTTGGCACCTTCTGTATATATAATGGAATATTACTCAGCCATAAAAAAGAATGAAATCTGCCCATCTGCAACAATATGGATGGACCTAGAGGGTATTATGCTAAGTGAAATAAGTCAGAGTGAGAAAGACAAATACCATATGATCTCACTTATATGTGGAATCTAAAGAATAGAGTGAACGAACAAACAACAGAAACAGACTCATATGCCTGGATACAGAGAACAAACTGATGGTTGCCAGATGGGAGGGGGGCTGGGGGGCCAAGGTGAAAAAGGTGAAGGAATTAAGAAGTACAAATTAGTAGTTACAAAATAGTCATGGAGATGTAAAGCACAGCACAGGCAATATAGTCAGTAATATTGTAATAACTATACATCCAGGTGGGTGCTAGACTAATTGGGGGGATCACTTTGTAAATTATATAAATGTCTAATTACTATGCTGTACACCTGAAACTAATATAAAATAATATTGAATGTCAACTTATTGAAAACTAAAATAAAATTTAATTAATTAAAAAAACCCAAGATATTAAGACAATACAAGGTTTAAAAAAAAACCCACAAACAATACAAAAGCGTAAATGATAATTGTCCTCCACTCTTCAAAGAAACCTACTGTGGACAGTGGATATATAATCCTACACCAGGGTTTGTCCCCCCGGGCACTGTTGGCATCTTGGGCCAGATCCTTCTTGGTTGGGGTGGGATAGGGATTGTTTGGCATCATCCTGGCTTCTGCCCTCTAGCTCTTAGCACCTTCCCAGTTGTGACAGCCAAAAATGACTAGACATTTTCAAATGTCCCTGGAGGGCAAAATTGACGCTGGTTGAAAACCAGTGTTCTATAACTCTTTGTGCATATGTAACCAACTTGCATGATTTTTTACTCTCAGTAAAGTCATAGTACTCATTTTGTGTTTTGCTGCTTGTCGAAATTTTAAATATATATTATTACCTTTGACCCAGCTATTCCCCATTTAAAAATTGTTTTACAAAAAGTACACGTGCATATATCTTTCTCTAGTTATGCAAGGGTGCTTGAAGGAATGCTGTCATTGTGAAAAAACAAAAATCTGATTGTCCATCAGTAGTCAATTGGCAGATCAGTTAGGGACATTCATGTAGTGGATTAATTTGCATTTGTTACAAAGACAAGCTAGATCTGTATTATTCAGAAGGAAAAGTGTCCAGAAGTCAAAACAACAAGTCAATGTAGCATAGTCCCATTTCCACAAAGGAAATAATGCATTTAAAAAGTCTGGAAGGATAGTAACAGTTGTTATCTCTGGGGTACTACATTATGTGATTATGGGTAAGACAGGAAATGGGATATCTTTAACATATATGAACCTTTATATTTTTGAACTTTTTACAACATTCTTTACTCATAAATTAAAAAAACAAAACACCTTTCCATTTTGGAAAAGTATATGTGGCTACATTAATATGTTTTGCCTTTTGACTGTCTGTGTCTTGTACCAAGAGGCAGTAGTCCTGTGCTCCATTACCAAATTTATAGGTCAAAAAGAACCCTTGAGACTTATAATATTGATAAGTAACTGGTGGAGAGGGATCCAAACATGCTGTTTATTAATTATAGACATAATGAAGAATGAGCACATGTCCACTATCTTCAGCTTCTGAGGAGACTGGAGATAAGTTTGAGGGGGAGGGAAGGGTTTGTGATCGTCAAATTACACGGTCAGACAATCAGATTTGTGAATTCAGATGTATGATACAACAATTTTCCTGGTAATCAAGATATCAAAGCAAGTCTTTTCACTCCCTGGTGGTTCTTTAGTGTTACTATTTTCCAGCAACCTGAATCTGTTGGTTGGCTCTCTGTCTCCATCTTTCCTTCAGCTGTGTCTTATTTGCTTCTGAATTCTTGGGGTGAGGTTGGACAAAAGTCACCACTATTTCTGGTTTAGGAGCAACAGCCATGCCCTAGTACTCAGTGATGGTTCAAGAATATAAATACTTGGCCTTTTGTAACAGAAGGATTCTTTGGTTGGAAAAGAACCAAAATCCAGCTTACCCGGGCTCACATAATAAAACACTGTATTGGTTAATGTAAATAAACTCTAGAGGTAGAGCTAGTGTCATGCAAAGCTTGAATCAGAGGGCCCACTAAGAAGTGCTGTAAAGTCAGCTTTACGTTGGGCTGCCTGCAAGGTGTCCTCTCCTAGTCCCAAGCTCCCAGCTCCGGGTCTTCCCTCTGGGTGGCACGGTGGCTGCACCTGCCCCAGACCTCGAGTCCTTTCACAGCTGTGCTGCCCAAGGTAACAGAGGGTCTCTTACGCAGCCCTGCGGTGGGATTTGCTCGCCTTGAGCAAGTGTTGGGAGCAGAAGTGAGGAATGGAGAGGCAGCCAACAAATGTCAGTTCTACCAGTATACGCTGCCAGATACTTAGTTATTCTAGACCTATTCAGAGCTCAGGGTGGTCCTTACTCCTGATTCTGAGTCCTGATTCTGGGTGGGTGGGTTCGTTGGTTGGTTGGTTAAATCTTTGATACTGTTTTTAAGGAAGTAGAATGATGCCAAATCCTGACTTCCCAAGAAAAGACCCTTACAAATTAGCCATATGGCCAAGGTGAGTTACTTTTTATGTAGGATGATTAATTAAAAATGCGGTACCAATGTGACCTCCATTAGAACAGGGTTCAGCAAACTTTTTCTCTAAAGGGCTGGATAGTAAATATTTTAGGTGTTGCAGGCCATTGTACTGCTCATAACCACTCAACTCTGCCATTATAACAAGAAACAAGCCGCAACAATACCTAAATGAATAGGTGTGGCTGTGTTCCCGTAAAACTTTGTTTACAAAACAGGATTTGGCCCATGGGCAGTTTTTCACTAACCCCTGGAGGAGATTTTACTAACCCCTTACTAGAAGTCAGGCTAGGTGTCCTATTTTTATTTGCAAGACTGCTTTTCAGAATACTTTTTAAAATTAACACTCTAGAAATAGAGGTTCTCGCAGAAAGTCATGGTCCACAAGATTGAGCAGGAAAAACAGATGTGAGAATTATTGATATTTGGTCAATTTTTCTGGGCTAAATTTAGCTTGACTTAGCTTGATAGCTGGAAGTAGCCTTACACAAAAGAGCTGTGTGATTGCTTTTATAGGATGTTACAGAACAGGGAAAAAACTAATCTATGGTGAAAACAGTCAGCTCTAGATTGCCTAGGAGTGGAGTGTAGTCGTTGGGAAGAGGATGAGGCAACTTTCTAGAGTGGTGATAATGATAATACTCTGTGTCTCGGTAGGGGTTTGTATTACACTGGTATATTCGTTTGTCAGAAGTATCTGTGTACACTTCGATTTGTACATTTCACTCTGTACATTTCACCTTTAATAATGAGCCATAATAAATAATGAACTCTAGTTAATGCTATCCATACTGAAGTATTTAAGGGGAAGTGTTATTAGTGGTGTGCAACTTACTTTGACGGATAAATGGATACGAGGTAAAGCAAATACAGAAAATGTTAATAGTAGAATATATGTAGTAAGTATATGGATGTGTGCTGTGTAATTCTTTCAACTTTTGTATGTGTTTGAAAATTGTCATGATAAAATGTTGGGGGAAAAGAAGCTTTTAAAGGTTAAAGAACGGTTAAGTAATGATAAGCAGCAGTAGATGGGGAAGTGAAATTTTAGTTGCAGTGGCCAGAGAAGGCCTTGCTGAGAGGCTGGCTTTTGAGTAAGGATCTGAAAGAAATGAGGAAATGAGATTGGCATCTGGGGAAGAGCATTCCAATGAGAATATCAGCTACAGAAGTCCTGAGGTGGGGATGTACCTGGCCTATTTGTGGAATCTTTATTTGTGGACTTTTTATGCCTTTGTGGTTGGCATGGAGTGAGTGTGAGGGGAAGAGGAAGGAGTAGGAGGTGAAATCAGACTAGATCATGTTGAGCCTGCAGGCATGGTGAGGTCTCGCGCTTTTCCTCTGGAGTGAGATGGGAAATGGTTGTTGGGCTTGAACAAAGGAATATACATGAGATACCCATACGTGTGTTTTAATAAGATCACCTGGGCTTCTGTATTTAGAAGAGACTGCGAGTGAGCAAGGGCAGAGCCAGGAGACCAGTGGCTATTCAAGAAATCCAGGTGCTACATGATAGTGGCTTCCCCCAGGTGGTGAGAAGTGGTTGAATTTCGAATGACAAGACTTGTTGACAGGATAGAGATGAGAGAAACTAAAGTAAGAATGGCACCAAGGTTTTGGGCCTGAGCGCTGGGAGAATGGAGTTGCCATGAACTCCATCAGTGAAGGAGCCAACAGGGAAAGCCAGTTTGGAGCAGATGTCGGGAGCTGGGTTTGGGACGTGCCATGATTAAGATGTCTGTCAGACATCCAAGTGCAGGTGAGTCAATGCCCCCCTTGGGGGAGCCTGGACAGATTACCTGGAGGGGCCCCTCTGTGAGCCTGACACGCTTCTGTTCTTACAAACACTGTGAAATTTGTACTTATTCCATAATATGTCCACATCTGTGTTCATATAAAAATTGTTTTAGTTACTGTAGTAGGTGGAATGCCTCCCCGCCCAAATGCCCATGCCCTAATCCCTGGGCCTTGTAAACATGTTGTTACATGATGAAAAGGATTTTGCAGGTATGATTAAGGTTACAGACCTTAAAACGGGGATTATCCTGGATTATCCCAGGGGGTCCAATCTAATCATGAGCCCTTGAAAGCAGAGAACTTTCTCCATCTGGAGGCAGAAGTCAGAGATTTGAGGCATGAGAGGGACCGCCTGTTGTAGGCGAGGGCACATAGAAAGCTTGAGAAACAATGCAGCCATCCTGTAGGAGCGAGGATGGACCCCTGGCCGATGCACAGCAAGGAGACAGGCCCCCAGACCTACACCCTCAAGGAGCTCACTTCCACCAACCACCTGAACGAACGAAGCAGACTCTCCTAGTGGCTCCAGGAAAGAACAAAGGCCCCCTGTCACTTTTAGCCTTGTGCGAGGCCCTGAGGCCAGAGGACCCGCCCAAGCCCTGCCTGACTTCTGACCCAAAAATAAAGGCGAGTGTTTTAAGCCACTAAATTTGGGTAATTTATTTTGTCAGCAGTAGAAAACTAATCCAATTATCTTGAAATAAAATTATCAAAGATAGTTTTTCTCCTGATTGCTTCTACTTTCTGGCACATTACCAATAACTCGGGGGTATTATATAAGCTTGAAATTCAGAGCAAGACCACAGGAAATTCAGTGGATCATCCCACTATCTGATTTCTGATTTCTTTGTTTTGGCTCCCGGAGAATTGCTGGAGAAATTAAACAATGCTTACATGCCAGCTACAAATGTGTCAAGTGTTACTTAACTGGACACTTGCTGCTCGGGGACTACTCGATTATTTCTCCCTGTCGAGGTCCCTTTAATTGTCTCTTCCAAAATGCGTACTTCCTACTGAAGGTCCCATCCCTTGCAGAGTTCTTATAGTACCCTCTCTTGCTCTTTTTTTTTTAAAAGCGTATCAAGACAGTCCTATATGAGTCCTACTCTTCTCTGTCTTAAATGAAGTTTTTCCAGGACTTTGTTCACTCATTTATTGCTTCTATCTCCAGCACCTTCTACTTTTCTCTTTATTTTACGTCCATCTGTTCTGCCTGCAAATCTTCCCTATGTCTTGGGGAAAAACTTTACTTGCTGTCACTTCAAGTTATGTTCTCTCCCTCCCTAGGATGAAAAAGTCCAGGAGGACTTATGTGTTCCCTGCGGTTTCCTCAGCATTTAGAATACAGCCTGACAACTGATGGTTGCTTAATCAGTATTTGCTGAAAGAATTGAATCCTTTTTTCCTTCTATCTACAGCCAATTTTTTTCTTTAATAAGTTTTTAATGTAATATGTCTTGGAAGTTATCACTGTATATAGTTCATTCTTTAATGACCACATAGAATGAATGTACCATAATTTAGCCATTTCCTTATTGAAGATTCTGTTTCTGTTTTGTCCATCATACTAAAATTTACTTTAAAAAAAAATCAAGATATAAAATAGTACAGGATGTCTTACAAAAGTAAACGAAAGGACAAAGATAGATAATAGGATGCATAAAAGATGAAAGATCAGTTTGAAAGTTCCAACATCTGACTGATAGGAGTTTTAAGGAGCAAAGAAAATAGTTATTAATGAATTGATACAAGAAAATTTCCCAGAGCTAAAGTAGACAAGTTTCTAGATTGAAAGGGCTTCCTAAATGCATAGCAAAATTAATGATAAAAGAATCAAAAATAATAATGATAAAGAAGACCCTAAAAGCTTGGGGCGGGGCAGAGGGGCTGGTAGTGATACAAGTTGAGGGGAACAGAATGGCATTGAATTCAGTGGCAGAGCCGGATGCTAGAGGACGTTAGAGCCGTGCCTACGCTAAGGGAATTTTGTCCTACATGGACTTCTTCCTCTTGCCGAATCAAGTGTAAAGGCTCTGGGGGATGTACTTCAGCAAAAGTGAGTAAACAAAGAAAGGAGGAGACATTGGGACTCAGAAAACAATGGCTCTAACCCAGAAAAACAGTGAAGGGAAGCACGGAAGATGACAACGGTGCCAGCAGACCTAGAGGGCAGCCAGCCCAGACTGGAGTGGAAGGTGGAGGGTTCTGAGGGGGAAGCCTTCTGGGAAAAGGAGGTGGGGCAGGTTCTGGCTGGAATATCTAATGTGGTGCAGCAATGAAAGAAAATTGAAGTTAGAGGAAACCATTGAACAAAGAAAGATAGAACTCGAGGGAAAACAAAAGGCTCTCTGAGGAAGGAAATGTGTTCATAATATATTCCTTGGCTGCTCAGTACCTAGCAATTACAAAGTCAAACAATGTAGCACTGATTATTTATGCAACCAAAAGTAGCAATCTGTATCTCTATCGGAAGGGTAGAGGGAGGAATTATTGGGGATAGTTTCTGAGCTACACCCTAATCTACCACAGCCTGAGTAAACAGGTAAATCTAAAAGGGATAAGCCAGAGAGCTGTAGGGTAAGCACAATATTTCAAGAAATGCAGTAACTATCCAGAAGAAACTACCAGGAGTTGAAATTAGTTACCTTTAGCGACCAAGACTGGGTATGGGGGTGTTAAGCAGACAATAATAGGTAGATGGTTTTTCAGGACTGTTTGGTTTTCTGAATACAGGCAAGAATTGCTTGAATAAAAATTCTAAATTCAAAAAAACTAAGTAGTATATACCCATTGTAAAACATTCATACCATATACAAAAGGCATGAGTGACAGCATAATTCTATCAGGAATAACTACTGGTAGTTTTATGTATGGATACCCTTCCAAACTGTATTTTTAAATATATAATACTCTGAAACACTTTTACAGTAATGATTATTACACATTGCTGTATTGGACCACACATTTCACTTATGTAAATATATCACAGCTTTCTTCCCATGTCGGTCAGTCTAGATCTCCGTCAACATTTCCAGGATTAAATAGTATGCTCTTTTATAGATGTGTGTGCCAAAATTTATCCAATTAGGATATGTCTGTAGTAGATACCCTTGAAGAGGTTGGCCCAGACTTGTTTGGCTAAAAATTACTTTTCACCTGGAATGCAGACCTGACAGTGATGTTACTCTCTGACCCTTTCCCACTGGACCAATCGATCATCTCCCAGAAATTTGAAAAGTGAGATTCATATGCTACATAGTTTCTCTGTTAAAGGAAATGTGCTGAGAAGCAGATAAAAGGCCTTGAAGCCCCAGAGAAAAAGAGATTTGAGAGAGACTGAAATTGACATTGCAGCCAACTTGATTCCTGATGGCTTTCTAATATCTGATTCATGGAACAAATATTTATTAAATGTCTTTTGTGCCAGACACTAGAACGAGGATACAGTGGTGGGAGGAACAAGGCAGACGCGTTTCTTGCTGTCTTACAACTTTAGTGAAGAGGATGTAACAAAAAAGATAAATGTGGAATGTGGTAAGAACTGTGAAAGAAATCAGTTGGGTAAGTGAGAGGGAAAGGAGATCATACAAAGCCTTTCAGAGGAGGTGACCTTTCTGCTGAGCTCTAAAGGGTGGGGGTGAGCCAGACAAGATAAAAAGTGGGGGAAGAGTTCCTGTGGGGATTGGAGAGGCCAGGAATCTTCTTGGCACTGGGAGCAGTAGATGCAAAGGGATGGGAAAAAGAGCTTCATGTGTTTGAGAAACAGAAGGGAGTTTGGTGTGACTGTCATGAGAGAAGCTGGGGCAAGTTAGTTCGCAGCTAGAGGTGAGTGTGTGCATGTAGGGTATAGAACCAAAGCACATGAAAAATTGGAACTTCAAATGCAGTGAAAGGCCTTTGGAAGGCTTCAGAGCAGTGTCATGATGTTATTTATCTGTTAGATATCCTCATTTCCTTATGTTAATTTTTTTCTTTTTTTTTTATTTAAGCTGATTTGAGTAGATTTCAGTTACAGTTGCTCCTAAGGCTGGGTTAAGGCAACATACTTGTTGTCTTTGTATATACAATCCTGGCCCCTCTCATGTCTCTTATTTATGAGTGTTGGCCGTTTTCCTTTCTTTTAAAAAAATTCCTCTTCGTGATCTTTGTTCCTCTTTCTGTTAGAGTTGAACTTTTTTCTTACTGTTTTGTAAGGAATCTTTGTTGTCAAGAGTAAACTTGTCTTTCATATTTACGTCATAATTTTCCCATTTAGATGTTTGCCTCTTAGCCATGCGCATGTTATTCTTTGACATTCAGGTGTTTTTGTTTTTTTTAGTAACAGCTTTATTGAGATAAAATTCACATAACATAAAGCATACAATTCAGTGGTTTTTAATATATTCACAAAGTTGTGCATTGGTCACCGAATTCCAGAACATTTTCATCACCCCATACCCATTAGTGGTCATTCCCCCTTCTCTCCTCCTCAAAACCCCTGGCAACCACTAACCTGCTTTCTGTCTCTGGATTTACATAATCTGGACATTTCGAATCGGTAGAATCATAAAAGATGAGGCCTTTTGTAACTGGCCTCTTTGACTTAGCATAATGTGTTTAAGATTCATCCAGGCTGTAGCATGTGTCAGTACTTCACTTTTTGTTTATGCTTTGTCAGTTGGTGGACATTTGAGTTCTTTCTGCTTTTTGGCTGTTGTGAATAATGCTCTGTGAACATTTGTGTCCATACGGAAGGTTTTGACTTGTATTTGGTCAGATCAGCATTGCTCTTTTCCTTTGTACAGAATTGCAGTCTTGTCATGTTAGCAGAGCCTTCTCAATGTAGAGACTATGGAAATATTCGCCTGTCTTTTTAAAAAATATTTTTATGATTCATTTATTCAATTTCAATTTTTAGTTCATATGAAAATTCATTTTGGTTTGAGATTTGGAAAAAGAATATAAGTTTTCCCAATAGAATCACTAGATGCTCCTTGATAATTTATTAAGTAATTTATCATGCCCATATTGATTTGAAACTATGTTTATATCAAAATAAAAAATTTATAATAGGAAAACATGCTTCTGAATTTTGTTTTCTTCCATTGTTCCACTTATATGTTCCTATTGTGGTACTTCACTGTAATTCTGGTACCTTTAGCTTTATAATACAGTTTAAGATCTTTAAAGAATATGCTCTCGTTTTAAAAAATGACTTGGTATTCCCCTCAAAACATTGTACTGTATATTATGTCAACTTCTAGAAAGAAATCCAATGGAATTCTGACCAAAGTTGGTTTAAATTCACAAATTTAGGAAAGAATTGTTATTTTATTTTATTTTATTTTTAGCAAGAGAAAATAACCAAATTTGATACATATGTATGGGAACCCCACATACATGAGAAAGTCAGAGACCGTACATGTGGGAGAGGTTCAGAGATAGAAAGGGGAATCTAGTTATATAGGGCATCCTAAGCTAGGGATGAGGTCATGATCCTTGGGGGCTTCAAAGGGTCATTGCTGGGCGGCAAGAAGAGCAAATGTTTAGTAAATAAAAATTTTCTCTGCCATATAGGTGGGTCAAAAGTTATTGCTGATACCCTCTTTTTAAGGGCAAGGCTCTCCTAATTCAAGTTTTTCTAGGTAGTTGAAGGGAGGGGCAGAAGTTTCTCTTGAGCCTGAAGCTAAAATTGCCTTTAGCTCAAAACAATCTACATACCACTGAGACACATCTTTGTGTGGTTCTTTCTGAATCCCCACAGTTCCCTCCTCTGAAACTCCCCTGGAAGTTTCACATTCCAGAAGTTGAGTTGGTAGATTGTTCTATATCTCATTAAACCGGTCTCAGTCTCGCGAAAATTTCAGTTCAGTTCAACAGTTGTGTCTCGTTTCAGGAGGCAGTGATGCAGGTGGGCTCCCAAAGTTAAGCCTGTGATGCAAGCAGGAACTCAGGTATTTAATAAGGAGGCATCGCTATGGAAACAAAAGGAAAACAAAGGTTAATCGTTGTGGCAGACTAATCTCAGTTTCGTTCTGAAGGCATGCGGTCAAGAAGATTTCTACTAGCTGTCTGTCGACTCATCTTCAGATGGAGTAAAGGCAGGCAGCGAGGCAGTGTGATCGATTCTCCTGGTCTGCAGTTTGCACGTCTCTGGTGATCTTCCACAGCAGGCACAGAGCCTGTCCTTAAATGAGCTGCTGTGGTGATTTCCCTGCCATTCACCCCAAGCTGTCCCACTGTAGCTTGCGTGGCCTTCTGCCAGCCTGTGTCAGATACCCCAGGAACTCCTCATCTGCAGCAGCCTCACGGGGCAAGAAGTGTTCATTTTGAATCTTCCTGTGCTACAATATGGCATGTTTCCTTTATTCAAGTTTTTCCTTTATTCCCCCCCTCTTTTCCCGCCCCCCCCCCCCAACTCCGGTTCAAGCCATTGTTTCTCAGTCTAGTTGTGTAGGACACAGCTCCCTGGCCCATGCTGGTATTATGAGCCTTTCACCCACCCCCGGCTGAGGCAGTCAGTCACTGGTCGTTGGTCAGCTGCTCACAGCAGCTCTGGTCGGCTGCTGTCCACTCATGCTGCCCACCGGCCGCTCATGGCGGCACATGGTAGCCCACAGTAGCACTCAACAGTCCACGGCAGCTCACACCAACCTCTGGCTGCTCACGGCAGCCCAGCTCCAGGGAGAACCGTTGTTCACAATCTTAGCTGTAGAAGGTGCAGCTCACTGGCCTGTGTGGGAATCAAACCAACCACCTCGGCGTTAGGAGCACGGTGCTCCAACCACCTGAGCCACCGGGCCGGCCCAAGTTTTTCCTTTATGTACCTTGTTCTATCCGTTATTTCTAGGTATTCTTGTTGCTATTGTAATTGGGTCTCTCCCCCAGTCTCCCCCCCCCCACCCCCCATTATATTCTTAACTGGTTATTTCATTAAATTAGAAAAGTTTTGCTATGGCCGCAGGTAGCTTGTTGACTATTTCATAATTATAATTGCTTTTGGTTGATTCTCTTGGGTTTCACATGAAGCAGACAACTTACTTATAGTAACAAAGTAGGGAAAGTGCTCTGAAGGAAACATTTAGTGAGTTAGAGGAACACAAAACCTCATTTTGCTTGCCAGGTGAGAGAAGGCCTTTTTGAGGAAGCATCATTTAAACAAATCTAGATTGCAATAAGGCTGGCCAGAGAGAGTGGGAGGAAGAGAGGGGAGCAGCACGTATGACTAGAGGTACAGTGTGTGCCAGGAATGGGGGCAGAGAGCAAAGATGAGTGGCAGGAAAGGTGACAAGGCACTTGAGGCCATGTTATAGAGTTAAGATCATATTGTGAGTCTAGAGGTTTCTGAGCTGGGGTCAGACACATTCCAGTTTACATTTGTAAACATTGTTCTAGCTGCTTTGTGGGACATGGATTAAAGACAACTCGGTGTTAAGAAGTGATGGCAGTAGTTTTGCATCAGACTTGCTGATCTTAGATGAGTCTTTTCTTAATGTCATCCTTCTCTTTGCAGCCCATCAGTCTCCATAGAGTTAAAAATTTTATTGGATTGAAAAATAAGTTTTATACTGGAAAATACAAGATTTCAAATTGCAGATTGGCCACTAAGTAGGCTACATTTTTTTTTTTTTAAAGATTTTATTGGGGAAGGGGAACAGGACTTTATTGGGGAACAGTGTGTACTTCCAGGCCTTTTTTCCAAGTCAAGTTGTTGTCCTTTCAGTCTTAGTTGTGGAGGGCGCAGCTCAGCTCCAGGTCCAGTTGCCAGTTGCTAGTTGCAGGGGGCGCAGCCCACCATCCTTTGCGGGAGTTGAACCGGCAACCTGGTGGTTGAGAGCCCACTGGCCCATGTGGGAATCGAACCGGCAGCCTTCGGAGTAAGGAGCATGGAGCTCTAACCGCCTGAGCCAGCGGGCCGGCCCAACTAGTAGGCTACATTTTATTGCATGTTTTGTAATTTCATAAAAAGCAAATGTTGACTTGTTTGTCAGGTTTCTTATGTTATTCGAGATGAAGTGGAGAAGTACAATCGAAATGGAGTCAATGCGCTGCAGCTGGACCCAGCACTCAATAGACTTTTCACGGCAGGTCGAGACTCCATCATAAGGATATGGAGCGTCAGTCAGCACAAGGTAAGGCAGGGGTCAAGTTCACGTTTGAAATGTATGCTTCTTAAATTTCAGTCTGTTTAATACTGTGCCCTTCACAGTTTCAGATGTCATCTCCCTGAATACTGAGTTATTTGGTACACTGTACAAAAACATTGCAATCATAATTCTGTGAGCCTTTGAGAAAAACACCCCTAGTGGAGTTTTAGCAGTAGTTTAGCTAAGGCAGGGACTCCATAAACTAGGTCTGTGATAAGAGCTCTCTGCTACAAAGAAACAAGGGGTTTGTCTGGTAGGGGGATTACTTGTCAATAGTCTATTTCTTGGCATTAAATATGTTCTTCAAAAGCTTCTTGGCAGTCCTTTTCACTGCTACTAAGAAAAGGTTGAATATGCTATTACATTTATAATCTTGAACAAATATTTGATTTCTTTATTTAAAAGTGATTAGGGTGCCCACAAAACCCATAGGGCTTATTTGGTAATGCAAAGTTGGTATAAAAGGATGAAGAGAACGTGCTCCCCTCCTGTAGGAGATTTAAAGTCTGCTTTCTTAAACAGGGACCAGGATTTAAATACACGTCAAGATAAATCCCCAGTCAAATGGCAAGGACCGCCTTTTGTATTTTGTTTGCTTGTATTGTGAATGACATAGAAAGGACTATTCGGGGAAGGAAAAGGTGCATTTATTGAGCTCCTAGCTATGTAGCAGACACTCTTAGCACTTCCGTATCCAATATGGTCTTAATTCTCACAGTAATCCTCCAGCAGCTGTTATGAGTCATTTCCATAGATTGGAAAACAGGCTTAGAGAAATCCATGGTTAAATAACTACCGTGTTTCCCCGAAAATAAGACCTAGCTAGACAATCAGCTCTAATGCGTCTTTTGGAGCAAAAATTAGTATAACACTCAGTCTTATATAAGACCGGGTCTTATGTTATAGTAACATACGTATAGTATAGTATGTTATAGTCTTATATTATGTTATATTATATAAGACCTGGTCTTATATTATAGTAAAATAAGACCAGGTCTTATATTAATTTTTGCTCCAAAAGATGCATTAGAGCTGATGGTCCGGCTAGGTCTTGTTTTCAGGAAAACACGGTAGTAAGTGGTTGAGAATTAGAGCCCATTTAACTTCAAAACCCTGATGCTAAATCCTATAGTTTTAAAACTCGGTGTCTTTTTAGCAAACTCTGCAAGTTTGGTGTTCAGTCCAAAGAAAACCCACTGTTTTGCACAGTTGCTGAATAGTGTTTCTTTAAATGGACTTCGGTCTAGTGGGCTTTGGATTCTTTAACCAGTGAAAACAATGGTGGCCCAATGTCAAAAACATCAAAAGTAAGAAAACCATGGTTTTTAAATGCTTTTTGGAACTTATATTAGAATTGCAGTGTCACCTTTCTGGGAGTTAACAGTATTTCAAACAAATTAAGGAAAACACAAGAGCTAAACTCTAGAAAGCTGCCTGTTCTGCCCTCAAACATCTTTTTTTCTGGTCTTCATTTTATGACAAGATTGAATAGCATCTTTTCTCAAACAGACTTGTAGAGAGAGCTGTTCTCTTTGCCCATGAAGTGTCTTGAACTTGCCTGTCTTAGGTGTAGGATGTAACTTAAATACTCTTCTTTAAGAGAGCTCTCGTGGTAATTAAGCCGAGTGAGAGGAATAGAAGAATCTCAAATTACTGAATTGAAATGGTGACTCGAGTAGTACTCCTTTGGCCCTTGGCTTCCATTTCGTCTCTGAAGGACTGTAGCTACCATGAGGAAAAGTCTTAATTCAGAAGGTAAAAGCCACAGTCGGAAGCTAAAACCAAAAGTGTGCATCTGCTTCCGCAGTCAGGCTCCGCTAATCACCATTCTCATCAGCCTCATTTCTGCCCCTCCTGTCTGCTGGGAGACCCCACTGCTGCTGATTCAAATCCCCGGGCAGCCTGCAGACTTGTTCTCATCCTGTCCTTTCTAGTAAACCCCTTCCTGTAGCACTTTGGGTCACATACAGTGCCTAGCCCAGATCTTGTTGCCTTCACTAACTCAAGACAAAAAGTAAGCATTCTCCTGTAAATCTAGGCTTCCATCAGTAATAAAAGTGTCTTGAAACAAAACTTCGATTTGCATCTGTTATCTGGAAGCATCAATTGTTTGATGAAATTCTGCTCTGAATTTGTTGTCAATTTTAAGGCCTTAGAGCAGTGTGTCACACCAAAGAATCTAAACATATCTATACTTTATAATATATTTCATCCTCTAACATAAACTAATGACTTTTGATTTTTCTTTTAATTTCAGCAAGATCCATATATAGCATCCATGGAACACCATACTGATTGGGTAAACGACATTGTGCTCTGTTGTAACGGGAAAACCTGTAAGTACTTCTTTGGATTATCGGGCTTTAGGAAGTTTTTAATTCAATTTGATGTTTTCATTTTTTTGTGTGAGCTTTTTTATTGAAGTATAACATACATACAGAAAAGCATGCACACCTTGAGAGTACTAAGAGCTTAGTACAATTTTACAAGGTCAGCACCCGTGTCAGAAAACATCACCAGCAGCCCCTATGCCACCCTTTCAGTCACTGCCCCTTGTCCAAGGTAACTTCTTCTGTCTTCTAAACACTATAAATCAGTTTCGCCTGCATTTGAACTGTATGTAAATAGACTCATACAATACGTATTCTTCTTTCAGTTTTTTTAATGTCTCTTTTTGTTCTTATTATGATAAGATCCATTTCTTGATTTTTTTCAGTCTGTTTTAGAGAAATTTTCTCAATCATATTAATTCAACTGGAACATTAAAAAAAGTTTGCCCTGCCTATTTAAAAAAATATTTGAGACAAAATGTAATAGGTTCTAGAAAGAACTTTTAGATATACTATAAGCATGATGTGTGTATGTGTATATGAACATTAACAGATGTTTGAACTGATGTCAGAAATGTTATAAATATTCAAGTATACTATATGTGTAGATGAACATTAGTTTGAAACAATGTTGACGTTATTTTACAAGTCTTTAAAATGATGATAATTTATACTACTAAGGGGTTTATTTATTCTTTGCCTCTTCTAGTAATATCTGCTTCTTCTGACACGACAGTAAAAGTATGGAATGCACATAAGGGATTTTGCATGTCAACATTAAGGACACATAAGGTAAAACAACGGACATAGTTTTCAGTGTCTTTAGTGTAGTGTTGGGATCTCAGTGCTTTATGTGGTTCATTTTCTTATTGACCTACAGAGTAGATCACAGTACGTGTGTTTTATTACAGGACTATGTGAAGGCCTTAGCATATGCCAAGGACAAAGAACTGGTAGCATCAGCTGGGTTGGACAGACAGATATTCCTTTGGGATGTGAATACTCTGACAGCACTGACTGCCTCAAATAACACTGTCACAAGTAAGGTGTTTGAAAAAAATTTCTTTGAAAGTGCTGCAAGTTGACATAAATAAAGAATGGTTTATAAAACGTCTTTAATAGGTTTGCATCGAGACAGTGGTTCATATTTTGAGAGTGCTTCTACCTACAGCGTTCTAGCCCCCAAGAGTATGATTGAACAACAAGGAGCTAGTTCCTCACTGCAGTCTAAAAATGGTAACTTCTCCAGGTGTAACCTGGTTATTTATGTATTTTTGTACATATGCATGTCTTAGCTCCCTAGCTAAAGTGAGTTCCTGCGCTTCGGGCAGAAGAGTCTGTCTTAGTACTACTTTGTATCTCCCACAGCATTGCCTGGCCCAAAGCCACAAACTCAGCAGATATTATTGTTGCAGGTGGGGATTGCCTGACAAAGTAGGCAGTTTCTGACTTTTAAAGGTGTCACTATATAATAAGAGCTTTTGAGTTAATGGCCAAGGTGGAGAATAGCCAAAGCAAAGAAAGAAAAGGTTTTCTGTGCTAATTTTGCAGGACCTTTTCGGAGCAGCCCTAGAGAATCCTGCCAATTCCAGAAGAGGTCAGGAAGGCTAGGGGTCTTCAAGAGGCAATTCAGAGACATTCACAGCAGGTTAATAAGTACGGGTGTCTCATCAACTGGGAGGGCTCAGATTATCAGGTCAGACCCACACAAGTCTAGACTTGAAACTCAGCTTCCTGCTTGCCCAGCCTACTGGAGTCCTCTAGGCCGGGTGTCAGGAGGAACTCTTCGCACATTTTTGGCTAAGCCTGGAAGGTCTGTGTTCAGAACATGGGCCCGAACTCTCTAGATCTCTGTATTATCATAGATATGGTTTGTCGTGACTGTGAAACACTCACATTGACTTAGGGGCCAAAAAGGGCAAGAGGGAGGCTGGTGTTTATAATTATCTTGAATATTGTTTTGCCTTTTTCCCCAAGAACTATGTGAAGATCTAAACACTATTCTCCCCTTGTTCTTCTTGGTTTTTCACCTGTACACTATCTCAGTGATTCAGCAGCTGGTCCCTGCAGGGGGCTGTCAGGATCCATCATTTAGCTCTCTCTAGATGTAAGGCCTGCCTCAAAGAGACACTTATAAGAGGGAACAAAGCGAAAAAGCAGGATTGTCCCAAGATCAGAGACCAGGCTTAGTGGTTACAGATTCTGCAACAAATATGTCTTGCTTAGAATTGTTTAGAGAGGATTTCACATAAGCTTTATTTTTTTTTTATGATTATAGAAATAATACTAATAGCTAACATTTATTGAGCACTTCCTATAAGCCGTTACTTTACTAAATACTTTACATGTATTAACTCCTTTACTTATCACTTCTCAGTATGTTGGTTTATATTTATTCTTTATTGTAAAATTAGGGTCTGCTATATAGAGTTTTACATGTAACTTTTTCCACTTCAGTGACATTTTGTTCAGAATCAAAGGTCATGAACATAATTCTTGGTATACATTGCCTAATTTCCTTCTAGAATAGTTCTACCAAATTATCCTCCCACAAGTAATGTATGAGAGTGCCATTTTACTATGTTTTTTTGACAATTAACTATTACCTTGTGTTGTTTTTTAATCTGATTCCGTAGGTGAAAATTATATTTTTGTTTTGATTTGTGTATCCTTGAAAATAGTGAGTTTGGACATATTGTTCACATATATTGGCACATGTATATCTTTGAAAATACATTACTATGTGGATAGTTTTTAAATGGCAGGGCAATTCAATTTAGCAAATATTTATTGAGTACTTGTGTATACTCAACTCCAGAAGAGATGTAAAATTTGATAGCAATATTGTTTAGAATTATCTTCATTATAGGTAGATTTCTTTTCCTTAGAGCACTTGTAAAGATAAGATTTTCTAAATCTAATAAACTTGCAATTTTTGCTGACTAGCTACTAAACAGCTGATGATTTTGTTAACATTTAGCTCTGTTTATCCTTAATAGCTTCTTCTTTAAGTGGGAACAAAGATTCCATTTATAGCCTGGCAATGAATCAACTGGGAACAATCATTGTATCGGGGTCCACTGAGAAGGTAAGGGGAAGCTTAAAAGGTATATGTATATACATGTTTTTTTAGTTTCAGGTGTACCAAACAATGTAATAGACATTTCATCCCTCACAATAAAGGGTATATTTTAACAGTAGAAAACAAAGAAACCAAAATATTTTATCGTGTAATTACTAAATACATAGACAGTGGTTTTGCCCGGCAGATTCTAGAAGAGAGGTTTTACTAGAACAAGTCAGAGGATAACCACATAATTATTGTTGTGTGTGGTGCTGGGGTGGGTGGATGGCGGTGGGAGGCCTGTGTTTCTTGACGTTAAAAAGGCTTCCTCTGAGTTAAAAAGGTTGGGAGCCTTAGACAGTGTCCATTGGCAGAAGCCGTGTTTCCTTCTCAGAATTTCATGGTTGTCATTTGACTTACACACCTGTTATTTAAATTTGATCATGTATGTACTCACGTAATATTTTGTTACAATTTACAGGTTTTAAGGGTATGGGATCCAAGAACATGTGCAAAACTAATGAAGCTTAAAGGGCACACGGATAATGTAAAAGCATTGCTGTTGAACAGAGATGGCACACAGGTATTCAGTGTCACACGGACATTTACCTAATGACTTTGTCAAAAACTTCACAAAGCAGAAATCCCCCCACTTTGTACACTGTTGCATTATTGACTTGAATGAAAAGCTACATATATTATAAACTGTGCTCTAATTTTAAATCCTTAAAATACTCAGTTGCACATAAATAAAGGCCAAACAAGGAACTTCTCGGGATAATTCTAACACAGATGAGTGAAAGCAATTGTGATGGGTATAGGCTAAAATAATTGAAAATGTTACCTTTGTGTTAAACAGAAAGAAACTGTGGTATTGAATGCATTCTACCAGTGTGTTAAGTGGAAAGTGTCCTCATAGTGGGTCTGACTTTGGGGCAGATCTTGTCAGTTGACTGTAGATACAGTCCGTAGGTTTATTCTGTAGGTTTAGTCATCTAACATAGTGCTTAGAGTCAGCATTTCCAAGAAAAATACTTTGGTGTATTTGAACATGTGCCAGTACTCTGTTGGCTACATAATTTTTGAATTAGAAATCATAATTCTACTTGTTCTGTAGCAATATAAAAATGATCTTTCATCAATGTGGATAATAAACAAAAACTGAGCACCATTTTATGTTATGACATACAGTAGTACCTCAGTTTTCGAATGTCTCTGTTGAGGAACATCTCGGTTTACGAATGCCATGAATTTTATGGGTCTATGGTATCGTTAGATAGTAAAATTCATGCTAAATTTGCAGATTTGCGGGTTGATTTTAAAGGTCGGGAACGGATTAATCCATTTTGCATTACTTTCTATGGGGACGCCATGCCTCGGTTTTCGAACGTTTCAGAACTCGAATGGTCTTCCGGAACGGATTACGTTCGAAAACTGAGGTACCACTGTACCTCCACCACGCCCTCCTGCCTCCCCCAGCCATTGTTTTCATAGGACAGGGATAAGTTCACAGCTAATTGGAGCTGGTTATGATGGAGTTGAGGAGCAAGAAGATGATGAGATCAGTCTGTTACTCCTGTGGAAACTATGTCATGGAAGGTGCCTTGCACATCACTTAGAGAAACTGTCTCCAGGAGTGAAAGGAAGGTTTGAAAATCTAGCCAAAGGAAGGAGATGATTTTCAGAAGCAGGTGAAGAAAGGCTTGAAGCTGCCCGTGGAGGTCTGTGGAGATGGGAAGGCTCTCGGTGTTAATGTGCTGTGTGGCCTTGCAGAGAGGGCTTCACTTTGCTGCTTCTACGTTTGCTCAACTGCAAAGTGAGACTTACAGTATTTAGTTGATGAGAAGTAACAAGTATATGCTTGTCTGTAAGCCATGCATTTTCTAGAGCTCTTTACAGCCCCATTTTCATGAGTCAAAGAAGTCCATGTGGGCAGCTCCTTGCTGTTTTGTAGGGTAGCTGCCAGGCTGCACTTGGGGTGGGTGCCATGCCTGTTCTCTTAGCTGTGTCCAGGACTGGACTGGATCGTACGATCTCCGTGGGACGGCCCTTAAGTAGGCACTCCAGACAAGGTGGTTTCTGGACAGGGGCTCTGGGCCTGGCAGACCTTCTAAAGTTCCTCCTGTCTGCTACGCTCCATGCTTTGTTTCCTGTATATGTATTTACGAATGGGCTTATATCCAAGATGATTTAAGTAGCAAGTATAGTTATCTGTGCTCTTGCCTGGCGTCAGCTAGTTTACTGTAAGCAGGGACAGCGAAGTGGTACGACGCCCAAAGCTGCCTGGCAGCCTTCGAATGCATAATTAAGTAGCTAGCACTTCCCCTCTCGTTCCTCTTCCTTCCCTTTTCCTTACTGGCCCTTCTAGACTACATGTAAATTTAGCCATGAACAACAGAGCATATTTACGTGAGGGAATTAATCAACAAAACAACTAATAACTCCTTATTTGGGAAAAAGAGAGGGGGACAAAAAGAAACCTTTACTTACTAATTCTCAAAACTCTTGTAATACGGAAGAGGTAGTTATCACTTACTGGGCCAGAGTATATATTGCATCCTGCAGAGCTGCCCTGCAGGCTTCTGATGTAGGGTCTCTGGTGGCATTTAACTCAGGGACTTAAGATTATATATAATAGGCCAGTGAATTCCATGCATCTCAACCTATTGCCTCTTTTTGTTGTAGAGTAAGATCCTTACGTAGCAAACCTTACTATTTGAGGTCTATCACCACTGCAGTTGTTCTGATTGGCGTCAACATTACTGGGCTGGGCCACCTGTCATTCCTGGTACTTGCTCAGTCATTTGCTTGAGGAGCTGGGAACCTGCCATCTTGGTTTGTGTCGCTCACAGCGTTTTCCTGGTGATACAAGTCCTGCTGAATCTAGCTTCCGGGTCTGGGGCTCTCTAGCATTAGGCCACTCCTTGACCCTGACTTACCTTGCCTACTTGGCTGCTCTCTTTTGGCAGTTGTAATTGTGTATGAATGACCATCCCAGAAACACTTGTGTTGGTCAATGGTAGCCTGGCCCCAATAAACTGGTAGCTCTCATCTCCACTGGCAAAAACACAGAGCACTCCTAAGTCTGATTTAGCAGAACCATTTGGGACATTCCTGGTACCCCAGAGTCACCTCATAATGAGGGGGTCTTCATGGTTATCCAGTGGAACGGTAGAGGCAGTGGGAAATGCTTTGATGAGCCCTCTAACTTCTACCAGATGTCAGGCACTAGAATTCCTAGGAAATAGGCACATCCTTCAACCATACTGTCAAACGCTGCAAAGAAGTTTGCCAACACTGCACTTCAAATGTGATTACTGTCTATTTGGTGGCCTAATATTTAGCAGTCTTAGACTACTACATTCTATATCAGGGTTGATAGAACTCTGTGTTTCCTCATCTGCTTTCAGCTGTGCACTCTTGGTTTTGGACGTAACCTCTTTCCTGTTGCAAGTCGCCCAGGCTGTGAGGACTTTCAGCCCATCATCTAAAGTTGTCAGACCTTACTCCCTGTAGGTACATGGTCTAGGATCTGAGCAGTCAGAGCTTTGCCACCTCAGAGTAGCGTCTCTCCCTGGGATGGGGAGGCCCTCCTTCCCTCTCCCTGTCAGACTGCCACAGTTCTCCCACACACGTGCTGACGGTCTGCTTGTAACCTTAATCCTGACAGTTTCTTTGTTGGTTGGTCTTTTGGTTCCTTTGTGAACTCGTTGGAATAGGTGATTAAAATGCTGATGCTCCTGGCAGCCTCTGGGGGAGTCTCCTAGTATGTGTTCACATCATGAAACATGTCCAGTCTAAAAGCCTCTTCCAGTCACAGGGTGTGTCAGTAAATCCTGGCCTATTCCAAGGCCTCATCTATTCAAACACTTTCCAAATCCCCAAGCCCACAACTATCCTGTCTTCTTTGAAGCTCGTTGCCTATTTAATTTCATACACTAGCACCAACCAACAGTTGCTTTCTCCTTGGGGCCATTTTTTCCCCCAAAGAAGTAAGTTTTTATCCTCGCATGCAAGTCACCACAGTAACTGCTAGAGACACTGGGCATTCTGAATGCAAATGTGGGGTGGCTCTTTCAGCCTGTTTGTCACACTCACAGTATGCTCAGCCCTCATTTGTATGCCAGCAACTTCTGTGTAGTTGATTCTCCTTTTGAAAGTGTCAAAATTGCTAATGTTAACTGAATGCCGAGGGTCCACATTTTATATTAATAGATGTTGAACTTGAGGCTCGTATGGGAAGAATCCAAGGTCCCAGAGAGTGAGCGGTAAACCGGGGACTAGATTTTGCTTCTGACTCCTGTCAGTAGAATCCAGGAGACCAGGCAGGCCATCAGAAATCCAGAGCCATGAGGGAGGGGACGAGGCAGAGGTGTGACTCAGGGCACCGAAAGGCTTGCTGGCTTGGTGCAGTGCTTGTCAAACGTAGTATACCGGAGTGACCTGGACAGCCTGGCAAAGCACAGGAGACTGGACCCATCCGAATTTCTGCCTCATCAGGTCTGGAGTGGGATCCAGGAATTTATATCTGTCACAAGTTCCCAAGGGATCCTGATGCTGCAGGTGGCCACATAGAGAGGACGAAAGCACTTTTGTTCACAGGTTTCCCCTGCTTGAGCATGTACTAAGTTGCCTTTGGTCATTTCAACCTGTGGTGCAAGCTTGTCAGAAGTCTTTTCAGAGGCGGGAACATAGGTTAGTAGAGGTGTGTGTTTGACAGCGTGGAGTGAGGAGAGAAGCCAAGTGAAAAGCACAGGAAAACAGGAACTTCGGGGCCGGTTTCTAACCTTAACTTTCTTTGTTCCCAGTGCCTTTCTGGCAGTTCTGATGGGACCATTCGCCTTTGGTCCCTTGGTCAGCAGAGATGTATAGCAACGTACCGAGTCCATGATGAAGGTGTTTGGGCTCTGCAAGTCAACGATGCCTTCACACACGTGTATTCTGGAGGAAGGGACCGGAAGATCTATTGTACAGACCTGAGAAACCCTGACATTCGAGTGCTCATTTGCGAAGAAAAAGCACCAGTTCTCAAGGTATGTCATATATTTCAGTTTTATAATTAAGATTGTTACATGTGCTAGCCAAACACAGCCAAAGCTATATTACAACATGAATCAACTGTGGGGTTATCAAAAAGATATCTTAACATTTTGGTTAGTCACCTGGAAGAAATGTTGACCTCTGGGTACATCAGGGACGCCGGGCTCTCCCGCCAGCGAATCCTGGTGGCATTGCCCCGCATTGCTCCTGAGATCACCTGGCTTTTCTAGCCTGTCCTTAGAGGAGGAATATAGGGGTTCAGGTACCTGTGTGAGAACAGCAAAGCAGCGAGGTGTCCAGTGCCTCGAGAGGCATGGTGTGGAAGAGGAGCCTGAAGGCCACAAGCTGGCTCGTACTCCACACCGTCACTGCCGCAAACTGGTTCTGACAGTCAGGAGCTGTCGGGGGTGAGTGAAGGGTACCTGAGAAGCCGTCCATATTGACACCTGCTAAGAGTCAAAAATGGCCAGTCATCATATGGCAAGATACCCAGGCTCACTGTTAGTCACAAAATTGCACATTAAAACAACAGTGAGGAAATTTCCAGATTTAAAATGGAGGCATAAAGACAACACTACCCCCTCTTCTCAGAAGTCATCTGAAAACAAGGAAAGCAAGAAACAGAACTACAAATAGCCATCATCTATGAAACTGAGCAATACCTGAAATCCATACCATGGTCTAGGAGGAAGGACTGACAGGGAACAGAGGTCGAATGAGACCGCTGAGAGGATGCCCGTGTCTAGGAGCTTATACAAAACAGGCCGAGTACAGTGCTTTGAAACAGCGCCCACCTAATGGACGAGACCAATAAGCCTTTAAAGAAGCAAGCGAGTTGGGGCTGAAATACAAACACAGCGTGTGTGCAGGAAGCAGGCTGATGGGCGAGACAGGCGTGAAGGGGAAACACCGCCTTGTGAGTCCTGCAGCTGCCAGGATCTCCTGGCTGTGGAGAAAACGAACTCAGCGCGGACGGAACCGTGTGTGACAAGGAACATCACTTTGAACTGAAGAGGGTCCCTGCTTGCTGGGAGGCCAGCCCTGTCTCCACAACTCCAAACCTGCGATTTCCTGTCCAGGAAAACAGTGGATGAATGTATGGGTAGTTGTGTATTTTTACGTGTATAGTGTTTTAAAAATACAGGAAGACACACAGTGTACTCCCCGTAGGTGAGGGGACTGAATTACATGGGTCCTTTTCACTTTTGTTGTGTTGTTCGAATGTTGTTTTTTTACTACAAACATTTTCAAAGAAAAAAGAAACATACGTCTTTATTAAGAAAAAACACAAAACCAAAAAATTATGGTAAGTCATCCTTTTGACTGTATCCATTTAGATCCCTTAAATTAACCACACTTAAAACTTTAAGCCACTGTTTTTGGTGAGAAGTCACCCCTATCCTATTGTACTTTTATAGGCTGTGAATCTCTTTAGCACAGACTCCCTCATTAGTGATGAGGGAGTGTGTCCCTAGCTTTCAACCCAGGCCGTGGTATAGCCAACGCACAAATGATGAGTGAAGGAGTTGATATTTAATAACGTATAGGTCTTCCTGGCGGTTCAAGAGAGGCAACATTCCGCAAAGCAGTATTTTTATGCTTTGTTTCAGATGGAGCTGGATAGGTCAGCTGATCCCCCTCCTGCAATCTGGGTGGCAACAACTAAATCTACAGTAAATAAGTGGGTAAGTGAGCCACTGCACACCTGCAAAGGATTACAAACATGGGGTTTGTTGTCACAGACCTGCCGCATAGCAGCAGCAAATGCTCATTATGAGCCTGACTCGCAGCTGCTTTTGGACAGTGGCAAAAACCTGGAAGCCTCTGTGAATGCAGGTGTGAACCCAAGGGTTGTACTAGAATTAAGGTAATATTCAAAGCTTCTGACTTGTTTGTCAGGAGCCAAGAAGAATACTCGATATGCTAGAATAAGCACTGTAGGCTGATACAACTGGTAAATATTAGTACAGCTTCTGACCGCTTGATGCTGCGTTTGAAAGGAGGCAGCCCAGGTGCCAGCACAGCAGGGACACTTCCTAGGATTCTGTTTTTCCAAACAGAGAAAGCAGAAACTTGTGCTTTCAGATTCATTTCCTTTTTCTTCTTAGCATGAAGAACAGGAGTAGAAATAGAGGATGAGCAGAGAAGAGTCATCAAAAGTACTATTCTTAAATCTTAATTAAGGAAGATTTTAGTTTTCTTGCTTACCAGTTTGTGGATAACAAAAAAGAAGCGCTTGCATTTATTCCTGTACTTATAAAAAATGTTATATGTCTTGTCTAAATTTCATTGTGCCAGTTTGAGATCGACATAGTTTACCTGGAAGATTGCCTAATGTTCTCTCCAAAAAGACAACATTCTCTTCTTAATATTTGTATTAGGTTTTTTAATCATGGTAGATAATTGTACTTTGTACCAATTTTTGATGTTGTTATCGTTGGGTTTTTCTCATTTGTTCTTTGTTTTTCTTGCCACTTTAAACAGATTGGCAAAGCTTATAAAGCATAAAATGATTAAATAATGAATTTTGTTCCTTCAGACGTTGAAGGGAATTCATAACTTTAGAGCCTCTGGAGATTATGACAATGACTGTACAAATCCTATAACACCCCTTTGTACACAACCTGACCAGGTTATTAAAGGTGAGTAAGGAAATTGGAAGGTATGGTACCTTTTATTTAGGTTAATTATAGTTACTAAGGGATTGACAAAAATAAAGGAGATGACCTACCTTTAAATGTAATTCTAGTGTCAACAAAAGACTCATAATGGCATAGTGGTGTATTTTTAATAGAAGAAAAGCATTTTAAAAACTGCTATTTAGTGGCTTTAAAAGATGGGCTTTCTTGAGTTAATCTTTTTACCCCAAATCAGAATAGTCATGATCTTGGTAAAGCCAACAGCCATTTTGAAAAATACATAGAGTTTAATGTTATCTTTCGGCACAAGCCAGAAAAGATCAGATCTGGTCCTGGAATTCTATGTGCTGCAGCTGGAATGGCACCTCTGACTTGAATGTCAGAGTTGGGGATTGGAATATTGAATGCGACATTCAGTGTCATGTCCATGCTGTCACCTTTAGAATAGAATGTCCCTTCAGGAGGCATCAAAGAGATGGAAGATAGGACACAACAGTTAGTGGGAGAAGGGGCTAACTCAGAGGTTTTCTGTCATCATTTGGACTTTTCCCGGGGGATAAAACTGCTTGCCCTTAACAGTTTTCCACTGTCAGCCCTTTGAAGTGAGGAGTCTTTAATCTATAATCTATTATTAAAATCGGCCTTAAATTGCCTTGAATATAAGTATATAGTCTTCTGGTTTGCCTTCTCCTTCCTGTAGCGAGTATGATCTATGTTCTGTTACATACTAGTTAACAATTATTGCCTTACTGTGAATTTAAATGTAGTAGAAGGATTGTTTTGTTAATTGTGTGGGTTTTTTTTCCTTTAGGGGGTGCTAGTATTATTCAGTGCCACATTCTTAATGATAAGAGACATATATTAACCAAAGATACCAATAATAATGTGGCATATTGGGATGTATTGAAGGTGAGTATCTTTTTATATTAAATACAGGTTACTGAATCTTGTATCCCATTTATTTTTTTATTGTAAAATAACCGAGATAATAAGTATATAAATTAAGATTTAATTGTAATAATACCTTATTGGGGTGGGGGGTGGATACTTTCTTATGTGAATGTTAGATAAGGCCATAGTTTGTCTTTTTAAATACCTGAAATTTGTATGGAACCATTTTCTCTGTTTAGTGTATTACAAATTGTGTTACGTGCTGCCTTACCTGAAAATGAATGCGTAAGAGTTCCTCATCCCTGACACCGTTGGCATTTGGGGCCAGATAAGTCTTTGCTGGGGGTGAGGGGGCGTGTGATCTTGTCCTGTGTGTTGTGGGATGTTTAGCAGCCTCCACCCACTAGATGCCAGTCACCACCCCTCCACTGCAGTTGTGACAACCCAAAATGTCTCCAGACATTGACAGATGTTGAGGGGGTGGAAGGAGTAAGAAGGAGGCAAAATCGCCCTCGTTGAGAGCCACTAGAGGGCACAAATAAGTTTGGCTGTTTCTTCAGGTTTCCATCCAGCACAGTGAGCCTCGTTACAGCACTGGATCATCTTACGGTGACTCCCGCTGAGACAGTGAAGGGTATTAAGCTGCTCAGCCACAGTCAAATAGCGCTGGAGGGTTTGTAGAGAGTTTGAAAAGTTTGCTTTTAGAAAAGTTCTGACAAATGTCCCTTCTTAGTGTTGTTGGTGTATTTGTTCAGCAGCTATTTCCTGGATGAATGTTGAATGAATATTGTGTGCAGAGAACTGTGTTGCGCGTCATAGATGACAGATAAGTCTGTCCCTTCTGGTAGGAGGGGCAAGAGAGGGAAAATGTGAAAGCCTTAAACAGATCACAGGGTAGCTTATGGACACAGGCAATTACTTACAACCGGAGAAATCAGGAGAGCTTCATGCTGTAGAAATAATTTGAACAGGGGCCTAAAGGATTCCAGCAGATGAATAGTGGGAGGGTGTCCTAGGAGGAGGGAGTGAGTGACAGAAGCACAGAAGAGGGAAGGTACATGCTTGTTTAGGGCCAGGTGAGCAGTTTGTGTAATTGGAGCTTGAGTATAAGGGAGTCGTAAGGGTGTAAGCATGAAAGATGAGATCCAAGTCATTTCCCAAAGAGTCTTGAATTGCAGGCCCCAGAGTTGGTCTTTCTTTGATACTCCTTAAAGAATCTTACTCTTAGATGGTTTTAGAGCAGGAAAATCCCGTATTGAAAGCAGTAGTAGTATGTTTAATAGGAAAGAAGCTGGAAGACATTTGTTTGAAGCATGATGCTTTGGGGGAAATCTAAAAAGAAAAGACAGGTGTTGGATATATTATAAAGGAAGAATTGAAAAGATCTGGGGTTTTGGTTAGTCTCTCGTTTGTAAGGAGCAAATACTCATTTAAGTTAACTTCTGGAGCTAAAAAATAAGATAAATGTTACTTTCTGGGAAAAGAGGGCTGTCTGAATAGAAACCGAGGCCTAACACTTTCCTCCCTGTGGGGCACTGTGTGGGAAGTCACATTACAAAACAGTTGCTTGGTGAGCATGGCTTCAGAACAACAGGCCTTAGTTGAGTGGAAAGTTGAATTGCAGCAGGCTCCAAAGTCCTATTGGTTTTTCTCCGCAATAGAGAAATGCTTATCAGGGAACTAGAAACTCACATTTGTTTCGGAATGGAGTCCCGTGGAGGTGGGGGGAGGGGGACGGCCTCCGCAGGAGCTTGGATACTCCACCACTAATGTGGCCCGAGCTCCGCCCTGGGGCTGGCTTCATCTCATGCTGCCCACCACCTGAGGCTCCCCAGAAGATCTAACAAAATCTAATCGGGCCAGCTCTTTGTGGGTCGACTTACTGATTTTGTGCCTATGGGTCTGATGTCTTCTTGGTCTAATTAGCCGAAGCCTTGGTAGAGTCCCGCTGTCTGAATGGGAGGTGGGACTACTGAGCTGAGACGCTGAGCTGGCATGTACTGTAACTGGCATTTTATGTCCCTGGCAGCTTCCCATACTCAGACACTCGTCCTTGAAGATTCCAGAGCAAGTGGGTAGGCGTAATGACCATAACATTACACAGAAAGGAAGTCAGGAGGAGTTAGGGACAGAGGCTCAAAGCTGGGCGCTCTAATCTTGGCTCTGCCGGCTGCTAGCCTAGGGATCTTCAGAACATGCTGAACCTCTTGAAGCCTCTGTCTCTTCCAAAAATGTGCTCGTACCTATTTCCTGGTGATATTAAGGGGATGTTCAAGAAGTATTTATAGTGGCTGGCACATGGTAGTGGTTAGGAGGCTATTGTACTACTAGAGGGGAAATAGCAGATATTCATCTGGACTAGGGTGGAACAAGGAGGATGGGAAAAAAACAGAATGATAAGAAATATATTTAGGCCTGTACATGAGAGTGGTGCTTGAATCAAAGGGCGTGTGAAGGAAAGGAAGAAGCAGAGGTGAAGCCCAGGTTTCTGGAGTAAATAGCTTGGTGAGTGGAGGTGATACAGGGAATACAAGAGGGAAAGTGGGTTGTTAGAGGAAAGACGCATGCTGACGAAGACAGTGAATCTGAGTTTAGTGGGATATCTGTAGAGATGTGTGCTGGGCAGACAGCTCTATAGCTAATGCCCAGATGGAAGAGTTGGGCTGGAGAAATGGGTTCACCAGTCACCAGCTCGTGCATTGTAAAGTCATGGAAAATGTCAGCGTTTCCAAGGGACACATCTATACTGAGAAGAAGAAACTTGGCCGTCGCCCTTTCAGGAATTGTTAGAAAAAGAGGAAGCCACATAGGTGTATAATAAAAAGGGATAAGAAAACAAGAGTCAGTGGCAGCTTAAGAACTAATGAGGCATTTCAGAAAGGGGCGTGTGGCTAGCAGCATTGGCCACCTGAGAGTGCGTGGAAAATCTGGAGTGGGATGTGCACGTTTTCTTAACCAGTGAAGAGGATGGCGTCTGGGGCGAGCAGTCTCTAGGGAGTCCCAAGGGCAAAAGCCAGACGGGGTGGGTTGAGTGGTGATTGGAAGGTGAAGAAACGGAATGTGAGGGGAGCCCTCTTGGGTGAAATTTGACTTCAGTGAGGTGGACAGAAAGACGCTGTATCTGCAGAGGGTGTCGGGATGAGCAGCTCACGGGAGGGTTTGGTTTCGGCGTTCGCGAATTTCTCAGGTGGGAGAGATTTGAATGTGGTTCACTGCTCCGGGGAAGAAGCCACTAGCGACAGGAGAGGATCAATAAAGAGACAAGGTCCCCAAGAAGTGAGATGTGAGGAGATTCAGCACAGCAAGCAGGGCCACCTTTGTCCGTGCACCAGGAGAATGGTAGCAAAAGTTAAGGGGATTTTGTCAAGGCTTCCCTTTTTGAGGAGTAGAGCTCAGAGTCGTGTGCTGAGGGGAGTGAGGGAGGTAGCAAGGTCAAAGACAGGAGGAGAGTAGAGACAGGTGTGGAGAACTGACTGGAAGCAGAAGCCATCCCGGGTAGCAGTAATGATCCAGTTGAGGCTGGAGATCATATATTTATAGCAGGAATGTTGTCAAGGGTTTGAGAGGCCAACATGTCCTTTGTGTTGTCCAGTATGAAAGCAAGAACTCAAGAAGGACTGCAAGGCATTGAACTAGAGCGCAAGTCCATAGTGAGGGAGAGTGACCACAGCTTGCTAGAAGCAGTGAGGAAGCGGGTAGTTTACTGTAGCTAAATGACATGCCTCAGAGAAAAAGGAGTTTTTACACAGAGATGATGGATAATGGTCTCTCTGTGCCAACAAGGAGCAGTGGGATGTAGGAGAAGAAGCAGAGTCACCCTTTGAGAAGACAACGGAAGAACTGGGACCCTGAGGAAAGAGCCAGGTTGCTGTTAGGATGAAGAGATGGAAAGAGCATTCTGTGATATGCTTTAGGATTGAGATGAGTTGTTCAGGATTGAAATGCTCCATAGCACCAGAGGAAGTTCAGGACATGCTTTTGGGGAGCCCATATATTTAGGGATCAAGAGAGAATAAGGAAGGATGAGAATGGTCAAGAAAGAGAAACTACAAATTGTATCACAGCTGATATCAGAAGGTAGCTTCAGAGATCTCTTAAAGTTATTTAATAACTTAATAACTGTTGTTCCTTGAAGATTTTTTTGCTTCATTTGACATTGCTTCCAGGTGAGTGTGGTAGTATGTTATATCAATATCAGCAAAATTTAATTACAGTTTCCAAAAAGAATATTTTGTGGGTTTCTTAAATTTAAATTTTTAATAGTTATTTAAAGGAAAAAGGCTGTAAGATAAAAATATTTGGCTACATTCTTTTTGAAATATATTTGAGACTCCAGTTTATTTAGACAAATGTGCAAATGTGTAAAATTTTAAAGAGCTAAGTCAGAATCGAATTAATTTGCCACTTAATTTTGATAATTGTCGTACTTTCTTTTTGATGTATAGGCGTGTAAAGTTGAAGATCTGGGCAAAGTGGATTTTGAAGATGAAATTAAGAAAAGATTTAAGATGGTGTATGTGCCAAATTGGTTCTCAGTAGACTTAAAAACAGGGGTAAGGTAGCAATTGATAATTTGTGCAATTTGGGATAGTTGAAATTTTCCAATATAGCTACAAATTAAGTATTATTAGTTACAGTCCTATGTTTTTAAGTGTGAAAGGAAAAAAAATGCATGTTAATACTTGCAAAATGCAGTTTAAATACCTTTGGTATCCCAGTAAATAGTAGTTGCATTGAATCCCGTGAAACACATTTTGTTTCTGAATCTGTGTCTTAGCACTTTAGTTAAATAGTACAAATAAATGAAGGTTTAGAGATTTATTTAGAATATATTCCAGTGGAATGCTACTATGATTTTATTTTATTTTATTTTATTTTATTTTATTTTATTTTATTTTATTTTATTTTATTTTATTTTTTGACAGATGTTGACTATTACTTTGGATGAGAGTGACTGTTTTGCTGCTTGGGTTTCTGCAAAAGATGCTGGCTTCAGCAGCCCAGATGGGTCGGATCCAAAACGTGAGTTTGTGTCCTTCTCTTCCTCCTTGCGAAAGAGAAGGTGGGTCTGTGCTGTGTTCTGCTATGTGCTCATCTTTATAAGAGTTTGTTCTGTTTTATTGATCTCTTTGGTCAGCATTCTCCTAAGAACGTAGCGTGTAGAGACACCTGAAGTGTACAAATAACGGTTCTAGTGGCTTGATATGGAACTGCCCTTTAATGACTGCAACTCCTGTTTGTGTGTGTTCGTTTTTACAGAATGGCTGTATCTGAATAACCCAACAGGATATCTATCTGTTTGCTCCATAATATCATTGCTTTAAACATTTTAAGATAAAATTTTAATAGATTTGGCAAAATCTCTAAAGTCTTACATTTAAACATCGTTGGCATTGGGTTGAGAATTTAACATCCAAAATGTGTGAAAACTTATAATCTTGTGTTTATTTCCTTCTGTTTTAGGTAAAAACTATCAACTCTCTTTTCCATTAATTTTCTCTTTAACCAACTCTTTTGCAGTGAACTTAGGAGGCCTTTTACTCCAGGCCCTGCTAGAATATTGGCCTCGAACACATGTGAACCCAATGGATGAAGAGGAAAATGAAGTGAACCATGGTTCGTGCTTTTACAGCAAGATAATTGATTACAGATTCCTCATAAGTGAAAGAGACTCATTTGAGATCCATTTTAAGCATCTGCTGAATTGTGACATCATATTTGTAGTGTGCTCAATTCATTGCCTCCCTTGCATCTCCAAGTAAGAACGTCCATCCAGTCTTAACTGGGATTCAAGGAGCTTTCAGTCAGTGAAGCTGCTCAAGATAGAATAAACCATATATCATCCAATGACCTTTGTCCTTAAAAGTAGGCAGCTTAGCAGGCTTATTCCAAAGATATTTCTCAGAGTGTCCATGGATATGCTCGTTTTACCTCCAAAGCTAGCTAATTAGGTGCATCAGAAAGCCAGGTTTGTCCCCACGCAGTTATCTTACTTCGTGTTGGCCTGAAATGTTGCTGTTACCTACTCTGATGATCTACCTGATTTGGGCTATGAATGTTTCAAAAAAATCAAATTTCAACTCAGAAATGTCAGGGAAAGTGAACAAGTATGTATAAAGAATTAATGTCACTGAGGACATTCCAAAGTTGTGTGTGCCATAGGCAGTGGCAGCAGCTTTCTCTGGGCAGCAGAGGAGAATATGTTTTGAATGTATGAGTTTGGCTCAGTTTAATTACAGAAAAGGGAAAACGTTTGGCAGCTCGTGTATAACTTACGGCTGCTTGAAGAGTCTTTGTGTTCTACCTGCTGACTGGGGCTTTCTCTTCTGAGTTCTCGGAAGGTACTGCTGAAGATTTGCACACTCCTGGTGGTCAGCAGCGATGACGGCCTCCTGCCAGAGACTTCGTCCTGGCTGACTGATTCATCGTCATGACTTTTGTCATCTCTTTTGCAAGGATGACATGCTTCCCTGAAAGCCAGTCTTCTGTTGTCCCTGTCAGAGAAAGGGCACTTACCCCACACTTGGTGGCTTCTCTTTTATGTCACCTGGCCCACTTTGCTTCCCATCATATTGTACCGTGAACTGTGAGCCAGAGAAACTCAATAGAAAGATCTCTCCATAGAGAGTTGAGAATGCTGGGTTCTGGTGTGGGCTCTGCCGTTAAGCGGCTCCATAGCTGTGGGTATGTTATTTCCTGTTCGTGGCTTGTCCTCTACCTATAACGTGACAGACCGGATGCCCTCAGAGGCCCAAGTAGACGATAAAGATTAAATAATCAAGAAACAGTGCTATAGTCAGCACCCCTTGGATCAAGGCTTTAGTTGGGGGACTCAAGAAAGTGACAGGAAACCCCAAATCATCCTAAAATCAAACGGCCACAGTAAAGGCAGTAGAGGGCCCACCCATCTCCCCAGCCAGAGCGCAGCTCATTGCACACTCTTGCCTGTCTGATAATCTGCTACGCCTGCTCCGTGCTCACTGGATACGTAAGAGTGGCTTAGATTATACTTGTTGAGCAGCTCAAGTATTCAGAGGCCTGCAGTGAGTTGTAGGTGGGGGTAATGAAGATACATGGCCTGGACCCTCTCCTCCAGGGCCTGACATTCTGGTAGAACAGAGAGCTGTTTACATAAAGCGTGAGATCAGTGATCAGTGCTGGATTCTGTAAGAGGTTAGGAAAGTGCTGTGGGATTTCAGAGGCTGAGATGGCTTCCAGATTCATGAGGGGAGGGTTTATGGACAAGTTGGCATTTGAGTCGGGGTCAACTGCCCTTTGGTCAAAAGATCACAAAGAAAGGGAAATGAAATCTGTAGAGAACAATAAAAGTGGAATTATGACCTCTTTGGGGATTTTATTTTTCACTGATAGCTCTGCTATTAGTTACTGAAATATAAACATAATTTTTTTTTTCTGGACCAAGAAATTTTTCTGAGCTTGGTGTTCTACTTTAAAAAAAAAAAAAAGCAGATCGCCATTTATAAACAGGGTGTCCTAGGCTTCTCTGTGGCTCAAGTCGATGGTTTTGTTTTTGTTTCAAATCTCAATCATTAATCTGTTCTATTAAAACCCTCTAAAATGCAGTCGTTTCTCATGAGGTACATCACAAGTTGTCATATTTCTTATTTTTAGGAATTTAACTTTGGTTCGTTTTTTTGCCTTTATTTCTGACTCTGGCTGATTTATAAGACTTTTGACTTTAAAAATCTTACAGTGTTTGAAGCCTGTGTAAACACAATGTTTAGAATCTGCGTTCTTATCACTAACTCTGCATCTGACATCATTTGCATCTTTTCCCAGTAAATGGGGAGCAAGAGAACCGAGTGCAGAAGGGAAACGGCTATTTCCAAGTGCCCCCCCACACCCCCGTGATCTTCGGTGAAGCTGGAGGTCGCACACTGTTCAGGTAGGGGTAAGGGGGGCTGGAGGCCCTGCCTGCGACAGCACTCCATTTGCCAAGAAGCATTGATTCAGGCAGATGTTATAAATTATTTACTACTAATATCTGGGGGTGCCAGGGATTTGGAAGCTTTTCCATCTCCATAAGATAGTTAAGTGTCTGGTACTATTAGACCACATTCTAATTGAGAACTGAGCCTCTAGTGTTAAAATGAGGTCGCTCCTTTGCCTCGAGGCAGCTTCTCTAGTGGTTTCTGCAGGAAACTCTCACTTTCTCTCACTTACCCAGCATGACTGCCGGGGTCAGGGAACAGATGGCATCACCAGAAGTCCCTGCCCGCAGGACAGCGTCAGAGTAGGTAACTTCCCTCAAGCTGGGTCAGGCAGGACGGACTGGGCTGCTCCTGGGAACTGTTGTGCCCACTCCGACCCCACCTGCAGTGCGAGGCAGCCCTTCTGGAGGCTCTGCAGGGAAGAAGCAGACTGGCTTTACCTCCGGAGCCAGCGAGGCCCTAGGGGCGTCGTGGGGAGAGCTCACTAGAGTTCCGTAGGGCCCCGCAAGGAAAACGCTTGTCTCGCCCTGGAGCCCAGACTTCTCTTCCTTTATGGTGCTTTCCTGAGAGTGTGGTTACCAAAAATATCCTGTGACCCTTTTTATATGTGGAGGCCTGTGCCATGCGTTGTAGCCCTAGCAGGGGACCTTTGCTGAGTGCTCTGCCTACACCCGGTTTCCTTTCATCACCCAAGGACTCAGAGAGGCAGCGGTAGTGGGTGCCTGGCCTTGGAATCCGGGGACCTGAGTATTAGGGCCTGCTGTCCCTCTTAGCTGAGTGAGTCATTCTGCCTGGCTGCACTTTATGTCCTCAGCTAAGTGGGGGTTTTCCTAAATTAACTGTGTAAGGGTCCCTCCGTCTAATGTTTGTAACAGTCATTTTGTCATCTGTGCTTGTGTCACTTACTACCTGATGGATGTGTGCAGGCTGCTCTGCCGAGATTCCGGAGGTGAGACTGAGTCGATGCTTCTCAATGAGACGGTGCCACAATGGGTAATTGACATCACTGTGGATGTAAGTGTCCTTCACTGCCACTTTGCCCTTGTGTTTTTTCCAAATCGTGAAGGAAATTGAGAACCATTTTAGACTGTGTAACTTGAAACTTTAATAAAAGTTAGGCTGCCAGGTGGAATCCTCTCCTGCTTCTCTGAAGTTCCAAAGTTGCAGAAGTAGTGTTGATAATTATTTGTTTATCTGTTTACATCTTTGTGGGTTTTTTCATTATAAAATAATATGTGCTTATTAAAGAAAATAAATGAATAAAGTGAAACTCCCATCCATTTCTCAATCACTCCTTCTCTTCCATTCACTCCCTAGCCTTCTCCCCAGAAGTAATACTATTAATAGTTTAGTGCCTGGTCTTTAGTACTTTTTTCTACGCATGCATAAGCGTGTATTATCTGTATGTGCATATATATTTCATTTTATTTTGTACAAGATCTATTACACATACTGTTCTGTAACTTGGTTTTTTTTTCCACTTAGAAATATATCTTGAGCATCTTTTCATGTCTCCACATATTGATTATTCCTTTTTAATGACTGTATAGTATTCCAGTGTATAAATATACCATAATTTATTTAACCAGTCCCCTATTAATGGACAATTAGGTTGTTTCCAATGTTTTCTATTACAAGCAATGCTTCAGTGAACATCCTTGTACATATATCTTTGTGTACTTTTTAGGATAAATTCCTAGAAGTGGAATTGCTGGATCAAAGGGTATGCACATTTTAAATTTTGATAGATATTGCCAAATTGCCCTCCACAAAGGCTGTGCCAGTTTACACTGTCACCAACAGTATATGAGTGCCCGTTTCCCCACACCCTCACCAACGCTGAATACTTTTAGTCTTTGCTAAAAGATAGGCAAATATTATCTCATTGTTTTAATATGTTGTTGGTTTTTTTTAATTGTAGTGAGGGTAAGCATCTTTTCATATTGGCCGTTTGTATTTCTCCTGTGAATTGCTGTTTGTATTCTTTACTCCTGTCTCTGTTGGGGTATTTGTCTTTCTTACTAATTTGTAGGAGTTGTTCACATTGAATATTAACCCTTTGTCTATTTTCTGTGCCTCTCAATTGAAATTTTACTTTGTTTGTGGTGTCTTTTGTCAGGCAGAAAGTTTTACTTTTTATATAACCTGATTGAATCGTTATGGCTCTGAGTTTCATGTCTTGCTTAGGTATGTCCCACTCCAAAGTAGCAAAAATGTTCTCCTGCATTCTCCTCTAGTATGTTTATGATAATTGCTTATGTCTAGATCTTTAATCAGTTAGAATTTATTCCGTTTGATGTGAAGTAGGATGCCAACTTTCTACAAAGGGATAGCCAATGTGCCAACACAATTTTTGAATAATCCATTTTCTACTAATTTGAAATGCTGTCTTTATCATAGACTAAATTTCTGTATGCACATGGGTCTGTTTCTAGACTCCTTATGTGTTGTTGACCTATTTTGTATATTCCTAAAGCCGTAGGAAAAGAGATTTAATCTCTAGAACCTTCAGAGAATGTGTTTTCTGTCCCAGATATACTACCTCCAAGAACTTAAAGCCAGTGTGACACCTGATGGATATGCTATGGTCTTCTCTAAGTCCGAGCTCCCCATAAACCACTACTTCCTTTGCGTGTGACACTCACCTGGGATGCATTGCTGACTTTAGGCCTGTGGCTTATTCCTGAGAGGAGACACCCAGACAGGATATGACATGGAGGCTCGGAGGGGATTAATACCCAGAGAAAAGATGACCAGTTAGTTTTATCCTTCATCTAAGTATGTTGTTTACTTCATGGTAGACATCCAGGTGGTTGGCTGAAATTTGCACTCTTGTTTCAAACCTCAGACCTCACTCTGATGTCACAGGGAGAGAAAGTGGGAGGACCTGATGGGCCTTTCAGCTGGATGATGGGCCACACCAGCGTAGAGTGTGTGGTTTTGCTCCAAGGTGAATGTTGTGGGTTTCTCTCAAGACGCTTAATTTTTTGTTTGGGCCTTTAGGTATCAGCCCTAATATTTGAATGTAGAATTGAGATTTTGGTGTGTATGGCTTAAATCATTAAAAATAAAATTTGTTTCCCTTTACTACCTTAAGTTGTTATTTGAAAAGAGCCATGCTTGCAAATTCATATTGCCACTGATATTACGTATTATCTTTTATTACAAAACTAAACGTTACACCTTGCTGATACATTTTGTCTAAGGCTGACTTAGATAATTGATAGCTTACTATAAATTTCATTGAAAGTGACCATTAATTGTAAAATAACTGTTAATTTGTAAATCATGTTTTCCTAATATATCATTTTAATTTATCAGCTAGTAGAAACTATTATAATTTTTTTACTTTTAATATTTCAGAAAAATATGCCCAAATTCAACAAAATTCCTTTCTACCTCCAACCTCATGCATCTTCAGGAGCAAAAACCTTAAAAAAGTAAGTATAGTATGTGATGCTTTGATCTAATTAATTACTGGAGAGGTTTTTTATTCCTTATGATTGCTTTTATAGCTAAGGAGGTACTAGATCTAGTACTTAGAGTAAGTACTAGATCTAAGGCTAGTTTTATAATTTTGAAAGTTTATCCAATTTAACCCTTTACCAAGTGTCTACTGTGTGGTAGGCTCCAGATGTTCAAAAATAACTAAGACGTGGACCTTTGTCTCTTGCCATAATTTATAGTTTAGAACACAATTCTGTGTATAATAACTGCTTGTATAGATATTTAAGGAATGATGAAAGTACAGGAAAGAAATGAATTTTTGGCTAGAGTTTTCCAGAAAGGCGTCCCAGAGGCATGGAATTTGAGCTGGATATGTAAGGATGGATAGAACTTCAAAAGAGAGATTCCAGGTCCAGGAAATGGTTTGATCAGGAGTGTGGAAGTGAGACCACGCACAAAATACTAGAAATGAGCAAGGACCTATGTAGCCACAGCATTGGATGTAGGAGTGGTGGGAAAATACTAGGGGGGAAGGCGGAGAAGAAATGAAGACGTTTCATGAGTATCCTAGCAAATAAAATCAATAAGACTTTAAAACCTTTTGTTAGGGAAATTTCCAAAGATACACAAAAATAGAGAATAGGAGAGTGAACCCCCATTATTCTATCAGCTTTAGTAATTTGCAGTACATTGCTAAACATTTGCTTCACACACACACACGCACACACACGTACACATCCTATATGTCACTTCAACTTGCTTTAATGACCCTAAGCTCAAGCTGGCTTTCAGAGTTTGAGCTTGAGCTACTTGGCTTGACCATTATTAACTGACGTCAGAAATGTAGGAGGAATAGGTTTGGGGGTGAGAAAGGGGATGAATCTAGTTGTGGACATGCAGACTTTGAGATGCCTGTGGAACACCAACTGGAGATACCCAGCTAGCTGTTGGGTTTGTGGGTTTGGAGTTTAGGAAGGAGGTGAGACTCCAGGTCTCAGCTGTGGGGAGGAACGGCCTGGGAGAAACGAGCGGCGAGAGCGTGGCGCCTGGTACGCCCTTGGGTGCTGCCCTCCCTTCCAGGAGCACTTAGTTTGCCCATGCTCTGGCAGCGGCTTTAAGGGAGTAAAACTGAGGAAGCTATTCTTTATGTAAGTTTTAGGAAGATGTATTTAATTAGTTACACATAATCCGTGTCCTCAAAGGACACTATAGAAAATGTTGACAATCCTAAAAACGAATAAAGACAGTGACTAAAAACTTCTATTGGTTTATGTTTCTGTGATATGTTTTCATCTTTATCAAATGTTAACACCAAAGAATAGGGATAATATCCAGTGATTTCCTGATGTCACAATCTGCCCTTTTTACAGAGATAGACTCTCTGCTAGTGACATGCTCCAAGTCCGGAAAGTAATGGAACATGTTTATGAGAAAATCATCAACTTGGATAATGAGTCTCAAACCACCAGCTCTTCTAATAATGAAAAACCAGGAGAGCAGGAAAAAGAAGAGGATATTGCTGTGTTGGCAGAGGAGAAAATTGAACTTTTGTGCCAGGACCAGGTAAGTGGACTTGTGGACCACAGCCCCGTTTTTCCAGGGCTGGTGCTCAGAAAGTTACCTAATGTGGTGTGATTACAGTTCCCAAGTCTGTTGCTTTGGGGGCTTCTGCTTTGAGAGAGACTCAAGGAACGCTGGGTCTGTCCCACCTATTCATGAGGCCCCTAGCAAGAAAAAGACACAGGATCCTCTGACTTGCAAAGCAGCGTCTGCTGCGTTTAGGTTTGAAGAGGTGGTGGGTGGAGCAGTTTTAAATCAGGGTGCACTCAAGGACTTTCTTCAGAGGAGTGGCTAAAGATGGTGCGCTGGCCTAGCCACACAAGCTGCCCGTATCACGGTGCCGGGTTCACGCCTGCATGCATGGCAGCTGTGTCAGCAAGAGCAGGCCACCAGGCATGGCGGGAGGAGACGACAAGCTGGGTCACCTGAGGAGAGTCCCTGACTAAACAGTTACGGTCTTAGCTGTTAGAGGCTTTCACAGTTTTTATTATTTGCTATTCAGGTTTTGGATCCAAATATGGACCTTCGAACAGTGAAACACTTCATATGGAAGAGCGGTGGGGACCTCACCCTCCATTACCGGCAGAAGTCCACGTGAAGGGTGGGTGAACGAATGCTCCTGGGTATTCATTTCCTCTATGGCCCCGAGTAGTCCTAGGAAGCCCACTGAGCCCCAGCGGGAGCAAGACTTCTAACGGCCGATTTGGTATGGACCGAGATTCTCTTTCAGTTGAAGTGACTACTCGAGATGTAATATAGAAACCAGTCTCCTTGTGTAGATTAAACTGTCCCCAGGGAGGCAGAGAGAGCAGAAACGCCCCCAGTAGACCGTGTCTTATGAGATGTACAGAGAACTGACGACAGGCCAGTGCAGACTCGGCTTCCTCCTTTTATTTCAAAGGACCTAATCTTTGTCTGTTAGCACTTGTTAGGGACACATCGGTAGGGCCACATCTGTCACCATGTTTCAACTTCAAACCCACACATTGTAGCTTTTCTAAGAGAGTACATTCCATTCATGCAGTACCTTTGAAGGCTTTTTCCAAGTTTGTCATTAAAAAGAAAAAATTTGTTTTCACCATTTAAGACAATTATTTTTAACAGGAACTTGCCGTTGCACAATTCAAGAGTCAGCCCATTTCATAATAAATGATTATTGTTGGGCTTGTTTTTAATATTGCATCTCAGATGTGTTCTTGTGGAAGAGCTGGTGAAATTCCAGGGCCTGGATCATAGCACTTGGACTGCCAGGCCAGAATATGCCCTGCCTGTGCCCGCTGATGCCACAGCCCCCGGACCGTGCGGCAGCCACAGGGAGGGGCAGCGCTTTTACTGCCTCCTCTACCGTGTTATTTTATTTACTGGCAGAGCTAGGTGACGTCACAGGGTGAGAGCAGCACGACACCATCAAAACTTAAGCCCATGATGAAATTTTAATTTCATTTAAATGCTACCTAAAACTCCTGGTGTCAGAGTGAACGGATATCATGGTGAGTTAATTTGATATTCACATCCTGGAGGTACGCATACTTGTTTCCAGGGTTTTATATGCAGGTTTTTGTTATACCTGTGCGCAGATTTCTTTTCACTGTTCTAACAATCTAAAGCTTTCATGGAATCATTTGGATCTTGTACAGAACATAACTTATTGGGGATAAACACTTCAACTTTTGGCAGAAAAACACACTTTGGATTCTCCCCAAGGTCATTTGTATTCAGACCAGAACAATGGTTCACCCCCATGAAACTACATGAGACAAGCCTCCTGTGTGAAGCCAGAAGCACAAGTGCCTTCAGAGGGCAGTTGATTCCAGTCCAGTTGCCTCCCCAGCTTGTGTGCAGCCTGTCGCCACAGCAGCAGGGACTGGGGAGGGCGCGGGGAAGCTTTTTCCTTTTCTACATCTTCACAGGTTCAGCTAGAGGCAGCTGATGGGCCTGGGTCCAGACCTTACTGTTTGAGACATTCTGATCGCACAACTGTAGAGACAGGGTTCCCTCACTGCTGGTCAGCCTCCTTTGGAAAGTGGACATGTCATAGCCTCCGGCTCTTTCAAGAAGCGGCAGAGACATGTCACGTCTCTACCGAGTCTTTCTCCCTTACGTAGAGAGCAACCGGCTTCTTTTTTAAAAAAATCCTTTCTATCTGTTGGATACTACAGTGCGCTATTTGGTGCACATTTTTTAGCAATGGTTGTGAATTAATGTCAAAAAAAGAAAAAGGAAAAAAACACCTCATTTACCAGCCATCAGTTGTGTTTGCATGAGGGGCCCTTGGGCTAAAGGAATGGGTTTTGCTGGGCCATTCTGCCCTGTGTGTGGAGCCTCGAGGGGTGGCTGCGCTCCCTTCCTGCCCTAGATCAGACCCCCAGCATGGTTGTACTTTCTTCCAGTCAAACCAGTAACCATTTTCAGAAAATTTGAGTCTGCAATGCCAAAAGGGCAAAAGTCTGTATTTCACAGTTGTATAGAATAAAGGCTTTAGTTAAAATATTTCATAGTACACATTTATTTTTTTCACTTGTCATTTTCCTTCATAATAGATTACATAGAAATTAAGAAACCTCTGGTTTCGTGTTTGCCCTGGAAGTCATTAGCATTAATACCCATTTTGTCCCCCAATTTAGGGAGGGGCGTGTGTAAATGTGAGGAAGAGCCAGATTCCTTGGGGGAGGGGGACTTTGGGTCAGACTGCCAGGCTCGTTCAGGGAAGCCGCCCTACTTCCTGGATTCCTGCGGACGGACACTGGGCTTCCAGACCATCCAGGAACCAGACTCCAGCACTGGCTTTGCACACAAGGCTTATCAGCTGCTCGGGTGGGCTTGACAAGGGCTTGCTTTAATTTAAATGCAGTCACAGTGCTAGAAAGTTAAAAGTGTTCACGGATTTGGGGTCCTCCTTCCATATACTAGGTCTGTGCCCTGCAGAGCAGACGGCCCTTGTCCAATCGGCCTAAGCTCTCCATGTCCTTGTAAGTGCAGACATTATAAATCAGGCAGCAAACGAAAGACTTTAGATGGACAGAGGCGGCTTTCATGGTAATCAGCAAGGAGTGGGAAGGTGAGGGACTGGCCAAGGCTGGAGGACTTTAGCTGATGACGGGCTGTCTGCGTGGAGCCCTTGTCTTCCTGCAGGCCCTGGGCGGAGCAGAATACCCAACCTAGCCTTAGCCTCCCGGGGCACTTGGTGGTGGGAGGAACGGGTCCCCCACCCCAACACTATGGGAAAGAGTAGAAGGGCCCTCATTCCCCTGTGCATGAGAGCTGTGTGTAAAGAGATCCACTCAGGACTGGCTTTGAGAGTCTATTAGGATGGTGAACTTAAATTTACGACTTATTCAGCATGGGGGCTGGGCTGGATCCCTCGTGTACTTAGATTGTGTAAGTTTGGGAGCTGATGGGAGTGACCATTGGGGCTACTAGGTCCGTGAGTGTAGGACCTGGGGAAGAAGAAACATGGTCCAAGCACAGGTGAGCCTCTGCCAAAGGGCCCAGAATTCTCAGCCTTTCTCCCCAAGGGAAGGTGGGCAAGGTCACTGCCTCTCCATCTACGACTGGCACGGCAGTCAGCCTGAGCCACCTGCAGTGTAGCAAGGCGATGAGGGCACAGGACAGAAGACACAGTAAGTGGGGCTTCAGGGGTCCCCAGGACTTGGTGGGGGTGCCTTCCAGTATAGAGAGAGCTGGCTGAGCTGTGCGGGAAGAAAATCAAGGCAACCTCTACAGAGCAATCAGGCAAACACTCCACAGCAACCCTTTCCTCCCTCACCCCATCGTCGCCTGATCGTGGCTGGAGCCTGCTGTCTCCCGGCAAGCCCGTGACCAAGCAGGAGCCAGCACTGGACCTAAGGGTGCATGGCCACAAGGTGCCCTTCCCTCTTCCTACCCAGTGAGGCTCCGTGCCCACACAAGCAGCAACGCCACCTTTCCTACCCTAGCTCCCCCAAAACATTTCATCTGGGGAGCTGCTTCCCCAAAAGGATGTTTGAGATTCTCAAACAAGTGCCCAATTCCCCAAAGCCAGGACCATCGTGCAGAATTAATGCTGGGAAGTCATCTCTTGGAGACCAGTACGGTCTGAATGGATACAAAAGTCCCCGCTAGCAAAAGTCCCTGCGTATCACCGGAGCCACAGTTATTAGGGAACTGAACACACTGGGCTGGGATCAGGCAAAGGGCTGGGCCCATAGCATGGCCTGAGTTGCCTCCCCACATCTGGGCCTCACAAAAAGCCACCAGGAGCCTTGTCACAGCCCAGGGCATTATTCGGGGGTAGAGAGTTTGGCTTCGCTGGGTGCCCCCTCAGCCTCAGCCTGTGGCCCAAAATCTGGACTGTGTGTGCTTGCCGGCTCCTCAGCCTGAGCTTCGAGCAGCTCAGCAGACAGCCCATCTTCTGGTGAGGCTGTAGCGGTGAGGCTGTCAGGAAGGGTCAGCTGGGGTAGGTGGTCCGGCGGGGCCTGGGCGCCTGGGCTGTCCGGGAAGGAGACTTCAAACTCTGACCCAGACCATGTGGCCTCACCTGAAACACAGGGTGGGGCTGAGGAGGCCTGCAGACCCCGGGGCCACTGTGGCCGAGGGCACTAACCCCATCGATCCCCAAATCCCACCCCAGCGTTGGTGGAGGCAGAGAGATCTAGTGTACAAATGCCTTGAAGTGGCTGTATTCCTCCCGAAGGCCAGCCGCTAACCCCGCTGAGACACCGGGGGCAGCCTTCCCAACAACCCTTCCCCGAAGGCTTCACAAGGGGCCAGCCACTCACCGCCACGCTCCTGAGAACCACTGCTAGAGCAGACGTCTTCCAGCCCTGAGGCTGAGATAGCTGAGGCGGTCAGCTCTGTGGAAGAGTGCGGGCTGGGCCAGACACTGGCATTGCTGCTGTCCAAGAGGGAGATGCCCGACACGTCCAGGAAGCCTAGGGGAAGGGGCACAGTTCTTTGTCAGCACAGAACCCTGACTGCTGAAGGCTGGGGCCCTGGGCTCACTCTGCCCCGTTCCTGGGGCATCTGGCCCGACCTGAGGCTAATCTCAGCCTATGGTGATGCCTCCCACCCAACCCCAAAGAGGTTCCCCACTGCCTGTTTCTGAGGAAAGAAAGGGGCCTGGCATTGAGCATCATGGGAGTAGCACAGTGGCAGTGGGCCCAGACCGTGCTCTGTCCCCAATTTGCTGTGTGACCTTGAGCAGGCCACTTCCTTTCTCTGGACTGCAGTCTCCCCATCCATACTGGGTCACCTGCAACCATCTTGGTGCATATGAGACAGAAGGGCTCAGCAGGTCTGAGGAAGGCTTTGGCACTGCCGCCGAAGTCCAGCCCTGAGCCGAGGGCCCCTTCAGCACCAGGGCTGCAGGTTCCTCAGCCTCTCCAAGGCCCACTCACTACCTGGGTCCATGACTCGCTGCACTGGAGGCGGAGGCTCCATGGAACGTGGCACGCCATGGCCAGGACTCCCAGGCTCAAGAAGCTGTCCCTCCATGGAGGAGCCGGGTGCCTGCAGCAGGGCCTAGGGGAGTGAGGGAAGAAGAGGGAACAGGGAGACGGCAGTCGGGACAGTGTAGTCCAACCAAACCCCCAGCCCACGCTTGCCCCAGAAGCACTGCTCTGCCCGAAGGAGCAAAGAGCCTTGGTGATCTGCCCCGTCCTCTACGTGTCATGTGCGGTCAGGCAGAAGGGCCTGGCTGGCCTCCCCTGCAGTGCCCACATGTAGACGGAGCACTGTTCCATTCTGCTGGGGAGCCCAGGTGCCCACCCAGCCGGGCCCCATCAATGACCCACAGGAAGAGGCCTTGCTTGAATTCCAGCGTGCCTGGAGAGCAACCCTCGTGTGCCCCGGTATAGACCCCAGGCACCAGCCCAGCGCCCAAGGCACCCAGGTGACCTTAGCGGCCATGAAGGCTAGACGGGCGCTCCCCTGCAGACTTGGCCATATAACCAGCCCAACTGGGGCTCTGGATGCCCAGCCCCTGGCCCAACGTTACCACATGCACTGAGGCATGGAACAAGGCGCTGCCCACCTCTGAGCCTCAGTTTCCCACTCATGAAATGAAATGACAACCAGTGCCTTGTCGTTACCGTCACCTCCAGGCCTAAGTGGCAGGAGAACCAGAGTGGGTTCCACTGTCCCAGAATGGGCACATGTGCTCCCACTGGGCCCCAGATGCAGATGGGCCTCCTAAGGGCTCCACAGACAGGCCCCTTGTGACGCAGTCTCCAGAGGCTTCTCGCCCCGGCCGGCAGGCCCCTCTGCCGACATGAAGCTCCCCTCGGCCCTCGGCTGCCAGGTGCTCCCCACATACCTCCATGTAGTCATCCTGCCTGGAACCCATCTGTGGGCCAGGAGGAGCAAGCGAGTCCTGGGGGGTGGGTCCAGGTGGTGAGGTACCAGGTGGCAGGGTACCAGGTAGGGGAACACCAGGTGGTGGAGTACCAGGTGGCGGGGTACCAGACGGCAGGGAACCAGGTGGCTTCTTATGGTGGCTGGGGGACTGGGTTGGGATCCGGTGCAGATACCCGTAGCCGATACCACAGCCCAGACTGCCAAAGGCCAGAAACATTCAATCCAGGAGTTGTCCTACATTGTCCCACAGCCCTTTCTATCTCTGCCATCCCACCCACTAATGGCAGTGAGGGGCCTGGAAGGGTGCCTCCAGGGCCAATGGTCAGCCTCGGGATCTCTGGGCCCAGGGCCCAGCCCTCCACCCCCCATGGGGCTCTGGAGCTCCATGCCCACCAAAGGCCCCACCAGGGCCCCACCCTGCAGCCCTCCGAACATGGGAAGTACCTGCCCTCTCCACCCCAGGCTGCGTTGGGAGTTACAGTCACCTCCCGGCAGGAGTCGGACTCGGAGTTATAAACCATCAGCTTCAAGGGCTTCCCCTCGTGGGACTCGATGAGCGTGAAGAAGTCTTCAGACTATGACAAACAGAGGGCCTGAGCCTTGCTCCCAGCAAAATGAGGCACTTCTCACAGACAGCACCCATCTCGCCACACCCCATCTAGGGGGCTTGGGGAAGGTCAGGCCGCAGGTTCCTCACCTCCTGGAGGATCTGGTCTGAGCCAACCACATAGTCTGTGTAGGGGCGCAGGCCGGCAAGGGAGGCAGGCGAAGAGGGTTCCACGTCCTGGGGAAAGAATCTCGAACTATCGACCTTGCTACTGGGGGGCGGGGGGGGCGGGGGGGCGGGGGGGGGGAGGCCAGGGGAGCTGCCTCTCCAGGTAGTGAGGACACTTGTTGTCTATCCCCAGGCCAAGGTCCAGGGGACTCTCCTACCTCCCCCACTAATTCTCCCCCTCCCCCAGGTCCACAGGCTGCCCAGCAGAGGGCAGTGCCATGGCATGGCTCATAGCACTGAGCTCTGGAATCTGACCTGGGTTCAACTGCTGACTCCACCAACTGTTAGCTGGGTGACTAGGGACAACCACTTAACCCCTCAGGACCTCAGTTTCCCCACAATTAAGAGTAGGATATGTAGTGCTTACACATATGGTTGCTGAGAAGATTTTAAAAATAATACATGTAAAGAATGAAAATCACACCCTGGTCCACAGTAAGTGCCTAACTGCATTGCTGTTACTGCTGCAGGGTGTGCAGCTGAAGACCATGGGCAGGGGCTGGAGGTGAGGGCAGAGAGCAGAACTGGGTACAAGGCTCGCTTCCTCCCTTGGAGAGGGTCCTTGGAAAACTCCACCACTCCTGATCTCCCAGAGAAATGCAAAGGGGTTGGCACCATCACCCCCATCGCTCTCATGGACAAACGGAAGCAGGCTGAAAAGGTTGAGAAGGCGCCCCCAAGAAGTCAGTGAGCACTAGAAAAGGCTAGAAACCAAATCAGCCAATTTTCAGCTGAGGGCACAGTCCTTCCACCAAGCCATAAGACCAAGCATTCTTGAGAACTTGGGCACTGTCAGTGGACGTACATGTCACATGTGCATGTGTGTCTGTGAACAGACACTAACAGCACCATCTGTGACAATGAAACTCAGATTCATTAAGGTTCAGACCCCACGCACCAACCCAGTGTCCAAAGATGCTCTCAGAGGACCTGCCAGAAAACACATGGTACTGGCATCCTATAGAACACACCAGAAGAAAAAAAAAACAAAAAACCACTATATATAAAGACTAAAATCAGGCCGGCCCAGGGGCTCAGGTGGTTGGAGCACCATGCTCCTAACACCGAGATCGCTGGTTCGATTCCCACGTGGCCAGTGAGCTGCGCCCTCCACAGCTAAGATTGTGAACAACGGCTCTCCCTGGAGCTGGGCTGCCGTGAGCAGCCAGAGGTTGGTGTCGTGGGGTGCCGTGGGCTGCCGTGGGCTGTCGTGAGTGGCCTGCAGCAGGCAAGAGATTCCATGGCTGCTGTGATTGGCCGATCGCCGACCGACTGCCGCAGCCCGGGGAGCACAAGGCTCATAACACCAGCCTGGGCGAGGGAGCTGTGTCCCACACAACTAGACTGAGAAACAACAGCTTGACCCGGAGTGTGTGGGGGGTGGGGGAGGCGGAAGAAGGGGGAGAAAACAAGACTAAAAGCAGCAGCAGCATTCTGGAAGAGTAACCACCCTTCCAGTAGATAGTATCTCCACCTTTCAATGTCAGAAACCACAGTATAGAGGGTAAGAAGTGCCCAAAGTCACATGGCTAACAAGAAGCCATGTGCAGGTAGCGATGAGCTGTCCTCTCTGGGACACTGGAATGAGTGAGGCCAGACCCTGCCCTTGGGGAGCCCTCTAATAGACCCACTGGCTCCTGGTCCGGCTCAGTTGCCCCCACACTCCACCCTGACCCGCAGCTACTCCTACACACCCCCACATGTTCTGGCCCCACCACCTTCCCCCACACGCCCTGCCCATAGAGCCCCTGGCCTGTGGCACCCACACCCGCGCCCAGTCCCGACCCCACTCACCAGCACGTGCCACACGTGCTCGCTGGCCCGGCGGAAGCTGCAGAAGCGCACGCTGGCGCCCAGCAGGCCCTGGCCGCCCCACATGTTGCTGGGCACCACCTCCACCTCGCGCACCTTCATGGTCTTCATGTTGAACACCTCCAGCTTCACGGGCTTCTCCACATTGGCCTTCAGCAGAGCCTTCAGCGTGTCATTCTCCTTGTTCTGCGGGGGCAGGGGGCTGACTCCAAGCCCTACCCCAAGCCCCAGCCGAGCCCCTCAGATACGTCTAGATCTGAGATGGGGCCTTGGGGGCCAGCTGCCTCAGCAGGGCCTGGTGTGGGATGTGTGGGGGCAGTGGCTGGGCCCAGGTCCACAGGCCAGGTCTGGGCCAGCAGCTACTGAGGCCCCTACCACCTCCAAGCAGTGCTAAACCTGCCTCCCTCAGCCCCCCAGAAAACACAACAGAGCAAGCAAAGAGCCTCCTGGGTCCAGAGCACTGCAGGGCTGCCCCACTCAGCTGCCCTTGGCCGGAGCCTCACATCTCATGCCCCAAGGGCAGGCCCCTTAGGCCTTGTGGCCACCACCAAGAGTCCATTGCCTCCCTCCCACCCCTGAGAGCTCAGGAGCTGAGAATTGGGCAGGGCCCCAATCAAGCTAAGATAGCCCTGGAAGAAGGGGAGATGAGGCTGGGCCTCCCTCCAGAAGAAAAGGGAAGCAGGAACCAGGCTGGGGCCTCCTGCGGGGCAGCAGGACACACACACACAGCAAAGCAAAGCAGGGTGTGGGAGCTCACCAGCCGCGAGTGCCCGATGGTGATGATGAAGTCAAAGTAGGGCTCCAGGCCTGCCTGCTGGGCCGGGGAGTTCTCCTGCACCTGTCCCAAGCACAGGCCAGTCACCGCGCCAGGCCCGTGGCCTCCATGAAGCCCCCAGCCCGCAATCTCAGAGACCATCACCACTCCCTGTGTCCTGACGAGACACATGCACTGGCATGAACTCTTCTGGAGAGGCCACACGTGGCCACTGTCAAGGTAAACTCCATCCTGTCTCGCTACCTTCCTGGGCACAAATTTTCCTCTAGGAAAATGGCTCTTTCCTGATCCTGATCCACAGGACATGCTTCCAGAGATGCCTCACAGGAGAGCTCAGTCGGCCCTGGGGGCTACCAGTTGGCCACATGGAGACCGGGTGGCACAGGCCTATGGGGAAAGCCAGGAAGGTTTCCCAGAAAGGTTTAACTGTGGACAAGAAGGGGGGCCCAACACACAGTGGAAGAAGCGGACAGGCCCCAGGATAGATGGGACCAGGGCTGTGCCCAGAAAAAGGCAGTGGGGAAGGCAGCCTGTGGCCAGACCCCAGAGGACCCCAGACGCTGTGGTAACAGATCCAGGGCCAGTCCAACAGGCGTTGGGAGCTGCTGAGGAATGGTGGCTGAAGACTGCACACCCCAGGGGCAGGAAGGAGACTCAGCCAGGGAGCCTAGAGAGCAGTGTCCAGTCCCCCCTTACAACCTAGCAGCCACTCCCTTGCAGGACATCTCCTCCAAGATCCATTCCCTGCCCTGCCCTGAACTCCTTAACTCACTGCTGCCTCCACAAGCACAACAACCAGGCCTTGCCTCTACATAGAAATCCATCTCAAAGGCCCCATTTACAGAGCCTCGCTCAAACAATGCAGCCTTTATCCCCAGGTCCCAACCCTGAAGGTGGGCCCCACACCCTCAGGCCTTTGGCTGTGAGCGCTTGATGCCCTGCTGGACAAGCATGGCCTGCCCCAGCCCAAGAGCACAGGGCTCGTGTGGCCTCAGGTTCTGGACAGGGGAGGGCTCTGTGGCTTCTGTCACCCAGCAGCCCCTCCAATCCTGGATCCCCAAGCTGAAGGAGAGCTCACTGCTGAGCCTTCGGATCAAGGCCAGTTTGCCCTGGAATCAGTCCTCCCTCCTGGCAGCATCACCAACTGAGCCCAATCGCCACCTCCAGAAGCCACCATGGCTTCCAGTAAGAGTGGGCTCAGAAACCACTTGAGCCCTAGTTAGCCTGGCTCAAGGCAACTGCTCTAAGGCGCTGCAGCCAGGGAGCTACTACCCTTTCAGGGGAAAGCTGGGACAAGGTGGCTTTTGAAAACCATAGCACAGTTCATCAGGGATAGCTTGCGGGAAGGTACTGCTCCCTGCCCAGGGCTACTCCCAAGCCACTCCACCTCTGGTACCATTGTCAACATTGTGTGTCAGCTGCCCTCCATCACCAATGAGGTCCAGAGGCTCAGGTCCCTCATCCCCAGGCCCGGCCCTCTACCAGCCCAACCAGTGTCTGCCTACCCTCTCCTGTGGCCTTGCCCGTCTAGCTGTACTCACTGCCCTTGTCAGGGGGCCTTGTCATCGCCCACTATGGCTCCTGCCTACCATACCCCCACTACACCCCCACTCCCACAACAATCACAGCCCTCTGTCTGGCCTTCCCATGGGGGTTCCCATGACACCCAACCCCACAGACCCACAAGCAAGAACCCTCCCCCCACTGTAGCCCCATCAGAGAACCTCATGTGATTGACAATGACAGCAGCTTACCACTCCCTGAGGGTTGGCTGGCTGCCAGGGGACTGCACCACCTGCCTTACCTGTCATTTAACCCTTTTACTAACCCCCCAATTTACAGAGAAGGAAAAGTACTCCGTTATTCAGTAATCTGACTCCAAGAAACCCAACCCAGGGCCTGCTCCTAACTACTGCCCTGTAACAGCCATTTCTGGGGGAATCCTCCACTGCTCCAAGCTCGTTGAAGGCAGGGACGTCTCCATTGTTCCTGGCACACAGTGGGGACGCCAATATTTATAGAAGGCAGCACACTTGTTCTTCAGTTTTTAAAAATGCAAATAGATAATGTCACATCTCCACTTAGAACGTCCCAATGGCTCCACATGTCAGGACAAAATTCGAAATCTTTGGGACAAGATGCAGGTCCCCGCAGCCAGGCCTCATCCTTTACCACTCTCCTTACACAGCCACACCACTCCATCTCCATGCTCTTCCTCAAACACAACGAGCACAACCCGTCCTCGGGGCCTCCCTCTGTCTAGAATGTTCTTCCCCCAAACATCTGCACTGTCCACTCCTTCCTTCCAAAGTGTCTGTTTAAACGTCACTTGATCAGAGGCCTTTCCAGACCTACCCAAAATAGCACCCACACATCACCCCCGTGTCCCCTTGCCCTGCTTTATTTTTCTCCCTCGCAATGATCACCACCTACCATGTATTTCTGTTTCTGGTCTGTCTCCCTGTGGGCATCCAAATGTAAGCTCCATGAGAACAGGGACAGTGTCTTTTCTTCCACTGCTTTATCTGTGCACTGCCATAACGCAGATGAAAACTACCTGTTTTTGTGAATGAAGACTTCCAATGCCCGGATCTCTCCACTCTGTCTCTCCAAGAGGCCCTTCCAGCCTTCACTCCACCATGGCGCCACGCCTCCCGCTTGCCAAGATCCTCAATGTGTTTGCCTTCCCATCAAAACTGTTGGAAGACTCTCCTGCTGGATGCATTCCATTGTCCACCTTTCCTGTGCAGTGCCTCACCATGATGTCCACCAGAAAAAGACCATCACCAAGCACAAATCCTGTCACCTCTGGGTCCTGAAGCTAAGGTGGCTTTCACTTTAGAAAACCCCTTCTTTCAGACGCCCCCCCACCCCAGGGCTGATAACAGAGCTTCCCATCAATGCAGAAACCAAGCAACAGCCAGGCACCAAATTGACGAGTTTGCACCCATCTCTGCATCCTCCCAGGATGCACAAGAGAAAAGGGGTCCTTCCCTGCTGCACTCCAGCCAGAGTCCCTCCAGCCCCTCTCACCTCCGTTACAGGCCCTCCCTCTACAAATCTCGACCCCAAATCTCCATCTGGCTGCGGGCCCCTCTCCTCACCTTCAGACTGGAGGAGTCCCACTCTATCTCCACGTTCCCCAGGACTGCTCACCCAGACCTCCTTGTAGCCACACGGAGAGGACATTTTCAGCCGTAACCTTACCGCGCCTCTCCGCGAGGTTTCACCTGGGACCCTACCCCAGCTGCAGACGCTGTCCCCGTGCATTCGGCGGCATTCTCCCTCTCCCAATTTCCCTGGCTCGTTTGCACTAGCCCTTGAGTCCGGCAAGGCTTTCCGACCCCACGACTGGCGGGATGCGCGCCGACGGGCCCCCCCGCGGCTGGGGTCCACTTGGTTACCCCAGACCCACCAGCAGGGATCGCCGGAGCCTCGGTGTTGATGGCTCTCTCCCCAGGCCCAGCACCAAGCGCTGCACACAGCAGGCGATCATAAATGCGACTTAAGTCCACAAAGGCGTACGACTGGACCTGGTGCAATCTTCACCAGGGAAAAGTGCCATTCCGGGGCGGCCTGACACGACCAGGAAACGCTCCGGCTTCCTGAACAGCTGGCACCGGGCGGGTGCCGCGCCGACAGCGGCCGCAGACGCGCGGGGGGCCAGAAGTGCTGCGGGGCCGCCTCTCGCGGGCAGTTCCCCCCGGGAAGAGGGCACCACTCTCCACCTGGAGGCTGCATTAGGACCAGGACCCCACCGCTAGTGTTCTCGGCCCGCGATCAGGGGTACTGGAGCGTCCCTGCGGGCGCCCCGCCAAAGTCACCGGCGCCGCGGGGGCGACTCACCCCGTGCAGGTGGAAGCCCTCGTCGCCGCCCGCGGGCTGCTCGGCGCTGGCGCCCACACCCATGGCGGAGGCCCGGCTCCTTCGCGGGGGTCCGGACCGCGGCGCGCACCCAGCCACACCAGCGCGTACTAGCCCTCTCGGCGCTCGATTACCAGATCCTGGTCACGTGAGCGCCTTGCTACTTCCACCCCTGACTCTGACGCCCTTAACAACCAGCCCGCCGCTCCGTCTCCAAGGACGCGCGCACCTCCCACTTCCGGCAGCCAGAGGCGTGCCCAGGACCCCGACTCGGGAATCCGGCTTCGCGCGGCCCCACCAGACCCGCTCTCGGAGCCGCGAGAGCCCGGTGATGAGCAGCAATGACTCCTCCCTTATGGTGCGTGGCCCAGACCCTGCCCGACCTCTCCCTTTAGGATTCTCCGCCCCAGCCCGGTAACCCCCGCGCCCTGCTGCTTTCCTGCCACCTCTGACAGTTCCTGCTGTCCCCTTTACCCGCCTTTCGCGGTCCCTGGCAGCTACAGACGGTCCCCGCCCCTTGCCGCCTCACTCTCCCTGGTGAGTGCATCCTCTCTGGTGCTCTCGTGCACCCTGATCCCCAAATCAACATCCTCACCCAGTCCTGTGCCCCAGCTCTCCTAAACCAATGCATCCAAAACCCATTTCCATCATCTTGCCATCATGTCCCCTCCCCCTGCCTGTGCCTCTTCTTCTGTGTCCCCCACCACCATTTGATCCTCCAGCCTTAACTGTTTCCCATCCCCCGATTCTATCTGCAAGTAATGTCAGTTCTTAAATGTCTCCTGAGTTCACCCACTTCTTTTTATCTCTTCGCCCAAGCCCACCACCATCTCTCCCCTAGGCACTTGCAACAGCTCCCCTCCCAACAGGTTCCTCTGCTTCAGCTCCTTCACCTGCAGTCCCCCCAGCCCCCACCCACATACACAAAAACCAATGGTCTTTGCAAAAACACACATGTGCATACATCCCTCCCCCTGCTTAAAGCAATTCCACCCACTTCCTATGATCCTTAGGATGGTGTCTGGGCCCTTATATGTAGCCCACAGCCTGGTTACAATCCAACCACATCTGTCCTCAACCCCAGCACCCACCAACCTTAGGGGAAGTGAGAGTTGCTTTGAAATCTCAGCCCCTGTTACTGCATGACTTTGTCAAGACACAGTCTCCATGGCCTTCAGCTCCCTTACCTGGGAAGGTATGGAGAGGATAATGCAGAAGGTAATGGATGTAAAGCCTGGATAGAGCTTCCAGCAGGTGGTTAGCCCACAATAACTTGTAACCAACTATTGATGTAATTATTCTTATTATTGATCCTCTCTCTTTCTCTTTAGTTCCTTCCTAGGACAGCCTGAATTGAATTCTCTATCACATTTGAACCAGAATCTGCAATAATTCCAAAACAAACACTTCCAAATTCCTTCCCAGGGAAACTGCATGGAGCTGCTCCGGGGGCTGGTGAAGATCAGGATGTGGCCTGAATGTTCATGTCTTCCCTTTACAGAACTGAGGAGGAGCAGGCAATAGGGGCCTGAGAGGGTCAGGACAGAGACAGAGAAGGGCTACTGCAACTGTGTCTTCCCTCCCTTAGGCTGGGATCATTTACTACAGCCAGGAAAAGTACTTCCGCCATGTGCAGCAGGCAGCAGCCGTGGGCCTGGAAAAGTTCAGCAACGACTCCGTGCTGCAGTTCTTTAAAGCCTATGGAGTCTTCAGGGAAGGTAAGGACTCACCAGTGTTGGTCTCCTGACCTGGGCACTAGCCTAACACTAACACTTGGCTCTACCTGGATGCCAGCTTCTACCCCAGTCATAGAAACAGTCTTAACAGTCAGTGCCTACATCCCCAGCTTAATCCACGAAGCCTGTGCAATCCATATCTAGTTGACTTTGGGATCTCAGAGAGTTGACAACTGCTGCGCTGCACCTCAGTTTCTCCATCTCTACAGTGAGTGGGTGGAGAGATAACCGCATGATTATTGAACTAATCGCAGGTTTGGAAGCTGAGAGCCAGTAATGCAGGAAAAGGAGGAAGTGGCGAGTGTGGGTACTGGCAGGTGTGGCATAGGTGCAGGGACGGGAGTGGGCGTGTGCAGGTGCTGACTCACTGACATTCAGAAAGTGGTCTTGGGCTGGGGGCCGGCTGAGCTGTCCATAGCCAACATCCGTGACATGGAGGGGTAAATGTAATCGGTGGCTCAAATGCCTTGAGGTCCTTCTTCAGAACTGACCCCCAGCCAAAAATCTCAGCCTCACAAGTATCCCTGCAAGTACTCACAGGTACATTCTCGGCTCCAAGTCCTCCAGCCCTTGGCAGCCTGGACCACGGTGCCAGCAGTCTTTTCAGGGAACTTCAGTCTTCAGGGACCTCAGGCCATTGGGGACCTTTTGGACCAGTTAGTCCTCTGATTCTGGGTGAAGATAGGTGGTGTCAAGCCTTGGGTCACCCTGAGAAGGACTCCCATGTATCTGCCACGGAGCCCTCTGCCCTCTGGGCATAGAGCCCAAAAGCATAACCATGTGGTCTCTCTTTGCAGAGCGCATCCAGGATGCCATCAGCAACCTGGAGAGCATCCGGAGTCACCCAGACGTGTCCCTGTGCTCCACCATGGCCCTCATGTATGCTCACAAGAGCTGTGAAACCATTGGTGAGTGCAGCCATGCTCAGCTGAGCCTGGCCCCACCTGGGAAAGAGAGCCCCACTCCAGAGACACAGCCCCTCCAGGGCTGCAGAAGGTGTGTGCCCTGGTGACTGCGGCTGCTGTTGGCCAGTGAGGAGTGACTGCCACTCCCCTCCCCCCAGAGGCCTCAAAGATCACCCCACACCCAGGCGCAGTTGAGTAGGAGCCACAGGAAGAAAGCATGACAGTGGGAGGGTTCCTCCTTCCAGATTCTAAGAATTGGGGAGACACCCTGCTTTCCTTTGCCAAGATCTCATCGGACAAAATCTAGCTAATGTAAATAATTCTACTGCTAGTCTCCACTCCTCTAGAGAGATTCCAAGAGACCACAAACTACTATTTCCACCTAGAATGGATTGTGGGCTAGAGGTGGGGGATTTGGGTGTGGTGTGTCTGCATAAATCTCAGACAGCAAGCCCGAGTCCAGGTCTGGGCAGCTCCCATGGTGTCTCAGGAGCCAGTGTTGTTGGTTTCCAGGCCCCAGGCTGGTGTGTGCTTGGCTCCTTGTATTGAGGGAGCTCCAGAGCATCCAGACACAACCTCCTGGGCCCTCAGTTCTCCCTGCAGGCAAACCTCCTCACTCTCACTCACCCTCTTCCTCCTCTATGGGATTCACAGACCAAGAAGCAATTCAGGAGCTCCAGAGCAGCCTGAAGGAAATCCGCAAGAAGGCCAGCGGGACTGCCCTGTACTATGCCGGCCTCTTCCTCTGGCTCATGGGCCACCATGACAAGGCCAGGGAGTACATCGACCGCATGCTGAAGCTCTCCAACAGCTCCAGTGAGGTACTCACCGCAGGCATCCTGGGGCAACAGCCAAAGAAAGTAGTGTCCCGACACATCACAATAGGGTGGCCCTGGGCCTGGGGGAGAGCCCCACCGAGGCACTGACAAGACCCTGGGTCTCACGGGTGCCCCCACCCACGTTGTCTCCGGGCTTAGCCCAGTATACACTGGCATTTGTGTGGAGTCCAATGGGCAGATAGGTGTTCTATGGCCTGTACTGTATATTCTAAAATTTTTGATGTTCACATTTAGAAATGAGAAGATTTTTTACCTAACTGTCCACATTTCCTGGTTCTTTTGAAAAACTAGATGACCTGTCTACACACGTCCTCTTTGTAGTGATCTGCTCACACAGTAGATCTCACGTACCATGGATGTCACATGCAGTGGGTCTGCACTCAGGGCAGGATTTGATGCCTCAGTCTAAGCCATGCGTTCTCAGCAGGGGGCAGATCACCCCCAAGGGGGGTAAAAGTTTGGTTCTGGGGTGAAAAAAATCTTACTGTTCATGTATAAAACACAGATATACATACAACACATAGACAGTATGTCTGTGATATTTAAATGTCTTAGAGGGGAAGGGAATGATTAGGGAACAACTGTCTAAAAACTTTCCTTAGGAGGGCAATAATGGAGGACAGTTGAGACACACGGGTCTAGGCCACGTGGGATGCTTCAGGGCAGCCCCTCAGATCTTCCCTGTCAGGCCTGGCCTGCCGCGTCTGCCAGAGAGGCTGGGCAAAGGCTGGAGGGGAGCAGGCAAGGCCCCTGAGCTCAGAATGGCCCCTGCTCATGCGCTCAGAGGGCGTTCCAGGCTTCACATGCAGGCCCGGTGTGCAGAGTGCAGGAGCGGCCTGTCCTGGGGCCCCGTGCGGGCCTTCCGAGCCAGGTGTAAGGTAAACAGGCAAAGATGCCTCGGTAAGTAAGGGGTGAGAGAGCGGTGGGGGTCACAGCGAGGGCCCAGCCTCAGCCTGGAAGGTCACAAAAGGCCTCCTAGGCTGACTTTTAAAGACTAATGGTAGTTAATCAGGTGAAAGGATTGTTTGGGGGGTTGTGTGCTGGGAAGGACATTCCAGGCCAAGGAACAATGGGTAAAAAGCACTGGCAGTGAGAGACAGAGCAGGGCTGCCCCAGGATCTGCAAACAGTTGGGCCTGGCAGGGCCTCAGGGTGTGGAGTGACAAAGGGTGGACATGAGGCGAGAGAGGCAGGCTGGCTCGAGGCTACTACGTAGGACCATGGACTTCATCTTTCATCTTGTTCTTATCTCAGGGCTATGTGCTGAGAGGCTGGGTGGACCTCACCTCAGACAAGCCCCACACTGTGAAGAAATCCATCAAGTACCTGGAACAAGGAACTCAGGACACCAAAGATGTGCTGGGGCTGATGGGAAAGGTGAGCAGTGGGGAGGGGAGGCGAGGGTGGGGTATCCCTGACTGGGCCTTTGAAGCCAGAAACCCACCTCAGGCCAGACCCTCACCTGGAGGATGAGGAATAGAGGCCCAGAGAGGGTCAGGGTACATAGCAGCCCAGGGCCCACTCCAATTCTCACCTCCTCCCTGCTCAGTTTGCGTTTCTGTGTCATTCTGCATAGGGTCTTCAGGACCTCTTCCTCAGTGTCTGTCCTTCCTTAGCTCTCTCAGGCTTTGTCTGTTTGCCTTTTGGTTTCACTTACTGCTCCTTTACTCTGCCAGTTTCTTTCACACGTTCTCTTCTCACCTGTTAAATTCTCTTAGTCGGCCATAAGAGAACGGAGATATGTTTTGGATTTTCTGCTCTTAATTTAAATGAAGTTCTTTTTTTCTTGTGTGACCTTCGTTGAATCAATCTAAGAGAAAAATTATCCATTTATTCTCTTCTGTTGGTATCTGTCTTTCTTATAAAATGAATACATATGCATTTCACAAAGCAGAAGTCTAAAAAAGTCGAAAGATGAGTTAAGTGACATCCTGAGCCCAGCACTCCAAAACAGCTGATGTTAATGTTTTAGGGCCGTGCCTCCCTGTCTGTTTTCTGTGCATGGGGTCAGCTATGCCTTAGGCTGGTTTTCTGGGAAGCAGACGCCATGAGATTCTCATGCAGAAGCTTTGTCCGGGAGCACCCTTGGGACCAACACCTGTGGGGAAATCAGAAGAAGCAGACCTGGGTAGAGGGAGAAGCTGGGCAGGTAGCAGTCCCAGCAAAGGACTCGGAAAACGCTCCTTGGAATTCTGGAGCTGGGACAGCCCTAACTGTCCCCCTCACTGACAAGATGCTGGGTGTGGGCCGCCCCGCGCCTAGGGAGAGGTGTGACCTGGCACCAGGCAGCTCCCTTCAGCCATGGGCAATGCCAAGAGGGAGTCTCCCCTAACAGCCACCAGCTGCCAACTCTCCTGGTCCTGAAGGGGATCACACACAGTCCCCACTGCAGGGTGGGACATGTATATCGTTCCTTTAACATAGGTGTAATCATAGGGCAATCTGTCATTTGGTTTCTTTTTCTTCGTGTAAGATTTTGTCATCAGCAAATGTCATTTTGAATGTCTGCATAAAGCCAGTCCCCTATTGTATGGACCTAATGTAACTTGTCAACCCAGTCTCCTATTGTTTGGATACTGAGATTGTTTCCAGTTGAGCACTTAGAGAGAATCTGCAGTGAACACATTTATACATAAATATTTAAAATATCTTCCCCTTGTTTTTAATAAGTCTCTTCATGGAGAGTTACTGTATGTAGGTGTAACATAAGCCATCCTTTCAGATTTTTCAGAGTTTAGTTTCTAGTCTTTTAGGAGCATTGCCCTCTGCCCCTCAGCCACCTGTGACATGACTCCCCCAGGAGAACCTGGTGGCTGCCTGGCCCACAGAGGCCACAACTCCAGCTCAGTGGGCCTTGATAGAGAAAAAGCACTGCAGCCTCCTATAGACAGGGTTACCTGCAAACCGTAACTGACACCAAGTTACTGCCCTGGGCTCCAGTGAGCAGTTTTCAGTGATGAACTTCAGGAAAATGAATCGGCCGTTTGTGGAACTAGAAAGTGCCCAGCGGCCCCACCTCTCTTCCTCGGTGGGGCCTCACCGGGCCTTGCTCTAGCCCAGGCCTGCTCGGGCTCAGCTGTCTCCTGCAGCCCCTGCCTTGCCCAGCCTGGACCCCAAGACCGCTCTGGACCTGGACTAGTCACTCTGAGTGCCCATGTGTCAGGCTCTGCTCCTGTCCCAGTGGGGACACTGACACCCCCACTACCCTTCGTGGGCCCTGACGGAGGCTCTTCTCTTGGGGCTCTCGACAGGCAACGTACTACATGATGCAGCAGAACTACTCAGGGGCCCTGGAGGTGGTGAACCAGGTGACCGGGGCCTCAGGGAGCTTCCTGCCTGCCTTGGTCCTAAAGATGCGACTGTTCTTGGCTCGGCAGGACTGGGAGCAGGCGGTAGAGACAGGACTCAGGTAAGGGGTGAGGGTCCACCCTGCCGCTAATATGTTCCCATCTTACAAAGTGGGGAGATGGGAGATACTGCGTATTTGGTGGAACAAGACACAAGTCAAAACTGCCGCTAGAGGAGTTGTGAGTACTGATAGGATCTTATCGGGAGGCGGGGGGTTGGTAAGCGCAGACTGATGTAAACTAAACACCTACCTGCATGGCAGGAAGCCAGCCGCTGAGGCCTACGATGGACAAATCGAGATGTAGGCATGTCCAGAGGTATAAGCATATTGTTGAGGGGCGAGGTGAAGGGAGCTGCCAAAGAACCCAAACCAACAAGAGCTACAGGGTGAAAAGCAGTTGCCTCTGAGGAGGGGGGGTTAAGGGAGGGTACAGGGAGAACGGGACTAGGGACTGCTCAAGTGTTTAATTTTTTAAAACTATGGATGTGATATACTTAAATAAAAACTTTAGGGGAAAGGTCACTGGTGACTGAGAGAAGACTTTTAGTCTGAGGCTGGGCACGGCAGCAAGACCCCGGAGAGTTCAGGAGTTGTTGGGACGTGGAAGGCAGACGCCAAGTGTAGGGTGAGCCTGAAGCATTTTTATTGTGAATAGAAATACAGACAGCTTCAGGGGTAGGGATGTTCGATGGATGTTTTTTTGAGGATGGAATTTTCTAGATAACTGATGCTTACCTCTTTAAGCTCTAATGCTTTGTTTTAAGTCAAGCGATTCTGAAATGTATAATACTAATTTTCCCCCTAGAAAGAGTGAATGGACTATTTTTTTTTCTGAATGGCCAAGTCATCACTGTGAATTGTTACTAAATCGTATGGTAATGTCCAGCACAGCCGAAGAAAACAAAACACAAACAAACCTCTCCATCCCTGTGGAGGGATGATAATTCCTCTGGTAATAAGTGGAATTTGAGTCTCAGAGAGAGGTGCTGATAAGAAATTGAAAGTGATCCCACCCTGCTCAGCCCAGAGGGGCCCACATAAGCAATGCCTGTGTGGCCCTAGTGTCCCCTCTCTGTTGACACCTGGCCAGTGTCCTTGGCAGGAGCTGGGTTGAGAGCTTGCTTTGGAGGCTCGGCCCTGGGCCGACAGGATATCTGGAAGCACCTGCCTGAAGGCCACACCATGGGTGTATGAGACCCTCCCCCCTGCCCAGTTCCCGCTGCCCCCATGTGGAGGACACAGTGTTTGGTGCCAGCAGGCTGAGCCCAGCACCCCAATGCCTTCCCTACGGAGGCTTTCACAGCTAGCAGTGGTCACAGAATTCTCCCACTGTTTCTACATCTCTGCTCTCTCTCGGTGCATTTCTCTTGTCATCCCTGATATTAGTTATTTTTCCCTTCTCTCTTTTTTTTTTCTTCATCAACATTAAAATAATTTGTCTCTTTTATTAGTCTTATGAAAGAACCAGCTTTGAGTTCTGTCGATGCTCTCTGTTATATATTTGTTTTCTAATTTATTAATTTCTGTTCTTTATTATTCCCTGCCAACTACTTCCTTTTGAGTTATTCTGTTGTTATTTTCTAACTCTTGAGTTGGGTGCCTGGCTCGTCCATTGTCAATCTTTTAGAATACAAGCATTCAATTCTCTGACTGTCCCTTGAGGTACCATTTTAACAGTATCTACACATTTTTATGTGTAGTATTTTTAGTACCATTTGGTTCTAAGAATTTTTTGATACCCATTCCGATTCTTCTTTCGTCCATAAGTCATTTAAAAGTGTGTTTTTTTAAATTTTGAAATGTATGAGGTTAACAATACCGTTAGAATCATCATAAATGGTTAGAACTCCTTGAATGTTGACGATGCCTAATCATGTTATAATTTTATGTTAATTAGAGTAACCCTCTTTAAGCAGAAGGCCATTCCTTGACCAGACTGAAAAATATAGTTTTCTTTATAGCTTCCTATAAAGAAACAGAATTTTGAAAACTGCATAATATGATCAGAAACTAAGGTGCTTTTTCCATTTTACAGCTGCAAGCACCTCTGTGGCCCCTACCCCTGGACCCTGGTACCATGGTCATGGCTGTGTTAGTCATGATATAAACAGACTTCTGTCACAAAGACACCCCAAAATATGTGACTTAAATAAGGTTATTTAATATGTGACAAAAAAGGTTATTTCTATCTCAGGGAAAGGTTTGGGTGGTGGTCCAGGGTGGGACGGCAGCTTAACTCTGTAGGGTCCCAAGCTCCTTCTGCCTCCCTGCTCTACCATTCCTAGGATGTTTCTCACATGGTCCACCCTCCATCCAGCAGGAAGGAGGAAAGAGAAGAAATGAAAGGCACCACTGGATATCACACTGGACACTTTCATGTACATCCTACTGGCCAGAACTTAATCACAGGGTCACACCTAAGTACCAAGGGAGGCTGGGAAATGTGGTCTTTATTCTGGGTAGCCATATGCCCCGCCAGTTTGGGAGTTCTCTTATTAAAAGAAGGGGAGAATGGATATTAGAAAACAACCAGAAGTTGCCATCACACCATCCTAGCTGTGCCTATAAATACCCCCAGGTCATGTGGTTCCTCTTTCTATTTCAGAATCCTAGAAAAAGATGAAAACAATATTGATGCCTGCCAAATTCTAGCTATGCATGAGCTTGCAAGAGAAGGAAACATGGCCACAGTAAGTCCTTTCAAGACTCAGAAAAGTTGAGCCTTGAAACAAACATCACCAAGGAGGAACCCCTCAAACACCACCATCCCCAAGGCTTTGGACGGTGCTCCCTGCACCTCAGCGCCTTCCTGCCCCTCTTCCTCATACTCCCTGCCAAGGAGGTCTGCTCTGGTTTGGTCTTTGCGCAATACAGTTCTAAAGGCGGGCAGTGAGGTTGCCTCTGCTTCTGCCACGTGTTCCCTGTGTACACCTGGGCAGGTGTCTCCACCTGCATGAGCCCCAGGGTCCTCGTTTATAAAATGGAGATAATTCTACCCACTTTGTAAGGTTGTTATCAGGACCAGATGAGATGACAAGTGGGAGAGCTTGGACCAGTGCCTGATACACTAGAATAACTTGATCTACGTTAACCGATAGAAGTCGTGGTTGTGTTCCAGATTTCAGGAAATGCCATTTTTTTTAGGGAATGTTTGGAATTGCTCAGATATTGACCAGGCAGTACCTGGCCCCAAACTTGCACCTAAGCCTTCTAATTTTCCAAAGAAACCCAAAATAGCCCTCAAATGCCATCAAAAGTACCTAGAATTCTTAATGAAAACCTCAATGACCAGACAGGTTCTTTTTCAAAAAGAGTTTGTTTTCAGCCACAACTTTGCCTTTTGAATAAATACATTGCATTTGTGGGGAGGGTGGTGAATCAAGAGTCTCTAAGAGTCTCTAAGAGGTCGTGGGAGGAGGAGGAAGCTTCTGGTTCCTTCTGCACAGCCCTGGGATTATGGATTTTGTGGGCTAGAATGACGTGGAGGGGACAGTGTATATTTGGGAGAAGCCCATGGTCATGCATGGGGTCAGAAATGACCCCAGCACCATCTCTGGGTGGGGACAAGAGAACAGGCCTGTCCTTAGCTCCCTGAGACCCCAGAGCCCTAGGCAGGCCTTCCTGGGGCCAGGCCTAAGGGTTAGTTTCATGGGCAGAGTTAGCACGTAATGCCCCTCCTTTGCCCAACCCTGGGATCTATTCCTCGCCCAGGCTGCGGCATTCTAATCTTGCTTGAACTTACTAAGTAGAGTGGACCCGCCCCATCAGGGGTTTCTCTTCTGGCACTTCTTTGGGAATTCCCTCCTAGGGAGGGAGTCGGCAGAGGAGTCAATCAGAAAGAACAGAGGCTTTGGAGTCAGTCAGTCACCACGTTGGCTGGGTAGCCTTGGGCAAATTCCCTAACCTTTCTGACCCTTTAGCGGCTGGCCTGGAAAATTTGGAGAGTTACACTGACTTACAGGTCTGTTGGGAGGATTCACTGGAATGACAGAGAGGCATCAGTGTGGTGGCTCCTGTCGCAATGGAGCAGAGGCTCAGGGCCAGGGTCCCTTCCTGACCATCTTCTCTTGGGCCAGCTCAGATGGTCAGCTGCCAGCCTGGTGTGCTGCAGTGTGAGCGCAGGGACAGCTGGCTCCTTGGCTCTGCCTGGGTGGGTTTGAAAGGGCAGCGCCTCTTCACAAATTCCTGATGAAAGCGGCAGTGTCAGCTCTTGGGTGAATAATGTTCCTGGAATCTCCACCTGGGGGCCTGCGATGCCTGGGACCACCGCGTCCAGTTACATCTGACCTCTGGAGCTGGCCCCCAGACACCGGGATTTTTAAGATCTCCCAGCTGGCGGTGATGAGCTGCCAAGGTTGAGAATCTCTGCCCAACTCCCGTTTGACGTATCGTATTTGACACTCTGTTTTGTCCCTGCAGGCCGCCGATCACGTTAGAAATCTGATTAAGGCACTGGACACAAGAGAGCCCCAAAATCCAAGCCTCCATCTTAAAAAAATTCTTGTGGTTAGCAGACTGGTAAGAAGGCTCTTTCCTGGTTTTCTGAACTAGTGTTTGTCCCTCTGTTCCTTACGGGAGCCCTATGGCCCCTGGCAGCTCCCTGAGTACCCTGCCCCTCCCCTCTCTGGCTCAGACCTGCCTCTCAGGCCTGGTGGTCCACACCCTGTGGCCCCTACCTGCCTCTGGCCAATACCTGTATCATGTGGGCTCCGTATCCTTGACCCAAGTGCCCCTCAGAGATGCTAGGAAGTTCAGGGAGATGAGGTCTGGCAGTGCTTACAGAGTGGGAGGAGCCTTAGTCGGGGAAAGAGGGTGGGATTATGGCTGTTATACAACAGAGCTGCGCCGAGCTCTGGCCCCAGGGTGCTGGGCACCCAACTTCCATAGTCTTTCTACGGAAGTGACCTTGGAAGGCTGGCCTGCTGAGGCCTCTCTGACTTCAGGCAAGGTGCAAACAGACCAGGCCGCCAAGCTGTCTGTCTCTGTCAGACCCTTTAGCCCCAAAGAAAGATTTACTAGAAGGACTTGCTGTAAGAACAGAGGCAGCTCAGGAACCAGAAGAACTGTGGGATTCAATGCCACGGGGACACCCTCTCTCCCTCCCTCCATGTCTGTGTCTGATTCTCTCGGCTTCATTCTCCACACATGGCAGGGAACATGGCTGCTTGCAGCCTTTAGAACCACTTCTCATCAATGAGACATAAAAAGCTTCTCTCATCCAGCTTCAATTTCTGAGAAACCTCTTGGTGACTCGGTGGACCAATTAGTGTGGTCAGATAAGGATGGGTCCCTCAGAAGGCCCTGTGGCTGGAGGAAGGTTTTGAGGACCAATGGGATGGTTCTTTGGAAGCTGCACAGCATGTAGACCCAGCTGCCTGGGCATAGGGTACCTCTGGGGCTCTCCTGAGCCTCCCTAGTCCTGTCAAAGTGTCCCCCACTTCTGAGATGGCCTTGTTCAGACAGGCTGGAGTGACTGATCTCCCCATCCCTGTTTGTCCGTGCCTTGCAGTGTGGGAGGAACCAGGTGATTCTACGGCTAGTGTGTAGCTTCATCGAGCACACCTTCATGGCGACACCCTTCTACGCCCATGTGGCCACGGAGCTGGGCTATCTCTTCATCCTGCAGGACCGAGTAAAGGAGGCATCTCTGTGGTATTCGGAGGCCATGAAACTGGATGAGAGCAGTGTAGCTGCCTTGACAGGTTTACACAGGCTGGGCAAGGCAGGGTGGAGCGGAGGGAGGGGGCAGGTTTTGGGAGCCAAGCAGGGTGATGGGTCCAAAAGACAGGATGCCTTCCCATGAATCTATAAGCACAGAAGTAAGAGGCACAAAAATTTTCAAAAGTGTGTTCAAAGCCACTCTGATCTCCATCAGACCTCCAATGTTCTATACCCTGACCCCCTGGAAGACTGACAGCCTGCCCCTTATGCTTGGTCAGCCCTGCTTCTTGTCAGGCCCCACAGGCCAGAGTGGGAGACAGTCCTAGTCCCAGCACACTCTGCCCCAAAGCCTCTAGCCTCACCTCTGCAGACCCTCCGTGTGCAGGCCCCTGAGGTGGAAGGCCACCAGAATGGGTTCTTTTGAGAGATTTTCTTCCCTATCTGTCCAGATGTTTTCCCCACCCCCTTTATGTAAATGTCACATGAATTTTCCAGAGCACAATTTTCATTTTACACTTTTTCTTAAAAACCCTCCAATCCGTGGTCTCTCGCGAATTCTGAACCATCAGTGTTTAGGTTCGGGTTGAGGTACCATATGGTCCAGTGCTCAGGACAGGCCTGCTTCTTGCCTTGGTTCTGAGGAACTGTCTTTTGGAGGCAAGTTACTTCTCCCTACACACCAGGCTCCTTGTTGGTGCAGCACAATTGTCAGAGTGGTCAGTCTTGATTTCTGGTTCAACATGTCATGCTGACTCTTCAGACCATGACTCTTCCTCCATCCCTGAATCCATGAAAACAATGGGAGATGTTTTACAAAGGCAATACAGCCTTAGAAACAGGGAAAGTTGCCCTCAGTGGACCAGAAACTTTGAGAACTTTACATTTCTAGAAGATATAAAGCAGATAGCATCCAATGCATGGAAATTCCAGGTAGGTCTGGAAGCCCATCAGCCAGCAGAGGCAGAGATGGGCCAGTTGAGACTGAGTAGACCAGCTCTCCCCAGACAACTCCAGGGCAAACACAAATGGAAAACACAAGCTCAGGGTCACCAGAGGTTGGGAACAAAACATGCCATGGGGTAGTCAGCGAGATAACAGGAGGATTATTGACAACCAGAGATGGAATCAAGGAAGCTCCGGAGGGAGCAGAGCAGAGCCCCCGATGACCTCCCACCATCACAGGAACATGAAGGACAAAAAGACGTGGCTGCTCGGCACATAGGCAAAATCTCCTAAAATGGTCCTCCACCAGGCTGAGTCTTTCCCCACTTCCTCATTCAAGGGAGAGCCCCAGCCAGTCAGCCACAGGGAAGTTCACTGGCCAGATGTCCATCCCACGCACTACAGCCCAGGCCGAGCCCACTCATGTGCATCCAGAGTTGGGTGGCTCCAGAGGCTACGATGTCAATAAGTAAAGAACATGCTACCATGAAAAAACGCAGAGAACAAAAAAGAGTTGTTGAAAATTAAACATGTGATTGCAAAGTGAAAAATTCCGTAGTTGAGCCAAATAGAGAGACAGATATAATTGAAAACCAAGATGGTGATTAGGAAGACAGTCAAGAATAAGTACAGCAAGATGGCCAAGAAATATCTATAAAAGAAGAATAGTAGGAACAGAACGGATTTGTCCTCCCAAGTTCAAAAAGTATCATAAAATAGTAGTTAAGTCAGCTTGAGACCAATGCCGGAATAAACAAATAGATAAAATGGGACAGAAATAGGTCTTATCAATAAAGATGGCATTTCAAACCAATAGAACCATGAGTTTCAAGAACTCATGGTTGGATACCTGGCTATCTATTAATAAAAAAATAAAGGTAAGTCCCTATCTCACACCATACTCAAAATAAATTCCAGATGAATTAAGTATTTAAACATAAAAATTAAATTGGTCTTGGGTTCTCTGGGGATTCTAAGCATGACCGCAAACTCAGAAGCTGTAAAAGAAAGTATTTTACCGATTTGACTGTAAAAATTTCAACCTAATGGATGGCAAAAGACACTGTAAAAATAGTCAAAAGGTAAATGGCAAACAAATAGAAAATATTTGCTACAGAGGGTTAATGATCTTAATCTGAGAAGAGAAACAAAAAAATCACCCCAAAAGAAAAACAGGCAGAAGCTGTGAACAGGAAATTCACAGTAGAAAAGTAAAGGCCATTAAACATATGAAAAGTTGTTCATCCTCCCTGATAATCAAAAAAATGTGAGTTAAAATGAGTTGCTATTCATTTTAGACTGGCAAAGAGTAAAGCATGTCTGCAAGGAAGTGGGGAGAGGACATTTTCAAATTCTTGATAGTAATATTAATTCAAATATCTTTGGAGGACAAGTTGGCCTTATCTATCAGTATTTGAGATACACGTGCCCTTTGACCCATCAACTCTACTTCAGGAATTGGACCACACAGAAATGTTCACCATGGCTTGTAATGTCTGAACATTGAAAATAAACTAAATGTGAAATGAGGCATCCTTCAATAGGGCCATAGTTAAATAAATGGTTACACCCACAGGAAAATTATGTCATCACTGAAGAGAATGGGGTAGATTTGTATGAACTAATGGGGAAAATATGTGTATACATTTATAACATATAAGTGCTTAGAAAGACGTTTGAAGGAATTTACCCCAAATTGTTCATGGTAGTTATCTCTGGAGAGAAACATGGTTAAAGCCAAAGTGTGAGCCAGGGAGGTTTTGCTATATTGCCTTGGGATTTGAATTCTTTACCGTGAGCAGGTATCACTTCTCCGTTGAGGAAAAGGTTCCTGCCCTGAAACCCTTCCTTCCACGGTCTTACTCATACTCCTTGGCCTGCTGGACGGCTGGCTCTGCTTCGGAGTTGGCTGCTTGCTCATCCTTGTTCTGTCCCATTCCTAGGCATCAGCTGGTGCCAGATCTTAGACGGCCACCTGGAGGAGGCTGAGCACCAGCTAGAATTCCTGAAGGAGGTGCAGCAGTCCCTGGGGAAGTCTGAGGTCAGAGCTCTCTGGGGGCGCGTTGCTCCCGAAGGGTACCCCCCCACACCCTCCTCCCACCCCCAATCTCCAGTAGAGAGGCCTGAGATGGCCTGGACTTCCGCTTCACCGTCGCCCACCGACTGTGCCCAGGTGGCACTGGTTCCACGACCTGGGCCTGCCTCCACAGGTGCTGGTTTTCCTGCAAGCCCTTCTGGCGTCCAGGAAGCACAAAGGAGAACAGGAGGCCACGGCGCTGCTGAAGGAGGCGGTGGAGCTGCACTTCTCCGGCATGAAGGACCTCCCCCTGGGCTCCGAGTACTTTGAGAAGCTGGACCCCCTCTTCCTGGTCTGCATCGCCAGGGAGTACCTGTTCTTCTGCCCCAAGCAGGTTAGAAAAAGGCACATCTTCGTGGCGGGAGTCTGGAGGACAGGTTTGGACAGAGGCAGGGACCTCACCAGGCCCATCACTAGGCTGCTCTGAGCCCCAGGTGGTTGGGGAGCCCAGCGCTTTACGAACCTGCGCACGCAGCATGCAAATCACGTGGGAGTTGGTCCAGTGCAGACGCTGACTCGGTAGAAGCCCTGCATCTCAAACAAATCCCCCAGGTAATGCCAGTGCCGCTGGTCCAGGGACCTCCCTTGGAGGAGCGGCTCACTGGCCCCTGCCCCTGCCTTTATTTTAGAGAAGAACTGGGCTCCTTTTTTTCCAGAAGTCTTCTAAGAAGTATGTTCATCTTTACTTGTTGGTCCTGCTTCCCCAGCCAGTCAAGATTCCTTGTAGGCAAGGAGAATATCTTACACACCCAATATTCAATCATGCCTTGAAATGAGTCATTCTACAAATATTTATTGAGTGCCAGACATCATGCTAGGTACTGGGGGCAGAAGAGTGGACAAAATAAACTCTCCATTCTCTGGAGCGTATGCTCTAGCACCAGATGGTACAGAGTGGAATACAAATATGTGTGGAATAAAGTAAAGGTCCTTGACTGAGAGAGCGTTTGTCAGAGAGCTCCAGGAGTCTCTTAGAATTGGGGCAAACCACACAGCAGCCGACCCCATGTTCCTACAGCCCCGGTCACCGGGCCAGATCCTGTCTCCACTTCTTAAACAAGTCACTGTGATCTTGAATCCTGTCGTGAAAGCAGCACCAGCCCTGATCGACCCCCTGTATCTGATGGCTCAGGTCAAGTATCTCTCAGGTGAGCCTGTGGGTCCTGGTGCCCAGGTGGAGCCTTGCAGTCTTCCCTGCCTAGGATGCTTTACACACACACACACACACACACACACACACACACACACACACACACACACACACACACAGACCTGGCTATTCCTTCCGGCCTCCAATTCCCCCAGAAAACTTCCTGACCTCTCTCACCAGCAGGGGTCTCTCCCACCCAGGCCTTTTGCTGATTGCTTGGTCTGTGTCAGGCAATTTGCATTGAACTCTCATTATGTGTAGGCACGGCTCTGATACTAGGCTACGTCAGTATTCAAAGGCAGAAATTCCCTCATGGAGTTTGCATTCCAGAAAGGATATAACAACTAAGCACATTGTGTTGTTTGGGGGACATGATAATGCTATGGAGAAAACGAAACGGTAGGAGGTGTGGGGGTAGCAGGGTTGCAGTTTTAGGTTGCAGGTGGTCAGAAGCCCTCATGGGGAGGTGAGAAGCTGTGCCATTAGACTTTCAGAGCTCACAGATGGCCAGAGTGGCATCTTTCTCCCAGCTCAAGGCCCAGATCCTGGAGAGAGAGGGAAAGAGTGAGAGAATCCTGGTCGGTGTCCTCTTGTCCTCTCTCTCTCTCTCTCTCTCTCTCTCTCTCTCTCTCTCTCTGCGGCCTTTCACTGCTATCTGCTTGAAAGCCCAGCTGATCCCCGGTGTCCTGGGGGCTTCCAAAGGACCCAGAAGGCCATGGCATGTGTCTCTCCTCTGGCGCTG